>NW_025963779.1:11729464-14315714 GCF_023055435.1 Haliotis rufescens
AAACATCAAGTAAGGGCTGAAATGCTGTGAATCTCCCTCTTGTAGCTCTTATATAGGCACAGCAAGCCTTCTAGAAAAGTTCCCCTCCTGAAACTTCTCTACTTATAAATCCTGCCATGTTCATGTTAATAACAAAGGGCAGATAACTCTAACTTGCATAGAAAGTTCTTCTGGGCCCACATGCACAAAGAAATCGCAGCACTGCAGTAATTGTAGTTCCTGTATTTTAACATACGCTAACAATAGTCGTAACAGTAAGATCCACTGTGCATGTGGGCTCCGAAAGGCTCCACTCACAGTTGTCTGTGGTTCAAATCCAGCCGTCAAACTTGAGATTGTTTTACCAGCATTTCAGTACTTTGTTGCTTCTGTCTGTTACCATTAATATGTTTACACTAAAACTACTTACACATATTTAAATCATTATTATCATAATTATTTATTTGCACAGATTCAACACTCTCACCCGCCAATGGACAACAATCACCCCCATGAACACACCCCGAGCCTGGCCGGGCATCTCAGTGTTTGATGGAAAGATATATGTTGTTGGGGGCTTCGATGGCCAGAGTCGACTGCGAAGTGCGGAAGTGTATGACCCAGATGCTGATCAGTGGTCATTGCTAAGCAACATGCTTGTCAGTCGAGCCGGGTGTGGTGCAGGCGTTGTGTGAAATTATTTTTGCGTTAACAATCCTTGAATGTTATTCATATTCATATGGCGTCCGACAACTTTGGATGTTTTTGAATTTGTTATTCAAATAGTTTAGGGTGGAGTGGAATAATTTACCTTTTTTCTTAGCTCACTGGCAAATCTAGCCTGGTACTTTCTCCGATTCCAGATCACTTCCCTCAGACTTTGAGTTGACAACACCATGATGGTGCACGGCGGTTCTTTTGTTTGAATGTTCAATTTCCAAATGAAACATTGTGTTATGTATGATATACATGTATATCGAAAACACATGCAAGGGGAACTGTATTTGAAAGTCCACTATTCCTCCTGTGGGTGTTATGACCTACTTAGGTGAAGATCTCATTGTTTGTGCTAATAATATTAGCATATTTCATATTAATTTTGAATAAGATTCCATACACCATGGACAATAACTGAAGATGCATTTTGTGAAAAGTGTATCTGAATTCTCATTAAGATCAGATCTTTTGCTCTGATACGATACCTTTGTATGTGAAGATCAGAAAACCCCACGATATGTTCTCGTGTCAGGTGAACTTTCTGATCAGCCAATGAGCTCTGAGGCTTAAATTCTTGGTAATAAGCATTCAGACCAGCATATCAAAATTCTGTGTCTTGAAAACAAACTTAAGCAACCAGTTCAGAATGTAGATAATAACGGCAGTGCCAAAAAGGGAGTACCATCGAAGGATTGTTTATGTTCTGTGTGGGTTTTCTTGTGTACAAATAAAAATGTCCAAATTAATGTGGCAAGGAAATAAAGCCAAATCATTCTAGAAAGCTGACATGTGATTGGCTCATGAACACTTCATGGGGGTCAAAGGTCACTCAGGACATTCTGTGGAGGTGTCAGATCTTCATACAGAGAGGTATCATATTGGATGATCTGATTGGAATGATCCCAGTCTTCATTGACATTTTTCATGAGATGTTTTAACTTTTTGTTTTATCACTGTGTTTTCCTCTCCAACATTTTATACCTTCACAGATAACAGTGCAGTGATTGTGGAATTCATTCAAATCGTCCATCTCTAATCTTATGCCAAAGAAGCAGATTTATATGCCAAATGAGAAACATATAAGAATCTTTGAGTGAAGGTCAAGCAAACTCAAGCAAACTCGAACGTAACCTTGAACATGTTACAAATGTATATTCACTTGATAATCTGCAATCATTCATTCTGCATAGATCTCATCCAATTATGCTTGGCCCAGATTCAAAGCTGGGTAATATTCATCAAATCATCTGTGTTTTGTAAGTCTAGACATCCTTTTGCAAATAGGATGAGGAATAATGAAAGGTGGAATGAACTTGACAATTTTCATTCAAAGTTGATTTTCTAAAAGTTTGTATACAATCTGGAACATTTTCATGAATCATGTACATCGACGCTTGACCTCACATCCTGTTCAGCTGAACTTTTTCCCAGATGTCATCGGGGGCACGGTTGGCCCAGTCATCTAAGGTGCCGCGATTCGCTGTGCAGAGTTGCGTCCCTTGGGCACACCAGAAACCTATGATTGTGGGTTCGAATCCCTGTTCGTCCCGATTATGTTTCTAGGTTTGTCAGCACCATACCCGTGCTCGTGGGTTTCACCGAAGTGGTAAACGTCTGAGACCTGCATCACTTCCGGCTTTCCTCCCACATTAAGCCGTGATATAACTGGAATAGTGTTAAAAGCGGCATTAAACCCAACTCACTCACTCACCAGATGTCATCATCCAAGTATATCATGGCAGACTTGATTCTCTTACTTTTATGTAAGGCTTTTGTTAAGATCTCCCATGTCGGTGCCCGGTGCCCTGGTGCCCGGTGCCCTGGTGCCCGGTGCCTGTAAAGACTTCAGTGGGGATGGGGGAGTTAAGTTTGTGATGTCGGACTGTGTCATGAAACACCTGTGACGTGCTCGTGTTATCAACCGCTGGTTTATATATCCTTGACCTGATTAACAGGTTTCGTCCTCTTTTAGGACCTAATATCTCATTCAAAATGAAGCCCTGGGCTTAAATATTGAACATTTCGAAGCACACCTAAACATTCAATTTTTATTAATCAGGTCTTTTCAAATTCAAAAGTTCAATAAAACACTAACATGCCACTAAAACATCTAAAAATTATGAAATACAACTGAGGAGATCAATGTGTCTTATAGATATTGAAGCCTCTCACTGCGCTAACAGCCTTACATCTTCTTGGGCAGAGGGTGGATCACTTGAAGTTGGTTTCTTAGTTTGAGCCCTTGGGCCATTAAGAAAACAAATCTTGTTTTTTAGCCCAGAGCTAAAACTACGGAGGGGGTGCGACTTGTTTAAGTAAAAGTATCATGTGAAGTGAGTTGGAACATTAGCCATGTTTATTTTCATTGTAATTATGCATCTATGATGTTTCACAGTGTTGTTTGTTTGCTTTCTGTTTTTTACTGCTTTGTTACATCCTGTACAAAGAATCCACATATTCATTGCTGTGTAGATATCTGTTGCATCTGGTCATGTTAGTGATGATAGCAAGGTTGTGGACGCTTCGATCTGTGCAGCCATCATCAGTCAAGATTGATGGTGTTTGGGTGTTATCAACGTTAGTAATGCATTCAGGTAGTGCATTCAAGTACTGGGTATCGACATTAGTTATGCATTCAAGTACTGGGTATCGACATTAGTTATGCATTCAAGTACTGGGTATCGACATTAGTTATGCATTTAACTACTGGGTATCGACATTAGTTATGCATTCAAGTACTGGGTATCGACATTAGTTATGCATTCAAGTACTGGGTATCGACATTGGTTATGCATTCAAGTACTGGGTATCAACATTTGTTATGCATTCAAATCCTGGGTATCAACATTAGTTATGCATTCAAGTACTGGGTATCGACATTAGTTATGCATTTAAGTACTGAGTATCGACATTAGTTATGCATTCAAATACTGGGTATTGACATTAGTTATGCATTCAAATACTGGGTATCGACATTAGTTATGTATTCAAATACTGGGTATCGACATTAGTTATGCATTCAAATACTGGATATCGACATTACCGGTAGTTATGCATTCTAGTTCTGAGTTCTGGTATCCACATGATAAGACTGCCACACTTCGTTTATCAACTCCATAGTGCTTTGACATCCCAGGGTAGTCTCATTAGTCCACACTGACCCTGTCCATGTGCAGTGTCTAAAAAATGAAGAGTTTCTGGGCTCCTTTATATTATATTTCATAACTATAATCTATCAACTGTTTTTATCTGTAAAATATGTTCACTTCAGAAACTAGCTGTATATCTCTTTCAATATATTAATAGATCTGGGAATTTATTTGTCACAGTGATCAGTCAAGTCAAAGGTCAAGGTCATCCTACTTGGTAATGGCAGAGAAATATCTATTTCATCATGTTTGTGGCCTAAAGTATTGGCGTCAGTTGTGAAGTCTTGTTACCCCCCAGACATCATCGTCCCCCATGATGTACATATACATGATAGATGTCCCTGTTATTGTATAGGCTATTATGCTTGAAGTGGTCAGTAGAAATCTGTGGACAGGTAATGAACTGACAACAGAGTTGTGGTTGTTTATCTAAATATACCCTTATCATGAGCTTTATGTGGACAAAGTTAGTTTCCTAGGGTGGGGGAGGAGGGTGCACTGGTTATTACTGGTGATGTCAGTACTATACATTTATTGCTGCACCCATGCCACAGTCTTCTATACCTGCTCCTGCTGTCAAGTGTTGTGTTTTATTTTGCAAACAGTCAGTTTTATTACATAGGACCTAGTTCATTCCAAGTCATGTGTCCTTAATCCTCATAGTGATATCTGTTGGAAAACCTTTCTAAGGATCATTGAGTCCTTTCGACTGTTCCTATGGATACCTTGGCCATTACGTATTTTGGTTCAGAAGGTAGGACTAGCGTGTTTCCAAGTCACTGCGCTCAACAAGTTTGTATTATCATGATTATTATCATACCAGAACAAAATATTTCCTTCTACAAAATCTACCATAAATTTTGCAAGAGAATATATGTGACCCACCACGAGAAAAGGGATCTTATGGGTGTTGGGATACTATTGTAATGTCACAAAGAAAGACGTTTGACGTAACCTTACTTCTGTAAAAATCTCAATGTGTGCAACCTGTAAAAAAAAATCGTATTTTTCTCTCGATAGTTCGTAATGTAATATAAGACATTATTTCAGCATTCATGTCTACTTTCAATTAATCAGAAATTTTATCTAAAAACTGCAATTATTACATAAACAGTCATAAGTCTGAAAATGGGACTTTGCAGAAAATGAGACCTCATGTTTGATGCCATGTGTCTCTGTAAAAGCTTATCAATTGTATTTTTGTGGTCCCAGGGTACTGTAGAACATAACGAGAAGTCAAATGTGATTTTTCACCTATAAGGTCCCTTGTTTCCTGGTTGGTCATATATTTTGTTTTTCCCTCCCTAGTCTATGGTGCCACAATTCGCTGTACAGAGTTGTGTCCCCTAGGCATGCCTGGAGCCTCTGGTCATGATTTCCAATCCCAGATTTGCCCTGATTATGTGTCTTGGTTTGTCAGCACCATGCCCAGCTTGTGGACTTCATGGCAGTGGTAGCGTGCAAGACCAGCGTCACTTCGGGCTAACCTCCAACACTAAGCTGACACACAGTGATCTAACAGAAACACTGTTCAAAGCAGTGTGAAATAAAACTAACTCACTTTAGAAATGAAAAGTCTAAATTAAGCACTGCAACAGTACAAGGATGGTAGCAGTAACGTCTCTGTTGTAGAGGGAGGAGTTGATGCTGCTTCTCGTTTGGGCCCTGATTGGAAGGCTGTGTTTCTATAACTGATTTGTTATGACGTGTTATGGTTGATACAATTTGATCCAGATTGTCAATGTGTTTTGTCAAAACTGTATCATATTTGTTTGTTAAATATATTAAATGCAAATGTGAGGTTAATCTGTTATATTTTTCCTTACTCTTTGTGTAAATATGCATATAAGATGTGTTTTAATTGTATCATGGCATTAGAAGAGATATAATTACATTAGTCAGTATATGCAGTCAGTGATCTTAGCCGCCCCGTGGAGAGGCTGACCACAAACTACTACTGCGTTGTACCAAGTCAGCATGGCAACAGCATGTCAATAAAACAACGGAAAAATGATTCATATTTTGTAAGGCTGCAGTACCTGTGCTTGAGAAATACTTTAGATTGTGTGTCGGAGTATTCAGTAAAAGATGCTCTTGTCATGGAACACAGGAACCCTGTGAGGACCCAGGTGAGAACATCTCCCCAAGGCAAGAGAGTTAACTGACTTTAAAAGTCCAGTTTCCACCCTTGCCGAACTAGGCTGGAATTCCTGGGATCGATCGAAGCGCCACCAGTGGTTATTACGAGTTATGTCCCTTCTAAACTCTCTCCTATGGACCAATCAGATTCCACCTCGCCTATCACTTGCATTTAATTCAAACAAGACAATCTGATCGATAATCAAGATCTATATTGTGATAAAACGGGTCTTACATCGCGAAGTGCATCAAATCACGTGAGCACCTTGATTAAAATCATGAAAAGATTTGGAAAATATCTGTTGACAAGGAGTTGGCGGTGCACACGCTTTGCAAATCCTGCAATCAACCGAAATCAGCACGACAGTTTACAAACCGGATTTCGATTTCGTTACGCGATTTTGATTGGACTATGCATAAACTCGTTAGTCCAGCCAAAATGTAACTCCATAATACTAGCCTAGTTCGGCAAGGGTGGAAACTGGACTTTTATAGTCAGTAACTCACTTGCCTAGGGAAGGTGAGGTGAGAATCGGTCCCCAGCCATTGGTGATGGTTGTAGGAGGCAACTAGTTTGGTATGATGGCTCTGGGACTGGGTTTAATATGATAATTACTTTGATATGAGTACTATGTTATAAGTCCCTGGTTTGCCTTGTCCAATGTATTGACAGGCCACCATGATATATCTGGAATATTGCTGATTGCAGTCTTTAACAACATGCACTCATTGAACATGGAGGCTAAATAATTCTGGGGGCAGTGGGGTAGCCTAGTGGATAAAGCATTTGTTCGTCACGCCGAAGACCCGGGTTCGAATCCCGACATGGGTACAATGTGTGAAGCCCATTTCTGGTGTTCCCCCGCTATGATATTGCTGGAATATTGCTAATATTGCTAAAAGCGGTGTAAATAAATAATTCTGATCCATGTGCAAGCAGTTAAGTATGTTTATGTTGACACTGACAATGTTTACTTTGTTTGTTTGTTTGTTGTGGTACGTCCGCAACGAGCAACGTTCCAGCTATATGTCAGCTTCCATGTAAATAATTAAATCTGAACCTAACAAACCTGTGATTGATATCGTGAGCAACGTCCACACTCCTTTGTAATAATTGTATTGGGGTATAAACAGGTTTAAACTGAAGTGAACGTCATGGTCATCAGGTTTGGGCCAAGTGTTTCGAACCTGCGTAGTTGTTGACAAACAAAGGCAGCTGTGTTCGAGGGGATGAATCTCTTGCAGATTTGTTCTTCAACATTTCTAGTAGGTTCATGATCCAAAAACCTGTCATTATATTTATTTTCTTTATCATCTTGTCTGTTTACAAGAATATCATGTGACTGGTGAAAATAACACTTCATGCATGAAGCGTTCTCCTATTTATGGATATTTATTGATTGTATGATCATGGCTGCCTGAACTCTTGACTTGTTGACATGAGGCACCTGTGCTGGCTTTACGCTTCTAGGTTGATGTGAATCTTATATTGGCTTCTGGAGATGTTGATCACATGGACAAACTAATGTAATGTTCACAGTGTTTTCCGTACGGAGGTCTGGCCTCCTGTTCTGCATCTGCTGCTGAAGCTGCATGGACATTAAGATTTTATGACACTGTTCCACATGTTATGGATTCATACAAAATGATACATGTGTATATGGTAAGACAGTAATATAGACTTCCATCCTGTGTTGGTACAATAATCCCCAGCTATTGTTAGTTCGGGGAGCAGCTCAATAGTTGGATGTTGTATAAAAAAAATTCCTAATTATTTAGACGTACCTTAAAAATAATTGTGAAAATGGCTCAGGGATCTTTCTTGTACTTTATCCCATATTACAAATCATACATTAACATTCAGTCCCAGAAATAAAATTATCTTATTTAAAGTTATATATATACAAAATTAAATTATATCGAAATAGAGCCCTGAACAATGATTAATTTCAATTTGCTTGACAAATCATTCTAGACTTGAGTTGGATTCATTTCATAATATATTCTGTTGGGTCTGGGAGTCAGGCTATACCAGCCATTGTGATCTGTTTTGTAACTATGTGGTTGATAATGTCAAATGGGAAATTTGAGGACCAGTTAACCTCCAAAACTTTAGGAATGAAGATTCTTTCCGACATTGTACTTTTGAACCACCACCTTCATTACTTGTGACTGTTTACTGATTATGTTAATATTTCCTTTGACAGGTGTTGAGTTTTAATGTATCCTTGTATCATAACATATCCTTGTTATCTAGATATGTATCATAAAGTGACATCAGATATTGTTTCTAGTCGATGAATAGTTGTACGTCAAAGCATCCATTCAGTACAATGATATTCTAGTAGGAAATAGGACATTTGAAATTGAACTACCCCAAAGAAAAGTGATGTCATTGGAAGGGAGTAATATCGTCTAAGATTCTGCCCTTAAACAGAGACCATCAGGTCATTGAAGGATAACATGTTTGTGACCCGTGTCGGATAACATGTTTGTGACCCGTGTCGGATAACATGTTTGTTACCCGTGTCGGATAACATGTTTGTTATCCGTGTCGAACTAGGTAAATAGTTTGTTGCAACATGTGTGCGCAGCATAAGAGATACGGTCTGTACTCCACGGGTTTGTATGCACTGCGCTTCTGTCACCTTTGCGATATTGTCTGTATTCTCTACCACCAAATCATGCCTCTGCCTGGTTCCAGTGGGAGGGATAACCGGGAGGCCTCAGGCCGAGTGCACAAATAACATCGGCAGTATTCCTCGCTGCATCATGTGGCATAGCCTTGCAACCATCGACTCAATGTTTGCAATGTAATGGCCCTGTCACACTACAATGTTTCAGAGTAACTTGCACCTAGCGTGTAAAAGACAGTAAGTAACGAAAAACCATGATTTTGGCGTATCCTTAGCGTATACATAACAAGAGTTTACCGTATATGTAACTCATGTCTGACGTATTAGTAGCGTATCACTGACTTATACATAACTTATGACAGCGTATAAAGGTGTCTTGCCAGCGTGTGTCTGGCGTGTTCAACGTATGGCCAGAGTATGCACAACATATGAGTAACGTATGACTAGCGCGCTCAGCGTAGGAGAAAGGTACCGTGTTTCAGCGTTGCCGGCATTTTGGCAAAAATTCTCACGTCGCCATACATTACTGCTATATGTTGTCGTGTGACCGGGCCATAAGGCAATCGTTGAGTTGTCACAAAGTTGTTTTTCGCATTTTTTATTAATTGTTTTAATTCATTGCTGAAGGCATATAAACTCAAAGTGACCCCAGGAGGCTTTGTGCCGTTGCATTGGTAACTACCATGTGGGCCGTTTTCTTTCAGACTTTGTAGTTCTACTATTACTAATTGCAATAAATTTTTCGACTATCTTTATATCCTGATAATTTTCAGAAAAGGGTTTGCACGAAGCTCCGGCACAACACGAGGCTCAATTCCGTGAGGTTCACACAGTTTAATGAGCTGACTGAAAATAGACACTCATTACTATTACATCGTGGCCGTTTGTATTCTCGGTTGATGGAGGACCGGAGTATACAAGCCCATGAAGTACTTATGTAGAGAAACAAACATCTGTGCATTACTTAACTTATTGTCAGTTTCTTTTTTATGTTGCTGTTGTATTTACAGAGAAGTCAGATGCCACTTTTCCCTGGCTATCTCGTACTTGTAGTCAACTTTGTTTATACTTTCTATGATAAAACAAGGAAGGATATAGGAGTGCTCCTCTCCCCATGATGCTGTGGGACATTGTCATGGTGTCACGTTGCGGAGTGCTCCTCTCCCCATGACGGTGTGGGACATTGTCAGGGTGTCACGTTGCGGAGTACTCCTCTCCCTAAGACGCTGTGGGACATCATCCAGGTGTCACGTTGCGCAGTACTTCTCTCCCCACTAAGCTGTGGGACATCGTCCGGGTGTCACGTTGCGGAGTACTCCTCTCCCCATGACGGTGTGGGACATTGTCAGGGTGTCACGTTGCGGAGTACTCCTCTCCCCATGATGCTGTGGGACATCGTCCGGGTGTCACGTTGCGGAGTACTCCTCTCCCCATGACGGTGTGGGACATTGTCAGGGTGTCACGTTGCGGAGTACTCCTCTCCCCATGATGCTGTGGGACATCGTCCGGGTGTCACGTTGCGGAGTGCTCCTCTCCCCATGGCGCTGTGGGACATTGTCATGGTGTCACGTTGCGGAGTGCTCCTCTCCCCATGATGCTGTGGGACATTGTCAGGGTGTCACGTTGCGCAGTACTCCTCTCCCCATGATGCTGTGGGACATTGTCAGGGTGTCACGTTGCGCAGTACTCCTCTCCCCATGATGCTGTGGGACATTGTCAGGGTGTCACGTTGCGGAGTGCTCCTCTCCCCATGACGGTGTGGGACATTGTCAGGGTGTCACGTTGTGGAGTACTCCTCTCTCCATGACGGTGTGGGACATTGTCCGGGTGTCACGTTGCGGAGTGCTCCTCTCCCCATGACGGTGTGGGACATTGTCAGAGTGTCACCTTGCGGAGTACTCCTCTCCCCATGACGGTGTGGGACATTGTCCGGTGTCACGTTGCGGAGTGCTCCTCTCCCCATGACGGTGTGGGACATTGTCAGGGTGTCACGTTGCGGAGTACTCCTCTCCCCATGATGCTGTGGGACATTGTCAGGGTGTCACGTTGTGGAGTGCTCTTCTCCCCATGACGCTGTGGGACATGGTCAGAGGGTCACGTTGCGGAGTACTCCTCTCCCCATGACGCTGTGGGACATCGTCCGGGTGTCACTTTGCGGAGTACTCCTCTCCCCATGACGCTGTGGGACATTGTCAGGTAGCGTGTTGCTGATATGGTTGTCAATGTCGACTGTATCAGGTCATATAAAATCTCTGACAACCAACTGTTCGTGTTGATTTCATACATATATCTAGCTATCAGAAGTCAATGAAATTATGATACTCAGGAAAAAAGTAATTGCAATGATATTCAGACAAGTAACTTTTGCAATAATAGCTGTCCATACTTGCCTGTGTATACGATGAGGACAGGACATAGTGTGTGCCATGCAGACACAAATGTACAGTCGCCCATGAATGCAGACTTAGCCAAAGTGTTATCAATATTTATTGTGATTGTGTCCAACCTGCTTCCAGTTAGGACTTAGCAAGACAAAATGTGATGTCTTATTTCTGGTAATTCCAGATACATTTCCTATCATTGGATTATATTGTTATAATGTGGTCAGAGCTTGTCCTGGTAATTTAGTTATTTTACAATTGATCAGTGATATGCAGTTGAGGATATAATGGCTGTAAAGGATTCCTATACTTATGCAGCTTACATCCACAAAGTTAATAAACTTTATCAGCTTCACGACTGTTAGTGTCATGTTTTGATGGAATTGCTGGGATAACTAATAATGGATGGATGTCTGTAATGTGTAGAAGTCCATCTGGTGAGTGTGTGGTTTTATGCTGCTTTTAGCAATATTCCAGCAATATAACGGCAGGAAACACCAGAAATGTACCCATGTAGGGAATCGGACCCATGTCTTCAGTGTAACGAGGAAACATTTTTACCACTAGGTTACCCGTCCTCCCCAGTCCTGCTGAATCAAGGGGCGGTTGGATATCCTAGTGGTTAAAGTGTTTGTTCGTCACGCCGAAGACCCGGGTTCGAATCCCGACATGGGTACAATGTGTGAAGCTCATTTCTGGTGTCCCCCGCCGTGATATTGCTGGAATATTGCTAAAAGCGGCGTAAAACCACACTCACTCACTCACTCCTGCTGAATCATGCACTAAACATTATTAATACCCCAGTCAATGGATCAGTCAGTATGCACTCAATTTTCATTCGTTTTACTCATGTTCAGTGGTTTGAGTGAGCAACATTCTTTGAACAGTATTCAAACTACATCATGTACGTACAAGTAACCCAATGTATATTGGGATGCTTCAAGATTTTGTCTGATTTTGCTGCTGCAGCTGCACTTTGTATTTGAAACCATGCAGTGTTTGGACATCTCAGGGATATCTTATCATGCATATCTCCATTATAACCCTGGGAAATATATTTGACTCATTGATGTCAAGGGTCAAGGTCATCCCCAAGGGGTATGTCTGAAATATGTTTCTTAATCAACCACCTAACTTGAGAATTTACTGTCGGTCAAAGGTGACTTGGTGCATCTTCCTCAGGGCAGGGCCAAGATCGGAAAGGTTGGGAGTGATCTTAGTATACGTTCAAGGTCACAGTGAAGGTCATTCATAAAGTCTGGCATTTTAACCACAATGGCTTTTTCTGAAGGTATCTTTAAGGTCAGCATTTACTGATATTTTAAATGCATCAAAAACCTGACACCTCCCTCGCCCTATAATAAATTACCGGTCTCTGTCTCGTCAAATCACTGGTTCATGATTGCAGTGTGGATCTACAATGAACAACAGTCACAAATATTATGTATACCATTTATTTTCTTCATTTTTCAAAGCAACAGAAAACAAATGTGAAAGGAGATACAAATATTCCTGCATAACATGATATAGAAGGCTCACACAAAACACAACATAGATCTCATCTCATGCAACAAAAATACAAAACTGGAATGTGACAAACTCTGGCAATAAATACTTTCATTTCAACGCACCTGGCATTTGACAGAACCCACTAAAAGGGCCTTGGACATGCACCAACTGAAACAGTTTGCCAGATTCCAGGATTTACAGCAGTCACAGCAAACTTAGTTTGGTACAAGGAGACTCCACTTGTAAACACCTTAAAAGTGTGTCTCTTCATGCCGGAATTCATCATCACAGTAGAACTGGAAGACCGATATATGCAAAATATGTATTTAGACCCGAACAGACTTGTTCCTCGAAGTCATCTTAGTGCTATGGTTTTTATACTTAAACAATGTCTTGGTGCTAAAACTCGTTAACATAGACTTAAGTGCTAAAGTAGCTTTGAGGACCTAGGCTCTGAATGCTTCTGATGCTTTGTAGCACACAAATTAATGGTAAAGTGTGAGTTACCTCCCCCTCCTGACCTTTGACTGATGGTCACCTTCACATTGTTTTAAATTGCTGCCCTCACTCTCGTTTATTGTTAATGTTACAAATATGTAAACTTGTCATCTTCCCCAATCTGTTAATAGTTACGTACATTTATTGAGAAAAAGGAAGAACAAGGAATAAATACTGTGTCATGACTAATATGCTGAACACTGGAGAAAGCTATCAACATCTGGAAATACTGACCTGGAGACTCTTGAGTGCAATGTGACATGAATGCAAAAACAAACAAATGGACAAAAGTGTTCACTCAAAAGAAGAGCCATGCCAGACGAGGGACAATTTCTTTGGGTAACCACCATTGTATATTTGGCTTTATTTCAAAAATAAAATACTTTGTGAAACATGCCCATTTCTGTGGGCTGGTATATGAAAACAAAACCATTCCCTAGTTGGGTTCACCTCCCACCAGTGAGATGTGCAACACATTGTAGACATGTAGGATCACCAGAAACAGTGCACTATACTCGGGAACATTTCTCAAAGAAAATATTAAACCACATCCTTCTTTGATCCAAGACTTTCCTCACATAAGTCAAAAACTACATTTTCTCAAGGAACTGATTTGATTATTCCACTATTCCACTGTACTCATGTTTATAGTGTTCATAACGGCTCTGATGTAACGTGTTAAGTTGAGAATGTGAAGCATGTCCTCAATAGATGATCTTGTATACCGACAATGGGACGTGTACAGTTACATCTCACTGTCACGCCAATGAAACCTGCTTAGAACAAACTGAACAGTACATAACCTTTTTACATCTATATCAAATGTTACATATTCTGTTAAAACAGTTTTGGCGCTTAATATGCTATTGGTTTAAATATGGTAACACATGGAAACCGTCCTAGAAGAGCTGGTCATTTAAAATACATTATTATGGTCTAAATACATGATAATCACCTTGCTCACTTAGCTATATATCTTTGGTTTGTCCTATATGTAAACCAGCTATTGTAGAAGTAATTCAAAATGTATAGGACATAAGGCTTAAAATATGGAAGTTAAATGCTCATCACTCTTTGTGTCAAACATCCCTTTGTCAATCCACAGATTCCTGTATTTTTGCCCATATTGATACAAGAAAACTTTCAGGCGAGGCATCCATCAACTCCACACCAAAATCAACCAAATTAAGTCTGTGTTCCAAACGCTGAAATATTGTTTAAATGCCATAAAAGATGTTGCAAATCGGCTGCACCCACATGATGAGTGCAAGACACCTAAGTTGACATGATTTTGTGTGTTGGACTACTCAAGCCTGGTAATGTGTGGTATCACTTGGTTGTGTTGCATGCACAAACTTTAGCGTCTGCCTACAGATCAAATGCAGCCATAAACATGTTTCCTCTCAATATAGTAGCGAAAAGCATGTCATAAACACCTGAATTCCTGGCATCTTAACACTTCATGGTTTTCATTAATAGACTCCATGCATACAACACATCTTATGATAAACCAAAAGACAAACACACACTTTGTATCATTTGTAAAAACAGTTATTTCCTATCATTCATTCATTCATCCATAAGCCCCCCTCCCCCCAAAGGAATTTTCATAAAGCAATTTCAAACAGTATGGAGCTTGATGCTGTTGAATGCAATATTTCCTAAAGCCAGGCCAATTTGTATTATTGGTATTCAAATCAAACCGAAGCTCTAATATATAACCATAAATGACATCATTTTCATTAACATGAAAGCATGTCAAAATCAGTACTCTGCATAGATACTGGCACAGCATCGCCATTACGAGTAACCAGCACTGAACACCCACAGTTGGCAGAATGTCGTCATGGATACTCAGTGACCAAGGCATGATCCATCATCAAATACGCAAAAACAGAAGCAGCTCTATCACCACCATTTCCTGAATGTCCCAAAGTGAGTGAGTGAGTTTGGTTTAACGCCGCTTTTAACAGTTTTCCAGTTATATCACGGCGTGTCAGCTTAATGTGGAAGGAAAGCGGGAAGTGAAGCAGGTCTCAGACGTTTACCACTGTGGGGAAACCCACGAGCACAGGTATGGTGCTGACAAACCTAGAAACATAATCGGGGCGAACTGGGATTTGAACCCACAATCAGAGGTTTCTGGCGTGCCCAAGGGACGCAACTCTGCACAGCAAATCGCGGCGCCTTAGACAACTGGGCCATCCGTGCCCCATCAATGTCCTAAAACCTTACCATCATAAACATGTATCATGAACCATTTTGACTTCACCACATCACTTGACCTGCACAACCACATCTCTACCTACCATAATGACAAAGTTACAAGTACTTTCGGTTTGGGGAAAAGACTTTCCCAATGCAATACAATTTGAAATAGAAAAGACTGCTTTATTAGCAGTACTTCCAGTTCAATGACCTTGACTTTCCATCTCAGTCATGTACTGCCTGGGATCATGTTTCTAATGTTTCATAAAATTCCAATCATGAATGCTCAAGATAATGTGTACACTCAAGCATTCTGGGACATATTAATCACATCGAGTGACCTTGACCTTCAATGTCACAAGAACACTTCCTGGACTATTTATGTAGTTGAGAAAACAAATTCACGAAAACACATTACAGGGGTATGTTAAAGGCATCCTATTACTTATACCAGTAACTTGGATTATACTCCCATCCTAATATTCAGGAATGTGGAAGAAAAAATAGTTCAAGCGTGTAACTTCTTAGTACAGATGAGACTGGTAATCAGACAAAATATCTGAAAATGTTTAACACTCCAGTCACATTTCAGGTAAAAAAACAAAACAAAAAACATAGATAACTTGAATGTATTTTGTCTCATCAAACTGACCCTACTTTCAAAAAGAAATACAAAAATTGAAAGATCTAAATTAAAAATAAAACACCTACAACCAAGAGCTGTCTTGAGAAATATGACATTCATACAATGTTTGGCCGTAACTCTATGAAGGTTCACACTCCAATGAACTCACACAAAGTAAAAGTCAATTCTCAAAAAAAAAATATATCACTGATTTATACCTTGAGGGTGTAGTGCTAGATCAATATGTGTGACTTCATGTTTACACTGACAGCCATACAACAACTAGCTGTATTGCGAAATAAAATAGTTCCCCAAAGCAAGAGGTATGTTTATCTATCTGTTTACAAGAAATGTATTCAAATAATATCATCATTGATATTACGTCAGTAAGTCAGTCACAATGACAGCCCGTCGTAATACATTTACATCAATTACAAGACGTCCAAATGGCCTACATGATAAACATGACGGAAGAAATTTCCTGAAGTTGTTAATGAACCTGTGGCAATTAATATGTGTTAGTCATCACTGATCAGTAAATCATTGAAAGGTGATTGTGGAGATGTGTTAAATAGATACTAAGGTAAATTCATAGATTGCTGCAGAATGTCACTGTCAGTCTAGACACAGTTCAAGTCGATACTACGATAGCGGGTGTGCATTTCCAAGTTTTGTTCACTAGGGTAGGTCGTAGCAAGGATATTTGTGAACAATCATGCAGGCAAAGTCTCTGCTGTTTCTCAATGTATGCTAAAACGCTGAGTTCAAGATTAAAGGGCCTATATGATCAGAAATAACACTTTTGTATGTATTCGTGCAAGGGAATTCCCAGAGGTTTCCCCTGGAATGTGGAAGTAGTCCGTCAGTCTCGTGAAAAACGTATGAACATAAAATTGTGTCGTTTATACACTTATGAACATCATCTGACCGGCCTCTCTTCCTGTGGAAAAGCTGTATATCGTGTAAACTTCAAATTAAAATGTAATATTTCTGTTAACTACCTATAAGAAATAGGCCTAAAAGTGTACATAAAATACTAATCATATATCTGAGTTTAGTTTCCGAAAGTTCAGAATCAAAGAAATCAATCCTAACAGACTAAATTATGTAGTAACATCACACACATTATGATGAATTTCCATGTGAATGCTACTAGATGATCAGGATGACAATAATGAAATTCTAATTACAAATATTGTCAACGATTCTTCTTCTTATTTGACTTGCTCGACTTTGTGTTCCTCGCTGCTAAATTTGCTCCTAGTTCTTTCCCTGAAAAGACAGAACAAACATGGCCACTGTGAAGGTCGCTAGATAAAAAGTCAAAACATCCAAGGCCTTAATGTTTCATAAATATTCGATTCTTATCACTCCGACATTGTTCGCAAATACCTTAAGATGATGAAATCTCCATGTTTGTTGCCTTGTTCCTTTACACCATAAAGTTTCTCTAAAATATTATAATTCAAAAGGGGTGGCCTAGTGGTTAAAGCGTTTGCTTGACACACCGACGACCCCGGTTCGATTCCCGACATGGGTACAATAATTAAAGCCCATTTCTGGTGTCCCCCTGCTGTGATATTGCTGGAATATTGCTAAAAACGGCACAAAACCATACTCACTCACTCACTAAAATAAAAATCACATGCCTTCCACCTTACAACTTAAAATTGCAAATTGCAACACCTTAGACTACTATGCAAACTATCCTTAAAATCAACCTCAAACAGATTAAAACAAATATTTGCTGGCTAAACAAGTTGAAGTCTTGATTCTCATTTTCCGATTTCATAAAGTCCACATTTGCAAGTAATAACTGAGTTGAGTAGATTCAACACTTACGCCATAGGAACCTGGTGAGGCCCTCTCCAAGCAGGTATAAACTAACGAAGAGCATGAGGAGGAAGCCGAAGAAGATGATCCTCTGATGGGTCTCCAGGACCTTCAGTATCGGGTACACCCACACGTTGGCATGGTAGGCTATCCATAGGATCCTGAAAGTACCATGTTACGTGAGAGGATAAAGCATGACACCGAGGTTATAGTCGAGGAGGTAAGACCGAGGCAAGAGGGTATCGGCAATGTAGGACTGAGGAGCGACGTAACACGGTAAGTGAGGTTGCAGGTTGGATTCCCGTCATACACAATGAAAAAGTTTCATTTCTTGTCATTGATTTTAGAACACTGGATATTTGAAACACTAAGTCCAAATTCCATCTGCTACTCAATGGGGAAAGGCTGTCAGATCTTACGAGGAAACAGTAAAACCTCATTCCAAGTCTTACTAGGAAAAAGAAAAACCTCACAGAAGGGATGAGGTCTTACTAGGAAAAAGCAAAACCTCCAAAGATGTTATTATGAGATAGGCGAGGTGAAATGGGGTTTAACGTCGCGTCCAAGATTATTGCACTTATATAGCGACTTGCATGTACATGTGTGTGTTTGTGTGGCTGCTTGTACTAGTCCGGACTGATGCCGATTTATAGTGCTAGCTCACTGAGATATCATGCCACAGTTTAACATGAATATCCCACTCAGACACAGTATACTGACTCCTAGCCGACCAGTCCTTGTTTTAGCCCCTTAATGCCGAGTGCCAGACAGGGTAACAAGAAGTACCATCTTTTAACGTCTTTTGATATGACGCGGCCGGGGATCGAACCCCGGACCTTCCGCTCTCCAGGCGGACGCTCTACCGCTAGACCACGGAGGCGGTCTATTATGAGATAGGAAGATACCTACAATACAATAGGCAAAAGCGGCAGTAGGTTGCTGACAAGGCTAAACCCCTTAAGGTTATCGTACGGTTTGACCACCCAATTATAGCATGGTATGCTATATTATCATGGTAGTCAATTAATAGTGGATCATAATAGCGCACGGTTACTAACCTATTAAATATTTGGCAAAATGTTTCTTTTCTTTTTTTCAACTTTTATGACACATCAATTAGGATTGATTGATTATTTATTTATTGAGTTCGGTAAGCAAAGTACCTGTCATTAGCGACTCAAGGGCAGGCAACTCTATATTATCGCGGTATGGCTTTTTTGTGGTATGATTTGTGTGGAACAGGTGCTTTACATCACTTCCTCTTTTAGATTATGCATAATCAGTATGCATACCGATGTTGGGTCAAGGGACTCCGTCCAAACAAAAGGATTCTTTTCTCATCAATTTCAAATGGAGGTAGGGGTTATTCCACTTCAAGAACATTCCAACAACTATCATAAAAAAGTTAAGATGTATACTCGCAAGTAGCCGTGACATACCGCAACAAGTCCTGTATTCGACCAATCGATTAAATATCGTGCTTTGATTTGCATAAGTAACAGTCGACAGGGGGTTTGGATTACAAGATTTACTGATACCACGGTGACATAGCGCCCGCGATAATATAGAGTCACACTATGAGGCTGATAGTATCCCACTTTGGGAAGACTATTACAATGTATGCAGGATACTCTAGCTTGACTCAACAAGTGATCACCACCTCCGTGGTCTAGTGGATAGATCCCGGAGAGCGGATGGTCGGTGGTGCGATCCCCAGCTGCGTCATACCAATAGACATAAAAAAGATGGTACTTGTTGTTACCCTACCTGGCTATCGGGATCAAGGGGATAAACAAGGAATGTGTCTGAGTTGGGTATCCTGTTAAAACTGCGTCATGCTGTCTCAGTCGGCGAGCACGATAAAACTGTCATTAGTCCGGACAAGGTACAAGCAGACACACACACATATACACACATGCATGCACGTCACTATATAACTGGAATAAACCCCATTTCACCTCACCCTAAAGGTGGTGGGGTAGCCTAGTGGTTAAAGTGTTCGATTCCCGACATGGGTACAATGTGTGAAACCCATTTTCTGGTGTCCCCTGCTGTGATATTGCTGGAATATTGCAAAGAGTGGCGTAAAACAATACTTACTCACCTCACCCCAACACACGAAGTATCAACTGACTTACCATATGAGATATATAACACCAAATAAAAGAAGGCCCAAAATGCCATTCCTTCTCTTCGGTAGATGGTGATAGTTAAGGTATTTATCCAGCAACAGGATGGGCAGGATGAAGGTGTGCTGAAACAGAGGACAGGGCGGAACATGACCAACGCCATCCATATACAGATGTACAGCACTGACAATAGGTCCGTTGCTACAAAAGATACCAGGTAAATCAGTCTACAGTGACTAGCAAGGGAGATATCTCTTAGAGCTACCAACCATGTGTGTCTACCCGAGTATTCCATTACGGTTACCTAGGTAATGCCTCATGAAGGAATGGAGTCGGGATATACTTACATCAACAGAACTAAGGTACACAGGTGTGTTGTGTCGCGATATTCACATGAATGGGATGAGACAGTGAATCCAGTTGTAGCAATGCTGGGCGAGATGAAATTGGGGATCAGAGTGAGCCAAGCAGGTTACCAACATACAGTGAACTTCAATATCAGCTGGCAAGGAAGCAGTCTTGTTATAAGGATAAACATTTCTCCCTCAATAAGAAATGGCTCCCATTTTGGTTATAATTCATTGATTTCAGAAACTTTCTTTGAACAATTTCGAGTTTGTTGTCCTTCAGCTATGGGTGAGGGGATCTGACAACCTCCAAATTGGTCGTGTCAGGTGAACTTCTCATGAGACAATCAGTGTCAAGGTTTCTACATTGTAGGGTGATGCATTCACACCAATATTTTGTATCACAGAAACATAGTTAAACAACCAGCACCGAATGTCAGTAATAAAAGTTGCACCATTATATTTCTGAGGATATTTGATACACCCTGTTGTTCTGAACCCCATGGCATCTATGCAAGCAAGAATTATATCCTACCTAAATATTATCCCAGAGGAAGCTTTACTCTAGAGTATAGTATCCTACCTTAGTGTGGGAAATCTCTAGGTTCAAATTCACTAGGGAGAATCATCCTGACACTAGAGAATTTCATCCCCGGGATAAAAAATAGGGTAGGATAATCTTCACTCTTACACCTACACCCAGTAGGGAGTACCACTGAAGGAATGTTTGTGTGCTGTGTGGGTTTTTGTAAAAATCAAAATGTCTGACTTGAGGCAGTAAATAAATGATGCCTATTTGTTTTAACAAGCTAATACCTAATTGGCTCAAGAACCGATGCATTCTTTATTTTGATTGGGTGGTATAAGGAGGTATAAACTTGTATCATGACTCACCATGACATGATTCAACCAGGGAGGTATAAACTTGTATCATGGCTCACCATGACATGATTCAACCAGGGAGGTATAAACTTGTATCATGACTCACCATGACATGATTCAACCAGGGAGGTATAAACTTGTATCGTGACTCACCATGACATGATTCAACCAGGGAGGTAAAAACTTGTATCATGACTCACCATGACATGATTCAACCAGGGAGGTATAAACTTGTATCATGACTCACCATGACATGATTCAACCAGTGAAGTATAAACTTGTATCGTGACTCACCATGACATGATTCAACCAGGGAGGTAAAAACTTGTATCGTGACTCACCATGACATGATTCAACCAGGGAGGTAAAAACTTGTATCGTGACTCACCATGACATGATTCAACCAGGGAGGTAAAAACTTGTATCGTGACTCACCATGACATAATTCAACCAGGGAGGTAAAAACTTGTATCGTGACTCACCATGACATGATTCAACCAGGGAGGTAAAAACTTGTATCATGACTCACCATGACATGATTCAACCAGGGAGGTATAAACTTGTATCATGACTCACCATGACATGATTCAACCAGTGAAGTATAAACTTGTATCGTGACTCACCATGACATGATTCAACCAGGGAGGTATAAACTTGTATCATGACTCACCATGACATGATTCAACCAGTGAAGTATAAACTTGTATCCTGACTCACCATGACATGATTCAACCAGGGAGGTATAAACTTGTATCATGACTCACCATGACATGATTCAACCAGGGAGGTATAAACTTGTATCATGACTCACCATGACATGATTCAACCAGGGAGGTATAAACTTGTATCATGACTCACCATGACATGATTCAACCAGGGAGGTAAAAACTTGTATCATGACTCACCATGACATGATTCAACCAGGGAGGTAAAAACTTGTATCATGACTCACCATGACATGATTCAACCAGGGAGGTATAAACTTGTATCGTGACTCACCATGACATGATTCAACCAGGGAGGTAAAAACTTGTATCATGACTCACCATGACATGATTCAACCAGGGAGGTATAAACTTGTATCGTGACTCACCATGACATGATTCAACCAGGGAGGTATAAACTTGTATCGTGACTCACCATGACATGATTCAACCAGGGAGGTAAAAACTTGTATCGTGACTCACCATGACATGATTCAACCAGGGAGGTAAAAACTTGTATCGTGACTCACCATGACATGATTCAACCAGGGAGGTATAAACTTGTATCGTGACTCACCATGACATGATTCAACCAGGGAGGTAAAAACTTGTATCATGACTCACCATGACATGATTCAACCAGGGAGGTAAAAACTTGTATCATGACTCACCATGACATGATTCAACCAGGGAGGTATAAACTTGTATCGTGACTCACCATGACATGATTCAACCAGGGAGGTAAAAACTTGTATCATGACTCACCATGACATGATTCAACCAGGGAGGTATAAACTTGTATCGTGACTCACCATGACATGATTCAACCAGGGAGGTATAAACTTGTATCGTGACTCACCATGACATGATTCAACCAGGGAGGTATAAACTGGTCAAGAGCCTTGGGAAACACAAGCTCTCTGTCCACGGCATAGATTGCCCAAAATGTTACAACCACAAACTGAAAACAAATATCAAAATCTCATTATCATGATTATTGCATGCAGCAAAAGAACAGATTGATTAATATAGTTAACTTTTCACTGAAATCTTGCTATCTCACAAAATAATATCCCAACCATGAATAGGTCAGTAAATTTCCACATTTTGTAACATAAAATCATGTCTGGCACTGTTATCAACTGTTTTGATTTGTTGGGATTATCAGAACCTCTTTTAGTGTATTTACTTAAAGATGTTTTCTGGTTTGCCCTTAGATTAAAAAACATTTTTTCTCAGATGGGTATTTTCAAAATCAGAGTGATTTATCCTTTTTCAGAATGAAAAGTATTGGATTCTATGTGTCATATTGTGTAAGGCCCACTTATCATGTTATTAAATACTGCATCAAATTCACACTTTACTAATCAAGACAATGTGGAAGCGCCATACACAACAACCAGTTGGCATGATTAGTATTCACTTACTTACAAAAATATTTACTTTAAGAAAACATCATAATTCACTCAAAACTATGTTAGTGTTTTTTTATTACTGTAATTATACAGACATTAGCATTTACACATTTCATTGAAGATGTCATAGTGCAAGCATTGAGGACACCAAACAGTGTCATCATAGTAGGGCATACAGGCTGTTAACCCTTAACGCTTTGCCCAAAGCAAATCACGACCTTTTGTAAATGGGAATACCGTATTCGATGTATTAAGCGCCTCACTCTAATAAGCGCCCACGGCAACATTTGCTAATATATTGGCTAGAGAACCATCCCAGTTAGCACCCTTTCTGATTGATTGAACACTTATTTATTCATGTATAATATGCACTCGTGTGTTATATGCACCCTTAATTATGGGCCATTAAATTCTGGAAAATATATCTGTCGTGTATAATACGCACAGACTTTTCTTTTGTATCCTTACAGGCTGTCAGCATAAATCACGAAATTTTTCTCACCAAAATTATATTCTAATAAGAGACCCTTATTTCTAATTTTGAAAGCGCCCTGGGCGCGTATTACGTCGAATACGGTAAATACTATTTGGTTTGCTCCAAATGTATCTTTAATGTTTTGACTTTCAGTGTCTGATTCTCAGCTGCACCACTTCATATCAGCAATAAACTGACTCAAATATGTCACTTAAGCACTCTGATACACAACACTCTGTGATGTACAGCGAACTGGTGAACACAACAATATACCAGAAGACATCCTTAACATTAATATCCAGTGAACTAAGTGATATTAAACGTTAAAATATGAATGAGTATAGGAGGATTGGGCAATGTGAAGTGTGGCCATGGGGATCTGACTGCATCAACTACTTACAGTTCCAACTGGGAAGGCGAGAGTGTTGTGGAGGAAGTCTCGGAACTTCTGGAGAGCTGAGCGTTTCCGGGGATCCCTGATTGGTCCTCCGGTACTCCCCACGATGGCAGTGACAGCACACAGGCCATAGTAGAAGGTCTGCAGCAACTGGAAGCAGATCATGATTCACTCAATACACATCACACACCCACTACATGAAAAGTGACATTACCACTACAGGCCATAGTAGAACGTCTGCAGCAACTGAGGCAGATCATGATTCACTCAATACACATCACACACCCACTACATGAAAAGTGACATTACCACTACAGGCCATAGTAGAACGTCTGCAGCAACTGAGGCAGATCACGATCTACTCAATACACTTAACGCACCCAGCACTAAACCATGACATAACCACTACAGGCCATAGTAGAATGTCTGCAGCAACTGAGGCAGATCATGATCTACTCAATACACATAACGCACCCACCACTAGACCATGACATAACCACTACAGGCCATAGTAGAACATTTGTTTGAGCAATATTCCAGCTATATGATGGCAGTCTGCAAATAATCGTGTCTGGACCAGACAATCCAGTGATTGACATCATGAGCATCGATCCACGCAATTGGGTGAGTGAGTAAGTGGTGTTTTACGCCGCTTTTAGCAATATTCCAGCAATATCACGGTGGAGGACACCAGAAATGGGCTTCACACATTGTACCAATGTCGGAAATCGAACCCGGGTCTTCGGCAGGATGAGTGAACGCTTTAACCACTAGGCTACCCGACCGCCCCACACAATTGGGATACGATGACATGCATCAACCAAGTCAGCCAGCCTGATCACCCGATCCTGTTAGTCGCCTCTTATAACATGCATAGTTGCCATTTACGGCAAGCATGGGTTGCTGAAGACCTATTCTACCCCTAGCAGACCGTCTGCAGCATGACAAGTTTCATTGGATTCATGAGTAAAATCCAACTAGTCCATGGTTCATTTGAGACTATTGGTTTATACTTATTGACAGAACTAAATACAAAAAGATGATTAGACCTTCAAGATTCATACTTGTCCCGAGACCAGTGTTCCAGTTCCAGTGGCTGTGATTTAATCATGTTAATCAAAGTTCTTCTATACTTAAGTTGGGAGTAAACCCTATGTTTCTGACCCTGGTCACAATGACTCGCATACTATTCTATCACTTGACAATAGGATCCACAACATTCGCAAAGTTCCAATGACTTTGACTTTCAAAATCTTTCTCAGTTAGAATTCTACAAAAACTTTAATACTAATATCAAAATTTAAAAACATTATTATCATTATGATTATACTGTAGATTACCCGATGTTTTCTGGAAAATTTTTAAATAACAAAGATGATAAAGAAAGGCTAAAAGGGAATATAAATATGCAGGTGAAAGCAATGGCATGAACATTTTCAATGCAGACAGTTTCACCTACAGACTCCTTATGGTTTCAGAGATGTCAAAAGTGTTCAAGTTTAACATGTTTTTAAGATGGTCACATGACCAAATACATGCAACAACATAAGCTCACTTAAACATTGAGTTCAGGGGAGCTAAATATGAATATTGTTTTTTTATTAATGAGGAAAAAAAGTTTTTTTTAAAGCAAATATTTGTTACAAGTGAACATTTGACGTTCACCAAACACATAGAGGGTATTACGCAATGCACAAATGTGCATCCAATAAGCACAAATGTAGAGAATGGACACAGAAAAAATACATTCCTGAGGGACGAACAATAATATTCATTGTAGATACAGCTCATCAAGAGCAGTTATGGGTGTCTGTTATTTCATCCATCAATCATGGCCACAGGACCCCCACTTTCATAAGCCAAGATCAAACCCTGTCCATCAAACTGAGGCATTTTATTATTAATTGGTTTGTTTACAAAAGAGACCCCCCCAAAAAGATAATACGAATGAATAAAACAAATAGACTATTTTTAAGGTAGATTCTGTTTCACAATTAGGTGTTGTACCAGGAACGGGCAAGTTCTATCAGTTCCTGTTTGGAGGGACGAAACCACTACAATTTACAAACTGATAGATCCTAGAACTACTTAACTGATTAGCACATGAACTGATATTCTCCACAACTTCCCCTGCAAATATTTGTCTTAATCTGCTGAAACTGGTATCAAACAGAAACTACAAACAAAAAATTCTATGACGTCCCAAGAATACACTTGTATTGTTTTATTTTATTGATAGTCAGTTTATAAATTTTCAGTACACCATTATCGTCTATATACACCGTGATATAAAATAATTTCATGTCTATATCAAACATAAATACACAAACTCTCCTCAAATTCTATAATTCCACCTACTCACAAAACAGGTCACCTCTTATCTATCACGACTGAAGTTGCTTCTCAAACAGAAATGGAAATAACATGTCCCTCTATTCATGTCATAACTAGTCTAGTACCGATAACAGTGCTTCAGAAACTCTTGTAAATGTATACTGCCAGTACACCAGTTAATTACATACCACAAACTCTACTCTCTGTATGACAGTTAGAGACCATTCATAAAATTAACAATATAGCTTACACCATTTCTAGAATTGTCTCTAACAAACTATGAAAATTTGAAGAAATATATCATGAAGAAATCTACATCCTCTTTAGAAAACATAGTCAAAATTAAAATACTTACAAAATTTAAAAATGTTAAATATTTGAATTTTCCACCATATCCCCTGAAGGTGAACACTGTAGAGTTGGGAGTACCATCAGTAATTGTGAAAATATTGTAGGTGATGCTGCACAAGTACATGACAAACATGCACACACTGAATACTCCAGCCACAACAGCCATTTTATCAAGATTGAGTGCCAAGGTCCTCAGTTAGCAACTTCAAAGATTCCCCAGTCAGCAGTCACCAATGCAACCCAAGCTAACTCAGAATGTGGACTTCAAACTCTGAAGGGAGACAACTCTGTAAACATGCTACTTTCTGAAAAGCTTGTTACAATTATAGTAAAGGCATCTGCTGAGCATTTCGTTGTTTATGATGGTAAAGATATAGTGATTTATGAACCTGTACAATGTGTGCACTGAAATATCTGAGAGGATTTAAAAATAATACTCTACATCAAACATGCCTCTACAGAAAGCCTTAGGAGAAACAGAAGATGAATAAATCATTGGATTATTTGGGTTTAATTTTAAAAGTGACACTGTGCATCTATTTCAGATTCTAACAAATTGTTAGATTCTTTCACTTGCAGACCAAGACATGTTTTATTCATATTTTTTTGCCATGGCCAATAGTACAGTCACAGTTTACAAAAAGTTTGTACAGAGTGTCGTCAGGATCAGTTGTATGCAATTCTATACAGGTGTAGACAATTAACATTTATCTTTTGACATCTTATTTTAAAAAATAGCGAGTCATAAATTATGCTTGTCTTTTAGGTTTTTAGAAGATGCACAAACTTTTGTCAGTATTGGAAATTAGGAATATATTTCTTTATTTTTTCTGATACAAAGGACATTCAAATAAAATATGAAATTCAATTTCCTGCAAGTTTAAACTCACTTTATTTTTCCTTTCAGGAATGTACAATCTACTGATCTATCACATGATCAACCAATGACAACTAAACCCCCATTACATGAATGATCAAATTTTTCAGTTGCCAAACATTTGTACAATTTGTGTTTTCTTTGTTTTTACTTTTCTTTATGTCACCTGATATTTTTTAAGAAATATAAAAAAAAGAGATTTAATTAGTGTTTTTAAATTTCATTTTTGCTGTATTAAGCATGTTAGGCGTCACCTGACCAACTTCTTAGCATCTGGTACTAAGCTCCAAAATTTACTTGACAGCAGTGTTCAAAATAAGCGGCTGCACAAAGGCCCGTTGGCAGGTAGATTTCGTGTTGGGAACGTAGTTTCAAATTTGTATGTGTCCTTATGGCCTGAGGTTAATTTGCATGTCCATTTATTTGTCGCAATAAGCTACATTTTTTTTAAAAAGAGGGTCTGAAGAGTTCAGTAAGGACCTGCAGCTTCTAAAGTCTGTGGGTCCTGATGCAGCATGGCAATTATTTTTCTTTCGAACACTGCTTGACAGTCTGTATTTTCCTACACTTATTCAGTTTGGTCTACAGTAAACACTGCAGTGTAGAGGGGACACGTAACTGCCTCGTAACTTCTTTAAAAAACGTTACATGGATGTTAGGACTAAGTTAAGGGCTTGAAATTGTTCTTGCACCTGTGCCTGTGGCACACATGAAATAAGAAATAACATACAGGAAGTTTATGTATGGTGCCTCATGAGCATGGTTATTTTCATTAAAAGTACTTACATTTAATTTTATTTTATGTCTGACAAAATTAGACTGTGAAATGAAAGCATATAATTCAGTGATTTCCATTGACTGTAAATTACAGACATTTGACAAGATGTTTAAGATTGCACGAAATGCATTTGAATGAAGTCACATCTTTTTGTATAAATATTATGTAAAACATGTTTTAAACAGAAGTGTTTATTCTTGTTGACTGTTCTGAAAAACTTAGCAGACGATCGCTATTTGTCAAAATGGAGATTAAACAAAATATTCCGCTATTCTTTTTTTACAACATTTGCACGGAGAATGGTCAACCAGATGGAAAATTTTTTTTTAAAAAAAATTCTTTTTTTTTTCAGTGGTTCAAGGCGTTTCAGAACCAGCAATCTTGAAACACATTTATGTTCATCCAAAAGTTTGATCTTATAGATTTTCTGCCTTTTGTTATAAGTATTGGATAAATTAGATAAGGCACACCTAAACGAAAAATGGCATACCTGATTTACTTCTAATTTTGAGTTTGTTCTTGTTTCGCACTTGAATCAAGGCAGACAGAAGCCTGATGAATCAATTTGACCTTCACATTCAATGTATCACCCTTATATTTGCTGCACATGTCCCCACTGTGTTAATTAACTTAATTATCATAACCAAGGTATCATAATTTCATATATTCACTTTAATTAAAAAACGTATGGCCAATAATACAAATATTGAAGCTTGGTTGATCAATATTCAGACTGCTTATTACCAGAATGTTTAAGCATGCAAAGCAGAACAATGCAGACTAGGAAGAGATGTTTCCAATTAAGAAATATATTATTTGAATTTTGGTGGATATTGATAACTGTGGATACAAACTTTTCACCATTTATAAAGTGACAGGTGTATTTGATTGTAGGGGCATTAATTGTCAGGGCATGTCTGCTCAATAGCTGCGACGTCATTAGAACCCCTTGGTGGTCCCACCCTGAATACCCCTAAAGGACATGTACACTACCCTGTTGGCCTGATGCAAGTGAAAATATAACAGGGCCAGTGAAATGGTATCACTTTGTAAACTGGTTGTCTTATGAATAATTTTACTTATCACCTTTTTTATTTCATCGATTGATAAATAATAACTTGTCTTTACTAAGCTTTGGAAAATAACATACACAACTTAATCTGCTTGGTTTGACATGATATATGATAAATTTCTTTCTTTGTCATTGCAAATGATTTGAGATTTTTGTCCATTATATCATTAATTAATCATACTACCTTTTTCTATTTATCTGGTCATTTAAAATATCTTCAGGCTGGTGCCAACTGACCTCTTTGATTCCTAATAACAAATCTAATAATCAGATCTGTCATGGAGTGTATCCAAAACTTCATATCAAACCATAAACTATATCACACATACTGTACCATGATTAAAGCATATTTATTGTTTTATGATATGTATTATATGAGTATTTTTTTTCTGCATACATTTCCAGTCAACAGATGTGATACACACCAAGTATGAATGTTTGGAAGGATCCACTTTATGGTGTATAGAAATCAAGTCAGGGTTTTACCTGATGCAAAATGTTGTGTTCTCTTCTCGATACAAATTGAAAATAGGTGCAAGTAACATACATGGAAGTTCTGGGGATACATATTAATGTGATTGTTTCAATAATTAAATTTACCAAAATTTTAAATTGCATGTTACATTATAACTTAACTTCAATCTAACATTGAAATCCCCATCTAAACTGCTGGGAATGAGAAAGCATACACCCATGTTTAAAGGTGGCTAAAAATGAAACACACAAGAAATGGTTATTCGATGGTGATGTGCTAGGTATCATGGTTGTGTTTTGGACCTTGAGTTTGCAGTGTTTTGGCAACTGTTCTCAGCTTAGTAATGTTCTGAAAACATTCATAATCTTTTGGTCAAATCCATTTTTTTTTGGCCCAGCAGTTTATGACAGACTTGAGGCTTCTGACCATTTGCAATTAAATGATATCGAGAAAATTCTTGGAAGGTACGTGTAGCATTCCACAGTCAGCCAGCCTGGGACCCCAAAGTGCAAGCCTTTGACCCCCCTTATTTATTAAAACTAAGAGGCCCCTGGACTCGAAAATAGATAGACCCAAGTAAATCCCTGATCAAGTTCAGAAAGCAAAATGACCCGTGAAGATCCGGGGTAGAATAGGTCTTCAGTAACCCATGCTTGCCGTAAAAGGCGACTAATAGGATCGGGTGGTCAGGCTCGCTGACTTGGTTAATGCATGTCATCGATCCCAATTGCATGGATCGATGTTCATGATGTGAATCACTGGATTGTCTGGTCCAGATTCGATTATTTACAGACCGCCGTCATATAGCTGGAATATTGCTGAGTGGGTCTTAAACAACAAACAAACAACTCAGAAAGCAAAGACACACATAATAATTTCTTCATCTCTAGTTACTCGGTGACATTAAAATGGCATGAAGCTGAAGGGGAGGAAAATGTATACTTTATTTTTGGTTTTAAATAAGATATAGATCTGTATGCAAGTCACCTGTCACTTGCTATGGAAATGAGACACTGACAGCATTAACTTCCTGCATGATGTGAATTACTGGTTAAAATTGTATTGCAATACCAGAGATTCATGCCAATGTCGGTAACAATTGTACAATTGAAACTTAAAATATCAAAATTCAGGCAATTATCATACTTAACAAAGGTGAATTATCATACTTTACAAAGGTTAATTATCAACTTTACAAAGGTTAATTATCAACTTTACAAACGTTAATTATCAACTTTACAAAGGATAATTATCAACTTTACAAAGGATAATTTTCAACTTTACAAAGGATAATTATCAACTTTACAAAGGATAATTATCAACTTTACAAAGGTTACTTGTACTTTACTGATAACAGGGCCATTGAAATATCACTGAAATATTCTCTCTGAAAATAAACATAGCGGACCAACACATTCATTAACATTTGCAAATCAAAAGCAAATCAAATCATCTGGGGCTCCAATCAACATCATGTTGGTAAACATGGTACAATGTCTATCATCTGACAAATATAATCTGCGAAGCTCTATCACACACTCAACAGTTTATATCAACTACATAGAAAAAAAAAAAGAAGTAAATTTACAAAAAAATGACTATAGTTTGTTCTTCTTCCAGTCATTTGTTACCTGATCTTTGGTCAATTTACAGGTTGGCCTGGCTACTATTGTCATCAATGAGTTTGTTCGATATACAAAATGTAGTTGTTTGTTTGTTGCATTAGTTTGGTAGGATATCTGGATTTCATCGAATCGATCAAACTGTTCTTCACTTACAATGTGTTATACCGAGATCGAGGTAGGAAATATTTGCGATATCCCTGTTTTAGATACAGTATATTGTTTGGGCCTGTTTGAATTTGTCTGGGTTTAATAATAAGCATTATACTTCTTTAAGAAAGAACTGTATGTTTTAATGTTTTTATTTTCCTCTAGCTACACCGCTGCAAAATTACACCTACTATTCAGGGCTTCAGAATAAAGAATTGCATGAATGGTATGACATTTCGATTACTATGACAACAGTATGTGATCTGTTTAACAGAATACCAAGCTAGAATCAACTAATATCATAGATTTAAGAACAGAATCTGTTACAATGGCCACAAAAGCATGTGATAAGTCACATAATATTGCAAGGTAGTAGATCTGTTGGGACATGACCTCACTGTGGTATTCAAAACAGTGCATTTTGTAAGGGGGGGGGGGGGGGGGGGGGGGGGATTAAGTAGGGATGGTGGAGTATTTTGGAATGCACACAATCATGCATCTGTACAATATGGAAGAGTATCAAACTCATGCTGGCAAAGTAAACATACTTATTCCTTAAATTCAGTTTTTGTGATCTGATTGGAGTAGACAGAAAATAACAGTGAACCAGTTGCCTACTATCAGGAACTGGTAAAGAACAGCTTCTGTCCCCTGATCAAAATATGTGTCTGCCAGACCATATTCACAATTTATCTCTCTACATAACAAGCCCATGTTCAACATGTAAACAGTTTGCCACCATTGCATGTCTGCACATAGTAGACAAAAGATGGCATGGGTAATGCAATGTTTACAGTTCACAAAACACCAACTGCTTTGGACCGTGGAGACACAAAATCACAGCCGCGACAGGGTCCCGTTTCACGTTCAGACCAACACATAAATTTCCCAGCCCTTCAAATAAATAGTCGCACATATACAATAGTAGTTCAACAACAAACGGATGGATATACCAGAGACCACCGGTATATGGTCTCTCGATATACAAATACATATTCTCAGACTTCCCGCCATCTAAGAAACAGACGATACTGGTCGACATACTGTCTTATATGCAAAAATCTTGTTAAAATATGATACATTCACAGAGATGTGACATTGCCAAAAGGCCTTTCAACGTGCCCTTTCGATTTGACAAGAGTAAATATATAACGATTTCACGCAGCAGGATTTTCAGGGCATGTATTATCCTCTCGTTTCGATCGAAATGCAAATTTACTTGGGCGTGATTATATGATCAATACCTAAATCTATTGTCTCTTGTAATAAGACTTCATATTGATATGAAATTCATTTTCTGACAACGTCTTGGAAAGTAAGAGACATGTACGGTTACATGGAATATTTCTATCAGCTACACGCTGTCTGTAAGGTATTATTTACAAGAGATGCAAAAATAGAAGAAGATATTACCGCATTCCAGAACGTAAGGAACATGAGCTTGCCCCCCACTCCATCTGTGAATACAGGGATCTTCACGACGTCCCACCAAACAGAGAAAGAATATCCCACAAAAAAGGCCAGAAACAACGCGCTTTGAACTGCATCCATGGTCGTTACGGACGAAGCTTCTGACGATCTGGGACAGCGATGTGTGGTCACGTGACTGTTTGAAAGGACTGCATGAAGCGCAACTGTGCCATTCAGCGTCGAGTGGTAATTTTACTTCAGGTTCCAGCGCCTGCACTTTTGTTCGTGTTTATAGGTTGTGGTTAATGTCATGATACATTTTTAAGGAATAGAATGTCACATGGTTGGATGACTGTATCGTAAATAGAACTGTATCAATGCAAATACTACCGGAGAATCGACCGAAAGCATATTCATATTGACGGATGAAGACGGGGATGGCTTTTCGGGAAATTCGAAGATCCTCACTCGTGTCCCTAGGTCTAATATCAGTATGACATTCATGGAGAAGTAATATTCCGTATTTATTATATATATTTTGTTCAAAATAATCGAGTAAAAAATGCGTACGAAGAAGCTGGGTTATGGGCCGGAAGAGCGAAACCTAGCCATAATCAACTCTAAAATCTCTTCGCTTTCGTGAAGCTACAGTAACATTGGTCACGCTACAGTAAACACGGGATATTGCTATACCGGGACTCTCAAATTACAAGAAAAACACAGAAATGCGTATACCGTAATTACAGTAGTAATTTATTAGATGCTGAAGTATAGTATAGTTGCACAAAAGTACTTTACATTTAACAAATTTAATAACTCTAATACTTTAATATTTCATAGATGTACGTTATAATTTCTACAGAACCAACAATAACTTATATCTTAAAATATAATGGTAAATACATAAATATATTCTATAATAAACTTTCGGTTGCACTGGCATACACGTTGTGTTCAAGTCATTCACTCCAAGTGGATCAGGTCACCAACGTGATCTGTGTACTCAACGTCGCCGATGACGTTGTTGACGAGATTATCTTTCAGAGCCTGAAGACGGTTGTCAATCAGCCGGTATCTTCTCTTTCTGGGTGGTGCTGACCACTGGGCTCCAATTCGTTGAATGGCGACTTCTACGTTGGATTGTTCTCTTTGCGTAACAACTTCAAAAATGTTCGGATGGCTCTTCCTGGCAAGTTTGTTGAGTTTGTGATTCCACCCTATGTCTTTAAGATTATTATCATCATTATCATGTGCGTTATTTTCTTACCTGCAAAGCCGCTTGAAGAATGCCGTTTTCAGTGATCACCGACGCTCTGCAGGCAGCAACAACGCAGTTCCAATACTTCTTCTCACGGACCGTTTTCTTACAACGAAACTTGAATCCCTCATAAAACAAGTGCTGACCACCTCGCGCGGTATCAACCATGGTCACTCGAACTTGTGCATTAGCCATTTTGGACATAGATAAATTAGTTGCACTCTTTATATATACCATCACATACATACTGTATGTATTCTTAAGAAACGACTCTCCTCTAAACCCATCGGTATCATAACCCATATCAACTAAGAAACTAATTGTTTGTTCAATTAAGAAACTGATCATCTCTTCTCCTGTGTTTAAACATCCAACTGTATTATTTTTTAACGAAACGACTCTCTAGTAAATCTCCTCTCCTCTGTTTGAACAGCACGGTCGCTAATCTAAACAACGGTAATCCGGTGTTTTTATAGCAATTACTCATTTTTCGCCTTCGTAGGACAAATACCCCAACTTGGGTTTTCACTTTACTGATACTAGGGAAAATTGGATTTTCGCTAACCCGGCACGACACCAGAAGCTGTGTCATAATGGTGCACATATGGCGTTGTTACGTAATACAAAGATCATTGTTGACGTGATATGTAATGACGTCACAGAAGGTCAAACTAATTGTTACATCATGTTATAGTGTCTCGTATTTATCGTACAATAAAACACTGCAGGAAGAATAGGGGCTCCAGAAATGACGTCATGATAGAACAATGTTTTATCGTGAAATAAACCACGCTTCGTTCTTCATTGTTCTTTGCGATTTATCACGTAGCTATTTTATATAGGCTGTTTAACATAATTTACACACACAAACATATGTGTGTGTGTGTGTGTGTGGATTATGTCTATATAAGATAGCTACGCGATGTGTGTGTGTGTGTGCGTGTGCGTGTGCGTGCGTGCGTGCTTGTGTGTGTGTGTGTGACAGTATCACATTCATGTGAGAATATATATTGCTGATTTTAAGAAATGAGCCAGAATTCAATTATTTCCTTTGCTCTCGCTCGGGAAATACAAACATTCAACACTTGCTTCGTCATTTTAGTTACAGGTGCAATTGTCTCAACGTAGACATTTATATATGTATAGAATCTACAAACCTATACTTTCGCAGTGTTGCAAAGTATATAAGTACGTTTTCTTAACTTACGCGAGGGTGGTGAGATTGGCATTTATATCTTCTTGTTCATAAAGAAGAACTAAAGTATATGCCATGTACATATATATACATGCATATGTGAAGCAGTGTTGCTTATTTCACTAAAACACATTAAAGGAGCGAAAGTAAGTGAGTGAATTGGGTGTTTGACGTCCGTTTAAACGATATTTCAGTCCATATATATATATATATCTTATCCTCACTTAATAGTTCAGCCATATCGCGCCATTTCAGAATAATGTGCGAGGAAAGCATATCTGAGACGTTTACCACATGGGGAAACCAACAAACAGGGGTATGGTGCCGACAAACCGAGATTTTCAATCAAGGAGAATCTTGGAATCGAACGAACGGCCACATGATCCGGTTACGCCCGACGACGCCTGCACTGCACATAGACCCCTTCTAAGCCGACTGGTCCACATGTGCCACTCTTTTAAGGAACATTTGCCACAAAGAAAGAATGATTTACAATTACTATTTTACATTGAAATGTCGGTTGAAGTATATGCATGAACTATAAAAATATAAGGTCACTCGGCTGTTTATGGAACTCTGGCAGACAGAATGCGGATAACTCGTGATGTAAATCGCCATTCGCTTCTCATATTTTCAGCAGCAGTGCACATTATTTTCCCGATAAAATCTCCAGTTTCGCGAACTCGATATCTAATAGCTCAATAAAGAGAGTAAAATATATACACAGTATATCCCTTAGGTAAAAATCATGCTATTTTTGTCCTTTTATACGAAAATGTTTTATGAAAGTCACGTCTGCTTGAAATTATACATGACCTGGTTTACAACGAATCGGTCGAAATGAATGTAGCCGTTAGTTTCTAGTCTCTGCACATATGCTTTTCCCTTCGTGTGTGCATGGAGTCCAACGATATATGCATGTCATTTGAATAGTTTCGAGGGAAACGCCATCACATATGGCAGTTATCGGCAGGTTGATAGTGGCCATATATTTTTAGCAGGAGTCATTCGTCGTCCTCGGTTAGGGCTACCGAATGGAAGAGAGCCGCCCTTACTGTTATGAATTACCATTTTCATTGCCGGTAACATCAAGCATGCCACAGTCGCCTTTAAATGAGTTCGACGATGCCATAAATAAAATATATAAAAAACAAAAATTTAACAAATACTCAAAAGTGATCCACGAAGGGTTTATGACGGAACAGATTTTAATACTGTCTCTTTTTCAGCATAATTTTATCATATATTATATACAAACAATAGACTGACAGTAAGTCTAGGCAGTACAGGATATCGTCTGCTGAAATCGTCCCGACATTGTTCCGGCATGGCAACCCAGGCAATGCGTGCATTTCCCCTGCTTCACAAACTGCAATATCATTTTTTGTTCCAAACACGGACTGAGCGCACAAGCATGACTATATTTATCCACATCACCGGGCAATAATACCAAACACTTATTATACATACATGATTCATATCATGTAAAATTAAGTTTAAAAAAAAACAAACCTGATTATATGTGAACATGCCTTTATATTATATTTTAACCTACATTCATTTTGTTTTTGTCAGATCATGGACTTTAAGGTCACAAGCACACAGAGAGGGATATATAATTACAAATACATATACTTGTGTACCAAAGCGTACAAACTGCAACTGCTCTTGGTTAAAGCACGCTATTTACGGACAGCCTTTCATGGTTATTTTTAACACAGGCAAGGTAGTATGTGGTGTCAAGATCTCTTAATAAAATATACGACTCGTGGTTTCGAATGGTTTGAATAACCTTGGACATGTTCTGCATTCATAACATTATCTAAGCTGACCAACAAAGTCGCGGGTAATTATTTAATATGAAATGGTAAACAAGCATGGACAGGCGCTTGCTGACGCCTTAATCCCGCCAGGCGGGCTCGACCGAGTGGATTGTATTTGACAACTGCTTACACGCTGACATGCTAGGTTTCGTGGTGGATTGTTTACGTGTGTTTATTTTATCACTAAACGCTTCAGCACATGTGTAGGGTTGCTCGGATATAATACACAAGGACAGCTATTCAAAAACAGATATCCTTCTTACGGGTTCTGATAACAAGTAAACAAGTATCGCGTTGTAAATCTGTCCACATGCATTGACTTGTAACTACTCTATTAATACTAATTGGGATATTCGGGGTGGAATATATCCAATGGTTGTCGTTATAGCCAGTTTTGAAGACCGGCCGGTCATAACGAGCGACTTGGCCTGTGGCATCGTGTTTGGAACGTTGCTCATGCTATCGACCACTAGTTTGCCTTGTCTACACATGTGATATATCTTGAATATTGCTGACTAACATGTAACAACTTACTCAACTTGTCAACAGGACCAAATAGTACAATAGAGATAAACGTCACACAACAGTGCGATGTCCAATTTCTGTAGATTGTTGATAACAATTCATGCTTGTTTATAAAATTATGACAATGTAAGGTTTCTAGGTAACTGTACTTACGAACAGGTCATTATTTGATAAAAAAACAACAACAAAAAAACAAAAACATAAACTGCAGGAAGCCCTAGCCTACCTAGCCCATTTGAAAATTGAAATTACCGCATTCCAGAAGGTTAAAAACTTGAATTGTCCACCGTAGACGTTGGCGCTGACAGCGGCGTAGACCCACTCATACCTGACACTGTAGCCGTACACTATTGACAACACAAGATACACGCACGTCTCCGTGACTGCCATGCTAGTTCCACAGCGTGAGGAGAACTTTGTGTATGCTAAAACTAAAGTCGGGGGAAGTTCAGGTCACGTGATTCGTAGCGTACTGTTTGATGCGCACATAAAAGAATCATTAGGCTCCCATTGTACACATTGTGCCCATGTGATGTCGCTCGGCACTATTTGAGCTATTTCAAGGCATTCTTCAAATAATATCTTCTGGACCAGACAAACATATCATGAACACTGCCCCACGCTGTCTGGGCCTCAAGAGCCATTTGCTTTTGTTTTGGTTACTGGAAACTTATTATAACTTACGAAAGTTTCAAATTAATAAAATTCACGTGCAAGATTTTAGGCGACCCTGCCGTACGTTCTGCTTCCAATTCCAAGTCAAAACTAGCCCTGCTAACAATAACAGGCGACTATGCTTGTCGTTAGAGGCGACTAACGGGATCGGGTGGTCAGGCTCACTGACTTGGTTGATGCATGTCGTCGTATCCCAACTGCATGGATCGATGCTCATGATGTCAATCACTGGATTGTCTGGTTCAGATTCGATTATTTACAGACCGCCGTCATATAGCTGGAATATTACTGAGTGCGGCATTAAACAACAAACAAACAAACAAAAACTAGCCAAAGTAATCAAAGTGTCTTATGCGAAACTCAACCCTTGTCTCAGTACATATTTACTGCCATAGTGATATTCATCATAGAATCTGTCTTAGCGGACAAAGCGGGTATAGAGTGGTACGAACAAAACTTACTATTGGACTGTCCTATAACCAGTGCCCAGACACTTAGCAACAAAATGTCGTTTTAAGATCTTACATTAAATGAGTTTCAACACATTACCTTAATTCATAGCAGTTGGATAACATGTAACTTATAACATTCAGGAAATTCTATGACAAGAGCTTTATCAACTTCCATTTAGTACACTGTCAAACATCCTATATCACGTGATAGGGTAGCCTAGTGGTTAAAGCGCTCGCTCGTCACGCCAAAGACCCGGGTTCGATTCTCCACATATGTACAATGCGTAAAGCCTTCTAGTGGCCCCGACCGTGATATTGCTTGAATATTTAGACCGCCTCCGTGGTCTAGTGGTAGAGCGTCCGCCCGGAGAGCGGAAGGTCCGGGGTTCGATCCCCGGCCGCGTCATACCAAAAGACGTTAAAAGATGGTACTTGTTGTTACCTTGTCTGGCGCTGGGCATTTAAGGGCTAAAACAAGGACTGGTCAGCTCGGAGTCAGTATGCTGTTTCTGAGTGGGGTATTCATGTTAAACTGCGGCATGGTATCTGAGTGTGCTAGCACTATAAATTGGCATCAGTCCGGACTAGTACAAGCAGCCACACACACACGTGCATGCACGTCGCTATATAAGTGCAATAATCTTGGACGCGACGTTAAACCCAATTTCACCTCACCTCACCTTGAATATTTAAAGCGGCGTAAAATCCAACTGACACATAAGAAGAAATTTACCATTTTCAGTTTACTATAAGGTCTAAACATCCTCAATAAAGTGAATCTTAACATTAAAAGAAACCGATCACTTGTTTGTAAAAGTGGACACTATTGTTCATCCGTATATATTTATCTGGAAGCCGAATCTGTACCAAAGTGACATCAAGTGGCCCGGTATGTTGTCTTTATCGCGATGACCATAACGATGTTTATCTGATAAGAATACAGCAGCAAATAGATAGACTGTAAAACGGCGTTAAATAGTAAGATCCAATAGTAAGATCTAATATAGTAATTGTACATTGTCCGATAGATAGTTAAGTACAATAGGTGGTACATTATCGGGTATATTGTGAGTGAGTTGGGTTCAACGCCTCTTCCAAAAGTATTCCAGGGAGGAAATATATGCATTTTGGTGAAATCCACGAGCATGGGTATGGTGCAGACCTAGACCTAAACCTAGAAATATAATTGGGTCGAACCGGGATTCGAACCCACGATGATAGGTTTCTGGCGTGAACCAGGGACGAATAGTTGCACAGCGAACTGCGGCGTCTTTGACGACTGGGCCATCCGTGCCGACAGTGATGTAGATTAATGGGTGGTACGTTATTGGGAATACAGTAATGTAGATTAATGGTGGGACGTTATTGAATATAAAGGAAGGCAGTATAAGTTGAAGTACATTATTGGAGATATAGTATGACTGTATAAGGGGAAGTACATTATTGGAGATATAGTGAGGCTGTATAATGGGAAGTACATTAATGGATATATAGTAAGGCTGTATAAGGGGAAGTACATTAATGGATATATAGTAAGGCTGTATAAGGGGAAATAAATTATTGGATATATAGCAATGTTTTATAAGGGGAAGTACAGTATTGGAGATATAGTAAGGCTGTATAAGGGGAAATACGTTATTGGAGATACAGTAAGGCTGTATAATGGGAAGTACATAGTTGAATATATAGTAAGGTTGTGTAAGGGGAAGTACATTATTGGATATAAAGGAAGGCAGTATAATGGGAAGTACAGTATTTGATATAAAGGAAGGCAGTATAATGGGAAGTACACTTTTGGATATAAAGGAAGGCAGTATAATGGGAAGTACAGTATTGGATATAAAGGAAGGCAGTATAATGGGAAGTACACTATTGGATATAAAGGAAGGCAGTATAATGGGAAGTACAGTACTGGACGTAAAGGAAGGCAGTATAATGGGAAGTACAGTACTGGATATATAGTAAGGCTGTATAAGGGGAAGTGCAGTATTGGAGATACAGTAAGGCAGTATAAGGGGAAGTACAGTATTGGATATAAAGGCAGGCAGTATAATGGGAAATACATTATTGGATATAAAGGAATGCAGTATAATGGGAAGTGCATTACTGGACATGAAGGAAGGCAGTATAATAGGAAGTGCACTACTGGATATAAATGAAGGCAGTATAATGGGAAGTACAGTATTGGACATAAAGGAAATTAGTATAATGGGAAGTACAGTATTGGATATAAAGGCAGGTAGTATAATGGGAAGTACAGTATTGGACATAAAGGAAGGCAGTATAATGGGAAGTACAGTATTGGACATAAAGGAAGGCAGTATAATGGGAAGTACAGTATTGGATATAAAGGAATGCAGTATAATGGGAAGTACAGTATTGGACATAAAGGAAGTCAGTATAATGGGAAGTACAGTATTGGATATAAAGGCAGGCAGTATAATGGGAAATACATTATTGGATATAAAGGAATGCAGTATAATGGGAAATACATTACTGGACATAAAGGAAGTCAGTATAATGGGAAGTACAGTATTGGATATAAAGGCAGGCAGTATAATGGGAAATACATTATTGGATATAAAGGAATGCAGTATAATGGGAAATACATTACTGGATATAAAGGGAGGCAGTACAATGGGAAGTACATTACTGGATACAAAGGAAGGCAGAAAAATGGTAAGTACATTAATGGAGATCGAGTAAGGCAGTATGATGGGGAGTACTTTATTGGAGATATTGTAAATCCATTACCTCCAAGGTAAGTTTTGTTTGTATTTTGTTTAACGCCGCAGTCAGCAATATTCCGGCTATATGGCGGCGGTCTGTAAATAATCGAGTCTGGACCAGACAATCCAGTGATCGACATCATGAGCATCGATCTACGTAATTGGGACAGCGAGTCTGACCACCCGATCCCGTTAGTCACCTCCGATTCAAACAGTCACCGCGTCTTACATTAGTCAGTCCGATCGACGCTCTGTTACGTGTCCCTATGAATATTCATGAGCCTTGATTGTATGGGGATTGACATGATCTCTCAAGTGTTGCGTATCTACCGCCGTATAAACTGTGAGGGTACACTGGTACGTACATTGATCCCGTGTCACGTACATTACTGTAATGCGTGGTATCTTTTGGTAAGTAACTCTACAATCCTATCGTAAAATCGTTTTTAATTCATACCTAAGTGCATATGTTATTAATTATACATTATAAACATTATTATAGACAATGTCTGGATGTAAGTGAGTTATTTGCCAATAATTCGCTGTTCGTGTTGAATATACGAATCCGAGGAAACGGAGGGATCGTGACCAGGGCCCACTTGCACAAAGCGATCTTAGCACTAAGACTATTGTAAGCCTATGTTAAAGTATGGGAGTTAAGATCATCTTAGCGCTAAGATCGCTTTGTGCAAGTGGGTCCAGGGTGCCTTTGTACAAAACAACCTTAGCGCTACGACTGTCGTAAGTCTATGTTATTGTATGGGAGTTTCGTCTTGTCTATATACTGAGTATTGACCTCGGCACACTGCAGTCGTACGACTAAGTGAGATAATATTTATAGTTACATCAGCAATATTTTAGCCATATCGTTGCACAGTCCTAGGAACGTTTATGGACAAGTCATAACATATGCACATCGAATATCATTACATATAGCATATGTTGCAATATCTAATGGTGCAAATGTACAACAGTATAACACTTTTCACAAGGCAGTTCATGCCCACCATTCGTTAGAGGTGAACGGCGCCAATGTTCATTGTGTAGGTTTGTATAAGCTAGTTGGCCATCTGTGTTTTTGTATAAAAAGTAGTTTATGATGTATAAATAGTATTAAAGTAATAATACGCCACATATAACGACGCCACACGTAAATGGTGGTGCTTAGAATGGGTTCAGCCGACCAGCGACTCAGTGTACAGCTGATTGTCTTCTCAGCACACCGGGGAGTATGAGACAAAAGCTATCTGTGTGATATTCACATTACCGTGAAATCCTACTGGGTCCCCATTGTATAGCACAGAGTGTAAATCTCGAATAATACCACTTGCTTCAAGACATACCTGGTTTAACTCCGAAATCTCTTACCTCTCACGGTGCTATTGCGTTTCAAACAGGGTAACGGGCATACCACGAATTGCCAACTAGCCATTTTTCTAATTGTGTTGATTGACAGTACTCAATTACCCCGTTCACATGCACAACATTAACTAACGTAAGTAATTTTGCACATGTGTAACTATACATACGTGTGTATATGTAAATTTACTATGCGTTCACATGAAAATCAACTTAGGTGTGTATATAAAGTATGTAAATTGTGTAAGGCACTCATATTCGTTTGTCTGTTTACGACTTTCAACAAAAAACAGGTTGTTTCCCAATCAAAGTTGATTGAGAAGAGAGTTACTTCACCGAAAAGTTTCGCGTGAAGCAACATGTGTTTGATTTAATTTGTACACAAAGTTTGGACCCCTTGAAACCAAAGGAAAACACCGTCCGCTCAACTCTGTATATACGCATAAAAGTTGGCAACTGTTGACAATTTGTTTGGTGTTAACAAAAGAACAGATATTAATTAGATCATCCTCTTACGTTAATATAAACGTTCACATTGCAACATATATACACTGTCCAAATATACATTTACATTTGCACCTGCTCCAGACATAGTGCAAATTTGCTCCTGGTGTAAATATACACACATGAGTAAACGCGTTCACATGACAGACAGACGGACAGACAGACAGACAGATTGTTTATTTGAGTCTCACCTCACAAAAATATTTACATAGATACATATAAAAGGACATAACAGTGAGCCACCCGTTAAGGGTTACGAGAGACTTAAAATATATCACAGTATATACAGCATACATATATTGGTGTAAAAGGGGTATGTAAAATATACTACCCGTAACTAGCCATATAAAATATTTTTTCTTCGTTGGAGAATTAAAAAGCAGGTTTTGGCTGTAAAATATACTTAATATTTAAAAAGTACCATAAGTTTATCAGTATTGCATAACTCTAGAAAGTTGGGATAGCTAAAACTCACCTTTTCGTATAAACTTTAATGCAAATACAATACAAGTATACTCACGTGTCTACTTCTACAGCACATATACACACATATGTATAAAGGCGAATGTGAACGGGGTAATTTGACACTTTTTATTTTGTCTTTTTGCACACTCAGATTTGTAGAGATAGGCAACTATCTTTTAGGCATCACCAAAGTCTAAAACTATTAAATAATTGTTTGTGTACGCATAGAAAAGTGTCGTGTAGTGTTAATCGTCAGCTGTGGAACGATCGAGGGCTTATAAACGGTAAAAAACTTAGAACATATAGACTCTTTAAAGGCTCGCTTAACACTGAACCATATGTTCAACTTATAATGGACCGATCTTATCGAAGTACACTCGCCAAAATACGTACAGGAACTTTACCTCTTGAAATAGAGACCGGTAGATTTTCACGACCGACTGTCCCCTTGGAAGAAAGGATATGTAAAATGTGTGACTCTAAAGCAATCGAAGATGAAATCCACTTTCTAACTGAATGTAACTTTTATTCTGATCTAAGATATGATTTATGGAATTATATTGCCTCCTTGGAGCCCTCCTTCCCGACCTTTTCTCTACTGCAACAGACCTGTTATCTAATGAATACTACATGTATAAGTAAATCCCTAGCCTCCCTTGTCTACAGAATGTACAGGCGCCGTAAACTTTATATAAACTGTTAGCTTTTATTTTAGTTACTTTTTATCCCATCCATAATGTTATGCATTGTCCTATATATGCACGCAGGTGTGTAGGCGGGTGTGTTTATGTACGTTAGTACACAGTGCCTCTCATTTATATCATCTGTTGTATTTAATGTATGTTCATACTGTATTCAGTACGACACTTGTATTGTTGTATGTGTATATGTATATATGGACTGAGGTGTGAATGGATGGATATAGGTATGGTTGTATGTTTGTATGTATATATGGATCGATATGTGTATGGATGAATATAGGTATGGATGTATGGTTGTATGTGTGTTAGTATATTTGGATTAAGGTGTGTTTGAATGGATATAGATATGTATGGATGTATGGTTGTATATGTGTTAGTATATTTGGATTGAGGTGTGTTTGAATGGATATAGATATGTATGGATGTATGGTTGTATGTGTGTTAGTATATTTGGATTGAGGTGTGTTTGAATGGATATAGATATGTATGGATGTATGGTTGTATGTGTGTTAGTATATTTGGATTGAGGTGTGTTTGAATGGATATAGATATGTATGGATGTATGGTTGTATGGTTGTATATGTGTTAGTATATTTGGATTGAGGTGTGTTTGAACGGACATAGGTATGGATGGACCTGTGTATGTATAATACGGATTGATTTATGTTTGATGGATATAGGTATGTATGTAGGTTGGTATGTTAGTATGTATGCTGGTTAGACATGTAGGTTAGTATACTCGATTGATGAATTAAGTTGTGTGTATATGGACGCATATGTGTATAGATGTATGACATGTATGAGATTGCCGTGAGTGTTTTGTATGAGATTGCTGCGAGTGTTCTGAATGAGATTGTTGTGAGTGTTCTGTATGAAATTGTTGTGAGTGTTCTGAATGAGATTGCTGTGAGTGTTCTGTATGAGACTGCTGTGAGTGTCCTGTGTGAGATTGCTGTGAGCGTCCTGTATGCTTACCTGTTTGAATGCTTTGAGCGGGATTTTAATGCGGATGTGTGTGTTGGTGTATCGGTGTGGGTGTGGGTGTGGGTGTGGGTGTGGGTGTGGGTGTTGGTGTGGGTGTAGTAATATACAAAGTTGCAACTAATTTTTCCTCTCTTTTTTTATATATTTTAAATGTACCATTATGTAATTAGTGTCTCGTAGGCCAACTGGCCGGGTGCTGTTTTTTTAATGAAATGTTTATATGTCCATATATTTAGTACTGCAGCATGTGACACTTTAGTAAAACAATTTTCTTCTTTTTTTTCTTTTTCTTTCTTCTTCTCAAGCAGTTCAGGAACGTTAAGGAGTAACAAAGGCACTTCTTATGTCCGATCCGGATTTATTGCTTATGTCACAGAGGGCGGTTTTGTGTCCAATGTTCTCATCACAAAGCCACAAACATCAAACTTAATATTCATATAGGTTATAATGAACAGATATAACTAAAAGCTAAAAGTTCGTAGTGTTAAATTCGTAAGAAGTCAGAGCCGCCAATACACGATTTACGGTACGTAATGTCAGAGAGTGTGTAAATATCATGTTTCACAACAACAGCACGACGGCCCTCCGTGCTGTCTCAGTAAATTGTCGCATATGTAGCCGGCTTACCCATTAGGGAGGAGCAACATATGAGATAAAACTACATAAATAAAGCTGTTTTTAACTTCGTGAAATCAGACACCAATCCCATACAGCCCTGTTGAATTTCAATTTCATTATAATGCATTTGGGAGTAAATTTGAGATACGTTTTGACAAATTAACCTCACATGAGTTGAATTTATATTAATATGTATTCATCAGTGACTGAATGGCGTTACGATCACTGAAACAAAAAAAAGGAGGTTTAACTCTAATCAGTGAAGCTCTGTTAATCCCGGGTTAATCCTGTTAATATGTGTGTGCGTCCGTGCGTGCATGTGTGTGTGTCCGTCTTTGTGTCTGCATGTGTGTGCGTATCTGTGCGTGTGTGTCTGCCTGCATGTGTCTGTCTGCATATATGTGTGTATGTGCGTGTGTATCTGTCTGTGTCAGCATGTGTGTGTCTGTGTGTGCATCTCTGTCTGCATAAAGTGTGTGTGAGTGTGTATCTGTCTCAGCATGTGTGCGCGCGCGCGTGTGTGTATGTGCATGGTTGCGCGCGCGCGCGAGCGTATGTTGTTAACGCCGTACTAAGCAATATTCCAGCTACATGACGGTGTCCTACAAATAATCAAGTCTGGACTTTCGGGGAAGGTTGACCACACATCTACCAAGTCACCTGACCACCCGATCCATGAAGTCGCGCGTGATCGTGGTCGTCGCCGACTACACACGTTCGGATTGTGGGGTTTCCAGTCTAACACGATCGGTATAACTGGGCTACACTGTGCGCTTGTAATCAACAAAAGAACTAGATTATATATACGTTAATAAAAATGTTTACCGCATCCCAGAACGTTAGAAACTTGAACTTTCCGCCATAGAGATTAGCGCTGACTGTGATATACGTGTAGTCATACCATGTCCCGTAGAAGTAGGTTAAAAACAGCCCGACAAAGACACACATCCGTAAGGCATCCATTGTCGACGAGGTCAACGTTCACAGTTCACAGTGCACTCGGTGTCTGGAGTGTTGTGGTAGATTAGTAGAAAGTCGAATTTGAAATCAGGCTTGTGATGCAAGAATACAGTGCGGACAAGTAGATGTTATCTGCAACACTGATAACTTTTCATCCCGTGACCTGTCAATGGCCTCAAGATTATGGTAATCGTAGAGGGTAAAGGGTCACACGTGTCTCTTTCGGGAGGCTAAACATAGATTGAGGCGCCCGACATATTACGTGTACAAGGATGCATATATGAGCAAAGACGTATATATACATATATTCGTCTTTAGTATGATTGGTTTGTTGTTTAACGCCGCACTCAGCAATATTCCAGCTATAGGACGGCGTATGGGGGGTGGTTATATACAATATAGATATCCAATCTCGGGTTGCTATCGAGATGTGTCACTCATTTTGGATACGTTCTGTTTGCATCAGTATGACGTCACATTGCTCCAGATGATCACGTGTCAGAATCTCATGGTCGCGGGTTCAAATCCCAGATTCGCCCTGTTCTGCAGCAGCGTGACGTCACATTGCTCTAGATGATCACGTGTCAGAATCTCATATCTCGTAATCAGAGTTGCCATCATTTTGACGTATAGCCGTCTATACATCACTATACATGAGTCGAAAACCTGCATGACTTTTCACACGTTAAGGAGACTGCCAATCCGGTTCTGGTATGCAGGATTCCGGGGTCTATTTAGAAGGTACTGTAAACTACGGTTATAACAAACTCAAAGGGACTACTTATTTTAGTTCGTTATAACCGTAGTTCGTTATAAGCATATATACAACACAACTACAGCAAATAATCCGGACCAAAAAAGTAAGTTCGTTATATCTGATAAGCGTCAACTTCAGAATACAGTACTGTTGACAATTTGTTTGGTGTTGGCAAATCAACAGATATAGTAATTAGATCCTCCTCTGTATTTGGCATAAACGTTCACATTACAACATTACATACAGTGAAAAGTTACTTTTACATTTGCACCTGCTCCAGACATGATGCAAATTTGCTCCTGGTGTAAAATACACACACGAGTAAACGCGTTTATATGACATGTATTCTCACACGTGTATTTTTACACACGTATGCAAATATACACACATATGTACAGATGTGCATGTGAACGGAGTATAAGAGAGAGAGAGAGAGAGAGAGAGAGAGAGAGAGAGAGAGAGAGAGAGAGAGAGAGACCCTCAATATGCTGACACGTGACCGTCATATAACTGAAACACTGCTGTTCAAGGGGGCATGGCACCGAACTCACTCGTATATTGTGCTTCATCTTACACCCCAACGTCATTGCAAAATTTGTTCATGCTATGAACTACTCGTTTACCGTTAACCTTACACACCTTGACATAATCCTTCATAAAACTACGCTCGCCTTGAGTATAAGTAGGCCATTGGCCCCGGCGTTTCATTGTGCTGAAATAACCTCGTACTTAGGAATGTATACACTTCCTGATAATGTTACATATTATAGACCGACGCCTGCAGACCGAAATCATCAGCAGTTTCCGACAAACACGAACCATATCATTCGTCCAATGTATAGGAATGGTGTCTCCGAATTAAAAACTGCACGTTTTCTACCTCTTCGCCTATAACTTCGATCATCGCTTGTCCAGGATATTAATAGATTAATATTTTATCGCTTATAGATTAATATACATGTATCATTACTGCATACAGTTGAGCGGAGCTTTATGACACTATGCATACCAGCTGTTGCCGAACACTGCACATTGAAGTAAATCTGCCAATTCACTGTTGAATATACGCTGTATGTATTATTCGTTGTAGCTGGCTTGTCAGAGGTCGCAGTGGTCTGTTGTTATCACAGAGGTGATACTGTAGCGGTATCGATGTTGTATTGTCCGCTGACCTAACAACAGATTAACAGGACGACCATCTGGACAGGTGAGTCTTAAGTACCAATGCGTATTTTCGAAATTGTTGACATGTTTTGCTGTTTTTTACTGCTTGCCCCCAAGGAGGACATTCTGCTCTATACATGAGGTCAGTTTGAACACGGCTTCTCATTTTTGTTAAACAGGTACGTGGTTGGGTTAATGCTAGGTGATTTGATATAATTAAGATTACAGCAGATGGGTATACAATGTGATCGTCAACGGAATATTGGAAAACATTTTATTCAGTTTAAATTCGTTACTTGAGTGATAATTTTTGTTTTTTGTCTGTTTACCGATTCAACCGTCCTGAGTCAAATGACACCAAAAATGTAAAATATAATAGTTTGAATTTTGTTTTATTTGCGCAACCGTTCTTTCTTAAAAGATCACGCCGTGAATCGTTGCTCATTATATCAATCACTTGATTGTCTTCTCCCGATTCGATTATTTACAGTCCGCCCCCATATAGCTGGAACATTGCTTAGTCCGGTGGATTATGGGTTATATGTAACATTTGGTTTAATGCTGTAATTGTCCACTCACATGGGACAGACGTTTCACACTTGTAACGACAGTGAATTGAAAATGAATTTGAGATATCTCAGTGGTCTATGGTCACCCAATTCAAATTCAGTTTGGGAACTGTATCACTTCGTGATATCTGCAAAAAGCTATTTAATATTGAACTGCGATTGTGATTCTACATATTGCACATCAAATGTGTAAGATCCGTACGTTCAAAACATTACGTGTTTTCAGATATGCGGGTGTTACTCGTGTATTATTGGTTTTTCCTCAATGCAAGTGGTGAGTGAGTATGGTTTTACGCCGCATTTAGCAGCTGGTGACACCAGTACTTATATGGGGAATCGAACGCGGGCCCTCGTTGTGACGAGCGAACGATCGAACCACTGGGCTACCCTACCGCCCCTTAAATGGACAACCTACTCAAGACACACTTGACCAATGTCGCTTTGCTCATTATCTTCCCTTACAAGAAAGAGTTTACGTCTGATGTTGTCATGGTAGAATGGAAATGAACGTACTGTGTTTCCAATGTTAACTTAGATTTGACGCAGCTAAATCTACAGGAAACCGGTTCCCCCCGTGTGAGTGCCTACGCCAGGCTTAATTAAAAAAACGGAAGTGTCAGCTTCCAAATGCGAAAGGTAGGTATTTTCATCAATGAATGGCGTGACATATCACGGTAGAACTGCCCCTAGACAAAATTGAGTCAAGATATTTTATGCTGTTAATGTGTCGGCATCCCATGATACTTTTATTATATCAAGTTTCAACTTACATTGTGACACTAACAAGCTCAAAATGATCAAACAGTGAAAACTACACAATGTTCCCTTTTGATCACATATATCTCGAAAAACCTTACAGAATTGTTTTGACAGATATATTTTTCTCTTCCTTATTCGATTGACAAAAAGCTTGCTAAATATGACGTGATTACAGGCAGCAGTAAAGGCGAATGGAATTTATGGAGTGCACTGAAGAAATTTAAATGTCAGCCTACAAGAAAAGGCACCTCAAGAGTTTTTTGTTTGTTTGTTGTTTAACGCCGCACTCAGCAATATTCCAGCTATACGACGGCGGTCTGTAAATGATCGAGTCTGGGCCAGACAACACAGTGATTCACATCATATGCACCGATCTACGCAATTGGGATGCGATGACATGCATCAACCTAGTCAGCGACTCTCACCACCCGATCCCGTTAGTCGCCTCTTACGACAAGCATAGTCGCCTTTTACGACAAGTATGGACCAGTTCTAATCCTGATCTTCACGGGTCACCTCAAGAGTGGTGTACTCGTTATTTGCGGCATATATGGTTTGATATCGAAGTGTATTACATTCAAAAGGACTGTATGAAAATAGGGTAGGTACCTTGCAGCAACGAAAGTGAGATTTAATAAGGTAGCCGTTTGTGTCCAGTTCGTTACCATAGACAGGCCACTGGGTCTTTAACTGTATTACATCGCCATTTTTGTGCAATGTCTAGTCAAATATACAGCAATGTAGTTAATAATTGCACTTATATAGTGACGTGCATGCTCGTGTGTTTGTGACTGCTTGTACCAATCCTGTCCAACCTAGGTTTATGTATGTATGTATGAATGAATGAATGAATGAATGAATGAATGAATGAATTGTAGAGGTAGAGGTGTAGAGGTAGAGCGTCCGCCCGGAGAGCGGAAGGTCCGTGGTTTGAACCCGGCCGCGTCATACCAAAAGAGACCCATGAAGATTCGGGGTATAGGCCGTAAAGGGTGACTATGCTTGTCGTAACAGGTGACTAACGGGGTCGGCTGGTCAGGTTCGCTGACTTGGTTGATGCATGTCATCGTATGCCAATTACGTGGATCGATGCTCATGATATCAATCACTGAATTTTCTGGTCCAGACTCGATTATTTACAGACAGCCGTCCTATAGTGGGTATATTGCTGAGTGTGGCGTTATACAACAATGAAACAAACAAATAAATCATACCAAAAGACGTTAAAAGATGGTACTTGTTGTTACCCTGTCAAGCGCTCGCCATTCATGGACTAAAACAAGGACTGGTCGGCTCGGAGTCAGTACACTGTGTCAGAGTGGGGTATTCATGTTAAACTGCGGCATGATATCTCAGTGGGCTAGCACTATAAATCGGCATCAGTCCAGACTAGTACAAGCAGCCACACAGAGACATGTGCATCCATGTCGCTATATATAAGTGCAATAATCTATGACGCGACGTTAAACCCCATCTCACCTCAAATCATACTGAACACACTTTTAAGTTGATATCTTCAAATAGTGTATACTGTACAAGAGAGAAGTACATGCATGAGGGAGCTTCGTACTCAATAACATCTGCACGATTAAAACACCGTCAACTTTCTGAAGAATGTTTTCATAACGTCCGGTCATAATTTTCAACGGTGCAACTCCACATCTAAATATAACGTAGGCAATTCTGTGCACTTCACTTCTATACACATGTACATGTTTAAAGACTTGAACATGCGGCGAATATTTCTTCCCGTCTCACTTGAACTATGTTCCGATTGTAACTTCTTTTCCCAGTTTGCCTTGCGTCTGTTAAACACTGCTGCCTTTATCTGCTTAACGAACAGTCTCTTTCTGAAATTGATGTTGAAGATCCAGTTATACTGACTCTGATCCGACCAGTCCTTGTTTTGTTTACTTGTGATTTGTTTGATTGTTGTTTAACGCCGCACTCAGCAGTGTTCCAGCTTTATGACGGCGGTCTGTAAAATAATCGAATCTGGACCAGACAATCCAGTGATTGACATCATGAGCATCGATCCACGCAATCGGGATTGATGACATGTATCAACCAAGTCAGCGAGCCTGACCACCCGATCCCGTTAGTCGCCTTTTACGACAAGCATATAGTCGCCTTTTACGGCAAGTATGGGTTGCTGAAGACCTATTCTATCCCGGAATCTTCACGGGTCCGTTTACTTGTGAAGATCCGGGTTAGGATTAGAGGCGAATAACGGGATCGGGTGGTCAGACTTGCTGACTTGATTGATGCATATCGCGTAACCCTATTACATCGATTATTGATTATTATTTACAGGCCAGCTGTCATATAGCTGGAATATTAACAAACAAACAAACAAACAAACCTTGTTTAATTTGCTTAATGATTTGTGCCAGGCAGGTTAAAATGTATAGTTTGATTATCTATGAGTTAGAAATGAGCAATTAATAAAAATAGACTACATTGATTGACAGAAATATATCAACTATCACTGTTGACATACATGAACGCACAATCGTTGATATAATATCTATTGACATAACAGTGTTACAATATCATATCACACCACACTAGAGCGTATCTAGCAAAACAAGGACTGACGGTAGAAACCCCAACGACGCTTAGAATATTAAGCAAGTATCATTTTGGGATAAAGCAGCGCTTGTAATGAGAGATCGATGTCAACCTTTAATGACACCCGCCTGGATATGGCTTGGGGGAACATGATTCGATGGCGTAAAATGCTGAACACAAAAAGAAGACTCGGTTACCTAATAGCACTGACATGGTAAATCACTTCAGTGTCAGTGAACTTTACTGACCTAGTTTTTGATATCAGTGCGTTGCGTGTGTCACTTATCACAGCGACAATTCTATTTAACGTATTACTCGATGCTTCGAAGTAAAAAAGTAGGGTTCAACTCCGCTTTGTCGGAACAGAATTTCAGTTCTATCTCGGCGTGTCAGATTAACATATATACAATATACCACACACAGACACAGACACAGACACACACACACACACGCACGCACGCACGCACACGCACACACAGAGCCACACATGCGCGCGCACACACAGACACACTCGCGCACACGTGCACACACACATCGTTTGCATTGGAGATTATACACTTTGCGTTTGATCTGTTATTATTCAAAAGGTGGATCACATTGGTTCATGTGGTCTAAAAGCTTCGCATATGGCTATGCAGACATCCATCCACCAAGAAACCACAGGTCGCCTGACTGTGGTAATTTGTCAGCGCCATTTTACTGCTCGTGTTGGTAAACACCTCCCATGTCATGATGTTTCCTTAAACAGTTTTATATCTGATACACGTTGATATCACTGAACTACTGTTCCGCTGTGCAGAGTTGCGTCCCATGGGCACGCCAGAAACCTATGATTGTGGGTTCGAATCCCGGTTCGCCCCGATTATGTTTCTAGGTTTGTTAGCACCATACCCGTGCTCGTGGGTTTCACCGAAGTGGTAAACGTCTGAGACCTGCATCACTTCGTGCTTTCCTCCCACATTAAGCTGACACGCCGTGATATGACTGGAATACTGTTAAAAGCGGCGTTAAACCCAACTCACTCACTCACTACTGTTCAAAGTGGTGATAAATCCAATCCACAGTCCACAGTGAGTGAGTGAGTGAGTATGGTTTTAGGCATCTTTTAGCAATAAGCCATCGATATCACGACGGGGGACACCGGAAAACGGGCTTCACACATTGTACCCATGTGGGCCATATAGTGATATAAGTGACAAGTAAACATTCTTTGACATTTTAGAGCTTATCTTGCACCAAATTTATTTGATGCCATTAGGAAATACAGTGTATCATCCACACATCTCTTAAGTGAGATCAAGGAGGTATCGCTACAATGAAACTGCATCACAATGCTTTTCAAACCATTGTGACGTCATCGGTTACAATGACGTCAGAATCCAATGACATCCCTATACCTCTACCACTGAAGCTACAGTTCGTCTTACCCTCAAGACAAACTTAAAGGGGAAGTGTACACGCAAAAATCACTTTCTTTCTTATTTTAAAGAAAACGGAATTTTAGAATTAGTTAGTATCTGTGTTTGAAAATATACACTCATTTTTTTCACAGTGAAAGTAGGAAGCTCACAATCGTGTGAAAATGATATGCCGTTATGAGGCCTTCGTTTTTCGAGCTAAACAGGCCTGAGTTATCCCCCTTAGATTATGACGTAATTGGTGCCAATTCAACTGGGTCCCTGTCTATTCTCAACGCAAAAGATATCAAGTACCAGTTTGCGGTTAAACAACATGGCCTACGACACACTCCGGCGCAGTGGTGACTCAGCATAACACTATGCTGGCTGGCATCTGAGACGCTAGAATCACACACCTAGACCTACACCACGTGAAGCGGCTCCAACAAAGCATGATGACGTCATAATGTTTATCAATTAGCACCAATGACGTCATATTGCAAGGGGCATAAGCCATGGTGTTTTTGTTGTGGAAATAGAACACTTGGTAAATGTGAAAAATATAAATCGTTTTAATGCGAAAAATATGTTAATTAATTGTGATATTTTTATATTTTTGTCTATGACACTTCTAGGTTAACACTTTTAATGTGGAAAAAGTACAAGAAAAATAGGTTCATTTCCGTGTGAACTTGCCCTTTAAGTGTCAGAATGGTTAATTTCCCGAACGAGATTTAAAAAACAATTTAACTACTTTACGTCAAAACAGAAGACTACACACACAGAAGACATATACATTGTGTTAACATTTAATCTATTTCTTACCCATACTTTATGATTGGCTGTTATGTCTTCGTAAGTCTAAGATCGCTTTGTGCAAGTGGACCTATGATGCTTATGTATAGCGTGTATGCTTGCCATAAATGACGAAAACCAATTTTCCTAGATGACGTCTAAAGATGCCAGAGTATACACAAGCACAAAGAAAACGGGGCATAACTCCGCCATGCTTAGCACTGAGCCACGCTGACTCGGCTCGTTTGGTGAGAATTTACAGTGACACAAATATCGATACTGAAACCGTGTATGCGTTTAGGTACGTCATCACAAATCATAAATAATTGTGATATTGTACTACATGAAAAAAGAAGTAACAGCAAAATGGGTGACCCCATATAAAATGTAAATATGTCCTTTGATTCAAGCATTCGCCTGTGTAAGTGTATTTTGACTCATGTTGCAGCATTATTATTACATAATGCAATGAACTACTAAAGAATTGACAGTTTTTGTTTGACGTCATAGCTAGTTTTGTGTCTTTGAACGTCGGAGAAAGACGGCATTGCTGTATTGATTAATATTTATCTGACCTAATTTTCGTTCAAAGTTAAAAAAAACCCAACTCAATTTTAATTTGAAAGTTTTACGACACAACATTACTGTTTTGCCTTGTTGATAATGTCTTTGAAATGACGGAAGATGATTTCGTTTATATTAATTTGACAAGACGTGCACCTGTTAGACATCAATATTACATAACTCAAATACTCAAAAAGTAGTTGAAACAAACAAATATATTTTTTAATGTTGGACCTGTATTTGTTTCATCGGCATGTGGTTATTCTCTTCATTTTGTCTCAGTATCATATATTTTTTTCAAGAATAAAAGATACGAAGAACGCCCTTATTAATATGGAAATATCAGGACACGTCGTGTAAGACTCGCCCAACAGACTGGTATATTTTACAGTTTTATATACATAAAGTAAACAGATAAATATCCTTTGAATTCAGTATTTAAGAGAATGGGGGTAGGTGATCGAATTACACAACACGCGGAGTGACTCGTAAATCTAATGTGATTAAACACGCACCTGGCATCATTGTACTGTCAATCAAACGACAAAAAACAACATTTGTTACTTCTGACAATGTGTGCATATAATTACTGCAGACTCTGAGTAACCCGACACTGCTCGGGACAGGGGTAAACTGTCGGGTTAGACAGATGTCGGATATCACAATTTCAAGGCAGAATGCACCAGCAGTTAATTAAACTTGTAAATGTATATGCTGTATTCACACTCAAAAGGTATACGTACATCCTGCAGTTTAATCTTTTACGTTTCATCATCTGAAGGTAGGATATATAGCATGTGACACGACACTTGTCTATTTCTTACGTAAACAATGAACGACACGACATTTGTCAATTTCTTATTAAAACAACGTTCAAACAAAACATTACATAATCCAAGTGTCAAGTATTTTGTGGCTTATAATATTGGACAGTAATGCATATAGTGTGATTTAATACATTAAAAAATATATAATACATACGCAAGTTCTTTCTCATGATTAAAACTGTAAACATGCAGTAGGAGAGAAAAATATTTTTTTGTACTTCACTCGACCTTCACCTTAAAGAAAATACAAAATATATACAACAATGCTGACGTATGACATCACTGCCGGTGACCCCTTTCGCAAAGCATCCATCATATCCACTGGTATTATCTTCAAATTCTTGCTACCTTGACTGTACATAAAAAAGAAGAAGAAATTGTCAACAACCAAAATACGTAAAGTTTCGTAAAGCAAAATATTTTGGCTCATAATTTAAATTAAATATATCTTTGGTTTTGCACATTTGGCTGAAAAATAATCACTAATGTGATATTTTTGTAATTGTATTCTCCGAGGAAATAATCCAATATTATTATGTGATTTCAAAACATACACGAAATACCACCCTGAGTGGTGATTTAGTCAAAAGTAACAACTAGCCATACTTACACTGTACCTAATTTCGAGTAATGTTGCTTTGCCTTTAATGACTGCGGATGACATCTCAGAACAGATAATCTTCAGCATAATTCAAAACTATGAAACTATGTGCGTGATTGCGAAAACTGGAAAAAACTCACAGACAAACATGACGTCGAAATGATAATTGTGACGTCATTACATTATGACGTCATTGTACATTACCACCGTAGTACTGCCATAACGTCAACAATGTACAGTGGGGGAGTTAGGAGATAAAATTAATATACCGTGATTTCAATGTAGAGCAAGGTTCCCTGTAGATTTAACACATTTAGCACCATTTTTATCCATTCTGCCATGAAAATATAAAACGGAACAAATATGACGTCACAGTCGTACATAGAAAAGCTAGAGAGACCCATGTACACTTGATCCTGTTCAATTTGCTTCCTGCCTTATTGACTTCCTCATCATGTGTTTTTTGTCCATCATGTTGTTACAGTTTTACCCTTCTGATGTCATTGTTTAACCTACTCACGTTAATCTCTCTGATTTATGCAATTGTTGTTACTGTTAATCCCCCACCTACGATATATGTTCTTTACCATGCTCATTATTCATCAAGATGGACAGCTACTTGAACGTATATAAACGGAGCAGCCAAAGATAAAAATGAAATTTATCAATATACAAAATAGAAATCATATATCAATACAAAAACAGAAATTCTATGAATACCAAAACTCGCAATAGATATGTCTACCCTACTCACACGCATACGTCCCAAAGAGGGACAGGTCAGCTGAAATTGCTAAAGCAGAAGGCGACCTCTTAAACACTTAATTATTAAAGCAACAACAACAACAACAACAACAACAACAACAACAACAACAACATCATTATTCAGCCTTGCTTGACAACGGTATACGGATCTATACCGAAACGTCTCCTTTACAGTAAATAAGGAAGTTGTCATCCTTAAATTATGACGATTTGATAATTTTGTTTTGATACTTTTTACTTTTTGTCTCTCTGCAATACAGTGTGTATAGACATACCAGTTATTGTAATATTACAACGTGGAAAGTAGAAAGTTAATTTTCAAGTGTTTCGCTCTTTTTGTAGTTCATATTTTGTTTATGCATTTAATTGTGTAATGTTACTTATAGATGTTTCCTTGTTTGTCTCCGTTGACAACGGTTTATTTTTAACATAAATTAGCTCTCTTCATTCCCGACACGACCATAGACAAATAGGATAATTATGTTACCGCGATAATTTCCTTGTAAGCATTCTTTACTTGAGCTTTTCACCTCCTTTGTTTGCAGAATTAACTGTTATTAGTGGGCTCGGAACATTTCCGTGGGCGGCTACAAGGATTGAATTGAAAACAAGTAATTCACATTCATGTGGTCCGTCATTAATCACCTAATGCACTATTTGTTGTATTGCAGTGTTGAGTGTGCAGCATCTGTAATTCCACACAGGAGACGGATCCTTTGTTAGGGGGTCCAAAGTTACACGACACCGGTGAAATCAGCAGTAGCAGTCGACCAAGATTGTTCCATACCTTCTGTGATATAACCTACGATGGTTCATCCAACATATGCAGGATGTTGGCTGACAGAACCAATCGGAAATTTAGTCGGACTACCAGTCGACCAGGTTTGTAAAATATATCCATTTTTACCTCTAAAGCAAGAAATAATGAGACAAACGGACCCCAAAACGGGCAAATTTTCTTTGCGAATTGATCATCTTGTTCTTTCCATCAGCTGTTCTGCGATTGTCCTTCGGTTTTTTCTTCAGCAGCAAACATATAATTTATTTCATGAAGAACGATATAGTTATTTCATAAATTCATATATCCCTGTTGGAGTAATTGTTCAGAAATCAATACACAAGTGCGCCCAAACATGTCTATCATCTGTCAAGACAAGGCAGACCCGATCCTATTGTTTGCAAAAAATGTTTTGTTTCATTGCATAACCCACTGGGCCTAAATATCAGAGTTAACAAGGTCAAAACGTATACAGGATATACTGTCAGAGTAAAGCTAGGTGCTGAAATGGTTTGAACGTCTAATATCCGCGAGAATGGAGGTCACTGAGTCAAATCAAAACAAATATTAGGCAGCTCATGCATGACGAACTGACCACTATAAACTGACATTTTACTACCTCCAAGTCGTTGATTGGGTTAAGTGATTTTACATGTTGTAAATCTGTTTAATATATTACATGACTGTTTGATGCTTCCTGTAATATATTATTTATGTAAAATTTAGATTTGGGGGAAACTGATGGTGCTGACAATGTCCTGTAACAAGATAAAGAAGATAGGCAAAACTATATGAATCAGTAATATTGATATTGGTTATATTGTGGTCATATTCAATTTTATTATTTTTTATTATATGAATTTAAGTTTTAATTATGCATCCATATGTCTGTTTATATGGATAAGGCAGTGTGCATACATACAAAGCGTAAATAATTACCATACTGTATGATCTGTCAGTATCAACAAGGTCACAGGCAGGTGCGTATTTATATACTGTATTCTATGTAATAAGCACCCCACTCTAAAAAGTGTCCATGGCGATATTTGCTATTATTATGCCTTAAAGTGAGATTGACCAATCAGAGAGCAGAACTACTGACCCCACATGAGCCTGTATACTGTCAATAAAAATCCAAGATGGTTGTTACTGGCCTAATATGAGACTGTATACCATCAGTAACAGCCATTTTGAATTTTCCAACACCGACCTCAAATATTTCACCTGGAAATTCTGGTACAGAAATTCGTTATTCGACGTTGTTTTGTGTTTTAATATCATTAATTGCGATGAGCAAAGACATTATTTATGAAAGAAATCACGTTCATGACTTTATCTATAAAAATTATAGAGAAAAAAAGCTTACAATGAGGTCACTGAGTTACAAATAGCAACGTCATAGAACATACTATATAGAATGACGTCACAAACAAGAAATGTGACGCCAATGACGTCACATAGCAATAGAATAGATAGCAGCCTGTCGTTAGGGGAAAGCGGACTGCTATCAAGTTACAGTGGCCCGCATATTTCTTTTAACATGCAGGCATTTTTATGATAATTCTACCCATTTTAGCTATAGTATTTTAAACGTTCGCATTTAGTGCATTATATGATCCATTGTTAACATTTATGTTCACATTAGAGCGTTGTATCGGAAACATATGTACTGGTCCTGTCGTTTATACCGTGTCAAGTTTTCATTTTGACATGACATGTGCGACAAAGATACCAAATAGTGGAAACTTTTCGGCATAATGTATTAGTTATGGAGTCTTTAGTTGCGGTGTCATATTAGGTAAGCAGGAAAATATTGGGCGAGGCGTGAGCGTATTCGGCAACCATAGACACCATAACTAATAATATATTGGCTAGTGAACAATCCCAATTAGCACCCCTTCCGATTGATCAATGTACACAAGACTTATTTATTCGCGTATAATATACACTTGTGTGTTATATGCACCCTTGATTATGGGCAATTAAATTCTGGAAAAATATATCTGTTGTATATAAACATTTCAGGCTGTCAGCATAAACCACGAAATTTATCTTTCAACTCTGTTTTTTTCACCAAAATATTGTTCCAATAAGAGCCCCTTATTTCTAATTTTGAGAGCTCCCTGAGCACTTATTACATCGAATATGGTATGATATTTTTCAAGCAGGGGTTGGTGTGTGAGGGAGCACCTTTTTGGCTGCTTAAGTAGTGGAATTAATCCTGGGGCTTTAGAAATTGTTTCTAAGAATATAAAAGGGGTGTCTGTAGCATGTTTAGGCGTTTTGCATGTTTATTTTGTTTGTTGTTTAAAGCTGCACACAGCAATATTCCAGCTATATGATAACGGTCTGCAAATAATCGTGTCTGGACCAGACAACCGAGTGATTGACATCATGCGCATCGATCTGCGCAATTGGGATATGATGACATGCATCAACCAACTCAGCAAGTCTGAACACCCAATCCCGTTAGTCGCCTCTTACGACAGTCATGGGTTGCTGAAGACCAATTCTAACCAGGAATCTTCATGGGACCGTTTTGAACATAAACTGTGGCGGCTTCAGGGGATGGCTACAGTTTAGGGGTGTCCCACAACCCTATGTCTGTTATTGACTTATGATCAGTACTGATTTTGTGCAGGTTTAAACCATGAAAACAGTGCAATGTGTTCATAGTGCGTGTTTGCATTTTCAGATTGACAGTTATGATACAGTTCTGTTTTTCTTATATACACACGCTAACTAATAAAAAGAGTTATACAATGTTACAAAATATAAATCACCTTAATCATGTTTCTTCTTATTCAGATAACCTTAAATCCCTTAGAAAAAAGACCCAAACACTGTGGTTCCTGATAAGTACTGGTTTAACATGACACATGAAGATCCAGGTTAGAATTGGTCTTCAGCAACCCATGCTTGCCACTAAAAGGCAACTTATACTTGTTGTAAAAGGCAACTAACTGGATTTGGTGATCATCATATCCAGATTGCATAGATTGATGTTCATGATGTCAATCACCGGATCGTCTGTTCAAGATTTGATTATTTACAGACTGCCATCATATAGCTGAAATATGCTGAGTGCATCATTAAACAACAAACAAAATGAAAAAAATAACATGAATCTTGGTGCTTTAACTGCTGATGTCCATGACTGGTTATCAAAAGATTTTTAGTTACATTCCCCCATCGTTATTTTGACCGCCTCCATGGTCTAGTGGTAGAGCGTCCACCCGGAGAGCGGAAGGGCCAGGTTTCGATCCCGGCCGTGTCATACCAAAAGACGTTAAAAGATGGTACTTGTTGTTACCCTGTCTGGTGCTCGGCATTAAGGGGCTAAAACAATGACTGGTCTGCTCAGAGTCAGTATACTGTGTCTGAGTGGGGTATTCATGTTAAACTGTGGCATGGTATCTCAGTGGGCTAGCACTATTAATCAGCGTCAGTCCGGACTAGTACAAGCAGCCACACACACACACTCACGTGCATGCACGTCGCTCTATAAGTGCAACAATCTTGAACGCGACGTTAAACCCCATTTCACCTCACCTCACTTTCGTTATTGCAATTGTGCTAGTATGAAATAACACAATGCCTTATTGTGCTCTTCAACAGTGGTATAATCATGATAACATGTCCGTGTTTGATCACACCAGTGACCTGCTTTATGGGAGTAGTAACCACGACATATTTCATGTACAGGGAAGTTGTTGAAAGTTGACTGACTTATAGGTCATTAGTCAGTACAGCATGGTAGTTAATGATGTATTTTAGCATGGGAAAGCCTTGTCCTTTGATTTATGGTGCCTCAACCAGTGTTTCGAATCACACATGAATTTCGAGTGATCCTTGTCATAACACTGATGTTAAGATTAAACACTTCTTGTAAAGTACAACCTCATCAAGTATAAACACTTAAGATTTATGGGTTCATAGATTCAAATATAACAGTAAAATCTCAACAAAATGTAAACACTTTAGATATAAGGGTTCATAAGATTCAAATATAACAGTAAAATCTCAACAAAATGTAATCACTTTAGATTTAAGGGTTCATAGATTCAAATATAACAGTAAAATCTCAACAAAATGTAATCACTTTAGATTTGAGGGTTCATAGATTCAAATATAACAGTAAAATCTCAACAAAATGTAATCACTTTAGATTTGAGGGTTCATAGATTCAAATATAACAGTAAAATCTCAACAAAATGTAATCACTTTAGATTTAAGGGTTCATAGATTCAAATACTACAGACAAACCTCAACAGATATATAGAGGTTATCACGTGAGTGTGAAAGTAGAAAGATTTTATTTTAGGAATAAACAAGGTATTTAGGGAGCCTTGGCGAGCAAAATACATAATGTTTATTCCTAATACAGGATATTTACCTTCCCCAAACACACAAGCGTGATAACCTCTTTATCATATGTCATTCTTAAATTCTGTGCTTGAAAAATATCTTCCCATCTTATTACCTAAACATTGAAGGTTTCCAGGAATGTGTGCATTAATATATACTGAACCACAAAAGAAACATCACCTCAAGTAACATTGCATGAAAAGTTGTCATTTAAATATCTGGGTAATTTTTGTCAAAGTTTCTAAAATTTAGCATTAATCTGTCCGGAAAAGTGAAATTTGATGATAAAAAAACAAAGCAGACAACAATGAAACAGATTGCCCAAACGCATCACGGCAACGGCCATGGTAACCCGATGCATGTGAGTTCTGTGCAAATTGAAATGCACATGCGCTCCCCCATTTCTTGCCCTGTAAAAAGTCACCAAAGTGGTAAACGTCTAAGATTTGCACGACTTTGGGTTTTCCTAACCCATCAAGCTGAGACTCCATGATATAACTGGAATACTGTTCAATATGGTGTTTCACCAAACTCTCACAACCACTCTGTAGAACCGTGAATGGCATTTGGCCCTTCCAATCTAAACAGAGGATGGGTCCTTGAGCCAATCAGATGTCAGCTTTCTAAATATGACTTGGCTTCATTTCTTTACCAGGGCCAATCGGGTAACCTAGTGGTTAAAGCATTCGTTTGTCATGCCGAAGACCCGGGTTCGATTCCCGACATGGGTACAATGTGTGATGCCCATTTCAGGTGTCCCCTGCCGTGATATTGCTGGAATATTGTAAAGCGGCGTAAAACCATACTCACTCACTCACTCACTCACTAGAAAAGCCACACTGTGACACAGAATATTCATTTGATGGTACTCCCTTTTGATTGTCGATGCCATGACACTCAGGATGTATAAAATATCCACACCAATATAATTGCCACCATTTTTATCTTTTTTTGGAATATTTTACTTTGTTTTGGAGATACAGAAATCACCAAATTTACCACCTCGATTCAGACGTTTCTACCTTCGTAATGGTTTGGTCAGCACTTTACCAATGCTTGTCAATAACCTGCTTCTCTTTCCGCCATGCAGCAGATGTGCAGGAATATTATTGAAATCCTTTTCAAAGCATTGTTGAACCCAACTCATTCTCTGTCAGAATGCCTGAATATTTTTTTCTTAAAATAATTTGATCATAAAAAATCTTTAATCATGCTTTTGGTATTTCATGTAAATATTTATTTAATGTCACAGCTGTATTGAGCTGAAATGAATTTGAATAATGGAAATATATATATATACTCACCACCAAAAGAAATGCCAACCATGGAAACATATTAAGAAGTAAAAAGACAAAACTGACAATCAGTCAAGTGTGACCACAGAGTGACTTTATTCTTATCACGATATGCTGCACGTGATTTACAAACTTTACACGCTAATCCTGCATGAGATAGATGGTGCATCTTGAGTCATAGACGTGTGATGCGTTCATGAGCATCGGTTCACACAACATACCGGTATGTTAGTTTGTGTATCGAACGAATCTGATATATCTATGAGTAAGTCTTCCTGTATTAAGCAACATGTATGATATTCATGTTTCTTTTGGCGATGAGTACCATTCATAATGAGCCACACAGTGGTTAACAATAGCTATTGACTGATGGTGATGACAGCCAACCTTGACTAGCGTATCTAGTCATGCTAGTCTCTAGCCTGAAGCTTGAGTCAGTCAAATGTATGTCAGTCAAATGTATTCAGCGTTAGAAACTACCGTATTCGATGTAATAATCACCCCCCTCTAATAAGCGCCATCAGCGATATTTGCTAATATATTGGCTTGTGAACAATCCCATTTAGCACCCCTTCCGATTGATCAATGTACACAAGACTTATTTATTCGTGTATAATACGCACTCGTGTGTTAAATGCAACCTTAATTATGGGCAATTAAATTCTGGAAAAATATATCTGTCGTATATACACATTTCAGGCTGTCAGCATAAACCACAAATTTATCTTTCAACTCTGTTTTTTCACCAAAATAATATTCTAAAAAGAGCCCCCAATTTCTAATTTTGAGAGAGCCATGAACGCTTATTACGTCGAATACAGTAACTGTTTTTGTCCCCTAGTCCTTATAATGATAACATATAGAAAAATCCATAACAATGGCAAATTTCTACTAGTCCTTATGATACCTTAACTATTGGGCAGTTTGGCAAGGACTACAGGACTAGTGCCAATTTCTAACACTGGTATTATGGTCTAGCATGCATAGATTATAACAGTACATATGTTCAGATTAGAATCGGGGAAAAGTGATGCCAATGGACAAGTACCCAGGAAGCAGCCTATCAGTGGCACAGGGCTGTTATCCCTATGGAATGTATACATGGTATAGTATCAAATAAAAGTTTGATAACTTCCATTTTGTAGACCGTGATATGCATTGTTTTATAGTGTTCCTCTCCTGAGTCATTTTCATAATACAGTTGAATCTCTGTAAGTAGAAACTTGATAACTAAAAAACATAAATATGTTTTTGTGGTCCTGACTGAGTCTTTCTATTTGTGTCGTAACATATCATAAATGTCATAATAAGCCTGATCAATACCATATTCGACGTAATAAGCGCCTACAGTGATATTTGCTAATATATAGGCTTGTGAACAATCCCAATTAGCACCCTTTCCGATTGATCAATGTACACAAGACTTATTTATTCCCGTATAATACGCACTTGTGTGTTATATGCACCCTTAATTATGGGCAATTAAATTCTGGAAAAATATATCTGTCGTATATAAACATTTCAGGCTGTCAGCATAAACCACGAAATTTATCTTTCAACTGTTTTTTCACCAAAATAATATTCTAATAAGAGCCCCCTATTTCTAATTTTGAGAGCTCCCTGAGCGCTTATTACGTTGAATACAGTATTCAAATTTCAAAAAGCCCATGTGAGCATGGTGAGCTTATGTTGTTGCAAGTCATCCGTAAACCTTTTTCAAGGCTGAATGGATTCAGCTGAAATTTTGTGTGGATGTTTGTTGCTATAAGCATTAAAGGGGGTACAATTTTGTCATCAGAATTGCCATTTCAATATGGCAGCTATATTGAGAGTGAGTGGGTGAGTATGGTTTTACGCCGCTTTTAGCAATATTCCAGCAATATCACGGCGGGGGACACCAGAAATGGGCTTCACACATTGTACCCATGTTGGGAATCGAACCCGGGTCTTCGGCGTGACGAGCGAACGCTTTAACCACTAGGCTACCCGACCGCCCCAGCTATATTGAGAACTACAAAAAATCGTGCATCATTTGTATTAACGTTAAGCATCTTCTGAAGCATGGTGTCAAGTAAAGCTGCTCTATCATGCTGTTGTTGATATTTTATACATCCTGTCATTTCTGAGCGCTGTTGAATTGACACCCAAAAGGTTGTACTTTCGAGGGTATATTTGTATTCTGTTGTGGTTGCCTTTGCTAAGATGAAAATTTCTGAATGAAAGTGGAAGAGGAATGAGGCTGAATTGTTTCAGAGAGCTCACATCTGATTGGCTCCAGAACCCACACATCTTTTATTTTAATTAGGTTGTCAAAGTCTCTCAAGGCATCCTCAGATCTGAACATGTGTATCGTGTCGGAGTAAAAGATCTGATTTTTATGAGATTGATATGACACAACATTCTATAGAGGTGTCCTCGGATCCTAATACAGGCAGGTATCGTATCTGAGTAAAAGATCTGATTTTTATGAGATTAAAATGACACAACATTCTATAGAGGTGTCCACGGATCTTAACACAGACAGGTATTGTGTCGGAGTAAAAGATCTGATTTTTATGAACTTGATATAACACAACATTCTATAGAGGTGTCCTTGGATCTTAACACAGGCAGGTATTGTGTCGGAGTAAAAGATCAGATTTTAATGAGAATGCATCAACTTGGACGTGTCTTTTGTGTTTCAGTTTAACTTCATGAGCAGCCAGTTTCTGGGTATTTTCTTTGGGCTGTTCTTCCACCTGAAGCTCCAGCCACCTGACACGTCCCCTACACTCCGGCATATCTACTGTCTTGTCGTGGGGCTCACTACAGTCTGGTTCTGTAACGGATGGTAAGTTTCCTGTCTTGTCGTGGGGCTCACTACAGTCTGGTTCTGTAACGGATGGTAAGTTTCACTTCTTGTCTGGTTCTGTAACGGATGGTAAGTTTCACGTCTTGTCTGGTTCTGTAATGGATGGTAAGTTTCCTGTCTTGTCTGGTTCTGTAACGGATGGTAAGTTTCCTGTCTTGTCTGGTTCTGTAACGGATGGTAAGTTTCCTGTCTTGTCGTGGGGGTCACTACAGCCTGGTTCTGTAACGGATGGTAAGTTTCCTGTCTTGTCTGGTTCTGTAACGGATGGTAAGTTTCCTGTCTTGTCGTGGGGCTCACTACAGTCTGGTTCTGTAACGGAAGGTAAGTTTCCCCGTCTTGTCTGGTTCTGTAACGGATGGTAAGTTTCCTGTCTTGTCTGGTTCTGTAATGGATGGTAAGTTTACTGTGTAGTCTGGTTCTGTAATCAGGGATTGATTTAGGCTTCGATTCCGCAATATTCTCGCATAGTTGTTGATATCGCATCAACATTCAATCAGCGCGATTGAACTATATTTCAATAGTTTTATCTGCATTAACACTCTCATTTTCACCTACAAAAATATAAAATGTTGTATTGCTTGAATACATTTATCTACAGTACCAAAAAATTTCAATAATAAACTTACACGCAAGTTTATTCAATCGTCAAAAGTTGTCAATCGAAACAGCGATTCGCATACTAGCAACATTGCATGCTATCTCTTACTGTACATAACTGATTCCTATATCACTGCATGGAGCTTTGCGTCAGCTGACAGTGGTGGAGTGCCCAACATTTTTTTTATCCCTGATTGGCATAACGAGTGTTTGTTTTTACAAACTAAACACTTTGGTGGCCTACAAAAATCTTATTCCGTGATCTACAACTCCAAGTCATTAATCATATTTTTTTAAGATTTAATTCTTTGCAGAAATGAAAGATGTTGATCTACATGTATGTACCACCGTGCAGAAATCAAGAGAAAAAGGCAAACATGGGTAAAAATGAACAAAATGACAAATTACAATTTTTGAATGACAGCAAATCAAAAAGTAAATGAAAATACGTACAACTCTTTCTCCATAAAAATCTACAAATTTCAGATTAGAAACGATCATATTTTGGATGAGATTCGCCTAGCCGGTGATTGCAAAGATGGAAGAGTTTTCATGAACGTACCCTCGTGTAAGAATGGCCACCATGTATGATTTACAATTTTTTAAAACTATTTCTAGTGGCCAAACAGCAAGTTGGATTTTGATTTTTTAGAATATGCTAGGATACGTTTGCTTCCAAATTTGTCCATAAACATTGAAAACTGTGACTTAATCATTCAGATGTAACTCTTAAACATTGTGAATGTCAACAGTCTTTTCAACTTCTGGTTACTCGTAAACATTTTCTGGCTGCTGCACATTGCAAACACGCTGCCTTCTGTGTGTAATAAATGACTTAATTGTTGCTAATTAAACAAGAGGGTGGACCTGGAGCAATAGTCATTGGAAAATGAACTGTCACTTCTAATTAATTGAAAAGTCCATATTGATAAGATTTCGTTTGATACGGTCAGAGACCTGGCCTCTGATTTGGAACACACTTCAGACTGAAATAAGATGGCGAAATTGCTGAAAGCACTGGAATGTAAATATTATATTTTTTGCCTACAAACTGTAATACCATTTACAGCAGTTGCTATTTCATGTCATCATTCTAAATATATTGAATTACGATCTAAACAAACATTGTTGAAATTTGATAACTGCAGATTGTTGTCTCCTGCATGCCAACGACATGAACAGCCAATGGTGGTAAACATGCCTCCTAAACGATCTATAATTGTCCTCGCGAATAATTCCCCATCAAGTCGACAATGAACAGAAATACATAAGTATTAGTGTTATTTCTCCTAAAGTAGACAATGAACAGAAATATAAGTCGAATGTAATTTATTGTTAATATGTTAATACTAATGCTAATATTTTTAAATACATGTATTCGCAGTGGAATAATTAATGTTTGGAAAAAGGATATCCGAGGATATACCTATATAGACTGGTAATATTACTTGCAACATTATTTGAGTCACAAGTATCAAAAATCAAATTCAGTTTCCCCACTGTGTGAAACTGAAATATCTCTGAAAATTAGGAAAATCTAAATACACGCCAAAAAATCGCATTGCTTTTGGACCTGGGGAGATTTTCTCTCATAGGTAAAAATTTTCAGGATAATCCCTGTGTAATGGATGGTAAGTTTCCCGTCTTGTCTGGTCCTGTAATGGATGGTAAGTTTACTGTCTTGTCTGGTCCTGTAATGGATGGTAAGTTTCCTGTCTTGTCTGGTTCTGTAATGGATGGTAAGTTTCCAGTCTTGTCTGGTCCTGTAATGGATGGCAAGTTTCCGGTCTTGTCTGGTCCTGTAATGGATGGCAAGTTTCCTGTCTTGTCGTGGGGCTCACTACAGTCTGGTTCTGTAATGGATGGTAAGTTTCCTGTCTTGTCTGGTTATGTAATGGATGGCAAGTTTCCTGTCTTGTCTGGTCCTGTAATGGATGGTAAGTTTACTGTCTTGTCTGGTCCTGTAATGGATGGTAAGTTTACTGTCTTGTCTAGTTCTGTAATGGATGGTAAGTTTACTGTCTTGTCTGGTTCTGTAATGGATGGCAAGTTTACTGTCTTGTCTGGTCCTGTAATGGATGGTAAGTTTCCTGTCTTGTCTGGTTATGTAATGGATGGTAAGTTTACTGTCTTGTCTGGTTCTGTAATGGATGGTAAGTTTTCTGTCTTGTCTGGTCCTGTAATGGATGGTAAGTTTACTGTCTTGTCTGGTCCTGTAATGGATGGTAAGTTTACTGTCTTGTCTGGTTCTGTAATGGATGGTAATTTACTGTCTTGTCTGGTCCTGTAATGGATGGTAAGTTTACTGTCTTGTCTGGTCCTGTAATGGATGGTAAGTTTACTGTCTTGTCTGGTTCTGTAATGGATGGTAAGTTTACTGTCTTGTCTGGTCCTGTAATGGATGGTAAGTTTACTGTCTTGTCTGGTTCTGTAATGGATGGTAAGTTTCCTGTCTTGTCTGGTCCTGTAATGGATGGTAAGTTTACTGTCTTGTCTGGTCCTGTAATGGATGGTAAGTTTCCTGTCTTGTCTGGTCCTGTAATGGATGGTAAGTTTCCTGTCTTGTCTGGTTCTGTAATGGATGGTAAGTTTCCTGTCTTGTCTGGTTCTGTAATGGATTGTAAGTTTACTGTCTTGTCTGGTCCTGTAATGGATGGTAAGTTTCCTGTCTTGTCTGGTCCTGTAATGGATGGTAAGTTTCCTGCCTTGTCTGGTCCTGTAATGGATGGTAAGTTTACTGTCTTGTCTGGTTCTGTAATGGATGGTAAGTTTCCCGTCTTGTCTGGTCCTGTAATGGATGGTAAGTTTCCTGTCTTGTCTGGTCCTGTAATGGATGGTAAGTTTACTGTCTTGTCTGGTTCTGTAATGGATGGTAAGTTTACTGTCTTGTCTGGTCCTGTAATGGATGGCAAGTTTCCTGTCTTGTCGTGGGGCTCACTACAGTCTGGTTCTGTAATGGATGGTAAGTTTCCTCTCTTGTCTGGTTCTGTAATGGATGGCAATTTATCTGTCTTGTCGTGGGGCTCACTACAGTCTGGTTCTGTAATGGATGGTAAGTTTCCTGTCTTGTCTGGTTATGTAATGGATGGCAAGTTTCCTGTCTTGTCTGGTCCTGTAATGGATGGTAAGTTTACTGTCTTGTCTGGTTCTGTAATGGATGGTAAGTTTACTGTCTTGTCTGGTCCTGTAATGGATGGTAAGTTTCCTGTCTTGTCTGGTCCTGTAATGGATGGTAAGTTTCCTGTCTTGTCTGGTCCTGTAATGGATGGTAAGTTTCCTGTCTTGTCTGGTTCTGTAATGGATGGTAAGTTTCCCGTCTTGTCTGGTCCTGTAATGGATGGTAAGTTTCCTGTCTTGTCTGGTCCTGTAATGGATGGTAAGTTTACTGTCTTGTCTGGTTCTGTAATGGATGGTAAGTTTACTGTCTTGTCTGGTCCTGTAATGGATGGTAAGTTTCCTCTCTTGTCTGGTCCTGTAATGGATGGTAAGTTTTCCGTCTTGTCTGGTCCTGTAATGGATGGTAAGTTTACTGTCTTGTCTGGTTCTGTAATGGATGGTAAGTTTACTGTCTTGTCTGGTTCTGTAATGGATGGTAAGTTTACTGTCTTGTCTGGTCCTGTAATGGATGGCAAGTTTCCTGTCTTGTCGTGGGGCTCACTACAGTCTGGTTCTGTAATGGATGGTAAGTTTCCTCTCTTGTCTGGTTCTGTAATGGATGGTAAGTTTACTGTCTTGCCTGGTCCTGTAATGGATGGCAAGTTTCCTGTCTTGTCTGGTCCTGTAATGGATGGTAAGTTTACTGTCTTGTCTGGTTCTGTAATGGATGGCAAGTTTCCTGTCTTGTCTGGTCCTGTAATGGATGGTAAGTTTCCTGTGTAGTCTGGTTCTGTAATGGATGGCAAGTTTCCTGTCTTTTCTGGTCCTGTAATGGATGGCAAGTTTCCTGTCTTGCTGGTCCTGTAATGGATGGTAAGTTTCCGGTCTTGTCTGGTTCTGTAATAGATGGTAAGTTTATCAGAAAGAAAAAAAGTTCCTTTTGAAATATCTCACCAGCTAATGACTACCTGATTTAATGTCCAGCATGTCCACTGTCGGAGACACAGAAAGGTGAGGGTGGAAGTTGGGTGGCATTGGGGTGGCGTTAGGGTGCTCAGACTCTTTTCCTGTCAAGCATGTTGCATGTTTTTGTTCATCTTGAGACTTAGGTATTGTGTGCAACCTATCTATGCAAAATCCTGGCTCTGCCTCTGGTGTATGAGACTTGGAGAAATTGTATAAGAGAGTTTATCATGTTTCTCGTGTTTATCAATATTGCCACTTTACCTGATAAATTTATTTTTGTCACTGTTTTATTAGTGCTATAGTTTTTGTGTCAAAACTGATAGATAATTGAGAAAAACTATAATATGCATGAAAACTCATGGAGTAATTTATTATTTTCAGATATTTATCTCGTTTGGTATGGTGTGGTGTATGGCTATAGATACCAACGAACCATGATGGCAATCAGAGTTTATGAAGCGCGGTACAACCTGTTTTTGAAGTTTATATAACCTTGTTGTCATGATCCACCTTTGAGTGATCGTGTTGTGACATGTTGTGTCTGGGTACTGTAAATGATGGGTGCAAGTGTCCTCATTGTCAGTGGCACTGCAATTCTTCATGAAGAGTTATGTCCCTTTGAGTTTGCAGCAAGTGCCATTATCCAAAGATTGTGGGTTTTAGTCCCATGTTTCTTGGACTTTCAGCACCATGCCCATACTCAAGGGTGTCACTAAATTTGCAAATCGCTTCTTGCTTTTCCCCCACATTAAGTGGACATGGGAAATGACGGACATACTGTTCAAAACAGCAATAAACCAAACTCAGTCACTGGCTACTGATAGTGTAATGCAGTGATAATTTAAATTCATAGATGTATTACAGGAGACCATGGACATGGATAGTATCATCAGCCTTTACACTGCTAGATTCAATACTTGATGTAGGGGGCACAGGCCCAGTCGTCAAAGGCGCCGCAATTCGCTGTGCAGAGTTGTGTCCCTTCGGCACGCCAGAAACCTATGATTGTTGGTTCAAATCCGGGTTCGTGGGTTTCACCGAAGTGGTAAACGTATGAGACCTGCATCACTTCGGGCTTTCCTCCCACATTAAGCTGACACGCCGTGATATAACTGGAATACTGTTAAAAGTGGCGCTAAACCTTACTCACTCACTCACTCACTCAATACTCGATGTGCATACAGACCACAGAAGCCCATTGGTTGGTCTTGTGTGACTTATGTAAGATCTGATTATTTATAGACAGACACAGGGTTTGTACAGGCTTGAAAAGGCCTTGAATTTTAGTGTCAACCTTAAACAATAACCAAAATAGCTTGAAAAAGCCTTGTACTTGTTAATGAAAGTGTATGTGTGATTTATAACAGTGATAGATTTGCGGACCAAAGACCACGAAGAATTCATTACAGACTTAATTTGTTGTATTTGGTTGTTATGAAAATACACCTGTTTGGAAAATTTATGATGTTGATTAAGCATTTTAGGTCTTATGTCTAATACTTATGTATATAGTATGTTGGATTTAAAAAATATATTGACTGACCAGGGCTAAAAATGCAATGGAAAATGCCTTGAAAATGACAGTTGAAAGCCTTGAAAAGGCCTTGAATTGTAGTGTTCCATGTCTGTATGAACCTTGCAGCCATCATATAACTGTGGCATTAAACAACAACAATGCATTTGTTTGCATGTATCAACGTAAAAAATATATATCTCTTTTATCATGATTATCACTCTCAATATATTAAACACTGTTAACAGTGAGAGCAAGGCTAAAGGAGAGGGAGTACAGCGGACATGTGAGAATTGTAAAGCTTTGTACATGTTGCAGTTTAGGGATTCGACCAGTCAGGGAACACAAAGACAGTGAGAAAGTGCAATGAAAATATATTAAATTTGTTATATTTGCTTCACTGCTCTGTCATTGATGAATTACAAAAATAAAATAATTCCCAGAAAATCTAATAGATGTAAGTAACCATGGTAACTGTTTGAAGAATATTTCGTCACTATATATACACATGATATACTCTTTGTGCACATTACACACGATGTTATTAACATAATGAACAGAGAAAAGCTTTGTCTGATACTGTAAAAATATTTACCATCATGCACAATTAACAGAATTAGAATTTATTGTTTCCAACTAAAATGGTCGCCCAAAACAACTCTGTGTTGAATATAACATGACAATGATGGCAATTATTGAGTGTGTTAAGTTGCATAAGTTTATTCATATTTTGACACACCAAAGTTAATTTGTTAGCAACAAATTTGCAAACCATAAACGATGCAACTTGTTGCCCAATTGAAGTATGAGTACTTGTAAGTTTAATATCTAGCCCTTGAACTTGAAGTGAGAAACTCCATTTCATCAATATTCTTCTATATATAAATATGAATGCTGATACAGTGTAACCATGTCACACTCAAAATTCCTTGGTGCTGTTGAAATATTAAAATCAAACTATGTATTACCGGTATCTTGTTTGAGACTTTTTGACCATGCCATTGCCACTATAATTCAAACCCCGAATATTATGTGTTTAAAGTTTAATGTATTATACAGCACACTGCACTTACAGCACAACAAAGGAGTGTTACTTACTGTTAATTATTGAGTAGTTAATCTTGCACTGGGTTCACAGTTCCTTGGATTAGCAAGGGTGGGTAATTTGAGATCGCAAGGAACCTAGGAAATGGATCCAGGGGTTGTTGTTGTTGTAGGGGTTGTTGTAGGGGTTGTTGTTGTTGTTGTTATTTTATATACCACACTTATCCAGGTACTAGTATCTGCTCAAATGTGGGTTAGTGTAGGTTTACCAAATGCAGGCAGTGGAGATATAGAGGATGTGTATCACTATTATTGGAGAGCCATTTGATAGAGATACCTTATGATGATGATGATGTTTATTTTATTTATTTTATTTTAAACCTTTGCACAAGTACATTCGACAGAAACATGAAATGATGAACTTAATGAAAAGGATTTTAATGTTTTTTAATTGAAAAGAATTCTTGATGAGGGCCCGGGGGCACACTTGAATAAAAGTTCACTTCTATTTCTCTTCATATTCCACTCCTTGAGCTTTCCTGCAATTCTGACTGATCACGTGACACAGATCATCCTTACAAAATGGCCTCCATTCTGTAACAGATGCGGAAAGTCCAGACTAGGGACATAGCAACCTGTCTGCATATCGCTTCCCTCTGATTCTCTGTCAGTGACCAGCAGGTAATCGGGGCAGTAACCAGCTGGTAATCGGGGCAGTAACCAGCTGGTAATCGGGGCAGCAACCAGCTGGTAATCGGGGCAGCAACCAGCTGGTAATTAGTTGGGCAGTAGCCATTTTGTCCTTTAGCATTGCCAGCCTGTCCTTTGTCACATGATCAACAAACAGAGCGGAAAATCCAGTATTGAAAATTAAAAGTCAGCGGGTCTTTGTAATAATAAACTTGTAAAAATAAAAGATTTTTACTAAATGAAAATAACCAAAATGTCCACAGGGATCAGGATCAACATAATGCTGACATCGGCATGCATGTTCAAACTCGTCAAGTCTATCTATCTCCCGATTTGATGCTCCAACAGTTTTATATTTTCCCAATAACTAATCGATCTGTATACCCGTAAGCTGGTTAACCTCAGTGCTTAATGGGTTCATCGGGGCTAGTGTCAGTCGCTTGTCAGCGCCACCTGGATTAATTACCTCGTCTGTGTAATGGCTGCAGTATCACTCTACCTGGATTGGTGGACCCGTCCAGCCATGGATGTGTTGTCAGTCAATCAGTGTCACCATCTCTAGTTTTGCATACCAGTCGTTAAAAAATGGATACTTTGGATCAATGAAGTCCAATTATCAAGTATTGATGCCAGGAACACATCAACTCTTCTGATATATTGATTCAGTCTGCTTTGACTTGCACAGGGGTCAAATATTGATAACTACGGGATTTTGGTAGGACCTTGATGTATCCATGTTTGAATGATGTGTCAAGTTATATGGTGAAAGTAAGGCCAGTTCACACGGTTTCACTGTAAACTTACGAGTTTCTTGATTCATTAAGTAAAACCTATGATCGTAGGTTTGAATCCAAGATCCGTTCTAATTATGTTTCTAGGTTTGTACCTATGGTCATGGGTTTTAGGGGTGGTCTGGTAGCCTAGTGGTTAAAGCATTCGCTCATCATGCGAAGACCAGGGTTTTATTCCCGACATGGGTACAATGAGTGAAGCCCATGTCTGGTGTTCCCCGCCGGGATATTGCTGGAATATTGCTAAAAGCGGCTTAAAACCATACTCACTCACTCATGGGTTTTCACAACAGTGGTAAATGTCTAAGAATTGTATCACTTAGGGCTTTCCTCCTACTTTATCCTGACATGCTGGTTTAGAAGTACTGCTCAAAGCTGTGTTAAACTAAAATCATTCATTGTCGTTGTTTGTTGTTTGTTGTTTAACACAGCACTCAGCAATACTTCAGCAACATAATCGAGTCTGGACTAGACAATCCAATGATGAATATCATGAGGCACGATCCATGTAATAGGGATACGATAACATGCAATAAACTAAGTCATTGACTGACCGCCCAATCCATTTAGTCACCTCTTACAACCAGCATAAGTTGATTGGGACCTATATTCTGACCCAGAATTCCCACAGGACTACTCCAGACTGATCGTTAACCTTTCTTCCTGAGTGCACTGGGTACGAACATTTTGCCACAGAAAATTAAAACATGTCACTACCACAAGCTTTGCATGTTGTGCAAACACTAACCGTGTAGACTTACCAGGTTAATGTTTAATGTAAACTTAAACTAAATGCAGCAGTGACTATATGATCAGGGTGAGCCTGGCATGCCACTCAGACAAGTCCGACAGACTGAAAGATCTGATTTTATGCTTCAGTTGGTTCGTGGTCATGTTGGCAAAGTGAGCTGACCACGTAATAATCCGATAAGCTGATTCAGCAGTATATGCCATCTGTCGATTATGCAACAGCAAATGAACACGCTTCAACAGCCACAGCACACCTAGTGAGCTGGGGACTTATTGTGCACCTGTGTGGCTGAATCCAAGGCATGCCTTCACCATGATTGTCGTAGTGTTAATCAATGGCCTAGTGAGCCCTGACTAATGACAATTTCGACAGCTCAGGGTATTGATTAGTGAGTGGTGGGTCAGCCCTTGCAACTGGAGACTGTTTGTACAGGAAACAATAGACTCAATATTGGCAGATAAATGGGCAACGAGATCCATGATTCTACACCATGAAGTATAGCAGTATCAGTGTTCTAACGCTGGCCCACTTTCCACGGTCTGTGTACGGGGTAGTCGTCAGGGCCTGACCCCTTCATAGTCTGGGGACACTGGGAATTCTTAAAGAAAAATAATATGTCCTGGAAAATTATGGATTTGTATTTTCACCTCAGATGCTCCACTCCCTAAATTATATAACAAAACTATAACTATAATTTAACAACTGTTTTTATTTGTAAAATATGTGCATTTCAGAAACTAGATGTAAGTCTACAATATGGTAGTCTAGTGATGTTAACTACTGTAGTCTGACATCAACTACTGTAGCCGGCTCCAGTGTTTACACAATCAGGGCATAATGTAACGGTCAGCTTTATACTAGCCCTACCTCCGTTGGTCCTGCAACTCGGCACATCAAGCTGCAGCAACTGGGCCACCCCATGCCTTCTTAATTTGTAGATGAGATGCTGCCTGTTTATACCTGTGAACATGTTAACTACCTGTGAACATGTTAACCCAATTCACTTCATAACTCAGTTTTTATACTGCTGTTTATGTAGTTCGTGTGTCAAGGCATGCGTGTCACTAGGAACAGGCTAGTTACTGATCTGACACACTATCTCAAATAGCAGGTACACCTGACAATTTGAAATACCCGTTTTCTCATAACCATTGATAACAGAGAAAAAGCTTATTTCAAGCTATCCTATCAGACTGGTACTGTTGGGATACTCTTGTGCACTACCGGGGAGAGACCCAATTACAAGCTACGCTCCCGAGGCAGCTCTTGGAGGCTGAAGGTTAGGTCTCTGAGGGTTAGTGGTGTTTAGTCAACTCATTTGGCAATTAGACCCACATACTGAATATCTGACTCTTCTGTGCATTCTAAGAAGTGCTTTTTTTGCAATTTACCAAAGACAATGTTATGAGGGTGGCTGAAAAGTTTTGAGCCTAACTATGAAGGGTGTTTTGTACTCCTTTAACAGTTTGTGTGCATGAAGTACACTACTTCCCATGCTTACAGGCTGCACCTGAAGCAAATACACAAGGCAGTGTATGTATGCAGCCATCTAAGTAACCAGGGCTTTTCTGTTGTTGAAAGTGCACAAACTTTGATTCCATGCTGTCGTCTTCAACTGATAATAGGGCTGACTCCGACAGCCATTCATGCAGACATGGTGGCAACTTTAGGGGTTGATGTGACTTCCATTGTCACTGTTGGAAGTATCTAAAACTGATAATAGGGCTGACTCTGACAGCCATTCATGCAGACATGGTGGCAACTTTAGGGGTTGATGTGACTTCCATTGTCACTGTTGGAAGTATCTAAAACTGATAATAGGGCTGACTCTGACAGCCATTCATGCAGACATGGTGGCAACTTTAGGGGTTGATGTGACTTCCATTGTCACTGTTAGAGGTGGTTAGAGGAGTTCAAGAGGAAGAGAAAGGCAAGGCTTGTCATGGTCAGGGGTTGAAAACTTATGAAAAATGTTACTTGACCAAGGGCAAGTATGACTCACATTCTTACTTGCCCTATTATAAAATGTACTTGCCCCCAAAACAGCTAATACATTCAGTAAAATGTTACATGAACAGAACTGAGAATCTGAGATACAGTGTTCCCATGCTATTGCACTAACTTGGTTATAGCGAGCGGTAACACATGGCTCCAAAAATTTACTAACATATTTAATAAACTCAAGTTTTACACTGACACAATGTTTTTCCCCTCATCTCAAAAAACATTATCAGCTGATCACCACGAGCACGTAACACCAGAAATACCAGTCAACAAATCCGAACCGAAGCACGCAATTTTATCTCATTATTATACTATCTGGTTATAAAAATGTATTCATTGTATATCTGGACTTATGTTCATGATGTTTGTTATATAATTTATTTATTTTTTCAAAATTTAATTCAATATTTGTTTACATTCATTTCTGCGAAACCATGTGTCAAGTGATCGGTAGATCGCACAACTCACCATTATTTTCAGCAACCACAGTCAGATTACTGCTATTGATGCCTTGAAACAATCTTTAGTTGCCAGAGAATGGATACCGGTACATATATCACAAACATGATGATTGATAAATGCGATTATCATATAATGGGTAGGTTTCTCGGTAGGATAAAGCCAATGGATAAAAATGATATCTGTTGTAGGGGTCATATGCGGATAGAGATGCAAATATCAAAGGTCAAGTAGGGACTACTTTTACTGTTTATAACAAACATGGCGTCGCCCTCGTCATTCGGCGATCGAGTCAGAATTAACCATCGGGACTCTGGATAAACTACAGGGATAATTGCTATCGTTATCAAAAGAACAGTCTAATATACTGAAAATCAGTGTCTAACTGTGACGTAGATAAGGCATTTTATAAGTTTTGGCAACTTTGGAGATATGAATTTCGAAACAATTTTGCGAGGGCACGAGGCCTAGCCAAGTGGGATCAGTAACCATATCTGTGCTTGTAGACCTCTGCGGCTTGAAACCTTCTCCACAAATTATAATAGTTGGATTTGGCCGAAATATATTTGAATTGTTACCTTGTTTCGTTTTGTCGCTGTGTGTACATCTGACTACACTTCTTAACGTTATGACAGGACAGACCGACTGTCAACAACCTCTGACCGCGGCCGTGACGTCTCATAGACTAGGGTAAGAGTAGCTTCCCTTTGACAAAGGGCAGTTACTCTAGCGGACAGACCGATGGATTGCCGCGAAAGGCAATTAAAAACAATTGTTGTTTTGCGTTTATGTTGCTTCGCCACTGTATAAGAAATAGATTTCAGTTGGAACTATATTGGCTACTGTCACTGTCCGACTGACACATCACTTACCCTGTGACGTAATAAATATTAATGTGAGCATTCCAGGAAAACTCGCAATGTTTCGGTAATGTTTGTGAAAGGGGGAAAGCAATTTTGAAGTACAGAATTAAAGAATGACTTTATATGATAAAGAGGTTATCACGCTTGTGTGTTTGGGGATGGTAAATATCCTGTATTAGGAATAAACACTATGTATTTAGCTCGCCAAAGCTCGCTAAATACAATGTTTATTCCTAATGCAGGATATTTACCATCCCCAAACACACTCGCGTGATAACCTCTACTACTCAGACTTGTCAAAAGTCATATTTGTTGTAGTTTGACTTATGTGTCAACAAAGTTTTCACGATCGAAAGCGTGTGAGCCTCGACGGTGACTGGTGTATTCGAATAAAATAGTTCATCAAAGCTAAGTCTAACAACGCTTCAAAAGCTGGCACTAGCAGACGTACCTTGCATTACAAATTCCAAGAAATGAAGTCAACTGTCCGTCATTCAATTTTCAAGAAGCATGTGCCATATATGGAAGTGTGACTGCGATTTATCAGTGAAACAAGCCTGGTTCTCATTGTTGACCTGCCTGACTTCGAAGTGTACTCATCCCATTGGTTGACTGGGGTAACCGTATGCAAATGAGATTGCTAGTCTGGGACACTAGCAAGATATTAGCCATTGAAATATCGTAACATGATCACATGATCGTGTTCTTGTGAAACTTGACCCAGTTCATTTCGTGTTCTCTAATTGTCCACGGGCATGCTAGAAAACATATGTTACTTGCCCGACATCTAAACCTTACTAAGCACGTGTGTCGGGCAAAGACAGGGAGATGAGAAATCTGGTGTTTCAGTCGGTTATGTGATGCATGCAATGTTTCAGGGAGACGTGGCACCTGGTGTTGCACTCAGTAATGTGATGCATGCAATGTTTTAGGGAGACGTGGCACCTGGAGTTGCACTCAGTAATGTGATGCATGCAATGTTTCAGGGAGACGTGGCACCTGGTGTTGCACTCAATAATGTGATGCATGCAATGTTTCAGGGAGACGTGGCACCTGGTGCTGCACTCAGTAATGTGATGCATGCAATGTTTCAGGGAGACGTGGCACCTGGTGTTGCACTCAGTAATGTGATGCATGCAATGTTTCAGGGAGACGTGGCACCTGGTGTTTCAATCAGTAATGCGATGCCTGCAATGTTTCAGGGAGATGTGGCACCTGGTGTTTCAATCAGTAATGTGATGCATGCAATGTTTCAGGGAGATGTGGCACCTGGTGTTTCAATCAGTAATGTGATGCATGCAATGTTTCAGGGAGACGTGGCACCTGGTGTTGCAGTCGTCAGTCTGCTATGTCATGATGAACACATTCCCACCACAGATCATGCACATGTGAGTAGTGAATCATGATTAATTATGTAATTGAATTTATGGATTGTCCTGTCAAGATATCTTTCTGTTTTTAGAACATGACTAATCAGAGAGTTTTCAATACAGTTTAATTTTTTTTGATTTTTGTTGGTCTGAATGACAAACATTTTTGGCTGCTATGGCTGTGTGCTAGATCCTGATTACTGAGTGAAATACACCCTTGTGTGTGGAGATATACATTCAGCCACACATCAGGATGCAATACAAGGCAGGCAATGTTCCCTAAAGCCACTTTGTGCCACAGGATGAAATACACTTTTCAGAGTTGTGTCCCCTAGTTGTGTCATGATCTGATGATTGTTGGTACAAATCCTTGTTTCACCCTGATCCTTGGTTTTCCCATAGTGGTTTGCTTGGTTACATCTAACATTAATCAGACATGCAGCAATGAAATGCAGTCCAAAGTTACATTCAAGTCCCAACTCACTCACTCACTCACTCACTCACTCACTCACTCACTCACTCACTCACTCACTCACCAACCCACTCACTCACTCACTCACTCACTCACTCATGCAACCACTCACTCACTCATGCAACCACTCACTCACTCACCCACCCACTCACTCACTCACTCACTGTTTCCTACAGGTGTGTGCTGATATTCAGCCTGGGCTACCTGGTGGCGATGTGTCTGTACCGCTATCTCCTGCCAGAAGACATGCAGTTCCTCGACATCACCTTGTAAGTAACCCTGTCAGGCTAGTCACAGGCATCTTGGCATGGCATCAATTCAAAGAATATATATGACCCACCAGGAGCACCTTATGGGGGCTCGAATACAATTGTGCTATGACGTCAGAAAGACGTTTGACGTCAACTTACTTCAGGGAACAACGCCATGTGTGATGTCATGTATCTCTGTTAATCATATGAGGCAAAGCTTGTGAATTGTATTTTTGTGTTCCGAAGATGCTGTAGTTTTAAAATATAATGAAAAGTCAAAACATGATTTTTCACCTATAAGGCACCTCATCTCATGGTTGGTCATATATTATTATAGAGAGAAAATAAATGCTCAGTCAAGAGGTTTCTCTTACCGTAGGGGGGCACAGGTGGCCCAGTCGTCTAAGGCGCCGCGATTCGCTGTGCAGAGTTGCGTTCCTTGGGCATGCCAGAAACCTATAATTGAGGGTTCGAATCCTGGTTCGCCCCGATTATGTTTCTAGGTTTGTCAGCACCATACCTGTGCTCGTGGGTTTCACCAAAGTGGTAAACGTCTGAGACCTGCATCACTTCTGGCTTTCCACCCACATTAAGCTGACACGCCGCGATATAACTGGAATACTGTTAAAAGCAGCGTTAAACCCAACTCACTCACTCACTCTTACCATTAGATAAGTCTTACAAGTGTAATGAGTGAAGAAAGGTTTTAAAGAACCCTGGTGTCTTCACAGGTTGGCATTCAAAGAAGTTAGGATAACCGTAAGATGAATATCTCAGAATTGTTCATGAATAAGGGGCTGTTCATTTAGTGTTCTTGTTGGGTCTGGTAGTTTGAGACAGAATGCAGTTTTGCTCTCTGAAAGAAAAGCCAAACAGTGTTTTTTATTACCCACTACAGTAATCTTAAGACCATGTCCATTTTACGATTTTTGTTTTTAAAGTCTGAGAACAAACTTTGGTCCCCAGCAGTTTTTTAACAGGTTATTTTTGTTAAAATAATTTAAGCATTGCAATCCAATGCTGTTTCAATAAGTTCAATTCTTTAACAATCAAAACCAGGATGGTGATGCCTAAATATGAATCGGTATTTAACCTTGATATTGTTTGGTTCTTGTCATTGGGGTACTTGTGTGATTTTGGAAAGTGTGTTGGGGTTGACCCCCCCGAACCAACCTCTGGATCCAGCACTCCTGTAACATGGGAGGGTGGGTCCAGGGGGTCCAGACACCCCCCCCCCCCCCTTTGAAAACCAAATGTAGCATGTTGTAGAAAATCTAGCCCCACCCCATCCTACACTCTACAGAGGTTTTGGTATTTAGGACCCCTCCCTTTTAAACAAGCTGGATCCGCCCTTGTGTGATATCTACCATGATGACATGTGAGTGTTTGTTTCAGCCCATGCACAGTGTCGGTTCAGAAGCTCTCCAGCCTTGCCTTCAGTATAACAGACTCTCACAGATATAAGCTAGACAACAACTGTCTCACAGACTCACAGAAGAAAAGAGTTATCAGGTTAGGGTGTGTCCTCTCTGGGGCCATATGCACAAAGCTATCTAAGCGCTACATTGATCGTTACTCCGATACTCTAACACACTTATGATAATCGTAGCATCTAGTGATCTGATGTGACTTGCTTATTGCGTGGGATTGTACCTCAACTGGGGGCCTCCATGAAGACCCGGGGTAGAATAGGTCTTCAGCAACCCATGATTGTCGTAAGAGGCGAATATGCTTGTCGTAAGAGGCGACTAACAGGATTGGGTGGTCAGACTCGCTGACTTGGTTGATGCATGTCAGTTCTCTGTGGCGAAACACATGTGAAAGTGTTTTGTATTGTTTGTCATTTTATTTTATGTATACAATCTGTCAGCACTTTCATATTGTCAAAGAATTCCCAAGTGGGTCATAACGTATTGTCATTGTCAAATCAGTACATTCACACATTCTTGAATCCTACAGTGATTATTCTTCTTTCAGCAAACCTCCCAATCTGCTACATTTCTTCAGCTATATGTTTTACTTCCAAGGAATCTTGGCAGGACCTTTTACGTTCTACAACGACTATATTGATTTTATAGATGGTCGGCACATCACGTCTAGACTAGAAACTAAAGTAAGTCAATAGCAACCTCCAGGGATGCCAGATCTTCTCAGCTTAGTATGATTTTGTTGTTTTTTATCTCAGAATATTTATTTAATTATATGTCATCTTTTTATGCAGTCTGCATCTTAACTATGTTTAGGATCTAGACTGGATCTAGCCTGAAGCTAGAGTCTTGTAAACTTTGTTAATTAAAGGCCATAAGATTGAGAAGAATCTGTTGAAAATGAAGATACGTTTTTAGAAGTGTGTGTGTGTATGTGTCTCTGTGTGATAGAAAGTTTCTTGTTGGTTCAAACTTTGATATCCAGGTTTTCTGCTGTGTGGTATTTACGATCATTCTATAGTTCAATGTTGCAGAGGCCATATTGCACAGAATTGGCCGTATTGGGCAGAAATAGGTTTTCATTAAAGAGCAAAAAAATCTTCAAGTGTGTGTTATCATAGTGACTGCCAGTTGTAACCGCATGTTATTTTATAGTACGATGTTGAATTGTGAAGAGAAAAGAGTAATAGATATTCATTTTTTAGAAGCAGGATTTCATCACAATGTTTCGGAGAAAGTACATGTTCAGTAAAGACTAGTTGAATTTGATAATCAGAATTGTTCTTTTCAGTAGAAGGTATAACTTTATTTGAAGACTGATCATGTGCTTGTTTTTCTTCTTCAGGATGATGATAAAAAGCCATTGGTTGATCCTAAATCTATATCACCTTTGGTAAGTGATCTGGAAGTGCCGATGAATATAGATATCAGTCAATCTCATTAAAATCAGACCTTAGTTCTTGCTACCGCTAAACAAAGATCTGAAGACATCCCATTAGGGGTCACGTCAGAACGACCTTTCATCCGACCAATCAGTGTGTCGCTTACCAGATTATAGAAGGGACAGTCGGAATGTGATTTCTAATCATGCAATCTCGAAAACTTTAACATGGGGTATTCCGAACGATAGTTATGGGTTTAGCGACTGAATCCTTACAATCTAGACCATCTATTAGCCATTCCAGAATGTTTTTTTGTTCAGGTTTCAAATTTGTAATCGAGAATTTGTCAAAATATGCCTCGAAGCGTAGTCGCCAATTTGAAATTTGTGCCGTAAAGCACGAGAAAGCAGCCTTCTGATTGGTCATTCCATTGGTCGGTCAAAGTTCTCGCAAGGTCGGTCTGACGCGTAATTGGATGTCCTCAGATCTTTGTTTAGCGGTAGCGCGAACTAAGATCTGATTTTAATGAGATTGAAATATGAGTAGATGTGTCTTGAATTGATAGATATCCTTGAATGGCTTACATCATGCTTTGTGTTGCAGGGTTCATATGGATGTATTTTCTTTTAAATTTTATAATTTATTGTTGATTGTTTCCTATATCCCTGTTACATATATATCTCTGCGGCAAGAAAACTAGCTACAGAGTTAAACATGAGAAAAACAAAGTAAAACTTCAAATTAAGATGCAGTTGTGTTTTAAAACAAAACAGTACAAAGAAAGCATTCACTCACCATTATGTCTTAGGTGTGATGTTGATAGTGATGTAGTTGTGACTGGTATTTTCAGAGAGTGGTATTTTACAAGTGTGTGATGCTAGGTGTATGGGTCTATCTGTATCTCCACGTCTCCAGTGTCCTTGTGCCTACATCCAACAATGCAGGTAGGTATGGTGAACACCTTCCTCAGGTCACCAAGGTTAACTACATTTATCTCGAACAATGCATGCAATTGGGTGAACCAGATGACTCATTATTTGTCATTCTCCAACACTGTTTAAATTGATATGGTGAGAATTACAATAAGGCAAATTTTAGTACTATGTTCATGCTATATGGTATGATGTATTATAAATAATGGAGTGGTGGGTAGCCCAGTGGTTAACTTCTTGCCTGTCACGTTGAAGATGCGGGTTCGATTCCCCACAGGGGCGGTCGGGTAGCCTTGTGGTTAAAGCGCTCGCTCGTCACGCCGAAGACCCGGGTTCGAATCCCGACATGGGTACAATGTGTGAAGCCCATTTTTGGTGTCCCCCCGCCATGATATTGCTGGAAGATTGCTAAAACACACTGTGGCCACTCACTCCCTATTATAAATACATGTACATATCAGTGTGGGGAAGTTTACTGTTACAATGGAGGAATGTTGTATATTGCAGATGCTGATTTCATACAGACACACTGGCCACTCACTCCCTATTATAAATACATGTACATATCAGTGTGGGGAAGTTTACTGTTACAATGGAGGAATGTTGTATATTGCAGATGCTGATTTCATACAGACACACTGGCCACTCACTCCCTATTATAAATACATGTACATATCAGTGTGGTGAAGTTTACTGCTACAATGGAGGAATGTTGTATATTGCAGATGCTGATTTCATACAGACACATTGGCCACTCACTCCCTATTATAAATACATGTACATATCAGTGTGGGGAAGTTTACTGTTACAATGGAGGAATGTTGTGTATTGCAGATGCTAATTTCAGACAGACATACTGGCCACTCACTCCCTATTATAAATACATGTGCATATAAGTGTGGTGAAGTTTACTGTTACAATGGAGGAATGTTGTGTATTGCAGATGCTTATTTCATACAGGCACACTGGCCACTCACTCCCTATTATAAATACATGTACATTTCAGTGTGGGGAAGTTTACTGTTACAATGGAGGAATGTTGTATATTGCAGATGCTGATTTCATACAGACACACTGTGGCCACTCACTCCCTATTATAAATACATGTGCATGTCATTGGGTGAAGTTTACTGTTACAATGGAGGAATGTGTTTTGCAGATGCTGATTTCATACAGACACACTGTGGCCACTCACTCCCTATCATAAATACATGTGCATGTCATTGGGTGAAGTTTACTGTTACAATGGAGGAATGTGTTTTGCAGATGCTGATTTTATACAGAGACACACTGTGTTCTACCGGCTAGGCTACATGTACGTGTCAATGTTGTGTCACAGATCCAAGTACTTCCTCACATGGACGTTAGGTAAGATCTTATTAGTGTTTTGACAGGAATTGCAACTGAAGAAGAAATCAAATGTATTACCAAGTAGTTGACTGTGTGGGGATTCCGGGTTAGAACTGGTCTCCGGCAACCTATGCTTGTTGCAAGAGGCGACTAAACATCATATCCGGATGCAGAGGGGGGTCCGGGGGTCTTGATCCCCCCTTTTCTAGAAAATGTAGTATGTTGTAGGCAGTTAAATAGACTGAGAGAGGATTTTGATATTTTGGACCCCTCTCTTTTAAAAATGCTGGATCCGCCCATGTAAGTGGATCGGGTGGTCAGATTGTGACTTGGTGGATTGTGTGTCCTGGTATCCAAGTGGGTGGATAGAAGCTCATGATGTCTACTAGGGCTGGGACGAGTCCAAATTTACTACCCGAGTACCCCCCCCCCCCCCCCCCATCCCATTCCCCTATTACCCGACCCTACCTGGTTACCCACTATAGGTCTCAGGAGATGTCTAAAAAAATGTCCGATTGGGGACATTTTTAGCATAGCCCTGGCAAAACGTATTGAGATTCATGTATTAAACAGTCTGGTCATTCATACACAGAAGTTGAATTAAGTTATATCCTTATTTAACCATATGAAAAAATCAGAAGGAATGGGTGCACAGTCAGAAAGAAATGCGAACATTAGTGACTTGAAGTGTAACCATAGAGTTCTAGATTATTTTTGTCATTAAACAATATATCACGTGACTAACCAATGAAAGTTTGCATCCTTATCTTAGAGATACACATGTAAAGTTAACATTAACTTGCATATTATTCACTTCTATATGAACTAACAAAATTCTATTGTGCCCTGTGGCGGGGGATAGTGATGATGCTGTTTTCTTGTTCTGTCCTATTTTTTTAAGTGTTTATTTAGGTGAATGTTTAACGGATGACCAGTGAATAATGGCTGCTTGACAGTGTTCAGTAACACATGAATACCATCTCTGACCATCTCAGTGCAAGTGAATTCTTCCTGTATTTCAGCTGATATTGTATATAATGCTTCTGGCTATGGCTTCAATGGACTTGATGGCAATGGGAATGCTAAATGGGATATGGTGACAAATATTAGAGTTGAAAAAATAGAGGTAAGTTTGTCATGAAATTAGTGATGATAAATGAATTTATTTCTATCATGTTGAATATACATGTATTGTATATTATCATCGGATTGGTTTGCATGTTCATTTAAGATCTCATTGGGTAACAAGACCATTCAATCATACATAGTTTATACTATGTTGAGACCGCCTCCGTGGTCTTGTGGTAGAGCGTCCGCCCGGAGAGAGGAAGGTCTGAGGTTCTATCCCCAGGCGCATTATACCTAAAGACATTATAAGATGGTACTTGTTGTTACCCTGCCTAGTGCTCGGCATTTAGGGGCTAAAATAAGGACTGGTCGGCTCAGAGTCAGTATGCTGTGTCTGAGTGGGGTATACATGTTAAACTGTGTGTTGGTATCTCAGTGGGCTAGCACAATAAATCAGCATCCGTCCGGACCAGTACAAGCAACCACACATACACGTGCATGTGCATCACTATATAAGTGCAATAATCTTGGACGCGATGTTAAACCCCATTTCACCTCACCTCACCCAACTATGCTGAGTTGGGGGGGGGGGGGGGAGCAGTGGGGTCGCCTAGTGGTTCAAGTGTTCCCTCGTCACACTGAAGACCCGGGTTCGATTCCCCATCATGTATCCACCAGTATCCACCAGCTATCACTGATTAACAACAGTCATATGAACAATTGGGTGCTCTTTAACTTGTTTTGAGTAGTATATATTTTGTCCTTTTCCAAGTTTCATATGTAAGAAAATGTTTCTTGAATAACAGGTATAGTTTTTCTCCAATGACATTTTCTGAGTATATCGTTCTTTTTCTTCCAGACAGCAACAAGTTTTAAAACATTTATTGACAACTGGAACATCCAGACGACTAGATGGCTGCGTTACGTGTGTTATGAACGGGCTCCATTTTTACGCACCCACCTGACTTATATCCTGAGTGCAGTCTGGCATGGAGTGTACCCCGGATTCTACTGTACATTCCTCTCAGCTATCTGGTTCACCCTGGCTGGACGCAAGGTAGGGCGCCACCTGGAGGCGGGCGAGTTGCCGGTCTGTATTCACAGTAATAACCACCCTGAGCACTTAGAAATTTGACAAAGGGGGACACTACACAACAAGTTAAATATGCTGTCGATGATTGAGGGGTATAGAACAAACTTGGTTCAAATGGCAATGAAACCAAAGGTTTTTTATACTAGTTACAAACAATGTGCCCTGTGTGATATACCCCTTCAACACTGCTGAGGGGAGGTGGGTTAGCCAAGTGGTTAAAGTGTTTGCTCGTGACGCTGAAGGCCCGGGTGCGATTACCTACATAGGTACAATGTGTGAAGCCCATTTCTGGTGTCCCCTGCCGTGATATTGCTGGAATATTGCCAAAAGCAGTGTAAAACCATATTCACTCATTCACTCTACACTGCTGTGGTTTCTGTGTTCAAAGAAATATGTAGTGTACATTTTAGAGCTTTGTACAGGGACTTTATAAGGATTACTCAGTTGGTGTGGGGTGCTTGATACAGCGAATACGGTACCATATTTACACTGGGACTTATGGGACCTTTTGTGTTCATGTTTTTGTGTCAATTATAATTGATGAATAACAAATTAAATACTGTTTTTATTATCATTTACAATAAGATACATTTGTCAAAAAAAAATATTTATAAAAGAAAATCTGATTTTGAAAGACCAAAAAAAAATTGTCCTTTGAGGATCAATATTGAATGAGACAATGTTCTAATTCATATGAGTGACATGGTTTTCATCAACTTACAAAACACTGTTGCCATTCTACATGTTGTAGTTGAGATATGTCATTCATTAATGCTGTTGGTCTGTGTCAGATCCGGAGAAACATCCGACCCCACTTCCAGGAGTCGGCCGGCATGCGAGCCTTGTACGAGGTGTTGACCTGGGTGGGCACCCAGCTGCCTATGGCCTACATTGTCCTGCCATTCACATATCTCAATGTAGCTCCCTTTATCACTTTCTACAAGTAAGTACACCCATACAATGGTATCACAATCTGGTTTACTGTTGTCACATCATGCAGTTTGTGTTCCCAACACCCCAATGGGACCTGGGTTCAAACTGTCAAGGGACCACTAACTTTGGTTCGTTATAACCGTAATTCGTTACAAACATATATACAGCAAATGGCTGGGACCACAAATCCAGTTTGTTATGTCTGCCAGTTTGTTATAAGCGTGTTCGTTATTAACGTAGTTTACTGTAGGTCACCAGGGCTCGGATTTACAAAATGATCGCAGTGCTATTGTTATCATATTGCTCATACTTAAACATGGACTTTTGACAGTCGTAGTGTGTGTTTGTACGCTACTGCTAGTGGTTAAAGTGTTCACTCGTCACGCCAGGACCCGGGTTCGATTCTCCACATGGATACAGTGTGTGAAGCCCAATTCTGGTGTCCCCCGCCGTGATATTGCTGGAATATTGCTCAAAGCGGTGTAAAACCATACTTGCTTACAATTATGCTACTGAGTCATTCATTACATCAATCACTGGTTGGGCTTGTGATTGTTTACAGGCTGCCATGATATGGCTGAAATATTGCTGACTGCTTTGTGAAACATTATTATGAAACAGTAAGTAATTGTTACGGTTGGATGTTTCAGTAGGAACTAGTACCGATTGATGAAAATATGTTGTGTCAAATATTACTCATTAAAAGTATGAGGAAGAGCTGTCTCATTTATATCCGATCTGTCCCTCCGATCTGTCACTCCGATACAATGCCACTATATATGCCTCTGCTTTAAGATCTGAGGACAACTCCATATAAGGTCATGTCATGTGAACCCTGAGTGAACTTTGATCAACCAATCTAAGTAAAGGATGAGTGGTTTCTTGGGCCAATCAGATATTTGAACCCAAATGTTTTGGCTTCATATGTTTACCACCCTGATAAAAAAACTTTGATAATGCAAATATTATTTCGATGGTAATCTCTCTTTACTTTAGATACCATGGCACTCAGAAATGACAGGATGTATAAAACGTACACATCAATATAAAGCCTCTGCCATATTTCTCTTGTCGTTTTGGTTCTTTTTCAAGATAAAGTCATCTGATATACTGGTGTGAATGCTTCGCTCACTCGTACTGAGAATTTAGAAGCCTTTTGCTGGTAGGCTGATTGTAAGATTCAACTGATATGACCTCCAATGGAGGTGACCTGAGCTCTTCTCTCAGAGCGGTACTGTTATCGAACAAAGGATCTGATTTAATGAGGGTGGAAGATGAGTATTTTTGTATGATAAACTTGTGACATATACACAAGATTTCTTTGTCATGGGAAATCCTGGTGTGAATACTGGTGAAACTGCGTAATGGGAAGACTAAATATCCTGAATCTTGACTTTTGCAGCAGTGTGTACTGGTTTTTCCACGTCCTGGTGGCTGTCATCCTGCTAATTCCCTTCGACCGCAAACAAGCAAGGCACCCACAGGACACGACCAAAACCTCCACACCACAAACAGAAATGACCTCTAGCCCCGGCAGGTTATCCAACGGAAACTCCCAACGCAACTCCACTCAAGACACATCATAGAAGATGAATAGTCACAGTATCATGATCATATCATTATAGATTTCCATAGCAGATTAAGGGTCTGATATATTTTATCATATTTCATAAGGATGCATTGATGTTAGTGGTTTGTTTTTGTTTGATTCTTTTGCAAGTATTTGTGTGAAAGATTGAATTTGTATTTCAAGGAGTGTGTCTTTGAACTGAGTTTGTTGTGACTTCATTATGTTCTGAAATATTAGACTACACAATTCCATGTCCTTAGCTGCCGAGTTCCAGCACAGCGTTCTTACATGAAGTCAACCAAATCATGCCATTCACGTACTGGTGATGAGGGACACTTGTCAGGCCTCTATAAATTAATTACCGTATTCGACGTAATAAGCGCCCTGCTCTAATAAGCGCCCATGGCGATATTTGCTAATATATTGGCTAGTGAACAATCCCAATTAGCACCCCTTCCGATTGATCAATGTACACAAGACCTATTTATTTGTGTATAATACATTCGTGTGTTATATGCACCCTTAACTATGGGCAATTAAATTCTGGAAAAATATATCTGTCGTATAAAAACATTTCAGGCTGTCAGCATAAACCACGAAATTTATCTTTCAACTTTGTTTTTTTTCACCAAAATGATATTCTAATAAGAGCCCCCTATTTCTAATTTTGAGAGCGCCCTGGGCGCTTATTACGTCGAATACAGTATTAGATTTTCATTCAAATTTGTTATAAAATTGAAGGGACATTTTATTTTCAATACATTTTGTTCTAACAAGCTGTACAATAATTGTGACGTGACTTGTTTTGAGCATGACTATTTGGTAGGACTATGTATATGTATATTTCTTCAAGAATATAGAAAGAAGGGAATATGTGTAGCATTTTTCTTCATCTGGGTACTTGGAGATAAGAAAATTAAGAGAGGCGTGAGTTTTCTAATGTGGTTGAGGTTGAAAAACTAGCCTTTTATCCTAATGACTCATAACTACTAAGGTACATGGAAACTTATCAAACAGGTAATATGTTGTTTAAGGCTAAACAAAAAAATATTCTTGGTTCTCAGGCACTGCCCACATCATCATAAGGTTCATTGCATGTTTCGTTTTTGTTTATATTGCAATTTTTTTTTGCATTGCGTTTAAGTATTAGGATTTTTATATTTCCTTGAAAATGAAAATAAAAACAAAACGTGCGGCAGACTTTATGATGATGCAGCTGGTGCCTGAGAACTAAGACTATTATTTTTTTAGCCTAAGTAATATTAAAGATAATAATATCTGAATAGTTGGAAAAGAACCAGACTTCACAGAAGTTCCAGGTCAATATACACAGGGGTCACATTATTATCACCTGTGCCTCTGAGATGGATGAAACTGCCATGACAACAGAGAGCTGGATTTCTGCTACAGTCTGGACACTCACAGAACTAAGATTAAAATAGAATTTTTGGACCTTACAAAATCAAACAGTATGGATGACCCTGAAATATTTTGGTTCAGATGCCATGTTTTGAATACATGACACTCACTTTGATCTGAAACACTTGTGAACCTTCAAGGCCTTATAACAAAGAAAACTCAATTTGGTAAAAATATGTACCAATGTCATTTAATTTTTTTTGACAATAATGGAATAAAATTGCTTCATGCAAGAAGGAAGTTTCACCCACTTATGCATGGATTGTAGTGTGCTGGTTCTTATCATGATTGTTGGGGACTTACCTATGTGAATCAATTTATGGTTCAATGACTTCATGGCACGAATGAATTCTCACAGAATCATGTTTCCCTAATCCCTAAGTCCAGGGTTTGAGGTGTGAGATTTACTTGGTAGACCAGGCATCTTGTTTACTATGAGCCTTGAATTGGATGTCATTTTATGTCACGTAGATACACAATTATTTTAGTTAGTGAATTGTAGTTTGTTGTGATATATTTAGAAAATGTGAGAATTGTTAAACTTATTTGTTATTGTATTTAGGTTTCTTTTAAATTATTAGGTTTTGCATTTCTTTCATCAGAACTTTTTAGGATGTTGAAAAAGAATGTGATGCTTTTATTGCAAACTTCCCTAGCCAAATAATGCATACGAGGATTAGAAGTGTATTTTCAGTGCAATAACTGTCAACAAAGGCTATGTGTATTATGCTAGAAGAACCCTTACAGCACATTCATCTGCATAAACACCACATAACAACATGTTACTTCTGTTTTAGGATTTTAAGATGATAGTGAAGATGGAAACAGGCGAGCAGGATTGATACTGTCTTGGTGCCAATCTTTGATATTATTATCAATTGTTCTTTTGTGTTGATAATGGGGAAATAGATTTTTAATTGCAAAATTGTTTTAATCATGAATTTATACAAGTTTTCAGATTCATAAATCATGTAAAATAAATGTTATGTCAATATAATGATATTTACAAGAGATGGACAATCAGGTCTTTGATTGATTGTAATAATGGCTTTATGACTTAAAACAATGAAACATCAGTTAGTATAGTGATCCTGTGCTTTAGACGTTTGTTATGGACTTTAGGCACTGTTTATGTGAGTACCCTGTTTCTTTGATTAAGAAATATTTCAAACTTCCTAGTTCTGAAATAGTGGGAGATGGTAAAGGATTTAAAACGGATGAAAGTTTTTTATTGAAACAAAAAAATGTAATGTCTCAAACTCTCAATGCTCCCTATCAAAATGCACAGGGTTTTATCTAGGATTCCACATGCGCTTCCCAGGCAAATTGGGAAGACAAGTGTTTTGTTCAAAATTGGGGTTCTTTTTGAAGTTCATATTTCCATAAATTTAGAAAGTATTTTAACATTGTGTTCAGTGCAGTAATGTAAAAGTGAGCATTAGAGCCTGTCCTTGTCCTTGGTATTTCACCAGTGACACACAAGACACCTCTCCAAGACCATCACAACCACACTGATGTGAACGGGGAAATGTTTTTATTCAAATTTGGTGATTTGTTCTGACATTTGCTGTAGATTTGTAGGTGAACATTAGCTTCTGAGCAGGTCTACGTAAATCCCTTATTGTCTGCGATTTTGTAAATGGTAGCCTGGAATAAAACAAGAAAACAAAGTAGCCAAATCTCGACAACTGATAAAAGACGTTTCAGACAATATTTACATTGTATTTCAAATTTGAAGACACTGTGATAGGAACTCTGAAAACGTTTTTTTTATTTAGTGGAACAAAATAAAAAATATATGTACCGTATGTATGAAACTTGTACCCAGCCACCCCAGGGTATTCCAAGTAAGGCTCAGTGGCTTGGTTGATTGCACGTCATTGATTGAATGGGGCATTAAATAACAAACAAAACAAACAAAAACTAGTCATGTACAACTACTTTTATTCTTGCCAATATTGTTTACTAAATAGTAATTTTGTAGTTTTTATTAGCTGACGATAGAAAGTCAAGTGAGATTATGCCATAGCTTCTTGTCATTGTTCATCTGTCGTTGTTAACTTTTTCACCTTCTCTGAAACTCCAGACCTAAAGAGCTGAATGTTTGTAGGAATGGAAACCAAACTTGAGTTTGAAATGAAACGGTTTGAGCAACATAGGGAGAGGCTTCACCATCCTACACAGGTTAAAGCAGGCCCTAACTACCATGGACGGCAGGTCAGCGTTGTTGCCAATTTGACCAATGTGTCAGTTACCCCTAGGCTTGTCAAATCCTACACAGCCTTTGCTTCGGTTGTCGCGACAAGGGCTTCGAACCTTCTCTAGCGACCTCTCTTCCTTACCATGGACTGCTGAACATGTACGTAGCCTTGTGATCTGTGGTAACACTGACCTTTGTAGTCTAAAGAGCTTTGCCCTTGTAGCATTCTCTGAACTAACTTCTAGTTTGGCATGCATTGTCCTGAAGAGTGTGGTCGGGTAGGCTAATGGTTAAAGCCTTTGCTTGTCATGCTGAAGACCAGGGTTCGATTCCCGACATGGGTACAATGTGTGAAGCCCATTTCTGGTGTTCCCCTCCGTGATATTGCTGGAATATTGCTACAAGCAGCGTAACACCATACCCAGTCACTCACTCTTATGGAGACATCTTGTCTTTTTTTTTTTTAAAAGTATTTATAAATTCAAAGTTTACAGGAAGGTTTGAAATCTTGTTCCTAAGAGCACCACTGGGCACATGGCTTAAACTGTGAACTGAATGACCATACAGGGAACCAATATGTTCAAGGCATCACTATTTGCACTCAACATCGTAGTCCTAAATGATGCTGCAAGACTTCTTTTGGTTCCTTTCCCCAGCATCTACTGCACCAAGTTTTCTTAACGAACTACAGATATTTAAAGAAGAGAATATATGGATGTCAACTTCTTTATTATGAAGAACACAACGTTTCGGAGTATATGCTTACTCCTTCATCTTATGAAACTTTGTGTTCCTCATAATAAAGAAGTTGACATCCATATGTTCTCTTCCTTATGTGTATCACTTCTAAATGCCTTTCAAAGACCTATAGATATTTGTACCAAAATAAGGTTGAAGTATCATGAAATTATGTTTTATACGTTATTTTATGGCCTACAGTAATTACTTGTGTGATTTGTTAATCAGTATTTGGGGCAACAAGGTTGGTTTGAGCTCATGATTGAGATTATCAAAACCCATGACAGGATGTAAACCTTTCCCTTTGAGATATGTTATATATTTCTTCTAGTCAATGTCATGGTGTGGGCATCCAAGAGTTAGTGCTCCTTTAACACGTTTGTTTGGACCACAGGGTGTGTCTTTTATACCACATACCATGCTGCATTTCTTTGGGGCCAACTGTCTTCATTGCCAGAAAGAAATAACAATGAAAATGTGGTGGATAAGTGGACTACTTCTGACCTGAAAGAAAGTTGATGCTCCATCGTCTGTACCCACTTCCATCTGGGGTCAAGAGATTGCACGAGAGCATATTCCGGCTGCATGATCACCTGCCATTGTAGCTATTGCCAGTCTTGTGACATAGGAAACACTCCCCGACTAGAAACATCCCAAGGTACCTAGTCACTGCTGGACTCTGTGGACTCCCGTTGTGTCAGTAGCCGGCTGGTGGTCAGGGGATGTAGACTTACTCTACTTATCAAGATGTCACCATGATATACGGTACTCTGGGTACATGTTTGTGTCTAGATCACTTGACTAGGAGATTGACAGTAGCCGTTTTTTCCTTTAGCGTGGCCTTTGTCATGTGGTCACCGAATGGAGTGGCACATTCAGCATACTGTATTCGACGTAATAAGCACCCCGCTCTAATAAGTGCCCACGGCAACATTTGCTAAGATATTGGCTAGTGAACAATCCCAATTAGAACCCTCCGATTGATCAATGACACAAGACTTATTTATTCGCGTATAATACACACTCGTGTGTTATATGCACCCTTAATTATGGGCATTTAATTCTGGAAAAATATATCTGTCGTGCATAAACATTTCAGGCTGTCAGCATAAACCACGAAATGTATCTTTCAACTCTGTTTTTCTCTCACCAAAATAACATTCAAATAAGAGCCCCCTATTTCTAATTTTGAGAGCGCCCTGGGCGCTTATTACGTCGAATACGGTAAGTCCCCAGGGTAAATCTGGGACTATGCCCGTGTAATTAGAGCATTCCTAACCTGCCAGATCTATATGTCTGTAATTTGGAAGACAAACAGAGAGGGGTGTATGAAGGTCAAAGATGTTCCTGTGCCTCCATGTTGGAGCATTAGAAATCCTCAAGTCAAGAGCATATTTGACATTTGGTATTTATTTTGAAAGTCAAGTTTATGCAGTTTTACATTGATATTATTGGTAGGTTTTTACGAATATGGTAAGTCATCTGGGTGTTGTAATGAATATGGCAGGTTTGACTATACACCTGAGTCAGCTTGTTATATAGTTAGGTCATGCAGATATTGACATGAATACATTCAACTACCGGTAGGTCACGCAGATATTGACATGAATACATTCAACTACCGGTAGGTCGTTCAGATATTAACATGAATACATTCAACTACCGGTAGGTTGTTCAGATATGAATTTAAATACATTCAGCTGGGTAATCCAGTTATGTGTAGGTCGTTATGAACTTAAATACATCCTGGTAGGTCTCCCTGCTGTTTTATAGCTTTAACAGGGCATCACAGGCAAAACAAACTTCCAGTCAGTCTGTAAACTAGCAGTTCGTGCCAATTATATTTCTTTACCTTGCTTCCTGTGATCTCCGTGGTGATGAAGGTGTGGCTGCTTTCATTATCTCCTGCAATCAAAACTCTGTTTTTTGCTTGATGTTTATTTATATAATGGCTGCATGTTTGTTTGTTTAGGGCTTGTCTTGTACAGACTGTCGCCAACGCTAGGTCTTCTGTCAATATTTGACAAGAATACTAGAAATGAAGGTCCCACTATTTTACTGTTTTGTGTGTTTGTGTTTTATGTATGACATCAGTCCAAACCAATTGGATTTCTTAGATTTTCTTGTCAATAGGCTACATAGTATTGTCTCAAAATATCTGTATTTACTTGATATTAGTATTAACAAAACACATGTGAGATAAGTTTTACACAAATGTAAGACTTATTAAGTTATATTAAAAACATTTTAAGAACAGAAATATTGTTTTGTATAAATATTTTGAATTATTATTAAGCTCATCCAATATGCAAGATGTAATATTTGTCTGGCCAAATGAATGAAAAGATTTGTTCTGCAGATGCTGTCCTCCTGTATGCCACCATTAATCATACTTCATCTTACAGCATCAACAGATTCATTATATACACAGTATTACCGCAAGCTTGGACATCTGGTTATTATACACAACCTTGCAAACGCGGTGCAGCTCTTTGGTCAAGTATAAGTATTATATTTGTATGTATATACACATTGTCACATGCTAGCTTGCTTGCACATATTTATTGCATATATATATGTATACTTCTCAACATTCGATAGGGATAATCAGGTCGGTCAGATATATAGAGGATATTTCATGAGACACATGAAATATCCTATTTATTATATACTTTTTGTGTAGTTGTCTACTGGAAAATTAAATTATTTCATTACGACTTAAAAGTAGTTTTGTGTTTGCAAAAGATAAACAAAAGTATCAAAAAATGTTAAGGGTCATTAAAAGTCTTTATCATACATTTGGATATTATTATATACAAAATCAACTTTAACAAAAAATATTCTTGAAAACTGCGAGACAGCTGTTGGAAGCGAAAGAATACACGCTGGTCAAGTTACAAAAATGCCGCTTTGTGAAACGAACAGTCTTGATTGACGAGTTAAATGAATAATTTACAGTTTATAACGAAACATTTTTGAGACAATAACAAATCTCAAGAAGCGATATTAACTCCATAAATGACCATCTGTCATTATTTTGCTTTCTCAATGTGGAACTAATGTAAGAAGGACATCGACAGTGTGTTTACTGGCTAGACACTTACGATAAAGGGAGACAATTTGAGGGGAGGTAACTCTTGTATGACAATAGTTCCATCAAAGTGTTATGTTCACTGCAGTGAAATATCAAGAGATAAGTACACTGCAGTGAAAATATAACTTTTCTCAACTTCTTTCACACTGAAGTATATAATAAATTTACATATACACTTGACGAATCAGTTTGTGTATCATGGAAAGATAAAGTATCCCTATCCAAGGTGGAGTAGTATATATGTGAATGGCAAACATTCCAGTTTTAATTCAGTTGCTATTTGATGTCGGTCACTTTCATTGGTCGCTTGGACTGACGGGAAGAAAGTTACGTTAAAACCTATATGTTACCTTTGTGTTCTAATCTGAACAGTGCAACCTCATTAACCTGGGCGTATTCTGGGAACCACAGTTGCTTCCAGACAAGTGGTTATTTATAATGCTGCACTCAGCAATATGTCAATTATATGAAGACAGACGGTAAATAATCTCAATCCAGTGATTGATGTTATGAGCAATGGTCCCACCGTTGGGTTACAACGACTTGCCATTGTCCAGGGTGCCATTGTACAAAACAACCTTAGTGCTATGACTGTTGTAAGTATATGTTAAGGTATGGGGGTTACGATCACCTTAGCGCTAAGATTGCTCTGTACAACGGCACCCAGGTCAGTAGTATTTGATTGAATCTGATCACATGGGTGCCGTTGTACAAAGTGATCTTAGCGCTAAGGTGATCGTAACCCACATACCTTAACATAGACTTGCGACAGTCGTAGCGCTAAGGTTGTTTTGTACAACAGTACCCTCATCCATTAAGTTGCCCTGTCAACAAGCGTATGTCGCTGGCAACATCTATTTATAATCATAGGGACTTTTAGTCTGTGTTCAGGATTTGTGAAACCTTGAAATATGTAAATCTGATGGTTTCACGTAGAACAGTCCAGAATAACAGGGTTTCACTGAGGATGGAACAGAAAGTTTGTCTGAATCATTTGTGATTTATCATAGTTAGGCTGAAGTGCTGAAACTGACAAGGAGTGAAGTGGCCATCAACAAAGACCTATAGAATTATGTTTGTTTGACTGCATGAAGCCAACAATACTATGCATGTGAATACAGTCAAATCTGTATCCATGGACTGCCTGAAACAAGTTTGTCTATACCAGGACTATTTATTATGATAATAAATATGTATAGAATGGATCAGTGAGTTGATTAGTTTGGGACTTGGGTGGCCAGGTCGTTTGAGGCGATACAAGTCACCCACTCATGTAGAATTGATTCTATATTGATGCAATATTGCCAATGTGACATTTGTAGGACAAACAGGTTGTGTATTATTGCCAGTGTGCTGTGATCTAAAACTCAGTAACTCATCTAGAATTGTTTTTGACCTCATCGAACACATCGGGTACTGTCTGAGGAGTTGCTGTATAGACAGCGTGGGACATGACAGTTTGGGTGACAACTGGAGTGATCTAACCTGCAACAATAATACATTTCCCCCTAGATTAACATCTACTTTCTGAAATAAACATATTTTACAGAAAAAAACAGTTGTTAAGTTATCTTGGTAAAATAATATAAAAAGGAGCCCAGTGACTCTGTTCCTGAAACTGCAGTAATCTGGACTTGCCAACTGTTATAGACTTGCATGGGCTGTATTGGATATATTTCTTTCAGGGTCTGTATGACTCACTACCAATAACACTGAAAACATCATTATGGTCAGGAGTGGATTCAGGGTTCAGATTTGAGTTCCGACCAAGTTACCAAGGAGTCTTACTCTGCCTTTACTGTGCGTTTAACTGGATGACAAGTTCAGTTCAGGGGAGATTCCAATGCACTGTGAATTATGTAAGAGCTTCTCTGCCATAGACTGTTGAACTTTACATAGGGTGTCCATGGATGCAGTTTGATAGGGTCTCCATGGATGCAGTTTGATAGGGTGTCCATGGATGCAGTTTGATAGGGTGTCCATGGATTTAGTTGGATAGGGTGTCCATGGATGCAGTTTGATAGGGTGTCCATGGATGCAGTTTGATAGGGTGTCCATGGATGCAGTTTGATAGGGTATCCATGGATGTAGTTTGATAGGGTGTCCATGGATGCAGTTTGATAGGGTGTCCATGGATGCAGTTTGATAGGGTGTCCATGGATGCAGTTTGATAGGGTGTCCATGGATTTAGTTGGATAGGGTGTCCATGGATGTAGTTTTGATAGGGTGTCCATGGATGCAGTTTGATAGGGTGTCCATGGATTTAGTTGGATAGGGTGTCCATGGATGTAGTTTTGATAGGGTGTCCATGGATGCAGTTTGATAGGGTGTCCATGGATGCAGTTTGATAGGGTATCCATGGATTTAGTTGGATAGGATGTCCATGGATGCAGTTTGATAGGGTGTCCATGGATTTAGTTGGATAGGGTGTCCATGGATGTAGTTTTGATAGGGTGTCCATGGATGTAGTTGGATAGGGTGTCCATGGATGCAGTTTGATAGGGTGTCCATGGATTTAGTTGGATAGGGTGTCCATGGATGCAGTTTGATAGGCTGTCCATGGATGTAGTTTGATAGGGTGTCCATGGATGCAGTTTGATAGGGTGTCCATGGATGTAGTTTGATAGGGTGTCCATGGATGTAATTTTGATAGGGTGTCCATGGATGTAATTTTGATAGGGTGTCCATGGATGTAGTATGATAGGGTGTCCATGGATGTAGTTTGATAGGGTGTCCCAGGATGTAGTTTGATAGGGTGTTCATCAATGTAGTTTTCATAGGGTGTCCATGGATTTAGTTTGATAGGGTGTCCATGGATGCAGTTTGATGTTTAATTAAAAATCAAAGTTTGAGTGTATTTTTTCTTTTCTGATAAAGATTGGACAATCGTGAAATTCCAATAGATAAGTAAAGTCTTTCTGGATATTTGATCAAGATCTTGATTTTGTGACTGAATTTTCTGTCTCTCTTGGCAAACATCAGTGAAATTAACAGCAGCATCTCATATCCATAGTGTTATGAAAAATGTTTTGTAGTGTTTACAATATTTATTTAGACAGGATTATCTATTATCGGTCCCCATGAGTTTTGATAGAATTCACCTGGTATTGCCGGAGTGATAGAGAGGAATGCCACACCATGCCAGACGTTCATGTAGTACCTCATGGTGCACAAGCTTGTATTAGTTGTGCCTATTGTTAGTTTTTAAGGTATAGTTTTAACCATATTATGTCTGCGGAACAACAAAATGTTTCCTAATACTTTGAAATAGGAATTGCAAAAATTCAATTACATAAGTTATGTTTTTATTTGACATTTTAATGAGATTTGTTCTTTTTGTGTATAAAAAAACTGTTCATCTTTTACATGAGGTATAATTTTCTTGTATTTGTATTTTATTTATCTTTTAATAATTATATGACTTGATCAATATATTCCATTTTATGTCAACCCGGTAAGAATAATTTTCTTTCATTGTCTACTCAGATTATTTGGGTATTTGTCTGTGACCAAGAAGCCTTGACATAAAGGCCTCAGAGTTGGATTGTCAAAAATATTTAGTCGTCAAAACCATCCATATTTACTGCTAACAAACATTTAGTAACATTTTATGTACTTGCACCAAGCACTTGCCTAATTTAGCTACACCTTTGCAGCATTATTTATTTCCTGTGCTGTCTCCATCACTAAGTTGATGGAGAGCTACAAAAGCATCCAGTGACATATGTGCATGTCGGATTGTCCTGGAAAGGGACATTTCTTGTGATCCCTTTTTTATCAAACCATTTTCATGTGCCATTTGTCCAAGAAGTTTACTTCAACCACAATCAAATCTTTGGGTTCTGCACACAGGAATTTGTTGTCTGTAGATCCTCATATATGTGTATCTTGTATGCTTGTCAAGTTCTCCTTGACAGTGTTTGATGTGCTGTTAATGTACTTAAAGATGTTCACTAAAATCTCTCTTGCTTGTGAAATGTTCTTAGTTTGCTAGATTGTCACAAGTATTGCAGGATATTCACCCAGTTTTGCTCTTCTGAAGATGTTCAGGTTTCACTTATTAGCCTTCCTGACATTTTGCATAAGTTTAAGAAAGTACATGAAATATAATGCTGTTTTATTGATAATGTTTTTTAACACAATTTAGATATTTTTGTTACAGTATTCAATTCAAAAGTGTGTTCTTTAGGAAATTAACCACAAACAAACCCTGCCAAAAATGGTTTTGTTTCCTGCCTCTTGGTAGTTATATATTAAATAAAGAAAATAACTGGCTTGGCAGTAAATTACAGAGAGATGTTTTTTGTTTAATTTAACAAATTGATCAGATTTCTGTGGCAGTTAGTCCTCCAACTAAATAGCATGAATATTTATTTGTATTTGATTGTTGGTAAGTTGAGATAAAGTCACAAATTTATGCACTTTGTGAAACGTGACAAGAGTTATCTCCCCCTGGATAGTGCTGCCACACATGCTTAAGTCCTGATCTTGCTTATTATTCACATCATGCTTACAAAGTTGCTGTGTAGAATATAGGTTCATATTAGGGTATATCCATTGTGAGATTACTTGTATCAACACAAAACATTTCCAGCATAATGAACGCTGTCTATCTCAGAAGGCTGAAATGTACAACTGAAATGTGCGTGTCACTCAACTGCTGTAATTAATGCCTAGACTTTCTGTACTCTTGCTATTTATATTTTGCTTGATATGTTGTGTATCTATCACAGTGTTACATTCTGCAGTTGTGACAACATATGATGATGATGACGATGATGGTTATGATGATGATTGTGTCATGAATAAATCTTTTATTTAAAGCTTGGGTTGTGTTTCAATCCTGAAAATGTTGTGAACATGAGGTGAGGTGAAATGGGGTTTAATGTCGTGTTCATGGTTGTTTCACTTATAAGGTGACCTGCATGCACTACCTGCATGTGTCCGTGTCTGATAGTTGTAGACTCTGTGGTCTAGTGGTAGAGGTTCTTCCGGAAGAGGGGAAGGTCGGGGGTTCGACCAAAGGCAGTGTCATATCAAAAGACGTTAAAGGAGAAGTGTACACGCAAAAATCACTTTCTTTCTTTTTCTAAACAAAACGCAATTTTAGAATTAATTAGTATCTGTGTTTGAAAATATACACTCTTTTTTTTTCACAGTGAACGTAGGAAGCTCACAATAGTGTGAAAATGATATGCCGTTATGAGGCCTTCGTTTTTCGAGCTAAACAGGCCTGAGTTATCCCCCTTAGATTCTGACGTAATTGGTGCCAATTCAACTGGGTCCCTGTTTATTCTCAACGCAAAAGATATCAAGTACCAGTTTGCGGTAAAACAACATGGCCTACGACACACTCCGGCGCAGTGGTGACTCAGCATAACACTATGCTGGCTGGCATCTGAGACGCTAGAATCACACACCTGGACCTACACCACGTGAAGCGGCTCTAACAAAGCATGATGACGTCATAATGTTTATCAATTGGCACCAATGACGTCATATTGCAAGGGGCATAAGCCATGGTGTTTTTGTTGTGGAAATAGAACACTTGGTAAATGTGAAAAATATAAATCGTTTTAATGCGAAAAATATGTTAATTAATTGTGATATTTTTATATTTTTGTCTATGACACTTCTATGTTAACACTTTTAATGTGGAAAAAGTACAAGAAAAATAGGTTCATTTCCGTGTGAACTTGCCCTTTAAAAGATAGTACTTGTTGTTATCCTGCCTGGTGCTCAGAATTCAGGGGCTAAATCAAGACATGGTATCGCAGTGGGCTAGCACTAATTCAGTATTAGTCTGGATTAGTACAAGCAGCCACACACACACGTCGCTGTATAAGTGCAAAGATCTTGAATGCGATGTTAAACCCCATTTCACCTTGATTAACCTGATGATTGTACTTGTCTGAACTTATTCCAGACTTATAATGCTAGCCCACTGAAATACTATGCCACAGTTTAACATGCACACCCAACTGGGATACATCATACTGACCCTGAGCCAACCAGTCCTTGTTTGAGCCCCTAAATACTGAGGAATTTAAGGAAAAGTAAGGAAAATTCAATAGTATTATTGCTACTATCACTTTGTTTGTTGATTAACGCTGCACTCAGCAATATTCAAGCTATATGACTGCGGTCTGTGAATAATCGAGTCTTGACCAGACAATCCAGCAATTGACATCGTGAGCATTGATCTACGCAATTGGGATATGATGACATGCATCAACCAAGTCAGGGAGCCTGACCACCCGACTATCACCTTGTAAAACAGCCACGCAACCTCAAATGAGACAGTGAATGTTGTGTAATGCAACAGTCAGCAATATTACAGATGTCTCACAATAGCCAGTGAGTAATGAAATATGATGACATACACTCAACCAAGTCCACAAACCTCACCTCCTGGGCCAAATTGTTGCCTTTTATGACAAGCAATCAAGTGCTGGTCCCATGGGGCAAGTAGTTCACTCAGCAATATTCCAGCTTTATGAGTGGGGCCTGAAAATAATCAAGTCTGGACCAGACAATCCAGTGATCTATATTGTGAGCAATGATCAACGCCATCAGGATACGAGGACACGCTATCAACCAAGTCATGGAGCCTGACCACCAGATCCATTTGGTCGCCTCTTATGACAAGCATCGGCAGCTGCAGATCAATTCTAACCCTTAACTCCCACTGAGTCATATACAGTTGAATACTGTGAGTGAGTGAGTATGGTTTCACACCGCTTTTAGCAATATTCCAGCAATACCATGGCGGGGGACACCAAAAATAGGCTTCACACATAGTACCCATGGCGGGAATCGAACCAGGGTCCTCGGTGTGACGAATGAACACTTTAACCACTAGGCTACTGGAAATACTGTGAACTACTGTCCTCTTACATGTAGATGTTCTTCAGGAAGTCATCTGAAAAATGGGTATTCTGGGTTAACAGGCACATAAAGGGTTTCACAGTATCCGCATAAATCGGTTTGCACAGAAAGTTCATGCGAATAACGGTATCTTTACCAGATGATCCCAAGGCAAGAATGCACACTAAATATGTCAGAAAACAAACACTGATATAATCTCACACATTTATTTCTCATATTCAACAATAAATTTGACTCTTGCTCAAAACAAAAAGAAGATTGGTGACACAGCAACAATGAAATAAAATGTGAATTTGTGAACAAGCATCGTCCTGTTGACACTCAAGGTCAATTCAATCCTGGTACATCTACAAGCTTGTCTGCACGGTTCTTACATTCAATTCAATTCAATTCATTTTGCAATACCTGATCTGTGTCATATTGGCCTGAATTCTCCATGTTTCATGTGGCTCGGCTAACAAGAGGTAGTTGAATTGTTCAGATTATTTAAATGCAATCAGACTAGCATTTTGTGATAAGCGTTAAGGAAATATTAGGCCACAAAGTTATCAGGCTTAAAATTAAATATTACTTATTGTAAATCGATACAGAGTTAAAACATGAATTGACGTGTGAAGGCGTATTATGATTGTGAGTTGTTCATTTGCAGTGAATCGTGATAACACTTTTCCATACCATGTCTACTTTAAATCCTTCAACACTGACAATGAACTTATTTTTACCTCATGCCAAATAGTTGATAGGGTATCAATCTACATTTCAGAAATTATTCAAAGCAGGTAACACAGGGAGTGTTTTCAATACCGAGGGTATTTATTCACCACTTTTATTATTCCAGACAGGTGTGTCTTTAGGAGCTGTGGTGCATGAATTACCTGGATACCTATATATTTACCTGGATCAATGGGATCACAGTAATCTCAATATTCATGACATTATAAGTTTGACTTCTCCCTGAAGGGAACAAACAAAGATACAAATATTTTTGTGTGTAAAATAATGCATTTTAATATTTTTCAGTTTGTGGTACGTTTCCTTCCATGATGGATGGGTAGTGTTTGAGTTTATTAACAATCTTGCAAAATATTTCAAACATTCTTGAGCGTATTGATACCATATAGTTGGTAAAGAATCGAGCAGACTAGTCTGTGACATCACAATTACAACAGAACTCTGTGAGGAGGAGAAGTGAGTATCTCTAGAAATGTTAAATCATAATTGAAATATGAATGTGAGATATTAAATGTAAATAATAAATAAAATCTATGTAATATACTCATCTGTCTCTATATCATCTTCCAACTGATCACAAAAGCCAACTGTCTCATATTACAGGATTTATGTACAATCTTATTAGTTGTGATGGCAATTAAAATGCAACAGAGTACATCTTAAAATTTTCAAAGTAATTCTGTACAGTGGATTAGTAATAAACTCTTTGGACACTACTACGTGAAACACTTTTCATTATAGCAAGTTCAAATGTAGGTCACATTTCAACACCATGCAAAACTGAACAAGTTGAATAAGTAGTCAGGAGAGCACAATGTGTAATTAATGTGTAACAGTGATGTCAAAGTTCATACATTTGATATACTACTAACATGACATCAGACATTTACAAGTCATCGAGATGAGGGCCTCATTCCACAGAACGATCTTAGCGCTATGGCTGTGGTAGGTCCAAATATATACTCCCCAGGGGTCTAAGAAAGACATTTGAGTGCACAAAGATCCTAAGGCCGGGGTAAAAATAATGCAGTGCCAATATAGTTCACTTGAACTGAATCTGGTTCATTATAAACATAATTATTATTATCAAGTGAATGGTCTATAAAGTATGTAAGCATGTTTGCACTAAGATTGTTTCATGAAACAAGGCCCTGAACAGAGCCAGATTCTTTTGAAAAAATCAAATCTTAAATGAATAAATTAAACATTTATTGGATGCCTACCTCAATAAACAAATCATTAACTTAAATAAGCAGGCAACTGATATTACTTTAAAACTTGAAAAACTGTCCAAAAATATTTTGCAGAATTCTTGATAAATGAAAACTCTATATCTTCATAAGGAGGTCTGTCCTAAACCAGAAGCCCCTGATATATTTGGGTGAGAACTTTCAGAATAAATCAAAGTTTCTGAAAGTCCAAGTCTTGGATAAATACACTGGATAAATGCACTCCAAGGATTCACAGTTACAGCTAGTTTTAGCATTACAAAACAAATACCAAATCTGTTTAAAACACCAGCAATTATACAAATAAAGCATTCTGGGCAACACAATACATAAGTAGGATTCTTTGACTTACTTGAAATTATGCTTGTACTTCCTGATCAATGTTACAGAGATTATGTTTTGCATTGATTCGGCTGATGCACATAGTGTATGCACACCTGCACACTAAGGAGTGATAGGCCCGAGGTTATTAGACTAGACAACAATTTTTTCTTCATAGGGGGCCTCTCTTAGTAATAAAAAAGATATTAAACATTAGTGTACATGGGTTGTGTGTCATTACTGACAAAGGGGTAAGCACATTCCTTGTATCAGTTTCCGATACTCTCTGATTTAGCTGTCTACAATTTAGCAAAACAAAAATTCTCGTTGGAAATTTGTACCTTGTTGTTTCTTGTCAGGTAATCGTCAATGTGTATTCACAATGTTGGTTTACTTTTGTATAAAGCTACTTTCAGGGTTCCACAAAGCGATTGTAGCTCTCCGGCTGCCTTAAGTCTATGATAAAGTATTGGCGTCAGTGCTACAATCACATTGTGGAATTGGATGCAGGACAAGCAGGACCATGATGTCCAGCAAAAGGGAAGAAATGTATGGTAGGCAAAGCCAGGGTCATTGCCCTGAAAAGGACTCCATGCTGGCTGGGTCTTAACACTGGAAAAAGGTTCCTTTGTTTAAAGGGTAGGTGAAACTGTCAGTACCATTGTCATGCTGATGCTCAATAAAAACTTGCAGGTAGGGAAGGTGCATTTTGTGAGATGTTGGTTAAAGAGACTCAACAGTGGATGGTGATGACTTCAACAATGACACTTGACATCCCACCAAGTGTCAAGTCAACAAGATATCCCAATAAATTTGTTCGTAAATTGGTAGTGTGCGAGATCCGTCTGTGTTTGAATAACTGATGCTAGCTTGACATCAAGTAGCTATTAACAGTCAAGATACATGTACCATGAAAGTTTATGAAAATCATGAAGATGTGTTTCAAATATATATTTTGGGTTACAAAATTTGTGCAATATTCTTTTCTCAAAATGAGATTATGACAATCTTAAGGGACAAAAGGGTGAAAATTTAATGAGCAACAATACCTTCCAATACTATGAAAACACTGTTCCTTCTAAAAGTGAGTGAGTGAGGTGGGTTTATTGCTGCTTTCAGCAGTCTTCAGTTATATCACTTCAACAACATATGGGTGGACAGCCTGAAGTGATGCAGTTCAAAGACAGTTACCAATTTGAAAACCAAGAATCCTAATTAGGTCATATCTGGGATTCAAACTCAAGATAGGATTCTGGTATGGCAAAGGGACGCAACTCTCCACAGCAAATTGTGGCGCATTAGATGACTAGGCTGCCCGTACCACTCCCCTCATATGAGCCCCTAACTACAGTGAATCATCAGAATATCTTTGAGCACCATATGGCATCAAACAGCCTTGTTTAAGCACACCAGGAACCTGAATGTTTCATGTCACAGATCCAGGTTTAAGCACACCAGGAACATGAATGTTTCATGTCACAGATCCAGCTCTAAGCACACAAGGAACCTGAATGTTTCATGTCAGAGATCCAGGATTAAGCACACCCGGAACATGAATGTTTCATGTCAGAGATCCAGGATTAAGCACACCAGGAACATGAATGTTTCATGTCACATAACCTGGTTTAAGCACATCAAGAACCTGAATGTTTCATGTCAGAGATCCAGGATTAAGCACACCCGGAACATGAATGTTTCATGTCACAGATCCAGGATTAAGCACACTAGGCACCTGAATGTTTCCTGTCACACAGTCGGGATTAATCATAGGTTTATGTCACAAGCAAACATTTATCATAACATAGATCAAAAATGGATGGCGCATGCGTTTAGTCTACCAGATTAAGTGCGCTTAAGTCCAGACAGCAGAGTTGTAGCCTTCCAATACCAGGAATCACAATGTTTCATGTCACAGATCATGGTTACAAATGCTATGAAAATGACATGATAGTTGAAGCAGTAAGGTAATCGAGTTGTATTGTTCATGTAAAGTTGGATATTACATAAATGCCACAAAACATGAATAGCAAAACCAAAATCAGCATAAATTAAAAACTTTAAAAGGAATGATATATCTAACTGCATCAACAGTGTAGACAAAAATGGAACCTGCCAACAATTTGGCTTTACTTTTACCCATAACATATACCTGACATTCAGACAGAAGTGGGGAATATTTCTGACATGGCCGTTAACCCCTTTGCATTCTACATGATTCTACACAATTCTCCAAAATGAGTAGTCTAATTAATGCCCTTGACTAAATGATCAGTCCAAAAAACCCGGATCAGTCACACAAAAAACAATAAAATTACCAGAAAAACAAAACAGTTTTCAACATCAAATAAATGCCTGCTTAAAAAATCACACATGACTTACTTGGGGATGTCTGCTAGTAGGTAGTGACAGTATTTATTTTTTAAAAAGACATCAGTGTTCATGGAATCTAACATTAGATTAGTCTAATGCACTGAGCACACTTTACTAAAGTGAGTTTAAGTACCGGTAAGTGAGTCAGTTGGGTTTAACACTGCTTTTAAAAGTATTCCAATTTTATCATGGCGTAACAACTTGAGTTTGGAGGGAACCCTGAAGTGATGCTTGTCTTAGATGTTTACCACTTTGGTGAAACCCACAAGCACAGGTATGGAGCTGACAAAGGAATTGGTAAGTATCACCAACCACCCTCACCTAATAATAAACTAAAAGTTATTTTTACACTGGACAGTCAGAACAATCAATCATGTTATCCACTATAAGTCTACCACACAATAATATCCACAATCACAAAGCTAGGTACTTTGGCGTTGAAAGATTAGCCACTGTAAGTTAAATGGTAAAATTCCATCTATTGCACAAGGTAATCCTAAAATTTGAAATGCAGTAAAATGAATGGTATGCAGTATGATAAGTTTTTGGGTAAGCTACATCTGATTTCAGTTACAAGTTCTTCAAATACCTAATTGAACCACTCAACAAGGAAGGAATTTTGTCAAGAATGCGTTTCCGTTGATAATATTGCCCACAAAGGTGGCATTCCAGAAAGTGACCTTTGCAATAAGGCTTTCGTAAGCCTATGTTAAAATTTGGCAGCTACGAACAGGTTCCTGTACTAAGGGTTCTTGATATCTCAGATACATGAATGATGATATATAAAAAGTTAAATGAAATGACCAACTCTATTTCTATTTTTAATGTGCAGGAGGAATGAAACGACAGTAGAACGGACTAGAGGTCAATTACATGCAATAAAGTGGCAAAAGAAAGAGAGAACTTGGTAACATTAGGATGCAAAGTATAATTTTGAAGGGGCTTGTTGTCGTTTTTGTCTTATTTCAAATAGTCCTTGAATTGTGGTTAAATAAACATCCCGCAAAAATAAATAAATAAAAACTTCTAACAAACATAACAGAAAAAGGACAGAAAAAAAAATCCTTCGAATGTCTAACACTCCATTTCTGTTCTATTTTAAAATTTTGTTAATTTTGTACGGTTGATCTGCAAAACAAATGAAAAATGGCCATGCTTAATTAAACAATTTCAAATGCCACCTTTACGTAATAAACCTTTCGAGAATGAGAGATCTATAAATCTTACTGACGAAAAAAGGGTGAGAGATTATTGTTATTATGTGTTGGATAACATTTCTATTATTATCATCTTGCATTTGATATTCGTTTCTTAAACACTTCTTGTGATGTACATTTAGTATGTTCTGACTACAAGCATTAAATAATCCAATATACTGAACTTCCCTTTCTGAATACGGTGTTACTACTGATATGTTATCCATGACACCCTGACATAGTATTCCATACAACAGATCATATCAGGCTATTTCGATCCCATTCGAATATATCACTGCATAGTCTATATCATGACATAAATATTCTGTGGGAAGATCAAATTAATTACCAACTAATATAGGAATAATTACAGTATTAATTAGTGCAGACAATCAAGTAACATTAGTCGAATAGTGCCATAGTATCATATCATTTTCAGAGCAACAAGATGTGTCCTAAACTTCCAGTGAAAAAGTATAATATCAAAAGGCACTTGGAAATTATAGAAAATATTTTTGAAGCACTCACATTTTTCACTTCCAATCTCTGTCTTTAGATTTATGTTACTCCAACCAGGAATACATCCTTCATTGCCCAGCGTATAAATTTCTCCATTCTGTTGTGATATATACTGTTCATTCACCATTGAAGCTTTGTTTCGGAAATAACGTCACCTGCTCCATGGCTCTTATAACTAACTTAGCACAGAGTGTCTCTTGCTCATGATTGAAATCAACAAGCAATCAAAATACGAGTCCAGTACTGATCTATATTAAAACATTGCTGCCTCATCTGTGCGATCCCTCGATAGTGAGTGAGTTGGGTTTAATGCCGCTTTTAACAGTATTCCAGTTATATCACGGCGTGTCAGCTTAATGTGGGAGGAAAGCCCGAAGTGATGCAGGTCTCAGACGTTTACCACTTCGGTGAAACCCATGAGCACAGGTATGGTGCTGACAAACCTAGAAACATAAGCGGGGCGAACCGGGATTCGAACCCACAATCATAGGTTTCTGGCGTGCCCAAGGGACGCAACTCTGCACAGCGAATCGCGGCGCCTTAGACGACTGGGCCACTCTTGCCCCCGATCCCTCAATAGGGCTAATAGAGTCATAGATGTCATAAATGAAACGTTAGTTGGAAAAGCTGTGACCTGAGAAAAAAGACTTCCTTTTCGCTACAAGATGTTGTGGCTGCATGTAAGACGGAACGCACACATCAAGTGGAGCACTGGTAGTTGTATTGCTCATTTGGATCATGTAGCAACAGTGTTTTGGGTTTTTGTTTTGTTTGTTGTTTAACGCCCCACTCGGTAATATTCCAGCTGTATGACAGCGGTCTGTAAATATTTGAGTCTGGACCAGACAATCCAGTGATTGACATCATGAGCATCAATCCACGCAATTGGGATACGATGACATGCATCAACCAGGCTCAAAACAAATGTACGGTGGGGAAGAGCTCCTGGGTACCAATCATAATAGAATGGAGTCTTTATAAATACACTGGATAATTGAAGATGCCATGATTATTGATGATTTAACAAAAGCAAAACAATACACAACACTTTATACCAGCTAGTTTAACAAAAGCAACAAAACTGAAATATTCTTTACACAACACCTTCGTGAAAACAATATTATGCAAAATATGTCTTATGACTAATAGTAGTAATACTAACTACAGGTGCAAAAACTACTATATCTTAGACTAATTATGAACATATTCTTTGAGAAGCATTATGGAAAGGGTTCGCGGTGTTATTCAATCTCCCAATAAATAAAACATTAGTGATTGGAAAAAATAGAGCAAAAAAGAGAGAGTGGCAAAATGGATATTACTGTAACAGGTGAAGATGAATGGGGTCAGACACAATAGTAATAAAGTATTCACGTACTAATCAAGTTAAGTTTCCAGTTACTAAGATGTTGAACTTGTTTTTTAAATCCAACAGTGTGTTTTCTTCATTTTGAATACCGACAATTAATGGGTTTTTTAATAAGGGAAAGCATTAGTCACATCCTTGGCTATGTCATTTTGTCTAAACACACTAAGTCCGATCCACATAACGAGACGTTCCTCGGCAGAACAGTGGAGGTAATGAAAGGAACGCTATAATTAGGTATTGCTTCATTGGACACATTTGCCACTCAGGAATCAGAAAGTGACACCAATTAATTATGTACAGTAATATTTTTTTCAATTTTCAGAAAATATATAACCAGTAGAATCTCCATCAGTGATGTAGGTGCGTAGTACAGAGTATAGTACTAATCACAAAGTCATTCAATAAGACTAAAGACAGTTGAGTTAGACTTGTCATATAATAGTATGTACAGTAGTCACTACTATATACAATGGAATTATGTTTGCTGAGACCAAGGTGTAGGGAAAGTTCAATAACGATAGTGATGGTCTATGTGATCACAGCAGTATCCAGTCCTAAGAAATCCAAACACTGATTGGAATTGACATACAGCACAACCAGCCAAAGGGAGACAACTGCTACACATAAAAACATCCTGTAACCTCATCCTTAAGTTCTTGCACTACTTTTCTTGATGACAAGATTCTAGACTATTGTGTCCTCAGTGTAACAGTGTAAAAAATATATGATAGAATGCTAATATTTTGATGTTTTTAATGAGTATACCATTTCATACGTATTTTACTTAACTCTAATTAAAGCTGCACGCAAACACTCCTAATTCAACAAGGTTTTCACCTTGTTACAGCGCCTAGTTACCTGTGGTCCCAGTTTTCGGCCAAACTCCATATTTGTGCATCCTCAATTTTGAATAAAAATACAGGAATATCAAAAACATAACCTGTGTTTCTACTTTCTAAACATGCAAACAAATTAGATGAAATTAAAAAAGGACGGCTTAACTAATCATGTTAATAACTCTTATTACTCAATAAATGCAATCCTTTAGGACTTAAAATAATAATGCAATTGGAATCACAAATTGCCCTAAACCACCCATTAGAGCTCAGCCTCGTACCAAATGCAGTGAAAAAATACAGGCTAGGCACAAACAGTTGCCAGGTCCTAATTATTACAGTGTCCTTGATAACAACATTATGGATTTAGCACATGGATAATTCTGCTTGTGGGTCCAACAAAGCGACTTGAACAAACAGCATAGAACCAGTTCAGCAATGATCATGGCTGGAAAAACACCTCTAATTGAAGATTGACTTTTTTTACGATTAACATGTCTTTTTCAAAAAATTAATATTGAAAACAGATTTACATTACTTTAACAATCCTTTTAAAATCTATGTAAAGATACAAAAAGTTCATACTTTTGTGTTAGGATCTATTTTCTGTCTAAACATGGAAAGATAACTAAAATAAATGGCAGCAGAAGCAAATGGCTGACCAGCATGGTATTGTTGTCTCTGAACTGGTGCAGACAAGTCATCGGAGGCTTGCGACGGACATATTGGAAATTTGATTGTCATGACAACACACTGGCAACTCCCTTTAGCCATCAGATTGATTCAGTCCTTCATTTGCCTTAAAATTTTATACACATAAAATCTGAGACATGCTTGCTACTTACAAATGGCTTCAAGTTTCATTAATATCATGCTCACAAATTGAAATTTCAGTTTTATCTAATCCCATTAATATCAATCCCTTATCACTCCAAAACCACTGACTGAAAACATTCCACATCCAAAACGATCATGCAAGATGACTTATATGGCAATTGACTGGTAATATACTAGCGGAAAACAATTCCTATGCACCATAACAAAACCACATTAAAATATAATGATTGTCATGGATTTGTCACAATCATGCATGATAATCAACAGCTTTGTCATGATTACCCATGATGGCCTAATATTGCAAGTGCATCCTGGTCATTGCATGCATAAAATGCCATGAGTAAAAACTTGAACATGTTGCACTGAGCCAATTCAAACAGTAAATCGATGAAGTGTCTTAAATAGGAAAAGCATCTTTGTTGACAGTCTAATCTTGTAAACATGTCATGCATATCTGAAAATGAGCGGTAGCCAGCGACTGGAATGGTTGAAATCGGAGTTCCACAAAACGTTGTTCTAGGTATTTTGGTATTTAACATAATTCCATAAGTCATTCTGGGGTCAGTAACAGACAGTCTTGTTTACCTGTGAAATAGTTTTGAGACTGCAACTTAGACAATCCCTGGCTTATGTATGGTCAGTGCAAGGACTGAGGAATCAAGTACAAGAGCATAAAATCTGACGACGATGTCCAGCTGTACATCCAATTTTGCTGCCATGTTATCAAACAGCAGCTGGCACAGCCAAGAGTGAGTGAGTATGGTTTTACATCGCTTTTAGCAATATTCCAGCAATATCACGGCTGGGGACACCAGAAAATGGGCTGCACACATTGTACCCATGTGGGGGATCGAACCCGGGTCTTCGGAGCGACGAGCGAACGCTTTAACCACTAGGCTACCCTACCATTCCAGCATGGCAAAGACAACATCTGAGGTTCAGGTTACTCGACTGAGGATTAGTCCTTTTCACAGATAAGTCCAGGTTTCATCTTCATACGTCGAATAGAACGTTACACTGACACACACGTTGTTCAACATTCTGCATTTGCTGGCGTGAGTGTAATGGTTTGGGGAGGCATCACTGCATATCACAGGACCCCTCTAGTGGTCATCCATGGCAATTTGACAGGTGTACGGAATACTGTGACAAAGTCATCCATCCTCCCCTTCCTTCAGACCCATGGATAACTCATCACTTTACAGCATGACAACGTAGGCCCAAACGTTGTATGTGTGCCGGATCAGGAGCCCAATGAACATGTGGGGATGAAATGAAACATCGTTTACACTGACTTCCAAACCAACTGATGACGTTGGTCCTGATCTGAACTGGCATCCAACCAGCCTTCCTCGACCATTTGTGTCATCAATTGGATGCTGTTGTCAAGCTGATGTCAAGCTTGTGTTGGTGGACATATCCGATACCGACTCGTGAAATGTCAACTAACCCTATGCCACTTTCAGCCTGAGATGACGTTTACAGAGGATATATGTTGACAAGTCATGTTTCAGAGACATCAATATCTTGTTCTATTGCAAAATTATTCTGTTATTAACTATTTCCCATTATAGTCAGTGATGCACAGGAACCTTTTTCCACCAGTATATATAACATGTGTGACCATCTTACCGAAACTGTAAGTACAATTCGAAGGACCATCCCCATAAAAAAGTGGATAAGGTCAGGAAATGGTAAACGTGAGTTAAAAGTTTGTTCCAGTGAGCTGTGCTTTAGTTCCAAATACCAATAAGCAGGGACATTTGTAAAGTTTCTAATAACAGTGGATGTATAGGGACTGAAGATGGCAACTCATTAACTGATGAACAAGTTAGAATAATATATTACGCTCTTGCCATTCCTCAGTATTTAGTCCTAAGATAAAACGGTAAGGCAACAGTTTTTTATTTTTGTGTTTCACAAAACCCTCAAGATTTAAAAGCCCAATTGGATAAAACAAAGTAAAAAACGTCTTCTACATGTCTATTACACAGACAAAGTAACTTTAACACTGCTGAGGGTAGCCGTCTTTTTTCTTAAAATACAAATTCATGTTAGGTTGGTATTAGTGGAACGCGGGTCGGGATCTTCGACCGTGACAACAGTATATCGAGGGTTCACTGTATAACTAGTAAACTTCTGGGTAGTGAGACACACAAAAATCAAAAACATCACCAGCATTAAATTTCAAGATATGTTCAGAATTATTAGAAAACCAATCCAGTTGATAAGGTTCTCTTTCACACAGCACTGTATCAAGCTGTGCAATGATACTATCATATGCCCCCATGTTGTAATCTCCTGATCAGGTATCTTTGAAAACTCTTGTCACTCACACACTCACACACTCACACAGTAGACACACACACACACACACACATGCTTCCAGTGACCCCAGTCGTGCAGCCAATCCTCCTCCCCGCCATAGTACATCCACCAGCTCGCCTTGTCCTACTGGCCTCGGGATGAGGTAAAGCTTTTCCTGGTATGGGAGATCAACTAAGGTTCAACCTAAAATGTGTCCACATCACTGCTGTTTCTTGTCTTGACTTCGTCGTTTCGGCGGTGCAATGAAGGTATAATACACTATAACAGCAATGGATAGTATATGCATCCACCAGTAAAACGATCTGGAAAGAAGCAAACATTCATGTTCATGTTCATGTATCAAAGTGAGTGAGTAAGTATGGGTTAAGAAAATAAAGCCACTTTTAGCAATATTCCAGCAATATCACAGCAGGGTTCACCAGAATTGGGCTTCACACATTGTACCCATGTCGGGAATCGAACCCAGGTCTTCGGCGTGACTAGCAAACGCTTTAACCACTAGGCTACAATAAGGACTCTTGATTCATAGAGTGAGTGAGTATTATTTTACGCTGCTTTTAACAATATTCCAGCATTTTCAAGGCGGGGGGACACCAGAAATGGGCTTCACATATTGTACCCATGTTGATGCATTGTAATTGTCAATTCCCGATGGCAATATCAAGTTAAAATGGCAATAGTTATCAGTTCCTTGTGGTTATTTTATTATGCAGAATTTGTTACTTGTGTGAAGTACTTATGGTAATATACAATTCAAAAGAAGTTAAGAACCACCTGATTTTTTCATATTACTACAGTTAATTTATAACATGACAAATTAACTATAGTAATCAGTGGTAGAAACTAACACTTTTAGTCCACTAGTCCTTATAGTGATAATATATAGCAAAACCCTTAAAATGGCAAATTTCCACTAGTCCTCATGATACCTTAACCATTGTGCAGTTTGGTAAGGACTATAGGACTAGTGCCAATTTCTAATGATGGTAATATGAAAGAATCACGTGGTTCTTAACTTCTTTTGAGTTGTATATTTTGAAAAGTGGTCAGGCCATTGAAATAGTTTGTTACATGACAATAGATTGTATGTTATATTGGTGTTTGTAACAACCATGTTCCACTGTAACTAACAAACATTAACCCTCCCTTATAAAATATCTGCTCCAATGTTCAGCAATCTTCTGGTGTTTGTATTATGTATATATAAAACATAAACCATTTAGCTGTTTCATGTGTAAGTGAGTGAGTGAGTGAGTATGGTTTTACGCCGCTTTTAGCAATATTCCAGCAATATCACGGCGGGGGACACCAGAAATGGGCTTCACACATTGTACCCATGTCGGGAATCGAACTCGGGTCTTCGGCGTGACGAGCGAACGCTTTAACCACTAGGCTACCCGACCGCCCCTTTTCATGTGTAAACCTTTGCATACTTACGTGTATAACTTTAGACCAGGCACAAACTCTAGGATGGCAAATGGCACACACATGTAGACATTCGCCATGCGAGTGAACAAAAATGTAACTGCATCATAAAAGGCTTTCAGGCTATCGGATTTCAGGAACATTGGCCTAATATTTCTTCTTACCTGCAATTGAAAAAAGGTGAATAAAAGATAATGATATATTATGCAGTAGCCAGAATATTACAGCTAAGTACAGTAACCATGGTAACTGAACAGTGGTCAATAGTGTGAGTAACAAAGAGACAGTGAAATGTCCCCCAATATTCAGCCACTTCACAGTTTTCCCCGGTTACAGTTTTCAACGACTGAAACTTGGATATCAGAGAAATGTAGATTTCAAGACTTTTGTATAACCTTAGCCCCAAATAATTTCTTGCCTAGTATGTTATCAAGATATTTCAGACGTTAAATCAAGTTCTTTTCAAGAACAAACACTCCTTTTTAATCAAGTTCTTTCAAGAACAAGCATGCCTTTCTTTAACTCCAGTACTTTTGCATGGAAGTGTGATACTTGCACTTCCCTCTTGGTGGTGAGTGGGTGAATATTGTATTACGTCACTGTCAGAAGTGAGTGAGTATTGTTTTATGCTGCTGTAAGGAATATTCCAGTAATATCAGGCGGGGGACACCAGAAATGGGCTTCACATTGCAGGGAATCGAACCAGGCCTTCAGCGTGACGAGCGAACGCTTCAACCACTAGGCTACCCATCCGCTCTTCCACTGTCAGAAATAGTTCATTCATTTCAAAGCAGCATTAAAATTTCTGAGTTTGGACAGACAAACCATTGAGTGAAAGCATGAGCAATGCTCCACGCCAAGATGACACAGTCAAGTCCCAGAGCCTCACCACCCAATCCCTAGTAGCTGAATCAAATAAGCAGACATTACTGGGGACTTATTCAGACTCTCATAGCTAGTGCTAACCCACTGAGATACCATGCTCACAATACCCCACTCAGACATAGTATACTGACTCTGAGCCGGCCAGTCCTTACTTTAGCCCCTTGATGTCGAACACCAGGCAGGGTAGCAACAAGTACCATCTCTTACGTCTTTTGGTATGATGCGGTCGGGGATCGAACCCATGACCTTCCGCTCTCCGGGCTGACGCTCTACCACAAGACCAAGGAGGAGGTTCATAAACAAGCCACATTTATAGCAGATGGTGTAAGGCTAAATAATTATACTCTCTTTGCCAACGTCTTGTGATTTTTCCACCGTAGGTTGGCATATTATTTGTGTGAATTAGAGAGATCAGATTTTCGTATTTTAGTTGCAAATTCGTAACAAATATGAACAATGCGGGACAGAGGCCAGCTCTGGTCCCTGAATCTTAGGGGTCTGTTGCTGCTACTTACATATCTTGCTGCAACTGTGAGGAGGGCTCCTGTAGCAAAACACACGTAGTAGCCTGGATAGAATCCATGCCAGAAAGCACTGACGGAGAAGACGGCTAGAGTGTTGAACTTGGGCATCCTATCGTACACCACCCGTCTCAACCAGGTCATCGTTGTCTTATTCCAGCTGTCCATGTTCAGCTTTAAACTATTACATGTCTGAAACAGCAGCAGGTTTCATACAGAACTTGATCTCTAAATATGTACCAAGCAATAAAAATACACTTGGCACTCAATAATTTCAATGAAAAGCTGTTTGTTGCTTAACCAGCAAGACTCCAGCTATATGACAGCATCTTATAATAATCAAGGATTGTAATCATGGTAATGGCAAACCAGTTATTGATATTATGAACAATGATCAATGCTGTTGAGGTACATTGACCCCCAATCAGCCAAGTCACAGAGTCTGATAATCCAATTCATAGAGCTGCCTCTTATGACAAGCATAGGTTTCTGGGGACCACTTCTAACCCAGAATCCTCATGGGGTGAACTATATCTGTGACCATGTTAACTCATCAGAAATGACATAAATACAGTCCCCACAATTTCCTTTTACAAAGAGAAAAGAAAGGGAATCTCACTTCTAACTTGTATATATCACAGTTATTAACAAGGTCCCAGTTGGGCTGGCCTTTCTCATCGAAGCCAGTGAAGCCCAACCCTGCTGCATTATTTACAGTCTCTCCTGAAACATACAGAGTAAAATAACTCACAAAACAGGATGTAATAATATACATTTGACATCATATCCTAATACAGTGCATGAGTGAGTATGGTTTTACACCGCTTTTAGCAATATTCCAGCAATATCACGGCGGGGGACACCAGAAATGGGCTTGTACATTGTACCAATGTCGGGAATCAAACCTGGGTCTCTGGCATGACGAGCAAACACTTTAACCACTAGGCTACACAACTGCCCCACTATCATTTAGAACAAATGAGTGAGTGAGTTGGGTTTAACGCCGCTTTTAACAGTATTCAAGTTATATCGCGGCGTGTCAGCTTAATGTGGGAGGTAAGTGAGAACAAATGAACATTTGAACATTTGGGCTGTGTGTTGGCAAACAATTTGTAGAGAGAATATCAAACGGTTGGTCCCTAATGTAACAATATCTACATCAAAATCTAACTCAATGACTCTTACAACATATACAACATATACAACAAGGATGAAGTCCTGTGGCCTATTCAGCTCTAAAATCCCAATTAGAATCTTATGATTTATGTTACCATGCATCAACGACTTCAGATAATTATCTGTTTAAAAGCTTACAAATTTGTCTCACCTAGTTTCCAGGCAAAGTAATATTTACACCTGGCAAATGTCATCGACACTAACAAGAATATGTGTCTGCCCAGGAAAGACATCTCATAAAATGCAGTGCCTGGAACATAAATAAGAGACGTGTTAAATATACCTCAGCTAGAAAGTGTTGGTGGAATATTGGCCAATTTATGATACTGTCATTGAAAAAATAGATGTTTCAAACTTGAAATTCATTAGCAATGATAATTCATGCATATGGAAGCAGGATTCAATCAAATTAAACCAATATCATACATGGACGAGAATTGTTTTATTCAAAAACACTGAAAGTTTTTGGGGGTTATATGGTTTATGGACACACTCTAATGGCATGTATCACAAATTAAGTGACACTTGCCGTCACAAAATCCATTGAAAGTTTTAATCCCTGATGATTCCTAGCCGGCAAAGCATTTAAGTCTGAAGCAGGCAAACCAGCTGTCCAAAGTGTGATCACTCATCCCTGCACATGAAGCAAGCAGATGGTGATGGCGTACATTCAGTCACAGTTGAGTGATCACACATGTAAAAGTCTTCCCACCTTGACACCAATGTTTTGCCTTGTGTGATAAGCATAAAGCACTGGTGTTTACTCTTGAATTGACATAGCTTGAAGAAAGAATTATTTTGTCTCAAATTGAAAACCTGAAGGAAAAAAGGAATGTAGAAGTAAGGTGATAATGACATCTTGCCAAATTGTGCTCTTTCAGTTTTCGAGGGTCATTGACCTCTGAAAATGATGAAGGACTATATGTCTGCCACCCATACCCATAATGATGGCCAATGAGAAGGAAGAAAATTCAAGTTTAAACATTCCATGGATGGGCTGTAAATCGTGTTTTGTGCAATGATTTTAGCCTTAACTGCATCTGGACAGCTTTGCGCCATGAAATTAATATGAATAGCTTACATTAGTCTTAAAATTATAATAATAAAATTTAGAAAGATTTCAAAATAGCAAAAGGCACCAGTTAAGCTGATGAGCAATGCATATGCCAAGTTTCGTTGAAAAATGTTGAAAGGTTTGTCAAATTATGGCCCTGGAACAAACCCTACCCTCGTTTGAGATTTAGTTGAAATTGTTTCAATGGCAACATCAAAAATAAAATTTGGAAAAAAATATCAAAATAGCGAAAGTCACTGGTTAAACTGGTGAGCAATGTATACGCCAAGTTTCATTGAAACATGTTGAACGGTTTTCAAGTTATGGCTCAGAATGGGATGGGAACGCTGACGCCAAAGCCAACAGGAACCGAGCCAAAACAACATGTCTCCCCTCCATTCAGGGAGGAGGGAGACATAATGAACCACTTCCATAAAGAAGCACCAACAGATATTTCAAATACTCACCATATGTGAGTAAGTAAGTTTTTGCAATATTGTAGCAAGGAAATCCAGACATTGGTGTTGGGAATCAAACCACAGACTTCAGTGTGCCCAGCAATCACATGAACCATGTTTACCACTGGGCTACCTCGTCACACAAAGCATCTCTGGTATTTACTTTTTACATGAAGCAATATTACAGCTAAATTGTGGCCTTTTAATAATCAAGTCTGATAATATTTGCAAAGATGCACGCTGTCAGGTTACGTTGACGCGTCATCAACCATGTCATCAAGTCAGACCACCTAATGTATCAAGTCGCCGCTTACAAGCATGAGGTCGCTGGGAGAAATTCCTTAACATATAATCCTCATGCAGTAAATGAGCATTCACTAAGATTTATATACAAAATCCTTGAATGAAACAATACATGTACATACTTGTGAGGCCATTTAGATGGTAGAGATGTGGTGTGACGAACACCATAAGAAACCCAATAAAAGCTGTTATACAGAACTTCTCCAGCACAACTTTCTGAAAAATGAAAATTGACCAATTACTTCATGAGAAACAGTAGCTATGTCAGCAATTAAAAAATGTTACTTGCATGAAAAAAAATACAACTAACTGCATTGACAATAAACACATGGATTTTTTGGGTAGAATTATGTCGCATATGAAACTAGATTTTTTAAACAAACATACACTTCATATACTTATCTTGACACAACACACTGCAATTTCATTCATCTCGATCATATAACACAGAAACAAAAACGTGCCTCTTCTACATCAGGGGTGCCCATTGTCCTTGGTTACTAAACAGAGTTATCTGTCCTTGATTCATCACTGCGGTCTCATCAGCATGCAATGTGACAACCAGACAGGACAGGGATGGGACAGATGGGCCTGAGACTTGTTGTGTCAGGATAAATATACTTATATCATGAATATCCAAATTCATGTGGATAATTTCTTATCCTGACACTACACATTGCAATGCTTATCCCTCAGTTGGGGGTGGCATCTGCAGCTTGTTTTGTTGCTGACATCCATGGACCAGGTTGACTGTGCTGAGTGTTAAGTTTTGTACAATATTCCGGCTACATGTATATGATGGCGGTCAGTAAATAATTGAGTCTGGACCAGACAATCCAGTGATTGATATCAGCATCAATCTACACAATTGGGATACGATAACATATATCAACCAATTCAGTGAGCCTGACCACCTGATCCCATTAGTCGCCTCTTGCGACAAGCATAGTCGCCTGTTATGGCAAGCATGGCTTGCTGAAGACCTATTCTAACCCAGATCTGCACGGGTATTGAGTATTAAGATCCCATGCCATAAGCAATTTTGCTCGGTCAGATACCATAGAAAGTCCCCTCGTTTCGTAAAATTGGCATCTCACGAGAATGAGTGTAGTATTCTCTATCTATCTGTCTTGCCATATCAACTGATTTTCCCAAAAGTACTTCTTTTGCTTCACACGGCCAAGGAACAAATGTGTCTTTTTACATAATATATTACGGGCCCTACATGCTGATAACAAGCGAGGTTACTTCAAAGGTGGCAAACTGCTGGTCGAAGATATGTCACCAACAGAGCAGACGACAGATAACAGACAATCACCACCGCCTACAGAGACCCCTTGGGATCAGGACCAAGACTGTGTACTACGCCCTAGAACCAAGTCAAACTCTGCTCATAGTTAAGGAGATAGGTGTGTGGCCAAGGCTGTGACCGTGATGCTTTACACAACTCCTAAGATTTCTCTCCTGGAATATTGGAGGGTTACTAAATAAACTTAAGGATAGTGACTTTTGCTCTTTCATATACAACCATGAGGTCATCTCGATATATGAAACATGGACATCAGAAATTGGTTTCATTAGCACTCACTTTCCTTACTATAAGGTCATTTCTCTACCACTAAATTAGTTATCTCAGTATGGTTGATATTCTGGGGGATTACCAGTTTTAGTTAAAGCTCAATTAGCGAAGTACATGTTTGATGTTAAGGTTGGGGATAATGCAGTTATCTTGTTATCGTGCCTGTGGCCTATATGTATTGGAAATAAAATTATTGAAAGCCAGTTAACGCCCTTGCCTTAGGAGTGAGTGAGTGAGTATGGGTTTACGCCGCTTTTAGCAATATTCCAGCAATATCACGGCGGGGGACACCAGAAATGGGCTTCACACATAGTACCCATGTCGGGAATCGAACCCGGGTCTTCGGCGTGACAAGCGAATGCTTTAACCACTAGGCTACCTGACCGCCCCCCTTGCCTTAGGAAGATGGGTATATATATATACATATGGATATAAATTCATGAAGGCAAGCACATGTCTATCCTCTTGTGCAATGAGAGAAATTAAGAGATTTAGGATAAGAACTCAAGATGGTAACCAAGGGCAACCTGGATGGAGAAGAGGCATGTCTTGGGTTTTGTGTCATATGATGACGATAAAGAACTAAATTGCAATGTCTCGTGTCAGGTTAAGAAGTAATCAGTTTTTTGTATGTGAATTTACACAAACAGATGAAAAAATACATGTCCATTACTACTTGTTTAAGACTGCTATCACATTTTAGAGAGTCACATGTTAAGGAGGAAGGGTGTGATGGTCAATGATGCAATAAGCATGATAAGCACAAGCATCACAATATCAGCTTCACAATACAATAACCATCAAAACATAAACTTCATTTTCTTTGACCTTTAACATGTTTAACAACTTCCATGATTACCAGATAATTTGAATTTTTGAATGTCTTGTAGCAAAAACAAGTGACTGGTTGATATGTTAACAAAAGACTTTGTACACAACGTCCCTATTGTCAATGTCACTGTGCTGATGGATGATATCTGTGCAGTTCTGAGATCATGTTCAGAAGAAGAATGACACAAATTAACAGTTATTTTAAAATGTTGAAGGTATTGCCAGTAAACTGTTCATATCTTGCATCTGATTATGATGCACTGCAAAACTTCTATAAGCCAGTAGAAACTGTATCTTACATCTGTCTGGAATATATCCTCTGTTTCGCCTGGTAGTTTGTCCGACTTTCCCTGAAACACAAATAGTACTTCCTAGTTTACCAAAATAATGACTTCTTCATTGGAAGCAAATCACGGGTATTGGAAAAAAAATCTAAACAAAGTGTTTGGTTGAGGTGATCATACATTCTTCTTTTATTGTCCATATTATCCCGGTATGTTTCATAGTAATGGTATCTGTGTATTTATAACAATGTTTGAAAAGTAACATGTTTTCATCACAAGCATGTCTAACCCATACTGTGTCATCAAGGCCATGTGTGTGTATAATCAATACTGTGTCATCAAGGCCATGTGTGTGTATAAGCAATACTGTGTCATCAAGGCCATGTGTGTGTATAATCAATACTGTGTCATCAAGGCCATGTGTGTGTATAAGCAATACTGTGTCATCAAGGCCATGTGTGTGTATAAGCAATACTGTGTCATCAAGGCCATGTGTGTGTATAAGCAATACTGTGTCATCAAGGCCATGTGTGTGTATAATCAATAATGTGTCATCAAGGCCATGTGTGTGTATAAGCAATACTGTGTCATCAAGGCAGTGTGTCAGTATAATCAATAATGTGTCATCAAGGCCATGTGTGTGTATAAGCAATACTGTGTCATCAAGGCAGTGTGTCAGTATAATCAATAATGTGTCATCAAGGCCATGTGTGTGTATAAGCAATACTGTGTCATCAAGGCAGTGTGTCAGTATAATCAATAATGTGTCATCAAGGCCATGTGTGTGTATAATCAATACTGTGTCATCAAGGCAGTGTGTGAGTATAATCAATACTGTGTCATCAAGGCCATATGGTGTATAATCAATACTGTGTCATCAAGGCAGTGTGTGAGTATAATCAATACTGTGTCATCAAGGCAGTGTGTCAGTATACTCACTACTAAGTCATCAAGGCAGTGTGTCAGTATAATTAAAACTGTGTCATCAAGGCCATGTGTGTGTATAATCAATACTATGTCATCAAGGCAGTGTGTTAGTATAATTAAAACTGTGTCATCAAGGCCATGTGTGTGTATAATCAATACTATGACAAAGGTCATGTGTCAGTTGTAATCAATACTATGTCATCAAGGTCATATGTGTGTATACTCAATACTATGTCATCAAGGTTATGTGTGTGTGTATAATCAATACTATGTCATCAAGGCCATGTGTGTGTATAATCAATATTATGTCATCAAGGCCATGTGTCAGTATAATAGTTACTATGTCAACAAGGCCATGTGTCAGTATAATCAATACTATGTTAAAGGCCATGTGTCAGCATAATCAATATGATGTCAAAGGCCATGTGTCAGTATAATCAATACTATGTCAAAGGCCATGTGTCAGTATAATCAATACGATGTCAAAGGCCATGTGTCAGTATAATCAATACGATGTCAAAGGCCATGTGTCAGTATTATCAATACTATGTCAAAGGCCATGTGTCAGTATTATCAATACTATGTCAAAGGCCATGTGTCAGTATAATCAATATGATGTCAAAGGCCATGTGTCAGTATAATCAATATGTTAAAGGCCATGTGTCAGTATAATCAATACGATGTCAAAGGCCATGTGTCAGTATAATCAATACGATGTCAAAGGCCATGTGTCAGTATAATCAATACTATGTCAAAGGCCATGTGTCAGTATAATCAATACGATGTCAAAGGCCATGTGTCAGTATAATCATCATGACCTGCATCATGTGCATGAATACAAAGAAAATATATAGCGTAAAATGAAACCATTAAAAATTCTTTTATAAGAAGCTTAGCCATTCAACCTGGATGACTCATCAATGATAATATCTTCATTTTTCAACCTACATTGACAGAGGATGGCTTTGTGGGCTCACTAAAGTTCCGTCCTTCAATGAAGGCGATGTAGTCGGAGTAGAAGGCCATGGGGCCGCACATGATGCCGTGGAAGGAGAAGAGGTAGCTGTAGAAGGACACCAGGTTTGGCATGCTCCTGGGAAACAAAGAAGCATTACCATGGTTACAGTGGAGTAGACAGGCAGCAAAATGATGATGATATCTCAGCTGTTTACAAAGTATATATACATGATATAGACACTTACAATCAGAAAATTATTCAACAGTATCAAGAGTCTTGCGCATATCCTATCACAGTTTAAAGACAAATATGTTAAGGGACAGACTTTGACATTATTCCTATTTCAAGGGTGACTATCCACATGATCTAGCGATGCTTCTACAAAAAGCATGGCTTTTAATTGTTTGTTTGTTGTTTAATACCGCACTCAGCAATATTCAGGTATATGAAGGCAGTCTGTCAATAATCCAGTTTTGACCACACAACACAGTGATTGATATCATGTACACTGATCCACGCAATTGGGATACAATGACATGTATCAACCAAGTCATCGAGCCTGACCACCCGATCCCGTTAGTCGCCTCTTACGACAAGCATGGGTTGCTGAAGACCAATTCTAACCTGGGATCTTCATGGGCCGGCTTTTAATTAAGGCATGTTTCTTTCAGTTCACTTCCATTATCATGGTTATGCATCAATCCCATCTATGCTGTAGGATACTCGGAGTAGCATGGACTCACCTGACTGCCTGACTCTTCTGGTCTGCAGACAGCTCCTCCTCGGACTTCACTGTGCCATCATGGATGGAAAACGCCAGGCTTGTCAACTTCTGCACCATGATCATCATTGGCCTGAAGGAAGGGAAGGCAGCAGAGTTAAGTAGCCATGATTACTCTCTTGCTGACTAGACTGATGTGGCAACACTTTTAGTTTCACAGAAGATGTTTGTAAGCATGGCCAAAGGTCAACAGTTAAGCACTGAAGCAGGCCTCGAGAAAAGCTCACTTGCTTTCAGTTGGGTGAGCTAAAACAAGGGCAATCAAAGCAGAAACTTCGCAGGCCCATGGCCAGTTTTTACGAAGGGCTTGCTCAAATGTAAAGTAGGTGACCCATCTGGTTAGTCAAAAGTTCACCCCTTCTCCATGTTTATTTCAATTTTTTTAATGCGAATTGTGTAAATTCAATGAGAAAATATTAAGAGGGGTGAGGTCGTGTGAATGGTTAACTCAGTGAAAGATGTATCTCCAAGGGCATGTCAGTTGCTTCAAGACCTGGTGTTTAGTTGTCTTGCAGCCAGCATAAAATTTGTTGTCCAATCTACATATCCAATCCAGGTTAACATATCACAGGTAAAACAATAATGATATAAACAGTATCATCTTGGAAATGTCTTTAAAACCAACATGACCAAAACTGGCCAATCCAAATAATCCGGATTTAACAATAACAAGTCATAATTTTCAAGTAGTTTTAATATACAGTAGAACACGGATATAACGAACTACAAGGGACCAGAGAAGTCAGTTTGTTATATCCGTTGTTCGTTATACATGTTTTTGCTCGGAAACATCCGCCATCTTGGATAAGACAAAACACAATACACGTAATTGCAGTGTTACACGTGAAATCTTCATGACCTAATTTCACTGCAAGTTCGTCAGCTTTGGTCTTTCTTGGTTTTTATGCCAGCATCAACAGCATTAATAATTCTCAATTTCGTGTCTAAACTGATAGCTTTCCTCTTATTATTGCCCGCCATGATAGCATATGCAAGTGAACTGTATAAAATTGTATATGTTTAATGTTTGTTATAAAGACAAGATTACATGTACAGGGAAGATTAACACAATGCAAATTTAACAAGGTTGATCCGTCACCGTTGATTGAATTGATTCGCCGCCATTGTGTTGATTCGCCGCTGATTGAGTACAGCCAATTGTCAGTGACACTTGACACTGAGTGAGATTTCTCAGTTCGCTATACACTTCACTAATTAGTGATAGATGGGCTTGTTGGTGATCAGATATCAGTTCGCTGTATCCATTAGTTCGCTGTAGAGAGTTCGTTATATACGTAAATTTTATATGATATTATAGAGGAGATAAATCGGGGATTTTTTAACAGTTCGTTGTATCCGTTTGTTCGCTATATCCGGGTTCGTTATATCTGTGTTCAACTGTAAATCTGAGACATACACAGTTTCTAATAATTGAATTATTTACAACCATTCACCATGATTTTACAGAAATGTTCAGTGTGTGGCGACTGACCCTGTGATGTCGAGTGTATATCCTCCGTAGTCGTAGATCTGCCGGAAGATGTGTGTGACTGAGAGGTAGAGCATGGCAAATCCAAACACTGCCTTCTGCATCCATTCCTGACTGCCCATCAGCATGATGAGGTAGCACACCAGTGACAAGAAGAACAGATGCCATATTTGACTGAAACAAACAACAGTGACAACCGAAATTTACAACTGTCTTGGCAGAAAAGAAACACTTTAATATCAATGAAAGTCAATAGCTCTAGTTAACATAAATCCTTTCTTCTTCTTCCGAAAGACGTATATAATTATGTGATCAGACTGATTCTCCAACTGATCTACTACAAACCTATGCACTCAGTGATTATGATAAAAAGCCATGAAGCAGGTATTTGCACTTACTGTACAGTTCGGTCTGTTCTCCTTATTTGACAGGTCTTAATATTGTTTAACATGTTTAAGGTTTTACGTTTTGCAAAGTTTAAAAAAATAAAATTATAATCATCATCATTGATCATGAGGATATAATTGAAAGTGCAATAAACTATGGTTATAACAAACTTAAAGGGACCATTAATTTTAGTTCGTTATAACCGTAGTTCGTCATAAACATATATACATCATAAATACAACAAATGGTCGGGACAAAAAAAAACCCAGCTTGTTATATCCGTCAGTTCATTATAAGCGTGTTTGTCATAAACATAGTCTACTGTATATTTTATTCCGAGAACATTATTCAAGAACTTATTCGAGTACAATAAGCATGAAAGGCAAAGAGCTTTCTTAACATCATCATAATAACGATAATACAGAGAATTTATTACAATTTTTACTTTTCCAGGGTCCACTAGGTCAACATCTGATTTTTTCACAAATGTCAATGTCCCTCCATATTGCCAACATGGTCAATATAGCTATACTAGGATCATGAGGATAAAACTCTTGGAAACATTCACAAATCAAATAGTTAAGCCTTCATCATGTTCATGACGAGTTCAGGTACATAGTATTTCCTTTGTTGCTCTGGTACTTACTATCCAAAGCAGAAGAATGTGAGAGCAAATCCTACAACAATCTCTATGGTATGCCGGATAGTCGCACTGGTCGTCTTAGGGCCATACACTTTCCTGAAGGGGATAGCCAACCCAAGTCCGATCAGCTGACACAGCAGAAAGTTGATCTACAAACAAGACAGGTGTTGTTAGGTCAATCAATCCAAGCAGTAAACATGAACTGACATTGTACGGGCTTGGAGTGAGTGAGTGAGTGAGTGAGTGAGTGAGTGAGTGAGTGAGTGAGTGAGTGAGTGAGTGAGTGAGTGAGTGAGTGAGTGAGTGAGTGAGTGAGTGAGTGAGTGAGTGAGTGAGTGAGTGAGTGAGTGAGTGAGTGAGTGAGTGAGTGAGTGAGTGAGTGAGTGAGTGAGTGAGTGAGTGAGTGAGTGAGTGAGTGAGTGAGTGAGTGAGTGAGTGAGTGAGTGAGTGAGTGAGTGAGTGAGTGAGTGAGTGAGTGAGTGAGTGAGTGAGTGAGTGAGTGAGTGAGTGAGTGAGTGAGTGAGTGAGTGAGTGAGTGAGTGAGTGAGTGAGTGAGTGAGTGAGTGAGTGAGTGAGTGAGTGAGTGAGTGAGTGAGTGAGTGAGTGAGTGAGTGAGTGAGTGAGTGAGTGAGTGAGTGAGTGAGTGAGTGAGTGAGTGAGTGAGTGAGTGAGTGAGTGAGTGAGTGAGTGAGTGAGTGAGTGAGTGAGTGAGTGAGTGAGTGAGTGAGTCTAACCACAAGTGTGAACAGTACTTCAGTTATTTAATAGCATGTCAGCTTAATTTTGGACGAAAGTCCCAAAATGATACAACATGTACAACCAGGTCCTAGATTTTACAACTTTGGTGAAACACATGAGCACAGATATGGTCTGACATGCCAAGAAACATAATCAAGGCATATTTAGGATTCCAACATACAAACATAGGATTCTAGCAAACCTACATCTTCCTGTGGCAAAAGTGTTAACCGACTTTATAAAAGTAGAAACTGGATTTTTATAAAGTCAGTTAACACCTTTGCCGTGGGAAGATGACATACCGAAGCCATGCAAGTCTTGCAACTGCCCATATGAGCATCATGAAGCTTTGTATCTATATCATGAACATGGAATAAAAAAGAAGTACGGAGGGTTAGAAATGAATTGATATTTGCACCATGTTAACTAGTCCCCAAACATAATCTGCTACGGAATTGCCATCATCCTAATAGTAACAAGTGCAAAAGTGAGCATGGCTCACTAATACCCATGACCCGCCTAGTGTGTCAGTAGTTACAAATTAAATAGCTAGGATAGGGTTAGCCTAGGGTTTGAAAAATTAATAAAAAACGGAAAATTAATAAAAACAATTTTTTTCTTTTGACTGCACCCCTCCATATGACACAGATTATATGTACTAAGTTTGAGATGAATCCACTGAAAAGTTTAAGAGAAATCGCGCGGACAAAGTTTTCGGACGGACGGACGGAATCTTGGTATAACTATATACCCCCGACATTTTGTCGGGGGTATAAAAATAGTAGTCCACAAGAAACTCACTTCCTGCTATATTTACCAGTGTCTACAGCGCACGTACATTACCAGGACAAACTAAAAGAAAAAGCCTGTGCAGATAAAAAATTTAATGTGCTATTGACCAAGGTTACTGCTAAATATAACCGCTTGCAGTCACCAGACTGTCGATTCGTATCTGGATTGTAGGCATGTGATCAAACCTTAATAATGATGTTTATCGTTAGCAAAATAGCTATTCTTGAAAAGTGCATATCCCTTCGTAGACCATTTGTTTATATTAAAATAAAACATGATATAAAATAAACAACTGCACTGTAGTAAATATTGTCTTATTTGTCTAATTTCACATTTGACATTTCCATAATTCAAGTCCAAGTTGATGTGAAACAGCATTGTGATAAACATTCCCTGGTTTCTCGTTGGCAAGAAGCTGTGTCTTCTTCCTCTCAAGGGCATAGGCTAGGTTTCGATACTTCTTTTTCTTGGGTGTCATCAAACTACCTGGACTGTGATCGCAGTATTATCCTGCTCAACCTGCAGTATCTCAATGAATTTGTACATACAGTCAAACACCATTGTATCGGAGTTGAAGTGACCTTCATAAATACTTTGAATTATCCGAGGTTCGACACAAAGAAAATTATGGATAAAAAGGAATATGCACAATCTCATTAAAATCAGATCTAAGTTCTCACTGCCGCTAAACAAAGATCTGAGGAAATCCCATTACGGTCATGTAAGAACGACTTTTCGCGAACTTGACTGATCACTGAAATGACTAACAAGAAGTCAACATCAGCCAAGCAGCTTTCTTGGGCTTTACGGCACTCGTTTCAACCTGGTGACTTCCATTTCAGACTACGCTTGAAAAATATGTTTACACAGTTCTCAATGAAAATTTTGAAAACTTAACAAACGAACATTCTGGAATGTCTAATATATGGTTGAGATTGTATAGCAGTGCTTCCCACGTACTGTGCAATGCATCCTCCATTCAAATGTTTATCCCATGGAAGCGAGAAACAGACAATAAGTTTGATGGAATCAGTCGTACGTGCCGTAACTGTCGTTCAGAATACCCCGTGTTAACGTTTTGAAGGTTGCATGATTAGTAAACACATTCCAACTATCACTTTCATGATCTGGTAAGCCACGCTTTGATTGGTCGGATAAAAAGTCGTTCTGACATGACCCGTAATGTAAGATCTGATTTTAATGTGTTTGGAATATGCAGGGACCAAGATTTTACTTTGAGACAACTGTAAGTTTGACACATCAAAGTTCAACAGAATGATGTTTGACTGTATTTGGATGCCAACCCAAGAAATGATTTGTGGTGTCATTACACTGCCAAGTGCTTCGTGACAAAGTCATCTCCTGTGTTAATATTGGCTGGGTATCTTCTTCGGAAACATTTCCAATGAATGGAAGTTTGACATCTGGTTTTAATTTTGAACTTGTACCCGGCAAAAAACAAATACTCATCCCTCTTAGAATTGAGAATAAACTGTAAATGAATCTGCATTTGCCACAGTGGATTTCTGTTTCTTGTCTGTAATTCCTTTAATAGCCCAAATCGTACTAAATGATTAAAATGTACACTCACTCACTGATATATATTCTATGTTTTCACTCAGAACATTGTATGTGAATAGAGTTCACCAATTAGTTGTATCGTTAATTTTTGTGACATATTCATCAAGTACTTGTCTTACGTGAGATGCCCCCTAAATCCCCTATTGTTGTACCCATCACCACGCTCGGGTGTACCCATAACAGTAGGTGCTGGACAAGTAGGAAGACCCCTAACCACCAGGTAGACTTGGTGCCGGGACATATCGATGAAATTGCGCAACGAGCCAAACATCAGTAACCTATTTTAACCAACATGAAGGGGATTTTTCCTGTTGTGTTTTTTATCATCTATTTTACAGTATTTCCCTTTTTCAAATTTGATTTTGGTGAATCATTAGGTATCCCCTAAAGTATTAAACTCTGCAAGTTGTTATGTTGACTATACCTACCCTTTATTATAAACCTTAAGCCTGCTGAATTATTTTAGCATAAGGTGCTGTAAAGATCGAGAACAATTTCAAACCGTCGGTGCCTCATTAAACAAGGGCAATGTGAAGAAATATTTTGCACACATTTATTCCTGACAGAAAACTACACATTACAATGTAAACATTTCCTGATGTTTTCAATCATACCAAGGTAAAGACCAACGCGAAATTTGTAAATTTTCGTGAACTTTCCTGAATTACGTTAGGTGGTTTACGTTTCATATTAGGAACCTTTGGATTGAGGATTTGGGGTCAAAGACAAAATTTCACACCTCTTTATTGTTTATAGCCACTGACCCTTAAACATTGTTCAACAGCAGAGTTCAATATAACTAAATTGCATACATATATCATTATCAGACTATTACAATGGTAAATGGTATAAAATTAAATACAGTAGTAGACATCATTTCCACAGTTGATTCCAAGGTGTGACCAATGGTCTCTTATTCACATTATTCTAACATGTCTGTAGCACTCATTATCTAGATTATTGATCTTGAAATACACCTTCAATATGTCCCATAGCTTCCTAATGATCTTCATCAGTTTCATTCATTTCAAAGCCTCCAACAATACATGCCATTAGGCACTCATTATTGATCCTGAAACCTATTTAAGGTATTTTGCATCTGTGGCAATCGACATTAGCCTCATCCCAGGTTATCCATAGTATCAAATCTCCAATTTATCCTGATATATATATATATCCTGGGCCCATTTGCCACCATAGCTTCGTTTTAAGACCAGTTGATGTAAAAATAGATGTCCAATTAAACAACATTGTTCTTTCGGGATTGAAACAAGTAGAGATACTACCAGTGCTTGATTCACTTGTTGCATACTCTCTGAAACACAAATGGGAACGTCTTGCAGCTAAACACACTGAAGGACTTCCCTTCCCTGGCCACGGGCCAATGGTCCAGCAGTTAAATTGACCACTTCAGAATGTGGGACAGTTTCCTTTTAACAAATACTATATGGAGAAATGTAATATCTGATGAATCTAATTTTGGCATAAAATACAGCCAGTGCCAACAACTTGTGAGACTACTAGCCTGAGCATAGCCCTTTGCATAATTTTTAGTAGAATTTAGTGTTACTATATTATGTATTTGGACTGTTATAAGTTGAGCTTACTAAAATGAACAGAATTTTACTAGACCCAGGTTTTGGAGAAGGCGCATAAATTGCAGACTGAAAATGCCTACCTGATTAAAGTCAATACAAGCACAATACTACCTAAAGTTACAATTAAGGCGATAAAGGTTCATAAATCAGAGATGTTTTTACTCTATCAGACTCTCTGCAGGTGCTGTGAGAATAATTCTCAGACAAGCTCCATTCAGGTTCAAAACAAACTAAATATGAGAGAAAGCATGGAATATATTGTGGTCCGGATCTCAATACATGAATCATTATTGCAAAAAAATGCAATTCAAAAGTCAGGCCAATACCCCTAACTAATCAGTGGTGTGGAATAGGACTGAGGGCAGTAGTTGGTTTATGGTACTCAAACAGGATTTCACATAAGCACGATAAATGTAAAGGAGATATGAAAAAAACAAAGTAGAAAAAGTAACAAACTGAAACGTGTGAAAGGCGACATGGTCAAAGGTTGTAGCAGGGTCAAATTGCCAAATATTCCAGAAAAAATATCATCACCATGCTCACTGCAGTTCAAATATCACTATGACACATGTGTGCAGTCAAAGCTGTGTAGTGAGTGAGTGTATTAAGTTTAATGCAGCTTTGAACAGGATTCTAGTTATATTATGCATGCCAGCTTAATGTGGGAGAAAAGCCTGAAGTGATGCAGAGCTATGAATACTTCTTGCCAGTATAAAACTTCCCATTTGAACATTTTGTACCTACTTGAGACCTAGAGTGGGTACCCGGGTAGAGTCGGGTAATAGGGGGTCGGGTACCTGGGGAGTAAATATAGACTCGTCCAAGCCCCATGGTTTGTTTTGGACAATATTGGGAGCTGATTACAGAGCATATGATTTCAGCACTTTCACTTGGTCAATTAAACATGTTAAATACTTTCTACTAATGTTAAGAATATTTCTTCTCTCGGAAATTGACGTCATTTATCCAGGAAAACTGACATAAATTGTTTGATAGGCATTACTTAGAAGTTGACCTACTATATATATTCTGTACTATGTCCCTCATTCAGTCTTGCTTGACAACAGTATAAGGATCTATACCAAAATGTCGCTTTTTACAGTAATAAAGAAGCTGTTATCCATAAAATTGTGTCTACCTAGGAAAATTGATATCTGCAACCAAACTGCAATCAATATTTTAACCTTACTTTCCAATTAATCTTCCGGCTTATAATGTTTAACATATAAGGATGTCCACTTATCTGTATTAAGAGTATTTCATTATTTCTTAGCATCCACAATTAGGTAGTTTAAACGTGTATATGATTTAATCTAACCTTCCAATCGAAAAAGAAGTAGATAAAATAATTTGCATGTTAATAATAGTTATTGTACTGAGCACATAGCGACGACAACTGCACACTTCATTATGTCATTTCTCCCGCAAAAACATGATGATAAAAGCATGAATAATACAAGATAATCATGCTAATGGTAACCATGGTAACAGTATTTAACTTTGAAAAATATATTAACCCCATATATATATAATTCATTTACCTAAGGAAATCATAATTAAATAGTGAGTGAGTGAGTTGGGTTTAACGCCGCTTTTAACAGTATAACAGTTATATCGCTGCGTGTCAGCTTAAAGTGGGAGGAAAGCTGAAGTGGTGCACTGTGCCTCTTATCCAGGACAGGTCATAACAGTGTTACACAAACATGACAGGTGTTTACTGTGTTGTATCACATACTTATGATAACCATCTAACTGGCATAATTCTAATCATTGACCTGTCTGCATTCCCAAACGACCATTGCTAACATCTTAATGTTATCAAGATCAGATGTCATACATAATCTACATGTTATCAAGACTTTGCCTGATATAACAATCACCTCCCTGGTCTACTGGTAAAGCATCCGCCCGGAGAGCCCGCCCAGAGAGCCCGCCCGGCCGCGACATTAAAGACATTAAAAGATGGTACTTGATGTTACTATGTCTGGCGCCCGGCATTAAGGGGCGAAATCAACAACTGGTCGGCTCAGAATCAGTAAACTGTGTCTAAGAGGGGTATTCATGTCAAATTGCGGCATGGTATCTCAGTGTGCTAGCACCATAAATCAGTAGGGACTGGTACAAGCACACACACACACACACACACACATACACGCACGTTGCTATATAAGTGCAATAATCTTGGACCCGACAGTGGCCTGTCAATAATTGTATGTGGACCAAACAATCCAGTGATGGATATTGTGAACAACATCCCATGTCCTCGGGTTACGAATCTGACCATCTGATCTAATAGGTGGCCTTTATGACCAGCGTAGGTTGCTAGGGACCTATTCTGACCTGGAATCCACACTGGGAAGTAGGATGATAAGCCCAGCAAGTTATTGAAGCATCATACACCATGTTTTGTTTTTTTGTTTCTTGCTTAATGCCGCAATCAGCAATATTCAGGTATATGACAGTGGTCTTCAAATAATCGAGTCTGGACCAGACAATCCAGTGATGGACATCATGAGCATCGATCTACACAATTGGGATAGGATGACAAGCATCAACCAAGTCAGCGAGCCAGGCCACCTGATCCCGTTAGTTGCCTCTTACAACAAGCATGGTTTGCTGAAGACTTATTCTAACACAGATTTTCACAGGTATCACACATCATGTTTGTTTAACGCTGCACTCAGCAATATTCCAGCTATATGACGGCGGTCTGTAAGTAATCGAGTCCGGACCAGACAATCCAGTGATTGACAACATAAGCATCGATCTACGCAATTGGGATCGATGACATGCATCAACCAAGTCAGTGAGTCTGACCACCCGATCATGTTAGTCGCCTCTTACGACAAGCATAGTCGCCTTTTACGGCAAGCACGGGTTGCTGAAGGCCTATTCTACCCCAGATCTTCACGGGCCCACACATCATGTCAACAACATACTGAATATGTGTACATGATCACAATAAAATTAACAGATTGGTGATCAGGACAATGATCTGACAACCATCCAAAATTCAGAAACAAATACGTCTGTTAACTGGAAACATTGATAAATATCTTACTGTGTATCATTGTGTATATGTACTGTGGAAACCACCACCGTTGACCAGAATTGGGTAATAAATCATGATACATATCATGTTTGCAGCCTTCTAAGTTCATGCCAGTCTGCTAGCCTACTATTAGTAGTACTAAATTGTTCTAAGAAAAGTGAAAATCCAATGACGGCAGTCCTCATGGACTAGTAGCATTTGAGGGCTATAACTCTGAACCTGTTCTCAATGCTTCAATTTTTACACAAACTGGAACTGAATAAAACTGATAGAAAATGTAAACATAGTAAACAGTTTTGTTTGTTCAAACATGACCAGCTACAGACACTCAGGACAATTGAGGTATTGTGAGTGAGTTGGGTTTAACGCTGCTTTTAACAGTATTCCAGTTATATCACGGTGTGTCAGCTTATTGTGGGAGGAAAGCCCGAAGTGATGCAGGTCTCAGACGTTTACCACTTTGGTGAAACCCACGAGCAGGAGTATGGTGCTGACAAACCTAGAAACATAATCAGGGCGAACCGGGATTCAACCAATGATCATAGGTTTCTGGCTTGCCCAAGGGACACTAATCTGCACAGCGAATCGCAGCGCCTTAGACGACTGGGCAACCCGTGCCCCTCGACAAGTGAAGTAAGGTTTACACTAGTCTTTTGGAATTTTTTTGTATACTTTGTTCAAACTTAGGATTTGTTAAAGTAAGAGATATATTAACATTGTATTTAACGTTTCATTCAATGTAATGATGTAATGATGGAAAACTAAGCAATAAAGCCCCATCCTCTTTATCATGTTTATTGGTCCTGCTTTCAGTGAAATACAAGTCAGAGGTAAAACATGTGAAACATGTATCATTAGTCACAACAATATTAACATGAATTCTGGGAATGTTTTAATCCCAATTTTGGATTTTCTGACATTTGCTAGGGGCCCGACCATGGCCTACATGCTCTTAGCAGGTCTGCAGAAATCCCTGTATAAATATCAACATGTGATCATATTGATCATGGTAATGGAATTAAATATCCCCCTACAGAATCATGTACATTATATCATGTATATATACACTGTTCGAAATTGAGCATGGAAGTCAGGGGGTTCTTGTCTTTACACCAATGTTAAATGTTAAAGATTTATTAGAGGTCCAAGATTCAAATACCGGTATTGTAGCAGCAAACTGTCATATTCATAACATGCCCCTAGGACCTCTCTTAATGTCGAACCCTGATATAATTTAAAGTTCACTGTGAACATGGTGAAAATGTCAAACACTGGGATGCAGTTTTTCATAATAATTTAATTATTTCTAAAAACACGCTAAACTGGTTGCCCGTACCTGGACAAGCTTGGTGACTCAAGTATGTCCACACACAACCGACAAGCAGAACCAGTTTTGAATAAATGACAGGAATGTTTACATAGTCCTGGCACAGACTTAGATACATACCTGTTATAATACTAAGAGGACTGCCAGCAAAATGCAGTGAATAAAATTAACAGCAATGTTAGAAAATAACATGAAAATAATCCTAAAAGTTCTTTGTCCAGTGCTGTGATAACTCTTTTCAAAAAGCCTGTGATGGTCCCTAAAATTAAAGTACTGAGGCAGCACACCTGAAGGACCTCCACTGAAGTCCCTTAACTATTTCACAAGCAGACATCTTCCCAAGGCAAGTGAGTAAACTCACTGTAAAATTTCCCTTCATAGTCAGTTAACTCCCTTGCCTTGGCAAGATGCAGGCAGTCTGCTGTTTAAAATTTGTTCTCCTTTAGACATAAGCCTTAAAGGACATTTTATTATTGTATCATTTTGTTTATAGTTCCCTTTAACCAGTGCTTCATGTTTCATTTTTTTATCAATAAAAAAGGTCTCATGTCTGCTAACACCTGTGACAATTTGTCAAATAATTGAGTGGCATCAATAATGAAAGCAGAAGCAACTTATTTTTATGTGCATATTGTGCGCCCTAAGAGATACCTGCATTATTAATTATTTTATAGTTTTGAATTAACCAAGTTATAAATCAATATTGTATGCAGCAGCTGACATTTTTCAGATGACAGAATTTATCTTTCACACCACAAAATGGTGATAAAGACTGAGAAAGAGATATATTTCAATAAGCATGCTCAAGTCTCTCCTACATCATCATGTTTGTGTATGTGTGACTAAAGGTTTTTTGCTTTTACCATGTTTACATTTTTTATCAATACATTTTTCGAAATTAGCATGATAAATCTTGAAACAGGATAAGTGTTCATGTAAATTTCTACAGATTTGTGCTACGGTACGTTATTTATGCCAATTATATTAACAAGTAGCATGGGCATATTGTCTAGAAATTGTTAAAGGTAGAAGCCAACAAGGGACTCTTTGAAATATCATACCTCTTATCAACTGGTAATAATAGTTATACAAAGCATTACAAGGATTAAATTGGACTGTGAAAGTAGCCCATATGTATCACTATAACATATATATATAGAAACAAAAAGAATTATATCTATCAAGTCGATGATACTTTGCACCTATAACCTTGAAATCCAACCTTTGAGAATAGGCTCGGACGTGACCATGGTGACACTTCCAGTTACTAGGACACCTAGATTTGCTTTAGACTTTAATCTAGACAAATAACATTCACTCAAGTCTTACAATCAATATCAGTACACACCAGTGAACGCAATTTCAACCTGCTTGTTTTCAATATTGCGTTACGTATCTTTCCTGTCGAGGAAGGGGAAATCTAGCCCGCACGGTAGACTGACGAAGGTAAATGTTGCTAAAAATGGTGAAACTTTCATTAAAGAAATAAGTAGAACAAATCATCTAGAATAACAGCATACAACTGTTTTCAATATCATTTCAAAATTCATGAAATAATTTTGGAAACGCTGAACCAAACCCATTTCTAAAGCCAACAAACTGAAATGTGCAATGTGCTCATACGAACCTGGTCGATCGGCAATCCCGTCAAGTTAACGAGAGGATAAAACAGTTGAAACCCCGCGTAAAACTCGCCAGTGCTCACCATCTTGATTTACCAAAAAAATAACCATGGAAGTTATGATCAAGACCATAAACAAACTCATTAACTGTCCAATCACGGATCCATTCACGCCGACCAGCCGCAAGATGGCGACATAAACAATGAGTTGTCTGCCCATTAATTGCCTCCCTTTTCCGGTGTTGAGGGAGTTTGTATCCATTCAAAACAATACAATATGAAACCAGACATGACACAGTGTGTTTCAAGTGCTGTATCATTTCACGTATAGCACACATAATAGTGTCTGGAGAGTAAGGAAACTTTTGATTATTGTAACCATATATATTATTTAAAGAGTGGGCACATGAAAAAAGTAATACACATTAATTGTCTGTGAAAATCTAATTGATCAATAGACTATTTGTAATTAGTATCCAATCAGCGCAACTTTTTAATACTCACTGTCCATTTGGCTTCATTACCTGCGTGTTATTTTGACTCTTACTGTACATCTGGCTTCATCCAATTATCTGTGTTTAATTGAACATTAACCATTTTCTGTCATTGACAATGTTAAGCTAATGCCTCTCTCTCTCTCTCTCTCTCTCTCTCTCTCTTGGATCCACACGAGCCTGTTTACTTTTGTCTAAGGCTAAAAGCAAATGAATTATTAGAAAATAATCGTTGTAACATGTATCTCTGTATTTATAATCTAATATTTTTGTGTTAATCCGAAACCCATTTGGCGTTATCACAACTGATTAATTACTTAACGATCAATCGAACCCCAAACTATGTTATATATTTTATGTTTACTCGATCGCTAATGTTGTGGACAATTTCTTGCTAATACGAGTCTCTCATTGTCTTACATGTATATCACCAGTCATCGTGGAAGAAATGTATGACCATAATTCGTTAATCCGTACATTATGCTGATCGTGATATCGAACAATAGCAATTAACTAATAAGTGAACATATTCAACCAACCATGGCTATTGAGTGAGTGAGTGAGTGAGTGAGCTGTGTTTAACGACGCTTTTAACATTATTCCAGTTATATCACGGCGTGTCAGCTTAATGTGGGAGGAAAGCCCGAAGTGATGCAGGTCTCAGACGTTTACCACTTCGGTGATACCCACGAGCACGGGTATGGTGCTGACAAACCTAGAAACATAATCGGGGCGAGCCGGGATTCGAACCCACAATCATAGATTTCCGGCGTGCCCAAGGGACGCAACTCTGCACAGCGAATCGCAGCGCCTTAGACGACTGGGCCACCCGTGGCCCCCCCCCCCCCCCCCCCCCCCCCATGGCTATTGATCATGATAGGTCAGTGTTTGTCATCTGAGGCCCTTGTTGGATGTCGCGTTGGTTCATCCCCGCTTTCCCAACATTTCAAAGTAGACACAATTTATGGATAACAACTTCTTTAATTAAGTTATCCATAAATTACAGAAGTAATTATAAAATTTGTTATCCATAAATTGTGTCTACTTTGTCATCCGTCAACTTCTAAGTAATGCCTATCAAACCCAACATTTGTTAAAACAACATGTTCAGCCATGCGTAGACAGAGGAATTAGAGAAACGCCAGCTGAGAGGGTGTCCTCCCATTAGTTAGACGTCCCAATAGTTAGACAGCTTATAACAACACTTTTAACGGTTGAGTGCACACTAATCCTTATGCTTGTTACCTCAGACTTTAAAATGGAATAGTCCAGATAAGATCTGACAAACAAAGCAAAGCAGCTTTAAATATATACTTTAATATTATACTTAACATTTAATGACACTTTACATTTGATAAATTTTATACAGTTTGTAACAACACTTTGTGACAGTTTTTGATAATGTAAACTTTACATTCAATAACTTTTACAGTTTTATCCCAAACGAAGCAAGTGTCCACAAGCATCTAAATACTCAATAGCAGACTTGTCACCCTGCTGCAGCTGATCTTTGAGGCGTACCAGGCGGTTCTCTGTCTCTCTGTAGATTCTCTTGCGGCAGCCGCAGAGAAGGCCGCAAAACAGCCAAATAGTAAGCTGATGACGTATCCCACCTTAAATGAATTCTGACATAATCCTGATGTAATTGTTGTAAGGACTTAATAAAAGTATGCGTTGTAAAACATAAAAGATATGCGACCTGTATGTTGTAAAGCATGAATTAAAACACCGTCACGTTATGTACACAGTTCACCGATGCACACACCACATACAAGTATACATTGTACTGACACAAGTTAAGGTGTGTCTACACTAGGACCATAACCACGTTCTATTTCAAATATCCGTCACGATACTCCATCATATCTGCTGTCCCCGCGATGTTTGTTGTTGAACACCCAAATCAGCAATTGTACCTCGATATCAAGGAGTCACGGCCAGCATAACCAGTGGTTGTTATTACGAGCAAAGTCAAACACCACCACGTGCGCTGAAACGCATCCATCCATGTCACCTAGCTAGACCAAGCAAGCTGTCCAACCTCTTGTGACGGTGATACTTTGTTGGGGATCTGGGTGCCCTTGTACAAAGCGATCATAGCGCTAAGGTGATCGTAACTCCCATACTTTAACATAGACTTACGACTGTCGTAGTGCTAAGGTTGTTTTGTACAGCGGCACCCTGGGGCCTCTTCGCGCTACGTCAGTCGTAGGTCTATGTATAGGAGTATACATCGCTTCGCGGAACGCGCCCCAGAACATATTAAAATTTCTACTTTTATTCTTGCTGCACATTTATATTTTATATTCTGAATATATTCCGACGTTGATGGGAATATAGTTGTGAAAGATGACTGTGCGTGTTTGTGTTAACGCCGTTGGGAAAAAATTGTCAGTTTTATATCCGTGCGCCAGCTGTGGTGGAACGCACATAATTTGTGTGGAGTGAGTTGTGTTTAAAGCCGCTTCTTAACAATATTCAAGTTATAGCGCGGCGTGTCAGCTTAATGTGGGAGAAAAGCCCGAAGTGATCAAGGTCTCAGCCATTAATCACTTCGGTGAAATCCACGAGCACGGGTATGGTGCTGACAAACCTAGAAACATGATCGGGGCGAACAGGGATTTGAACCCACAATCACTGGTTTCTGGCGTGCTGAAGGGACGCAACTCTGCACAGTGAACTGCGGCTCCCAATACGTGTGGACTGATCCTACGTCAACAAATAACTACACCAGTTGTATCGGCGTCTGTCTGGTTGTTTTATACGTTTTCCGAATTAAGTAGGTCAAAGTGTGACACGTCACGTTTTCACATACACTATAAATATCTTCAGTGAGTATACTTTTAACGAAGTGCTTGAATCTTGAAGGAAGCAATCGGATAGTGCGACGTAGCTATCAATCATAACGCTGCAACTTGTTGTGTAATAAGGTACTAAACAAACAAACATCGTTAATATTTTTGTTTATTTGTTGTTTACGCTGCACTCAGCAAGAATTCAACTATATGACGATGGCCTCGAGTCTGGACCATTAAAACCAGTGATTGATATTATGAGAGACAGTGTACTCCGTCGGGGTATACGATGACACACATGCAACCATGGTACCGACTCCCTCTTATGACCAGACTAGGCTGCTGCGGGTCTAATTTTAACCCGGATCCCCACGGGGGCTGATAGTACTTAAAGGAAACTCTGGTCTGGTGCCCATGTTGAGATCTGTAAGTTGTAATCAGTGAATTGGCCCAGCCCTCAAAGTTCGTTTAAATACTTTACTCGCGCTACATGGGATATATTACGGATACTTCACTCACCTCCAGTGAGGTAGACGGACATGGTTGTAAGAGTGACCTCCCCTTGCCATAATAAGTCTGCGACTCTGCACCATTCGTCATCCCTCGTATCTTTCCGTAACCTAGAAGGTGTTCATTCGGTTTGTTCCCGGAATAGTACAAGTTGGTAACGAATGGATTCCCCACACCTCTACATGAATTGTGAACAAACAGGGAAGCTGCTTCCAGGACACAACTGCTGGTCCTTTGACCCGTGTCCAGCATAAATAACAGAAGGCCTGCTATTAAATAAAGCCAGTGATTCTGTTGGCCAGCCTAAAGCCTATACTCACAACAACGTTCATGTTATAGAGTTTTGTATGTGGTTTCTATAAATGAAGCAGAACCAGTGGCTCGGTGTGGCCACACACACCTTTTAAAGTGTAAAAAATAAAATCCTACCAAGCTAACATGCTGATTGATTGTTAATGTAAATAATACAAGTATATATGGTTTACATATCGTGTTTGTGATTTTTTGGTAGCACTCCCCCACAAATGGGGAACAAATGGCCCAAGTTGAAGGAACCCCCTTTTAAAAGATCCTGGGCCCCTGTAAGTAATATTAAAATTAGCATTCCACAAATACTGAAACAGCAACAGGAATCATAATTGATTACTTTAGCCTGAACATGGCCAAGAATCCACCGAATTAAAAGCTCTCGTCATACACATTCAGAAAACAACGCCTGACGAGAAACGTGTTTACACTCAATATATCACTTTCACCAATTCCTGGAGACTCCATTATACTTGTGAACGCCATTGGGCGCTCTACTTAAATACTGTCAAAATACAGGTCGAGTGTGACACACTTAGCTTTCTGATTATGTAGTGTATATAACACAGATTGAGAGAGAGAGAGAGAGAGAGAGAGAGAGAGAGAGAGAGAGAGAGAGAGAGAGAGATAGAGAGATAGATAGATAGATAGATAGATAGATAGATAGATAGATAGATAGATTAACACAAAAAATATTAGATGTTACATGCAGAGTTATATGTTACAACGATTACATGAAAACATGCGGGAGGAAGGACGTGTTATACAATTGTGTTATATACACTACATAATCAGAAAGCTAAGTGTGTCACACTCGATGTGTGTCATATACACTACATAATCAGAAAGCTTAGTGTGTCACACTCGATCTGTGTTATATACACTACATAATCAGAAAGCTAAGTGTGTCACACTCGATCTGTGTTATATACACTACATAATCAGAAAGCTAAGTGTATCACACTCGATCTGTGTTATATACACTACATAATCAGAAAGCTAAGTGTGTCACACTCGATCTGTGTTATATACACTACATAATCAGAAAGCTAAGTGTGTCACACTCGATCTGTGTTATATACACTGCATAATCAGAAAGCTAAGTTGTGTCACACTCGATCTGTGTTATAAACACAACATAATCAGAAAGCTAAGTGTATCACACTCGATCTGTGTTATAAACACAGCATAATCAGAAAGCGAAGTTGTGTCACACTCGATCTCAATGGGCTATCACTATAAACCCGACTTAAGTCTGGACCAGTACAGAGCAGCCAGACAGATGCGTGTCTGCATACAAGTCAAGTAATATCTTGAACGCGACGTTACCTCCCATTTCACCTGACTTCACCCCATTACATTTATTACAGGGCGGTGCCCAATCCAATTGCTTCGATCGATGCTCATGAAATCAATCACTGAATTGTTTGATCCAGACTCGATTATTTACAGACTGCCGTCACATAGCTGGAATATTGCTGAGTGCGGCGTTAAACAACAAACAAACAAATAAAACCATTTCGGGTGTCGCTCGCCGCGATATTGCAAGAATATTGCTAAAAGCGGCGTAAAATCATACTCACTCCCTCTCTCTCTCACATTTACTACAAAGGCTATTTAACGGATTTCAGTGTATACTGGGCGATGGCATTAAACAAACCTCTTTGTCTGAATCTTGTCAGTTCTTACCTCGACAGGCGTGCCAGCATATCTTCATGTCCCAACATATTATGTGGCTTCCCTTTAGCCGAATTCGGCCGTACCCTACATCTGAATTTAGCTGAGGAACTCCCGTAAGGCAGATAGTTGTATATATAACACTCAGCATCAACTGTTAGACTTCAATTTTCTGTATAAATGAAGCTTGTTACCTCTCCTGCTACCCTATTCGTAAGTCACCGTGTCAATTCAGAATTAAACTATTCATAATTTTCGCGCTAAATTTAAATAGTTTTAAAGTTGAAAACGGTCATATTTGATTTTTTGAAGTACTGTTTGCTTTTATATTTATGTAGTCTTAAATGTGATGACATTTGTAATTAACATATTAGCACACTTGCAACATCGTGTTGTAACAAATAGCAGAGTATTTGTAATGCAGTCTTACAAGCTGGGACCTCGTGACGATGAGTCAGCTGTAACAGTCTGCCCAGGTATTCCAAGTAATACCGGCCGCACTGTAGCTGATCATTTAGTCATTTTATCATTCCTGTACCTTTGTTTGTTGTCTAACGCCGCACTCAGCTATATTCCAGCTACATGACGGCATTCTGTAAATAATGGAGTCTGGACCAGAGAATCCAGTGATAGACATCACGAGCATCGATCTACGCAATTGGGATATGATGACATCCATCAACCAAGTCAGCGAGTCTGACCACCCGATCCCGCTAGTCACGTCTTACAAGAATAGTCCCTTTTTACGGCAAGCATGGGTTGCTGAAGACCTATTCTATCCCGTTCTTAACGTTTATAACTATGGTTGATCTCAACGAGTGAGTGAGTGAGTGAGTGAGGTTTTTCGCTGCTTTTAGCAATATTCCAGCAATATTACGGTGGGTGACACCAGAAATATGCCTGTACTCACGCGGAGAATCGAAGTCGGGCCTTCTGCCTGACGAAAGATGAGAAATTGGCCGGTTTGGCGCGTCATATGGCGGGTGCGTGGTTGACAAACGTTGCCATGTTAACCCCGCTCAGTCAGTCAATAAATGGAACAAATGCCACGTACTAAAACAGTAACATCGGGAGAAAATGCTGGTTGAGCGTGGGTCGCCAAATAGATAGAATTACTGTTTTGAGGAAAATATTTAATCCAGATTTGTGACAACAGTCGCCTAAATAACATCAACTATATTAAACATTCACATATGTGTATTACGACCACAAGCTCGCAATTACCAGACAATTGAAGCATACAATTCGTATAGTGAAACATTTCGTTGTTGACTAAAGCAATCAATGAACATGGAGGGTGTCAGCTGTTGATGTAACTTATCCATTTATTGACGCCGGAGCATGCATGGCTCGTACGTGTCAGTTGGTCGATTTACAATCTTTCGAATTTTAACTTCCCTTCCGCTGTCCGCTGTTGTTGTCCCTAGTTTGTCCCCTGTATTTCACTTAGAATTTTAACTTCCCTTCAACAGCATTTGGTTTTTCCAGCGCCCGAGATAGCGTTCTTCGTGAAATATATTCGCCGCGAAGGTAAGTGGAAGGGGTGGAAGTGGATTGGGGATAACTAATTTAAATCCTCTCATGCCCACATGCAATACAACACATATCTACGGCTGTTTTAGTGCTAAGATCGCTTTGTGTGACGGGGCCCGCAACAATTAGGTATGTCTAAGTAGCTAACGTTCCTTGAATGGGGCGGGTTATGTCATGATATTTTCATGAAAGGTGGAGGGGGTAATTCTGGAATATTCGTTCGTTCGTTCGTTCGTTTGTTCATTCACGTACTATTGTTCACAAATACGTGGCTTTATATATTTTGTTGCATACTGCAAACTAGTCCTTTATTGATCGCTTCTTTGTTGCCGTCCCAGTTGTGGCCAAATTTGAAGGTAAATAAATCAATAAAAAACTATGTCTTTATGCCATTTGGATTCAACATTGTATGGAATTCTGGGAGGGACATTGTCGCATTGGCATTGTCGCGCTTTGTTTAATTTTGACACATTTTGCCTATTTTTTTTGTAAGGGCGACACTGCGATAATGTCCTTTCTGGGATTCCATAATAAATGTATTTAAAATGGGCTAAGCTTTTGGGCAACTCTGCACAGCGAATCGCGGCGCCTTTGACGACTGGGCCACCCGTGCCCCCAGTTATTATGATGTTTTGGTTCTTAGTAAGTGCAATAATACTAAATTGAGGAGCAAAAGAAACTATATTTTAAAATGTTTCTTTCAATTTCAATTCAAGTTAGCCATACTATGTCCAAAACACGATCTCTACTGGCGCTTAGTCAGCACTCAAAGAATACATGTACAGTAAACTACGGTTATAACGAACCCAAAGGGATCACTAATTTTAGTTCGTTATAACCGTAGTTCGTTATAAGCATATATACAGCATGTATACAACAAATGGCCGGGACCAAAAAATATATTCGTTATATATTCGTCTGTTCGTTATAAGCGTGTTCGTTATAAACGTAGTTTTCTGTAAATGGTTATATTTTTTCAAAGTAAATGTATTTTGATTTAAAAAATTAAAAACATAAAAAGGAATTGTTTCGCACACTACACAACTGATGGTGGGTTTCTTAGACATCATGTGTTTGTTAATCAATAAATGTGTTTTGTTTTCGGCACAAGTTTACACAGTTTCAAATATTGTAGGTGTCATGTGGTTGCATAGTCATTTCTTATATTTCTTTTCACTGAACCAATAATATATTTTTACACAAAATTACGCAGCCACAGATTACATTTTACAAACGTTTGCAGAAATGAGTGGTGGTTAAATAGACATAATCAAATTTAACAACAGTTATTTCAATTTTCAATTGCATAATCAGAAGCTCCTCTGTCCATCCGTTTATAAGCACTTGATTCCTTGTTCTGTAAACCCATTTTCAAAAATCATTTTCACTGGTAAACAGGTTTAGATTGAAAACACGTGTTTAGATCGTAAACCGAAATCTATTCACGCTCCCTACCCTATAATATTTATGCGTTTAGGGTTATTAATAATATATTTATAATACAGATCTAGACCTAAAAAAAAGTTTAGATTTGAAACTCGAATTAAATGTGATTGAACATTTAAACGCGTTAAAATTATGAGACAAGGAACATGCTTACGTTTGGTTTTGGGTCATTGTTTACGCTCACCTTTTCGAGAAACACCTGGCATCATTACTATTTGGTAGTTATCATAAACACTGCTTACGTCAAAGTGAGTGAGTGAGTTGGGTTTAACGCCGCTTTTAACAGTATTCCAGTTATATCGCGGCGTGTCAGATTAATGTGGGAGGAAAGCCCGAAGTGATGCAGGTCAGACGTTTACCACTTCGGTGAAACCCACGAGCACGGGTATGGTGCTGACAAACCTAGAAACATAATCGGGGCGAACCGGGATTCGAACCCACAATCATAGGTTTCTGGCGTGCCCAAGGGACGCAACTCTTCACAGTGAATCGCGGCGCCTTAGACGACTGGGCCACTTATGTCATACTGTTAAAAATGCTTCCCAATATCAAGAACAGTTTAACAATTCCAACCTTTGAAATGATGATAACCATTGCGATAGCTTCATTGTTGGGATTGTTAGGCAAAGAGCCGTGGAGAAAGAAAGGCCAGATTTAAAATAAACATAAAAGTGAATCGATAGAGAAATGACATTTCTCATTTATCATCTTGATTGTTTAGATGCTGTCGTCGTCATTCAATAAATCAGCAAAGAAAGAACAATTGCGTCATAAGAAACCAAAGACTGTGATGTCAGGAAATCAATCAAGGCATGACGAATCGGTCAGTTTTTCACTGCATTTTTCCGAATACGAAAAACATGAAATCATGGTCTGATAGAGTTTAGAATCAGTCAAATTTAAGCATTAAGCAGGTGACATATGAGATACGTTTGTCACCAGCATCGTAGTGCGGGCTTTGCAGCTGACTGAGGCACATCACCATCAGTCCGTTGTTCCACTGTGTCGCGCCTACCGTGTCTTAGAGGTTGTATTTTGAGAGATGGACTGAAGCTGAGTAAACTTACGTGTATCAAAGCTAGTGTTTGTTGCCGTCCCAGTTGTGGCCAAATTTGAAGGTAAATAAATCAATAAAAAACTATGTCTTTATGCCATTTGGATTCAACATTGTATGGAATTCTGGGAGGGACATTGTCGCATTGGCATTGTCGCGCTTTGGTTAATTTTGACACATTTTGCCTATTTTTTTTGTAAGGGCGACACTGCGATAATGTCCTTTCTGGGATTCCATAATAAATGTATTTAAAATGGGCTAAGCTTTCCTTCAATAGCTCAACTATCACGTGTCTGTCTGCCTGCCGCTATGACCAGTTTATACAGAAATGACTCAAATTATGCTAATTGATTCATGTGACTGTGATGTAACCTTAAACCTGTTGATACGTAGCAGATGGTGTTATCGCCTTCCCGTTGAAACAGGCATAATACACCTATTTATATATTTGGATAGGTCAAACAAATAATTGTAGGTAAAGTCATCTAATTTCAATCTAATAGGATATGTATACTAAGAAAACATGGTTATTTCAATGTAATAATTCTAACACATAGTCACCATCAAATGACAAATATGCTACTGTAAGCCTCAACTTGGTCTGTAAAAGTGTGAAAAACATTCTCTCAAACTGTGCCCCAAGCAACGTAAATTTAACACACGGAGATACTTAACATTCACGTGTGTGTGTGTTTTCGTGTTCGTGTTCGTGTGTGTGTGTTCGTTCGTGCGTGCGTGTGTTCGTGTGTGTGTGTGTGTTCGTGTTTGTGTATGTGTTTTTTTTCGTGTTCGTGTGTGTGTGTTCGTGTTCGTGCGTGTTTTGTGTGTGTTCGTGTTCGTGCGTGTTTTGTGTGTGTGTGTGTTTTGTGTGTGTGTGTGTGTTTTGTGTGTGTGTGTGTGTTTTGTGTTTTGTGTTTTGTGTGTGTTTTGTGTGTGTGTGTGTGTGTGTGTGTGTGTGTGTTTTGTGTGTGTTTTGTGTGTGTGTGTGTGTGTGCGTGCGTGCGCTCGCACGTAGTGACAGTGACGGTCTGGTCTTTATTTCACTGTATACATTAGGTTTGTATTGTGCGTGTTTTGTGTGTGTTCGTGTTCGTGCGTGTTTTGTGTGTGTGTGTGCGTGTGTGCGTGCGTGCGTGCGTGCGTGCGCGCGCTCGCACGTAGTGACAGTGACGGTCTGGTCTTTATTTCACTGTATACATTAGGTTTGTATTGTATAGTATATCTGTTTCCATGCAGTTAGTTGTGGTGGAGGATGTTCGGCAAGGCAAGTTCAGTCGTGCACGTGGCCTCTTACTCGGGGAACTACGTCAGGAAAAGATGGATCCTCAGGATCACCCTCATCTCTCTGCTCATCCTCGGGGGTTTCGTGACCCTTGTGATCCGCAACCGTCCTAGGGGCCTTTGGATCCCGACCACGCCCGACCTGTGTGAAATATGGAAAGGTACAGTGTAAAATCAAACTTCAATCGACTCGATGTACCGCCACCGAGTGCTCTTTCAAGCCCCGATCAATCCCAAAGACGAGTCCTACATCATCGGGACCCACACGTTCTTGGACTTAAGACAACGCTATCAGACAACAGTTGGTGTCGTGTGCAAAATGGAATTTCATTTGACATATTAAGATCACGTGTAACGTTCGGTCATCCAGTATTGCCCCTTGTATTTCCCTTTATATGTCTCCTTGTATTTCCCTGTTTTTGTCCCTAGTTTTCCCCTTGTATTTCACTTAGTATATCCGCTGTTGTTGTCCCTAGTTTGTCCCCTGTATTTCACTTTGTATATCTGCTGTTGTTGTCCCTAGTTTGTCCCCTGTATTTCACTTAGTATGCCCGCTGTTGTTGTCCCTAGTTTCCCCCCTGTATTTCACTTTGTATGTCCGCTGTTGTTGTCCCTAGTTTACCCCCTGTATTTCACTTAGTATGCCCGCTGTTGTTGTCCCTAGTTTCCCCCCTGTATTTCACTTTGTATGTCCGCTGTTGTTGTCCTTAGTTTCCCCCCTGTATTTCACTTAGTATGTCCGCTGTTGTTGTCCCTAGTTTCCCCCCTGTATTTCACTTAGTATGTCCGCTGTTGTTATCCCTAGTTTCCCCCCTGTATTTCACTTAGTATGTCCGCTGTTGTTGTCCCTAGTTTCCCCACTGTATTTCACTTAGTATGTCCGCTGTTGTTGTCCCTGGTTTGTCCCCTGTATTTCACTTAGTATGTCCGCTGTTGTTGTCCCTGGTTTGTCCCCTGTATTTCACTTCGTATGTCCGCTGTTGTTGTCCCTGGTTTGTCCCCTGTATTTCACTTCGTATGTCCGCTGTTGTTGTCCCTAGTTTCCCCCCTGTATTTCACTTCGTATGTCCGCTGTTGTTGTCCCTAGTTTGTCCTCTGTATTTGACTTAGTATGTCCGCTGTTGTTGTCCCTAGTTTCCCCCCTGTATTTCACTTAGTATGCCCACTGTTGTGTTCCCTAGTTTGTCCCCTGTATTTCACTTAGTATGCCCGCTGTTGTTGTCCCTAGTTTGTCCCCTGTATTTCACTTTGTATGTCCGCTGTTGTTGTCCCTAGTTTGTCCCCTGTATTTCACTTAGTATGCCCGCTGTTGTTGTCCCTAGTTTGTCCCCTGTATTTCACTTTGTATGTCCGCTGTTGTTGTCCCTAGTTTGTCCTCTGTATTTCACTTCGTATGTCCGCTGTTGTTGTCCCTAGTTTGTCCCCTGTATTTCACTTTGTATGTCCGCTGTTGTTGTCCCTAGTTTGTCCCCTGTATTTCACTTAGTATGTCCGCTGTTGTTGTCCCTAGTTTGTCCCCTGTATTTCACTTAGTATATCCGCTGTTGTGTTCCCTAGTTTGTCCCCTGTATTTCACTTTATATGTCCGCTGTTGTTGTCCCTAGTTTGTCCCCTGTATTTCACTTAGTATGTCCGCTGTTGTTGTCCCTAGTTTGTCCCCTGTATTTCACTTAGTATATCCGCTGTTGTGTTCCCTAGTTTGTCCCCTGTATTTCACTTTGTATATCCGCTGTTGTTGTCCCTAGTTTCCCCCCTGTATTTCACTTTGTATATCCGCTGTTGTTGTCCCTAGTTTGTCCCCTGTATTTCACTTAGTATGTCCGCTGTTGTTGTCCCTAGTTTGTCCCCTGTATTTCACTTGGTATGCCCGCTGTTGTTGTCCCTAGTTTCCCCCCTGTATTTCACTTTGTATGTCCGCTGTTGTTGTCCCTAGTTTCCCCCCTGTATTTCACTTTGTATGTCCGCTGTTGTTGTCCCCTGTATTTCACTTAGTATGTCCGCTGTTGTTGTCCCTAGTTTGTCCCCTGTATTTCACTTGGTATGCCCGCTGTTGTTGTCCCTAGTTTGTCCCCTGTATTTCACTTAGTATATCCGCTGTTGTTGTCCCTAGTTTCCCCCCTGTATTTCACTTAGTATGTCCGCTGTTGTTGTCCCTAGTTTGTCCCCTGTATTTCACTTTGTATGTCCGCTGTTGTTGTCCCTAGTTTGTCCCCTGTATTTCACTTAGTATGTCCGCTGTTGTTGTCCCTAGTTTCCCCCCTGTATTTCACTTAGTATGCCCACTGTTGTGTTCCCTAGTTTGTCCCCTGTATTTCACTTGGTATGTCCGCTGTTGTTGTCCCTAGTTTGTCCCCTGTATTTCACTTGGTATGTCCGCTGTTGTTGTCCCTAGTTTGTCCCCTGTATTTCACTTGGTATGTCCGCTGTTGTTGTCCCTAGTTTGTCCCCTGTATTTCTCTTAGTATATCCGCTGTTGTTGTCCCTAGTTTGTCCCCTGTATTTCACTTAGTATGTCCGCTGTTGTTGTCCCTAGTTCGTCCCCTGTATTTCTCTTAGTATATCCGCTGTTGTGTTCCCTAGTTTGTCCCCTGTATTTCACTTTGTATATCCGCTGTTGTTGTCCCTAGTTTCCCCCCTGTATTTCACTTTGTATATCCGCTGTTGTTGTCCCTAGTTTGTCCCCTGTATTTCACTTAGTATGTCCGCTGTTGTTGTCCCTAGTTTGTCCCCTGTATTTCACTTGGTATGCCCGCTGTTGTTGTCCCTAGTTTCCCCCCTGTATTTCACTTTGTATGTCCGCTGTTGTTGTCCCTAGTTTCCCCCCTGTATTTCACTTTGTATGTCCGCTGTTGTTGTCCCCTGTATTTCACTTTGTATGCCCGCTGTTGTTGTCCCTAGTTTCCCCCCTGTATTTCACTTAGTATGCCCACTGTTGTGTTCCCTAGTTTGTCCCCTGTATTTCACTTGGTATGTCCGCTGTTGTTGTCCCTAGTTTGTCCCCTGTATTTCACTTGGTATGTCCGCTGTTGTTGTCCCTAGTTTGTCCCCTGTATTTCACTTGGTATGTCCGCTGTTGTTGTCCCTAGTTTGTCCCCTGTATTTCTCTTAGTATATCCGCTGTTGTTGTCCCTAGTTTGTCCCCTGTATTTCACTTAGTATGTCCGCTGTTGTTGTCCCTAGTTCGTCCCCTGTATTTCTCTTAGTATATCCGCTGTTGTGTTCCCTAGTTTGTCCCCTGTATTTCACTTTGTATATCCGCTGTTGTTGTCCCTAGTTTCCCCCCTGTATTTCACTTTGTATATCCGCTGTTGTTGTCCCTAGTTTCCCCCCTGTATTTCACTTTGTATGTCCGCTGTTGTTGTCCCTAGTTTCCCCCCTGTATTTCACTTTGTATGTCCGCTGTTGTTGTCCCCTGTATTTCACTTAGTATATCCGCTGTTATGTTCCCTAGTTTGTCCCCTGTATTTCACTTAGTATGTCCGCTGTTGTTGTCCCTAGTTCGTCCCCTGTATTTCACTTAGTATGTCCGCTGTTGTTGTCCCTAGTTTGTCCCCTGTATTTCACTTTGTATGTCCGCTGTTGTTGTCCCTAGTTTGTCCCCTGTATTTCACTTAGTATGTCCGCTGTTGTTGTCCCTAGTTTCCCCCTGTATTTCACTTTGTATGTCCGCTGTTGTTGTCCCCTGTATTTGACTTAGTATGTCCGCTGTTGTTGTCCCTAGTTTGTCCCCTGTATTTTACTTGGTATGCCCGCTGTTGTTGTCCCTAGTTTGTCCCCTGTATTTCACTTAGTATATCCGCTGTTGTTGTCCCTAGTTTCCCCCCTGTATTTCACTTAGTATGTCCGCTGTTGTTGTCCCTAGTTTGTCCCCTGTATTTCACTTTGTATGTCCGCTGTTGTTGTCCCTAGTTTGTCCCCTGTATTTCACTTAGTATGTCCGCTGTTGTTGTCCCTAGTTTGTCCCCTGTATTTCACTTAGTATGTCCGCTGTTGTTGTCCCTAGTTCGTCCCCTGTATTTCACTTAGCATATCTGCTGTTGTGTTCCCTAGTTTGTCCCCTGTATTTCACTTTGTATATCCGCTGTTGTTGTCCCTAGTTTCCCCCCTGTATTTCACTTTGTATATCCGCTGTTGTTGTCCCTAGTTTGTCCCCTGTATTTCACTTTGTATATCCGCTGTTGTTGTCCCTAGTTTGTCCCCTGTATTTCACTTAGTATATCCGCTGTTGTTGTCCCTAGTTTCCCCCCTGTATTTCACTTAGTATGTCCGCTGTTGTTGTCCCTAGTTTGTCCCCTGTATTTCACTTTGTATGTCCGCTGTTGTTGTCCCTAGTTTGTCCCCTGTATTTCACTTAGTATGTCCGCTGTTGTTGTCCCTAGTTTGTCCCCTGTATTTCACTTAGTATGTCCGCTGTTGTTGTCCCTAGTTCGTCCCCTGTATTTCACTTAGCATATCTGCTGTTGTGTTCCCTAGTTTGTCCCCTGTATTTCACTTTGTATATCCGCTGTTGTTGTCCCTAGTTTCCCCCCTGTATTTCACTTTGTATATCCGCTGTTGTTGTCCCTAGTTTGTCCCCTGTATTTCACTTAGTATGTCCGCTGTTGTTGTCCCTAGTTTGTCCCCTGTATTTCACTTGGTATGCCCGCTGTTGTTGTCCCTAGTTTCCCCCCTGTATTTCACTTTGTATGTCCGCTGTTGTTGTCCCTAGTTTCCCCCCTGTATTTCACTTTGTATGTCCGCTGTTGTTGTCCCCTGTATTTCACTTAGTATGTCCGCTGTTGTTGTCCCTAGTTTGTCCCCTGTATTTCACTTGGTATGCCCGCTGTTGTTGTCCCTAGTTTGTCCCCTGTATTTCACTTAGTATATCCGCTGTTGTTGTCCCTAGTTTCCCCCCTGTATTTCACTTAGTATGTCCGCTGTTGTTGTCCCTAGTTTGTCCCCTGTATTTCACTTTGTATGTCCGCTGTTGTTGTCCCTAGTTTGTCCCCTGTATTTCACTTAGTATGTCCGCTGTTGTTGTCCCTAGTTTCCCCCCTGTATTTCACTTAGTATGCCCACTGTTGTGTTCCCTAGTTTGTCCCCTGTATTTCACTTGGTATGTCCGCTGTTGTTGTCCCTAGTTTGTCCCCTGTATTTCACTTGGTATGTCCGCTGTTGTTGTCCCTAGTTTGTCCCCTGTATTTCACTTGGTATGTCCGCTGTTGTTGTCCCTAGTTTGTCCCCTGTATTTCTCTTAGTATATCCGCTGTTGTTGTCCCTAGTTTGTCCCCTGTATTTCACTTAGTATGTCCGCTGTTGTTGTCCCTAGTTCGTCCCCTGTATTTCTCTTAGTATATCCGCTGTTGTGTTCCCTAGTTTGTCCCCTGTATTTCACTTTGTATATCCGCTGTTGTTGTCCCTAGTTTCCCCCCTGTATTTCACTTTGTATATCCGCTGTTGTTGTCCCTAGTTTGTCCCCTGTATTTCACTTAGTATGTCCGCTGTTGTTGTCCCTAGTTTGTCCCCTGTATTTCACTTGGTATGCCCGCTGTTGTTGTCCCTAGTTTCCCCCCTGTATTTCACTTTGTATGTCCGCTGTTGTTGTCCCTAGTTTCCCCCCTGTATTTCACTTTGTATGTCCGCTGTTGTTGTCCCCTGTATTTCACTTAGTATGTCCGCTGTTGTTGTCCCTAGTTTGTCCCCTGTATTTCACTTGGTATGCCCGCTGTTGTTGTCCCTAGTTTGTCCCCTGTATTTCACTTAGTATATCCGCTGTTGTTGTCCCTAGTTTCCCCCCTGTATTTCACTTAGTATGTCCGCTGTTGTTGTCCCTAGTTTGTCCCCTGTATTTCACTTTGTATGTCCGCTGTTGTTGTCCCTAGTTTGTCCCCTGTATTTCACTTTGTATGCCCGCTGTTGTTGTCCCTAGTTTCCCCCCTGTATTTCACTTAGTATGCCCACTGTTGTGTTCCCTAGTTTGTCCCCTGTATTTCACTTGGTATGTCCGCTGTTGTTGTCCCTAGTTTGTCCCCTGTATTTCACTTGGTATGTCCGCTGTTGTTGTCCCTAGTTTGTCCCCTGTATTTCACTTGGTATGTCCGCTGTTGTTGTCCCTAGTTTGTCCCCTGTATTTCTCTTAGTATATCCGCTGTTGTTGTCCCTAGTTTGTCCCCTGTATTTCACTTAGTATGTCCGCTGTTGTTGTCCCTAGTTCGTCCCCTGTATTTCTCTTAGTATATCCGCTGTTGTGTTCCCTAGTTTGTCCCCTGTATTTCACTTTGTATATCCGCTGTTGTTGTCCCTAGTTTCCCCCCTGTATTTCACTTTGTATGTCCGCTGTTGTTGTCCCTAGTTTCCCCCCTGTATTTCACTTTGTATGTCCGCTGTTGTTGTCCCCTGTATTTCACTTAGTATATCCGCTGTTATGTTCCCTAGTTTGTCCCCTGTATTTCACTTAGTATGTCCGCTGTTGTTGTCCCTAGTTTCCCCCCTGTATTTCACTTAGTATGTCCGCTGTTGTTGTCCCTAGTTTGTCCCCTGTATTTCACTTTGTATGTCCGCTGTTGTTGTCCCTAGTTTGTCCCCTGTATTTCACTTAGTATGTCCGCTGTTGTTGTCCCTAGTTTCCCCCTGTATTTCACTTTGTATGTCCGCTGTTGTTGTCCCCTGTATTTGACTTAGTATGTCCGCTGTTGTTGTCCCTAGTTTGTCCCCTGTATTTTACTTGGTATGCCCGCTGTTGTTGTCCCTAGTTTGTCCCCTGTATTTCACTTAGTATATCCGCTGTTGTTGTCCCTAGTTTCCCCCCTGTATTTCACTTGGTATGTCCGCTGTTGTTGTCCCTAGTTTGTCCCCTGTATTTCACTTGGTATGTCCGCTGTTGTTGTCCCTAGTTTGTCCCCTGTATTTCTCTTAGTATATCCGCTGTTGTTGTCCCTAGTTTGTCCCCTGTATTTCACTTAGTATGTCCGCTGTTGTTGTCCCTAGTTCGTCCCCTGTATTTCACTTAGCATATCTGCTGTTGTGTTCCCTAGTTTGTCCCCTGTATTTCACTTTGTATATCCGCTGTTGTTGTCCCTAGTTTGTCCCCTGTATTTCACTTAGTATGTCCGCTGTTGTTGTCCCTAGTTTGTCCCCTGTATTTCACTTTGTATGTCCGCTGTTGTTGTCCCTAGTTTGTCCCCTGTATTTCACTTAGTATGTCCGCTGTTGTTGTCCCTAGTTTGTCCCCTGTATTTCACTTAGTATGTCCGCTGTTGTTGTCCCTAGTTCGTCCCCTGTATTTCACTTAGCATATCTGCTGTTGTGTTCCCTAGTTTGTCCCCTGTATTTCACTTTGTATATCCGCTGTTGTTGTCCCTAGTTTCCCCCCTGTATTTCACTTTGTATATCCGCTGTTGTTGTCCCTAGTTTGTCCCCTGTATTTCACTTTGTATATCCGCTGTTGTTGTCCCTAGTTTGTCCCCTGTATTTCACTTAGTATATCCGCTGTTGTTGTCCCTAGTTTCCCCCCTGTATTTCACTTAGTATGTCCGCTGTTGTTGTCCCTAGTTTGTCCCCTGTATTTCACTTTGTATGTCCGCTGTTGTTGTCCCTAGTTTGTCCCCTGTATTTCACTTAGTATGTCCGCTGTTGTTGTCCCTAGTTTGTCCCCTGTATTTCACTTAGTATGTCCGCTGTTGTTGTCCCTAGTTCGTCCCCTGTATTTCACTTAGCATATCTGCTGTTGTGTTCCCTAGTTTGTCCCCTGTATTTCACTTTGTATATCCGCTGTTGTTGTCCCTAGTTTCCCCCCTGTATTTCACTTTGTATATCCGCTGTTGTTGCCACTAGTTTTCTCCCTGTATTTTCCTTTGTATGTCTCCTGTTGTTGCCCCTCGCATTCCCCCTGTATTTCCCTTTGTATGTCTCCTGTTGTTGCCCCTAGTATTCCCCCTGTATTTTCCTTTGTATGTCTCCTGTTGTTGTCACTAGTATTCCCCCTGTATTTTCCTTTGTATGTCTCCTGTTGTTGCCACTAGTTTTCCCCCTGTATTTTCCTTTGTATGTCTCCTGTTGTTGCCACTAGTATTCCCCCTGTATTTTCCTTTGTATGTCTCCTTTTGTTGTCACTAGTTTTCTCCCTGTATTTTCCTTTGTATGTCTCCTGTTGTTGCCCCTAGTATTCCCCCTGTAGTTTCCTTTGTATGTCTCCTGTTGTTGTCACTAGTATTCCCCCTGTATTTTCCTTTGTATGTCTCCTGTTGTTGTCACTAGTATTCCCCCTGTATTTTCCTTTGTATGTCTCCTGTTGTTGCCACTAGTTTTCTCCCTGTATTTTCCTTTGTATGTCTCCTGTTGTTGTCACTAGTATTCCCCCTGTATTTTCCTTTGTTTGTCTCCTGTTGTTGCCACTAGTTTTCTCCCTGTATTTTCCTTTGTATGTCTCCTGTTGTTGTCACTAGCTTTCTCCCTGTATTTTCCTTTGTATGTCTCCTGTTGTTGTCACTAGTTTTCTCCCTGTATTTCCCTTTGTATGTCTCCTGTTGTTGCCCCTAGTATTCTCCCTGTATTTTCCTTTGTATGTCTCCTGTTGTTGCCCCTAGTATTCCCCCTATATTTTCCTTTGTATGTCTCCTGTTGTTGTCACTAGTATTCCCCCTGTATTTTCCTTTGTATGTCTCCTGTTGTTGCCACTATTATTCCCCCTGTATTTTCCTTTGTATGTCTCCTGTTGTTGCCACTAGTTTTCTCCCTGTATTTTCCTTTGTATGTCTCCTGTTGTTGTCACTAGTATTCCCCCTGTATTTTCCTTTGTATGTCTCCTGTTTTTGCCCCTAGTTTTCCCCCTGTATTTTCCTTTGTATGTCTCCTGTTGCCACTAGTTTTCCCCCTGTATTTTCCTTTGTATGTCTCCTGTTATTGAGACTAGTTTCCCCCCTGTATTTTCCTTTGTATGTCTCCTGTTATTGAGACTAGTATTCCCCCTGTATTTTCCTTTGTATGTCTCCTGTTATTGAGACTAGTTTCCCCCCTGTATTTTCCTTTGTATGTCTCCTGTTGTTGCTCCTAGTATTCCCCCTGTATTTTCCTTTGTATGTCTCCTGTTGTTGTCCCTAGTATTCCCTCTGATATTGCCCTTGGTATGTCCATGTTTTTTGAGTACGTCTTTCCGGATCGGAAATTTTGTTAACTGAACTGATGGCGTGTTTACCCCTTTTGATATAAGCTACATCAATGTTATGGTACATTGAACTTCCTTTTTAAAGGGTTGTTCCTTCTTTCAGGGGAAACACCTCGACCCCCGGCAACGCTCTGGTGGCAATGGGCGTGTCTGATAGAATGGTTTGTGTGATGTACTTCACGTCTGGTCAAGTTCTACAAATGGCGCGGAGAAACGATCGGATGTATTAAATATCTACAATTTAATAGCGCGGCTTTATTTTTTTGCATTCGGAAATCACCGAGTACATTCGTTTTCGAGATACGTAAATCAGACATGCTTGTTTGAAAGCTTCGCTCACAAAATCCTCTACGGTGATTGACGATTTGAAGTTTCCTTGACTCAACCTTCCACTGGTTGCGCAATGTAGTAAAAGATCTGATTGTTAGCATACATATATGACAGAGAAATGTGTTGCAGGGACATGGATAGTGGTAACGGCTATCAGTGCCAGAATATGGAGTATATGGGAAACTGGCCTGTTTGCTGGGACGAACCCTACAGGCCCAAAGGAAACTGTCTTGTGTACTCTTTCGGGTAAGGTACTTACTATCCAAAGCGGAAGATTGTGAGAGCAAATCCCACAACAATTTGTTTTACCGAAGGATATTGTTCATATTACCCTGCATAAAGTTTATATTGTCCCACGTCCCGTTTTATATTACCAAAGATATTGTGGATATTACACTGCATAATGATCATATTGCATTACTTGCTTGCTTGCTTGATATTACCAAGGATATTGTTCCTATTGCATTGGTCAACGTTCAAATAATCCTACGTCCTGCTTGATATTACCAAGGATATTGTTCCTATTGCATTGGTCAACGTTCAATAATCCTACGTCCTGCTTGATATTACCAAGGATATTGTTCCTATTACGTTGCATAATAATAATATTTTCTTACATTCTGCTTTATATTACTTAGGATATTGTTCATGTTACCCTGCATAATATCTATATTGTCCCACGTTCTGCTTCTTATTACCAAGTACTTTGTTCCTATTGCATTGGTTAATGTTCATATTGTCCTACGTCCTGCTTAATATTACTCTCGACTTATACACAATTCGACGACGCTTTCACTCACAGTAACAGCAAATCAAACCATGTCAGGTATTGTGCGCAATTTCTTGATAACCTGTATTGATTTGTTTCAGTATAAACTATGACTTCAGTTTCGATGAAGCTATGGCGAAGCGAGGTTGTACTGTGTATAGTTTTGATCCGAGGTATGTTCTTCAATTATGTAGACTATTGCCATGCATGAACGTTATTAGAATAAATGAATATCAGTGACTTAATTAGTTGTCCTATAATGTTTGGCCGAAATTCTTAACTTCGTTTTAGTAATTTTGAATTCTGAATTCTTCTATTTATTTAATTCTTCTAATGATCTTTGTTAGTCAGCACCTTGTACCTGTGCTCGTGGCTCCCCCAAAGTTGTTAACGTCTCGGCCCTGATTCATCCGGAATGTTGAGGATGTTAAGTACTATTGGGCTTTCTTCCATTAAGCTGACATGCCGACGGCCTGGGTTCGAATCCCCACATGGGTAGAAACCATGAAGATAATTTCTGGTGTCCCCTGCCGTGATATTTGGGGAATATAGCTCGAACAGCCGTAAAACCAAACTCATGCACTCTTGAAAATGCTGTTCAAAGCGGCGTTAAACCAAACTCATCGTCACTGTTTCAGCATGGGGATGGTGGACCACAAACACTCTGATGGGGTGCTCTTCATGAACCTGGGTCTGGGCGCAGCCGACGATGACTCATTCCATCCAAACTTTGACTTGTATGTCAGACATTCCACCAACTGGAAGATGAGAACCCTGAAATCCATCATGGCGATGCTGGGGCACGAGAAGGTTTGTTTGTTTGTTGTTTAACCTCGCATTCAGCAATATTCCAGGTATATGACGACGGTCTGTAAATAATAGAGTCTGGACCAGACAGTCCGGTGATTGACATCATAACCATCGATCTACGCAACTGGATACGATGACATGCATCAACCAAGTCAGCGAGCCTGACCACCCGATCCCTTTAGTCGCCCATCAAGCCTTTTACGGCAAGCATGGGTTGCTGAAGATCTATTCTACCCCGGATCTTCACGGGTAGAGGAGGTTTGTAACAGGTTTGAACTTTGCGCAACGTCAATAGCACGGGCACTTTCATATTTGTTATCGTGTCATGTCAGTGAAACAACATGGAAAAAGCTTCATACTTATCACGACACATTTACACGAAATTGTTTAAAATGTGGAAACAACCTGCTGAAGGTCAAGGTCATTAAGAGTTAGTTTCAGAAAAGTAGGGCCTGGAATTCCCAAGTATTTTGCGATGACCAGGGCGTTAAACAACATTCACTCACTCACTCGTTCACTCAACTGTTTGAGATTAAATATCCAACAATACATATGTTGTGTTTATCTGGCTACGATGATAATTTATGGGCTTCATATTACTCCCAGTAAAACATATACCAAATTATAACAGGCTTTCAAATGCGAAGGGAAAAACAGTCAGACTGATAGGATAGAATTGTCCAAGACAACCCTCTCTAGTCGTACGTCTTGGGGTTTGTCAACTCACTGTAAATTTCATAAACCGGTTGGCGTCAATACCATTTTTGACTTTATTTGTATTTTTCTGGCTGAAAGTTAAAAATACATACAGCACGTTTTACTGTAACTACTATGCCTTAATAGCACTTTGATTTTCAGATTTTCTGGACATCATTAAGGAAATACATAATAATGAAATATCAGCTTTCTCCAGTCATTGAGATGAGGCAAATAATCACCGGAGGCACGGTTGGCCCAGTCGGCTAAGGCGCCGCAATTCGCTGTGCAGAGTTGGGCACACTATAGACTTCTGGTCATGAGTTCGAACCCCGTTCGCCCTGATTGTTTCTAGGTTTGTCAGCACCATACCCGTACTCGTGGTTTTCACCAAAGTGAGATCCGCATCACCGGGCTTTCCTCCCACAGCTGACACACATTGATATAACTAGAATAATGTTCAAAGCGGCGTTAAACCCAAATTCACCTACCCACTGAAATATTCATATCATAAACAGTTGAAGACTGTTAACATGCACCTAATGATGTTTCTATTTTGGATTTACAGCGCGTGATCGACGTGTTGAAGATTGACATCGAGGTGTACGAGTGGGCTGTCACCGCTAACATCATGAAGGACCAGCTATTTCCCCAAATCCGCCAGTTTCTAGTTGAATGGCATGTCTTCCCTAACGTACCATCAAGGGAAAACTTCAAGGACATCTATGATGCATATATGAGCTTAAAGGAGGCTGGCCTCCGGTCCTACCTCAAGAGCAGCTGCTGCAGGTATCATCATTACAAATACTTTAATTCCCAAGCCGACATGGCCTACGTCAACACCAAGTTGACACCCCTAGTTGAACAAGTCGGTATCTGATGACAACACAATAACTGTGGCTTGAAAGTTTATACGTATGATACATTACACTGTTTGCTGATTCACGGTGGAAAGCATTTATATTATATATTCGTGATGTTCTTTATTAACATGAACTAGCCTAGACCTAATGCTCTCTTGCCGACGGAACTTTGTGAGATGTTCCAGAAACTTACACCAATACTGTTGACGATGGAAGGATGTACATGTGTGTGTGACCCGTGAAGATCTGGGTAAGAATAGGACTTCAGCAACCCATGCTTGCCGTATAACGCGACTGTACTTGTCGTAAAAGGAGACTAATGGGATTGACATCAAACAAAGAAACATGTGTATGTTGTTATGCGGATGCAGCAACACCAGCCTGACTCACGTATTGTGCATTTGTGTATGTGTTTTTGTCTGAACCTCATGTCTATGTATGTTCTTCGGTTTACTGTCGCTAATTAAGAGTACATTGTACTATACAGATAGTGATCCACTTCTTGCCAAATGTTTATACTTTGGAACACTAACGTAACACAGGAACTTCAACACCTTTCGATGAAGTGAGTGATTGCGTTATCAAGTCCTGGGAAATGGCGAACCCATGACGAACTTGTTTCTTAATATTTCTCTTAAATTCGGATCCACGACGGACTACCTGACCCGTTTTACTCCAATCATAATAATAAACGCATAATCATAATAATTATTCATTCCTTTTTAGTAATTTTTTACTACACGTTTTTTATCATATTGTTGTTCTGTCAAATATATGTTGCTTGGGGAACATGTATACTCTTATGTAAAAGTAACAGGTGGTTTCATCGAGTGAATAGTGTTTGCATGTACCATCGTCACGTGGCTGCCATCTTCATGTGGGTGCCACCTTCACGTGGCTGCCATCTTCATGTGGGTGCCATATACATGTGTACATGTAGACGTTCATACAATTCCATGCATGGGGAAATTGATGTTTGTATATGGATCATTGTTTTTGGAAGTAAATCTAGAATGTCGGTGGCAGAATTGAAGGTGGGTCTGTTATGCTATGGGGCGGGATCACCATGATTGCCAGAACGCCATTCCATATTGTCCGTCTCGCCAGTTTGGGGGTATGACGCACATAGATCAAGTCATGTCAAACGTTCATATTTTCTCCACACATCCCTGTCGTCTTTCTGTATTGTACGGAACACCAAATCCTTTGTCTTGTAAGGTCTTCTGGCCCATATAACATACAACACAGAGGTACGAACACAAGACGTTTACTTGACACAGACAATAACGAGACTGGCTACAATAGAAATCGGATCACGCGTCATAGTCTATGATTCCACGTGCAGCCACACACTACTGTTTGGGACCGTTGCGTTCGGGCGAAGCTGTCCAGTACCGGGAACAACCTCACATCCCTCCCCTCTCAAGAAAGGTCAGGCACGACTTGATCAACACTTACGACGACTGTTTCTCTCGATGAATGATCTGATGACTTGACTTGCAGGAACTCACCATAACACTTGGATATCACAAATCCAGACTTGAAATGCTGTTTCTTGAACTTATGTCCTCCTAATATTTTCACAGCAACACGATCACCAACATTAAACATCCTTGAAACTTTCAGATGTCTGTTCTTGACGATGTAATTTAGCTAATGTATGAGATTCGACACACTTATCCCATAACTCTACACAGCCATCCATTTCCTCCCCCACAGAAGAAAAATCGTCTGACACTAACTGGTGAATCAAACTGTTACGACCAAACATAACAAAATACGGAGCAAAACCAGTGGTGCGATTTATCAACGAATTATGTGCTAATACAATTTCTGGCAAAACTCTGTCCCATGTTTTCTCACACTCTGATGTTTTCACTAACGAAGTTTTTAATGTTCTGTGAGCTCTTTCGACTGGATTAGCTTGTGGTCTAGCAACTGGAGTATAACTACATCTAATTCCCCAATTGGAAGTAAACATACTGAACTCTTTGGATGTAAAGACAGTGCCATTATCCATATGTAAAACCCTTGGCGGACCAAATATGGAAAACAGACGTTCCAACACTGTTGCAGCACTAGATGACGTCGCCGTACGAACTGGAAAGGCGAAAAACATCCTACTCAGATCTAAACATGTAAACACATACACATAACCACAAGACGAATGTGGTACCGGAGGAAATAGGAACCGGAAACTGCATGATTGCTTCTAAACCTTTCTTACCCAGACTAACACCTGAAGCAGAAATCTCATAACCAAGATATTGGACACTTTTCATGAAGAAGAAACATTTGTCTGACTTCAAAGTAACACCAGTGGGTGCAAATTTTTTCAAATACCTGTCGCAAAGTATTCAAATGCTCATCAGCTGTAGGGGAATGGACCAACACATCGTCCAAATACACCAATACATGATCACGAGTTAAGCCACCTAGTACTACATGCATCTATAAGCTTTGTGTACACTGCCATCAGTAACCAGATTTTTAAAGTCGGCTGACTTTTCCTTCGGCTTCAACACTATCTCCTGAAACCTACACAAAGTCCCATCCTAGCAACAAATGGTCATCACGAACATCCAACACATGGAATCTACAATCATAGAGATCACCACTAATCTGTATAGTTGTATCGACCGAACACACCGATAACGCACAAAGAACCAGACAGATCAGTCAATTTAGATTTTGTTCTCTTCTAGACAAACACCATTTGGAAAAGCTCTATTAAGCAAAGACATACTTATGCACGAGACGCTCGCTCCACTATCTATGACAGCAGTGAAAGACTCGCTACCAAGACGGATTTTGGTGGTTGGTGAATTTTGAGGATTTGGGGAAAAGTTACTGTTGGTATCTGAAGAAACAGTGTACCGGGGATTTATCTAGACAATTAGTCGCAATATGTCCATATTTTCGACAGTTATAACACCGAACGTTTCTGTACCTTGACTTATCACTTGACTCTGAATCACGACCATCAGCTGCCGCTGATTTTGAAAAAGTATATCTGCTGTGACTATTTGATGAACCTAAATCTCGTTTCTTTTTGTAACACTGTCGCTCTTTATGACCTGGCTTCTTGCAATAATTACACTTGATAAGAAACACAGACTTATCATTGTCCTCACACAGAGAACCCGCAAGACGTCTAGCTATGTCTACTAGAGCATCACATTTTGGAGATTTAGATTGCTGACAAATAGCAATGTTCAGTTCTCTCAATTTCTTATTAGACAAGCCATCAAAAAATCTTTGAGCACAAAGTTCACTTTTGTTTGATTTTGCGAATGAGGGGTACGCTTCATCAACCTTGATCTGAAGACGGTGGGCAAAATCATCAATAGATTCATGGGGTTTTTGACACATGTCTCTGAACTCCCTAGCAGCAGTTTGAGTATGCTCTTGGGCCTTATCAAGTTCTTTAATCAAAGCATTTTTCAGAATTGCATAATCAGCTTTGTTATCATCAGGGATATCGTTAAATACCCGTGAGCAAAACCCTGCAGGAAGTACTAAAGCTAAACCACGTAACTTCTTCTCAGAGTTCCAATTAAGACCCCAAGCTTTTACTTCATACACATTTTCAATAAAGTTCGCAAAAGTTGACTGTTTTGGATCAAACAAAGGAATTCGGAAGTGCTTGATATCACCAGAATGTTCTTGATGTGTACCACCTTCGGCCATGATGAATGGATTAGTATTCTTGCTCAAATGTTCAAAGTCAATCACAAAGTAGACGAAAACGTTCAACCACAAGGTCAAAATGGCAAAATGGAACAAACTCACGTTACAGTTCGATGAAGAGCACATTCCTTGAATTTCTCCTTAAAGTAGCACTTTCTTCAAAGTTCTTTCATGAGTTCACGCTTCAACACCGCTGCCACCATTGTAAGGTCTTCTGGCCCATATAACATACAACACAGAGGTACGAACACAAAACGTTTACTTGACAAAGACAATAACGAGACTGACTTCAATAGAAATCGGATCACGCGTCATAGTCTATGATTCCACGTGCAGCCACACACTACTGTTTGGGACCGTTGCGTTCGGGCGAAGCTGTCCAGTACCGGGAACAACCTCACAGTCTTATTCATCAATTACCGTTACTCAATATCTTTTTGTATTTCTGTAATCATCTGTTATTTTGAATATCCCCCTACCTAACTGATTTTTAGGCAATCGTGGTCATTTTCGTTGACATTATCGAATAAATGTTTGTATTATAGAATGTTGAAAACTCATATATACACTGAACAGTATCTGTTTTATGTAAATATAAAGAAATACCGCAATTCATTGGCAAGATTTCGATGTTCACCCCATAATTTATGCATCGATAGTGGGAGACACACAAAAACCCCAAGGTCAGAACAATTAAATGGGTAATAGCCAAGATACAGAGGATGAATATCACTTTTTACTTATATGTCCATTGTACTCCACTGTGAGAAAAAATATATTCCTGTATACTACTTAATTATCCAAATATTGTGAAATTAACAATTGTTAAACAGTCTAGATAAATTAATAATACAAAACTTAGCCATGTATATATTCCACGCACTGTTATATAGAACCAAATTTAGAAATAATAGTTACAATTGTGTGCAACATCTCTGTAACATGTACTATAGGCCTGGGGCCTCTTAAGTGCTTGAATAAAGATTGATTGGATTGGATTTCCTTGTGGAAAGTGTTTTGTAGCCTTTGTTTCAACGTCTTGAATATCTTCTGTAAGGGGGGCCCACAATTTTAATTCAAGTAGCAAGACGTTTTATGTTTCCGTTTAAAGGTCCAAGGGTTAAAACAGAGAGGAGTGAAATACGTGACAACCCGGTACAGGCTCTGCTTAGGAATTTTTGTTTTCTCTGTTTTCTTTGTTGTTTAACGCCGCACTCAGCAATATTCCAGCTATATGACGACGGTCTGTAAATAATCGAATCTGGACCAGACAATCCAGTGATTGATATCATGAGCATCAATCCACGCAGTTGGGATACGATGACATGCATCGACCAAGTCAGTGAGCCTGACCACCCGATCCCGTAAGTCGCCTCTTACGACAAGCACAGTCGCCATTTATGTGGCGCTGCTTACGAGAAATCCTGCAAGAGTGAAACCCAGGAAACACCAATAACATTGGGCGTATACACAATCTACAATGAACAATCTAAAGAATGGTAGGACTAAATTGGTTTGAAAGAGGCTAAAATTAAAGAAAATAACAATAAGAACATCAGTGGACGCTTCATGATCGACGAATTTTAGGAAATCGTTTACTCGTGGCTTATTTTAAATCACCAAACATGTTTTAGGTATGAAGCTGAAAATATACAGTAAACAACCATTATACTTTCTCATGACGGTTCACGTCTGACGTATGGATTTACTAACTTCTAAAAAAGTGACATTGAAGTTTCCGACTTATTTAACTCCCTGTTAAAATCCATATCCCACCAAACAGCCTACGAAACACAGCAGGCGAAAAGCAGCAGAGGTTGTGTTTTACATAAAAATCATTGAAGGTAATTTCAGTGTGAATGATGTCCTATTGTAATATACTTCTGTTGGTCTACCTGTTATATTATAGCAGAGCAAATCCACAAATGTTCTTATAATAGATATCAGTTATTATGAGTGAGTGAGTGAGTGAGTTGGGTTTAACGCCGCTTTTAACAGTATTCCAGTTATATCACGGCGTGTCAGCTTAATGTGGGAGGAAAACCCGAAGCGATGCAGGTCTCAGACGTTTACCACTTCGGTGAAACCCACGAGCACGGGTATGGTGCTGACATACCTAGAAACATAATCGGGGCGAACCGGTATTCGAACCCACAATCATAGGTTTCTGGCGTGCCCAAGGGACGCAACTCTGCACAGCGAATCGCGGCGCCTTTGACGACTGGGCCACCCGTGCCCCCAGTTATTATGATGTTTTGGTTCTTAGTAAGTGCAATAATACTAAATTGAGGAGCAAAAGAAACTATATTTTAAAATGTTTCTTTAAATTTCAATTCAAGTTAGCCATACTATGTCCAAAACACGATCTGTACTGGCGCTTAGTCAGCACTCAAAGAATACATGTACAGTAAACTACGGTTATAACGAACCCAAAGGGATCACTAATTTTAGTTCGTTATAACCGTAGTTCGTTATAAGCATACATACAGCATGTATACAACAAATGACCGGGACCAAAAAATAAATTCGTTATATCCGTCTGTTCGTTATAAACGTAGTTTACTGTAAATGGTTATATTTTTTCAAAGTAAATGTATTTTGATTTAAAAAATTAAAAACATAAAAAGGAATTGTTTCGCACACTACACAACTGATGGTGGGTTTCTTAGACATCATGTGTTTGTAAATCAATAAATGTGTTTTGTTTTCGGCACAAGTTTACACAGTTTCAAATATTGTAGGTGTCATGTGGTTGCATAGTCATTTCTTATATTTCTTTTCACTGAACCAATAATATTTTTTTACACAAAATTACGCAGCCACAGATTACATTTTACAAACGTTTGCAGAAATGAGTGGTGGTTAAATAGACATAATCAATTTTAACAACAGTTATTTCAATTTTCAATTGCATAATCAGAAGCTCCTCTGTCCATCCGTTTATAAGCACTTGATTCCTTGTTCTGTAAACCCATTTTCAAAAATCATTTTCACTGGTAAACAGGTTTAGATTGAAAACACGTGTTTAGATCGTAAACCGAAATCTATTCACGCTCCCTACCCTATAATATTTATGCGTTTAGAGGTATTAATAATATATTTATAATACAGATCTAGACCTAAAAAAAAGTTTAGATTTGAAACTCTAATTAAATGTGATTGAACATTTAAACGCGTTAAAATTATGAGACAAGGAACATGCTTACGTTTGGTTTTGGGTCACCTTTTCGAGAAACACCTGGCATCATTACTATTTGGTAGTTATCATAAACACTGCTTACGTCAAAGTGAGTGAGTGAGTTGGGTTTAACGCCGCTTTTAACAGTATTCCAGTTATATCGCGGCGTGTCAGATTAATGTGGGAGGAAAGCCCGAAGTGATGCAGGTCAGACGTTTACCACTTCGGTGAAACCCACGAGCACGGGTATGGTGCTGACAAACCTAGAAACATAATCGGGCGAGCCGGTATTCGAACCCACAATCATAGGTTTCTGGCGTGCCCAAGGGACGCAACTCTGCACAGCGAATCGCGGCGCCTTAGACGACTGGGCCACTTATGTCATACTGTTAAAATGCTTCCCAATAACAAGAACAGTTTAACAATTCCAAACTTTGAAATGATGATAACCATTGCGATAGCTTCATTGTTGGGATCGTTAGGCAAAGAGCCGTGGAGAAAGAAAGGCCAGAGTTAAAATAAACTTAGAAGTGAATCGATAGAGAAATGACATTTCTCATTTATCATCTTGATTGTTTAGATGCTGTCGTCGTCATTCAATAAATCAGCAAAGAAAGAACAATTGCGTCATAAGAAACCAAAGACTGTGATGTCAGGAAATCAATCAAGGCATGACGAATCGGTCAGTTTTTCACTGCATTTTTTCGAATACGAAAAACATGAAATCATGGTCTGATAGAGTTTAAAATCAGTCAAATTTAAGCATTAAGCAGGTGACATATGAGATACGTTTGTCACCAGCATCGTAGTGCGGGCTTTGCAGCTGACTGAGGCACATCACCATCAGTCCGTTGTTCCACTGTGTCGCGCCTACCGTGTCTTAGAGGTTGTATTTTGAGAGATGGACTGAAGCTGAGTAAACTTACGTGTATCAAAGCTAGTGTTATGTGCCTCGTTGTAGTTTGTTTGCCGGTAGATGAATAATTATGGAGACAGTTTGAAGACCACCCACTCACCTAGCGACCCTTTGTAGTACGTGGGTTGACCATGACGACACGGAACGGCATTGCACTTAAGTAACGTGTTCCTGTGCACAGCGCACAGGTTACAAATCAGCTGAACGTAAGCAACGTTGGTTTAGTTTCAACATATTTTATTCTCATGAAAAGGATTGGGCACAAGTTATCACAACATAGAACGCCCTCTCCCATAGATTTACATGTATGCTTATTTACAATCAATAAATTTAATGACAGGAAGGATAGAAAAGAAATAGAGAAACGTATGTAAACTGAGGGGCAAAAGAAACGCCACCAAAAAAATAATTGTCGTCAGTTTTCAACAAATTTGCCAAACAGCACGAAAACAGTTGGGAACACATATACCTGGAATGCAGCTAACCTATTCCCTGTGGACATGTTCGCGTGCTTCACGTGATTTGCGAGAAAAGTGAATTTAATCACTAAAAAATGCAAAATGTGCACAAAGTTAGCCGTATGAAATTCTGGTATAAAACCTGAGCAGGATTGTCACCTCTCATCACATGAAACCGTTTAAAACAACGAACATGCCTCGACTAACCGCAGAGCAGAGGGAGAGAGTCATCAGTATGTTGCAAATGGGAGCGACGCAGGAGCACGTTGCCAGGATCATGGGCTGCTTCAAGTGCACCATTGCCAGACTTGTCACACGTCACAGGCAAACTAGCAGTACTGCAGACAGGCCGAGGAGTGAAAGACCCAAGGTCACGACCCTTCAGCAAGACCGGTGCTTCCCCTAAGGTTCAGATTCCTAACTGTGACGTCATCATCCAGCCTTGGACATCCAGTCAGCAGAAGGGCCGTTGCGAGACGACTCCGCCTGTATGGTCTCCGTGCCTATCGACCACATCACATCCGATACTGAGTCATGTGTGTGTGCAGCACAGGACTATAAAAGAGGTTGACGTCGATACTGCGCGTGTGATCGAATACTGGACAGTGCCCCCAGCATAATAAACGTGACTGCAGAACTTTAAGTACATGGTTTTTGATCTTGTCATTTTCAAATACCGTTTTGGAATAATTGTTTTTTTTATAATAAAACATCAACTGTTACTAAATTTTGCGTCTGTTTTTTTTAAGACCAGAAAATTGTTTGGTGGCGTTTCGTTTGCCCGTTGTTTACATTCACATTGCTCACTCAAACCTTTTTGTTTTCTTTATATATGTATGTACATTCCTAAAATGTTTTCGTTAACATGATTAAGTAAAACTGCATTGCCAACTAGCATCAGGTCAGTATTTACATCACACATATCTTTCACAATTAACAATAGTGAGTGCATCAATTCCTTTCTAGCTGACGTCCCTTGGGTACGCCAGAAACCTATGATTGTGGGTTCGAATCTCGGTTCGCCCCGATTATGTTTCTAGGTTTGTCAGCACCATACCCGTGCTCGTGGGTTTCACCGAAGTGGTAAACGTCTGAGACTCGCATTAAGCTGACACTCCGTGATATAACTGTAATACTGTTAAAAGCGGCGTTAAACCGAACTCACTCACTCACTTTCTAGCTGATTTAAGAAAAGGACATTCAATGAAAAAATGATATGAATTTTCACATGGGGTGCCCCATCGGCATTTTGGATCTTCGTTTAAACCTTTTCTAAATAGTCATTTTTTTAATTCACTATCACCATGTCTTAATTTTGTATGTATTATGTTAATTTTCCTTAGACCATATGAGAAATATGATGGAACTTAGATTTATCTGTTCTTAAGCTGGATTTAAATCGAGAGAAGGTTTCAATATTCCTTATGCTACCTATGCTGAATAGGTGAGTGAGTGAGTATGGTTTTACGCCGCTTTTAGCAATATTCCAGCAATATCACAGCGGGGGACGCCAGAAATGGGCTTCACACATTGTACCCATGTCGGGAATCGAACCCGGGTCTTCGGCATGACGAGCGAACGCTTTAACCACTAGGCTACCCGACCGCCCCGCTGAATAGGTAACGTATTCCACAATTTAATAGCGGATGGTATAAATGAGGATTCAGATAACTTGGCACGTAATAAAGTCATAGTTATATCGTGAGCAGCGTTGGTCGCGGTTAGTCCTTGGATCAATGACTGTTCGATTGCTTGACTCCTGGGAGTTTCTAGGGCTTTGGTCCTGCCCCACACTGAAGCACATGCATGCCACGTGGTGTCTCCTTGAGCAAGTGGCTTTGTTGGAATTGTGCCTCAGTTTCACCCAACAGTGAATGGGTACCCGGTTGTTGTTGACCTTCTAGCGCCTCAAATGCAGTGGGTTGTATACTCCCTAGGGAGTTGAGAACGATGGTTGAGGGCACACTGATCCATTGACCGGGGTAATAATAGTGTGGCGCTTTGAGCATGTGTGTGTGTGTGTGTGTGTGTGTGTGTGTGTGTGTGTGTGTGTGTGTGTGACTAAAACGTTAAGGGTCTATCATAGTAATGAAGATATACTTCATTGTAAGCTTCCCGTATGAGAGAAATATTCAGGTTCTGTACAGCTATCCCCATGCGTTAGAGTTGGGGGAAAGTTTGATTTTGAAGACCCGAGACGGGTCCAGGATAGACGTCTCAAACTTACTAGGCCCTTGTATTGACCTAGTCGGTCCGTGACATTCCTTCCAGTGGAATCGTGTGATGTATTCGGCCATGCCGGTCATTTGTGAGAGACAGGGGAGTGGAACTGTGATTTGAGTTAGACTGAGTCTGTGCACAATGTATCCTTGACTAATACATTGGTTAATAATCGGAATATTTTGTGACCGGGGTCCAGATTGTGTCCGATTGGTGGAGTTTTCTGTGTCACACTCAATATTCACTTATTTTGCTTGGCCACATACATGTTAGGTTGCCAGATGGTATTCGAAATTGTGTACATATTGAATAGTTGTAGGTTTTGGAAATAATTAAATATTCTTAATGGTGAAACTGAGTTAGGACCTTCCTTTTGTTACTTGAGACACTGTGTCACTCGTAACACTTGTCATAAGAGACGACTGACGGGATCGGTCAGGCTCGCTCGATGTCAGACTTGGTTGATGCATGTCATCTATCCCAACTGCGTGGATCGATGCTTATGGCATTTTTGAATACTAAATGTATTCAAACTTTAAACATTGTTCAACCTTTAAACAAGTTAAATATGTGAACATGTGTGAATCTGTTTAAATTTTATACATGTTTACATTATGGGTATGATGTGTTTAGGTGGTGTTTAGGCTGTGAGACAATAGACCATTTCATGTGTTTAGAAACTAAACGTGTTTAGTCATTGATTGCCTCAGGTAACGGTAACATGTGTTCTTGTCGCACCTGCTGCACAGCAGACTGACGAAAGATCGATTGTATAGTCCCATTAACAATCACATTGCAAAAGAAATACCCTGTGAAGGGACGACTGAAATGAGATGGAATGCTGCAAAAGGGGCTAGTTTGGGGCATTTATCCCCCCCCCCCCCCCCCCCCAAAAAAAAACAAAACCAAAAAAACCAAACAAAACCCACCCCAACAACAACAACAACAACAAACAAACAAAAAACAACAACAAAAAAACAAACAAAAAACAACAACAACAAAAAACGTCTCTCCCTGCAGATTTGATTTAAGTCATACAAAACCCTCTGTGTCCGTTAACTCAGATGTTATTATGTTCTTTTTCTGTCAGTTTGGTCGCTACTTCTAGATCCTTTATTTAATCCTTGTTTTCAGGCGTGTGACATTATGAATGTCTCTAATAATATGCATAGCCGGGTTGTCTGTTATTTCATAAGCCGATACAGTTTAATTCCTTTATTATTGCGGAACACATCGATTTTCGTGGATTATGTTTAATGGAGTTAACAACTGTTGGGGAAGGTGACTGAAGTAAATACTTTGCTATTTCTAAGGTTAGCTCAAGGTGGGATTCTGGGTCAAATAAGATCCCCAGTATCCACTGGAGACTAAAACGAATGAGTGAGTCGGTTTTAGGTCGATTAAAGTACCATCTTGCCACGATGGTGCCACACGTTGCTGACAGTATCAACTGCCCGGTCCAGACTCCATATTTGCAGGCGTGTTATAGCTGCAATAATATAAATACCAATAATCCAAAGTGATAATAATAATAATAATAATAATAATAATAATAATAATAATAAGTGCATTTATAATGCGCCAGATTCCATTCACCAGCGCTACACTATGATTACACCCGGTTAATGGATCAGTGAGCACTCGATTTTCATTCAGCCCTAGAAACTCTCAGGTGTCAAGCTGCCTAACGTGGTCACCCATCCAACTACTCTCCGTGACCGACGTTGCTTAAGTTCACCTGATTTGGGATCACTGCGCTGTGCAGAGGACCACGTGCCACCACAAAGTGGACGGGGAATAACAGATGTCAAGTTAGTCATTATCTGTATTGTTTTAATGCATTAAATTACAGTACAGAGTGCAGGTCATTAAAACACCAAAACACGTAATGTATGCTTGGGACTGAATCATATTGATTGAATCTATACATATACAACATTAAGTAATAATATGTTCTAAGAAACCCCACATCCAAAACATGGCTATGTGTGTTTACATAAACACAAATTTCACACATTGCCCTTCTCACAAAAAGCCACTGTTCAAGAGTTCAGCTTAAACAGTCACACAGCGTGACCTTTGTCCACAGTTTCATAGTACAGTAAGCATAGTAACTTTATTCATCAGCTGTTGAAGGGTTGATATGAGAAATCGATGAAATGATTCACATCTATATTCTTCATACGGACTGTGTCCCATGTCATGAATAATCTATGGAGCTTCTGGGTCTATGGAACTGGCTCAACCTGGAGATTAAAGCATCTGAGGGTGTGTCTTGAACGATGCTGGAGTCTGCTGTCGTAGTTAAAACAGTTACTACGAACCAGTCTGTAGATTGATGCAACTCTGCCTTAGCTAACGGATGTCGCACTTCTCCTTCAAGCCCATTGGTGCTCTCTGTTACCGTACAGTTAAAGGGACATTCGTGACCAACTCGTGTTATTCCGGGACAAGCCGTCTTGCAGGTTACGGAAAGGGGCGAGTGGTGACGAATGTTAAAGGGAAACCAATAAGATGATGCCAGTGATGAACCAATATATATGAATCTCGGCTATTTGTTAGTCTTTGCCATCCTTAACTTTTCCAATCGAAATGTCTGATGCTAAGTCACACGCTGCTTCTGTTGAGATGTTGGCCATTCTTGGCGATGATCACGAGCAAGTCGGCAAAACGCAAGATGCTACGAGCTACTTTGTGACGTCAAAGGGCCGGGAGGGATGGGCGTTGTCGCCTTGGGGGTGGAGGGGGAGGCGGACTTTCTCGTGCTGCAAACAAAAATATGTAAAGGAAGATTATATAAAAGTAATATGAGCAGAGTGACTTTCCGAATGGTAAATATCACATGAAGTTCTTTAGGAATAAAAATATGTATTAAATTGGAACATTATACATATGTTATGCCTAATATATAACAATTACGAAACGTAAACACACAATAATGTTATTCTTAAAATATTCGATGTTTAAGGTGAGGTGAAATTGGGTTTAACGTCGCGTCCAAGATTATTGCACTTATATAGCGACGTGCATGCACGTGAATGTGTGTGTGTGGACGCTCTACCACAAGACCACGGAGGCGGTCTTCGATGTTTAAGACGTATAATAATTTCATTCAATGAGGTAACTTAAGAAACAGCGTATCTATCACAAACATGTGTTTATGAATCACAGTCAAACAGTGATGATACCAGATGCACTCTACATTAATTCATATTTTTTTATAATTATAAATGTTTTGAGTTTGAAGGCACTTAGAATCAGTAAGTATAGATTATGCCGCTGTTAGCAATATGCCATCAATATCAAGACGGGAGACACCAGCAATGGGCTTCACACATTGCACCCTGTAGGGAACGAACCCGTGCTTACGGCGTGACGAGCGAACGCTTTAACCACTAGGCTATCCCACCGCCCCGTTATACATAAGCAGTGTTGATCAAGTGAATAGGTATTTATAACATTACAGTTGATGCAACCTGTAATAGATCAGGAAACATGCCACATATGGTTGTTCGTGGTCACAGCCGTGCGATAACATTTCAAATTAAAAAAAAATTAAACATTGGTTGAAATGGTTCGATTGAAGCATAGAAATATGAATCACCTTACTTCTATGGTAGTTTTAGAATGTCCGTACGACGTGCGTTGTGAATGTACTTTTATTATTGACTTCCTAAACAAAGAAATACCCCCTTTTCTGGCTCGCCCGACTGCTTATTTGTCATTTGTTTCGTCGTCCGTCGTTCGTCGTCCTTCCTGAAGAGAAACTACTGACTCTGTAGCTTCACCTGCTTCTTCACCAATGATAGCACCTCCATTTGTTTAAGAATTTCAAATAAGAATTTCAGTCCGGCCAATCACATTAAAAAAACTATTCGTGGGGCATTACGCAAACATTTGTGTTCAAAATGTAATGAAATTTGGTATCTATTTCGTTAACAGTTGGACACACATGTTCTTTTTTCCCGCAATACTTTAGTTTGTTGTTTAACGCCGCACTCAACAATATTCCAGCCATATGACGGCGGTCTGTAAATAATCAAGCCTGGACCAGATAATCCAGTGATGATATCATGAGCATTTATCTACGCAACTGGGACACGATGACATGCATTAACCAAATATGCGAGTCTGACCACCCGATCCCTTAAGGCGCACCTTACGACAAGCATGGGTTGCTGAAGACCGATTCTAATCCGGATCTTCATGGGCACCGCAATATTTTAACATGGACATTGTTCTGACCTTTCTGTTTTGTTTATGCTCTTAAGTTACCTCAATGCTGTACACGAGGCTTTGTGAAAGACTCTCCTAAAGGGGCGTTCGGGTAGCCTAGTGGTTAAAGCGTTCGCTCGTCACGCCGAAGACCCGGGTTCGATTCCCGACATGGGTACAATGTGTGAAGCCCACTTCTGGGGTCCCCCGCCGTGATATTGCTGGAATATTGCTAAAAGCGGCGTAAAACCAAACTCACTCACTACTTCCCTAAAATTACCAGACTGAACCTCATAATGCAGGGTCTTTTTTCATCACATATTATTTTGTTAAAATAATTAATATTTACGTGTTTTAATCTTTAGTATTATTGCAGAAATCATTTGAATATCAATAATGACAGCGACCTTTCTTAAGCTAAAGTGCCGTGGCACAATTGTAGTAATTTAATGAGTAAATCATATAAACAACAGATAATTTCTGTGTCTAGGTCATCAAGCAGACCAATATATTCCCCAGGAAGCTGATAGTACAATGTACACGCAGTGATCTTGTATAGAGTATTATTCACCCGAGTGAGATTTTCTACAATATTAGTGATGATGATGTTCACGACGAAAAGGCAATGTTGATGAGTGAGTGAGTTGGGTTTAACGCCGCTTTGAACAGTATTCCAATAATATCATGGCGTGTGAGCTTGATGTGGGAGGAAATCCCGAAGTGATGCAGGTCTCAAACATTTACTGCGCTTGGGAAACCCACGATCACGGTATGGTGCAGACAAATCTAGAAACATAACCGGGGCAAACCGGGATTCGAACCCACGATCACAGGTCATCTGGGCCATCCGTGCCCCCATTCATGATGAAAATAAGAATAGCAATACAGTATATGACGTACGTTGCTTGGCAACAAGAGCACTTGGGTAAGTCTTTTTGCACGGCGTGTAGGGCTCGGGTGACGGCAACTCGCGGATTCCGTGAAATCTGAATCTAGCTTCGAAATCTGAAACAACAAGAATCAATACGATAATTCATATATATATATATATATATATATATATATATATATATACCAGTTATTACATATCGATTGTTTATTTCACCAAGCACTCTGCATTTACGTGACGAGTTTTCGAAAATGATTCCTGTAATAACTTTCAAGAATAGGACCAGAAAAGGTAGGTTGGGTTTTATTTGAACGGACGTCTGAATGACAAGTCTTAACTGGAGAAATAGTTACCTGATATATCTGGTACAGATCTAGATACCGGTCGACGTGTTCTCTCAGGCAATGGCGGTGGGACTGTAGAATTCACTGACAGCAGCTTGGCCATCTGTAATAAGTTTATCGCAACATTATTTGTTTGTTTGTTGTTTAACGCCATACTCAGTAATAATCAATCTATATGACGTCGGTCTTTAAATAATCTAGTCTGGACCAGACAATCATAGTGTTTGACATCGTGAACATCGATCTACGCAATTGGGATACGATGACATGCATCAACCAAGTCGGCAAGTCTGACCACCCGATCCCATTAGTCGCATGGGTTACACATTTTAACACGGATATTGACGGGGTCGCCGTGTTATTCAACTCAATGGTATGAACAATGTCCTTCATTCGGCTTCCTGACTGTAACTGAAACCAGGGTCAAGGTTTGGAACAAGTTCGTATCCAAATATAGACATGGCTTTCCCCTCTCCCTGTCAGCCTCTGGTGTCCACATTTCACCGCTTTGGAGGTACAGTCGAGCATATGGTCTTTCCACCAAGATTTCAAAGAGCGTCACAAGACTCTTGCTCAGAAGTTGTTTGATCAAGGTTCCAACATTCCATGCTTTCAAAAGCTATGGTAGACATTTGGAGGACATTTCCAATTTTGACGCATCAGTGACAAGAATGATGTCTCAAGCAGTTCCCTATTTTGACTTGTACCATATGGTCCCGTGTTTTTCAGGTGAACAATTGACTTTCCTTTGCATGTGTTTGTGATGGGTGTCACCGGTGGGACAGGATACGCACACCTTTTCGCGAATACCTGGTGTGATCTCAATTGGATAGTGATTCATAAACACATGCTCTCGATATAGTCGGAATCGTACAATCGACTCTGCTTTCAGCAGAAATTCCTTTAATGTTTTATATTTACTGACTTTGGATATCACTTGTTTGATAACGGTGGTAAAATCTACACGGAAATGCCTCTACGATTTTAATAAAGAAGCTGATTATCCACACTGTCTTGTCAAAGGATCACCTAACTTATTTTATTCCACTGTGATTTCAAAACGCAATGTGTGTCTTGCATTACTGTCTTAGGTATCCGATTCAAAACCAGTGACAGTTTTAGTGGATTATTAGTTTAACATCAGTCACCTGTTTGTATCAGTGTAACATCAGTCACCTGTTTGTATCAGTGTAACATCGGTCACCTGTTTGTATCAGTGTAACATCAGTCACCTGTTTGTATCAGAGTAGCATCGGTCACCTGTTTGTATCAGAGTAGCATCGGCCACCTGTTTGTATCAGTGTAACATCGGTCACCTGTTTGTATCAGTGTAACATCAGTCACCTGTTTGTATTAGTGTAACATCGGTCACCTGTTTGTATCAGTGTAACATCGGTCACCTGTTTGTATCAGTGTAACATCAGTCACCTGTTTGTATCAGTGTAACATCAGTCACCTGTTTGTATCAGTGTAACATCGGTCACCTGTTTGTATCAGTGTAACATCGGTCACCTGTTTGTATCAGTGTAACATCAGTCACCTGTTTGTATCAGTGTAACATCAGTCACCTGTTTGTATCAGTGTAACATCGGTCACCTGTTTGTATCAGTGTAACATCAGTCACCTGTTTGTATCAGTGTAGCATCGGTCACCTGTTTGTATCAGTGTAACATCAGTCACCTGTTTGTATCAGTGTAACATCAGTCACCTGTTTGTATCAGAGTAGCATCGGCCACCTGTTTGTATCAGTGTAACATCAGTCACCTGTTTTATCAGTGTAACATCGGTCACCTGTTTGTATCAGTGTAACATTAGTCACCTGTTTTATCAGTGTAACATCGGTCACCTGTTTGTATCAGTGTAACATCAGTCACCTGTTTGTATTAGTGTAACATCGGTCACCTGTTTGTATCAGTGTAACATCGGCCACCTGTTTGTATCAGTGTAACATCGGTCACCTGTTTGTATCAGTGTAACATCAGTCACCTGTTTGTATCAGTGTAACATCAGTCACCTGTTTTATCAGTGTAACATCGGTCACCTGTTTGTATCAGTGTAACATCAATCACCTGCTTGTATCAGTGTAACATCAGTCACCTGTTTGTATCAGTGTAACATCAGTCACCTGCTTGTATCAGTGTAACATCAGTCACCTGTTTGTATCAGTGTAACATCGGTCACCTGTTTGTACCAGTGCAACATCGGTCACCTGTTTGTATCAGTGTAACATCAGTCACCTGTTTGTATCAGTGTAACATCAGTCACCTGTTTGTATCAGTGTAATCGGCCAGCTACTTGTATCAGTGAAACATAGGTCACCTGTTTGTATCAGTGTAACATCAGTCACCTAAATGTATCAGTGTAACATCAGTCACCTTTTTGTATCAGTGTAACATCAGTCACCTGTTTGTATCAGTGTAACAACGGCCACCTGTTTGTATCCGTGTAACATCAGTCACCTAATTGTATCAGTGTAACATCAGTCACCTGTTTGTATCAGAGTAAGATCGGTCACCTGTTTGTATCAGTGTAACATCGGTCACCTGTTTGTATCAGTATAACATCGGTCACCTGTTTGTATCAGTGTAACATCGGTCACCTGTTTGTATCAGTGCAACATTGGTCATCTGCTTGTATCAGAGTAACATCGGTCACCATTTTGGAATAGTGTAACATCGGTCACCTTCTCGTATCAGAGTAACATAGGTCACCTGTTTGTATCAGTGTATCACCGGTCACCTGCTTGTATCAATGTCACATAGGGCACCTGCTTGTTGAACTTCTTTCAAGATGTTTTTAATTATTTTACCAACCATTTGAGGCTAATAACATTATACATGGTGCTGCACTTATTATTACCAAATACTAGGACATCACCTAAACACATACACTACAGACAGACCCGGAAGCAGCCATACGCGCAGTATTTGGTGTCAGAGGTCATATTATATCACATTGTGTGTCCACACGACTTCACTCAAGGAGGAAACTGTTGTCGAGTTTCCTTTCCGCGACTTAAATTTCCTCTGTTTTTCCCTGATGAACTTGAAGGCCATGCCGAAACTCCAAGCTCAAACTTAATAAAATTATATAAGCAGAAGAGGCTCTTTCTGTATAATATAGACCGCCATGGTAAATTTAAGTAATTTCGTTAATTTTGTGACTACTTTTCCGTGTAAATGGTTTTAAATGAATGCACCGTGATGAGTTCTGATAAACTGCTCTAGTAACGCCATCATGTCTTTAAACAGATGACTCATCGTTGGTGTCAAATACTACGTATATCGAACTTGCATCACAGTGTATAAGGTTCTCAAACATTCGGTTAAGTTCCAAGCTGTTTCTACGTGGCTCCTTCCTTGATGTGGAAGGTTGGTCCTGGTGTGGTCTGTCATAAGCAGAGTTGTCTCTCTTAGGTGTGTCAGGATCTTATGATCGAGAGTTTAAATTCCAGATTTGCCCTGATTGTGATCCTTTGATTGTCAGCACCTCAACGTTGCTCACGAAGGCTGACACTCCTGTTCGAAGCGGCGTTAAACCTCTCTGTGTATTATACACATACGGCTAATAGGCCATTGACGCCTATCCGTTTTTTGTTTACGCGTAACCGCTAAAATCGCTTTTGGTGAAAATACACTGAGGCATCCACACTTGTCCGCAGCATTATCCGTACACTTTGGATGCGTGTTCCGCATCCGTTTTTTAGGTTTTGAAATCGACTTTGCGGATACGGATCGACCTGTGGATGGAATAGCCCCTTGCTGTGACGTCATATTATATTGTATCCCCGTGGAATTCCCTTTTAGCACGTCCAAACGTGTGGATACTACGGTGAGTGAGTGAGTGAGTTTAGTTTAACGCCGCTTTTAACACTATTCCAGTTATATCGCGGCGTGTCAGCTTAATGTGGGAGGAAAGCCCGAAGTGATGCAGATCTCAGACGTTTACCACTTCGGTGAAACCCACGAGCACAGGTATGGTGCTGACAAACCTAGAAACATAATCGGGGCGAACCGGGATTCGAACCCACAATCATAGGTTTCTGGCGTGCCCAAGGGACGCAACTCTGCACCGCGAATCGTGACGCCTTAGACGACTGGGCCACCCGTGCCCCCGGATACTACGGATACGTGTCACGGGCAGTCGTGAACCCGGCTTAAACGGCCATTGTACCTCATCATTACCATAAGGCGTGATGAAATAGCTGGGTCATTGCCGGTGCGTTAACATTAGATGCCATACACAATGAAATTACTTCACTTACCTACCCGTGAAGATCCGGGGTAGAATTGGTCTCCACCAACCCATGCAACCCATGCGACTAAACTTGTTGTAAGAGGCTACTAACGGGATCGGGTGGTCAGGCTCGCTGTCTTGGTTGATGCATGTCATCGTATCCCAATTGCGTAGATCGATGCTTATCATTTCAATGACTGGATTACTGGTCCAGACTGGATTATTAACAGACCGCCGTCATATGTCGGGAATATTGCTTAGTGTGGCGTTAAACAACAAACAAACAAACCTAGCAGAAGGTTTTAAACACTCAAGTTTTAGGTTAATCTGTCATTGATGAGGGAGGCGGGCCGGTTGATCGCGGGTTGATCGCGGGCCGGTCGCTGGTTGATCGCGGGTTGATCACGGGCCGGTCGCGGGTTGGTGAAAGGTTGGTTGCGGGTCATTGGTCTTTCACAATACGTATATATGATAACAATGATACCACAATGACGTGCATTCAGTATCTTGTGAATATATACGGCGATATTAAAGTGATGTTACAATGAAAACGACAACACCCTATCCATATAAAAAAGCCAAAGACAATCATAATCAAAGAGGCCACAAGCCTATCATACTCAGTCAAACACTGAAGCCACAAGCCTATCATACTCAGTCAAACACTGAAGCCACAAGCCTTTCATACTCAGTCAAACACTGAAGCCACAAGCCTATCATACTCAGTCAAACACTGAAGCCACAAGCCTATCATACTCAGTCAAACACTGAAGCCACAAGCCTATCATACTCAGTCAAACACTGAAGCCACAAGCCTATCATACTCAGTCAAACACTGAAGCCACAAGCCTATCATACTCAGTCAAACACTGAAGCCACAAGCCTATCATACTCAGTCAAACACTGTACTGTTGAAGATGAAGGGACAAACGAAATACTTCGTATAATCCGAGGTTCGACACAACCTAAAATGATCAATAAAGAATGAATACTCTAGGACCACGAGAGAACCGTAAGTTCGACACAGCATGTTTCAACACAACGGTGTTTGACTGTAGTTAATAGAGAGCTACACGGGTGGCCCAGTCGTTTAAGGCGCCGCGATTCGCTGTGCAGAGTTGCGTCCCATGGACACGCCAGAAACCTATGATTGTGGGTTCGAATCCTGGTTCGACCCGATTATGTTTCTAGGTTTGTCAGCACCATACCCATGCTCGTGGGTTTCACCGAAGTGGTAAACGTCTGAGACCTGCATCACTTCGGGCTTTCCTCCCACATTAAGCTGACACGCCGCGATATAACTTGAATACTGTTAAAAGCGGCGTTAAAACACAACTCACTCACTCACTCACTAATAGAGAGCTAAACTGTGAACCGAACTACACATGGAAGAATACAAAGCTGAACGAGATGATAATTTAAACAATACGAGTACGTCTTCTCTGAAAACAAAAGTAATCGTCATTGAATTTTCGTTGTCTTATTGAGGATTCTATAATGTTTTGAGAAATTAAACATTCTCTGCTTAGCTTTATTTACACATATGTTTCTATGGCGCAAAGTAATTTGCCATTCGAAATATTCAGTAGTTTGAAACGGAAAGGGCGTGTGTGACTTGTTTGTTATTCCAGTAGGTCGACACCACAGCATCAAACTGTTGTTAGTTTCGCAGTTTGTTTCAAATTGTTCATATCTCCATTCCTATTGCTATTTTTCAGTTTGCAATAAATGCACAGTTACGTTTTCTTATGCATGAGTATGAAAACCACATCATTTGCAATCTTTGTTCAGAGGTCGATGTCATGGGCAGGTCTTGGACATATGCGAATATAGGTTGTACTTACATTAGAAATAAAAGAAAATCCAATTTGAGCTGACCACCGTATTGCCTTTTAGTAGAATATTAGTCTTCTCTGCCTAGTTTAACTTGCCATGGCATGCTGTGAGAATTAACATGCAAATATGATATGCATTAAATAGCATTATGACGCTTAATGTCAGATAAAGTATTATATACGGGGTATCTAATAACCTACCACTTTATTTATAAGGAAGTGTTTGCAAGCGAGCACGCGTTGAACTCGTATTTCCTAATGAAAGACCATTCCCTTATTTCCGTCCCTGTTCTCATGTATACTTCATGTATAATATCCTATGACTGTTATGAGTGAGTTGGGTTTAACGCCGCTTTTAACAGTATTCCAGTTATATCGACTTTGCGGATACGGATCGACCTGTGGATGGAATAGCCCCTTGCTGTGACGTCATATTATATTGTATCCCCGTGGAATTCCCTTTTAGCACGTCCACACGTGTGGATACTACGGTGAGTGAGTGAGTGAGTTTAGTTTAACGCCGCTTTTAACAGTATTACAGTTATATCGCGGTGTGTCAGCTTAATGTGGGAGGAAAGCCCGAAGTGATGCAGGTCTCAGACGTTTACCACTTCGGTGAAACCCACGAGCATGGGTATGGTGCTGACAAACCTAGAAACATAATCGGGGCGAACCGGGATTCGAACCAACAATCATAGGTTTCTGGCGTGCCCAAGGGACGCAACTCTGCACAGCGAATCGCGGCGCCTTAGACGACTGGGCCACCCGTGCCCCCTATGACTCTTACGATTATCATCATGATATGGAGCTATGATACACTGAATCGTCGATGATGTTCCGTTCCATAATGTAACAATACGTAACCAGTGTTACCGAGTTGCCTTGGTAATTGACAATACAGTAAACTACGGTTATAACGAACACGCTTATAACGAACGGATATAACGAACTTATTTTTTTGGACCCGACTATTTGCTGTAGTTATACTTATATATGCTTATAACGAACTACGGTTATAACGAACTAACATAAGTGGTCCCTCATTTTCAGCAATATTCCAGCAATATCACGGCGGGGAACATCAGAAATGGGCTTCACACATTGTACCCATGTGGGGAATCGAACCTGGGTATTCAGCTTGATGAGCGAACGCTTTAACCACTTAGCTACCCCACCGCCCCTGCTGGTCTATTGACTCTCTTTCACTGATTAAATGACGTGTTATAGTTATTAATTAACCACGCTTATTAATTGTCTCCATTCTTATGCAAATGGGGGGCGGTCGGGTAGCCTAGTCGTTAAAGCGTTTGCTCGTCACGCCGAAGACCCGGGTTCGATTCCCGCCGTGATATTGCTGGAATATTGCTAAAAGCGGCGTAAAACCATACTCACTCATTCACTCACTCACTCACTTATGCAAATGATTAATGACTATGGTTTCTGGGAGATTTTAGAAAGCCATAACCTCTCCCAACGCCCACTGCATACTGACTATGCAATCGTATCCTGTTAACTCAAACTTTCAAAATCTTAGCGCATGAACGCATAATCCTTGCACGGGTGTCATCGGTTTACATATCATTCTCCCTTACAACTGAAGTACTCCACGCTCAAGTGACACGTGAAGCCTGGTGCATATTGAGATAACACACAGGTTGTCTATAAATAACAACGACTTACTCTGTGCACATGGAATATACACGAACTATGCATTCTATTTACTTCAGACATAACACCTTAGAAGTGTCGCGTTGCATAACACTGTCTTTTTCATACCTGGCGGTATATTCAATGTTCATCAGCCGAGCACAATTGGGCTCATGCTCTCTGCACGGAATACATCGAGACGTGCACCAACTCAACAGATACATCGGAGTCTAAAAGAGGCAATATAAATAATATATGTGTACGCTATATTCAAGGTTGACGCTAATCGAAACGTCTTATTCTGTAGCAGTTGTTTATACACAAAAATATCGGAGTTGTTATATGATATCGCGACCGTATGAAATACATTCCATTGCAACTGATTGACAGCCACGGCCCACCTGACTGACAGAAATACGTGACACAGTAATGTACATCGACATGTCTGAGAAGTGATGGATACGACATCCCAAACTCATGCATGACAGTGAATGGGGTGGACAGTTTTACTCACCTTGTCAATATGGAGGTAATCCGACCCTATCCAGTTGTCAGTTATACCATTATGAAACTGGGGTATTTTGTTTCATGATATATTTATCCTAACTTTCCGAAACAATAACTTTCTGTAAATCCCATTTCCCCGAGATAGCAGTGTGCAAGGGCGCATGTGCAGTGTAGATATGCAAGTGTCAATATACTCCGACCAGGAAGTAATATAAGAGCTCGCATTATCAATGACATGTCCAAGCCCAAGGCATACGATAAGAATTTGACGTCTATTCTCGATAAGGGCTCGTGGACCGGAGGGCTGGCATGGGAACATGTATAATTAACACCTCTAAAGTTGCATTGCCTGTTTGGTGTTTAGTGAAGCGGAGCGTTCTGGTATACGGCAGAAATTGAAGATCGTATTCATGTGACGTAAGTTCATGAGTAGGAGCTGACTAGGACATTTGTGTATGTTCCTGGGCCGAAGCGCTTTCGGTTAAGGAGGAAGTTGTGATTGCTGGTTTGATTAATCTCACTGCCCCAAGTGCCGCTACTTAGATGTATTAATCATGCGTGTTTCTTGCTGGGTTGGCCAAATAGATTATTAAAAGCTCTATGATTCATTAGCTGATATCTTGTAGGTGGAGTTACAATTTTATCAATTTGATATATATCTCTAAGTGTCGATCAATTTATCACCCTGATAATCAATCTTATTAAAATCAGATTTCTTTACCCCAAAAGAAAAAACAAAACAATCTCTTGTGCCTGACAACAATACTTTCCGTGATAATAGCAGATTCTTTTTGTTTCTTGTTGAACACCACACTCAATAATCAAGTTATTTAACGGCGGTTTGTATATAATCGAGGCTGGACCAGACAATCCGGTGATTGACATCATGAGCGTCGATCTTCACAACTTCACAACGATAATATACTATCATTCAAGTCGGCGACTACCTGATCCACATGACATAGCTTGCTCGGGGGACAATTATTCTTACCCGAAATCTAAATACAAATGATTTTAAGATTGTGAAATTAGAAAGACTCTGCTAAAATATGTATTATGATCAGATATTATAACGTTATGCCCTTTGAGGGGAAATGCAGCTCAAAGTCCTTGTTGTTAATCTACCTACATCTTCCCGAGGCAAGAGAGTTAACTGACAATAAAAGTCCAGTTTCCACCCTTGTCGAACTAGGCTGGTATTATGGAATTACATTTTGGCTGGACTAACGAGTCTATGCATAGTCCAATCAAAATCGCGCACCGAAATTGAAATCCGGTTCGTAAACTGTCGTGCAGATTTCGGTCGATTGCAGGATTTGCAAAGCATGTGCACCACCAACTCGTTGTCAGCAGATATTTTCAAAATCTTCTCATGTTTTTAATCAAGGTGCTCACATGATTTGATGCATTTCGCGATGTAAGACCCGTTTTATCACAATATAGACATTGATAATCGATCAGATCGTCCTGACCGGGCGCAACCATTTTGTGTGAAGCAAACGCAAGTGATACGAGAGGTGGAATCTGATTGGTCCTTAGGAGAGGCTTAGAAGGGACATAATTGGTAATAGCCACTGGTGGCGCTACGATCGAGCCTAGTATTTCCAGCCTAGTTCGGCAAGGGTGGAAACTGGACTTTTAAAGTCAGTTAACTCTCTTGCCTCGGGAAGATGATCTACCTACTGAAGGGACATCAATACTCTACGGGTACTTTTGTTCGCCGTGTAGAGTTGCGTCCTTTAGGCATGCCGGGCATCGGATCCCGGTTCGTGCTGCGTATGTTTCTAGGTTTGTCAGCACCATGCTCGTGGTCGTGGGTTTCACCAAAGTGGTAGTCGTCTGCGATGCTGGGGATCCGGGGTAGAATAGGTCTTCAGAAACCCATGCTTGCCATAAAAGGCGACAGCATGTAAGAGGCTACTAACGGGTGGTCGGGCACGCTGACTTGGTTGTCATCGTATCCCAATTGCGTGGATCGATGCTCATGATGTCAATAAACTGGAATGTATGGTCCAGACTCGATTATTTACAGACCGCCGTCATATGTCTGGAATATTGCTGAGTGCGGCGTTAAACAACAAACGAACGAACGAACGTCTACGATGCCAGGGATCCCCTACAGCATCAAGCTGATATAATTGGAATTCTGTCCAAAGAGGCGTTGAACCATCCCACTCATTCACCTAATCTTACTACATGTATTGAGAGAAAAAACATATTTATTCAAATCGAAACCTTGCTATCATACGGTGTGTGATTGCATGTGTACTATTTTCTAGATTTTGTTGTTATACCACTGGGTGAGTTCTTCAACACGATTAGCCAAATAGTCTATCTATCTTAGACGGTATTATGTTTGAAGGCAGAGGTACATTGTTAAGCTTCCGGGTACATTCTCTCGACCAACTGTTTCATGGAACTACATCCATTTGCTAAGTGGAGTCATGCTATTGCAACATTCACAACACACTTCTTTTCTTCACCTTTATTCCTACACCCCGGCCCTACTCCTATACAGGAGAATATCGCGCTTTTGTAGAAGCCTTGACTTGGCGAGAGTTAACTGACTGTGTGTGAGAGTCAACTGATCCCGTGTGAGAGTCAGCTGATCCTGTGTGAGAGTGAACTGATCCTGTGTGAGAGTGAACTGATCCTGTTTGAGAGTCAGCTGATCCCGTGTGAGAGTGAACTGATCCTGTGAGAGAGTCAGCTGATCCCGTGAAAGAGTCAACTGATCCCATGAGAGAGTTAACTGATCCTGTGTGAATCAACTGATCCTGTGTGAGAGTCAACTGATCCCGTGAGAGAGTGAACTGATCCTGTGTGAGAGTCAGCTGATCCCGTGAGAGAGTCAACTGATCCTGTGTGAGAGTCAGTTGATCCCTTGAGAGAGTGAACTGATCCCGTGTGAGAGTCAGCTGATCCCGTGAAAGAGTGAACTGATCCTGTGTGAGAGTCAGCTGATCCCGTGTGAGAGTCAACTGATCCAGTGTGAGAGTCAACTGATCCTGTGTGAATCAACTGATCCCGTGTGAGAGTCAACTGTTCCTGTGAGAGTCAACTGATCCTGGTTGAGAGTCAACTGATCCCGTGTGAGAGTCAACCGAGCCCGTTTTAGCGTCAGCTGATCCTGTGTGAGAGTCAACTGATTCCGTGTGAGAGTCAACTGATCCTGTGTGAGAGTCAGCTGATCCCGTGACAGAGTCAACTGATCCCGTGAGAGAGTGAACTGATCCTGTGTGAGAGTCAGCTGATCCCGTGAGAGTCAACTGATCCTGTGAGAGAGTGAACTGATCCTATGTGAGAGTCAGCTGATCCCGTGAGAGAGTGAACTGATCCTGTGTGAGAGTCAGCTGATCATGTGAGAGTGTGAACTGATCCTGTGTGAGAGTCAGCTGATCCCGTGACAGAGTCAACTGATCCCGTGTGAGCGTCAGCTTATCCTGTGTGAGTCAACTGATCCTGTGTGAGAGTCAACTGATCCCGTGTGAGAGTCAACTGATCCCGTGAGAGTCAGCTGATCCTGTGAGAGAGTCAACTGATCCTGTGTGAGAGTCAACTGATCCTGTGTGAGAGTCAGTTGATCCCGTGAGAGAGTGAACTGATCCTGTGTGAGAGTCAGCTGATCCCGTGACAGAGTCAACTGATCCCGTGTGAGCGTCAGCTTATACTGTGTGAGTCAACTGATCCTGTGTGAGAGTCAACTGATCCCGTGTGAGAGTCAATTGATCCCGTGAGAGTCAGCTGATCCTGTGAGAGAGTCAACTGATCCTGTGTGAGAGTCAACTGATCCTGTGTGAGCGTCAACTGATCCTGTGAGAGAGCCAACTGATCCTGTGAGAGAGCCAACTTATCCTGTGAGAGAGCCAACTGTTCCTGTGAGAGTCAACTGATCCCGTGAGAGTCAGCTGATCCTGTGAGAGAGTCAACTGATCCTGTGTGAGAGTCAACTGATCCTTTGTGAGAGTCAGTTGATCCCGTGAGAGAGTGAACTGATCCTGTGTGAGAGTCAGCTGATCCCGTGACAGAGTCAACTGATCCCGTGTGAGCGTCAGCTTATACTGTGTGAGTCAACTGATCCTGTGTGAGAGTCAACTGATCCCGTGTGAGAGTCAACTGATCCCGTGAGAGTCAGCTGATCCTGTGAGAGAGTCAACTGATCCTGTGTGAGAGTCAACTGATCCTGTGTGAGCGTCAACTGATCCTGTGAGAGAGCCAACTGATCCTGTGAGAGAACCAACTTATCCTGTGAGAGAGCCAACTGTTCCTGTGAGAGTCAACTGATCCCGTGAGAGTCAGCTGATCCTGTGAGAGAGTCAGCTGATCCTGTGTGAGAGTCAACTCATCCCGTGTGAGAGTCAACTGATCCTGTGAGAGAGCCAACTGATCCTTTGTGAGAGTCAACTGATCCCGTGTGAGAGTCAACTGATCCCGTGAGAGTCAACTTAACCTGTGTGAGAGTCAACTGATCCTGTGTGAGAGTCAACTGATCCCGTGTGAGAGTCAACTGATCCTTTGTGAGAGTCAACTCATCCCGTGTGAGAGTCAACTGATCCTGTGAGAGAGCCAACTGATCCTTTGTGAGAGTCAACTGATCCCGTGTGAGAGTCAACTGATCCCGTGAGAGTCAGCTGATCCTGTGAGAGAGTCAACTGATCCTGTGTGAGAGTCAACTGATCCTGTGTGAGCGTCAACTGATCCTGTGAGAGAGCCAACTGATCCTGTGAGAGAGCCAACTTATCCTGTGAGAGAGCCAACTGTTCCTGTGAGAGTCAACTGATCCCGTGAGAGTCAGCTGATCCTGTGAGAGAGTCAACTGATCCTGTGTGATAGTCAACTGATCCTTTGTGAGAGTCAGTTGATCCCGTGAGAGAGTGAACTGATCCTGTGTGAGAGTCAGCTGATCCCGTGACAGAGTCAACTGATCCCGTGTGAGCGTCAGCTTATACTGTGTGAGTCAACTGATCCTGTGTGAGAGTCAACTGATCCCGTGTGAGAGTCAACTGATCCCGTGAGAGTCAGCTGATCCTGTGAGAGAGTCAACTGATCCTGTGTGAGAGTCAACTGATCCTGTGTGAGCGTCAACTGATCCTGTGAGAGAGCCAACTGATCCTGTGAGAGAGCCAACTTATCCTGTGAGAGAGCCAACTGTTCCTGTGAGAGTCAACTGATCCTGTGAGAGTCAGCTGATCCTGTGAGAGAGTCAGCTGATCCTGTGTGAGAGTCAACTCATCCCGTGTGAGAGTCAACTGATCCTGTGAGAGAGCCAACTGATCCTTTGTGAGAGTCAACTGATCCCGTGTGAGAGTCAACTGATCCCGTGAGAGTCAACTTAACCTGTGTGAGAGTCAACTGATCCTGTGTGAGAGTCAACTGATCCCGTGTGAGAGTCAACTGATCCTTTGTGAGAGTCAACTCATCCCGTGTGAGAGTCAACTGATCCTGTGAGAGAGCCAACTGATCCTTTGTGAGAGTCAACTGATCCCGTGAGAGTCAACTGATCCTGTGTGAGAGTCAACTGATCCTGTGTGAGAGTCAACTGATCCCGTGTGAGAGTCAACTGATCCTTTGTGAGAGTCAACTGATCCTGTGTGAGAATATGATGTTAACATTTTATAACAGGCATGGGGGTAACGCTTCAGAATCATACGAAGGAGGCTACACCAATATTTTAACACCTACTGAAACAGATTATACACAGATTAAAAGGCCAACTTCGCCCCCCAAAAGACCCTTGTTTGTGCTTGTTTTCCCAGTTTCAAAACATCTTTCTAAAAATGAACTTTGTGCATTTGCTATAGATTTTGTGTATATATGACCCAATATTTCAAATAAAGCAACATTTGTCTTCAAAGATATATCTGGATAAATTTTCATAAGTTGAAATAACAGAAAACATAACTTTCTGGCATGTAATGAAATAGTGTCGCCAGCTTTAACACAAGCAGATTAACCAAGAAGAAAATGTAATCCCCAGGTATTTATAATGTGAAGTTGCTCACATTTCTACAGATTTATAAAACCATTTTTCCACCTTTTTTAGAAACCCACTATTTCTGAAAACAGTAATATTTGATTTGTCCATATTTACCTCCATTGCCCATTTATTTCTATATAATTCAAATATCGTAGGACATCATCATTTGCAAAGAGCAGCCGCTGAATTGTTTTAATAACTGCCACTTACAAAAATGTCCCTGCATTCACTTGCCTCAATTTCAGACACTAATTGATTGATAAAGAGGATAAACAATACTGGGCTCAACATACAGCCCTGTCTTACACAACAAGAGGTGTTAAAAACGTCCGATCTACAATAACTTATGTAGCACAACAAACAAAACGTTCTATGGTTTCATCAGCTTTAATAATAAGGACTCTCTATACGCTGGTACTACTAACAGTTAGCAAGGGCGTGGCGGAGACTGTGAGAGATGCTATGGGCAGTTTCAGGCGTACCCAGTGTGACTGGAGCTCGTCCCAGTGTGCTGGCCTTCTGAGCGGTGACTTGACTGTTAGCTGTTGGCCGTTGGCTTGTGTTCTTATGCCGTTTCTTCTGGACTGCTCTGTCGGTCTGGTCCTGTTCAGTGTTCAGCGCCCTTCTCTGCCTCTCTCTCTCTGCCGACTTCACTGACGGTGCTGATTATATAGGGGTTTCTTAACTGATTAGTTGTGACCCTCAAATCTTTAGGGGGGTCAAAACAAGTTCGTGGTACAATAAACTGGAAACTCTTGGTCAGCAACTGTCCGATCTATGACCACCACCTGGGCATTTAATGACACTCAAATCTTTAGGGGGGTCAAAACAAGTTCGTGGTACAATAAACTGGAAACTCTTGATCAGCAACTGTCCGATCTATGACCATCACCTGGTCATTAAATACAAGAACGCATGGAGGGTGTCTCCTTTCCTACCATGGGTCAGTAACTGTTTCTTCTGGTGATCACAATGGGTCAGTAACTGTTTCTTCTGGTGATCACAATGGGTCAGTAACTGTTTCTTCTGGTGATCACAATGGGTCAGTAACTGTTTCTTCTGGTGATCACAATGGGTCAGTTACTGTTTCTTCTGGTGATCACAATGGGTCAGTAACTGTTTCTTCTGGTGATCACAATGGGTCAGTAACTGTTTCTTCTGGTGATCACAATGGGTCAGTAACTGTTTCTTCTGATGATCACAATGGGACAGTAACTGTTTCTTCTGGTGATCACAATGGGTCAGTTACTGTTTCTTCTGGTGATCACAATGGGTCAGTAACTGTTTCTTCTGGTGATCACAATGGGTCAGTAACTGTTTCTTCTGGTGATCACAATGGGTCAGTTACTGTTTCTTCTGGTGATCACAATAAGCCCACCTGTCTACACAGCCTCTGGCCACACTGGATAGTGTTACACTTATGTTCACACATGCAAAGCATTTTAATACATATTTTCAGTAACTTTATGCATTGTACCCTGAACGCCTTTTTGAATAAGTACATACAACAGTTTCTCTCCATCAACAAAATCAAACGGCTTCCTAAAATCTATAAAGGCGGCATAGAAGAGATGTTTTGGTTTTCTTGAATACTGTTAACACAATGCCTGCAGAACAAAAATATTATCAGTTGTTGAATGATCCTCTCTAAATCCAGCTTGGGATTTCGTTGATATCAGCCTATGATCTAAGTCTATGTTCAACAACAGAAGTAAATAATTTTCCATTACATTTAGGAGAGATATTCCTCTATAATTGTTAGGATTTGTTGAGCAACAATAATTATAAGACCAATATTCCAAGCTAAAGGGAAAGTCCCTGTCTTTAACATACCGTTGAAAGGGAGATTTAAGTATGGGACAATATTCACATTATATGTTAAGAACCGGGTTGGTATTCCATCCGATCCAGGTGCCTTACCCATTTTAAAAGTTTTCAGTACTTTTCTTATTTCCTCATCTGTTATCACATCGTATCATTACATGTCTCGCAATGTAGAGGGATCATGATGTGTGGTGAAATCTGAGACAGATTTATCAAACTCATTATTTGAAACTTGTTTAGGATTTAAAAGTTCATGAAAGTAGGTAACCCATGCAGACGGCGGCATCCTAACGTTTCGGGTGCGACACTGTGATAAACGTTTGATACAACCCCAGAAGGTTTTGCACGTTTTAATTAGTAGTGCAAAAGTTATGGACTCAATCGTTTTTTGCTTAAAAAACTCTTGCTTTTCATAACATAAATTTCGAAAATTTCATTCAGATTCAGGGAATATGAAATCAAATGTAGGGAACTTTTTTGTTTTCGAAGATGTAGACGTTTTATTTCAACATTTTTTTATACATTACATTCATTATCAAACCATTGAGGTTGATTATGATTTCAGGTGAGAGTCAACTTAATTAATTAATAACTCGATCTGTGATGAGTCAGAGTCCTCTGTGGCGATTTTTTATTTTTTTATTTTTTTTTATTCAGTCATATACACAGGATACATAAGCACTAGGAAAGCAATACAGCTTTATGAATACAGGTACTTCTCAAAAGGATATGGTACAGAGGAGGCCTAAGGCATAATCCACATCATGGTACAGATGAAGGCATAATCCACATCATGGTACAGATGAAGGCATATTTATGTATACAATTAAGAAGATGCGGTATTTATGGTACATCAAATTATGTTGCAAACATCAAGTGAATAAGTTATTTTGCAGTTTGAGCCTCTGTGGCGAGTTACTGTGTTACTGAATAGCGATACAATTAAGGGCCTGCAAAGGGAACATCATTTAGACAGATGGTCAAGACCAAACCTAACCCGGATCTTCAGGGGTGAGATTATCATAGCCCTCAGCAGGCATCGATGCCATATCTCAACTGGCACGACCCCAACCTCCCGCCCTGTAGCAGGGGCGGATCCAGGATCTTAAAGAAAAGGGAGGGTTCCACTTGGGACATTTATTAATAATTTTACTTTAACAAACCAAATCAACATGTTATCACGGAAGGAAAGGCGCATACAAAATGTCATCAGATGTCCAAAAAGGGTGCAAGTGTGTGTGGCTGCACTACGTTTGTTAGCGGTAACCCAATTTGCCATTCTTATCTCCCTTTGATGGAAGGAACGAAAACGGGCGAAAAGAAAAACAACAATTTTTGTTCGTTGTTGGTATGTTGAACTTTACTCGTACTCGTACAAAATTGATGTTGAATTGTGTTAATACAAATAATCATTATAGAAAATATAAGGAGCTGAATGCTTGCATATTTGATGTCTAATGATAAGCACAACCGATATTTATTTTTACGATTTTTAGTCTCCAGTTCAATAACCTAAAACCTGACACCCTACACGAAGACCAAACCGTAATAACGTGAACAAGAGGGCTATGCCACTCTGCAAACAAATGGATTTATTAGACCATATCAGCCCCGTGGGGATTCCAGTTTAGAACAAGTGCCAGCAGCCTGCGCGGGTCGAAGAGGTAACGAAGTGGATCGGTTGGTCATGGTCGGTGACTTGATTGATTGAGTATTGATCATTCGTTGTGTAATCGTTGCTCATTGTATCATTGTATGATCTGGTCAATACTTTGCTTGAGTGGGCCTATATGCAGCTGGCATATAGCTGGAGTATTGCAGAGTGTGGCAAACAAACACACTGTAACAAGTGTGTGTGTGTGTGTGTGTGTGTGTGTGAGTAAGCTGTTACATTGCTTTTCAAAATTATATGCCAGCAATGTCACAGCTGGGGACACAGTACTTAGTTTGACACATTGTATCTATGTCGTGAATCGAATCCAGACCATATGCATGATGAGCATGATGAGTGTGGACACTTCCCCACTTTCACCCCACTGCAGTGTGAAGCTCGGTGTTTGCAGGCTCAGCCTATATGAGGGTCCTCATTGGGGTGTCATAAGTCGATAGTCAGTAAAATTTGGGGCCTAAATGTAAAATGGAAAACCAGTTTGCGATGTTTTTATTGACTAAGCTAAAAAATCAATGCAATGCCTACTGAGTTAGTAGGCATTAAATTTTCAGCTTGGTCAATAAAAATGTTGCAAACCGTTTTTCTGTATCATTGAAAGGTGTTTCAAAAGGTATGATATTTTGTTCATGACTTTGAATTGTGAACAACACCAGAAGAAAGTGTAGACCATGAGTTACATTATCTAAGATGGAGTAACACTTTGCTTTTACTGAAGTAGAATGTATCAGCATGAAGGAAAGCAGAACTTTTGTGAATCATTCACCTGAATAGAAATCAAATACTTGTAGGCCTATATGTGTTGAATGTGGATTGTGAGTTTCTCTACATAAGGAAACATGGGGACAGTTGGTTATGCTTTTTTTTCATGACTCTAATTCGTGTTTTGCAAATACCTCACGACCCGTGAAGATCCGGGGTACAATACGTCTTAAGCAATCCATGCTTGGCATAAGAGGCGAATATGCTTGACATAGAGGCGTTATTTTTTTGTTTTTTTCAATGCCGCACTCAGCAATATTCCAGCTATATGATGGCGGTCTGTAAATAATCGAGTCTGGACGAGATGATCCAGTGATTGACATCATGAGTATCAACTCATGCAGTTGGGATACAATGACATGCATGAACCGACGATCCTGTTCATCGCCTATTCATAAGCATGGGTCGCTGAAGAATTATTCTCCCCCGGATCTTCACTCACCATAGTCACAATCAGTGGAGCATGTCAAGCAATGAGGATTGGTGTATAAACATGATGTTAAGTTAAATAAATTATACATAAGGCGTGACATCTGTTCATTCAGGAATGCAGGGTTGTGTAGAATAAAGTGTCAGTCATTTTGACACAAGTATTGTTGCCATGAAATGATGCATGTCGAATCAGCTCATTTCTGGGATTCTGGGATTCTGGGTTAGAATCAGTCGTCGGCAACCTATTCGTGTTGTTTGAAGCGAATGTATTGATCGGATGGTCATGCTTGGAGACTTAGTGATTTGTGTTTCAGCAAACCGTAAAGATGTGGGATGTGGCACTTAATTACTTTTGAAAATTGATACTGAATTTAAACATAAATCAATACATAGGCAGGTGTATCATCTTTTGTATCTTCGGGTGTTCAATGTATAGGTGAATAGGGACACCACTGATATAATATAGTATAGATTTTTAAACTTATCCTATCTCACACTATGCATTGGTCTTGGTTTGGAAACTTCCTAGAACAAAGTTTCCAGCTTCAAAAACACCACTCACCCAAACACATCCCATACATCACAAAATCACCACTGTGATCATGGTTCACGTACCACTAAAATCCTGTGCGACACGACCCCAGCGACCAGATCACCTGACATATCCAGCACCCTCATTCTCAATTCTATCGCTATGGTGTTCGGACGTTATACTTGAACAGAGAATGTTTTTAATTTTTTGTATTTATAAAATTTAAATACACAACTTCACTACTAAAGTTTTTTTAATTTTTTTTTTATAAATTTTTATTCAGTCATATACACAGAATACATATGCACTCGGAAAGCAATACAGCTTTATGAATACAGGTACTTCTCAAAAGGATATGGTACAGAGGAGGCCCAAGGCATAATCCACATCATGGTACAGATGAAGGCATAGACTTCACTACTAAAGTTTACCTTTACCACGAAGAGTGTGTGGTATTAACAACAATGTCTACTGTGTACCACCTTGTCAGAATTGGATCTCAACTTACTTAGCTAAGTGTTCGATAAAGGCGACTGTTCGTTGGTTCAAGGCGTTGTTTACGGTTTTCATGCATGTTGTTTTTTCCTCCGCTTTGAAACCCAAACGGTTGTGTTATCCCCTGTGGCTGTACCTTCGTTTTTCTTGCTTTACAAGATATTAGTCAATTCGGCGATGGTTACATCGCTGTCCGTTGAGGAGGATCGCTTTCCGTCTCATTTGACTGCTGCGATTCCACGCCCCTGTGCACGTGTCTGCTACCTGGCTTCTACAGTCATCTCGCTTTTAAATGGCCAGTACATGTTCTGTCATCTGTATCCCTTCACCTAGAGTAACTTTTAGTAAATGAAATTTTATTAAACAAATAATTTCCCGATGCCTATACATATGTGAAATAAAGCTAGCTAGAACTGGCTAAATATGCCTTTGTATGCATATCTAGTTTGTTGTTTTGTTTGTTGTTGTTGTTGTTTCTCACATAAAATAACAATATTCCACAGTCATCATGTTGGATTACGGCCCTTTACCCAGCTTGGGAAGTCAAGCTGTAAACTGAGGGTTGCCTCTTCCCCCAACACGCTTGTTACTCGGATCATCACTTCTGCAGCGCTCTGAGGATACAGCTACACCTCTCCGGCTTTCTTATGGCGACAACCCTTCTGACCGTAAACTCTACAATCGTCGGCGAGGAAATGATAGCCGATTGACGACGGATCTTCACTCACAGGATCGTCATCCTTCGCTGGATCGTAAACGACCAAGTGATCAAGGGATCGACAGATCGCCATGCTTGACCATTATCGACAAGACGCTGTTCTTCGATGGACATTTCCCCAAATCGTACCTCGGAGGATCGACAGTTTCGCCTTTTCTACAGATCGATACCCGAGGGATCTCCACTAGACGTTACACATGGATGCATCGACACATGGACTACCATGTCGACAGTTCAACAGATAGTACCTTGGAGAATCGACAGGAGCATCATTCTTCGTTGGATCATAGACGTCCGAGGGATCGACAGATCGACAGATCACCTCACTTCACCATTATCGACATACTTCACCAATATCGACAAGATGCTGATATTGGATGGACAGTTCGTCTGATCGTACCTCGGAGGAATGATAGTTTCGCCCCTCCTACAGATCGATACCGAGGGATCTCCACTCTACGATACACATCGATGCATCAACACATCGTCCGATCTAGTACTCGTCCGCTAGTACGACTTTACCTGCAGGAAGCCTCGGTGGCTGAGATCGCTGACTTTGTATGCTGGCGATTAGGTCCCGTACTCTTGCAGTGTGGGTTTGAATCCCGGACGGGACTCAACCCCATAAAGTACGAGCATATGTACTTTACTGAGAAGATGTTATCCCAGATATAACTTTGGTTATATAAAACGTCCTCAGTCATTAGATTGTCATTCTCCCGTTGAATCAATAGACCTCTCTCTCATCGTGCATCAGACTTCTATATGCAAACTTGGACAAGGCCTTCGCTGCTTTCCGTTGTCTAGATCAGACAATCCAGTGGTTGTCATCATGAGCATCTGTCTACGTCTTGGAATACGATGACCTGCACCAACCATATCAGCGAACTTGACCAACTGGCATAGTCACCTCGTATGGCGAGCTTGAGATACTGACGTCTCTTCTCTACCTGGATCTTCATGGATCCGGTCTATGTGCCTGCCAGCCATGAATCGTCTTACGATACTCTCCTATGAGAAATCACCATTACAAGGTTATGACGCTTGAGACAACGCGCTCCCCCTTTTCAGATTTGAATCGTCAAACAGACGACATCATCCTGAGACTTGATATCATCGCAGCCGACCTTTATCATCGACACTGATCTTTATCATCGATGCCTTCAATTTCAGCCTGATATTCCATTACAGGTTATGACTTCCACCTTGGCGTTGCATAGTGTTGTTCTGGCGTTCTGATATGGTCTTTGCCTCCTACTCCTTTCTGAATCTCAGTCGCCGACGTTCAAGGTCATAGCAGTCACACAGGGCAGATGAGGAAGCCCAGCGGACTACAAGTCCCAAGCCTTGTTTCCTGTATATACTGCAATATTTTCATTTATTGCTTATGTTAATCGGGTTTCCCAGACAAGCTCCCAGAGGGAGGGTATATATGCTTGTCTGTTGGGACTTCGGTCTACGTCAATAGAAGCCACCATCCGGTGAGGCCATTTGTTTAAATGGTTTCCAGATCTTCTACCTGCTCACCTCTGTCTTTGCGCATGTGATGTCTCAGTAGTTGATTGAAGACCTGTGTGATAAACGGGTATTGTCGATCGTTTCCTCTTCTCGTTCTTACCTTATTCAATCTCTAAGTGAGTTTGATAGGGCGATGAAGCGAAAAAAGAGATGCCTAGCTGGTCTGCCTTACATCCTTGGGAGCGTATGTGTGAGGTCTGTCTTGTAGAACCTACGCCGTTTCAAACACCTCCTCCTATCCGGGGTGAGGTTAAGTCGTGACCAAGTAGGTGTCGCCTAGCTCATGGTTACGCGATCATTCCTGGAACGGCGTCCTGTGTGAAACCAGGGAACACATGATTCCCCGATGTCATGATGTATATCTCTTGGTAGCACAAAGAGGGTTTTTTGAAGCAACACGAGTTTATCACTAATCCCTGTAAAATCCTTTGAATTTTCCTCATTAGTTCCAGCTTCCTCATGTTTATATGTTACAGGTGTCACAATATGTTGATATATAACAGGTGTTACAATATGTTTACATATAACAGGTGTCACAATATGTTCACATATAACAGGTGTCACAGTACATTTATATATAACAGGTGTCACAATATGTTTATTAATAACAGGTGTTACAATATGTTTACATATAACAGGTGTCACAATATGTTTACATATAACAGGTGTCACAGTACATTTATATATAACAGGTGTCACAATATGTTTATATATAACAGGTGTCACAATATGTTTATATATAACAGGTGTCACAATATGTTTATGTATGACAGGTGTCACAGTACATTTATAGATAACAGGTGTCACAATATGTTTATATATAACAGGTGTCACAATATGTTTATGTATGACAGGTGTCACAGTACATTTATAGATAACAGGTGTCACAATATGTTCATATTTAACAGGTGTCTCAATATGTTTATATCTGTATATATGACAGCTGTCACAGTACATTTATAGATAACAGATATCACAATGTGTTTATATATAACAGATATCACAATGTGTTTACATGTGACAGATGTCACAATGTGTTTATATATAACAGATATCACAATGTGTTTATATATAACAGATATCACAATGTGTTTATATATAACAGATATCACAATGTGTTTACATATGACAGATGTCACAATATGTTTATATATAACAGATATCACAATATGTTTATATATAACAGGCTTCACTTATACTTAGTAACCCACTTCATCTTAACTTTTTATCCGCCCCTCGTATTTTGTGTTGTTTTTATTGAAAGTTTCCATGATCCATGTGGCCTGGCTTACCAGAGATTGTTGCTATTAACCAGTTTGTGTGTAGCTTGCCTGACTGGTTACCATACTGATGTATTCAGGGATCGATTTCGCTGTATCTAGCTGCACCAGTGCAGGTAAAACATTGCTAGTGCAGGTAACTTGAATTGCCAGGTTGCACCAAGTGCAGGTGACATTGCCCACCACAAGTGCACGGCAGCAGTTATATTTGATAAAAGTGGAAACTTAATTCTTTTAGAACTTGCTGCAAATCATTTAGAATCCAGGAAACAAAAGTTCGTGAAAATAATGAAATACACAGGTCAGAATGCAGCGAAGATACAGAACTAATTCTTCACATTTACCACTAGAACAGTGACTCATGAGGTTACATCACGACAGAGGGACACTTTCACACTTCTGTTTAAGGTTGTTTACTGGATATCAAGATATCTACAGATTTCCTGAAAATAAAGTACTGGAGCACATTCTAAAGTTTATTTTCTCTTTGACTTTATTTAATCTTCAAAATAACTAAAAATACATTGTTTCAATTTATGATAAAATGGTGCAGCCAATATTTAGGTGGTGCAACCTTATTAATTCACTTGGTTGCACTTGGTGCTGGTGGAAAAACAATGAAATCGTACCCTGTTGTATAGACTCATTCTGATGGCAATAATATTAGTATGCTTTTTAGCATTTCGTCAGGTGGTAAGGGAATGACGACTTGTACTTGTCAGGCCGGCTTATTGCAAAAACTTGTAAATAATTCTTTTTGAAAATCAATACCTAATCATGATAATCAAAACATGATCTGATACATGCCATGGTACTCATATCATGTATGATGACTATTTTGCATGACGCTGATAATGTATTGTGATGATGATTGTTATTCTGTTGCAGAAGCCTGTAAACATGCTAGCTGCCATCACTACATTCGCAGAATCATGTTTTCCTGCCAACTGGGCAGGTATTTTCAAGTCATCTTCTTAACCATTGTTGCTGTTGTGGTCCTGTCCATCGTCTCCATCCTCTATGTCATCAACGTAATGTCCCTGGGTGAAACTGTCCGTCCCACAAGGATTGCCAGCCAGTTTGCAGGTCAGTTGGTCAAGTGAGAGCCAGAGTGAGGTGGGCCCTTGTAGGGGACACAACTCTGCACAGCAATTGAAAGATTATGACTTCTAATCCAAGCTCCTTCCCAGCGTGTGACACCTTTGTTACACCCTCAGTAACATTGCTGCCCTCAGTGTGGGCGCAGCCATTACAAGAATCTTAAAATTTGCCCTTTAACCCCAAATGTAGTCACGTTTATACTTTTTTTTATGTCTTACGGAATGCCACCATAGTGAATTTTGAAAAGGTTTACAACTGATCACATTTCCCAGATGAATTTGCCATTTTGTATGTTTAATCAGATCGGTTTCGAGATTGCAGACAAACGGAAATCACCCAACTTCTTCCCTTCATTCATACTATACGAATTACATTATCATGGAAATGATATAGAAATTCAAATTGACGAAGAAAGAAAGTAATTCAGCTAGTGTAAGAGTATTCTGCGTCATGGCAGTCATCACTGGTTTGTAAACATAATGGTCAGTCGATTGGGAGTGGTTGTAGCCACCTATCACAGTGGGGAGATTTGACTGGTGGCAGCGATAGTATTGAGAACTCAGCGAATGGGCTATCACTGTGAGGAGCTTGCACCTTATCATGCTAAGGGATGCAACTCTGCACTGAGAGTTGTTCTTGAATTATCATCCCTGTTTATGAAAGAAAGGTGTGTGAAAGATTTTGACTTTGTGAAAGATTATGACGATATTTTAGGAGAAATGTAGGAGGACACACACAGTTTGTGTATTGGTCTAACGTGTCTATTGATGCTGCATAGTAAATTGTGCGCAGCTTGTTGCACACTTTCCACAACTTGTGTGAAATGTTTGTGTGAGTGGAAATTGTGGAAAATATGAAAATGTTTAGTTTCAGGTTTGTTTCAGCATCATTATCAGCATTCAGTGTCATTAATGCGAACAAAGACCACTCACATTTATGAGGTCGGTCTGACGTGACCTGTAATGGGATGTCCTCAGATCTTTGTTTAGCGGTAGCGAGAACTAAGATCTGGTTTTAATGAGATTGGATGCCTACCTGCACTCAGTAACTAGGATCTGTAAGGACAGACACACACAGAAGCTGAAAAGGCTACAGTGGAAAATTGCGCACAGTGCGGATATGCTATTTATATTTTTGTCATTCATATTTGTACACTAGCAACTCAAAATAATTGTGAATTTGTGATTTTGTTTGCATATTTTATGCTGTGACCAGTTGATTCACTGTGTCTCCATTCTTGTGCAGGTTTGAAGTCCCTCAAGTCCAAGAAATCACAGCACAGAGACAGCTGTGAGAGATGTCTGCGACCTGTGGCCAGGGACGGAGTGGAGGACCTCTTCTGTATGGTGAGAGAACTGACCAGTTGTATGACCATCCCCACAGTTAATGAAGAAATAAATGACGAGTGGGAGTTGTTTATCATACATTGAAACACTACAAGGAGAATAAACCATGAGAGGCAAAGCCCCAAGTGGTTTATTCTCCCTAGTGTTTTATTGTACTGACAAGTTGGGTTTAAGACATTTTTTTAGCCCTGATCATACGGGTATCATAAAATATGGGAGTTACAATGTCATACAGGAATCACAATGTCAGTCAGGAATCATGACATGACATGGGTGTCATGACATTCAGGAAGTGTGACATGACATGGGTGTCATGACATCTTGGAATCATGACATGACATGGGTGTCATGACATTCAGGAATGACATGACATGGGTGTAATGACATTTGGGAATCATGATATCTAATGGGTGTCATGACATTCAGGAATTGTGACATCACATGGGTGTTATGACATTTGGGAATTATGACATGACATGGGTGTCATGATATCCTGGAAGCATTACATCTCATTGGTGTCATGACATTTGGGAATCATGACATCCCATGGTGTCATGACATTTGGGAATCATGACATCCCATGGGTGTCCTGACATTTGGGAATCATGACATCCCATGGGTGTCATGACATTTTGGAATCATGACATGACACGGGTATCATGACATTTTGGGAATCATGACATGACATGGGTGTCATGACATTCTGGAATCATGACATCTCATGGGTGTCATGACATCTGGGAATCATGACATCACATGGGTATCATGATATTTGGGAATTGTGACATCACATGGATATCATGATATTTGGGAATTGTGACATCACATGGGTATCATGATATTTGGGAATCATGACATCTCATGGGCGTCATGACATCTGGGAATCGTGACATCACATGGGTATCATGATATTTAGGAATCATGACATCACATGGATATCATGACTTATCATGACATTCGGGAATCATGCCATCACATTGGTATCATGACATTTGGGAATCATGACATATCATGACATTTGGGAAACATGACATCTCATGGGTATCATGACATTCGGGAATCATGATGTCACATGGGTATCATGACATTTGGGAAACATGACATCTCATGGGTATCATGACATTCAGGAATCAGACATCTCATGGGTATCATGACATTCGGGAATCATGACATGACATGGGTATCATGACATTTGGGAATCATGACATATGACATTTGGGAAACATGACATTTCATGGGTATCATGACATTCGGGAATCATGATGTCACATGGGTATCATGACATTTGGGAATCATGACATCAAATGGATCTCAATGTTGACATGCTGCCTGACTGTTCCAGGATCGACCCGCTTTCCTCAAACAGCTGAAGAACCCCTGCTGGTTTGAGGACGAGAAGCTTCGATGTTTGCCATACTTTCACATCCTGGGCTGTGCCAAGTGTGCCACGACGGACTTGAGCAGACGCATCACCCTCCATCCTGACATCGTGAACCCGGATGCCCCCTTTGATAAGGAAGCCTTATGGTGGACATGGAGGAAATATGGTATTCTAGATCATAAAAAAGAGAAAAAACGTCCCGGGACAGCAATCATAATAAGTTTGTAATTTACAGAATTAATTACTTTGAAACCGGTCCCCTGATTTCATTTCAAAATTCTTGACTGTTTCTAGAGAGCCAGTTTCCAGTTTCTGTTTGAACACAGAGCCATGGTGGAACATGTTATCTGTGGTTTGTTCTCGGCATTGGGTCTTGATGGTTTGGGTTTTATTAACATCAATTATGTTCGTATAACTTAAACTTGTAGCAAATGTTGGAGGTAAGTTTATGCACACTGAAGTGTTCAATGCACCAGTAAATCTGCCAACACTGTTTAACATTTCATACAACATCATTGAAATCAGACCTTTGACTCCAATATGATACCAGAGTAAAGATCTGACATACCCTGCCTTGGAGGTTGTGTCTAAACCAGCTTGTCTACGTTGAGGTTCTAAATTCTTGGTTCAAGCAAGCAAAGCCTTCTGAACATCCTGTCTCATCCCTCTGTCTTGTAAATGAACCTAAAGGACCAGTTCTGAATGTAATATAATAAAGGCAGTGCTATTATATTAATTAGTGATCTGGATAGTTTATACATCTATTCGTTTCTGAGTGCCATGGTAGCTATGCCCGGAAAGGTGAACTGTCAAGAATATGTTTTATTTTGTTCAGATTGAAATTCCCAATTGGAGATGGTAAAGAAATGAAGCTGAATTGTTTAGAAAACTGACATCTAATTGGTCGAAGAATCTTCATTTAGCACCAGCTTCCTCGTGTATGTGTCATAGTTGTAGTCTACTATGGGCTGGGGTATCTGTGCCTCACCATCCAACTGTGGAATAAATGCATAGTGTGAGACATGATAAGGTTAATAATTTGTAATTTTTACATTAAATTGTATACCGTATTTTCTTGAGTATAGTGCGCACCCATGTATAATGCACACCCCCCTCTAGTGGATTCAGTATTTTGGATTTTTTTTTTCGAATGTCAAGCCCAGGAATAAATTACACCGTAGATCTACCCCTTCATGTATGAATTTATCCTGTCTCATGATCACATGCTACATGCCCTTCCGGCCTGTTAGCTCTGAGAATGAAAATAATGTGTTAGGGTAGTCACGTGATCAGGTCACTATGCTCGAGATTACAGTGTGTGACCCTTTTGTTTGGGTGGTGACAATGGTGATGCTGGGATGTGTTCGGGTGATTTGTTTTTAGAAGCTGGAAACTTTTTTCAAGCACGTTTCCACATAAGAAATGCATAGTGTGAGATAGGATAAGTATATTGATATACAAATTAATATAAAATTTACAATTATTCCCCGTTAAAAGCCCAGACAACATCAAATCTCCCCCAACCACATTGCGGCAGACATTTACCTTTGTTGTTAAAGTATAGTTTGATCAGAAAGACAAACCAAATATATTCAATATTGAACAAATTGTTTACCAAAATTAAAATAAAGTTAGAGTGAGTGAGTGAGTATAGTTTTACGCCGCTTTTAGCAATATTTCAGCAATATCACGGCAGGGGACACCAGAAATGGGCTTCACACATTGTACCCATGTTGGGAATCGAACCCGGGTCTTCGGCGTGATGAGCGAACGCTTTAACCACCTGGCTACCCGACCGCCCCAAATAAAGTTAGAGGAGTCCATTTTGTACAGTAATATTGATAAACATGAGCAGCAGAAAATCCAAGCTTTTGACAGAGTATGTTCAGGGCAGCACTTTCCTTGCATGATGTGTTGGTGTTAGTCCGCAACTTCTGTTTTTCTGTTTTATCATAAACTTAACGATGTTTCATTTTCTCTTCTGAGAATCTCTGGGAGCATGCCAATGTTTTACAATTAAGTTTTAGATGAGAGCATCTCTCAGTATTTATATTCAACAATTTAACTGTTACTTCATTCACATGCTCTACAAAGTTTTACCTCCAGAAAATAGGATGATTTATTTAATGATTTTTAGTTATCTCATAAAGAATTGTTGGGCAGATGAAATAACAATAATATAGTGAAAATTTGATTGTGATTACGGTAAAAAGGGTCATTCTGAAGTTTAATCATTACTTGAAATAGTTAATACAAAGCAGAAAAAAATAAATTAATTGAAGTCTTCAATTGTCGATAATAATCTGATGACTAACTGTGATGTAACCATGGTAACTGGGTGTTGCAGGTTATGTTGGCTTCTCCCGGACACAGATACACAAGTTCCGCCAGTACCTCAATACTTTTGACCCACTGGCCCGCAAGCTGCAGACATCCATGAGGAGAAAGGAACAGAATTTCTCCCACTTCATCACAAGTAAGTAGCCATTGTTTGTTTGTTGTTTAACGCCGCACTCAGCAATATTCCAGCTATATGACGGCAGTTTGTAAATAATCAAGTCTGGGCCAGACAATCTAGTGATTGACATCATGCGCATCGATCTACGCAATTGGGATCGATGATATGCATCAACCAAGTCAGCCAGCCTGACCACCAGATCATGTTAGTCCCCTCTTACGACAAGCATAGTCACCTTTTATGGCAAGCATAGGTTGCTGAAGACCTATTCTACCCTGGATCTTCACGGGTCAAGAAGTCATTGAAGTTTATATGGCTACTGACGCCACGAGGGTGAGCTTTTGGATCATTGCTGAACACATGTAGCATGTAAAAGTGGCAGTTCCATGACAGTGTCCTGTTTCGACATCAAACTACTTCATTCTGCTCGTTGACGTTCTTGTGTGAAGAAAAATGCAACTAAAAAGGTGAAAACTATCACATAAACAAGAATGCCCTGATAAGTGCATTTGTGTGCATGCTTTGTGGCCTCCGCTCCCGCGATTGAAAATGCATTAGAAGGGGGTACAAACACCCCCTTAGACCCCCTTACACCCCCTACACAGCTCATAAAGCCTTGCATCCATCCATGCTGTTACATATTTCATTGAATCATCACAAAAGATGTCTCATAGTAGATGGTTAGTGATCAGAGTGGCAAAATTTAGACGTTCGCAACATCAATATTAAATACCTAATAAACTGCATTCCTGTGTACAGTACTGAAAACTACTCAAAACAATAATATGTAAAAAAATAATATGTTTAATTGTTCCCATTTATAATGCTTTTATACCCATGAATTTTGTTAAAACTGCCCCCCCCCCCCACACACACACACACAAAAAAACCCCAACACCCCTCAACCCAACCATATTGAAGATATTAATGTTTTCATAAACTGGCGTCTACTATAAAATTAGCCACTGCAGGCTATATTTAGTAACCAAAATTGAAATCTGCCAACATCCCTGGGATTAGTCAATGACATTGCGTGTAGAGTTGCTTGATCACTGCGCTAGCAACCCAGTTGCTAGGTTTACATCACATGGCATTGTTCCTGCCTGTGTATCTTGGAACAAAATGTCACACGTTTCACATACGGTTGTGTGACATGTTTGAAAAGTTTGTGGTACTGTATTGTAAAAGTAGGCCAAATAATCTAATAATGATAGACCAAACGTTTACAAGATCATGCTGTCCCATGTGACAACCTTCACAGATTGCGTTGACTGACGTGATCTCATTATGCCTGATTCGTCTTATCCTGCCATTGATTTCATGGTCGCTGGATGACCTGTTGTGAAGGATAAGTTACGTATAGCAGATAAGTGAGTGATATTATTCACTCAAGCTGCAATTACTCCATGCTGTTTGATGGTATTCTAAGTGAACATTACTGGTTTCATTTGCTGATTAAGGAGATGTTTTTTTCAAAAGGTTGGGCTGCGCTGATTAATTTTAAACTTGGGGGTCAACATTAATTTGGTGACTCAAAAATTCAAAATGCTTAGTTCAGTTTAAAGTTTAAACATATTTTATTCTCATGAAAAAGATTGGGCACAAGTTATCACAACTTAGAACGCCCTCTCCCATAGATTTACATGTATGCTTATTTACAGTTAATAAATCAAATGACAGAAAGGAAAGGAAAGAAATAGAGAAACGTATGTACATTCACACTGCTCACTCAAACCCTTTTGTTTTCTTTATATATGTATGTACATTCCTAAAAATGCTTCCGTTCACATGATTAGGTAAACTTGCATTTCCAACTAGCATCAGGTCAATATTAATATCAAAGGTCCCTTTCACAATTAGAAATAGTGAGTGTATCAATTCGTTTCTAGCTGATTTAAATAAAGGACATTCAATGAAAAAATGATATGAATTTTCACATGGGCTGCCACATCAGCATTTTGGATCCTCGTTTAAACCTTTTCCAAATGCTTCAAAGAGAGCACTGTTTAAAGTCACCATTCTATGCATATTGAATATTGGTCTGTTCCACCCGAGAAAAGGAAACATTTCCAGATCATCACCATACGCCAGTCTTTGAAATATGATAACGGTTTTGTTTTTTGTAGTGGATGGGTCTCCCCCGGACTTCTGGGATTTCCGGGGCTGGCCGCTGTTGCCTCAGAACCATGGCCGCAGCGAACCATGTATCTACACCCCCCAGCTAATGAAGCATATCTATGCAGACCCTAAGTTCATCCTCATCCTGCGGAACCCAACAGACAGGTTGGTGTTACGGCCTGATACTGTTTTCAGGTTAATGAAAAAGGTTTTAAAAATCTAAGAGATTCTATCTTGGCTCCTGGTGCCTATTTGGTTAAGATACCACAATTTTCTCTTTGCAGCTTGTGTTGTTTCCCTTGAAACAGTGCCTGGATGCACAGCAAAGGGAAACAACTCTAGCTGTGGCTTGGTGTTCTGTTTCAGACTGTACTCGTAATGTTTTTTATCTTGGCGTTCTTTTACAGACTGTACTCGTTATATTGTTTATCTTGGCTTTCTGTTACAGACTGTACTCGGAATATTGTTTATCTTGGCATCCTGTTACAGACTACTCAGAATGTTGTTTATCTTGGCGTTCTGTTACAGACTGTACTTGGAATATTGTTTATCTTGGCGTTCTGTTACAGACTGTACTCGGAATATTGTTTATCTTGGCATCCTGTTACAGACTACTCAGAATGTTGTTTATCTTGGAATTCTGTTACAGACTACTCGGAATATTGTTTATCTTGGCATCCTGTTACACACTACTCAGAATGTTGTTTATCTTGGCGTTCTGTTACAGACTGTACTTGGAATATTGTTTATCTTGGCGTTCTGTTACAGACTGTACTCGGAATATTGTTTATCTTGGCATCCTGTTACAGACTACTCAGAATGTTGTTTATCTTGGCGTTCTGTTACAGACTGTACTTGGAATATTGTTTATCTTGGCGTTCTGTTACAGACTGTACTTGGAATATTGTTTATCTTGGCTTTCTGTTACAGACTGTACTCAGAATGTTGTTTATCTTGGAGTTCTGTTACAGACTACTTGGAATATTGTTTATCTTGGCTTTCTGTTACAGACTGTACTCGGAATATTGTTTATCTTGGCATCCTGTTACAGACTACTCAGAATGTTGTTTATCTTGGAATTCTGTTACAGACTACTCGGAATATTGTTTATCTTGGCATCCTGTTACACACTACTCAGAATGTTGTTTATCTTGGCGTTCTGTTACAGACTGTACTTGGAATATTGTTTATCTTGGCGTTCTGTTACAGACTGTACTCGGAATATTGTTTATCTTGGCATCCTGTTACAGACTACTCAGAATGTTGTTTATCTTGGCGTTCTGTTACAGACTGTACTTGGAATATTGTTTATCTTGGCGTTCTGTTACAGACTGTACTTGGAATATTGTTTATCTTGGCTTTCTGTTACAGACTGTACTCAGAATGTTGTTTATCTTGGCGTTCTGTTACAGACTACTTGGAATATTGTTTATCTTGGCTTTCTGTTACAGACTGTACTCAGAATGTTGTTTATCTTGGAGTTCTGTTACAGACTACTCAGAATGTTGTTTATCTTGGCGTTCTGTTACAGACTACTTGGAATATTGTTTATCTTGGTGTTCTGTTACAGACTACTTGGAATATTGTTTATCTTGGTGTTCTGTTACAGACTACTCAGAATGTTGTTTATCTTGGAGTTCTGTTACAGACTACTCAGAATATTGTTTATCTTGGCATAGTGTTACAGACTACTCAGAATGTTGTTTATCTTGGCGTTCTGTTACAGACTACTTGGAATATTGTTTATCTTGGTGTTCTGTTACAGACTGTACTCAGAATGTTGTTTATCTTGGAGTTCTGTTACAGACTACTCAGAATGTTGTTTATCTTGGCTTTCTGTTACAGACTACTTGGAATATTGTTTATCTTGGTGTTCTGTTACAGACTACTTGGAATATTGTTTATCTTGGTGTTCTGTTACAGACTACTCAGAATGTTGTTTATCTTGGTGTTCTGTTACAGACTACTTGGAATATTGTTTATCTTGGTGTTCTGTTACAGACTACTCAGAATGATGTTTATCTTGGCGTTCTGTTACAGACTACTTGGAATATTGTTTATCTTGGTGTTCTGTTACAGACTACTTGGAATATTGTTTATCTTGGTGTTGTGTTACAGACTACTCAGAATGTTGTTTATCTTGGTGTTCTGTTACAGACTACTTGGAATATTGTTTATCTTGGCGTTCTGTTACAGACTACTTGGAATATTGTTTATCTTGGTGTTGTGTTACAGACTACTCAGAATATTGTTTATCTTGGCATCCTGTTACAGACTACTCAGAATGTTGTTTATCTTGGCATTCTGTTACAGACTACTCGTGATGTTGTTTATCTTGGTGTTCTGTTACAGACTGTACTCAGAATGTTGTTTATCTTGGCGTTCTGTTACAGACTACTTGGAATATTGTTTATCTTGGTGTTGTGTTACAGACTACTCAGAATATTGTTTATCTTGGCATCCTGTTACAGACTACTCAGAATGTTGTTTATCTTGGCGTTCTGTTACAGACTACTTGGAATGTTGTTTATCTTGGCATTCTGTTACAGACTGTACTCAGAATGTTGTTTATCTTGGCGTTCTGTTACAGACTACTTGGAATGTTGTTTATCTTGGTGTTCTGTTACAGACTGTACTCAGAATGTTGTTTATCTTGGCGTTCTGTTACAGACTACTTGGAATGTTGTTTATCTTGGCATTCTGTTACAGACTGTACTCAGAATGTTGTTTATCTTGGCGTTCTGTTACAGACTACTCAGAATGTTGTTTATCTTGATATTCTGTTTCAAACTGTACTCAGAATGTTGTTTATCTTGGTGTTGTGTTACAGACTACTCAGAATGTTGTTTATCTTGGCGTTCTGTTACAGACTACTTGGAATATTGTTTATCTTGGCGTTGTGTTACAGACTACTCGCAATGTTGTTTATCTTGGAGTTCTGTTACAGACTACTTGGAATGTTGTTTATCTTGGTGTTCCTTTACAGACTACTCAGAATGTTGTTTATCTTGGCATAGTGTTACAGACTACTCAGAATGTTGTTCATCTTGGTGTTCTCTTACAGACTACTCGGAATCATCTTAGTGTTCTGTTACAGACTTGACTCATCATATTGTTGAATTTGACATTCTGTTACAGACTGTACTTGGAATGTTACAGACTAATCGGAATGTTGTTTATCTTGGCGTTGTGTTACAGACTACTCAGAATGATGTTTATCTTGGTGTTCTGTTACAGACTACTCAGAATGATGTTTATCTTGGTGTTCTGTTACAGACTAATCGGGATGTTGTTTATCTTGGCGTTCTGTTACAGACTGTACTGGGAATGTTGTTTATCTTGGCGTTGTGTTACAGACTACTCGAAATGTTGTTTATCTTGGAGTTCCGTTACAGAGTACTCGGGATGTTGTTTATCTTGATATTCTGTTTCAAACTGTACTCGGAATGTTGTTTATCTTGGCATAGTGTTACAGACTACTCAGAATGATGTTTATCTTGGTGTTCTGTTACAGACTGTACTCAGAATGTTGTTTATCTTGGTGGTGTTCTGTTACAGACTACTCAGAATGATGTTTATCTTGGTGTTCCATTACAGACTGTACTCAGAATGTTGTTTATCTTGGTGTTCTGTTACAGACTACTCAGAATGATGTTTATCTTGGCATAGTGTTACAGACTACTCAGAATGTTGTTTATCTTTGTGTTCCGTTACAGACTACTCAGAATTTTGTTTATCTTGGCATAGTGTTACAGACTACTCAGAATGTTGTTCATCTTGGTGTTCTGTTACAGAGTACTCGGGATGTTGTTTATCTTGGCGTTCTGTTACAGACTACTCAGAATGATGTTTATCTTGGTGTTCTGTTACAGACTACTCAGAATGATGTTTATCTTGGTGTTCTGTTACAGACTAATCGGGATGTTGTTTATCTTGGCATTGTGTTACAGACTACTCAGAATGATGTTTATCTTGGTGTTCTGTTACAGACTACTCAGAATGATGTTTATCTTGGTGTTCTGTTACAGACTAATCGGGATGTTGTTTATCTTGGTGTTCTGTTACAGACTACTCAGAATGATGTTTATCTTGGTGTTCTGTTACAGACTACTCAGAATGATGTTTATCTTGGTGTTCTGTTACAGACTACTCAGAATGTTGTTCATCTTGGTGTTCTGTTACAGACTACTCAGAATGTTGTTCATCTTGGCGTTCTGTTACAGACTAATCGGGATGATGTTTATCTTGGCGTTCTGTTACAGACTGTACTGGGAATGTTGTTTATCTTGGCGTTGTGTTACAGACTACTCAGAATGATGTTTATCTTGGTGTTCTGTTACAGACTAATCGGGATGTTGTTTATCTTGGCGTTCTGTTACAGACTGTACTGGGAATGTTGTTTATCTTGGCGTTGTGTTACAGACTACTCAGAATGTTGTTCATCTTGGTGTTCTGTTACAGAGTACTCGGGATGTTGTTTATCTTGATATTCTGTTTCAAACTGTACTCGGAATGTTGTTTATCTTGGCATAGTGTTACAGACTACTCAGAATGATGTTTATCTTGGTGTTCTGTTACAGACTAATCGGGATGTTGTTTATCTTGGCGTTCTGTTACAGACTGTACTCAGAATGTTGCGTATCTTGGTGTTCTGTTACAGACTAATCAGAATGTTGTTTATCTTGGTGTTCTGTTACAGACTACTTGGAATATTGTTTATCTTGGTGTTCTGTTACAGACTGTACTCGGACTACTTCTTCCTGCGTCAGGGCGACACCCCTGAAGATTTCCATGAAGATGTTCAGAAATCCCTTCAGATTCTGGCCAACTGTCAGAAGAAGCACAGTCAGAGGCAGTGCTACTTCAGTGCAGATGTGTACAAGAGACTGACAGTATGTTACAGTAGAAAGTCATGTTGAGTTTCTAACCAAGGAATTAATCATTTAAGTTGTCTTCCCAAATATGTCAGTTGAGGGAAGTTGGAGCATGGAGAGTGCTAACCTTTCTTACTTGGGTAGTGTTAAAGTTTCCTTAATTCAGCTTGACATCCCATTGAAAACAACCCTTGCAGGTCCACTCAGTATCCTGGCAAACTTGGAGGAAGACCTTCTGTGATTTTCCCATGCTAAACAATCTCATTAAAATCAGATTTTGGTGCTCGCTGCCGCTGAACAAAGATCTAAGGATATCCCATTACCAGTCGCGTAAGAATGATCAGAAGCTTCTCTTTCCAGAATGGGAAAGGGACAGTCAAAATGTGTTTTCTGATCATGCATCCTTGAAAAGAATAAAACAGGGCATTCTGAATGACAGTTAATCTTTTCAAACAAAAGACACATTCCATAGCCTGTGGGTAGTACTGCCATACAATCTTTGCCATCTCTTAGACATTCCAGAAATTTCTTTTGCTCTTGTTTCAAATTTTCAACTTTGTCCAAAACATTTTCAAAGCGTAGTGTGCAACGGCAGTCTCCTGTCAAGTATTGCCATAAAGCTTGAGAAAGCTACTTTCTGATTAGCTAATGTCTACTACTAGTTAATCATTTCATTAAATCAGTTTGCGAAAGGTGGTTCTGCATGTAATGGGATGTCTTCAGACCCATGTAATGAACACTAAGATCCAATTATAATTAGATTGCTGTGCTAAAATTTACATTTGAAACCTCACGCTGTAGGTTCGGTTCATATTTAGTTTAGCGTGGTTGAATCTTCGGGTAGCTTAGCTCTACATTGAAAACACAGTCTGTTATCTCCTACATCACTGCAGCAAGATGACGATCATGGTCATCCTGACAAGGAGCATCCGGCACAGGATGAAGAAAAGTCATGGAAACCTTGTGTAAACTTATACTTGATACAACTCCTTCATCCCAGTAAGAGACCGCCTCCGTGGTCTTGTGGTAGAGCGTCCGCCCGGAGAGCGGAAGGTCCAGGGTTCGATCCTGGGCCGCGTCATACAAAAAGACGTTAAAAGATTGTACTTGTTGTTACCCTGTCTGGCGCTCGGCATTAAGGGTCTAAAACAAGGACTGGTCGGCTCGGAGTCAGTATACTGTGTCTGAGTGGGGTATTCATGTTAAACTGCTGCATGGTATCTCTGTGAGCTAGCACTATAAATCGGCATCAGTCCGGACCAGTACAAGCAGCCACACACACACATACACGTGCATGCACGTCGCTATATAAGTGCAATAATCTTGGACGCGACGTTAAACCCAATTTCACCTCACCTCATCCCAGTAAGGACATGTGGTGCCTGCTGTTATTGTTGGATGTAAATTACATCTACAGTCCGTTTTGGCTCCAAATGAGAACGATGAAGTGCAAAATTACTAAAAATCGGAAATAGTCTATTAAATGTCAATAAGTACACGGCAATGAATACCCTGTACCCAACAATATCTGCTGTTTTTTATTTTTATTCCCATTCACTGGAAAAAGTTGTTTATGAAACTGTCATGTTATGTTTACAAGTTGGCGTCTTGAACGGAGGGGGCACAACGGTAGGAGGAACAGCACAAAACGCGTACTGCACATGCTACGTAGTATACGTTGTTGTCGACTGACAAGATGGGCTACTCAGCTGATGTGAAACACTAAATGTATTAGGTGTATAACTTCTTTCAGTGTGAAGCAGTTAGTGGAAAACCATTTAATGCCGTTAATAAATACTTGAAACAAGCTTTTGACATATAATAGACTATTCCCGATTTTGAGTTAGTTTGCAATTCATTATTCTCATTCGGAGCCAAATGACTTACATTGTACCAGATAATATTTTGGTTGCACCTATTGGCACACTTCTAAATACCCTGCAGTTCTCAGCCATGTGTCAGTCACAGCATGTCTCTTGTTTTAATCACATATTTTAACACAAATTAATGTACCGTATTCATCGTAATAAGCGCCCAGGGCACTCTCAAAATTAGAAATAGGGGGCTCTTATTAGAGTATTATTTTGTTGAAAAAAACAGAGTTGAAAGATAAATTTCATGGTTTATGCTGATAGCCTGAAATGTTTATTTTCGACAGATATATTTTTCCAGAATTTAATTGCCCATAGTTAAGGGTGCATATAAACACACGAGTGTGTAATATACGCGAATAAATAAGTCTTTTGTACATTTATCAATCTGAAGGGGTGCTAATTGGGATTGTTCTCTAGCCAATATATTAACAAATATTAAATCAATAACATATTTTTGTGTTAATGTATTTCAGACACGAATACACTTCGGATGTTATAGTTTATTTCTGAAGGAATGGTTGAAAGCCTTTCCACTGCGACACTTTCTTGTCTTGAAGACTGAGGAGTACTCGAAAAACATCACTAACCACATGAAGATGGTCTACTCTTTCCTTGATCTCAGTAAGTGACTACATCTGAAATAAGGTTCAACCTACTTCATTGATGTGGCAGCGATAGATATTGGCACTGGTCCTATCGTCCTTGCCAAACTGCCCAAGGTATAAGAACTAGTAGAAATTAGACTAGACTAGTGGATTAAAACTGTTAGTTTCTCTTGCTGGGTGTTATTCAACACCCGAGGCTAGACCTTTTACAATTTCTTCAATGTTTTTTATCAACGTGGGTATCATTTAGAACATGAAATATAAGTTTTTGTTTTGTCTGGTACAAATCTGTCTTTTGACATTGTTTAATGATATTCCTATTGAATTCAATCATGTCTCGATTTTTATGGTAGCTGCATAGTGAGATGAAACATTTGTTTTGTTTGTTGTTTAACTCCGCACTAAGCAATATTCCAGCTGTATGATGGTGGTCTGTGATTAATCGAGTGTGGACAAGACAATCCAGTGATTGACATCATTAGCATCGATCTATGCAATTAGGATGCGATGACATGCATCAACCAATTCAGCGAACCTGACCACCCAATCCTGTTAGCCGCCTCTTACCACAAGCATAGTCACCTGTTACGACAAGCATGGGTGGCTAAAGACCAATTTTAACCAAGAATCTTCACAGAACAAGCCTGGTGACATGGTCATTTTGAAACTAAGCTGCTGGAGAAAGGGTGTATTCTTTTATCATTGACTCACCTATTTCATTCCCACTGTGTATTGGTTTTGAAGGAAAATGTATTGAGTCTCTAATAGTAGGTAATGGCCTGACTTTCATATTGCTGTCTATTGTAATAATGGTTCATCTATTGCGCGACATACCACAATATACCTGAATGTCAATAGACCCATATATCAGACTTTTTTTTCACTTTATCCAACATTTGCTGGATGTTGCTATGGTCACAATCTAGGAAGCAGGTCCTGATTAGTTTCAGTTTTTTATCACAGGAATCAAGTTCCTGACTTCTGAATTTCATGATTTCAATTTGACTTGTCACTTATGTAAACCTTGCCAACAAGATGAAAATATTCATGATTTAGAAAAACACAAAAAAACAGAATTTTCCAAAAACATCCTGATACATATTCTTTAGCATCTTAAATCATGGTGTTCCGGTAATACTCTCTTCCCACATCAAGTTGACAAGTGATAAAACTGAAGGGAACTGTATACGGCACACATGGTCACAAATTGGTTCAAGTGAAGCCATGTTGTTGATGGGTGACTATGTTCGGCAGCTTGACTCTTGAGAGTTTCTAGGCCTTGTCTCTTGCTCCCACACTGATACATGTTACATGTGTGGTCTCTTGACTTTGACCAATATGCTCCTGTTCACACAGGAAGGAATGGGTACCCAGTAAGATGAGATGGTAATATGACCTTCAAGCGCTTCACAGCTTAGGTTGTATACTCCCTAGGCAGCCAAGAACTAAGTTTGAGGGCATGATGATGATGATGATAACAAAGATGATGATGATGATGATGATGATGATGACGATGATGATGATGATGATGATGGTGATGATGATAGCAATGATGATAGCAATGATGATGATGATGATGATGATGATGATGATGATGATGATGATTTGTTGAAAGTTTCGTGAAACTAAACTCCCTCCCTCACTCACTCTCTGAAACTCACTCTGAAACTCACTCACGCACTCTGAAGTAATTCTGTGTATTTCAGGCCAGGTGTCCATGGACTTGTATGAGGACATTGAGGACCTGAAGAGGAGCCGCGTCACAAAGAAGAAGAAGAATGCTGCGCCCATGTTAGACAGCACCAGGGGGATCCTGGATCAGTTCTATGCACCTTGCAATCAGGAGCTGGCAGATCTGCTGGGCGACAAGAAGTTCCTATGGCAGTAATACTTCCTGGATTTTCCGAGAAAGTTAAAGAGTCCCATATTTTGCATAATATAGCTGAAAACAAGGCTTGTTGTTACATTATTTGTTATTTTGGCACTGCATACAGTGATTCATGTCAAACCAGTACTGCATATCTCTGTGTATGAGGCGAGTTTATTGTACCTCGAATTAGGGGCCTTTCAAGGGGGGTTGTCTTGTACACAGGGTCGAAGAGTTTTGATGTTTTTCCCCCCAACACAGACATAACTGTGAGCACGTAACACCGGAAATACCATGTCAACAAATCCATACTGAAGTACGCAAACTAATCATGTCTGGTTATATAAACAGTTCATTATATATCTGGACTTACCTTTGTTATCTATTATATTAATTTTATTCAAAATTTCATTCAATATTGTTTCTTTTCATTTCGGCAAAATTCATGATGTCAAATTGCAGGAGATCCCTCAGACATTGGATAAGGTCTATTGTGAATATTTATGTCATCAGAATTGAAGTTATTGTTTAGTTGATATCCTCAATAAGATGGATACTGCTAACAAGTTATTTATATGAAGCCATCAAGCGATACCCAAAGACTGGCAGACCTTAGGGATGTCTACACTTGATCTACTTATGTCACTTGTCCTTTTTTCACAAGTGTTATGATCGTCAGTACATGATCATTTCAAAGTATCTCATGATTATCAGTGGAGTATTCCACAGCAGATTATCAAGCCTGTTTGAGATGAAGACTACTGTCTTCTCTCCTCATGTGTATTGGTATGGTGTTGTTTGTTGTTTGTTGTGTATCCACCATCACCCGTTAATGTTGAACAGTTATGTAATTGCAGAACACAGCTTAATTCTTCGTTTTAATGAAGGAAAATAATGTTAGTTGTGATGTCTCGAAGCACTTTGACCTTCAGATAGGAATCTTGGGTGTACTTAACTTTCGTTTTGGACTCAAACAATCACCAATGTCCAGATGAAAATGTTCTTTATTGTCATCTCGCTGCATCATCACCATTATAGCATTATCATCAAGAATGAAAAGAATCAAGTAGAGACTATGTTTCAGGAATATAATTAACTATTTTTGTATACAGAAAGTGCATGTCACTATATGACATGATGCTGTCTGTATGGTTTGTTTGTTTCTCATCTCCCATCAGTCATAAAGTACCAGCCTGCTAAAAAAAACAGAATAAAAAAATATATTTGTTTGATATCAACATGATCAACCCATTCAGATGACTGACTATGCACCAAGTTGCCCCTATGTGTTAAAAAAAATCTCTTTCATCAGAAAATACTTGTTATGTTTATTGGAGTGAACTTAAAGAAGGGAAGTAACTCTATTTTCTGATATTTTTCCTTTTTATGATGCTCTTTCCAGCTTTATGCAGTAGTGAAGCTACTATTGCATTTGAATTTGATTCAATAATGATGCCATGAGTTTTAGCATGTGCGTATGGAAAATGTACTTTGTTTGCACATGGAGATGAGAAACACAACATGGTATGGATTCAATCTCATAAAAATCAGACCTCAGTTCTCGCTACCGCTGAACAAAGATCTGAGGACATCCCATAAGGGGTCACATCAGAAGGACCTTTCTTCCGACCAATCAGAGCATCGCTTACCAGATTATGAAAGTGACAGTCGGAATGTGATTTCTAATCATGCAACCACGAAACCATAGTTACGGGTTTAACGACTGAATCCATACAATCTAGACCATCTATTAGCCATTCCAGAATGTTCTTTTGTTCAGGTTTCAAATTTGTAATCGAGACTTTGCCAAAATATGTTTTTGGTCGCCAATTTGAAATTAGTGCCATAAAGCACGAGAAAGCTGCCTTCTGATTGGTCATTCCATTGGTCGGTCAAAGTTCGTGCAAGGTCGGTCTGACGTGACCCATAATGGGATGTTCTCAGATCTTTGTTCAGCTGTAGCGAGAACTAAGATCTGATTTTAATGAGATTGGGTATGGATTGTGAGTGTAGGGCGGCCTCCTGTTGTTATTCTTTATATCAGGACTGTATATCAGTTATGTTTATGACTTGATGCAGTGCCATATGTGTGTATGTGGATCAGGTGATAAGATTGTGCCAAATACCTACACATCAACCAGTTATCCAGATGTGTATGTTGGAGAGCCTTTTGAAAACAGGACAGATTTGATCTTGTTTTGCAGGTTTAGTAGGCCATTATGTCAACACTGTGCCAGTTTTCTTCACAATGCATGTGCAATGCATATATAAGACACAAAATATGATGTTATCTTAATGACCTTGTATTCCGTATATTGTTTTTAATATTCCTGTTACTAAGGTTGCTGGCTTTGCTTCCAAAAACATCCTCACCAAATACATCTTTGAACATTTTCGATTTGGGAGGAGGCTGTTTGAAGCAGGCTGATCTATTGATATTTTTAAGCATGACAATCTGAATTTGATACATGGAGAAGATTGTACAGCACCAATATTGTCTATTGTATATCTACCAAATTCCTGTTAAATGGTTTGGAAACAGGGAAGTCACGCCTGGAAACAGTTTTAAATTATTTTAGATGCAATTTTAAAAAATGTAGAAATTGAAGTAGTTGCTTGTTGGGAAACTTGATATTTTTTTATAATTAATTGATGATAAATTTATATTTATTGATAATTATTTTTTATTTTAATATATGTTTTCTTGACTTAGGGATGTTTTTAAAATGCAAAAAGTCATCTTTGATGACCAGGCTGACAATTGTCTCCCAAAATTCCAGCTTAGGAACCTTTGACCTTGTAGATTTGAACAAATACTACATTCCTGGAGGAAGGTTTTATATTCCTACATCACTCAGATTTGAAGTTGCTGAAATCGATGCATTTTCATCATATCAACTATTTATCAAAGTATGTATGAGTTATGCAAAAATTATTTAACCATTCCCTAGACTCTAGCAATGAAATTGTTAGATTTACCTCATACAAGCATGGTATTTTGAGGGCTTGTTTGAATCTCATGGTAACATTATTATTGTTGTATGATGTTACCAATAATGTTTTCCTGAATTGTTGATGATTTATTTCCAATGGCTTTTGCTGGATTCATGTGCCTTAATACTTTAAGCTGACAGAACTGTTATAAAACCCAACAAACGATGGCTGATTTCTATGTGTGGTAAGCCACAGGCAGTTACCTCCCTTTGTTATTACCTTGCTCTCATACTGTAATCTTCCCACAGAGTTGGATATGATATTCATCAAGGTAGTATTGTATTCTGTTTTACTGACAATGGCTTAGGATTTTGAAGCATGGAAATCAGTTAAAAATAAATAATTGCCTTTTTTAAAATTGTTTTCTTGGGAACTGGTTGTTTAAATTGTTTTATTTTTTTCCTTATGAAACCTGTCAGTATCAGAGTTTACAGTACACTGAAAATGCATTAGTCCAGATGGTATCGTTGCCACTGAATTTGTCTGGATTAACAGATCAGTGTGAAAGAGTAATATTCTTTTCATACAATTTTCTTGAGAATTATCGGGAAAACAGAGCTAATGGGGTCTGGACTACAGTCCATTAACCATCATTCTGGCGCCTGTCTTTTCATAATTATTTTCCATTAAACATGCAATCACACGACGAAAGTTGGTTATTATTAAAAATTCCAGTTTTTAATACTTCATGTCCGAATAAATATATTTTTTCATTGTTATTATGTAATTTTGTGACTGTTGGCATGGCTCTGTAACGGGGGTAAGAACAGACGATTGAACGTCTCACAACAATGACATAATGTGTGTCAAACATGCTTGCTGCAGACATGACCCGAGGTCACCCTACACCTGTGGTTGCACCAACAGTATTTTCATTTATTTTTTTAAAAAATTTTTTTTCAAGCAATTTGCACAATTTATTCCATTTTGCATCATATTTTATATTTCAATGTCATACATGGAGTGTGCATGGATTGATTGTTACATTTAGGATAATTATTGTAGCGAGATATCTTGAAGGACTATATTCTGATTATCTCCCTGATAAACTTTTAAGACCTGCTGATGACGAATCAAAGGGGCCCATCCCAAATCCCTAAAAAGAAGGAAAAGCTTGACAGTTTGACAAGTAGATATTGAGAAATGTCATTCCACCTATCATTATTGATTGAAATAATATGATGACAAGACATTTAACATGGATTTTCTGACAATTCCTCATCTGATGTAATGTCTGGACTACTTGGAAGGTGTTTTAATCAACAATTCCAGAATAATATCAAGTTTCATGTATTAAAATAGTTAAATTCATATTTAATTTCAAAACTCATTTTAATATATTTACAGTCTTTGAGACATTCCCTCATCATCGGCCTGGATATTAAGGTGACCTTGGGTCATGCAAGCAGCAAGCATGTTTGACCACATTATGTTATAGTTGTCAGATGTTAAATCGTCTGTTCCTACACACACTGTTGACGGTCACAAAATTACATGATAACAATAGAGATTATTTTTATTCGGACGAAAAATATTACAAAACTGGTATCTTTAGTTGGGTTAATGATCTTTATTCAATAATAACTATTTTTCGTCATGTGTTTGTGTGTTTTATGGAAAATACTCTTGGAAAACCAGGTGCCCAAATGATGGTTGATGGACTACCATGAGCCTTCACCACATTGCAGACAACAAATGTGTATGAGTGTATGCAGCAATCTGATGGGTTGGAAAATATTATACAGTGGTATTAAAGTTTTGAAATCTGGACTTATCATTGTGCATTTACCCTGTCCCAAAGATGGAAAATCCTAGTATTTGCAGACTCAACAACAGACATCTAGGAATGGGTCTTACCATGTCTACTGTCGTGTCTCAAAATCATATTACAAGAATGTCTTTCACAGGGAAATTTTATTCTTCATCACTCAAGTTATGACATGGCACACTGTTAAAAATGAATGGCTGCTTGTCTGAAGGATGCGTTGGACCGTAGGGGAAGCTGAAAGAGGCCTGCGGTTAGATCGATCATTTGTTTGGCAGATTTTGTAGCTGTATTTGAGGTACAGATTTGTTACTTCCTCAGAGTATAGTGGGATTCTGAGCCAGTCTCACTTTCCCTCATTGATGTTAGTTCTGTTGTTGATAACCTATAAGTGGGCATTTAATCATACTTGATGATTTGTAGGATGTATAACATGTGTTGTCCTTACATATGGAATACTGTAAGGGACATTACCACGCTCTTGCATTCTCGCGATCTCGATCTTTGGAAACAAGCTAAATATGCCAAAAACATGAGAATGCGAGTTCGCAAGAACGCAAGATTTTGGTCAAATATCGCGTTCTCGCGATCTCGCATTCTCGTGTTTTTGTCAAAAGTTGACAACGCGAGAATGCGACATTTGGACATGATGAGGGAGATCGCGAGAAAACGAAATGTCGCATTCTCGCGATCTCGCATTCTCATGTTTTTGGCATATTTAGCTCGTTTTCAAAGGTCGAGATCGCCAGAATGCGAGATCGCGAGAATGTCCCTTACAGTATTCCATACTTACATGCTTACATTTAACCAATGAAAAAACTTTCTCAATTCAGGTGCAAGTTGTCACTAATGAGATGTATATACTAGCCAAACAAATACTAACAGCATACAAGGTAACCAGTCAAAATCAAGATGAGATCTCTAGCTAGAAATATTTATTTATATCATACTGTGTATGACATTTTATATCTCAATATTTGAGATGGACTTCTACAAGACTTATAGTGATGTCATATTTATTTAGAATGTATTGTCAACATGTGCATGCTGTTTGAGCCTTGACTTATATTTATCCCTATGTACTGATGATATCGTCATGTACTTGCCTCAAATACTTATTTATTGGACTTATGAGGTAATGTATGTTTGAGGTATTCTGTATAATGTAATGTATATACGGTACTTATAGTGTGGGTTCGAATCCCACATTTACCCTGATTATGTTTCTAGGTTTGTCAGCACCATACCGATGCATGTGGGTTTCACCAAACTGGTAAACATCTAAGACCTGAACCACTTGGGTTATTTCCGCCACCATTAATATAATTTTTTTAATTTGAAGTTTACACGATATACAGCTTTTCCATTGGGTGAGAGGTCAGTCATATGAGATCAAAATTGACATTCTTAAGTGTACGAATGACACAATTTGATGTTCATATGTTTTTCATGAGACTGTATTTTTGAAATGACGTACACACTGACGGACTACTTCCTCATTCCTGGGGGAACCTCTGGGAATCCCTAGCACGAATACATACAGAAACGTTTTTTCTGATCATTTGTACCCTTTAATCCTGAACTCAGCGTTTTAGTCTACATTGGGAAATGTCAGAGAGTTTGATTGCAAGCTCTGACATTCATATAGTTTGGCCCTCACTCTATGAACGTTCATTCTCCAATGAACTCACACGAAGTGAAAGTCAATTCTTAAGTGACATGCATTGATGTGACTGAAATACTGTTCAAATGGCGTTAAATGAAACTCACTCTCTGCTGTACTCCGACTTCTGGTAGTTATGATTTACTGACAGAAGTATGTTTGAAGTCATATGTATCAATACATGATTATCATCAATATTATACAGGCATTTGTAATAACTTGTTTAATGCTTCACCAAGGGAATACCACTGAGGTTCCATAATTCAGTATGCTGCAGGATGTCGGAATCTGCCTGCTGTGGATTCAGATCTCAGAGCCCCTTGACTACCATCCCTACGATGTTATCAATATATTGATAGACTTGTTGCACAAAAATTATCTGCCACACTTTGGTTTGACCCTGATGATTACCTATATGGCACAATCTGACTGAAATACTGTAGGGCCACTTTGTTTGAGTTATGCCAGAGTATTTCAGTTACGTCCAGTGTGTAAAAGTCTTGATCTGAGGACCTCGTGAAGATCTGGGTTGGAATAGGTCCTCAGCAACCCATGCTTGTTTTAAGAGAAGACCGACAAGATCCGGTGGTCCAGGTAGCTGAGTTGGTTGATGCATGTCATCGTGTCCCAAATGCGTCGATTGATGGTTGTGATGTCAGTCACTGTATTGTCTGGTCCAGACTCAATTATTTACAGACTGCTGTCACATGGCTGGAATATTGCTGAGTTTGGTGCTACACAATGAACAAACATAAACTTGGCTGAGTTAAACCCACAGTGAAGCAGGGTCCTTGTTTGCCACGTTATTGATGAAGGGTATGATGCTGACAACCACAGATGATAATCAGGAAGAACTGGGGATTGGAATCCGTTGTCAGTGGACAGGGACACCGCTCTGAACAGGGAATTGTGGAGCCCCAGACAAATCACTCTCTGAAAGGTACCATCTTTCCAGTTTTGTTTTAGTCATCTTTATTATGTATTGGTTTTAACATGTTCAAGTTATTTTTTTACAAATGGTACCATTGATAGTTTACATATGTCACTGGATACTTATTCAGCATGTTTTACATGCCTGTAATTACTATATGCTTTATTGTTTCCTGTGCCTGTCTTATCTTTTACATCCCATATACCAAATGTTGCCAGTAGAACTTTACCAAAGTATACTCAGACACATAAGAAATGCAACATGTTTATGTCCTTATGACTTTGATTGTTTCACCAGTGAATGCCCCTGCTTGTTTGTTGAACAAGTAGTAGTGTTAGGGAAAAGCTTGGAGTGGTCACAGATGAGTTTCAAGAAAAGAGCAATTGTATTTAAGGTGCAAGTAACATTGAAACAAATTATCAGTTATCCCAAAAAAGTAAAAAGTCCAAACGAAAGGGGTAAAATTACATGGTCTGTAATCGGATTCCAAAACAAAACTGCTTTTGGGTGTGGCTTAAAGCTACTAGCGCGGCAGTGCAATGACAAATGTTTTTATTGGTTGATATGTAGACTTGGTTGCAACGTCTGTCTACTATATGTTCTATCTTGTGTTTGTTAGCAGCTATATGGATATGCCAGGAAGCGGTCAATCAAGAGCAAATCTAACAGTATTGCTATTTCTGTTTATCCTACAAAAATAACATTGCATACATTGTTGAGTGTGTGAAATCGCCTTTTTTCTTGACATTGTGAATAATCAAAATACGAATTAATATCTGTGAATAGCTTTTTATGACCAAAGTCCTGTCTTGGGTCCATAAACCATCTGCTGGTCCTAAGTGCTCTTCCCTCTACTGACGGGGCCGTCGGGTAGCCTAGTGGTTAAAGCGTTTGCTCGTCATGCCGAAGACCCGGGTTTGATTCCCGGGTACAATGTGTGAAGCCCATTTGTGGCATCCCCCGCCGTGATATTGCTGGAATATTGCTAAAAGCGGCGTAAAACCTCCCTTACTTACCCTCTACTGACATCTATATGTTCAGTTGAAATGGCTGAGTCAGTGTTGCGTTTCTTTAGAGTTTGAGTATGAGGAAATGTTCATTTTTAGACAGTTTACATTGTGCAGATTGTGTCATCATATATTATATTATGTGATGTGTTAGTTTCACAGTGCCAACAGTTATGATCTTTATACATCAAATGTGAATTTATATTGAGCATTTTGAGAGGAATATCTTTTAAATTATTGCAATCAAGAATCCTCCTGGCCTTATGAGAATGTCAAGTGTCGTCCTTGTTACCCAGTGAAGCAATATGCTCTTGTTATTTCATATGTTTTAACTAACTTTACTAGAGAAGTGTTGATATTTTATTGATCTTTATTTGATACATCCTTTTTTAGAACTCTCTTGGCATTATGTATTTATACTTGTATTTATGAATCAAGTAATAAACAAAACAAGGACATTGAAAAATGCTTTTTATCATTATTTTTCTTTTAGTCCTTTTTAAGACATGCACCTTGTTTAACATACACATGAGCATTCTGAGTATACCAGTCAATAAATTAGTACCTTTCCGGACTCCCTTAGAAGTTCTCCTGAAACACTGAGATAGAACTTGGATTTGCCCATTAGACTGAATCAGGTAATCTAGTGTCAGGTATCCTGAAGACAAGTGGGGCGGTCGGGTAGCCTAGTGGTTAAAGCGTTTGCTCGTCACGCCGAAGACCCGGGTTCGATTCCCGACATGGGTACAATGTGTGAAGCCCATTTCTGGTGTCCCCCCATGATATTGCTGGAATATTGCTAAAAGCGGCGTAAAACCATACTCACACACACACACACTGAAGACAAGTAGAATTTTAGTTTTTAATGGAGTGCCCTTATATGTCACCACTTTCAGGTTAACATCTTCCCTGATTAGGGCCTTGTTGAAATATGCAAGGAAATCCATGATGTCTGTTATCTTCATGCCTATTTACGGTGCCTTTAGTCCAGTTGACAGAGCCAACTTATGAGCACAGTTGGCTGCCTGTACAAACTTGCTCACTTATATTCTATGCATTTTTCTTCTTTCAAATCAAAATCCCAAATGAATGAGACTGTGAACATTTGTTTAGCTTGCACCTGTTAAAACTACTCATAACTGAAATGTTTTGTCAAAAATTGTTAATACTGTTACTTGTTGAGATTGTCTGTTGTTGCCAATGTTGTGTGTATATCATGTGACTCTTTGTTGCTTGTCACACTGAGGAGGTAATTGTTCTTCTGAAATAATCTGACTTTGAAAATCCAACCAAGGTCTCCTTGTATACCTGTCTGTCTTTTATACATGTCAGTATTATTCTCCTATGATACTGATATTAGGGTCCAAGTATTTCATATTCTGAGGGTTGGTCCTGGGATTTTCAGCATTCAGCACCAAGACATACTATCGTTTTCTCTGAAAGAAGGTGCCGAAGAATCCTTTTTGGACCCACAGACCATTACTAAAGGAACATTCAGCGTAGCTCCTGAATGATTATGTACATGTAAAACCTGAGGACAAGTTATTTCTTTCCAACATGTTCAGGAACAGAATGTTTTCTTAGTCCTAGGGCCCCTCAAACTATCAAAGGGTTTTGTCTTTTATGTCTGTAATATGGACTATTGAATTTATGTATATTTCCTGTATTGTTGCAGCTGTATAAAGTTACTTATTTACTGTGCATGTGGTTTCTGTTGATGAAATTTATCTTTGGTCAATACTAGTGTGGGTTCAATTATCAACTGGTTATGTAAAATATACAATGAGAGTCTCAGTAGTTTGTGTGCCTGTTGGGATTCAGGTATACTGGCATTTAATCCCAGAAATAAAGTTATCTTATTTGAAAATATGTCTACAGAATAAACAAAATAAAATCCAAATGGAACCCAGAACAATCCTTAACTTAGGAGCCTAGAGCTGAGGCAGTCTAGACTTGCCAAATCATACTAGACTTGAGTTTGACTCCTTTTTCAATATATTTTCTTTGGTCTGGGAGACTAGGATTCAGGTTTAGAGGAGGTCCTCACTAACAGGGGCTTGTAACAGTCATGTAATGGATAGTCAGGCTCGGTGTTTGTTGATTGCATGTCATCGTACTCCAGGGTGTTGTACAGTGCTCATAATATCAGCCATTGGTTTATGTGGTCCAGACTCAGCTGATTACAGATCGCTGTGATAAGTTGAAATATTGTTTAAATTTTAAAAGACAAACCAATCATTTTGGGTAACATGACGACTGAATGATAGTTGCTAAAAACATTGTGAAATCTAAGAATATGAGGATCATGAGAATAAACCTTGGGGTCTTCTTGTGGGATATATATTTGGTATTTGATATTTGTGCTAACTATTTAACTGAAATTTAGTTTTCTGATCTGTAGGGTATTTAACCATCGTTATGACTATTTGACCATCCTCAATTCATTTATCTTTACACACGTATATCATTGTGGAAAGAAACTAGCATGTCAGTAAGATATTCAGTATACATGTACTTTCATAATGGATAATAAACCTTCATTTCACAGATTCGAGTTTAGTATTTTTATACCCCCAAGAGTCCGCGTGATTATTGCTTCCCAGCAGCCTATACTTTGAGGCAACACACCGGATCGGGTGGTAAGGCTCGTTAACTTGGTTTATCTCGTGTCATTGTACTCTGACGGTGTTGATCTTTGCTCATGATATTAATTCCTGGTTTGTCTCCTCCAGACTGTACTATTTACGGGCTGCTATTAAATAGATTTTATATTGCTGAGTGCAGTATTAAGCTACAAACATGCAAGCAAGTATATTTGTAACTTGACATCAGGTCCATGTGAGATTGTAACATTTAATCCTGGCAACATACGAACATGGCTGAAACAATTCTGTGCCTAGTACACAGGATGTATAGTACACTCTTAACAACATATATCAACTAGGCATGTATTGAGTACAATGCTTTCATTGCTTTCAGGCTGCATTTGAACCAAATACACAATCAGGCAGCATATGTCTGCAGGAACCACAGTGACTACGAATTCTTTGTGTAGCGTGAAGATCCAGGTTAGTTAAGGTCTTCAGCAAACCCTGCACCACCCCGCGTCTCTAACTGAAAGGGTCAACTCCAACAACCATCCATGCAGACATTGGTGTCAATTTTAGGTTATGATGCCTCTTCCTTTGACACTCTCAACGGATTTCAAGAGGGGCAGAGAGAGCATCGAAGATTACCCAATATCAAGAAGACCTTCAACTGACATCACTAAGGAACATGTTGATAACATACATGGGGTGATGGATGACTCACCACACGTTACAAAGCTGATGCAATAGGCACCTCTCATGACATACGTTTAGGCACGCTGGGTTTCAAGTCATCTGGATTCCGATCATAAACTCTCCAGGTTCATCACTCGTGTGATTTTACCTCGTATTGAAGCAGACCCAGCTGACTTTGTTTAGCGATTTGTAACCATGGATGAACCTTGGGATCAGCCAGAGACAAATCAACAGCCAATGCATTGGACATATATAACGTCTCTTTCGAAAAAGACGGTACATTCTGGCGGGCAAAGGACTCTTGAACTACCTCCAAAAAACATCTTCCCGAGGCAAGAGAGTTAACTGGCTAAAAAAGTCCAGTTCCCACCCTTGCCGAACTAGGCTGGTATTATGGAGTTTACATTTTGGCTGGACTAACGAGTCTTTGCATAGTCCAATCAAAATCGCGCACCGAAATCGAAATCCGGTTCGTAAACTGTCGTGCAGATTTTGATCGATTGCAGGATTTGCAAAGCATGTGCACCGCCAACTCGTTGTCAGCAGATATTTTCCAAATCTTTTCATGTTTTTAATCAAGGTGCTCACGTGATTTGGTGCATTTCGCGATGTAAGACCAATATAGATCTTGATTATCGATCAGATCGTCCTGACTGGGCGCCACCATTTTGTGTGAAACAAACGCAAGTAATACGACAGGTGGAATCTGATTGGTCAATAGGAGATGCCTAGAGGGGACATATCTGGTAATAGCCACTGGTTTCGCTACGATCGAGCCCAGTATTTCCAGTCTAGTTCGGAAAGGGTGGAAACTGGACTTTTAAAGTCAGTTAACTCTCTTGCCTCGGGAAGATGCCAAAAACGGTCAGACCATTAATGGACAATGGGCAACTACGTGATAATACCAAGGATAACTCTCCTTGAAAACAAAAGGTTTCTGGTTCAACCAGAACAACGTATCTGTCTTAGACAACGTATGCAATGTATTGTGGCTTCGAACTCATTGCAGCCTCTGTATTCACCGTATTTGGGAGCGTCAGACTTTTACATCATTCCCAAACACGAAGCAAGAACTGTCTGGCGAGCATTATACAAATGATGGTGACGTCATTTCTGACGAGGGGGCTTTAAGATCACAAGGAACGTAAGCATCATTGGCAGAGGTACGTGGACTTCCGAGGGGGTTAGGTACAACAAATTCATCAACCGACTCCATCAACACAGTCCATCACAGTCAGCCCCAGAATATTTCAGCTACCCCTCGTAAAAGCCTTACACATGCCCAAAAACCAGGGGAGTGATCGACCTTCCAGGGGACACGCTCTATCGACAAGACCACGGTTTCGGTCTTTACTATACTCTGTTTCGCAGCATATTAAGAATGTGGCATGTGTTCATGGTGTTCAAATATTATAAGTTGAAATGGAATATGAAAAAAGACCATCAGAATGTTAGGGATGTTTAAGAGTCTTCCAGATTTGCTTAAACTTTACAGTTGTTTATGCTGCTACAGTTCAAATAACACTGATAGCAGTAACCTTGTTCTATACTTTCTACAGGCCCAAGGGCAAACACGTATGTGATAAGTAACATGTTACGATGACTTTAGTTGTTTAATTACCAACTTACCCTAAAAGCGGATATCAAAAACTAAAATTGTGTGGGAACAAAAACATTTCTCCACAATTACTAAGCCGAGAGAAGACGGTCTCTAAATCTAAAATCTATATTAGTTCCTCTGAAAAGATAACATAGACTTAAATACGGGGTCCATCTCGTCACTGTTGTGAAAACCGAAGATTACATGATTAGTAATTGATTCTGGCTCACTCTGATCAGGCGACGGATCAACCAGCTGGTCTAAATGTCTCATATTGAACGAATATTTTATCTGGCCATGTCACAGTGACACTATGTGAGTACACCTAACCTCAGTCATGTACTAGGTAATCTAAGATAACAAAAGCTATGTTGACTTAAATCCAACAAAACCAGTCTAAAAGTTCACATTGCAACTAAAGCATGTTTGAACTGTCACTGATACATTATATACTAGAGCAGGAGAGGTTTGCGTAACAATTTACTGATATGTTTTTGTTTTGCCTCTTTGGGGTTAAATAAATACAATGTCCATTTGCAAGTTAACCGGATATTTGTCCACACGAGAAAACAATATGGCTCAGGGGTGAAACCTCAGCATTTTGGTTGAAGCTAGACACTGGTGGAGCAATGATTGATATCTTAAATTTTATCTTCAGACATTTCTGAGACAAAATAACTCTTAGAACTAAATAGCAGTTGTTGATGCTGTTGGTGTACTAGCCGGTTTAGAACGTACACGGACAGTGTTGTTGATCCTGTTGGTGTACTAGCCGGTTTAGAACGTACACAGACAGTGTTGTTGATCCTGTTGGTGTACTAGCCAGTTAAGGACGGACACAGACAGTGATGTTGATCCTGTTGGTGTACTAGCCAGTTTAGAACGTACACAGACAGTGTTGGTGATCCTGTTGGTGTACTAGCCAGTTTAGAACGTACACAGACAGTGTTGTTGATCCTGTTGGTGGACTAGCCAGTTTAGAACGTACACAGGCAGTGTTGGTGATCCTGTTGGTGTACTAGCCAGTTTAGAACGTACACAGGCAGTGTTGTTGATCCTGTTGGTGTACTAGCCAGTTAAGGACGTACACAGGCAGTGAGTGATTTCAAACGATGTTCTTCAGTTCTAGAATAATGACATCTTGAAGATTATGAAGAGTGCCATTTGTGTATATACATATCTTCGAGTCTTTGAGTACACAGTCGTATTATCAAACGTTTCAGGTCAATCTACATTTTGGCTTGTTTAGCCAAATCCTAAATCGTTGATAAACCTTTTTGCAGACTAAACCCATTTAATATTTCAGTCATATGAAGTACCAATCAAGGACTAGTAATGGAGTGTGATGTTGATAATTAAATCTAGGTCTCCCAGCAACTTAACATGTAGGGCAAAAGAATGATATAAGATTGCAACCTGCCTGTTCCCGCTTTACTACATGCACTCGTGTAAGAGGTGACTAACGTGATCGGGTGGTCAGGCTAGCTGACTTTGTTGATGCATGTCCTCGTATCCCAGCTGCGTAGATCAATCAAGATGTCAATCACTGGAATGTCTGGTCCAAACTCGATTATTTACAGACCGCCGTCATACAGCTTGAATATTGCTGAGTGCAGCGTTAAAGCACAAACAAACATGTACATGTATCTGTAATCAAAATTAGCACAAAGGTCAGTGGTTCCAGGGTATCAATCGGAAACAACAAATACAATACCCTGTTACACCGAGGATGGTTACGCATATGTTACTGATGCACTGAGAAGACCTCATGGGCCATCGTTGAAAATCAGTGAATACTGGCGATAATAATGTTCAGTCACAATGAGTTTGTTCGTGCGTGGCGTTGCGACATATTACGTCTTGCATACGTAAACAACCACAGGCCATTAGACACGTTATCATGTATAGCTGATCTTACCACTGTAATTCTGATGCTGCATAAAAAATGGTACTTGGAGGTGATGTAAGGTGAAATTGGGTGCAACGTCGTGTCCCATATTACTTCACGAGTGTAGCGACGTGCATGTAAGTGTGTTTGTGGCTGCATGGGGCTGCTTGTACTAGTCCGGACTTTTGCAGTTTAACATGGATACCCCACTTACAGACATTACACTGGCCCCGAGCCGTGAAGACTTTGTTTTATCGCTTTAACCCAGGGTAACAGCAAATATCTTTCAACGTCTTTTGGTATGACGCGGGCAGGGGATCGAACCCCCGACCTACCGCTCTCCTGGAGGACACCACTTCACCACGGAGGCTGTTGGGTACGCAAGAATTTATGATTATCACTGGGGTGTGAGACGTCAGCAGCGACAAGGGAAGCGCTGAAGACTGGTATTATTCACGAAAAGGGTGTGGTCTGATACGAATATATTACAAGCTTGTATTAAAAGATGGTCAAATTGATACGGTTTAAAAAGTTACACGGCTGAAAGTGACGTTTACACTCTGCGAACCATGCCACTTGGAAAGATGATTATGTATCCCGAAGTGGTAAAAGAATACCCGATATAGCGCTAGTATTTGCCCCGGCGACAAAGCACTTCCTGGTTCATGAAGGTGTACGACGGAGGGGGGTACCCAGCCCTATGGATTTGTAACTCGATCGCGGTGACAGGCGATAAGCTACACCTGTATTCACATCAGTAATCTCGCACGAGTTGCCCTACCTGAGCAGCGCAGTAAATAATGACCCAGTTTGATAATAACATTACGTCTTCAAAAGATGGCATGTGTTGTCTGACATGATCGGAACGCTAGTGAATTGATTTTGTACAGGTCACCTATCTACATCTGTGCTGTGTGGATTTTGTGATACATTACTGGACGACATATCTCCTGCATGGCGGTGTATGGACCCGTGAGGTAGGAAGTGCGAATCAGGTGGTGTAGATTGCCTCCAAATATCTGCGACACTCGCGCAGTTAGTGAGACACGTGTCTTGTCGATTACTTTTGAAATCAATATTTTAAATCACCCTGACTGATGGTTATCCAGGTTAGAAAGACAGACACAGTCAGTGTAGCTGGGACTTAGTCCGTCACACAGACCCAGAAACCAATGTATCCAATGCAGGCCATGCAAGTCTATAATAGTTGGCAAGTCTAGATTACTATTGTTTTTGGAAAATGAAGAGAGACTGGGCCTCTATTTGTTATATTGTATTAAGATAATTTAACGTTGTTTTCTGTAAAATATTTACGTTTCAGAGACTTGATTTTAGTCTTGCTGGGACTACGCGACGGGTCTTTTGTTAAAGGCGTACTCACGTCCCAGCTACCACTAAATATGCACTAATTTGACTCGCTCTAAACCATCAGCCGGATGTCACGAGCCGCTAAAGTTCATCCAAAAGAAGGTTTATGATGTCTCTATGTTCATGGGGAGTTGATAGGTTTTCTTACGGCCCGTGATCAAGCTGTAAACCTAACAACGAGACCGAAACATCATCTAATACAGAGAATGCCTGAACATATTTTATTTCATAATTAGAATGTACTTTTCACACCTACTCAAAGGCAAACGGCATTTATTGATACCTGACAATTATTATTATTATGATGATATGGACTACATTGCTTTACATATTGATCTCCTAGTCGTGTACACTGCCATTTCTAAACTAGTGTCCAAAAGAAACGATACCACCTGTTTGCAACGACATAAAAGAAAAACTAACCAATGCAGAAGTTTAGGATTGGTGTTATGCTTTTGAGAAATCCTTTCACAACATCTGTACAAAAATTTCATTTCAATAAAATCTGTACAACCAATATGACAAGCCTTTAAAGATGGGTGGGGTCGAAAAATGAACATTTCGTTAGAGCACTGATCACAGAAACAACGGGAAATGTCACACCACACGTCTCAAAGTCAAGTCAGTAGCGGGTATGTCCACCGTGAGCATCAATACATGCCTGAACACGCCTACGGACTGATGACGGCACACGGCGACGTCGGATTTGCCGATCGAGGTGGTCCCATAAGTGCTCGATGGGATTCATGTCCGGTGAACATGCGGGCCATGGCAAAACCTGTACGTTGGCGTTGGCAAGGAAGTTCTGTGTCAATCTTGCTGTGTGTGGCCTTGCATTGTCATGTTGGAAAAGGAGTCCACGAGGCTGTTGCTGAATAAAGGGCACCACAACAGGCCGTAGGATGTCATTAAGATAACGCTGTGCATTCAGGTTTCCACGAATTACGACAAGCATCGTTTTGACGTCACCACATATGCCACCCCAAACCATTAACCCTCCACCTCCAAACGGCCGGACCTGTTGGATACAGTTAGGCGCCAAACGTTCACCAAATCGTCGGTATACAAGCTGCCGTCCATCGTTTCTGAAGATGAGGAATCTACTCTCATCAGAGAACATAACACGTGCCCAGTCCCGCCGTTGCCAACGTCGAACTCGCCTGGCCCAGATCAGTCTGTTGTTCCGGTGTCGAGGCGTCAGGAGCGGTCCGCGGTAGGGATGACGTGGCCGGATACCATACTGCCGTAGTCTCCTGTAGACGGTCTGTCGACTGATCCTGTGTCCCAGTGCTGTAGCTGCCGTGGACGTCGCTGTTACGGTGCGGTTCCTCAGGTGTAATACCCGGATGTAACGATCTTCACGGGACGTGGTTACTCGTGGTCTTCCACTCCTGGGCCTGTCTGACGTCTGACCTGCCTGACGTAACCGCTGCATCAACCTGGTGATAGTGATGCGTGCGCAGCCCAACCTTCTGGCGACGTCGACGTGTGACGCTCCTTGTTGGACCATTCCAACGGCTCTCTCTCTCTCGATGGCTGTCAAACGTGGCATATCTTGTGTTCTTTTTGTTGCTGTGATATCAACGTGTCTGATCAGCCGTTTTATACAGTTTTTCTGCACGTGCAGAACATGCTAGAGAGGGAAATGTCACTTTCACGAAATTTACGTTTTTTTCCGGAAGTGATCACGTGTTCCCGGTATTTTTTATCGACTACGCTGTGTTTGGGATGTGCAATACGAATTGGCATGTTTTCATACTTGACAATTCACTTAGTAAAAAACAATTTTGAAAATAAGTTGGTATCGTTTCTTTTGGACACTAGTTTATTTTCATAAGAAATCTCTTCTAAAGGCGGAGTGCATTGCACGATTCCGACTATATCATAAGCATGTTTTTATGAATCACTATCAAATAGTGATAATACCAGCTATTCGCGAAAAGGTGAGCTTATCCTGCCCCACCGGCCTCTCTCTGACATCCTTAAAAGGGAACGAAAATAACTAGACATTTCACTTTTAAAACAACTATAGAAGACTAGGTGACTAGCGTGTGTTACCACAATTACCCGTTGCTCTTGAGTATACACATTACTGGCTGGCTGGCCTTGGCTCAAATAACTCTGTGGAGTACAATGTTTGTTGTGAACTGGACCGCCTCCGTGATGCAGTGGTAGAGTGTCCGCCCGGAGAGCGGAAGGTCCGGGCCGCGTCATACCAAAAGACGTTAAAAGATGGTACTTGTTGTTACCCTGTTTGGCGCTCGGCATTAAGGGGTTAAAACAAGGACTGGTCGGCTCGTAGTCAGTGTACTGTGTCTGAGTGGGGTATTCATGTTAAACTGCGGTATGGTATCTCAGTGAGCTAGCACTATAAATCGGCATCAGTCCGGACCAGTACAAGCAGCCACACACACACACACGTGCATGCATGTCGCTATATAAGTGCAATAATCTTCACCTCACCTCACCACCTTGTTGTGAACTGCCTAAACTATTGGAATATAACTTAGAGGTGATTATTCTTAGAATTATTTTCTTACTTGTTTGCTTCCAATCGCCACAGACCCGTGAAGATCCGGGGTAGAATAGGTCTTCTGCAACCCACCCTTACCATAAAAATCGACTATGCTTGTCGTAAGAGGCGACTAACGGGATCGGGTGGCAAGGCTCGCTGACTTGGTTGATGCATCGTATCCCAATTGCACGGATCGATTCTCATGATGTCAATCACTGGATTGTCTGGTCCAGACTCGATTATTTACATACCGCCGTCATATAGCTGGAATATTGCTGAGTGTGGCGTTAAACAACAAACAAACAAATCCTATCGCCACAAACCTTTTTTGACGGTTAATTTCAAACCAGGATTGGGTTGATAAAGCTCAATATAAAAACATCGTCTTAACATAGAATACGATTTAAATGAAACTATCTATTTTAGTAATATATTTGAGTGCTAAGACTATTTATATCTCAAACCGGCGTGGTAGGTAGCCTACTGGACAAAGGTTTTGCCCTTCATGCTGAAGACCCGAGTTCGAATCCCCAAATACACGATATGTGAATCCCTTTCTTGTTGTTCCCCAAAGGATTATAGCTACAAGCGACATAAAACTATACTGCGTGATTTAAATACGTGTCCGGTATTAGGGTTCTGCAATCGGTATGCAGCTTGTCGAGTACAAAGTCTAGAAATATCTTTAAATATAACTGACACAATCACTACATGAGACCCCTACATTCACTATTGCACAGCTTATCGATAGGGCCCCAAGCATGGGTGTTGAACTACTTCGCTATGCCATAAATATGAGGATAAGAGCCCAAGTCCAAGTTACTCGTGCCAGGACTAACATAAGTAGGTGTGAGGGGCCTGAAGCCTGAAGCAGCGGGTTTGTTATTCGATATTTCTTTATTCAGTGAGTGAGTTGGGTTTAACGCCGCTTTTAACAGTATTCCAGTTATATCGCGGCATGTCAGCTTAATGTGGGAGGAAAGCCCGAAGTGATGCAGGTCTCAGACGTTTACCACTTCGGTGAAACCCACGAGCACGGGTATGGTGCTGACAAACCTAGAAACATAATTGGGGCGAACCGGGATTCGAACCCACAATCAAAGGTTTCTGGCGTGCCCAAGGGACGCAACTCTGCACAGCGAATCGCGACGCCTTAGACGACTGGGCCACCCGTGCCCCCTCTTTATTCAGAAGCACTTAATAAATAAACAGCTTTTGGATGATGATGTAAGACGAACCTGCTGTCATATATTAAATGAGTTTCAGTGTATTTGACCACATTACTGTAGCTGTTTAATAATTATGCAGCCTTTGAATAACGAACCCGGTGCTGGCTTGTTTTTCGTTATTCAAAAGTACTGAATAACTAAACAGCTTTTGGATGATGATATAAGACGAACCTGTTGTCATATATTAAATAAGTTTCAGTGTATTTGACCACATTACTGTAGTTGTTTAATATACAGCCTTTGAATAACGAACCCATTGCTTACTTCAGGCCCCTGTAGTTGTGTGCCTAGAAAATCGATATCTTTGTATCACTTGAATCGTGCCGTTTCCTGTGACTTGTGTGTGCTTATATACTGTGATTATCTTATGGCAAAATGGATTACATTATTTGATTACATGAGTAAACAAAAAATGTGCCTGAAATAGGCGAAGGTCAAGAGATAGTCAAACATTGCATATGCATGGATGGAAAATTAAAAAAATGAGTTTGGAAATATGTTACTCTATAACGTAAGGCCATATCAGGAATGTTTTTGAAACGTTAAATTATTATGACTTTATTGTCTTTTTTGTATCAGCTAGACATACAACCTCGTGTTATAAATATCAGTAAACATCTAGTAGGCGTATAATGCTCCTAATCCATCATGTCTGAAGGCCATACGGCAAATAAATTCTACATTACTCTTCATTAGACGAATAATCCGTTGAAATGAAGACGAAGATACGTCGTGGTATTTGTGCTGTCTGCAGGGTGTTCCTGTCGATGTGTGGGCGTTGAGGCAGTAGGTGGTGTTTAGAGGCGTTACGTAGTAATACGTACTAGGCGATTCGAGTTATGCGGCGTCACAAAACGTTATTTGGTTTGAGTGATGTTACGAAGCGTTGACTTGAAACTTGTAAACCCTTTTCTTTCCCACTAGGTCACCTACCTCCTCCCTTTTGTCTTGAACACGTGAACAATTAACCTGCCTTTGCATGTGTTTGTGACGGTGCAACCTGTGGGGCAGAATACGCTTACATTTTCGCGAACATCTGGTATCATTACTATTTGATAGTGATTTATAAACATATGCTCATGATATAATCATCGACTCTGCTTCATGCAGAGACTTTTATTGGATATGGAAAGGGTTTTGTCGTTTTATTTTCTTTCTTGTTTAACGCCGCTCATAGCTGGAATACGGCTGTCTGTTAATAATTGAGTCTGGACCAGACAATACAGCGATTGAGCATGGATCTACACAATTGGGATACAATGACATGCATCAACCAATCAGCAAGCCTGCATAACCACCCGATCCCGTTAGTCTCCAACCCAACCAAAGGTTGCTGAAGATCAATTCTAAACCGGATCTTCATGGCTCTCTTGAACATGTCAAGCGCTGGTTAAAGATAAGAAAAGACATCTTGGTCAGAATAAGGTTCCTCGTATCCCATTTTTTCTTCCCGAGGCAAGGAGTTAACAGACTTAAATTTTCAATTTCCACACTTGCCGAACTAGGCTTGAATTTCGGATTTATGTTTTGGCTGGTCTATGTATAATCCAATCAAAATCACGTAATCGACACCTTGTTCCTAAACTGCCGTGCAGATTTCGGTCGATTACAAGATTTGCAAAGCATGTGTACCGTCAACTGAGCGTCGATTGCTATTTTCCGAACCTTTTCATATTTTTAATCATGATGCTCAAGTAATTCCAGTGCTGCACTTCGCGAGGTAAGAACCGTTTTTGAACAATATAAATCTTAAGTAAGGATAAGATTTATTGATGCACAACTTCTTTATTACAATTAGGAGCGACGTTCTAACACCGTTATCAAGCAAGAGTACATAACAGGCTTCTCCACCTCAGTGTAACTACATCTCATATACTGCTCTATTGTATAAACACTGCCTCCTACCTGTATATGTACTTGTCAACCATACTCTGTACATCACTTGCTTGATAACGGTAAATCTTATCCTTACTTAGTACTCTGACTTCTAAATGCCTCTCAAAGAAATATAATTCTTGATAATCCATCAGATCGTCTTGACTGGGCGCTGTCATTTCTTTTCAGCAAACGCAAGACTAGTAATATGATAGGTCAATAGGAGGCATAAAAGTGACATAACTCGTAATAGCGACTGGTGGCGCTACTATCAAGCCACGAAATTCCAGCCTAGTTTATAGCCTTTTTATAGTCAGTTAAATACATTGCCTCGGGAACATGTGTTGTCTTAGGAACAACTTATTAGGGAATGCTTGGCCACAGTGACAGCAGAGTATAGGGCTACTGTGGCGTGTGACCATCTGGGATTACCAAATCCCAGCTGTGACCTGATGAGATTGAAACGGTGATTATTTGGTCAGAATGGTTGAATAGTCTGGACAACCTGACAACACCAAATCTCAGCTGTGCGCTTTTTATTCATCCCGTCATCGTGTCCCACGTCATGGATCAATTATGACAAAATCAACCAATTACAACTAATGTTCTGCTTGCTCTTGGCTGATTTATCAGTTTGAAATAAAATCAGGCGTTATAACTATCATTAAACGTCTCAGGCCGTTGAGGTAGAGGATGTGGTCATGGTGGAGGTTGCGGTCGTGGTCATTGTGCTGGTTGTTGTCGTGGTCGAGGTTGTGGTCGTGGTCATGGTCGAGGTTGTGATGGTGGTCGTGGTCATGGTCGAGGTGATGGTCAAGGTTGAGGTCATGGTGGTGGTTGTGTTCATGGTCATGGTGGAGGTTGTGGTCGTGGTCGTGGTCGAGGTTGTGGTCGTGGTCATGGTGGAGGTTGTGGACATGGTGGAGGATGTGGTCTAGGTTGAGGTCGTGGTCGTGGTCGTGGTTGTGGTCGAGGTTGTGGTCGTGGTCATGGTCATGGTCGAGGTTGTGATGGTGGTCGAGGTTGCGGTCGTGGTCAAGGTTGTGGTTGTGGTCGTGGTCGTGGTCGTGGTCGTGGTCGTGGTTGAAGTTGTGGTCGTGGTCATGGTCGAGGTTGTGGTCGTGCTCGAGGTTGTGGTCGTGGATGATTTTGACGTGCGGTATAAAGTAAAAAATATAAAGTTGCATCCTCGGGCTACTATCAAGCAAGGATGAATAAATATAAAAACGTGCATGTCTATATAGTACTAATATGCTCTCATGGTATTTCTAACTGGGGCGTATAACTTTGTATTTAAAGTACTTCATTTTTAAATTTTAAAGCAGACACCATAATCAACGTTGAACTGTTAGGAAACAATCCGGCTGTAGTGGCTTCTACGATAAAAGTTATCTGCAGTATCTGAATCATGACAGAATAATGCATTCTTAATAGCAGGACCAATCAGTAAGCGAGCAATGTTCCGGGACGGACGTCACCCCAGTGAAAGACCACTCCAAACCAGAATCTCGTTTAACAAGAACACTAACTGCTTAATTGATAACAGTCTAGTCTTGCATTTCAGCCATGATCCGATAAGAATGATATACGTGAATACGCGTGTCCACAACTGACATTTTAAAGAGAGCCCATTTCAAGTCTAGACGTAAGAAAGAAATGTATGTAGTTGGGTAATCATTAACCGCTATATCAATATGACTTGCGAATTTAAACAATTCAGTCAAATAGAGTGACTTTTGGGGACTTGAATCAAACATAACTGGACCAATTTGGCTCGAATATAATCCCTCTTTTATAATGAATGTTTGAATCATCGATATTTATTACCAGCAATGTAAGCGGAATAGGTAATAACTGTGCCTTTCGGCTGACAGCTCTTCATGTGTATTCAAAGATGCGTCATCCTTGGAGTATCATCACTTGCTATTATGCAGTCTCAGCAGCAGTCGGTCGGTCAAAACCCGTGTAACTACACATAGCATTAGATATACGGTGAGGTGAGGTGAGGTGAAATGGGGTTAATGTCGCGTCCAAGATTACCTAGGTACATAATAGAGAATTTAGAATGATAATAGAATAATTTAGATATATATCTTTTTCAATCTATTTAAGCCAGAAGGGGAAAATTTCAGGGGGACGCTTTCAGTTCTTCTTTTTCGTTTGTTATTATATCCTTTGACCACCACAGCACAGATCCCCAACACACTTTACTAATCTCCTTGACAAAGAGGAATCCAATTCCTGGGATCCGGTTGTCCTTGTCGAGTCCTTCTCTTGCATGTCCTTTCGACTTGACAAGTGCAATATTCTTCACCTAAAACGTGGCAAGGCAGTAAAAGGTGGTTCGGTTGAATTACAAGGGGTGTGATTGATTGATAGTATTTTGGAAGATCAGGCCTACGCGTATTTGGGAAGGCAAGTTCGAGACAAACTTCTGAATGTCCACATTCAAGAAAAGCTTAGGACAGAGTAATTATAAATCTGGTTTATAACAAACTCTGGAGATCAGAGTTCAATGCTCGAAATGAGGTCAAAGCCACAAATACCCATGCTGTGCTTGTTTTTTCGTATTCCTTTGGAGTGGTTGATTGGACGAAACGTGATTTCCCGAGTCTTGGCAGCCACACAAGAAGGGTCATGTCTGATGATATAAGTCACCACACTCGTTCCAATCGCAATCGTTACATATGCAAATTTAATTCTGGAAATTGGGTTTTCATTAGTGTTGATTTATCGGATGTACTTCTGGCGATGTATGTTGAGACTCAAGGAATTACTCAGCTATTTGTAGGAGAGAATCTGATCTTTGATATTGATATGGCCGATGGCACTGTACTGCTGGACGGAACTGGTTGGATCAGCCAGGTGACGTCCTTTTACAAACCTCTCATCATGAGATCTAGAGTTGGTTCTTCTGAGGAGAAGCCACTATGTAAATATTGTACATAGATTGTGCAATAAATTTAAATATTGATCCCTAGCCCAATTTTATAATTTATTGTTCCGAATAGTCACATTTTATATGGTAACATGCTAGTTTTAAATCTATATATGTGATAGTCAAGTGATTTAACTGTCCTTTGTCGACAGATTTTATAGTCCATATTTATATATTATTCCTGTACAACTTGATTTAGTCACGATATGGCTGAAATACTGCCGACGTGACTATACATTTTAACTCACTCAATTTAAATATTGTTCACCTTGTCAGTGGGTGAATTATCTTGCCACAAACATCATGTCTTAAACAGCGTGATGACTCTTATAAGGTAAGACAAGACTTATCCCAAGGGAAATTCATTTTTCACAGATGATTAGCACTAAAACATGAAAAGAAAATATAAGACATTAAAACATGTAATAAGAAATAAGAGACTTACTATTATAACCACAGGTTAACATTATCGTCTTCGCCAGGCTTTTAGGGAGTCATGGAATAGAAAAAATTCAATGTCTTTTTGAATAGGCCCGTGGTCAGCCTTCCAAATATTTCCCTAATCACCCGATCTTGTCCTCTTTGTTAAAGACAGTGAGAGTGTTTGAAGTAATTGACGTATCCGCCACTTTGACAGTAACGTGATTGCAATATTCAGAAAAATCGGGAAAAGTATGCGGACCTCGCTTTTGACTCCCCTTTGTGTTTGGTGCTCTCAGTTTGGTCGCCCCGGGCTTCATGGCGCAGATTAGGTAGGTATCCGGGAGAGGGTGGCTTGTGAGTGCAATGATAGAGGTAGGGTATAGACGGGGACAGGTGTGGGATCATACTAGTAGTCAATTATTAATACCGTATTCGACGTAATAAGCGCCCAGGGCCCTCTTAAAATTAGAAATAGGGGGCTCTTATTAAAATATTATTTTGTCGAAAAAAAAAGAGTTTAAAGATAAATTCCGTGGTTTATGCTGACAGCCTGAAATGTTTATATACGGGAGATATATTTTTCTAGATTTTAATTGCCCAAAATTAAGGGTGCATATAACACACGAGTGCGTATTATACGCGAATAAATAAGTCTTGTGTACATTGATCAATCGGAAAGGGTGCTAATTGGGATTGTTCACGAGCCAATATATTAGCAAATATCGCCGTGGGCGCTTATTAGAGCGGGGCACTTATTACGTCGAATACGGTAATACAAATCATGTCTGAGCCTTTGTGAATATTCATGGCCCTGACTCATATATTTTTCCAGCTCACTGTAAGTGGCAGTGAAGCATGTTGCTAGAAAGCCCTGTTTTACCATGAACACATACACATGTTTGTATATTGTAATCTATAAATAATTTTGCATTTGTTACACCTTGGTAAATGAATTATAATCGTACAGGAAAAGGTGCAGCAGCATCAATCAATCCGGTGATTGTGTTCTTGACTGATGCCATGGCAACGAAGAAGATAAAGTGTCATTGTGCTTTATAGGTTACCCGTCTCATCAGGTCACCCTGCACGGTTTTGTTACCACGGCGTGTAGTCGCGCGAATCACAGCATTGTGCTCTCCTCGTCCACGTGAAAGGAGATATGTTTGCCTCATTCGTATGCGCATTAGTACCCATCAATGCAGGACGCCACATGATCGTATGTCAACAATTAGATTCGACATTTCTGTCACGAAGGTAGACAGAATAACACGTATGTCCTTTCGTCTGAATGTATTATTTTACAAAGACGCCTTCTCTTAAATTAAAAATGTTGGAAAAATCATCCAATTTGTATGCGTAATGTTCCAGCGAGAGATTATTTTAATATTTCAAATCTAAGTAATGGATTATAGCCCAATGGACGCATGGGACGCAATTTGCTATGCAGGTTTGCGTCCTTAAACCTTTTAAGGATTCCTCAAATTCCTACCCCCCTCCCCTCCCCACCTAACCCCACACGTCGTGATAAACAAAATACTAAAGAACGTCATCCACCGCATGTTTGATGGCTAAACAGAGTGGCACAGTGAAGCAGGTATTGTCATGATCATTTTGTATTGGTTCACAGATACCAGACATTCAGCCTCTTAACGTTTTCATAAAGATTCTAATGTTGGGGTCTGATCCAATTTTCCATTGTTTGTCCGGCAGTATGTACAACTCAAAGCGCAGTAAAATGAAACGCCCACAGTTGCCCTATAGTATGTTTCTTCACGTATAACCCAATACCAGCACATCAAATACCACTACATTAATGGAAAATTGTACCCTCGACATGAGACAGATCTGATACTATCAGTCAGTACATCGTGACACGGTGGTGGTGTAAGCTTACAGAGCTCTGTGGTGATGGGGTCTTGGCGTGTCTGTCTCCGATTGTCGGGGTTACATATTGTAATGTTTTACTGCAAGGGCGTCAGTTAGAAACTGGGGTATTCTCATTTATAAACGAAACATATGGAACGTGAAAGGTCCCGTGGATGCATTTGAAGAAAATTATTTTGTTTTTTTGTCAACACACCGCTTCTGTAAATTGTCACATCGGGAATATTTATTTTACATTTTCACTCATGTTAAACATAAGAATAATGATACTACTAATGATGATGTTGATGATGACACTACTACTACTACTACTACTACTACTACTACTACTACTACTACCTCGCGGCGACAAACGGGATCGGTTGGTCAGGCTCGCTGACTTTGTTGATGCATGTCATTGCGTGGATCGATGCTCATGATATCAATCACTGGCTTGTCTGGTCGAGACTTGATTATTAACAGGCCGCCGTCATATAGCTGGAATATTACTGAGTGCGACGTTAAACAACAAACAGCAACTACTACTGCCACTACTACTGCTACTGCTGCTACCACCACCACCACCACCACCACCACCACCACCACTACAACTACTACTGACTATATGTATATCAGTAAGATGTTGATGCAAATGAACCTGCACATACATATTATAAAAGTACCGCCTACCGGTTACATCATCGCCCCAGGGCCTCGTTCCTCAAAGCGATCTCAGCGCTACAGTGATCGTAAGCCTATGTAAAGTATGGGACTTACGATCACCTTAGCGCTACAATTGTTTTGAGGAACGGGGCCACATACTGACTGACAATTCACCATAATTCAAGGTACTGACAGAATGAATCTCAAACCTTCCTTTTATCATTTTCGGCATCAATATGGCTAGCAACGACGAACACTCGTTAACACTGAGGTCTAACAGTGTGTTATAGTTCACTGTTCGTATTAAAATTGTATTAAGTGTTATTTATGTAGCACAAACGCTTATGAGTTTTATTAATAACTGTATAAAATAAATTGAGAAATTTACAGAAATTCCAAAATCTTATACTGCAATCCTTAAAAATCCTTTTGAATAGTGTTTGTGGAAACAGCTTACCAGTGATTACAACACATCTGCTTCAATAGTTGCATACAGAAATCAAACTAGTGACGTACCCACACAGATACCCCATTTGCACTTGTAGCACAGGAAAACAATTATCTTACATACCAGATACAGACAGTCAAACAACTCACTAAACGGAGATATTTTTGAGTAAATATTTTTGACAGACAGACATGCGATTAGGAGAAAATGTTCATAATTGGGTTCTTTGATGAAGTATGACAGGTATTGATTCATGACATTTGAAGAGCAGTTGCAGCTCTAATGATAAAAAATCATATACATTAGAACGCCGTCATGTCGATCCTAGTTGTGTGGGCCTGATTAACCGGTTCATTATTATTTTGACCTCTGATAAAGTCGAATCGGACTATCGAATTTCGGTTGTCTCGATCTTATCTTGTAGTGCCAAATGAAAATGCTAGCAGACAATTGATCTGATACGACGAACTGAAAATATATGAACATTCCGATTTGTACTGTAATTTACTTTAGTTCACTAACGTCACCATTCCTTAAGTGAGTGAGTGAGTTTGTTTTTACGCCGCTTTTAGCAATATTCCAGCAATATCACGGCGGGGGACACTTGAAATGGGCTTCACACATTGTACCCATGTCGGGAATCGAACCCGGGTCTTCGGCGTGACGAGCGAACGCTTTAACCACTAGGCTACCCGACCGCCCCCCATTCCTAAAGTGTTATGATGTCTTTGATAATATGTGTGTGGGCGTGTTGAATGCTCGGATAAGACGAATGTTTTCTCAGATTATTTCGAGTTCGACACAAAGGTGTATGAAAAAATCACTGACATAATACTTGAGTCTACAGATGATTCCTCCTTATACGTTTGATGTCATGATAAAACTGCAGATATAACATGTGACTTTGTTATCGCGATCCATGTGTATCAGTTTGGTCAAATCATGAACGAAGGGTGTCTTTTATGTTCGGTGTATTTTGTTCTTACAACTTGCGTTGCAAATTTTTTTTTCAACCAATCACTGATTGTGAATACCACCATAATGAAAGTACACGTACTGTGTGTTTCGCTTGTGACAAGATGCTCCTCAGACAAGTATCTACTACAAACACTAATAGACCCGTGAAGATCCGGGGTAGAATAGGTCTTCGGCAACCCATGCTTGCCGTAAAATGCGACTATGCTTGTCGTAAGAGGCGACTAACGGGATCGGATGGTCAGACTTGCTGACTTGGTTGATGCATGTCATCGTATCCCAATTGCGTGGTTCGATGTTCATGATATCAATCACTGGATTGTCTGGTCCAGACTCGATTATTTACAGACCGCCGTCATACAGCTCGTTTATTGCTAAGTGCGGCGTAAAACAACAAACCAACCAACCAACAAACACTAATACCTGGTTGACATTTAAATAAAGTTCGTAAATGCATCGTCAATAAAGACTTAACGATTGGTTGAAGTATCGATGGATTGAAAGTGTCCATGATCAGACAGCAAAAAATCAATGACAAACACTCCGAAAATGTCCATGGTTGACATTTACACAAGCCATAGTTTCGATAAATGAAATGTGTTAAACAACAAACATACAAACCAACAAAAAATATGAGTAAAATATTATGTGGGTAAGCTCACTTCATCTGCGTTGTGTTTCTGTTAATTTACACTGAATGAAGCGTCGTACAATCCTTCCTATCTATTCAGTACAATCACTTTGTATAATGATGCCTTTCAGCACTGTCAGATAGTTCGGACGCCTCTTTCAGTGACGTCTACAAAATGCTGCCATCTCTCTCCTTTGGTAGAGACTTCCACAGTTATATTTGTTTCAGGAAAATAGTGAAAGACACAGGTAGTATACAGGATTTTAGGTCACTGATTCGAGAATGTTATTGGTATGGTGTTACGCCCGTGTGTTCAGTATATTGATACTGTAACTGTGAAACTGTGAAACTTGACTGTAGCGTTCCCACTAGTCCTGCGCCATGACTGTGGAATATATATATATATTTTCTTTTCTAAAAGCCTAGGTAAGTCTAGATCAAACTAAACCAAGTCTAGTTTCCTTCATTCCACAACAGAAGAGGGAAGGTTCTTTTGTAGAAAAAAATAAATTTATTTTAAAGAAATGTTCCCACTGAAATCACTGATATTAACAAATGTGAGGTTTAACGAATCAGTGCGCAGGGTTGACTGAGTAATGTCACTGTCTATTCATATACGCGTTCCCGGTAGCAACTGTCCTGAAAGAAGGCTTTCCGAATTAGCGGCGTCCAGTATAAAGAGGGTTTCTCTGTCTCCCTGTCACATGACACTCTGTTTGGATGAATGAAACATTCATGATAATATCAGGGATAGAGTGTACCGAACTGTATGGGTGCTCACATACAGTATCGGGTTTTTGTGTCGCTGAGGCGTGACAGAAACCTATGACAGAGGGTTCGAATCCCAGATTTGCCCTGAATATGTTTCTGGGTTTGTCAGCACCAAACCCGTGAGTTCACCAAAGTTGTAAACGTCTAAGACCTGCACTTCGGACTTTCCTTCCACTCCGAACTGACACGATGTATTATAACTGAAATACCGTTCTGCAGTACAGCGTTAAACTCACTCACTCACTCACTGAATTACTTTTTCGCGGAAACAAAGCATAACTGTTCAACTGGCAATCATTCAATCAAGTTATCATATAAATGTATTCAAAATTTACTTTGAATTTGAGCCAAATCGTATTTGCATTCTAAAATATTTTATGGAAACAATTATATGAAAATATTGTGGCGTTCTTTACAATAATTTAATGAATAGTGTTTAGCAATGTAAAGCTTAAAAGGAAATTATGGGTGGATGGTAACCACTGACATTTATACTCACTCAAAAAGTATAAAATTCAATAAATATGCATCTATTCTGTACCAGTGAACATCCGGGTTAGAATAGGTTTTCAGCAACCCATGCTTGTCATAGGATACGATTATCTTGACGTTAGAGGCGACTAACGGGATTGGGTGGTCAGGATCGCTGACTTTACTGATGCAATTGCGTAGATCGATGTTCATGGTGTCAATCACTGGATTGTCTGGTCCAGACTCGATTATTTACAGACCGCCGTCATATAGCAGGAATATTGCTGAGTGCGGCGTTAAACAACAACCAACCAACAAACCACTTTCAGTTCTTTTGCGTTTGTGATTAAAATTCCTTTCACCACCACAGCACAGATCCCCAACACACTTTACTTGACAAAGAGGAATCCAATTCCTAAGATCAGAGTGTTCTGTTTGACTCGATTATTTACAGACCACCGTCACATACTGGACTATTGCTGAGTGCGACGTTAAACAACAAACACAACTTTTATTCTGAAATAAATGCATCTTATAATACATATTCATATCAAAGACATCTCAAATTTAAGGTTTAAGGTCGTACCATTTTATTTGTTGGGAGCATGATACTCACACACAATGATTGTTTAGTACTTTCGTTTAACCGTAAAAAGCGCTTTCGGAATGCCACGGCTCGCTGAACATCAATGTCTACTGGCCGTGGGTATGCTGCATTAGATGACGCAAAACGAAGTTCCCAGACATTTTAATGTTCATCGAGACACACTATCATCTCTGTGGAGACATCTCTGTGGAGACATCTCTGTGGAGACCTTATCCATAGCAGTGCAATACTTTTGGCCGGTCGTCCACGAGTGATGTCACTTCAAGAAGACAATTATATTCGGTTGGTGCATACACGGTATTGATATCAAACTACTACATTAACAGTTTGGAGAAGTTGAGATCAATTAGTGGCAGAACCGCACACAACCGGTCGGGGAAGCACAACATCTGGCCCCGACGTACAGCAATACGCCAAAGTTTGTTTCCACGTCACTGTCAGGCACGCCCGGGGGCACGGGTGGCCCAGTCGTCTAAAGCGCCGCGATTCGCTGTGAAGAGTTGCGTCCCTTGGGTACGCCAGAAACCTATGATTGTGGGTTCGAATCCCGGTTCGCCCCGATTATGTTTCTAGGTTTGTCAGCACCATACCCGTGCTCGTGGGTTTCACCAAAGTCGTAAACGTCTGGGACCTGCATCACTTCGGGCTTTCCTCCCACATTAAGCTGACACGCCGTGATATAACTGGAATACTGTTAAAAGCGGCGTTAAACACAACTTACTCACTCACTCACTCAGGCACGCCCAGCTTGGTGTAGACATCATCTGAGGTTCGGGAGACAAGACTGGGACGGTATACTGTTTACAGATGAGTCCAGGTTTCTCATGTACAGCTCTGATGGTCGTGCAGCGGTCTACAGGCGACGCTAGCCTTTACAGGTCTTTAGCGACGCTTGCGTTACTCAACGTCGTCAGCAGATTTTGATGGTGGAAGTGTAATGGTATGGTATGGGTGGCATCCCAACTTATGAGAGAACACTACTCATCATTGTAAATGGAAATTTGAATGGCGTTCGCTGCCGGGACGAATTCGTTCGAGATCATGTTCTATCCTTTGTACAAATGTAGGGTCGTAACGTCACGTTGCGGCAGGATAATGTCCGCCCGCACGTTGCACGTGTTGTAAGACTTCTTGAGGCAGCATAACATTGCTGTACTGTCATAGCCGACTGTTTCACCAGACCTCTCCCCCATAGAACATGTCTGGGATGAGATAGAATAACGCCTACGACAGGACCAGAACCACCCGGTATTGCTAGCTCAGTTAGACCAGTCTTTGGTTGACATTTGGAACCACATCCCCCAGGCTGTTTTCCATCATCTAGTATCTTCGCCTTTATCACACCTGTTTTTGACATTGTTAATTGAGTTGTTACACCCCCCCCCCCCCCCCCCCCCCCCCTCTCCGACCTTTTCTATGGCGTGTAACTCTCTCAACTGTTATGGGTTTTGTAAATGAATTTGTATGATAAAAGATTGATGAGACACACGACCAAATATTATGTTGTTATTTTCAATAACATAACATTTACAACGCTTTATATGAAGCACCGCTACGTTTTTTCAGCAGTATGTATTTACGTGTAACGTTAACAATGAAATACTTCCTTATCAACAGGTAGTGTGACCAGTATGGCTGGGCCAATGGCAGCGCAGTGGGGTCAACAACCCACTGATAACCTTTCAACCCTAGTTGACCCCGACCTTAATGAAGTGATAGGCATCCTACATCAACGTTTTCAAAATCAACATATATACGTAAGTATCAAAATCAGATTGCTTCTTGTATTAATTACCTTGGTATGTACCATCAACCCTGAGAGGGGCTTATTCTCGTACAGTTTCAGTGAGTGAGTATGGTTTTCACCGCTTTAAACCATATTTCAAATACCGTATTCGACGTAATAAGCGCCCATGGTCCTCTCAAAATTAGAAATAGGGGGCTCTTATTAGAATATTATTTTGGTGAAAAAAACAGAGTTGAAAAATCGTAAATTTCGTGGTTTATGCTGACAGCCTGAAACGTTTACATACGACAGATATATTTTTCCAGAATTTAATTGCCCATAATTGAGGGTGCATACAACACGAGTGCGCATTATACATGAATAAAGATGTCTTGTATACATTGATCAATCGGAAGGGGTCCTAACTGGGATCGCGCACCGTGGGCACTTATTAGAGCGGAGCGCTTATTACGTCGAATACGGTATATCACGGCGGGGGAACACTGGAAAATGGGCTTCACACATTGTACCCATGTGGGGAATCGAAACCGCGGCCCAATACAGTTTCAGATGAAAGCTGGTGGTCGTAGAGATGGAATCACGGTATCATAAAGCCGTTCTTAAATTCCACATCCTTCGTTGGTACAAATCCGCCATATTTACGATTGATTTACTCCTTATTGTTGGTCTGTTTCACAAAACAGCAATACAACTGACGTATCTTGATACAAGCCTGCAATATAAACGAGGAAAGCTATTTTCATTCCTGAGGTAGTGATATTACGTCTACATCTACCGTCACAGTAATCGGGTTCACTCGGAGTATTCCGATGCTTACCTATACTTGGAGCAGCAATGGAGGAGTGATATCGCATGGTTTCACTGCAAACCGTGTAACGCCATATCCGCCGCATGTGTTTCGCGTAACGCGACCCTGTTTTTGAAGACAGCTTAATCTAGTAATTTCTAGAAGTTAGGTATACACAGAAAACTGAAACAATTTGAACGTTTCCCGACTCCCTGCCGTTAGTCTTGAATCACGATATAGTCACGTGTCCAAAACTGGTTCCAATATGGATTCCTGCCTTTGCTGGCCGAGGTCATTATGGACTTTAGACGAGCCGAGTGCCTTGTAGGTAATTTCATTCGTCAAATCTCGCCCCTTTCCGAATTGACTCGGAATGACACGATTGCTGACTATCAACAAACGACTCCACAATTTTAAAACTCGCTATGTTGATCAATAATAATCTCGTGGAGGGACATTTATCTGCAATAGAGTTTGACACCCTACGAGAAAGTAACTGTGATATATATTTTTCACTGTTGCGATCTGCCTTCCAACAATCGGAAGAAGGAATTATTCACGGAGCGCCATCCCAACTTATCAGTAACCCCTTTTCGTAACCGCAAATTGACGATCGTTGTCAGATTGAATTTACCCCTGGCCTTAGGATTCTCATTACCCCCGTGGTTTAGATACAGGTCGTAAGATACTAAATCCGTACGTCACACGTGTTTCGTACACGGTTGACCTCGTTTTATTCGTTTTGATTGGATAACCATGACCTCTGTCTCACCGGAACTACTTTATTCATTCATAAAAAATCGCGAGACGTCATTCTATTTGCAACTACAATGCAGATCTGAAGCAATCCCATGAAAGCGAGAGACATTTACACACACTTTACTCAAGCAAACAAGATAGTCATACGCATCAACTTCGCACTGCATTCTGTATTAGTTGTGCACAGAACTACTACAGACATTATATAATCGAGCTGTATCAATTTGCAATGTACTACTCGCCATTGATAGATCGGGGGTCCCTATGAGCGCGACGCACCCAACCACTTTCTCGACTTTCAATTTGATTTAACATATAAGGATAAGCGTGGTGAAATGAAATCAGCTTTAACTATGTGGGTGTATATCTAGACCTACGTTGGATGCTCTGGTTGTGCCATCAGTGTCCCCTTCGACGCGTGTTTTGTAGCCTTGTGTCGTGAGGTGTTTGTTCATGACTAAACATACACGACTGCACACCAGATCACTCAAAACGAAGAGTTCCGATACAAATCATTAAAAAACTCCATTGCTGTAAATCTGACTTCTGAGTTTGTGGCCAAGAACATCCCAAATGCGAACAATAACATTCCCTAGCGTGAAACGCTGTGAGTAGATCACGGTTGTCTTTTCATATTCCGACGAATATTTATTCTTATATGTATAATATATATGTATGCTTTCGCTCGGTCAGATACCATAGAAAGTCCACTCGTGTCGTAAAGACGGTATCTAACGAGAATATTTGTAGTATCCTCTATATACTGTACCTACGAAATATAGTAAACAAGGTTAGTTTGGTGTTTGCAAGAAACCGACACTTACGGAAGTCTTACCATTGCTTTGCGAATTCGTTTTATATCCTGAAGGCGTTTCATTGTAGTGTTCAGGTATATTGGACTTATGTATGGTATTATGAAATATGTGCTATTTTAATTGAAGGAATATGTTCACAAATATGTTTATGAATTATGCAGCCAAGGGCCTTTTCCCGGCCTACGATAGAACACCGAGCACACAAGCTTTGAATAATTGATAAGCCTATTTTATATTCCCACAGACAACAATCGGAGATATCCTCTTGTCCGTGAACCCACAACAGACGATCCCTCTCTATGGCTCGCGGGTAGGTCCTGTTGGAAGGAAGGAGGTACACCATGTATTTAGGTTACTATAGATGCTGCAGCATGTTGCCTTGAAGACAAGTAAAAGGCAACTCATTGTTTATCGTACTGGGCTCCGTTCTACAAAGCGGCAAGGGCCCCGTTTCACAAAGCAATCTAAGCGTTACGATGATCTTAAGCCTAGTATGTTTAAGTATGGGAGTTAAGATCGCTTTCCACATAGCTATCGTAACGCGCATACTTAACATGCCTATTACGGAAGTCATTGCGCTAAGGTCGCTTTGTGGAACGAACTCCTGCTCAACAAGTGATAAACGATATCCACAGTCAATGAAGCGTCAATTTGTGATGTATTGAACGCATCTAATTCTCACCGAAACATCGGCGTTTCATGCTTACAATCGTTGGACTTTATTGTTTTGTGTGAATTGGAGTGATAATCTAATCCATGAATTCTGAAACATCAACGGTTGGTGCTACAGGTTGGAGATTTCTACAAAGATGTGCCGTCCGCCCTGTCTCAGCAGCCTCACATCTTCATGACAGCATGTCGCGCCCATCGCTACCTTCAGATACACAACACTGACCAGGCTATTGTTTTGTCAGGGGAAAACGGGTCAGGTGAGTCCATGTCGCGCCCACCGCTACCTTCAGAAACACAACACAGACCAGGCTATTGTTTTGTCAGGGGAAAACGGGTCAGGTGAGTCCATGTCGCGCCCACCGCTACCTTCAGAGACACAACACAGACCAGGCTATTGTTTTGTCAGGGGAAAACGGGTCAGGTGAGTCCATGTCGCGCCCATCGCTACCTTCAGATACACGACACAGACCAGGCTATTGTTTTGTCAGGGGAGAACGGGTCAGGTGAGTCCATGTCCCGCCCACCGCTACCTTCAGATACACAACGCAGACCAGGTTATTGTTTTGTCAGGGGAGAACGGGTCAGGTGAGTCCGTATCACACCCATCGCTTCCTTCAGATTCATAACAAAAACCAGATTAGTATCATTTCTGGGAAAAAAACGAGTCAGGTGTTCATGTAGTTTTCCAACGCCATCGTCTGTCATGTTCTTAAAATGCGCTAAACATGTTATTACACAAGTGAATCATAAACAAGCGTTGAAGAAGAAGTTGAAGAAATGAAATTATAATAATTCAATGTCTTAACCCATTCCAGGAAAAACAGAAGCTGTGAAAATCCTAGTTTCCCAATTCGGGCGCCTGTCGACAGTCGGGTCACAGGATCCTCCACAGAGCGATGTAGCCAGTCTCCTGACCGAGGTTCACATATTTCGTTTATATAAAGGTTAGGGCACGAGGACCTGGTGCCGAGGATGCAAACTAACCATTTCAACGATGAAATACCAGGGGTCCGAGTGCTCTAACCTATTTATTCATAAAAAATCGATGCTAGAAATAATGATGTATTCGCTTAATTCACTTTCAACCACACATGAGCCATCATGGTATATACTTTCTTGGCTTTGAAGGCTCTGTATTTGATTGCTCAAGGGTGAACGTATGGGGCACTTTTACTCGATACTGTCAACTCAGCTCTTGTTGGATTATTTGGAAAACCAGACATTTCACATCTTCCCGAGGCAAGAGAGTTAACTGACTATAAAAGTCCAGTGGAAACTGGACTTTTAAAGTCAGTTAACTCTCTTGCCTCGGAAAGATGGACATTTCACTGCATATGATTTGTTTTCAGTGGTGAACATATGTAAGAAATCTTTATTCTTTTAAATTTTATCTACGTTTTTGTCTTAAAACATTATAACATTTCAAAATGATTTTAACATTTATTTCAAATGACCGACTAATTAACATATGCAGGCAATGTCCTTGTTGGAAGAGTTTGGCAACGCGGACGTCGGTATCAACCGCAACTCCAGCAGACACGGCAAGATGGTGGAACTCGCGTGGGATGACGGGAAGCTAGTCGGAGGTATCACGTGATTTTAACGTTGAAACGTCTTTGAGGAAGGAAATATCCCTTTTACACAATTTGCAAGTTAAAGACGATACCACGCTGAACTCGGTGGTGATTGCGCAAGTGATACGTAAATTGAAGCATAACATCCCTCAAATTCCCATCCAAGTATTATGAAACAGTAATTATCTGCTCTTGTGTTTCATAGCCGAAATAATGGTTTTGGGTCTGGAAAAGAACCGGGTGATGTTCTCAGAAGACGGGGAAAAGAATTTCCATGTTTTCTACAGAATGTTGGTTGGATTTGATCAGGAAATGCGAACACGGCATAGACACAATCAGTCCTACAGGTGAGTGAGTGAGTGAGTGAGTTGGTGAGTGAGTGAGTGAGTGATCGGGTAGGTGTGTGGGTGTGTGGGGAGGAAAGTAATGCTTAATGGCGCATCAGGATCAACTCTTCACCGTGATAAATGTATATCATTGTTCTACGTTGAACTTGATAAGATTGAAAATGAAGTCCCACAGGTAAAGTAAATACCGTTCTGACCTTTGACTATGATGAATGACGTTTCCCATGCACACATGTTTTTTTCAAAAACAAGATTGGTTTCTCAAATCCTGTCAAATTGTAACACGATTCGCAACGTTCGGATGCTAACGATTACCAAGAGGACAAAGAAAAATACATTGTATGTCTATCACTTACATCTTGCCCAAAGAAAAAGCTTTTTTATTGTGCATCACACCCACAGTACGTCCACAGGAATATTCTGTATACCGCCCACCTTCTAATCAATGCGAAGGTTGCATCGAAAAAGGTTCATGACTTGCTTCTGATATCAAATCGATTTACAGTTTTAAATTCCAACCTTTCTTCGATAGACTAATATATATCTTTTCTTGGCAGATGTAAGCATCAGATAGTCGTTAGAATGTAGTTGTGATAGGTTTTATCCTTGGAAGAAATGTGCTTTCTCCTGGTCGTTCAGTATATAATTGCCATGGAAATCTTATATGAAGCAAATTACGCTGTTTTTCTGCAAAACATATGTTTCAACGACATGTATCTTATCCCTTGTGGCTGTTCTCGGGAGCACGTTGACTATAATTATAAAAAAGCTATAAAATTCGCTATGCAGAGTTTCGCGCCTTACGCATACCAGAAACCTATGATCCTGGGTTCGAATCCAAGATTCTCCTTAAGCATGTTTCTTTGATTGTCAGCACCATACCCGTGCTCGTGGGTTTCACCGAATTGGTAAACGTGTGAGACCTGCATCACTTCGGGCTTTCCTCCCACATCAAGCTGACACGCCGTGATAAAACTCAATGCAGCTTAAAACCAAACTCAGTCATTCTTAATTATTTTATAAATCTCCTATTCAGGATCCTCGAGCCCATTGATGGGGGGCAGATATACAGAGACATGGCTGATGCGGAAGACAACGAGGTCAAATACAGATACCTCCGCGAGTATCTCAACACACTCGGCATAGAACATCAGGTAACATAGAAGCGAAACGCTTCTAGATGTTTTAAACCACAATGGGACATCACTCGTCGTCAGTTCATGATGATATAAAATATTTTGTACTGTTTAAAGCGAAGCTTAATAAGTAAATATAGAATGTTGAATTATTGAGAACTTCAATTATTTGTTCCCTGGCCTTAGCTGGTAACCTATTCTAAAGAACCTACAGTGATTTCACCAACTAAATGTATTCAAAGTGGTCAGCCTTGTGTTATGTCTTCGAATATATACAGGTGGATAGAAATAAGAGTACACAAGGAATGACGGACTCAGTTACTCTATGTCACATAAGGTATAGATGTGTTCACAAAGGTACCTCGCAATCTCTGGATTTCATTGGGTACACTTATTATGAAAATTCCTTATGTAACCGTCCCATAGTTCTTTCTATGAGTATATATATGATAGAATCGATGTATAGAAACAAAGCTAATGGCTGATCTATTACCTCTTCTATTTCGAAACTCTCGATGTTTTTTCAATTCCCGCATCTTATTCGACATAAGGATGGTATGATACAGTTGATTAAAAAACGTAATACTACACTAGTGTGTGTGAAGGAACGTCTGCAACACATAGTTGTTTATAATACTCAGTGTCATATTGTATATTTATTTACTTTTTTTAATGTCATAAGTATCTCGCATTTCAGACCATTTTCAGAATTCCATGGAAGGATATATCCACAGTAGTTTGTAAAAGAGGCTATGATGAGGATCGATTAATACAGGCATGACTCGGCTTGGTGTGTGTTATCGTACTCAGTCGTTGGGTCGTTTCTTTTGCAATTAACCACCAGCTAAACTCGATTATTTACAGCCTTGTGGATATAATTGGGCATGAAATAATTCACTTACTTGATTCACCTGTTTAGACATTCCGATCTGGCCGACAGACAGCAGGGACCGCCATATTTGAAGTTTTGAGTGCATTGTTGCATCTTGGGAACATTCATTTCGCGCCAGATCCGGAATCAGATTCAGCTTTTGTGGCAAACCAGGCGGAAGTTGAGGCAGGTGAGACGTCAGAGAATGTTTGAAAAGTACAATAAATTACGTTTATAACGAACACGCTTATAACGAACTGGCGGATATAACAAACTGTTTTTTGTCCCAGCCATTTGCTGTATATATTTTTATCGCGAGTTACGGTTATAACGAACTAAAATAAGTGGACTCTTTGAGTTCGTTATAACCGTAGTTTACTGTAGTACAATTGAAAGCTGACGTTAAAACTGTCTACCAGTGTGATCTGTTAATTTGTTTTTTGATAGAAGTTATCCACGTTTCAACTATTTGTTTCCGACTGGAGAATATTAGAATATTAAGCTCATAAAGATATACATCTAGAATGTCATTGGAATGATGTTTTATATAGTTGTTGAAAATGTCGATTAATATATATATATATATATATATATATATATATATATATATATATATATATATATATATATATATATATATATATATATAAAATGTCGATTAATATATATATATATATATATAATGTCGATTTATATATATATATATATATATGGGGCGATCGGGTAGCCTAGTGGTTAAAGCGTTCGCTCGTCACGCCGAAGACCCGGGTTCGATTCCCAACATAGGTAAATTGTATGAAGCCCATTCCTGGTGTCCCCCGCCGTGATATTACTGGAACATTGCTAAAAGCGGCGTAAAACCAAACTCACTCACTCACTCTTCGGAGGAGACTTCAGATGCTTCCACTCCTATGACTGTTGAGTAGTCCCTGGCCGATAACGGTGAACCCAACACTCATCCATGGAGAAGATCAGTCGGTCAACAATCAGCTGAGCCTGCTTCGAAACAACGTGTATTTTCACGAGACACGCTGTACTTGTGTCGTTTCTGATCAGGAGTCGGAGGCCCTGGAACCTAGCATGCCCAGGTCATTCCTCAGAGTGTTCTCAACTCCTCGTGTCTTATTGTGGCTAGTCCTCGATCAGCCATTATCATATCGACTTTTTCTTAGTGAGGTCAGTTAAAGGTCTTCCTGGCTGTGTCATCTTCGAGGCGCTCTCTTCCACTCTAGAATTCCGCTGCCAACCTCTTAACAGTTGGAGAGGAAGGAGCATCATGACACATGTATAACAGCGCATTTGTCAAGTTTGTTCCTTTTCATCAACAGAAAATGGAATATCTTTTTGTTTGTTTGTTTGTTAAACGCCGCACTCAGCAATATTCCAGCTATATGACAGCGGTATGTAAATAAATCTAGTTTGGACCAGACAATCCAGAGATTGACATCACGAGCATTGATCGACGCATTTAGGATGCGTTGACATACATCAACCAATACGTGAGTCTGACCACCCGATCCCGTTAGTCGCCTTTTACGACAAGCATAGTGGCTTTTTTACGGCAAGCATGGGTGGCTGAAGACCTATTCTATCCCGGATCTTCACGGGTCTGTAATATGTTCAGAAGTCAGTTTTATGCATGCATACATATGCTGCCTGTATTTGGTAACAAATGCAGCCTTTAAGCAATGGATGTTTGGTTTGTTGTTTAACGCCACACTCGGCAATATTCCAGCTATATGACGGCGGTCTGTGAATAATCGAGTCTGGACCAGACAATCCAGTGATTAATGTCATGAGCATCGATCCACGCAATTGGGATCAATGACATGCATCAACCAAGTCAGCGAACCTGACCACCCGATCCCGTTAGTCGCCTTTTACGACAAGCATGGTCACCTTTTACGGCAAGCATGGGTTGCTGAAGACCTAAGCAATGGAAGTATTGTACTTAATATGTGCAAACTGTTACGTGTGCATTGTCCATCCTTCGTAGTTTGGCTCAAAACTTTTCAGCCTTCTCTCATACTATCTCCCCGAAGAACTTTAATTATCGAGTTGTACACACGCATGATAAGAACGTCTGCCGATGCCATTACCATCTAAACGTCGACTCTGTGATGTCGGCTTAGTAACAACCTAATCAACACGAAGGAGTCACTTCAAAACACATCCCTATGTCTACAGGCGATCACCTTCGCGCCCACATCATATATCATAATCACATTCGTCTGAAATTCCAAGGAATGAGGTGTCTCTTTTGAAGATTAGTTGTCCCCAGTAATAACACCAAGTGACGTCTCTCGGTTAGCGGTGCGTCAATTAACGCTTGGACTCGCGCGTTTCATGAGGAGATCTTTGAGTGACGTCACTGACGTCTTGCAGGATGTGTCCCAGACTGATATAACGTCCTTTATGTTGGAAGTGCCGAGTTAATTGAAAAAAGAAATAATACCATACTTTTTATCGTCATTTGATCGTCTAGCTTCACTGATCCCTGTAGGCAAGTATTTGGGTAATGGACAGATTTTTGAAACAAGGATGTATGTGTTGTGTATTTATGGATATTCTGAAGTTTATATCTAGCTGTCAAACATCTATTTTGTATACATTAATAGGGAACCTCACCCGAATGTCTTTTGATATCAAATATATCAACACGAGTTGATAAAAGTGGAAAACTCCGAGGCTTGCTGAATGTTGATATATTTCATATGATAAGACACGAGGGTGTCATTATTCCAACTTTTTCGGTTTGTAGACAGTAATAAGCAGTGTCTTAAGTGTAAAAGGTACTGCTAACAGTTTCAGTAGTTTCATTTGATTGTGACCTCATGGTAACCAATGACATCTCAATGGTCTGCAAAGCATTGTGATGTAATTTCATTGCAGCGATATCTACAATGTAGATATCGCTTGATCTCACCATAGCGATATCTCCTGTGGGAGCCAGTTTTGGATGATAAATCGCAGTTATTGCTGGTTTTTGGTGACTAACTTTAAATCAGGTCATTTTGTTAGCTGATAATTCTCTTTGCATAAGAATCGGATTTTTGACAAAATTAAATCCATAATCATAAGAATTTCGGCCAAAAGCAGAGTCGCTTGTACGATTGTACGATTCCGACTACATCACGAGCATTATGAATCACTATCAAATAGTGACGATACCAGGCGTTCTTGAGAAGGTGAGCGTATCCTGCCCCACCGATGGCACCAGTCACAAACACATGCAAAAGCAAGTCAAGTGTTCACACGTTGCCTCAGTTCAATCTCAGTTTCAGATATATAGATGACCCCATTTCTTTCCACAATGCCAAGACAAATGAGTTCACCTAGTGTATCCACCAAAGTTGAAACTAAAAACAATAACCGACATGCCACTTTTGGAGTCTTATCAGGATCCGTGCGTAGAAATTCAAAATAATGTCAGGCTGTACGACAAGAAGGAGGATTTCTATTTTCCAATCGTGAATTTTCTCTTCATGTTGCGCAACATCACATCAGCTCCAGCTTAAGGCGTCTACATCTCTCAATTGCTTAGAAACTTTAGAGCATGAGAAGTAGGTCTTCAGCAACCCATACTTGCCATAAAAGGCGACTATGCTTGTCGTAAGATACGACTAACGGGATCGGGTGGTCAGGTTCGCTGACTTGGTTGATGCATGTCATCGTATCCCAATTGCGTAGATCGATGCTCATGATGTCAATCACAGGACTGCGTGGTCCAGACTCGATTATTTACAGACCGTTGTCATATAGATGGGATGTTGCTGTGTGCGGCGCTAAACAACAAACGAACAAAATCATTTTATTCAAATTTCACGGACAAACTTACACCTTACTTCATACAAAATAGGCTTTTCCAAAAAAGGTTTCACCATCAAAATCTGGTTAAGTCATTCCACAATGTTTATGGTAGACATTCAGAGGAATTTACTTAACACTGATCCAATGTTATAACCCTACTTATGACGCAATTGCTATGAACCTTCGGTGACTGACGGTTGGTACGGGTAAAGTAGGACATGTTCCCTTTTCTCGAACACCTGGTGTTATCGCTCAACCATTCGTATTATTTTCCTCATTTTCTTGCCTCTCATACCCTATGGAATTTGATTCGGCAGATATTTGAGATTGATTATTCTTCGGCGTTGTCGTTTTGAATTAGCAAGATGTGCCTACATCTTAATAAAATACCATAATAATTGTATTCTGCAATTGAGAATTTCGGGTTTGCTAAGCGCTAAACATGTTACGACTCGTTTTAATTCTACTTAGAGCAAAAAAATGACTCAATTTCCATGTTTTGAAAATTCGGTTAAAAAGTGTGCATGTTTAAAGCCTTTCAGCGTTTCGTGTGATACAATCATTCACTTTTGATAATACGCCAGTCGTTTTAAAACTATGCCATATTTGCAAAATATTGTAAGGGTTCCATACAGATTGTTGGGAAGCATTTATATGAAATTGTCGAGTGAAATGCATTGATAAAATGCTTTAACATGTCAATGTTTACAAAAACATATTCCCTCAATTATGATCGCTGAAGGATGAACATAAGAATCAATATTCCATTTACGATCCAACACTTTTCGACATTCGCATTTACTTCATTTGTTATTTCTCCTTCTCGAGTTGGGTGCATGTGTGTCCTTATCATGGATACTATATATTGTACACTGGTTCGATAGGAAGCATATCATAAAAATATTAAAAAATATTCACTGTATATATGATAGTTTTATCGATACAAAGACCAATTGATACATTTAATATCACAATCCGATATGTATATGTAACCGATATAACATCGCAGGAACATCTTATAATAAAATCAACATATCGATCTATGCCTATTTGTTTCTGTTTATTTACATGGCTACAAACTATATCTATCTATCTATCTATCTGTCTATCTATCTATCTATATCTATATCTGTCTATCTATCTATCTATCTATCTATCTATCTATCTATCTATCTATCTATCTCTCTCTCTCTCTCTCTCTCTCTCTCTCTCTCTCTCTCTCTCTCTCTATATATATATATATATATAGTTTGTAGCCATGTAAATATATATTTTAGCAGAGTTCATTCAAGCTCTGTTTTCGTACAGTTAAATGCCGTCTCAACATTGATTATTTTAAGAATGACATTATATGGTAAAGATATTGCTGCATTTGTGTGTTGTGGTATCGGAAATATCCCTTATAAAGAATAAAAAGATGTATAATGTTGGTCATGTCTCGCACAATGCATGTTTTTATTCCTGATGAATTATATTTACGATACAGAGACACACTCGGCTTATAGGCTCTATTTCAGTTAGCAAATAGAAAACCAAAGTAGGTGACATAATAATAATAGGCTATTTATATTGCGAATATTTCCACACCACTCAGAGGCATGCTCAAAGCGCTATTTCTGAGGAAGTCATAATAACATTATCACTCACGTTCATACACATATATGACGCCGCCGTGGTCAATTGGATAGAGCGTCTGCCCTAGAAGGAGTGAGTGAGTGAGTGAGTATGGTTTTACGCCGCTTTTAGCAATATTCCAGCAATATCACGGCGGGGGACACCAGAAATGGGCTTCACACATTGTACCCATGTCGGGAATCGAACCCGGGTCTTCGGCGTGACGAGCGAACGCTTTAACCACTAGGCTACCCGACCGCCCCCTATAAGGAAGGAAGAGAGGAAGGACGATGGTTTGATTCCCTGGCAGCGTCATACCAAATGATGTTAAAAGATGGTACTTTGTACGTATGACGTAACTGAATTTTAAAGTGACGTCATTGCCGTTGTATCATCCTGAAGTGTGATTTCAGTTAATATTCATTCTCTTATATAATCAACAAAAACAGTTAGGGATCCCGAATATTTTTTGTGGATAGTTTTATGAAATTGGCTGCTCGGTCTTCACAACACAAAATATCCACAAGAATAATTATGACCCCTATCTTTTCGTGTCAAATATATTTAAACACACGACAATCACTTAATACAACCCTTATTATATTTATAAAAGTACATATGTGTAATTTATTTTTTAGCTGCCGAATTGTTGGGAGTTCAAGCGCAAGACATTTCCGGGATGTTGTTGACTCGCTATGGATATTCAGGAAGTAGGTGAAAATAATCATCATCATCATGACAATAGTCCATATACAAGCATACAGCTCGAGACCCAAAAAGCATGCTCAATGCACATGACATAACATTACCCATGTCAAGTGATCGGTGATGATGCATCCTTAGCTCCGAGGAGAATACAAGCTGATTTTTAGGAGCGAGGATATTTGCATTTACGTTGCCATCCCATCCTACCGGGTACCACCTGAGAGCGAGGTGAAGAGAAACGCATTGCGATAAGGTCGCTTACCTTAGGGGAATCAGGATGTTACATGGCCTGTGGTTCAGTGAGGTGTATCATCGAAGCCACGACATTTCATGAGACCAGGCAAGTTTGCCAAGAACGGTTACCCATCCAACTACTCTTCCCCGCCAGCGTTACTAAACTTCAACTGATTCGTGACCTTTGTGTTATTCACGGGACAACAATGCGTTTTAAAGTCTGAAGACAGCAAAAAACAAAATGTCTACCTGGTTTTCATGTATTACATAATGTGCCTTTTGGGGTGAATGTAAACTGACCACAGTCTAAATGTGCTTGCAAGTCATAAAAGCTAGTTCATGATCATTTGTTCGCTCATCCCATTTCCACCGTGATATGGCTGGAGTAATGCGAAAAACCGTGTAACTCACTCACTTCATCACTCACCAATTCATACGTGAACTACTCACTTACGAACCTTCATGAACTCATCCATGAACCCACTCACTCATGAGCATACTGAATCATGAACTCGCTCGCTCATGAACTTACTCATGAACTCACTCGCTCATGAACTTACTCATGAACTCACTCGCTCATGAACTTACTCATGAACTCACTCGCTCATGAACTTACGCATGAACTCACTTGCTCATGAACTTACTCATGAACTCACTCGCTCATGAACTTACGCATGAACACACTCGCTCATGCACTTACTCATGAACTCACTCGCTCATGAACTTACGCATGAACTCACTCGCTCATGAACTTACTCATGAACTCCCTCGCTCATGAACTTACTCATGAACTCACTCGCTCATGAACTTACTCATGAACTCACTCGCTCATGAACTTACTCATGAACTCACTTGCTCATGCACTTACTCATGAACTCACTCGCTCATGAACTTACTCATGAACTCCCTCGCTCATGAACTTACGCATGAACTCACTTGCTCATGAACTTACTCATGAACTCACTCGCTCATGAACTTACGCATGAACACACTCGCTCATGCACTTACTCATGAACTCACTCGCTCATGAACTTACGCATGAACTCACTTGCTCATGCACTTACTCATGAACTCACTCGCTCATGAACTTACTCATGAACTCCCTCGCTTATGAACTTACTCATGAACTCACTCGCTCATGAACTTACTCATGAACTCACTCGTACATGAACTAACACTCATGGAGTCATGAACACACTGACGCATGAACTCATTCATGAACCCGCCCACTTTTGAACTCAGTTTTCACCCATGAGGTCCCTTATCCCATGGTTGATCACGTATATCACCCGGAGGTTTTAGCCACGTGTTCCGGAAACCGTATATTACAAGGGTTAACTTAAGGTATCATACCAGCACGCACCTACAGGCATCTGTTATGTTGACGAATCCCACTTGTGACTCGAAAACAAATTAAAACTTAACATAAGTGAATAAATATACAAACACTTTTACAAATTTCAATTGCACTAACAATAATATTAGACGTTAGTGACATCTCCACCACAAGACGGGTGTACTGCAGCAACCTGCATATGTTTTATCTGGTTTAATTGACACAGTCGCTGCAATTAGCTGTGCAAAGTTGTGCCAGGGTGATCGTGCGTTCGAATACCATATTCGTGCTGATTCGTCCTTGATTTGTCAGCAACACACCGTTCGCGAGGGAAAACATGACTGGAAAAAGCCCATCACAGTTGTCACTTTGAACCTTTTTCTTTCTCAAAGCTGTTAGCTGTAAGCTGTAAAGAAAGAATGAATATTGTTTTACGCCGCATCTGCAATTTTCCAGCTAATTGCGGTGAGAAGTAGTGACATCTGGGAATCGAACCCCGCGACCAGCAGATCCTGTCAGCGATCATGCTGCACATAGATAGACGTCCAGCCGGGCCCTTGTAACCATATTGTGTACACTAAGTGCTGAGTCGTCCTTGATTTGTCAGCAACACACCGTTCGCGAGGGAAAACATGACTGGAGAACCTGCACCACAGGTGTCTCTTTGAGCCTGTTTCTTACATAAAGCTGTTATGCCCGGATATAACTAAAATATTGTCCGCTGGTAGGTTGCCGAGCAGTAAAGAATGAATGAATATTGTTTTTCGTCGCATCTGCAATTTTCCAGCTATTTGCGGTGAGAAGTACATGTAGAGACATCTGGGAATCAAACCCCGCGACCAGCAGATCCTGTCAGCGATCATGTTGCACATAGATAGACGTCCAGCCGGGCCCCTGTAACCATATTGTGTACACTAAGTGGATTTCGTCGCTGCTTATCAGTACGTGTGGTTATTTTTGTGTGCGCGCTATTATGTAATTGGTTGTGTAATTCGATTTTTATAATTTGTTGATATTGTCAGAGCAGTATCATTTTGTAAGCATTGAATTACATTAATAGACAATGTATATTAAAGTTGGAAAAATAGTAGGCCGAGATATTTACGCATGAGCTTTATGTGAGAGAATGATTTAGTTAACCTTTTATATCAGCAATACTGCAACCATATAGCGATACAAGAGAATAATTTGTAAATACATGTCGACAAAAAGGACTCACAGCAAAACAAACAAATATCTCCATGTTACTGGAAGGATTTTTTTAAATCAATATTTAAATATATAATAATTAAGACCTATAAATTAAAACCAGGCAATGACAACCAGCAACCAAAGCCAGACCGCATGACTGGGGACCTTGGGACTATTTTTCTACTTGTATGATTCCTCAAGTGATTTATGCCATCACGGCTACCAGTGGTCAGATGTCATCACGGCTACCAGTGGTCGGATGTCATCACGGCTACCAGTGGTCGGATGTCATCACGGCTACCAGTGGTCAGATGTCATCACGGCTACCAGTGGTCAGATGTCATCACGGCTACCAGTGGTCGGATGTCATTATAGCCAGATATTGTTACAACAAACATGACAACCAAGTGCTGAAACACTTGTCGACATCACGTACGTCCGAAGACCTTTATATACGAAGAAGCCGACCATTTCTAATTCTTCGCGAAGTCGTAGAACACACTCTGAAGTATCAGTGTTCTTATTAAACTTGACAACTGCTCAACACACTCGCTTTTTATATACAAACTCCGTCAACTGAAGAATTGTTTTACAACTGTTATTTCTGGTATAGAATGGTCACAACCAATACGTTTGATAACTCTCATTTTCCCAGTAGTGATATTTGTTTTGGAATTTTAAAAAAAGCTTGCTGTTGTTGATAGGCGTTTTTGGTATACGAATAGGAGAATTCCCATAGTATGGTATGAATAGGAACATCGCTGTCTCTCTTCCTTAAAATGAAGGTGTGCAAGCTGATCATGGTGCATGACCTCGATCGCTAAAGCAAGACCTATCCTTACCATTTACACATCAACCTCAACGTTAGATCCAATCGCAGTTCTATTATAAGGACGATGTCCTTTAAACCAGCTTGATGTAACCCATTGTGTCTAAACTCTCCCCAAAATCGCCTAAAATAAAAAAGCTAACATTTTATTGAAAATCGATTTGTCTACTGTAGACATATTTTCTAAAATAATTAGGAGATTGTGCTCGGGCACAGGGCTCTTGAGATTTGGTTAATTAGATGTGGAGTCCGTGCTCTCTTTCATCTGGTGGAAATATTCTATTGAAGTCTCAACTTTGACCGAGGTACACTACATTTCAAAAGTTCCTTCCCATATAACACAAAGTAGTGTCGTGATACGTTCATGCTAGTGCCGTGAAGATGCAGTGGCTCGAAAATGGCGCAACTGGTTGAATTGACGTTGTCAGTAAATGAGGTGTCGATAGACTTGAGTTATTCTATGTCCGAGATGTCTACGGCGTCAGTGACACTGGAATCCTGCATCAGTTACCACTCTGCTATCTGACGTGTTTTCAAGGTTGTTATTGTCCAGTTGCTGTAAACGTATAATACTGCAGAGCTCCAGATAAGCTGCGTATTTGCGTAAAATACGCATAAAAAATGCAGAAATACGCAGTAAAATCAAATCCAAGCGTATCAAATACGCAACGAACATTACAGATTCGCTACAAAAATAAAACTTGTGCGTATTATCAAAATATTGTGAAGTAACCCTGCGTATTCGATATACAAATCAGCATCTTATTTTGAAATTATAAACGGACATTCCGTCAACCTTGCCAAACTCCACGATGACAGTTACATCATGATCATTTGCCATCACACTTTCTTGTGGAAGTATCGTGGTATTTTTGAGTCCTATAAAGCTCTCGAACCCACACGACACCAATTTGCAGGGACTTGATGAATATTGTTTTTAAATATTTAACTTAAATACCCACATTGTGTAAAAACTAGTGGGTAACAGAAATTTGAATACCCAGATAGAATTACTGATACCCAATGATTTTAAAATGCATGGGTAAAATACCCACAGCACCAAAAGCTTATCTGGAGCTCTGAGTATACATTTGAAACCATGGCGGGTTCCTAATCTGTTATAGATAAGCTTATTCAAGGCAGAAATGTACTTACTATAACGTCATGCCGATAAGTGAGAGTCTTGGTGGCTGGTCAGCCATGATGACCTACAGATGCCCACTATATTTCCCTCTTACGACAACGTGAAGTTCTTTAGGATATCGTGAAGGTATCATATATGGTTACAGGTTATGATGGATCCTTGTCAGAGGTGATAGATGCATCTGGTATTGCTTAATATCACCCACCCAAGTAGCTATGGATTATAATCTCATACGACAAGCAATGGCTTTCTGGACCAATTCTACAACTGGACATATATGTTAACCCGCGATGCTTCTTCAGTGGGGATTGGATGATCCAAACGGCCGTGTATAAACATATTTTTTTAGGACCCTCTCTTGGTCGTGTTCCATATTCTCATACACATGATATATAATGACCATTGTGGTTATATATGAAGGAAATTAGACGCAATTATGTTGCTTGTGTGACCTTTCTCATTATTTCTGTTTGTACCTACTCCAGGTCAGCGGGTGATGTACCGGAGGGATACAAGCGGCGCCAGTCTTACCAGGAACAGTTTTGTTCGGCACATCTATTTCCAGCTCTTTGATTGGCTGGTTAAAACAATCAATAAGAGACTTGCTCCGACTGGACAGTACAGACACAATTCGTAAGCTACAATTTGTAGATTTACATGATAGGTCTTATGTTATCTCCTTTTAAAATGTATTCTCCCGATTCTGTATATAAATATATTCTAACTATGGAACTGATTGTTACGGCTAGAAGGAAATACGGTTTATTTACGTAATTCCTGGTTGTGAGTAGGTTATCCTGCATATTACACATTTTCTTGCAAAAGAGATCATGAAGAAAATATCTTAATTTTTATATTTAATTTGTTGCAAAATGCATTTTAGATACACTTACATATTAACATTATGTTATTTATATACTGATAATTGTATCGCTACCAAAGGTGATTGGTTAGTTGAGGCAATATGACGTTATACCTATATGACATGACACGATATGACGTCATCATTGCAGAGTAATAGTAGTTGGGCACGGTTGGCAGAGTCGTTTCATCGGGAAACTCTCCGTGAAGATGTGTGTCCCTTAGGCGTGCCATAATCCTGTGATCGTGGGTTCGATTCCCAGATTCGCCGTAATGATGATTCTTGGTTTGTCAGCACCATCTCCGTGTTCGTTGGTCTCACCAATACACGTCTGGGATTTAACAGTATGTACTGTGCTGTACAGTGCTGTACTGCGCCACTCACTCACTCACTTTGCTTCATAGGAAACAACTTAAAACAGTGGGAATTCTGGATCTTCCCGGGTTTGAGAATTTGATGACCAACAGTTTAGAGCAGCTTCATTTTAACCTAGCGGAGGAGAGGCTCCAAGATCACGTGACTGAACTTGTCTTCCGGCGAGAGTTCCATGACCTTCAAACTGATGACATCAAAGTTCCTGATACCAAATTCAGAGACAACTCAGAGGTTCTTGATGCTTTCTATGATGTAAGTAGCGTCAGGAATAAGTATAAGTATATGTTCAGTATATATTAAATACCTTCACCTATGTCAGGTGTGATGGGAAGTCCAGTTCACTGAGGCGCCATTTTCCCCCTTGCAGATCCGTTGGTCTTGTGTTCGAACCTCGAATACTGATCCTTGGTTTGTCCGCGCATTATCTTTGGTTTCACTAAACCGATCGATGATTACAACCTGTGTCTGGACCGACATTAAGATGACACGCCGTGATATAACTGGAATTATGTTTAAACGACGATTAATCACACCTGAATAGTAATAGCGACAAAACCATTTTAATATATAATCATAAGATTATATATATAAGAAGAGTCTATTTTACGATTCCGACTATAGCATAGTCATTTGTTTATGAATCACTTTAAAAAAGTGATGATGTGTGAAAAAGGTGTGCTTATCCTGCCCCATTGGTGGCACACGTCATAAACACATGCATGGGCAAGTAAATAGTCACCTGAAAAAGATGTAAGTAGTATAGGTACATTATGTCTGATGAAAACGGGCTCATTTCAATCTGTACAGCCCGAAATCTACTAATATGTCAATAGGATTTCAACATGGAAGTGAGGTGAGGTGAGGTGAGGTGAGGTGAGGTGAGGTGAGGTGAGGTGAGGTGAGGTGAGGTGAGGTGAGGTGAGGTGAGGTGGGGTTTAACCTCGCGTTCAAGATTATTTCACTTTTGTGTGCAGCCACTCGTACTTGTACATGATAGCGCTAGTCCACAAAGATACCATACCACAATTCAACATGGATAACCCACTCAGACAGAATATATTGAACAGACCAGTCCTTGTTTTACTCCCTTAACGCCGACTGCCGGGCAGCGTAACAATAAGTACCACATTGTAACGTCTTTGGGATTGACGCGGCCAGGGGATCGAACCCCGACCTGAACCGCAAAAGAAACGTCACCCCCAGTAACATTGCATGAAAAGTTGTCATTTAAATATCTTGGTAATTTTTGTAAAAGTTTCTAAAATTTAACATTACCGTGTCCGGAAAAATGAAATTTGATGATGAAAAACCCCAAAGCAGATGACAATAAAACCGATCGCCTAAACGCATCACGGCAACAGCCATGGTAACCCGAAGCACGTGAGTTCCGTGGAAATTGAAATGCAAATGCGTTCCCCAACTTCTTGCCTTATAAAAATCCAAGAATCCAAACAGATCTCCATACAGATCGGATAACATTCATTCGTTATTGAATTGTTATCACATGCCAAGATTGACAAGAAATCAGCGACACCAGGCCCTTGGACGATTGCAAGCTGTACAAACAGCCCGGCAAGTAGCCAATGCATTTCAAGTCCTCGTAAGGACCATATACAGGCTCCAACACTACAGATGACCGACCACGTAGTGGAAGACCAAGGGTCACCACCCGACGTCAGGATCGTCAGCTTGTGCAACAGCTTCTTCAAGATCGCTTTGTTACTGCTGCGGAAACTGCTCGACAGACCATGGGGACATTAGTGCAGACACCGTGCGTCGACGATTGACAAACAGACACCTCCACTGTCACAGGCCACACCGAGGACCCATTCTGACACCATGTCATTGCCGGGTCCGTCTTCAGTGGGCAACACAGCACCAGCATTCTCAGAGGAGAACCGTTACTGTATCTCAACAGCATGATGGCAGAGAGAGTCCGGCGACACCATGGGGGACTTTATTCAAATGCTTGTGTTGTTGAGAGGGACTCGTGGGTTGATCCGAGCATCATGGTGTGGGGTGGAATTGGTCTTGCACGCAGCGTCGGGCCTGTGGTCTTCCAGAAAATCTGTCCAGGGAGAGGCCATGGTGTCACAGCAGTTCGGTGCATTGATCATGTGTTGAGACCACACGCCATACCTCATTTGGTACGTCGCCGCAAGCCGTTTCAGCATGATAACGCCCGTGGCCACATTGCGAGAGCAACAAGGGACTTCCTCCAGCAGAATGGCATCAGAACCATGCAGTGGCCTGCCATCAGTCCCGATTTAAATCCCATTGAGCACCTGTGGGACGAGATTCAAAGTGGCGGCACGTGGTCCTGTGCACAGCGCACAAATCATTTGCAGTTAAGCAACGTCGGTCTCGAAGAGTAGTTGGATGGGTGACCACATTCAGCAGCTTGACTCCTGAGAGTTTCTAGGGCTTCGGTCCTGCCCCCACACTGAAGCACATGTACCACATGTGGTGTCCCCTTAGGCAAGTGACTTTGTTCGAAATGTGCCTCTGTTAACCTTCTAGCGCCTCACAGGCAGCTTGGGTTGTATACTCCCCAGGGAGCTGAGAATGAAAATCGAGTGCTCACTGATCCAATGACCGGGGTAATAATAGTGTAGCGCCATGAGCATCCACTTGGTAAATGGAATCTTGCGCATTATAAATGCACTTATTATTATCTTTATTAAAGACGGCTAAATGACATCCGACCAAGGCCGACAACTGCAGCTGAACTGCGTCAGGCGTTCTTAAGAGTGTGGGCTCAACCGCCTCATCAAATCCATGTATCGACGTTGCACGGAAGTCATCAATGCACATGACCGACACGCGAGACACTGACTTGTGATGTCATTTTCTCAGAGACAAGTGTTGTGTTTCACTTTAAGAACATTTGACACTTTAATTTCAGCCTTGATGATCAGTTTTCCCAAGTTTCATCTTTTTGATATGTCTCAAAATATGTTTACAGTGTTTGGAAAAATAAGGTTTCTCATATATCTATCCATGGTGACGTTTCTTTTGCGGTTCAGTATATGTGTTTCTTGAAACTGCCCCTCTCCAGCATCTATTGCCCCGCGTCAGTGGCCTGGTTATCTAAAACCTTCCAGTCGTTTTTTCTATCGATTCTACACATGGCGACCAAAGAAGATTTGTTAAGTCTTTTACCGTCCAAACAACCAACCGATACTCAAAACAGTAGTCCGTTCCCCTGTCACCATATTTCTTGTTAGAAAGCAATTTGTTCAAAACCGCCCTGAAATTGTCTTCTTAAAAAGTCGTGAATCAAATTGGTTTTGCATGAAAAGTGCAAATTTCCGAACCATTGTAGCAGGAACGTTACTCGAAGACAGCATTACCATGATTAAAGTATCTGTCTGAAGTTTTTTACTCCGGATCCAATTGACAAAGTCGTTTATTTCGTTTCTGATATCTGCGAAGTTTTACATGTTAAACGTGGTTTTGCATTTGCCGGTATTAGGGTATTTGTAAAACTTACATGGTACGTTTAAATTTGTTTTTGGACGACTTGTGTAAGGCTACATTAAGTGAGACACCCTAATATAAAACAATCTAACCCCAATGCTGAATGGAAGAACATATTCTTTTTAGAGAATTAACAAGTTTGTGTATAAAACGTGCTCTTCGCGGCCCCATCAAAGGGAAATAGTTCTATTTGCACGCGCATGTTTACCTATATCCGATTGAAAAAAAATGAAACGCATTAAGTTGTTCATCAAGGGTGATATAAACGAAATAGAGTGACTCCTGCTTCTTAGGAAATCTCATCTCCAACACAGGAGTAGTATTTGTTATTCTTGGGGAGGGTGGGGGCTTAGGGCCTTGGGGCCTGGGATTTGGTTTTGAGAACAGGTATTTAAGTACACCTGCACAATTAGAGGTGAGGTGAAATGGGGTTTAACGTCGCGTCCAAGATTATTGCACTTATAAAGCAACATGCATGTACGTGTGTGTGTCTGCTTGTACTAGTCCGGACTGATGCCGATTTATAGTGCTAGCACACTGAGATACCATGCCGCAGTTTAATACTTTAATAGTTTAAATACCCCACTCAGACACAGTATACTGACTCCGAGCCGACCAGTCCACGTTTTAGCCCCTTAATGCCGAGCGCCAGACAGGGTAACAACAAGTACCATCTTTTAACGTCTTTTGGTATGACGCGGCCGGGGATCGAACCCCAGACCTTCCGCTCTCCGGGCGGACGCTCTACCACTAGACCACGGAGGCGGTGGTATTTTTGTAATCAGATATTTTTGTAATTAAAACTATGAGTCAAAATATTTTCTCTCTAAAAAACATTGGAACAATGTCATTTTTGTGCCAGACATGTTTTCCCCAACAATATGAAGCATAATTATCTTTTTCGATGAAATCCCAGAGAATTGAAAGCAGGCATAGGATAATTTGACAAGAAACTTGCGTTCTTGTATAAACATGTTATTTAGATCACAATAATAAGGACATACAAAAGTAAAATAACTTTCATTTTCTATAGCGGAATGACATATTGGGCATAATCTTCTTCGATTTTTTAGTTGATATTTTTCTTCCTTTATCACGTGATCTAACAATCCAAGCTTAAATTGAATAAATGGACGTCTGAGGGTTTTTGAGTTTAATATAGATAAGTATTTGTTTCTGGTTGAATAAGACTGCGTTTTATTCATGTGGACATGTCTTGATATTTGATAACCCAAGATGTGAAACGCCGCGATATAACTGGAATACTGTTAAAAGCGGCGTTACACCCAACTCACTCACTCACCCAAGATGTGAAATCAGCCAGGAAACAGGTGAAGTAATTTTACGACATTCCACAATTCGTTTTGAGGATTTAAAAAAAATAATCTAGCCTTTGTATGGCTGCAGTACTGTGTTGTGTACTTTTCAAACCCTTCATAAATGGTGATAGTCTTCACACAAATCATACCTGTGACCACCATGACGTCTGTCGTGTTTAATAATGACACAAAACTCTTCACATTGCTTTACAGAGCAACATTGGCTTGCTACGTCTTATGGACGAGAACACCGACCCGAGTCCGAACGCCGACATGGATCTGCTGAACGACATCAAAAGGAGACATAGCAAGAAGTCCTCAGTGGTGAAGACGGATAACACTGGTCAAACGTTCATGGTCATTCACCATCGGGGCCAGGTGAGCTTGCTCTCGAATGTGTGTTCCGTGTATCGGAATCCCTTCAATCATTTGCAAAAAGAATACGGTTAACTGATGATTATGTCATCTCAAAATGGATACTTCCCGGGAGAGGCCTTTAATTTGGACACATCAGCACTAGTCATGCACGCTACGTCTACGTTAATTTTGAAAGAAACAAATCTTGCGCCAGAGAAAGAAGCTCGTGGGTGAGGTGAGGTTAAATGGGGCTTAACGTTACGTCCAAGATTATTGCATTATATAGCGACGTACATGCACGCGTGTGTGACTGCTTGTACTAGTTCGGACTAATGCCGGTTATATAGTGTTCCCACTCAGATACCATGCCGCAGTTTAACATGAAAACTCCACGCAGACACTGAATACTAACTCCGAGCCGACCAGTCCTTGCTTTAGCCCCTTCATGCCGAGCGCCAGACAGGGTTACAACAAGTACCAACTTTTCATGTCCTTTGGTTTGACGCGGCTGGGATCGAACCCCGGATCTTCCGCTCTCTATCCGTATATAGGTAAACGACAGGAAGATGAGAGAGTATGGTTTTACGCCGCTTCTAGCAATATTCCAGCAATATCAGGTCAGCGTACACCAGAAAAGTGCTTCACATATTGTAAACATGTGGGTCGTCTTCGGCGTAACGAGTGAACGCTTCAACCACAAGGCTACCCAATAGCCTCCTGATTGAGTGAGTGAGTGAGTTGGGTTTAACGCAGCTTTTAACAGTATTCCAGTTATATCACGGCGTGCCAGCTTATTGTGGGAGGAAAGCCCGAAGTGATGCAGGTCTCAGACGTTTACCTCTTTGGTGAAACCCACGAGCACGGGTATGGTGCTGACAAACCTAGAAACATAAATGGGGCGAACCGGGATTCGAACCCACAATCATAGGTTTCTGGCGTGTCCAAGGGACGCAACTCTTCACAGCGAATCGCGGCGCCTCAGACGACTAGGCCACCCGTGCCCCCATAGCCTCATGAAGGATGACGTGAGTTCTAAAGATAATAAGGGTTAGGTGTGCATATCCTGATTTTTGTATTATTACCGTTCACGTGTGCTTCAAAATATATGTTCTTCAAACAGGTTATATACAACATCGAGGTATTACTGACAAAGAACAGGCCGGTCAGAGTACGCAGCTTTGACGCTCTTCTGGAGTACAGCCAGAACCCTTTATTGCATGAACTCATGTCCACGCCACACGATGGAAGGTAAGCAGCCATTACCAGGACCCACCATCTGGAATCCAGATTTAGAGACTGAGAAGTTGACCATATAAATCCTCTCACACTGAAAACTTAACTGCGCTGGACGTTTTAAATTGTCATCAGTTAAGATATCCCGTCCACACCAGCTATATTCCGTTCAGGGTTAAATAGATACACGTAACTACATTCCTTCTTTATTTTGATATAAAAATATTTTATCAATAATGATGAAGAGTGTAAGTTATTAAAGATTCCTGAGACAGTTTCTCGAAAAGGTTTTAAATTATTTTTTTTAGTTAATTGTCAAAATGGATGAACAGTACTTCAAAAACTAATAGAACCAAATGAAGGATTCTTTGAACTCACATACATTATCCTCTGTTCCAAGTTCACAATTGTCAATAAAGAGTATTTCCTTGTGCGATGGGTAATTTTTTACTTGTATTCTTGTAATTTGTAAGATATGAATTTGTTTTGAAATCTCCGTTAATGTGTCTCTCAAAGACCTCAAAACTCCAGAGACCATTCGTCATACATTTCCATCATCTAATTGTGGTCCAGGGATTCCTGTTTTTCTGTTGCACATGGTTTCCGTTTCCTTGTAGTGAAGAACATCACCAATATCTGTTATAACGTCCTGGGCATTCAGATGTTTAGGCACACTCTGTATATTAATTTAAAAACCCTCAAATCTTACTGCGGTTAATGATACTTATTACATTTATGGACGAAAGAAAGCCAGTGCTCTCAGAATGTCATTGTTTGCCGTTGTGTAGAACATGTGAATGTATCATTGGTTTAGGAGGAGAATTGTCAAGTTCCACCTTTGTTAGGTTAATTCTTATGTTGTTTTTACAGGTACATAAATATGTTCTATGCTTCATAGCATTTATTCACATGATGGAGTAAGTATATACTCCGAAACGTTGTGTTCATCATATTAAATTTTTTTTGCATACATAAATCCTCTTCATTATTTGTATCACTTCTTGATGCCATTCAAAGACTTATCATTGGTTGTACTGTGGCAGTTCACATTCTCGTCATCCGGGCGACACATCTGATGACCTCACGTTAACACAGACATACGCGGTAAGTTTAGAGAGTCTTCATAGTAAAGCAATCTTCTTTGATTGCATTTGGTTTTATTAAGTGTCAACTGTGGGGATTCCGGGGCAGATTACGCCCTCATTACTCTATCCTTGTACATGTTATTCAGTAGGGGTCGACTAACATAATGAGAATCATTGCTCATAATAAAAATCACTTGGTTGTCTGGTCCAAAATCGATTGTTACAGGCCGCCGTCATATGGCAGGGGTACGGCTAAGTGCGGAGTAAGCCAACAAAAAACACACGCTTTCTTTTTTTAAGACAATTCTTTGATTTGACAGGGATACCATTTTCGCGAACACCTGGTGTCATCACTGATTTTCAGTGATCCGTTCGTACAATCTCCATCACCATTTTGCTTTTGATGCCACGTGAATCTATTTCGGCAGATAATCGACACTGTTCATTTTCTGGCGTTGATATTCGAATTTGCTGACCTAGCTTATAATATGTCATCGTGCCTCTAGACTTTGCTTGTTGCTTACTGTCAACCACTGTAGTGCCAGCCACAGACTCGATTATTTAAGTGCCGTCGTTGTATACATATGTTGCTGGAATAATGCTGGCCTCAGGGCAAAACAACATTCACTCACTCATATCAAACTATGCACGACAGTTGAATGCAATCGTTGGCGTTAAGGTCAGTTTAATCCACCATGTTAACACACACTCATTCTCGCATATCTCGGAAGAGCATTCACATAATTATATGAAAAGGAACAGCTAATGTTTTGGTTGGTAGATACAACACCTATATATGAATATTATTTCGGAGTAAAAAATGTTGTGCTTTAGATATACCAGCACGGCCCATTCTCGATGTGAAAAGGTAGGTCTTGACAATAAATGAAGCGGATATTCCAAGAAATCCAATTACGATTAAAATTGCAGGATAATCCCTCATGGCATGTTAATCCTTACAATGGCCCCGGAACCTGTCAATCATCAAATATCCGTTTCTTCAAGCAGTTATGTCTTCTACATCCGGCCAGAAGTCCCTAAGGGTGAAGTGATGGCCTTCGGAGCCTTTGCAGCTCTATCGGAGCTTCATGTCCATATTGACATCATGGTGTTTCTGACCTTTCCAGGCAGCTCTGAGAGGGATGTTCCGCCGGCTAGAAGGACGAGAAACACAGCATGTTTGGTACGTTGAAGTGGTCTCCTGTCACATACCTGGTTTTCACTCGGACAGCACTTCATGCACATATGCGTCTGTTTTCTTATATTGATTGATCTCGATGTCATTGTGGTCTTTCCGTCTAGTCACCTACGCTAGGCACGCATATTTCTTGCACAGCATCGTGGGTTCAGTATTTGAAATTCATCACTTATTTTCTTCAGGGCTAAATGAAAAACGGAACCTTCATTTGCGATATGGTCTTCATATAATTCAAGGCACTACGGTGAATGATTTTTTTCACATTTCAACAGAACTGTACACATACTGGTATTAATGTTTGATGTCCTCCCCCATAAAAGATTTTGAGTGAAACCTCTTTAACCCACAACACCGGCTTAACGGCTAAATGTACTGGACAGTGAATTCCGTTAGTCTGGGCAATCAAATAACTCGATCATCGAATCATGGTTTAGGGTATTGTCCTTTAAATTAAAGGCCGTCCAGAAGGATGTGCTAGATTGGATGTGCTACCGGACTAAAGGGTCCGCACTAACGAGGTTTCCTTGTACCTAAAGTGTCAATTCCCTAGTCAGATTCCCGCACCACTCGGTGTACATTCTGCGAAAGCATGGTAACAAAACCAATATACGTTTTAATCATTCCCCACAGCGGAGAGACATTTACACATGAGAAATTACTGCTAACCGATTGAGCATTGCAAAACTGTTCAAGGTTCTCAGGACAATGTACTTGAGCAAATACAAATCACGGAAGTCGTGGGGGACTCAGATTGGTCTATTTTGGTATATGAAATGAGAATTCACTGTATTTGTAATATTTGCATACGTTTTAGTGTGCGTAAATAGAGTGGAAGCAGAACAGGGAAGTGAAGAGTGTGTTTTATATCATCATTCTATTCACAGTGGAAGGGTCTGGATCTCATCTGGCCGACTCACTATACATGCAAATTGCAGATTTGGACAATCTATGAAGGCAATGTGTCACATGTTCTTTAATGTGCAAAAACTGAGTTATGGAGCGTGGGGAGATTCAGCCGATCGACAGTTGCAGATCGTGAGGAATTAATCTTGATTACAGTAGCGATTACCGAGGGGTCAGGCCAAAGGGCTGTATTGAATGTCTGTCTGTGGGAGATATTTAGAAGAGAATGGATTCAATTCACAATCAAAAGATCAATTCTTTCAAATTAGAGAAATACTGTCCGGTTCACCCCTTGCTATAATGATGGTTATTTATTATAATGTTAGATAGCACGGATTGCCAAGTCGTCTAATTTGCTGTGCAGAGTTGTGCTCCTTAGGGATGCGCGAATCCTATACAGTTTAACTATAAATCATGAGACGCCAGTAATACATGGAAGTGTGGTGTTCTGTTCCTATGAGATTGCCTCCGTAACTTGTTGTTACCCTGTCTGGCGCTCGGCATTAAGGGGCTCAAACAAGGACTGGTCGGCTCGGAGTCAGTATACTGTGTCTGAGTGGGGTATTCATGTTAAACTGCGGCATGGTATCTCAGTGTGCTAGCACTATAAATCGGCATCAGTCCGCACACACACACACACACACACACACACACACACACACACACACACACACACACACACACACACACACACACACACACACACACACACACACACACACACACACACACACACACACACACACGTTATATAAGTGCAATAATCTTTGACGCGACGTTAAACCTCATTTCACCTCACCTCTGTTCGTATGACAACATCCCCAGCATCAAATATTGAGTCTCCATAGGACTCTATCAAACGCTTATAGTAGTCTTCAATCTGAATGGACGTCTGGAGTACTGTTATAACGGCGTTAAACCACTCACTTACTCCATCTGTCCATAGATTAGTTACCAGACACCGTGAATTTCCGGGAAGTATGGGCCCCTGTACATTATGCTTGTCGGAAGAGCCGACGTACCTGCGTGACGTATGGTTATACAGGATGGGCTGACTCGCAGGGGCATTGTACCCCGACGTGGAACGTTGCTTATGATGTCAACAAGTTAACAGGCCACTATTGTATTATATGTTGTATGTAGTTGTTATACATCCGAACAAGCTTTACTCTTGACGATGTTCGTCGACGCTACTGTTCGAACTAATTCCACTGTCGATAAATAAAAGTCGTGAAAAACATAACAGAAGAGCTTCATGGTCCTGCTGAAACATTAAACATTTAAAAATAATTAATTAACAGTTCCCATTATTTTTTATTTAAATAGATCAAGAAATCACGTCAATCCGGACTGTACCATGACCTTTGACATCATCCGGATTAACATTTTCTTTGTTTCTTGTTAAACGCCGCAATGGTCCAACTATATGACGGCGGTCTGTAAATAATCGAATCTGGATCCCACAGTCCAGTGATTGACATCATGAACAACGATCTACGCAACTGAGATACGATGACATGCATCAACCAAGTCAGAGAGCCTGACCACTCGATCCCGTTACTCGCCAAGCATGGGTTGCTGAAGACCTATTGTAATCCGGATCTTCCGGGCTCGGATTAACAAATGCAGTATTAACATATGAGGTTACGTCGTAGTAACCCTTTAATTATGCGTAGATATAAACATTAATTCGGATTATGAATTTCAAATTGCGGACGAACGACTAGTTAGGATCGGCTATTCTGACATACATCTTCAACAGTAATTGTCCGGTAAGGGGAGGTTTTGGACTAACGAGGTTTCACTGAGGTTAGTTGATGAACTAGTTTACTGTTGCGGTGTAGGTGCATCCGTCCCAATATGACGTTACAACCTGGTGTGTTTGACGTCGACGTCGTCGCAAGACAGTTGACTGCCATGAACGTCGTTGAAGCTGCTCGCATCAGGTCCATGGGCTATCCCGTCAGGATCTCCACCAGAGACTTCATTGATCGGTTTGTGCCTTTCGCTCTTCCCAGCACACTAGGTAATGTAACGAAATGAACTTTTCTTAGAACCCTAAACACTGGTTATTTAACGTTACATAACGATGGGGACGAGAGCCCTGTGATGAAACAGTGCTACAGTCGGGGCCGTAAAGAACCTATCAATTTTTTACCGGCCATTAAAGTGATTCGGAAACAGACATGCAGCTTGATTAGATTAATCCGAATCCCGTGTCCAGGTTTAGGGCTGGTAGTGGAGACAGGGTATACTTCCATATAATTCTGCAAACTCCAGTTCAGATTGTTTCTGAAAACTTTCAGGACTTAATTAGGCGAAAGAGTGGGCGGGGATCCCATGTAACGAATACTGATTGTTGTGTATGTTTATTAACCGAAAGACTTTGAGCTTTTGCCCTCATAACACAACATAAGTGTCACGGTTTTATTACAGAGAGAGTTCCCCAACCTCGGTAAGCGATACATCGCCCCCAACGGGAGCCTACGTAATATGTTGCGTGGCATGACGCCTCCCATGCGTTGACTAGTTTCTGGAATGTCATTTGGATGAAACAATATTCACTTCACTATCCATTCTATTTAATATAGTGAAATCGATACCCATGCTGGGGTTGTCCCTTTGTGTAACATCATCTTTCCACAACGAAGGGTTTCATAGCTTTAAATCAGTTTTCTCATAATAGAAACCAGATTAGAAATCGAAAAAAACAACCCAAGGTTGCTCATATAATCTTTTTTTTAATTTGTTGACAGCTCTACCCTTTTAAAATGGACCTTAGTTTTGGGTTTTCCAATATGTATTTTTTGGGTATTGATTATCTGCCTCGTGAGACCAATCATGCCTCCTACACGTGTTTTACGTTTTTGCAAGTCTTTGATTACAAAACACATATGTCTGGAATCAATGGACAGATGGGAAGACACAATCTGGTAATATGTCTAAATTAAAACTTCAGTTTAATCTTCCAGCTATAGATTTGTCGGCCTCCCGCTATCTGCCCACATCGACTCACCACAGGGGGCGTGCCACCGGATAATTAGAAAAGCCGGAATCCCTGACGGAGGGTGGCAGGTCAGACAAAGGAAGGTCAGTATGTCAGAGTCTGCATGTGTGAGGAGTGAGTATGGTTTTACGCCGCTTTTAGCAATATTCCAGCAATATCACGCGGCGGACACCAGAAATGAGCTTCACACATTGTACCCATGTCGGGAATCGAACCCGGGCCCTCGGCGTGACGAGCGAACGCTTAAACCACTAGGCTACCCGACCGCCCCTTAAGGGAAGTAGCTCACAAAGCATGTGTGAGGAAAGCGCGAAGTTATGTTTGTCGAAGATATTTATTACTATGGTGGAACTGTAGGGCGCGAGTATGGTGCTGACAATACATGATTACAACCAGGACGAATCGAGGTTTTGAAACCACGATAATAGGATCCTTGCACGCCCAAGGGATTTTACTCTGCACGGCGAATTGCGCACTCGAGTCCACAGCATTTGCCGAAATGCATTCACTTAACTGTTCTGTTGTGAAGATTAAAACAGACTTCTAGTTGTCATCACTTCTACCGAGTAACGTCATTAAAGGACCGTCTCTGTGGTCTTGGTGGATAGAGCGACTGCCCGGAAGGACAATATTCTTGAAGACGACGTTAAACCCCATTTCTCCTCTACTTACCTCATTTAAATAGCCCATAACATCATACTTTCTTTGCGTGAGTGAGTGAGTGAGTGAGTGAATTTAGTAGAAACGAAGCCTTAAACAGTATTACAGGTATATCACGATATGTGAGCATCAGAGAAACATTAGAATATGAGACAAGATGGTAAAATTTGTGTTAAAATGATAACCTTCAGTAATATTATCGTGTGTACTGTGACGAATGAAATCGACATGACCTTAGTAAACAAAAATGCCGTCGCTATATGGCTGAAATAATGCCGATGCAACGTTAAATTTTAACTCACTCAGCCAAACAAACACGACAAAGCTCTATCCATTATCTCTCTAAATACATTGTGCGAGTCCAACTACATCAAAAGCATATGTTTTATTATTCACTAAAAATAACGATCATACCAGGTGTTCGCGATAAGATGAGCGTAAGAAATTGATACCCTATTAATACCACAACGCAATAAATCTTATAGTGTACAGCTCATAAATGATACGGACCAGTGAAGATCCGGGCTAGAATAGGTCTTCAGCAACCCATGCTTGCCGTAAAAAGCGACTATGCTTGTCGTAAGAGGCGACTTACGGGAACGCGTGGTCAGGCTCGCTGACTTGGTTGATGCACGTCATCGATCCCAATTGCGTGGATCGATGCTCATGATATTAATCACTGGATTGCCTGGTCCAGAAGCGATTATTGACAGATCGCCGTCATATAGCTGGAATATTGCTGAGTGCGGCGTTAAACAACAAACAAACAAACATAAATGATACGATGTATGAAATCCGACCAAGCCAGATAGTGAGCTAACGAAGGTTAGACTCTAGATTGTCGTAAGAGGTTCACAAAGACTCGCAGAGTAACAGACAGCGTGAAGTCGGAGGAGCATATCATGTCTCGTAGTAGAGGGAAGTAAGTGGGTGTTGTTCGGCTTACCATGTCGGGTAGTATTACAGGGAAGTAAGTGGGTGTTGTTTGTCTTACCATGTCGGGTAGTATTACAGGGAAGTGAGTGGGTGTTATTTGGCTTACCATGTCGTGTAGTATTACAGGGAAGTAAGTGGATGTTATTTGGCTTACCATGTCGTGTAGTATTACAGGGAAGTAAGTGGATGTTGTTTGGCTTACAATGTCGTGTAGTATTACAGGGAAGTAAGTGGGTGTTATTTGGCTTACCATGTCGTGTAGTATTACAGGGAAGTAAGTGGATGTTATTTGGCTTACCATGTCGTGTAGTATTACAGGGAAGTGAGTGGGTGTTGTTTGGCTTACCATGTCGTGTAGTATTACAGGGAAGTGAGTGGGTGTTGTTTGGCTTACCATGTCGTGTAGTATTACAGGGAAGTAAGTGTGTGTTGTTTGGCTTACCATGTCGTGTAGTATTACAGGGAAGTGAGTGGGTGTTGTTTGGCTTACCATGTCGTGTAGTATTACAGGGAAGTAAGTGGGTGTTATTTGGCTTACCATGTCGTGTAGTATTACAGGGAAGTAAGTGGGTGTTGTTTGGCTTACCATGTCGTGTAGTATTACAGGGAAGTGAGTGGGTGTTGTTTGGCTTACCATGTCGTGTAGTATTACAGGGAAGTAAGTGTGTGTTGTTTGGCTTACCATGTCGTGTAGTATTACAGGGAAGTCAGTGGGTGTTATTTGGCTTACCATGTCGTGTAGTATTACAGGGAAGTAAGTGGGTGTTGTTTGGCTTACCATGTCGTGTAGTATTACAGGGAAGTAAGTGGGTGTTGTGTGGCTTGAAGTCGAGTTATTTATAATGAATTGAGTGAGTGAGTGAGTTGGATTTAACGCCGTTTCTAACAATATTCCAGTTATATCACGGCGTGTCAGTTTGATGTGGGAGGAAAACCCGAAGTAATGCATGTCTCAGACGTTTCCCACTTCGGTGAAACCCACGAGCACGGGTATGGCGCTGACAAACCTAGAAACATAATCGGGGCGAACCGGGATTCAAACACACAATCATAGGTTTCTGGCGTGCCCAAGGGACGGAATTCGGCACAGCGAATCGCGGCGCGTTTGACGACTGGGCCACCCGTGTCCCCTATTCATAATGAAAGAGTGAGTGAGTATGGTTTTACGCCGCTTTTAGCAATATTCCAGCAAAAGCACGGCGGGGACACCAGAAATGGGTTCACACATTGTACCCATGTCAGGAATCGAACCCGGGTCTTCGGCGTGACGAGCGAACGCTTCAACCACTAGGCTATCACTAGGAGTTCACAGCGGCCAAACGATGCAAGAGCTACAGTTACCAGCTTGAAATTCACACATCTGTGGGCCGTTGTACAAAACAACCTTAGCGCTATGACCGTCGTAAGCCTATGTTAAGGTATGGGAGTTACGATCACCATAGCTCTAAGACCGCTCTGTACAACGGCACCCTGGAGCAGCAATGATCATGATAAGCATCAGTGTAAATCATGGATTTAAACCTTCTTATACGTATGAGCTGTGAAAAAGTCAGGGACAGGGAAAATCAAACAGAAAAATATTTCTAAAATTCTTCATCGATTGAATAAATACCCATTTTGTTATGAGCATATTCTACTTTTCAAAATGAAATCGTGTGGGCATTTCAATAAATTGGTTTCAACCATTGTGCTAGAACAATCCCTATTGATCTTGACTAACAGTATATCTTTTTTCTAGTGTATTGACGATGCTACTATGTTTAGTATGTTTCTTGGTCATGATTCTTTATAACAGCGTCCTGCAGCGTTGCAATCTTATGATCGACCTAATTATAATAAGCTTCTTGAAGTGTTGATCTTTTCATAAGAAAAAAATTCTGCGTTTTATTTATTTGTTATTTTTGCAATGTGCGTTGACTTACACATTAGTCAGTTAATACACCGTCTTATAAGAAAAGGCACCCGCGATAATTTAAAACGATGTCGACACGTAAACGGAAATGCAAAGATACAGGATACAATACCGTGAATAAATGATTCTTTTGGATGAAGAGCTAGTGGGCAAACACGCATGTGCGTGGGCTCAATCAGGGTATTTTGCTGTTGGCGAAAACAATATTTACTTAATATTTTAATAAGTTAAAAACACATGTTCTCTAAGATAAAAACTAAAGTTGCAATTGGATCATCGTTGCCTCCTTTGATCAAAACAATTTCTTTGGACCGGTATCCTTGGGCGAAGCATTATCAAGTATCCGCGATTTTCTAGGCATCTAAATCTTTTTAATCCAATCTGTTTGTTCACAGTATTAAGATTCTATTTATATTGCTGTACATATCAGGTGGAACCGCAGGCCGATCTGGGAGGTAATAAGCTGTGATACATGCACTTTTACTTTTGACGATATATGATTTACTTTGTTTGTTTGTTTGTTTGTTTGTTGTTAAACGTCGCACGCAGCAATATTCCAGCTATTTGACGTCGGTCTGTAAATAATCGAGTCTGGGCCAGACAACCCAGTGATTGACATCATGAGGATCGATCCACAATTGGGATACGATGATATGCATCAACCAAGTCAGTGAGCCTGAACACCCGATCCCGTTAGTCGCCTTTTACGACAAGCATAGTCGCCTCTTACGACGAGCATAGTTGCCTATTACGACAAGCATAGTCGCCTTTTACGACAAGCATAGTCGCCTTTTACGATATACACCAGATTTATCAGTGTAGTAGTCCTTCCTGTTAAAACTGCACACTTTTGTTATACCTTATATACCGATTGTGTATCATCAACCAAGCTATTCATAATCAATCATCTACCTACCGATTGTGTATCATCAACCAACATATTCATAATCAATCAACTACCTACCGATTGTGTATCATCAACCAACATATTCATAATCAATCATCTACCTACCGATTGTGTATCATCAACCAATCTATTCATTATCAGTCATCTACCTACCGATTGTGTATCATCAACCAATCTATTCATAATCAATCATCTACCTACCGATTGTGTATCATCAACCAAGCTATTCATAATCAATCATCTACCTACCGATTGTGTATCATCAGCCAAGCTATTCATAATCAATCATCTACCTACCGATTGTGTATCATCAGCCAAGCTATTCATAATCAATCATCAACCTACCGATTGTGTATCATCAACCAACATATTCATAATCAATCAACTACCTACCGATTGTGTATCATCAACCAAGCTATTCATAATCAATCAACTACCTACCAATTGTGTATCATCAACCAATCTATTCATAATCAATCATCTACCTACCGATTGTGTATCATCAACCAATCTATTCATTATCAATCATCTACCTACCGATTGTGTATCATAAACCAACATATTCATAATCAATCATCTACCTACCGATTCAGTATCATCAACCAATCTATTCATTATCAATCATCTACCTACCGATTCAGTATCATCAACCAACCTATTCATTATCAATCATCAACCTACCGATTGTGTATCATCCACAGATATATCTATAATAAATAATCTACCTACCGATTGTGAACCATCTACCACCCTATTCATAATCAGTCATCTACCTTCCGATTGTGTATCATCCACCAATCTAGTCATAATGAGTCTTCTACCATCTACTCTATCTATAAAGCCATCCAATACCCGTTCATCTACCACCACCCGTTCCTCTTCCTACTATCTCACGTATTGGGGGCACGGGTGGCCCAGTCGTCTAAGGCGCCGTGATTCGCGGTGCAGAGTTGCGTCCCTTGGGCACACCAGAAACCTATGGTTGTGGGTTCGAATCCCGGTTCGCCCCGATTATGTTTCTAGGTTTGTCAGCACCATACCCGTGCTCGTGGGTTTCACCGAAGTGGTAAACGTCTGAGACCTGCATCACTTCGGGCTTTCCTCCCACATTAAGCTGACACGCCGCGATATAACTGGAATACTGTTTAAAGCGGCGTTAAACCAGACTCACTCACTCACTCACTATCCCACGTGTTGCCCATCAACTAATTGTATCAATAACCCTGCGTGCAATCCTCCGAAATGCATCATCAAGGCCCGGGGGTGTTTATGTTCGTGTTGGCAACAGTATTCTTTATATTTTAATGAATTTTCAGGTAATGTTAGCTTGGTGGCACCAGGACTATTTGGACACAGCACTAGAACGGGCTTTGCGTCACGTGATCTTTGTACAGAGTCGGCTGCGAGGCTACGTTGCTAGGCGAAAGTTTTACAGAATGAGACGATACTTCCGAGAGGACAGGGACGAGTTGTCGAACTTTCTTGATGACGTCAGTAGTCATGGCCTGAGAACGTACCACGCATGTCAAGCCCAAAGCGACCATAACACCAGGGAGATTGAGAGACAGGTAGGATTAATATAATCGGCAAGTGGTATTCAGGATACAACAGGCCTACAGTACATCACACATCCAATCATTGATTTACGCTTTTTGTTTGTATATTGTTTGACGCCGCAGTTAGCGGTTTAAATAAATCACGATGGCATGTAACTTATCGAGCCAAACATTTGGTCGATAGCATGATCAACGCCCCAGAACGTCGGCCAAGTCACAGAAACTGGCCATCAGATCCCCACCCTGCATTTACGACAAGCATGAGACACCAGGGATCTATGACCTGCAATCTCCACAGTGAACTGTATCTACTAACCTGTGTGGTGATCCTAGGAAACGATTGTTATGTGGAATTGTGTCTTTAAAATGGTTCGTGACTTAACTGATAGCGAAAGTCGTGGGTTAAGACAAGTGATGATGTTTTTCGCCGCGTCCGCCCAAGTCAAATACTCTGTCTTCATTGAACCTAGAAGGAGAATTACTGATTCTTAGAAGTTCCAGCAAAACAGATTTGCTTCAAAAAAAAGAAAGAGCAGAGAGTGATGTTTACCACAACGACAGTGAGACCCTTCTAATTATATCAGCGTGCTAAAGAAACAGTTGTAGTAGTTTAAAAATGCATTCTTCTGATTATTGAAAGGGTTTTGTTGCTTGTGTTCTTTACGTCTTTCGACAGGGCTTTTTTATGGCAGTGCCTGCACGTCAAGGTATACTTTCTCTCTGTATGTGAGCGATATGTTGTTAGATTGTGTGATATCATATTTTTGTTTTCATCTATTAAGGTTCCGCTTTGATCTTTTGGAATTGATATCATCGCATGCATGAGATGAAGACTTATGAATAGGAGATGGTTGGGAGGTGTGGGATGAATGGCGATGTGATGGTGGCAATGATTATAATTAGGTAGTATTGTCAAAACTAAGTGAATAATTCCAAAAGAATTATCAGTAGTTCAATACTGAAGAACCCGATCATTGTCCAAAGAAGGATTCTATCACGGCTTCCGGTCAGACTACGATGTTTTTCACAAGAGCCGTTTTGAAAAAGGATAGGGTGTTTATTGTTTTCTGGCTTAATTTGGATATCGTACCATGATGGTGTGTATTGTATACACGTTGTTTGTCTCGCGTTTACGATTCATCGTGATATAGCTGTTAATATTACTGACTGCGGCGTAAAACAGCATTAACTCATATCACATCATGGCCTTGGGGGAGTTCACATACACGGAGCACAGAATGTAAACATGTCAACCCAGATATCACATCATGTCCTTGGGGGAGTTGATACACGGAGCACAGAATGTAAACATGTCAACCCAGATATCACATCATGTCCTTGGGGGTGTTCACATACACGGAGCACAGAATGTAAACATGTGAACCCAGATATCACATCATGTCCTTGGGGGAGTTCACATACACGGAGCACAGAATGTAAACATGTGAACCCAGATATCACATCATGTCCTTGGGGGTGTTCACATACACGGAGTACAAAATGTAAACATGTCACCCCAGATATCACATCATGTCCTTGGGGGTGTTCACATTCACGGAGCACAGAATGTTAACATGTGAACCCAGATATCACATCATGTCCTTGGGGGAGTTCACATACACGGAGCACAGAATGTAAACATGTCACCCCAGATATCACATCATGTCCTTGGGGGTGTTCACATACACGGAGCACAGAATGTAATCATGTCACCCCAGATATCACATCATGTCCTTGGTGGAGTTCACATACACGGAGCACAGCATGTAAACATGTGAACCCAGATATCACATCATGTCCTTGGGGGTGTTCACATACACGGAGCACAGAATGTAAACATGTCACCCCAGATATCACATCATGTCCTTGGGGGAGTTCACATACACGGAGCATAGAATGTAAACATGTCACCCCAGATATCACATCATGTCCTTGGGGGTGTTCACATACACGGAGCACAGAATGTAAACATGTCAACCCAGATATCACATCATGTCCTTGGGGGAGTTCACATACACGGAGCACAGCATGTAAACATGTCAACCATGATATCACATCATGTCCTTGGGGGAGTTCACATACACGGAGCACAGAATGTAAACATGTCAACCCAGATATCACATCATGTCCTTAGGGGTGTTCACACGAACGGAGCACAGAATGTAAACATGTCAACCCAGATATCACATCATGTCCTTGGGGGAGTTCACATACACGGAGCACAGAATGTAAACATGTGAACCCAGATATCACATCATGTCCGCGCCCTGCCAATGTTCTAATTATGTACTGGCGTATGTGCTATGGCTTTGTCTACTCGTTGATCTGCTGAGTGAACCAAGTGTTTGAATTCAGGAGAAATACAAGAGCGATATATGCTTAATTATATTATAATCTAGCGAAGTGGTTTCAGCTCTGAGATCCGTTTCCAAACAAAACGCCTTTCCAGTACCTAGAACGTGGTTTTGTAAAGTTTACGTTGACGGTGAGATTTGAACCACAATAGATTAGCGGAAATAAATGTTTGTATGGGCTATTAAGATCGCATGATGTCAATGCCCCAGGGGAGACTTCATTAGAACGCGACTGCCAAAGTGTCCGAAGATGTTAACCTCATCTGCTCTTATCTGTTCAGTACACCGGTCGAGACGGCGGACGGAGACAGGCACGCCACCACAGCGACCGCTCAGAGCGCGACTCCTACTACAGCAGATCTGGGTATGTGTTCTAGCAGGCATCGCCTGCTTGGCGTGAAACTGCTGCTCTCTACCGTCTTCTCGTTCCTTGAACTACTACTACTAAACTACTACTACTACTACTACTACTACTACTACTACTACTACTACTACTATTACAATTACTACTGTTGCTGCTGCTTCTACCCTTGCTCTTACTACTGCTACTGTTGTTTCTACTACTACTACTACTACTACCACTAATAATAATAATACTGACACTACTTCTACTGCTGTTACTACTGCTACCACTACTACTACCACTGCTGTTACAACAGAGTAGGACTAGATCTAGTAGTAGTAGTAGCAGTAGCAGTAGCAGTAGCAGTAGCTGTAGCAGTAGTAGTAGCAGTAGCAGTAGCAATAGCAGCAGTAGTAGTAGTAGCGACAGGTAGAATGGTATCGGGTAAAGTGGGAACACATGGAGCAGTAGCAGTTCTCTTCCTCCGCCCCTTCTCCCCTTCTCCTCCACCCCTCTTCCTCCCCACGTCTCCTACATACAACGTGTTTGTGAAATGTATCCAATAGTTTCCATGGCTTCCATGTAGTTGAACACCACCATGTTGGGTTTCCAGGTACAGAGGCCAGTCGGAAGTATACAACGGCCATATCGACCAAACGTTGGACGATTTCACTACATTCAAGCAGGTACCAATCAGCTTCTTCCTTGTGTATTGGTACAGGTGAACCACTGTATCTTTGAACAGGTTAACGTGTCAGATTAATTAGTAGTCATCTGACCGTTTCATTGTATATATGCATCGGTAATTCAAATTGTAGTCAATCCGTCCAATGAAATTGGAATCAGAACGTTATCGTTTCTGGTACACAGACTACATGAAGTTGGTTGGTTGTTTAACGCCGTTATCAGCAATATTCCAACTATATGACGGCGGTCTGTAAATAATCGAGTCTGGAACAGACAACCCAGTGATTAATATCATGAGCATCGATCCACACAATTGGGATCGATGACATGCATCAACCAAATCAGCGAGTCTGACCACCCGATCCCGTTTGTCGCCTCTTACGACAAGTATATGCGGCGTTAAACAACAAACAAACAAACAAACCTTCCTAATCCCGACACGGTTCATTGGTAAAGAACACCTTCTGTATATGTCAAAGTTAACGTTTCTGTATGTCAAGAAAGGTGAATTTATCCTTATTTTTGTGTGCCACATGTCTGGGTGTACGCAATGCAATATATTATCCCCCGCCACGAAATGGAAGAGGGATATAGGAATGGGTGCCGTCCGTCTGTCTTTCCGTCCTTCCGTCACATTTCGTTTCCGGAGCAGAACACAACATCCATTAGAGATATCTTAACCAAACTTGGCACATAGATAGGTCTAGTGGTGAACTGGTTCCTTTTGATAGTTTAGGAGTTTTTTTACGAATGTTTCCTTAGCAAGAGAATAACTCGGAAACCGTTTACATATTCTACAAACACATCTACGTAGGGTTGTCTGAGAACCGTTACCATATTGAGATGTATATGGTGAATTATTGTGGAAACACAATTTACAAGTGGCATCGCAGTGCATGGTGGTAACATGGTATGTACAGTAGGTACCGGTAACATGAACAGGGCACCCGAACCTGCCTACTTCCTCGCAGTGCATGCCGGTAACGTGAACAGTGGCACCTGAACCAGGGTACCAGTAACATGAATCGTGTCGCCCGAACTAGCCTACTTCCTCGCAGTGCATACTGGTAACATGAACAGGGGCACCCGAACCAGCCTCCTTCCCCGCAGTGTAAGTTTGTTGGTGTGCTTGATGTTTTGTGTTTCACAGAAACACACATCAATGATTACAGTGAAAGAGACCTGCAAGGATATCAGGTCTACCAAGGAAACACTACACATGGTATTGCTGTGTATGTTACAACAATTTTCAAGTGTCCAGCTATGTGATGTAATGTTATCTCGCAGTATTGAACAACTTCCTTTCTTGTTGGCAAGTTGTGCATTGCTTGTGTGTATGTTCCTCCAAAAGTGTCATGGACACGGTTGTCACGTTCACTCATTTCATGCAGAAACATCAGGATCTCTACAAGCAGCATGAATGTAAACATGTCCTAGTTACTGGGGATTTCAACTGTGCTCTGAGTGAAAAGCTGAAAATTGAAGATTAATGTGCGGAGAATGACTCAACTCATTCACTCTCCAACTCACTGTCTTGTAGCTACACTGAACTTGTTGCTTACTGATCATGTCAGTGCTGTAGCATTCCAGACTCCAATCTACTACTCAGAGCATCAGCTGACTGGTGCTGTTCTTCTCAGTACACCTCATGGTGATCCTTGCTCTCATTTATCTCTAAGTAAAGTAAGAACTCCCTTACTTCTCTGATTATTGTTTAAGTAATAACACAACTCCTTACAAATACAGTTACGTATTATATCATAAACTGCATATGGCAAAACAACACCAGCAATAACTTTGTTAGTGCTGCAATTACGCCATTTACAAAAAGGTCCAGTGAAAAAAGTTCACAGGAGCTAATGCATTGCACACAACGCGACATGTCAAATTGGCGGGGAATATGAGTATTTCATGCTTGTTTAGACTTGTGTTTGGTTTCTTTTGTACGGCGTGTTCTCACGGATTAGTAGCGGTAGAATCTCTTTTTTGAGCCGATGACCTTCTTGCTATGATCTTTTTCACCCATTATCAAAAATCAAAATGTTTTTGTTAACTTTGGAAATATGGTATTCCAATTGTCGGGGCCACACTTACGATTATTCTCTTTTAGCCATTTTTTTCTCCATTCGCCGTTACATGGTCATCGTCACCCAAGGCATCCATTTCTTTCCACATAGACATTCATGATAAAGATAGCACGACCATTCGTTATATTTATACGACACATGCCATACATTATGTATGCCAGACATTGTACACTTCTGCTTATTCTAGACGGTGCTACATGACGTCACCACCAAACGTGACCTTGACCCTACTTCGTGGTGTAAGGTCATCTGTATGGAGTATGATCGCCCAGTTGGCAAGTTCTACGTACAGAACAGAGACGTACAAATCGACGGTACCTACGACCCCTTCGATGGAGATAGGTACGTTGTTGTATAAATTACACAAGTGTAACGATGTGTGAAATATCAATCACATGTGATGTAATTGTTCAAACTTCTAGTAATAGAAATTAAACGTGTTTGTAAGGATCCCGATCGTTTAAATGTTCAGTGATGTTTAAGTGCCTCATCACTGTCATCACGTAAAGAAACAATGGCCAAGTTCACAAATCACATCTATTCTAGGGTCAGTTACGAGCAATGTGTCGGTTTGCAGAAGATAACTTTCTATCTAAATCCCATGCGTCGTCAATTCCTTCAAGATGGTACTTGAAACTACGGAAGCCTTTTAGGGACATTTGTTTTTTATATTCATAAAATTTCAAGATAGCAGGTTGAAATTTCAGGATACATAGGTTGGAATTTCAAGTTAAAATCTTAAAATTTCAGCTTATTGTCTTAAGATTTCAAGATCATTGTCTTGAAATGTCAACTAAGTATCTTGAAATTTCAACATAGTATCTTGAAATTTCAACTTAGTATAAATTTCACCTTTGCATCTTGAAATTTCAACTTAGCATCTTAAAATTGCAACTTCATTATCTTGCAATTTCAGGATCATTATCTTGAAATTTCAACTAAGTATGTATCTTGAAATTTCAACTTAGTATAAATTTCACCTTGGCATCTTGAAATTTCAACTTAGCATCTTAAAATTGCAACTTATTATCTTGCAATTTCAGGATCATTATCTAGAAATTTCAACTTAGTATGTATCTTGAAATTTCAATATAGCATCTTGAAATTTCAACTTTAGTTACTATCTTGAAATCTTAAGAAATAAATAAAAGAAAACAAATGGCCCTAAAAGGCTTTCGTATGAAACTGTCGTTGGATTCTTTAATTTCAGGAGATGCTTTCACAACTATACATTGCAATCAAATGATATTTTATGTTTTAAAAGAGAAATTGGATCAAAGGTGTTTCTCAAGATCATTTACTACCGATCGGCTTCAAAGTTGGAGGACGACATGAAACCAATTGAAATACCAAATACATTGTCACCGATCCGTCTTACCAACTTCCTGGTTATAAAAAAAACATTCTTTGTATTTGTATTGTGATTGTGTTAATTTTGAGGGTTATTGAGGTCATGGCTACCTTTACAAGATTATGATAAGTGAATATATTACTCATAAGGATTAATTATTGAGTCATAACTGTCAAAATGTTCTCATTTCATCGTTTCTCATTTTGACTGGTCAGTTGAAACACCATGGTTCATGTTCTTGCACTGTTGAAAACAGCACGAAGTTCTATTGTGTATTTGACATTTGACAAGAATGTGTATGGCGGCATGAGAAACTGATAGCGTTACGTTATAAGAACAGCAGGTTTATTTCAATGTAATTTCATACGATTTGCTTCATGTGTTGTTTTTTAAAAGAGCTCATTATGCTCCATTTATAGAGCCATGTTAATCAATGCCTGTCGTTACACTGAAAACATTTTTTTCACGAGAGCAAATGTGGCTGAAACATGTAACTTTCCACTACTTTATATGCTCGCCCCAAAAAATAACGCACAGGTGATCTTCTTTAGACAAAATCTGCTTATTTCGCCCAAAGTGTTTGATAACGTTACTTTACAGTGATTTCTGATTGGGTTACATCGCCCATTTGCATTGTTTGGTAATTTATTAGAAATTGTCACAAAATAAGCGTGAAATGCATGCACTTCGCACGTGGTTTTCGAGGAAATAGAGGGTAGTGTGGTATTCGTTCGGTAAGGTGTCTTCTGTTGCTTGAACTGAGAGTAAGTTTCGATATGCCATGAACTGAGAGTAAGTTTCGATATGCCATGAACTGAGAGTAAGTTTCGATATGCCATAAACTGAGAGTAAGTTTCGATATGCCATGAACTGAGAGTAAGTTTCGATATGCCATGAACAGAGAGTAAGTTTCGATATGCCATGAACAGAGAGTAAGTTTCGATATACCATGAACTGAGAGTAAGTTTTGATATGCCATGAACAGAGAGTAAGTTTCGATATGCCATGAACTGAGAGTAAGTTTCGATATGCCATGAACTGAGAGTAAGTTTCGATATGCCATGAACAGAGAGTAAGTTTCGATATGCCATGAACAGAGAGTAAGTTTCTATATGCCATGAACAGAGAGTAAGTTTCGATATGCCATGAACTGAGAGTAAGTTTCGATATACCATGAACTGAGAGTAAGTTTCGATATGCCATGAACTGAGAGTAAGTTTCGATATGCCATGAACAGAGAGTAAGTTTCGATATGCCATGAACTGAGAGTAAGTTTCGATATGCCATGAACTGAGAGTAAGTTTCGATATGCCATGAACTGAGAGTAAGTTTCGATATGCCATGAACTGAGAGTAAGTTTCGATATGCCATGAACTGAGAGTAAGTTTCGATATGCCATGAACTGAGAGTAAGTTTCGATATGCCACGACTTGACCCTGCAACTCGACTTAATTCCATCGGACGTATAGAGGCTGGAGAGTCCCAGTCGTCAGTTGCCCGTCATGTTAACGTTCACCACACTACAACACTTTGGGACTGATACCAATGGTAAGAGTCTTCAAGAGTCTGCGTAGGGTGCAAACAATACATAATCGTCTTTGGGAGTTTGGACTTCGACCCCGAAGGCCGCTTTGTCGTGCTATTCTACGACGTGAGCACAGACGTTGTCGTGTTCGATGGAACAGGCATACAATCTGAGAAACTGGACAAGAGTTTGGTTCAGTGACGAATCTCATTTTTTTACTGCAACGTCCAGATGGGCGAACCCGTGTCCACAGAGGTTGAAATGAACTTTTTGCTCCAAATTGTGTTGTCGAAGTGGATAGATTCGGAGGTGGCAGTGTCATGATGTGGGCGGCAATATCCTACGCCCGTAGGACAAACCTGGTGCACGTTTGACAGCATTACGTTACCGAGATGAAATTTGTCCAACGTCCCCTACTTTCCGTCATCGACCCTCAACAAGAGATTCTTCAGCAGGACACGTCCGACCACATGTTGCACGTGTCACTATGGTTTTCCAACTGAATCAAAACATTACTGTGCTTCCACGACCATCAAGATCGCCCGACTTCAACCCTAATGAACATCTATGGGATGAACTCGCAATGTCCGACAACGTCAACCGCCGCCTCAAACGCTTCAGCAACTTCGCTAGGCATTGCAGGGTGGATGCAGAATATCATTTCACAAATTGTAATAAAGACGACGTGTGTACATATATTCAACTGTGCGTTCTAATTTTAGGTAGTATATTACCTTTCATGAATTAGTGAATTGGTTATGATAACCAAACAATACTAACTACAGTTATTTGTTTACAGGTTAGGAATTGGAGTGTTTCGAAATCCAGAGCGATCTAGGAAGACGGAGACAATTAGGGCCTACCTTGGACAGGTGAGACCACAGTAGTCAACTTCATATCCTTACTCACTGACAAATATATGGTATGGCCTATTAGGTAACTGAACGCCAGTTTATGCTGATCTAGCTTTTTGTAGTCTGGCCATTAATCTGTGGAAAACACATTGCCAATGTCCCTTGCATCGAGTCGTGCGTTAATCCTGCTGCCTGTTATATAGACGTGTCATCACTAGTGCCGTGATGGTAACACTGCTTGTTCAAAGTATGAATACATGTCGCTTTTTATGGATAACAATTTCTTTATTTTTTTGTCACGACGTTTTAGGGCTACTTCTTTCCCCTTCAGTAGGTGAATACTGAGTGAACACTTGGTATTCACCCGATGAAGGGGCAAGAAGTATCTCTGAAATTATCTTCCATAGAACGTGTCACGTGTTCATGTTCTTCCAACTTCTAAATGCCTATGAAAGACTTGTTTAAAGTACTATTATACGTTCAATGCTGCTTGCAATTACACTGCTATATCCATGTTAAATGCTGTATTGCAGTTGTCAAATGTAATGTTCATTTAATCTCTATGTTAACTGTAATGTTCATTTGATCTCTATGTTAAATGCTTGAAGTGCGTATTCGTGTTCGTTCTTGTGTTTTCTCGCAAACACCTGGCATCGCTATTTGATAGTGATTCACAGACACAGGCTTACGATAAGTCCGAGTCGCACATATACAGTGCATATAGCTGAGATTTCTTATGAATATTGGAACGGGCTTGGCGTTTCTATTGATTATTAGTACACTATAGTATTCAATATCAATGATTATTGCGCTTTACTCTTCATTTTCAATGCTTTTCACACTATAATCTTCCTCAGTCTACAATTATATGGTATTGAAACTGTATTGATTTCAGTGTTTATTACACAGTTATCTTTGTCAGTGCTTTTTCACTATGATCGTCATGTTCAATGATAATTGTACCGTTTCTTCGTGGCAAATGCCGCAGAGATATTGCCAGAATATTACCGAAAGCGGACTCAGAGTAACATCTTATGCACTAACTCATATGACATTTTTATTGTTCTGTGTTATTTATGTTGAATGTTTATTGTACAATAATGTTCATGTTCAATACTGAACTGTATATCCATGGACCGTTATCATTGTACCACTGTCTATGCTGAATAATTATGAAAATGTAGTACCTTGCTTATAAGTATCACATCTTATACCTACACAGTGCACGTTTGTTTGTTGCTTAACGCCGCACTCAGCAATATTCCAGCTATATGACGGCGATCTGTCATAAACAAGTCTGGATCAGACAATCCAGTGATTGACATCATGAACATCGATCCATGCAATTGGGATACGATGACATGCATCAACCAAGTCAGCGAGCTGACCACCTTATCCCGTTAGTCGCCTCTTACGACAAACATAGTCGCCTTTTACGGCAAGCATGGGTTGCTGAAGACCCATTTTACCCCGGATCTTCACGGGTCCAGTGCACGTAGATGCGTACGTAATGAATAGAAACAATATCATTATATCTGGGGAACGTTTTGTCTTGTTTTAAATTAAATATATTCAACTCTACACTCAAATTATAGGCACTTACATGTATATATCTGTATCAATATTTATATGTATTACGAGTAAAAAAATTTCACTCGAAAATAACAGGAAAGATAAATTCACGACACAACGCTCCCAGATTGTTATTACTTAGAACATTGTTTTTTGGCGTGATTTTAAGTCTCGGTAGTGATCGTCTTCTCCTATTTCCAGGGCCTAGTCCTCCATCATGACACCGAGGGGAATATATGGGCAAAGCGACTATCCAACAATGACGTCATAGTTCAAGGTTATGATGACCCAGGCAATCACTCTTTGTCCGCTGACGTAATTCTGAACAAGGGAAGTCTTCCTCACGGCCATTCGATGAAGGTACATGTAGTATGCAGTGAATTCATTTGGACATGTTTCATTTGAACTTCATTGATGTTGGCATGAAGACAACGTCTTTAAGTTGATGTTCATGAACTTTTTAAAAAGACTCTATGATTAAGTTGGATCTTCTTACAAGACATTTAGTATTGCCTTACTTTAGTGATGACTTTTCGCGAACACCTGGTATAATCACTATTTGATTTTGACTCATAAACACATGCTAACGATATAGTCGGAATCGTACAATCGACACTGCTTTTAGCAGAGATTTCTATTGAATATGGAAAGGGTTTTGTCGCTTTTAATGATATAACCTATGCCCTTCAAGCAGGTCGTGTTATCTTCTTTCATTAAGGTTAATAATGATATATACCAAGTGTGTCCTTAAACCGGATCATATCATCTAACGTGAACACTTTTAAGTCTTTGAAAGGCGTGATACACATGCAAAGGCAAGTCAATTGTTCACATAAATAAATCACTGGAACATACGGTACAAGTCAAAATAGGGAACTGCGCCGGACAACAGTTTTCTGACTGATGCGTCATATTTGGAAATGTCCTCCACGTGTCAACCATAAACTGTTTTGAAAGCTTCAAGACGTACATTACTTTCATCTTGTCGTTGCTCTCTTCCAAAATTGAGCGGACACTTCATAATGTAACTGAAATACTGCTAAAAGCAGCGTAAACCTCTTCGCGAAACCTGGTGTCATCACTGATTTTCAGCAATCCATTCATATAATTTCCATCACTGTTTTGCCTTTTACGCCCAGTGGAATCTGTTTCGGCGGATAATTGAGACTGGTTATTCTGGCGTTGACGTTCCATATTAAACCCAACTCACTCACTTCTGTGTGAACAATGATTAGTGTCACAGTTTGGTTCAGCGTTGATCAGATTGATATGAAGGACACCTCGGTTATTTAGGTCAGTAATAGTCCTACACGTTGATTTCATGTTATAACTTGACCCACGGGTTGGTCATTCTATGTTTGGACCGAAATCTACATATGGTATGTATGTATGTATGTATGTATGTATGTATGTATGTATGTATGTATGTATGTATGTATGTATGTATGTATATGTGTGTGTGTGTGTGATTGTGTGTGTGTGTTGTGTGTGTGATTGTGTGTGTGTGTGTGATTGTGTGTGTGTGTGTGTGTGTGTGTGTGTGTGTGTGTGCGTGCGTGCGTGCGTGCGTGCGTGTGTGCGTGCGTAAGGTCAACATCGAAACCTGAAAGGTTATTGGACACAAATGTTCACAGCGCATGCGTTAAATTAGGCCATCCGTGTCCCCACATTGTACTACATTGGACGAATATCCAAACCGAATTTTCCAATATAGAATAAACGGTTTTGGATACGTATCCCACAGCCTACATAAATTAATCTTTATTCCGTACTCAAATATCACTTATGAATGAAAAAAGATTGTCCTGTTCAAGCAGACGTAATTTAAGTTATAATATCCGAAAGCCATCTCTCATACCGTATCAACTTTTGTAGCAACACGAAACGTATTTTTGTCCATTCACATTAAAATATATATGTACAGCATGCTAAAAAACGAATCAGTCTTACATGTAAATATGACTGTGTTCTAAATATGAAACCATGGATCACTATATGAGTATCCACTTGCATGTGTGGCAGTTAATGATGTCTTGTAGTGGTTCCGATTGAACACTTCGACGTACCAACGCGAGGCTTCATTCTGCCAGTGATAAGACCGACGTTGCCTTCCGAGTGGCCTTGTGGCTTTTCATGCTCTTGGCTTGGAGGGATTAGTGTCAGCACGATGCGACATTATGCTGCCAGAGTGGTCAACAAGTACCTTATATTATCTCCTCAAGACACTCTTGTTCACAAAAACAGGTACTTATATATGTAGTTGAACGCTGACCTAGTAACCTATGCTGTCAAGCTCAGACAGATGTTCTTTGTTTGAAAAAAGTAATGACACCGGTCTACATGTGTTTGAACCTTGCATCTCTGTGTGTCAGTAAGACCTTCAGACACATACATTGAAAGACGCACTGTACAAATACAGTTAAAGGATTTACGATGACACTGATCGGCATAAATTGTCAACGAAACGCACATTTACGTGTGTCGACAAGACGAGTACATAGAGGTTATCACGCGAGTGTGTTTGGGGATGGTAAATAACCTGCTTTAGGAATAAACAGTGTATTTAGCGAGCCTTGGCGACCCAACTCACTCAGTAAGGATTGGCTGTCAAGCACGGTAACTTGGTTGATTGCATGTTATCGTATCCCGACAGCTTGGGGCGTTGCTCATAATATCATTCACTAGTTAGGTCCAAACTCGATTATTTATGGGGCACTGTCTGATTGGTGGAATAATAATATGTGGTCCTTTAGCATTCAAACACTCGCCGACCAAAACGAAGATTAATATACGTTTGGCCAACATAACACGTGTATGTTGAGAACTGTCAGGATATGAGATATAATAATGCATGGTATGTTGGAATACGTTTGTTTGTTGTACCATGTGCATAAAGTAACCTGGGCAGGCAATTCTTTGATTGATATTACGAACAATGATCCACGCTGTCGGGGTACGATGACACATAAACCATGTTGCTAGGGACCAATTCTTACCCGGAATTCCCTTGATAATGTTATGTTGTAGGTTTTTGACATGAAAGAGTTGCGCAGCCGTATTGGCCTGGAGTTGAAGTCGCATACGTTCAACAGGACTCGTCTTCGTCATCAGACCATTGTCTGCTTCAGCTTACTGGAAGAAGAGAAGACAATTCTGGACACTCCATGTTGGCTTTGTGTGGTCAACATCCACGCGCTCAATGCCCTGGAGACGCCGGATGGTAAGTTGGTGAGTGAGTTGGTGAGTGGGTGGGTGAGTGGGTGAGTGAGTGGGTGGGTGAGTGAGTGGGTGAGTGGGTGGGTGAGTGGGTGAGTGAGTGGGTTAGTGAGTGAGTGGGTGAGTGGGTGAGTGAGTGGGTGGGTGAGTGGGTATATGGGTGGGTGAGTGAGTGGGTGAGTGAGTGAGTGGGTGAGTGGGTGGGTGAGTGAGTGGGTGAGTGGGTGAGTTGGTGAGTGAGTGGTGGAGTGGCTGAGTGAGTGGCTGAGTGGGTTAGTGGGTATGTGAGAGGGTAAGTGGGTGGATGAGTGGGTAAAAGGGTGAGTGAGTGGGTTAGTGGGTGAGTGAGTGGGTAAGTGGGTGAGTGAGTTGGTGAGTGGGTGAGGTTGTGTGTTGGTGGGTCAACATGCCAGCAATATCATTATCACGACAGTGAACATCAAAAATTGGCTTCACACAAGTGTATCCACGTGAGAATCGAACTCGTTTTGACGAGCAAACACCTTAACCAATAGGCTACTGTACGACCTTGCATATATATTGTATTTAGTATAAAGAATCATGTCAGTAGCTATTTAAGTTTATGATTTGTCCCTGGCACTCACTTGGTTAATACCGCTCAATCATTCCAAGGTAAATAACACAATGAATAACGCTGGATTCTGAAACAGACAAGTCAGATGTTTGAAATCGAGTCATGGTGCAAATTTACTATTTCTTTTCATTAAACAATACCTTAATATTCTTCTTCAGTGCTGTCCCAGGTAGAGAAAATGATGGCCCAGGCAGAGCTCCGTACTGAGGACGAAGACCTGAAAGACGAGAAGTCCCATGATGCCAAGGCCAGGGTATGTAGCTATGATATCGATGAACATATCTGCTCCAAACCCTATATAGCTCCGGGGGCACGGGTGGCCCAGTCGTCTAAGGCGCCGCGATTCGCTGTGCAGAGTTGCGTCCCTTAGGCACGCCAGAAACCAATGATTGTGGGTTCGAATCCCGGTTCGCCCCGATTATGTTTCTAGGTTTGTCAGCACCATACCCGTGCTCGTGGGTTTCACCGAAGTGGTAAACGTCTGAGACCTGCATCACTTAGGGCTTTCCTCCCACATTAAGCTGACACGCCGCGATATAACTGGAATACTGTTAAAAGCTGCGTCAAACCCAACTCACTCACTCTCTCACTCACTCACTATATAGCTCCACCTCGTTGGTAGTGTTTCCTACTCTTGAAGTTAAAACCCATACTAACTGTTTTACTCGCTTGCCTTGTGGTATCTTTGTCCGTTGTACAGCGTCCATGTAAACATCTTTATCACGGGACCGACGTAGCTGAAACTTAACATACTTGTTCCAACCAATGTTGACACTCCAATTTGTTCAAGAGGTGTTCGAATCCGATTTCATATCGGTGAACCTATGTATGGTCATTAATTACCAATTGGAATGAAATTTTGTAAATGTGTAGTTAGTTGTAGGGCTCAACATATGTGCTCTTTTCACGATGTTATACATTTAACCTTTGCACTTTCATCATGCTCCTAAATTCTTCGGGTGGCCCAGTTGTCTAGGGCCCGCAAGTCGATGTGCAGAGTTGTGATTGAGGGTTCGAATCTTGATTCGCCCCAATTATATGTGTCTAGGTTTCACCAAAGTGATCAACATCTGAGACTTGCGTCACTTGGGGCTTTCCTCCCACATTGAGCGGACACGCCTTGATATAACTGAAATACTGTTCAAAGCGGCGGTAAATCAACCTCGCTCACTCCTAAACTCTTTCAAAGTTTTCGCGAACTATACACATGATCTCATCATAAACCAGTGAACCAGTGAATTTGAGACTAGTTTGATTACATTTGATTTCTCTCCATTTTGTAAAAAGACATCCCCGTCAATATAGCCACTTCCAACCATATTAAAATGTGTCGTCAAAATGGAATGCCATGGTTAGCAGTAGGGCTGAACATATTTGTAGCGTTTTTGTGGTATTGTAAATGCTTACCTTGTTTTGACTATGCTCTGTAATATAACCACTTAAGAGGCACAATTATATTGTCTCTGTTAACATCTTCTTCCCTGAAATACAGACTGAGGGAGCTGAAATGTCTTTGTCATTTATGTTTCTAAATTAAATTTTGTTCAAATCATTTGATTTTCGTATTAATTTTATACTTCAGTATTTGTGGTTAATTATTTTTGAATATGAATGCTGATATCAACATGTTTTCAATGTTTGACACATAAATCTGTTGACTACATATCCAGGTGGGCTACACTGCCTCGCGGCACTGTTGAATAAATGTTGCAAATAATATAATTATAAACAGCTTGGAAGCTCAAACGTATACATGGCAGAAAATAAAAGTAACTATACTTTTCGTAAAGCCAACTGGTTGTCCAGCTTAGAGTGGTGTAACACATATCCCTGTGATATTCATGTGAGGAGAGGTGAGGTGAAATGGGGTTAAACGTCGTGTAAGAGATTATTACACTTAAATAGGAACGTGCATGCACGTGTGTGTGTGTGTCTGCTTTTACTAGTCCGGACTGATGCCGATTTACAGTGTTAGCTCACTGAGATACCATGCCGCAGTCTTAACATGAATACCCCACTCAGCACACAGTATACTGACCCCGAGCCGACCAGTCCTTGTTTTAGCCCTTTAATGCCGAGCGCCAGACAGGGTAACAAGAAGTACCATCTTTTGGTATGACGTGGCCGGGGGTCGAACCCTTGACCTTCCGCTCTCCGGGCGGCCCGTCTACCACTAAACCACGGAGGCGGTCTTATATTCATGTACATGTTATACCTGTTGTGTTACGACCGCCAATACACCCACACACCCTTTGTTTGCACAGCGTCTCAGGACACAGTGGTCGAGGACAGATCAGAGAGAGGGTTTTACTCAAGGAGAATCATCAAGGAAGCTTCGGATCGCCCTGAGGAAGAGAGGGGAAGACATAAAGAATCACATGGACTACAGCTGGAACACAGATAGACGAGGTGTGTACAGAATACCAGTAAATATCCAAATCCTGAAGTATTGGGGACAAAAAGGTCATAAAGAATCAAAGGTTGGGTAAAAATCATATGATACCTGACTGAATATCAGTTATGTCATTAATTAATCTGTTTTGTTGTTTCGAAACGCAACCTTCATAATGTAATTTAAGTTTTCGTCGATCATCATTGAATCTTTCAATGTCTGATTTGATCACACCGATAACTAGATCAGTAGACATATTAAACATTCTCAAGTGTTGAATTATCTGTTAAGTATTCGTAAGCATATACATATATTAAACAAACTTAAGTATTAAAGTTGTAAAAGAAAGATGATAAGCACATGTGCTTATCTCAACACCTAAATGATCTTAAACGTAAGGTACATGTATGTTGGACATGATTAAAAGCAATGAATCATGTCACGCGTTCTTTAGCGATGACGTTGTAAGGAAATATCAGTATGTGAACAAGACGTTGAGTATAAGATCGGTTCTACTGTGGACTTTGCATACACATTTTGTTGTTTTCCCCACAAATCAAGCTGTCTGGCCTAATGTGAAAGGAAGGGTGATTATAAATATCAGTTTGTAAACGAAAAGGTAACAGCGGTTTCCACACGGATGTTGAGTTCATGGGGTAAATAGACCAGTTTCTTTCAGTTGTATTGCGACCTTAAAATCTTAAAATCTTTCAAAACAAGCAGGTGTATGAGTGAGTGAGTGAGTGAATGAATGAGTGAATGAGTGAGCGTGTTTGGGTAAATACCACTCTCAGCATTTATATCGCGGTGTGCCAGCTTGATGTGGGAAGAAAGCCCCACGTGACGTTTACCAGTTTGGTGAAACCCACGAGCACGGATATGGTGCTGACAAACCTAGAAACATAATCGGGGCAAACCTGTATTCGAACCCACAGCCATAGGTTTCTGGCAAAGAAAACATAGAAACCAAACTGGAATAGAAACAACGATCAAAGGTTCCTGGAAATCAATGCTTTATGAAAATAATAAATGAGAAAAAATATTTCAATCAGTGTCAAAATGAAGTTGTGATGATGCCAGGTGTTCGCGAACAAGTGAACTTATCCTGCCCGTCGGTGGCAAAACGGGTTTAACATGCACGTGGCGCATCAAAGAGTTCATACTGCCCTTTAGGAAACTCGGGTTTTGATAGGGATTCATGCGTGGCTTGCTAAGAAGGTGTTTGATCAAGGTTACAACATTCAAGGCTTCAGTAAAGTTTTCAAAACGTTTTATGAAATACTTGTGGAGGGCATTTCCAAATATGACGCATCACTCCCAAAAAATTATGTCCGATGCAATTCCCTATTTTGACTGTTCCCGAGTTTCTTAAAGTGGACAATTGACTTGCCTTTGCCTGTGTTTGTGACGGGTGCCATCGGTAGGGCAGGATACGCTCACCTTTTCGCAAAAACCTGGTGTCATCACTATTTGATAGTGATTCGTGATCCATAAACACATGCTCCTGATATAATCGGAATCGTACAATCGACTTCTGATGAATATGGAAAGTGTTTTGTCGCTTTTTTCACAACTTGACATAGCAGGGTTATCTAGACTATATATATATCCAGTTGTGGATACTGTTAAACAATTAACAATATTTAAACATGTGTAAATTCCAATCCTCCTGCGACAAAGGACGACAAACTGAGATAGATAACTAAGGAAAACGTGTCCATCTGTTTCTGTGAAATCGAATAATAATACCAGGTGTAAAGGACATCTTAATGCTTGACTATACTCATTTGGTCCTGAAAGACAGATTGCACAATACGACGGTAGTACCATTTTACATCTTAATGTCCACTTTATTTTCACTCAGAACCATTAGTAAAGACACCGTGATGCTTTCGTGACATTGCCAATGTTGAGACATTTGGACTTCATTTCAGGAAGCTCCTCACAAAAACAAATGACTGTAGACTCTCTCCAAGAACAAGTACTAAGAGACCCTGACGGTGGATTGGATGGCAGAAGATCAGGTAACTCACTTAAATAATAACTCAGTGACCGGATATACTGCGAAAGGGTAATCGTTTTACTGAAATTGTAACTTCATTCTCATAGAGAAAATATTCAGCTGTGAAGTTTTTCGACAGGTGTTCAAGTTCATTTGTTTCAGAGCAGTTTATTTTTCCAGAAGCATTTAGAATAGTCATATATCATGAAAATGTATACATTATTAAACACAATACACTATCATACTGATTGTCTTACATATAAAACGATCCGTACATAGCACGTAAGTGATGAAATCGATTTTGATACAAACTGATTATACTTTAAAGTAGTGCATTCATTACATGTTTAAGATCTATGTTTATAAAGTACTCAAGCATTTCAATAAATACTAATTGTAGAATATTAGCGGAAAAAAGTATTGCCGTGGATGTATTCCTTGATATATCTCAATTTGAGGAACACTTTCGCATTACAGCCGATGGTTCAACTACAATATACTCTAAGGTCACGTGTACCTAATTATTGTATATGATGCTTTATATCCAAATGTGATACCTAAAACGACATGGCACTCATTCTTCGTGAATTTAGTTCCGATACAAGCATCGACGATTCAGAGTCTTACTCATATGAACAAACACACACTGAAAATATTTTTGTTTTGATAAGTTATCCCAAGCATTGTAATTGGTCTGATATTGGTGATTTAGACATATACTACGAAAAAGGGTTGACGACTACCCGATTCTTTCATCGGGTCTGATTAACTTTAGTAATATGAATGAATCGGGCGGTCCTTATCTTTTTTGAGTAGTATATGTCAATACAGTAAAAAGTGACAAAATGTCCTGTGCATTACCAACCATATTCTATATATATGAAAAAAGTGTACAAATTGTTATTCTATGCACATAGTATATTGCATTATATACACTGGTAACTTGTACCTCTGTCACACCGACAGGTGCACACGCCAGCAACTAGTTAGCATACTGGAGTACAGGAATGTTAACCCAGCTCGAAATCTCAATTATGACGAGAAGATGGTTAAGCTCATTCATTTTCACAGAATGAGGTGAAAGTGCACGAGACCCACGTGGTTGTTACGACATGCCACATGTCAGTTGACACGAGAGAACATATTGCCTTTTTGAATGTTAATATTGTCCACTGAGTTCAAGGCAAACGTTCCTTTTGATCGGGTATACGACACATTTCACCACCCGGAGAAATTGGTCTGTCCCGCCAAACATTTTCAGAGGGGTCATATGTCAGGTCTGGTTCTTCTCTTCTTTGTCTACCGGTAGAGTGCGCTTGGAGAATTGGTTCTTCATTTTGGGCCGAAGAAACATGGTCTGAAACCAGGGCCTGACAAGCCGTCTACCTTCCAGATACTCAATCACTTCTGTAATTCCACCACAGTCTTGTAAATTAAATCCAGCCGATTAAGATGACAATTTGACCCACTAATGCGAGCAGTCGTTATTTAACTAACCACTGCACCTGAGCAGTTTTCGACTACTAGATCATTTTACCACACAGTGATTTGGGCCGTGAGCATTCAGAAAGGAAATTGCACGTCCTTTGTGCCCCTGGGAGCCGACTCGGTGGACAGGTGTCACTCTGTCAGTGTCTGCAAGATCCCCCTCCCCCAAAACACACATCTGGTTTTCCAGCACACTGGGCCAAAAGGCTGTATCGTACAGGATCAGATACTACCTACTTAGCACTGGAGGCACAGAAGTCTTCACTGGATGTTTGGCGTTGGCTGGAGACTGTCAGGTCAAGCAAAAGCTGTAATAAAAAATGACCTCCGGACATTACGTTATTCTACGTCGCAGTTATATCTATTATTCATGTATTTCTAATCGCATTTGAATCGTAACTCCCAAGGGTTCCTGACAGTTTGCTTGTTGGTGGGGAATTGTTTGCCGTAAGACACATGTATCTCACAGAGAGTTTTTGTTGGGCTCATTAATCCCTCGAAATGTTTTTGGTACGAAGCTAACCGCAACTCTCAAATAATGAAATGTGTGCATTCAGATACCAAAACGTGGCAGCTAGTCCACTATATATGAAAAAGGTGGCCATTGGGAGAGCCCAATCATAACTAACCTTGAGAAGCCAAATGTTATATACACACCTGCAATGAAATCCTGCAATGTCAGTGTTACATACCGGCATACCCGTGAAGATCCGTTGTAAAATAGGTCTTCAGCATCCCATACTTGCCGTAAAAGGCGACCAACGGGATCGCGTGGCGAGGCTCGCTGACTTGGTTGATGTATGTCATCGATCCCAATTGCGTGGATTGATGCTCATGAAATCAATCACTGGATTGTCTGGTCCAGACTCAACTATTTACAGACCGCTGTCATACAGCTGGAATATTGCTGAGTGCGGCGTTAAACAACAACAACAACAACAACAACCAACCAACCAATTATATCCGGCAACAGAGCGTAGTGGGTAACACTACAACAACTGTACATTTGCGCAACATGATCTGTTTAGAGTTTATGAACGAGTGGCAATACTGGTGTACGTCATGGAAATGAGATCATCACACCTATTAGCATTCCTCTAGGCACTCATAGGTATATCCTGATGGACGACTATTCCCGTCCACATTGAGCACACATCCAAACAATTGAATATGTTACGCAGGGCCTCGTTTATGGTCGCCATGTTAAGATCCTGACTCGTGAACATCTTGGTCAGGACGTTAGTGTAGGGTGGTAAAAAGTCCCCAGTAGCTACTTGATCGTCTCATTTGGTCAATGCCACGACGTGTACAAGCTTCCATTCGCGCCAATGTTTGGCAGTCGCATTACTGAATCTTGTACGGCCATCGTACAATGATTGATTTGAAATGAATGTGGCGGTTTTCCCGACCCATGCATGGACACCTTTTTGCAGGATGTTCTCAAAGTTGGTTTCGTTATGGTTCTACTTTTCAACTACTTTGGGGTATTTGAAAGGATACATTCAGTTTTTGTAAGTAAGTCAGCACATTACTGGTTTTATTTGGTTCAGATATATCCATCGGCTCCACAAAACAAATACTGTAAGAATCCGAATGTTAGTCGCGGTTTCATCAAGCCATGTGCTTGACAGGCTTAGACCCAGGTTGAACCTTCACATGTCACTGTGATCAGATGTGTGAACACATATCTACATGTTATCAAGGTGCACTCTCTCTTTACACTGGAAGTTAGCCTCGGATGGCCAGGCTCAACCCATCAGACATTACGTTGTTGGCATTTTTTCGATGACAAAATGAAATCATGTTTCCCTTGATTTAGGTCCGACGTCGCCTATCGGTACCGGTAAAACACGTGAGTGGGCCAAGGTCAAGGTGACAGTAAAGACGTCAATGGCTAAAGAAGAAAGCGAGATGGATGCAATGATGAAATCCAGAATGTCAAGATATTAAAAAGAAATTGTATGTGAAAGATCAATTGAATGTCAAAACGTGAGTAAGTTATAAGCAGCGATGGTTCCTGTAGTTCAAACTGTCAAAAGTAAGGCACTTTTTATGATGGCTTGTTGATCTGTGAAGAAACGCGGGCCCAGGAAGAATATTTTAGGTTCTCACTGGATATCTCTCATTTGATGTTATTGAGTATTACAATACCAACATTACCGTATGCAGTATACAAATATGTACAACATTCAAATGTTTAGGATCAGTTACGCCGATCGCTTAACATTCATACACGTGAAGCATCGTAGACATGTTCCGCATCTCTTTCTATCTGTCTGTTGACATTGCACATGTGGCTTCTTGTCGTGGTATTTGTGACAATACCATTGTTCATTATAGGTATGACAATCTCCCTCATGTTCATCATATATGTCAATATCTTTAAATGTAAATCATATGATGTCAATCTCTTTAAATGTAATCATGTATGTCAATATCTTTATATGTTCTTCGTGGGTCGGTCGGGTAGCCTAGAGGTTAAAGCGTTCGCCCGTCACGCCGAAGACCCGGGTTCGATTCCCGACATGGGTACATTGTGTGAAGCCCATTTCTGGTGTCCCCCGCCGTGATATTGCTGGAATATTGCTAAAAGCGGCGTAAAACCATACTCACTCACATTATATGTTCTTCGTCTGTATGTCAGTCTCCTTAAATGTTCATCATATATGTCAATCTTTAAATTGTACATCGTAAATGTCCCTCTCTTTAAATATACATCGATCTCTTGAAATTGAAGTTTGTCAATTATTTGAAATGTGCATCATCTATATGTCCATGTCTTTAATGTGTTTCACATATATGTTCATATCTTTAATGTGCATCAATGTATGTCTATATGTTTAAATGTACATCGTATGTAGGTTTGGGGTATTTTAGGTACATGTACGTCCATATCTTTTCTGCACGATTTCGTCACGGTTCCCAGTACGTGGTCCGAGGGATACTTTTACACAAAGATTGAATCGATTCCCCTTAATCCACGTGACTGCTTTGAGCAAGGTGGCTCAATTGTCTGCCATCCGACGTTCACTCTGTATCTCTTCTGCCCGCCTGCCCGGAGAGACATAGCCATCTTGGGGTTAGAGGCCCAGAGGGCCACATGCAGGTCTATGTATAGAGGATATCACTGATAGTGTGGTCTTGAATCTGTAGAGGAGTCAAGTATTGCTTTAACCTCTACCAGTGCGGTTGTATTGTTATGTGGAAACCCCTTAAAATGACTTTATGTCGATCATTGATCTTTACTGAAGACAGTAACATGTCCTTAAATCAGTGTGAATGAACATCTCGGCTTTCGTATTACAGTTTAGCGAAATGTCTAATATGTGGCAAATACCTCTACAACTGGCAAATAGTCTCGTCACAAAATGACTCTTAACAACGAGCCCACTATTTGTATTGATTGTGTTCCAAAGCAGACGGCTTCAAAGAAGCCAAGCCAATATTTGATTTCCTGTTATAGAGGTTCCGAAATCTGCCCCATACATAATAGCCGTTCCTTTGCAATGAAGCATTGTAGTGAATATGGAATATTACATGCGTAACATGCATCGCGTGTGAGGTGGAATTAGAGCAATATTTCGTGCGTATTATCTTCTTTACTTTACTAATTTGCAAAATATGATAACTGACAATTGGTTCAGTATTGGCAATGTGACGAGGGACACAAATACAAATGGGAGTTTTACAGACCTATGCAATAATGTTCAGATATCTATTAATCTGTCCATCTATTCAGACAAATGTTTATACATATACACGTCGGCCATTATGTTCATGATGTATTCATACAGTAGCCGCAGCACAACCATGTCTATTGACATCTATTCAGAATGTGTTGAAACATTTAGTTTTATGTCATATGACTGACTGGATAAATTAATGGATATTCTCATCGCATGACGAATTCATATATATATATATATATATATATGGTTTAAAAATAAACGATTTACACACTGTGATGCGTATCTTACATTATTATAAAAATGCTATGTCATGTACTGTTCACATTTTCTCTACGTTTGCACCATAAATCTTGATAAAACACACTATGTCGACCATCAATTCATCGTCCGTGCCGATGTCGATTGGAAACTGTTATCCTTGATAAATGGAACAACGTATGTTTGGAAGGGTAACACACATGTAAAAAAGGTAGAGTTAAAGTCGTCCTGTTCAAAAGAAGAATAAAAAACCACCAGTCGTCTAAGACCTCATGAATCTTTTGACATTCATGATGGAAGCAATATGCGGTCAAGGTTAAAGTGATCCAAGATCAGGTAAACACTGATCACAATTATCACTATCTGCGCGTGGAAATCGAGGTATGAACACATTGTTTCAAACCTCATCAACAGCAGCAGATGAAACGTTGGCACGTTGAAACAATGCGATTCTGATCACTCAGTGTTTGTTCCGTTAACTTTGCTCAAAGACCCTGATGGCTCTTGGGCGACAGGCAAGGAAGGTACAGTGTTACCTTGAATTGAGTAACAGGGTGATGGTGTCACGCCACTCACGAGAGGATCCCTTTATTGCCTTATACGTTCGCAATAGCATGTCTAACAAGAGGCAGCCGTTCCTGACGTCCAACAATTTGTATACCAGTCACAACTCATCGTGAACAAGATCGTTTGCAATACTGAAGACGACATCAGCCTGATTTAGAAATGTGGTCAATGCCTTTATTCAGCAACAAGGCATAAGCCGATGTCCGCTCCTGACTTTAGCCCTATTGTATATTTCTGGGCTGAACTTGCGACAGACGTCACACAGTGGCACATGGGATTCTGCAAAGAACGTCATACGTGAGTATATAATTATGAACCTAGTGAGGAGAGTGAGTGAGTGAGTAAATTTTTACGCCGCTTTTAGCAATATTCCAGCAATATCACGGCGGGGGACACCAGAAATGGGCTTCACACATTGTACCCATGTCGGGAATCGAACCCGGGTCTTCGGCGTGACGAGCGAACGCTTTAACCACTAGGCTACCCGACCGCCCCCTAGTGAGGAGAATGTCAAACCGTATTTCCGTAAGTCAGACTATATCATAAGTATGTGTTTATTAATCACTATCAATTAGAGATGAAAGCAGGTGTTTGCGAGAAGGTGGGCGTATCCTGCCCTACCGGTAGCACCTGTCACACATGCAAATGCAAGTAAATTCACGTATGGTACAAGTGAAAATAGGAATTGCATCGGACATGATTTTGGTCACTGATGCGTCAGATGTGTAAATGTCCACATGTCTAGTATTAAACGTTTTGAAATCCTTACTAAAACGTGGATTAACTACAGGGGCACGAGTCGCTTTTCGGCTTGTCCCGGAATATATATAACACGAGTTGGTCACGAATGCTTTTCATACGGTCTTGTGGATGCAGTCTTTATTATTACTCTGAACCTTCATGTCCAGATCTAAATATGGAACAGATGAGTCGGTCACTTTTATTTCTAGTTCAGGTTGGTAAATCAGTGGGACAATTATTGAACGATATCAGATGCTTGAATTGAACTCATTGGCCAAATTGCCAATTCCGATTCATATCATGCATACAGAAACATGATCAGCAAGGAGGGGAACGTAATTGATGCCCATGGAGATGCCTACTTCTTGCCTAAATGTTCTATCCCCAAATTTCACATGGATGTTACCTGTGAGGACGTTCAGCTATGGGATCAGAGTGAGTGAGTTGGGTTTAACGCCGCTTTTAACAGTATTCCAGTTATATAACTACGTGTCAGCTTAATTTTGGAGGAAAGCCCGAAGTTATGCAGGTCTCAGACGTTTACCACTTCGGCGAAACCCACGAGCACGGGTATGGTGCTGACAAACCTAGAAACATCATCGGGTCGAACCGGGATTCGAACCCACAATCACAGGTTTCTGGCGTGCCCAAGGGACGCAACTCTGCACAGCGAATCGCGGCGCCTTAGACGACTGGGCCTTCCGTGCCCCATATGGGATAAAAAATAGGACAGGCTACACAACACACAGACTATCTACAACGCCCTAAAATCTCGGTTCCATACTCATCTTTTGCAGATGAGGCATCTCATACACGGAGTCTCAAAGCGTAAACTAATTATTGTAAAGGATCACCCTGAATAACTGTGATTACTACATATTTTACTGTATGATATTTTCACCTTTCACAGTTCTTGTCGTGTTGCAAGGGAGCGTTATCGGTTCAAATCACGGGCTCGCCTCGATTATCTTGTCACAGGATTTCTGGTCTATCGATCACTGATTGTCTGGTTTGTTTACAGGCCGCCCTCGCATGGTAGGAGTACTGTATGGCGTCAGGCAATAAATTGGTACTTTTTATGCATATTGTGTGAGTGGCGCGCTACCGGTAAGGCAGGGCGTGCTTATCCTTTTCGCGAACATTTGGTGTCATTGATTTTCAGTGGTCCGTTCATATGATTTTCACGCCAAATGGAATCTGTTTCGTCGGATAATCTAGACTGGTTATTTTCGTGCATTGTCAATTTAAATATATATGATGTGTCAAAACCACGTGATCCTGGTTCACTAAAGAAAACGACTACAACCTACTTTTGCGTGTTCTTCAACATCCAGCTGGAATAAAACTGAAATAACCAATTTGTTCAAAGCGAAAGTAAAGTACTTACAGAGCAGATAAGGTATACTGGCCTCCTAAGGTCCCTAGGGCGTCGAAATTCGATTCTTAGAGTTGTGTCCCTTTAGCGTGCCAGGAAACCATGATCGTTGGTTAGAATTATTGCTCAGATCTGTCAGCACCGTACCATTGCTTGTGGTTTCTCAAAGGTAGTAAGCGTCTTCAACCTGCATCCCTACGGGCTTTAGCCTCAAGCTAACACGCCATGATATAATTGAGTGAAGGAGTATGGCTTTAGATCGCTTTTAGGAAATCTCAGCAATACTGCTGCGGGGGACAGCAGAAAAGGGCTTTGCATAGTGTAGTCATGTGGAGAATCGAAACCGGGACTTCGGTGTGACGAGCGAACACTTTAACTACAAGGCGACCCGACCGCCCCTGATATATTTGAAATACAACTCACTATTAGAACACAGATAATGAATCACAATGGACGTTGTGGGCTTAATGGTGTTGTAATAGAAGATGGGAGATGACCTGCTGGTCCTAGACCTCCCTTTCTTTGATCTGTGACCAGACCTGGAACCTGTCAGAGAATAAGTGTCTGATCTGTCTTCGCCCAAACCGGATTTATGCCATAATGGCTACGAAAACACCTGACCCAGCCCACTGAAATAGCAGTCGGTTTGAGAATCGATACCCTTCCTAGACTCCATTAGAGGTACACATTTGGACACTTCCTGGGATAAAACGATCCTGTATAATAAAGATGAGCGGTGATGCACACGGTATGCTAAAAAAGTGAAGGTACATCCACGTCAAATCCATAAATTGTTCCTCAGATACGTTGCTACTTTATGTTCCGCTCCTTATGGTGAGTGTGTTGTTTTTTAACCCCGCACTCACCCATATCTGGCATGGCGCAGAAACGCAACTCTCAACTTCAAATTGCAGCACATTTGACGAATCGGGCTTCCTTGCACCACCTTTTCACGATAGACCAGGATAGTTCAACTGACAATAAAAACGTCAGACCAAAGAAACCATATCTCTACAAAAGGACACTTTAAAAAGGAAGTCTTTCTCGAGCGGTTAATAGTTTCAGATACCAATGGATGCTACATAATTCCGAGTTGTGTTTCCAAGACATTTGAAAGAAATTTGCCCCATCTTAACCGATATGGAGAGCGTACACCAACTTCAGGGGACTTACCAGTGACGGTTCTTTATCACAGACTGTTTAGTCACGTTGTTGTGTCACAGTGCTAGCACGCCAGCGCCACTTTCCCCAAAGCGATCTTAGCGCTACGACTATCGTAAGTTTAAGTGTGGGAGTTACGATCATCATCGCGCTAAGATCACTTTGTGCAAGTGACCCCAGGTCTGTGGTGGCACGTTTTACCATGTATTGTTTGAGTACAATAGTGTAACACGGATATCGTTTATCCCTTAATTCTGATCAGTAGTCTACTCAATACATTTGACAAATTAGTTCCAATAATAAAATAGAATGGTACACTGGATGTGTCTTAAAATAATTCTAATTTTCATTTTTTTAAATTATTCATTCAAAAAACCCCGACAAAGCCCTTTCCATAATCATAATAAATCTCTGTAGAAAAGCGGGCTTCATTGTATACTTTCGTTGACTCAAACATTTAGAGTTTAAAATAACCATTTGGTACATTAATCTTATTAAAATCTTATAAACCATTGACGTACGTGGCACTGTAAGCATAATAAATATTGTAATCGCAGAAAACACCATTGACTTGGACGAGAAGTTTTATATGACATATGCATGTGTTCAAACCACATGTGTTTATTTCACAATTACATTCAAATTGACAAGTAAATCACTGGTAAACAAAACGTGAAAATATAGACAACACTTCATCATAATGCAGTATGAGAAAATATAGAATGTTCAAAATGTTAACGGTAAATCTTTAAAACACATTGTGCAATATAAATCATATGATCTGTATCAAATCTTATTATAAATAATTGAAAAGCATTTGGTGATATTCACACAACAACCTAAATGAAAAACTCATCATCTACGCCAAGAGCGGGAGTGAATGTCAAGTTGACTCCATCTGGCTACTGGGATCTGACCCAATTCACACTTTGAGAGAAAGTGTACAGTTGGTACACTTTAGTCTTTTATAACGTCCATTAATCATCGAAAATGAACTTCACGTGACCTTAATGAGTTCTGGGGCGGTCGGGTAGCCTAGTGGTTAAAGCGTTGAACTTCGCTCGTCACGCCGAAGACCCGGGTTCGATTCCCGACATGGGTACAATGTGTGAAGCCCATTTCTGGTGTCCCCCGCCGTGATATTGCTGGAATATTGCTAAAAGCGGCGTAAAATCATACTCACTCACTCACTCACTCACTTAATGAGTTCTGGCTAATATTTGTTTGAAATCCTGTCTTTAATGTCCAGCCAGGTAGGTGACTTTGAAAACTAGTTTTGTTGTGAAGATGCTTACCCGTAGCTTTCCCTTTCGTAATGGTGTTACGAGAAACAATACCAATAGAGTAGAATATATACTCTTACAAAGACATGGGGATCATGGAGTATAAACGTTAATACCAAGTATTAGAACAAAGATAATTGTTGACAACAAACATCCTACGCAAGAACGTTTATATGTGTTAACACCAAAACTCATCCCATAGTTTGCACATGCCGCACGCTGAAGGGTGTAATTCAAAGTCAAAAGAAGTTTATTGTACAAAAGGCTTCCGGCCTATGAACGAGAGATTATACAATTCCTGATTTTGACATTTTCAAGGAAGGTCGTTGAATCTCTGTGGATCATTATTTCTCTCAATCTGATTGATTTTGCTTCTCATATAGTTATGGTTTACTTGATTTCATTAATTGTTAATTAATTATGAACGAGCGATGCGGCGTCTGCGGGCTCTTGGCATGCTGGAGACTGGCAGGAGATAGTGTGCAGTGGCCAATACGTTCAACGTTTCACAGTCTGCGATTGGCAGGCTATGGAACAGGTACCAACAAATCCAAAATGTTGTCGATTGATCCCGTTCAGGGCCTCTCGGGTCAACAACAGGAGTACATGATCGATTGATCCGAAATTAGGCTCAACGAAGTCGAGCTCAAACGGCGAATCAAAGCACTGAAAACTTTCACTAGACTACTGAAGTACGAGTTACATGGCAGTCGACTAGAAATCGACTACATGCAGCTCAACTCCATGCTTGACGGCCACGTGCTGTCCCGCCCCTTACAAATCGTCATGTTGCCAACAGACGTCAATGGTGACACAGCGTCAATACGGGTAATCGTGGTCATATTTTCAGATGGGTCCCGATTCACTTTGCACTTCCTTGATAGGCGTGGTCGTATTTTGCGACGTCGAACTGAGCGTAAACCCATTGCTAACCTGAGACCACATGACATATTTCGCTCGGTTATGGTGTGGGGTGGCATCAGCATGACAGGGCGAACCCCACTCCATATTGTGCACGGAAGGGTCACTGGACAATACTATCGGGACAACATATTGTCACCCTTTGTTATCCCGTTTGCAAGGCGTGGGGAAGACGTTTTGTCATCCAGGACGACAACGCCCGGGCTCACCGTGCTCAAATGGTCAATTGTCACCAGCACAACCTGCACAGAATGTCATGCCCAGCAATGAGCCAAGATTCCCGTGTGCGTTAACGTCATAGGCCGCCGACCATGTTGGCTGAACGTGGCTAGGAGCGGCGAGAGGCGTGAGTGAGTAAGTTTCGACACCAGAAATGGGCTTCACATATTGTATCGGGAATCGAACCCGTTTTCGGCGTGACGAGCGAACGCTTTAACCACTAGGCTACCCGACCGCCCCCCAAGAAGAGTGGGAGAGCAACACGCAGTGTGCCTCGTCAAGTGAACTGTTATTAGAAACTAATATCTCTTACAATTTTGGAATTTTTTAGGTATTTCCGATTCCCTACCGATGAGTATATGGTACATTCGACTTTTCCAGAAGTGGTCATATGGTCATAGAACATTTTCTTAGATCATAAATTATTCCCTCAAAGGATTCATTATTCCCTAATATCATTGTGGTTAGATTCAAATTACCCCTTGTCTTCTTTGGAAAAACATGTCATGTGACTGGATTCAAAATGCCCCTTGTCTTCTTCAATGGAAAGACATGCATGATATGTTCCAGACCAATAATTAACATAGTGTATAAATACATTTTATGTAAACAAGTTACAAAAGAGTTTACAAAAGGGGACATTTAATATGTATAACATGCCCTCAAAATCAACCACTTGTTGAATGGAACGAAGCCATTCGGATCAGTTTGGGTTCAGCTTCACAATTGTCCAAAATCAACATCCCAGCGATGGCGAACAGGACGCGTCATTTTCGTGCCACAGTCGCGATAGTGTGAAAGGGTGTTGATGAACAACACACATAACAAATGTTTCCATGATATCGACAGTGCTGCGAAATGTTCGCGAGACTATCGCGATATGTAGGACGTACATTACGGATATAGCCATAAAGCATAATAAAACTCTGTGATATGCAAATGTGTTTTAAGGTTAGTCAGTTCTGAACTTTGGAACGTAATGACACCTAATCAAATTATCAATTTGATTATCGATTTTCAACGAAATTCCACGGATGTTTACTTTAGTATCTGAACAAACATTCTTCCAAAAAACAACTTCCTTCAATTTGATGTTTTCGCTGACCAACAACATGTAACAACACGTAACAATATTCTAAGTAACTGTACAGCCTCTACTTTTGTCTCGAAGGCATAACTGCCAGAATACGTTGTTGATAGAAACCCGACACACTTAAGTTATTTACTGGTATCTTACACAATTACTTTACCGATTTAAACACACGGCTATTTGGCAGGAAGGAAACCACTTCAGGAATTATAACCATCAACATAAACTTGGGGGTTTATATGTTAGACGCTACTGCATTGTGATGTGTATGTTCCACTGATATGTGACACCGTGTGATGATATGTCTGGAGGTGTGTGTCGTTGTCCTCCTCCTGGCAGTACAACAAGTTTGAAATTGAGCAAACATATTTAGGGTAATTTTGAAAAAAACCCTCAGACATCCGAACCAAGATCTGGAACATCACAGTTCGCTTCAGGGTAAATAATGGTTTTATCTGAAACCTCACACACAAATATATATATTCTGTGAAGACAAGATTATCATACATCACCTTCCAATGGATGTGGTCAACATTGTATGGCATATTGATTGATGGTGTGTTGATAAAATCGACATTCCCGGCTGCTGTTTCAAATATCAGGGATCTTAGTCAGGGATTTGCCCAAAGCAGATGAATAATTTGAATAAACTGTCAAGCTCAATAATTAACTCTAACACGCCGTCAACCAAATCTGAAGTTCGAGGTGTACAGGCCCTCGTAGACCATGTTAATTGTCTGGGATCAGGATATGCGTCGCCACAGGTCGTCATCATGTTTTTCCACTACAAACTGATCAAAGACTTCCAGGACAGGAATAACAAAAGTATTAAAAAATTCTACTAGACGTCATACGCTACACATCAAAACCACGAGAGCTTCACGTTCAAATAAAAGAAGTGTACATTGAAATGACAAAACATCTTGTGAAATTTGGACTCAACATTTACACAAAGATTAGTATAGAAAAGGCAGGTGGCATTCGATAAAATTAAACCCTTTGATCTGATATAAGGATCTGTTTTACATATTGGATGTCTGTCTGATATCCTGAAGACTGTCATCCTCATATTGAGTGAGACCTTGCTGACACATTGAACTGGCGTCTCCGATCTTTCTAGACCCAGCAAGATGATAGGCAGGTTCTCGCACTGAATGAAGTGATGCTAATCTGTACGTGGTCATCGCACTGAATTCGGAATTCTTGCTGTATGCTTTAGACGCATATTTCTTTGATTTTGTACATACTGTTCTGTAGAAAACACGTCTGAATTTGGTACTGATGAGGGAGTATAAGATGAAATTGATAGAAGCATTTATCTGTATGAGAAAGTTGGTAAAATTTGCAGCAATCTTTAGGTCGTTGCTCATTGATTTAGACAGATTGACATCAGCCAGTTCAAGGTAGGTGCTATACATCATCAGGACAGCACCAGGAATCTGACATAACAGGAACACTAACACAACAGTGATGAGCATCTTCGTGATTTTCTGTTGCTCACCGCTGTGACGTGAGTTGGAAATGCGGTGAGGGGAGAGTGACGTCATACGGCGTCTGATTTCAACGGCTTTCACAACAGATGATATGAGAATTCCATTAAAAACGCAGAGCAACAGCAATGGTAGAAAAGTGAAAATTGTTACAAAAAACCAGTAGTATCCAATCTTGTAGCTATATGTCTTGGAAAAGTCCGTGTACATGACCTTCGGCACAGTGACGTTATTGTGTATTTCTTTAGTCACTCTCATTTCGAAAAACTCCGGCGTCGTACAGGCAATGGCCACCAAAGCCACTAGGATGATGATGACTTTTGCCCGCTGAACTGTGCACAACGTTCTTCCCCGCATGGGATGACAGACTCCGATGTAACGTTCCACGGTAAAGGTGACGGTAAGAAACACAGACACGTTAGCAGACATGTCGCTGAGAACACGACACACACGATACCAGTGCATATATGAAAGCATGTGGCGGAATGGTTCGTAGTGTTTGAAGCTGAGAGTTAAGCTGAACACAAGATAAAGAGAATCAAAAGCGGCGAGAGCTGTCAGATAGCAGTTGGTGGAGGACTTCATGCTACGTCTGGTGAGCACCATCATGTTGAGCACATTGCCCAGGAAGCCGAGGGCAACGACCACAGGCACACATAACTTCTGGATAATAGAACGGGTTATTTCCAAGGCTGTCTCGTTTGCTGGATCTGTGCTTTGAAGGATGTTAGCGGTGGCGTTGGCATCATCGTAATAGAGGAACTCGTCGACGAGTGATTTGTTGAAGGGAAGATGTGTTATATTATCCATTGGTACTGAAGCTGTGTGAAGCAGTTGTAATGATCAGACCAGCGCCTAGAACAGATACAGCAATTGGTAAATCTACATGAAAGATTTCGATATTCTTTCAGGTATATTGTTTTTATGATAACAAAACATGAACCATTCTAGACGGTGACAATATTTTTCGTTATTCCATTCTAAAAAGGTAGATACAGTGACAAGGACATTATTTGATGCTGAAATGGTCGAAAAAGAGCAATTGAGACTAGTTTGAACAATCTAAAGAATTGCAGGACAAGAGTAAATATAGTCTACATTGGTTTACAAAGTAGATGCTGAAATTAATGAAAATGACAGTAAGAACATCGGTGGACGCTTCATGATCGACGAATTTTAGAAAATCGTTTGTTTGTGGCTTATTTTAGATAACTAAAAATATACAAGTTTGAAGCTGAAACAGTAAACAATCACACAATCATACTCTCACATAACGATAGACGGTTCACGTATGGAAGTAATAACTTCTAAAAAGTGACATTGAAGCTCCCGATTGTTGTTTGACTACTTACGGCGTAGATGGTTGGTATGCAAGTTTACAGCTTTAGGAAACACTGCATATCCCCGGCTGTGACAAGCTACACTGATCTGCTCACAGATGGAAATGAACAAGAGAAGAATCTGTTAGAAGAGAAACAATTGTAATATCAATGAAATATTCATATTTATCATAGTTCGATTGGCATAAATTAACGCATACAAAGATGGCAATGGAAAACTGCAACAGAGAATACAATAGTGAAGTAGGGCAGACTGGGGAACAGATGTTTATTCATGTGTTTGTACGACGGTTAAGTCTGGCAGTCATTTTGAGGGTAAGGAATATCAACAATACTTTGATCGATACTACCATATCCTTAGTGTCGCCTTGAATTGTCATTCAAATATCAAAGAAATATATTGCCTTGGGCGTCTTGGTGCTTGTATTCTTAGTTCCAATCGGGACAAATATTGTATCAAACATGTTTTATCACCTTTGATCGAGTTATTAGTTCGGGTTAAAAGATAAATTCTACGTCAAATTAGTTCAACTGATTAATGTTTTTGACATACAAAGCAATTTTCTTATATGGGAAATGAAATGGGAAATGTAGTTTTATAATTAATAGCACATTACCATGATTTATTTAGATATTTTCATAGGCCACCTCACATCTAGACTTACTAATGGCCTTAACTGAATTTTTTAAACACTACGTGGCTGATCGAACATATAAAATAGGTCATATGAAGGTTGTTCAGATCTTTGATAGGCATCTGGGGTGAGTGAGTGCGTGAGCGACGGACACAGACAACGACGACCCATATATAACTGCAAACGCGAAAGCGTCGTTTTTTTGGTATATGGTCATTGGACGAAAAACGACTTCTTTGAACGACGCTTTGATGCTTGTTATTTCACACCGGAATTTTCTGCGATCGAGAAAACGATGTTATCAAACTCCTCCCTTTTTTGATTGTCATTGTCAATCAAGCAACATCATATACCGGTATTTCTTTTTCTAAGATTTCATTGGTCAGCTCTCGTGTGTCAGGATACAGGCCTGGGTTTGACGCAGTGCTCGTAGCGCTTAGCGGAAGTGCTAAATTCAACCCTTTTACGCATGCGGATTATTTAATGCCTTGTCCAAATTTTCCGGTCTGCGCATGCGCGATTTCGCGGATTGATTACTAGATTTAGTATCATCACTAGTAGATAGTAATTCATAAACACATGCTCATAGTATGGTCGGAATCGTACAGTCGACTGTGGTTTTGGAATCGGTTTTGTCGCTTTTATTTACAGCACGTAGGTGATCTAACACTGCTGTAAGCTGTAATGAGCATTTCATTTCTCATTACCTGACACAATGATAACGGTGAAAATGTCAGTCTAAATAATTGGGAATGCTCACCGCTCAGGAACGACTATAAGAAACGAACATAGAAAATGGATTCTTACTTTCGTAAACCTTGATGTATATTGCCAGAGCATATACTTTTTCGAATTGAGGAAACTACGTTTATTATAATGTTAAGACTCTTCCGCCCTCTTTTTGTCATGTAACCTGAGTATATTGACTCGGGATTCCCCTTTCTCATTTGAACGTGGATCTTACCTTCTACCTTAAACAGTGATCTGCGTAATATGATAATGTACTCGACTATGTTCTGTTATTGTAAGCAGATTACTTGTCAAATTCCGAGCTGATGGTGTCTATTCTATAGATATCTATAGGCTACCACCCACAGCGATCCAAACAGGGAGCCGAGTGCGTATTGTATGCGTATATAGTCATTTGGCAGTGTACCAGAATTCTGCATTGGAACGATTGTGTACTTACGTTTACTTTGAAGTCAGTTTACTTAGTTTTACAACTTATTATGTATACTTACAGAGAAAAAGTTAAGTGGTGTTAATGTTATGTTGAAAATAACAACATCATAATAGGTCATCCGTCTGATCATTGGTTTATTGAAACAGATTTTGTTTGTTTGTTGTTTAACGCCGCAATCAGCAATATTCCAGCTATATGATGGTGGTCTGTATATAATCGAGTCTGGACCAGACAATCCAGTGATTGACATCATGAGCATCGATCCATACAATGAGGATCGATGATCATATGCATTAAACAAATCAGCGAGCCTGATCACCCGATCCCGTTAGTCGCCTCTTACAACAAGCATAGTCGCCTTTTACGGCATTGTAACAAATCCTTTGACAAAACAACCAAGATTTTTGGTAACACGAGACAGAGCAACACGTCCTTCAAGAGAGGTGGTGTAACAACTCAGTCAATATTTTGTGGGGCCATTAGGACGGCAGCGCATCAAAGACATCAACTGATTGAAAACAGTCTGGGGCACGTCATCCAGAGATTGTCCCAACTGAGCTAAGTTCACCACCTGGTTCTGGCCCTGTCTTGGGCGTCATTACATCTCATCCCAGACATGTTCTATCGGGGAGGGGTCTGGAGAAACAGCCGGCCATGGCAGTAAAGTAATGTTATGCTGCCTCAAAAAGTCTGTTAGCACACGGGCAACGTTTGGGAGGACATTATCCTGCTGCAACGTGACGTTACGTCACTGCATTTGCACAAAGGGTAGAAAAACGATCTCGAACCATATCGTCCCGTAATATGCGCCATTCCAAATGCCATTTTCAATGATGATTTCACCCATGATTTGTGATGCCACCCCATACTATTACACTTCCACCTCAAGGGGCGGTCGGGTAGCCTAGTGGTTAAAGCGTTCGCTTGTCACCCCGAAGACCCGGGTTCGATTCCCGACATGGGTACAATGTGTGAAGCCCATTTCTGGTGTCCCCCGCCTTGATATTGCTGAATTAGGGCTAAAAGCGGCGTAAAACCATACTCACTCACTCACTTCCACCTAAAAATGACGACGTTCTCCTTAACGCCTGTATACTCTTGCACGACCATCAGTTCTGTCCAAACCTGGACTCAGATGTGATCAGTATAATATCCCACTTTACTGAACCTCAGGTGCTGTCTACACCAGTGACGTGGAAGCAAAACTGGGCGTATCACTGAACGTCGGGCGGATGTCATGCTCCCTCAACTGGTTGCGCACGGTTCTGCCACTGATTGGTCTCAACACATCAATTGTTCGAGCTGCTAATGTCGCAGTTTGGATTCGATTCCGAAGATGCAGCCGAATATGGTTGTCTTTTTGAAGGTACGTGACACATGGATGACTGGTCCGTGGCAAGTCATTAATGTTCCCCTGCTACAGGTTACGTTTCAAAAGAGATGTTTATGGTAATTAAACACTAATGACGTCTTCATATAAAATGGAAACCGCCAAATAAGGTTAGAAATAGAGAATAACTTGAAACCAAATGGTTTTGAAAGATACAGGTGAACTGAAAATGAATCTTTCTGAGACTGGTATCTGACAATAGATCCGATTGATATGATAAAATGTTCTTCGAGATTTAGAAGTGAATTTAAACATAACAATTCACCTAAGCCACATAAATATCCTAAATATATCGAATTGCACTTTCGGTACATCGGAAATGATCTTACTAAAATATATAACAGCGGAAAATGCATTCCATTTAATTTAGTAAAGTGACACAAACAGATAATCCAATGCAGACTATAAATCCTGAGACTCGCGTACAATACATTCGACATGAGAACAGGAACCAACTCAACCAGTGCGACAGAAGAGCCTTTTACGAGCATCTGCCTGGATGTAATTACAATAATTAGCCTCAGCAACAGCATTAAAGTCTTTCCTGTATTTTGGGATTCACTACAGGGACCACGGAAGTCGATTAAATTCACGTACCAATCTTTGGGTCGCCAATATTGAAGATGATATCGGGGACAGTACAGAGATATCAACTACACTGAAAACATAGTGGAACGGTGTATATATTAACATACATGTATGAGGGAAACACATAGAAGAGAATAGTATTCCTGAAAATGAATAACACATATCGCCCTAATACCGTATTTAGTTTTAAAAAAATCACGAAATGCGCTATCGGCTGCAGAACAAGATATTATGACTACAGTAGACAACGGTTAAAACGAACACGCTTACAACGAACTGACGGATATAACGAACTTACTTTTTGGTCCCGACTATTTGCTGTAGCTATGCTGTATGTATGCTTATAACGAACGACAGTTATAACGAACTAAAATTAGTAGTCCCGTTGAGTTCGTGAAGCGTAATCATTTTTTTCGAGATTCCCTGGGACAATTTACTTTTTACGATAAAATCCAAGGTTTGGAGGATCAGCAATCTCCTGGACGAAAAAGCAAGAAACTAATTATCATTATCTCATTATCTGTAGTATAATGAGTGTAATAATGATTTGACATCATCGAGTCATTGATGTCGCGTTTGACATCACATGCATTGTAAACTTCACCGCAAGATCCACACTCGTAACCGACACGTCACATGTTACTATTATGCAACTACAGGGTTTTGTTTTGAAATTGACTGCCCCTTTAAGAAACACGACCACACTTACATCCATCAACTCGAGCTCGAGGGTCATGTTTAAGATTGACGTGTTGGTTAAACGCTTGTCAGATTGTCTGAAAATCGAAGAGTTCGAATTTCCTTCGGTAAACCTGGCTCCAAGCTTTATATTATTTTCGATGTATCTTCCATGTAGATCAATATTCGCAGTTTGGATTTAGATTGGCTGTGGAAAAGATTCAAAGAAGAAGTTGACGTCCTGACGTTTCAATATTACAAGTTCATCAGTAGTGATGTGTTTCTTCGATGCCAAAAGATGGTATGTTTGTGTATGAACAGTGTATTGATAAAACCCGGTGACAATTCCATAGGCATGGTATCAACGATTACGAATATTTGATGAACACCTTTGCGAACAGATACTTATTAGCAGCATGGTACGCTATATTATGTATATTATCTGTATGTATATTATCGCAGTAGTTTATAATGGATCGTAATGACGTATGTTTACTATGTCATGCGCAAAATGATTCTAGTTTTTTATTCAATTTTTATGACACATCAGTTAGGATTGACCAACGCTGATTTTCTTTACCGAGTTCGGTAAACAAAGTACCTGTCATTGGCGAATCAAGGGCGGGCAACTCTATATTATCCTGGTATCACTATTTGTGTGTGATACGTGTTGATTATGTGGTTCACATCACTTCCTGTTTGGATTATGCATAATATGTATTCATTCGTCCTATGTTGGGTCAAAGGACATCGTAAAAAAAAGTGGATTATTTTCTAACCAATTTCGAAAGGAGGTAACGTTCCATAAACTGTCATAAACACGTTAACGTGTCAACGATTAGCCGTCACATAACGCATGAGTCCTGTATTCGATCATGCGATGAAATATTGTACTTAGTTTTGGAAAAGTAAACAGTCGACTGTAGATTACGAGTTTTACCGATACCGTGATAATATAGAGCCCGCGATAATTTTGAGTCATACTAATACAATTCGCAATAATCATATCAATGATCCTTTGTTCTGAAAAGTTTGAGGCATTTTTTTTATCAGTGACATCCCTTTACAATATGTATATGTAAATGATTTCACATTTATACATCAGTTGTATTGACTTTTACAGATAAATTGAATTAGGGACCATGAAAGTTTCAGCAAGATCGTAATCAGAAATGATTTAATCTTCTCCGCAACATATAGGGTGGCATTCGGTTGCATGCGCAAGTACATATAGGTTATGCGAATATTATCACCACCGAGGGACCAATTAAACAGTAATTTGGCAACATTAAATCTGACAACGCGTCAATTTGCATAATAAAAGCTCCAGTGACTGTTTGGATATTCAGTGATTCAGTCCTCAATACTTTCCGAATTGACTTGACTTAACATCATAAGATGCACTGCCAAACGATTGCCAAAATTCTTAGTGATATATCTGGATATGTAACAAGATTCACGAATTGCGGGTGGTGCGTCAATCAATATTCACTCACACTCGGATATGGCAAAAATATTGGAACTAATATACTGAATAGTGAACTACTTGTAGTTGTAAATGTAGTTTATTATATATTATGTATCTCATGTATGATTTTGAAACCTTCAATGGGATTTGTTTTTCTCTCAAATATATATGGAGTTTTCACATGCACGAATATCTGGACTCTGGTTTTTCTATATTTAATACTTATACACCTGACGAAATCACTTGTTTATATATATATATATATATATATATATATATATATATATATATATATATAATAAGGGTCTTAGATTTTGTATTGCACTATAGAATCAAATGAATGGTATCCTTGAAATCACATTTTACATAATTACGTTCAATTATTGCTTGTTGACAATATGATTAGATCTGAGTCAAATCTTTATAAAACTTAACTCACTTATTGAAGAAAGGTTAATACAGTCATCTATCGGGAACTTTTTCTTTGAATCAATACTTGATGCTTAAGCTTCTGGATATGAATGCAGCATAACTATTTCCCCCACTTGACGTTTCCGCTGCAAGCAGTACATGCGGTATCATTAACATGTGCATTATATCTTTTAAAGTCGATTACAGAATCAGTGACAATGGATAACACAGACCCAATTACAAAACAAGTACGTATCAGCCAGACACATTAACACAGCTTGGGGAATGTGCATCTTATGATACAAATGGGTGGGACCATCGGAGAAGAACACTGTGATAGTTTTGTTTGACGACTGTCTTCATTACAGGGGCGGTAGGATAGCTTAGTGGTGATAGCGTCGACTGGTCACGCCGAAAATCCGGGTACAATGTGTGAAGCCTATTTCTGGTGTTCCTCGACGTGATGAAGATGGAATATTGCTAACGCATATGTTGAATATGTTTAACTTAACATTGACCTGGAGATTTGCTTTCGTTCACCTTCACTGAATAAGGACCAAAATTAACATGTATGTGCCGAAACTGATCTTTTTGTATACAGATTACCTGAACACAACATCACTACAATTTTTCACGGACTTAAGAATTTAAGTATTTTGTTTCATGAAACTAATCCTTCCGCCGACCTTCCAAATGTCAAAATCAGTACATAGACATATTTGTCCAGATTATGTTTGAGTTTGAGTCAATTACATACATTGACGTATCTGGGGTTAAATGGCTAAATGAATTGTGTTTAACGCCGCTTTGAAAGTATTTCAGTGATATCTTGATGTGTCAGCCTCATGTAGAAGAACGATCCTAAGCGATGCATGTAGACATCTACCACTTTAGCGAAGTAACGGACAAAGCCAGGATCATGATGGGGGCTACTTGAACCCATCATCAATGAATCCTGGCACGATTTAAGGATGTGGATGGAAACACCTCGCGGTAGACCACTTGATCATCTGTCACCTCGTACCTTAAAGCACAGATTCTTGAATAGCAAATGATTTTACGTTAGATGCTTCCAGCAGGAATAGAACGAAATAGCTTCAGAGGGAATATATGGTTCAAATCCTACACCGTGTATACAACAAAATGAAAATATGACACACAAACAAATCACAGGGTAGGTTAATTTCCTGTTGCTTAAGTACATTGTCATGATCATCGATAATTTTGGAGGGTATCAATTAGGGCGCACCGGATATACTAATAACTTATACACAATAGTAAGACGAAATAACTATAGTCACATACTTGCATACTGTTTGTTCCAGCGAATGATAATTCTTTCTTCAAGGTGTGTCCATTTTGAGATTCTTTGGGTAACTATCCGTAGATATGAAAGTTGTTTGAAAATAAATTAGATCTTTTCTTGAGATCAACGGATTAGTTATACAATATTAAACGTTTTTTTACACAATTACATTATTGTAAAAATGTCACTGTATGATAATGAGATGCTGGTATGTCTGTGATTATTTATAACATAATGTTTACAATCATAAATCCAAAAACACCTGCTTAATCTGAGAAACAGCGTCATTAATGCATCACGGGAATTGCACATGGAGATTAGAGACTGTTGCTTCAGCGGTAATTTCATTCAGTGAGGGGCATTGCATGTAGTGAGTGGACAAAAATGAGGAAGGGCAAATGAACGTTTATCGTAAGCAGCGTAATATTAGCTTTTTCCTAAACTATAATTGTTACTTACGAACCAACAGGTTACATGAACACGCGTACAGACACCGTAAGCATGATGCCAACAGATCTAAACTGAGGGGCAAAAGAAACCATGCCTCTCGATCATTTAAACATATCATATGTTTGATTTTCTATTGAAAATACCTTGCGTTAGAGATATTTGGTCCAAACTGTACTGGCACTTAGTCAGCCCTGACAGAATACTTCTGCATGGTTATATATTTACAAATATAATTTGATTTAAAACTTTAAAAAATGCCCCAAAACGTTTCCGCATGTTACACATTTACAACTCTTGATGGGTGTAGTAGACATGTTCTATGTGAATTGAAATACATTTACCTTTTTCGGCACAAACATTTCAAACATGGTATGGGTCATGTATTGCAAAATTATACGTTACCCCGGTCTTCATTGAACCAATTTATTTTTACACAAAACTGCCAAGTCACAGATAACTTTTCACATAATGTCGTGGAAATGAGTGATGGTTAAATACTAGTAGACAAGATCTATGGAAGCGTATTAGTGCCACAGTCGAAATCCTTTTTGTCATCCACGTAGAAAATACTTTAATATACGTAGATGAAACTTACATCTACCTAGGTGATATTATAAGCGTACGTATCGTTACACAGACAGTGATATTGTCTAGTGAAGTTGCGACTCTAGTTGGACACAAATTTATACGAACATATATATTCTACAAAAGGTTATTACTTAAGTACTGTACTTTATTAATTTGATTAAATGAGTGGGAGCATGCTGGTCGTTTATTTTAATTCGGTCTTTCCATATTTTCAAAACACACTGAGATCAATTCAAATTGTCAAACTAAATAAAACACAAACTGCATACGTGCACCTTCAGTTCTTTATAGGTGGAGGACGAGTATTGTTTTGATATAGTTTTATAATGATTCTTACCCTTTCATATTTACGTTTTACCTCTTAAACCAAATCTCCGTAATGGAGAGATCATGAGAATAAACATATTCGAGAGATTTCTCCGGCTTAAACAATTTTATGGTTTTTATATAATTTCGCTAAAATAATGAATAATGACCGGTGTTTGTTTGTTTGTAGTTTGTATCCCCTCTCTTTTTTACTGTTGAAAGAGAGTGAGGCGTGTGTCATTCTTCAGTAACTTCGACACATTGAAATGAAGATTTACTTAATTTAATGTTTAAATAGTACCTCAAAATTAAAACACGTTAAGGCAAAAGGTAAAACACGCTAAGGCAAAAGGTCAGACAAATCGGTCATTATTAATTAAGCCAGAGGTTAAATATAACTGACCCGGAACTATTGCTATTCGATAAAGAATTGTTGTAAAAGTCGACAACAATATTTGAATGTTCATTCAATGTAGATGTAAGTAGTATCATCTACGTACATATAAGTATCATTTACGTAGATAATTGTGGCACAAATACGCTTCCATAAAATTCAAGTTATGCAATTTTTAACTACATAAAAACAAACCTAGTATACATTCTTTTGCCCCCCAGTTTATTTACACATAACTACGGTTTAAACAGTATAACATTCAATGATCTACGTATTCAAAATGGCTATACGAACGACGGTATCACCATCTAAGACTAATGATCAGTCTTTTAAGGAGAATTATTTTATCTAAAAAAGAAATGTTAAAAATATTAATTTCCGTAGTTATGTAATGAGCTTGCTATAAACAAACGCGTCATAACCCTTTCCGTGCCAGGACCCAGGTGCGGCACCTTGTCCCTCGTAGGCAAATCATTTTTCTGTAGGGGCTATAATATTATTCTGTTTGTTAACTGAACAAAGAAGATATCTTCTGTCATCTTAATCATTTATGTAAGAAAATTTCACCAGAATAGCCAGGGGATATTTACGCCTAACCTGAATTTAAAAAGGATACACTTGAGGTTCTCTTTGATGAAAGAAAAGCTTTGACATGTCTCCTAATCCAAGTATCCTTGTGTTTCTGATTTGTACTAAGATGGACGCCTTCCGCCGGTATCAAACATAAACCTCCCTCCGCCCAGATGTTATTGACTTCATGTCAGAAAGAAACAGTGTTAAACCAGAGGCAAGAAAGTGATAAAGGAGTATTGGTACAAATTAATCTTGTGCCTTAGAATAGGCAATGTGACGTATGTGTGAATAAGTGGGATTATATGTTTCGAGATATTGTTATTAACATACACATTAATAATTTTGTTTTGATCTTATACGTCTACTATACTCGTGTGTGAGGCGGAAGAAATTACTATTGATCAGATGGGATATGCACTGGAATCCTCGAACTTGAGCTATGTTAAGATAGTATATTTTACTGAATGGCTAGGAAACGATTTATTTCTTTGGAACGGATTGCCTGAAAATATTTGATTTGCATATTGGTTATTGAATTGCATTTCAAAATCAATTCTTGTGATCAGCGAGTGATTGTCGATTGCATTAAAACACCTTCAGGGAAAAAACCCCGAGGATAACTGTCACCATTTTTATGATGCAAATGAGATTACTGGTATCACTTATACTGTCATTCATGATGATCGTTAAGAGATTTCTGTGTCTGCGTAATATCAGTGATCATAAAATTGTTAGGGTTTTTCTTTAAACAAAATTCAGAGTGCTCTATCTCAAGAATTAATCATCTTATCTGAAATTTATAAAAGAAATTGGCAATGATTCTGGGACATCAATGTTCATATCTAAATCTCTGAATCAAGCAAAACGGAACGACGAACGAACTTCACCTTTCAGCTATTATTCTTTGTTACGAATGTCTGTATTACAAGGAAAGTAAGACGGATCCACTCTTACAGAATATCAATTTCGTTCACGACATTACTGTTTGATGAATTCCGTGGAGATTCCGCGTTAGAAAGGGTCCAAAGCAACTTAAACTTGTCGTACGAGTCGACTTAATGGATCAGATGCACATGGCCAATGACCTGGTTGATTGTACGGCTTTGCAGCTAGACGGCGTTGATCGTTGTTCATAGTATAAATATGGTATATTTAAATGCGTCGTTACGCAGGAGTCATTCGGGAGAAAAGCTTATGTTACATCTGATGCGTTCTGTGCGTTAGGGTACATTTCTGTTTAGAGTTGTGCCTAGTGCACGTTTATGAACTTCTAGAGAGAGTATCTCTGTCAATAAGTTAACTAAATCATCTAATTAATCATTGTCACTACGTCATAAACAGTAATCTGCATGACAATGTTTCAGCAAACATCAGTATATAATCTTGGTTCAGTCATGATAATGCGCATGATCTTCGAGAAAATATCACACGAATTGTTTGTCCAGTACTTCGAACAAAAAGGGCCTTGCATATATCAAGAATAGAAATATTGGACCAAACATCAATCATATCTTAGTTCTTTCTACCACTAAACAAAGGTCTGAGGACATCTCATTGCGGGCCATGTCAGAACGACCTTTCATCTGACCAATCAGAGCATCGCTTTTCAGATCATGAAAGTGACAGTTGGAATGTGGCGTTTAAACGTGCAACCTCGAAAAGACACACACAGGGTATTCCGAACGAAGGTTATGGGCTTTTGTTTTGTATTCATACAATTTAGACCATCTATGAGAATGTTCCTTTTGATAAGTTTTTAATTCTTTAATCGAGTATATGTCCAAATATATTTCGAAGCGTAGTCGCCAGTTTCAATCTCATTAAAATCAGATCTTTGCTCTCGTTATCGCTGAACAAAGATCTGAGGACATCCCATTTCGGGTCACGTAAGAACGACCTCTCATCCGACCAATCAAAGCATCGCTTACCAGATCATGAAAGTGACAGTTGGAATGTGTTTTCTAATCAGCAACCTCGGAAACGTTAAAACGGGGTATTCCGAACGACGGTTACTCGAATTATCACTCGCTTCCGTGGGATATAAACATTTGAACGGAGGAGGCGTTGCACAGTACGTGGGAAGCACTGCCATATAATCGCAACCATATAATAGACATTCCGGAATGTTCGTTTGTTCAGTTTTCGAAATTTTAATCGAGAACTGTGTAAACATATTTCTCAAGCGTAGTCTGAAATGGAAACGAAGGTTGAAACGAGTGCCGTAAAGCTCGAGAAAGCTGCTTTCTCATTGGCTGATATCGACTTCTTGTTAGTCATTTCAGTGGTCAGTCAAAGTTCGCGAAAGGTCGTTCTGACGTGACCCGTAATGGGATGTCCTCAGATCTTTGTTTAGCGGAAGCGAGAACTTAGATCTGATTTTAATGAGATAGTCGCCAGTTTGAAATTTTTGCCGTAAAGCTCGATTAAACTGCCTTCTGATTGGCTGTTGTCGACTTCTTGTTAGTCATTCAATTGATCGGTCAAAGTTCGCGAAAGGTCGGTCTGACGTGACCCGTAATGGGATGTCATCAGATCTTTGTTTAACAGTAGCGAGCACTTAGATCTGATTTTAATGAGATAGTCGCCAGTTTGATATTTGAGCCGTAAAGCTCGATTAAACCGCCTTCTGATTGGCTGTTGTCGACTTCTTGTTAGTCATTCAATTGATCGGTCAAAGTTCGCAAAAGGTCGGTCTGACGTGACCCGTAATGGTATGTCCTCAGATCTTTGTTTAGCGGAAGCGAGAACTTAGATCTGATTTTAATGAGATAGTCGCCAGTTTGAAACTTGAGCCGTAAAGCTCGATTAAACTGCCTTCTGATTGGCTGTTGTCGACTTCTTGTTAGTCATTCAATTGATCGGTCAAAGTTCGCGAAAGGTCGGTCTGACGTGGCCCGTAATGGGATGTCCTCAGATCTTTGTTTAACAGTAGCGAGAACTTAGATCTGATTTTAATGAGATTGGGCCAAACATAATATTACCAATGTTAATGAATACAGATTAGCCGCCATATAGCTGACATATTGCTGAGTGCAGCGTTAAACAACAAACAAAGAAACAAACGAATACAGATTAGAAACTATGATGTTTTGAAATACCATTGACACTTAATACCGAGGGGGGCATGGGATATTGCACCCCTTTCTGTATGCCGCTCTGAGAACGGGATCTACAAATTGTCATGCATAATACGGAAAGGATGGCCGCCCACGCCCTGAATGGGAATTGCATGCAATCAATCAGTAATAAGTGAAATACATATCAGGTGGGAAAGAGTTGATCTTTAAGGTCTTAGTTCTCTTTCGGGCAGAACGTTGAAGGGTCAAAGTAGTTCATGTTATCCATAAATATGTGAACGTGCACCCAAAGCCTACCTAAAAATAGACTGCAACAGCTGGTGACATGAGGATGTAAGTTACCTGTCAGTAAGGATGACAGACGTATCGTACTCAGAGTGTTCTCCAGAGATTTTCTAGACCATTTAAAGAAATGGCTGCGGCTGACAGGGATTATCGGACAAAAACAACGGCAACGTGTTTCTGCAGTGGTTCAAGGACAAACTCATCACTTGCCAACCCGTTAAGAATCTCATCGTGATGGACAATTCGCCCTATCGTGGTGTGTAAGACTCAAACAGAAACGTTCTCACGTGAGGATGAAATTCTGTTCTGGTTGTAGCATAAGAACAGTGCTGAAGAACATTAAGATTTACCTGCAAAGCCACCATTTCTATGAGATAGTTAGTGGTAATATGGCGATTCCTACAACAGCGAATTAGAAGGTGATGTTGGCTTTCGATCTGACTAGAGGTTTAAGATGATCCCACCAAGGCGATGGCAATTCTCTCCATAGCCGTGCCTCCAATCGTCTAAAGCAACAGTTTCAAAACATCTATTTCCCAGTGACTGTTCAACAAAACACAATTCAAATGTGACTGGGTGAAATGTATTCACTAACATCTGTTGCAGTATTAATTTTACCAGATATTTCTCTTCTTTTAGAATAAATGGCACTTTATTTTCATTTGAAGGCACACGGACAACACAAACACAAGCAAACTTTCTCCGGTGAAAGGAACTTTATCAATCAGTCTCTTTATGCAAAAAAAGACACTTCAGACTAACCGAATTATTTTTATACGAGACACCTTAAGAGAAAATAACAAAAACATCAAAGAACGATCCACTGTAACTATAAAGTTGTTTTCATGTTTGCATGGAAGACACGAAAGTGAACAAAATTGTCAATTAGAAAAATTCTTATAAGTGTTTTTATCACAAGACCCCACGCTTGGTTAATCTAAACTTGTAAAAGAACTGAGTCAGCCGCAGGGAAAATAATACTGTCGTAGATTTCTGTTTTCTTGCCAAAGTTGACTCGAGAAAGTCCCCTGTAACTAGGCTTTAGGAAGAACGTTTTATCATCCAAAATCAATAAAAGTAAAGGATTGGAGAATAAAATCCCCCCCCCCCCCCTCCAATCTGCTATGAGTTAATTGGGTTTAGATCATTGCAGAAATCTTGGATTCGAACCCAGGGTCATAGCATTCTGGCACGCCTAAGGACCATAATTCTCCACAGCTAATTCTGCTGGCTCAGTCGCAAGGACATGCACACAACATTCATATAGTAACGCGAATAGCTGTAATACATTAAATGAATTCCTGAACATATACATGAACATACATTTCCTTTTCACTTATGAAAGAGATAAACGTCAACAGAGGTCCTTTGCGTTGAGTACGAACAATCACCACTTTCCATGGTAATGCCAACTGTAACGTGGAGCTATGGTTTCAAACTAGACGCACAGGCGTGAGGAGACGTAGAGGAGACATGCGTTGTGTGATTGTGATGCCTCACATGGCACTCAGCACCTATTGGACACTCAAACGTCCATTTACGAAGCCAGCCAAGACGACCTAATGATTTTTATCTCCAGCTGATTCTAAGGCGGCCTTATCAGAATGCAGATGTCATGCAGCTGGGAAGAATCGCCCGTTAGGTATCACGTAGTTCCTTGAGTATGTGCCGATGGAATTCCTTATACCCTAAGTAAATCATTATTGGCCTTCACATTGTACTACATAAACGGTGTCATGGTGAAAAAAGAAGCCCCCAGCAGCTATTATCCATTCCCATCTTCATCGGCATGGTAGGGGTTCAGTACCAATTAAAGAGAATCAGCAGTGTCATCAGGAATCAGAGGCGCGTACTATCCACGAGGGATATGCGCTAATGACACCCATTTATCTTACGTGTGAAGCGTTGATCAGTCTCTTTAGTCCATTGTGTACGTAATACTCACTGGTAGTCTGATAAAATTAGGTTAGTAGCGAGATGCATTCGAGAAGCTTGATTGAAACATGCTTCTGTTTGAGTTGATGACAAAATACATGTACGTTTTCGCTACGGAACAGTCGTTATTGATCTGGGTGTTTGATCTGATTTCCTTTAAGAGTTTAATAAAATTCAATACGTGTGAAAATCTGTATAATGAATTTGATCATTTTTTTTATGTTTTAACCTATAGAGCAATGGATGAAACTTTGTGTCATTATGATGTTTCCGTTTTACCAAGACCGAAGAGGTACTACACATGCGTGGATTGGAACAAGTGTTTTGAGAAATATTAATAAACACAAGCTGTCCTTTCGACCAGCGAATGTAGCATTACTTGAAAACACGTATTGTAAATTATATTTCGAGAGGTGTAAGGATAAGCCTTGCACCCCGCATGACCTAATAAGTAAACTTTGAGGTGAGATTGATTCAGTTCGGAGTTGTGAAAGGGTAATTACCTATCGCTAATAACACGGCTGTTTGTGTATGGATGAAATCCGCGTAATGGGTCGAATTAGTGAAATGTGGCACTCGATTCACACGCAAGGATAGGATTTTAAGAACCCACGTAATCATTATTCAACCCCGCAGATCTAGGTCAGTAATTTCTTATTACAAAGAAGAAAAATTTGATTATTAGGATGATCTTAAAATAATTGTCAGTTGATACATACATGTGAATTTCGTGATTATTTGAAGTCCTGTATTTCCATGACGGAATACGTAGTGCAAGCTATGGTAAAGGCTCTTTTTGATTTATGGACATAGCAAAGAAGCCCCTGTGCAACAAGCAGCACTATGGGCACTACCCTGTTGAATGTAAAATATTCCAGAGCCTGAAATCCAGCTTTATTTGTATACTGTCAAGGGAGTTGTACTTGTCATAACGGGGGTAATAATTGTGTAGCACTATGAACACACTTCAGGGGATGGACAAGCGAAATAAAACTATGCATTTTCATTATTATTATGTACAGATTAAAATACAAACTGAAGCAAAGAGGGTGTGGGTGATCCTGGCACAGTCAGGCTGGTTAATCTCATCAGCTCAGGGCCCTTGCCCCCTCTACCCACAGCCTTGACAGCGAATGGAAACACTGACTAGTCGAACCCACCGATAACTTTTCGGAAAATGTGAAGACTCCCCAACACTGCAGCCTTCTGCATTACCCAGATTGTGAGAAGGGCTGTATTCCTGGCAGCAAACCCGGGTACTCTCCCAATGTCAGTCAACAGATTGGGAGGTACCAAACCATCTTCCCGAGGCAAGGGAGTTAACTGACTTTTAAAGTCCAGTTTCCACTGAACTCACGCAGTCAGTTAACTCTCTTGCCTCGGGAAGGTTGTACCAAACCTAAGGCAGCGAGAACAATCGGGTACTTGGGACTTGGGATGCAAGCCTGATATTTCGTAGGTGAGATTTAATCGTTCTTCATTTGGTGTTGTGATATGTTAAACACAGGCAAATTTAAAAAGAAGAAGAAGTTAATTATCAGTAAAATTAACACCTTTGATTACATTCCTAACAATTATTTAGGATTTTCACGAATTCTTCAATATGGAAATGTAATCGGCTAAAGGCCCGAGGGCCCAATCATATCTGGTTCTGTGGATACCACATCATGCTTCAGAAAACAGTTTCGATGGTAATGATGGTGATCAGTGTGGGTCGTCCCGTGCCATACACAAGATGTGTCTCAATTCGGACGTAAATAGTTCATCGAAACTGATGAACTACTATATATCAATGGCAGAAACACGTGTCCGGTGTTATCAGCATACTTGCTATCAAGTAACACAGGGAGGTGTAGGATGACACTAGGTAATGTCAGTCTGTGTCTCGCAAACGCGTATATTTTCATTTATCAGCATACAGGTGTAACACAACGACTGGTGGCGTGTCCTGCGCAATTAAACGGTTATTTGTGGCTTCCAGAGGATGTGAAATATACTTAGTTAATATAGTCTACGTGGTTAACGCCTATGGATGCTGGGACAATGACGATGCAAATTGAACCATAAGCCCAGCTCTATTTAATGTGTATGAAGAAACATTTACAAACGTTCCATGAAGAAACATTTACAAATGTTCCATGAAAAAACTTTTACAAACGTTCCATGAAGAAACATTTACAAACGTTCCATGAAGAAACATTTACAAACGTTCCACGAAGAAAAGTAGTGAGTGATTATGAAATCTCCACTTTACTTTGCCTACGACTGAGTGAGTGAGTTTGATCTACATTTCTGTTGTTAGTTCATGATGTATTTTAATATTAGAATTAAAAATGTATAACTTATACATTTAGATAGAAAATGTACATACATACTTCTGGAAAAAGTATAGGATAGCCCTTCTTTATTTTCAATAATCACGAACTTTGAAATATCTAGAAAAGACATTGATCTCATTTTGATATGTGTCTAAGGCAAGAGCAATGATTTGTTTGTTTGTTTGCTGTTTAACGCCGCACTCAGCAGTGTTCCAGCTATATAACGGCGGTCGGTCAAGAATCGTGTCTGGACCAGACAATCCAGTGATTGACATCATAAGCATCGATCCACGCAATTGGAATACAATGACATGCATCAACCAAGTCAGCAACCTGACCACCCGAGCTCGTTTGTCACCTTTAACGACAAGCATGGGTTACTGAAGACCTATTCCACGCCGGATCTTCCCGGGTCTACTTTGCCTACGACTGAGTGAGTGAGTGAGTGAGTGAGTTTGATCTACATTTCTATTGTTAGTTCATGATGTATTTTAATGTTAGAATTGAAAATGTATATCCATTTAGATAGAAAAGGTAATATATACTTATGGAAAAAGTAAAGGATAGCCCTTCTTTGTTTTCAATAATCATGAACTTGGAAATATCTAGAAAAGACATTGATCTCATCTTGATATGTGTCTAAGAGGCTACCACCAAAGTGGTACAAGAGCAATGTTTTGTTTGTTTGTTTGCTGTTTAACGTCGCCCTCAGCAATATTCAAGCTATATGACGATGTCAATAATCGATGTCAATAATCGATGTCAATAATCGAGTCTGGACCAGACAATCCAGTTATTGACATCATGAGCATCGATCCACGCAATTGGGCTACGATGACATGCATCAACCAAGTCAGCGAGCCTGGCCACCCGATCCCGTTAGTCACCTCTTACGACAAGCATAGACGCCTTTTACGGCAAGCATGGGTTGCTGAAGACCTATTCTACCCCGGATCTTCACGGATCGGTACAAATAACCACTGCCATGAAACAGTACAAAACGTGTTATTTCAATCGATTTCAGTTTCTGTATGTCAATATGAAAATGTCAGTTTATATAAAAAAAAGAAATTTTATTGTCAGAATATATATTTTATATGGGGTGAGGGTATTAAAGATATATGGCATTTGTAGTATATTGAGATAAACGGTGCTTAACCTTTTCTCCACGGTGGCTAACGGTAGGGCAGGACATACGCACCCTGTTCCCGAACACTAGGCGTCATGACGGGTTTTTTAGATATCCATCCATGTAGTGTTCACGCTATTTTTTTCCTTTTACGCCCAACAGAAACTGTTTCAGCGGATAATCGAAACTGGTTATTCTCTAGCGTTGACGTTTTGCATGATAAAAATATTGTACGGATGTGCTGTACTTTTTCTGCTCGAACTGATTTAATGGAGAACCAAATACGTTACTGTAAAGACATGTAGATCTAAGGATATGTCGCACGTGTAGCCATCAGCAGCATCAACACTTACTGGGTTCCGAATTCATAATCACATCAAAGGGAATTTGCCCGACCTGGGAAACATCATTCTTTTATGCCATACCCGTGCTCGCGGCTCGATGATCTGATATCGTTCAATATTGGTCAAATATGGAATTCCCGTCCACTGATTAACCCATGCCACCCCAACAAGAAATAAAAGAGGCCAGTGAAAACCTCATCATCTGTTTCATATTTCGATCTATGCTTTCCTTCATGTCGAGCAATATTTCAGCAGCCCCAGCCTTTGGTGTCTACATTTCACAACTTTTAAAGTACAATTGAGCATGCCCTTCAAAGAATTCAAAAGTTTGATCAGGGTTACAACATGCAAGGCCTCAGAAAAGCTTTCAAAAAGTTTATGGTAGACACATGGTGAATATTTCAAAATTTTACGCATCAGTGCTAAATTTGACGTTCGTTAATTTTTTTATTATAACTTGTACCATTTGTTCCCGTGTTTTTTTCAGATGAACAATTGACTTGAGTTTGCATGTGTTTGTGACAGGTGCCACGGGCGGGCAGGATACGCACACCTGGTCTGATCATTAATTGATAGTGATTCATAATCACATGGTTATGATATAGTCGGAATCGTATAATGGTCTCTGCTTTAAGTAGACATTGCTTATGATTATGGAAACGATTTTTGTCCCCTTTCTTTTTATTGTGCTAGACGTGTAAGACCTCCGACACAGCCTTTCTCCTCATCCAAGCTGGAACGCCGTGATAAAACTCAAATAACGTTCAAAGCAGCGTTACTCCCACCCTACAAACTCATTATTTCTACATGTGGGTGTACAACTGCGTAAATTGATCAAATTGCCGCTTCTAGGTAATGGCGTGACCGTTTAGACCATTATCCGGAAGCGGTAATTTAGGTGTCCAGCTAATGGCATAAACGTTTATGGTTTACTTCGCTTGAGGCGTCGTATATGACTGGGTTATATGTGACCTCTTTCATAATAGTAATACCACTTCCCACAAAGTTTGTGTATTGCCTCGTAGTGTAGTGGATAGAGCGTCTGCTCGCAAAGCGGTGGTTCGATTCCCTGGCAGCGCCAAACCTAAAGACGTTAAAATATGATACTGGTGTTACCCTGCCTGACATTTGGCATTAATGAGATAATACGACCACTGGTCGTCTCTGAGTCAATATAAGGTGTTTGAGTGGGGTATCCATGTTAAACTGCGGCATGGGGTAGCACTATGAAACGGGCAAGTACATGGTTGACGCTGCGGTGAACATATATTTTGAATCCAAGGTATTCACAAGACAACGTTACTTAATTTATATAAGGTCATTTGTTTTGCAAATAGTTTAGATGCTCATATTACAAAAAGAGTTCTGATCTCGTTTCTCAATTACAAATCCTTAAGCTCTATAAGATAGACCTTTATAGACACAAATATGAAACCTGATCACTGTTTCTCAATAATACATCCTTATGCGTTTATTTGACCTTTAAACATTATAATAACAAATCTAATCAATGTTTCTCATATACAAAATTTAATCCTAATTCGCTTTTATTTCATAGATATACCAAATTCTAAAGAAACAAATACGTTTTGCAGCAGAAAAGAGATAAAGTTCACTTTAAACATTCAAAGGAGCATCAAATAACTTATTATTAAGATACCAAAATATGCATCGGTGTATGCGTCAGGAGGAAATTACATTGGATAAAGTTTAACTTCTTCGAAATCCAACAAATGTAGTATTCAACATGCCCAAAGAAACCGTGAAGACGCTACAAATTAATCCGTAAATAACCACATGCAATTGGCTTCCGTTTTTGGTCAAATCTCTGTTTGAGAAGTTGTTCGAATTACAATAAAAATGAATCGATAAAAACCAAACACAAATGTAATTGCATGTCATTATCTGTAATAAGAGTTTCCGGTGAAATATTTGTCCTTTTCGGTTCTAAAAGAATCAATATCAGTCAATACATTTCAAAACTACCACGGTACTAAAACTCATGTGGTTGTTCTTAAATATACAACAGCTTGAAATGACAACCTAGTGATGTATTCTTAACGGTACCGCCTACCTCTTCACGTACCTCTTCCGTGGTGTAGTGGATAGAGCGTCTGCCTGGAGAACGGTGCGATGGTTCGATCACCGGCCGCGTCATGCCGAAAGTCGTTAAAAGATGGTACTCGGTATTTATGGGATAAAACAAGGACCGGTCGGCTCGGAGTCGGTAATCCGTGTCTGACTGGCAAGTCCATGTTAACCTGCGTCTTTGTATCTCAGTGGGGTAGCATTATTTAACCGGTATTAGTCCGGACTGGTACAAGCAGCCACACGCACGCAGGCACGCACGCACAGACACACCACCTCTTGATCTACAAATGTATTTTAAGATACATTGACTCTAAATCACATGTCAGTGGTCATACATCCAAATAGATCAGACACAGCAAAATTCGATTATGAAAAGCTCGACAACATTTTGCCTGAGTAAGTTTGGTTTTACATTACTTCAGGTATGCGATAACCCACTTGCAGGTTGTGAGTACACCACTATGAAGCTCTACAACGTGTGTTCGAGGAAAGGGTAGAATATCCTGCCCCACCGGTGGCACGCGTCACAAACACAGGCAAAGGCAAATCAGTTCTTCATCTCCATATAAACCCATATAAATATGGTACAAATCTAAATAGGAAATTCTCTAGGACAAATTATTGTCATTGATGCGTCAAATTTGGAAATGTTATCCACATGTCTACCATAAAAAAAATTCAAAGCTTTAATGAGGCCTTGAATGTTGTAGCCTTGATCAAATAACAAGAGCCGTATTGCTCACAAAACATTCACATATCATCGGAACACAGACAGGTTCATGTATTTGTAATAAAGGAGTATGTCGTCTAACACATAAGACAATCTCATTTGCAAACACATAAATTATATATTTTAACTTACGTATACATGTAAGTTTTAATTAAAATTTAATGTACCTTCATACAAACTGTAAATTCGAATACTGAAATTGGTGGTTAAATGAATGTAAAATCGTATTGAAAAAGCATCATCCGCGTCGGCCTTCCTAATTCTAGATTCTAGTATACACTCTTCTGCGATGTCAGTGATCTTCTTAAAAAGATCAATGATGGCAAATGACAACATCCTAAGGGTAAACTGGTTAGTAAGTACTTAGCCGTTACATGAAAAATCACTTTTTCGTTTCTGTGTCAAATCCTTGCGTGTGTTGCGTCCGGACGGATCTGGCTTAACAAAAGGACCGGTAATTACTGGCATATTTCTTAACACTTGCAATCTCAGATTCCTCCATTTTGCGAATGACTGATGTTTTAACGATTAGTTCATTCTGTGGATATTCTCATTCAGGTAAAATGCACATTAATTAATTTGTTCTTCAGTTTGATCAAAGGTATAAATCATGATTGTTTAAAATTCTGTTTGATGTCAAGAAAGATCTCATATTGTCAACACAATTCTCTTCTTCCTTTCTTCAATGCACGAAGCTCATTTGCCCATTTCAGGGACATTCAAAACGACTTTGCATCGTTAACAGAATGGATAATCATATTGCAGCTTCGATTGTCTTTTGTTGGAGGAAGGTAGAAAATTGTTCATTGCACGCCATGAAAGATAATAATTATCCATTCTGCATTGTCCCTGTAGTTGAATTTGACGTTTTGTCTGGCATGTATTATGCTGGTGTCATCACTAATTGTAAGGATATTGTGCTTACGCAAATGGAATCTGTTTGAAAAAAAAATCAGTAAAAGCGCTCTCGTGTCACTGGACGTTTGTTCCATCACTTGATTGTCCGGTCAAGACTAGATTGGTTACAGGCCGCCGTCGTATGGCCGGAGCACTGATACGTCAGGCAACAAGCGTTCGTTGTACAAATTGTGTGAGTGGCGGGTGGGCAGGGCATGCTCATCCAGTTCGAGAGCACCAGGCACCATATACTGGGTGTCATGCTTTTCCAGATATCTATTCATGTAGTGTTCATCGCTATTTTGCCTTTTACGCCTAATGGAATCTGGTTTGGGGGATAATCCTTACTGATTATTCTCTAGCGTTGGTGTTGATAGTCGTGAAAGCTTATGTCGCTGATCTATTTTCAAAAGGTAATTGCTGTTAATGCTTATAATTATAGTATAATACAGTAGATATTGTAATATAGTGATTTCTTTATGTATGCCTCTATAGTGCAAATTTGACGCGGTAGTTTTGAAGAATGCGTCATCGACATGCCTTTCTCGGAAAACGTGAAGTACTTTGAAAACAGATCTGCGGACAATACGATAAACTAGAAGCATATATATTTCTGTTTCTATGACATTTATCCAATAGCCAAGACGAAAGTCAATGGCTTTATGGCTGCGGCTTGCTACCCTTGTGCTAGCGGATGTATTAGGACACTCGAAGGTTAGTTTTCTAGTTTGAACATATTTTAATGTCCCAATAGACAATAGGATTGGGCACACTTACAACAGTTATACAGTTAAGCTTAAGAGTACGTAATGGAAATGAGTGAGTATGATTGAGTTAGGTTTTATGCCGCTTTTAGCAATATTTCAGCAATATCATGACGGGGGACGCCAGAAATGGGCTTCACACATTGTACCCGTGTTGGGAATCGAACCCGGGTCTTCGGAGTGACGAGCGAACACTTTAACCGTTAGGTTATCCCAGCATGGAAATGAACAATTTACAACTGAAGAATGATTTTGAGTTAACAGTGCACAATATACTGATGTAAAGGCATTTGTACAATGTGCTGGAAAGTGAAAATAATATACATCTTATACATGGGCAAGGGGCGGTCGGGTAGCCTAGTGGTTAACCTAGTGGTAAAACCAAACTCACTCACTTACTCATACATGGGCAAATATTATGGAGCTTAACGTTTAAATATAGATTGAACTATATTAATCAATTACTATTTGGAAACAATAATATGCTAACTATTGAATCTGTTATTTTTTACTGTATATTTGTGTACAGACAAGAATATCTATAAAAACATATATCCACTATATGTAAACATTTAGGTCTCCAAATAAAATACGTTGCTTGTCCTCTAAGATTATCTCATAATTTTTTTCCTAAAGTCATCATTCAAGTGAACTCGAAAAAGAAATGGTATGAACTTTCACAATGAGCGTCGCATTTACAAGAAATAGTATCAGATAATTTAACACGAAACAGGTCGTAATTTAGTGTGCTACAGTTGTGTCTCAGTCTAGAGTGCAATATGTTTGTAGATCTCTTGTCGTAATGGTAGAATATAGGTAGTGATCCAGACAGCTCCGATACGACAGCTTTAAAAGAATATTACAGAACTATCCCCTACCTTTGATGGTAGATTATTCCATTTGCCTAATGTTTCTATGAAATAAGATATTTTAGACGAAGGTTCAAACCCTACTTTGATCATACTGATCGTAATACAAAAAGCTCCTGGAGGCTCCTATGCAGCTGAAGATGGTCACGACATATGTGTGAAAAAAATCATATGAAAGCGTATTGATATCCCCTTTGAGAGATATAAACAATCTAAAAGATTAAAACGAATAAATCATAAGTAGCTTCTTGCGTGTTTATGTATTGGTGCTCATTGTTCTTTTTTGTTGTCTCTGCGAGTTAAACATGTTTTTTGACAAGAGCTTCCGAATATCTCAAGTGATGCTTTAGGAACAGTCAGATATATTTGTTTCATGCAGTCATCAAAATATTACTTTTTGTAAAATAAGAACGAATGATAAAAATGAATAATGCTGCTAAGCATGCGTAGACGTAATAATTTGTTGGACACAACTTTCATTTTGGCTCGTTTTATATTGCACTTTTTCCAAGGTACCATGAGCTCGCGTACGTGTCAGATCTGATGAAAATATGTTGTGTTCACAGAAACAAATAAGTTGACTTGGCGATTAGAAACACGAAAATAGATTTACTACTTGATCGTCGAGATTTGAAGTCAATGATAAAATAAAACCACACCGAATTTAAGACAGATCACATCTTTTAGAACAACGTGAGCGGTACAATGTAGAGCAAAATGTGGAAAATAATGGTTTTAATTGCTGAAGTAGGATAATTGAATCTTAAGCATTTTCTGAAGTTAATGGTTCTATTTTCAGCCAAGTTCATACCCAAAATTCTAATATATTTTCCTTTATAGCATTTCTTATCGAAGTAATATATGTGCGTCATTGAGTCTGGATGGTAATTGGAGGCCACTGTTCACTGTTTGATGATTCGTCTTATTCTGAAGACACGTGTGCCAGAAACATAATTGTCATCCTATATCAACGTAATGTTCGTCATATAAGAGCATTAAATGCTGAAAGTGCCACTTAATCTTCACCAGATTACCACCACACGGCTGTACACTATTAACGTTATTTAAACCCCTGGGATGAAATAAACAATGGCATTGTGGTTTATCTTTCAAATCATATTTTACGACTGTCGTAAACTTGCGTCAATTAATGGGGTCTGTCGCTTGTTTACTGCCGGCATAACGAATCACCGTGTGCACTTCTAGCATTAGATAAGGACGCTGTTAGAAATACTTCGTGAATACACTTCGATCATGGTGGAAGTTGCTGCTTCTTAAGATGAATGTAAATAAGTATTGACGAAATGAAGAACGGTTTCTCAGATAGATCAACCATGGCAAACATAAATGTCTCCGCGAAGGTAATCACAATGCGAGACATAATACTCAGCCTAATCTGGTTGATCAGATCTAAGAACTTCATTAAATGAAATCAAATTGTGCCTGGCACACAAAGGCTACAGTAGCGACAATAAAAGCCAAACAAAATCCATTGTGCAAGAGATCCCGACACATCGTATTCCATTTTAATAGTCTTACGTCATTGCACCAAAGCCCAAATGACTTGCTGCATTCAGAACGCCCGAAACAAGCGTAACTGACTATCTATATTGGAACTACTACCCTCGCGCATGTATTAAAAGCGAAATGACAGACTTCAAACAAAAATTCAACGGCCTATGCCTCACAAGTCCCGTGGCGCTGCATCCTACAAAAGGGCACTTTCGAGAAGGGTATTCATATCATGTTTTGGCCCTAACGCGACCACAAATCTTTACTCGTGTCCAAGAAGGTCAGGTTGTACGTAGTAGCATGTTCACAGCTCAGCTGAATCACAAACTGAATGAGAACCTTGATAACACAATGTGTATTTGTACGTGGAGCTTTGTTCAAGGCAACGAATAAATATTATAATCAGCGTTTGCACTGGGCAATGATAAGGTACTACAATATACGCGCAAGCCTGCATAATACCTATGCACAATGCATGATATGATATGGTCGGAAACGTACGATGGACTCTGCTTTCAGAGGTTTCTTTTTCTTAGTGTTGAAATGGTTATGTTGCTTTTATTACCATAACATGACATGACCCGACACACATTTGATGCATGTATTTACTCCCCCTAAAACTACCCGTGAAGATCCGGGTTCGAATAGGTCTTCAGCAACCCATGCTTGCAGTACAAGGCGACTATGCTTGTCTTGGCGACTAACGGGCGACTAACGGGATCGGGTGGTCAGGCTCGCTCACTGTAGCTGGAATATTGCTGAGGGCGGCGTTAAACAACAAACTAACAAACATAATTTTATAATTTACCCATTTTGCTGAAGGTTTTCTTATAATTCATTTTCTGAAGCTAAAGGAGCACAATCCCATTGAAGCACAGCTGATGTTATATTTGAAAGTAAAGGGAATGTTATTATATGTCAAGGCATATACCTGTAGTACCACCAATGAATGCTGGTTATCGTAAAGACATTGAACTTGTGAGTGACACCAAGACCTTCTCGTGTCATCTCGTTTTACTCTTCCCTATGTGTTAATGTGACCATCAATGTCGCCAGCAATTTCGAAATAAATCCAACATAGAGGACATCAGGCGTCGGCTATTCATTTGGAGGTGAGAACGAACGATTGTCTTCATCGATTACACTAATTATATATTTCGTACCAAGCAAGCATAGACACATCATGGAAATAATTATTTTTAGTAATATTGGCAACCAGAAAGTATTTTTCCATTCACACATTGCTGACATATACAGTTATATATGTTACAAATTGCAGCAGTCGCACTCATGTCTTGTACTGAAGCTAGTGCACGTTAAACGCTTCATAAACCATAAGGATAGCCATTTGCAAATCGTCTCAGCTACTGGTCAAGTCTCCTTTTAGATAAAAGGTTATTATTCATATGACTGACTGACTTGATGAAAATTCTCATCGCATGAAAGATTGATACATCTGGTTTGAAAATAAATTGTGATGCATATGTTACATTGTTATGGAAATGTTATATTATGTACTGTTCACATGTTTCTACTATTGTAATATAAAAACTTGATCCGTGTCGGTTGCAAACAGTTATCCTTGATAAATGCAATTAGGGATATATACTAACGGAGAAAAGTGACTGTGCTTCATATAAGTTTATCATAACACATTCAATGACAAAACCCATACCTGGTAAGAGGTAGAGCGACACACAATAGTGGTGTGACAACTCAAATAGCAATATCAATATCGGGTGTAACCGCCATTTGCGTTGATACAGGCGACGCATTGAAGAGATTAGATGATGGAAAACAGCCTGGGGGATGTTGTGCACAGGTCAGGCAAAGATTGGCCCAACTGAGCTAGCGTTACCGGCTGGTTCTGGTCCTGTCCTAGGCGTCGTTGCATCTTATCACAGACATGTTCTATGGGGGAGAGGTCTGGAGAAACAGCCGGTGTGGAAGGAGTATTAAGGAGTATTTAGATTGTGTATATATCCAATTTAAAGGTTTGGATAAGTAATTAATTAGGGTAGGGCACTGCTTCTCACCAATACAGTATGGAGAAATTAAAGGAGGAAGGGGTGTGGGGTGGGGTGTGTGTGTGTGTGTGTGTGTGTGTGAGTGTGAGTGTGTGTGTGTGTGTGTGTGTGTTTATCTTGAGGAGTGTTTTTATCCTGTAAAGGGGAGTGTTGTGATCCTAAGGTATAATCACTCTGGAGTGATTACATCCTGGGGAGTGACTTGATCCTCTTTCACCGGCCATGGCAGTACAGCAATGTTATGCTTTCTCCAAAATATGTTGCAATGTGACGTTACGTCCCTGCAACTGCATAAAGTAAGAACGTGGTCTTGAACGATGTCGTCCCGGTAGCTCACGTCATTCAAATATTCAATTAACAATGATGACTTGTGTTCTCCCATGACTTGTGACGCCGCCTCATGCCATTAGACTTTCCACCTCAAAACTGACGACGTTGAGTAACGCAAGCGTCGCTAAAACGTTCTCCTTGACGCCTGTAGACCCTCGCATGACCATCAGAGATGTCCAGGCGAAACCTAGACTCATTTGTGAACACTATACTCTCCGAGTCTTGTCTTGTGATCCTCAGATGCTGTCTACACCAAGCTATGGGCGTCTGACAGTGACGTGGAAGCAGATTTTGGCGTATAGCTAGACATCGGGGCCGGATGTTGTGTTCCCTTGACCGGTCGTGTACGGTTCTTCTACCCTTGTGGTGAAGATACAAGTGGTAAGATCCGTATGTCACACGCGTGTCGTATAAGGTTGACCTCGTTTTATTCGTTTTGATTGGATAACGTGACCTCTGTCACACCGGAACGAGTTTTTGTTATTCATAAAAAAAATCACGAGACGTCATTCACTTTTACAACTACAAGGAAGAACTGAAGGAATCTCATGAAAGTGAGAGACATTTATAAACTTATTAATAAACCAAACAAGATAGTCACACGCATCAAATTCACCTTGCATTCTATATTAGTTATAGCTACTTCAGACATTATATAATTGACCTATATTCATTTGCAACGTACTACTACCGATAGATCGAGGGTCCCTATGAGCGTGACACACCCGATCACTTTCGCGACTTTCAAGTTGATTTAACGTAAAAGTTTGAGGGTTGTGAAATGAAGACACTTTAAACTATACTGAACAACAAAAGTTCCTGTGACATTGAATAAGATTTGATGCAACACATCTTCGTCTCATGGAATGGACCAGGCGTCGCACAAAGTCCTGTGGGATATCTGTCCATATCTGCTGGAGCATGTTTCGAAGTTCCCGGAGTGTCTGTGGAACACGTGGTTGACGTCGAAGGCGCCGATCCATCTCATCCCACATGTGCTCGATTGGTGAGAGATCAGGGGAGCGAGCCGGCCAGGGGATGACATTCACGTTGTTTTGTTGAAGAGAATCCTGAACAAGTCGAGCAATATGAGGACGGGCGTTGTCATGTTGAAAGGTAATGCCTGGGCTATGACGACGCAAAAACGGTAGAACAACAGGGCCAATGATCTCGTCGCGGTAGCGCTGTCCATTGAGATTTGCCTCTACCACTATCAAACGGGTCCTCTGCCTTGCTGTCATCCTTCCCCATACCATAACGCTGCCGCCCCCGAACCGATCTTCTTCCATCATGACACAAGGATTGACGTAACGTTCACCTCGACGTCGGTAGACTCGAATCCGTCCATCGCTGTGGCTGAGGTGAAAACGAGACTCGTCAGTGAATAGAACTTGTCCCCACTGCATGGCCGTCCAGAGAAGACCCTGTCTGCACCACTGTAGACGTGCTTGGCGGTGGTTTCCTGTCAAAATGGGACGTCTGGCGGGTCTTCTGGCGACAACCCCTGCACATCTGAGGCCGCGACGTACGGTTTGTGAAGATATTCGTCGAAGGCCAGGGATGCTTCTTGCAGTCACTGTTGCTGGCTGGAATCGATTTCGTGGGTGTGTTGTTCGAATCCAGTTGTCTTGTCGATTATTGGTTACGCGTGGCCTGCCACTCCGAGGATGGTCTCTGACTGCATTCGTCTGTTGCCAACGTTGCCATAAACACCAAATGGTGTTTCTGTGGACGTTAAATTGTCTTGCAACATAACGTTGACTCGATCCTGCTTCAAGCATACCAATGGCTCGCAGACGCTCATTTTCGGACAGGCGTGGCATTTCGTAATGTTGAATAATTGCGTAATTTTGTTGTTTTTCTGACTGGTTGTTGTCAGCACGATGCTAAACAATGCACATGGAATCCCGTTAACGCACATGTTTTTATACCCATTCTTGGGTAGTGAAATGCATTGGGCTTGCATAAAAGGTGCATATGTTTCAGTCATTTGTAGGTTTCTTTTATCAGTGGAACATATCAATTTTTACTTGAAAATAGAAATCTGATTAAAGGTGACATGTGGTAAACAAATTTACGATATCTGGGTTGTTAAGCTGAAACGGGATCGAATGAGGTAGAAAACAAAATAAGAGTGGCAAGGCCTGACAGATGATTCCATTAAGATTTTCACAGTCTTTGGAAAACGTTTTTCTTTGAAATGAATAAATAATAGGAATACGACTTCAGGGCCTTCAGATTGTTGGCTTGAGTGAATGTTAAATCAATAAACTAGTGAAGTCTGAAAATAAAAAAAACACTGTCTTGTAGAAGATAATAAACTAAAATAAATGAAAACATCACATTTACGGCACGTTGTAAGGACTCAAGTTTACAAGAAAATCTTTTCAATTCCTACACTGCAGTTTCGAGGAACAGGTGTTCTCTATAATAATATTTTCTCTGTAGCATTTGTTTCTTCTGTTTTTCCTTAGAAAATAATGTTTGCCTTGGCAGACATGAAACATTCAGCCTTCGCCAACACCCGGAAGCAATACTGGTGAACCTTTCCTATAAGACTCTGTAATGAGCACTCGATGTGACCCTTTAAGCATCTGACTTGTGAAGGGTGACATGAGAAGTTAATCAGAAGATGATATGATGGGTCCAAAGATGCAGTTGTCCTTTATCAAGACAAGAGTCTCCCCAAAGTGGTATGCTTAATGCATCGGAGATTGTTTTTATCAAAATACTGGCGCGCCTTGGTGCAAAGATAAAAGAATGTGTCAAGGCCCCTGAATTAGTCTGCAGATATAAGAGAAATGTGACATATCAAACAAATCCTATAGATGCTTCAAATGTATCATTTAGCATAACTCCGAATAACTCCCATGAGGTGTGATAATTATTTAGCCACAAGGGAATTCCTACCGAATTTACATATTAGTAATATCATTGGTCGATGTCGAAACCTTCCCAGCTGCAGCATTGACCATATTGCTTATTGCTATGATATTTGTTCATTATACGGACCAGACGAGACATATTCGTTTCATTAATTTATTTTGAAAACCAAATATCAGTTGTTTGAAACAGCTGGATGAGATTGCTATTCCATTCTTCCATAGTCGTCTCATGTGATACACAAACGTGTTGTCAAATATCCCCAAACGTTTAATAAATACAGTGTCCTAGTCATAAATAACATATACGCTGAACATTGATAACTAATCATACGTTTTATCGAAAAGTTCTCAAACGATGTCTAGCTAGTCAGCACTAACACCATCACCATCGCCATCGCCATGAGAAGCCGAACAGTGCATTTGTTTTATTAAATCCATAAAATTATCCATTATTATCACATTTTCTGCCAAAAAACCCAAACCTATTAACTTTAAGAAATTATTAGGTTGCCACCTAAAGGTTGGACTTGTCACGTGTAAACTCCTTTTTCGAAACAGAAACAGATGCTTGGCATCACAGTAACTTACATTGCATATGTGTCATCATTTGGTAACTAGTTTGTTAACAAACACATTTTAAACATAATAATAAAATACTGACGACACTAATATATCTCAGAACAAAGTATTTAGTAATATTATTTCGACCGATTTCCCCAAATAATTATGTTAGTTGCCGAGTATGTGTTGATGAGTGAGTGAGTGAGTATGGTTTTACGCCGCTTTTAGCAATATTCCAGCAATATCACGGCGGGGGACACCAGAAATGGGCTTCACACAATGTACCCATGTCGGGAATCGAACCCGGGTCTTCGGCGTGACGAGCGAACGCTTTAACCACTAGGCTACCCGACCGCCCCGTATGTGGTGATGAACAAGGCGACATCTGTATATGAGCATCACTACATGTATGCATTTAACGTCCCGTGTCTTAATCCGAGTTTCTTGTTGATCAGTGTGGAACACGTAAGGTGTATTGTGCTTTGATATTTCGAAGAGTCTTTATAATTCATTGTAAACAAAGAATGTCAGAAAATATACCAATGGTTAAGTAGACGAATTATTTAGTTCGAATTCATTCATCATTCAAACTCCTTCCGAGGATTAATTATTTGACAAAGAATGTCCAATATGTGATTGCATCAGAGATGAAAGATATCCCTTTTGGGGATTAATTGAAAACATCCGTGAGAAACATGATGACGGTTGATATCCAACAAGCATGATACCAAACAATACTTCTTAATTTTAATATCTAAAAGTACCGCGCATGTATCATTGGGTAACGCTGTGGATTATTTGGTCGGACCAAGGATGAATCTGGTTCAAATACGAAAACAAAATCCCTTTTCTGACAGTGGTTAAATGTTACAATCAACAATAACACATACAACTTTATTCCCTTTCATCACTATAGATATCGCATCCCTTTGTTAAACGACAATACTACGACGTGAATAAGTCATATCTCTGTCAGGAATGCATTGATTTTCTTTGGACGAAAACAATAAATACCATCACAAATAAATCATAGTGATAGTTCCACGTATTAGCGAAACGAAGGATTTTATCATTATAAATCTATAATAATGACGCCCACTTAACAGCTGTTGATTCCCTTTTCCGAATACTTTGCGTCGGCAGTATTAAAGTAATACCTTCATAACGACAGTAATTACCTGCTCCCAGTTTATCATTTTATCAGCTCCATTCTTCAAGCCACCCATATGATCACAGCCATCCCACAGGACCAGCCTAAATAGTCGCTAATGAAGACTTGTCAGCACGGTTTAAAGGATTAATATACACATACAGTAGTTTCTGCAGCCAAGAAAAATATAGAATTACCCTTGTTACTAGGTGGAAGTACACAACTGAGTGAGTTTCGTGACGTTGACTATTGAACATCGAGAAATGTACATCGATGGTCAGTCACCGTATGAAGTGGCTTGACTCCACATTTCCATTTCCATTTCCACGTTCACTAAGGTTATGAAAACAGACGCGAAAATAGGCAATATTTTTGTGTACCTATTTCGAATGCAAAATTTCCGGTGTCATCACTCATTTTCAGTGGTCCATTTATAATCACAACTATCTTGCCCTTTATGCCAAATGGAATCTGGTTCCATTTTGTTCAATCTGGACTGGTTATTCTCTTGCATTGAATGTGTCCCGATGTTGATAACACTTTAGTTTAGGAACTATGTATGTATGTGTGAGTGTGTGAGTGTGAGTGTGAGTGTGTGTGTGTGTGTGTGTGTGTGTGTGTGTGAGTGTGTGTGTGTGTGTGTGTGTGTGTGTGTGTGTGTGAGTGTGAGTGTATGTATGTGTGAGTGTGTGTGTGAGTGTGTGTATGTATGTGTGAGTGTGAGTGTGTGTGAGTGTGTGTGTGAGTGTGTGTATGTATGTGTGAGTGTGTGAGTGTGAGTGTGAGTGTGTGTGTGTTCTGTGTGTTAACTGAACGACTGGCCTGGCATCAAAGTTTGCAATAGGAATACACAACATTAACTGCATATATACTTGGTAAAATTGTCACAAGATATATAAATAGGGAATTGCATCGGACATCATTTTTGTCACTGATGCCTTCATATTTGGAAATGTCCTCCACATGTCTACGATAAAACGTTTTGAAAGCTTTACTGAGGCCTTGAATGGTGTAACCTTGATAAAAAAACTGAGCAAGAGACAGTTTCATGTTGTTTAACGCCGCACTCAGCAATGTTCCAGCTATATGACTGCTGACCATAAATAATCGAGTCTGGACCAGACATTCCAGTGATTAACATCATGAACATCAATCCACGCAATTGGGATACGATGACATCCACTCACTCGTTCAATATAGGATGCCTTTTTGATATTGCGTTAAATAATTCAAAATTAGGAATTACGTTTTCTGAAAAATATACATTCGTGTCAGATGAGAACAGTACACATTTCATTAAATCAACTTATTATTCAAATCATGCAATGTTGCCTCTAATATAATAATCTATTCATGTGAAGTAGATTCAAAACCAATTTCGAAGAAGTAATTGCCGATACTACAATGTGTAATCAAATTAATGTATTTTAAAATTTCATATTAACTCGAATATCGGTGGTTAAAAATAAAATTTGTATGTTATTTCCTTAATTTGATTTGATTTGATTTTTTTGTTTAACGCCGCACTCAGCAATGTTCCGGCTATATGGCGGCAGTCTGTAAATAATGGACTCTGGACCAGACAATCCAGTGATTGACATGACCATCGATCTACGCATTTGGGATACGATGACATGCATCAATCAAGTAAGCGATCCTGACCACCCGATCCCGTTAGTCGCCACTTACGACAAGCAAAGTTGCCTTTTACGGCAACCATGGATTCCTGAAGACCTATTCGACCCCGGATCCTCACGGGTAGTTTTAGGTGGAATAAATATATGCATCAAATGTGTGTCGGGTCATGTCATGTTTTGGTAATGAAAGCAACATAACCATTTCCACACTAGGAATAAGAAACCTCTGAAAGCAGAGTCCATCATAAGGATTGTGCATAGGTATTGTGCGGGCTTTCGTGTATAATGTAGTATCTTTATTAATTCTTGTAAACTTAATTAAGTATCTCATTGCCCAGTGCAAAAGCTGTATTCCATGTGACGAGTATACTGGTACATGAGCCAGGTTAGGATGTCAAATAGTGACCTCAGGCCATGTCACATGTTTTCTGGTACAGGAACCAGGTTAGGATTTCAAATAGGGACCTCAGGCCATGTCACATGTTTTCTGGTACAGGAACCAGGTTAGGATTTCAAATAGTGACCTCAGGCCATGTGACGTGTATACTGGTACAGGAACCAGGTTAGGATGTCAAATAGTGACCTAAGGCCATGTCACATGTTTTCTGGTACATGAACCAGGTTAGGATTTCAAATAGTGACCTCAGGCCATGTCACATGTTTTCTGATACACGAACCAGGTTAGGATGTCAAATAGTGACCTCAGGCCATGTGACGTGTATACTGGTACATAAACCAGGTTAGGATGTCAAATAGTGACCTCAGGCCATGTGACGTGTATACTGGTACAGGAACCAGGTTAGGATGTCAAATAGTGACCTCAGGCCATGTCACATGTTTTCTGGTACAGGAACCAGGTTAGGATGTCAAATAGTGACCTCAGGCCATGTGACGTGTATACTGGTACATGAGCCAGGTGAGGATGTCAAATAGTGACCTCAGGCCATGTCACATGTTTTCTGGTACAGGAACCAGATAAGGATTTCAAATAGTGACCTCAGGCCATGTGACGTGTATACTGGTACATGAGCCAGGTTAGGATGTCAAATAGGGACCTCAGGCCATGTCACATGTTTTCTGGTACAGGAACCAGGTTAGGATTTCAAATAGTGACCTCAGGCCATGTGACGTGTATACTGGTACAGGAACCAGGTTAGGATGTCAAATAGTGACCTAAGGCCATGTCACATGTTTTCTGGTACATGAACCAGGTTAGGATTTCAAATAGTGACCTCAGGCCATGTCACATGTTTTCTGATACATGAACCAGGTTAGGATTTCAAATAGTGACCTCAGGCCATGTGACGTGTATACTTGTACATGAACCAGGTAAGGATGTCAAATAGTGACCTCAGGCCATGTCACATGTTTTCTGGTACAGGAACAAGGTTAGGATGTCAAATAGTGACCTAAGGCCATGTCACATGTATACTGGTACAGGAACCAGGTTAGGATTTCAAATAGTGACCTCAGGCCATGCGACGTGTATACTGGTACATGAACCAGGTGAGGATGTCAAATAGTGACCTCAGGCCATGTCACATGTATACTGGTACAGGAACTATGTTAGGATGTCAAATAGTGACCACAGGCCATGTCACATGTTTTCTGATACAGGAACCAGATAAGGATTTCAAATAGTGACCTCAGGCCATGTGACGTGTATACTGGTACAAGAACCATTTAAGCATGTCACATAATCACTACACGTCATATTTTACTGGTGTAGCAATCAAGAACCCATTTAACAAAGAGACCGTAGCTCTTCGACAGTCGTTCGTCATAAAGTAGGTGAGTAAATAAGAATCAAATCATACAAATTTATGGATAACAACTTCTGGTTTATTGCATTAAACGAACTTTCGATGCAGATTCTTCCACGTTATCAAGCTTCAGTGACTACATTCAAGATATTAAGTAATATCATGTATATGTGCAAACAAACAAACAAACAAGTTCACCAAAGTTCATGGACGTTCTGTGAATGTTAGAAATAATATTCAACCCACATCTCTATTTTAGACTGAGTGAAAGTGCCTATTCCAGTGGCACATGCTTATGAAGCAGAAGATAAGGAGACTGAAGCAGTCGTTATGTACAGCTACAGGCAACAGCGATAAAGGTGCGTCGGTTGTGCCGCGACATCAGCAATGTTCTCTACTCTTCGGGAAACATAGGTAACAATTGCCACGTTTTTATCTACGAGACTTAAGATAAGTCTTAACGATAAAGCAGAAAAACGATAAATGAATAAGTACACGTTACACGATGGGAATCAGAAGGACTTTAACGTCTTCGTTTAAGCCTCAGAGGGAATGAGTGTCTTATTTTCTGTACTTTCTCAATCACTGCATTTCACACTGAAGTGAAAACGTCTGGCGTTGAATGAACCCGGTAGTCTTGTACACTAATTGTCCCCATCGTCTCACTGTACGGCTGTGACTGCGAGCCATAAGGTCACTGAAAGCGTATTAACTATGCACTAATCAGATTTCAGCTATGCATGGCAAAGCACGCTTAGGGTTTCGACTAGACAGGCGTAAAGAAGAGGCCTGTTCCTTTTATGGAACATGTTATTGCTATTTGATTTTATGAAATTATATTCGGTGAAGTTGAGCATAAAACTTGCTTCTGTTTAACCATGCATCAATATCATCATCGAACGCATTATCATAATGTAGCCATTCATTCTGCTTTTAGAATGGAAGATGCTTACTGAAGTCTTCCCAGTGTGTGTGCAGTGCTGCAAAGTTTGTTTGTGTTAAGTTTTCGGTGGTCTAGTTATGGGGAAAACGTATTGATACTTAAATGAGTAGAATATGATTTGTATTTATATCATTCTTAACATGGCAGGCAAGACCAAGGCAGTGTCTGGATATAGACCTAACTGCACGGCGAATTGTGGCTCTTAAACATGCTTTTGCATGTGTTTGTGACGGGTTCCACCTGTAAGGCAGGGTACGCTCATGTTTTCGCAAACACCTGGCATCATCACTGTTTGACAGTGATTCATAAACACAAGCATATGATAAAGTCGGAATCGTACAATGGAGATTTCTAATGACTGTGGAAAGAGTTTTGTCGCGTGTATTTAGACAATCGGACAATCGTCAATAGGTATGAGTATGTTATTAATATGAAGTACAACAGTTGAAGAACATATTGTTTATGCATATGGCACACTGGGTATTTTCATTAATCTTGAAAAATGGACAATAGCTATTAAAAACAATGAAAGAAAAGTGCAAGACTAAAGGCGATGGAAAAAGCTACATAACACACTCCTGAACGAAACCAGTGGTTTAGCCCATACACGTGCAATACATGCCAATTAAAAATGTGGGTATAAAAAGGTTCATTCCAGATGAAACTTAACTGCACTCCTGTAAGTTGAAAATGCAACGCTTTTTGCATATTATCTGCGTGACCCCCCCCCGCCCCCCCTCCCCACCAATAATGACGTTGAGCATAATACAGACATGGTTGCATAGTTTCTTTTCCTAAATGTATCAATATAATCCAAATTAAGGAAAATCCCGTGAACATCCGGGGTAGAATAGGTCTTTAGCGACCCATGCTTCTATAAAGGCGACTATGCTTGTCGTAAGAGGCGACTAACGGGATCGGGTGGTCAGGCTCGCTGACTTTGTTGATGTATGTCATCGATCCAAACTGCGTGGATCGATGGTCATGATGTCAATCACTGGATTGTCTGGTCCAGAGTCCATTATTTACAGACTGCCGCCATAAAGCTGGAACATTGCTGAGTGCGGCGTTAAACAAAAAAAAATCAAATCAAATCAAATTAAGGAAATAACATACAAATTTTATTTTTAACCACCGATATTCGAGTTAATATGAAATTTTAAAATACATTAATTTGATTACACATTGTAGTATCGGCAATTACTTCTTCGGAATTGGTTTTGAATCTACTTCACATGAATAGACTATTAGATTAGAGGCAACATTGCATGATTTGAATAATAAGTTGATTTAATGAAATGTGTACTGTTCTCATCGGACACGAATGTATATTTTTCAGAAAACGTAATTCGACATTAAGAATTATTTAACGCAATATCCTGCGCAAATACAAATAGGCATCCTATATTGAACGAGTGAGTGGATTTACACCGCGTTTAGCATACGAGTATATGAGTGAGTCGCTTCACACTCAGTTGTTCGGTGTAATCACAAGACTACCCACCAATCCTTGGTGTTTTCTGCTTGACGTAAGAGGCGACTAAAGGGATCGGGTGGTCAGGCTCGCTGACTTGGTTGATGCATGTCATCGTATCCCAATTGCGTGGATCGATGCTCATGATGTCAATTACTGGATTGTCTGGTCCAGACTCGATTATTTACAGACTGTCGTCATATAGCTGGAATATTGCTGAGTGGGGCGTTAAACAATAAACAAACAAACAAACAAACAAACTTGGTGTTTTGAGTGAGTGAGTTAGGTTTTATGCCCATTTGTGTCAATCCATGCACTGTTACGGCGGGGGACACGAGGAATGGGCTTCGCACACCCATGTGGGGAATCGAACCCTTGCCTAAGGCGTGACGAACGAACGGTGTAATCTTTAAGCTGCCCCAACACCACCTTATGTTTTGAGCTGTGGTATCATAGCGTTAATTTGAGTTTAACCCATCTGACTGGCTAAAAGATCTGAAACTTTATCAGATAAGTAGGTGGAGAAACTGTTTTGTGCCATTGAAGCACGTACAACTTACGTTTTTATCTATATAATTGATAGTTATTGTTCATCTGTAGCGCTTTGAGCATGCACCGAGTGTATGGAGGCCAGCGCAAATTACACATTTTCATCATTATTATTAAGGTGTAGAGTACTACATTGTACCTATGTAATCGTTATTATAGTTTTGAAACATTTATGTATGTGGTGTACTGTATAGAGATACCTGTAGATGAGAATATGATTGAATTGAACCGCAATACATTTAACTGTTGTGCGGACTTTAAATACATATTCATAAGTAAAACATTGCAAAATCATATTGTTATTTTAACAAATCATTATGAAAATGTAAAATCGAACATGAAATAGTTTTCTACTTTTTGAAAAGAAATGCATGGTAGAGATATTCCAGTTACATATTGCTTGTCATACATGGACATATCAACCAAATAAAAATGCTGCTTCTTCATTCTCAGTACTAAATTAAACATTTCATTTGACTGTGAGGTAAACATCAAAATCTTATTAAACACCAAGCGCTGTGAAAGGCGAAAGAAACTCCGACTTACCTTAAATCTCTCTCTATAACGGCATATTTCAGAAATTTTCAAAATATTTAATCCACGAGGGTCGAACTAACTTTAAAAAGCGGACGTTGTTCGCGTCGATGTTAATCCCGTATCACGACCCGGAGACAGTGTTCACCAGAAGACATGAATGAACCGCCAGGTACCGCTAGTCGTCGATGTGATCGATGGCGGTCACGTGGCACACTGCTGGAGGTAGTGGAGTGGTATTTAGCATACTATTACCCCCAGCGGTGGGAACACGGATTGACGCTATCCTATGGTTCATATTTTTTGGGTCCTTCTTTCATTTGTTAATTAACTCGATTTCAAAATCCGGTATTGGAACGGTAACATCTGCAGTCATAATTTTGTATTGATTTGCGTATACTTTTGCGGCTCTTGACTATCAATCGCGATGGGAAATGGAGGCGTAGCACGTAAATGCATTTACTAGACATTAACGATCTCAGTCGTGCTTAAAGAAAATGATAGTTACACCATTGGATGCCTGTGTGGGTGGTTAACATTTTGATATTAATGTAATTGATAGTGTAGGGTCATAATTATCCATACACACAGCAGAGATCTGGCATCTATATATGTATCAAAAGTACTGATAATGTGAGGAGACTGGCGTGTAGGTCAAGGGATCGGGAATTGTACAGTGAGTGAGTGAGCGAGTTTGGCTTAACGCCGCTTTGAACAATATTCCCGTCAAATCACGGTGAGAAAACCCGATCTTAGACATTCACCACTTTGGTGAAATTCACGAGCACGGGAATGGTGCTGACAAACGTAGAATTATCATAAGAACGAGCCGGGATTCGAACCAACAATCATAGGTTTATGGCGTCTCCAAGGGACTAGTGAGTGAGGGAGTTTGTATGTATGCTATTTAACGCCGCACTTAGCAATTTTCCAGCTGTATGACGGCGGCCTGTAAATAATCGAGTCTGAAGCAGACAATGCAATTATTGACATCATGAACGTCGATCAACGCAATTCGGATACGATGACATGCATCAACAAAGTCAGCGAGTCTGACCACCCGATCCCGTTTGTCGCTAACGACAAGCTTGGTTGCTGAAGACCTGTTCTCACCCGGATCTTCACGGGTCCACGCAATGGTGAGTGGTGTAAGGTGATGTGAGGCGGTGTGACATGAGTTGAGGTATGACGCGATGAGTGAGTGAGTGAGTGGCTGAGTTTGTGAGCATTAAACGTTTACATCGCATCGGTAATATTTCAGTCATGCATCAACGTGAACATGTTTTTATGATTAAATACCAGTCAGGACAATAACACAGTATGGTGAGTGAGTGAGTGAGTGAGTGAGTGAGTGAGTGAGTATGGTTTTACGCCGCGTTGAGCAATATTCCAGCAATATCACGGCGGGGGACACCAGAAATGGGCTTCACACATTGTACCCATGTCGGGAATCGAACCCGAGTCTTTGGCGTGACGAGCGAACGCTTTAACCACTAGCTACCCGACCGCCCCTAACACAGTATGGTCAATATCACAATTGTATATTAAAATTAAAAGCAAAAGTGTCATGAATACCTTCAGGAATTGCTATCTTAACGTTTATACACCACCAGCAACCAACGCCTGACCACCTTCCTGGGACCGTAGGGGCGCCAACAGTACCTCTGCTTTCTGCGCGATATGGCTGAAATATTGCCGATGTGACGTAAAGCATAAACTCACTCACTCACTCACTCGCTTTCTGCTTGATTCCTCAGCAGGATATACATCGTCACTTTGTGCTACCCTATGATAAATATGAAAAACATTTTTTCAAATCAATTCTGATTTACATTAATAACTGTAATAACTATACAGGAAATGGTACATATGTCAGCTGATCATTGTATGATACACGGAGATTGTGCTTAGTGGTACAGCTAAAATGAAATCCTAATGAAGTGAATATGCAGACATAGCCTGGTGATCCTTAAATAACCACAAGGGCGTTTGAGTCGCCTAGAATAGCTAATATTGGTGATGCGGTGTTAATATAATTACTATGCATCAAATCAGTAGGGTTATCTAATAAAGATATATAGCATACTACAGAGTTCGATAAGGTTCTATAAAGCGTTACCGGATCTGTCTAGCCATATGGGCTTGTGGTACAAATGTGACCTAACTGTTGATAATTTTGTTGATACATCAGGGACCGACCATTTGATATTCTGGCAGGGGCCTAGGATTTTATCGACTGAAATAAAATATCCCCCAAAATGCTTGAAAAAAACCTTGTCAGCCACAAAATATACATTGTTGCAAGCTGGTTTTTAGCATTGCTTATCAATTTGTTGTTCAACACCGCACTCAGCCATATTCCAGCTATGACGGCGGTCTGTAAATAATCGAGTCTTGGCCAGAAAACCCACTGATTGACATCATGAGCATCGATCTACGCAACTTGGATACAATGACATGCATCAACCAAGTCAGCGAGCCAGACTTAGTCGCCTCTTACGACAAGTTTAATCACTTTTTATGGCAAGCAGGGTTTGCTGAAGACCTGTGCTAACACGGATCTTCAAGCGTGTTTTTTCATAATTTATTAAGTAGTCGGTCCCTAACGAATCCTGATGGTACAGGTGTAGGCTAATCATGATGATTTACATATAGATGAAACTTATTAAACCACAAACACTCAGAAATAGCCAGTACAGAAGTACATGTGACGTTATTTGGTGATGGAGAAATCTTTGAGACACAGATGTAACATACGCATAATGTCCTCAGATGAAAATGAAACCTCGTGATATAGTTGTCACATAACCGTTAGTCCTTCATGTACACATGTAATCTGATCAGTATTATGCAGATGTAATCAAAGCATTGAATCCGGATTGTAATGTCTTCTGTAAATGCTCAACTCTTCATGGGATCAGATCTACCTAAAGCTTCGTGTGGAGGTGTATGTTCTTATAGCAGTGCTCCTGTATATGATTTTCTTGCAAGGCCAGAATATTATACAGCTAATGACAGAGCAGCTAGCGTGCTTCGCTATTCGGCTCAAGGGCAGATGGAAGTATAACCGACAGTCCTCACAGTCGGTGAAGCAATCTCAGACAGAGTCCAACCATTGTACAATGATAACACTGTTTACTCCTAGCGTTTGAATGCTGATAACCCATGAGAAATCCAACCATATTAGTGCAATATCATGCCAATCGAAACAGATGCTTCATTAGCAAGTGCAAAACACGCTTTTATCCAACGTTTAAAGTTGCCAGCATTTGCGGATTTGTCTTTCTGGGTGAGAAAACATTCTAGGTGGATAATAGTTATTAACTAGCTTGGACCAGTTGCTCGTGGGTGTTCACCGTTTGAATAATGGGAAGAACAATTGGCGAAATGTGTCCTTGACCCAAACATGGCATCACGCATAGGTGACATTTGCTATCGATGCCACATTGGGGCCATTTCCTCGATACAACAATTATATTTGATCAGATCTTGTAACTCGAACGGAAGCATTGCAATACCGCCATTATATCAATTCCCTTGAGAAATCAATGTCATCGTGCTTCGTGTACAATGAGACGTCCCGATTATAAGTAAATATCAAGGCCTTTCTCTGGACTATAGCCCATGCAAATCTTAAGATGACGCGGGCGGCTCATTCTTCTGGGACGTCGCAAGTCTCAGAAAGAGGCCTGCCAGAATCCTATGACCGGTGGTTCGAATCCCAGACTAGCTATTATCATGTTTCTGGGTTTGTATGCACCATGACTATACTTGTGCGATTCACCCGACAACTGAGGCCTGCATTGCCTCTGGTTTTCCTCCCACATGAATTGACAATACAGATATTATTCAAAACGGCGTTAAATCAAATTCACTCACTCATTACATATACATAATGGTACGAAGATATTAATATCAAAATATCCTTAAATTAAAATTAGAATGTATGTACCGCATTGCTTTCAAGTATATTATGTAATTTTGTTTTTTTGCATTTTTTCTTTAAAGCAGAATAATCCGTATACCAAAAACTTTTTATCGTTGCATATACGTCCACATTCAATTTTCGCTTCAGCTGGCGATAAGCTTTTGCGAAGACACACTGCAGCTTTCAAGAGCCCTTCCAACGTTATTTCACACATGGAAGCATCGATCGATTTCCCCTCTACGTGACTACAAGGGTAGAATCACGAATGCCGAGTCCCTATCTAACTTCACTCTGAAGTATGATCATTGTTATGATACCAAATCATCATTGTTATTGATTGTGGTAATTTCACTTCAGGAAAGACCAATTGAGACCGTTATACTTCAATCGCACAGATCCTAGCATTAGATTAACTGGAGCAAAGCCTTGCATGCGATGAGACACTTCCAATCTCCAACAGTGGACGATGTAATTGGACCAGCCCTTCATCTCTTGCACACCCAAACGCTGAAACCTTGTGGTAACTGGTAGGCGTACAGTTGTAACTTTCGCTATTACTAAATCGTTGGGTTTCCGTTGTTGACACGATGCTTGTTGAATTACTAATTCTTACAAATAATAAATAATATGTTAAATAAAACAAACAAACTTAATTTTCTGAATAGAGGATGCTGCAATCTTGCTTGAAGTAGATGTTTGCAGCTGAATAGCTTCTTTGTCAAACACAGGGTTCATTGCAATATGAAAAGGCCGCTTTCTTAAGACTTTAAATATCTCTTAGCTGCAAATGTGGTTCGCGGCAGTAGTGGAGGGCTACCTCAAAGTGTGTGTTGATGTCTGGAAGTGCCCAACACAACTCCCATACTGACATTCCTTCAATTCCAAGAACGTCACTATTAAACCAATATGCAACGAGACAGGAGAAACGTGTTCAATACTGGATTACGCGTCGTCCGAGGTATTTGGCATGGCAATCTTTCCGAAAGCCCACGAGGCGAACGATTTTGTTATTTCGAAAGCGGAAATTCAGCTGTATGTGCCCCGTGGCAGACGGATTGCGAAAAACGATTGTTTTTCTACCATGCCACTTTATGTAGGGTATTTCATTTTTCAATATAACTATACACTTGGGAAAAGGCTTAGCACCGCTTAATATATACTAGTATGTCATATAAAATAGCCATTTAAAAAAATAGAACTGACGAAAAACATTTGATTTTTTATTGCGCTTATTATATACTAGTATGTCATATAAAATAGCCATTTAAAAAAATAGAACTGACGAAAAACATTTGATTTTTTATTGCGCTTAATATATTCTAGTATGTCATATAAAATAGCCATTTAAAAAAATAGAACTGACGAAAAACATTTGATTTTGTATTTAAAGTGACATAATCATATAGAAATACATAAAACGAAATCGATAACGTATTGTTATGAGCCATGGAACATAACTGATCAATATATGTTATAACCATTACAAACATCATTTTATTCTTCAAATTCTGAAAGGTCTTGGATCAATATTTTACAAAAAAATACGTGTATTGAAGGAGGAGGAGATACACTTATCATAGATGTTCATCGTGCAGGTTCCTCTACCCTTAAGACCTTTCAGATCTCACAAGCAGTACTCAGTAGCAGCTTAGAAGGGCATGCATTCTCCTAAGTTTTGATACCAAAGTCAGACCTTTCTTTGACCAGATATTCATATATGCACATCGGAATCTGTAGGCTGAATGAACCTTTATTTATCGCCAGGTTACTGTAACACCAGGGCGTGGGTGATAAAAGAAGTTCAACAGTATCGTGAATGTGCATTTCATACCCTGGTGGTACTTAACAAAGTACAAACAAATCACGACCATTGAAGTGATTTGTTGTTTCCCTTTCACATCCTCGAGTTGTCCAATCACATGTACATACACTTCAACTCGATTAACCGCAAGGCATCGATTCTCAGCAGTTGAATTCCAGTTGAAGAACGTTTTCTTGTAGCCTATCGGTTTTCAATCGGAAGCGGACTTCGGAGCAGCTGGGGATCGAGCAAATTAGGACAACATGGAGTGAGTGAGAGAGTGAGTTGGGTTTTAAAGCCGCTTTGAATATGTGTTCTACCACGAAACCGAAACTTAGCGTAAAAACAGCATTGTCATTGGGTAGTCATACAGGTACATACAGCTCAATAATTCTCAAAGCCAATAACGTTAAATTTGACCCAGCTACCGTATATGTATGAATGAATTATGGTCAATGTGTTACTCTTTTCACCATCATATAATAAGGCGGACTGTGCATCACTGCTGTCTATATCGATATGCAACGGTGAGACGTATGACAAGACCGTCTGTGAACATGGAACATTGCCGTTATACGTATCACGTTCCGCATTAAGATTTGATGGAGTGAGTGAGTTGAGTTCAAGCTGCTTTGGACAATATTTCACTTCTGTCATAGCATGACAGACAATGTGACGCAGGTCGTAGACGTTTACCATTTTGTTGAAACAGAAGAGGACGCGTACACCTTTTCGGTCACTGCTTCGGGAAGCAAAAAGACAAAGAATTTGTTCTCAAAGGGATACAGCGAGTTTTGTTGTTAAAAGAGATGTTGCCTTGTAAATAAGATTAGAATATGTAAACCAGTAGTATATATATACTCAACAACAAAAGTTCCTGTGACACCAATATTTTAGTGTATTTTTCAAACAAGTAAAGTTTGGTTTTCAATATTGTAGTACATGTATGGAATCAAGTCACACAAAACGCAACTGCTACAGAAAAGCATTCCATGCAAAAGTTGACTTTTATGCAAGCCCCATGCATTTCACTACCCAAGAATGGGTATAAAAACATGTGCGTTAACGGGATTCCATATGCATTGTTTAGCATCGTGCTGACAACCACTCAGAAAAACAACAAAATTACGCTATTATTCAACATTACGAAATGCCACGCCTGTCCGAAAATGAGCGTCTGCGAGCCATTGGTATGCTTGAAGCAGAATCGAGTCAACGTAATGTTGCAAGACAATTTAACGTCCGTAGAAATACCATTTGGTGTTTAGGGCAACGTTGGCAACAGACGAATGCAGTCAGAGACCATCCTCGGAGTGGTAGGCCACGCGTAACCAATAATCGACAAGACAACTGGATTGGAACAACACACCTACGGAATCGATTCCAGACAGCAACAGTGACTGCAAGAAGCATCCCTGGCCTTCGACGAATATCTTCACAAACCGTACGTCGTCGCCTCAGATGTGCAGGGATTGTCGCCAGAAGACCGCCAGACGTCGTATTTGACAGGAAACCACCACCAAGCACGTCTACAGTGGTGCAGACAGCGTCTACGCTGGACGGCCATGCAGTGGGGGCAAGTTCTATTCACAGACGAGTCTCGTTTTTTACCTCAGCCACAGCGATGGACGGATTCGAGTGTACCGACGTCGAGGTGAACGTTACGTCAATCATTGTGTCATGATGGAAGAAGATCGGTTCGGGGGCGGCAGCGTTATGGTATGGGGTGGCATTACAGCAAGACAGAGGACCCGTTTGATAGTGGTAGAGGCAAATCTCAATGGACAGCGCTACCGCGACGAGATCATTGGCCCTGTTGTTCTACCGTTTTTGCGTCGTCATGGCCCAGGCATTACCTTTAAACATGACAACGCCCGGCCTCATATTGCTCGACTTGTTCAGGATTCTCTTCAACAAAACAACGTGAATGTCATCCCCTGGCCGGCTCGCTCCCCTGATCTCTCACCAATCGAGCACATGTGGGATGAGATGGATCGGCGCCTTGTTTCAAATTTGGTATAAAACATAACTTTGCATTAAATCTTATTCAATGTCACAGGAACTTTTGTTGTTCAGTATACATTGTATCAAATACTTATAGCATGTGGTAACACACTCATACATATTTACTTTATTAAACAGTAGTAGTCAGAATGTTCAATATATCAAACACGCTTAGCATTTTGTAAAAATATCATCTCGAATATCTATTTTATAAAAGCATGTGGCTATTGACATGAAAAACGATGAAACAGTACACACGTTGTCATGTTACCTCGTAATCAACCGATCCCCACTTTAAGTAGTTTCTTACGACACGCATATTTTGCCCCCGAATCTAGGAATGGTTTTGCCAACACTGGTGATGAACTGATATTAGAGACTGCTTTGACAGCATAGAATAACACGACCTTTGTCATCTGCTAGGTCCACACAGAAACGCCTAATAAGTGTCATGAAAGCGTCATTACCGCTGACATCCACAAGAATAGATGTTAACATTTGAGGACAAACAGAAAATAGTGATTATAATCTTTCTGTCGATGGAAAGCCTTCAGAAATACGACATTATATTGGTTATCTTCCTGAACAGGATAAAATGACAAATGTGAAAATGACAAGTAAAACACATATCTGTCCCGTTCTGTGTCTTCAACTATTTCACATTATTTTAAGGGAAATGCATTTTTAATGTTCATAATTATTGTTTGGTTATATTTCCGCGCATTAACAAAAAAAGACTTAAAGAAGAACAATAGATACTGACAGTTTCCGAACATGAAAGAAGTCAATAAAATATTTATGTTTTACACAAAACAGTAGGTTAAAAACGTTTTTGATATTAACATTCAAAAAAAAAATTTCATAGCTCAAATTTCTGCAATAGCGATTATGTATAAACCTGACCTCGTTCTGGGGTTTTAGCTTGTGACATTAGAGATGCCTACGGTCGGCGGTTTGTAAGCAGACAATGCACTGGGTAACAAAGTGGACTGACCTTTCGCTAACTTATCATCGCGAAAATGACTTATTGTTTAGTATAGTGATATACGAGGCTTGTTGATAGGTTCTCGGCCTAGTTACATGGAAATAGAAACGTCAAAACCCTTTTCATATTCATAAGGAATGTCTGCTGAAAGCCTAAAAGCACGTACGAATCCGACTATATCCTGAGGATTTGTTTATGAATCACTTTCAAATAGTGATGATGCCAGGCGTTCGCGAAGACGTGAGCGTATCCTGCCCCGAGGGTGACACACGTCACGAACACATGTTCACCTGTAAAAACACGGGAATATATGGTAGGGAATTGCATCGGACAAATTTTGGTCACTGATGCTTTGATACTGAGGTCTTGAATATTATTATCTTGAACACACTTTTGAGCAAGAGTCGTAAGACGCTATGCTTCGACAGCAGCAACAGTGATGTTAAAGTTATGATTCCAATTGCGTAAAAGTGCGTAATATTGAAATCGTTTATTGAAGAAAATACATGATGTCATAGAGGTATATCCACAAAAACACTTGAGGCAATTGAACCAATTGTTTCGCTGTGATAAGTCAGTATAACAAGCAGGGATCTGTGACCTTCGTAAAATGGACAAACTTGGGGAAAGTGCAGTGATCAAGTACTTGCAGAAAAAACAATCCATGAAGATATGAGTACAGCACTACGAGGGAAGGAGTCCTTTCTATGCCACCTTAGGGGCGGTCGTGTAGCCTAGTTGTTAAAGCGTTCGCTCGTCAAGCCGAAGACCCGGGTTCGATTCCCGACATGGGTACATTGTGTGAAGCCCATTTCTGGTGTCCCCCGCCGTGATATTGCTGGAATATTGCTAAAAGCGGCGTAAAACAATACTCACTCACTCACTCACTCTATGCCACCTTAAAGAGGTGGGCAGTAGAGTCTAAACGTGGCAGAGCCTTGAAAACGACCCCCGTCTGGAAGGCCTGTCAACAATATCTGAAATAATCCATAGCATCCATGATATGGTGATGACGGATCGGGGAATGACTGAGCGTCATGCTACTTGTTCTGTAGGCGTTTCTCGGGAGAGTACATACCATTTTCTCAAAGCTGCTGATATCTGATAAAAAACCCGATAACATCATGTCTCGCGATAATGTAGACTGTCCCGTCTAGATTGACCATCTTCAAAAGGCCAGACAATAAACGGAGAATATTATGTTGTACGTTTGAGGCAATTTCAGGATGAAATTAAGACTGAGAGACGCGGGAAGCTGAGAAAAGGTGTGCTCTTTCATCAGAACAATGTGCCAGTGGATCCCTCGTACAAAGTCCTTCACCAATGATTTCCAACGTGACTCTTACAAGAAAAACGATACAGCGAGACGAAACTTGTGAATTTAACGATATCAGCACCAATCGACAATTTAAGCACCTGACTATACTTGTCCACGATTGTGGAAGTCCATCTAAATAAATGGACACACCTATCCATTTCGTTGTATTGTAAACATTAACAAGTCACCATTATTCTTTTAGACTTGTGGCAAATGGAGCAACGTTTCATCACCAATCACTAATCATTACTCAAACTCATCACTAATTTATACTCAGAGCTATTACTGAAGTGAGTGAGTGAGTGAGTGGGTGAGTGAGTTTGGTTTCACGCCGCTTTTAACAGTATTCCAGTTATATCACGGCGTGTCAGCTTAATGTGGGAGGAAAGCCCGAAGTGATGCAGGTCTCAGACGTTTACCACTTCGGTGAAACCCACGAGCACGGGTATGGTGCTGACATACCTAGAAACATAATCGGGGCGAACCGGGATTCGAACCCACAATCATAGGTTTCTGGCATGCCCAAGGGACGCAACTCTGCACAGCGAATCGCGGCGCCTTAGACGACTGGGCCACCCGTGCCACTTTATTACTGAAGGGTCACCTAAGTACATGTTATAGGGTGTTAAACATGAACGCATGCCAACAAGCGTCAATAGGTCTGAATATGTAGACAATGTCCTTAACAGTTTAAGAACTTGTTGTTTATGCCTATGTCACATTGACTGATGCTTTTGTGAAACCGGGAAAAACGGTAAATAAACCGGTGCGATAAACTTGTGCTGAGCATGAACGATTATATTAATTGTTGTGACCAGGATGACACTGCAATTTTGAACTGTTTGTTTGGAGGAGATCACAACACTTTATGTCGTGTTGATTTTAGCACCTGGATACAATTTTTGTTGGTTGTCTCAAAGTTTGTACATATTTGCAGGCTACACATCAAACAAAACATGTTATAACCGTTACTGTTCACTAGCACCTACCTAGAAGGGCCTTGTATGTATTTTTGTTATCTGCTTTGGTTCATTACAGGTCATTTATGAATGTACTTTCATATGTACTCTTCAATGATTGCAGGAAATAAAGGATGTCTGTCTGTCTGTCACATTGACTGATGCTTGTGAAACCGCGATTAAAAAGAAAGAAAAGTGCATGATTGAAGGTGATGGAAAAATTTATCTGAAACACACGCCTGAACGCTACCAGTTGGTTTAGCCCATGCACGTGCAGCAATACATGACACGTAACGGGTAATGTGGGATACAATGGTTCATTCTATATGCAACTGAACTGCACTCTTCCAAATGAGACGTTTTATCTCTTATGATCTGCGTTACCTCTTTAATAATGACTTATGCATGTTCATGACAGTGTCTTGACGTTTTAAGAATGCGCTTTTACCTATTACTGTCGCCCTTCTGAAGTATACGATTGTCAAGGTAACCTACAGGTTTTGACCAAGACACAACATAATTTGGCTCCAGCACAGAAACCATTCTACACCCAATAATGGCGTTTTCGTGTCATTCTCTTAACGTTGACTGATGACCAAAACGTACCTCATATGCGATAACAAGTTATTGTTTTATCTGCGGCAAAGGTTATTGGATTCATATCAAAACGGAAAACCCTATTAACCCGCAAGAGATAGAAAGGACATTAAACTTGTACATGTAGCATGCAAGCACGTCCTCGGTTGGCTGTTGCCAGACACATGTACATTGAATAAAGAAATCCATTGAGCCGATTGTCCGAGAAGTCATCCTTAGTTTCTTAATAAGAAATTGCAAATCAAACATTATTGTGTTACATAATTATATATATAAAAGCCAGAAAACCCTTTCCATATTCTATGGTTGATGCATGTCATCATGCCCCAATTGCGTGGATCGATGCTCATGATATCAATCACTGGATTGTCTGGTCCAGAGTCGTTAAATTACAGACCGCCGTCATTATAGCGGGAATATTGCTGAGTGCGGCGTGAAATAAACAAACAAAACATACAAACAATAGAAATCCATGCTAAAAGCATATGGTATAGAGAGTCTGATATTTTTGTCACACGTTTGTTGTTCTGAGGAACTGACCATCGATTGTTTTTGAAACACCTTGATGTATTCATCCGTGTGATAAACAGTTTTGCACAAACAACCTTCTTATGAATAAGATGTATAGAGTATAAGATGTATGTTCAGGACGGTGACATATCATACACGTAAAGTGCGGAAAAACATTGTTCTGAATAATAACCATACATGTGGTGTTTCCTCAGGCAAGTGACGTTGTTCAAAATATACCTTTGTTCACTCAGATGTAAAAATGGGTACTCGGTAGGAGTGGATAGTAACGTGATTGTTTACCTTTTAGCGCCCAAAAACGCAGCTTGGATTGTATACTCCCCAGGGAGATGAGAATAAAAATAGAGTGCACACTTGTCAATTGACTGGGGTATTAATGTTCTCTTTGAGCAAATACTTTCTGTATTGAGGCTTACGCAAGATGATGATGATGATGATGATCATCATCATCATAATCATAATAATAATAATAATTTCATAAAACAAAATAAATTGTTTAAATCAAATGAAAAACAATTTTATAGGAAATTAAATGCAACCAATGGCAGTGATGAGAAAAGACCCACCATGGATTCCAGTAAAAGGTTTTGGAAACAGTTGTGGTCTATACCCGGCAACTGTAACCTCGAGGAACCATGGGTAGAGGATAACAATAATAATGTACATGAAAAAATAAGGTGACCATTGTGTGTTTCATTACACCTGATGTGTACCGTCCAGCAGTACAGAACCATCAACAAAATCAACACCGACATTGAGATTATGTCCAACATCCTTGGCTCGTTTTAGAAAACTGTTGAACGCCTTGTTTTCATCATGAGTCTTGACATGTTTTACAAGAGGATCATCAGACAAATAAATGTGTGCAAAAGTGCACAAAACAGTTCTACCATGAGGAGCACAAACGTTAATCAAACCACGTCCTTCCATAATGTTTGGTAAATATAAGCGATTGTTGTGGAATCTATTGCCTGGCATGATTCTTTGTGTGAGGGTGTCAATATCCTGAATTTCTTGTTTCTTGTTTCGTCAAATAATCAACAAAAGAATACGAAAGGACGGGTACAGCATAACAATTTGTGTCTTTGACTTTGTTGCGAGCATTCAGCTCTGAACTCCAGATTTTCTTAAGTCTACATTTGTACTCGAAGTTTTTCCTTGATGTTGGCATTATGGAGTTTAACTCTAACCTGCGTCCCTAAGCGAGTATAGGCCTGACCTTCCATGAGGTGTCAATAACTCCTCCCCCAAGTATACTGACTGATCCTCACTCTTCTACGTTGCCACGTAGCTTCTTCAAGGATCATTTTCCGAACTAATTTATCCTTACAACCCCAACATTCCTTTCTGCTCCATGTAAGAAAATGCCATTTCAAGCACAGTATGGTTACACAATGTCTGTAAGACACCCTGTAAATACTTTGTATTGTGTATTCAGACAAGGGCGGAAGTTTTTTAGGGTCAGTAGAATCACCTTTCTTTGGGAGAAGTATTGTTCGATCTTTGCACAGCCATGGCGAAACATCCCCTGTATCCACAAGGGAATTTAAACGGTGAAGTTATTGTGTTTGGACACATGGGAACAGTTTCCAAAACCGGTTCGAATACCATCAGGCCCTGGCGCCGTTTTAGATTTGGACTTTTTAATTACCTTTGTCAGGCAATCGGGTGTAATGAAACACACAATGGTGACTTTATTTTGTCATATACATTATTATTGTAATCCTCTACCCATGTTTCCTCGAGGTTACAGTTGCCGGATATAGACGACAACTGTTTCCAAAACCTTTCACTGGAATCCATGGTAGGCTATTCTCATCACTGCCGTTGTTTGCATTTAGTTGCCTGTAAAACTGTTTTTCATTGATTTGAACAGTATATTTTGTTGGATGGAATTAGTTTTCTTGTCCCAATTTATTTTTCTTTCTGTCCACAACTTTAACTTTGCCTTCATAGAATCGAATCTAGAATGTAATTAAAAGGAATTAGTTTTTATTGTCGTGTATTTTGTTTTTAATTGTTTCCAAATTGATTTTTGGCGTTTTGACATTGATTGCCCCGAGGAACGTAATTTCAAGCAAAGTTCAATCCACGATATATCTTTCCTTGTTTCATTTAGCTGTATTTTGAACGGGTTTTTCTCTTGATGATTTATTACTATTTTGTGGTTCATCGTCTTTGGAAACTGTATGGAGTTCCTCCAGTTTTCGAGCAGCAGCAGACACACAACAGTTATTCTTGGATGGGTTCTGTGCTTCCCCCTGCGGCAAGTCTCATCTCCAGTTTGGTTAGTTTGTATACCGGAGTTAAAAGATGACTTTCTTATTGTCGTTCTGTAACCCAGTTTTGAACACGGCTCTCATGATCATTTTCATCAACTAAAAGTTTTAGTTGTTTGTGACCTCTGGCGTCTGAGAAGGACGTCTATTTTCTTAATTCGAAATTTGAATTGACATAATGTTAACATTATTGATATAATAATGTACAAAATATTACAAAACTTCCGCTCACTGGGCCGGAGATGAACATGCTTAACCCTTCAGTGATTTGAATGAAAAGCAATTTTTTTGTATGAACCATACAGTTGCAGAGGAGAACATTCTCACACACTTTACGGTTTATCTTTTATGTTAGAAGTAAACATATATTTGAAAGTTGTAAACTGATACCTAGGCCTTGTGGTGCCTTGGAAAATGATTTGTTTGAAAGAGTAAACAAGAAACCTTCAATAACAGCTCTCAAGGCCAATCTTCTGTCACCCAGCACAATTTATTAAAAGAATAGAAAAATAAGGTAGTTTAAGTTATACATGTTTACATATCACAATATTTGAACAGTTCCTTATATCCTCACGCATAGAAACCATACGTTGTTGCGTAATCTTCCTGATGTTTGCACAAAGGAAACGTACAATGTCTCAGCCTTGTCTTGCCGTTGTCCTTTGCGTCAGAAAAAAAATATTCATACTGAACAATTAGCTTTGTACAGGGTGACGTCTTAAAAGCACTGTTCCAGCCAAAGCCATAACCCATATGGTAAACTGTGTTCCTATCTTGTTTAAGTGGCTGCACACAACATACTTGAGCCCGATTGTGGTCTCAGACATGAGAACCATTTGGAAAATAATAGTGCATGCTAAGCTGAGTCTCCATTACGGTATACTGCTGTTGTTGAAAGAACTCGCGACAAAAAACCTGACTTATTTTTTTCAATTTCTGTTCAAATACGTTTGAGATAAAAGAGCAAAACAGTTTGATGTTGGATAGAAATCACGAGATGAACAAAAAACAAAGCAAGAATATATGTTTTGCCACAACGCGAATCTGGATAACCGTTGAAGCCCAGCATTAATCACTGCTTCAATCCTGTTAAGTAAGATAATTCGTTTCGACTTAGCATTCGTATTTCCAAAACCACCAGACTAAAAAACAATGGCATTATATCTCAACCTTGAGGCGAGGTCTTGCACTTTTAGGTTGAAATGTGTCAATTGACCTCATCTAAAATTGAACATGATCTCAAATTGATCGCTACAGGGTTAGTTCAAACCATTCGTCATCAGATCAGTGTTGAGCTTCAATTTCAGTTACTGTTTTGGGGGAACAATTGCAGGTTTTGGAAAAATATCCTGAGGAGTCTTTGTTACAAACAATTATACACTTCAGGATTCGCAGATTATTAAAAAAATGTAAGAACGACTGACAGAATAGGGATTTGACAATTATTTGAGGTTGCACGAAATATTGTACATCTTGTTTGTAGGCGATTGAGAGGGTGGGTTTCAAGCCGATATAGGCAATAATTGCGAATGCAATATTACCCACGAATCCGGGGCAATGTAATTAGTAACCATTATATTTTAGCTTTGTTTGCTTTGTTAATATATAAAATGTGAAGATTTGTGTATACATGTATGTGTTTTGATATTATCCATGATTGTAATCGTGTATCATAACTTTCCGATATTTGCACATGTGCATTTTAGCGATTCCCAAAGCTGACTGGTCAATTGAAACAGTATTACGTTAAAGTGAGTGAGTGAGTGAGTGAGTGAGTTAGTGAGGTTTAACGCCGCTTTTAACAGTATTCCAGTTATATCACGGCGTGTCAGCTTAATGTGGGAGGAAAGCCCGAAGTAATGCAGGTCTCAGACTTTACCACTTCCGTGAAACCCACGACCACGGGTATGGTGCTGACAAACCTAGAAACATTATTGGGCGAAACGGGATTCTAACCCACAATCATCGGTTTATGGCATGCCCAAGGGACGCAACTCTGCACATCGAATTGCGGCGCCTTAGACGACTGGGCCACCCGTGCCCAATAAAGTACTATGACATTGTTCTCAACATGTCTAACGTAATTCTGTTTGAAAGCTTGGGGCCTTTTCAGCAAGAGGTGTATTGTCGCTCTTCGTGGAATGAAATCTTCATAGAAGGAGTATGAACAGTTGTAACAACAAGTGTTGTGAAATGAACAGACCAAAGGCTGGAGATACTGGAATAGTGCTCGACATAAAGGGAAGGTTGCTACTGGAAAGATAAAGTCATCTCTCTTGTCATACAGTTATGTAGATTGTCACCCTGAACCATTATTCTCAGATCTAAATATGATTTGTTGTTTAACGCCGCACTCAGCAATATTCCAGCTATATGACTGCGGTCTGTAAATAATCGAATCTGGACCAGACAATCCAGTGATTGATATCAGGAGCATCGATCCACGCAATTGGGATCGATGACATGCATAACCAAGTCAGCGAGCCTGACCACCCGATCCCGTTAGTCGCCTTTTACGACAAGCATAGTCTCCTTTAACGGCAAGCATGGGTTGCTGAAGACCTATTCTACCCCGGAATCTTCACGTGAAGCAGATGAGGCGGTTTCACTGGTCTATTTTATTTCTAGTTCAGGGGTAAATCAGTGGAAGGGAATTGGCTATTTGACAATTATTTAACAATATCAGATCACCTGAAGCTGAAGTTTAACATCTTGGTCAAATTACCGTCTTTTGATTTTACCAGTCTGAGCATAAATTCTGACTCATGAACTTAAAGAACCAGCAAAGAGGGGAACACAATTCGTTCCCATTGGAATGTTACACTGTACTTCTTTCAAAATATTCACTTGTTATCCATGACGGCGTGCTTCTGTGTCAGTGTCATTTTCAAGTGTCTCATATGATCTGTGTACATTTACCTCTCGCTGTTATTGTTTATACCAGTTGTTGAAGGGTTGAACGAGTGTTCAGGTTTGTTTGTAGTTTAAAGCCGCACTCGCCGCACTCGCCGCAATCGCCGCAATCGCCGCACGCAATATTCCAGCTATATGACGGCGGTCTGTAAATACTCGAGTCTGGATGAGACAATCCAGTGATTGATATCATGAGCATCGATCCACGCAATTGGGATATGGTGACATGCATCAACCAGGTCAGCGAGACTGACCTCCCGATCTCGTAAGTCGCCTTTTACGACAGGAATGGGTTGCTGAAGACCCGCATCATCGCGTGTCTGTTCAGGTTAGTGTTCATAGCGTATCTTAAAACTTCGCGTGGCATTTCATCTGTGGAAGCACCACAATGAATTCACAACACACTATTCAATGGAATTGCAGACGTCTTAAAAGAAATTTTAATGAAATACAACTTTTAACTCAAGATGTTAAACCGTCAGCTTTTTGTCTCTAAGAAACATATCTAAAAATCCCAGATCCATTCGATATCCGTCAGTACAGTTCTTATCACATCTTTATCCTGGTGATAAAGCTACAGAAGGTTCCTCTTCCCTGGTGAAGCAGAGCATAATCCATAGCCCTGTTCCACTAAACACTACTCTACAAACTGTTGCTGTCCGTGTTACTTTGAACATTGTGTTCATTGTATCTTCCACCTTTCTCAACTATCCGTCAATCAGATCTTCAAACTTTGTACGATCAGCTCCAAATACATGTAACATCATGGGCGATTTGAATGGACATAATCCCCTATGGGGGAGTACATACAAATAATTAGGGAAAAGTCCTCTCAAAGTCCTCTCAAACAATGGTTTATGCATAGTCAATGGTAGTAATAACGCATAACTGCATCCTGCCAGGTGACTATGCTTGTCGTAAAAGGCGACTAACGGGATCGGGTGGTCAGGCTCGCTGACTTGGTTGATGCATGTCATCGATCCCATATGCGTGGATCGATGATCATGCTATTAATCACTGGATTGTCTGGTCCAGACTCGATTATTTACAGACCGCCGTTATATAGCTGGAATATTGCTGAGTGCGGCGTTAAACAACAAACCAACCAACTGGCACATACTCTGCCCTAGTTTTTTCACTGACAGATTCAAATATTTTAAACAAATTCGAATGGTCGGTCCATGATGACCTTTGTGGAAGTGACTATTTTCCAACACTACTTACAACTAACAATCCCGCTGACGAACCACATGTTACGAGGTGGAACTTGACAAAGACCAACTGGTCTTCGTTATAAACCTTATGCAGAAAAACTAAAACCTTACAGTTTCAGGAATGTTCCTGGTCCTATACAACTTTTTTTCAGATATATTAAATGCTATTGGAGACGAAAACATTCCTAAGTCTTCTGCAAACTCTTATATACGTAAACAATGGTTTGATAATAATTGTAAACAAGCTAGGCAAAAATAGGAAGAAAGCTGTGAAATATTTCCCCCCTCATCCCACAACGTGAATAATGTTAAAATCACGGGCGCCAAAGCGAGACGTATCTTTAAACAAATAAACGTCAATCCTAGGGGAAACTATGTGTCCAAGATCCATTCTCGCACACCCATGTCCAAGATGTGGTACATGATTCGAAAGATTAAGGGCAAAGGATCCAAATCTGGAGTTCACCATCTCAATGATGGGAATACACTTTTAACTACTAAATCTGAAATTGCCAGCAAACTTGGTGAAATTTTGGCAAATCATTTCTCATCAAATTATAATCCTCAATTTCAGAGGTTTCAAAAACAGCAGGAAAAGAAAAAACTAAATTTTAACTCTGATAATGGTGAGGACTATAATGAAACATTTTCACTCCATAAATTACATACTGCCCTAGGGCAAGCTCATGACACTGCAGCAGGAGCCGACAGCATACATTTTCAGCTCCTGAAACCCTGTTCGATTCATGTTTGGAAACGTTGCTTGATATATTTGGTGAATACCTGTTTCGAAATCTGTCCAACTTGATTCAACCACTTGGACTCAGAATTCTACCACGTATCACTGCAGCTAAAATAGATCTTAAACTTATATAACCTACCCGACTTCTGTCTTCTTCTCCCTCGCAGATGGTGACCTCACTCTAACCCAGCTAAAAAGGTCAGAAACTAATCCTTTGGTATATCAACAATCATATAACCAATTACGATCAAAATATAATTCTAACAGATCCATTTTTACAGACGGGTCCAATGATGGTGGCAAAGTTGCAAGTGCCACCATCATTGGATCCAGAACTGTCTCCTTAAGAATCCCAGATAATCGTTCAATTTTTAATGCTGAGGCCAAAGCTATGCTAACAGCTTTGACCTATATCAAACACCAAAAACAATTAAAAAATTTCCTCATCTTCTCTGATTCGTTGTCTTGCCTTAAGGCACTTAAAAGTATCTCATCACCCTATTATCCTAGACATTTTAGAACTATATAATGATCTTTCTACTGGCCAAAGTGACAAGGTCTTTAGCTGGTTACCAAGTCATGTAGACATGACAGGTAACTCAAAAGCTGATGCTGCAGCTAAGGCAGCTCTTGAAAACCATTATCTCCACTAATGATCCCGTACTATGATTTCAACGCAACCATTAACAGTTATACTCGGGATATCATGCAAAAGAGATGGGACACCCAGGTAGGAAGCAATATTTTAAACTTCACGAATTAAAACCAACAATCGGTCACACCGACTTGGGTTGTCAGTCAAGACATGACGAGGTCGTTTTACGACGATGTGGTATTCGAACATTGGTGTTTTTAATGGGAGATTTTATGACAAGATTATCTCTTGTTGTTTACATGATGAAAATGAAATCGCGGTAAAAGGATTCAAGAAAGGATTCAAACTGTAAATTATCGAGCCTTGGTCGGACAAACCAATAGTATGAGAAACGATGTCGTGATACCATGGTACAGATAACGACACGATATCCATTAGTCGCTTCCCATGTCAAGCATTAGATACCTGGGGATTCCGGGGTAGAATAGGTCTTCAGCAACCCATGCTTGCCGTAAAAGGCGACTATGCTTGTCGTAAAAGGCGACTAACGGGATCGGGTGGTCAGGCTCGCTGACTTGGTTGATGCATGTCATCGATCCTAATTGCGTGGATCGATGCTCATGTTGTCAATCACTGGATTGTCTGGTCCAGACTCGATTATTTACAGACCGCCGTCATATAGCTGGAATATTGCTGAGTGCGGCGTTAAACAACAAACCAACCAACCAACCAAGATACCTGGGACGTATGCTATTTCTACTGATACAGGAAGTACACTACAATGAGGAAACTTTCAGTGATTCTTTCTTAAAGGCTTAAATGGTTTGGTGACAGTATGTCCTTTTGTTACATATTGTATCATCATCGCAGCATATGTTTATGGTTTGAACGTGAAGTCAAAAGGACTGAAGAACTAGAGCTGTAACAGTCTCATGTTGTCAAGAATTCAATTCACCAACATCGCAGCTATTTCGACTGGGCTGGAATATAAAATATAATGATTGAAATAGCTGTGAATAAGGATACATCCATAAAGCTGCGATTGTGTTTTATTTGGACATTGAATAGGTTAGTGTCATGTAATATGACTACCCGTCCGATTCAAGGTTTTATGAGCTGCAGATCACACAGTATCATTGATACATACATCCTTGGATCCCGAATAGTTCTTTTATGTGTTGTTATATAATTGATAATTACAATCAGAATATTTGGTCGACTTAATAAACACATCTTCTAATGACCATGTACAATTTAATAAATCCGATCACACTTTTCGGCAAGTTTTATTACCGTAAGGTGGAATGGTAATGCAAATTGTCGACTTAATGTCCTCTTAAACATGGAACCTTCTCGCATTTGCTATAAATGTCCATGTACAGATTCATATTGTTGTTATATTTGCTTAGAAAGTGCAGGTTTGTGGAATCTGCAACCATTCGTTGTATGAGCATCATCATAAAATCCCGGTTTAATGTTCTATGGTGTCTAATGCACGCCCCAGACCAGACGCATCAGTATTGTTATTGCATTTTCTTCCGCCAGTGAACACTCTCTATTCATTTGTTTGATAACGCATTGACATCTAAACCTTTCTAAATCCCATTAACAAGGATAAAATAGTTCTGGATCAGTTTAAGTCGACCTACTGACAAAGGGTCACTGGAACGTGTGGATCGGTATTCTTCGTCACCTCAGAACAAGGACAGCCTCCATTTGTCTCCCTCACTAACATGTTTGATGTCAAACCGATCTCATTAACCACCCCATTAACCTCACACGCCATACAGGAGATCGATACCCATAGTGGCCTACCAATAGTCACAATGAAGTGGCGTTGGCAGACATGTACATACGGAAGGCTGCCTTAATGCAATAGTTTATTTCACAACAACGAGAAAATACATTATTAACATTTGTTTTGTGTTTATCAAAAACCTTATCTCAGGCATATCAATAAACACACACACACACACACACACACACACACACACACACACACACACACACACACACACACACACCACTGTGTTAAATGGAACTAATACTAACCTTGTGTTCGTAAATGGGGTAAATGTCCTGGTCCTAATCAGGTAATTAAGAAGGTCATTAGTATATCTACAGCAGTGAATATATACTACGGTTATACCGAACTCAACAGGACCACTTATGTCAGATCGTTACAACCGTAGTTCGTTATAAGTATGTATACAGAATATATCCAGCAAATGTCAAGGACCAAAACACAGTTCGTTATATCCGTCAGTTTGTTATAAGCGTGTTCGTTATAAACGTAGTTTACTGTATATGAAACCTTGAAACAGGACCAAAGCATTTAGCCTTGTCGGTGTACACATGATTTTGTATAGTTTCGACACACGTGTTTATTATCATAACCAATTAGGACAGGTTCAAAGAAACCTATGATGTCGTCAGAGGCGATTGAATGTATCAGGTGGTTAGGCTCGTGACTTACTTCATTCTGTGTCACTCATCCCGACGGCCGTGAACGTTGCTCACAATATCAGTCACTGGTTTGACTATTACTGTCATAGCAGCATCAATGGCAGTAGCGTAACATAAACTAATATAAACATTTCTGATAAAACCAATCAGTTCACCCATACTGAGAATGGTAATGTTCCAGGATTATAATTCATGCATTCGATCGATCACCTTCAAGAAGGGCGCCCATGTCTTCTGTGCATAGTTGCGTCTCTTAGTTGTGCTAAACTGCTGTGGTCATGGGTTCGAATATCAGATAACAGAAACAGCGTTCGAAGCGTCGGTAAACCCAACTCACTCACCCACCCACATTTGTGTGTATTGTAAGTATAATCTACAGACCATTTGAATACAAACCCGCCGAGATTCCAGCAATCTAATATATATGACATTGTGAATGCTTGTTGTAAGAGGTGACTTATTGTTTAGGAGACTCGATGGGTCGTCTGGTTGATTGTTTGTCATCGTATCGCAACGGCGTGGAACGATGCTCATCTCTGGATCGTCCAGTCAAGACACGATTACTTACAGACCGTCGTCATAGCTGGAAGAGTGCTGAGTGTGGCGTCAAACAACGAACATAAGCAAACCATATCAGCATAAACTCATTATCGAAATTCCATAATTATATATGAAAATGGATTCGTAGCTTGTATGTACGTGTTTATGACAAGTCGATTTATGCATGTAGTTAAAATTCGGGAGGTTACCCAGCGGAAAAGCCAAAGTTTCTTTGCAAGACACTGTTGTTCTGCTCACTGGTCACGATTGAATTCTGTATAATCCCATTTGCCATCATGTTATGCTTCATGCCATCCCAACACCTATGACTCTACTGTTTCTCCACGATTAAGTGGTCTCCTCGATCGATCAAAGAGAACAGCCCTACTGGCACGCAATGTCTCATCTTATGGCAAGTTCAGCAATTAACCACAGCTCTTATTGTCGCGTGAAGACTTCTGCCATGAAAGTGTGGAGGACACAATGCTAAGTGCTACGTTTGTTCAGAAAGGTCACCACCTACATATATGTTTAGTAGGAAAGTGTCGCCAAGAAAATGCTTCGGTCACAATGGAGCTCTTAATTCCGTATCTCGGCAGGGAAACGGTGATATTGAATAAAACTGATCCGAAAAAAAATCTATTTGTTACCTTCCTGAACGGAAAATATATTTGTTTCATTTGTGATAACAGAAAGTATAAAGTACATGTATGAATTACCGACATGTACAAATAAACAATCTTGGAGACATTACAAACTTAAGAAAACAAGCTTCGGATTTTGTTGTTATTTACGACTCCCATGAGATTATGTAACTATTTAAATATCTTCACTTTAGTTTTTCAAAAGTCTCCATACCAATTAAGATCCTTGTGAAACAGAAATCCCATAGAATTTATTATTGTATATGACTCTTTGTAAACCAAAACGCGTTTTTTCTGGGATAGGAATATCTTTAAGATTATATAACTGTAATTTGTTTGGTCATTATATCATTGATAAGATCCCGTGGGAGTTCCCATGGGAGATTTTAGTAGTTTGAGCTATGACATTACCATGTGTCAGCTGCTATGGGTCAGTAGATGTAACCCACTTTTTGTACGTGTAACCCTATATGGGACACTGGATTCCCATTACCATAGCATAATAATCCAGTTGAACAAGTGTCTGTATCTCCAGAACCATTGACAGTAGAGATATGGAACTTTCATCATTGTTTTTGCGAGATTTTGAACAAAAGTGTTTCAGTGAGTTTGGGGGTGTATCGATATGCTATTTGCAAAGCGGGTTTCCATAGTTAAAGCAGGTTGTGTTTATTGCTATAGTTAATATCACTATGGCGATACTTTTTTAAATATAGGTGCAACTATTGGTATTGCGATCGTTTGACAAATACATCTACAAGTCCACGTGTAGGTTTCCATGCATTAATCGACATGATAACAAAGCCTTACGCGTTCGACATCAGACTGATTTCAATGCTGCTTGTTCTTCAAGCAAGGAATATATATGGAAATGTCTTACAATATTTCAGCAATTATTTTTACGTCTACCGATAACGTTGTGCGGCGTCTGTATGTTTGTTGACTATTGATATCTTAACTTGTCATCGATATGTTGACATTAGGACATTGAAAAATGCGACGCATCGATCAATCGGTGCGGCCTTAATATTGGCAAACATTGTGTAGATTTTCCATTTACATATAAACCGTGAATAATATGAATGTAATGTCATAAGCTCTATATTGAGAAAAAACAATTTGGCGTTGGCGTTACAATTGAACGGAAAATAAGTAATGACTTATTAAACGCTTGTCGATATATGGGACCATAGTTGTCTTGAACCTCGAGGTACAGAGATTTGAAGGAGAACAGAATCAAGCTTTAGCAAATTGAAAGTAAAGAGAACTGTCAGTATCATAGGGTATTGATAGTAAGGTTTTAGGTCCCAATGAACATTTTTTTTAAACACAGTCGGTATTGAAATGGAAATATCAGTGTATCTGAAATTGTTGCTTACATCTAACTACAAAAGTAGCTATGACAAGCTACTCTAATCTACCTTTCGATGACTTGAATTGTTGGTCGTGTGACGTACGATATCCGAAAACGTTCGAGGTTTCTTGATGCTTACCAGTATCAGTAGTGATTGAAAGGGGTCTTATGTCACTTTAAAGCAATAATCAAGAATAAGAAATAGACTTGAGACATTTTACCAATGCAGGGCATCGACCACGGTTCGTTGGTGTGACGAGCAAACGCTTTAACCACAAGGTTACCCAACCGCCCCTCGTGATCTGACCACGAAGAGCTCTGTTCTGTGGTCACAAACGTGTGTATAACCCTAAGCATTAGGATGGTGAGGTGAGGTGAAATGGGGTTTAACGTCGCGTCCAAGATTATTGCACTTATATAGCGACGTGCATGCACGTGTGTGTGTGGCTGCTTGTACTAGTCCGTACTGATGCCGATTTATAGTGCTAGCACACTGAGATACCATGCCGCAGTTTAACATGAATACCCTACTCAGACACAGTATACTGACTCCGAGCCGACCAGTCCTTGTTTTAGCCCCTTAATGCCGAGCGCCAGACAGGGTAACAAAAAGTACCATCTTTTAACGTCTTTTGGTATGACGTGGCCGGAGATCGAACCCCGGACCTTTTGCTCCCCGGGCGGACGCTCTACCACTAGACCATGGAGGTGGTCGTAGCATTAGGAGATCATGAAATATAAATGTTATGATCGGTCGTCAGCAGAAGGATCAGCCAAAATATGAAGGCCAGGGACAGAACGCCCAACACACGCGAAACATTGCACGTGAACCATGCAGTTTCTCCGTGCAGGGTGTCCTTCTTGATTTTGACACTTCAGGTAGTGAAATCGCTTTGAGCCATTACTATTGTTGATTTTCATTATTGACAGTATCACATAAGCTCTCTGCTGTGGCAAAAATGCAGTATTGCTGATCAGATTGGGAATAATGCTTCTACAATGTGATGAATGCCTTAGGGCTATTGGCACGCTTCATACTATCAGAAGCAGCGAGAGGTAACTATTATGTTCACTGTGTCACAGTCTATGATTTGCAGACTTTGGAACAGGTTTCTGCAGACACAGGTTTCTGCACAGCACATGGCGCTCTATGTCATCAACATAAGTCTGATTAATCAGAGACAAGGCTTAAAAAAGCGAGCAGAAATAGACAATCGAATCGCTGTTCACTTGCGAAGGCCACTGGAGTCAAAAACACAGACCAGAAGATTAGGAATCGTCTAAAGGCCGCTATTTTGCATGCTCGGCGACCACGTATTGTACCACCGTTGACAAGTGGGCACATTCTAGCCGAACGCCAAATGTATTTAGAGCGTAGAAACTGAATTGCTGATGGAACGTGTAATGATAAGCTCAGTGGCATATATCAACTGAATCAACTACAAAACAAAAGATTTTGCTGAGACATCAAAACTGCCCACAAACTGTTTGCTGCATCATATGGTTAGGACTGCCACCCTCGTTTAGTCTTTCGGGACGTCATGGATTTGGCCTTTTCCGCCTAATGGATTCTGTTTCGGTAGATAATGAAGCCTGAATATTCTCCGGCGATGTCGATTTTACGCAAGCTATTTTGTAATGTCTGGTTATTTTTCTTCCAATTTAGAAACGTGCAACAAGAGACAGAAACTCTGAGGTGTTTTTGATGAAAACCTATTTTTTTTATTTAACTGAGAATAAAAACAGTTCTCAACAACCCTGGTCTCTTCTGATCAGTGATTTGCTATGCACACAGTTAGTGGGCTGAAGTACCTGTAGAGCTCTACAATGCAATTTATAGTTAGCAGTATCGTTTTATCACGGTTATTGTTGCCTTTGAGTATACAAAAAACCTTCGTACTTCCGTCATGTTATACTACTTCAATTGGAAAGCTACTTCTGCTCGCATACAGAGTAGTGTCGAGAATGTACAGCCACTGCTTTCAATACCATACCTCGTTTTCCTACAAAGGTTACCGGCAGCAATTGCAATTCATCTACGAAAATCTAAATATTTGTTGAAAGCTATTACAGCAGATGTAAATCGGCTGAGATGTAGTTTATGAAACGTTTAAACGTTTAAGTAGCGCGTTAACGAACTAACCGATGGTGCGGTTTTCAGCGTCATTTAAATATCCATAAGACACTGATGGATTTGAAGGTAAAATTTAAGTCTCCGAGGCACCACTAATTCCTTTAATAAAAATGTGGAAAGGTATTTGCATTTGACAATCCCTGGTATGCGATCTTGTTTCCGTGATAATGAAATTAAACACACGAACTAATAAACAATGTAAATGTAAACACACTAGACTAACATCTAGTCTCTGAAATGAACATATCGTACAGAAAAAAACCAGTTCAGTTATCTTAATAAAAATATAATAAAAAGGAGCCCAGTGACTCTTCATTTCCTGATACTGCAGTGATCTAGACTTGCCAAACATTATAGACTGCATGGGCTGTATTTGATATATATTTGTATCAGGGTCTGTAAGACAGACTAGTAAACACACCACAAGTCCTATTTCAGTTGACTTTCACTGACCTCAGTAATTTTCCAGGAACAAAAGACAAGCTGTTCGTTGATAATCCAGTCACAACAACTCAGTCTGTCATCTACATCTACCTGTTCGACCCCAAAGTAGTGAATGTAACAGGATACAGTTGCGGGCTTCGAATAAGAAATTAAGTGATCTAAGTGCTTGAACTAACGTATACATAACTAGTTAGAGTATCATTATGCTAAAGAATAGGAAATAGGAAGGATGGGCGCCGAGGATGCTTTGTGACACGACGCCATGCTAAAGAGAGTCCGTAAAGGTAATTAGCAGTCTATGATCACCTGTCCGCTGACATTTACCGTAACTATGTATGTAAGTGGGTGATCAGACTTATTGTTAGAAAGATAACCTTGTGGCCAACATCACTTATATTTTAGTCCATATTAATCGTGGAGTAACGATACACATTTGTCTGTGAAAGTATATGGGGCATAAATATATACAAGTAAGATCTGAATTTCCTGCACATTTAGCATCGAAGATATGAACAATCCTTGATAAGTATTATTATACAAGGTGAAGAGGAATACAAGGTAATAAAACACCTTTTCAACTGAGTATTTTATGGGACATACATAACGTTGACAAACTAAAAGAAAATTATATTTATCTACAACTAATCGGGATCCAAACGTCCTACACATTGGGACTATATATCTACTATATACTTTGTATCAAGACATTTAACTTTTTGACATACGTGGACACGTACAAATGAGATATGCATCAAATCCACACATAATGATGGCATGTACTTGTCAGATTCTGGACATGATTAAAAATCGCACAGCTGAAATTTTGATACTTTGAGCACGTTACTCGGTACAAAATTCACGAATTAAATACATGTACATGCACCCTTTGATTGATACAGTTTTCAAGGCCGTAGTTAACTTTCTTTGACAGGGGGAGCAAATAAGATTATGCATTTCTTATTCAAGTTAATTTTCACAAGGAAAAATGTTTTCTATAAAGCCCCCCTGTACCCCCCGGCTGGCTTCGGCACTGGTTTTGTACTCAATTCGGATGAAATTCCAGATTGAAATAGTCCAAGGAGCAGCCTCACACTCATAATCTCTTATATTTTGAGCATTTTAGCATTAAGGGCAGACATGCCTGCAGCAAGTACTTCCAATAAGTACTGGTGACAACCCGAACCAGTACATGAAGGTGAGACCGCATGAGACAGTCGAGAAACAGCGACGTGAGAAACAACATTGGAATATTCTCCAATACCCCCCAATATTATATTTAAATGACATTTTCAGAGACAGAAAAGTATATATGCCTATGATACGTTTTTGGTCACCAATTATCCATATGCAACCCAATTACACTTAATTTACAAACGTATTGGTAAGAAGCCATCGAGCAGTTTTTCGTGCAAGCTAAATATTTCCAAATAAACTTCTTAATTAGCGATTATGATATTGTTTAAAGTTAATGAAAAAAATATATTCGATTTTCAGATAATGTTTGTAGAGCATTCATACAATAACAACATCGAGTTGTGGATGTAATATTTTTTTGTATTATTATCCTAAAATCGGGCTGATGTAAGATATCAATAAAGATAATTATTGATATTAATAAATCGCATTCTCTTGCTCAATAACCACTCCGTCGGCAGAGTCAACTGCAAGATAACGTACAAAGGTGATGCTATGTATCGTTTTGAAAGAAATATAATAATTCAGCACGAGTGTACAGTGGATACAGAGTTGCCTAGTAGCTTAGAAGCAATCGTCTATATTGTGCATTATAAAGTCGAGGATGTACTGGACAGGAATTATTGAGATCACAAATTCAATTTCTCGATAACATCACATATTACGAATATGAAAGATATATGCTTTTGTTTATGATTTATATGTAGCGTAAATATTTCAATAGATAATGGCAAGATATCACTAATTCGAATCTTCCTATCAGTAAATGAATTATTGATAGGGCATACAGAATAAGTACTTAAACCGCTCCTCATAGACAGCTGATTGGAGAGAGTGAACGATTTAGTTAACGCCGCTTTGAAAAGTATTTAACTTTAATGAATGCCTGTCGGTTTGGTGTGTGAGTAAACATCCCGATGTCATGCAGGCATCAGACGGATAATACTTTGGTGAACCCCACCTGGACGAGTATGCAACTGACAAAACTAGAAATATTATCAAGGGGAACCTTGGGTTCGAACCCACGATCACAGATTTCTGGCCCTTCTAAGGGATTACAAATTTACACAGTAATGAACTCGTACAAAGCGAATTCATAAATAACAGACATTTATTTATGTTAAAGCTACGTTAATCATCCGCAATGGTCCGGCGCCCATGTGGACTTTAAATATATATACACATGCACAAAAATTAAGCGCTACCATCTTCATAGTCTTTTGATTTCACGTGTGGAAACAGAAATACGAAATATGATGATGTATGACTGAAATACGCTTCCATAGTTTCATGAACCCAAATTTGTCCAGATACCACAAGGAAAGCGTGTTTTACGTGTTGCTGCAGTTCCCCTACCCTATAAATAGTGAAATTCAAGTTTCAGACACGTTGTTGCATTTTGCTTCTGTGTGAGACTCCCCTTCCAATAGAGGTTGAAAATCAGCCATGGTGAGGAAAAAGTTAACGAACGCTGAAAGATGGCAAGTGATAGGCATGAAAAATGCCGGCATGTCATGCAGGGCCATTGCAAGACAAATGGGTCGTCATTACAGTGTTATCACTCGTTTGATTGTCAAACATGGTCAAACCAATGATGTCAATGACAGGCATAGGTCTGGTAGGCCAAGAAAGACCTCTAACAGAGCGGATAGACGTCTTTTCGGGATAGTCAGACGAAATCCATTTGCCACTTCAACAGATTTAAGACTGCAGTGGATGACCCTTCAGAGACTCTCGACGATGACCGTAAGGCGTCGCCTCAGAGCGGCTGGTTATAACACCAGAAGACCAGTAAAACGTCCTCAACTGACTGAGAGGCACATGCGGAGTCTGATATGGTGTCGTGCCCGAAGTCGATGGAACTTGGCCAACTGGAGAAGGATCCATTGGTCTGACGAGTGTCTGCTACGAACTGTTGATGGTCGAATACGTGTTTGGAGGCAACGTAACACTCGTTTTGCACCAAGGAACATCCAGAAGACCTTAGCATGTGGCGGGGAGTCTGTCATGATATGGGGTTGTGTTTCCTCCGGCTGCAAACTTCCGCTGGTGACAATTCGTGGAAACCTGAATGGCCAACAATACCAAGATGCCGTTCTTCGTCCAGTGGTAGTCCCTCATTTTGACAACCATCCTCTTCAGACAAGACCTGTTTACATGGACGACAATACTAGACCACAAAGATCTCGGTCAGTTTGGGCTTATTTGCGTCAAGAAGCTATTGCCACTTTTCCTTGGCCGGCCTGTAGTCCGGATCTTAATCCCATTGAGCATCTGTGGGACATTCTTGGCCGGAAAATCAGACATCGTGATCCCCCAGTTCAAAATCTCGCTGGACTTGAAGCCGCACTTCATGAAGAATGGATCCGTTTGCCTCAGAGAAGCATTCAACGACTTGTAATGAGTATGAGGCGTAGGGTTGAAGCTGTGGTCAATGTCCGTGGATCATACACACGTTACTGACGTTTCTGTCTTGCAAGAGACTCTGCACTCCCTAGGGTGTCTATGTGACACCTGATATAGTCTGCTGAGATCATGACAGTTACATGACAAAAAAAGTTTTTCAATGTTTTCTAATAAAATTCCTTTCTGCTCATATTCTTTTGGAACACAAGATAAACTTGCTTTGGGACAACTTTTGCATCACATGAGGTTTACATATACGGCTTACAACAATCGTACATCTCGTTATAATAATCATCATTAAGTGCCAAAAGTAACAGCTCACAAATGATATGGTGGGTGGCGCTAAACTTTTGTGCATGTGTATACATAGAAGGGGACACGGACAGCCTTGTCAGCTCATGCGCTGCAATTCGCTTTGCAGAGTTGGGTCCCTGGTACGCGCCTGAATCCTATGATTGTGGTTTCGAACCCTACTTCGCCCCGATTATGTTCCTAGGTTTGTCAGTTGCATGCCCGTGCTCGTGGGTTTCATCGAAGTGGTAAACGTCCGAGACCTGCAACACCTCGGGCCTTCCCCTCACATTAAGCTGACACGCCGTGATATAACTGGAAGACTGTTAAAGACGGCGGTAAACCCAACTCACTCACTTACTATACATAGTAACTAAAACCGAGCGTACAACACTTACTATTTCTGTATGAAAAAAGTAGAATGTCATCATAAATAGTGAGTGGTCATACAAAGAAATCATGTTTTGAGTAACTTGAATCATACTCCATGCACGGTTTCTTAAGATTCTTAGCAAGGGTTAGAATAGGTCTACAACAATCCATGCTTGCCAAAGCGACTATGCTTGTCGTAAGAGGCGACTAACGGGATCGGGTGGTCAAGCTTACTGACTTGGTTGATCCCAATTGCGTGCTCATGATGTCAATCACTGGATTGTCTGGTCAAGACTCGATTATTTACAGACCGCCGTCAAATAGCTGGAATATTGCTGAGAGCGGCGTTAAACAACAAACAAGTCTTAGTCATCTCATTGACAATCACTTTTGCACTATCAAATGGTTCTTTTCGAACTCTCTTGACGAGTGCGATGCTGAGCGCCTAGAGGAAGTAATTTGTTCCCTCGGTCAAGGTCACACAAGTAATACGGGGTGTCGGTTATAAGTTGGCCTATCTGTCGGTAAGGTTGCAAATTGTTCAATTAATAGACATTACATCTGATTAATTGATTTCGCGTTGTCAAAACAATGATCCACAGACGTAGTTAACGTGATTATCTGCAACTATTTCAGCGAACCTGCGAAGATGATAATCAAAATAATGACTGCATCATTGGCCTCCATGAAAAAAGGGATCTGGTCGGGAGAATGTATCGTCTTGTGGCATTATTGATTCTTTTCTTCTTGGGATTTACACCTCCTGTAATTGCTGACTAGTGTGGGGCAGTAATTGTGATTTATTTTCCCCGTCCTATTTCACGGGGTTTCAAGTATGTTTAAAGATTCCAAATAGCTTCTAATAAATCACGCAATTACCGTTGACGGCAAGTCAAGAGATGGGACTAAAATGTGAATTGCTCTATAGAGCAAACAATGCAAAGAAGGCAAAAGTCTCACCCAATGATCAAAAAGGTCAACACTGACAATGTATAAATCATCCTGTATATGTTCAACAAACGTGGTGGAATCCGGTTCAAGTGGTGACTGAATTGGGCGTTGTGTGAGTTGAGTGAGTTGAACGTTTTGAACAATACAGTTGCATGTGTATCACTTATATCACGGCATGATCCTGAACGTGTCAGTGAGGATGGACTTATATCCATGAGGATGCTTATTCCAGCATTACGGAACATTTGGGACGCCAGGAATATGCTGCTCAAACTGTGTCAAGTTGGGGAGGCAAACAAAGATCTCTCGTGACGAACCCCCAAACCACTCCACCGTTTGTATGATAAGAAAAGCAGGATAGCTATATCACTAATATCAACTCTACACATACGTTTGCTGCGTGGCAGTTGTTACTTGAAATGGGTTTGACAAATAAAACAACGTCCCGTGTTAGATAGAAACATGTGGAGTAGGTGAAAGATAGTAACACCTTAATTTCACCACAAACTTATTTTCTTTTTGAGCAACTGATACAAACTGCATCAAAACTGGAATAGCTTTTCAAGGCAACAAGTACGAACACATAATTTACAGAATAGACAGTTTCGTCGGGTGATTCCCCTTTCCAAAATCCGTTTGCAATGTCTTAATGTAGAGTGAAGTTGGCAATGTTCACTAGTCTGGCAACAACGTTGTCTGGGTTTCAGTCGATCAGTGATACCGGACGGGATGCGTCACTTTACATCACAATGTGAATCATCCATCTGCGAAATAGTTTCCTCTCGGGACATTAAATCAGCCTTTTTCTTTAACGAATGTTCACAGTGTGAGACATGACCAATGTGAGTTAGCTGAAAGTCGAAACTTTAGGTTTCTTGTTTGAACTGGATACATGCTTCTCTATAATAGTGTCTTGACCTCCCCATGGCCATGATACTTAACAATGAGGACGTAGGTGTGAGTGGTGTAATTCAGAGTCAGACAATTTAATAATGCCACGGGTGTGTAATTGAGTCAACTACTTTTCATGAGAAATGGCGCGGTTTGTCGACCTGGTTGTTGGAGTGTAAAAGATTTAAAGAGGAAAGTGACTTCAATAACACTTGTGAGTGAGTGAGTAAGTGTGCATGGTTTTACGCCGCTTTAAGCAATATCATGGCGGGGAACACCAGAAATGGGCTTCACACATTGTACCCATGTCGGGAATCAAACCCGTGTCTTCGGCGTGACGAGCGAACGCTTTAACTACCAGGCTACCCGAAAGCCCCTAACACTTGAGACAGAACGATAACACACATTGATCTTGTAATATCCGTATGTGCAAAAAAAACCAAATTTTACATTATGACACGATCATGATTAAATCATGCTGTTCTAAATAAGTCGAAAGAGCATATTCCAAAGAGGATTATGAGAATAGTATGTGCAAGTTTGGTATCCGTCGTTTTGAACAATATTTCATTTATATCACGTCAGATTTAGTTTGGAAAAAACCCCGAATGGAACCAGGTATATTTGACGTTTAACACTTGGGTGAAACCCACAAACACGGGTATGATGCCGACAAACTTAGAAACGTTATTAGGAAGAAGCGGGAATCAAACTCTTGATGAAAGGTTTCAAGCACGGCGGATAATTGCACTGCGAATAGCGAAGACTGGGCAAACGTGCTCCCTACATTATGCTATTGTTATAGTACGCGCAAACATATATCATACAGAGGTATATAAAAACACTTCAGTCGTAATTTTCATAGATTCCTTTCATATAAAATTATACATTTAATAATCAGTCCACTGCCAGATGTAAAATGTACAATCATAGAGAAATGGGGCAGCAACAGTTAACACATTTGACACATTTGTACTCTGTTATTTCTGTGATTCGCTGCAAGATTACACCCTCAAATACAAATGTCTCAACTCCGTCCATTACGTTCTTAATGGATATGTCCACTTTCATTTTAAAATACCAACAGTTCCAATGAAACATCACCCTGTTAACATGTTTGATCACGAAAGCTTCGAATAATCTGAAAGTTGAGACCATAAACTAGAAAGTGACCACTGATTATTTACTCAGTACACTCATGTCAACGACCAATGTCCATTATCAACAGCGTCTCACCTAGCGTTGTGAATAATTACAGGAGCAAGAGAAGCTTTCATCATCAACTTACACGACAACCTCATCATCCTGATAACAGCTGCTGGACCTCCCTGTTGGCGATATGCGCCAGGACATCAGATTCAGATAAATGTTTTAATTATACTAAAAAACACTCACAGTGGTACACTATGGGGATACAAATTACAACAGATTAATAAACATGGAACAATTTAAGACATGATACACGTACATTACGTGTTTACATTAGCATCAGGATGAATGGTTTGAGAAATATAAAACGTAAACGCTGGCGAATAACCAGTCTCGCTTATCCAGAAACAGATCACATTAGGCGTAAAAGGCAAAATACCGGTGAAAATCATATGAATGGATCACTGAAAATCAGCGATGACACCAGGTGAACGAACTGATTCGTTAGTACAATGGTACTTCACATGTGTTTCTCAAGTGTTTAGTTTGTTTGTTTATGGTTTAACGCCGCACTCAGCAATATTCCAGCTGTATGACGGCGGTCTGTAAATACTCGAGTCTGGACAAGCAATCTAGTGATTGATATCATGAGCATCTATCAACGCATATGATGAAATGCATCAAAGAAGTGGTGAGCCTGACCACCCGAACCCGCTAGTCGCCTCTGACCACTATCATACTCGACTCTTACGAAAAGCATGAGTTGCCGAGACCGATTCTACCCCCGATCTTCAGGAGTCGCGAATTTATTGATTTTCCAAGATATGATGCCTGAGATATCCATCATCAGTTGTGTGTTGTGCGAATGTTTCCTTTAGTTTTTAAACGTTTTAAATGACTGCCACTCAGCTTATAACAACAGTAAAGGTGATAACGTAGACTGGAAGCCAAGAGTTATCGAAATGTGAACTACACTATTGTTGAAACAATGTTGTGGAACACAAATGCATAATTGCATATTCTGTAACTTGAAAGTTTCAATAACTGTCAATACATTCGGTTTAATTCAGTGAGTTTAAAAAAAGTATATGGGCTTAAATCTCAATCAAAGAAGATTCGATGATTATTGTTTTAGAATTTGTTTAAATTTTATCCTGATTCCAATCGTATCACGGCGGTGGACATTAAAGACGGGTTTACATAATGTACAATCATGGGAATTGAACCGGGACAGCTGACGGGAAAATCCAACTGTTTAATGGCTATCCCGTCTCCCCTTAGATCTCATCAGTCGGGAAGCCCACAAGATATAAATAACATAATGGCATGACTGGGGGCGAGATCGTACTATCAGACAACAGAGTGTTTCATACTTTGATGGCGATCAAAGGCACCGCCCTCCCACCTCATAGACACCAGTAGTGCCTTACTTGCGTCGCGTGAATCTAAAAGCAAGCATCTTCTGCTGATTCGGAATTGCTATAGTTAGTTAGTTTCTTAAATAGGTTGTCTCGCTTGGAGATGTACATGAACAGTGTGGGGCGGTTGAGTAGTCTGAGTGTTCGCTCGTCAGACCCGGGTTCGATTCCCCACATGGGTACAATGTGTGAAGCCAAATCCTGGTGTCCCCGCCGTAATATTGCTGGAATACAAGCTGCGTAAAACCATACTCACTCACTCACATGTACCTCATGTTCAAGCACGTTACAATAACAATAACCGTTTAAAAATGAATATTATGATAAATGATCCTTTAAAGATACTGTAGGTATGAATCGAAAATCCAGAGAATCTGAAGAATCCCGAGCTGGCTCATGAATAGCATGTACTTATTTCTGACAAGAATTCATGCCAAAGACCTGGGATCGATTTCCCACAACGGTACAATGTGTAAAGCCCAAGATTTTGCTTGACTATTTTGCTAAAAGCAGCGTAAAACCAAACTCACTAACTCATTTGTACAAGAAACTGGATACATATTGTCCTTTATAATTCACAACTTCGTCAAGGCCACAAATAGGAACCAATAGTGTAGAAGGAATATCCAATATCCGATATCTGTATATATTCATGTTGTAAGACGTTATCAATCTGTGTTCGCCAATCTGGCAACGATTATCATAATAACAGGAAAAGGTCTGACGTCTTTATGAAATAGGCCACGTGATTAGCACCTTCAAAAGAAAGATCTACAGAATGAATTGACCAGTGTCTTCTCCGTTCTATAGGATGCAATCAGGACCTACCGCCGTGATATTGCTGGAATATTGCTAAAAGCGGCGTAAAACCATACTCACTCATTCCAAAGAACGATCCCCAGCGGGTTGGTCCAGTATATTCATTCAGATGCATGGAGGTTAACATATAACCCAATCACAATAAAAACGTGATATTCGAAATTCAATTTATCATTGGACTTCAGGTTAGTTACATATATATCTTAATTCAAATTGTCATCATCTCCACATCGATATTGTTTTATTGCCATATGTTCAAGATCCGGGGTAGAAGAGGTCTTCAGCAACCCATGCTTGCCGTAAAGGCGACTATGCTTGTCGTAAGAGGCGACTAACGGGATCGGGTGGTCAGGCTCGCTGACTTGGTTGATGAATGTCACTGAATCCCAATTGTGTGGATCGATGCTCATGATGTCAATCACTGGATTGTATGGTCCATCCTCGATTATTTATAGATCGCCGTCATATAGCTGGAATATTGCTGAGTACGGCGTTAAACAACAAACAAACAAACCTTATGTTCATTTGTCGATAAACGTGTGAAAAGGTCCGGTTTAATTGAAGCCGGTTTCACATTCATTACCGAATAGTGACATCATAAAACTTAGTACTGATATTAGTAAATATTTAGTGATATGGGCGGTGAAATTGGTCTTGGAACTGTATCATACTTTGCTGACCCCCTTTTTATGTAATATTTTGTCATGACCCTCCCTTCCCCATAATAAATGAATAGTCTCTAAATAATGTTCAAATATATAATGTTTTCATTGATAACATAGAACCGTGTGATCCCTCTCCCACCCCAATTTATCTCACGGATCACCTCTGACCGTGTACTTAATTTTGAATTCTCGTTTACAAAAACGTGTCATTACGTGATCTTTCCTTAAGCGTTCAATCGTACGTAACGAAGTTGTAACCTTTAGGACGGACAGTTGGCGGTACATTATTGTGCTTTCTTAACACCTCAAAACCCTTGGTCTAACCGTACCTTTGATATTCGGACAATGCGAATAGTCACAAGATTGAAATAGTCCAAGAAAACCTATTGATTTTACTGTATTGTGAGCGTACCTAATGAAATATATTAAGTGTGGGTGCCAATCGTCACCAGCGAGAATTGAACGCCAACTTCAAAGCTACCAGATTCCATCCTTGTCTCCAATTCGCATTCATGACGGCACTTCTTGCTCGTTCATTTGATCAGCCGTGGGAACCTTTATATCCATGAATGTTTAGTGTAGTAAGCCATGTTATATATGTCAAAGAATGGTTTAGACGATACACGTTGAAGTATGTCAAGATACATTTACTAATATCATTGTGACACGTTTTGACGCATGTGGTTCTGTGTCCTTTAATGACTGTATGATGATATTGTGTCCAAAAGACCTCCATTAAGTTTTGGAGAAAGTGTTTCATTATACACATAAACTATAGTAACATTGCATTGATAGATAATATTTGATTTAAGTATTAATGTATGTGCATACATTCCACAATTATTGTCACCCATTAAAATATCGGTCAAAACAAACAAACTGAGTCAGGTATGTTTTGAACAGTAGTACAGCATTCATTTACGTAAACGTGCATCTTCCCTATTTTGTCTCCATAACCCTCCGAGTGTAGTCACCGACCTGCCTACGCCTCACCGAACACAGTGTCCAAACATGGAATTGGATGTGTGAGTGAGTTAGTGAGTTAATATTTAACGTCACATCGGCAATATTTCAGCCATATCGTGACGAAAAGTTCTACATTAATAATACATATATTTAAACTTTATAAAAAAAACTGTCATCGAAAGACTGTACGATAACCAGAACATCACAGGTTAGATTTAAAACTAGTTGAGGAACATTTAAAAGCAGAAAGAATGAGTTAACAACGCAACATAAAAATGGGCTAGAGATAGTCAGTAACTAAAGGGAGATCACCATACGAGGGACCATGGGGACTTACGGTGCCTTTGCTTCCTGCATGGACCCCAGTCGGATTTATATCATCCCTTCAGTCACTGGCGACAGTGTACCAGTTAACCCAAAGAATGGGAATTGGATGACGTCACAGTGTCCACACTGGGACAACTGATCGCAGTTAATTAAGTAATTGAGTAAAGAGGGGTCAGCAACTAATTCTGAACTTAAAAAGACAAATTCTGTCCTGATCAGAGATGTTCTTAAAGCAAATTGAAGGCATTTGACAATTAAAGTGACCAGTGAGCAGTTACACAAGTGAAGTGAAATAGTAACAATGGACAATAAACACACAAAACCTTTTCAATGCAAATGGTAAATAAATGTATAACATGAATACCTTGTTTTATTTTATTTTTTGAGTTAAAGATCCCAATTAACAATGAGTGGTCACAGTGGGAATAAATAAAGAGTGGTCACAGTGGGAATTTTCGCCGTAACCAATTAATACACAGTGGTCACACTGGGAAGGGCAACACTTGGAATAAACCAGGTTACCATGTGCTTCCCTGTATCATGTGTCATGTATTGCCGCTAAAAAACACCGTTCCGAACAGTAGCTGCAATAGGCTTGCGTTTAATCACATTTGCGATCATGGTAGTTCAGGGGCGGTCGGGTAGCCTAATGGTTAAAGCGTTCGCTCGTCACGCCGAAGACCCGGGTTCGAAGCCCATTTCTGGTGTCCCCCCGCCGTGATATTGCTGGAATATTGCTAAAAGCGGCGTAAAACCATACTCACTCACTCACTCACGGTAGTTGAACACTTATCATGCAAATGTTTCTCACTGTTTAAGTGATGACTGCGAACAAACTGAACTGCCCTTTCGCCGCGCGATGCCGCACATTATGAGGAGTAGACTTAAAACAGTTGTGGTTGTCAAGTGAAGGTTTTCAACATGACGTTTGGAAGGACCTAACCCATCGTTTCGCATCATAATGGTTCAACTTGTTAAATCCACGAACAGAAACATTGTTGAACATTGAATGGCATACACGTAGGTTCGATCTTGCACTAAAGGATTCAATAAAGCTTGATTCGTTAAGGCATTATTAATCGCAGTGAATTGATACTCGTGTATAATTGATGATTTATAAATCATCTTGAAATTGTTACCATATGCTACAATGTATGGTGGGATTTGCCTCAGCTACTTGAATAAACATAACATATGTACATCACATGTACCGATTAACCTAAACGTAAATATCTTCACCATTACAAAGTCCATGCGGTTAACCAACCCGAAAGCGATCCCATTTGATATTTCGTCATGACGAATACCTGTGTGTCAGTGGAATGGAAGCATACGCAAAAAAGACAAGATAAGAATATTCCCTACTTTGTTTAGTAAATTATTAGATAACATTTTCAAACAGAAGGCATGGTATAGAATTATGTTCATAATAACATTTTTAAAACCGTAAGGCTTAGAGGGGAATTACCGATATATACTTTTTTAATTTGAAGTTTACACGATATACGGCTTTTCCATTGAACGAGAGGTTGGTCACATGACCCCGAAATTGTCGTTCATAAGTGTATGAACGACACAATTTGACGTTCATACGTTTTTCACGAGACCGTGTTCTTGAAATGACGGAAACACTGACGAACTACTGCCACATTCCTGGGGAAACACCTGGGAATTCCAAGCACGAATGCATACAGAAGCATTCTTTCTGAACATTTAGACCCTTTTATCTTGAACTCAGTGTTTCAGTATACATTGAGAAACGTTTGAGAGTTTGACTGCATTATAGTTCACGAATAACCTCGCTACGAGTCATCCTAGTGAACAAAACGAAGAAATACACTTCCAAACTATCGTAGTATCGACTCGATCCGTGTCTAGACTGACAGTGACAGTCTACAGCAATATGTGATTTACCTTTGTGTGTATTTGACACATCAATATTCACCTGTCAATGACCGGCCAGTTGATCAATGATGAGTAAATCCTGTAACCGCCACAGGTTCATTAACAACTTCGGAAATCTCTCCCGTCACGTTTATGGTCTCTGCCATTTTGACGTCTTGTATTTAATGTAAATGTATTACGACGCGCTATCATTACTGAGGTATTACTTAACAGACCTTTCTCATCTAATTATATTTGATAGTTTTTGAGTATATTTGTTCTAAAGAAACTACAAAAGTTCTCCCTGTTGAGCATGTTGAGCATACATACGTTCATGTCACCTCTCGTTTTGAGGGACTATTTTATTACGCGATACAGCTGGTTGTTGTATGGCTGTCAGTGTAAACCTGAAGTCACACGTACTAAATATAATTGTGTGATCCAAGTCTATGTTCTTTGAGGCAAAAATAGTGAAATGAAAAAATATAAGAACTGACTTTCACTCTGTGTGAGTTCATTGGTGTCTGAACCTTCATACAGTTTGTCCCTCACTTTATAAGGGTTCATACTCCAATGAACTCACACAACGTGAAAGTCAATTCTTAAATACTAGTAAGTTCGAGTTGCCGAATCGGCATGTGTTCATCTTAGGAACACAAAAAATACAATTCACAAGCTTCACTTCACACTAATTACAGAGATATATTGCATCAAACATGTAGACTAATTTTTCTGGAAAGTCCCATTTTCAGACTTATAACTGTTTATGTAATAACAGCTGTATTTAGAAATATTGTCTGATTAACTGAAAGTAGACATGTATTGAAATGTTTTGAAATGATGCTTTTTATAACATTACGAACTAACGAGAGGAGAATACGATATTATTGTACAGTCCGGAAGACCTGCATCACTTCGGGTTTTCCTCCCACATTAAGCTGACACGCCGCGATTACAAGCGGCGTTAAACACAACTCACTCACTCACTCGTACAGTCCGAACACATGGCGATTTTTATGGAAGCAAGTTGACGGCAAACGAATTTTTTTATGACGTCACAGCACAATTGTTTCCAAGCCCCCTTTTCTCCTGGCGGGTCACATATGATGTTTTCCCCTCACATCACGACGCCGTCTCATATCCCCGCGTAGATGTTCTGCCAGGATAACAATATCTCTATAAAGCACACGTTGCATGTTACATGTTGCTGCGGGGAACTTATTATTACAGACGGAGGGAAGATATTGGACGTAAGAGGTGAGTTGAAATGGGGTTTAACGTCGCGTCCAAGATTATTGCACTTATATAGCGACGTGCATGCACGTGTATGTGTGTGTGTGGCTGCTTGTACTAGTCCGGACTGATGCTGATTTATAGTGCTAGCACACTGATATACCATGCTGCAGTTTAACATGAATACCCCACTCAGACACAGTATACTGACTCCGAGCCGACCAGTCCTTGTTTTAGCCCCTTAATGCCGAGCGCCAGACAGGGTAACAACAAGTACCATCTTTTAACGTCTTTTGGTATGACGCGGCTGGGGATCGAACTCCGGACCTTCCGCTCTCCGGGCGGACGCTCTACCATTAGACCACGGAGGCGTTCTGGACGTAAGAACCTCATTAAGATGGCTGTTCTTAATGTTAACGTACTACTTCAGATTTAGTAACAATATGATCCTACATTTTCAATGTGAAGGATCATTAGTTTTCTTGCATACTTCAGCGTCCAAGGGTAGGATTACAGAATTAGCTAGTTCCTATGGCATTTTAGCAAACCGTTTCAGGCACTTAAAGAAATGAATTGGTTTTACATATTAATATATGTAAATGGCATCATAATACTTTCTAAAACGTTTCCAGAACATTTGATTCACCCCAAGGCATTATTCCAAAAGATGCGTCTTTCGAATGGACCAACAATTGCCAACAGGCAATTGAAAAGCTAAAGCAAACCCTTACAACAGCATATCCTGACCTAAACAAAACATTCATCCTCATAACTGATGCATCTCAAACGCCAATAGGTTACATATTAGGCCAACTTGATTCTCATGGCGTAAATTGTAATGATGTTGTTAATACATGTCTTTTGACTATACAAGTATCTCCCTGTTCTGCTTTAGAAACAAACAATGTTGATTGGTAACATTTCTTTTCCTCGTAACGTTTTGGTTATTGCAATAAAGGTTTTTTTATTCATGCAAAAGTTTATATTGTATTATGTTTCCAAGTAAGGGTATATGATGCTTAATGGTCATTTCCCATTACAGTCAAGAACTGTTGCGGCCTCTTGAAATTAAAGGTGTGTAATGATTATTAATAAATAAGGGTTACAGGCATACTGTCTCTCATGGGTATGTCTCACCGTCGAAGATTATTGGTTTGCTAACGAAGTACCGATGAGGATGGCCATATTGTGATCGAGACTTTTTATTGAGGCCGAGTTAGTTTTTTCAAGCAGATGGAGGCTGAGTCCTGTATTTACACACAATTATAAGCTGTGTTTTTGCCCCCCCCGCCCCCCTCCCCTTAGAAGGGGTCATTTTTACAACTGTGCTATCAGCATCAAAATTCATATTTCGTTATGATATATTTACACAATATCTGTAACAGTAAACCTACCCACCTGAAACCATAAATATGACAAGATTAGAACAAAATTAATGTTACTTCCTCACCAGGGAAGATGAAAAAGCTATAGACCTGTTGGGGTTTGTGGTGATGGAGCTCACAATTATTCAACAATTGCACACCGGGGGACGATAAAAGTTCTGGAAGACCGTCCGTTGTTATCACTGATGACATGATTGCTAGAGTAGAGGTCTTCGTCATGTAAGATCGCCGTATCAAGATAGAAGAGATAGCCAAAGAGTGTACAATCTCTCATGGTAGTTTATTCAACAATAATGCATGATCATGTGGGTTTGTCTCGGTGTCTGCCAGATGTGTATCTTGAAATCTCTGCATGCAAGATCAACATCAGCAGAAGGAGACAAGTTGCGAGATGCTAGAATTGCATAATGTGGACCCAGCCAACTTTCATGCACGGCTGGTTAAAGGTGATGAGACGTGTAGTCAACACTGGGATACTAAGTCCAAGCAAGAGTCTACGCAAAAGAGGTTCCGCACTCAACAACCAGCAGGCAAGGTTTTAGCAACTGTTTTCGGGGATACAAAGGGGGTCTAATGATTGACTACATGCCTCTTAAAACTGTGTGCCTATAATCTAAATTTGATGACAAAATTGCGGCAAGCAATTAAAGGAAAGGAGGAGAATGTTTACAGCTGGAGCACTGCTGCAAGAGGTCGTAGTTTGCTGCCAACAACAATCTTCGTGATGTAGTTGATAAAGCGTCTGGCTAAGGAGCGGAAGGTCACTGGTTCGATGCAAAATACGTTAAAAGATACGCAGCCTGGCCCTTTACATTAAGGGATAACAAAACGACTGGTCGGCTCGGAGTCAGTTTTACTGTGTCGGAGTGTGGTGTCCATGTTCAAATGCGGCATGGTAGCTCGGGGGCAAGCAATTATAAAAACCGGCATATGTCCCGACGAGAAGACACGGGGTAGGGGGGCACGGGGGCACGGGGGTACGCACTTCGCCATATTATTGAAATAATCTTGAACGTTAAACCTAATTTTACATAACCTTCATTATATCAAGGAAGTTTCCTCATTGTGATCCAGTGAGCCTTTCCAATCGCAATATCTAAAGTTATATGTTACAACAAATAGGAAAAAAACCGTCAAATGTCAAACAAGAATCGGCATGTTCATTACAGCAGTATGTTCTATTATCAGTCTGACACCTTGTCAACAGTGCAGCTCTTATACTGATGCTGGGCATTAATTGGGTAACATAAACTCTGTTCGGCTGAGAGTCTCCATGTTAAACAACGGCATGTGACTAAGTTGGTTAGCACTGTAAAACCGATATAAGTCCAGATTAGTAAAAACAGTCACACACACACACACACGTGCACGTAATGTCCTGTATCCGTTTCACCCCACACAACGTCAAAGTGCCACCCACTCTTCAGCCCAGATATGCTCTCTTTCGAAATCTAATAAAACTACCTTCTTCGTACCTGGTTTGAAGATGAAAGCATGAAGACCTCAACAGCAGGATGGTTGATGGACCACTCAGGAGAGTTCTGATGCTTTGAGGTTCAGGTGGGTAATAGTGAAATATAGAATTTGCCTGACATCGTTTTAAGCACATTGTTTTATGAACCATTTGAACACCTTCCCTCCCCTCCGCCTCCCTCCCTCTCTCCTGTATGGTCTACTCAAAGACAGCTCGATATTGCCCATGGTCTTGTGATATACTGTACACGTGTACATTGCAGCCAATGTCTACGAACAAAGATAGCTACACATATAAAGATGTTGGACGAAAGCTTATTGTAATGTGGGGACCTGAATTTGTGTACTACACCTAGGCCTTAGCTTCTATTTCATTATTACCCGAGATAATGACGGTCAAGAAACATGTCCTCTCCCTCTGATCGCTGTCTTCCTGGACATGTGTTATGTGGTATGTGGTGTGTCACTCAGAATGATGACATAGGATATGGAAATACACGGACATTAAGTTAAACAGTGATTCTTTTTTCTGCTTGATGAATGAGGGAAATACTAAATGGTAAACCCTTATCAAACAACTTTTGAGTCGTATGACGCTCTTTAAAATCTGCGTAGAAAGAACAAGTTCGATTGTACCTAAAAATGTGAAATGTCGACACCAAAGTCTGAAGCACCTGGAATATTGCTCGACATATGACACAGGATATGGAAATACACGGACATTAAGTTAAACAGTGATTCTTTTTTCTGCTTGATGAATGAGGGAAATACTAAATGGTAAACCCTTATCAAACAACTTTTGAGTCGTATGACGCTCTATGAAATCTTCGTAGAAAGAACAAGTTCGATTGTACCTAAAATACCTGTACCTGAAATGTCGACACCAAAGGCTGAAGCACCTGGAATATCACTCGACATAAAGGGACAGTTGACTTTTGGAAAGTTGAAGTTATCTTGTCACACAGTCTTGTGCATAGCCTTGTGAACTCTGCACGGTAATTGCGGCGTCGTGGTCCCCTCGGGGTGAAACCCAACCATAAGCCTTGTGTGCTTTGCCTGACGTTGCGGTTTCAATGAAACAAGTCATGACCAGAAATGTATATACTGTTCTCTCCGGGTTCTCTCCGGGTTGTCGGCTAATGTAATGGAACATGCTATGTGCTGCGTAGACATAATGCCAGTCAAAGTGGCATGGCAACATCAAAGCAGTGTGATTTCATGCTCGCGTCCTCTTCACAATCGTGGCTGCACTTTCATGCTTAATTTCCATGGATGTTTACTGTCTACGATTCTTTTCAAACAATGTTTTTTTCTCTCTTCTGCCATTAAAATAAATTGGAATTGCCTCGAAGGATGTCAGTGGGTCGTATTTCTGGAGCCATTTCGCAAATGATAGACCTTCACCTTAAATAATGTCCTCATCAAAGAAGGGATCCTGTCATATTGTTACAAAAGCTCTCATAACCTTATATATTTGCAGAAATATTATAGTTGGTGCTTAAAAAATAAAGAAACAACCTAAATAGCTTTTCACAAAATAAAAGAAGGCTTGTCTTCATTTGTTCAATTCTGTCACATAGAATATCAACACATATACAAGTACATTCAACTAAATTATTGTAATTTGGTATAATATTTTCATGATCTTAAAATCACACAGATTCTGCTGAGCCTATTCAAAGACAAGAGTAACCCTGATTATTTGTTGATTCTTTAAAATAAATAATAAAAACAATATAGATTTGATATAGATGTAAATAACTGTACACATCAAATCACTTCTCAAGGCAGATCACGATAAGTTGATTGCGTATTAATTATGTATAGGTTCAACTTGAAATACTAGTATAAAGACCCAACAAAAAAACAACGTATTGTAGCAATGGAAATCCCATTTAAACACCAATGCACACGTCAAATCTTCAAAGAAACGGTGAGAAAATGACAAAAGAACATGGCCATAGCCACGTGTTCCCATGAGTATATTTCGTTCTGTTGTTATGACGGAAGAGTGATTTGATTACTGATGTGATTTTCAGTGGTTCTTTCATATGATTTAAGCGCCGCCTCCGTAGTCTAGTGGTAGAGCGTCCGCCCCGAGAGCGGAAGGCCCGGGTTCGATCCCCTGCCGCGTCCTACCAAAGACGTTAAAAGATGGTCCTTGTTGTTACCCTATCTGGCGCTCGGCATCTGGTTTTAAAACAAGGACTGGTCGGTTCGGAGTCAGTATACTGTGTCTGAGTGGGGTATTCATGTTAAACTGCGGCATGGTATCTCAGTGAGCTAGCACTATAAATCGGCATTAGTCCGCAAGCAGCCACACACACACGTGCATGCAGACCCGTGAAGATCCGAGGTAGAATAGGTCTTCTGCAACCCATGCTTGCCATAAAAGGCGACTTTGCTTGTCGTAAAAGGCGACTAACGGGATCGGGTGGTCAGGCTCGCTGACTTGGTTGATGCATGTCATCGATTCCAATTGCGTGGATCGATGCTCATGATGTCAATCACTGGAATTGTCTGGTTCAGACTCGATTATTTACAGACCGCCGTCATATAGCTGGAATATTGCTGAGTGCGGCGTTAAACAACACACCAACCAACCAACCAACGTGCATGCACGTCGCTAAATAAGTGCAGTAATCTTGAACGCGACGTTAAACCCAATTTCACCTCACTTTCAGATCATTTACATCACTTAATCTATTTTGCTTTTTCGCCCAATAGAATCTGTTTCGGCCGATAGCGAAGAGTGAGTATTCTCTGGTGTTGACTTGTTATATTTATGACAATGAGTCGCTCATTTTACAAGTTGTTGAAAGTCTGCTACATTTCAACTTCTATACTTAACCAAAGTTACATATGATCGTAATGTTCTGATAGAGACGTAGTTTATGTGATCAAACATCATCTTAATATCCATTTATTTTGTTTGCCAATCAGATGGCAGCCTTCGGATCTTTTTTGACATTTACCTTGTATCATTACCACATTCTTACCAACAACCAACAACGGTAATAACGTAAACTATTCTAAAATGTGAAAGCTGTATGTCGTCTCATGTTTCCTAAGTGTAACGTATCGAGATGATTGTGTATTCATGTCATTCACAACACAGAGAAGAACAAAATGTAAGATTATTTTTGTATTCAGATGCCACTTTGGGAATACATAGTTTACACATACACTAAACTACGTTTATAACGAACACGCTTATAACGAACAGACGGAAAAAACAGACTGGATTTTTTGGTATATACTGAGTCATATTATAAACTTCACATTTTAAAAGGTAATCCCATATATGATATACAACGCACAAATGTATCAGAGAAGGTAATTTTTAATCATTAATGTTCAAAGAAGAATTTTAATTAACGGTGGTAACCATAATTTGTTCCAAGCACCTACGGTATTCGGTAATAACATCAACAGTTTGAATCATAAGTCCCAAGCACGAGAATCTGATGGCACACAAGTTCAGAAGCGTATATGGCCACCATGTGCGTTGACAACTGCCAAACAACGCCTCCGCATGGACCTTGTGATGCTTGTGAACACATGATTGGGAAGACGACGCCATTGTTGCTGCAAAATGGTGCCAAGATCTTGCAAATTCTGTGGTTGGTTCTGGAGAGTGCTCAGACTTCTACCAAGAGCATCCCAGGCGTGTTCGATGGGATTGAGGTCGGGAGACCTTGACGGCCAGTCCATGACGTTGACTCCCGCATTCTGAAGGAAATTCCTTGTCAAAGTTGCTGTGTGGGGTCTGGCATTGTCGTGTTGGAAGATCAAACCGGGTCCATGTGCTGCCCTAAAAGGCAGAAGTTCTGGTGCCAATACCTGGTCGCGGTAAGCAGCAGCGTTGAGGTTGCCACGGATGACAAGAAGCCTGGAACGTGCATTGCCACAGAAAGCACCCCACACCATGACACTTCCGCCTCGAAATCTGTCAACTTCCTGTACACAACACTGGGCGAGCAACTAAGCATGAGTCTTTGACATCTTGGTTGAAAGAGCATGCTCGAATGGTCTCAAAAGTTGTCAAATGCATATGTATTTTTTATGTAAATGGTTGTAGCAAATGCTAATCTATGGCATGACCGACACATATCTACAGGATAGAGTGTGAGGATGATTAGCAATGTGTTCGCAATATCACGGCAGGGGACACCAGTAACCCAGGTCTTCGGCGATCCGACCTTAACCACAAGTATACCCAGCCTCCCTTACATGCAGGGACTTAGAGCTTGAACGTACGTCATTGCATAAATCCATAATGAAGTACAGGTCTTAGCCGGTATCACTTGTATGAAACCAGCGAACACGTGCATAGCGCTGTACAAATGTGAATTGTCATGTGAATAGGTTTTGGTCACTCTGAATCCTCATGGATAGATCTAAATATGAAACAGATGAGGCGATTTCAATGGTCATTTTAACCTTCTGTCACCTTCTGTGTGAAAATAAGTGTTATCATGGTAATTGTTTCCAGGAGGTCCTCTGGTCAGGTTCGTGTTGAAAACGATTATATTCTGCCCGTCAGAAACGAAAATTATTATGTCTTGTTTTCCGACATACAAATACACCAACTTTAATTTGAAATAACTGGTGGCTATTCCATGTACTATTGAATTCATAAACACGTGCTTAAGATACTGTCGGAATCCTACAACGGACTCTGCTTTTAGAAAGAGTTTTGTCACTAAATGATTAGTCTTTTGCTTAATGAAGTGATTGAGAGCAACCCTTATGCCATTCTTAACATTCAACGAATTTGACAAGAATAAATCCTTTAAGAGCAGTTGGAGAATATTACAGCTTCCAGTTACTTCACCCTTGCATGATTTATTGCATATCGTCCAATTCCAATTGCCTGGATCGATGCTCATGATGTTCTTCACTGGATTGTCTGGTTCATAATCGATTGTTTACATGCCGTCATTTAACTGGAATGTTGCTCAGTGCGGCATCAAACTAAAATTATAATCAACTGTTGTGAAAGTACCATCTGAAAATGTGCTCGGCTGTCTCTAGAATGAGGTTGTGTATCGGATAACTGATAACCGAATCAAAGAATGATTAGGGAAATGGTTTTGTAGCTTGTATTTATGCATCAACCCACATGTGTATTATGCACGCGACATGAACACAGTTTATATCAATCAATCAAGTACAAATTCAAGTGATGATTACATGATTCAGTGTTAGATTCTTTCCTCATCGCCATATGATTGCCAAGCCAAAGACATACATCTCACGAGAAAAAATACCAAGGGGACATCAGCACTTTTCGAGGTATTGACAAGGACTTAAAAAACTGAAGTGGGTTCGAAATATATCATTCCCTGAAAAGAAACGCATGAACGTGTGGTATGTCGATAACACTTTTTAGAAATAGTTAAAAAAATAGCGCCAACCAATGGCTGATGTATTGCGATGTTAACAGGAAAAAATCAGTGGCGTCCTTTGGTTTGATGGCTACGTGTACAATTCAAGGTAAATGTATTTGTGTTTATCAGACTTTGTGACCACTATTCAAATCTAAATTAGTATAACCGTCACTCCTTAAATGTTACAAGATAATTGAAGAAAAGAACGAAAATAATGTTTATCCAAGGAGTTCGTCGTTATTATGAAAATATATGAAAGTCACGCAATCTCGATAACTCTCCTGGCGATGAAATGTAAAAAGTCATACTTGAATATGACGGTTTTTAAGTATAGGTCAGATCACGAGGACCCCGTGTTCAATCGTTGATATTCGGAGTCCTCTAACCCATTTAAACCATGATCGACTTTAAACGACTTTAACTCCTTCGTTTATATTCTAGTATGAAAGTTGCAATAGCCGTCTATTACGACGAAGAACTGAACTACAGCCAGTGTACAAGTATGATGTGTGAAGCACGCAGAGAAGATTCCAGTTGTTATCCACCGGCCATGTTACGTCATTTTTTCTAATGATTCAAATGCATTTCAACAACGGGATTTGACAAATGGCTCTGTTATCTAACACACTTAACATGGCTATGAATGGAGCCGGCTATGGTCTGATGGAGGTGATTTCTCTCTGTGAGAAGCATTTTCTTTGGGGGAAGGTCTAGTTTGATAGTTTACTAGATTGGACTAGAAGGTCTTATTGAGGTCATCATCACCACGTGTTTCTTGATGGTATCGCTTAAAAGATTCGGCTGAAGGTATCATCACCACTTATTGCTTGATAGTATGGTTTACATGATTGGGCTGAAGGTATCATCACCACTTGTTACTTGATAGTATGATTTACATGATTGGGCTGAAGGCATCATCACCACTTGTTACTTGATAGTATGGTTTACATGATTTGGCTGAAGGCATCATCACAACTTGTTACTTGATAGTATGGTTTACATGATTGGGCTGAAGGCATCATCACCACTTGTTACTTGATAGTATGGTTTACATGATTGGGCTGAAGGCATCATCACCACTTGTTACTTGATAGTATGGTTTACACGATTGGGCTGAACGTATCATCACCACTTGTTACTTGATAGTACGGTTTACATGATTGGGCTGAACCTATCATCACCACTTGTTTCTTGATAGTATGGTTTACGTAATTGGGCTGAACGTATCATCACCACTTGTTTCTTGATAGTATGGTTTACATGATTGGGCTGAACGTATCATCACCACTTGTTTCTTTTTTTTGTTTTGTTTTAAACATTTTATTTCACCATTTCCCCGTTACATCAGGAGGATGGCCATCCAGGGCAATGGTCACCCTCACATTCTGGAGACATGGTATGTATAGATTTGGGGAAAATTAAATACAAGTATTGGAAATGGTGCCAAGGTGTTTTTTAAGAAATATAAAAAAAACATACACACAGTCAAGCATTCAAAATATTATTCAAACACTGATCCTGGCAAGAAATATGAGAAAGAGATACACATGTTATTGCTGTTCTGCTTCTTCAAACAATATGTGATAAAAGATCCATGATTTATACAAACCACTTGTTTCTTGATAGTATGGTTTACATGATTGGGCTGAGGGTATCATCACCACTTGTTTCTTGATAGTATGGTTTACATGATTGGGCTGAAGGTATCATCACCACTTGTTTCTTGATAGTATGGTTTACATGATTGGGCTGAAGGTATCATCACCACTTGTTACTTGATAGTATGGTTTACATGATTGGGCTGAAGGTATCATCACCACTTGTTTCTTGATAGTATGGTTTACATGATTGGGCTGAAGGTATCATCATCACTTGTTACTTGATAGTATGGTTTACATGATTGGGCTGAAGGCATCATCACCACTTGTTACTTGATAGTATCATGGTTTACATGATTGGGCTGAAGGCATCATCACCACTTGTTACTTGATAGTATGGTTTACACGATTGGGCTGAACGTTACAGTAAGTTGAGTCAAACACATAAATCGACTTCGATCTGGGTGAAAATCAAACTTGGGAATACTTGAAATACATCGTGACGGAAAACGTTAGTACATGTAATCAGAGGTGATTTAACTATGTCAAAGGCCAACCCACATCGATCGTGGCCTATGGTAATGAAGACAAAGGAAAATGTGGGGTTTCTATATATAGGAAATATTATCGCACACCGTTCATCTGATGCTCCATCTTCTGGTTATCCCTGTGGTATTCCATCGCAACTGTCGGAAGGCATACACTGGCTTGACCATTGGAAAGCTCTGCGGAAACGCTGTATGTGATGGTATGTTGTCTAATTAATCTTCATCTACACCCTAATTTCGGAATAACGTTTTTTTATGGAAGTATATATTCTCACAAATGCGATGTAAGATTGACGTACATTGAACTGTTTCGGGGATAAATCATAAGAGCTCTCGAGTTAGGTAATAAGTCAGGGTATCGAATACTACAGAGGAACACGAGCTCCAACAATCTTAAGATAGAACGGTGGGTGGTGGGTGGTGGTTGGTGGGTGGTGGCAAAGGTATCTAATATTGTTAGAACTGACGAGTCAACATTTACTTACACAATGTCAACAACTTCATCGGACTTGTGCATCAACAAGTAATCATTGTGAAAATAACATTTGGAATAAAGTATAACTTGTCATTTAGATAGTGGTGCTGGTCAAGGGTTTCACTGGTTTGACAGTCGGTTAAACCCCGTTTTGAAAGAAAGGAGTCATGGTTTAATGCTTGATTCTGCACAAATATAAAACGCCATAAATGATTGTTAAACGTGTCAGGATTAACAAATAAAATAAATTAAGCCTTTAGGTATTAGATGACATGACTTAATATCTGCTTCATGTTGGGTTATGAATTCTTCGTTGGCACCTTTTAGCAAGATTAAAATCACGTTTTAATCTCTTTCTGAGAATAATTGATTTCTCGTTTAGTACTTGTGCGACCAATGCAAATATGTTATCCTTAATTGACCAACACTAAAGCGTAGTCTCTGAGGTCCTGTATAAATACTCGATGAGCTACAACAGATCAGTGTGGTTAATGTCATCAAGGAGAGTCACAGCTCCATTAATTTTCAACTCGTCGGATCCTCCCTCTGACCAGAAATGTTATTCTCACGTCGAAACCATTATATGAAAAATGTTCTTGGCATGTATGGCATGCGCCCAATATCAAATATGAGGCTGGGAAACAAACGGATGATTGCTTCAAGACACGAACAACATACACTACCTCACTCACCTTCACAGGTAGCTCGCACAAACCAATTCGATTTCTTTGAAAACAATCTACACCTGTTATGCTCATGGAATACAATAAATAATAATAATAAATATAATAAAAACTACAATAAATCCTCTCTGTCACAAATGTAGTTTAACTGTCTTTAACAAAATATTAATGGTAAATCTTCGTTATGAAACCGTCGTATACCGTATCCAGTCCTCTTATTTGAAAAAAAAACCCATAGCAAGTAAGATAATTGGATCAACTGGATGTTACATTCCTTATATCAGCTAACGGTCATGTTTGTGAACATATGCGCTAGACATAAGATTTAAAATGTTACTGTTACTAAAATCTGTCTGTTTTGTTGTATCGGGTATGAACAGATGATTCGTCTTGTCATACGTTTTACGATTCTTACCCGATCGAATGATCCAGAAGAAAGTCATCATATTTTTTTAATTATATACATGTATTGTTAATTGTAGTAGATACTTACTTCATTGTATCTCAGAACGCAAAACTGATAACATCCAAACATGTAATTAGTACAAAGAGAATTGTTACTTATCATTTCCAGTACATTCCTGCTTGAACAAAGAGCCAACATGTATGCTGTATGCAACTGTGTGTCCACCTGTACCTTCTCTCCTGGGTAACGTCACATCTCTCAAAGAGTTAGCAGAAGTTTGCAAGCATTATTTAATTTCCGAAGACATTTTAAACGAAAGGAATAAAAATAAAATTCGTTTTATAATCATATTTAACAAACCTACGTGTATTTTGCCAAATTCAAAATGTATACACCCGTTCTACATTTCGTTGCAATGGAATGGCTCGCGAAGTGAATACATTTTTATAGTGTACATGTATGTATATAGTTTTTAACTGCATAATACATATACATGATAATCAATTAGTCTCGTTCCTAATTCGAATGAGCACATTCTGAGTTAAAATCTGTAAGATGACAGACACAAGCCTTCTTTGTACAATGTATTATCATTTGTTCTCGTTCAATCTATTGTACTTAACATTTGAAGTCATTGTAAAGTTTCAAGGAGTGCTGTAATGGCGTATTATAAATGACATTAGAGTATGAATAATGAAAAACAGTCACAAAATGGGTTTAAATGTCTTCCAAAACCACGCTTGTGCCGACACCCGGGAATCATATAAATAATTGGTCCCATAAAAGGCAGTAGCTCCGCGGAGTCTTTGCGCAGCTACGCAGAACTTTCACAAACATTCTGCGTAGTCCCCTCGTAGCAAGGCAAAAGTTTTATATGTATTCTGCGTTGTCCCCCGTAGCTACGCAAACGTTTTACAAACACTCTGCGGAAATTTTGCGAAATAAGGTAAAAGACTTTTGCGCTGTAGTGTAGTTCCCGGTTTTATAGTGCTAACCCAATGAGATGACATGGATACCCCACTCAGACACAGTATACAGACCAGCCATTGTTTTATATTTCTCTTTTAATGCCCAGCTCCTGGCATCAATCATTAAACGTATTTTAGTACGACGCGGCCAGGGGATCGAACCACCGACCTTTTGCTCTCTGACGGAGACGGTCCGTAAAACGAAAGACCAAACAAGTGTATGTGTATCATGGTGCAGCTGTACTTAACGTCTTCTTTGACATGTACACAGTGAGCATGTACGATACATTTCTAAATGTTAGTCCCATAATCAATCTGCATTATGATGACGAGTATTGTCCGATATTGTCAATATCCGATCACAATCCTTTTGGAAAACTAATGAGTTGACACAATTCAGTTTACACATGGAACCCCTTGTTCACAAGGGTTGAACATATTTCAGTGTCTTGGGAAACTCGACACACCAATTTCACAGGAAATTAAGTCATCATCGTTTCCTGCAGTTCTCATAAAAATGTTTCAATTTAGTGAAGTAATATATTTCTATTTGCGATCAATGTACTTTTATCGATTTGTACTTTTGGCATCAGTTTGTCTTCGCTACATATACGAAGAGCTTCAGCGCAACGTTTTCAATTTAGTGTAATTTTTTATATGCGTCTAATGTATTTTTAAAATATAGATTGCGCCTCATTCTATCAGCATTTGTTTTATTCTTTTTGTACTGTATCTTAATTCATATACCACGTGCTGCAGGACTGTACGTATTTACTACACATGCGAAAGTGTTTCACAATGAAATAGAACTTGTAAAACTGTATATATTTTTAAAATCTATATATGACGAAGGTTGGAAATTCTGAAGTGTAGTTATGAGATTAATAATAACAACGACTGTGATGATGATTACAATCTACTTTCTAAAACAAAATCGATTATGTCATCGTTACAATAAAGCGTCTCTAACAAAAGAAGGAGGATACTCATGAGTATTCTTCAGTTAGGCGCATGAGCGAGTTGGCTAAACGCCATATTAAACAGTGTTTCATCTATAAAGCGGGATTTCCTCTTTAGCGTATCTCACCATCTCGTTGGAAAAAATAGTTGCATGCACAAGTCAACCCTGAGGGACATTCATCCCTATCGATTGTAAAGAAACTAAAGTGAAAACAAATTGGAAGCCACAGCTTCATATCATTAAGACCTACGCGGTCATCATGGACGATCATGTTCTGCAGTAACACCCGTTGTGGACGACAGTCGTGGTAACATGACGTCTTACTTTTCATTTGTGGAATCCTACACATTGTTGTGACGAAAGACACGGGTTCCTCGCGACGATTAAAGAAAAAGCATTACACTCTTTTCACTTACATTTTCCATGAGCGCCTACAATCTTTTTTAGTCACAATTACATTAATCAGAAAACGCTTCCTCTATTTCGAGAATCACCCACACGTGGTCGAGACACATTTGACAAAAATAGTTTCAGAAAGGTGCATCTGAAGAAGTTGCATGTAATTCTGTTCCTTCGTCTACAAAAGTGACGATATTTTAGGCATCGACCTTGTTCCCCTGAAAGAAATGAAAGAGTGCGCTCTGCAAAATCAATTTATTTGAAAATAATATGTGTGTTCATAGTAGGAATGAATGTTAAGGAAATTAAGCAATATGTGAAATAATAGTATATGGTAATAAACAGTAAGAGACAGTTATACTTCCTAGGTTCTGTTAATAATATACCCTTATTAGTAGCGAAATGAACCGGAATACCATGCAAAGATATTGATCCCCTTCTTCAACTGAACTATGGTTTTATTGACTTTAATCAAACATATTAACTTGGATTTAAGGAGATGGGAAACAATACCTCGAGACTCAACGTACAGATGGTCTAAAATGGATACAAGGACTCAATATGTCCTCCTGTTAGTAATGTTAATATACAATGTCATGACATGATATCAGGAACTGAATTCCTTCGTTATCGCATTTTGTTAGATGACAAAAGGTACAAACGGTAAACCCAGTGGCACTTAAAAAAGAAAAAAAAAGAATGTCCAACTAATTGAAGAAAATACTTGTTTTCAGGAGCTAAAACAAAACCAGTGCGTATCGTCTGTTAAAGATTACCTGTTACATAAACCCACTACATGTATTGTTGAGTCAATTCGTGTGTTCAGATGGGTCCTTGAATTTATCCCAATACACATTTACTCTGCAAAAGCTGATTTTGTATGGAGTACCAGTGTCTGTAAAGCTGAACGAGGGATGCATATGGCACCTTACATCATTCTTAAAGAGAGTGTATTTCACAAGGATGATCAATACATTGGCAGCATTCAGTGTAAACACACCGCGGACACATAAAGCCCAAGGCCACTTCTACTTCCTCATTTCCCACCCACAAGAAGAACATCGTGATTACCCCAAGTATGAATTATGTTCTTAATCTTAGACTGACGTCGGCGTTGAGGTCAAATTACTATATACGCTATTGCAAAGGTTTCAGCGCAGTTCATATGGCTGTGATATGGGGAAAGTGTTGAAAAATCAACGCTTTGTCTCACTAAGTCTTTTACGAGCATTACGCAATTGGGGAATTTCCGATGTTTTGACAATAAAGATTTATTGCTGACAACTAAATCTGTATTTATTCTGACATTCGGTGTGTCTATTGGCAGGCCCATAATGCCATTGTATAACAAAGGCTGGATGTTGCTTAACCAGAGAAAACACGTCATGTGATTCAGCTTATTTGTGCTGGTTTCCAAGTACATTGTTAATGAAAGCGACAAAATCCTTTTCATATTGAATAGAAATCTCTGCTAAAAGCAGAGTGGAACCAGCCACAAACACATGCAAAGGCAAATCAATTGTTCACCTAAAAAGAGAGGAAAATATGGTACATGTCAAAATAGGGAATTGCATCGGGCATAAAATGTTTTTGTCACTGATGCGTCAAATTTGAAGGTGTCCTCCACATGTCTACCATAACCTTTACTGATACCTTGAATGTTGTAACCCTTATAAAACAACTTCTGAGCAAGAATCGTATGACGCTCTGTGAAACCATAGATGCTTTCAATGAGGAAGTCCAGCATTTCACATATTGTTTTCACAGTAAACTTCAGGAGGCATCTGCTTTCATTTTTTACGCTTGTCCTGAACCCCTGAATATAGATATGTAAGTATGTAGTGGTGTACAAAGATGAAAAATCAAATGTTTTGACAGAATGGAACTTGGTTCTTTTCTGAGATTGCAAATAGTCAAGCAAATCCTTTCAGTTTTTGAGAATCCACAAGGTATTAATTCTCAAAATGAAGGTCCTTCCTTGACTGTATTAAGGATTATGGTAAGTCTTTGAGACAGGGATTTGGTGGAACATTTGCTTGATCCAGCAATATATCACTCTTTGTACGAATGTTTATGCTGCTCAGGAGGGATGGACATGTCTTCAGGTATTAGAGTCAAGTCAAAAGTTAATAATGTAGTGATGTTTACATATAATGGTTATGCTATTTGAGGCCTCGGACGTGGTAGCAACTACAAACTTTTCATGTAGGACAGAAGCTCTAGACTTAGAAAATAAAGTACTGATTCTTATAATTAACTACAGTAAAGTACGGTTATAACGAACTCAAAGGGACTACTAATTTAAGTTCGTTATAACCGAAGTTCGTTATGAGCATTTATACAGCATAACTACAGCAAATAGTCGGGACCAAAAAAGTAAGTTCGTTATATTCGTCAGTTCGTTATAAGCGTATTCGTTATAACCGTAGTTTACTGTACATTAGTCCCTGTCTCAGTAGACACGTATCTGTTTCAAATTATCAGATTTAAGTGAATAATACAGTATGGTCCTCGGTTGGTCGAAGGCTAATTTGACAGCATGTTTGATAAATCTACATTGATTCCTCTGTTGTCGTACTTCCAAGGATGGACTACAGCACATCTATCTCCAGACGCATAAGACCACAACGAGGCCAGCTTCACACATATTCAAATTGAACCTTTCGTTATTGCTATTAGCCCGAATTACACTTTTTTATATAAAACATACTGCCCCTGTTTACAAATATGAGGGACACTTTACAATATCTCAGGGTACTGTATTGGAACATTCGAGAATATTTTTATTTCGTTCCGCTTGTCGTTTATAAAAGTTTGCATACATCTTTACAAAGACATAAGACAAGTTAAATTTGACATGCATTTAATGTTCCCCTCATAACTGCAGTATTGAAGCCCCCGAAACCTTCTGTTAATTTGGCGAGTTAGCTAGTAATGGCGGCTGAACAATTCAGAAACCGTTACTAAGGAAGGAGATACCAAAATAGCGTTAGGTATCCGGTATACCGCAATATAGTCCTTGGTTTCATCTCGACGATACTGTGTTTGCAGTTTGGACCACTGTAATCTAAAACATAGAGAGAAATTTGTTTATGTCGAATTGTATTATTATTATAGTTATATTACAGCGCATCACATTCATGGAAGATGGCAGTACTGTCACAATAACGTTGATTATATCCGCTGATTTTATTATTTGTAGGAAGATGTATTTTTCGATATGAATAACACATTCAGTTGGAATAGATTTATAATTTATAAAGCATGTTTATTTACAAAGACACTATGTGCCTTAAACACTTCTATGGAATATCTGTTTTGAAACAACGCTAGGAAACAGTGTCATGCATAATTAACCCAAAGCACAATTGTGCGTTGAAAGGTCAGCTACATCAGTCATGGACATTGACACATTGGAAAATCAGCAAACCAAAAGCAATTACTTCAGCCAAACAATCAAAGAGATTCTCTGATCATTGACAAAACCAGCTCCTTTGTACCAATGTATTTCTTTTTAACCGTATTGTCGTTTGAGCGATAGCAAGAACATTTTAAAAGGAATCATCCACTTTACAAATATCTTGAAATGAAAGCTATTGAAATATCAATTGCTTTTGTGATCAGAAAATTATGCATGTCTTTGATAAAAGAATTTTATCGTTATACAACGTGTTTTCGAAGCCTGCTTGGTACAAATGCTCAATAATTGAAGTATTTTTGTTAATTACCGACCATGCTGTCCCAACGTAATTTGTTCAAACGGTTTATGCATTGATATCTCGACAGCGATGAAAATTAAAACGACAATTGCTAAAGAGTACCCATACATTGTACCGATATATAAGTAACATGAAGAGGAACAGGAAAAACGTAAAAGACAAAATTAAGAATTAACACACAGGGATCTCTGTAAAGTTAACACTCACTGTTCGCGAAACAGGAAAGTATGTCCTTCCATATCAGTAACGGTATCGCGCGTAATAAACGAAGGACCTATTCAGCTGGTCGAGGAAATAGTTCTCTCGGTTAGGATAATTACATGTGTGTAAAGCTCTGAGCAACATGTAGCTGAGTACAACCAATGGCCGTCGGGCATAAGGTGTAGAAAGGCCACCAACAAAAAGAAATTGCTATTGACACACTCTTATTTATCATAAGAATTCATGGTCACTGTACGTGAATGTCCAGAGGAATTGTTGATCACCTCCCACGATCGCCCCGAAACGATGTGTCGCTTGGATAAAGAGTCATTTCGTTGACTCCAGTAACTTTTCCCCAGTGAGGAAGGTCGTTCAAAGGGTCCAGTTAGTGTATGGGTATGACTTCTTACCGGTCTATCACATCTGCATAAGTTTTTATCATAATTTTACCTATTCTTTCATCCTCATTCAGCAAGTGACACCTTTCTACAGCACCCGCGAAAAGTCTTATATTTGTACATGTGTGAGGGAATACTAGTGCATTTAGAAGAATAGCAAGTGCATGTATTCATCAATTTCTATGATGGTTCAGTCACGGTGCTGAATGGAAGATTTGCGGTCAAGTCCCATACTCTTCCATGTTCCAACAATAACAAGGTTGCATTGTTCCAGACGCGCATTATTCATCGAACATGAATACTTCCCACCGAAGTGGCGTATAATAACCATTTAATGACAAGAGCCAATTTATCTTATACAAACAACACTTCGTTTCTGTCGTCAATATTTCACATCTAAGTAAAATGGCTCCGTGTAAAGCAATAGGCTGACCCTAATCTGTCAGATGAAACAGTTCTGCGTCAGGATGGGCCATTTACAATGTGATGAAACGTGATTAGACGCGCACCTAGTTTATCAGTGATCGATGTGGCTTTACAACACCAGCTTACATTGGTGTCTGACCGACGAACACAGCAAATGTCCAGCAACATCAAAGTATAGGAAGCTGTTGGAGAGGGGTGATGCCAGAATTATTGAAAGCGCAAATACTTATATATACTTGATCGAGTTTATGATGACAGTCTACCATGCAGAGATACGATGACATGCATCAGCCAAGTCAGCGAGCCTGACCACCCGATCCAATTTTCGCCTCTTGCGACAAGCATAGTCACTTTTTACGTCAAGCATGTGTTGCCGAAGATCTACTCAACCCCGGATCTTCACGGATCGCATATTCACTTGCACAGCCACATTGCAGATTAAAGTTGACACGAACCAACATTACAGTATACTATACAAACATATCAAACAGGGATTATTTTAACAAAATGTGTAAGAGTCACACTGTGACATATGTATTGAAACGTTAACGTTAGAGAAAATATCGGTCTCGAAAATCTGCCGAAACAGTTTTCAAAATTGTGATGACAATTAAATGTCAAGATCGCTGAAAATTGATGACAGCAGGTGTCAGCTACAAGGGTAAGCATGCCCTCCTCCCCTACCAATTGCTCCCATCACAATTAATTAGCCTAAAAAGAAAGTGTTTAATGCCTGATGCTGCACAACAGTACTCCTGTCATACGACGGCGTCCTTGACCACAAATGTCCTGTTCTACCACTTGCTCACATCATTAACACAAGGAGTACGGAGGTACAGAGGCTGCTATCATGTGGATTTCTATCCACAGATCCACACTGAATATAATTGCTCAGTTGCTTTGATTTCCGCCTCTGGTGGCAAGAGGAGGTGCAGATATTCATTATTGTTGGCATTGTTGAAAGGAATGGCGTACACAGACATGTGTATGTAAAATTGAAATCCGGAGGCCTGTCGGAGAGACCCAAACATAAACGCATATATAGCTGTACATGTACATTGCAGATACCATCAGTGTGGGTGTGGATAAATTTATATGAGGTTCAAGTTCAAACAATTTTACTATCACAATATCAAAACCAAAGTATCGGTTGCGTTTAACTAAATTACATTGTTGTAACTGCCGTGTAAGCACGGTGGATATTTGGTAAGTGAAAATGAATTTATGTCAAGAGACACACAGGTAGGCATTAGTCCAGACTACTACAAGCTGCCACACACACACACACACACACAAGTGCATGTACGTCGCTTTATAATTGCAATAATCTTGGACGCGATGTAAAACCAAATTTCAGCTCACCACCGCCCGGAGAGCGAAAGGTCCGGGGTTCAATCCCTGGCCGCGTCATACCAAAAGATGGTCCTTGTGGAAAGCTTGAGGAAAGCTCAAAGTGATTGATCAGAATCGCACAGTGGCATTTAGTAGTACTTTTTATGATTACGTAAATGTTTTTTGTCGCTTTTATTTATAACAAAAAACATAATCAGGTCAAATCTGTAATTCGACACCAAATTAGTAGGTAACGGGCAAAACTGAAGGACGCAACTCTGCAACACGGATTACGATGCCTTTGACAACAGGGACACCCTCCCCCCCCCCTCTTTTTAAGGAATAGAGCACATATATGTAGGTGATGCTTGAAGCAAATTCCACTAGACTCATATCAGGGAACTTCAGTTGAGCGTTTAAACTTAGAAAATGTACAGGGATATTTCTGATCGACATGCAAGAGCTTTTAGCTTCCAGACAGTTCAAATCCTCAGAGGGCCAACTTCTATCTGCATCGATATCGTAAAACAATGATTGAATCAACACATGCAATTTCTTCCATCCATTACAGACATTTCCTGTCTGCATGAAGGACTGGATTCGTTGTCTCAAGCACCGGGGACTGCATGTATAAGAGGCCTGTCCTTAAATAAGGTTCTGTAACGAACAAGGTCTGTAAGTCTGAGTAGGTTTCTTCTCATTTGATGCATACACTTGCCAGACACATACCATCCTGCCATGAATATATTTACTTACTAATCTATTGTTTACCTTTCACATAAAATGGCATACGTTTGATCATGAGACAGATCCTACCGAAAACAATTCGATCAGGTAAACTTCGAATATATCAAACAATTTATGATCAATGGACGCTTAATATGTCCGAGGGATTGACAGTCATTATGCACGATTCCGATTGTATCATGAAAACATCTTTATGACACTATCAAATAGTGATCATATCTTTAGTTACAACCGATCGAATGTGTGTAATTGTAGATTTACAGAATTTCCTTTTTAGTAAAAAATAATGCGTATTTACACAATTTGTGTTTTATGCAAACATTTTACTGATGATATTTTGGTGAAACTTAAAGAAGCATAATTCACCAATGTCTATTCCCCAAACAACGATAGTGAACAGCTGTTGTTGAAACACGTATCTCAAATATGTTCTCAAGTTTTCTGGTTAGGATAAATTGATTTAGGGAATAACTAAAAGCCAAACAAACGCTACATATATATGTATCACGTCTCTATGATTACAGTATTCATGTGTAGAGTGGCTTTACAACACAATGATCACGACCTGCCCTCCCGGGGAAAACAGTTACGCGTTTGAAACAGAACAATATGTCAATCCTTCATTACCGAGGACCATCTAAAAAGCGATAAGGATTCTATCAGGACTATAAAGTGACATAATCTGAAATGACATATCCAGATAATGAAGTTCGAACATTTGTGTAGGAAATTGTTGCTCATGATGAAAATATGTATACTAGAAATCCATAATTCCACCATAAAGAAAATGTAAAATGTCAGGATTGTGAATTTGTTTTCTGAAAGAGGACTTTTGTTTGAAAGTACAGATGCTTTAATTGAGAAGGCTCACCCATTGTTGTTTTATAAATTGAGAGGTGACATGGGAGCCCAAGTCGTCTAAAGCGCCGATATTCGCTGTGTAGAGTTGTTTTCCTTCGGCGCGCCAGAAACCTAAAAGTATGATCATGGGTTCGAGTGTCGGTTTGCCCTGAATTATTATGCTTTTAAACTTGTCAGCACCATACACGAGCTAGCGAGAAATGTCTAGGGCTTTCCTTCCACGTAAAGCTGACACGCCGTGATAACTGAAATACTGTTTGAAGCTGTAGATAACCAAACACATGCAAATAACTTTGAAGATGTGAAGATAACCTTAACAACTTGGTTTGTGGGATCCTAATAATACTTTTAAGTATCCGCATAAATCATCAAAGCAGATGCAGTTGAGATTTTGTAAATCTGACAATAACGTCAATAGATGCCATAATAACATCATAATGTTTCATCTTTATGTAAACGCAGGTGTCCGTAATATAACATAAAAAAGAATAGACAGTCCTTCGCCAAGATAAAGTGAATGATGTCTCACGTGTTGTAACTTGCATAAAAATATGGTCTCGTTGAGAAACATCATAAGTTGTTCAGACATAACCCATCCAAAATATACATGCAATGCTGGGTGTCATGTGTGTGTATGTAAACATGGTTTAATAATAAATAAATAAAAGTGGCACAACCTTTTCTATAATCGTGAGAGTCCACTGTACAATTCAGACTATTTCACAAGCAAGTGTTGATGAATGTCTGTCAAGTAGTGATGACACCAGTATTATGCCCCATCGGGGGCACCCGAAACAAACACATGCAAAGTCGAGAAAAGATATTCCGCGGATATCTGCAAAATCAGGGGTAAGAACCTGTCCACACAGTGACCTCGGAAAACGTGACCTTGTGATTGTAGTACTTCCAAAAGCGTGTTGTACCTAACTTTGCATCCATGGTCACTAAGGTGGGTCATATTTTCCAAAAATGTCTTGCGGACCTCGTAAAACAAGTTCAAAATCACCACAGATCACCGTAAATCACAACTATATGCATTTTAACACATGAACATACTTCGCCGTCAAGATATAAAACTACTCTATGAACTATATAAGACATGGCAGATTATAGTTTCGCGTTTCGGGTTTGGGGCTAGCACTGCATAGAGGCACTGGTGGCTTAAGTGATGTTGTAAGTCCTACTGAGGAATCATGTAGGAAGCAGAGGTACTGTCAGTCCGAATAGTCCCACGTATGGTGGTCTAGCTTTGGTTGCTTTTGGTCTATGGTTAATAATTCCATAGTAATAACTAAAGTTGAGGATATCAAATGTGTTTTAACTTTGAATTAGTGTGTTTCATATGGAATATATGGGTCATTATGGGATATTTATCAAACTGTTTTATTGCCTTTGTCGACAGGTCATAAATAGAGATTACTACACGAGTGTCTGTCAGATACCATGCATCTTACAACGAGTTGTTTCTAAACGTATCTAACGAGCGAATGCGAGTGACATACACTTTGAAACAACGAGTTGTAAGATAAATGGTATCTGACAAGCACGAGTGCAGTAATTTGTTTCTTACACACCCTAAAATCGCACCTTTTCAGGTTTACGCCATATCTGTGCATTATAAAAAAAATGACGAGAATGCAAACTTGATAAAATCAAAGAACCCGCTCGATGCCGAGTTAAAACTTTTCACTTCAAAGAAATGACCAAATGTGTACAACAATGTTTTCTTCCGTATGACATCACTACCGGTGACAGTCTTTTACAAAATGGCGTGTTAACTGACAACAGTACGCGTGATGTCCAGAGGAGAATTTTCGTTGATTGAGGGATCGTATATACATAAATGTATCGTGTAAGTAATCAAAAATATTCTGACAATCTGGGTACTGTGATTTGTTTTATGTTTTCCAATAAAGTCAAGTGAATTAGTCAGAAATGCAGATAACTACCGTCGTTGTTGTGCATGACTTTCCGTCAGTCATGGCGTCACTCAGGACGGAAACTTTTACGATTTCTGTTGAATTTACTTGATCATTGTAATGTATATATATATCTAATTCTATAATTCGTGCTACGATACACTTCGCATGAATAGTGCCAAACGCGCGAGCCAATGTATGCTATATGAGACGAATGGATAGCTCTAAAAGGAGAAAATGCAACACAGTGTAAAATCTGCTTACATTTCAACAAGTGCAGTTTTCCAAGCACAGCGTTCGTTTCCACACCTAATTTACTTTGTTTGATTTCATCTAGATAATATGTATTCGTGACAAAGACCATTTGCCATTTGATTCTAAAATTCGAAACAGTGTTCAGTGTATTAGTGTGCATAGTTTATTTTGAATTTTATTCGACTTCGAAGTGAGGGTTGTAGATGTGATATCCATGGGGTTCACACTCTAAAAATTCATAACGCTCAACACAGACGGAGGTGAGCATTCGACTAAAGCACGAGCAACTTATCAATGACTAACAATTAGGAAAGTAGTCCGTCATAATCTGACCTCAGGTCATGACCATGGAATAGCCAATCACGAGCCTTGAATTCGATCTCACACATATGGTTGATACCAGTTATCTCAAAGGGGTTCCTCACCCACAGGTCACGATACGGCTGAAATATTGCCGATGTGACGTAAAGCATAAACACACTCACTCACTCACCCACAGGTGTGTAAGAATATTTAATAACATGTTCTCGTCGGTATATGGCTGATATATTGCCAGTGCAATACGAAATATTTACTCACTTACTCACCTTACCTCTAATTATGATTCATCAGAGGTTCTAAATCACAATTTCAACTTCTGATTGAAACAACCGATTTGACACAGGTTTTCCCACAAATACTATTTTGGCGATATCCACTCTACAGGTCACATATAGCTCTGAATTGGAAATGAGGTACATATATTCATATCCTTATAAATACATTGACGTATACCCCTTTCGAACGAAAGCTGGATATGAACTTGCCAGTGGAATGAATACATACCTTGACACACATGGACCACACTTGCAACATGAGCGGTGACGAAACCTCTTTTCATAATTGTTAACTGGCGATTTCTCGACCCGATGCTAGCCAATTGTGAATCTCGCACCAACGTTGTAATATCACAGAATTCATTGAGGTGTGAAGGGTTTAGAATAATTACAACACATGCAAATTCAGTATATCATATCTACTAAGTATGGAGTGAAGCGCGAAGCACTGTGTAGGTTCGAAGATCAGCGACTTTTCTGGATAGAGAATTAACTTTGTTGTCATGGAAGCTCATCTCATTTTCATTTGACAATGGAAGAATCCAGATGTCGTGATGCTGCATGAAGTTCTATGGGAGATAAGTAGTTTCCATGCGTTTTACTGCTGAAAGACACATAGTTGATGTTGGGGAAATAATGCGGAACATGGTGTCTGATGACATGGCAATCACTTGATCGTTCGACCCAGGCTGGATATTTAGTACGTCTCCGTCATGTAGCTGCAATGTTGCTGATTGGGGCGTTATACAAAAAAACACCATAAGACGAAAATGTATAATTAAATTCAATATTACGTTAAATTACACACTTTTGTTTTCCGTTTCTTTCGTTGTTCAGTATATGAACAATTTACAAAACAGAGGTTTTTCCACCACATGTCCATAGTGTGGACATGGCTCAGTGACAACAAAAGTGTGAGGAAATCGTTCCGTGTGATGCCCTGACTTGTCAGTAAAGAGCTCCAGTGAGCAAATGTGTATCCACTTCTATATTGCACTGTCTGCAAGTGTGCATCCAGAAAGTCTATTTCTATGATTTCATTCTAAAACAGTCACATGTACGTGATGCTTGGAGCAAATCACCTGGATTAATGTCTTACTCTGCATGAAAGCTGTAAGCCTTCAGACAGTTCAAATACACAGAGGTCTCATTTTAATCTGTCTTGATATTTCAAAGTTATCATTGAATCGACACATGCTATTTGTAAAGATGTATTACAGTGAGAGTCTCAAGACATTTTCTGTCTGCAAACAGGAAATAGATGAGTAGATTTCTTGTTGATTCATTGTAAATTCAGTTAAATTTAAAACTTGAAATATGTTTGGAATTTAAATAATACTAACTGTGTAACTGTGCCTCATATAGAGTTCAATATATTATATTCTGAAATTAAATAATGCATCTTTCAATACATATTCATTAAGACATCTCCCTCGACTTTAAGAAAGTGATTCCCATTTTGCACATGTTAATACATGGCGCATAATTTGGATGTTTGGACATTTCAAACAACATCCCTCAGGCTGTTTTCAATCATCTGGTGTATTTAAAGCGCCGCCGCTACCTTGCCCGTAGCAGCGCAAATGGTGGTTACTCCCGATATTGACATTGTTAGTTTGAGTTGTTACACCACATCTGTTTTAGGATGTTTCTCCCTGTCTCCGGTAACCTGGTATGGGTTTTGTCAATAGATATGGTATGATAAAACATTGAATTATTATGTTGTTATTTCCAATAACATAACATTAAAATCCACTTAATGAAGCATACATGTAGTTCCTTTCCTCCCACCACCACCACCATCACCACCACCACCACCACCACCACTACTACTACTACTACTACTACTACTACGTTAAACAACAAACAAACAAACAAAAACTACTACATAATGCAGCTATAACATCCAATGACAAAAATAAATTCTCATCACGGGCTCTGCTCCAAGCACTAGAAGGTATTTGCATTCATTGGTACTGGGTACCAATTTGGTGAATGGAGACATCACATATTAAAAATAACCCGGCGTTTTTGTGCGGGGCAGGACCAAATCCCTTGAAATTCTCAGCTGTCAAAGTTGTGGAGCGCAGTCACCTTGTCGCCTACTCTTTATGGCCAGCGTTGCTTCTACTGATTTGTGACGTGTACGCTGTGCACAGGACCACGAGATCATATGCCACCACTGATAGATTGCATTCAGACAACGATACTTGCAGAAATACCATCTATATAAATGGACAGTATTTGACATGATCCTTCAACAAAAACCAATCGTCGTACGAACTGTTCTATTGTATAACTTCGTTTTATATATTGTCCGAAAGTATTCCTGTTGAAACACGATCTATCAAAATAATTGACATAAATAAACTTAGATGAACCAAAATAGTTCTGAAAGCCAATATAATGCCAGAGTTTTGTTGGACAAACTACGTAACTCTATTACCAATCTGCTGCCTGATGAGGAGTAATATCCCAACACTAATCAATATCCAATCCCATCCAATTTAAAAAACCCCCCAAAACCATCATCTGATACGATTCATCTTACATGCGCTGACTCTTGGTCTCAAGGGTGAGCTACATTACAGTAGCATCCCACGAACAGGGGAATGTAAGGCGTAACGGAAATGATTTCACCTCTACCGAAGCATTTGGACTTGTACCGGGATGTGTGGTCAACCAGTCCCTCCTATGTTGCAGATGTAAATGTGTGGATGAGAGCCCAACAAGCCTGTTCATTGTGGTTGAATGATCCTGTTGGTGAATGCTTTGATGTATTTCATCGAATGTTGTTTGATCGGGATAAAACCTTTTCAGCGTAAACATGTCATATGCAGTGCTGTAAGGGATTTTGTAAACGTAAGTTTACCTTCTCCAAATAAAATTTACTAACATGGTTTTGATCATGATAATGAAATAAGAAAGAAAAAATAATAGAGCGAGGACGGGATAATGAAAAGTGATGATACTTATTGACGTAAATCGTTTTTATTTTTAAGTTTAAATGTAAGAACATACTCAAAATGTTATTCGACAACGAAGAGCAGCCTTTACAATAATTATTTAGAATAGATCTATGACGTACATGTAGATGGAGACCTTTTCAGACTTGAGTATGCTCATTGGATTTCCCTGGTGCCATGGCGTCTTGTTCATTTAAAGTGATCAGTGCGTGTCGGTACCTGTATCATGTTTGGCTTCCAACTGTGTTCTTGTTCTGATAACAGTGATGCAAACATGAATTGCCCAGGTTCAATAGTTCCGGTTACGATTACACATATGGGTAGAAAGCGACGTGAAAATAACCTCACCTTCTCACTATTTTCGATGTACCACTCGCAAACATCTCCAGTTTCATACAGTCCCACTTGCATATTTCAGGTTTTTCTTGAAATATTGATGAAGATAACCAAACTTATTTCAGTTGTAAACATCACTATCTGCATCAGCTATAAGATTATATCTGTGTCACACCTGGGGAAAGGACAAATAGGCACGAAGCAGGCGTTCGCATGCGCACCTGTTGTGCTCCCCTCCTTGTTGATCTGTTTCTTTAAGCATATGGATCGGAATTTCTGCTCGGACTAACAAAATCAAAACAAGGGAGTTTGGCCAAGATAGGTAACTTATGATTCCGGTATACTGATATCGTTCAGTGAGGTCAAGTAGCCAATTCCCATTCACTGGTTCATTCACCTGAACTAGAGTTGTAAGACTCGTGAAATCATCCGATCTGTATCATATTCAGATTTCTGTAAAAAGTTTCAGAATGGCAACTACTATTCACAAGAATGTATGACAATAGGGTTGGCTTTCCAATTGTCAACTTAAGCAGCTCCAGTATTTGCAATCTGTGTCCACATTTCACAACTTTTAAGGTACAATCGAGCGTGCTCATTCCGCGAAGATTCTACATGGCGTCTTTCTTAAGCGTCGTTTGATCAGAGTTGGAACGTTGAAGGCCTTAGTAAAGCTATCACGAACACCTGGTGCGATCACTATTTGATAGTGATTCATAAACACATGTCTGTGATATTATCGGTATCGTGCATTCTTATGACTATGGAAAGGGTTAAATGTAGTCTGCTTTTAGATATAAGTTATACCGTCATGTAGCTGCAATGTTGCTGTTTGGCCACATGGGACGTTATACAAAAAACACACCATAAGACGAAAACGTATAATTACATTCAATATTACGTTAAATTACACACTTTAGTTTTCTGTTTCTTTCGTTTCTCAGTATATGAACAATTTACAAAACAGAGGCTTTTCCACCACATGTCCATAGAGTGGACATGGTTCAGTGACAACAAAAGGGTGAGGAAATCGTTCTGTGTGATGCCCTGACTTGTCAGTAAAGATCTCCAGTGAGCAAATGTGTATCCACTTCTATATTGCACTGTCTGCAAGTGTTCATCAAGAAAGTCTATTCCTATGATTTCATTCTAAAACAGTCACATGTACGTGATGCTTGGAGCAAATCACCTGGATTAATGTCTTACTCTGCATAAGAGCTGTAAGCTTTCAGACAGTGTCTCATTTTAATCTGTCTTGATATTTCAAAGTAATCATTGAAACGACACATGCTATTTGTAAAGATGTATTACAGTGAGAGTTTCAAGACATTTTCTGTCTGCAAACAGGAAATAGATGAGTAGATTTCTTGTAGATTCATTGTAAATTCAGTAAAATTTAAAACTTGAAATATAGATGGTATTTATATAATACTAACGGAAAAAAGTAACTGGGCCTCATATAAAGTTCAATAGATTATATTCTGAAATTAAATAAAATTTAAAACTTGAAATATAGATGGTATTTATATAATACTAACGGAAAAAAGTAACTGGGCCTCATATAAAGTTCAATAGATTATATTCTGAAATTAAATAATGCATCTTTCAATACATATTCATTAAGACATCTCCCTCGACTTTAAGAAAGTGATTCCCATTTTGCACATGTTAATACATGGCGCATAATTTGGATGTTTGGACATTTCAAACAACATCCCTCAGGCTGTTTTCAATCATCTGGTGTATTCAAAGCGCCGCCGCTACCTTGCCCGTAGCAGCGCAAATGGTGGTTACTCCCGATATTGACATTGTTAGTTTGAGTTGTTACACCACATCTGTTTTAGGATGTTTCTCCCTGTCTCCGGTAACCTGGTATGGGTTTTGTCAATAGATATGGTATGATAAAACAGTGATTGGATGACGAAGAATATTATGTTGTTATTTCCAATAACATAACATTAAAATCCACTAAATTAAGCTTACATGTAGTTCCTTTCCTACCACTACTACTACTACTACTACTACTACTACTACTACTACTACTACTACTACTACTACGTTAAACAACAAACAAAAACTACTACATAATGCAGCTATAACATCCAATGACAAAAATATTTTTTTCATCACGGGCTTCGCTCCAAGCACTAGACGGTATCTGCATTCATTGGTACTGGGTACCAATTTGGTGAATGGAGACATCACATATTAAAAATAACCCGGCGTTTTTGTGAGGGGCATTACCAAATCCCTTGAAATTCTCAGCTGTCAAAGTTGTGGAGCGCAGTCACCTTGTCGCCTACTCTTTATGGCCAGCGTTGCTTCTACTGCTTTGTGGCGTGCACGCTGTGCACAGGACCACGAGATCATATGCCACCACTGACAGATTGCATTCAGACAACGATACTTGCAGAAATACCATCTATATATATGGACAGTATTTGACATGATCCTTCAACAAAAACCAATCGTTGTACGAACTGTTCTATAACTTCGTTTCGTATATTGTCCGAAAGTATTCCTGTTGAAACACGATCTATCAAAATAATTGACATAAATAAACTTAGATGAACCAAAATAGTTCTGAAAGCCAATATAATGCCAGAGTTTTGTTGGACAAACTACGTAACTCTATTACCAATCTGCTGCCTGATGAGGAGTAATATCCCAACACTAATCAATATCCAACCCCATCCAATTTAAAAAAAACCCCAAAACCATCATCTGATACGATTCATCTTACATGCGCTGACTCTTGGTCTCAAGGGTGAGCTACATTACAGTAGCATCCCACGAACAGGGGAATGTAAGGCGTAACGGAAATGATTTCACCTCTACAGAAGCATTTGGACTTGTACCGGGATGTGTGGTCAACCAGTCCCTCCTATGTTGCAGATGTAAATGTGTGGATGAGAGCCCAACAAGCCTGTTCATTGTGGTTGAATGATCCTGTTGGTGAATGCTTTGATGTTTTTCATCGAATGTTGTTTGATCGGGATAAAACCTTTTCAGCGTAAACATGTCATATGCAGTGCTGTAAGGGATTTTGTAAACGTAAGTTGACCTTCTCCAAAAAAAAAATTACTAACATGGTTTTGATCATGATAATGAAATAAGAAAGGAAAAATAGTAATAGAGCGAGGACGGGATAATGAAAAGTGATGATACTAATTGACGTAAATCGTTTTATTTTAAGTTTAAATGTTAGAACATACTCAAATGTTATTCGACAACGAAGAGCAGCCTTTACAATAATTATTTAGAATAGATCTATGACCTAAATGGAGACCTTTTCAGACTTGAGTATGCTCATCGGTTATCCCTGGCGTCATAACGTCTTGTTCATTTATAGTGATCAGTGCGTGTCGGTACCTGTATCATGTTTGGCTTCCAACTGTGTTCTTGTTCTGATAACAGTGATGCAAACATGAATTGTCCAGGTCCAATAGTCCCGGTTACCATTACACATATGGGTAGAAAGCGACGTGAAAATAACCTCACCTTCTCACTATTTTCGATGTACCACTCGCAAACATCTCCAGTTTCATACATTCCCACTTGCATATTTATATTGCGAAGATTATATCTGTGTCACACCTGGGGAAAGGACAAATAGGCACGAAGCAGGCGTTCGCATGCGCACCTGTTGTGCTCCCCTCCTTGTTGATCTGTTTCTTTAAGCATATGGATCGGAATTTCTGCTCGGACTAACAAAATCAAAACAAGGGAGTTTGGCCAAGATAGGTAACTTATGATTCCGGTATACTGATATCGTTCAGTGAGGTCAAGTAGCCAATTCCCATTCACTGGTTCATTCACCTGAACTAGAGTTGTAAGACTCGTGAAATCATCCGATCTGTATCATATTCAGATTTCTGTAAAAAGATTCAGAATGGCAACTACTATTCACAAGAATGTATGACAATAAGTTTGGCTTTCCAATTGTCAACTTCAGCAGCTCCAGTATTTGCAATCTGTGTCCACATTTCACAACTTTTAAGGTACAATCGAGCGTGCTTATTCCGCGAAGATTCTACATGGCGCCTTGCTTAAGCGTTGTTTGATCGGAGTTGGATGTTGAAGGCCTTAGTAAAGCTTTCGCGAACACCTGGTGCTATCACTATTTGATAGTGATTCATAAACACATGTCTGTGATATTATTGACATCGTGCATTGTTATGATTATGGAAAGGGTTAAATGTAGTCTGTTTTGAGATATAAGTGATACTGGGATCACAGTGATCATATAATATTTTCCAGAAATATGTCACTCTATTTGTTATGGTCCTGCACATTGTCTCCTTTGCAGAGTGAATAGAGTGGGCCACGATAATGATACATTATTCCTTCATTAATATATGAGATTGTCGTTCTGAAGACAAGACAATGTTTTTTCTCGTGCTGAGGAAACAACTTAAAGACCTTGAATAACATCTTTTCTAACAGCTAATTTCCGAAACTAATAGAGTCTAGGAATAGATTCCAAATCCAATTTGCTGGGAATATACTACATTTGCTTGCGTTTAATGAAGATAGGGTGCACCATGATTCCCACCATTCTAAGCCTTGAATCCATATTCAGTATGTATGAAAACGTTGGTGCAAACCACTGAATAAAGTTGTTTCAAATTCCGCGTAAATAGAATATAGATTATTAATAGGGGATACATGTGTTCACATGCATAAATGCATGTGAAAAATTTACCAACCCCTTTATCTGAAGGTGACCTTACCAATTTCCAAATAGGCGAACTGTAGTGATGCATATTGATACAAAGGACCCATCCAGTAACAGCGACCGCACCCATATACTGGTTAAACATAGCATGAAAGTGATCGAGTAACTTGTAAATCATAAGCTTTAAGAGGAATTTGAAAGATTCTGCTTGTGAAAATCAAAACTTACTCCATGTTTTATGCATATAAATTGTTGGTATAACATCCATTTTAAATATACATATGTATTATCAAAATAGAAACCTTTCCATTTGCAACGTAGTAGTGAAGCAATAAACATAATGGATTTTTTTACAGGTAAATGTCATTGTGTCAAACTTCAGTAAGTCATGTCAATTGCTTTGTATACGTGTACATATACATGTACGTGGCTGCTCAACACTCATTGCTTTATAAATGTGTAACAGGAAAACTTGGAATGAAAAACACCACTGGCATAAAAGCATACATGTACATAACCATGACAAGTAACTTATGAACATTTGCCTACATTCACATTTCAATCTAGATAGAGGGAAGAGGGAGTGTTTCAAGAAATAAGTGTCTTTGTATATTAAATACATGGGACAAAATTCATCGTGAACACCTTCCTAAAGTATGACAGTGAGTATAAGCTCATTGTCAGTATTTGTATATTGCATGGGCATTATCCATCTACCATGTCGACCTCCTATGTCTTGGAATATGTCCAGGAAATTCTATGATGTTGTTTCAGTTGATGATCGATACTAGTTGACATTTGCCTCAGACCAATCTGTTTAAATAAATGTCCTCACACAAATCCATACATACTGTTTAGTGTGAAATAAACACATTTTCTCCACGGGCGGTACCTTCCAGATATACAACAGCGTTAATCTCGTCCTTGAGAGGAATGACTTGCACTGAAATCCATCATGAACTGCATCTTAAATCACGTTTCTGGTTGCATTTTAGTTGATATTGATTTTTGTGGGGTCACTGTGTCCACTGGGTCATAAAGTGATGAACTTGTTTGATTTTATGTGGAAGACAGTGTCATAACCCGAGGTTATATTCTTATATAAGTTGTAGTTTGAGCTAAATATTATATTTTTATGTTTTAGCTCTGAAACACTGATTCACTGATGCATTCCGATAAAATGGTTGATGAACCCGTGTGCACGAATTGCTATTTTGGCAGATTATACTATAAATGTTCTGTTATGTTTTCTATTTATGTTAATTGATGTACCGATTATGATGTATTATTAGGGTTATTCACTGGCATGACATTTTACATACAATGCATTCATAACATCACAGGTTAGTTTCTGTGTGTTTGTCTTTTCTTAAATATGTGAGTGAGTGAGATAATGCTTTACGTCACATCGGCAATATTTCAGCCATATCGTGACTTAAATATGTGAACATAATACCACAATTAATACGAACTTGGTTAAAACTCCAACCAAATTACGCACCACACATGTACGATAATCTGTTTGATTGATCGCTAGGTAAATTCTTTTGACAGCAAATCTAATCGTGTTTGCAATGAATTGTCCTGATCTTAACATGGTTGACAACAATACCAAAGAGAAGAATCGATATCCAAATCAACAAAGAGCAGTTTACCCGAGAGACGTCAGTGAGATATTAGAAACACCTTTTTATATTCATACTTGTTACTTTAAACCAATTATCACGTGGATACGTGATACAATTTGAACAAAGCCTTCATTTTGTATGCACTTTTTGAAGTGATGTTTTGCATTCTTTACTGTTTGCCATTACTACAATTTATCTTGATTTCACATGGAATGGTATGAAGCTAAAAATTAAGTCGTGTTATTTGTAGAAAAACAAAACAGAAACAGATCTGGCTTTAGTAAACATTAAATATCTTGGGGGAAACAATCCATCTTGGGGCAAAAGCCTTTTCACGAAAGGGGCTGAAAGGTTCTGAGTTTATCTATGATGGACTGTGTTAAAGGAATTGGTTGCTAATATATTTCAACACCATCCCCTCAAAAGTCCAGACACTTTAACCAACGTGGTTGGATACCACTAGTGCAGAGGCTCCCCCCGGTAGCGTAAAACATCCCCAGCAGCAGAAATGACTGCATTATCGTTTGCATAATGCTTGCCAGATAGTTTTTTCTTTACGTTTCAGATGAAGAGGAAATCTGGTGAATACGGAGGATTTTCAACGAGATTAAAGCCAAAATCATGCAGACAAGACAAGCCTGGGCAATGCACAGTTGCATTGTTCACGTGGAACAGCACACCTTTATTGAGTATTACCTTGACCTTGCCCAAGCAGATGCGCATAATATTTGCCATTAAGATGACTTGTCGGGAGGTGGTCAAACAGTATGGTGGAACAGACTTTGCCTTCTTCTTCTTCCTAGGAGGAGGGGGAGGAGGAGGCGGGGTAGGAGACGTCAGATGTTGTTTAGTCTCTGCCTGACAGTTGTGAACTTGACACTCGTCGATGGTGATGAACCTGCTCTGGAGTCAAGCGTGTAATGCCCAGTTCATTCCTCAGAATCAGCTCACCTTTCTCATGAGTAATGTTTTACTGTCTTTGCTATGTGACGTTTGTTGAGTCGTTGATCATATCACGCATTTTTGCAACACTTTCCAACTCTTTAGCAACAGTGAGTGAGTGAGTGAGTGAGATTTTACGCCGCTTCTAGCAATATTCTAGAAATACACGAGAAATGGGCTTCATACATTGTACCCATGTGGGGAATTGAACACGGGTCTTCGGCGTGACGAGCGAAGGCTTTAACCAGAAGGCTTCCCCACCGCCCCCGATGCCTGCAGACATATGCTGAGTTGTGTATTTGGTTCAAATGTATGGAAGGTAGTGGACTTAATACACCCAACCTGTTAAGGGTACACTGTAACCCGTCGTTGTTTGGCTCAGAACTTTTTAGCCACCGTCACGCGGCTACACATCATGCCAAAAGATCAAAAGTGGGGATTGGCAAAAGAAGTTTAACTTCAGGTATATCGATTTTCTGATTTCGATCAATAACGGTCAAATAGCCAGTTCCCTTCAACTTATTTACCCACCTGAACTAGAAAGAAAAGACACAATGAGGTCTTTGCATAAAGATTCAGAGAGACAAAACACCCTTTACAAGACTGTATGACAAGATCGATGACTTCAACTTTCCAATAGTCACATTGTCCATGAGCGCTTGCCTTTGGTGTCTACATTTCACAACTTTGGAGGCACAATCGAACATACTCTTTCGACGACATGACAGTCATTCATAAACACATGCTCATGATATAGTAGGAATCGTAGAATGGATAGTGGTTTTAGAAGAGATTTCTTACAGATATAGAAAGGGTTTTGTCGCTTCTATTTCTTTGAAACAGTGACGGTTCCACTTGTTTAAAAGGGGCTATGCATATGAAATACATCACGAAACGAGTTGGAATGGATGTCATCTAATGCACGTTCAATACACTGATAAGATGCTTTTAAATATATTTTCGGATATAACTTTTGATTTCTATATCTAAACTGAAAACGTAAAATTGGGATGGTTCTGTTATCATTCAGAAAGTAAAATAACATATTACATGATAAATGTTAAACTCTCATGATTATATGCCTCTATGCAACCATGCAGTACTACACTGTGTTTAAGTAAGTAAAAAGTAGTTATTTTCGAAGTAAGGTCCTCGAATTAGAATAAAAAAACATGCATTTTCTTAGTTATCACTCTTCGTTAGGTCATTTCTAGCCAAACAGAAACAGGCCTCAAGATGAGCAAACAATTATAATTGAGGTGATGTTATTTAAAGAGAAAGAAGAAATGTCAACCAGAAGAATTTATACAGCTGAAAAATGTTCCAAACATCAAATGTCAGAGAATGTAACAGTAATTGCTTCAGATATACAAATTCGAAATAAAAGTTTCTTTCTGATCAATTTTATGAAACCACCATGGATGAACAATCCCTGCACCATATTGAGCGCGTCGTCAAATGTCTTCTCCTCAAACGATAGTCTTCATAAGTCAAGAAAGTAAAAAACGATTGATTTCTCATTCGAACTGAGATCTATGACCTATAAAAGGGATATTTTATGGAACTTGTGAAGCATGGGTCTGTCATAACTCATTTGCATTTGGAAGGAGCGCACCGTTGTTCGCTATTGTACCTTCAGGCACTGTTCTTTCCATGCAATATATATTTTATCCATGGCAGTTCAATGTTTGGACTTGATTCTCGTTGTTTTTTTTGTACATCACAATTGCCTTTGAATATGATATCTGTTAAAAGGGCTCATGTGTGTAATATTGTTTTATTAAATTCATTATCTACACTTTCTCTACATACTGTGAATATTGCCTAGCACCAATCCAGCGTGAAAAGGTCGTACGGCGATAGCTGGTGTTTTGATTTGTGGCTGTGCGTTCTCTGTGTTCAGGAATTAATATGGTATGATTTCCATTTCAACTATTTTGTTTGAAATAGTTACATCAAGCATTCGCATGTTCAAAAAATGAAATCACAATTATGGCTTTGTATTAAGGAATAGGCTAAACCCATTTAATCGCCGAATGATATATCAAACACAGGATAACCTTGAACTTATTAACAAAATAATATCAATTTTGTTTTAAAAAAAACACCCAACAGTGTTTAAAAGGTTAGAAAATTTGCCAAAGACATTGACATATGAATTCATCACCCCAAAACAGACACAATTGCAGACAAATAATGTTACGTGTCATGTGTGATGACTTTCATTTTGTACAGCGGGTGTGAAGAGCGTAGCGTCACCTTTCAACAATCAAAGAGACTCTGAAACCATTGAAGTCGTCAGTTCTTTTTTATGACCTCGCTTCTTTATTGCAAGTCTGACGTTTGAGTGATCATCTGTAAATGTATTTATGTATTTTCAAATCTTTAAATTATTTTCAAAGAATGACAGGTACATGTAGTTGTACTGTCAATTAAGTTGGTATTTGATGATAAAATGCCAATATTACATGAAGGATTATATAATTACATGCTGCAAACGTGTCTGTTTCTAGTTTTACTGTACACTTCTAGTTCGGGGTCTATGAGAAGTAATAACGATACAATTATTAACATTTGCTGTTTGGCCTAGCCTCTATTCTCTAGAACATAACTTGTTTAATACGAAGTGCACTGTCAGAACTTTACTCACCTCGTATCATCATTATTTGATAGTTATTCATAAACATATGCTTACGATATAGTCGGAATCGTACATTGGACTTTAGCGGACATTTCTCATGACTATGATGATGATGATCTTGTCGCTTTTGTTTAAAATAGGTACACTGTCAGATGTGTTCTCATGTGCATGTATGTGAAGCTCTGCAAAACATATAAAACATTCGGATGACTCGCAGATAGGTATTCAGCTTATCTGCACGCAGATAACGCATCATCCTCATTTGTGCAATGCCAAAGTAACATTTTGTAGGCGCTTGTTATTTTTAACAATTTTAATTTTAACAATTACTGCTCAATTCACAACTTGTCAAAGTTACAATTCATCTGTGGGCATGCAGGAGTAAAATCATTCAACCCATGTTGTCCCAACACACATGGTTGTCTTATCCAGACTCAATCGCCGTAACATAGCAGGAATATGCTGACTGTGCTGTTCAACAATATTCAGTTACTCAGTCACTTCCGATAATGCTTGACATTAAAAATGTAAAAGTAAACGATCATGACCCATATGTTGTTGAAATGCAATCGACAAAAAACAAAGTACGAAATTCTACAATGATTTGCGTGTGTTTCTTTCAAAAGGCCATCTGAGTGTGCCGATATTTTCACAATTTGGTTTCAGAGTTCATGTTGGAATATGTCTCAATTATTTATTTAGCGATATACAACCTTCGAATTGCTTCCTGGTGACCCTCTTATCAAGTTAAATGACATTCTACAGGTACTAGAATTGATAGTAAGGGTAAGACACAATGGCATTCCTGATTTCAACGAATAATTAGGCTCACCTACATTAAAGGAAAAGAGTATACAGACATGTAGCCATGCACGTACTAATCCCCAACCATATAGTGATATCCGTAGAAAGATTGTGAAAAGTACATAAATCCCATATCCTGTTACAGACAACACTGTCCTCATAGTGATCACACTGTCTTGGACACACTCTCCACTACCTTCACACTGGATTATTCAATTTCCTCAAATCCGATAATAAAGGAACAGGCAAATTAAGGACGTCACGTCTGTGCTTGAAGCAACTATTCTAGATATACTTTATACACAGACATAAACTGTATTGAATTATCTGAGTATTGTCCCGTAGGCTATCATAGTAATTGTCACTTTCAGACGGTTCTGCATCACATAGACACCCATTGTCTGAAGAACATTTAATATCAAAGGCTCATTACCCTGGAGCCATGACATATATATGCCTTGAAACACTTAATTGTTGTTATTTATAAGATGCTTATCCTAATTGTTAATCCCCATTTTTCCGTACATCGACCGTCTGTCATCCTGAACGAGATGTGCAAGTATTTCACTGATGAATTACTGTTTACATTTATATTTATTACTTACTAAATGTCAGGTGACCTTGGCTATATAAGCCTTGGTCCAGAGAGATTGAGAGGAAGAAGAAAGGTCTTACCCTTAGCCTAGCTAGGGTTAGGCTGGGTGCTCCGGGGCACCTAGACAACAACCACTACCACTATGTGCTGACCTGGCACATAGTGTCTTTTGTATGTATATATCTACACGTATAAAGTAAAACTGTATATACCGCAAGCCATCGTCTCCAAGTTGTCACTTCCTACTGAGAACCTTACGCCGGCCCCTTGCATATACGAGTATGAAAATTATTCATTAATCAACGTCAGACCGACACGCGTTGTTAGATACAACAAACCGATACTTGAGCTCGAGTCCACAGCGTTATGAATTAACATTTCCAAAATGTTTTCTGTCCACATCAAATGTTATATTTGGGATCACACTTTCTGCGTTAAGTACAGATTCTCGTTCTTTTGTTAAATTTGTTGCATTTGACCACTTTCTAAATGGCATTGTGTGTTTCGGCCATTAGAACCATGCAAATGTCAGAGAGGTACGTAACTAGACTACCATTTGCCGGACTTTCATTTTTGTGGAAGCCTCGGTGGCTGAGTGGGTTAGATCGCTGACTTTGTGTGCTGGCGATTAGGTGCCTCACTCTGGCAGTCTGGGTTCGAATCCCAGACGGGACTCAACCCCCAAAAGTACGAGAATCTGTACTTAACGCAGAAAGTGTTATCCCAAATATAACATTTGTTACACATCAAATAGGACAATATACAAGTATTCACAGACTATATTTGTGTATAGCCTATTGCCTTAACTCCTACTCATTTCCTACTCGTTTCACGATATATACGAAAGGGAAATTGGCACTATTTCTTCCTGGGTATTTATCTGGCTGTTGGCAGATTTGGATAATCATATCTTATCCAAAAGTGGCATCAGGCACTTTCTACCGAACTGGTTTTTTTGGGTCATGCATGTGCATACACGTTTACCATACACTACAATTATGGTAGTCACATATGTGTGTTATTTGCAGTAATATGTGAGTGAAATGGATGCCGCTGACAAATTCAGATACATTTTATGTTTATGTTTATTGAATAGGGCCCAGGTACCATGATCAAATGATCTTGGTAGATGGGAGAACAAATGATCCCAAATAACGTTTATAATAGGGTAGCCATTTATTTTAATGTTAATAGGAGGTATTTTGTCAACTCTGGTTGCCTTGGACAATTGTTAAACCTCTTTCGGTGAGACAGGCCATCACGTACATGTACTCGACAAAACTGGCAACAGCTGAACCATCATCCGTATGAATTATTTTGTAAACTCATATAAGGAAGAGTTATAGGAAACATTCTCATCCAAATTGAATGAAATCCAAATACCTATCTTAAAACCTTTAAGACATCGCTTTTGGGTAGCAATATTCTTCACATTAAAAGCTGATATGTAATGGAAAAAAATGCAGAAGTCAATGCAGGCCTTACCCTAGGTTATTGTGAGAGTAAATGAACTAAATATACGGGCTAAAACCACAATTTGTATGTAGCTTGTCATGATGAATGCCAGCTCCATTAGTGCGAGTCAGAAGAAAAATTCTTTCTTCATTATAGACATTCCATTAACCTAGGACGGATATCAACTGATTACAACCTTTTGTATCCTCAATGTGGAACAAGATGAGGGACGTAGGTCAACAATTAGATTACGCATAGACAGAAAAACAAGCTTCATCCTTGACATGTACACTCGTATCACACTGTTTTAGCACAACGCGCCTGTGCACAAGTCACGGTGGTTGCAGCTACAGATAGTGACTTTGAATTAATTCCCAGTGCCCCTGACTCTCCTGACCTAGCGCCTTCTGTCATTTATCTGTTACCTATATTCCAACCACTTTTGTGTCGTAGGGTTTTACCAGGATTGTTATAGGGGGTAGCCTCCGTCGAGGCCTTTTACGGGACCAAGATGGAAAACAGGGTCAACAAAGCTTTAGAAAACATTTTTTTTTTTTTAACTAAACCCATTATTGTATTGAAGTCAAAGACGATTATATTGAAACTGGTGTGCGCATATTATTGATTCTTGACATTTTTTAATGCGAGATAACAAACGGGTCTATTTGCCCTCGAACATACATGTGGAAAAATGATGTGCCAAAATATGTCGATTTGTGGACACCTTTTCAGACAATTATAGCTTCCTTTATCATATAATTTGCATCACTTTTTTTTGTATGTTTATGCAAATTGAATCTGTTTAGGTGGATATTCGGTGGATAGGGTTATGTTCTGGCTTTGGCGTTTTATACTTATAACAATATCATTAAGTATTAAGCATTTACGTTTCCAACTCAGTCATAAGGTCATCTGGGGGGTATCAGCTGCGTAATGTCCAGACAAACCCCTGCATTAACACGTCAGTGGTGCATTCCTGCTGTTTTGACTGCCTTGGAATCGATATTCACACTACCCTTTGATAAACCTTTGTGCATGTACCAGCAGGTTATCTAATGCATTACCAAACTCGGTTAAAACTCATAAAATGGTTACCACAACGCATAACAGATGTACTTTGCCTCACTGATTGATCGCAAGGTAAACCCTAACAAAAGGTCTCCGATAGACGTCCATGAAGAACTGGTAACTTGCGTTTTATTGTAATTACTTTAACTTCAAACCAGTTATCAGGTGGATGGGACAATTTGGACAAAGCCGTCGATCTGTAGGTGCTCTGTTAGAAGTAATGTGTTACTAACATGTATCATTCTATCACGTTGTACAATGTCGATTACATAACGTTAGTCGGAGAAACAGGACGTGTTATTTTGTTCGGAAACATATTACCCTACGCTATTGAGCAGTGATAGTTGACTGTACTGATTGCATATGTTTGAAGGTTTGCTAATTTTCGCGAATTCATATAATTGTCACCACTATTTTGCCTTTTACGGCCAGTGGAATCTGTGTGAGCAGTTAATTGAAAGTGAGCGTTCTCTGACGTTGAATCGGCATGCCATGAGCAACATATCATTATTGATTTACAAATGCAGTTGGAATAACTTGCAATAACCTGGAATCTATAACATTTGGATAATTTTCAAAAATACAAGGTGAAATACATGTATATGCTTTCCATTCAGTTATGACATGAAATTTATCCTCAAATAAACCCCTGTTACACAATTCACACGTACCACTTAGTCGTACAAAGCTTTTGCATTTTATTATGGCAATGCAACCGTAATACATTGAAAACATAAATACCATCTGAAAGAGGAAGCACCGGGCTGAACATGACAATCAACACAACCTGTTGGAGGTTTATTGCATTGTAAGGGTGCAAACAACCAAGAGAGACAACGGGGGTTATAGAAAAATATGAACGTTTGAGATGACATGATCACTTATGGGACAAGCCCACACGATTGGTCAAACATTCGTTTATACGCCATGGCATGATCCGAATCAATCTCCCAATGACAAGTTGAGGGAGTCTTGTCCACTCCTCTTGCAGCGCCTTTCCCTGTGCGGTTAACGTATCGGGTTGCAATTGACATCTGTGTACATCCCGAAATCTGTCACGTTGCTTAAGTTGACGCTTGGCGACTCCCCCAGTTTCTTCGCTCTGAACACCATTGCTGTCAGACTAGAAATCGTCGATTTGTTATCGGTGGTACCACACATGAGAACAACTGCAAGCAGACGATTTCTAATCGTCTGGTCAGTAACTTGAACTCGAGATTTGATGTACTGTTTGGGCTTAACTTCTTAAAGCCTTGCTTCTGATTAATCAATCCAGAACTTATTTTATTTCACTGGTTACCTTGACGTCACAATCAAATGATATCACTGATGGCTCTGCTACTGAAGCTGTTGGCAGTATTTTTTACATTTAAGACACTGCTTATTACTGTCTACAAACTGAACAAATTGGAAGAATGATGTTGGATGATAAATAAAACCTCACCCTCGTGTCTTTTGAAATCAAATATTTCATATCAAAAGACGCGAGGGTGAGAGTCTCTGTATATCAATATCTGTGGACACGGTGTTGCATACATTGTTAGGATGATGTGGTGTTCTGTTTCAGAAATAACTTTCTATATAACACTTGGATCGTGTTATCCCTAATGTAGTAAGCACGAAAAGGCAAAACGTACATGTCACATGGTAATAGTTAAACTGTCATTGAAATCAAAGGCATATTTGATGCCATGAACTATCAGAAGTGGGCAGTTTATAAAGTAAAAGGGCTCAAGATTATAGTTGATTAAGTTTATAAGTACTGTCATTTCATAATTACTTATCCTAAGATATCATGTAAAATGCGTGCGGAGCTAACCCTAGTACTCGGTCCGAATTCTTTAACCTCACTCACTGTTGGAAACATCTAGGTCATCATACATTTAGCGCCAAACCAGCGATAAATGGTCGTGAGGCGGTAGCTGTTATCATAATTCGTGTGATCCTTCGCGTTCTCAGCTGGTGGAGCTTGAAGAGATATATGTGTACATTGGCAAAGTGAAATTCCCCATCATCATCAACATCATGATAGAACATCATGCTGCGGCCATCTCGAAACCCGGAATGCCAACAACGACTCATCCTTCAAGCCACATTGTGACGGAATGATTCCATGTCATACACATAGCTCCCCACCCGTGAAGATCCGGGGTAGAATTATATAGGTCTTCAGCAATCCAAGCTTGCCGTAAAAAGGGAATATGTTTTACGTAAGAGGCGATTAACGTGATCAGGTGGTCAGGCTAGCTGACTTGGTTGATACATGTCATCGTATCCCAATTGTGTGGATCGATGTTCATGATGTCAATCACCCGATTATTTACAGACCACTGGAATATTGCTGAGTGTGGCGTTTAACAACAAACATACAAACAAACACATAGCTCCCTTTCACAAGGCTCCAGAAGACCCATCCTGATCTGCACGATTGATGTCCGCCATTACTCTAACGTGGAAGATTTCAGCCACATTGTTTGTGGTGGCGTGAGGGAGAAGGGATGTATCATGCCTATGACTATCATTATCGAACGTATACTTTACAAAGCCAGAAGAACTTACATATATAGATCCTGCCGGACCGTTTTTAGCCTTTTTCTAGTGTTGGTGACAGAACCTTTTTTCAGTTTTCTTAACACCACGGGTCAATCAAACATCACTCATTTGCAAAGAAAGTGATAGATTAGGTCAATCATTTCAGACATTTTGAGACGATAGCTAGAAAACGTACACATTAAATGTAGACAACATCTTTTTGCAAAAAGCATGGACTTCCTACGTTAACATTTTTGCACATTTATTGCTAAAGAAACATTTCATGAGCACAGAATCAGGTCTCAAGAGCGGGCTAATGCATGGATATATTGGCAGCATCATTACTTTAATGGGAGATTTATTCCGTGACAGCACAGTTTCTAACTTCGATAAAGAGAACAACTCAGAAAATTGCGTTGCCACAGACAAAAGCTCGAAAAGAGAAACACGGAATAACATTAACCTTTTCTTGATTTATTGTATATGCACAAACCATGGTGTACTTGGCCCCAAGTATTTGCCTGGCATTAGAGTTCTCACCATATTCCTGTGGTGCATGATTGATTTTTCAAGCAATTATGAACAAGCAGTTTTTTTTGCATTAAAAAATGAAAACGTAAGTCAAGTGAGACGTGACATTCAGGTATGTAAATTGGTATGATTTGTTTTAGATTCTTGGAAGAACAAGAAGGAAGGAGTGTTACAGTGATGAAATGCGTTAATAAGTACTCAACTCCTTGTTCTTACGTGATATCAATGTGAGGAGTTATTATTCCGACGATAATTACGAAAGGATCCGCACTCAATTTGGAGATAACAGGAAACATTCAGGAGCTCACCAGAAAGTCATGTTGGAAATCGTTAAAGAGACCCACTGTTGGAAACCTTCGTGGTCATAATTTTCATATTTCACATTCATATGATGGTGTAAAAGTATTTACTGCAAACGAGTTTATGTCAGAATTATTTGTTGGATTAAATCTATTACTTACAATTCATGATCATCTTTACCCCGTGGCTATTGCTTAACCTTAAGCCTGCTGAATTGTTTTAGCATAAGAGGCTGTAAAGAGGGTGGACGATTTCAAACAGTCGGTGTTTCATTAAACAAGGGCCAATTGAAGAAATATTTTGCACATTTATTTCTGATAGAAAAATACATATTACTATGAATAAATTGTCTTATATTTTGAATCATACCAATGTTAAGACCAAAGCGAACACAAAATTTGTAAATTTTCGTGATCTTGCCTGAATTAAGTTATTGAAGGTGGTTTTCGCTTCATGTTAGGAACCTTTTCAAATCATTAAATTTGTGCAAATTGATTTCAATAATCTTATCACCGACATCTTAATTTTAACTCAGTATACATTCGATGTTTTTTATTGGCAAATAACAGCGCGATGGTAAATTATGAACCATTTCAGTAATTTTATTATCCAAACGTTAAACAGAAAAAACCTAAAATTTCGAGGTCATCACGTCAGTTGCAGAAATACGAACATTCGGGTTGATCTAACGTGTCACGTTATAAAATGTGCAAGAAACAATTAATGACACACAAATATTCACCAATCCTAATTTCAAATGTTTTGGTGGAATATTTACGACGTACGGAAGTACAAATACCGTGTCATGATGCGAGCAGACGTTCGAAAATCAAACAAGGCGCGCTTCGCCCGACCTCGGCATAACTTAATGCTATTTTAATATCAATAAAGTTTACATTGCTTCATATATATGTCTTGCCGAAAGTTGACGATCTTCTCAATCGAAGAATGTTTCATTTGTCATTTTTCGTTTAATATGACGAGAGATTCTACCTTTATCACACATCTATCGATTCTAGCATGATTTTAGGGCAATTTCACGGAGCATTTTAAAATGTATTCAATAAATATTAAGACCGCCATGATTGCGTAGTATTAATGATAGATTTGTTAATGTTTAATTATTTACAGCTGTTAACAGCTTCTAAAATATTAAGTTATATATTTTAAAATTAGTAGCTTCTTTCCACAGTGTACAATATGTATGGACACTAAATATTGGTCTTTGAAATCAGCACAGTGTAACTGACCAAACTTCAATTATTATCTTTAGTTTAAAGATAGTTTATTCAACAATTATAATCTTTCATGTAAACATCAAATATGTGAAAAAGAAACTATTTGATGTCTTTATTCAAGTTTAGTATTCCATGAAAAATAAAGAAATACATATGATCCTTATGAACATATACATACACAACTCATGTGGACATATATCTTTTGTATGAAGTGGCTTGTTTCCAAACAAAACATACAAATATACGTACATTGACAATTCTTGCACTTCTGTTCTGTTGCAGAAAGGTGCATTGAAATATCTTGCCTTTATATTTGTACAGGTTCTCACCAATGAAATAATGTGTAATTAGTCTGGCAGGACTTTCCAGGTTTGTTGCAGTATGCTTAGGTGTTTGACAGTGACGCCCATGCATGTCCTCTAAAGGAACATGAACCATTGTGAAATGTGATCAACAGGTTTTCGTCTATCAGTCAATGTGATGTACAAAAATTCCAAATCAATACAGATCATCACCAGCTTTGGATCTGACATCTTTGATCATTTGATGGGTTTCTGAATATCCAATCAGAAGAGGTCCTTATCATGTTCCATGTGCCTTCTGGGTGGAGTGAAAAGAATTTTCCCTGTATACATTTTTACCCTTGTCAAATGCATTTTATACTGTCAGCCACACCCACTGACTTTATTTATGTCACTATATGTCGTTTATTTTCGCAAGCATGTTGCAAACCTGTTTTCCCCTTGAATGCAATCACAGTATCCAACTTCATCAGTCATGAGACATGAATTGCCAAAAGCAAAAGTATTTGCAAAAAAACCATCAATTTTCTGGCCTCTTCTTAAGTGACAAGAATTTATGACTTTCCTGTCACAATCATTCAATTTGAGTTGTGCCAATGTGGACTGATTTCAATCAAGTACCCCGTACATTTAGGTTAGTCATATTATGTTTGTTTGTTGTTTAGCGCCGCACTCAGCAATATTCCAGCTATATGACGGCGGTCTGTAAATAATCGAGTCTGGACCAGACAATCCAGTGATTGACATCATGAGCATCGACCCACACAATTGGGATACGATGACATGCATCAACCAAGTCAGCGAGCCTAACCACCCGATCCCGTTAATCACCTCTTATCACAAGCGTAGTCGCCTTTTACGGCAAGCATGGGTTGCTGAAGACTTCTTCTACCCCGGATCTTCACGGGTCTAGTCATATTATGAACTTGATGAAATGTTTTATCATAATCTTCAGATGACAAAATAAATATAATCAAACAGATTCAGTTTAGTTTTCTTGGGTACAAAATCACCAAGTACGTTGGGTACAATTTTGTTTTGGGTACAATATCACATAGGCCCTACATTCATTCAGTCGACGTGTATACTTACTTTCATCCGTTCTGAAGTAAACGTTTTAAAAACAATCTTTATTATTCTAAATTGTTCTTATTGCAATGACAGACCAATAACAATATTCTGTTGTTATTATTATGGCATATCAATATGTTATTTCGCTCTCCGCTGTCGTCGTTTACAGAAATTTTCAAATCATCGAGCGTAAAATCCTTTACGGTTTCGTATTTAGACTTACAAATTTGATGTAACGCACTGGCGGCAATCACGAACAAATATGAAACAAATAGGAGTGAAAACTGCTATCCAGATCAATAAATAGTTAACAGTTGACGACAAGTAGTAAATAATGTATTTTCTTTTGAATTTGAATCTATTTCGGATTATTTTTTTATGATAGCTTACCAACTATTGCATACTTTGATTCGATGTGTTTAATGCGATACCTGCTTCGGGTTTCAGAAATGATATGTAAAATTGAATATTTTTCTTACACTGCAATATTTTGCTATTGAATGGTTTACCTAGAATGTCTATCAGTTCAGATGTTGCGTATCATCCAATATTTGTCATTATTTGCAGTGTTTGTTGACTTTGTTCAACTGAACAAATCGCCACACCCAAAACGTGTCACTGACGTTTGTCTGCTTGTCAATGTGTCCGAAAGTGTATCAAACGAAATCATTCGCAAACACTATAAAATGAAATATCCTTTTTCAAAGATTTATACATTCGTGTCAATAATTCTAGAAAATTAAGTTAGATGTAACAAAATTATTGTAATTGTCTTACGAGATCACTATGCATGTGGAGTTGTTTGTTTACCGCCGTTGCCATGATCGTACAAGTTCCATCCAATCGATGATGTTACGATACATATTGTTTTGTTTATAATTGATAATATTGAAATTTGCTAATTTTTAGAAAAAAAGGAACTTAAGTGTTTTCCTTTCGTCAGCAAACAAAACATTATGATCGAATATGTAAAATAATAAAATTATTAAGAAAATATCGGACTGCATGCCGCTCAACGTGAAGTGCCAAAAGTCAACAACGGCCGTTTCTGGTAGTTGTGTGCCGATAAATTTGGTCGATACTTTTTAAGTCGCGATGTTTTCTTTTTGATGTAAATAAACTACTGAAAGTTTGATATTATGTAAGCTGAGCATTTATGCATACCATACGTAACTTAAAATATACGCAAAGCCTACTCGTTAAACAGTTATAGCGAGTTTCATTTAGGGGTGTCCTTTGACTATGCGCCTGTCGAACTAGTTCAACAGCAGCATTGAGAGCATTAACACTAATCAAGTAACAAACGGTCGTGCAGCGGAAGCTGGTGTTTTACTCTTTAGGAATTAAATTAATATAATTGACCTTCTGATTGAACCAGTAACATGTAGCATTCATATATCTAAGATAAGGTATATTGGCATTGTGTGATGGAAGTGAATAATATCCATTTGATCGCCGAATAACATTATATTTCTCACGAGAGAACCATAAGCCCATTAGCAAAAGACATATAAAAGTTATTTGTTTAAGCAAAAGCACGCCGAACATCAACAAACTGCAGAAATATTTCAGTGATATCGGTATTCTAGATTTTACATTGGATTCTACATATTATCACCTGCCAACAATCAAAGCGACTTCCCAATCATTGAAATGAAGTGTGCCACCTTTCTCTTTTCTTGCCAATGTTGCGTCTTTAATGTGATCGTCTTCAAATTTTCAAATCTTCAAAACAATAACACGCACGCTATAATTGTTGTATCAGTTAATTAAAAACGACGAAATTAACCTTTTCCTTTTTAGCTGGTGTATCACGAAAGTATTTGGTGTCACGAAGGGTTCCATTTGATATATTAAAAAAACTTACCTGTTTCCACTTCGCACTGCAAGTATATATGACACCAATGTGAGGAGTCGTCAATCATAAACAAATGCTGTGCGGGCCCAGCAACTATTCTCTGAGCTAATATGTTATCAATGAGGTACACTGTCAATTGTGTTCACATGTATAGTATGCAAAGCCATGCAAAAATATAGCATTCGAATGACTAGCTATAGCCGGTTTATTTAAGGAATAATTACACTTTTAAAATAACATCTGCAAGGATCTAATGTCCAAGTAACATTTCATAGATACAAGTTAATGAAGCCTAACCCCTTAGCTATTTGGATGCTATAGTTTCACACTGCGCGTAGACAAGTGACAGAAAGCATTGAACAAGTTCAATTCAGAAATGTGTTAACGAATTGCAATAGCCTCGTGGGAAAGACGGGAAATAATTGGTCCCATAAGACGTATGATGTCGTGTGCGTCGTACATGTACGTCTGAAATCTTAAGGAATTAATGTTTTTTTTATCGGACATGAACTTTTGAACTGCTCCTTAATGACCCTCTTATCCAGTTATATGACACCCTACATGTCCTGAGATTAATGGTTAGACATTTGAATCATTTGAATCATGATATTAAGTACGCAAGGTACTAATCAGTTTCCCGTCATGTAGAACGATCAAAGTGATCACAACGTGCCTTGGACATATTCTCCTCTACATTCATCCCCACGGTAAATCACAAAGAATTATCCAATTTCCCCGAGACTTATATTAACGGAACACACAAATCAAGGACGTCACATCGATGCTGGAGGAAAATACTCCAGAGAGACATTATACACAGATACAAACTGCATTTGATAATGTGGGTTAACATCTTTATTCTTCCGTTGTCTATGATAGGGATTGTCACACATAGCTGTTAAAGGGAGAGTCCACTCTGCGATTTCGATCATATTATAAACATTTGTGCTTGAATGACTATCGAATATTTATGATACCAGGTGTTAGCGAAAGGTTAAGCTCCACTGGTGGGACCCGTCACAAACACATGCACATGCATAAATGCAGAGGATTTTAAAATTGAACACAAACGGAATTAATATACCCTCATCGTCGGTTGTGAATCGTTATAAATGTACTTGTCGACAAAGAACTTTGAACTCAAATCGCATAACTGGAAAGTCCATGATATTTGTATTGACAAGGAAATAAAGCTCCAAGGAAAAATAAAAAATAGAGCGAACTGAATAGAGCTAATAAAATTGACTACAGTACAGATATTCCTTTCAATGAAATATGACATTTCTATGGGACGAGTTAATTGCGGGCCTTTCGCTAGCATATAATTATTTAAATGAACTAAATATGACATCTAGGAACACACTTTCTCTCTGTATTGTCCGATGAACAATTGGGCACAATGACACAACACCATGAATGTTGGAATGAGATAATATAAATTTTAGAGGAAAAATGTCAGCTCCGTTGGTGTGAAGCTAGTTTAAAAGGTACTTTTGTATTGTCACAGTCGTCAACCTACGTCCTGCAAATGATATCAATTGATTACGGCTTATTTATTCACCATATCGGGAAAACAAAACGTAGACGTTGGTCAACGATTAGATTACATCTAGGCGGAAAATCCAGATCAGCACATCTCTGCCTTGAGAAGACGAATCTGCCTTGATAACATGTAATGTTTCACTGGGGGTTATTGCAAATGTACTACCATGCAGTATATGACCTTGGTGCTTCTGAATATGTCAGCAGGTCCGACGTATTGTCGAGAACCGAACTGTTCAGTTATGGAAATAGGTAAATGTCGCAGTAAAGTTTCTTTATGTGAAGTTAATTCATTCACATTGTTCCTTACAATATCTCAAGACAACAGAACATAACTGCATTGTATTTAAATAAGATGAAATATATTTGCTATTAACTTAAAAACGAATGTCATAGAATATTAAGGGATAAACGTAGTGAGTGACGTTAATGTGTGTTATTGAAATGAAAATAGATGAAATATATTTTGCTATTGCTCTCAGATTGTGTTATGTCGCCTTCCGTGTACATCTCATGGCCGTGAAGCTTTCGTCTTGTTTGTGGCATTCTTTTTTTATGTAGCGGCGGAGTTTACCAGCATGCATCTGGGAGACCACAAGGCCAAGGAGAGACGCATCCTTGTGTGAATTAGTTTAAAATATATTAATAGCATTGTGACATCAGAATGCAAAATGGTGATGGTGATGCTTCTGGTGTGCTTGTAAAACATACATGAATATATACATGCACACTGAAATTATAAATGAGGCAATATTCAAATAAATGCATCACTTATGATTATGCGTGGTATCTGGCAAATTTGCTCTGACAAAAAACCGTTATGTTCTGAACGTGAAATCAAATCAGTAAAAGACATTTTCTTTGACTTTTTACATCAAATACGTGGCTCATGATCAAGTCCAAAATTTCTTATGTGGAGTTTAATTTTAATCCTGTAATTGACACATTAAAACATATCGCACATGATTACATTTGTTCCACTGGAATTGTTAACTCAACAGGAACCTAACATCTAATGCCATCTCATTAATAATGGCCAGGGCATTTGTGCAGAAACTGAGAAAAACATAAATGGCACCTTTCAAAACTCAAAGACAGTATCTAACCATTATATTCAGGAACTTTTGTAATGCAGGCTCGTTTATTAAAACAACTGGCGTTGAGTGGCACGCTGCTCATTGAAAAGGTAAACACATTTCTGCATGATTATTTTCGTATCCTTTGATTGTTGATGAAACGACTGTTCAGGAACACCATGATTGACATTTAGACAGTACAATACTGCTTTTGAAATAAAAGCTGATCTTTTTTGATAGTCTAAAATACTTCATTTGTTAACGTCATTGCGAGTGGGTGATAACATAAGGCGCTTCTACAAATTCAACAATGTAGACAGATTACTGTCAGATAAGTTAACCGTTACATACAATGAGAGACATATTCAGTTCAGAAACCATGTTCATTTTGTACGTGTATCTATTTGGCATTCTATAGTATCTATTAACCAGTTATTGTATTCGTGACAATATGACAAATATTAAAGCAATTGTCATACGAAACGGATTTTATGCTGGGATTGGGAAGGAATCTTGCCTGGGGCGTTTTAACATAAGGGACCGACCGTTATATTGCGGGGTTGGGGAGAAGGGGATTTTATCGAAAATACATTTGTCAGACTGTTAAAAACGTTTCGCCTGGCACAAAGATACTTTGTTGCAAGATGTTTTAAATAAATATATATTTGGACTTATGATTTTAATGAAAATACAATCTAAGCTTCAGGTACAGAATCTGCATTTTACTTCCACTGATTTACCAACTGAGACAGAGGTGGACGTCATTTTTACGCACATGTAACAAAAATGTTGTCTGATGCAGTTCCCTCAGTTGTACGATATGTTCCCGCGTCTTTGACATTGACATGCCTTTGCATTTGTTTGTGACGACGGGTACCACCGGTACCGGTGGAGAAGGAATCGCACATTTTGACGCGAACACCTGGTATAATCTCTATTCGATAGTGATTCAATAGATGCATATATGACAAAGTCGGAATCGTGCAATGTACTCTTTTAACATAGATTTCTTGTGGTAATGGAAAGGCATAAGGCGCTGTTAATTATTGTGATGCAGTACCGCTTGACAGTAACAATCACTACCATGGCCAACGGAAGAATATAGATGTTAACCCACACAATGATATACGAACTTTCTGCTTTTCGCAGACATTTCTTAAAATTACGAAAAGGGTTTTGTCGCCAAAACATAATTATGAAACATTGAAATAAAGACAAGAAACTTGCGTAAACTAACTAAAACTAAGAAAGTCATAAGCGTTTAACAGTAGATGAATTTGACTGATTCGATGATCTTGTAAATGAGCAGTTTGATTTAATGATATTCTCTTTTGTGCATAAGGGGGTACGGGTGTTCCAGTCGTCTAAGGCGCCGCGATACGCTGTGCAGAGTTGCGTCCCTTTGGCACGCCAGAAACGTGTGGCGTGCCCAAATGATTGTGGGTTGGAATCCCGGTTCGCCCCAATTTTGTTTCTAGGTTTGTCAGCACCATACCCGTGCTCGTGGGTTTCACCGAATAGGTAACGTCTGAGACCCGCATCACTTCGGGCTTTCCTCCCACAGGCCGTGATATAACTGGAATACTGTTAAAAGTGGCGTTAAACCCAACTCACTCACTTTTGTGCATATTTACTTTATTAGAAGACCGAAAACCATGACAGCAATCTATTCTGGTGCAGCACAACCAATATACTCGTATCAATACATGAACAACGGTGTATTGGTTCATGTATTTGTCATGTTTAGATAATATTTTCCATAAAATGTTGACTCATGATTTACAACATTTTTTTTCACGATAAGCTGGATGTCCTTAAAACTGCTGTCTCCAGCAAAAATGCCAACCAATCACCAGCCCTTATCAATAGTTTGGTTCCATAGTTCTTATTCATTGGTTTTACAGGGACACATTTTGCTTTGGAATCTTGGGAGTATTCACGACAGTAAAACTGCCATTATTAACGAAACAGCGTATCAATGCCAGACACGAACATTTGTACACAGGGAAGATAGTTTCAACTTCAGGTTGCACTAAATGGACATTGCGTGCTAATCTTGTAATAGTAATTGTCACATCAAAGATGTGGCCTTGTTGTTGAATGATGCCTGTGTGACACAATTTAGTCTTCAAACAGATGTAAATGCACCACCATTAGCAAGTCTAATCAAGGGCATGAAAGCAGGAAAATAGAATAAGGTTGTGATAATCATTGAAACTGACATCTGTGGTTTGTCGATAGGATGACTTATTGTTCTGGGGGATCCACTTACTGCTTGAATATCTTTGTCCCTTCGCAGCAATACTGTGGCAAGGTATAAGTAAGTATGATTTTACGCAGCCGTCTGCAGTATTGAAGAAGTAACTCAGGGGTGGACACATGGAGAATTTCACCCGAGTGTCTTTTGATGTCAAATGTATCAACACGAGTTGATAAAAGTGGAAAAATTCCGAGGCTTGCCGAGGAGTTTTGCGACTTTTATCAACGAACGTTGATATATTTGATATCAAAAGACACGAGGGTGAGATTTTATTTATCCTCTATCATCATTTTTCAGTTTGTAGACAGTAATTAACAGTGTCTTCAGTGTAAAAAGTACTGCTAACAGCTTCAGTAGCAGAACCATTAGTGATGTCATTTGATTGTGACGTCATGGTAACCAGTGACATCAGAATGGTTTGCAAAGCATTGTGATGCAATTTCATTGCAGCGATTTCTTCATCTCATCCAAGCGACATCTCCTGTGGGAGCAAGTTTTAGATGATAAATATTCTGAATAGTAGTATGAAGAGTACAGTACATTTTTTGTTTTGGCATTGGCGCTTACGTCTTTTTAGACGTACAGGTGACATTATTTATTTTACCCCAAAATACACCTGTGAAAGGGAAACACAAAGCAAATTGATTGTAAATTCCTTCTGTAAATTGTAAATTTGTCTTGAATTAGAATTGAGGTCTTCTTTTTATGACGTGTATAACTATTTGTCTTCATTTAATTAGTGTCATTTGTTTTGGATTACAGAAACGCCCGTGTTAAATATGAATATCTCAAAGTTCAATGGTAAGGCCGCTTTGACATTGGCACGTACGCAAGTAATATGGAGACAGCAGAAAATGAAGTACTATGTGATAGAGATGTAAAGTAAAGAGTGCAAGATGTTGTGGGGAAAAAAAATTAATGAAATTGTTAAATTGATGAGAACCACATGTGCACAATAGAGCCTTTGATATTGTTGAAGGTGGACATGGATAAAAGAGCGACGTTTTTAATATTTAGCTCTCTATCTGATGAAGCAGACGTATTAGGAACACACACATAGTTCACCACTCCCCCACATTGTTCCACTCTTGTGGTAATACGTGTATTAATATTAAAGGGATATATTAACTGTAACCTTTATCCAGTAACAAATGTTTGTTAAGAAAGGTATTATTACCTAGGTGCGCGGAAGTTAACATTATCATTAATCACCACAAGCAGTCTGGCGGATTTTGGTCAATGGCATTCATTATGGAGATCACATTATCGACCAAAGTGTTTCTTTTTACAGAATATCACTAAGGTAGGTCCAAGTGTCATGCATTTGGTTCATCATTTCCACACATTCATTGAGCTCCTCTCGGGCAGCAAAAGGTATTGGATGTTACAGGGTACATTTTAATATTGATATAGCTCCTAGTTGTATGCTTTTGTTAAACAGACTGGAAATTAACATAGTCATAAACAGTTTCTCCGTTTTCTTCAGGCCGAGACTCTTTACTTAGTACGATATTTTTTATGCTCCGTCTAGCGTAAGATGATGTCAGACATGTGTTATAATGGTCGATGGATTTTATCTTTCACAGTAAACTAAATACACGCAGTACGGTGTCTGGCGCCATGAAATGCCAAGCAGCAAATCAGAAGTCCGATCACTGAATAGAAACACGTCTTCTGCTATCATTTTGTTATCGTCCATGTCATATCTACCTTTGATTCTGATTATTGATTGAAGATATATTATTCATCAGCGACAGGAAAATGATGATGTATCTCCCTTTACATACGACTGAGTTGGTTTACTACCGTCGCAGAAGGGTCATCTCCGACATCAACAGTTCTATCCCTAGATCATGTCGGAACCAGCCTTACACAAGATTTGATTTTGTGTGTGTTTTGCTCTTAGTGCTTTTCTGAAAAGGGTGGTTTCTTGGCAACCCAGCTCCCACAGAGAACTACATGGGGCCTTCTGTCACGAAGCACATAGTAATAAATTCGAAACCATCCTATGAATCCTTCTTGGATGCAATTCATGTTATATGTGCGGTGTAGCTGACATGTTTCTGTTTAACACAGAAAGTATCGATCGTACATGTATGTTCTATATACTGTGTGTGTGTGTGTGTGTGTGTGTGTGTGTGTGTGTGTGTGTGTGTGTGTGTGTATGTGTGTGTGTGTGTGTGTGTGGACTGTGTTTTGACCTAAATTCAATCATATCGAGTGATAATGAAGCAAAACATTCTTGCTGCGTTCAAAGTTAAGAACTATCAATAATTAATAATAATATCATTATAATAACATCTGTTATACAGTATGCACATAACACTTATCGTATTAAAAGGGAGGCTAGATGTATAATGAACATTGTACAACACACACGTGATCGCCATTTGTCCTTGATATGGATTAGGAGACAGACATGTAGTTCTATTTTTGGTAATCCGTTTCCAGCCGCAAAATATGCTCTCGAAAGCGATTGTGAAATGTGCGCTAATGATATTTTCAGCGTTGAAATCAAGTGATCAATGATTGTTTTTTCACATTCTCTACCTTAACCCTCAACCGTAAATCACATGGAATTATCCTGATTCACAAATATTATAAACATATATAATATGCAAACAGAAACTGCATTTGAACGTTCAGCCAAACATCTATATTGCACTCTAAGCAGTGAACGGGATTATCGCTTCCGAAACAGATGACACCTTTTTATCTGTCTAAATAAGAGAAACTAATAACTGAACTCAACATCTTGTGTTCTTCTATCCTTTAAACCTGAAATTCTCAAAATATGTTCTACCCATAGTCACAGAAAACATGTATACAATGCCACTATGGCCCATGTAAGAACAGGTGTACCCATTGTAAAAGAAACAGGTCGTTCTTTGAAATTTATACCCAGTTTCCTATGTCAACTTTTGACAGCTGTGTACTTGTACCAGTGTTTTTTTCAGGTGGACAACTGACTTGCCTTTGCATGTGTATATGACTAGCGCCGCCGCCGGGGCAGGATACGCTCTTCTTAAGCAAATACCTGGAATCATCATTATTTGACAGCGATTCATAAATATGTCAGGCTCATGACATGGTCGGAATCGTGCAAAAGATACAAGAAATTCGTAAAATTATGGACAGGGTTTGTCACTATTATTGTGTAACGTTCTTTACCTTGAGAATCAGACTTTGAAAGATTTATGACATTTTGTAAGGTTAAACAATTATCGTATATCCAGTTTCACTGAACTTTAACTGGCATGACACGTTATCGTCCCCAGTGACAGAACAAGGTAATCCGTATCAGTAACAATTGTAAACATGGTGCATAGCAAACGCACTTTTTCATACAGTGAGGCAGTTTTATGTGTTTTGTCTGTTGATCCTCTGGAGAGGATATGTTGTCCTAAGGCTTCAACTCCACATCACAATGGGTTTTGGCATGAGATAATGCGACTGGAGTGGGAAGATGCCAACCCCATTTATGTAAAACCAAGTAATACAGAGAAGACATTCGTCGTCAATCCCAGACTTACCTTTTAACAACCAATTTGGGAAACACGAGTATTTAGGTTACTCTATACGGGGGCGTACATGAAGGTCATGAATTGGATTATGTAAAATCATACTTACACAAACACAGTACCAACCAAAATACATTAATGTGAGAGTGATGATGGACAAAGATACATGGCTTTTTAGGCACCCTTTCGGGCTGGCCCAATTACGGCTTGTTTCCTTAATAGCAACATTAAGTAAAATCCGCTAAAGTTGCAAACTAGGTTATCAGGTTCATCTGAGTGAACACACATCACCGCATGGTATTTTCTAAAAGCAAGCTTAGCAACACAGGCGTTATACATATTACAAGCATATCCGTATGCTTTCGCAGCTTCCGGACTAACAACTTTATCACATCTCACTCTAGAAATGTCTGCATTGTTAACAATGTGTCAATTTGTAATGAAATTGTTGCAGTGTGTAATATGACCCTAATGTTGCTATATTACATCAGCCTAAAGTTAAGGGGTTGGCTAAATCTGTCGTGGTCATGAACCATCTGTTCCATAGATAGCAAATTTGAAAGTGACCTCATGTCCAAATCCTTCCAATAGCTTTGCTGGGGATAACGTTCTGTACGATAAGTCGTTATAATTTCAGGATGACCCAGTTGTCTGAGAGTTGCAGAGTTGTTTCCCTTAGACGTGTCGGAAACCCACGACCATGTGTTTGAATCGGCATGATTATGTTTGCACCAATACTCATAATCGTGGCACCATTACTCATACTCGTGGGTTGCATAAAGTGGTGATGGCGTGCCGTGTTATAACAATTGTTACCTGTTAGTTCCAAAGTTAAAACGCAAAGAATAACCCAGACATCATTACTTAAATAACTAAATAGTGAAATCAGAAAATAACCCTAGAAGATCAATAAATAATTAACAAATTCTACTGAAACACATATGATTGCGTTAACATTAATAAAAGCAATAAAATGGGACAAATATGTTGTTTGTGTGTTTGTTGTTTAACGCAGCATATCGATCTACGCAATTGTGATGCGATGACATGCATCAACCAAGTCAGCGAGCATGACCACCCGATCCCGTTGGCCTCCTCAAAAGTCCACATCAAAATGTTTCTCAGACCTTCATCTACATAAATAAATATGGATGTTACACTACACTTACTCCACATGGGAATAAAATAACCTTACAATGTTGTACCCCTAGACGTCAGTGAGCAAAGGTACCTGAAAATGAAAGAAAATCCTACCAGAAATCGATCATCTTTGATGACAGGTGCCACAGCCTTAAGGAAGTTGTTTGTTGTACCACGTTGAGTGTTCAGACATTTGGCAATGGTGATATTAGAAGATGGCATACAGGCACAGTATCCAAGCACAAACACTAAACTGAATCTATTGTGTTGGAAAGGAATGATTTAATTTCTTTTGGAGGATTCATTTTCCAGGTTCGTTTTCCATTCAAAGCAAACTCCGTTCATCTCGCCTTCGCTCATAGTATAACTTTTGCAACATGTCGTGATTAAATGTAGCGGTCGACGTTTTTGTGGAAAACTTTGATCATTAGAAGGTTTCAATGGTTTCTTCACAGGTATCGGCCATCCCGACAAGAAAATAAATGACACAAAAACATTTTCATCTTTGACAGACCCTTGATAATACATACCCTTTATGCATTATCAACTTCCTTCTCTCTCTGATGGCAGTGATCATTGAGGCCATCCAATATTTTTTTTATCAAGGTTGATTGATGGCTGCTTGTGTTCGACATGTCCCTAGGCCTTAAGGCAAGTATGTAGGGTGTTTGGGTTTGGTCGGTTACAGCACATATCTCTTTTGTATTTCCGTACTTCGGTACTGGAAGATGTGTCGTGAATGTGCTTCTACTGCATGGACGTTTCTCCTGTCGTTGAACAACTTGTCTTTTGTAGCTGATCAACTTTCAAGTCGAATTCATTTCACGAATAACGGCAATGGTATGATGCGTTTTATACTGTAAGGTTGCTAGATAGAACGCACTTTTTCATACAGTGAGGCAGTTTTATGTGTTTTGTCTGTTGATCCTCTGGAGAGGATATATGTTGTCCTTCAACTCCACATCACAATGGGTTTTGGCATGAGATAATGCGACTGGAGTGGTAAGATGCCAACCCCATTTATGTAAAACCAAGTAATACAGAGAAGACATTCGTCGTCAATCCCAGATTTACCTTTTAACAACCAATTTGGGAAACACGAGTATTTAGGTTACTCTATACGGGGGCGTACATGAAGGTCATGAATTGGATTATGTAAAATCATACTTACACAAACACAGTACCAACCAAAATACATTAATGTGAGAGTGATGATGGCCAAAGATACATGGCTTTTTAGGCACCCTTTCGGGTTGTTGTTAAACGCAGCATATCGATCTACGCAATTGTGATGCGATGACATGCATCAACCAAGTCAGCGAGCATGACCACCCGATCCCGTTGGTCTCCTCAAAAGTCCATATCACAATGTTTCTAAGACCTTCTAGACTGAACACACTTGTGAGGAAGTTTCTCGTGCCTTGTATCTTTTTTCCTTTCAGTGGATTTAGTGCTTGTTAAATCTTTGAGATAACAGCAGCCCTCTTTATAGTCTGCACATTTATGCCACAGAGCCTTGGAATGATTATAATAGCAGTGAATGACCACCTTTAACTCCTTGGCTAAATTTAAAAGATCTTAAAACACACAATTTGTTAGTGTATTTCTGCTATTGTTGGTGGTGATAATAAGGTGGTTTCAGCAGCGAGGTAAGTGAAGCCTTCGTCCAACTCCCCATGGTGGGGACAAAGCATGTCTAAGTATAAAGTCTGGTTTAAATACTGTGCTAATGGCCAGTCTTGAGCGGATTTTGTTGACCCATGACTTTTAACTTTCTGATGAAAGTATACGTAAAAGGACAAACATTTAACCCATCATTATATCAGATTAAATTTATGTCAATCACTAAAAATAAATACAATTTCCTTTATTGTTTTATTCTAAATTGTCAACTTTAAACATGTTAAATTCAATTGGTGAATTATGGATGTTTCATTTGTGCAAGTTGTGGATAGGATCATATATATAATATACACTACATGTACATTCAAACTTAACAACTGGAATGGATTTGTTCTCAGATGAAACAGAAATACAATGTACGTAAAACGTAGAACGTAGAAAATTGTCATGATGGCCACATATTTCGTTTTCTGACAAAGGACTTGCTGTCATTGCTTGTCGGATTAGTAGGTCTAGTCCATTAGTGGCAAAGACAGTTTACAAATGAAAGTGATGTTGTGACGCTTTGTCAGTTGGAACAATGACAATTTCCACATGCAATTCGTCAGGACGTGTATAAAATGAATTGTCTGTGGTCTTTTGAGCTCATAGGAATTCCGAGGGGGTCTCTGAATCCTTCCAATAACCATCATAAATCATTACGCATGAATTTAGATCAAGTCGCAAAGAAGAGGTAAAACCGGTTCTTTCTCTCGTCTTGTCCACTTTTTGGCTTACGCTTCAACAGAATCCATGATTAATTTGAAATTCTAGTCCCAGTTGAGTGTGCACTGTTCACATATGTGTTCACATATATCGAGATATCACCAGTAATGACATGTCCAGCTGAAGCACAGTAAAACCGGGAGTGTTGGCAATCACACTTGATGGATGTGCCGTCGAACAGATCATGCTGTACGCGTTGCAAGGCTTCTTTGTAGTTAAATAACTTGGACACAATAGTGTGGGTATAGGAGTTTGATAAATTGGTGTATTTTGATTTTGCAAAAAGTGGTACTTGTACTTGAAACACATTATGTTTCTGAGATGAAAATCCTACGTTTCGTCATTGCTCTTAAAATCGAACAAGATCCGATCCATAAAGTGTGATTTGGTAATGTATATGTGTTATGACATCAGCGTGTTGCTCCAACTGCTGTGCTGCGTCTATATGTGTATGGGTGGCTGAAAGCAAAGTTATTTAATCGAATGACCATGATCGAGATAACAATCATCCACATGTAACAATGTGGCTCAGTGAATTTAACATTGTGTATTGCTGACGCGCCGAAAGATCTTCGAATAGATAGATATCAGATGAAACAGTTTCGAGGAACATAGGTGCTTAACGGTGTGACATAATGAACAGACACGTTCTCGCTAAGTAACGGCCAATGTGACAAGCATGCCACGTTTTCAGACCATACTGTTAAACACTGCATAATAACCCGACATCAAAACAGCAAGCGAAGTCGTTTGTGATCAATAGATATTTAAAGCAAGTTTTAATCACTTCTTAACTTTAAATTGCTGGTAGGCGACTTCATGATAAGAACGATAGTGTTTCTCTTCGGAAGTGGGCAAAGATTAAGTTTGTATGAGAAACAAGCATAAAAAAAGTCAAACATTTGAAACATTGAAACTTAAAGAAACTTTACAGACGTGTCTGTTTTGTGTGTGTTTTATTGATAAAAGGGAAACGTTATCAACCTGTTAGAAACCTCCGTTGATGTAGATTTTCTGTCGTGTTTTGCCGGACCGTGACAGACACACATCGTGTATCTAACATTACTGATCTAAGAAGACAGTTTTGCAGATGTTTAGTACATAGCCAGCAGACAGAGATTCCTCTCTGGGGCACAGTTGGTTTAGAGAATGGTTTATCCGTCGTCTAACTCTGTTTATGGTCAGCATCAAATGTCAGTTACTTCTTGCATGTAGGTATCCGGGCAGATCAAACCCTTCAACCAATGCATTTAGCATATAACACAATTTCGTCTGCTAACATAACGGCTGCCATCACGCCTCAATGTATCAGTGTTACAGGTTTGGGAATAAAAACACTCACTTAGCGACGATGTGTTGAGAGCCCACGCCACGTTATGATTTCAAATATTTGATATAGTCTCTGCGTCTTGTAAATCTATTTTATGAGGTTATAGTTATGTATTTGCAATGTCAAATTTTATCTGCAGTTGATATTGATAACAGAACAATCAATTCATAATATATGTGAAGGGGTAATTTTGTTGTAAGATATTGTAGTAACTTTATTGTACATAAAAGCGTCGGACCCTTCCCATAATCATACTAGGAATGTATAATTACTAAAAGCAGAGTCCACTGTTCGTTTCCGACTATTTTAGATGCATGTGTTTATGGATCACTATCAATTAATGATGATGCCAGGTGTTCGCGAAAAGGGAAGCTTATGATCCTGTCACCTGTCACAAACAGATGCAACACGATAAGCCAATTGTTTAGCTGACAAAGACATACAAGGGAACATATGGTACAAGTCAAAATAGGGATACGCATCAAACACATTTGCTTCGTCTAAATTGGAATTGATCTCCACATGTCTACCATAAAATTGTTTTGAAAGCTTTACTAAGGCATTGAATGTTGTAACCCAAACAACCTTTGAGCAAGAGTCTTATGACGATCTTTGAAATCTTGGTAGGGATAGTTCTTTTCTGTCTGAATGTTTATGCACAGATCTAGATAAGAAACAGATGAGGCGGTTTTACTGGTCTCTTTTATTTCTGGCTCAGGTGGGGAAATCAGAGGAGGGGAATGCATCGTTGCTATTTAATTGTTATTGAAGTGGATGCTCCATCAAATTACATTATTTACACAGACAAGGTCCAATGTATTTCTCAGCAGAAAGGGTTGATTATTCGTTTGTTTTCAAAGCTGGTTATATTCATATCCGAATTGCAAAACTATTCAGTTCAATGCCATACACCAGAACACATTCATGTACCAATCCAAACTGTTACGTGAAAAAGGATGTTACGAGTAGAATTGCGGTATTCCACGTTTTGGTGTTACGCCTATATTAGCAAGTACTTGAGTAATACAAAGTAGATAATTGCAAGTACTTGAGTAATACAAAGTAGATATAATTTTATTGATAACAACTTCTGTATTTACTGTAAAGACGACATGTCGGTATCGATCCTTATACCGTTGTCAAGCATAATGTTATTGAATAACGAAGTTGTTATCCATGAATTATCTCTACTTTGTCATCCGTCAACTTCTTAGTAATGTCTATCAAACAATTAACGTGAGTATTGCGTTCCTCAAGTTTGTCCATTTTCCAAAGGTGACAGAATCCTGTTTGTTTTACTATGACAGCAAACAATATTGCTCAAATGACTCAGGATTGTGTGGATATACCTCTTTAACATAATGTAACGTCCACAACAATAGATTTCCTTATTACATAGTTCCTTCTACTTATATATTTCCCCCTCAGCCTAATTCCCCTTTTAACCCTGTGTCGTATCTTAAGTTTGTTTTGTGGTTTAAAAAATCCATGTACATGTTTTGTCTCAGTTCACTATTACATCATTCCATTTTAACATCACCGACAATTGTCTGTGCTTTATTTAAGCAGCCTCGCTGGATTCAATAATATTCGTGCAGTGTTCAGTAATCATAGTCACTGTTTGGACAGCCTGCGTACCAATTGGGATAACAAATTATTATTATAGATGCTGTCATGCAATAAAATCGGCGAATAGAGAAGGTGAACTTGTTGAATGTCTTTCAGGGTGAGTAAAGTCAGTGCGTGATGTTGTCATTGGTATAAGGCACAAAGTGAATAAGAGGAAGCAGAACCCATTTTGTGAGAGAGAGAGAGAGAGAGAGAGAGAGAGAGAGAGAGAGAGAGAGAGAGAGAGAGAGAGAGAGAGAGAGAATGAATTTCTGGGTCTATCAGATTTACCCCCGAATCTCTCAATGTCGCGTTCAGGATTATTGCACGCGTATGTACGTGCCGCTGCTGGTACTGGAACACACTACTACCAGGTTTATAGTAATAGCCAATTGAAAAAAACATGCAGCAGTTTTAACATAAATATGACTGACCAGTCCTTGTTTCATCCCCGAGCCTCCTGTAGTATAATAAGTACAGCATTCGCACGTGTTTGGGTATAACGCTGTAGTGGAACGAACCACCGACCTTCAGCTCCCCGGTAATCAAAACAAATTTAATATTCACAGAACGTATTTGAGACAAGTGGAAATAATGCCATGTGGACCCTCAAATACTCAAAGGATTTGCGGGAATGTTCACAATCTAAATAAAGGACCAAGTTTAATTTTGTACAAAACTATCCCACACGACAAACTTAAGGACGCACTTCATTCCTTTATCCTTGGCACATTTGTCACTAAACGTGTTGACCATAGATATAATTACATCTCAGTCTTCAAGTTCAGGACATTGAAAATTGAAAACATTAAATGAAATGCTGGACTTCCTCACATTTGACATTTATGTGTAATTTGGGGATGAGGCATTCAGGCAACAAGTAGTCATCCCCACGGGCAGGAACTGTGGTTCCCTACTTGCCGATCTATTTTTGGAGCTTGGCGACTTTAGCTTTATGCATATGGATAACCTTGTAATGTTTATAAATGGTCATATAGCCAGTTCGCTTCCACGGATGTATCCACCTGAGCTAGAAATAAACGACACCATTGAAACCTGCTGATCTGTTTCATTGTTAGATCTATTCATAAAAATTCATACTTACAAAAAGCTATCCACATGACTACAAGACAAGAGGGGTGACTTCATCTTTCCAATGGTCAACTTTCTCTCAATGTAAAGTAATATTCCAACAGCTGCAACCTACATTTCACATTTAGTTTGAGGTACCATAATGTTGTTCTTGACATTTCTGTCGAAAACGCTGCGCCTATAAAAGTGAAAAAGCAGAGAGATTCACATTGTTAAGTGAAAAGATTTGCATGAGTTATCAACAGGTTTAATGACTTATACGTGGAGAGTTATTTCACAGTGATGGGTTCATGATCATTTTAAAACGGCTGCCATACTGAAAAGTGGAAGAGACAACAGAAGTCCATGTCACTGAAATGAGTGGGGTTTGAAGGTTTTAATATGGTAACATTACCACACATGTTTTAGAAACATTACAGTTTCAAAAAATCTTAAATAACACTATCGAGAAAGGTAAAATTATGTAGAGTACATAACTGACTGTTCACGTTAAATTCCTAATATATTCAACACATAATAATAACTATTAAATTATTCGATACTCTTTAGACTTTAAAATTCCCCAAGTGAGTGCAATATGGGAAACACAACCCAGGTGCACGCAGCCGTGACCATTGTTAAATCGAGGTAACGCGCTCACTCACTCATGCATTTCAGAGACGATATGTCAACCACTTGAGGGTCATTGCAAAGAGACATTGAAGCTTCTGTCATAAGTGGGGCAATGGGGTAGCCTATGGTTAAAGCGTTCCCTTGTCACGCCAAAGACCCGGGTTTGATTCCCAACATGGGTACAATGTGTGAATTTTATTTCTGGTGTCCCCCGCCGTGATGTTTCTGGAATATTGCTAAAAGCGGCGTTAAACCATACACACTCACTCACTCACTCTATCATAAATATTACCAGAACGACAGATTCAAATGTGATATTATCATCAGAATTCAGAATGCAGCCCATCGAGGTAATTGTGAAGATATCTTATGAAAACAGTTATCGTAGCATTCATACAGTTTACTAATTATAAGGTGCCTTGAGTTCACTATAGATGTTTGCGTCAGCTCGTTCATTGATGGTAGGGGAATATATTATCCAGCAGCTGTTATATATCCCGCTACAAATTTGTACATGATTACCCAGCCTAGATCAAGGTTCGCATAGATATACGTCCGTTAGCTGAGAGGAATTTCCTTCAGGCTTAGGTAACGGTTATTGACTTTCACCCTTTTTACAGAGCATAAGAAGGGGAGACTCGCTCGATTGCGACGCCATTTATTAAGTGGACAATCTACGGAAATGTCAGGCGCCCACATACATGGCGCTTTCTTCAGGCAAGCGAAAGCGAAAGACGGCAATATTGGAGTGAAGATGCTTTGCAAAATGTCACCGTTGCTGATAAGTATGTTTTTAGAAACCATGCTTTATGATCATATACATAAAAACTGTTTGCGAGATCTTTGATACATTTCAGAGGGTCTATTTTAAAATAAAATACTCTTTTCAGGTTCGAATATTGTAAGTATATGTAGTGCACAGAGGGCACACTAATTCATTATTATTTCAATAGCTTGAATCGGCTTTGAGTGACTAATAATTGATAATTTCCGATAGGGTTATAAATAGCCGAGTTCATAATAATCGTGTGTGCCAAAGTCACTTCACGGGCACCAGTGTATTGTTTATCCATCATCTCGACGGCATTGTAGACGTCATTCGAATCATATTTGACGTAAGGTGGGATGGCATTTTTCTGAAGGGGAGCTCAAAATGATTACGAAATGTAGGCCAATAAAGAAGTTATTACACTCCCATGTGTGTCATACAGATGTTACGGTAAATACAAGAATTCGCTCCTTTCGCATGTCACACATGCTCGTATAATAATAATATTTTTATATAGTTAGTTTCCAAATAACTCCGGAATTTCAAATATGTTCTCATGTCTGTAACATACAAGACTTTTGGTGAAACCTCAACTAGAAAAAGCAAGAATTCATTTGTGATATGAAGATGAACTAATTCTACTGAAGTCATCATTTCATCTGATTAAAATAAAGAAAGGTTGCATTGTTTCATTTGTCATTGACATTGAGTGTATTATCATGTTTCTTCTTAGAATTCATCAGAATTCATTCTCAATTGACATGTTCATTAAGGTAAAGTTTAATTCAGTGACCGTTATTCACTTGCCTACCCATAAGTTAAAATGATCCTGATCATTTTACTATTAACGCTGTAGAAACTAGGAGTTTCACCGTTTTCGTATGAACATAATTTATATTGAGTAACAATCATATCTAATACCATGTGATGCAATATATGTAATGAGAGACATCTTACATTAATTTTGGACGACATTGAACAGATACAGCAGTGAGAAGAAACTTTGGTGTCGTCAAGCAATGTACCGTCAGCTCCAGCTTATGAGTGAGTGAGTGAGTGAGTGAGTGAGTGAGTGAGTGAGTTAGGTGTAACGCCGCTTTTAACTGTAATCCAGTTATATCGCGGCGTGTCAGCTTAATATGGGAGGAAAGCCCGAAGTGATGCAGGTTACAGACGTTTACAACCTCGGTGAAACCAGCGAACACGGGTATGGTGCTGACAAACCTAGAAACATAATCGTGGCGAACCGGGATTCGAACCCACAATCATAGGTTTCTGGGTGCCCAAGAGACGAAACTCTGCACAGCGAATCGCGGGGCCTTAGACGACTGGGCCACCCGTGCCCCCGCTCCAGCTTATGACGTCCACATTTCCCAGTTGATTCGGTACAAACATGGAATATTATTTAAATTTTATGGAAAGACACATTTTGCTTACAGCTAAGCTTTCACCACCAAAGGCCCGGTCAAGTCATTACTGAAATATTTTGGTTAAAACCTCAGAGGAATTTACTAAATCTGACACGTTAGTCGACATGATGCGCGATGATATCCCGTACTAATACCTTTAGTTGAGTTGGTAGTATTGCTGGCTGAGGCCTTAGGCAACAAACACTTGGCTTTTTATGATCGGTAGAGTCGGACATGTTTACCCCTTTTCAATGATCTATTCATATAATCTTCATGGCTACTATTTGCCTTTAACTTTCCATGGAAACTGTATCGGCATATATTTGAGACTGATTATTCTCTAGCGTTGACGCTTACATTTACATACAATCAGGTTTATGTATGTACTACACAATCAGGTTAATGTACTATACACAGGCCACAGCTGTTTTGTTCAGAGAGATCACCTAGATTTTCGCCATGAACATATACATAGCTGGCTGAGGTTGAACGCAGTAGACATGTGTAAATTCTGCATTGCCCATCGTGACAACTGGTCATAGAGACAGAGCTGCACCACAGACACCCGGGGCTGAATGAAAGGTTCAATATCAGTAACTCATCTGTACTGTCACAGAAATTGCAGATTTAGTCATAAACCTTGCTTTAATTCGGTGTATTCAGTTCTAAGGTTCGACGCTATCACTTAATAAGATCCAGATCTGCCCGACTCTGATATTGATTGGTTGAGACAAATGGCAAAGTAGTCATGTAGTAAAATATTTTCCTGCTATGTCTTGAATCCAGAATGACTTAAGACTTATTCTGGGCCGTTGATATTCTCCGTTCACCCAAATTGTCATCAACTAGGAGACATCGCATGGATGGTTCGTGTATACAATGTATTGAAAAATACTGATACATAATGTAGCTTAGATTATATTATCTCATTGACACTATGAAAGACACTACTGCATGTCTACCTGTATGTAATTTATGTAATGAACTTGCACTGCATCATAACGCATTTACATGTAGATTTAAATTTGAAGCATAGACTACATCTATGAGAATAAAATAAGATTTCGGATAATCCATCAACTGAAAGGTTAACCACGTCATCAATTAAACATCAACTAGATACAGAATCTATTTCAAGCAAAACAAGTGGTATCAGTGTTGCAATATCTACCCAGGATGAAAGATGTAATTGAACAATCTCTGAATCATTGACGCCCTCATCAGTTAACTATCAAATGATGCTCTTTTCTGCAAAAATCCAAACCCAACAAGAATGAAATACGGTCACCAGCGAATATGCACTCCCAGAGCTACAACCTACTATCCCAAAAGTGTCAGTGTACAAGAAGGCCGGATGCAGATGGATGATCGAAGCTACAATGTAGTATAATATGCAATCATATATTTTAAAGCATGTAGAATTACAAAAGTAATGACCACGTTATCGACTAACATGATAGTGAAATTATTGATTGACACCGCTTTTAGTGAGAGGTTTCCACGGGCAACATCAGAAATGGTTTCACACATTGTATCCATGAAGGAAGCGGACCTGGACCTTTGGCGTGATGTGCGAACGCTTTAACAACTACGCAAACTTTTATGTTGGGCTGCCCGGCTCTGTATGACAGCTGGCTGGAAAGGTATATTTCAATTAAAAATTTTGCATTTTGTTAAGGGTGTGCATTCTACCAGCGACAAATCGCGCAACGAATTAACCCACAATAAACCCATTGAACTCTATTCGGCCGTTACATTTAACACACTTCGAAAGCACTTTCAGTATTTTATAACTGTTGTCCAAAATGATAGCAGGCTGTTCACGATAGTTTGGCATCTCTTGAATAACTGAGGAAAGTAGTTATTGTCAACAATAGAGAAATCACATGTGATTATACGAACAGGTTAGTAGCAGCAGGAAGTGTGCGAGTGAGTATGGTTTTACACCGCTTTTAGCAATATTCCAGCAATATCACGGCGGGGGACACCAGAAATGGGCTCCACACATCGTACCCATGTCGGGAATCGAACCCGGGTTTTCGGCGTGACGAGCGAACGCTTTAACCTATAGGCTACCCGACCGCCCCAGCAGCATGAAAAGTCTTGGCATCCACAAGTAGCGGAATTTACATCATGAGCTCGTTTATCGCGTAGTGCAAGACGTTCCATTATATTGACTTCTTATATGTACGTAATGTACATCAGAGGAAATGAATCACACGAAAAGAGTTGTATTTTCGTGTCATGAATTTTGAATGAAACACAGTTATTACTTTCAACAATATATACACAATATATATACAAATGTAACATCTGACCAGTGCTACTTAAATATATGTCAGTTTTTATCTGACACATTTGGGTTATGTCCAATTATTAGTTTTATACCCTTACATGAGTGGGTGGTTATTGATTGACACCGCTTTTCGTGAGACTTTTCCAACGGCAACACCAGAAATGGTTTCACACATTGTATCAATGATGGAAAGCGGACCTGGGCTTTTGGTGCGATGTGCGAACGCTTTAACCACAAGGTTGTCCCACCAAATAAATGACATCCTTGATTTGTAATGAAGATGGTCTGACACAATCGCAACCATTATTTGAACAATATCACGTTTAACTGGATGTGTATTATTACGTAAAGAACCTCTACAGACATGTGGTTATTAATATACAAATCAATCCAATTCATTTAGTCATAAATAGAGAGAGATTGTTAAACGTCCCAAAATGGCAACTTAACACGCACATATATTATACATCACTGACATCAAAGTGATCACACCATGGCTTGAACATACTCCTCAGTATCTACAACCAAAGAGTAAATGACACAGAATTACCCAGATTCCCATATCTGTTATTATATTAAGGGAACCGACATATTAATGACCTCTCATTGATGGTGGAAACAAATACTCCAGACAAATATATACAGACAGAAAATGCATTTGATTATCTGGGTTATCATCTTTATTCTTCCACATGCAATGAAACGTAATTTGGCTGCCGGACCGGTCCGAGCGCAGGGGACAGATTCCTATTGGTATTCATACAAAATACCAGTAATTGAGAAGACAGATTTTATGTTTTTCTGTCCATTAATTGGACATTAAAAGAATGTTGCTGTCTGGTCAAACGATATCAAATGATGCAGCCATTATATATTAAGATAATGGGCCCCTGAAAAAACACTTGAAAATGATGATATATAGTTACAGTAACCCTTGTTACATACAAGTAAAAACGACAGAACCCTTTCCACAGGAAATATCCATTGTTTTTTGCGATTATGGTTAGCATAAAACGTTTGGGAAGCTGGGTCGATGTTTCTGCTGGTGGACTGAAGTCCGCGAGTTTCGTCGTGAGATCAATATCATTTTTCACTTATGATGAGTCAACTACAATATTAATGTTTGCGCCTAGACATTAAAACTGCTCCCCTCCCCCATGCTGCAAAACGAACATATTACTTAAACGTTTCTCTATAGCAGCAGCAGCAGTCGTTTTAAAATTAAAAAAATCAGTTTATTAAAGCGCTATCGTGTCAGTGCAGTGCCTGGTCATAACTTGATGGTGTACAGGGATACTGCTGTGCAGTGTCAGGCATTAAACGCTAACTTTTTAATTCAAATTGTGAGTGGCGGGTACTATCGGTAGGGCAAGACATGCCTACCCTTCTCGCGAACACCTGGTGTCATCAGTGATCCATTAATATAATTTTCACCGCTATTTCGCCTTTTACGCACAATGGAATCTGTTTCGGCACATATTCGACACTGGTTATTCTCAGGCGTTGACGTATTATATCTGAGACAAGGATTTATGGCCCAGCAATGCTTCCACGGATGTTCATGGGGCTTTGGAATCCATTAAAAAAAAAGGAATGGCCATAACTTCAGGTTTTGGAGTCAAGTCAAAAGTTGATACAAGTAGACTTGATGCGTTGTTTGGTCAGATTACTTCCTCGGTTAACATACATGTCTTATCAGTAGCGTTATTTCCTATGTCACTTGTACCGAGTTCTTTGATCCAACAATTATATATTATGGTTACATATAATAGTTATGTTTTTTAAGGTCTTGTCAGTGGAAACAACAACAAACTTTCAAGAAGGGCTGCCCGGCTTTGTATGACAGCTGGCCGGGACGGAAAGGGTTTATTCCAATTTGCTTTTTTTTCAGCGTGTGTATTCTACCAACGACTCGTCACGCCCTGACGTAACCCACAATAAAAACCATTCAACTATAGTCGGCTATTACATTGCTCACACTTGGAAATCCCCTATAAGTATTTTATAATTGTGGTCCCAAATGACAGCAGGCTGTTCAAGATATTTTGGGCATCATTTGAATAACTAAGGGAGGTTGAAATTGTCAACAACAGAGAAGTCACCTCTATTTCTGAACCATGACAAATGGCAAAAGTCATTGCATGGGATGACTGACCACAGGACCTGGGCGATACCAATGTCATCGGACCGAACAAACATTTGACAACACATAAAGAAGATATTGGTGAGTTGTGGTTGAAATTTACTGACAAAAACATCACGGTAACACAGGTACTGTTTGGCCTTAGACAATACCTAAGAAAGTATGGAGCTGCAGGATTTAGTAAACGAGTTACGTTTGATGTTTCATGTGAAAATGTTCCGTAAAGTCTCCACTTGACATGACACGTGAAACAGATCAGTAGCGAGTACAACCGCCACGTGTGCGGATGACGCATTCCACCCTACGTCTCATGCCCCCAGTCAGACGTTGGATCTGTTGATGGGCCAACAACAACCACTCCTGATGCAATGCTGCTTCCAATGGCGTCAATCTTGTACAGGAGCATCTCGTGCCTGTATGCGCCGCCCCAGAATATCTCAAACATAATCAAGGGGGTTCAAATCTAGGCTCATTTCTGGCCAGGGTAGAGTCGTTATTGCATTGGCCCTCATGTAATCCACGACTGAATGCGAACGATGAGGCATGGCATTGTCATCCATGTACTGAGATCGAGTAGCAAGAGGGTGGTTGTCAAAATGAGGAACGACGCCTGGCCTCAAAACGTCCCTGTTAAGTTATCCCTTATGGTGACCAAATCCAACCTGCAATCATGAGAGATAAACCCCAAACCATTACCGAGCCCCTGCTGTATGCAACAGTCGGTTTAATGTTCCTGGGGGTGTAGGTCGTGTTTCGGTGCCTCCAAACTCTCGTTCTTCCATCTGTGACGTGGAGCAGAAAGCGACTTTCGTCTGACCAATGGATCTGTCTCCAAGTTCTCAGATTCCAGTTCTGTCGCGCTCTCAACAATGAACGCTTTATGACTCGTCCAGCCCTTAGTCCCGTTGCTTTCAGTCGGTTCCTGGCGGTCCTGGTGCTGAAACGACGATTGGGCAACCACAGCTGTTTCAGACGAGTATTTGTTAAAAAGGGTTCTCGGCGTATGAGACGAAGAAGGTCCCTGTCTTCGCGATGTGTCGTCACATGAGGTCTTCCGGATCTGGGACGGTCCTGTACATTTCCGGTCTGAGCATGTTTCTCGAATAAACGGCTTACGACAATGTGATGATACCCCAAATTCATGCGTTATACATGCCGATCTTGTGGCGTTTGATAATCGCCGACGTGCCATGGTCACACAATGTCATGGAATAACTGTTCAAAACCGAGCTTAAAGCAATTCTAACGTTTGGATATACTGCTTTTAGAGATACTCGAGGGTAGCATGCTGCACAGGCATACCATGCATGGCACGTGAGCTTTCGTCACCCATGACTGATTACGTCATCTCCAGAAAACATAATTCTTCCCGTAATTATATCTTTCATGACTGTTGCAAATATTGGGAAACAATAATGAGTGAGTGAGTGAGTTGGGTTTAACGCCGCTTTTAACAGTATTACAGTTATATCACGGCGTGTCAGCTTAATGTGGTAGGAAAGCCCGAAGTGATGCAGGTCTCGGACGTTTATCACTTCGGTGAAACCCACGAGCACGGGTATGGTGCTGACAAACCTAGAAACATAATCGGGGCTTATCACAGTTAGCATAATTACATAATTAAGCCTCTCGTAATAAAAAAGATGTTTTCTATTTTATAATAAACATGTTTATTATTTTGTAATGCATGCATGTACATGGACAGTTTGTTGTTTTTGTCTCCGGTATACTCCCCAAACCCACGAATTCAGATCGCCATAGAGAAAGAAACTAATCGTCAGCTACCCTACTTTGATGTACTAGTACAGAAAGACAATAAATAAAAACTCCAGACCACTGTTGACCACAAACCAACCCATACAGATCAATATCTTCACTATGCCTCCAACCATCCACCTCAAGTCAAGAAAAGAATTATCTCAACCCTAGCGAGACGAGCTCACAGGGTCTGTTCTTCGAAGCAACATCCTACCACTGAACTAAGCCACCTCAAACAGGTATTCTCACAGTACAACGACTACCCTTAGCAGGAACTAAACAGACAACACAGAACATCGCCAAGAAATCTCAGAAATCTCCCCGTCAACAATCTGCACCCTTTGTGATAATCTCCCCTACTTTGGAACAGTTAGCCAAAAAATCCAGAGACTCTTAAAGTGAGCGAGTGAGTGAGTTGGGTTTAACGCCATTTTAACAGTATTCCAGTTAGATCACGACTTAATGTGGGAGGAAAGCCATAAGTGATGCATCTCACAGACGTTTACCACTTCGGTGAAACCCACGAGCACCGGTATGGTGCTGACAAACCTAGAAACATAATCGGGGCGAACCGGGATTCGAACCCACAATCATAGATTTCTGGAGTGCCCAAGGGACGCAACTCTGCACAGCGAATCGCGGCGCCTTAGACGACTGGGCCACCCGTGCCCCCAGAGACTCTTAGAGAAACAAGCCAACATTGATGTAGTTTTCAAGAGGAATCACACTATTTAGAACACAATTTAAGCCACAGGAAAACCACCATCCAGCCACAAACTAGAACCATCAGGAGCAATGTACCACATTCCGTGCAATTGTGGACAAGCTTATATTGGAGAAACATCTAGGCCCCTCAAAACCCGCATTAAAGCTTAGTCTTAAAATCGGACTCTAAATCCGCTCTGTCAGACCATGTCCGTTACAACCCAAGCCAAAGCATCCAGTGGGAGAAAATCAAAGCCCTAACCACCAACTTCAAAACCAGAAAACTGGAAGAAGCCATCAACATCAAAAGACTCTAACCGTCAATCAACCGTGACCAAGGCTTTACATACCCCCTGTGTACCATCAACTCATCAAGACCCCAATCAGTCACAATCATTCTGTTTATATTACTGGCTTGATTCTTTTGTTTTTATTAATGACTTCGCCGTTCAAAATGTTTACTACCCTTTTGTGTACATAACACTCTTCTCCACTCCAGTGTAACTACATCTGATATCTACTCTACTGTATAAACACTGCCTCCTACCTATATATATATATACTTGTCAACCATAATCTGTACATCATTTGCTTGATAACGGTGTTAGAACCTGCATCGAAACGTCGCTCCTAATGGAAATAAAGAGGTTGTTCATTTATAAATCTTATCCTTACTTAGAATTGTCTAGTGTTTGTTTCACAACTACATGTAAGCGATTTCAGAAATGGGAGTCTCCTGCTCGTTAGGGAGCAAGTCGTCCTTACGACTCCCCAGATAATTCCCCGAAAATCATAGTACACAATCATTATGAACGTTCATTGACTGACATTAACTGCTCGATATGTATGCATTGAAAGGTCATTCTTAAATAGAAAAAAATAGTTTTTTATGACAAAATGTGAGTGTACATTTACACGTAATAAGTAATAGAATGTGCTTTTACTGAAGACTTAAATGCATACCCGAGACCATACACACTACTGAAACAAGAATAACATGTAGGTGTTACCAGCAAAAATATGTAGCATTGAACTTCCGTCCCATAGACGAATATCATCTAACAACGTTCAGTAATGTCGCCCCTCGGCCAGATTAAAACCAAATTGGTTTCAAAAGCACTTCTTAATTTACCAAGACATTCACGTTACTTTGAGGTAGGATAGATGATGGCTAATAAAATAAGTCAATGTTGTAAAATTATATATTTTATGTAAACAATGCAAGATATGTGATTGGTATTTAATCAAACTGGACACTATATCGTTCTAAAACACCTGAAGTTGAGATGTTATATGACGGGGAATCGAAATACTTTGCGCAGATACATACAACGTGGCGTATGATCTGTCATTTATGTAAACTTGTCGCACACCGTATGAACTATCTCTGAGCAGAATGTTTTACGTTGATCAAAAACTGAAAATACATTCAAAGTTAACGTCAGCAGGAGATGATATGGTTTGGAAGGGAAGACAGCATTGCCATTAGAGTGAAGAATAAAAATAATAGTGTCTAGTTACAACATTCCTGACTTTTTGTCATCAACATAGCACTGCAATTGATTACTGGCATTTATCCTCAATTTTGTAACACGAGTAATCATTATATACCGAGACGTATCTCAACAATCGAATTACACACAGACAGTAAATTACACATCATCTAACACATGTACAGTTGTATCCACTAGACATACACTTGGAGGAACGATGGCATAAAACACGTCAATTTACAGACATACCCAATTACAGCCTGCTTCCGAAATAACATCATTGACTTATATTCGCTAATGTTCCAGACCAGGTCAACAGATCTGATAAAACACTCCTCCTGCGTGGTATCAGCTAACATACAGCTAGGGGAACACAGGGATAACACACACTACATCCATTCGCTCCTTCCTGACAAACATGATATCGCATGTCACCCTTGAGAACCATTCAATGGTTAACATGAAATGTGTCACTGGAGATAATTACACATTTCTTGTGATGTGATATCTGACAGTCAGTGGACCGGGGGTTTCGCTTATGTCGGGGACTTACATTGTCAATTGTACATAATTGAAAAAGTAAATATTTCATACATAGAAGTCAGGATCTTCCACAACCTGTCTCCTTTCGATAGTTGTTCTATGTGATGACATTTTTTTACGACCTAATGAGCAAAACGGGCTTACTCTTTCGTCGACTACTTTCCGATCAGATAAAATAATTGCATCCGACGTTTCAGACGACGGGTCTACACCTTTAATATAAATTGTGTCAAATGACATTGTGACAAATCGACTGAGATCCATTATTGAGCCCTGTTGAGTACCATTGCGCCTCATCAATCAAGTATCACTTCCACAGAGTGTAGGCTTATTTTGTAAGCCTATATGTTTCATTTGTAGAAGAGTCACTTCCAAAGAATTGAGGCTTGAAAGTGACGAATTCGACACGTCGATATATGATGTGATAATAGAAGAAATACTTCAGATCGTTCTGAAGTGGTTTAAGAACATGTGTCAGCGACGGTTTGGAAGGGTTATGCATCAAGTTTACGAATGTTGTACAAAGTGGAATCTGTGCCTTTGTTCGAAGAACCAGACATATGCTACACTTTTGGTGAAGTATGGACGAAAATGAACTACAATAAATGTTGTAAAAATAACCACGAACCACATACGGCGGCCAGACAATCCAGTGGTTAATCGCATGAGTGACACTACTACTGCTGCTGCTGCTACTACTACTACGTATACTATTAATACTGATATTTATGCTGTACGCGTGCTGTCGTATTCTTTTAGTGTTGTTGATTGGACTAAACAAGAAATTCAGGGTATTCATATTGACACCCTCACACGTAGAATCATGTCAGACAATAGTTCCCTACACCCTCACTCTTCCTCAATTGCTTATATTTACCATTTACAATGGGAGTACGTACTTGATTAACTGGAGCCTCTTTGTAATAGAATTGTATTGTGCACTTTTGCACACATTTTTTTGTCTGATGATCCTCTTGTGAAAGCATGGCGAGACTCGTGATGAAAACAAAGCATTCCACAGTGTCATTAAACGAGCCAAGGATGTAGGACATAATCTCAATGTCAAGGTTGATTTTGTTGATAGTTCTGTAGTGCTTGACGGCGTCAACCAAGCGAAATGCCATATCATTTCGGCACAGACTTAGGTTATCAAGGAGATGGTATCTGAACGACCACTGCATCGAGTTTATATGCAGCGTGGTGCAAGGGGTGAAAAGGAACCCAGAAGAGGCCTCCTCTTGGATGACGTCGACTGGCCTGAAAAGTGAAAGAGAAGGCTTTCTGTTTGCTGCTCAGGACCAGTCACTTCCCACTCGAAACCCTCAATGTGTGACTATGCATCAAAATGTGAAAATGAACTGGAGATAAATGTAATGAGACTGGTAGTGGATGCCCAGCTTTGGCACAAACACAATATCATTCTGTCCCAGCCACCTGTCATCCCAAGTTTGGGTGCCCTATATGAAAAGTTTGTAGTTGTTCCCACTGACAAGGCCTGAAATAACATAACCATAATATGCAAGCATCACTACATTAATTATTTGATCAAAGAACACAGTATAAGTTCTATGTTAACCTAGGAAGAAAACTGCCCGAACCATGCATCAGTGCTATTAATTGTTGACTCTAAAATATGAAGACATGTCCATTTGTCCATCTTTTGTACTGGATTCCATAGCTCCATAAAAAGAGATATATATATATAAAAGAGGCTAGCAAATGTACCACCAAATCCTTGTCTCAAAGATTAGCTATAATCCTTAATGCAAACAAGGAATGACTTTTTATATTCACAGACAGATTTTGAGACAAGTGGAATTAATACCATGTGGATTCTCTAAAACTCAAAGAATTTGATTGACTTTTTACAGTCACAGAAAAGAACCAGGTTCAAATCAGTTAAAACATTTGATTTTTCAACTTTGTACATTACTATTCCACGTGTCAAACTTAAGGAAAACCTTCATTCCTTGGCCCATGGGGCTTTTCTAACAAAACGTTGTGACCATAGATCTTTTAACATATCTATGTTCAGCGGTTTAGGTCAATTAGTCAAACATGAAAGCAAATGCCATCTGCCATTTACTGGGAAAACAACATGTGAAACGCTGGACTTCCTCATTGACATTTAGGCAAGAAGTAGGCATCCCCTTGGGCACCAACTGCGCTACCCTTTTTGCTGATCTGATTCTTTATGATTATATATCAGAATTTCTGTTCTAATTAGCAAAGTCAAAACAAGATAATCTGGCCAAGAATTTAAACTTATGCTTCAGGTATATCGATGATCTCATAACGTTCAATAAACATCAATTGGCCATTTCATTCCACTGATTTACCAACCCGAACTAGAAATAAAGGACACCAGTGAGGCCGCTTCATCTGTTTCATATTTAGATCTATGCATCGTGTGTGTTTGGTGACGAGTGCCAGAAGGATACGCATTCCTTTTTCGCGAACACCTGGTGTCATCACTTTTTGATAGTGATTCATGAACACATGCTTGTGGTAGTCGTAATCGTACAATCGACACTGTTTTTTACAGAGATTTCTTATGAATATGGAGAGGGTTTTGTAATTTGTTACCACGAAAGCAGGTACTACGACAATCTGTCAGGTAATTTACATTGCATTGTTGATATACAGGAAATGTTTGTATATTCCAGTTCACACTTAATGGAATCTGTGGAATCTATATAATGGTGTTCATGGATCATACGCATGAGACACTCTTATTTAATTAGTTCCATGAACAAGTATAAATTCTACAGTATTACATCATTGTGCCATTTAGTCTATATCATTAATCAAGTTACAGCTACAAATTGAACCTAAGGATTTGAACATATGGTAATTTTTAATTACTTTAAAGAAGGATATTAATATAAACCGATTTTGTCCATTCCTCAAGATATTTTATTAAATATGGAAAGGGTTTTGTCGCTTTATTTACTAATAGTTAAATTTTCATTGTGTTCATTGAAATTCATGCATTCTCGCATTTCTGAATTGGTCGCGCGTTATTGCATTCATTTCCCAATGAATGTAAAAAATTAAGCCATGCTCACCGAAGCGGACAACTTTTATAACTACGGAATGTCAGGGAATATTACAGTCGAGGGATTTCCCTTTCTGCTCATGTGTATCGTCATGCACAGGACATTTAGCGAAATTCGTGCATATTCATTGTCCAAAGAACTCTTTAAGATCGAAAGCCGAGAAGGTATGAAACAGCAAACGTCCAGGCTCGCTCGACTGTTTTTCCCCCGCTCGCCTCGGTTCCACAACTTTCATTTCTAACTAGTATTTTTCAAACTGTATCTTCCAATTCTCAGGGAATTAATGTTCGAATCTGGCGGCAACTGATCATGTCATTTGAAACAGCCGCCTTCTCCCGGACATATTTGTTCCGGTTCGTGACAGTCTGACTGTTGCAGTTCTTCTCGCCTCTGGCCTCTGACAGGTCCAATGAATTGTCTTTTGATTCTACTCTCCGTTGATTGGCTACTGACTTTGTGGGCGTGTCAATCGGTTTTTCGATTCATACCTCAATGAACCGAAACAAATACACAATCAATCCTCAATTATCAAAAGTATTAATGCGTATAATACGTTCGATATGTATTTTGCACATACAGGTGTAACAGTAAACTGTGTTAAATAGATCCTTCTTGATCATTTATGAAAGTGTTGCGTGTTTATTGTTAACACCTTTACCTTCAGAATGTCAAATCAAATAAGTGAAACTAGATTTCCTTAGACGTTCAAAGGACACTCGAGTTCTTGTCGAATATAGTTTTTGTTTAACGACGCTAAGGAAAAGATACTAAAATGCCTTAAGGGTCTGTATTGGCAGACCTGAACGTCTTAAAAATCGAAAATAGGGAAATTAAAAAATATTGTGATCAAATTAACGGAAGTATTCTTGTGGCTGGATAAATAGGGTTTTCGATAAGATCTGCAAAAAAACTAAAGGGTTTTTAAATTTTACCCATTTAATTTGAAGTTCTTGAACCATAAAAATGGCAACACCAAAAGATTGGGTAAAGTTGCTCCTAAGCAGCAGAGCTGATCATAGTGTACTAAAGTGTTTTTTTTTTCACTTTAATTATTTACACATATGTTTGCCATACTGCCATTATTAAGTTGATGTTAAAAAAGTTGCTTTTGTATTTATTTTAATTATACATAAATAACAGTTTTTATACTCAGTATGCTGGATCTTATACATCAAATATATTAAACTTTGTGACGACTTCTCCTTTCACTTTGCTAGAGGGACCCTTAAACTATTTCCTTGTCATTCAACTTGGACTTCATGTCTGTGTTAAGACTCAAAAAATATTCATAGCAGTACGGCCTTTTGTGTATGATTGGTCGCATTAGGTCCCTAGTAGCTCATGATCTGAATACACTGAGATAGGGTAATCAGGCTTTCTAACTTGACTAATTGGTTGTCATTGTAACCTGATGTCACGTTAATAATGTCTTGGTAAGTGGTTTACTTGGTCCAAACAGGATTCTGTACAGGCCACCGTGCTCTTAATATTCATGGCCTTGGTCCTCGAAACTAATAATTACATGTAATTTGTTGAGTGTACACAGAGCTCTTTAATAACTCGAACTTTGGACATTCACAAAGTCACCTTACCAAAAAGTTATTTAATCCACCGGATTTGAGTGACACAGATAAGAATGCTTCCATTTACTCATCCTTTGGATATCGTTTCACTGTGGTGGTATATAACGCTCTCATAATCCAGACATATCACCAAGATGGGGCTCCGCAGTGCTGAAATATAGTGAAACGTTTTTATTTTGTGTAACGTTTACACGGATGTCATGCGTATACAGTTTCTGCAGTGTATGGCATATTGTGGTGCGACTCAATACTAGTATGTATCATGTACAGTTAAAAAATCTATAGTATTGATTTAAAAAAAGGTTTTATCAATCCTGCTTCACTAGGTTTTTAATTTGATGGCAAGAGTAATGTACACCACGGTATGACATATACACAGGTGCCTTAAAAGCTTTATTCTTAAGTCAATCTGAAACCGTTATCCATTTATTATATCTGATGGCAGTTATGTGTCTTCACAATTATCCAGAAATCGGTTGTATCAATATTACTGATATTAGAAGAATATATATGTATTCTTTGGGATTGATGCCGAATCATTTTGATCGATGATATTAGTGTTGAAACATATTTCCAAAGTAGGCGGCATGTCATGAAAGCAACACTCATTCAATTTTGTAAACAAAATGACTGTCCCACGTGATATAGACATAAAACATCTTATCCGTCTAAGTACAATGAAATAGGTTGAAAACATGTCTTATTCCCAGTTGACTATTCCTGTCTGTCTTGATGCTCAAATACAATAATTGAAACTGCACATTGACTGTGCTGAGAATCATCAACGCTAATTTCTGTCAATGGTTTCTGTCTGGATCGACAAAAGCTCTAATGGAATCTCTACGCTCCCGACCTTTTACGAAAATTAACACTGAGAGACTTATTACGTGAAAAAGGTTTCAGAGCGCAAAGAATTCATTGTATCAACAGCGATTGATAGTAAGGTCTTCCACCTCTTGTGTTTTCACATTTAACGCTTATACGTTTGAGCTCCCAAATGCTATGTAATGATCAGGATGATCATTTTTCAGATATAGGGGGGAATGCTTTATTGGTGAAGGGAACTAGTAGTAGTAAAGGCAGTAGCAAACACGATATTACGATCTCAGATGAAGCTGTGACCCATGGTGGAGAAGTAGTTTCAAATGCTTACAAGTAGTGCAGTATATCCACTTATCCATGTTGTTATTGGACCAAGACACGCCATAAATCAGGCAACACACTACAGGACCCCAAATAACAAATTCACTTCCTACAACACTGGGGCCGACCATTCGTTTTAGTAAATACTTTCCAACGCACAGCTTTATCATATTATTCCAAACACTACGGACGGCATTGTAATTTTTTTCTTAACATCTCAAACATAATTAAATGTTTTTGCACACTTTTCAAGAAAAAGTAACCCGTTCGTGACAATGCTACAGCTTTTTGTTGGAGACAGAAGATATCTTTTCAGCATGATCAGCAATTTGTTTTATGTATGAAGCAGATTTATGTTGTGCGAGTACATGTATTTTCTTTCCTTTGGATAAATATAGGGTGCGTGGGCTATTTGATGGAAGTGTTTGTTTGCTTTTTAACTCATACTTGTATATGCGTGTATCCAAACTCTGCCGTATTGCCCATGAGAATAAACCCGTATTTAATTGCAGTGTTGAAACCTTTTCACTTGGTCTTATATGAGAAAAACATCTTGATTGTCTAAATCCTGATTAGAGGTGCGTTCATATTATAGGAAAGACTGTTTTCACAATGTTATTGCCTTACGTTCAAACGTCCAATGACAGTCATCTCAGTCATCTGGTGCTTCTGTCGTAGAATAATGATGAGTGTGTAACACCCAATCCTCTCCAATACGGGCCAGAAAGGGAAGGTCGTTTACACTTCCAGTCATCCTAATGGGCATTGTGCACTAAGCTTGTATTTATCATTGTGGCCTTGTGATGACATGAGAGACATGTCCAGGGTTTTTGAGATCAAGAAATCAGAAAAAAGACAAAAATGTTGGCATTTACAACTTGTCACAGTGTGATATATGAAATTCGACTCCTTCTCGGTGTATTTTATTTATTAAGTTTGTGTTGTGTTAAGATGGTGTCGTATAACAGTCATTAGTTCCTTTCGTATCTGAATATTCATCTGATGTTAGTTTCGTATCTTAATAGGTTACTTTTGTATCCGTAACTTCAGTTTGTTTCGTGTTATAAGTATATATCAAATCTTAAATTTGTTTCATCTTTTAGTTTGTGTTGTATCAAACTTGTGTGTGCTTTGCTTGCTTGTTTATTTGCAAATGACCCATCAACATTGGTAAAATGAAATGTAAATGCAAAAACAATCTAACTTCATAGTGTTAATTGGTAAATATTCTCTTTCATTGGTATTGAAATCACTGTTTCCATTGTATAAGTAAACAATGAATCGTTGTCAGGTCAAGAACGATTACTTTGAAATCGGAGGAGGTTTTTCATGTATCGACAGTGCGGACTTTGCGTTTCAGGATAGTCTTTTGTGGTGAATTTGAATTATTACTTAATAGAAGCGCAGAAATGTTTTTAAATGTCAGCATGACATGGACATATGTTGTACATATATATCAAATCTGCAGGTTGGGTTAAACAGCGGAAAATGGACTGGTAACCACGTTTTGCAGCAGTGAATGGAAAACTGAAAACAAACAGCCAGCTTCATGTGTATACACAATAGGGTGATGAGAATGTCATCTGTACGCTGTACCGTACACTGATCCGTTAACCGGGAAATAATGGAAAATACCATGAACATGCAATACGTGAAATTAACAGTATTATATACAGTAAAACGTAATTAATATTCAACAGTCTTCACGCCCTTTAATGAATAAAGCATGGATCAGTTTCTTCGAACATCATTTGTTAATTTTAGAATTATGTTATTAGAAGACACGGATACACACGTCAGGAACCAGGTGAAGTGACGCTGTTGCATGTAGATTTAACAATCGTACTTGATCAGGTCTATATTTGTCTTTTGGCATCAATTTTTTTATCTTTATGTGATCTTCGGGAAGTTACACTGCCCTGTATGAATATTATCATGGTAACTGTCTCTAACAAAATTCCATTCATCGTAATGACGTAATGAGACGTTTGAGAAACATTTGAAATCATCTTGCACCCAGCTCCGTCAGACTGCATCGTAGCGAAACGTTTTATATCAGTTACATTACGTAAACTACATTGTCTGGGGACAGGTGGCATCAGTGGATACCAGAGGAGCCCACCGGTGGCATCCGTCACAAACAAATGCAACGGCAAGTCAATTGTTCACCTGAATAATGCATGGGAACATAAGTATCATGATACAAGTCCAAACAGGAAATTGATATTTGTTACTGATGCCAAAATTTGGAGTGAGTGAGTTGGGTTTAACGCCGCTTTGTACAGTGTTCCAGTTATATCACGGCGTGTCAGCTTAATGTGGGAGGAAAGCCCGAGGTGATGCAGGTCTCAGACGTTTACCACAAGCACGGGTATTGTGCAGACAAACCTAGAAACATAATCGGGGTGGACCGGGATTCAAACCCACAATCAATGCAGGTTTCTGGCCTGCACAAGGGACGCAATTCTGCATAGCTGTACGAGTGAGTGAGTGAGTGAGTGAGTGAGTGAGTGAGTGAATATTTAACGTCACGACGGCAATATTTCAGCCATATCGGAAAGCTTTACTTGGGCCTTGAATGTTGAAACCCTGATCAACAACGTTTGAGCAAGAATAATATGACGCTCTATGAAAGTTTGGTGGAAAGGGCATGCTCGATTGTAAATCAAACGTTAACTCAAATGTGGACACCAAAGGTGCTGCAGGAATAAAGGGAAAGTAGCCTATTGATCATCCCTCTTGTTATACACACTCTTGTGGAAAATTCTTTTTTGTCACTTTGATTTTCATGCACAGATTTAAATATGTAACAAATGTGATCGTTGAGTGTGTATTTGATTTAGAGAAAGGTTTTCAATAAGCCAACATAATGATGACCAAGAATTTCTTCCCTGTAGGACTTTTCTTTCCTTTGTACCGAACTTCAATAGTGTAGACTCACTCGATACAGCTGGCAGTTCATCTAGTTGACCATCTTCGTAAATGTCAGACGCTCATGTACATGTACATGGGCCTCAGGCACGATGTTGGCAGCACAAGTGCATCAGATGTGAAGTAAATATCTGCGTAAAGTATTCCTGCAGGTGGCAAATCTGTTTGAGAAGCCGGACATATTGATAATATGCATCAAAACACTTTTCACATCATTAAAAACGTATGTTTCAAACCACTGTTTCACTGTTCAAACGGTATGTACTCTTAAAAGATATAAATTGAATGTTCACATTCACAAAGCCATATGCATTGAATCACGTCAGTCAGTGAAAAACATTAAGGGAGATCTTTTGCAATAGAATCCTCAAAATATTTAACAATCATTTCAATTCTTTAGGACATATTTTAGCACAAGACATTGAGATTGAATCTTAAAGAGATGAGCTAGTTTTATGTAGTTAAAGGCAGGTCATATACGAGTTCTGTCTTTGATATAATGCTCAGTGCATACAATTATGAAGTTTGAACGTAGCCGACCTTTGATCTGCTTACATCGCAAAAAAGGTCATATTACCAGAACGTTCTACTTATACGTGTACACATCTAATGTTGCTATTAGACAAATTATGGGGCGGTCGGGTAGCCTAGTGGTTAAAGCGTTCGCTCGTCACGCCGAAGACCCGGGTTCGAATCCAGGCATGGGTATAATGCGTGAAGCCCATTTCTGGTGTCCCCCGCCGTGATATTGCTTGAATATTGCTAAAAGCGTCGTAAAACCAATCTCACTCACTCACTCATTAGACTAATTATAGTGGACAAGTAAGTGAAGAAATAAGACGTATCATCAACATGGTTCTGTGGCAACATGTTACATACTCCATACATATACCTCTCATTCAATTCCTTTATCTCTAGTGTTTCTCGATCTTGCAAATGTACCACCATATATCATGATTATCAATAAGTCTTAACACAATCAGGGTAGGGACTTTCTGTATATTCAATTTGGGGGTAAGGCGATTAGGCAAGAAGTGGGTACCAATTGTGCTCCTCTCCTTGCTGGTCTGTTACGATGTGCTTACAAGTCAAAATGTCTGCTCGAATTGGCAAAATCAGAAGAAGGATATCTGGCGAACTGACACTTACGTATATCGGTGAACTGATACTGTTCAATATTTGTCAAATAGGCAGTTCCCTTGGATGATATTTCATGTTTCAATCGATGCAATGTCTTCAAAAAGATTCGAATAGTTGTGTATCGGTACTTTCTTTTCCATTTATTCCTTGCACGCAATAAAGTATACAACAGCAATTAAATTGGGAATATATTTGCTTGTGAAAATTCCTGTGTTTGATAAGGCATTATGATATTCATAGAAGGAAAATCCTGCTTGACACAAATGATTATCGAAATTAATATTAATTCATTTTGTAAGTTTCCAGATTGTACCTAAAGATAGCATCATTTAGCTATAATAGAACAGTAAGTAACACACAAAAAAGATGTTTGAAAGAAGCTTCATACTACTTAACACTTAATAACAAAATTCCCTTACTCACTATTCATCACTCAAATAAGTCCTACATGGAGCTTTAATTTTGTAAAGAGAAACATACAAAAAATGGGCATTGCGTGTTTGTTTCACAAGAAAACAAATATCGACTAAAAAGAACTCCTTTCAGAAAGACAACAAAGTGATGATGCTGATTTATGATTTGGGCACAAATGTTATCTTACTTTTTTGTGAAGATGTACATCTGCTTCGTTAAAATGTAATGCAACGCCAGCTGAAGTAGACATAGTAGCTGTAGACATGAAAATTACGCGAAAATTCATATCGGTGGTAGTGGAGTTCAACATTTATGTCCTGTTTTTGTGCATTTATGTGAAGTTTATCGTTGATAAACATGTACATTTGGACACATACTCACAACATGCCATCTGCATATTTCGCCATAAATGGAATCGTAGGGTAACATTGTGATGTATGCGACATTCAGCAGTACTCAATTTGAATCAAAGAATGGCCCATAGTTTGGTAATAAATTCTGGATTTTCAGAAAGACGAAAACAAGTTTTAACTTGTAAAAAATAAACACCCTGTTTGCTAGTCGTGAATGTAAACATGGCTGATGTTTTCTCTTTGAAATATGGAAACCTGATACACCTTAAATGTGACAACATTTGTCGTTTTACAATTTGCCTATTGGTTAATACATTGTTTTGAAAGCTACTGGATAGTTTTTCATAAACGTTTCCGATATGATGTATCAGGACAAATGCATTTCCTTAGGAATATATTTCCAAAAACATGGCCATGCCTAGCAATATCCAGTTAAGACACTCAAATCCGCAGTTGGAAATCATGTTAGACCTATTGCGTTGCAGGGACGTGGACATACTTAATCAAAATGTATCAGCCATTCCGTACAGAACAAACACCTGAATAAATTGCAGTGAAGCTCCAGATTCAATGAACAGTTGGTGGATAGTCAGTGGGCGGATAATTTCCTTTCAAGTGAAACATGCACTAGCAGTTTATAGTAGGCGATATTACGATCAAGTATTCCTACTGTAGCATTGTGAGAGAAGACTCCTTGAAGGAATACAGTCAAATGGTAGTGTCTACTGCGTAGGGTTTGGGATAAAGAGCTGAATGATTAACAAGCTTATCAGATACGTTAAGTTAAAAGGAAAAGTGTGCTGATATGGATATTTGTACACCCAATTATCACTGCAATCAGGGCCAGTGAAAGATATAAAATGTGTTTAGTATAGCAAGGTGACACCCTGTGTAATGTGTTGATAAGATTGCCTTCACGCAATAGTCCGATAAATAGCTGGGGCGTATCACTTTCGAACGATCAGACATCGGGAAGGTAGCCCTTTTAGTATTGTGTATAATTCACGATTTGATGTGAAAATTCCATCTCGGATATGATGTGATATATGACAACAGCTATAATATACATTAGAACAATCCATACAGCGCACGGCAACGTAACGATTTTCAGTTGGGGCATATTCTCTAAAATAATATACTGTATGTTCAACAGACTAGAAAGTTTCACGTCATAAGCAGATTTCCTCAGGGATGAGCCACTCCAATTGTGAATGATATATCCATAAATGTCTAACATTCATTAATCAAATAATGTACAGACATATTTATTAGGATTACATGGGATTTAGGGCTTTGGGGGGATATATCTTTCAGATTCAGCTAATCACATTAAGTAATCCCACTGACGTTGTGTAATGTCTCATAGTAAATCAAATGGCAGATAATTTGATGGAATCATCTCTTCACTGTTGCATTGTGCACCTTGGCAAAAGCAATCTACGACACCACTTGTTCATCGTTTATACACAAACATGCTGGTCATGCGTCCAGATGAAGCTAATATAGAGTTGCGGCTCAGTAATTAGATTTCTTGGTGGGGTATTAAAAGTTCTAAATTAAAAGGTCTTGTACTTGAATTCACGCGAAAGTTCTATTCCAATGTGACAGCTTTACAAGTACATGCCCGTAATGTATCGATAGGTATAAATAAATATTTAATTCCTGGACAAGCTCTTGCGAATCTATTTATCATGTTCATAACCCTGAGGCATACGATTCTAGAGAGATGTCACTTTGCATAAAACATTCTTTCAAAACATTGATTCTTTATCATTGCAGGAACATTATTATTTCTTGTTCATATAACATGTCTTGGAATGTCATATATATTACACACGAATAATCATTCATTGTCATTGTTCAAGTAATAAGGGTCGTTAGATGTCTGTAAAGGACACTCATACAAGGCAAATGGTTAAACAACTTTTCGAAATATGTGAAGTTTTCCGTTGTTCGAGTGTGGTAGTATTTTACATTACTCTTGATCATACCTGGAACCACTTGTACAAAGCGACCTTAACACTAAGACTATCTCCAATCTCAATTATACGACCGGAGCGCTATGCTGATGGTCGCTTTGTCCTAGTGGGCCTTAACGTCAATCTGTTTATCGAGTTTATACAGGAAATGAGATAATGCCTTTCCAAAGTATCTTCTTGAGTAAAATGTTGAACAAGATATAGACGAACCAAACATGACACAATGACTCTATTGTGTTGTGCAATCCCAACTGACGTGTGACATTGAAGTAATTTACGCTTAGATTAATATGCCCATTCAGGGGTTCCACTTATAGAGCAGAGACAAGGACATGATGAACCTTCATTTATACGAAACTGTATTTATTTACTACAAGCATGTTCGCTGAAGAGGGATCATCTGGTAGATCTATAGCTAGTCGATATCGGAGAACTGTACTTTGTCACGAAGACGCTGTTGTGCTACTGCCAAACAGGGCAAAATGAGAATAGCACTATCAGTAACGTACTGTAATAGAAACGGCAGTTTTAATCACTTACAGTGCTTCACTTGTGTATGGTTTGAATCTATCGATTCATTTATATCAAATTTGCTTGAAATTTGTCATTGATCCAGTGTGTCGTAATTGAATAAATACATCTTTTCCAAATATACATATATAAATAAAGAAAATAACTTAAATATATAATGGTAACGTCTCTCTTGAGTATCTGCCGAAATACATTCCACTAGGTGTAAAATGCAAAATAGGTGTGAAAATAATACAAATTATTTTTTCTCTCGTTTCCACAAAGTGTTAAAACATGTCTTATCAAAATATAACCAGAAGACCTTTGTGTAGGTGTTTGTTTGGAGACATAATACACCAGCTAACAGCCTCATGTCGCGATATCCCCAGTAATGCGAAAGGCCATATGTCAGGAAACAAAATGTTACGAATCAAAATTAGCCTGACATTTTGGTAAGTGGGACACTTTCTAATTGGAAACTGTTCCTACAGACCTATCCCAGAAGTCCCTAAGTAGACATCTATCTTCCCACCAGTATATCAATACTTTAGTTTGACAAATAGGTGACTGATTAAATACCATTATCTATCACAACTGGATGACAGGATGTCTAGTTACAATGACCCTTGAGTTTTTCGACACGAGTATGATGATATTTCTCTGTAATATAATTATTTATTTTTAATTGGGCCTTCGACTGTAGTAAAAATTCATGATGTTGAAGTTAAAAAAAGTTATTTTTTTCCACTGCTGGAAAGAAACAGTGCAATTACTGTTTCTGCTATGTATCACTCACGGAAGAATGACGTAATCAAGGTTTCCTAAGATCTTAGGTTACATTCACCTATCCCTATGATAGACATTATACTATACCGTAGAGGTATTATCTGATGAAGACAGTGACGGTTTAATAAGAAGAAGCAACACTGGTGTAAGAAATTGCATCATTCTGACTCTTTCAAAAGCTAGGAAAATTGAAAACTGACATTGTCGAAAGATGAGACACATTTGTACATAAAAGGGTAAAAAATACCACATTGTAATATTATTCGTTTTATACTCAATCTAATCTAAAATGATTTGCCTGGAATACAGTAATATAATAATGAAATATTTACCCCAGTACTTTGTAATTAGGCCCCCTCATGAAAAGTTCCTGATCCCAATACAAACTGATGGTGATGATAATCTCCTATTCAAGCGATCTCTATTATTGTATCATATATTTCAGAAGAGAACAATTCGTTGCACTCATTGCAACCTGTATGACAATTTGATGTACACTCGGCCTTTAGCCACACACACGCATACTTTCTCTCTCACTTTAATTTAAAAGTGAAGGGTATCATTCGCTATATTTTCTTTGCTAACATTTGCTGAACCAGTTTGAATATTGTTGAAGCAGATTGGCTGATTCATTATAATGTGAAATCGTACCAGTTGATTCCAGTCACCGCAGGTGATTGTCTCCGTGTACATATATACCGAGGCGCAAAAGAAACGTCGCCCCAAGTAACATTGCATGAAAAGTTGTCATTTGAATATCTGGTTAATTTTTGTCAAAGTTTCTAAAATTTAACATTACCTTGTCCGGAAAAATGAAATTTGATGATAAAAAACCCCAAAGCAGATGACAATAGAACCGATCGCCTAAACGCATCACGGCAACGGCCATGGTAACCCGATGCACGTGAGTTCCGTGCAAATTGAAATGCACATGCGTTCCTCCACTTCTTGCCCTATAAAAATCCACCCAGATCGGATAACATTCATTCGTTATTGAATTGCTTCCACATGTCAAAATTGACAAGAAATCAGCGACACCAAGTCCTTGGACGATTGCAAGCTGGACAAACCGCCCGGCAAGTAGCCAATGCATTTCAAGTCCACGTAAGGACCATATACAGGCTCCAGCAACGGTACCAGACCACCAACACTACAGATGACCGCCCAAGTAGTGGAAGACCAAGGGTCACCACCGGACGTCAGGATCGTCAGATTGTGCGACAGCATCTTCAAGATCGCTTTGTTACTGCTGCGGAAACTGCTCGACAGACCATGGGGACACAGCAGTGACACATTAGTGCGGACACCGTGCGTCGACGATTGACGAGCAGGCACCTCCACTGCCAAAGGACCACACCGAGGACCCATTCTGACACCACGTCATCGCCGTAAACGTCTTCAGTGGGCAACACAGCCCAAGCATTGGCGCGACCAGCAGTGGAGAAGAGACCTCTTCTCAGACGAGAGCCGTAAGTGTATCTCAACAGCAGATGGAAGAGGGAGAGTCTGGCGACGCCGTGAGGAACGTTATTCGAATGCTTGTGTTGTTGAGAGAGACTCGTGGGGTGGTCCGAGCATCATGGTGTGGGTGTGTAATTGGTCTTGCACAGAGGGTCGGCCATGTGGTCTTTCAGAACATCGGTCCAGGGAGATGCAATCATGTCACAGCAGCTCGGTACATTGATCAAGTCTGGGGACCACACGCCATACCTCATTTTGCACGTCGCCGCAACCACGATTTTCAGCAAGATAACGCCCGTACCCACACTGCGAGAGCAGCAAGAGACTTCCTCCAGCAGAATGGCATCAGATCCATGCAATGGCCTGTCCTCAGTCCCGATTTAGATACACCTGTAGGACAAGATTCAAAGACGGCTGAATGACGTTCGACCAAGGCCGACAACTGCAGCTGAACCGCGTCAGGCGTACCTCAGAGTGTGGGCTCAAGTGCCTATGGCCTTCATCAACCGCCTCAACATTTGACACTTTAATTTCAAACTTTATGATCACTTTTGCCAAGTTTGATCTTTTTGATATGTCTCAAAGTATGTTTACAGTGTTTGGACAAATAAGGTTTCTCATATATCTATCCGTAGTGACGTTTCTTTTGCGGTTCAGTATAGTATAGGAATAGGAAATTGACGAGTTACCTTTGCTTTAATTTAGATAAAATTACAATCAATTCATGTTTGCGTCTGTTATTGAGTATTTGATACCTACAGCGTTCATTAAATGTATGTATGTATGTATGTACACCATTTGAAGTTACTTTGCTAATCAGTTGCTTCAAAGATTCGCCCCCAAAACCTTCCTAACGTGAAGTAAAATCAGCATTTTTAGAACGGGCTCTTCAACAGGATTCTCTGATTATTAGAGTAAGCAAAACGATCTTCAGCGATCCCAGTATGGGACGAGAAATGACTTTTTGACACGTGGCTTTAATTTTAGTTTTATTTCAACCCGATGGTTTTGAATGGATGTCCAAATAATTAGTTGATGCCACTGGCATGAGAGTGGCCATTCAGAGGATAGCTATGAGAGAGTTACAACACGCTTAGGAAACATGTTAAGGGCACCGTGTCCTAAGAGATCGATGGTGAAGGCGGTGTCCACAGACTGATATTTCGTGTTAATGATGTTGCAAATACATGACGTTGTGTGCGGTCTAGTGTACACACTATTAATGCAAATACGTCGTTTAAGGTCGATTATGTGCGACATATAGATAACATTAAGTAACTCAACAGGAAGAATAGTCTTGAAAGGGAAACACCAGTAAATTATAACAAATAGGGCGGTGTCACATTTCCAATTATTGGAATTTCTAGCTATTTTAACCTTTGAAGTTCCAAATGAATGTGTCCCTTCGTAGTAAACCCTTATGAAATGGGCATATGTTGCGTGTTTCCCCACTAATCACATTCAGTTATCACAATAACTCGCATGCTTAAGTTTGTACTGTTGCATGAGACGATTCCCTGGGCAAGAAGGAAATGCGTGACAATTTCGCGAACTCCTGTTGTCATCATCTTAACTATTACCTGGTCATACGTGAGAGTGGGGTCCTGAATATGTTATTTTGTGTTTGATTATTGTCAGCTATATAACGGCGTCATGTACTACTCAAAACAAACCAGTGGTTGATATGATACGCATCGTCCCATGTCGTAAGGCCACAATGACGCACAGTCAGACAAGTCACGAATCACGAGCCTGATAACCAGATAATTTTATTGTGTTTTGTGACGAAGAGAAGCTATTCTAAGCCGCGTCCGCTTAGCGGGAGGCGGAGTTGTACCGTACAGATGGATGATATCCCTTCACACAGTACATCTTGCAATCTCATCCCCTGAACACCACTTGACGTTTTAATTCATTTTGTTATTGAGTGTCTATGTAATCCATAAGGCATTGCCATTCTACTGCAAACAATGACAGCTTATAAGAACTGCTGCCACTTAACGTTAAGACAATGAACATGTATGTGACGAAGGTTCCAATACTCCCGATAATGTAACAATGTGGCGTCTGGGGCATGTAAATGTTGAACAAATAGTGTGGATTTCAGTCAACTTTTGTTTGTGGAGAGTTCTATAACAAAGCAAATAGTGTTAACATTTACGAGGTCAAATATGAGATCACATGATAATCACGCCTAAGGAACGTGTTTCCGGACAATAACTTCGACACATGTTGCGAATTGAAGGAAAGTCATATATTTACATGTTATCACAGGTCCATTCGATAACTCAATAACACTGAGAAAAAGGTCATACATGTATGCCCATGACCGACGATGGTTTCCTGTTGATAAATGGTTACTTTTAAAATACCACACTGCAATATGACACGATGTAAGTTATCCATCCTGCACAAAAATGTAACTGATTTAACACAATGGCAAAATGATCCATAATTTAAAGGTCAACATAAAAACAGTCAGTTAATATTGTGTAATGCCGCTTTCGGATGTATTAAAGCACAACGGCGAGGAAACCAAGATTGGTTTACACATCACACTAGTGGGGAAATCAAACTCATGCAAACGATTGAACCAAGTAGCTACCATATCGACCCTCATTTTCTGCATCTTCTCGATTGGGGATATCATAAAAGTGTAACAGTTTCGGGTATCGAACCCAGGCCAAGCGAACGCTTTAACCACTTGGATACTCCAACGTCCAATATACCTAAACATGTGCCCTCGAGGAAATGTCAATGAAACAAAATTGCATAGTCAGCAAACCCCCGGTGTATCGTTACGACTTAGATTTATGCATAAGGCATGAACATGTGATCTGATTAGGAACCTAGCTATAAAGTCGCTCAGTCATGCAAAGCACTGACATCTCTCTCAAAGCCATACCATTAGTGAGGAGACATACTTTCTGTACATTCATTTGTAACATATTGCACTGGGGAGGAATGTCAACATTTGCAAAACAGATTTGATTTGATTTCATTGTAGGGGGACAGGTTACACGAATTGCGTTTGTAACACAAAAATGAATCAACGATTTAAACATTTGGTTGAGTCGTTTTCTATTGAAATGCATTACGTTACTGACAAATAATGTGTCTGACATAATGTTCTGTAAATTGAAGAAAGCACGGGGGCTGCAAACGAGTGAACGAATGTCCAATAGGGCAGTGAGTTATATGACCTCGTGTTTCAAGTTACCTCTTCCAAATATATATAAATTGTCAGTTCAAGAGAATATGTTACCTTTGACTTCTTATATATTGACGAATCAAACATGGCCGTAGTGTGAGGAATGGCGATCTCTATTGACTTTGTGGGTTGTGTTGGTGACCTCTAACCCTTAATTTGCACTGACCGATCAAAACTGACCTGTAGCTCCATATGACGAATTAATTCCCATTGGCATTTGTCGATTCACTTCTGTCCGGACCTCTATGACCAGATGCGCTATTACATACTCTGTGCATATATATCTTGTGTGTTATGCGATACCTTCACGCAATATCTATTGCGATGATATATATGTTCTTCACAAAAAGAAACGCAATACGGATATTTTTGGCCATAAAAGCAAAATTAGCGGACCAAGAGGTGCAAAATGAAAAGAGTTAATGTATTATAGTGCCAGTGACAAATTTCCCGGATCAAAATGATCACAACAAGGACATGCAAACCATTAGTCGGGAAACACGTACGATTCTGAAAAACCCCGCACCCAGTGCATTAACAAAAGGGTCATGGAGCTGCACGTACTCCACATGCAGCAGCACTATGAACCGTATAAATGAGCAGGGTTTTTGATTGCCTGACATCTGCGTTAATCGAACAGTGACAGTTCAACAACATGCCAAGATTAACAGAAGTGCAAAGAAACAACGTCATAGGCCGCTTGCAGGTAGGGGAATCCCGATCAGCTGTGGCCAGGGTTTACAATGTAGCGCCCAGCAGCACCACAAGACCATGGAATCGGTTTCAACAGCATGGGTCAATACGTGATCGGCCAAGAGTAACCACCCCCGCCCACGATCCCTACATCCGACTGCACTACTTACGTGACAGGACGGCCACAGCCACCTCAATCGCATCCCAATTACCCGGACTGCGCAGAATCTCCGACCAGTCCGTATGAAACCGTTTAAGAGCAGCAAGTCTACGTCCTGTTCGACGCGTCATATTGAGTCGGCAACATCGTCAATAACGATTGCATTAGTGTCATCAACGCAGTGTATGGCCTCAACTGCGATGGAAAGATGTCTGGTTCAGCGATGAATCATGATTTCTCCTCCGTCGAGGGGATGGAAGAGCACGGGTCTACAGACGTTGGTGAGAACGTTACGCCGGAAACTGCGTACAGGAAGTGGACAGGTTTGTGGGGGTAGCGATATCATGTGGGAGGCTATCTGTCATCATGGCAGGACAGGTTTCGTCCATATCCAGGGCAATCCTACGGCTGAATGAACGATACATCAACGAAATTCTCCTAGTACACGTCCTCCCAATTGCAGCCAATAGCAACGGTGTATTCCAGCAGGGCAACGCTCGACTGCATACAGCACGGTTCGAAATAACCGTATGTTATCGGGTGGTCCTACTGTGTCTATTTCATTGAGTGAGTAAGTGAGTGAGTGAATATGGATTTACGCCGCTTTTAGCAATATTCAAGCAATATCACGGCGGGGGACATCAGAAATGGGCTTCACACATTGTATCCATGTGGGCATCGAAACCGGGTCTTCGGTGTGACGAGCGAACTCTTTAACCACCAGCCTACCCCACCGCCCCCTGGATTTCATTGAGATCAGGTCCCCAGTACAGTTTGCTTGTAGCAAGAGCCGACTAATGGGGATCGAATGTTTACAATGTGTGACCAGGCTGATTTTGTGTCATCGTAGCCCGACGGCATGTAAGGTTGCTCGTGCTATAACCTCCGGCTGAAGTTTGTACAGGCCATAGTGCACCGTTGAATTCACTCTGTTAAGCGTAAACTCCTTTCTCTGGTAAGTACGTCTCCGTGATCTAGTGGATAGAGCGTCTGCCCGAGAGCGGAAGGTCGTGGGTTCGCTTCAGTCAGTATACTGTATCTGAGTGGGTCATTCATGATAAAACTGAGGCATATATAAGTGCAATAATCTTGAATCTTGAATTCGACGCTAAACCCCATTTTACCTCACCCTTCGAGGTGTAGAAGTTAGTAGTCGGTTATCGTATATCCTCCATTAAAACACATGTATGACGAGAAGGTACATTACGGTTTGACAGCATTAGGTGGGTTGTTCATTTTTAACATTTACGGTACATACACCATGAGCGTACTTAAATGATGAGGCGTTAAGCCCACCGGTTTATTTGCGACGGAGAGGAGCCTGCTGTACTCTACGAGGACACTACTAATGGAACTACCATCAACTAGAACCAAATTAATTTTACCGAGTGCCATTTCTTCTGTATTCTATTTTGCCTAGGAGTCCGACTGTCTGCAACGTAATCAAAACTAATGCAATTTTGATACGTCACGAATTAAAAGATCATCTGGTATCGTTATTGATCTATTTACCATGATACCGTTATATATATGTACATCGAATAAAATGGGAAGAAAAATATGAAAAGTCGAATTCTACATGTGCAACATGTTACCTTTTATTAGATTTCATAAATATGTTTTCGAAACGTCTCGTGGAAATGTATTGTTTTTTTTTTCTTATTTGCTGTGAATACCGCTACATTCTAGCCATGTGACTTCAGTATGTAAATACTTGTTGATTGCGTGACAACGTACATGTACCCGACGGCGTGGGATTTTGCAAGATTAATCAATCACTGGTGTGTCTGGTATAGCTGGACTCGATTATTTACATGCCGCCGCCATACAAAAACATCATTCAATTGTTGATACACGATGCTACGTACAAAAATGTACGTCACTGCATGTAACAGCGATTTTCTGTCATATGTGTTTGATTTAACCAATGTTATCAGCGTACATGTACCAAAGCAGCATTGTTGTGGTTAGTGTAAACTAACTTATATTCATAGACATGGTCCATGAGTTCGAACAAATGTAGATACAACATAGTGTCAAATTATCTTTTACGTGCGGTTCTCATAATTTAAGAGACACATATCATCGCTCATTGGGAACTGGGGACGGGATGGTCGAGTGGTCTGCGCGCAATGTGGCAAGCAGAGTAGCTTTCCTTAGCCAATCACGATCCGCTGTTATGGGTTCGAATCCCATCAGAACCATAACCGTGATATGCATTACATTAGACTTTCCTATCATTTAAGTTGAAACGACGTCGTATAACTGAAATACTGACAGTGTACATTGTGGCGTTGAATTCGCTTTCTGTTGACATGTGAAACTAGGGATCGACGGAAATTACATTAACATAACCTAGGGGATAGTATCCAAAATACGTTTCTCTCTGACCCAAGACAAACTTGTCAGTTCGCCATGATCTAAACATGTGTATTGAAATGTGTATTATAGACTATATAAGCGTCATGTTATATTACATTTGTACATGTAAAAGTTGATATCATGCATAATGCAACTGACATAAAATGTGAGTACAAGTAAGAAAATTAACGTTAACGACTAATCATTAATCATTAATGAACGTGCTTTGAGAAAAAAGCTGCAATGCAAGAATCACGAAACTCCAGCGAGTTTGTATTTTGTCTGCATGAATATTTGTCATGTAGAGATCATTGATTAATATTCACAAACAAGGACATATATCGCCTGAGGACACAGAGTGACATACCTGCAAGATCAAATACTGTTACAGTGCTCTGTCGTATATTTTAGGGCCTGTTGCATAATTCTGTTCAAACTTTCTTGCCCCATTGTTTTGCAAATTGTGTTGGTAAACCTGAAACTGTGTCACTTCTTTCAGTGGCATTTAGAAGTTGGTGTGATGAAGTAAGACAAAATCGATGGATGAACAACTTCTTTATTCCATTTTATTACAATATACTTGCTTGATAAAGGTGTTAGGATCTACACCGAAACGTCGCACTAATTGTAATAAAGAAGTTGTTCATCCATAGAACTTGTCTTACTGAAACTGTGTATTGAATATTTTTTGTTAATTACTCATTCGTGTTGTGTGGTCATTTACTAATTTTTACAGTTTAGTTCTGTACGAACCGATTTCTTGGTTGTTTCTTCAGTTTGGAAATCACCTTGTTACAACAACCTTGGTCGTTTTTTTTGTGGTAATGTTCCTATCCCACATCACGTAAAACGCTATTCAATGCACACGAGAGAGAGAGACGATGGAGATAATATCCCCAGACTTGCCTCGAATTAACTGTATGAGTATTCCAAGCATTATGCACATGATTGTTGCAACAGCGTGTCAAATTTAAGGGTGGGAGTGCATCGTCAGAGATAGAAAGGCTATTATATGTTGGAGGAGGGATGTTGTCGTTGGCATCTGTTGCAGTTCCTTGGCTAACAGCAACCGTTGGTGCAGTTGGTGGTAACCTCTCTGAAACAGAACCGTGTTGATCCCTTGACGACAAAGATCTCTTGTGTCCCGTATAAATGTCTTCACACCTTGCACTTATAAGGGGCGTGTGGGTGTGGCCGTCTTCTGGTTCCTCAGGTGTAGCACCCGCCATTATATAACTGGACACATTCGTTGTGGCCACTTGGGTAACGAACTCCCTGTATTTTCTATCCTGGTGAGGACCCGTGGGTCTGTAGTACATGGTGCTTCTTCTTTGTGTCACCCGTGTTTCACAAAATACTTTAGACCAACTATCAAGACTATAACGAGTGCGGAATCGGCAACACCGGAAGCGCTCGTTAAATCTACATCATCATCATCATCATCATCATCATCATCATATAACTATTACTATTCCTCCCACGACTCCACCGATAACTGCCACGCTGGACGCTGAAAAGAAGAAATTAATGATGACAACAACAACGCATTTATAGAGTGCCGACATTCATACACAACAGCATGTTATGTGGGCTCAAAACAAATATATTTAACAGGAAAGACATTAGTTCGTTAATCGGCAAAAGAAACCAACAAAAAACAAAAGCGGGATGAAGGGAAACTGCAAAGTCACCCTGAACATGAGAAGTATAGTTTTATAAGTATAGTATTGATCTATGTCCCTTATAATGTTCTAGGAAATGTTTATTACAATAGTCGTGGTGGGTGGCCTTAAAAACTATGTATTTCCCTGATTGTCTTCGTGATCATAATATTGTTATTTTTGTTCATAAGTCCAACCTTATGTAAACATATGAGCACGCATATATATCAACTCAATGCGGGTCATCTGATGATGCGACCCTGAAACGTCGATACAAAGCAGAAAGAGTTTGTCATATTTCGTTTCAAAAGTACGCGCCCTCCCAAATTCTCTCCCTAAACAGCATTGAGTTAGTTGTATGTACATGGTATATACATGTGTTAATATCTATATGACATTGTCGTACTTGTGTGCACATTATATGAACAATCTGATAGTGGTCCATATAATTGGATAATGTACTGCTGGATATTGATGGCGATATGATAATTATCGATGGCGATATGTACTCCATTCGTTATATATAAACTGTACAGGAAATTGAACTGTGGATTACTTCAATGGATGATGTATTGGCCTGCATGACATGAAGGCCAAAAGATGCCATTCATTTGGAAGATATATTGCCCCTTCCCCAGGAACCATTGCACAAAGTAAGAACAAGACTCTACTCTGTGTCACTGAAAGAAATTAAACGACTCCAGCCACTTTTACTAATGGATGAATCTACAAACAGTCAGAGACCACAGTATCAACTAGAGAGTTCTTGATATCGCTTTGAACGTTTGGCCAAACCAGAAACAGACTTCACTACATCAGACAAAGGCCGCAATTTCTCGAATTTCAAATTTGCAAACAAGGAAATTGATGCATTCAATTTAAGTAACATTCTCAGACAAAGATCAGTTTCCCAAAATGTCCCACAACATTTCAAATTTCAGGAACCACCAACAATTTCATGTTCCTACACGAACACAATTTCATCGTCTCATCAATTATATGAACGTGTTGCAGAATATGGACTTGGCAGCTCATGATGTAACTTCCACTACTTGTGGCTGCATGGATACTGCTATAAACCTGCAGGTCCTGTAATCACAGGTGACTTCTCTATTGTTGACAATAACAACCTTCGACAGTTATTCAAATATGGACCAAAATTACCGTGACAACTTCCTTCACGATTGAATGACAAGAGGGATGACTTCACTTTTCCAATAATCAGCTTTCACTTCATGTCGAGCAATATTCCAGCAGCTCCAGCTTTTGGTGTTTACATTTCACAACTTTTGAGATACAATCGAGCATGCTCTTATGGTCAGAAGTTGTTTGATCAAAATTACAACATTCAAGACCTCAGTAAAGCTTTCAAAAGGTTTTGCGTTAGACATGTGGAGGACATTTCCAGAGTTGACGCATCAGTGACAAAAATGTTGTCCGATGCAATTCTCTATTGCGACTTGGACCATATGTTCCCGTTTTTTTTGTTCAAGTGAACAATTGACTTCCCTTTTCATGTCTTTGTGGCGGATGCCAGCGGAGGGGCAGGATACGCTCACCTTTTAGCGAACTCCTGGTATCATTACTAATTGATAATGATTCATAAATACATGCTCATGATAAAGTGGGAATTGTGCAATCGACTCTGCTATATGCAGAGATTTCTACTGGATATGGAAAGGGTTTTGTCGCTTTATTTATTTGATACCAGAACCTGATATGCATGCAAGTAGGTGTCTACATGTAGTATATGCATGCAAATGTATATGACATTGTCTTACTTGTGTGCACGTGTACTGTATGAACAATTTGACTATAGTCCATATGTTTGGAAGATGTACTGCTTGATATTAATGATGCATATGACATGATTATGTAATTTTAGTTACTGACTTTGTTCACAAATATACATGATGTACAAGCAACTTAGGAAATGAAAAAACAAGATGACACATTACAATGTTAATAGCTGTATGTCATGTTATATTTGAAAATCAGTAGCTATAATCATGTGGTAAATGTATGTCTTCGGTGCAGTATGGGCGGTCGGGTAGCCTTGTGGTCAAAGCGTTCGCTCGTCACGCCAAAGACCCGGGTTCGATTCCCGACATGGGTATAATGTGTGAAGCCCATTTCTGGTGTCCCCCGCCATGATATTGCTTGAATATTGCTAAAAGCGGCGTAAAACAATACTCACTCACTCACTCACTCGGTGCAGTATGTATGTGCATACCAAGTCCATGCTGTTAACATAATACAAATTTATTTGGAATATTGGGCATTAGTCATGTTAATTTCCTCATCAAATGTTCAGATAAAAGAAAACTGGTGCCCCCAACATGCCAAGCATATTTTACCAATTTGTTCTTGCTTAAACATGTCTAACAGTGAATGTATTTAAACAAATATATGTATTGTTCTCAATTTAGATTCTATTTAGTTTCTATTCAATATTGTACATCATGAAGTCACGGAGTGCTGCCGTTGTACATTGTCGGCACGTTTTAGCCCTATGCACCTGAAATGAAGCCATTTGAATGGGCAGTTCTGGTTGTGAAATCCATCAACACTCCCGTCATCGTCATCATATGGCACCTTCTTTTGATGGCGCTTTGATGGTTGATTTTTGCTTTTGTATAGGGATATATCTGCAAGGCACCTCCTACTTATCTGTTGTCCAGTTGGTGGCATTGGCGTATATGTTACACCCAATCTATGCAACTGCCCATCAAGTTATATGATAGTTTCCCACATGTGTTGGTCCAGATTATGAACAAATTCTGTTTCAGCCCCAGATAAGAATGATACTCGTAACATATCTTTTTCGTCTTGCATTTAGAAATCAACATATTTTTGAACGTCAGGTAAGTCAATGAGAGAAGAAGAAACCGCATTTCTTTCTGATATAAGCACTTCACAAAGTAAAATAATGTGGCTGTCATAGAATAAATCCCTTATACCCCGCTTCAAAGCATGGGGTTATATGCGTCCCTCTTTAGGTTTTATACCACTCGGGGTACATGGGGTTATATGTGTCCCTCTTTAGGTTTTATACTACTCGGTGTACATGGGGTTATATGTGTCCCTCTTTAGGTTTTATACCACTCTGGGTACATGGGGTTATATGTGTCCCTCTTTAGGTTTTATACCACTCGGGGTACATGGGGTTATATGCGTCCCTCTTTAGGTTTTATACCACTCGGGGTACATGGGGTTATATGTGTCCCTCTTTAGGTTTTATACCACTCGGGGTACATGGGGTTATATGCGTCCCTCTTTAGGTTTTATACCACTCGGGGTACATGGGGTTATATGCGTCCCTCTTTAGGTTTTATACCACTCGGGGTACATGGTTTTTTTTGCGTCCCGTGTTAGGTTTTATACCACGAGTCGGAGGGCCCCCACGTGCCCCTTGTGATCCTGCTACAACTTATATTATATCAGCAGTATTATTATTATAGCTATCACAACAAAAAAAGGCATAGCATATGTACAATTCCACACAGCTTATCAAATTCAAATATCTATACGAAGACAGATATCCACTAAGAGATATATATCAAAAGATGCTTTAGTTCGTACAGATACGATGCGAATTGTTAAATGATAGTTTCCCACATGTGTTGATCCAGATTATGAACAAATTCTGTTTCAGCCCCAGATGAGAATGATACTCGTATCATATCTTTTTCGTCTTGCATTTAGAATTCAACCTATTTTTGAACGTCAGGTAAGTCAATGAGAGAAGAAGAAACCTCATTTCTTTCTAAAATATAAGCACTTCACAAAGTAAAATAATGTGGCTGTCATAGTCGAAAGCATGCCAATTACAGAGCATGTACTCTTTCGAAAGTTTACTGCATGATGAGACTTTCACACAAAGTTGTAAAGCAGGTCGATATTCCGGGTACAGAACAGCTCATTGCCAAAGTACATGTTATGTTAATTTCATATGAATTCTCTTATATCGGGACATGCTTGCGTTATTTGATACATTTGTGAGCCATAATTGTTCTACGTATTTGCATATTGTTCAACATGATTTCTCCATTTTAATTTTGGAGGGAATTCAAATTCAAATTCAAATTACGCATTTATATAGCGCTACCTATCCAGACATACTGCCTGCTATAGAGCGCTCGGTCGTACGCTCTTTTGAAGAGGATGGTCTTGAGATTTGATCTTCAGATCCCCTGACATCACTGGGCAGTGCATTTCATAGAGTTGCACCTGCTTTTCGGAAGGTTCTGTCGCCATATGTTGTTCTGCTGGCTGGTGGAACAACAAGCTGTAGTTTGTTTGTAGATCTCAGTGTTCGGCCAGGTTGGTAAAGGGCAGTGAGTTCCTGGAGGTATACTGGGGATAGCTCATGGATCGATTTGTAGACAAACATGATCAGCTTGAACACGATCCTGAGTCTCACAGGTAGCCAGTGCAGCTCTTTCATGACGGGTGTAATGTGTTCACGCATTGACTTCCGTGTGATGAGTCTCGCAGCAGTGTTTTGCACACGCTGTAGTCAATCCAGATGCTGCTGGAAGGTACCGTACTGAGTATGATGAAACTCCATCACATTAAACATATTGCGTGCCTATATATTAATATAATTACCATAATGCTAATTGTGAAAACTACACCTGGAACTAGGCTAAATGTAAATTCAACTTACTATTGCTGATATTAGACAGAGGTCATTATGTTGAATGCATCCTGTGACCTTCGCCCATCCATACGTGGACGCGTGAATTGGTTAACATCATCAAAGTCATGTGTGAGCGCTTTCCTTGATAACAAAATAGTCTATAATGTTGTTTGTTGGTACCTTCAGCCAACGTGTTGACATCGGGTGAGCAATCACTCTTAGGCGCTTCGTATGGATTAACATCACCAACTAAACAAATCGCGACGGAGCATCTATCAATAAGAACCATGTGAGATAGAGGTTTGATTGGCTGGTTGAAAGGTTATGTCTCGCTTTGATGAGCTAAATTACCGCTTCTCAAGACTATACAGGTTACTAGAAGTCATCTGCTATTTAAGCGACAGACAAATCATGTGTATGGTGTTTTGTTCACGGATGTGTGAAAAGTGTTATTATGGAGTTCTCTCCCTTACATCATACGCCTGGAGTTTCTTAAGCCTGTTCAAATATGAGGTCTGATCAGCGTCGGTCGGCTTTAACGCGGGAAATGCAGAAAACAGCATTTCATATGCACACTGCCACAGCAACAAAAGCAGGTTTTCAAACACCCGGAAATCAAATGAAAACTGGGTGTGGTAGGGTTGGACATGCTTCACCTTTTTGCGATCTCTGATGATGATTCATATAATTTTAACACTGTCAGCTATTTTGCGTTTTACGCCCAATAGAATCATCTGTTTCGGCAGATAATCGAGTATGGTTATTCTCTGGCGCTGATGTTTGTAATGTTTCTTTATTATCAACACTTTGTCATGAGTTGCAGTGAGGTGTCTCTGAAGTAGGAAATCGTGTTGAGAAACTAACAGTGTCAGCGTGACATCAACAATTATAGACTGTGATAACGGTGATCATATCTGGGGGCGTAAGATCAGTGCTATACGCGTGCTTCGCGAGGATTACCTGGCTGAGCCTGAGACATGGGGTTGATGAAGGTTGGTTGGTTGGTTTGTTGTTTAACGCCGCACTCAGCAATATTACAGCTATATGACGGCGGTCTGTAAATAATCGAGTCTGGACCAGACAATCCAGTGATTAATGTCATGAGCATCGATCCACGCAATTGGGATCGATGACATGCATCAACCAAGGCAGCGAGCCTGACCACCCGATCCCGTTAGTCGCCTTTTACGACAGGTTGATGAAGGGAGTGAAATGGCAGTCAGCATCCGAGAACCCAGAGAGGGATGCAGATGTGCACTAGGGCCTCATAACAAATCCGACAAATTGCTTCGACATGTTTGCGTTCACATAGCGCTTGTCCATTGCCTTGCTATTACAAATGTACTATCCTTCACCTTAAAGCTGTACCCACTGTGCATGGATAATAAAGCCACCTGACACACAAGATCAAATCACTCTTTCTTTCCTGATAATCCAAAAGAACCATACAAATTCGCACTGCGTGCATACATTCACTTTACCTAGCTTGATTTTACATCCTTATAATAGGACAAGACCCTTTCCATAATCATAAGAAATCTCTTTTGAACGATTCCGATTATCTCACGAGCATGTGTTTATGAATCACTATCGAATAGCGATGCTACTAGGTGTTCGCCAAAAGGTAGCCACGTAAGTGTCCATATAAATCCATCATTCTCGAATAAATGGATATTTCACTAGTCCATGTAACGGGTACTCCGTACTAGTTCAATGTCTACATTTTTTCTCAGAAAGGGGAGAACATTTCGGTTAACATCAGTCAGCAATATTCCAGCTTCTTTGATAGGCATTTAGAAGTTGGAGTACTAAGTGAGGATAAGAATGTATAGATGAACAACTGTGTTGTTACAATTAAGAGCGACGTGTCGGTGTAGGTTCTAACACCGTTATCAAGCGATCACTAATTAATTGTAATAAAGATGTTGCTTGATAACGGTGTTAGAACCTACGCCGAAACGTCGCTCTTAATTGTAATAAAGAAGTTTACTATATATTCCAGCACCTGTCAATGACCTAGCTTAGGATAAGCAAACCAGTGGTAAAAAGCATGAATAACATCCACTCTGTCGGGCTGACACACAGTCACCCTGATCACACACTGCGTTCCTCACTAGTCACCTCTCACGATCAGCAGGAACTACCGAAGACATGTTCTGTTACGGAATCCCTACAGGAACTGTATCCAATTAGGACAGAAACGTGTGCGTGGAATGACGTGTATCATATAGCCCGAACGCAACCATTCAAGTTGACCTCATCAACCTGATTGCCAACATACCGAGATTAGCCGTGAATGTTGCAATACGTGTAGGCGTACCTTGATCTGGCGGGTATCACGTTGCTAGGTGTTCCAGGTATGTGTGGACGGTCGTATACGTTTCCCACCCGACGGGCTCATATGATATAGCCTCGTCCTAGTCTCTTACAGTGATCCTACGGACATTTGAGCAACCATGCTTTCTTTGGATCCTATTATTGGGCTGCTAATACTGTTCTGCTCATCAAACATTTCCGGTAGGTTTCCCGCCATTCTCTACTGTGAAAGATGTAGAGGATATTCCGTGTGTTGAGTGATACATGTATATCATGGTTTTCTCATCGAGTGAAGACAAGGGGGTAAGGGAGACAATTTGAGGGGAGTTCACTCTTGTATAACAATAGTTCCGTCATAGTGTTATTTTCACTGCAGTGAAATATCAATTGTTATCTTTACTGCAATGAAAATGTCACTTTTCACATCTAAAACTCAGTCTCTAACACTTAAGAATATGATAAAGTTTGTTGTAACTGTAATAACTTGATCGGGCGGTGCGGTGCGGTGCGGTGCGGTGCGGTGCGGTGCGGTGCGGTGCGGTGCGGGTTACATGTATGTGTGGCATTCGGGTGTTGATCAGTAAGGGGAATTTTATTGTGTTAGGTCATTGCTTTAAAACACACAATTGTCCTCTGTGAACTTGGTTTCACAATACATGTTTTACAGTTTTTTAGTACTTTTTAAAGAAAGGTGAATCAAGTTTTTGTCAACATTGCAGATGCTGTGTCTTCATGCGGTAACTCTAATCTGACGGCAACATCCAACCATAGCTATCTTGAATCTCCCGGGCACCCAGCGATGTTATCCAGGTAAATATCGATCTGGTATCCTAACGCCTGCTACATGTGGTCGTGGCAATATTTGTAACTGTTATGTTTAGAAACCGTAATGCTACAGTTTGTTATGCATGTAGAAATATACTGTCAGTATTTGTCTTAATTTCTCACCGACTTCAAAGTAACTAGAAATGAAATACGTGTACTTGTAGTTTCTCTTATGATACATACGTGATTTGCAAGTAAATACATACCTTCCAGTGCAGTTATAGAATTGGCTAATCGTTAAAGCCATGCGGTTCATATTAATATAATCAGTGTATGTTGTCAGTTGCCAATAAATGTATATTATAATACTTAATTTGTCTTCATTGTGTGCACAGTGTTGGTATTGGCTGTCATTGGATTTCCTCATGTTGTATATTCAGTGATGAATCCTGTACATGGTTAATCTCAAAGTCGTCAAACTCTGACATGATCCATGTACGTATTGAAGTGATCGATATGAACATGACTGTTTCATTAACTGCCTGCACGGAGGATTACATTGAAGTATTTGATGGTACGAATTTCTCTATATAATAGAAGAAATACATATATGTACACATCAAAACATATCGTTACGATTTCTTTTGAAAATAACCAAAAGGAATTATAAGTGTGTATAATTTATCCTGGTAACATAATAGGAATGATACGTATATATCAAATATTCGCATATCATAAGATATACGATATTTTGTAGTTCAAATAAAATAAAAGTGACACAACCCTTTCCATGATCATAAGAAATCTCTTAAGAATTGATTTAGAAAGTAATAAATTTTGAATGCAGTTGCTAAATGTTTTACCTCAGGACCTACAACATCTTCACATAGCTTGGGGAAATGGTGCGGAAAGCAAAGGCCAAAAGTACAGAGTACTTGGAATTCCCTTACTGTGTACTATAAGAGCAGCAACACTAGCACATCCAACAGGGGATTCAAGCTCGAGTATTTCGAAACTAAAGGTAACCTTGGCGTGTACATACGGTATACATGCAGTTTAAATTAATTTTATTGCTTGCTTAATTAATGATATTCTCCTTTCAAAGGTTTTGATATATAAATGGGGAGAAGGTAAGCTGATTCAGAAATCACATAAGACAATGGCAGTTTGGTACCTTGAAACGTCAGTCAACGAAACTGACAATGACACATGCCTTCTAACTTCAACGAACATTTTGCAGAAGATGTAGTGAAGATTATCACTTAATAACACATTGTATACTAATAGCCACCGTATCGATGCAAATTTCCATGACGTGATACATATTTTCATGTACTGGTGATACGTTAAGCCTGGTTAACGTGCTGCAGCTGAGTCTAAACTCAGGAAGTATATTAGATTTGAGAAACTCATTTACCAATAGTTCAAAACATATTGTATCGTACACAATGCATGCTATTGAATACCTTTCTAGTAGATCCACGAAAACCCGAGTTAGAAATTGTCTTCAGCAACCCATGCTTGTCGTAGGAGGCGACTAACGGGATCGGTTCGCAGGGCTTGCTGACTTGGTTGATGTATGTCATCATATCCCAAATGCGTAGATCTATGTTCATGCTATCAATCACTGGATTTTCTGGTCCAGACCCGATTATCTGCAGACCACCGTCATATAACTGTGGAGTTAACAACTGGAATAATGCTGTGTGCGGCGATAAACAACAAATAAACAAACAACAACCCTTTCCAGTAAGTTAGATTTCAAATGTTGATTTTCACACCTGCTGTCACTCTTCGTCACGTATGATAATGTGATACTTCTGATCGAACATAAAAACCTACGGTTACATTTTATGATAAATATGCACATAATATGACTTACGATTTATGTTTCGAATATTGTTTGTATTTAAAGAATTGTTGTCCTGTGGAGGGTTTTACAATTTTACCGGCTCCTTCCTGCAAGCCCCAGGTTATCCTACATCATACAGAACGTAAGTTGTCATAATTATATTTGTTTTGCATCATTTAAAAGGTAAACGCTCTTATCTGTCCCACAGGAGAGTTCAACTAAAAAGCAAACTTCTATACAATCTCATATTGCCAAAAATCTGTGTAATGACAAAGGCTGTAAAGACACATGTTAAGTACATAATTATATTTGCATGTTCGTAAATAAATCTTTAGTGTTTTTGTTTGACAATGCCATAAAGTGATTAGTGAAGTTCATCATTATATTTCAGTGACACGAACTGTATCTGGCTGATAGAAGTTCCAAATGATTATAATATACGTATCATCGTTGAAGACTATGACATACTGGCGTCTAAAGATTGCAGTGTTGATGACCTTCGTTTTGTGGACGGTAAGCTTAACAAAGCTTAGCTGAAAAAGTCCATTCACCTAAAATTAGTATTCGTTGTATATTAATAATAGAAAATATCACAACAAGGCGTTGTATATATTACGGGCCTTATATTAGGTGTGCCAGAATCTGCTGATGGTTTCCTATCCCATATTCTTTCTGTGTATGATCCTTGATCTCTCAGCAGCATAAATGTATGCGTGTACTTTTCCAAAATAATAAACAATCTACGTCTACCAATCTACCAATCAGCCCCTCATATGACTTACAGAAATGACTCTATTCGTATTTGGAGTTTGCAAACAACATGTGCACTTTGATTTTTATGAATGTTCTTGTTTTTTTAATGATGGATTGTCTGCGACAGATAGTTGAGGCCTTAACTATTGATAGATTGTTTTTGTTTTTTAATTCCACACACGGAGTTCGGTTTAGCGTTGACTGATATCTTTATGTGATATTAATCATTTCACTACTCCGTTTTAGGAATGAGCCCCCATTCGCCGGAAATTGGAGTATTATGTGGCACGTTACCTCCGCGCAGCGGCGTTCTGCAGTATACGTCATCTGGTCAAGTACTGCGGGTCGAATTCTCTGCAGATCCCTATCGTGCAGTAGTGAGACCCAGAGGCTTTAAACTGGCATATTTGAAAGGAAAATTTGACCGTAAGTGTTAAATAAAGTTTAATTTCGTAAAGGTGTACTGTGTACCTTGAATATGACATTTCAAAACTAAAATTATTTTCCAGTATCGTGATCATGACGAAACTGTCGTTTGGAATATCTTATACTTCCAGCATGCACAGATACACACCTATTGGCATCTAAGGCGCAACAGTTCATTACGTCGCCGAATTATCCTGATAACTACACAAGGTAACCTCCGTCATTTCTGACAACTGCATGTTATCCGCTGAAGGTGGAAGGAGCAATTCCAACATCCACTGTTCATTTAATAATCGACTCACAATATCACGTATGTATGTGTAATTCATACCTCCGGATGCAGTTACCACCACATCTCACAAACATGACTCTCACTACATGTACAGATGCGGTTGATTGCCATATCTCACTGACATGACTATCATCACATGTTCAGATGCAGTTAACCGCCACATCTCACTGACATGACTCTCACTACATGTTCAGATGCAGTTAACCGCCATATTTCACTGACATGACTCTCACTACATGTTCAGATGCAGTTAACCGCCACATTTCACTGACATGACTCTCACTACATGTTCAGAAGCAGTTTACCGCGACATCTCACAAACATGACTCTCAATACATGTACGGATGCGCTTAATTGCCACATCTCATTGACATAACTCGCACTACATGTTCAGATGCAGTTAACCGCCACATCTCACAAACATGACTCTCACTACATGTTCAGATGCAGTTAACCACCACATTTCACTGACATGACTCTCACTACATGTTCAGATGCAGTTAACCACAACATTTCACTGACATGACTCTCACTACATGTTCAGATGCAGTTAACCACCACATTTCACTGACATGACTCTCACTACATGTTCAGATGCAGTTAACCGCCACATCTCACAAACATGACTCTCTCTACATGTTCAGATGTAGTTAACCACCACATTTCACTGACATGACTCTCACTACATGTTCAGAAGCAGTTAACCACAACATTTCACTGACATGACTCTCACTACATGTTCAGATGTAGTTAACCACCACATTTCACTGACATGACTCTCACTACATGTACGGATGCGGTTATCCACCACATTTCACTGACATGACTCTCACTACATGTACAGATGCCGTTAACCGCCACATCGCACTGACATGACTCTCACTACATGTAAGGATGCGGTTAACCGCCACATCGCACTGACATAACTCTTACTACATGTACTCTCCACAACAGTATCAGAGCAAAGTGTAAATTCCTACGTGTATGAAACACATGTACGTGCTCACGCATGACGTGAATATTTAATTCTCTAAACTATATGTTCCTTTCTTTAACAGTAACAGTAACTGTTTGTGGCGAATACAGTCCACCAGACCAGGATATCTGGTACAACTGACCCCACTTCACTTCTCGCTGCAGCAATCTCCGAACTGCAGTTCTGATTACGTATCTGTGTATGACGGTGAGCATGACATTGTTGTGTCTGAGAGGCGAATATATATATATATATATATATATATATATATATATATATATATATATATCTGTGTGTGTGTGTCATTTCTGACAACTGCATGTTATCCGCTGAAGGTGGAAGGAGCAATTCCAACATCCACTGTTCATTTAATAATCGACTCACAATATCACGTATGTATGTGTAATTCATACCTCCGGATGCAGTTACCACCACATCTCACAAACATGACTCTCACTACATGTACAGATGCGGTTGATTGCCATATCTCACTGACATGACTATCATCACATGTTCAGATGCAGTTAACCGCCACATCTCACTAACATGACTCTCACTACATGTTCAGATGCAGTTAACCGCCATATTTCACTGACATGACTCTCACTACATGTTCAGATGCAGTTAACCGCCACATTTCACTGACATGACTCTCACTACATGTTCAGATGCAGTTAACCACCACATTTCACTGACATGACTCTCACTACATGTACGGATGCGGTTATCCACCACATTTCACTGACATGACTCTCACTACATGTACAGATGCCGTTAACCGCCACATCGCACTGACATGACTCTCACTACATGTAAGGATGCGGTTAACCGCCACATCGCACTGACATAACTCTTACTACATGTACTCTCCACAACAGTATCAGAGCAAAGTGTAAATTCCTACGTGTATGAAACACATGTACGTGCTCACGCATGACGTGAATATTTAATTCTCTAAACTATATGTTCCTTTCTTTAACAGTAACAGTAACTGTTTGTGGCGAATACAGTCCACCAGACCAGGATATCTGGTACAACTGACCCCACTTCACTTCTCGCTGCAGCAATCTCCGAACTGCAGTTCTGATTACGTATCTGTGTATGACGGTGAGCATGACATTGTTGTGTCTGAGAGGCGAATATATATATAAATATATAAATATATATATATATATATATATATATATATATATATATATATATATATATATATATATATATATATATATTCGCCTCTCAGTGATATGTGGCGGTTATATCTGTGTGTGTGTGTGTGTGTGTGTGTGTGTGTGTGTGTGTGTGTGTGTGTGTGTGTGTGTGTGTGTGTGTGTGTGAAATGAAGTAAAACAATTTTTATAAGAAAAAACTTTCTAGTAGGATAAAGTGTTGATATAATTCTTTTGTGATTGTGATGAAGTAGTTTGCCTAAAGATATTTGAAATATTAAAGCCTTAGAAATTGAACAATGTACATAGATGTACATTTCAGGCTATAGAGCCCTATCAACATCCATGTGTACATGCATGTACATTGCAGCATCTACTATTCTATTAACTTGCATGTATACATGTGCAGGTCAGCCACAAGTGCTCTAACAACATGATTGTATACATGTACAGGTCAGCCACTAGTGATCTAACAACATGATTGTATACATGTACAGGTCAGCTACTAGTGATCTTACAACATGATTGTATACATGTACAGGTCAGCCACTAGTGATCTAACAACATGATTGTATACATGTACAGGTCAGCCACTAGTGATCTAACAACATGATTGTATACATGTACAGGTCAGCCACTAGTGATCTAACAACATGATTGTATACATGTACAGGTCAGCCACTAGTGATCTAACAACATGATTGTATACATGTACAGGTCAGCCACTAGTGATCTAACAACATGATTGTATACATGTACAGGTCAGCCACTAGTGATCTAACAACATGATTGTATACATGTACAGGTCAGCCACTAGTGATCTAACAACATGATTGTATACATGTACAGGTCAGCCACTAGTGATCCAACAACATGATTGTATACATGTACAGGTCAGCTACTAGTGATCCAACAACATGATTGTATACATGTACAGGTCAGCCACTATTGATCTAACAACATGATTGTATACATGTACAGGTCAGCCACTAGTGATCTAACAACATGATTGTACATGTACATTCTAGGTTCGAGTGCGGGACCCGGGGAGGCCCCTATAGGACGATGGTGTGGTTCTCACATGACAGCTATACACAGTAATCAATCAACCATGCTGTTTATTTTTCACACTGATGGCAGTCATTCACAGTCGGGTTTCAACATCAGCTACACTGAAATACCATCACCAAGACGTGAGTCTGCTCAATATAAAAATCATGAATTATGTGAATGTTGCAACGTTTTCGTTGCCACTGCGTGCTCCAATTAAATAACGTTTCATTATCAGCTACCTTGGGAGTAAAAAGTTGTCCTCTTATCTTTTCAGATATCTCTGGTGGTACAGGAATGGGTGTTTCGGTGATTTTTTATTGGCTATCTGTTGTCACGTTGGCAACTGTTTTGTACCTTTAAATGTCATATAGACACATGGACGGCGAAGTAGCATTTATAGTACATCTGGGTATATCCTTATGAAAGTGTTTTGTTGCTTTTGTTATTATATATATATCCTTTTAAAAATATATTTTGACACACACGGGTTTATTTGTCTTTTTTGGTTAATTATTTAATTCTATTCCACGTGACAGTACATATTTATGATTTAAGTCGTAGAATAAGGATCAATGATACTGAATAAAATATATTTGTTTCATTTCGATCTACGTTGTGTTGTACATGTGTGTGGTTCATACACACAACATGCAGGTATTTAATACCGATTTTGGTGCTGTGTTTAGCCATGAACGTAATGCAGTGATGACAGACCTAATTAGGAGATCATGCTATGCCTGAGTGTAGTTGGGTGTCAGTTCAAATCACGGAGAGAAGTACAACAACAACAGATCAAAATGGGGATATCAAGCAATGCATGGAGGGTCCGCGTCGGTAGATTCAAAATACCTACAGGTTACAGGCAAGTAACTGGCCATACTGGCCATCCTGGACCGACGTGGCCTATCGTTTGTTGTTATGTACAACACAGCTGGCCTCTGTGTGGTATCTAGGGTCATCTACAGCATCAACTATACCCTCTGTGTTACCTACTCTTATTCCGCCACCATCGATGTGTATATCGGGTGAATTTTGTGAGAATATCCTTACCTGCAGAGCTTTCCCGACATTTTTGATATATCGAAAACTGGACAATAGGATTGATGTTGGCCAATACTGTGATATGAATCTATTAATTTTGTCCGGGGTCATTGAGCTTAACCTTGGGCAGACCTGCAACAGATCTTGATGAGTTAATGAGGACATTAATTGAAGAATACAGAGGATCAGAGGAGAGATTAAATAAGAACATCGACTGAATTTTAACTGAGCTTAAGGTAATTAAGGACGAGGAACGTGTCCTGAGAAAAGATGCAGACAGTACTAAAGAAACGCAGGATATAATAGGATTAGATATAGATTCTCTAGCGGAAAAACGTCACGATATGAAGGTCTATTGTGACAGACTCCATCATATTGAGGAGAGAGTTGAACACCATGAACGTCACAGTCGACAAAACAATCTCATTCTCCATAGAGTCCCGTAATCGGGTTAGGAATCCTACGATGTGTGCAGTGACAAAGCGCTAGACATTATCAACAGAACAAGAGATAAAGATCGAGGTCTGCCCCGTCTATCTGCTGAAGATGTAAAACGTGCTCACAGGCTCCCCGAATGAGGGGACAGGGGACCACACCCACTTATAGCGAGAATGATCAGTAACTGGTGGACAAACTAAAGCTTGTTGGTATGGGAGTCAGACAACACTCACTTACCTTCTGATGCAAATTGAGTGGCGAGTGGCAGGGTCACTGATGCGTGGTGTCAGGCAACAAACACACAGTGATAATACCTTTTGGTGCAGATTGGGCGGGTGATATCGCTAGGGCAGGACATGCTTACCAGTTTCAGCGAACCATTCATGATTTTACACTGCTAGTTTGCATTGAACGTCCAATGGACTGGTTATTTTCTGGCGTTGACGTTTTAAGTATATTCGATACACTATTCCGTACAAATCTTTTTATGCACACAACTACATCGTCTGACGCCTGGATTACATGTTGCTCTACAGATACACAGCTGATTACTTAGTCGTGTGGTTGTGGGAATGGTCTTTTGAGCAATATTCAGGCTATACCCAACAAGTTAACCGCCACATCTCCTGACATGACTCTCACTATATGTACGGATGCGATTAACCGCAACATGCCATGCTGCTTAACAGATAAACATCTGATTTCTAAGTCGTGTGATTAAGATGAGTGAGTGTGATTGGTTTGTTGAGCAATATTCAAGCTATACCACGACAACTTAACCGCCACATTTCACTGACATGACTCGCACTACATGTACGGATGCGGTTACCTTAGGAATTGGCTGCTCGTATTGTCCCCTATATGGAAAACGAACTCAGACTTATAGACAGACAATACAGTAAACTACGGTTATAACGAACACGCTTATAACGAACTTACTTTTTTGTCCCTAAAATTTGCTGTAGTTATGCTGTATATATGCTTATAACGAACTACGGTTATAACGAACTAATATTTGTGGTCCCTTTGAGTTCGTTATAACCGTAGTTTACTGTAAATTCAATTTTTAGTAGCTTCTATTTGTCCAATGGATGAAGATAGCGTCATCATCGCGACATCAATTCCGAGATTACTAGCTTCGACAGATTCATTTTGTGAATTTTCTTCTCTGCACATTATATATTAACTAAAATATTGTCAAAGCTGTGTTAAACCCAACTGTCAGCCTCTCACTATATCTTCACAGGTAGGTGTTGTACTCGATTGTCTCTTGAATACGCGTCACGATTATTGAACCTTGAGAGCCTTAAGCAACCACAACTGTCAGGTCACTGAAGTAACCTTTCATCCCGTCAAACAAAGGAGTGACTGTGACAAGATAGCCTCTATTGACATTGTTAAATATAGATTAGGTAGACGCTACAACATATGTATACATGCTTATGAGGTCAAACCAAACAGTTAGTGAGTGATTTAGTGAGTTGGGTTTTACGCCGCTTTGAGTGAGTGAATTAGTGACGTGGGTTTAACGCCGCTTTGAGTGGGTGAGTGAGTTGGGTTTTACGCCGCTGCTAGCAATATTCAGGCAATATCACGGGGCTTCACACATGGCACCCATGTGAGGAATAGAACCCGGGTCTTCGGCCTGACGAGCGAACTTCCAGTTACATCATTAAATGGGAGGAAATGCAGTGACGCAGGTATGAGACGCTTACCAATTAGGTAACTTACGAGCACGGGTATGGTGCTGACAAACCTCGAAACATAATATGGAGTCGAACCCACATTCATAGGATTCCGGCGTTCCAAAGGGACGCAAATTTGCACATCGAATCGCGGCGACATAGACAACTGGGCCACCCGTGCCCCTAGGAAACTATTAACGATATATTAAATAACATTAAGAACAAATAAAATAGTTTAATAACACACATTTAATCTCCAAACGAAGAAACGCATGTGTGGTAACAATCCCCTATACTGTGGATAGAAAGTATTCTATGTTACATGACTTCATGAAAATAAAGTTAACATTTTCTTTTCTACCGTCAAAATGTCACAAAATAATGTTCTTGTCTTTAATAGAGTTATTATCGATGATCTTTGACATTATGCATGATTCGTTTTCTTGGGAAACTGAAAGGTAGTTTTCACCTGCAAGTCATTGACGTTGTCTCGGGTTTCTCGGACAACTTTATAACACTTCAGTCAACTAAGATAATTTTGAAAATCGTCATCACAAGAATCAATGATAACGCGACAAAAACGCTAATGGTACTTCAAGGTTTGAAGCTTGTGAATCACTAGGATCAGTTGCGAGGCATTTCAACGTTTATCGAACACACAATTCCGACACGATATTGACAAAATAACACCACAGGATATCAATGAAGATCAGGGAGACACAGCATCACCAGAGCGGACAAGGCCTGCTACATCACTGCAACGTACACTACAACACAAGTGCCAGGTTACGTCCCATATCTGCACTGACTGTCCATAACTGTACACCTGCTGCCGGTGTCACGAAATATATTCGCCCCCAGAATAAAATCTCCCCCCGGCGAATTTATACCGGTACAGTTCCGCCCCTCTCGAAATAAACTCTCCCCCACCCTACGAAATAAAGTCTCCCCCCAGAATATTTCCTCCCCCGGTCGTTTTATAAATACTTGCCATGCAGTTCAATAGTTGATGTTATTTTGGGTTAGGTAATGTTGTAATCTATTTTTAGCCATTGATTCCATTACTTTGCATAAGTTTGAAGTTAGGGATATTGGTCTATATGAGTTAGCTTGATTGGCTGGTTTATTAGGTGTAGGGATTGGTATGACTAGGGCCTGTTTCCAGGGAGTAGGAACCTGTCCGTTTAGGTAGATGAGATTGTATAGTTTGAGTAGTGCCTGGAGTAGTTTTAGCGGGAGATTTTTAATTATTTGGTAAGAAGTTTGGTAAAGGCTGTGCCCTTTTTCCTGTTTTGGATTACATAGAGGAGCTCCTCCATTGTGAAGGATTGGTTTATTTCTAGATTGTTATTGTTTGGTTCTTTTGTGGGTTTGTTTTTTGTTTTAAGTTTATCTTGGAATTTTTGGCTGAAGTTGGTGTTACTGCTAACAGCCGAAAAGTGGTTGGCGAGATTATTTGCTTTTTGGGCGGGGTTGGTTGAGTTGTTAATGTTAGGGTATTTTTATGTCGTTTTAAGCCTCTAATAGCTTGGATTTTGCGCCAGACCGTTCTGGCATCTGTACGGTTATTTATACCTTGGCTAGTTGGACTAGTTTTTTAACCTGGAGGTTTAGTTCGTGGGCTATGTTTAGATGTTTGTAGTCGCGTTTTGCTTTATTTAAGGCTGATTTACGTTTTCGTCTAGTCTGTTCTATTTCCTCATTCCACCATGGTACCGTGGGTTTGCCTAGCCTGTCTTAGATGTTTTGAAGGGGATGGAGGTTCTGGCTCTGTTTATTATATAGTCTGTTAGGTTTCTACAATAGGTTTCTGGATCATTATTTTCTATTTCGTTTAAGTTAGCTTCGTTGCAGATATCTTGGAATTGGTCCCAGTTAGCTTTATTGTAATGGAATTTTGGTTCTTGGTTTTCTGTTTGGATTGGTACGTTTGTATTTCCTATGGTTATGTTTATGGGGAAGTGGTCACTACCTAGCGGGACGTCGTGCATTTCCCATTGAGTACTTTGAGCTAGATCTGCGGTGCATATGGTTAGGTCGATAGCCGACATTTTTTGGTTTATCTTATCGTACCTCGTGGGTTGGTTGTTATTTAGGAGTACTAGGTCGTTTGTTTCTATCCATTCGGAAATTAATTTGCCATGATTATCTATTTTATCATCTATGCTCCATGTAGGATGGTGAGCGTTAAAGTCTCCTGGGAATATAGTAGATGTATCGCTTATTTTGAGTAGTTTGTTTAGATCCTCAAGTTGGACTTTTGTTCCGCCCAGTGGTATATATTTATGATGTTTATTTTTCGGTTATATAATGTGATTTTAATGCCGTTGGCTTCTAGGTTTGGCGTGTCTATTTTTATTTCTTCGTAATTTATATCTTCCCTGATAAATATGATTAGTCCTCCTGCGGCTCTTCTTGTTTTTGGTTTAGCTCTGTCAGTTCTAACTGAGTTGTAGTTAGGTAGTGTGAATTTGGATTTTTTTTGAGAATTTGGTTTCCTGGATACAAGCAATGTGAGGGCCTTTATTTAGTTTAAATTTCGTTTTTAGTTTATGGCCGTGAGAGGTGAGTCCGTTGGTGTTCCACTGAAAAATATTTAGTCCTTCCATTATTGGGTTCGGGTGATTGGTGATTGGTGATTTAGTTTTTAGTTTTTAGTTTATTCGGTGACTTCTTTTAGATGGAGGTTAAAGAGGAAGAAGGGAAGATGGGTTAATTTTAGATTGAAAGCTACTTTGTGAAAGGATTTCATGCTAGCTTTTGGTGAGTTTGGACTATGCATGTATACTAGGAGTAAGGTGGGGTTATTTAGGTTTTGGGTGTTAGCTGGTTGGGGAGAATTGCGGTTTAGTTTTTTCTTCCTTTTTGGGGCTGAGAGGGAAGTTTGGTTTGTTTTAGTTGGAGTAGTGTCTATTGTTTCCTCAGTAGTGGAGGAAATCTTCGTCATCGGTAAGATTAGGTTTAGCTGTTTGAGTTTCCATAGGGGAGGCATGTGATGTGGAGGGTTGTGTAGGTGTTTGCGGGATGGGTGTAGCTGTGGATTTCTTAGTGTTTGTGTTTTGTTGTTGTGCTTGCTTGTGGGGGAGTGTTGTTGCCATGTGGGCTGTAGGGTGCTTGGATGAGGGTCGTGTTGTGGCGGTCGTTTTGTGGCAGTATCCTCAGCCCCACCCTCTTCAATATAATGATAAACGATCTATTCGATGGCCTATCCCCTAAACTAAACACATCAAAATTCGCGGATGATCTGCACTAAAAGCATTAAAATGGCCCAAAAATCTCTAAATAAAATACAACAATGGGCTGACAAATGGGGCTTCTCCCTTAACTCAGAAAAAACAACAGGAATAGTATTCAAACTCCCCAGTTAGAGCCAGTTAGGCATCTTAGGGTGTTTAGGTCTTTACTGCATTTAGTTAGGTTTTGGATGTGAGCATCCCAGGTGAGATGTTCATCGAAAATAAGTCCTAAGAATTTGTTTTGTTTTTGAAATTTGATTGTTTGGTTGTTTAGCTGGCTTCTGATAGACTGACTGACTGATATAGAAGATTTAACGTGCGCTTTCCGACTGCAGCGTATTTCGCACACGGGCCTGGCCAGGCCATTTAGTGTATTCCGAGAAGGGTGAAAGTGGTGTGTGCAACCCAAGAGGGGGCTTTTAGGGGTTGCTTATATCGATTTTTTTGAAATTCTAAAATTTGGAATAAATGCCGAGGTGGGTGGAGGAGGGAACTAAGGGAGCCGGGTGAGGTGGGTGTTTGTATGTTTATTGGATTTTGGATTGGTAGATTAATTAGTTTTTAGATGCGCTTAATTAGGCCTGTTTTGATTAGGAATACGCCTAGGGCCTTGAAGTTTTCTAGTTTATTTTGAGGGTTTAGTATATCATCTAGAGTAGGAACCTTATTTAGATTGAGGTTGGTTTGTAGTGTGGTTCTGTGTGTTTGGTAGTGGGTGCAGTGGATGAGTGCGTGTTCTGTGGTTTCGGGTTGTTTGCAGTGGGGGCAGTTGCCCGTGGTGTGTCTTTTAAGTTGTTTTAGGTGGTTATTTAGGTTCGTGTGTCCTGTTTGGAGTTTTGTAATTAATCTGTCAATTTTTTTAGAGGGGTGTAGGATTTTAGGTTTGGCTAGTGGTTTTCTGAGCACTTTTTTGATTTGGCTATTTGAGTTTTGATATTGATTATGCCATTTTTTGGTTATTTTTTGTTTGTTTACACTTTTAATTTCTGATTTTGAGATGGGTAGGTTTAGGCTTATTTCTGGTATTTTGAGAGATAATTTAGCTGCTTTATCGGCGTTTTCGTTGCCGTAAATTCCTACGTGGGCGGGGATCCACAAGAAGGTTATTTGTTTGCCTGCTTTTGTTAGGTCGTTGGAGCTTTTAAGTATTTGGTTTATTAATTTAGGTCGTTTTTTGGTATTTTTGTTTTGGAGGGCTTGTAGCCCACTAAGCGAGTCTGATAGAGACGATGTTTAGTTTATATGCTAGTCGTTAGGTATAAAGATTGTTTAGTAACTTTAGAAGTTCTAGGACAGTTATTAACACGTGTCGTGTCAGCCCTATGGCATTCGCGATTGTCCACTTCCAGAAAACATCCTGTGTTGGTTTAACATGAATTAGTAAAGGGTAATTAGGGATGTCCAACACGTTAATTAATGTCAAAACACTGTCATTTCCTGCCCAGGATATCACACCCCTACACGCTAAGGTCGGTGAGAAACATTCTCATCAAAGAAAACACACAGTCAAGACTGTAGATTCCCGTCGTCTAGCTACAAATCCTGTGATGTATTAAAGGTTGAAGAATTTTGAACTGAACTGTCCGAAAGTTTATATCTATTTTGGGATTGGATACAGTGATAAAGTCTTATATCAATATGTAGATTCATAAATATTAGTTTTATGTTTTAACGGAGATATGATGTTTTCTTATGAAATATCGTGTATTAGTGTAATTTGCATGCTTTACCATTCATTGTACCGTTCTAAACCATGTGAATGTTGTAATATCAGTCAATCGGGTGGGAAAACAGCCCAATCCTCGCTCTATAAAGGGGTATGTCAATAATTTTGCAAGTTGAAATGACCCCTGATACTTTATGAATACTTTATGACAGTTTATGGAGTCAAAATCAATGCTGATTATTCATAAACTTAATGCTTCGTACTATAGGCCTGTGGCCTCTTCAGTGCTGAATAAAGATTGAAAATACATCAGTCAATCAAAGATGAAGGTAACTTTATACATCAGAGTTCTTGAGAATTAGTTCATGTTTTGTTCTTAGACTTACATTTCAACCATCGATTGTGTTCACACGTAGACTCAAACTGGTATATTAAAAAAATGTATACAGACAACAAAAACTGTATTAGAAACAACAAACTCTGTAAACTTTTAAGCATAGTTTTTGTATAGCATTTCAAAAGCCTGGTTTGTTTGCATTAAAATCAAAACATAGGAATCTGTAATTAAAATGTGTAAGGTGAAAAAGCTTTTACATAAAAGAGCAAAATACATGGGGGAGAGTAAATATATAATTCTATATAACTTTTCTTGAATGGAGCACATTTGAAAAAAAAGATAATCCAAGCATATTCGATATTACCGTGTTTAAAGAATTTATATCAGTCATATATTTCTAACTTAGATCACCCGTATGTAATCCAGGTAAAGCATGCATAACGGGGAACATTGTAATGTTGGTACAGTTTATCGTGTCTTCGTGCTTTAGCATTACACATTTTCATATTCCTCTAGGTTTTAATGTTTATTTGTTTATGTATTTTTTATTTATTTTTTTCTCTCCTTTATTTTTTCTGGGTTATATATTAATCTAAATATACATTTAGTTACTTGTGTGTGTGGTTGTTTGTTTTTATTTGTTTATTTTTATTTTTATTGATTTTGCGGGGGGGTTTTCTTTTCAGGTGTGGGAGGGCACTTTTCCTTTCGTTTTTCATAATCATATTTTTTTTAAGTTGTATATAACGTATGAATCCCTTCTCAGATTCACCGCCAGCCCGATTGTAACAATTACATGATCACTTTGCTTTGTCGATGCCGGTTGATGTTGTTCAATACAGGCTGATAGTGGGTGTTTTTGAATCTATTCTACATGCTAATCATTTCGGGAAGATGATACACATTTCATTATTTTTTGGGTTACTTTGCTTATATAATTTCCGATTATCATTCTTAGTTTTACTTTTTCTCTTCTGCTGCGATGATATCCATCCGAATCCAGGACCTTTGCATAGTCCAGATTTAAAGATTATATATCTAAACGTACGCAGTCTTAAAGACAAAGTAGATTTTATCAGTGCTGAATTAGATAGTTATGATGTTGTATGTTTAACAGAAACCTGCTTGCACCATGATATTCTAGCCACTGATATTACACTGATACCATTTTCATATCGTAGCCTGTATTAAGGAATATATTTTAGATCTAAAATCAGAGTATTAACGGACAGCCTGGGCTGGAGGCGCGCGTGGATATATTGACAGTTTTTACGTAGTTAGTGTTAAAACCGAATGTTTGCGAGGATTTAAAGGTTTCTGAATTCTGTTACAACAGTAAGCGTACATGTATTTGTTACATTAAGTCATTTCATTCAAATTTGTTTGGTATGATTATGTCTTATAATTATTTTAGGATGGAAGGTACATTTACCAAATAAAATATGCTGAAATATCAATTCATTATGACCATATTTCATAATCTATTTTTTAAAGTAACCCTCCTTACATTAAAGATAACTATTTAAAGAATATAGTACTTAAAGACATTGCAACAAACCGAATAATCAGGGGGGAGACTTTATACTGAGGGGGGCGCGAAACATATCCGCCCGGGGGAGATTTTATTTCAGAACAGATTCTCCGGGGGAGAATCTGTACCGGTATAAAATCTCCGGGGGGAGAATTTGTACGGGGGAGAGTTTATACCGGGACACCGGAATCCACAAAAGAACTCCCTATGTTGACGTTATTTTATGTCAACGTATTCGACTTCAGCCACTGAAGTGGTTTCGATTACATCATCAGTGACTTCCTCGACGTTTGCTTATCATTTATTTTGATGACGTTCCTTCTTCGATGAGAGATGGGCGGATCCGTGTGTATCGGAGGCAGTCGGGTAGCCTCGTGGTTAAAGCGTTCGCTCGTCACACCGAAGACCCGGGTTCGATTCCCGACATGGGTACAATGTTACACTCACTCACTCAGTGTGTATCGGCGACAGAATAAGCATTGTACTGGATGATGCGTAGAAGTCGAGAAATTCTGTGGAGGAAGTATCATGATATTGGGGGCGCCATCTCTTCAAGTTCAAATCTGGAGTTCAAATCTGTTAAAAGAAATGTCACGTGTTTGGCGCAACCATTATTTTCGATGTAATAGTCGCCATCACCCTTATAATGCACCACAGTCAATAGAAGAAAGAAAAACAGGAACTGAAACACAGACTTCCAATTGTGGGGTTTTTCCAACTTGTATTGAGTAGTATATCTGTATGGGATATGAAAATGCCATAAACATAATATAAAGAAAGTTCGAGTTGTATTGACAATGCACACACTTGTATTAAAAATAGTCCTCATCCGTATGGAACAATGAATCGCATTACACATAATAATAATAATAATAATAATAATAATAATAATAATAATTCTGGTTTTCCTTAACTTATTTATCATTATCATGACATTACAACTGAAATGTGGTTCGAAGTGGCGTTAAATCCACTCGCTTGCCACTCGAGTTCGCTAATGTGGAATTTCTCGTGCTGAGGCAGCAATACGGCAGACAACTCGTAAGTAATTGTTTGTTAGCTTTTATAGTGTCTCAGTCTTTATCTTTTATCTTGATGTACGGGTGTTGACATGACTTGATGCTTGTTTGATCGTGTGGAGCGGATTAATCAAACTGACCTGTCACATGAACAGTAAGATTAAGGTGACGATACAAAATCTTAAATTTACATTCAATGCTGTGCATTTCTACACCCGACACGGCGTTACATTCTTGAATCAAGACATGGATGGGACCAGCATCAGGTTAATTTGTATATCAACTTTGGTTTCCTTGTCCGGTAAGAACAACGTATTAATTCACCAAGATATACATCCTAATCGTAATGTCATCACGTTTAGACTTATCATTATGTACTGTTTACTTCTACTTACATATTCTTCATTTCGTGTTATCTGCATATCGACAACACTGCTAGTGTTGTTGTTAAAGATACGTCTATCTCTCTACCCTAAATGCCCAGGCTATATAATACATGTCATGATCTTTCGGGGGCTGGGATTCCTTTAAGAAACATTTTAGTTTTCCTTCACTACTTTAAGACCTTTCGTCTCAGAAAGGAAATCAATTTGGGGAAAAGGTGAAATAAATTTTCAAGGACATCTGGCATGGCAGAACCTAACGCCAAAATATGTTTCCCAGATAATCCCAGCCCCCTGCTCAATAACAATTATTATTTTCTTAATTTATCTACATATAAACTGACCTACACAGAAAATACAGTACGCTTAATTCTGAATTGCTATTTTAAGTGATCGATTACTTCTAATTGCTGGTATAGCCAAAGTTACTTATCAAACATATTTTTTATCAATCGTAGTTTCAGTAAACACGACAAGTCCCCATAATTGCGGAAACACTACACTTACAGCGACAGACATTCACCAATACCTGCAGAGCCCGGGCTACCCTGGTGGGTATAGGAAGTAAGTCACTCATGACACATTGTACTGTTGCTGTGATTATTGCCTTATACCAGTAAAGCTGAAAACTAAATCTGTAATGGTAATAGAATAGAAATGTCGACGGTTGTTTACACCCTGTATTCCTGTTGACATTCGGTAATCCTCCTGTTGCACGAGTGAATCTGTCTTTCAGCAACGATTCGTGTGTCTGGACAATAACTACAGAACTGGATTATATGAGGGTTCAGCTGATTGTTGAAGATGACGGAGTTGAATATGGCCTGACGTGTAACCACGACTTTGGAAAGGCATTTGATGGTACAATAAATATATACATTTGTATAAAGTGAAAAGTTATAATTGGAACAGCAAGTATACAAAACACATTGGTGCAGACCAACATATGAAAAACATCTTAAGTATTATGCATTAAAACTAACAAATGAAATTGCAACACACATTTAAGTTTCTTAAACTGTATATATAATATATTATGTGTTCTAAGTAGACGAAAACAGAACTTCTACATCCATTATTAGATATATCTGTTTACACCAAGGTCCCTCCATCAAGGCTCCCCTACTAGCAGCTTGGTGTAACGAAAAAACACCAGACGTCAAGAGCAGTGGACAAGTTATGACCGTACAGTTTTACGCTGATGCTTATGGAACTTTCAGAGGATTCAAAGCACAGTTCTTTCAAACTAACGGTACGTCCAGCATTACCAATATGTATGGTTATCATTTTTTAAAGCTTTTGACAAACATCTGAAATACATTGTAAAACATTTCAGACGTGCGTGTGCGAGTATAGTTTTCATGCTGCTATGAACAATATGCCAGCAAAATCCGGTCTGAAGATGCCATAAAGGGGTTTCATGTTGTACCAACATGGACATGTATGTTGGGAATCGAATCCGAGAATGCTTTATTAACTAGCCTCTCCAGCTGCCCTAAAGTGTCATTGGCTTAAGAACGAAAATAACCTAATTATAACTTATTATGAAATTACCGAAATTTATAAATATATATTACAATTAGGTATATTGCATTTTTACCAACGAAAAACATCCATAAATAATCATTGGAAGCAAAATGAGAGAATTAAGTCGTTAAGAAATGTGAGTATTTCAGAGATTGACACGTGTGGCGGGAATGTCGACGTCATGAGTTTCCTTCCCAGAATCCAAACACTGATATCTCCACGTTATCCTCATGGTTACGAAAGGTAACACTATTTTAATTATGTAAGATGTGATTTCAATTGCCTGTGCATTTAATCGTAAATAGATACACATATTACACCTGTACCCCACACGATAACCCGTCATACACCTGGTGATCATAGATTTCGTTACATCTCTATCTTCAAGGCTTCATGTCAAAAACGAAAGCAAAATCTGATATTTACTGAGAATGCGATATGTGAAATAAAGTTGAACAACATACATCATATACGCCCCAGTGTATCACGTGTAGCCAAGCAATAACATTCAAACAAAGTGATTTAAATCGATTAGAATATTCAGTTCATTATGGAATTCCATGAGTGAGAGGATGAATTGGAGTCATTCTGTCAGTTTGTAAGTATTCAATGTTCATTCTGAAATGTACGTATTTAAAGACATCGTATGTAACGTGAGTCGGGGCGTATAAGATAGCAAAATGTACTCAAAAATCTGTTAAATTAAACTATAGTGAGGCCTGGTCGATCATTGCGTATGGTCTTATTTGAGCTCTACCCCTTTGCGGTGAAAGTCAATCTTAGCAGAGCGAGATCGTGTCTGATTTTCAAGGGATTTTATTCTAATTTGAATAACAATAAGATAAGTTGTTATTTGTTTTTTATGTATCATGTTTTTGCAGATTTGTTAATTAGATGCATAGGCTTCGGTATACTTTTCATCTAAAACCGGTTGTGCAGGGCACGCTCACGGAACACACGTACGAGGTATCATCACTATTTGATAGCGATTCACAAACATGCTTCTTACAGGTACTCTGCTTATAGAAGATATTTCTTATGACTATGGAAATGTTATGGTATATCTTTATTCCTTTGTAGCTTAATACGTAATAATATTTCTTCTTTTGGCAGCGACATGGAATGTGTCTGGATTCTCCAAGCAATGGGTGGTACTAAAATTCGGATCCAAGTACTCAACACTAGTTTAGAGGCAACATCCAGATCTTCACCGAAATGCCATGACTTTGTGACGATACAGGATGGTATGAAAAACTTCATTAGTAGTCTTTTATTATATCGTCGCATTAATTGGTCTTATATGTGTTTTCGTCTTGGAATCTAGCACTCATTTAAGTTTAAGACTATGTTCAGGGCAAACAAAGTGTTCCAGTGAGCTTGGCCGGTTCTGTGGATCAGATACTCCCACCTTCATCAGCACAGGGCCCTATGTTAGGATCGTCTTCCACTCGGACAAAAGCATTGAACACCATGGCTTCAGACTCCAATTTGATTCAGGCCTATTTTATTGTAAGTGTCTGTATGGTTATTTATGTTGATATTACTTATAAGGGCCGTATGAGTTTAAAATGTCGACGTAATATTGCATACATCAAGTGACATACATATTGTGTTATATTGGCAATTGTCTATTTTTGTGTCTTCTTTTCACCTTACCACATGTATCATAGTTTCTTTTGATACTGCCTTCATTACATCCTCCTCCTTCTTTCACATGAAATTGAATAATTGTATTTTTATTTTTTCATGATCAACTTTTACAGGTACGCACGTCATTGTATATTGCATACATTTCTAATTGGTTGCATGGCTGTATATTACATTATGCTATTGCACATTACATTACATTACATAATATGCATGCATGCTTGTCGTATGGGGAGACTAATGGGTTCGGTGGTCAGGCTCACTGATTTTGTTGATGCATGACAACGCATACCATTTACGTAGATTGATGCACATGATGTCAATCACTACATTGTTTGGAACTCCCATGATATAGCTGTAATATTGCTGAGTGCGGCGTTAAACAACAAACAAATAAAACAGTTTTCTTCAGTGAATGATTTTGCAATCAGAATTGTGAAATTTGTTTCGCCATTGATTACTTTTCTGATGTTTAATCACCATGTAATCAGAAATTATTGCAGGCATTGTAAAAGTACCAAATTAAGGTGTCCTCATAATTACATCGGACAGGTAAGAATCTTGTGTCTTTCATAAATTGACAAAATATAGCTTTCAATGGAATAATTCAAGTCATGTAATATCTGAGAGCAATACGTCTTCTTACTCCACATTGTTTTTCTATTGTAAATGTTCTATCTGTAAATCATACATGTCATAAGTTAAGCGAGAATGTATATATATGTTATATATATATGTTATATTTAGCATATCATACAATTTACACTACTTGGCAACCTCATCATCCGTATGTTGTTACTTGGAATGGCCCAATGCTAGCAACACAGACAGCCTGAGTAAACTTAAAGATAACGGTGATTCAGAACATTTAGGTCACCATGTTCTGTACACTTGATTGTGACAGAAGTGTGTCACACGCGCACCTAGATACCATTTAACCTATGGATATAACGTTATGTTAGTACACACATGAACAGAAAAAGTATTAGATACACCGTAATTTCATGACGGTGTGGATGCACCATTTGGTTTTTAAGACTATCAAATGATTACAGGTACACATTCAAAGACAACATGTTTCTCAGGAAATACGCAATGATAGGACTTCTTCTCGTCACTCTGGTTTATCTATCAGGTAGGCCTCGATGTATATTACTTTAAAAAAACGGTTTGCGTCAGTTATTCCCAACTGACATAGCACATGATGTGGTCTACGGTTAGAAATGTTCGTCAATCATGTTAACGGTATGATAGTTACATTAATGCATGTGTTCCTTAATAGGCATTTAATCAAGTTTTGTTGAAATCATCATTTTTATATTTTGCGGACGTTTACATAATTGTAAATGAGGACATATTATAACAATGTTGTGGTTACCTCAAGTTGTTGAGGGAGTCAGGTTACAGAATATCTACCTTGTACGCAGCAAACGTAATTCAAAATTACAATATTGTTTTTAGTTGAAACAAAATCAGTAAATGCGCTATCGTGGGACTGGATTTCTGGTCCATCACCTGATTGTCTGGTTTGTTTACATTAGGCTGTCGTATGGCAGGATTACTGATGTGTGATGTCAGGCAACTAACACACAGTGATAACACTTTTTTGTGCAAATTGGACGGGCGATATCGGTAGGGCAGGACATGCTTACCGTACACCTGGTGTCATCACTGATTTTCAGTGTTCCATTCACATACTTTTTAGCTCTATTTTATCTATTACGCCCAAAGGAATCTGTTTTGTCGGGTAATCTATGGAGTTGACGTTTTATATTTACATGTACAAATGTCTTATCGCTTTTATATTGCAATGTAAAACTTGAATTAATAGAACAGACCTTTCAAGAAAATATAGCGATAGTGAAAAGAAGAGAAAAAGTACAATCTACACTGAAATCTACATTCACATACTTCTGTATGTTTGGTTCCTGGTCTATTCCAGATGCAGGTACATGCAATTGGGAAATCGACGCTACTGAGGCCGTACGAAACCTTACCATACCAGGTCTATTGCAGCAAAACGAAAGGTGTGTACATGTAAGAGATGCCATGCTAGGAAATATATACTATACACTTTACATATTGAGAACCAGCAATATACTGGACTTACGGATTATCTGTTCCGAATCAATTGCATGTATATGTCCCAAGCATTGGTGAGCCCGTGACGATCCGGGCCTAGAATTGGTCTTCAGCAACGCACGCTTGATGTAAGAGGCGTCTAACTGGATCGGGTGGTCAGGCTTGTGCAGATCGATGCTCATGGTGTCAATCACTGGACTGTTATGTCATTACTCGATTATGTACAGATCCACGTCATATAGCTGGAATATTGCACAAAGGAGAGTTAAGAAACAATCAACCTTGGCGAGTAACTTTCAACCTTATCCACCAGGGATATGTATTTCGAGGACACAAAGTTTCGAGTTACTCGTAGATTATTCTTTAAATTACCCATGGTCATTGTCCTGAGAAACCTGAGGTTTTAATGTCCTGGGTCCCGATCCACAAGCTATCGTAACTACAATCGTAATGACTTAAGTCCATTTTAAAAACGTCTTAGCACGCCAGTTCCACACAGCGATCTTAGGCGATTGTAACTTTACAAGTTCTTAATTTCATAAGTGGCCGATATAAAATGAGACCGGAATCTTCAGCCATGACTACGCGATAGGTTCCCTTAGAGTGGCCTTCCTTGGTCAGACGACTCATTATCGAAAAATGGCCGAATCGCAGACTTCTGTCGGCGTCAAACGCGTTCGTCGCAGCAACTTTACAGAAAGCGAAATTGCTGTCCTGGTTGAGATGGTGTTCACCAGAGGACATACTACGCTAAATTCATCGATTAACTCTACCGTAACCAAGAAGCTAAAGGCAGCATATAGAAGGATATTACTAGCAGGTAAGTGAGCCCTGAACTATCAGAATATTTTCTGATATAATATTAAGTCAACATACGTGCTCCAACATTTATTTGATAGATGTTTACAAATACTTGATCTAAGTACTATAGAAGACCGGAGAAAGAATGAATAAATTCTAACACAAATATCAAATTCAGATAAATTGGATAACGAAACATAGAATTGTCATTTATGCCAACTACAAAAACTATAACTGCAGTTTGTCCAGTCAGTAAACTGTTCAGCAAGGTGGAATTATTATTGACCATTGATGTACATGGTGTGTTTGAAAATATATATTATTTGTGATCACACAGCACACATGTTTGAGGATCTTTGTATTTATTATCTTAACTGGACTTACTGTTTTAAACATAACACATACAAATCGTGGGATCCCATAAGTCAAACTCTGATTATCCTCATTAACATTTTCAGGATCAATGCAAATACGGATTGTGCCGATCCGCAACAGATGTTTCCCAGAAGTGGAATGACCTGAAGTAAATCCAACACACATTAATCGTTGGATATCACCCCAAATATGCATATTGGTACTGTGAATTTACAAGTACTCGACAGTCATGTAACTTCGACACAGTGTACTGACTAACTTTGATGTGAAAATCTGTTCACATTTTTTACTGACTAATAATGACAACTGAGTAAAGGCCCAAAATGTACTGACAACAGACTAAGGGCATGTAAGACTGGAGGAGGTCCATGTCAAAACAAAAGGAACATGGACCATGGAACAAAAAGGCATGTATTTAATGTAAACATAATAACAATGATATCATTGATAATTTGATTATATTCAAAATGCATTTTTGACATATGTATCTAGTAACATATATTTGAAGTATTGGCTTAACATACATATTCATACTGAAAGTGTCAACATGATGATGTTTCAATGGAGGATATGCAAATCAAGTAATGGGTGTTATAACTGATTTAGTATTGAATGCCATTATACATATGTGGAAATACCACATTTTCTTATAAACAACACTGATACCTATGATTACACAAAAATACTTCCTTGGAGTGAGTGAGTGAGTGTGGTTTTACGCCGCGTTTAGCTATATTCCAGCAATATCACGGCGGGGGACACCAGAAATGGGCTTCACACATTATACCCATGTCGGGAATCGAACCCGGGACTTCGGCGTGACGAGAGAACGCTTTAACCACTAGGCTTCCCGACCGCCCTCTTCCTTGGAATCACAGTTACTTTCATTGATTTCAAACTGTCAGGTTGATGGCATCCAGGAAGGTTTGGAAACAGTTGTTAGGGATTTAATTCTTACAGTGAATAAAATAACATAATGTTGAAAGCTGCTTGTATGCTATTGTTATATCCTCTTAAACAAGACACGTATATTCACATATACTTTGCATATACATTCCCATGCATTAATTTATAAAATAGTATGAATATTTGAAATATTTCATTTGAATGTTTTATTATTAACAATAATCTTTAAGTGTCTAGTGAGACAAGTAGGGTCACCATGCCAACCGAATCCACATTGGCAGATGACCCTAGCCTTCCTAAAATAAAACAATGGAGTATCATTTAGAATTAAGTTTAAATGTTATTGATAATACGCCAAAGGAGAAAATATGAAAACCCCAAAGTAGAGCATTACAGATGTAGTTTTGAAACTTGGTTAATTGTGAATATTTTGATGAGTATTTAGCAAATGTGTAATTGTGTGATGATGTTATTTAGATTGGAATAGCCTTTACTATTGACATATTTGAGTGTAATATACCACTAGACACTGATGTCATGAGACCAACTATTTTTATGATTGAGTACTGTTTGAGCCCATGCTGTAATACAAATCAAGTGCTACAATGGCCTGATGAGAATAATTTTTGATGCATAAAGTTTATATTCATTTATAAAACAGTACATTCTATTGTCGACAACGCGACTTAACTTTCTATCGTAAAACTCTCGGCCCACAGGGGGGCAGAGTTTTTGACCATAATTTTCACGACCAGATCATTTTTAGGGTCCTTTTGGCACAAAAATGCCTCCAAACGGAGTTATGGAAACCGTCCAAGCGGGGACTCATATACAGCAATTGACCCCGTCATGAGAAAACTTCAACTTCATCACAAATGATTTTAAACTATTAGAAAAATGAAAATAGTTAAAAGTGTACGTGAAGTTATTCACAACTGGAGACATATAGAGATTGAATTGATAAATATTTTTGCAACCTGAACCTAGACTTTAGAAGTCCGAATGCTCTCTCAATGGTGTTTCTTGTTCTGCAGTGTGAATAGTCGTATCGCTCTTCATGTCTTGTTTTAGGGTCAACTACAGGTGTCAGAAGCCATGGTCTGCATCAACAACTTCAATAAATAACATGACTCAAACATATTACTCACATTGCTGATGTGGTGACCTAGCTCAAAAATACATTTTCACGATCACGATTTTGAATGAATGCCCTCAATTGTATAACATGCAGAAATATAATCGCATACACTTACCCAGAGTCTCCAAAAAGAAATCAATCCGGGTATTCCTGTTATACTGGTCTGCACCATGAAGTGATGCATCATGTGCTGAGTCTGGCCATTTTGCAACAACATTAACAAATCTTAAAAAATAATAAACAAACTGAGATGACAAGTTTTCAACAAACATAAATTATGAAAAGTTTGTACTATGGATAAGTAGTTACATCATTTTTACAGTAATGTGATGTGCCACATCAAAATTTGCTTGAATGTAAGATAATATTTTGTGTAATTATTTTTGAATATAAATATAACTTTTATTAAATGTTTTATTGAATGTTTAACGCTGAAAAATCATAAATGAACTGTTTTACACAACAATGTGTGACTTTTACACGTTTGATATCTTTAAGTAACCCAGGAAGTACTACTCTAAGACAATGCTTATAGCCTATTAGTTTACAGATATCAAGGGCGCGTCTACTGATAGGTTCAATGTCAAGGTTTTTATCTAATGTAAACAGGAAGTAAATAAGTAGAAATAAGGTAAGATTTGATCGCCACAATTGTCTTAATTCTTATACATTTGCGTGGTTTTACTTAATACTTTGTGTTCAAGGGAGCACTGCGTGATTAACCTCAAATTTGCATCGCAAATGGTTTGAACATCAATGACGTAGAAACCAATGTGTATGCAGCTTCCACATCGGCAGGTGGTCTCCTGATCGTCACAAGTATCCCATCTATAGCTCAGATGACACGGGGGATCCAGCAAGTCGATAGTGCTTGACGTCACGTAAATGGTCAAGATCAAAGCGCATATTTGTCGTCTACCGTCTGGTGAAAACCCCGGGACACAGTGGACTTCACAGTCCCTTGGAGGTCGCCCAACTCAACGAAACAAGAACCCCTTGCCTTAATATCTCTGTGTCAGGAGTAACCTCGTTTCCGGGGCAGAGAATGCGAACTCTGGGTTGCTGGTGTAACTGATGGAGAGACTGCCTCTGGCAGTTTTAAAAGGGCCTGCGATCTCTGAAAAACCTCTCCTTCTTTTATACGCGATCCATTTTCTCGCACATCATAATAAAAGTCGCCGTCTTTGTTGTTATGGTAAAATCTAAGATAAATTTTAGCTATCCTAAGTTGGTCCGCAGCAACTTAGCATTTCGTTCTTATCTTACAACTCTATTAGTTAAGATTGACTTGTGGAACGGGTGGCAGAATGTAACAAAACTTTATGATCGCGTACTTAGTGAGTTACAATTAACTTAGCCCAAAGGTCGCTTTGTGGAACGGGGCTCTGAAGTTGAGGTCGTAACATTAAATCGGTTTTGACGTCATGAACAATGGATGACGTCACGTTGCTTTTGGAAACAATGGAACAGTTGCTACAAACATGCCAAATAGCATAAAACATAAATTATGCTGCTCAGTGAGAGTAAATGAAAATATATTTATCTATATCCGTGCCCCTGCGGGTAATATCATACATGTTTCGAAAACAACTTTATGACATTGTAGGGTAAACAAACTGCACTTTATCCCAATTAATTATGTGCAAACAACATTCAAAGCGTGGCTGCAGATGTTGGTATTGTAATGCAGGATACAATCACTTAATTGCCCTTGAACGGTATTCAAATTAATCTGTAAGGTAGCTTTCCAGTTTCTACGTCGAATAAAAGTCACTACTTCATATTTCAGCTGTTGGTGGAGAGTACATGCTGCTGAAGAAGGACATCATGTCGTGATTGAGGTTATGAACCCGTTCAATGTCACCGGGTGCCTGACTGCAACATTATCAATATATGATGGTGTGTTGTTAAATGTTGATGTTTTCATAAAGGAAGTTTCACTGAGACAATACTACACGTAATTTGATGAAACCTAGGATTGAATTCTGAGAAATGGAATACGTGTAAATTGATATATTTACTAGTACAAAACACATGTTGTACAGGAGAATGGATACAGATGGTTAATTAATACACTTTTAGTAATGAAACCAAATAATGAAAAGATATACAAACGCATGGCAAGTTTCATTTTATATGATATGATATTGTGTATATGAGAATAACAAAACGTGTCATATTCTTAATTCTAGGATTCCATTGCTCGTTGTTTAAGCATGGTGGGTATTATACTTTTATGGCCAAGATTTCCCAAACGTTATAACACCGGAACGTTTTTAATATTTTCTAAGGATGGAACAGCTCCGACGCACTGCTGGCGGAAATATGTGCGAATGAAAGGACGTCTATCATCAGTAGTGGCCGGACATTGTATCTGTACTTGGACAAGGGTTATACAGTGACAAGGATCCTGATACAGGTGTATGCAGTACCACGTACGTAGTTGCAATAATTTAGTATATAATGCAGTCTTAGTTACAATTAATATTATACATGATGTTTGAAGGCAGGGTCTCTTAGGAAGGTCAAGGTATATATGTTGATAGTTTGATTTATTTGTTTTGACTGTTGTTTTTACGCCACAGTCAGCAATATTCCAGCTATATAACGACTGCCTGTAAATAACTCCATGTCAGGTTAACACCGGCTGGTTACGGTAATATGCAATACACCCAGTCATTGAGCCTGACCGTCGGATCTTATCTAACCACCTGCTACCACTGTGTTGTGGGCACGCCGGGGTTACCATTATGTAAGCCCAAAGTCACCATAGACATTTATACACTTGTGAATACTGAAAAAACAGAAAACGATGAAACGTGAATGCTTCGTTAATACGAAATTCAAACTAGGTTATGCACAGCGACAAAATATTATTCTCACTCTCACTTCTCACTTTTCACAAAGAATGCGGTGGACAACTTAAGGCGATGCATGCACCAACCAATCTGACGTCCCCAGGATACCCTCAACATTATTCCAGGTACTCGGGATATGCTCTCATGATATTGGAATTCTTTCAAGTGGCACAAACCTAAAGGCAAACACGCTATTTTGAAGAACACATTTTTACACATTTCATCGGATCACATTATTTGATTTTTCGAATGTAATCATGAAAGGCAAATGCCTTCGTGTTGGCATAGACTTATATGTATGGAAGCTGTGGTCAAATGTGTTTTGAAACATGTTTGTGACGGGTGCTACCGATAGGGCACATTACGATCACCTTTTCACGAACACCTGGTATCATCACTATGTCCTTGTGATTCGTAAACACACGTTCATGGCAGGATTAATAAACTCTGCATTTGTCCGATTTCTTATGCTTATGGAGAGGCATTTAATTTGTTGCTTTTATTTATTCCAAGGAACTTCAAATGTTCATGGACCATCACTACGGAACATGAAGATGAAACAGTGATACTACAGATGATGGACGTGGACATAGAGCAGAGTGAAGGATGTGAGAACGCATCAATTACAATGTACAACTCGAACTCGTCCGATGGTAAGTTACGTTCTCTTTGTTGGAGAGATCGTGAATGGGTGAGTTGTGTTTTACGCCGCCTTTGTTCCAGCAGTATCTTGTTTGGCAAAACCAGAAATGGAATTCAGACATTGTACCCATGTCGGAAACAAAAGCACTGCCGGTGTGACGAGCGAACGCTTTGACCTCAAGGTTACCCTCCCGCCCCTTGCCTCCCGAAGAGGTAATAAACGTATAACATATAATTGGTAAAAAAACGCACCACCAAAACAAATGAAATGGGAGTAGGATTAGCTGAACTCTACAGCATCTGGTCCATGTACGAGCATGACACGGTTTGATATGTCACACAGTAATTACACACATACATATTCTTAAAATAGGAAACATACTATGTGACCAGTTTCGAAAATATGTTACACTCTACAATGCCAATGAGCAGAATCGACAGAACAATGTGAGTGTATATTTATTACAAATGTTTTATTTCTGGATATCAATTTTGATTTGATCTGATATAACATAAAATCTTTTGATTTACTTTTTTGCGAGACAGAAAGCCTTCTTCTTGGACGCCTCTGTGGAAGAGAGCCTTATGGACGTTTTCTTCAGAGTTCTAAGAACACACTAAAAATTGAATTCATCACAAAAGTCTTTGGTTCTGGAATGTACAAAGGCTTCAAGCTACAGTATCACTCCGTGTCAGGTACCTACTGCTTCGTTACCGTAAACAATTTCATTTCCAAATATGAAATTACGGTCACTTCCCCCTTACTCTTTCTTTAACCATTGTGTGTCGTTTTCCAGAAACAAACTGCAACTTCACCAACGTAATCCAGGGGAGTATGCCTTCGTATATATACTCACCAGGATATCCGAGTACGTATTACAAGTAAGTCTACTCCCATCCTGTTTAAAATAAGGTGACTAGGAGTGGGGCGCATCATATGGACACGTCAGCTTTATAATAACTAGACAGATGGTACATGTCTGTTGCAACAGGTAACTGCGCATGCAGTTTAATACACTATAACGTACTATTATAATTTTACATCAGTTAACAATATCATTAATTTTACAATTGGTCGGTACAATAAAGGTTGAGATGACGATATTTAACGTATATTAAAATAACTCAGGTGTCAATATACGTCGCCGTTGGGTTCCAAGGCAGAATAAATTCGCAATACCCCATTCTTGTTGTGAGCCCCTGATACTGTGAATCAGGTGGTTGAAGTGAGTGTCCTGATTGATTGTATGTCACCATGTCCTGACGATATGGATTATTGTGGTATTATTTCATATGAACATTTCAGTGATCTCGACTGTGTTTGGAAAATAGTTACGATTTCAAGGGATGCTGTTCTCGAGGTTGTTGACTCTGAACTTGAAGGCTCACCTCCTTCTTGCAGTAAAGATTCAGTAACGGTGTATGAAGGTATGTATCTCAGGACAGTGAGTGACTGACTTAGTTTCGCTTTGAGAAAGTTGTTTATCTTAGCTATATATTAGCATATCAGCTTTTCAATATAGTATTGGCAGGTCTTACATGTTTACCACCGATACAAGTAGTATTCTGACAGGCCTAAGATGAGACATGTACTTAAGGTAAACCTTGGGACTAAGATCAACGGACCCTGGTACGGTAAAGGAACGCTATTCTCCATAGTAAGGCCCCTTTGACAACATAAGCAATGCAACACATGTACTGTCTGCATGTATATGAAATGATTATGTTATACTACTGTCTGTACCGCTTGGCCACCCGGAATTCTCACCCCAGTCTCGGTAGAATGCAGATACACAAATAGTCATATTTGCCTGTGTAGATTCCCCATTCATCACACGGGAATGGTATGAGGGCTATACCAGGTCCCTGTTTTTATGAACCAGTTCATTGATGTTGATATAACTAAACATATTTAATTAGATTAAAACAGCGACTGGGGAACGTTAGAATTGGTATCGCCGATAATTTCATCATGTGTTCATTGAATGGAAAGGTTTGCTGTCGTGTTTTGCACTAACGTTCACAGGAAGTACATGCTTTTGAATAATCTGCGGATACATTGCGAATAATTCGAGAATATTAGTGAGTGAGTATGGTGTTACGTCACTTTTTGCAATATTTAAGCAATATCACAGCGGGGGACACCGGAAATGGGCTTGACACATTGTACCCATGTTGGGAATCGAACCCGGATCTTCAGCGTGACGAGCGAACGCTTCAACTACTAGGCTACTCCACCCCCTCGATAATATTAAGCTGATAATGTATGTGATACTTGTCAGGTTGTAATTATATATAATCCGTTTACATATTTGTAATCGTATCCAGTGATGTTATTAGAAGGATTTCAATTTCTGAAGGTATCCTCACACAAAGACTTTGAAGTTAAAAAGATTTGAATAAAGGAATCATTAAGTGTCTTATATTCACGTGTAGAAGAACCAAACTTGATAATATTGTGTCTTCTTGTGTGTCAGGAATGGATCCGGCAATGAATCAAGTTGGAAAGTTTTGTGGCTCGTTAACACCAAACTTCACGACTTATTTGCTTACGACAGTAAAGTTTAAAACGAACACCGCTGTTGTCAAGAAAGGGTTCAGGATGAAGTATTATGCAATAAAACATTATAGTAAGTATAGAAACATAATTTAACGAATTCGGGATGCATGTGCATAATGTTAAAAACACATGTATGGACATTCTGGCGAGATGAACAATGTCAAAAAATTTCCAAATATATAGTGAATGAGTGAGTGGCAACAAAGTAACGCCGTATTTTCATGGCTGAATGGCGGAAATGGACGGCGAATTGAGGCCCCTTGGCCATAATGTACCCCTTCCAATATCTGAAAGTAAAGAAATAAATAGACCATTATTTGTCTAGTCCCAACCACACCTGCACCAGACTGTGGTCCGCAGAACCTGACAGCTGTTCGATCAGATCAACACCTTGTATCGCCAGGATACCCAGTGGCATCTCCAAGGTAAGTCTGGTCACGGATATGTTCAGTGTAAATATGCTTTGTAAACAAAATCAAAAGATCACTTCAACTTGTACTGTGCACATGATCTATTATCCGGATGCCATGTATACGTAAAACATTAATAACGAGAAGACATTCTTGGGAATATTATTAAACACGCTTTAACATGTTTAACATTGTGTTGTAGTAATCTAGATTGCCAGTGGACGATAACATCATCCTCTCTTGACATGATGGTTCGCATAGAGATCCTCGACTCTGAATTACAAAACAACTGGTCCTGCGATTATGGCGACAAGGTCTATGTGTATGATGGAAAGTATTGTATTCTATTTTTTGGGTATGTGGTTTTTGCCCTGTCTAACCTTATGTTGGACAAGGCTCAATTAACTGTCATTTTCTTAAAGCCAATTTCTGATGACAGTGCTGGATCAGGGATCTTTGTAAAAGCGGCGCAAAACCATACTCACTTTATTCTTTGTGACATTTTTAAGCAAGCATTTTAAGAAAGTGGCAATCATGTTTACAGGTCCTGACAACACAGCAACTGTTATACAGATTTGGTGTGGACATATGAAACCAGTGGTTCAGAGTTCTGATACAAGCCTCACGCTCAGGTTTGTCACAGGTGTCGGACATGGCAAGGGATTTAAGCTGAAATATACAGAAACACGAGGTGCGTACTTGTGTTGCTTTCTGGCTGTGGAACTTTCACAAATGATAAAAGCTGTCGTCGTCATATGTCCAGCTTGGTACACCTTTAAAAATCTTTCAGTTAAATGTAAGCATATTAATGTGATAGGCGACTGGAATAAAAGTTAAAGAAAACGACGTTCACCGTCTTTGAATAATTTTAATGGATCAGTGATATACCCATTTGTGGTTTCTGTATGTGTATGTTGACAAAGATAGTACATACGTCCTGTACCAACTCAATATTCCAAATTCCCTTTGTCTAGAGTCTTTGCCATGTGGCGGTCAAGTCAGCGTTACAAACTCTAGTGGCCAGTATCTGTACTCTCCTGGATACCCTGCTAATTACCGTAGGCAAGTAGATATCAATTAAAGTTAGTGAAGCGAGTGAGTGTGTGTTTTTATGGCGCATTTAGCAATATTCCAGCAATACCACGGCGGAAGATCCATCAGAAACGGGCTATCAACCACGGGATTGTTTGGTCGAGACTCGATTGTTTAGAGATCTTCGCAATATAGCTGGAATGTTGCTGTGTGCTAAACAAGAAACTGAAAAATCAAACAAATCATATATTTAGTATTCATGCATATATTATTTTATTATACAAACATAACTAATTTACACCATAATCTGGAATTACCACTACCTTTACATGCCATCTTAAATGTACTTCATATTTGCTACATTTGTACACTTGTACCCTTTTGGTAAATTCCCGATCGAGTGAATTATATATAATTAGTGAGTGGAATGAAAAACGAGTACATGATGTCATTTCATGGCCATGCGACATTCCAGGAACATGAAATGCGTATGGGTTTTGAGGAGCCAACAGGACACCAGCATCAAGATACATGTACAAGAATCTTCCGTCGGTGACGGAGATAACTGCGCTGACAGTTATGTGAGTGTCAGTGATGGTGAGTGGCCTTTGTTCAATTCACTTACTCTTCGTTTACCTTCATTTTCACAGAAACGTGAATTTCTGCTCTGCCGACTTAAATTAATAAATATACATGAACTTACTTGATAAAAAGGATATCCACAGTAGGTGAAGTGGTCTGATGTTTTCATGTGATTGTAATTAATATTACCAGGTGTCGGCCTACGTGTGTACCCTTTTCACCACTGATTTTCAGTTATCTGTTCACATAATTTTGCATTTTACGCCCAGTGGAATCTGTTCAGTCTGATAATCGAGAGTGGTTGTTCTCTGGCGTTGAAGTTTTGTATTTTATATTTAATTGGAATACTGTTCACAACGGGGTTCTATTTTTTTATATCCTTTACAAATACACGTGTCAGTTGGATTATGTCCACACGTTAGAAATATACTGTACACATTTATATTTATGTTTCGATTAAGGTGCCAACGATTCTTCCAAACGAATTGGCGTCTTTTGCGGCAAAAAACAACCAACGTTCATCAGCTCTGGACATGTTATGTCGATAACTCTCAATACTGGAGCAGGATCTGTCAAGAAGGGTTTCGTAATCAAATATACCTCAGGGTCATTTCACAGTAAGTCTATATGTTTTCAGTTTCGGTTTAGTTAAATGTTTGGCACGGCTTATAAGTATGCACCAACGTATAAAACTCCTTTCACAGATTTAATTTTAAAAGCGACAGAACAATTTCATAATCATGAGATATATCTGCTAAAAGAAATATTGATGTAGTATTGCGTAATGCTCAAAACACTAAAAATAAGAGTGTCGTGGAGGTGATTGTGTACTTAGACAATAATGTAATACGGTTAACGAGCATTGATTATAATGCATGACTGCATTTTCACATGTTAATACACCCAAGTGTTTAGTGTAAGTCTGTTATAGTTCATGTTGTAATGGTTATCTTTTCTTCAGATCCTTATGATTGTGGTGGACGCTTACTGTTAAATTCCTCCTTTTACCGTTTACGCCCGCCGGGATACTACACAAACTATTATTTGTAAGTGTATAGAAAACAGCAACAGTTTTTTTATAAAAGTGATTAATTTTTAATAACAGATGATAGTTATGCGGATATTTATATTCGTGTTTTAGTATGTATAAACTATACGAAGTAAAAGTTCTTGCAAAATATAATATTTTACAGGGTGTAGTTACCGTATGCTGTAGTTATGGATATGTAAAAAAGTTAATTGGTCAGATGTGCTACATATATTATATGTATCATGTGTAAATAATACAATTCTATGTGTAAATTCGTCCAAAAATATTCAATTAATCTTCACCCTGTATAACATCATAATAAGCATCTGAATGTGGGTCTGTCCTTCTTTTGATTTACTTATACACAATGTGCTCTGAACTATAGGTGATGGTAAGTTAACAATGCATTGACCATTTTCAGTGATATGAAGTGTGTTTGGGTGATAGAATCAAACCACCAAAACATTAGGTTTTCCATTGATTCGACGGGGCTCATGCTTTCGCCTTCGTGTAAAGAAGAGTATATCACAATCAATGACGGTGAGTAAAGCTGCAATGAAACAGGCTCTTCCACTGGGCTAGTGAGTTTTCATTCTGAAACTTACGACTCATCCAATCCTGGAGATCACCATCTTTCAATAATGTCTAATGACATACACTAGAAATGTATCGTATCAATCCCATGGAATAATTATATATTTATTTTATTTCACCCTCTACTTATTGCATATATCTAGTATGTATTTTCTGTTCAGGGACATTGTCACAGCCGAGTTTAATCGGGAGGTTTTGCGGATATGAACGGTTGCTGCAATATTACGTTACCTCCGGAAAAGTCATGGTGGTCACATTCCAAAGCCGGGAGCCAAATAATGTCCAATTGCAAAGCGGTTTCGACATATCTTTGTATGGCGGTGATTTTGAGAGTAGGCACACGCTTTTCTATACGCTAACGAGTAGTTACATTTTGACAAAAGTTGTATATATGGTTATGAGGTTTACTCTAGATCTGGTTTACGCGAAAAACAATAACAGCGAAACGTTAATGTATATTTTCAATATATAAAACATTTTAAATGGCATGAGAAAATTGATTTCATTAATGAGTGAAATGGAAATTAACCGTATCACATAATGCATTTTGCTTTACTTAATGTGTTCATTTGTTTTTTTTCTGAAGCTGAAAACACCACACAAAGATAAAAAAATGAAATGATGTCCATGCCATCGTAATGTTCTATTGTGTGTTTGCTTTTCAGTCTGTAAATTACAGGAACAGAAGGCCTGGGACTCTCTAAGTTACATAACATCTCCCAACTTTCCATTTAACTACCCAAGGTGTGTGTGTAGCCCGTATCCAAGTACTGTCTTATGAAATTGATAATTATAACAATTCCACGTGCTATTCTTTGAGTAAATTATAGACAATGTATTGCGACACTACATTTGAGAATAATCACTTCTGAAATGTTGAAGTTAAAGAACTGGTTAAAGAAATGTTACTATTGTTTTTGTAGAAATGCCCACTGCTCATGGAGAATAGACACTGTTGACGATTCAAATGACGTTGTCATGTTAACGGTGATATCGTTTAATATAACAAAGACGTCATCGTCCTGCGATTCAAATTACCTAGAAGCATTTGATGGTACTGTATAAAGATTTGTTTGTTTGTTTGTTTGTTTGGTGTTTAACGCCGCACTCAGCAATATTCCAGATATGTGACGGTGGTCTGTAAATAATCGAGTCTTGACCAGACAATCCATTGATTGACGTCATGAGCATCGATCCACGCAATTGGGATCGATGACATGCATCAACCAAGTCAGCGAGCCTGACCACCCGATCCCGTTAGTCGCCTCTTATGGCAAGCACAGTCGCCTTTTACGGCAAGCATGGGTTGCTGAAGACCTATTCTACCCCGGATCTTCACGGGTCGACTGTAGAAAGAGGCAAACCTGTGCTGAGATCATCTTTGGACTTTTGTCTGTTACATAATTATTCTTTCGATTTGGCCAGCTACATTTTCCGTTCCCATCGTCAGTACAAACAGCTTCTCAATATGAATAACAGTCGAACCCCGTTGTGACGAACATAAATGTGTCGATATCCCGGTTGTCTCGAACTTATATTGGAGCCCCAAGTATCCAAATTGAGCATAAAATTCCCCTGATGTTTCTAACCCCGGACCCGAGCGCTTTTCCACGTTCCCAAGAGTTCGACACAGCGAGGTTTGACTGTACTTCCTTAATCCCAAATATAAACTGTGAATGAGCTATATATATATTTGTGATTGAGGAAGTCCTTTTTATTAAGAAGCCCGTAAGACCTACAATGCACACTGTATATGTAGCTGGTCAAGTTGAAATAACCAAATTTTAGCACATGGGACGCTTTTAGGCAAAACATGTCAGCGGTTGAAATATCGTAATATTGTTAAGTAATTTGGAGTGAGAAATAATAATTTTTAAGTAACACTGTTTTCGCGTGTTATCTGGACTTGACAAATCATTTGAGTTGAGTTGGATTCCACTGAGTGGGCTGAGTGTAATTGTTCCTGATTGGCAGCACACACACAATTCGTGAAATAAAAATGAAAATCTGTTTTTAAGGCTATGATGCTGGCAGTCCGTCTTTAAGGCGATGGTGTGGTACGGCTCATGATAACCCAGTCATATACAGCACAGGGAGATACCTCTTCATAAAGTTTGATACCAGTAATGACACACCTAATACAGGTTTCAACATCTCCATCCATCGATCGTGGCGATCCTCTGGTATGGTTACTTCTACCTTCACGCCTGAAATAATGTTTCGCTGCTCAAACTATCGTTGGTATTTTGATACAAGAGAAGTTATTATTATCATCAGCTGACCTCGGGGTTATTCTGCTACAATCAAAACGCTTTGACCTCGGGGTTATTCTGCTACAATCAAAACTGTTTAGAAGTTAAGTCGCCATTATGGTACTAGTAGATAATTTAAATTTATAAAAACGATTCATTTCAAAATGAAGAAACAGGTAAAATAGTTATTTGAACTGTACGAACTAATACAGAATGGTGCAACAATGAATCACTTCATCGTCTAAAATGTCCTAAACATTCCGTTCATTGAAAAGATATGACACTTATAGATAATACTTACGAAACGAATTAAATTGTAAAGGAAGCATATGTGCATCGAAACATTTTAGGAATTTGGAAAAAAATCATTCTCATTCGCCACATTACAGTTCATAATCTTAAACATTGCTTGTAGTTTCAGAATCCCGGAACCACCTTATCATAGGACTCGCTGTTGGTGTTCCTGCTGGTGTGTTTTTGGTCGTTGCTGTCAGTTACTACGCTGTCAGGAAGGCTGCATGTTTTAACAGTGGCACAATATCCCACAGAACAAACCTTCGCCCTGTCTCTTACAAACACAGTTGAACAAACAAGAATAAATAACCAATGAATGGATAAGGATGAGGACATAGAGCCAACAATATACCCGGAATAAAGAACTAGAGGCAAAGAAGCTTGAACAAAGAATGTATCGTGCGGATCTAATTGAAGAGAGTTCAGTGATGTCATGTTGCTATGATCAGCTCTAAAAGATACTTCAAGTGGAATAAATAGTAAACACACTTACTGTGGTATTTTGTATAGTGTTCCTCACGACTGGGTAGCATAACAAGTCATAAATGCTTTCTGGATTGAAGAGCCCCGATATTATTTAAATATTGCTTAGACCAGCAAGTGTATCTTGGTATGTACTCCGAATCATGAGGACGTCCACGATTGTTCACGATTATGTAATAATTTGAGTGAGTGAGGTTGCTTAAACGCCACTTACCTTTACGTGTAATTCATCAAGCAATAAATACTTTACTTTTTATGCAAATTGTGTGAATGGCGAGTGCTACTGTTAGAGCAGGATATGCTGCTTACACATTTTGCGAACAGCTGGTGTCATCACTGATTTTCGGTGGTGCAGTCACATAGAATTCACGGGTATTTTGACTTCTACGCCAATCAAGGTTATCCCTTACATTGCCGTTTCATATTTATACATCTATTACGGCGTGTCCGCTTATTGTGTGTGTGTGTGTGTGGGGGGGGGGGGGGGGGGGGGGAGTAGCTCGTCATAAGAAGTAAATCTGTTCAGCGAATCCCTGTGCCTTACACGATTGGGAAAGTAGCGGTTTCAGTTACATGTTCGACTGAATACATTTACAATGCATTTGATAGAAGTGTAAACACACAATAGACAATCCAACTGTTGTACGCTAACTGTGTCAGTATATTTCACCTAACTTTCGACTTTCGAACGAAACAGTTTGGTCACTAATTCTCTAACGAAGATTCCAATGACACAGTACGACCGCCGGACTATGCCGAACGGTGTCGGAATTAAAAAGGAGGAGCGGTCACTATACCGTGACACGCGTAGTTTTCGACTTGGTTATAAGTAATTGAACACAATGAGAAGACAGAATCAATGTTTATTGTGAAACTAAACATGTAATTTCAAGAAGCAAGTGACGCTCATTAACGAGACGCAGACCCTGGGCACGAATTCAGACCAAATCGCTGGAGGCGTAATTAAGTGACCGGACATAAGATAAAAATGAATTTCAAGAAACGGCAGTTACCATATCGATAGCAGTGTACGTATTGATCACACGGTTAAATTTCAATTAACAGCAACTCAAAGCTGTGGAAAACCTAAACAGTTTCGTCTTTGTTTCTTCCAGTCTCCGAACATACCAGCTGGCCGCTCAGTCTCAGGAAGATGTTTCTCAATATCTTTACTGGTTACACCATATCGAGAAGATGTAGTATTTTCGTTGTTTCCTCCCTCTCTTCCTTCTTGAGGAGGAGACCTGTAGATCATAATACTATTTTATCCAAACTGTATTTCGCAGGTTCTACTGGTCTACGTCAAACGTTTCCACGGCCTTTAAAATTGCAAAATGTCACGTATGATCGATCATACGACTTATCACGATCTTCTTCCGATTTGAAATAACTTTCTGCCACCCATATCATTTGCCTAGTGACGATAATTAAATGACTGTACGGCATGGTGTAAATCAGTCACCATCTTCAATACTCGCTGTATCTCTAGACCACGAACAATGTCCGGGGCGCTAACATGACAGCGTCGTCGTAGCCGCTTCGTGTTATACACCTGTACCACACAACGACTTGTCCACAACTATGGTCTACACGATGTATCTAGGGATATCTCTCATATGTGAATATGGTACCTACAAATTAATTACAACTTAAATTCAACTTTATACATTGTTTGATTCCAGTTCGGACGTAACCGAAATAAAACGACGCGAAGCATAACGCTAGTACCCAAAACCCTCCCTAATTAATGTGGCTTTAATATGGTTATGTATTGCAAAGACTGCCTCTTACTGTATGCCATACAAAGCAGCACAAATGATAACTCAATCAACTGTAGTTATTGTACCGTCTTTAGCGGAGGAGAACAGATGTATTTCTATATCTCTGCCAGTAAAAGCCAACAAAACAGTTTATATCTACTCCTTAACATCGAGTGGGTGTATGAAGATAACAATATCTGGTCAACCGACCAGGTGTACCATGAACCTCTCATCACGAATATTTGACTGCAGCCAATCATCTGCTAAAGTTTTCACGTGACACAATTCCATCATCAACTATTTCATGAGAGATGACAACATAGTCAGCATAACTTGAAGAAGCAAAATCGAGGACAACTCCATTTTATGGAGCTATGAAACGAAATATAAACAAGAAATGCTTTATACATATACATACATGTACTGATTTATTTGCCCCCAAAATGGAGGAAAACAACTTTTGGAGGTACACTTGAAAAAGAAGGTTGTATGAGTATTGATAAGGCTGGTTTGAACCATAAAATCTAATTTATCGTGTGTGCCAAAAACCAGAACAAAACGTAATGTAATTTATTCACGAAAATTATGAATACTTATTGTGTTTTTTCGTGTTAAGTGTCAACTATGACATACGTGTACTTACAAGCAGTGTTATCTTAAATTTCAATGCAGTTTCAATGTTTTACATGTGTACATTCTGTAAGTTGTTTGTAACAGTAATATCACATCACGGTCACTTCTTGCAAGCGCACCATGCTACGTACACTGTGGATTTATTACTACCACAGTTTCGTCTTAAATTCATGTTTGGCTAAATAATGTAAGTATCCGGTTGATTCAGGTTAAAAGAGAATTTCTAATGTTAAACATTTTAACGATTAATTTGAATATATATTTGTTTCGAGGATGATATTTCTTCTCTTGTTAGTAGATGTTAACACATTGGAAATTAGTTTGGGAAAGGGGGTCACGGGTGGCCAGTCGTCTAAGGCGCCGCGAATCGCTGTGCAGAACGCCAGAAAACCTATGATTGTGGGTTCGAATCCCGGTTCGCCCCGATTATGTTTCTAGGTTCGTCAGCACCATACCCGTGCTCGTGGGTTTCACCGAAGTGGTAAACGTCTGCGACCTCAATCCCACATTAAGCTGACACACCGTGGTATAACTGCAATAATGTTAAAAAGCGGCGTTAAACCCAACTCACTCTATCACTGACTAGTTTGGGAAAGACTGAGTTACGCTAACATCTTATCGAGGTGACTGCGCAGTTGTTTTTACACACACTGACACCGACACTGAGCTGACCTGTTGTGAAATGTAAATACACAAACCGAACGTCAGATGCATCAGTGTATTTTTCGTGTTCGCTGTTTACCGTGGTCATTCGGTACAGGAGTGGTGGGCACATGTATAAGCTTAATGGCACAAATGTTAACTCTTCACACCAAAGACTGGATCCCATGCTCTTAATTGGCACAATGTGTGGAGCCCATGACTGGTCAAAGCGGGATACTCACTCTCTCATGATCACTCACTTATTTGGCACAACCCTCTACCCTCACGTGGGGGCACGGGTGGCCCAGTCGTCTAAGGCGCCGCGATTCGCTGTGCAGAATTGCGTCCCCTGGACACGCCAGAAACCTATGATTTTGGGTTCGAATCCCGGTTCACCCCGATTATGTTACCATACCCGTGCTCGTGGGTTTCTCCGAAGTGGTAAACGTCTAAGACCTGCACAACTTCGGGCTTTCCTCCCACATTAAGCTGACAAGCCGTGGTATAACTGGAATAATGTTAAAAGCGGCGTTAAACCCAACTCACTCACTCACTCACTCTACCCTCACGTTCTCCAAAGCTGAAAAAGGATGGAAGAAAAGTGTCGTTGCGTTATATTTTTCGCAATAATCATTCTGGAGATTTCATAAATAAATTAAAATAAATTGTGTACATAACAGGCTTCTCCACTCCAGTATAACTTCATCTGATATCTACTCTACTGTATAAACATTACCTCCTACCTGTATATATACTTGTCAACCATACTCTGTATATCACTTGCTTGATAACGGTGTTAGAACCTACACCGAAACGTCGCTCATAATTGTAATAAAGACGATGTATACATAAATCATATCCTTACTTATTACTCCAACTTCTATATGCTAATCAAAGGATTTTAAAGCACAAAACAAATTCGCTGAACATTCTGTATGCCCGAACAATAATGTTGTCGTAAATCAAGAAAAATCTTCCGCGTCTCTTTTCATAGAAAGAATGCGTATTTTGAATCAGTGACCGAAAACACCTACAGTTTCCAATTTTATCAGTTGTTGATCCTTGAACAGTTAACGGCTTTGATCCACTGGGTGTTGGTCATTTGGGTTACGCGTAGTGAAATAAATTGATGAATATATACACTTTATAAAACAATGCCCTTCGAGCTGCATGTATATGAGATTTACACATTACTCGTACACTGATTTGTTGAGATGCTATTCGTGAAACTCGTGTACATTTGTATTTGGCCATGCATTGAGGCTTTTTTATCGCACAAATTTACAATATGTCAAGTTCATTTCTTACCCCAGTCTTCATTGAACCAATATATGTTTACACAAAATTACCCAGCCACAGACAACCTTTTACAAATTGTTGAAGGGATAAGTAATGTTTAAATAGACATGATAGAATTTAGCAACTGTTTATTCAATTTTCAATTACATAAAAGCGAATTTGGGATACTTTGTTCTTTAATAAGAACACGTTATGTCTGTGACAGGCTATTGCGACACTCCGTAGTAATGCCAGGAGGACAGGGCATACTCACTTATTTTGGGGACATTAAAATGTGGATAAGAGTAACACAATACTATTTCGAAAAGTTAGTAGATTGAGGTAATGTGAAAAGTTCACTCTGAAAGTAAATTCCATTGATACTTTGTAATAAAATATTTATTTCTCTTCTACAGATAGTTGGTTTAACACCCAAAATACACAGCAGTACATACATTGTATTATTCTCTCTCCCTCTCCCTCTCTGTGTGTGTATATGTATGTATGTATGTATGTGTGTGTGTGTGTGTGTGTGTGTGTGTGTGTGTGTGTGTGTGTGTGTGTGTGTGTGTGTGTGTGTGTGTGTGTGTGTGTGTGTGTGTGTGTGTGTGTATGTATGTATATACCGGTTATATTCACGAATATAGTGAGTCACAGTTTGATCATTGATGAATGGAGCAAACTTAATATTCCACCCGAAGAGAGGTTATGTCCACCATGTATAACACACATTCAGTAATCTGATTACAATTTCATATCACAATGTCCTTCATATTCTGAGCTAAGTAAGCATATTGTACCAGCATATTATTTTACATATCCAGAACATGTACTCGTATATGCTGTTAAATACATATACACTGTTACACTGTAACTGTCTCGCGACATATTTTCGTTGGGTTGAAAAAGTGTGCAAGTGCTGTGAATTACTAATTTTAATAATATGTATTATGAGTAATATGGACTTTAGGTGTATATATCTGTAATATATGAATTGATAAAACTAGCCCATTGTACGTCACATTCATCATCATGAATGCACCCACACACCTCTTGTTAAGCCGTATTAAATTACGAAATGTAGCATGGTGTTATTGATAGTGTGTTGATCGCAATAAACAATGTTCATCTGACTGTATTGATTTAAGGCGTTGCATACTATATGATCAAGAAGTGCCTGGTTCACAGGTTGATGATAACAAATCACGTGACAACGCATCATGTGTCAGTATCATTCCGATTTCGCAATCTTAGATTATATGTATATAGACAAAGGCAGTTGAGTCAGTTGGCTGAAAGGAGAACAAAGTTTGACGAAGGGATGGGCGTTCGTTTATTCCTCTCGGCCGTTCTGGTCTCTGTGGTGTTGTTCGCCACTGCAGGTAGGCATTGTTCTGTTATTGTACATATAATAAAATAATGTGATATATAAAATATCTTTGTGAGGAATACATATATGTCATTAAGTTGGTTACGTATTATTTGAAACGTAATTTAATTAATGTTAGTAAATCAGCATTTCTGATGCATCCATTAAAGTGGAAATATGCTCTCGGACCTCGTGCCCATTTCAGTATCTGGACGTTGTACTTAGGACCCCGAGTACAAGTGAGACATTGCGCAATTGTAAACAATGTATTTCATTGCTATATTGATCTACGTTGCCTTGACAGACACCCATAGCGGTGTTTGAACGACTTGAAAAAAATATTGCTTTGACTTAAATTCCCTGTTCCTAGTCCCGCTTTGACAGGAGGATATTTCTATTTCTATATTTGATATTGATATATTTGATATTTCGTACGGAAGCACGTAGAGGTAAAGAAACGTCAAAGTGTCAAAAGAGCTCAAATTTTGAAGGGATTCAGATTGATTCACAAGCAATTTATTCATTGAATACAGGGTGTGAATACTGTTTCGTGGGGAGAACGTCAGTGAGTCGAATCTTACTGCATTAAACCACAATGGACGGGTTGTTACCGTTTAAAGGTATCTAACCTGCGCGTATAAGCAACGGTATTAGATGTGCAGAATTTACGACATCCCCTAGTAGTATAAGGATCAGCTTGTCACCGGTTCGAATCCCACATACACCGATTACGATCCCCGATCAGTAATTGTTTGTGGGTTCGCCAAAGTGTTATACTTGTACATGTAGGTGTTTTAGGTGTAATCATTAGCTGACAGACTGTAATAAAATGAAACTCTGTTCAATGTGGCTATAAAGAGCGATCCCTCACTTATTGTATATGTATACCCGTCAAACATGTCCGTTTTCTTTTAGATTCGTGCAATGTGACACTGATAGCAAGAGGATCACCATCCAACCTAACCTCTCCAGGATATCCCTACAAGAACTATCCGAGGCAAGTGGATACTGTCACTAAGGGCTCAGGGTTCTTACTGACGTCCTTGATAGGACCATTCCCGATAAAAATTTGTCAAAAGTCTGATCAAGATCCTATGATTCGTAGCGGGAAATTCACAAATTTGTAAAAAACATTTATTTAATCACGACATCAATCAGATATTGTTCAGGAAGCGTCCCGATTCAGCCGTTTCCAGCCGAATTCCTCCCGATTCTTCCGTTCTCAATCCGAATCTGATCCGATTTGTATCTTCTGGATGGTAAAAAACGATCGGATCTGTCCCGACAGCGTCCCGATTCTCCCGAATGCGATCCGACAGAGATCAGACAGTGAACGGACAGTGAACCGACAAAGACGGGTCGCATTCGGCAAGATCTGAACGCATTCTGGACTCAATCGACAAGAAACGGCAATGAACAATATCTCCAAATCATGCCCGTTCATCACGACAGCGTCCCGATCCAGGGGACAACGTCCACACAACACAGGACACTGTTACGATTTTGATCCGATACAGCAGAATCTGTCACGACATAGTCACGTTTGTAATCCGACTAGACAAAATCGGCTGAGTTTCCCGAATGTTACGTGACTCACCATACTGTGGAGAGTGCTTGGCCGACCTCTCTGGACCTTTCCCGATCCGTCGGACTTTGTTACGAACGTATACGACTGCGTTCAGCCAATGATAGATCATTGAGGATAGTAATCCGACTTTTTCACTTTTCGTGTCGTACCGCTGTCTGATCTCAAACGGGAGCCATAATCGGCACTGTGTGAACGTAGCCTAACTCGACATGTCGGTGCAGCCCGCCTCCGTGGTCTAGTGGTAGAGCGTTCGCCCGAAGAGCGGAAGGTCCTGGGTGTGATCCCCGGCCGCGTCATACCAAAAAGACGTTAAAATATGGTACTTTTTGTTACCCTGCCTGGTGCTCGGCATTAAGGTGCTAAAACAATGACTGGTCGGCTCGGAGTCAGTATTCTTTGTCTGAGTGGGGTATTCATGTTCGGCATGGTATCTCAGTGGGCTAGCACTATAAAACAGCATCACTCCGAATTAGTACAAGCACACACACACACATACACACATACACACGCACGCACGCACGCACGCACACACACACACACACACACATACACACACGCGCGAATTTTGGTGATCCAGTCATGCAGTTTATTTCTAAGAAGGCTTTAAGCGGTCGATTACTTCAAAAATGTCGAACAAATTACTTAGATGATGGTGAGATATAATATTGCAGGCTCTTCAATAATTGTGTTCCCTGTTCTTAGCGAAAAGGTGATCGAAGCTGCCATACTTTAACATTGGCTTACGATTATCGTAGTGCTAAGATCGCTTTGTGGAACTGGCCCTAGATTATCATAGAAACAGCTACCGTGCGTAGCCGTTATCAAACGATGGCCATGTGTGATAAAGCAGAGTTGTGAAATATGTCACAAAAGATAGAACATAGATTATTAACGATAGGGATGAACTTTATTATGGTATTTGTTTGCCAAATAAACATGGCACGATAGAGATATAACACTGGTATCTTACATCTATAGTAATCTGGACTGCTGGTGGAGGATCGACGCCAGTAACAAAGACAGCAGCATCTTCGTGAAGGTTCTGGATTCTGTCATAGAAACATCGAAAGCTTGCGTTTATGATAGTCTGTCCTTTTACGATGGTAAGAGCGCACGAACTACAATTATTTATTGACACTTAATAATGTATTTACTGAACTGGTATGCAAATAAATAAAATAACATTGTTGATTGTCGATTTCAGAAGTACTGACGCCTTAATCCAGATGAGGTCACACTAGTATAACCTGAGTATTGATATGCCGGTTGGACCTAGTTTCTATTTTGAATATTCTCAAACGTTTTCATTTACCTCCCAATGGAATTAAAATATTTCTCAAGCTGATATACCAGGAACCATGAAAGACGGTATAATAAGTATTTGCCACATAAACAATTGTGTATCATGATGGACAAATAATCATCCTGCATATATTGTATGATGTATTGCTGTAGAAGACAGTGATGGCTTTGGAAGGGCTATTGGAATCCTTCAACTGCCAGGAACTGCTAGTCTTTTAGTACGACGTGTCTCCAAGATTATGATCATAATTTGTCAGCACTGTACCCGTTCACGTTGGTTACACCAAAACGGCATACATCTTGTGCCGTTAAACCCCGATTATTACTCTTGCACCGGATGTCAAAATGTCATTCATGTTATGTCAAGTGTGTATATTACATCAATACCATGTACACATGTACATGTAGGTATGGTCGTCGATTATGATAACCTTGGCTAGTATTGTGCCGGCCAATAGGCAATCCAGTGTATCTGTCATATACTTTTTTTTTATCAAACGAGTGCTGATGTATCTATTTTGTAGGACCAAACTCTACAGACCGCTCTCTTGGGCGACTTTGTGGAAACGGACGTACTACGTTTATAAGCACCGGAAGTTCCATCTATATCTTGTTCAAGACTGACGGCGATCACGAGTTAAAGGGCTTCAATCTGGAGTTTTATGAATCAACAAGTACGCAGTGATATACTATATCGTCACAATAGTAGTTGAAAAGAAGCTAGAAAAACATAACTATGAGAAATCTCTGGTAAAATCTCTGCTAAACGAAAGACAACCAGTGACCTGTCTGACATTTTATATACTCAATTCGTATATTAATTGTTCAGCAGTCAAGTGTACTTTCCAGTGCACAGGCATGCGTTCCTCTCTTAGTGTCTGATTAGAAATTCTGGGATGGAAAATGTTACCGTAATCAAAGGATGATAGTGATATCTCTCTGTGCAATGTATATTCATTACAAAATATTTAATCATCGTTTACATGACTCATTTCACTAAACTTGATTTTACTTTCAAATTGTTAAAAATACAATTATAACAATGTTCGCAGAATGTGGAGGGGATTTGATTGCAACACCTGACAAAACGACGTTTCAATCACCTGGCTACCCTAATCAGTACTTTAAGTAAGTACATGGTAGTTGGGTGTATCTCATTTTCACATCAGTAAAGAGGCCTTTACATTAATAGGATATGAAGATTAAGCAAATAAATAAATAAAATGACTTAAAGCGATAATAAATGAAAACAACTGTGTTTCCTGGTAATCGATACAAGATATGTCTGCAAAAAGTGCTTTAGTATTTCAAAATACCTGCATATATACTGATTCCACAAGATGTGCATTCCTACTGGTAGGAGTGAAGGTAACGCCTATTTATGACTGTGTTACAGAAATATGAATTGCTCCTGGTTCCTTACTGCGAAGGACCCAAATGACACAATAGTTGTGCAATTCGACCACATGGACGTGCAGTCGTCAAGCGGATGTGTCGACGATTCTGTGACTGTATATAATGATCACCAAGGCGATGGTAAGTTTAACGGGGTGCAGTTCCTGACTTGCCGATGAATATTTGATTAACAGCCATTTAGAAATATCCAGATTGGAAGACGTGAAGTTACACAAGACTTAAATACATCACAATGGCATTCCCATTTAACATTTGTCTTTTCGTATTGTTTGTAAACACCTCGTGCAGGGACCTACCAGCAGAAAACCCAGTACGAAATATAAGCCTTATGTTCAAATGATGCAGCGCTTGCAGTGAGCCAGCCCCAGCTGCTACCATTAGGTCATGCATAGTTCCAACCAACGAGTGCAGCACAATAGACCGAAGCGAATATACAAGATAAAGCTCATTGAAAGGTTTTAGCAACCACTAACCTTTTATATGCTCAGGGAACCAGTTCCTCGGTACGTTCTGCGGATATTCTACACCTCGCTTCCAAAGTTCTAAAACCAAATTACGGATAGATTTCAAGACTCATGGCTCTCAAGTTGGAAGCGGCTTTACATTCCATTACAGGACGGTTGAAGGTGAGCGTCTCAAATATTTTGTTAATAGAATGCTACGAACATCCGTTAAACACAGAACAGAATAGGCTTTAACTCAGCGGAAAGGCCAGACCAGGGTATAATTTCTTGAACACAGGCATCAAACATTTCAATCGATTATAATGCATCTAAGGAACGCACATCTTGTCACCCAACAATGACTTTGTACTCGGTGAATGCATTGGCAATTGTAATTGTAAGTGATTAAAAATATGTTTCAATGACTTGATCATTATGTTCTATCTGTAGCTGGTGTCTGCAATCTGACAATGGTTTCCGACGTCAACCCATTGTACATCGTATCCCCAGGATACCCGGATGCATATGAAAAGTATGTTCGAAGTAAAACCCGAAAGAAAATCTCATAACTTGTGGAATTCACAAATTTCTACATACATTAATTATTGCATGTAATACATATGATTGAATATAATTATAATTAACATAATTATATATATGTATATATCCAGGTTGAGACTGGAATTTCATCGTGCGTTAACTCCCTTGCTTCGGGAAGATCTTTACACGAGGGCGATCGAGAAGTGTACACGTACACGCCCACGCTGATTATAACCTTTTCTTATTTTTCTAGTGACTTGCAATGTGTGTGGCAGATTTACTCAGTACACATTCGAAGAAATGTTGAAATTGACGTGATCGATTCATACATTGAGGGTGACTACCCACAGTGTGACAATGATTCCTTAACAATATACTCAGGTATGATCGTACAATGTATAATATAAACGTAAAATACATCATTCATATTACTGCCAACATAGTAATATTGATAAAGGTCAGTTTCTTAACTGTTTCTCTTTACTTGTGAATACGCTTTTGTACGCAGCAGACGTAATTAGAAAGTAACATGTCATTATTAGTTTCAACGATTCAGTAAACTCACTACCGTGTTAGTCACTCGGTTGTGTGGTCAAGATGGTTTAGAGGCCCCTGTCGTATGACAAGAGTACTGCTGTACCGTGCAAGCCAACAAACACTTACATCTATAACCAAATTGTGTGAGTGACGGGTGCTACCGGTTGAAAGGACATTTAGTGATCCATGATCCATATGGAATATGTTCAACACAGTTTGCGCCCAATAATAGTGTCATCAAAAAGTGATCATGCCAGGTGTTTGCGAAACGTCGAGCGTATCCTGCCCAACCGATGACATTCGTCACAAACATGTGAAAGGCAAGTCCCCTGAACAATACACAATACACTTCTGTTGTATAGGTTTGTCCCAGAAGGCCACGAAGCTAGGAACGGTTTGTGGCAATAAGACACAAACGTACACATCGGCAGGCATTGGCATGGCGGTTGAATTTAAGACGGATGATGCGGTTGTAAACAAGGGCTTCCGAATCAGATACAGTCAGACACTCGATGCTCCAGGTAAGGATTTACTATATCATCGGTGTTGTAGTGGCATTAATAGGTACAAAATATATATTGTTTTGATACCTTTTTATATGAATGCTTTTCTTATTGTTGAATCTGTCAAAAGTTCTTCGACGCTTTCTTATATTACAGTTCGAATATGCCATTTCGAAACCTGATTACAATTTCTGAATTTTATTATATTTGTCAATATGTGCCTGTCATGGAGTTGTGCTTACTTACTTACTTATATTGGCGATTTAACGTGCGCTTTCCGACTGCAAGCGTATGTCGCACACGGAAGAGTTGTGCTACTGAGAATAGGGCTTTATTAAAGAATAAAGTAATAATTTAAATCGTGGTAAAAGTTTTATTGTCAGCTAATTGTAACTATAAATGACGATTTATGTGATCAAGATCCTTCTCTGCACTGAGACTGATAACGGATTAATCAAACCACAAAAAATACACAAGCTGATTAGCTGATCAACTGTATAACAGTCATAGCAAAGGTTCCTATATAAATTAACATTTTGACAAGATAATATGACACGACACACAGAGATCCAATTGTGTCAACTGCGACCAATTTACATCTGAGAGATACTTAACTCAACACTCTAAAGAATGAATAACTTCAACTGGGTTAGATAGGGAGAAATAAACAATGAGGGCTTATCCCTAAAGTAAGACTCTAGGATCAAAGACGAAAACGCCTGAATAACAATAATAGTCTTATTGATAAAAGTCACCTAGACTGAGCAAGGACATTCTTACCAAACATACAAGGTACTTGGCCCTCGTAGCATCTAGATTCACAATTATAAAATATTACTCGCCCGAAAGAGTAACTTGACTCTCAATCGTAAATAGGTACTTGACCTAAACTAGGCAGTCACGGGAAAATTGGTTATCCACGGATTACTAGAAAAACGGGGTAGGACATGTTACAGAATCGCTAATAAATGTATCTAAATACCACCAGAGTCCGTACTAGAGTGAAAACCTCTCCATATCTTACTTACCCGCGAACCCTTAGTTTCGACCTGCCCAGCCAGTAACAAAACGACCCGTAAACGGTCTAACGAATCCTGGCGGTGCGTACACTTGATATCGCCAAGGGCTTTAACCTGGGTGGACGTCGGAGAGGGAAATCTTTCCTTGCTCGTCGGGAGAATACTATAGCCTCGAGAGCCGATAAAGATTTTAGGAAACACGCGATATGGCCTAAATATTGCCGATTTAACGTTAAATTTCACTCACACATTTTAGGAAATAGAGGAAAAACACGAATAGCAAACGATTCCCTAGACCAATTAGGGAGATTTAGATACCAATATATAGCTCTGAACACACGCTATCCAAGTGTACCATAAATGGTCACAGGAATTATGTACAATTAATGATGTGGTAAAAATGACTATTTTAAAATTTTTCTAAAAAGGTTTCCATACTAGAATAAGCAAGCAAACATATATGAGATAACATATAACAAATCAATGCTTGATAAAAGTATGAGATTCAACAGCTAGAGAATAACATTTACGGTAACGAACGCGAAGACACCGGACGGTGACGACCGCCGGACTTCGCCGAACTGTGCCGAACGCTGGATAACTACGAGAGGATGAAGCGCAACGGTTACTAGACCGCGCCAAACTGGGTTTTACGACTATAGAGTGTCATTTTATAAAACCGTGTAATGCTCACGTCATCCATGAATTTCTTTAAAATAGGAGGGAATAACTTTTTCTATGGCCTACTGTACATGTTTAGTAAAGTTGACGTTCACTGACGACATGTACAGGTGTTATGTATACACGTCCGGTTGTTTGGCCATCAACGTAGAAGGTATTACTATTGTTTCAGCTATTCCAACGTCCCTTCAATGCGGCACCGGTACTCTGACAGCCCACTTATCTCCCAACTTCATTCAGTCACCAAGATACCCCCTTAATTATCGAGAGTAAGTAGAAGTGTTTAAAAACTATATTTATATCATTGAATTGCATTTTCGTATTTAATGACGTCAAACTGAAATCGCGAACAAAAATATTTACTCGTAACAATCATACGTGCAGTATCACAAATAACACAATCACAAATACAGTGGGTCGGTGGGTGGTTGAGTGGTTAAAACGTTCAATTCCCTACTTGGGTACAATGCGTGAAGCCCATGCGGATGTGCCCCGCCGTGATATGGCTGAAAACGGCACAAAACCACACTCACTCACATATTACACTTCAACGTATTGTGTAGAAGAAATTGAATAGCATAATACTTCCAGCTTCTTAAAAATTCGTATCACCAAACAACGTGCATCATGTTGAATTATGGTTACTGTTAATGCTACACTTCCTGGTAAACATGTACATGTTCACGTGGTGCTGTTTTATGAAGACAACGTTGGTTTCATAATTGAAAAGAGTTTCCACATGACAGCAAGGTTTATACATGTATACTAGTACATGATTCGGTCACCATTTTCCGACGCTTGTCTTAAGCGTCGGTCCCAATGTTGACTAACTGATGCCTTTAGTCACTGTTGTATCCATCCTAGACGTGATTATTCACAGGCAGTTAATTTAGGGGCAAATTATTTACTGCGGGTATAAACGACATTCCCTTACTCACTCTTATAGACAGTAACTACAATTGTTCTCGAGAAGCGCCAGTGATAACTTACAAAAATGCGTGCTCGGTTTCAGCAATTCCCTATGCATTTGGACATTGACGACAGTCCTGGCAAACTACATGATCAGACTAGAGGCAGTAGATTCCCAAATGGAGAGTGAAGTCGGGTGTGCCTATGATTCCGTTACAGTTTACGATGGTTTGTATATGAGAAGTGCATGGTAATATACTATACTGTTCAGTTGTTATGCAACATGATAATGCTGTTTCGTAGATATTTTATTATGTGGTTTCTCACTGGATGTGGTCTGTTTTATATCTATGCCCCAAATTCAGAATCTTGTCAATTTTTCATAGAGATGTTACGTGAAATCCATTTGATAAGTGGTACGATTTCATGTACAAAGCAGCCTCATGGCATATGCAGGCTTTGGCAGTACATGTTACTTTATTGTTGCTAGGTGTTGGAAGCAGCACTTCGTGGATGTTGAAACCTCGTGGCATATGCAGGCTTTGGCAGTACATGTTGCTTTGTTGTTGCTAGGTGTTGGAAGCAGCACTTCGTGTATGTTGAAACCTCGTGGCATATGCAGGCTTTGGCAGTACATGTTGCTTTGTTGTTGCTAGGTGTTGGAAGCAGCACTTCGATGATGTTGAAAAGGTGGTGTGGTAACACGCAACCGACAGTTCAGAGTAGTGGCCAGTCAATGACAGTGGTGTTCAAAAGCGACAATTCAGTTACTGGGAAAGGCTTCCGGCTCAAGTACACTGCAACATCAGGTATGAGGACCTACATTTTATACACATGAATAAAGGCCCCACGAACTTTATGTTTCTGTATAAAAAGCCATTAAAATATTGTGTCCTGTATCATGTTTCAGATGACATACTTGTTTTTGTTTGCATGGTGGCATATTGGAATACAAAAACAAAAAACGTTATCTAGTGACATGTTTTGAAACAGATCAAGGCTTGCACGTTTATACACTTGATCTGCGTCATCATATATGATATGAAGAAGTTATTGTCTCGATCTTGCGAAACATACATTGTTCAGCAGGTATCAATGATATATCCAAAACTTTAAAAAAAATGAAATCAATATCGGATGTATCCACAACTAGCATGGAACTGTTTGGTATATGAACATTAGGAAGGGGCGGTACTTAACCTTTTTAAGGGGTGTATATTAACCACCGCATCCCACTCCATGTATTTTTAGTTTTAAATAGTCAATGTTGAAAATAGAAGCGACAAAACCCTTTCCATACTCATTAGAAACTCATGCCAAAACATAGTCGATTTATGATTTATATCATGAGCATGTGGTTATGAATCACTATCAAATAGAGATGATACCAGGTGTTCGCGAAAAGGTGAGCACAAGTCACAAGTCACCAACACATGCCATACGATCAGTAACTCTACATACCAAATTGAACAAAGCTCGCACAAATGGTGATGTTGCCCAGTGTATAGTGTGGATGCGAGTTGATTTTTATGATTGAAATCCGTGTGTAGTGTACAGTGCAAAATGTTCGTTCGTTTCGCAAACGCCCGATAACAACTGGTTAATTATAAACGATTCGAGATACATGAATATGACTAAAAGTATGGATTTGACGGTTTCAATCAATGTGTATCCTGTTTGTGTTTGCAGCTCCCCTGACCTGTGGAAGTCACCTGATCGCTTCTGGGTCGACCCAGTACTTAACATCACCTGGATATCCAGAGAATTATCCGATGTAGGTGTATGTTGCTCATTTAATAATTTAACTTTATAAACGATTTAAATATAATGGCTAATAACATTTTGATCAACTCGAATACACAAACTCTCTCAGTTGTAATGCAATGAGATATGACGTGAGTTTGAAATGTTATGACGTCATCCTTGAATGCAATGACATCATGCCTTTATGATCTGCCAAGTAAATGGCACGTGTTGTTTTCATATTTGGGGTTGAGAAATATATACTCAAGAAAAGTGAAAACGTTCGAAACTTTTCCCTGATTTACAAAACTGTTTAACAAATATGATTGTAGTACATAAGCACATTCATTTTACAGCATGTGTGTGTGTGCGAGAGTGTTTGGGTGCGTGTGTGTTTTTATATGTGTGTGTGTGTGTGTGTGTGTGTTTAATGTTTTACGCTGCACTCTGCAATATCCCATGGCCAGCTATATACATATACAAATCATGGTCCCTGCCGTCGGGATAAGATGATACGCAATCACCAAGTCACCGAACCTGATATTGTTATGTATAGAAGAAATAGATGTATATATACATTATCACTTCAGTATTATCAGGGGGGCACGGGTGGCCCAGTCGTCTCAGGGGCCGCGATTCGCTGTGCAGAGTTGCGTCCCTTGGGCACGCCAGAAACCTATGATTGTGGGTTTGAATCCCGGTTCGCCCCAATTATGTTTCTAGGTTTGTCAGCACCATACCCGTGCTTGTGGGTTTCACCGAGGTGGTAAACGTCTGAGACCTGCATCACTTCAGGCTTTCCTCCCACATTAAGCTGACACGCCGCGATATAACTGGAATACTGTTAAAAGCGGCGTTAAACCCAACTCACTCACTCACTCAGTATTATCATCCTCGTTTATCGAGTTTATTGTATCTGCATTCTTATACTATCAATACCATGTAATCATTCGCCACCAATGCACTGGATAATGGAGGATGAAATAACATATTAGTGGTTCAGATCTCACTGTTTTGTATTTATGGTGGCATTCGGTTTTGTGCGCAGCGTACCTGTCACAAATCAGGTGAAGTTAAGCAGAACCAATCGAGGAGGTTTGTGTGGTGATCGCGTTCGGCAGGTTGACCCCTGTTTCTATGGTTTCGACCATGCCACAACACTGAAGTACATGTGCACGATGTAGCACATGTGGTGTATCCTTAGCGCCTCACGGGCACCTTGGGTGCAGAGAACTGAGAATGAAAATCGTGTGTACACTGAAACATTGACCGTCGTAATAACGTAGCGCTTGAGTGAATGAGTGAGTGTGTATTGTTTTCACGCCGCTTTTAACAATGTTCCAGCAATATCACGGCGGGGAACACCAGAAATGGTCTTCGGCGTGACGAGCGAACGCTTAAATCACAAGGCTACCCGACCGCCCCGTAGCACTTTGAGCATGAAATCGGTTGTGGAAATGGCATTACATATTTGCACATTATTTTGTGTGTGAAATAACGATATCCGAAGAAAGTCTTGTATAAAGCGGGATATATTTCTATAATCAACTCTTTAAATTTTTCAACAGAAATAAGGACTGTGTGTGGACCATCACCACAAATTTGAGAAACATCAAGATTGGTGTCATCGATTTCCACCTTGAGGGTTCCACTAATTGCAAATATGACTACCTCACACTTACTGCTGGTACGAAATTAAACTTATATCAATCTTGTACTCGTCGCATTTGTTATAACTTTTGTATTCTTTTATGAATATGATACGAATTATTACACATAATCGAACGTGTAGCCGTTTGAAATTAGATATTCGTGATATGCTCATTATAATTAGAGTGTAACTCACGACTAACTTAGTTAACCATGTCTCACTTTGATCGTGTCAACCATGTATGAATAAAAAATGTTTCAGTTTATTGTTTATGTATCATCAGGTCGCAGCACGGATTCCTTTCCACTTCAGAAGTTGTGTGGATCTCACACAAGCAGCTACATCACCACAGGTCCCACTGTTACCATTAAGTTCCATTCAGACGCCTCGAACACGGGTCAAGGCTTCCGCCTCTCTTATACGGCCGGATCGTTCATTTGTGAGTAATTCACAACGAACCAACAGGTGTACCATTAACAATTACAACAAAAACACAGGTCCACCTTCTGTCATTTCATTTCAATTACATAAATCTGAGACCTTACTTCTCTGACCTCATGAGGTACATGCATGTTTTTCTAGGTTTAAGATGATCATTGTGAAACAGCAAGGCCAATACGGCTAGTAACATATTTATTTCAGTAGGGGTCTTATTAATTCATATTTTTCATATTCATGTATCCAGCTACGTCATGTGGTGGGCAACTGACTGCTCTTTACACGGATCAGGTGTTAACGTCCCCTGGGTTCCCTACGGCTTACCAAAAGTAGGTGCATGTACATGTATTCAAATCAATATTACCTCGTCATGAATCAATAGATACATAATATTATTGAACGTTCATTCTATCAGCGATTGACCGCCTCCGTGGTCTAGTGGTAGAGCGTCCGCCCGGAGAGCGGAAGGTCCGGGGTTCGATCCCTGGCCGCGTCATACCAAAAGACGTTAAAAGATGGTACTTGTTGTTACCCTGTCTGGCGCTCGGCATTAAAGGGCTAAAACAAGGACTGGTCGCCTCGGGGTCAGTATACTGTGTCTGAGTGGGATATTCATGTTAAACTGCGGCATGGTATCTCAGTGAGCTAGCACTATAAATCGGCATCAGTCCGGACTAGTACAAGCACCCACACACACACGTGCATGCACGCCGCTATATAAGTGGAATAATCTTGGACGCGACGTTAAACCCAATTTCACCTCACCTCTATCAGCGATTACTTTATTGATGTTGAAGGGTGGACGAAACTTACATACAATTCAGTTAAAAAGACAACACAATCGTATACCTTTGACACAAAACGAAGAAACACATATAGATACAATATTATGTAAGGATTATGTAGCGCAAGGAAAATATATTGTAATTGTCCACACGTTTTGTCTCACAGCAACTTAGACTGTGTATGGACCATCACCACGGATCTTTCACGGATAAAGATTAGTGTTACTTCCCTGAACATGGAGTCCAGCAGCAACTGCGGTTATGACTTCCTCAAAGTTTTCGATGGTACGTAATGTTACTGATAATAATTTAGATACTGATGGAAATGAAAAGGGAACACTCAGATCTAGACACGGTAACATGATACACAAATTATTCCTTACTTGTATCAGTGATGTAAGTGATGGCACGTAATAAAACGGATATGTATGAATCAGTTTGAAGTATGAAGACTATGTTGTGTTTGTAATGCTGGGTATGTGGAGGACGAGTATCATTTCTTGTTAGCTTGCTCCGGTTATAACAAGCTACCCGTGGATCACTTACCACAGACATTTTGTGAATATCCGACCAAACAAAAATTTAATATCATTATGTCTACAACTGATTGTAAATTAATTGAACGTCCAGCTATCTATATCTATCAAGCGATGTCACTTCGTAGTACATTATTGTCACAATAATAACAGCTGTGTACATCACGTCCATTTTAATACAAATGTAACTATGGGCCGATGGCCTACACTTACGAAAATAAACCGAATTGATAATTGATGTACATATAAGGATTTCTCCTCTTAAATCCCATTAATGTTTTAATAACCAATCAATTGAATATACAGTAAAATGTATAGAGTGTAGTTCAACACTTTGCCTCTTAAGATGCCGCGACGAATGCTTCTGAGTACTCTCTATTTACAAATGCATTATCTACGTTTCTTACGAAAAAATTGGTTTACGTTGTACATACTCCTTAACGCATATGCTCTTTAGGGTCCAGCATATATTCCTCTACACTTGGGACATTGTGCGGGTCCCAGACTTCAACCTACTACAGTTCGAGTTCAACTGCCGCCATTAAGTTCCACACTGACGGCTCTAACACGGGAAGAGGGTTCCGACTCACTTACGCGGGGGTAATGACGAGCCGTGAGTACTCTACAAGTGAACAAAATCTATACAAAGATGATTATACCAACATATTGTCATAATTTCCATAACCGTAAAAGTTGTTCGTGTACTTCAGAAAACTCTTGAAGCATACTAATATCTGTTTAGATTTGTACAGGGGTCATTTTCAATTTTAGTAAGTTCATGTGCATCAAAGTAGGAATCATACGTTCAAAGTTCGTAAATCCAGCAGGGATCGTGTCCAAAACGTTATAGCGTCATATTGCTAAATACATCGAAAGAACTCTGTGTACTCGTCTTTTTCCTAGAGTGTGGTGACAGAAGTCTCGTGGCCGATACGTCAACTGGCTACCTGACGTCACCAAATTACCCCGCAGATTACTCAAAGTAAGTTGTGTACCTTTAACCGTGTAGGTAAATTCTACAAATGAGGTGTATCTTATGAGACGAAATTCGCCCACCATTAGCTGTAACGATACGATTTAGTGGTAAATCCGAGGTTTCAAATCACAATAGTATACCTCTAATTATTTGATGGCCGCGTTCCTCATTTACCTTTTCAAAAATGATTTCAATCATTAAATGCATAAAAAAAGGTAGACGATACAGAAAAAAGGATATATTTAAAATATATATTTCTTTGTGAATGATGTGAGTGAGTGAGTTGGGTTTAACGCCGCTTTTAACAGTATTCCAGTTATGTCACGGCGTGTCGGCTGATTGTGGGAGGAAAGCCCGAAGTGATGCAGGTCTCGGACGTTTACCACTTCGGTGAAACCCACGAGCACGGGTATGGTGCTGACAAACCTAGAAACATAATCGGGGCGAACCGGGATTCGAACCCACAATCATAGGTTTCTGGTGTGCCCAAGGGACGCAACTCTGCACAGCGAATCGAGGCGCCTTAGACGACTGGGCCAACCGTGCCCCCTTGTCAATGATGGATATATGATTGACTTAATGATTTTATATACTTCACTTCAAAGTATATACCACACTGTTTTCCTTTTTATGTGAGATTGAGGAAAAATGTACTCTATTCCGATGGTAGAGCCATGCTGTTTCTTCATTAGTGTATTAATTATTAACGGATACCAACTAACATGCATGTGAAAGAGCCTTTTGACTGACATATTATTTGGGCGACACTTTTGTTCGCTTTGAGGAATCCTAAGTTAAAACACCATTGAGTAGAAACAAATGTTCTAAGGAGAAAATAAACATACTTTATTTTCAATGTAGAGCTTAGTTTATACTTTTTATGGTGAAGTTTCACAAGGGGCCATGATTTGCATAAGGTTCAATATTAGTTAAGTTTTGTTTATAACCTTGTTTTCAATGTAGACCTAAGTTGTCTAGATGTAACCACACTAACTTAATTTTAAAAACAAGCCGTAGTTTGAAGTTTCAAATGTTAAATTTAGCACGGCTACTTTAACAAAACGAAAAATAATAACTCAGGAGTTTAGTGGAGTCTTTTGCGTTGGTTGTCGTGGGTTCAAAGCCGTCATTGGTACAGGTTACACGAAAACTCAACTGTTTAAACACCTAAGTTTATTCGCTGAACAATGCGGTGAAGGAAATCGCATAATTCAATAACTATGTATGTGCCAACAGCAATATGGACTGCACGTGGACCATCACCACATCCCTAACAAACATCAAGATTCATGTCCTTAACACCCACTTGGAGTCCAACACTGGCTGTACTTATGATTACGTGAAAGTTTATGATGGTAAGTTCATTACATTTACACTACAGGGTATTGTTATGTAAATGAAACAGTATCCTTTATTTTGAAGATACAATGCATAAAAGGTCAAGAAAGATTTGGTTACATTCTCTTCAGGCAACTGATGCAAACAGCAATGATCTCCCGTCTTCCCTTGTTATTGCTTTGTGACGTCAATGTTTCTTTAACGTGACGTACGCAAGAAATCGTAATGCATGGTCTGAATAAGCTGGTTTGAGCTGAAAGCGCGCGCATAAAAATTGTTTAAGTACACTCAGACTTGTTATTGTAACTAAATATATATAGCTATATATAAGAAATGTCCATACTATCTGGATGCATGCTCATAAAATATTAAAACAACATATCAACTACTATCTTAAAATGAGTCTTCTTTATATGTGAAGTATTTAGAATTCCGCTAAGTTCATCAACACATAACTAACATCAAGTTGCCATCATACTGATGACATTTTGATATTGCAGTGATAATTCATGACCAAGGAATTATCAGCGGCAGATTATAACATCTATGAAATAAACGCGACAAAAACGTTTCCAGAATCATAAAAAATCTCTACAATATGCAGTGTTCTTTCTACGATTCCGACTGAATTATGAGGATGTGTTTATTTAATCACTGTACAATAGTGATGACACCAGATGTTCGGAAAAGGTGTGCGTAACCTGCCCGACGGCGGCACCCGCCACAGACACAAACAGTGAGTGAGTTGGGTTTAACACGCCGCTTTTAACAGTATTCCAGTTATATCGCGGCGTGTCAGCTGATTGTGGGAGGAAACCCCGAAGTGATGCAGGTCTCAGACGTTTACCACTTCGGTGAAACCCACGAGCACGGGTATGGTGCAGACAAACCTACACAGCGAATTGCGGCGCCTTAAACGACAGGGCAACACGTGCCCCCCCTAGACATAAACAAACGATGCAATTATAAATAACAATTAATACATATCTTACATCTCATGAAATATTTACATGCTTTCGCGAACACCAGGTACCATAACCGATTTCAGTGACCTTTTTCAAATAATTTTACACCACCCTTGTGCCTTTAACGTCGAAAGGAATATGTTATATTCAGTTTGTATTGGTTAAAATATGTGAAGGAATGAAGGTTCTCCGCATATAAAGCATACTCATTTTTTAGATCGTAGTTACTTTACTATTTTGTTCAGCGTTCACCGGGTGGGTTTAAACTCTGACACACATACTGTTTAGGGTCAACAACGTATGCCACCGTACTTGGGACATTCTGCGGAACCGTTACCCATAACTATGTCAGTTCGGGTACAAGCGTCAGCATCAAGTTCCACTCAGATACTTCAAACACATTTCGAGGCTTCCGACTCGCTTACACAGCGGGAACTTTCGTCCGTGAGTATCCCTCAGCTTTGGAAATGTTATGACAAGTTAGTAACTCTAATTATCAACAGGCACATGCTCGAAAGTAATGTACAATTTTCATTTTTAAATATTGATATATGTGAGATCTTTGAGTATTGCTCAATCTGATTGCTCAGATGTCAAAGAAACAGTGCCGTTTTCACAATTTCTAAGACACACACGTCGACTTTGAATGATATACTTATGCAATGACACTGCTAATTGTTTTCAGAATGTGGTGATAACAATCTTGTAGCCAACTCGGTGGGCAGCTACATACAGTCACCTAACTATCCTCTTGATTATCCAAAGTGAGTATCCTAACTGACAGCTGATGTATGTATGTATGTATGTATGTATGTATGTATGTATGTATGTATGTATGTATGTATGTATGTATGTATGTATGTATGTATGTTTGTAATAAAATAATAAAATTCACGTTATTCCAACATCTTCTTTATAATTATCAGTTTCATAGACATAGTACTTTCACTTAAGGATTGACTGTGTATTGTTTTCTGTTCATTGAGGTAAGAATCGAAAAACCGATGTGCAAACTGTATGAATCCGCGGATTCTTACAAAAGTCAATGCTTACAATTTCATTCGAAAACGAAAACATGTTTTATCTATAATAGTTTAACCAAAAAAAGCTGTATGTATCAAAGCAGACAAAAATGACGAAATTGACAAACATTTCAGGAGTAGGAATACATATTGTGGCGTGACATGAATCAGGTGATTGTTCAAATTAAACACATAACTTGACACGCCCACAAAGTCAGTAGTCAATCAACGGGGGATAGGATCAAAACAAAGTTCATAGGACCTTTCAATCAAGGCAGGAGGTGAGAACTGTAACAGTCAGACTGTAACGACCCGGAACAAAATTAGATATGTCCGGAGAAGACGGCTGTTTCAAATGACAGTTCCCGCCATATTTAAACATTAGTTCCCTGAGGACGGGAAGACACAGTTGGATAAATGCTAGTTATAAATGAAACCCAATGACATGAAAGTTGTGGAACCGAGGCGAGCTGGAAAAAACAGGCAAGCGAGCCTGCACGTTTGCTGTTTCATTCCTTCTCGGCTTCGGTCTGAAAGGGTTGTTGGGACAATGACTATGCATGGATTTCGCTAACTGTCCTGTGTATGACGATACATGTGAGCAGAAAGGGAATTCCCTCGACTGTAATATATTATTCCGTAGTAATAAAAGTAGTCCGCCTCGGTGGGCACGGCCTATTTTTTTACATTCATTCGGAATTGAATGCAATAACATGTGACCAATTCAGCTAATCTGAAAGCAGGAATCACAATGAACACAACGAAAATTTAATTATTGTCTCAAGACAGCTCTTCAGTGTAACTGACAATAACATATGAATGACGTCATACTTATGATGACGTCATAAATTACAACTGTGACGTGATAATGTATTTACACACTCCAGCGACGACACCACGTAATTTAACAATTGTAGCGAGATATTTGAATTAAAATCTACAGTATGTGTAAAATAGCAGTGTAACATTTACGATTGAAATGACAAATGTATTAATGCATTCAAGAGTTCAATTTGGGTTTCATGAATCGGATAAACATCTGTTCTTTTCCAGTCTCTGCTGCTTATTACTGCTATACAATTTATAAAACGGAAACATAATAAATGTCACGTTTCCGCAATAGTCAATGTGTTTGCTGACACTTTGACATCGAATAATTTGCTTTTTGTGTCCAGTGACTCTATCTTTCAATTCCATGCAGGTTTCATGAGACAGTGAAAGTACTATGTCTGAAACTGATATAAAGATGATGTTGGACTTATGTGGACTTTATTATTTACCGCTATTTTGTTTTTTACACCCAATGGAATCTGTTTCGGCGGAAACCGAGACTGGTAATTTTCTGGCGTTGACGTTTTATTATTCATGATTATGGAAATGGTTTTGTAGTTTTTATTTTTAAGATAAGGATATCGTGTAAACTGTGATAGAGTTTGAGTTGTGCTTTAAGGTAGTGCTTTCATTTCTTTCAGTAACGCTGACTGTTCCTGGACAATTGACACTCAAGACTCCGATTTCATCGTCTCCCTTGACGTCATCTCCTCGGATCTAGAGGATAATAGCGGTTGTACATACGACTACTATGAGATATATGATGGTAAGTGACGTCACGGTTGCTTACCCCCTGGTTGCCAGAGGCACATCACGCACACAGATACACTTCACAGTTTTGAATACTGAGGGGAATTCCCTGTTTGATGATATCCACTGGCATTTTAGGCCAAGCAAAATGACTGAAAACAGCCTCTGAAAATATGGTACATCGTAAATGTCGCCATTTTTACACACTTCTTAATCACCACTAATGGCGTTATTTGCAGCATGTTTTGAAATTTAAATTTAAATATTTACTCGGAGAAATGAATTTCAAAAGTAGCACATTAGTAATCACGGGTATCTGCCTTTTATCAAATCCCCAATGCTCATTCCAAAACTTCGTCGATAACCCTAGAATCGTTAAGAATGTTTTGGAAAATACGCAAACACGAACGCCGAAGTGAACTTTCCGCCATATTGGATAGTGTTAACAAAATCACGTTTCACTTATACAGTATGTATACTGGTTATGAGACGCCTATAACATAACGTATATTTACAACTCAGCTACGATACGTACATCCTTGAATTCCCCATACAGAGTAGAATCAAATGAGACATGGTCTTTGTCGCCCTTACAAAGTGTCTAGATGAAATCAAGCAAAATATATTAGGTGCGGAAACGAACGCTGTGCTGGAAAAACTCCACTTGTTTGAAATGTAAACAAAGAAAAATTCAGATTTTACACACAGTGTAGCATTTTCTCCTATTTTGAACTATCCATTCGTCAATTCGTTGAATACATTGGCTCAACAATTTCAGAATATGCATGGGAAGAGAATCGAAGGAAACAGGGAATTAAAAATAGGTACATTGCAATGATTTGATATTTTCAACAGAAATTGTCAAAGTTTCCGTCCTGTTTGACGTCATGATTGACGCAAAATCACGCACTACGACAACGGTATTTGTCGGAATTTTCGTTGGCTTCAATCACATATATAACAACAAATAACAGTACAATGATTGTCAAAATGTTTCTGATTAATTACATGTAACATTTATGTGTATACGATGCCTGAATCAACGTAAAATCCTACTTTTTTTATGAAGTACGATTTCATCATTTCTTATGGGTTTTTTAATACCTAAACGTATAGAGTTTCAATATCGATATTTGTGTTGGAATAGTTGGTTCCTCGTGAATAAAACACCACGAAAAATATATTGTTCTTACTCACAGCTAATTCTCACCAAGTGACCTGAGTTACAATAAACTAGTGTTGAAGATAGAGGAGTTGTGTCCCCTTTTATTTGTCCGTGTCACCTCTCTGTCGCCTTTTGACATCATAGAAGAAAATCAGTTTTCATCATTTACGGCAGGCTATTTTTTGCATTGAATTTATGTCGTTAAACATACGCATATAACTCCATTTGTTATCCATATATATATTTATGTCGTTCAGATATTGGGCAATATTTTGTTCTCTCACATTTTCCGCAAAGCTGCTATTTAAAAAAAATCGTCGCACAGTACCTTTATCGCTGTACTGTAAAAAGCGGAGAAAGTTCCTGTTTTTCAACGCAGAATATTTTCTCGGACAATACTTAGGAGTGTCGGTTAAAACTTGGGTGAACTCGTCACTTGCCTGTGAGACGGCCGCTATAATCTTCTTTTGTTGTTTGCCCACCTTAATCAATAGATGCAGGCATTTAGGGGATACCCCATTTTTATGAACGAAATACATGCACGCACATACGCATGCACAGAAATACACACATACGTACCCAAACATACATTTTCAAAAGTACAAGTATTTTTATTCAGAGGGAGAATGAGAATGAAAATCTCAAAAGGTGTTATCAATAACAGTTATATGTTCTCAAACAAAGGGCATCTAGTTACATCTACACCTATAATAATGTGTGTTGTCTATACCCCAATAGAAATATCGTGTTCTCGTGTTTTTCTCCTAGGAGTGGATGACTCATACTCCTCACTTGGACGATATTGCGGCAGCAGTGTCCCTTTAAAGTACAGCACCGGACAATTCATGTTCATCAAGTTCAAATCCGATGGTTCCAATGTTTTTACAGGGTTTCAGATGTTGTACACATCCATGTTGAAGGACACTGGTGAGTGCTGAGATGTATTTTGGGTTATATGTTGGTGTAGTTAATGTTCAGCAAATGTCTTTTAAGTACATGCGATATGCATGTTGCTAAAAATAAGCACGTGTCACATTGACTTGTATAATTGCTAATCTGTAAACTATAGGTTGAATACATTATGATGCAAGACCCATTGTTTAGTTCCAGATATTCCAGATCCAGTTTTCCCCAACTTCAACACTGACACCGACGACTATGATTATGATACTGGGCCCATTGCCGGGGGGACCGTCGGTGGAATCTTCTTCGTTATTTTCCTAATTGCAGTGGTTGTAGGTGCCAACAGGAGACGAAATCGTCCATTCGTCTCAATGGCAACTCCCACACATACATCCGCCCAAATGACAAAGTGGTAACTTCTATCCCAAGCCCAAAGAGCCATCTCCAATCCCAGAACAACATTTCCCAACTTTATATATTGATAACGTTATATATTGATAACGTTATAATCATGTACATGTTAGTACATGCTTTGCTGACACAGTTGCAAATCTTTTGAAGAATAAAGTAGAAAAATTCAGAGAAAAGTGTTTGTTTCTTAACATATGTTTATGTAGATGACTTTATCTCTCAATTGTAACAACGAGGACGCCCTGAGATGCCCTCGAACTATGGTTTTTGCGCAGGTTGGTGACTCATTAAAATCGTCAAAAATATTAAGCACATTATAATTATCTATCGCCTTCATTTTCCGTCTTGATTGTTGCAACTTTACACTCTCTAACATCCATTCCATTTCATTTGTGCAGTTACGCCAATCATATTTTCAACCAAAAAAACCAGTTTCTCCCGTGCAGCTTAATGCGCTTGATGGCATACAAAATTTAAAATATAATTCTACATTTTATTTCGTATATATCGGTATCATATGTCATTGTTTCAATAATGCAGCAAAATGTCAAATTACATCTACACGCTACATGTACTCAGGATCATCCACATTTGAGTAGGTTCAATTTACATTCCATGAACAAATACTATGTTCATCATCGCCATTTGATAATGTTTCATAAACACATCCTTGTGACATGGTACAATGGAATATTTTATGAAAGAGACACTGGAATACACATGTACACATGCCCTCTGTTTCAGTTGTATGAATAACTTACATTTGACAATTGATGGTATTGATGGCGTACTGATCACCCAATAGCTGAATGTGCTTTTGGCGGTGCATAGTATATGATCAACGGGCAGTTCATAGATTGTTGGTAACAAATCACGTTATAATGCATCACGTGTCCGTATCAGTCCCTTTCGGAATTCTTAGATTATATGTATATTGACATTGGTCAATTGTCTCCGACCGAAACATGAGACTTCGTGTATTCATCTCGGTTGTGCTAGCTATAGTCTCTGTGGTGCTGTTCGCTAAACCAACATTAGCCCACTCATAACCTCATGAATAGGTAACCATATAACAATGTACATGTTAGTTCTGGCTAACAAATTTGAATATCGGAGCAAATCCAAAGCAGAATAAAGCGGAGAAGTTCGGAGAGGATTATTTGTTTATTTACATATGTTAATTCAGTTTACTTCATCTCCAAGTTGCGACAATGAGATCGCCATATGAACGGAGGAATACCATCGAACTATGATCTTTGCGCAGGTTGATGATTTGTTTGACCGTACTATATTATATGTATCCATTTCGCGGACATGTGCAATCCATTGTAATCAAGAATAAATTACCTGTGTGCATTCAATACCTCTCTTTTCTTCTTTAGTTTCTCACCACCATGCTATAAGTCAGTTACATTGTTTCCCAAAACATCATGTCATCCAAAGAACACAGCATTTCACTTTGATTTCAACTTATTCATTCTTGAATAAAAGTGTTTGATAAAAGTATTAGTATTTGTACCGAAACGTAGTATTGAATTGGTTGGTTGGTTTGTTGTTTAACGCCGGACTCAGCAATATTCGAGCTATATGACGGCGGTCTGTAAATAATCGAGTCTGGACCAGACAATCCAGTGATTAATATCATGAGCACCGATCCACGCAATTGGGATCGATGACATGCATCAACCAAGTCAGCGAGTCTGACCACCCGATCCCGTTAGTCGCCTTTTACGACAAGCAGAGTCACCTCTTACGGCAAGCATGGGTTGCTGAAGACCTATTCTATTTTGAAAGGAATTTAATAAAGAAGTGGTAATGCATGTTAAGTTTATTTTCATTGACTACAGCTTCAAACTGCCGAAATGATAATGAAATGCATCATCGATTTGTCAATAAAGCAATCAGGATGCTGCATCGTCAGTATATTGTATAAATAAAGTGAATATATCGTTTAAAATATGTCACTCGCATATATAATCAGTGATCCTCACTAGGATAACACAGAGAAAATTATAAATACATTGTATCTCTGAATCTGTACCCATTCATATATTTGATGTTTATCTTTACATCTTGCTGACAAATATCTGGTATATAATTACAATTGGACAATTATAAACACGGCGCTTCAGTTCGTCTGTTTTTTCTGTACTGCGTACGGTAGTTGTGTGGAGGGTTTTAAACAAGATGATTGGTAATAATATTTTATTGAGTGAGTGAGTGAATGAGTATGGTCTCACGTCGCTTTTCGAAATACAGTAAAGTACGGTTATAACGAACTCAAAGGGACTACTAATTTTAGTTCGTTTTAACCGTAGTTCGTTATAAGCATATGTACAGCATAACTACAGCAAATAGTCGGGACCAAAATTTTTAGTTCGCTATATCCGTCAGTTCGTTATAAGCGTGTTCGTTATAACCGTAGTTTACTGTAGTCAATCCATATCACGACAGGATACACCAGAATCGGCTTCACCCATTGCATCCATGTGGGAATTCGGGCCTTCAGCGTGTCGAGCAAACGCTTTCACAACGAGACTCCCCCATCAGCATTTATTTAAATAGGAAAACATACAACATATTCAAAATCAATTGGACATGTTCTTACTTTATATCAAAGGGTGACTTCCTCTTTGTCCCCAATAGGCATTACATCGAGAATCTTCCCTGCACAATTGACAAGTAGATTTATGTTGACACAGTTGGAATAATTATGTATGTAAAGGAAATTCAGACACTAATGTGTTAATTAGAGGGATGAAGGGTTTACTCATTGATGCTCAGTGATTTCATATTCAGGAAAGATTTGCTTTGGAATCACCTGTAGATGAATAAAGGTGTTCATAACCAAATTGGTAAAATTGTCGAAATTAAGAATTAACCCGTGACGATCAGGGTTAGAAAAGATCTTCAGCAACCCATGCTAGCCGTAAGAGACGACTAACGGGTTCGGATGGCCAGGTTTGCTGACTTGGCTAATGCCTGTCATCGTATCCCATCTGAGCGAGACTCGTACGAGTGACATTAGATCACTAAATGTAGGTTTGCCGAAACGAGACACCATACAAATGTATTGTTTCAAAGGTATATATGACTGTGTTGCTCCCAAGAGACAAAAAGAGAGATGATGTTCAATGTTTTACTTCATCACCAATATTTGTTTAAACAGTTTATACTAGGCATGTAAATGATTCGACATGAATACGATTTACAAATCACACAAACACAAGAAGGATCAAACAAGGAACTCACATTTTATTTATATAACATCAGCAAAACAAGCATCATTATGTGCATGTTTGCAAGACAACTTTCTTTTTCTTCATATCAACGAAAATGAACCCAAATTTTACATAGATAACATAATCATTACAACTATTTCAGTATGCTTCCCAAAGTAAGACAACATCCTTTATTAATCTTCATTTCATCGAAAATAACCTTTTACGAAATAACTTTCACTTGGATCTGTATATATTGCTGTTCAATGATTATTCAATGTTATGTATCTCAATCGTGTACTTGGGTTACGATTGGTGCTCTGTCACTCGCAGCAACAGGCTCGGGGTAGGGAGGGGGGCTGACCACCTGAGCATATGGAGGGGGTGGCTGAAAGGTGGCTGGAGCAACTGTAGTTTCATAGGGACCCTGACTGACACTGTAAATGTTTTCGTTGCGAATTTGGTTGACAGTTGGCCGAGATTTCTTCTTGGTGGCTGCTGCTATAATACTGCAGATAATAATGATGAAGGCGAACCCACCGATGGATCCTCCAACAATGGCAGCGATATCAGGGGAGTCAAGATCTGAAACTAGACAAACAGTGTACGTGTATTTTTAGAATACTTTTTGCATTTCATAACTCCGATTGATGCACTTGTAAGCCAAAAGGTAAATGTACCTTGCAGGAAGTATTACTCATAGGTGTTGTTGCCGTCGAACTGTATGTTATAACAGTGGCATCGTGTAATGATTGACCAAGAAGCCACAGTGCCTAAATTAGATCATTTTAATCATACGATCAAGAATGCACACATTACCTTAGTGTCATACTGATCCTTCAAACATAAAATATGATAACTTGACTCAAGTGATATCAGTCAATTAGTGAAATTATATTGATTGTTGTTAAGACATTTCATGAAGCCCATACATATTTTAGGCATTTCATAAAAGGCGTGACCACAAATCCATTTCTTTGGAACAACGATTCCTACATTTCACGAAGTTAAGTAATGTTCCAAATTGCTTGTAATATGATTCAGGAGATGTATTTGTAGGATATATTATATTTTGTAGTAATAGTAAGATGAACTGAAGTCAGCATTTTGGTTATCTAAGTATATATTAGATATTCGAAAATACAACCTTCTTTAGATGTTCAGGAATACCTTTTGCTGTACAGTCTGAACATAATATCGGTACGCATATAATATCAAGTACTCACAGTCGTCACGGTCCTCGGCTTGGTACGAAATTATAAATCCTGTTCCTGTGTTGGAATTATCGGAGTGGAATTTGATGAACATATATTGTCCGGAGCTGTGCGTTGTCGGAAGACTGCTGCCGCAATATCTCCCTAGTGAGGTGGAGGTGTCATCAGATCCTATGCAAACAAATATATGCACATGATCATGGTGACACAAAGGGTTTAACAATCATATGCAATGATACTTTGGCAAGAACAAACTAACCACGGAAGCCCACACGAATTTATGTCCTTTGGTCTTTCACGAAGGGGCACCAATAACTGGCATCACACAATTCACGAATAAAACAATACTCCTCACTTTACATGCACTTGACAAAGAACACGACAGTTGTTGTGCTTTATTCGTACATACAATACTTTGGATTAATTTTACAAATGCTAACATGCATCTCATATAGATATGTTGTCTCCTTGAAAACTCAAGAATTTGTAACTCATGAAAATAGTTTATTTCTTCCGAGACATTAATTTAAAATAATTTGTTTCCTTCAGTTATTTTATCGAAATACATCGGAGGCTGGTTAGCATTGTCATTAAAGCCTTCATTTAAAACTGTCGAAAATCTCCTCATTCCAGGTTTATCATGGGTGCAGTCCAGAGGCGTGACATTGCTGGATTAGCGTTAAAGAGGAGTAAGATCACACCCTTCAACAAACGCATAATTCTAAGTTGACGGATTAAAATGACAACGTTACATTAAGGTCGTATTCAACTAATTTTACCATCAAACAACTCATAGTAGTCGTAGGAACAACTGGGAGAATATTCTATGTCCGAAGCAATGACGTCAACGTTCACCACGTAGTCAGGATCCTCTGTATTTATTGTCCACGAACAATCAGCATTGCTGCATGAAAATAATAGCTCCATGAAACATAAAACATCATATTGAATAAGACAAGAACAAAGTCGATACCTGGCCTTTTGTCAGAATGATTATAATTACATTCTAAACTATATAGAAATTACTTCTAACGGTTATAATGGCAGTGGCAGTCGAAACTGTGTTCAAATTCCCTTTCACGGTTATGATTGCAGTTGCAACATGTTAAAGTTATATTACTTTTCACGACAGTAACAACTGTGGCAACCAAAACAATACTCAAATTCCTTTTCACAAAAATAATAACAGGGAAAACATTCGCTACTTCAAACTACTTTCTATTTACGGTCGGGAACAGTTTTGCATATATTGGCGAATCACAATGCAATGTGTCAATCTGTGTAACTTACTTTGGGTAATCGGAGGGGTAGTTTGGTGATGTGAGGTCGCTTGAAGAAGACAAGTATGCCACGAGATCTTCTTCACCGCACGCTGAATAAACACGAGAGGCTATATGTTGTGGCATAGTAATTGGCATATAGAATAGTAATATGTCCACGTGAAGTATCTATCGCCAACGAGAAAAGCACTACGTAATGGTTACTAATCGTGTACATATGTGGGTTTTGTGTTATTTTAAGCACTGATGTAGAAACGTGCACGCAATGGCTTACTACCAAATCATACATGTATGCTATTTTGATTTTGCAAAGGAAATGAAAAACTGTGTTAGGAAATGCATCACTTGAACCGTTGTAAATCAACTGTGTCAAATCTAGGAGAGGGTGTCTTAACTTTTTGGCAATAAAATATGTTTAAATCAAATCAAAACATAATTATCCTCAAAATGCAGTGTACCGTTTACTGCATGTTACTAGAAGTGACTAGATATTTATTCCCTTTTGGAACACAACCTATTTTGGCATTTTTTTGTGCACAAAGGTCACGAGAGTCATCAGTACACATACATGATTACTTTGAAATAGTAGCAGTTTGTCATAACCCTTCATAAGAATAAGAATACTCACGAGTGAACGTTCCGCCTGTATAGGAAAGTCTGAAGCCTTTAAATGTGTTAGAGTTGTCTGAATGGAACATAATGGTGACAGCTGTACCAGAACTGACGTAGGTTGGTTTCTGTGTCCCACAGAATGTCCCAAGTACAGTTGAATCCGTGCTGGATCCTAAAACGTATTTAGTTAATATTGTTTCTATCTCAAAGTGTCAGGGGCGATGGGGTAGCCGAGTGGTAGCGTATGCTTCGTTATGCTGAAGACTACGTTATGATCCACACAATGAGCGAAGGCCATGTATGGTGTTCTTGGATATGGGTGGAATCATGTTTAAATGTGCATTCACTCAGATAATCACGTCAAACACATCTGTGCACGTAATTCTGTTTTGACGTATATAAATTAAAATGTACCATTATGTGTTATGTAGGAACTTGCGACTTGTTGCGGAATTGTTGCTCCCAATTTGAAAATATATTGCTATTGACATTTGTTTAGAATAACTTCAGACTAAAAACATTTACCGAATCATAGAAAATACGTTTGTTAAAGAAACTTAAACTGAATGCATGACTAATAAGTATGTCATTGGTCGCAACCTCAGCACGTTATCATAATGTGATACAAACAATGAGAATCACGAATCCACTTCAAACATTGACGAAGCTGGAGATAAACAGCTTACCATCATAGATTGTGACGTAGTCATAGTTGCATGAAGCGCTGTGTTCGATGTCGGAGTCGACGACCTTAATCTTGATGTCTGACATAGTAGTGGTGATGGTCCAGACACAATTCATGTTGCTGCAACAATATAGACATAATTTAAGCATACTGTTGCATATACTGGAACTACAGTTAATATTTGATCTAAATTGCTGCTATTATTGTGCAAAAGATAGATGAAAGATCAATATTTCATCTTATCCAAATTATCTGTGAATAATAGACTCCTACTTTTGATAGTTCTCAGGATACCCTGGCGACTGCAGATACTGGTCATACGACAATGCACTCAGTTGCCCTCCGCAAGAACCTGGAAAATTGATGGACGTACATAGGCCAGATTCAAACTTCTAAGATAAATAGGAAGACCAACCTTTAAATGCGAATTATGATTATTTCAACATTCACGGCCAGGCAAACTACATTCATGGCCATGTATGTATACATGTATCATGGCTGTTAAGATAATAGAACGACAGCCATGTTGTGGTTTGTCTTTCAAAGAGCTTTATATCATTTGCTAAACCGAAAGAGCATTACCTCTACATACGAATCGTCAGATCATTCTATTGTAACACAAGTATCACAATTTCACAATTTTAATCCTAATAACACGATGTTAATATCATTTTGTAAAACTTTAACATTTGTCCGGATACTTTTCGATAACAATATACTTTCACTTACCAGTTGCTTCGACGTACTTGAGTCTGAACCCCTTGAATGTGTTAGAGTTGTCAGTTTTAAACATGAGTGTCATATCCCGACCTGAGCTCTGCACCGTAGGTGTCGTCGTATCACACCAAACTCGTATCATCGGTGAAGAGGTGCTACTACCTAGAAACAAATGGATACACGTGTAACATTTTCCCTTTCTCATTCAAAATGCTTTGAGGTAGAAAATTCAAGGTTTAATTGAAATGCCAAACCGAACTCACTTATTTTACATCTTTTAGGATATATTTAGGAGACGTTGTTTTGTGGCGCGAAAAGCCACTGATATAATCACAATGCACGAGGATGCATATTGTATCTTACAATGTATTTCATATTTACCAACCATCGTATACTTTAACGAAGTCATCCGGACATCCACTTCCTCCCTCTAGAACTGAATCTAGTACAACGATTTTGACGAAGTAGCTTGACGTTGAAGCCGTTATTGTCCAAACACATTGCTCGTTACTGGAACAGAGGTTATACATAATCAACCTTTGTCCTAGCAATTCCGTTGAACCACTTTTGCATGTAACTTTAATAATCACGTCAGAAAGTACTGAACATATGAAAAGATATCATTTAAAATCTTTAATAAGCAGTAAACAAATATAAATATCAAGGAGAATAGATGTGTGAGCGATATCGATATCGATTTACGAATAGCAAAGTTTTGAAGTTGTCTCACAATAATGTTTTACGAAACATGAAACATGGGTCATATGATATTATTAAATGTTTTAAATATATACAAAATAGACACGTCTACTGAGTGTCAAATATGGATGCAGCCAATTGTTATTTAACAAGCCGATATCTGGTGTGACCCACATTTGCGTTGACTTACGACTTCCCACTGAGGACACGAAATGGTTAAAGAATTCAAACTTTTATAGAATAGATTCCAGATCTGAAACAAGGGGTGCTACAGTTTGACCAACGTCACTGGACGTTATACTGGTTTACAGAATTCCTGACAGATCAGTTCCAAAACCGTTTAGCCAAAATATTTCGTGAAACTACAATCGCAGTCGGGTCAATGGTACGTAATCGTTCATTTTCTGATAGATTTTATACCTTGATTTCAAGGCTTAGATGTACATATGTCAATGTTTATTTCAACTGGGAAGTTTCATTGAATTTATATGTCGCAAACTGTACAGAAAAATGTGTATTAACGTGAACAAGTTCATTTAAATGGCTGCTGAGTCGTTCTCAGGTAATTATTATTACAGGTAAACAAAGGCACACTGTCAAGTCACTTTTGCTTTGACACCATCATATTGTTAAGGACCATACAATAATGACATCGTGCAAGTTTAATGGTAGACAGAAACCATTCCCGTCAGTATATAGACATGTATCTATCTCGAAAACAGATAAAACGATACTACAGTAGGCCCGCGAGTCGGGTTGACATGATTATTTGGTTCTAAAATACACGTAATTAGGTTTGACGGTTCACTTTGCCTTCATTTGTTGAGTGTTTTCAAACACTGTCTTCTGTAATAGATCTAAATGAGGATTGTATTATGTAAGAGTAATTCTATTGTCCTTACTTTGGATAAGCGACAGGATATCCTGGGGACTGAAGGTACTGATCGGATATTTGGGCCGTCAGATCTGAGGTGCCGCACTGAGCTACTGTAGGATACGAAAACAGTAATACATGTACTAGTTTATGATGAGCTTATGATAAAATAGCAGTGTAACATTTGGCGCATTCAACGATTCCTAAATTTGAAAATCAACTGTTGACAGTTGTCTTATGACATTTCGTATGTTTTCAACATTGGACGACAAAGTTAACAATATGATTTTTATATCTAAACATTTGATCGGATATTGACACAGACACGTTATCACACTTTTAGATGGATGTTGTTTTATACCCTCGACTGATACATTGGAACTTACCAGCTGTTTCAAAATACTTCAGTTTGAAACCCTTGTTTGTATTGGAGTTATCGGTTTTAAACACGAGTGTCAGATACAGCCCAGAGCTTTGCACTGTTGGAGTCATCGTATCACACCAAACTTGTATCATCCGTGAAGATGTGCTACTACCTAGAAAATAAATGGATATAATATTAGCCACACTACAATCAGAATGCTTTGAGGTTGCACATTCAGTGTTTAATGGAAGAGTCAAACCCCACTCACTCTGATATTCTGATATGTTGCGGAGAGACATGAAAAAACCGTTTAATCGTTAATGTTTGCAATGAATTAATCAATTTTCACCTGATATAATCCCTTTACACGATTATAATATTGCATCTCACAATCAATTCTTGTTTACCAACCATCGTATACTTTAACTGAGTCATAGGGGCATCCACTTCCGCCCTCCAGATCTGAATCTAGAACAACGATTTTGACGAAGTAGCTTGACGTGGAAGCCATTATTCTCCAAACACATTGCTCGTTACTGGAACAGATGTTATACATAATCAACCTTTGTCCCAGCAATTCCGTTGAACCACTTTTGCATGTAACTTTAATTATCCGTCAGAAAGTACTGAACATATGAAAAGATATCATTTAAAATCTTTAATAAGCAGTAAACAAATATAAATATCAAGGAGAATAGATGTGTGAGCGATATCGATATCGATTTACGAATAGCAAAGTTTTGAAGTTGTCTCACAATAATGTTTTACGAAATATGAAACATGGGTCATATGATATTATGAAATGTTTTAAATATATACAAAGAAAAAAATGGACACGTCTTTCGAGTGTCAAATATGGATGCAGCCAATTGTTATTTAACAAGCCGATATCTGGTGTGACCCACATTTGCGTTGACTTACGACTTCCCACTGAAGACACGAAATGGTTAAAGAATTTAAAGCTTTAAGGAATAAATTCCAGATCTGAATCAAGGAGTGCTACAGTTGGACCAACGTCAGTGGACGTTATACTGGTGAACAGAAATCCTGACAGATCAGTTCCAAAACCGTCTAGCGAAAATATTTCGTGACACTAAAATCGCAGTCGGGTCATTGGTACGTAATCGTTCATTTTCTGACAGATTTTATACCTTGATTTCAACGCTTAGATGTACATATGTCAAATGTTTATTTTAACTGGGAAGTTTTACTGAATTTTGATGTCGCAAACTGTACAGAAAAACGTGTATTAACGTGAACAAGTTCATTTGGATGGCTGCTGAGTCGTGACATTCTCAGGTAATTATTATTACAGGTAAACAAAGGCACACTGTCAAGCCACTTGTGCTTTGACACCATCATATTGCTAGGGACCATACAATAATGACATCGTGCAAGTTTAATCGTAGACGGAAACCATTCCCGTCAGTATATAGACATGTATCTATCTCGAAAATAGATATAATGATACCACAGTAGGCCCGCGAGTCGGGTACACATGATTACTTGGTTAAAACATACACATGATTAGGTTTGAGGGTTAACTGTGCCTTCATTTGTGGAGTGTTTTCAAACACTGTCTTCTGTAATAGATCTAAATGAGGATTGTATTAAGTAAGAGTTATTCTATTGTCCTTACTTTGGATAAGCGACAGGATATCCTGGGGACTGAAGGTACTGATCGGATATTTGGGCTGTCAGATCTGAGGTGCCGCACTGAGCTACTGTAGGATACGAAAACAGTAATACATGTACTAGTTTATGATGAGCTTATGATAAAATAGCAGTGTAACATTTGGCGCATTAAAGGATTCCTAAATTTGAATATCAACTGTTGACAGTTGTCTTATGACATTTCGTATGTTTTCAACATTGGACGACAAAGTTAACAATATCATTTTCATATCTAAACATTTGATCGGATATTGACACAGACATGTTATCACACTTTTAGATGGATGTTGTTTTATACCCTCGACTGATACATTGGAACTTACCAGCTGTTTCAAAATACTCCAGTTTGAAACCCTTGTATGTATTGGAGTTATCGGTTTTAAACACGAGTGTCAGATACAGCCCAGAGCTTTGCACTGTTGGAGTCATCGTATCACACCAAACTTGTATCATCCGTGAAGATGTGCTACTACCTAGAAAATAAATGAATATAATATTAGCCACACTACTATCAGAATGCTTTGAGGTTGCACATTCAATGTTTAATGGAAGAGTCAAACCCCACTCACTCTGATATTCTGATATGTTGCGGAGAGACATGAAAAAAACGTTTAATCGTTAATGTTTGCAATGAATTAATCAATTTTCACCTGATATAATCCCTTTACACGATTATAATATTGCATCTCACAATCAATTCTTGTTTACCAACCATCGTATACTTTAACTGAGTCATAGGGGCATCCACTTCCTCCCTCTAAAACTGAATCTTGTACAACGATTTTGACGACGTTGCCTGTCGAGGATGCCCTTATCGTCCAGACACACTGATCATTGCTGGAACAGATGTAGCAATTTTGTATTTAATTCTTATAATGAAATTTGAAACTACTGTTGATAAGAAATGGCATCCTACATTACATATTTGCTATAAATCTTAAATATAAATGACGAAAATTAAATCATCATTGAAAGTAGACGTTGATTGAAACATCGTTGACGAGGTGGGGGTTGATCATGATTTTATACATGAATACTAAAGCTACATGGATACACTGGAACGCTCGGGCATCATAACCTAAACGTCTACTGGTTGGATAGTGAATATTTGATATAATCACACAGGGATTAATTCAGAAGCATGAAACAAAGGTTATACAGTATTTAATGTTTAAAAGGGGCGGTCGGGTAGCCTAGTGGTTAAAGCGTTCGCTCGTCACGCCGAAGACCCGGGTTCGATTCCCGACATGGGGACAATGTGTGAAGCCAATTTCTGGTGTCCCCCGCCGTGATATTGCTGGAATATTGCTAAAAGCTAATTAAACTAATGTTTAAAATGAAGAGAAGCTTCGCTAATAATGTCAACACATGCGTAAATGACAAGTTTACTGGGTTTCAAAGAAGTGTGCGGTTGGTTGTCATTGAACAAGTAAGCGTCTGGTGTAACCATCTTTTGCGTGACACATACCTGGAAACTACATCCGATTGAGAACACAAGATGGTAACACAAGCATTTGAGGGTGTAATTCCAGGTCTGCATTAAGTTGGGCCAACGTCACTGGTTGTTATTTTAGACGACGTAATACTTGATTCTACCATAATTTGGATTACTCGATTCTGATTCGTCAGTCAGAGGCTATAAAGCCCCTCTGATTGAAACAGCTGGTTTGACGCCGCAGAAGCTTATATTCATAGAATTAGTTCTTGTTTTAGTCATTGTCGGTCGGCATATTTAAATAATTATATCTGCTATTATAGGTTACAAATTCAAAGTCGAGGTTATACTAGTACAATATTCAAAGCGTGTTTAGTTTTCTTTAGGGGTGCAAAGTAGTTTTCCAAGTTGCCGAGCTTATATGCTTTCCATGCCTGGCATATGTTCGAGTGAAGTATTACGGTGTAAACAAACTGCATCAGCAATATACAACGCCATATTTTGTTTAAAGGCTGTTGTCGGTGAATCCGTAATTCTCATCAAAACCCACTCAAAACACTGGACTCAACCCACGCCGCTTCACTCAATGTATTTGCTGGCACCAAAGGGTTCACGTTTTATTTACTCCTGGTAGAATGGAGATGTTAAATTTAGCGCGGTTAAATCTACAGGAAACCAAGCTCTACGTATATATACATTGAAAACACAGCATGTTTATCTCCTAAATACAAGATTCCTGATATTTTCCAGTACTTATTAGTTGCAACCATGCAATCCGTGGTAATCCAATTTCAATCATGCCAGTCATCCTTCAGGTTCAGATATGGGCGTGGTATCTTGGTTTCAAGGTCATATTGTGCAATTTTATTGATACACAAAAACCTTTCCGCTTAGGAAATTTATGTAATTGTCTCGAAAATGATTACTGAATACTTATTATGATTAATGGCTGTGCATATTTTTTTCTAAATACAAATGATATGATTATATATTTCTAAAATTCACGCAACGATGTTTGACTGTTGACGTTACCTGTATTTTCGTTCTATTTTGTCCTCGAATTGTGAATAAGGATTATATCAAGAATAATGTGATTGTCATTACTTTGGATAAGCTACAGGATATCCTGGGGACTCAAGGTACTGGTCGGATGTCATGGCCATTAGACTTGAGGTGCCGCATTGAGGTACAGGCGACGGAGAGGCTGAAGAAGAACAATAAGCCATAGTGATACATGTGCCAGTTTATCATGATTTTCAGTGATAAATTCATACGATTTTCACAGGTATTTTGCTTTTACGCACAATGAAATCTGTTTCGTCGGACAATCGAGACTGGCTATTCTTATTTAGAATATCAACATGATGACAGTTGATTTCGATCAACAATTTACGACCAAGTTACATAATAAGAATACGAATTGCATGTCATAGTTTGTTAAAAGAACAAAACATACTATTTCAATAACATGTTTATATCTAACTATTTGATTGGATATTCACACACAAATAAGATTTATATTGAAATTGATGTTCATAAGTGTACGAACGACAAAATTTGACGTTCATACGTTTTTCACGAGACTGTGTTCTTGAAATGACGTAAACACTAACGGACTAGTCCACATTCCTGGGGAAACCCCTGGGAATTCCCTAGCATGAATACACACAGAAGCGTTTTTTTCTGACCATTTTAACCCTTTAATTTTGAATTCAGCGTTTCAGCATACATTGACAAACGTCAGAGCGTTTGACTGCTTGATCGTTCACGGATATCCTCGCTTCGACCCATCACAGAGAACAAAACGAAGAAATGCACTTCCAAACTATCGTAGTATCGACTCGAATTTAGATTGGTATATATCTATTTGAGACATCTCTATAATCACCTTTCAATGATCGGCCAATAATGCATTGATCAATGATGCAACCACCACACATGCAACCACCACAGGTTCATCAACAACTTCGGAAAGTTCTTAAAACACACCTTTCTCTTCCAATCATATTATTTGAATACATTTGTTTTAAACAAACTACAACAGGTGTTCCTGAATTGCAAGTTGAGCAAACATACGCTCATGTCACCTCTCTTCTTGAGAAACTAGTTTATTCCGTGATACAGCTAGTTGTATAGCTGTCAGTGTAAACATAATGTCACAAAAGATACTAAAATTAATTGTATATAGATCTAGACAAACATCCTTCGAGGACAAAAATAGTGATTAAAAAATTATAAGAATTGATTTGCTCCGACGTTCATACAGTTTGGCCCTCACTCCATGAAGTTTCATACTCCATTGAACCCACACAACTTAAAAGCCTATTCTTAAATGTTTTCACATTTTTAGATGGATTTTGTTTTGTACCCTCATCTGATACATTGGAACTTACCAGCTGTTTCAAAATACTTCAGTCTGAAACCCTTGTACGTATTAGAGTTGTCAGTTTTAAACATGAGTGTCAGATACCGCCCAGAGCTCTGCACTGTAGGTTTCGTCGTGTCACACCAAACTCGTATCATCCGTGAAGATGTGCTATTACCTAGAAACAATTGGATATAATAGTGTTCATCATACTATCATAATCCTTTGAGGTTGCATATTCAATGTTTAATAGAAGCGTCAAACCCAAATGACTCTGATATTGTGATATTTTTCGGGGAGATATGAAATAGACCTGAGCGTCATATACCGCACTGTACGTTCCTTTGTATCGCACCGCACGTGTGTCACCTCTGTAAGTATGCTACTACTCGGGAACAAAATATACAGCATTTACCATACATCAAACGTGATCAACACGCAATCTGCAATGATTTCCAAGAAATGCACAAATGTAGTCATAGATCGTGACTTTATCCTAGCGATACATGTCGTCTAATTTATCCTGTACTGACCATCGAAAACCTTTACAAAGTCATATGGGCATCCAGTTCCACCCTCCAAATGGGAATCTTCCACAATGATTTGGATGATGTTGTTTGGTGATGATGTCATCGTCCAAACACATTGCTCATTGCTGAAACAGATGATAAATATAGTCAGCACGTCACTTTGTCATGTATTAAATGTATACTCTTCAAAACAAGAAACCGTTTACGCAAAGCCAGGTTTGTGTGAGGTAGGAAAATACATTTATACGAGGAACCGTGCAAAGTATTGAGACAAAATGTTGTGGAGAGAACACTTGGTGATTGTAGTCATCTCAGTTATCGGTACATACATGTAGGAAAGGTCCAAGGTGAGGGTCAGCTACCATCAATAACGCGTATGTGCCCCGTTGAAATCGATAGCGGCCTGATATCTCCTGCCCATGGAAGAGACAAGTATGCGAATCACATCTTGGGGAATGGTAGCCAACGCAAAAGCTAACCACTGCAACGTCTAAGGGTTCGTGCTGTATGAGGTCGAGCGTTTTCCTGCTGGAATACACCGTTGCCGGAGGCTGCAATTGGGAGGACGTGTGGTAGGAGAAATTCGTCGATGTATCGTTGAGCCGTAAGATTGCCCTTGATATGGACCAAATCTGTCCTGCCATGATGAGAGATAGCCGCCCACATCATAACACTACCCCCACCAAACCTGTCCACTTCCTGTACGCAGTTTCCGGCGTAACGTTCTCCCCGACGTCTGAAGACCCATGCTCTTCCAACCCCACGACGCCAAACCAGACATCTTTCCATCACAGTCGAGGCCATACTCTGTGCTGACGACACCAATGCAGTCGTTGTTGACGATGATGTCAACTCAATATGACGCGTCGAACATGACGTCTTGCTCGTAGACCTGCTGCTCTTAAACGGTTCCGTACGGTCTGGTCGGAGATTCTGCTTTGTCCGGGTATTTGGGATTCGGTTGAGGTGGCTCTAGTCGTCCTTTCATGTAGGTGGCGTAGTTGGATGTAGCGATCTTGGGTGGGGGTGGTTACACTTGGTCGTCCCGACCTTGGCCGATCTCGTGTTGACCCATGCTGTTGAATCCGATCCCACAGCCTTGTGATGGTGCTGGGCGCTGCATTGATAACCCTGGCTACAGCTGATCGGGATTCCTCTGCCTGCAAGCGGCCTATGACGTTGTTACTTTGCACTTCTGTTAATCTTGGCATGGTGTTGAACTGTCACTATTTATGGCCAAAAATATTCGTTTTGCTTTTCTTTTTGTGAAGAGTATATATATCTGTAGACTCATTTATTTATTATTAAAAGTCGACCCATTAAGTTTAAGGCACCGATGGGATTCCGTGGTTATAATGATCACAGAGACACAGAAAAAGATTTAAATGCCAGCTTATTATTGGCCACTCGGTACAACAACCAAGTCATATGCCAAGTGATATTTATCACCAAAAACAATAAGAAATGAAGATGTCAAAGTAGTCAAATAATAAAAATGTTGGCGCACTATATATCACAAGTAATATTTTTATATGGGTCATATTCACAAAATGCAAGGTCGAATCAAATTCCAGGGTAATTACAAGAATTGTTGCTCAGGCAGGGACTTGATAGCAATGTATGTACACTCAAAAGGGTTTTGTTTTTGACTTTTTCACTTGCAAACTTGTATATGCATTTTTGGATTTGCATCAATGAAAAGGCTCGAAGAAACGCAACCAACCTGTTACCTCATGCTTTTTGCATTCGGACAAATGGCTTCAAAAAAGCCAGATATTCCCACTGGAAGTAACCTTCGAAAATGCAGAATTCAGAAACAAAACACCACTTTTCATCGTCTTGGTCATTGCCACACCCACGTGAAACTGATAGATGGCGAGACAAAAGAATACTTGAATCAGGTACCGCTCAAAGTCCACAGGAACACCATGTGGCGATAATGGCGACATTATCAACATAATAATCACGTCAGAGACTGTCCCACTAGTGGCCACCAACCCGTGACAACCTCTAGCCAAGACATATGGATTCGAACCAAGTATCTTCGACACTGGTTCCAGACATCAACTCTCACAGCCCGTCCATGCCTGGCAACAAGGGCGCACCTGCAAGGACAATCCGCCGACGTCGAAGCATCTTCGTATGCGGCATCCGTGCGAGGCGCCCAGTCTGATGGCATTCTTGACGGCAGTTTATCACAATCGACGTACCGGTGGAGTAGGACACACCCTGTGTCAGTACAGATTTTCAGTTTTTTATTCACATATTTCTTATCATTATATTGCCTTTCACGTCAAGTGCAATTTGTTTCGGCAGATACTCGAAACTGATTATGCTCTGGCGTTGACGTTTTGAATATAGCCCGGCCTGCAATCTCCTCTGATCTGTCACCAATCGAATATGTCTGTAATCAAATGAAACGACGTCTTCCAAATCCGGCTTATCCTTCCTCGGATATGAAATAAGATTCCCAAGGTCATTCTTCAATGATTCAATGCACAAGCTGGACACACTCACTACTTATTGTGTTAACAACCCTGAACCACCTCGTGTGACAAGACACCTTACACCGTACCTTACATCTTCCCATGTGATATAATTCCATCCACGGCAGCAAATGATTTTACCAATTCTCATTGTGTACATGTAAGTCTCACTCACTTAAGATATTTATAAATCTCTTACATGTTTTGTGTAACCCTGTGAGGGTAATTGAAATGGTTGAATTCCACCACAGAGCGCATTAGTTTAAATGTAATCCATTGCAAGGGTTACATTCATTGTAAACCCTCCTTTGAGGCGTTACTGATTCTTCTATACTTATAAAGGTGTTCTGATTTGAATCGAACCTGCATTCTCACATATCGTGTTTAGTTTTGTAACCTACTGTTTTCGAGCTGAGCCACCGCGGCAGGTGATGAACGGTTGTTCAAGTTTACATGTCATGAATCCAGTTGGTCCATGCTGCACGTGCTTTTTCTCTCACACACTTTTATACCACGACACAATGTACAGTTTCACTATAAGGTATATCGGTGTTTTCTGATGAGTCTCTTTATATGTTGGACACACCACTACTCCTCGGATTCACTTGAGGTTGTAAACCCTGACCCTCGGTATGTTCCCTCCTGTCAGGGTTTACAGTTGCAAGTAATCCCGAGGAGAAGTGGTTTCCCCTTTACATATAACATACATTTATAACACAAATATTTGCTTAATATGATCATTATATATCATGATTAGATTAGTATCTTAAAAACAGTGAGTGTTGAAGTGAGAATAATGCTTATCTACTTACTTTTGATAAGCTGTCGGGTATCCTGGGGACTGAAGGTACTTGTAAGCTGTTGTGGCAACCAGGGCTGCGGGGCCGCATTGAGGAGAAGGCGTTGGGTAAACTGTAGGAAATATTACATTGTAATAGATGTACTAGTTATTGTTAAAAATAGTTTCCCCATCTTGCAAAATTAATGCTGGCTCTCAGCTCATTGCGTTTCGTTTACTTATACAATGTCTATAGGCTACACAAACGATTATCATCCTGTCAGTGAGGCTGACAAATGGTGTTCCCCCTTTGCACATTGCCCAATGCAACTTATGCCTTGGAACAATCGCTATTGTCAATATGATTTTGTTTATTGTCTACCATTGGTCGGTTTTTGATACAATCACTTCGATGGATTGTTTTATAATCTCGACTATTCCAGCAAACTTACTGTTTGTTTCAAAGTACTTGAGCCGGAAACCCTTGTATGTGTTAGAGGTGTCGGATTTAAACATCAGAGTCATTGCGTGCCCAGAGCTCTGTACTGTAGGCTCCATTATATTGCACCACACTTGTAACACACGTGAATGTATACTGCTTCCTGGAAACAAACGAATGCAGGGTCTGACTACCAGACTACCAAAATGCTTTAAGGATGCATGCTGAAATTATACTTATAATGGAATGACATAAAAGGAAATATATATAAATAATTACATACTACCTCAAATACCTTTGCGTGATAGATTGTCTCAAAATACAAAGACGCAAGCCTTGACGTCTGAGGCGCTGCAATCAACTGTGTAAGGTCTGTTTCATAGTTCCATGCGATCATGGCCATTGGTTCACCTTATAATAAAATTTGACCCAATTATAATACTTGCTTTCTTTAAGTTGCCATGGTAAGCTTCAATGTGGGACTGCGACATTTATAAAACTGATTCGATATGACAGAAATTCTGTCCACATCAGCATAAACCTAAAGCCATTGCCTACATAACTAAGATGCGTAATCGATCTGCATTTTCCCTCTGTGATTATCATTTTCAAATATGATACATAGTATCTTTTACCAACCATCAAAAACCTTAACAAAGTCGTAGGGACATCCACTTCCACCTTCTAGTACGGAATCTAAGACGACGATTCTGACGTAGTAGGTTGACGACATTGCCGTTATTGTCCAAACACATTGTTCGTTGCTGAAACAGATGATGAATTATATCAACATTTTACTTTCGGCTTCTGTTGAACCAAATGTCATTGGAAAAACAGTGAACGTCCATCAGAAGTTAATTCACAGACGCTGATGTCATTATCTGTGACAGTTTTACTATTACACATTTACATGTACCTCCGATGCTAAAGCTAAAATCATTATGGTTCTATAGTTCTGACTGAGAGAGCAATAGATGTGCAATACTTCGAATACCCAGGCTCAATACCAACAGAAGACTAATGTTATCACTAAGAAGAAGAATGAAATCGAATTAGTTTTAAAATAACAAATCATTGCCAAATCATTGCCATACATTAGCATACATTTGTTTGGTTTACGTTACCAATTATCGTGACCGTAAAGAGGCGACTATGCTTGTTGTAAGAGGTTACTAACGGGATCGGGTGGTCAGGCTCGCTGACTTGGTAGATGCATGTCATCGTATCCCATTTGTGTAGATCGCTTCTCATGATCTAAATCAGTTTGCTGGAAAATTGCTGAGTGTGACGTTAAACAACAAGGAAACAAACAAAAATATCGTATTGATCACGATGAGTATTACAAGAAGAATGATAGTTTTACTTACTTTGCATACGAGACAGGATAACCTGGGGACTGCAAGTACTGGTCACGTGGTGCGGCAGACAGAGCCGTGGAACCGCATTGAGGATGAGGTGATGGGGAGACGGTAGTAACTGTTACATTGTACCATATACTAATAATGAATTTGTAATGAAAGCATCACATTAGTTGTTGATAACTACTATTTCACCTAAATCCACATATTTCGTTTCACTTTTGACATTCACGAACAATCCATTGTATGTTGATAGCAGATTGACATGTCATTATTTGTCTGACCAAACGTATTTGACTCTTTACTTTACCAATAGATCTAGATCTATTGCCAGAATTCAGGAAATTCAATTCCGTTTTCACGCTGATAGAAATGTGGATATTTCGAAACAACTGATATACATGTAAATACAGTATCAATGATGCATCAAAGGTATACACCTAATCATACATGTCATTTGTAGACGTGTAAAACGTGGGGATGGGGTGGGGGTGCCAGAAAGTGGCTTCCCATTTCGGATAAAATAACTGTTCTGTATACTAGGCTTTCGGTTTCACATGTAAGGTTTTGAAGACGTATATTTGAACATAGACATGATGAACGAAACGCATATACCTATCAAATGTATCACAGATATTAAATATATATTTCTACATGACAAACTTCCACTTGCAGCAAAATTGACGATAATAAGCCTTTACCTGGAGCATTGACGCTCTTGTATCTAATACGGAAGCCCTTGCCAACATCCACATTATCTGTCGTGAATGAAACCGTCATTGCCCCGTCGTTCGATCTGTATGATGGGGTGGAATTGCCACAAAATGTCCCAAGTTCAAAGGTCTTGAGACCTTTCCCTATAGAATGGACATGACGGGACGTTTAGACTTTAACATAAGTTTTGTAATAATTATGTGAAGCAACATATCGAAATCAGGTAAATGTTTATGTCCCCGTGATTCTGAATGTCACACACACCAGACTGAACCAAAATAGATTCAGGATAAAACCACTGAGTATTGAGATAATGCTAATTCTTTCTTCGCCTTTTCTCTTTATTATCCTTTAAACTTGTTGAGTTTCTAATGTACATACAGTAAACTACGAACTCAAAGGGACTACTACTATTAGTTCGTTATAACCGTTGTTCGTTATAAGTACATATACAGCATGACTACAGCAAGTAGTCGGGACAAAAAAGTAAGTTCGTTATATCCGTCAGTTCGTTATAAGCGTGTTCGTTATAACCGTAGTTTACTGTATTTCTCATTGTCCTTCATGCTGTAACATATTACTGGCTCTTCAATTGATCTTTACTCGGTATTCCAACCAAAGTAGTATTAATAAGTTTATAAAAAGTGTCACTTTGATAAAGCAATTATTTACCTCCATAAACAGTTACTGAGTCATTACCACACAATGGATAGGTTCCTTCAATTTCTGAATCGATGACATCAACCTGAATATACAGCTGATCTGGTGACACCATCTGCCACACGCATTCCAAGTCACTGACAATAGCAGAAAGATTAATATAATAATAAATAAGGTCCAAAGACATGTATGTCTTGATATATGACAATCATAATTTAGGTTATATTTATTTCATTAAAAGTGGCACGAGCATGCTTGTCGTAAGAGGCGACTTACGGGATCAATAAGGTATTCACGTGTACATTAGTGTTACTCTCTCATCAGATATTAATATCTACGTTAGTGTTGTAAGTATATGAATTATGGAGTTATTGTTACCTGCCCATTACGTACACAGATCTATGTTTGTGTTACGGCCCAATCAAATATGGGGTCAATTTAGGTACTACATGGTAATGAATAAGCATTGTCCATCACGTTAAAAAAATTGATAAAATCATTATAACTGAAAAACGTTTTCTTGTCCCATATACAATCAATGCATAAATACCAATATGTACAACATGAACACTTGAACATGAATTAAATATTATTAACTAACAAGAACTCTATTTGTGCTACCCTTAGTTTCACACTTTCTGGATACATGTGTATGTAAACATGCTACTGGTGTTCTCATGAAAGGCGTTAATTCTACAATTAAACGAAATACATTTGTCTACGTTTACATGGAACATACTTTTCATATGCATCTGGGTATCCGGGTGATACGAAGTAGATAGGAGTAGAGTCTACCGGCATTGTCAGATTGCAGTCTCCCGCTAATGAGGAAATATGTACAATTAATGTAATATAAATGAACATTAGTACATACATTATTAATTTCATTAAAGTCAATTGTGTGTATATATACGAGGGGTGTTCATTAAAGATTTCCCCTAAACCACTTAGGGTTATCATATTTGGTTGAAATTTCTCATGTGTAATGATACATGTATCTATGGGTTATGTCTGAATTTGCAGCACCGAACTATTAATCTTACCACTTTTACAGGTGTTATGATCGAGTAGGGTGTGACAATGGAGCCAGTAGAATACCGAGCAGTGATTAGGTTTTTATATTTGAAAGGTCGCACACCAAGAAGAAACTTTCGATGAAATGAAAGCAACTTATGGGGAAGATGCCCCATCATATGACGTTGTTAAACACTGGCATCGCCAGTTCAAGTGTGGTCGGACATCTGTGGAAACAGCTGCCATTCCTGGTCGCCCCGATTCAGCCATTGATGAGGACACTATCCATCAAGTGGAGACCGCCATTTTGGCAGACCGACGTATAACTGTTCGCCAGTTAGCACAAGATGTCAAGATCAGTGTAGGGTCTGTGGAACATATCATCCATGACAATGTGAACATGCATAAGGTGTCTGCACGATGGATTCCCAGGTTGCTCACACCTTTCCAAAAGCAGGAACGAGTCCATTGCTCCAAGGATCTTTTGGACATGTGCCCAAAAAAACCAGGCAAACTTTTTGACAGACTTATCACCCTGGATGAAACATGGGTCCATCACTATGATCCTGAGACTAAAGTTCTGTCGATGCAATAGAAGTCACCACCCCCAAAGAAGGCACGTGTCCAACCCTCTGCAGGAAAGGTCATGCTCAAGGTGTTTTGGGACCAGCACGGAGTAGTGATGATGGATTTCTGGCAAAGGGTACCACAATTACAGGAGCTTATTATGCTTCACTGCTACGGAAATTGCGGGAAGCTATCAGGCTTAAGAGGCGTGGCATGCTGACCAAGGGTGTCCGTCTCCTGCAAGACAATGCTCCACTACACAACTCTCATGTTGCCCAGACAGAAGCGCGGTCCTGTGGCTATGAAATCCTTCCACATCCTCCTTACTCTCCTGACCTTGCACCATCTGACTTCCACCTCTTTCAAACCATGAAGTCATTTTTGAACAGAAAACGTTTCCCAGATGATGAAACACTGATTTCTGAAGTCAAGTCCTGGTTTGAGACGCAAAATGAGGGCTTTTACAAGCGAGGTCTCCATAGTTGCATGAAACGATGGGAGAAGTGTGTAACTCTTGGTGGTTCCTATGCCAAGTTTCATTCCACTAGGTCCATCGGAAGTGGGTCAGGGGAAATCTTTAATGAACACCCCTCGTATATATATATATATATATATATATATATATGATTATCATTTCCAGGTTATATATGTACATAAAAAAAACATAATATATTTGTGACATTAAACATCACATTGATCCAGCGTCAAGATTACGCGACGAAACAGTTATCGGCGAAAGCATGTCCAGATGGCGATGCTACTTTTAATAAAGGACTGTCTATCCTATTTTGATTTGATCTGCCTCAGATTTTTATTTGAGGGATTATATAATTCTTTTTGTAATCGTTTGATAATGTGATATTTTACCACTGATGCAAAACACACAATTTTGTATCCATGAATAAGAAATAAATTCCTTGTATTCATTTGTTACAAAAATAACCATGGTGAACATTTCCATGTTATACATGTACATAAGAAACATAACATGTTTGGAACATAATACACCCCTTTCATCCAACATCAAGACTGTCACTATTAGCATTAACAGGGTTAAATGGCAATCAAAACAAGTCCTACGCACCTTTTATCGTCTTGTAGTACAATGAAAATCCCTTCTCTACCCTGGCTACATCAGTCTTGAAATCGATCCGTAATTTGTTTCTTGAGCTTTGGACGGTAGGTGTAGATGTTCCACAGAACTGACCAAGGAATTGTTCATCTGTCAGAAGGAAGATTAATTACTCATTGAAACCACCTTTAATTTCAAAGACATAAACGGTGTTTCTACTAGCATATGGTATACAACAATACTAATTTTGTGTTAAAGTACACATCACAGACAGAGGCTAGGGAACCCGAAGCAATACGGTGCAATGAGCATGTCACAGTACGTGACAGTAGAGAAAGTCCACTATATGTTGAGTCGTTGTTCGTCGAGTTTTCCGACTGATATTATGGACATGTAGAACACATGTTACTACTGAACTGATACATTGTATTCAAAACATCAATTAACGTGGTGTAGTAAAATGGTTCGAGAAAGGAGATTTATTGCAGTCTTTTGTAGTTTGCGGTGTGTGTTTATCTGGACATACAGGGTCAAGCAGAAATACGATACCGCTGGTGATCAACCATCAGCAGAATGCTAGATTCTTACAATACATGATTAAATATTGCGCATGGATTATGACACAAATAGAAACATTCCATCCACATGTTGATCACATATAACATACCAAAATGAACCAACTGGTGACAGTAAGAGCAACGCCCCCAGGGTGCGATCATGCAGTCTTAGCATTGCAGTTTGGTGCACTTGGCGAGGCAACTGTGTGTGTGTGTGTGTGTGTAATTCTGTCGTACTTACTGTCTTTTTGGTGATCGTTGTAAACGGAAACAGAGTCGAAGGGGCAACCAAGTAGTCCACTTTCCACCTGCAGTTGTTCAAAATCCACTACGATTGTATCATTTTCATTCTCGGCTGTAAGGAACCACGTACAGTCCATATTACTGCAACACAATTAACGCATCATAAACAAACATTAGTGAGTGAGTATGGTTTTACGCCGCTTTTTTAGCAATATTCCAGCAATATCACGGCGGGGGACGCCAGAAATGGGCTTCACACATTGTACCCATGTCGGTAATCGAACCCGGGTCTTCGGCGTGACGAGCGAAGGCTATAAACACTAGACTACCCGACCGCCCCTAAACAAACATTACCTCCGTGTAAATCATAATAATTATCATGCAAACAGTATTTATTCAATGAAAACGCCAGGGAGAGTTTTGCTCATATCTCTGTCGCACAAAAGGAAACGGTAGACAATTGAGTGATTGTTGTTTTATACTGCGGGTCGGGGCCAGTAAACCAATGGTTGATATATTGAGCAACGATATAACCATCGACAGGTTACAATGGCACAATGGTACCAACCGATTTTCACTTTAAGGGGGTCGGTTTTTATAACATCTACAACACTTGTATTTCACAGTTTTGGTTCTGCGGTATCTATTATCTACATTATGTTAGGATCACAATCATCTGACTTCAATCCAAATCCATTTATGCCGATCAGCTGTCCTTACTTCAAGTACTGATAAGGAAAGCCAGGTGAGAGTAAGTTTGTTTTTTCAGGTGTTGCTGTCAGCTCCCCTCCACATCCTGTAAAACAAATATAATGACAATGCCATTTCTAAAATATTTTTCGTTAGGCCAACAAACCCATAAAATAAAAACCTTTACTTATATAATGTAATGTACATACACTCTTATTTATAACAGACCCTTATTTAACCCGCATCGGCAAAGTGCTTTAAGTTAGGTATTGTCATTTTAACGTCATACGTTTGTGTAAACCGTCATTTTATCTCACCTCAAATGATGTGTGTGAGCCCACTGTTGATGTAATTATGACACTGCTCGAAAAATTGCCGTCATGACAATGTGGAAGAGATACAATGCAGAAGATATATTGAGACATTAAATGTTGTGACACATTTTTTTGTGCAGCCTTACCATGTACACTTTTTTCTATAAACGTGAGACAAAACAACTTACTTGTTGTCTCATAAAAATCAAGAAGGAAGCCTTTGAGCTGGTTACTGCCGTCGGTTTTAAACACGACATAGATGGATCTACCAGAACTCATCACGGTGGTGAGGTTCCTCCCACACAGTCGCCCAAGAGGAGTGCCTGTCGAGTCTGGTCCTGGGTAAATATATGACTCGCACATTTAAACTATTCTTCTCAAATGTTAATGGTGGCATTTCAGAGCTAACGACTGTCACATTACAACTGTTAGTTGTTATTAGCTTTATATTTGATGGAATAGTATGAAAATAGAAATGTTTTTTTCACTTCATATCATGATTAATATATGACTCTTTATGATATGAACAGGGTTTTATTCTATTGTAAAATTAGAAAATTAAGGCTCAATTCATCTTTGTAATGACTGTTATTATAATGGAACTAAGATTCGATCCCTTTTAACATCGACCACTGAATGACAAGTCGATTGATACAGGTAGTTCTTTCCTCCTTTAATTCAATAAAATATTTATAGTTTGACGTTTGACTTGATGCAGGACAATCAATCTACGATCTATATGGAACAATAACACACGCAGGGACGAGTAGATATAACATTGACAATGTTTGGGTGTCTTTATTAAATCGACTATTAATACTGACCTATAGGCTAGTATATTATAGCAGTCAACTTTGTATGTAATCTTACCATCATAAAATGACAGACTATCATAAGTGCAATTTGGTGATGTTTCGATGTAAGAATCCGCCACCTTCACAATGACGCTGTTGTCTTTGTTACTAGCATCGATCTTCCACCAGCAATTTAGGTTACTGCAGACAAAACAATTACATTGGAAATATTAACAATGTATATATATTTCTTTGTGTGTGTGTGTGTGTGTGTGTGTGTGGTGTGTGTGTGTGTGTGTGTGTGTGTGTGTGTGTGTGTGTGTGTGTGTGTGTGTGTGTGTGTGTGTGTGCACAGACAATGGCAGTTACCATCTCAAGCGATATCTAATTAAAGTAAATATGAAACGTCAACGCCAGAGAAGAAACAATCACGATTATCCAACGTAACATTTCATTGGCTAGCAGTGACAATTATATGAATGGATGACTGAAAATCAGTGAAAGACATAAGTGAAGTGATGCAGATATTTAGTGGCTTTGAACAGTTTTTAGTTACAACACAACACATCAGCTTAGCACGGTGCTGACGAAGAAAAGGTCATAATCGTGGCGTGACTGAGGGACTGAATTAATTCTAAGGGAGCGAATTGAAGGACCATCGACTGCTGGGTCATCCGTGGCCCTTACTGACATTAGTAGGTTCTTCAAGCTACAGGCTGACTGCTCATGGCGTCGTACCTCGGATAGGCAACAGAAGGATAACCAGGGGACCTGACAGTGGACGGTGTCCTTGTTGTAATTATTTCCACATTGCAAGATTCTGTAACTAAATTAAAAAGATTCAGAAATGTAACAAAGTAACATCAGCATCAGAATACTCATTACATTTAAGAACAGAAATTGTTTTTGAGCCAGTCGCAAGTTTTCGCGTGAGCCTTCCTTACATTATCAAATAAGTTTAACTATAACTGACACAGAAGGGTTTTTAATTGTTTTTGAGACCCCAAAGAAAGCAAAATCATTCAAAAAGTTCAATGACTTGAACATATTTCCATATACACTGACTAAAGGAACATTTATACATAGATTGCCAAATTTACGATACAAATCTACTTGCATATCGTAATCTTGAGATTTTTTACGCATAACAATAAAGACATTATTAACCTGTTGATCAATATTCGATTGATACACTCTCATCTCATTTTCATTTCACTTTTAATAAGAATCGTAGATATATTGTGTCCAACAAAGCAAAACCATTTTTTTAAAATACAGACATATTGCTGACAATGATAAATATGTGGGTGTCAGGAATATATATCATGACAGTAATATTGGTATCACTATGGAGTTGTGTACAAAACAACGCTTACCTGTTCTTGATAACAACACTAAACAGACAACTGCTGAGCAGAAAAAACTTATCCTCATGTTTCAGTCACACTAGTATGTAGTCCGCCTTGTTTGTAGGTACACAGCTCGGTTAGTGTATCAATCTAGTTCAATGTCCTCTTATTGTGAAACGTATCAGGCTAAAGTTTACTTCAGCTGTGATGCTGATGCGTCATGTGACAATCTAAATGTGACCCGCTATCACCTGACCTACATGATAATCGACACACTGCGTGCCGTATTACTGAACATATCAAAACCTGACAACGCCTCCTTACATATTTGTGTTGATATTTGTGTGCAGAATTATTTTTGGAACACTTTCTGTAGGAACAAAAATGCACGATGTTTGAGAACATATTAATAAGCTTTTGTAATTGAATTTACTCCTTTATCAAGGGGTCGACTTTATGGGGGTTGTGCCAACTGTGGAAGTGACGTCACGATAATATGTCAAACTGATTGACTTTTGTGTGATTAGATGGCGCACCTCGATATCACATGTAGAATTTGGATTATCTGACACTGACATATAGGAAGTGTCACTCGGTGTGAAAGTATACCAAAGGCGTAAGTCTCAGGTTATAAAATCCCGCTACTTCTCTTTTTACGTCTAGTTCTGCCTATGAACATGGTGGGTATTGGGGATACTAAAGCACATATTGGCGTACAGTAGTACCATCCTGAAAAAAGAGAGGTAAATGTAAATATGACAAGACATCCCCAGAGTCAATTGTCATGCTTTTAAATAAGAGCATCAAAATCAGTTCAATAATCATACAAAATGTCAGCTAAAGTAAGAGTCGAACCGTGATCCGGGGTCGAAGAGGTCTTCAGAAACCCATGCTTGCCGTAAATGACGACTATGCTTGTCGTTAGAGGCGACTAACGAGATCAGGTGTTCTGACTCGGCGACTTGGTTGATGCTTGTCATTGTATCCCAATTGCGTGGATCGATACTCATGATGTTAATCACTGGATTGTCTGGTCCAGACTCGATTATTTACAGACCGCTTGAATATCGCATAGTGCGGCGTTAAGCAACAAACAAACAAATAAAGTAAGAGTCCATGTTTTGTACAATTCCTACTATATCATACGCATGTGTACTTTCCACACTGCTGGCAGCACATTGCCTTGAAAGGCATAGAAAGTGTTCATGAAAATACGTAACACACAATATTAAAAACGGCCGACGTTACTATTCTGAAATTATCAGTATTATCATAAACAAATATATAAAACATCGTGAAAATCTTGATCTAGTGTCAATGACTTACTCATAGCTAGTTTGTTCTTCTGAATAATTATTTCAGTTGTGAACCGTTACAGAGGGAGACTTCAGCATTAATACAGTAAAAAATAAAATGTTGTACATCGTAGCTATGAGTACGTTATTAATATTATAATCAAATAAAGTTTTCGATTCTCAACTTTGAAGTCCGCCTGATGTCTCATCTAACATGTGATTCGAGTGAAAACCCATGCATGTTGGACATTTGCTCTTCCTTGTTATATAGCTCAACCTTTCATATATTTGCTCATTGCGTATCATCCAATATGTTTGACTGCACTCTATGTGATCTAAACATCAGCAACAGTGTCAATGTTGTCCTTGTTACACGGTTGGCCAATAGTGTTATGTGCTCCTACGGAGTTGTGTCCCTCAGTATTGCCGCGCTTGTATGTATGTTCGTATCTATTTTGGGCCTCTCTCCCCCCTCCCCCCCCCCCCCCCCCTCTCGTTAAAGTATATCGCGTCCTGATAATACTGTCTATATCTTCATGGTTATGGCAGACACTTGATTCACCTTTAACATGTTTGTCGCATCTTGTAATCTGATTATGCTGTTGTATGGCGCACCACAGTATAATCAGATAAACATGTTATTTGAAGACACAATTTTAACCAAACTTGACTTTGAATAAGTTATGTTTGGTTAATGTCGTCAATAAATACGTTTATATAATTATCCTTGGTTTCAGGATAACTTCATGGAACTTCACAAAACGCCGAACTTCTGTGCAACCTCTCCTCACCCGATGGTGCATAATTAAAAACGAGGACCCCGTGTTCAATGTCGTCTTGCTATTATTCTATCTGTTACGTTTCATTTCTTATTTCACTGGAGAACACTTGTTATGATACGATTCAAAGTTCGAGGTATGTCATCGCAAAACTTGTAACATAAAGATTTTTAATCCCTATCAAGGGGGTATTTCTTGCTAGAATCCGGGTCAGACACGTTCCCTGTACTAAAACGCAAATACAAGAAAATCAGTGTGCCCCAGCAGCACTTATGACGTTATATCTGACAGGTGTTGAAACTTTAAATTTGAATTTAACTCCTATCAAGTAAGTGCATGTGGATTTGTCAGAAGGTCAAGTGTGTTCGTCGTGTGTGTCATATGGCATATGGTAAGGGTTATTCCAGGTAATACTCCTGGGCCCTCATTTTTACATCCAGTTTTGTTAATCACGAGCGAGTCGTTGTTACCTGTAACGATGGAAGCAGGTGTTCGCGAATGTGAGTTTTCAAACTGCGGTAAATTTCTGAGATGTAGCTATGGTCGTGCCAGTGGTAAGACTTAGTGCTTTAGTCTAGAGAACGTACATGTCATTGGCAAACTGAAGGCCTATCCTGCATATCTGATATAATAAGGAGAAACCAACTGTTTTCATCGGAGTTCGAAACCTCTAATTTGAAATTACGTTTGTCTCCATTCTGCCACGACAAATGCGAAAATACACGCAGACTCGTAAGCGATTGGATGTGGTGCATCGTTTAAGTCGATTATTTTTTAGGTTCTATGGCCGAGTTCAGGGATTAGTGCGTTCATATACTCAAACCACATTTTCCCCATAAAATGCCACCCAAAAAAATACGGAAACTGATGAAATGACAGTACAGGTGCAATGATAATAAATGTCTGTAAAATTAATTTCGGGCGTGTAGATCAATATCTGGTGTGTCCACCATGTTGGGCGATACATGCACGACACCTTGACAGCATACTGTTGATTAACTTGCGTATGATTGCCCTTGATATATTGCCCGCCATTTTGCCTGTAGAGCTACTCCAAGCTGGGCCACATTGGCGAGTGCTGGGTCTCTTGCGTACAATCTCCCACAGATCTTCTATTTGGGACATGTCCGTATGCCTTCTGGGGCAGTCGGGTAGCCTTGTGGTTAAAGCGTTCGCACGTCAGACCGAAGGCCGGTTCCGATTCCCGACAGGGGTACAATGTGTGCGGCCCATTTCTGGTGTGTCCCGCCGTGACATTGCTGGAATATTGCTAAAAGCGGCGGAAAACCAGACTCACTCACCGTATGCCGTCTCTGTGGAGATAATCGGTGACGAACTGCACAGGAAGTGGACTGGCTTTGTCATGTTGCAACATGTCGTCAACATATCACTGGCCAGTCAAATGTCCATTTACAAGAACCAGATCAGTTTGCCTGGCATATGTGATACCGCCTCACATCATGACACGACCGCCCCGATACAGATCATAGTAAAGAAATGTTGCCCTGGCGTACGGCTCGCAGCTACCTTGCCAACAACGTTTCTGAATTGGAGGCTGTACGCATGGCCATGGTGTAACGCCAATGGCGCACGACCTGTTGCCAGCCGACCCCACGCTTTGCCGCCGTTGGTAAGCTGCTATGGTCACACACTCTTCACAAAAAGGCGGGCTGCATAGGGTTTCATTGGTAGATGTCGAAATTCGCCTTGATAACAGGAGCAGATTTGAATCTATTGCGTAGTGAAATAAGTGCAAGGAGACGATCTTGTCCAGGTGTCGTGTTTTTTTAAATGACACTTTTTGATTTGTCAAACATTCGGAAAACTTGGAGTATTGACGTCCTCCCACTTCTATCGTACCCCAAATCCAACATTCTGTCTGTTCATTAAGATACCGTTCCGGTGGCATTGTTAAGCGCATTCGTGACCAACTCGTGTTATTCCGGGACAAGCCGAATAGCGACTCGTGCCCCTCTCGTGGCAATTTTTGCGACCGGGTTCCGTCTTAGCGCAAACGGGCATACCTAAAACAATTGTCAACTCGTTGTGTTATGGTTCACACATTTTCCCCATATATTATATACATATGTCAGATGCAATTTAAAGCACACCAGGACGTGCGGAATTATACAGTATGATTAAACACATTTAATTGTGTCTTTGGTATATTTTAGAGGCAAGACATATGTAAAATCAATAATTATTTCTGAGGGATTCTTTGACGAAGAACTTGAAATCATACGCACATTCTAATTGGTTTGTCGTATTTTCGCACATAACATTCATCGATAGGGGGACGAGTCTTCTTGCGGGTTACGGAAAGGGGCGAGTGGTGACGAATGTGTTAAGCGTAGCTTAATTGCGTCCGTGAGGTCCCCTAATAGGCGCACACACTATGGCTTCATTGCACACGTGCATCACGTTCTTTTCATGCATGGTGTGAAATTGCATTATGATTAGATGTTGCGTTCCGATGCAACGCCATGATAAATGAACACCTCATCAAAAAACACATTTAATTCACAGGTTCCCTTATTTTTTGTCGATAGTTTACTTATCCGTTGACAATGAAATAATAACATCATGCAACATATACCCTGTAAAGCACTACTTTAATGTAATTCATGTAATTTAATTTAATTTAATTTGATTCATGTATGTGTATGTCAACTCCAAAGAACAACCAGCTTCGATAATCTGACGACCCCATTGGGCATAAGGCACACTAGCGGTGACATTTATTTGAATATCTCACTGAAAATCGGTATTCGCGAAAAGGGTTAGGAAGTACTGTCCCAACGGTAGCAATCGCCACTCACATGATTTGCAAAAGAACATTCTTCAATATGTGGTTGTATATGTGATCTTACGATTAAAATCAGTGTCAAGTTGTCCTAAATAGTTAATACTATAAGTATAAATGTATTATATACAATTAGCATAGTGACATTAGTGTGTAGCTACACCGCCAAACATCCCGTTCAGTATTATGTATGGTGAGATACATGTTTATGCCGACATGGCCTATTTGTATCATCGACAGTGTTGACCTTTGCTCATACTACCATACATTGCTGATTATTTGCTCAGACAGTGTCAGTAGGTTCACCATGATAAAGCAGAAGAAACTCAATGTCACAAGTACATACATGTGCATTCTGTTTAGGAACTCACGACATCTGGTCTCACGTTGTGTCCAAATGCTTATCTCATTACACAAGAGACGTATTCCATGGCCAGATGACTGCAACAGTTATTTATTCAAGTATAGTAATAACAATAATAAGGCTATGTCACGTGTGAGCTGGTTTCAATGCCTCTTTAACAGTATTTCATGGCGAGCAAGCTTAATGTTTGAGGAAAGCCTTAATTAATGCAATGTTTACCTCGTTGGTGAAGGCTACCGTGATCTCTATTGGAACAATTTCTTGCACTTGGCCTTGATATTGCAATAATATCAGCAACTATTTACAAAACCATGCGCATGTATTTCGTTCTCAATATTATGCACATCTTATGAATGAGTTGTCCTCTTGTGTACATAGTGCATGGGTTTGGCGCTTTGTTTGTTTGTTTAACGCCGCACTCAGCAATATTCCAGCTATATGACGGAGGTCTGTAAATAATCCAGTCTGGACCAGACAATCCAGTGATCGACATCATGAACATCGATACACACACTTGGGATGCGATGACATGCATCAAACAAGTCAGCGAGCCTGACCAACCGATCCCGTTAGTCGCCTCTTACGACAAGCATTGCTTGCTGAAGACCTATTCCAACCCGGATCTTGACGGGTCTGGCGCTTTGAAAAACGACATATGTATGGTACATCTTTTAACCCTTTGATCAATATAGTTAACGTTTTACTTGATAATATGTCAAAAAGGAAACAATACGATTAGTGAGGTACGTTGGTCACAAAAGGGAGGGTTGTTTAAGCGGACTACCATCTGATATTAATGGTACTGAAAAAGATTCGCGTTAAAGGTGTGAACATTTTTAAAAGGAAGGTGTGCAATGAAGTTGGGACACAAACGCAATACATGGTACTGCTCACGAATCTATCCTGCCTGTGAATATGAGTGGGGGTTAGTTACGCCTCTTTGAAATAGAAACATACTCTGGTCGAACCGGGATTCGAACGAAGGTAATGATCTGTATTTTGCGGTTCATTGTTAAAATAAATTTCGAAAGATTGTCGTTAGATGGTGTATACACCAATTTGTCGTTTTTGGTTTGTTAAGCGAGTTAAAGAAATACACATTTTTAACCTCAATTGGAAGCAACAATATCTGCAAAATAGAGATAGAAACAATTGAGAAACAAAATAGACTAGACAAAACTAGGCCAGTGGCCCAAAATACCACCAACAGAGGTTACATTTCAACACGCTTCATTTTATATACAAACGTATACATATAGCACAGACATACATATCATATGAAGTATTCTTGAAAAATAATTATTTAAAGTGGTATTGAGCATATTTATAATTTTTTGCACATAAAATATGTATCAATAGAGATAATTTACTTTTTTTGTGTCTTGAGTGTTCATTATATTTATGAATATGTTTACTGCACTGTCATTTCTGTTATTTTTACTGATATATATTTTTTCTGACAGAGATATATGCATCACATGCAAATAAGACATGAATTTCATCTTCTGAATACATTTTGTCCTTAAGCCAACAGTGAGTACATAGTGAGAAACAAAATAACAAGATGTACGTGTATATAGATTTATATAGAATTTAAAAGTTATAGATTAAAAAATATTTCATACTTATATAGCCTTTAGGAGTTAAACTAAGGCGGAATAACGTATTCTTAATTGCACATCCCATTAGAATAATATATTATGTAATATACATGTATAAACAGAAAACTGTCAATCAATCGATATGTATTTGTTTTTCTCATAAGGCAGCAAACTTGAAAAAACGAGCATATAAAATGGATTCGGAATCAAACATGTATCTTCATAAAACATATTATTTCTAAATTACAAATTCGAAAAGGTGGTGTTTATCATGTCAACGTAAACAAGGAATTGTCACATCAAGTTTGATATATAAATTAATATTTGACAGTTGAATTATCTCTGCTGTTACTAAAATGACAGTTCGGTTTTCATGGAAGCACATGGCGTAATTCCTAATTTTGATCACGTTTCATTAAAATATTGAAAAATATTTCTTTTCTATTTTCGGGTGTTACTCAGTAATTGATGCCGGGAATATGCTAGCATTGTCCGGTCCATGGCGTCCAATGGACGTGTTAGAATAAATCCTCGATGAACCCATGTTTCAGACACATACACTGTACATGTGCATGTACGTGAAGAGATTTTATAACAGAATTTTGATTTCGGCTCGAATATATTGCTGATGATTAAGTGTCTCATATCTCAGTCACGTACTTGGGTTACGATTGGTGCGCTGTCACTCGCAGCAACAGGCTGGGGGTAGGGAGGGGGGCTGACCACCTGCGCATATGGAGGGGGTGGCTGAAAGGTGGCTGGAGCAACTGTAGTTTCATAGGGACCCTGACTGATACTGTGTATGTTGTTTTCTCGGACTTGAGTGGTCGTTGGTCGTTGATTCCTTTTGTTGGCTGCTCCTATTAGGACGCAGATAATAACGATGAGGACGAACCCACCGATGGAACCTCCGATAATGGCACCGAAATTGACGGGGTCAAGATCTGGAACTGTTAAAAAAACAACGTTGTCATTCAGCGAACGTACTTTTACGTGTGTTGTTAATGTCTTTTCCTTTCTCAAAGAAAAAATGTAACTGTAACTGTACAATCGAAATGCACTAGATTTGTACTGACTGTTTCGGCAACTAGTCTCTGTAAACCAAAAAACCTATGTAACCCTCCTCGTTATGCATAAGTTTCAAAACAAATACTCACAGCTGTCGCGCTCCTTGGCTTGGTACGACAGTTTAAAACCTGTGCCTGTGTTGGAGCCATCAGAGTGGAATTTTATTAACATGTATTGTCCGGAGCTGTGCTTTGTGGGGAGACTGCTGCCGCAATATTTTCCCAGTAATGTGTCGGTGTCAAAAGAACCTATACAAACCAATGAGAACAAATGTTTAATTCTACACACGTGGTGCACTGATCGTTTATTCAGTGTCACTTGGAGAAAGTCCAGTATGTCCACAAAAAGAATCAATGTCGTATCGTGATGTTTGGTCACGTCTGTTTGTCTATCAACGCCGCAATCAACACTATTCCAGCTATATGACGGCGGTCTGTAAATATTCGAGTCGGGACCAGGCAATCCAGAAGCAATCCACTCATTTGGGATATGATGCCATGCATCAATCAAGTCAGCGAGCCTGACAACCCGATCACGTCGGTCGCCTCTTGGCTGCTAAAGATCACTTCTAACATGGATCTTCACGGGTGTTTATGGCCACAAAGGGGGTGCGGCGGTGGTGTCAGGAGGGGTGAATGAGTACGGTGATTTGACAAACAATCGAGACACTTATTTTGATGTGCTCTTACGAGGTTTTATGTCGTAAACTAGTCTCGAGTGCAGGTGGATCAAATATGTAGACGTATAGGGTGAGTGAGTAGTACTGCAGCAATATTCGACAAATCATTGAACTGGGTACGCTTATTGCATTCATAATGGGTGCTTGGCAATCGCGTCAACAACCCCATTATGAACATAACCCTGTAACCGTTGTAGTTTAGTCTGCATTGGCTAGTTGCATCGCCGACTTGAAATGTTAAGCACATTGTTGATGGTCCTCCATTCTCATTCACTCACTCATTCTACCAAAAAGCCGAATCTTAACGTTTATAAAGTTGCGTATACAATTCATCTACATTCGTTTTACCGTCAAAAAATTCATAGTAGTCGTAAGAACAAGAGTAAGAGAACTCCACGTCCGAAGCAATGACATCAACATACACCACGAGGTCAGAGTCACCAGTGTCGATTGACCATGAACAGCCAGCGTTGCTGAAAGAAAACGCGCACTTTTAAATATAAACATTATAGTTTATTAGTTTATTACGGGTCAGCTGAAGCTGTTTCGGAAGATCACATAATCAACCCGATATTTTCCTTTTCAGATATTAATCTCTTTAAATGGCCTATTTTGTAATGCCATTTGTCACAAATAGAAGTGATATGTCAAGGATACACTAATGCAGTTTCAGGTACAACATCTACTATGTCCTATCACATTCCGTTATATGTTCTATTTACAGTAGCGTCCTTATGTGACTGTGAGCATTGTTGATTTAATACGTGTCAGCTAAATGTAAGACAACAGCCCAAAGTGAACCCGCAGACGTTTAGCTCTTTGATGACAACCACGAGACGGGTATAACCCAAAGAAAAATAGTCAGAGCATTACCCAGCTTGACAGAGGGAAGTAACACTGACCACCATTTTGCGTGGAGAAGATAACTGTTCCACCTGTGCCTCACCAAATAAGCCCAAGTACCTGTTCTAGTTTAGTTACAATGTGCTAAAATGAAAGTCTGAGACACAGCAGGAAGCACGGGATATTCACACATCCCTGTGCAGAAACTGATGATCATGACACTGTACTAGACACTATATTTAAGGAACACCCGAATTTATTCCAAAATTATATGTAAAGAAGTGACGTTGTGGAATTCAATCTTCATAGTAAAGTCAATATCTGGTCCATGCCCCGAGGCACGACAACTTCTGAGCATACTGGAAATTAAACACCCGGTTGTCTCCCCTCGTATCCTTCGCCATTCGTCTTCTAAGGTCTGTCCAAGCTGTTGCAAATTCTGGGAACACAGAGCTCGGTTGCGAACCAGCCTAGAACATCCTAAAGGTTTTCAATCGGTGACATGTCTTGAGATCTGGCTTGCCACGGATATGTTATGACACCCTGCTTACTCAGACAGTAAATTGCAACACGAACTTCTGACCCTTCGCGCTTGGCAGATGGGATGACCACTTAACGATGACCGGTCTTGTCCCCTTGCAGGTTCATTAGACCCGTCGTCTATCGTGTTCTTGGCCTGCTGCCTGATAGCACCTCTCTCCGCGCCAAGGCTCGCTAAATACAATGTTTATTCCTAATGCAGGATATTTACCATCCCCCAAACACTCGCGTGATAACCTCTATTGACCATATGTAAATGACATAGTGACACTTTTAACATGTTAGTCAGTTCAACTTACTTTGGGTAGTTGTACGGGTAGTTTGGCGAGTTAAGGTAGCTTGGCGCATACGTGTATGCAGTGAGATCACTTGAACCACATGCTGAAAAACCAACAGAGGATATATGTTGTGTGTCAAACGAAAACATGTGACTTAAGGAATGATCGTTGAACGTCACTAGGAACTGTTACACATATACATACACCGCGAGTCATATATCAACATGACGATCAGTCACATTTCAACATTAGATCATAGTTTATCTTTTGTGAACAAAATTAAGTTTTGTGACATTTTATGCGCAGATGTCGAGACAAGTGCACGCAGAGTTCAGTGGATTCTTTCTGTTTACTGTATACTATCATCAATGAGGTATACTTTACCAAACATCAAGACATTACATAGCATCATACTCACGTCTGAAATCATCTCCCCCTGTATATGCTAACTTGAAGCCTTTGCCAGTCTGTGAGCTGTCTGAGTGGAACATTATGGTGACAACCGAACCTGAACTGTAGAAGGTAGGTGTCTGAGTCCCGCAGAACTTCCCTATTAATGACGACCTTTGTCCTGAACAAAACATATAGAGAACAATCCGTACACCTTCACATATCCATGCACATATTAATTATTCGACGTCAAAGGCGAGAGCAGTCCAGCGTGCCGTTGTCCAAAGCGATCTTACCTTACCATGGACTTACGACAGTCGTAGCCCTAAGGTTGTTTTGTACAACGGCACCCTGGTATTATAACTGTAACCAACCCACATTGTAAGATTTGTGTGTGTGTGTGTGTGTGTGTGTGTGTGTGTGTGTGTGTGTGTGTGTGTGTGTGTGTGTGTGTGTGCTTGTACTAATCCGGAGTGATTATGTTTTATAGTGCTAGCCCACTGAGATACCATGCCGCAGTTTAACATGAATACCCCACTCAGACACAGTTCACTGACTCCAAGCCGACAAGTCCTTGTTTTAGCCTCTTAATGCCGAGAGCCAGACAGGGTGACAACAAGTACCATCTTTTAACGTCGTTTGGTATGACGCGGCCGGGGACGGAACTCAGGACCTTCCGCTCTCCGGGCGGACGCTTTACCCCTAGACCACGGAGGCGGTCGGTTTACAAGTGGTCGGTGATTGCAGAATGGATACAATAGTAAATAACACATGCTCCGCCACAGCTATTTGTATCCAGAACAACTGTTGCTATATGTAAACACTACATGTACCTGTTCTGTTATATTCTGTTAATGTATTCTTACTTGTGACAACGAAAGGTACCCTATTGAGATAGTAGATCCTGCGCATGGGAGAGTGTAACCACAAGTGGACAGCCCTTAGATACATGTGTTTTCCACTCGGCTATAGTTGACATCATTGCTCGTTAAAGATGTGCAACGGTTTATCTTTATGTGACTTTACAGTTGACCATATGTGCCTTAAAACTGCATAAAGTTTTTCCGATATGTCTTGACAAGTGGTTACTTTAGTAAATAGCTCGGACGACGATCCATCTAGTTCACACACTCAGTGGCATTCATAACATTAGGTCATTTATTGATACGATCATAATGATTTTGAATATTACTATTCGTGTATTTTATTGTGATTTCATATCGTCAGAAGCTCTTAACACTAAACGTATAGACATACATGTATATATACTTATTAATAACACAGGACTGATCATTAACAGTTACATAACACACACGTTTGGGATTTTCATACTTTCAAAATAAGAATAAAATCATACTTATATCAATATTTGTTTTTTCATCTGGCATAATGATTATTGTGTCGGTCGATTTAGTGGGAAAATATATATGTCTGTTCTATTTGAAGTGCAGGATTTTAATTTCAGCAAAATACGTGCACGGATTAAATCTCTATCGAAGAAGGCATTGTTCTCTTTATTTCATCAATCAATTTTCAATATGTGTCAACGTTTTGTTGGATCTTTGTACAATAAGTTGTAGCTTTTACATTTTCTCATGGATCAAATATAGAGCGGTTGGTGGGACAAGTAGAACAAATTTAAATTATCTTGATTGTACATCAAGATTGTGGCTTTAGGCTCTGGGCCCAGTTCCACAAAGCGATGGGGGCGCTAAGACGATCGTAACTCCCATACTTCAACATAGATTTACGACAGTCGTGGCGCTAAGATGGCTTTGTGTAACGGGGCCCTGGAATGTAACTGGAAATATTCAAAAGTGTCGCCTTACCATCATAGACCTTAACATAGTCATATGTACATGTGGAGGAGTATTCAATGTCAGTTTCAATGACATTAATCTTGATCCTTGTATAATCTGTAGTGATGCTCCATGTGCAGTCCTTGTTCCTGTAGCCACATAACACATTATGTGATATGAATTACTTTAATACATTCAGTATATTGATGTAATGAATATAACAGTTACTATCTGAGGTATACCTCTTCTATATCATATCAACAGACGTATGTACATCAAATAACGGTTTGGCAAATGTATACTATCCGTAAAATTACACAAATGAAGTGATATATGATATAAATGTGTTCTCAATTCTATAATGTTAAACGAATATGTGCCTACGGTGGATAGTCCATTGGATAGCCTGGGGATGTTAGATACTGGTCGTATGAAAGGGCACTCAGATCATCTCCGCAGGATAACTGAGCTGAAATAGATTGGAATGATTATATATAAATATCACAATTCTAGCATGATAATTAAAGAGATAAATTTTAAAATTCAAATAATGACTTCTACCTTAATCATAACAAATTCTTTTCATTACTAACATCCATACATGTTAAGTAAAACCCATGTATGGCTATGGCCTACACGGGCGAATGGAAGTATTATACAAAATGCTACATGTGCATTGCATTTAGGGGTTGAAAACTGTTTTATTAAAAGTTCCTCGGACTTGAAACTCTTGTGATTCTCGTGTGACCTTTTAATTAGTAACAATGCCAAAGCCGATAGCAATTGTATCTATGAAGCCTGTACAAACGGATGTCATGTAATTTATTGTAATAATATTCCCACCTTTTGCTAAATTTATAGGTTATATATCTTATTCCTTGCACACAAAACGTCATTCCAAATATACAACACAAATATATGTAAATATCATTGTATATCTTGTCTCATATACTCTGCGTATACTCCAAATGTTTTAGTGGTTAGTGTACAGCACCGATGGTATCACTGGAACTTACCACTTGTTTGAAAGTACTTGAGTCTGAAGCCCCTGAATGTATTGGAGCTGTCTGTTTGAAACTCGAGTGTCATTGCCTGTCCAGAGCTCTGTAGTGTAGGTTCCATTGTATTGCACCATATTGCTATCACACGTGAACTTATGTCAGTGCCTAGAACAAATGGATGCAACATTTACTGTCGTCAGTTTTCATAACATACTTATTAGAAGACAACAAATACTAATATAGAGGAGGCACGGGTAGCTCAGTCATCTAAGGCGCATCAATTCGTTGAGCAGAGTTGCGTCCCTTGGGCACGGCAGAAACATATGATCGTGGGTTTGAATCCCGGTTCGCTTCGATCCTGTTTCTAGGTTTGTCAGCACCATGCCTTTGCTCGTTTCACTAATTGATAAACTTCACAACTCGCACAGCAGTAATTGTTAAGGTGACATTGATTGAAGAAAATAGATCGTGTGATAACCTATGCAAGGTCTTGTGCATGTAAAATAACAGAATGTTAAAATTGAAGTAACTGATTACCGATGCGAGAACTCGAAAGGTACAATATTAGTTCACTGAAATATTTCGTCGTCAAATACTTGCATCACCATCGATTATATTATAGATTAACACTAATAACATGTTGCATCTTATCTATCTTATACCAACCATCGTAAACTTTCACGAAGTCATAGGGACAACCCTGTCCACCTTCAAGAATGGAATCAAGTACGACGATTCTGACCATGTAACTTGACGAAACTGCCGTCATCGTCCAAATACATTGCTCATTACTGAAACAGGAGATATATTGAGGTAATTATATATTCATATGTGAGCAGTGAAAGCTTAAAATATGCTTTTTGATGGAGAAGTGGACAGTGTATATCTATCAGCAGTACCGCAATAATACAAATGCATAAAATTGAAAATCACTGGAAGGCAAATTTTAGAGAGCAATATGTGAAATGCTGGACTTCCTGAATGATATCACCTGTATATGAAATTATTAGATATGACATTTTGGAAAGAGGGCGGCATCCCAACGGGCACCAAATGTGCTCCTCTCTTTGTGGATATGTTGTTTTATGCCTATGAATAGGTTTTCTGCTCGTATTTACAAAATATAAAAGCAGGAATTGGGCCAAGAAGTCAAACCTAAGCTTGATATAGATGATCTGAAATCGTTCAGAAATGCAAAATCTCGAATTCCGTTCCACTCATGTACCCTCGAGAACTAGAAATAAATGAAACCAGTGAAACCGCCCAATCTTTTTCATATTTAGATCTTCGTGTATGTATACAGTTTCAGAGTGACGAAAACGTATCCACAGAATTGTATGACAAGAGGGGTGAATTCAACAGAAGGCCAGAAGGTTACGTGAACACCACATAATGCTATTGTTAAGAAACACATGTTCATTAGCCGATCGTGATTTGCTTGCACATCCAGTAAGTTGAAGCGTTCGGGGGTAAAGTTGATAACCATCAAATCTAGCTATTAAAACTTTGGTGTGCCGCCTGCTTCTACTCTGACATAACTTGAAGACGTATCCCTCATAACTTCTCCATTTGTTTATGTTGCATCATGTCTATCAATGTGACAAGACACCGTCCTTAAGTGCCACTTTGGCCAAGATAAGCCACCAAAACACGGCGGCCAGGTTTATGCGAATTAATAGTTCATAGAAATGTTACCGATTATAGCACATCAGATCGAACTTAGATAGACAGACAAGAAATGCGAAAAAGCTACCCCAAGGATGAAGTGCATTTTTAGGGTTATCATCTTCTTGCTCAAACTGAAGTTTGATCATTTAACATATCCATGATCATGCTATGCAAAAAGTTGTACTAAACTAAGTAATTTATCATTAATTGAAGGCCATATATGCACATAGTGATACTGTGTGAGTTTTTAAGCAGAAGATGTAACAGTAAATGTCACAAATTAGAAGTTGAAAGCTGTCAGCACATATCCTTTAAAATCGTGGCTTGTAACAGAATCCTGCGGTAAAATGATTTAATCTGTTCATGACTTTTGATGGACAAAGTAAATACATGTATACAGCGAGCGCATACCACATGTTTTAAATTGGTTTTGCAAAACATTTGTTTTGATGGCAAGGTCATCCGTCTCAATTACCAGCTAAACTAGCAATAAAACGTCTATGTCTTCTCTGTCTTTGATATCTCTGATATCTAGTGGAAATTATGATTCGTCTGAAGGTTAATGGAGACATCTACAAAATTATAGTGCGGTCCCTTCATGATTAACTACATTATAACAAGTTTTGCATGTCAATGTCAGCAACATTTGAGAAAGGAGAACCCTATTCAAGACTGTGCTTAGTTCCGTGATCGTCCGTTCTTGCATCAATTTCAGAGACGTATGTTACCATGATTACTGCGTTTGAAGGTTGTCAATATTCTAAAATATTTATCATTATATATACAGAGGAACATGCCTAGAAATGATAACTTCCGTTTATAATACCACGTCAAAACCACAGTGACAGTCAGGATCGGGATTTGTATCTTAAATTATTTAAAATTTGTTCATTTCAATCTATATACTTCGTACATGTACTTTGAATTTGAATTTCATTTTGAAATACATGCATATGTTTGAAAATAATTCTGGTTTTTAGATGCTGAAATATTTATAAAGAAAATGCTATCCAGTGTTTACATCTACTTTTCAGTTTGAGAGTCTGAAAATCTTATCACAAGTTATCTGGAAAAAGAACATTGGAACAATTGAATTGGTTCAGAAATTTGTTGGTTCTGAATGAAATTCTTTTTTTAATCCGAGGTTAAATTGACACGCAAACATGCATGTGTTGTGATTGATTGTGAGTACATTTTGTACTTATTAGTATTGTAATAAGTGAGTGAGTGAGTAAGTATGGTTTTACGCCGCTTTTAGCAGTATTCCAGCAATATCACGGCGGGGGACACCAGAAATGGGCGTCACACATTGTGCCCATGTCGGGAATCGAACCCGGGTCTTCGGCATGACGAACGAACGCTTTAACCACTAGGCTACCCAACCGCCCCAGTATTGTAATAAGAGTTGATGTTGAATATCAACACAAAGTCTTGGTATTGATATATTTAAGAGCCACTGTCCTTTCATTGTTACAAACTATTTACGTTTTTGTTTTGTTTCTGTGTGTAATGAGGCGGGAGTAGTAAGAAACTGAAACACAAATTCAAATAATGCACCAACGGTCGTTTAAAGGTTACAGTACTGTGGCATCTTGTGAACGTATACAATATTGTGGAGCTGGTTCATCAAGCTGTTATTAATGTAATAGAAATAGAATCACAATAAGACAGTCGCAATACGGTTCATTACGCAAAAACAACATATGCAGAAATTACATAGTCTTTAAAACTAGTGTTTGATGAGACGGACAAGGCAAATCACATACATTTATTGTGATATCAAATTGTCCAGTTAAACCATATAAAAGGTTTTACTATTGCCAACCTGAATGTATTTTAAATACCAAATTTTCAAACAAACATCTTTCACATTTGAAATAGGAAACACGTAATACATTCAATGCGCAATGTACACATACATATAATATGTTTCGAATGCAATTCAGGATTAGCCGTACCTTTGTGTTCTTTGGGATCACGCAGCATAGAAAAGTATGAAAACATGAGTTATTTAATATACAGAATGTATTTTATCACTAAGGCATTTCAGTAAGGCGGTCTAAAAATATGTAATGACGGATTGAGTCAAATGTGATATTGTTCGCTGGTTTACATTCTAGGATATATTTCGGGTCAGTTTTCAAACGCTCAAATGTTACCATGTGTCGAAATAGAAATGATTGATGTACTTACTTTGCATAAGAGACAGGATATCCGGGGGATTGAAGGTACTGGGGCCCTGTAAGGGCGGACAGAGATGCAGGACCACACTTCACTGGAAAATGAAATTTTAACAGTTTTATAGGCTCTGCAGTTATACAGATCAATTGGATCATTCAGCGGTCAAAGGCTATACGTGTTTTGCACCAGATAACCCTGATAAGAGTATTTGAGGTGAGGTGAGGTGAAATGGGGTTTAACGTCGCGTCCAAGATTATTGCACTTATATAGCGACGTGCATGTACATGTGTGTGTGTGGCTGCTTGTACTAGTCCGGACTGATGCCGATTTATAGTGCTAGCTCACTGAGATACCATGCCGCAGTTTAACATGAATACCCCACTCAGACACAGTATACTGACTCCGAGCCGACCAGTCCTTGTTTTAGCCCCTTAATGCCGAGCGCCAGGCAGGGTAACAACAAGTACCATCTTTTAACGTCGTTTGGTATGACGCGGCCGGGGATCGAACCCGGGACCTTCCGCTCTCCGGGCGGACGCTCTACCACTAGACCACGGAGGCGGTTCTATAAGTGATGAAGTCGTAGATGTTTACTTCGGAGGTGAAAAAGAATGAGCAGTGCTGACAAATTAAGGAATGTAATCGGGGTATCTGAACGTAACTTTTTGTATATCGAGTTTCGCCACCGTAGAACACAATGCCACTTGTGCACACAAACTTGCCTTTCAGCAACGTGTAGATTATCGTTATGAGATTTTATTATTCGCTCGTGCTGACTGATGTTTTATTTTCAGGACTCACTTCAGATACTTCATTTACAATCAGAATTGTAAAACAGTGTGCAGACGATTATGATCATTGACCTTGGATGTTTTTAAGCCCATCAAGCTCTCAAAATGACCTAATATCTTGGGCACAATAAACAATGCACAATGCGTCTGGTGACAAAAAATATTGCGCGTTTATTTCAACATGACAGAGAATTTCTCTTTTGACGCAAGACAAATATATATCAAGCTTTACCTGGAGTTTGGACACTCATGTACTTGATACGGAAGCCCCTGTCTACAATCACATCATCTGTCTTAAATTCCACTGTCATCGGGCCTGCTGATCGGTATGTTGGTGTCTTATTGCCACAAAACCTTCCCAGTTCATCGTTGTTAACAACTGGTGCCGTAACAAAATATTACACTCGTACAGATACAAACATAAATATATAGATAAGTCATTGAACAATGTGATACCTATGCACTTTCATAATTTGTTTTCCTTAAGTAACGATTTTATGTTAAAATGCTCAGATTTATCATACGTAAGTAAATGGTATTTTTTTTCTTCATGTAAGTACAATATAACTAGAGGATTTCTCCTTGTAGATCTCTTTACTCGCCTTGCATACATGGCAGTGTGTATCCAATAATTCTCCATAGACCATCGTGACACTATATGTTTAAATGGGATGAAAATTGACATGGTCATATTCATTTTCCAGAAAACTCATACAACTCAAATATTCTAGCAACGTAAAAGGCCAAAGGTAATACCGTCATAAGCAGTCACTGAGTCATTGCTGCATGACGGGTAGGTGCCCTCAATTTCTGAGTCGATGACGTCAAGTTGAACAGACTTGCCACCATATGCCACGATTACCCACGCACATTCCAAGTCACTGGTAACAGCAACAAAAAGGTTATGCTGAAATCCAAACCATAATTGCAGTCTCTATTCCCCAAATACAGGTATATATAAATACCAACCTGCATGCTTATCATACATACATATGCGTGTAGGTGTTGCATGTCCCAAATGAGGCATGAGTGACACAGTCGTCAGGGGAGCCGAGTTTCATGATTGCGGATCTTTTCCTCTTAGTTCGTGTTACCCATGTATATCGGCATCTGTCAGTGTTTTGTGGCCATCACAATACATATATGTGCGTTGTCCTATTGCTGTGGTTATTTTCAAGCATGTATGTTAACATTGCGTTGTCCTATGTGTATGGATACATACATAAACGTTGTGTGCGTGGTTTCCTGTGTGTATCGAATAGACAAAGGCATGTATCTATGTGCGTTAATAATTTGTACAGCGCATTTTCCAATTAGCAACTGCTCAAATGCGCTCAGACCAGACGTGATCAAGATGCTGGTCAATATTTGAAGGGTTACACATATTCAAGAGAAATGAGATTGGTTCGATGCATGAAAGAACATGCTGGTATGTTGTGTGAACCGATGCTCATGAACACATCACATGACTCGAGATTTGTCTCGTGCAGAATCAGCGTGTGAAGTTTGGAAATCACGTGCAGCATATCGTGATAAAAATAAAGTCACTGTGGTAATACATGTCTGATTGTCAGTTTTGTCATTAATTGGTACCCATTGGAAACATCTCTTCTTAACGAAGATACGTCTCTATATATTTCTATGGTTCGCATTTCGTTTGTCGGTGAGTATATATATGTACCTATCCCCATGTGTATGGATTATCTTTATATAAACAAGCATGTATATATGTGCACCATCATAATTATACATGCATGTATGGAGATCTATAAAACAAGCGCGTATATATGCGCGTCAAGCACGCATAAAGACGTGCAGGTATGAAATTGTTATTCTTGAGCATGTGAGCATGTGTACAGAAGAGATATAGATGAATTGCATGTCGGGGATTCTTGTCCGTTATGTATAAAAGGTCTGAGTAAGTTTAACATGTACAAGTCATGTATTATACAATCTATGTCAATGATATTTTGTTCGACCAAGAGACGTTAAAAGATGGTACTTGTTGTTATCCTGTCTGGCGCTCTGCATTAAGGGGCTAAACACACACACACACACACACACACACACACACACACACACACACACACACACACACACACACACACACACACACACACACAAACACACAGTGTGGGGTATTCATGTTAAACTGCGGCATGGTATCTCAGTGAGCTAGCACTATAAATCGGCATCAGTCCGGACTAGTACAAGCAGCCACACACACACACATGTACATGCAAGTCGCTATATAAGTGCAATAATCTTGGACGCGACGTTAAACCCCATTTCACCTCACGACCTCACCATTTGTGTTCGTCATGTTTGACAATCCATGTAAATGTTGTCTGTTCAATGCATAATTATCTATTTATTGGTGGAAGGCGTAAATGATCGACAAAGGGTAAGCTAATGAAGAGGTCAGGAAATAGCACTGAATGGTTGTACTACACTTGAAACGTACTTATCATATGCATCCGGGTATCCAGGTGATACGAAATACAGCGGGGTTGTGTCAGTTAGCATTGTCAGGTTGCAAACGCCAGCTATTGATGAAGAAAGATGCTTCAGTACACGTAACAGGATATTGATAAGCTTTAGCAAACAATGCAACATACATACATTGCACTTGAGAGGATAATTTAAAAAAGCCGTTAAGGTAAATGCATAATTATGATAATTTCATTTGTAATACAATACAAAGAGAGAGAGTTGTCTAAGGCGCTGCAATTATGGAATTCGAATCCAAGATTTGCCCTGTTTATGATCGTCGGTATATTAGCGTCAGCATCGTCAGAAGTACATAGGAAACTAGAATACGGGCAATCATTTTCCATGTTCAAGTTACTCTCAGTGTTTAACAGGATTATATGGCTTCGACACAAACTCCAACATACCTTCAACCGTCTTGAATTTTAGAGAAAATCCTTTCCCGACTGTGGCAGTATCACTCTTGAAATCAATCCTCATTTTGTTTTTGGAACTCTGAAGAAAAGGTATGGTAGTGCCACAGACGTGTCCGAGCAGCTGTTCGTCTAAAGGAAGTAAAAATAATTAACAGTACTGTTGTCATAAGCTCAGCATACAGTGGAATCAATGCATTGTCAATACTTTTGTTTGTTTGTTGTTTAACGCCGCACTCAGCAATATTCCAGCTATATGACGGCGGTCTGTAAATAATCGAGTCTGGACCAGACAATCCATTGATTGACATCACGAGCATCGATCCACGCAATTGGGATATATGACATGCATCAACCAAGTCAGCGAGACTGACCACCCGATCCCGTTAGTCGCCTCTTACGACAAGCAAAGTCGCATTTTACGGCAAGCATGGGCTGCTGAAGACCTATTCTACCCCGGATCTTCACGGGTATGTCAATATGTACATATATCAATATAAGATTTGTCATTAAAACTAACACTTTATTTATCCGTATGATCCATTTCGGAGAAAGTTAATTAAGAATTGACTTTCACTTTGTCTGAGTTCATTGAAGTATGAACCTTTATAGTGAGGGCCAAACGGTATGAACGTCGGAACTTGCTGTTGTCATAAGCTCAGCATACAATTGACTGTCAATTAATGAATTGTCGAGATGTACATGTATCAATATAAGATTTGTCATTAAAACTGACACTTTTTTATCCGTATGACCTCTTCCGGAGAAAGTTAATTAAGAATTGACTTTCACTTTGTCTGAGTTCATTGAAGTATGAACCTTCATAGTGAGGGCCAAACGGTATGAACGTCGGAACTTGCTGTTGTCATAAGCTCAGCATACAATTGACTGTCAATCAATGAATTGTCGAGATGTACATAAATCAATTTGTCATTAAAACTGACACTTTTTTATCCGTATGACCTCTTCCGAAGAAAGTTATAATATGATAAATTAAGAATTGACTTTCACTTTGTCTGAGTTCATTGAAGTATGAAGTATGGGCCAAACGGTATGAACGTCGGAACTTGCAATTTGTTTACACTGACTGCCATACAACAACCAGCTGCGTAAAGTAGTTCTTCAAAACGAGAAGTAACATGAGAGTATGTATGCACAAATTGCTCTTCAGCAATATCACCATTAGATGAGAAAGGTCTGTTAAGAACTACCTCAGTAAGTCAGTCACAATGACAGCGCGTCGTTATACATTAACATCAAGTACAACCGCCGTTATATAGCCGGGATATTGATGTGTGCGGCGTTAAACAACAAACAAAATAACATCAAGTACAAGACGTCAAAATGACCGATACGATAAACGTGACGGGATAGATTTCGGAAGTTGTTTATGAACCTGTGGCGGTTACATGTTTCAGTCATCATTGATCAACTGACCGGTCATTGAAAGGTGATGAAATATGTGCCAAATAGACACTAAGGTAAATTAATAGATTGCTGTAGACTGTCACTGACAGCCTGGACACGGATCGAGTCGAAACTACGATAGTTCGGAAGTGCATTTCTTCATTGTTCATTAGGATGAGTCGTAGCGTGGATATTCGTGAACAATAATGCAGTCAAACTCTCTAACGTTTAACAATGTATGCTGAAACGCTGCATTCGAGATGAAAGGGTCTAAATGTTCAGAAAGAACGCCTCTGTATGTATTCGTGCTGGAGATATTCCCAGGGGTTTCCCCAGGAATGTGGAAGTAGTCCGTCAGTGTTTACGCCATTACAAGAACACGGTCTCGAGAAAAACGTATGAACGTCAAATTGTGTCAAAGTCGACCTTCCGCACCACATAACGGATGCTGTCCACGGCCTCGGAGAAAGGATCATCACCCGGATGGCTTATATCGTACTCACTGTCGTTTGTGTGGTCGTTGTAGACGGAAACTGAGTCATAGCCACAACCTTCCCCTGTCTCCACATCCATTTCGTGAAACGTCATAACTATTGTATCATTTTCATTCTCGGCCGAGAAGTTCCACGTGCACATCATATTACTGCAACACATTTACAAAACCCATGTACTGCTGGCATGTAAACTCAATATCTACTCGGGTCTCATTTTTGAAAAAATTCAAACCTTTATCCAATATCAGCAAGGGTCTAGAAATATTAAAAGATCTTAGTTAAAAATATGATTATCAACTTACGTTCAAAGCTAAGCTATCTTAAGTTTACGATCGCGATAAGATTTAGTTTCGAAACCATTTTAAATTTGTTGCATGTCGTAACTATGACAGAGAACTAATTTGTGTTGGAGATTTAAAATGTGGGTTGTTGTCCTAGCTCAGGCGACAACATGGAAGATGAAGTTACACGGATATAACGATCGGCTGATGGTCGCCACCAGGTCATCAATTTAACAAAGTCATCTTTTTGTGGTGATATTCCGCACAATCAGAGAATTCATTTTCCGCACAATCCTACACATGTCCGTCATGCAGACATTTTGTTGTTATTTTAAAAAAAACCATGACTACCTTAACAGTACCGAAAGTACCGAAGTTGCTATGTGGTAAACCAGTGGAATAATCATACAACAGATGACTGCATACTATAACCGCTCTCGTGTCTGAGGGCCTATCACACCTAGCCTATTTGAGTCGCCAGAGCCATACCGGAGCACACATTTGGCGATACTCGGGCATCGGTACTAGTACGGCAGCGCAACGGTATCATATCGCTAAGAACGGTAGTACATCGTAAGGACTTCGTCAGAACATCGGCGATAAATTTGGCAACGGCAGGCGACGGTAGAAATTTTTGAACATGCTAAAATAATTCCGCCGTCGTGCTGCCGGAGTGAGCAACGGGGCTACAACGGCAGTACAACGTGTACTCCGGTATGACTTCGTTAATGTCCGTAGAGCACCGGTAGCGCCCCGGAATGGATCGGCGGCTCTCCGGGGGCCTCAATGTGTACCGTACTGGTGATCAGGAATACCACCGAAGTAGTTCCGATGCGCCGCCGATGTGATACCGGAGCTCCACCGTCACATCGGCAGCACAACGGTATTAATCCGCTACAGCTCCGGTCAACGGTGGTACATCAGCATAATATCGGCGCACAAAGGTGACAGAAAAGTGGTATTCGGTAGCACATCGGCTCTTTCATCGGTAGGACAACGGTATCGCAACGGGAACGCCGGTACTACATCGGTGTTGCTACGCTCAATTTTGATTTTTCAAGTGCTTTCTCGCCGGAACTCCGCCGATTTTCTCGCCCTTGTGTATTTTTTGCTCCGGTTTAGTCCCGGCAAGGTACATCGGTAGTGTGTGACAGGCCCTAACGTGTAATGCATCTGTGCAACGTAATTCGTTTTCACACTAAAGTAAGTACGCAAACATAATCGGGGCGGACCGGGAATGGAACCCACAATCATACGGTCAACATGTGAATATTCATGATTGGATCTCACTCATAAGCCATATGGATGTATAAACATGTATGTTAAAGAAAACGTGTATAATCAGATATAATGTATAATACCTAATGCTCTCAGAGAATGTACAAAATCCCTGAAATGTTCAAGCGTAGACACATTTTTTAACAATAAATATTCCCTGAAGTGAAAGTTCATCAGTTTATGCTGAGCCTGTCTCACCCCAATGTCTTTCACCCACCATCATGTCACTTATGTCGGACACAAGCGTAAAGCTTAGTTTAATATACACTTCAAGGCACACACAATCAAATTGTCAGATATACTCACTTGACGTACTGATAAGGAAAGCCAGGTGACAGAAATGTTGTTTCGTCAGGTGTTGCTGTCAGCTCCCCTCCGCATCCTTAGAAAAGAATTATCGCCAAAAATCTCAACTGACATCGGGAAATTATTGAATCCTAGAAGGGAAATTGTCGCGTTAGATCGCATTGTTGCCCTTACAAAAACAAGCAAAACCAGTCAAAATCTTGGCCATTTGTCGCATTGTCGCGCTTTCAATTCTCTTTTTTTTAATGTTACCAAAGGTCGACAACGCGACATTTTTCAAGGACAAAATATGTCGCATTGTCGCATTGTCGTGCCTTTATCACTGTTTATTTTTTAAATTTTAATAAAACTATAAAAAATTATAAAACGAAAACTGGCCATTGTCGCATTGTCGCGCTTTGGTTAATTTTGACACATTTTGCTCATTTGTGTATGGGCGATAATACGACAATGTCTCTTCTAGGATTCCACAGGTAATGCTTATATTATCACTAAGTTACTTTTCAACGCTTTTCCAAACCGACTTCTGTGAGTCCTTGGTTTCAATCGATGCTGGTTTTGACATCCACTGTTGAGCGCATTAATGAATTTTGTGGTCAAGCAATATCAATGAGACATAATCGGACTTTCACAGGAATTTTACCATCAGATTTGAATGAATTTACTTATGAAGCGTCAACGATAACCAATCTCCATTGTCATAGATCAAATTCTAAATAATACACAAAACTACAGTTGAAGAGATCACATATAGATGGTTGGTGGAGAAATGCTTGACTGTCCTGTTTCGGAACTTTCGAAATGCCATTTTTTAAACTCTACATGTACATATTTATGTGAATATAAACTGATTCGACCTTTTGCGAGGTAATTGTGACTAAATAACCTACTTGTTGTTTCAGAAAACTCAAGAAGGAAGCCTTTGAGCTGGTCACTGCCGTCGGTTTTAAACACGATAAAGATGGATCTACCAGAACTCATCACGGTGGTGAGCTTCCGCCCACACAGTCGCCCAAGAGGAGAGCCTGTAGAGTCTGTCCCTGTTAAGAAATACGACACGAACGTTCAAACTATTCTACTAAATGTTTGACAGGGGGACTGATAAATGGAGCTTCTTGGTATCAATACTGATATGCTTGTGAGTGTGGTTTCCATGAAATGATAGCGATTTCCTTGCCAAACGCTGAGAACATAATTGTGCAAGAGGAATGTTACTAAAATTGCTATTTTCAAAGACAAATTAAATCGACAATTGTACATTGTTAGAACGAAATCAATGCCGGTTTTAAATTATTATGTTTGGTCTTGACAAAACAATTCAAATTTCTTATAATTTAAAATAATAAACTAGCATTAGCGAGCAGTGGCAGTGCTTTATTAACATTCGAATACTAAACCTCATCAGTTCTTTTATATGGATAATAACATGTTATGAAGGTAACACATTATTCGGATAGACGTTAGGCATACCATCTTACCATCATTAAGCGACAGTCAATCGGTATGTGTCAACTATGTATTTTTTAGATCGACAACTAAAACTTACCAATCAACTAAAGGTTATATTATTTATAATCGTAATTTTTCATCGATGTTAGGTATTTAATCTTACCATCATAAAATGACAGACTATCGTAAGTGCAATTTGTTGATTGTTCGATAGAAGAATCCAGGACCCTCACAATAACGCTGTTGGCTTCGTTACTGGCATCAATCCTCCACCAGCAATTGAGTTGACTGCAGGTAAACAAATAATGCAATACTTGTTAGCAATAGTAACTTTGATTGGCCAGGTGTATCGTGACATTGAGCATTAGATCCCTATTTACTAGTATGAAATCTAGGTATACGGGTGGCCCAGTCATCTGAGGCGAAGCAATTCGCTGTGCAGAAGTGCGTACCTAATATCTATGATTGTGGGTTCGAATCCCGGTTCGCCTCGATTATGTTTCTAGGTTTGTCAGCACCATACCTGTGCTCGTTGGTTTCACCAAAGTGGTAAATGTCTGAGATCTGCATCACTTCAAGGCTTCCTCACACATCAAACTGACAGGCCTTGATATAACTGGAGTACTGTTCAAAGCGGCGTTAACCCCTACTCACTCACACTAGACAATGAAATCTGATTACATGTATACAAAGCAATAATCCTTCTCACACACGGTACGACCATATATCTGAGACTCCGTTTTACTGTACAAATAATGCTTGTTGTCTTATATTGAATGACACAACCCTAAGCTGTGGCAATCTAAACATATTGGCATTATTTTTTTATTATTAATATTATTATCATCATCATCTAATAAGGACCCTTGATAAGGGCCCTCTCTGGCACGCAAAACTTAACTTAACTTAATAAAACAATACTCAGTGAACGTTGTAAACATTTTAAGAAGTATATAATTTGTTCTTTCAAACTTTGCATCTGCAGTTGCGATAGGTTAAAATGTTTCAAATTAGCTTATTTTAGAGGTTTGCCGGAAGTATTCTTCTCTTATTTGATCATAAAAGTGAACATGTCTAATGTGATTTTCGTAGACGGTGCTGGAAATTTAAAGCGTCTGGAGAAGACAAATCATCTAGGGTCTGCGACGTGTTATTGGTACAGGTAGCTCCGATTGTCTCTTCGGACATTTTGCCATACCCAGAAAAAAATCTTTTTCATAACGTTTGATATGTTTTCCAGCCCGCAAAGGGTCCTTATCATGACCAGTAATTTGATTTCACTTCGTTTCTTAATACTTGTGTGCCACAGAATCAACTTGTATTCTGTTGGCATCTTTACAACAATACACTCTTACCTCGGATAGTTGTTATAGGGGTAGCCGGGGGAACTGACATTGGTGGGTGATCTTGTGGTAATTATTTCCACATTGCATGAGTCTGAAAGTACAGTATATTATGATAACGGATAAGTGATTAGGCAGAGTAGCATATGTCCTCATTAGTAATATCTATATCAAATAAAATATATATTTATGTAATAATTATATGTTAAGATATAGGGATAAATAAATTACGTCGTAGTGACGTGGCTGAGTTAATAAAAGTCTTCATCAGTGAAACCGACAGCGTCATGTATATCCCCAATACACTGGGATACAAAACTCCTTCTGTAAGTAGTTAAATGAACTAAAATGTATTAATGTGTTTTACACGTGTATACAGAAATTACAAATTTTAGCCTGTTCTATAACCTGTCTCGAGAAAAAACTAATTTCTGTTTCTCTGTTGACAATTTTTCTTTTGATGATCATCCCCCATTTATTACATAGTGACACTAACAACATCATGGAATTATAAAATATAACGACATTTTGTTTCTAAAATAGACAGCGACAGCAAACAATGATATGTTGGTGACTAATGAAAAAAACGCGTCGATAGTGGTAGCTATCATATTTCAATGTGCAAACAAAACAACGCCTACCTGATCTTGAGAACAAAAGTAAACAGACAGCTGCTGAGCAGAAAACACTTATCCTCATGATTCAGTCACACTTGGATGTAGTCCTCCTTGTTTGTAGGAACACTTCCCTTATTATATCAATATATATGTATGAAATCTACTGGTATTGTGAAGGGTATGAAGGCTAAGCTTTACTGCTGCTGTGGTGACGGTATGTCCTGTGACTGGGATAGGGAAATATGGCCCGTTATCACCTCACATGAACAATGATCAAGACCCACTGTGGACAAAGTACGCTGCGTTTTGAAGCTATCATATTCACTGACTAGGAACCAACGTTTTACTACCTTATGGGTGAGTGGCGGGTGCTACCTGTACGGCAGAGCATGCTTACCCTTTTGCGAAAACCTGGTCTCATGACTGATTTTCAGTGATGAATTCATATAATTTGTCACTGCTATTTTGCATTTTGTGCCTAATGGGGTTTGTTTCGATAAATAATACTAAACTACTGGTCTTTTCTGGCGTTGACGTTTTACAGTTACATCATTATAACTGAAAGATCTGTTGCAGACGCAAAGCCTAATTTGAGCATTTATAAAACAAAATAACTGTCGGTACAAAAGCAAAATTAAACTTCTTCATTAACATTTTATTTGAGTTATGCAAAATATGTTTTCATCTGGGGCAGGAAAACCTTTCCTTTTAACAAACACATGGTATCATCACTATCTGATTCATAAACACATGCTCATAATTTTGTCAGAATCGTACAATGTATATGCTTACGAACAGGGTTTAGTCACTTTTATTCATTTCAAAAACTCCGTAACAACCAATTGGAACAATTGACAAAACAAGCATTTCTACTTGCCATGCAACAATCTAATACACTGTAAACTATTTTTGTTTTTTGTTTTTAAAATGAATAGGGAATCGTCCGTTCATTGTTCGATTAGTAGCTGTTCTAGGATCTAGGATCGACTCACAAGAACGCAACAATGAAATTGATCGGACCAGGCTGACGCTATGTTGTCACCCTTTGTAAACAATTGTGAAATAAATACACTTTACCGTCAACGACTTAAGATACTTTCACAACCGTTAGTCACTGATAGAGTCGCTGGCTCTAATTCCAGGCTCGTGATTGACTACTCCATGCTGATGACCTAAGGTCAGATTATGACGGACTACTTTCCTGATCGCAAGTCATTGATAAAAAAAAGATAAAATTGATAAAATTAGATGCATCGTACATTTCGCTATTTTCTTACACGGTGTTAATCATTTCTGTATGTTTAGAAATAAAATATCGGATATTTACCTTAGGTTTTTAATTTAAAGAATATCATATTAGTGACCACGGTCAGATATCTCTGTTTTTCATCAAATCACCAATGATAATTCTAAAACGTCCCCCATAAGACAAGAATCATTCAGAATGTTTTGGAAAGCCGCAGTGTATTTTCCGCCATATTGGTGTTGTTTCAATACGTATATCTGACGAGCGAAAGTAGTCTCTATATATACTATGCAACTACGTATACTATGCAATAACTATATCATATTGCAATGTCGAATAGGCTTGGTAGGCTTGCATACTATATGGAATATTTTGCTCAAAAGAGAGCAAGGCGGTTTACTTTGAAATCTGCAGGACCGCATTCCACTGCCTCGACCAAGGCAGTCGGTGATTAATAGCTGGTGATTGTTACCAGATGACTCTCGTTTGACCCGCAGGCGACCTGCTACGCTTTGAAAAACAATTAAAAGCTTGGTTATAAGCATAGGGACTAGACCTTTTTTTATTACTTTATCATAATGCCAATTTACTAATACAAACTAAATTCAATTTTGTGCATCTTGTTATGTCAATTAAAAACTGTATTAACGACGACAATGGTAGAGATAATCTTCATATATCTCCATGCATCTCTCGTTTAATATGAAATAATAATCAAACGTTTATTTGTAATAATATAAAGGGATAATAATGACAATAATAAACCTCTTGATTTATCATATGTTTTATTTTCAGTTGAAAATACAATGTATCTTAAGTTAGCGATATTATATTAAAAAATGAACGCTTAGTCAGGACTCAAAGAATACTTCTACTTGTTTTTAATTTTTAGAACATAACTTGATTCAAAACCTTTGAAAATAATAAAAAAATGTTTTCGCTAAATACACTACTGATGGGTATCTGAGCCATCTTATCGTAGGAAATCAACAACTTTTGCAAACTATCAGGCATAAATTTACATTTCAAACATAGTGTGTGTGTGTGTGTGTGTGTGTGTGTTGGGGGGGGGGGGGGGGGGGGGGGGAGGGGGTCATGTGGTTGCAAATGTATTTCTTACCGAGGTCTTCATTGAACCAATTTATTGTTACACTAAATTACCCAGTCATACATTGCTTATTACATGCTGTTGCAGCAATGGATGATCGTTAAATAGACGTCATCAGAATTAACAACAGTTCTTTCAATTTTCAATTTCATAAAACACAAACTCGGTACACTTTCTTTTGCTCTTCGGTGTATCATAATTAAAAGTATATTACTAATCCCAAAGTGAAGTAGTCCTCTGCACTTTACATTTAATGAGGAAATACTTGAACATATTAACTTTTTGAACATTCCAACAACTCATTATCAACCTGATTCAAGTTGACTGCAGACTCCATTCATGCTTCAATCACTGAAAATAATAAATATTGAACTGTTACAAACTGTGCTTTTCATCAACACTTGGAACATATACAATCTTTTGCTTGGACTTTCCTGCTTTTGATTTCGTGGAAGTTCAATCAAGAGTCTACGTTAAGTTTGTTAAGATATCTAATAATATTCTTTCAGCCAATACAAAATCACGGAGTTCTGTATCTGCAGCTTAGTGTTATCGTTTGCCGTTTAGCTTTGGTAGTTAAAAGACAGGGCAACTAGCAGTAATTTAATGACCCATTAGGCAAGGGGTTAACACTCACATCAATTTGGTGATTTTCAGTATTCATGAAGAACATTTCATGTAAGACCAACCTTGTGGTGGGATAGAGGGAATTATGATCATATGCTTTCTAAGTATTTTATGATATCTATAAATTCTCATATTTCTAAATGACTCAGATAGGTACCATAATACATTTTCGGTAATAAAAGCACAGCTGATATTCCAAGACAATGGTAGTAAGCAAATAAGTAAGTGAGTGGTTTAATGACACTTTCAACAATATTTCAATTATGTCACATAAATCACGAGGTGTCAGCTTTCTTGTTGGGGAGGAAGAGCCTAAGCTGGCGCAAGGGGTAAAAGTATACCACATGAAATCCATGAGCAGGGCATATATACTGACAAACCAAGGATAAAAAAAATAGATATAAAAGATGTTTCCATATTATTAAATCAAATTATGAACATTAACATTTATTGTTTGAAATATACATTTCCTCGTAAGTAAATATATAAATGTGCGTCATGAGAAGAAATAAGACTACGGCATATACTTTGAGTCAACAAACTATCATTTATTAACACCAAACGAAAGGCACACTGGTTCTAGAGAAGGATTAAAGATTATGACCTAATGTCACAATTCCAGATATCCCTTATTGTGTTAGTCACTGTCTCTGACAGAGGTGGCGTTCCCACACACATTTGTGACTGAAAAACAGACTCAGAGTTTCACCTCCACAAACATAAACCATACGCACATTCGTTGCAATAATTGAGCCACTCCCACACGGATTTATGATACCATTTGACAGTAAAACATATGCGTAGGATGCCAACATAAACGTGCTGCCCTGGCCGTCTAGAACTCGTTCTAGCGGTAGTATATATATAACAACTAAAGATCTCGACGGCCAATATATATATATAAATTATATACTCCTGACATTTTGAGAAAATAATCGAAATAACGTACTACAAATCGACATTTCAAGTTTTTGAATTAGACTTGAAATAAAGAGAAAATATACGTTAGCTCGAGAATTAATTGGAATAACGAGAAAATAATTAGAGTAATGAGAAAGAACTCGCAATTTCGAGAATAAAATTGAAATCACGAGAAGTGGCACCATTACGCTTTCTTACGTCACTGCGAAAATATAACGTCGTGTTGAAATGTGTTTCCAAGGGTTTGGGATGATAATGCAAGATACGCTCAAGTTTTCGAGAGCACCTAGTGTCCTCACTATTTTATAGTGATTCAGAAACAATGCTATATTGAATTGGACTCTGCTTTCAGAAGAGATTTCTTATCATTATGAAAACAGCTTTGGTGTTTTTATTATCAACGTTTACTGTGGAATCATGAAACACGATGGTACATGACTGCGTCCTTGTATTCAAGATTAACAGTGAAACGCTGAGACGTTCGAGTAGTCATATGATAATGTTATGTCTCTAGTCAAATAACAAGTGTGCCTTCGTTTGACTGCTGACCCCGCGACAGTCAACCACCAAAGACTACAAAGGTTAAATACAATATCCGCCGAAGCATTCCAATGGAATGGAAAAGACAAAATATGTAAATCAGTGATGTTCCCGAAAAGGGGTAAAAAATCAACAACAAAAAATATCTGTTACCTGGCGCCGCACTGCAGCCCGTCCGCCGAGCAACGACAGTTTTTAATTTCATCTGCTATGTGCAGAGTTCCTGCTACATACAGGTAAAGAAATGTGCCCTCTTTGCAACAAAGTAGTGCCTCGGCCGAAACATTGTATTGTAGTTGACCCAGTTTCCCAGGACATCGACCCAGTTCAACCCACTTGTCTGGTCTTAATTATACCCCGAATCAAATTCAAGGACAAAATAGCTGTGAAAATTATAAGAATGGATCGTTGAAACTTAGTATTAACGCCAGATTTTCGCCCCACCGCCAGCACCCGCCACTCACACAATTTTGCTTAAAAAAGAAGGTGTGTGATGCCCGGGCCGCACAGAAGCACCCCCGCGCCATGTTGTGAGCGATGGTAACCGAGGGTAAATATTAACTTGTCGTTGAAGTATAGGATCTTTAAATCATAGCAAAGGAGTGTCTGAGCCCGACATACCAGCTATTGCGAAATGCGTATTCACCGTGCGTGTTGGGGCTACATACAATGATGTCCCACACACCCGGGACATATCCCGATGAACATGTTGCAATCGCGGCGGAGTTTTTTCGCCTATTTCCAGTAGATGCGGAAACAAGGTTTCCCAAGATATTTTGCTAATCCACATTATTTGATTTACAAATTTTTACTTCATGATATTAATATTGTATTTAACCTTCATAAGAAGATACATTTGAAGATACAACCCCGTTTAAATCCGACAATTATATTTATAGATAAACCTTTGATAGGCATTAAGAAGCTGGTTGGAGACAATATATGAATCATTTTATGGACCTCAAAAGCAACACCAAATATTCCTTAGTCATAAGAAGCAGAGTCCAGTGTGCGATTCCGACAATATCATAAGAATGTATTTCTGAATCACTATCATATAGTGGTGGGCCAAGGTGCTCGCGGAAAGGTGGGCGCGCCCTGCCCCACCGGTGGCACCCGTCACAAACACATGTTAGGGCAAAAATGATTCATATGCGTACAGAAAAGATCAGCAAGACGGGGAACAATGAGTAATGAAAACAGAGCTGTTACAGCTGTCGAGTTTACCACATTGTAGGACAGAGGGTTGTGCTCTCACGGCTGTTTGATAGACGACACTTAGATTCGAATCACTCCATGTTGCACGAAACAACTGCACACAGTTTTAACAAGAAATAACGGAATATCAACTATGGCCATCATTTTGAACAGTGGCTTTGAAATCAAGTATCATCCATCAAGTATATATCGATATATTAAGAACAAGCAAATAGTCGACGAAGTCATCTATATCACCCGCCCATTTTAACAGGCTATGGTCCCAAACCAGGTAACTGGCCCAACATTTCTCTTAGCCCATGTCAAAATAGCTGCAATGGAAATCCTAAAATAAAAATTTCTAAAACTCCTTAATATCAAATGGCACCAGTTCATTATGTGCTTTATATACAGACATGCAATGTTTGGCAAGGAAATATTTAACAGTTTATTTGTTATTCTCCATAAGTGAGCCCACCCTATATTAAAACTTAAATCCAACTTGTTGCCATGGAAACATAACAAATTTTTTTTTTTATAATTCCTAAATAGCAAAAGGCACCAGATCAGTATGTGCCTGGTAGACATGCAAAGTTTTGTAAGAATGTATTTAACAGTTTTTGAGTTATGCTCCGGAAATGAACACCACCCTTATATAACCTAGTCCAACTTGTTGCCATGGAAACGTAAAAAATAAAAATGTCTAAAACGAAAACAATTTTTTTAATAAAATTCCTTAATAGCAAAATAAACTCGTTCAGCATGAGTCTGATAGACATGCAAAGATTCGTAGAGAAATATTTATCGGTTTCTGAGTTATGCTCCGGAAACGATTTCGGGACACCCGCACGCACGCACATGCGGACGGACGGAAGCCATTTCAATATCCCCCGCCAACTTCGTTGGGGCGGGGGGTAATTAAAGCCAATCGAATGCGGATAACATACCGTAGAACGACATTACTTCAAGGGTTTGTTGTACCTAAGAGTTAACCAAGTAACCTAATAATGATGCAGTGTATTCAATTGAAAATATTAGATCGATATCTCACTCGCGGTAAATAACGACATTTTGTTGCGTCTGTCGTGTTGACAAAATAATATCAATATAAGATCATGGAATATCACTACGAAAATACTTAATAAATAAAATAATTGTATTTCAAATAATATGATGTTTATCTTTACTCATTATCTGCGCCACTAAGGAAAATGTCAATTGTGTCACTCGGTGACCCCTCTGCGTACAGTATCGTAAAGCTCAGCAATATCCAAGACAATAGTCATCATCTAATGGCGACAAATAGTTAGCTTTTAGTCTTATCTGATTAATCACTTAATGATAAAAAAGATCATGCCGAGACCATGAAATAACACCGTTTATTGCTATGACGAGATAGAACTACGTTTCCGTTTTCTAGCAATTTGCGGATCGCTCAAACGCCCCTTACCTGTGACCTGAGCAAATAAACGTGGTTGTCAATTGATATCGCACCCCTTACGTCACAACCTGTCCTTTTTATACGGAGCGCACCCGAGCTTGTAGGATGTACAGCTAGCTGGCGTTGGGATTAATACAGATGTTGGGGATGTACAAAACTGTAGCCGTCCTTCTCGGTATCCTGTCGTCATTACTAGCCGCAAGTACAGGTAAATTTGCAGGTATTTGTGTATGTAGAGAGTGACACTACCTTGCCAAGAACAGACGTTTATGTTATAGAAAATCGTTATTCTGTGTGACTAAGATAGATCCTTATATTGAGATAACCTGAAATTGGTACCGTCCAGATAACATGATTTCCCTGTTCAAACGCACTCAGTAGCAGTACACAGGTGTGTATATGTAAATGTCGATGTGTAAAATGACTGAACATTTCATTTGAGACCAGATGTTAGCGAAAAGTTGACTATATCCTGCCCACCGGAGATACCCTTCACATACACGTACAAAGGAATCGATAATTGATCAATGACTCAGCAAACTGCTTGTCACGTTTTATCTGTGTACGCAGAATTCTTACTGGAGTAAAACAAGGTCAACATTTCCTTCCCTGTAATTTCCTCGCTCATTGGTATTTGAAAAACCATAGGTTTAGAGAGTGTGAACAGAACACCAGGGTTTCCATGGAGAATGAGAAGTGAAAGTGTGGAAGGAGGATGTATAGCAAGGGCCCTTTTCGGCCCACAGGATCCACATAATTTTCATAAAATACAAAAAAAGAAACAGTACAAACGCATATGTATAAGTTAAAAACCGTCAACTTGGGCCACAGACTTGCTAATTATTTAGACATTTCCAGTGGGTCAAAAATGGTCCCTTGTCCTATCCCGTCCTTTATATACCAGCAAAGGGTTAACAAGGATCGCCCCAAGCCCCACTAAATGACTGCAATTTTATTTTAATATAACAATATAATAACTAATCACATATAAATGGTTACTTATCTCCGGTTGTACTAAGTTCATGTACAAACATAAGCGACAAAACTCATTACATGACCATACGAAATGTCTCTTGTACGATTCCGTCAATATCATGATCATAAGCTTGTGTTTTATTCCTTTGGAAATATCAGCCATTTCAAATGCATGTATATATGTGTAATTAAATATCTTTACAGACAGATGTTTCGAGGAAATCGCTCTTACCGGCGATGCTGTCAACATAACATCGCCCGGATATCCAAACCACTATGGCGCGTAAGCATCAAATGTTTAGATCATATGTTTCTACCTCGTTTGTCAGACACCTCAGCTGTCGGACAGGTAGGTCAACATGAACGGGCAGTGCAGATAAGCTTAGTTACAAATGATCAACCCAGAATCATTTCAAACTTTTCTAAAATATAACGGCATGTTTAGAAATATATTTTAGTCATGTTTAACACATTCAGATGGAAATATATGTATACATTTTTAATAAAGCTGACTATAAATAAATAATTTTTAACTAAACGTACATGAACGATAAAAATAATTCAGTGGTTAAAATATTAAGAGAATAATCAACAAGTAAAAAAAAAAATCATAATATTTAATGTTTGTTCTTACAAATGTATATCAAATATGTTTTCATTCGATCAAAGAGGTTGTATTTACCAAAGAGCCTGCTCGTGGACTTCTGACTCCACTCAAGAAATTGTGTTAAAATTGTGTCCTGTAAATATTGACAATGTAATTTTTCTTTTACATATCTGACTTGTCTAATAAAAACACTACACCGAATCGCACCATATTTTTCACAACTTAAATAATATTTAACAATTGACAATTATGACACGTGCCACCACTTACTTTGTTTATACCTTTTGAGTTTGAGAATCAGTTTCCTGTAGTATTAAACATATACTTGGGTTGTCGTCACATTTTTTCGGGTATTTTGTTAAAGGTGAGTACTCCTAGTTTTGTTGTTGTCATGAAATCTTTGATTAAAAACAATTCACTTCTCATGTTAAAAACAGTGCTGACATCCAAATACTATCTTTTTTTCAATCTTCACACTGTTCACAATAGTGACCTGCTTTGTTTTGAGATCGTTAATCTCCAGGTACTGATCCGTCGAATGTGCTTTTATATACGGTGATCGGTCGACCACTATTTTCTCATTCTTAACTCAATATTCGACCAATCAGGTTTACACCCCCACTGGGTTAGTTCTTTAGTATGTATTGTGTTTCTGATGCAATATGAGATGTTCTGTTAACTTGGAGACAATCAATAGGGTGACAACATGTTCATAGAAAGGCCTTAGGCAGAGTTAAGACATTTCCATCATGAACACTGCAGAGACACTACATCTGTTATCATCCATGTAACTCCAAGTGGAATAGTCATTTCTTGTCCAATAAACTAACAATGGCTAGATAACTGTCGCACATACTATCCGTAACTAACATATCCGTTAATGCAAATATATATTCTATATCACGATGTCATATGGATCAGATGCATGGTGTTTCTTGAGTCCTAGGCAATTCACTTCGTCCAATGTACGACTGTAAACTATTTCTTTGTGTCAAACTCAAACACAATGCTTTATGAAGAATTTATGCGAGCACCATTTGAAATATTAGTCTATATTAGATCTCTTAAGTACTGATAAAAGATCCCTCCTCGCCGTATCTGGAAACACGGTGTAAGCTGTATTTTTGTCAACTTGTTCTTTTGTTACTGAGCAGTCTAATGTCTTTATCTGACACATCCGAACACAGGCAGAGTCACTGTTGTCACAAAATAACAGAGGGCCCGTCTTATCTATGTTAATGTCTTCGTCGAGGACGGCGAGGTCAAGCTGTTCTAACCCTCGATGTCCCAACACAGCCAGCTTGATCCACTATGACGTTAAGTCGTATCACTTAAAGTCAGAATACAGTTTAGATTAAACATATTTATTCAACAATATGAAAAGGATTGGGCACAAGTTATCGCATCTTAGAACGCCCTCTTCCATAGATTTACATGTATGCCTATTTACAATTAATAAATTAAATGACAGAAAGGAAAGGAAAGAAATAGAGAAACGTATGTACATTCACACTGCTCACTCAAACCTTTTTGTATGTATGTATGTACATTCCTAAAAATGCTTTCTTTCCCATGATTAAGTAAAATTGTATTGCCGACTAGCATCAGGTCAATATTTACATCACAAGTATCTTTTACAATTAACAATAGTGAAAGCATCTAGCTGATTTAAATAAAGGACATTCAATAAAAAAAATGATGTGAATTTTCACATGGGCTGCCACATCGGTATCTTTTATCTTCGTTTAAACCTTTTCTAAATAAGTCATTTTTTTAATTCACTATCACCATGTCTTAATTTTGTATGTATTGTGTTAATTGTCCTTAGACCATAAGAGAAATATGATGGAACTGTAGATTCATCACTTCTTAAACTGGATTTAAATCGAGGGAAGGTTTCAATATCCCTTTGCTGAATGTATTCCACAATTTAATAGCGCATGGTATAGACAATGATTCAGATAACGTTGTACGTAATATACGCATAGTTGTATTGTGAGCAGTTTTAAGGTTGTGTGTTACGTTTGTCCCGACAGAGTGAGGTACTAGAGCTTTAAGGTATGAAGGTGTCATATTGTTATATGTTTTATAAAGTAAACATAAGTTACGTTTTCTCCTACGCTCTGATAAGGGCTCCCAGGAAGTTTCGAAATATATGTTTTTGACGGAAGTATAGCTAGGTAAACCAATTACATTTCTTGCTGCTTCCAGTTTGAGCCTTTCTAATCTGTCACTCTGCTCTTTGGTACAACCAAAGTTGATTGAATAAGGTTGTTTAATCTATCATATTTACCTCTTCCTTAACAGCATATATCTCCAGTAAATGATGATTTAGTTGATGAATGTGTTTTCACTGATACATACGTGCCCCTATAATCACTAATCACATTATGAAAACCAATCACTCCAGATTATCTTCACTTACAATTATCGGATCTAGTAAAGTACTCGTTGTTTTAGAAATCTGTGTGGGTTCACTTATCAAATTGCGCAATTCTATCTGTCTAACAAATCATTAACATGAAGTGTTTACGCAGAAGTTTTCAAGATTTTCATTAATATCCCCCCCAACAGTCACTAAATTGCATGTAATATCGAACGCGTTTTCAATTATGTAGTCAAGGCGATTCCAGAAATAATTGTTATTATACTCTGGTCTGTACACAAGTACACAACACACAGAATTTAGGGGTTTTGTGGTAGAAATAGCTGTATCCATATTGTTTCATTAAGAACATTTTCTAATACATTCCATCTTTTATACGTTAACGTTTCATTCATGTACATTGACTATGACACCTCCAGCCTCCAGCCTCCAGCTCCCCCCCTCCCCCCCCCCCCCTCCCCCCCCCCACACACACACAATATCATGGCAGGTGTGCCATCGTAAGGCATCCTCTAGGTGAGTTTCAGTGAAACAAACGTCTTGAAAGTTGAACAATACTCACTTAGAAAATTTAACTTATTGCGTACACTTCTTGTGTTGAGGTGAAATATTGACACAGATTTCTCGTGCTGGTCATTTTCGCTGTTCAGCAGGCCCGGATGGAGCTCCACGTCCCCGACAAGCTGTTGATAAAACAATAGCAATAAAACAATGTTCGTATAACCTGCATGCGTTTGAAAAATTCGGAAACATAGAATAAATGCACATGCTTTCCATTCGGAGATTGGTATAACACCCATTGTGCGTAATTGGTTCAAAAGCGTTTTTGATCGAATTTGCTTTACAAATAGACTATTAATAGAATTGTAGCTAGCTTTGCTAGTATAGGATCGCGATTTAACATGAAAAACCCCAATCGCCACACGAGTTGTACAATGTAATGGCAGATCATTTTTGAAGTAGGTGATTTTTGTGACATAACTGACGGGTGGTATAATTGTCATGTGAACTGGCATATACAAGGGTATATAAAATGTACACGTGGAAAATGATAAAATGGTTGCGTGAGCAGAAACAAAGATACACCCTAGTGTTGCTTGATGATTATAGTTTGTGCATGATGATGGTACAAAGGAACAATACAACTAATATACACGATGGTGCTAATTCACACAGGTGTAATACACCATACGGTATGTAGTCGTGGCGTAGATGGAGATACCAGTGTTATAAGTACAAAATATTCCTTACTAGCTGTACATGTTTGAGATTGGGTTTATATAATATTAACGAGTGTGATTCATATGCACATCAAATGTATGATTCAAATATGAGTTTGTCAGTGAAGAGCCTTGGGCTTTCAATATCATATACAGTAGAATTCAAACCATATACTCTAAGTGACTTGTCAATTGTATTTGATTAGGTCTGATTCATAATCAATGACATGAGTTGTACACTCTGGCTGTTCACATATTTGAATCCTGCCGTCATATGTCCACGCTGCGTGGATCTTCTTCTGTGTCACGAGCCTTCTTAGATAATTTGCTTCTGTAGTGTGTCAGGTCCTCGTTGAGATAGACAGATTGTTTCGTATGTTTGAGTAATTTTCGATTTCTCATGACCTTATTTCTGTCCTAGTTATTTCACAATTATCTGTCTCTTGGTCCCTGTATTCTTCTCTCCCACCCGATGACATCAGTCGATGCCACTAATGCTGATATTTGGATGGACGTCTTTCAACACGTCCAGGATGACGTCCTCGACATTTTCATAGCGGGTCTCAACACCACTTATGCTGATTGATTTTCTTTCGGTGTATTGCTCGAGATCGTCAGTTCTCTTATCTTTGATATGTCACTGACAATTTCTGTGGCAACAAGCATGAAGGACTGTTGGAATTTATCATGAACCTGAGGTAAGATTAGAGCATTTGCCAACTTAGTGGTTATCACATCTATCGATACACGGATCAAATTAGTGCTGACGGATAGGGTTGATCTTTCATACCTGGTATTGTTGATGTTGAGTCTTCATGACTTGTCTTCATGAATTCAGTTCAGGTTCACAGCCAGTTGTCAACAACGATTAACCTTCTTCAAGAGAGATGTGTACAATCATTTACATTAGTACCTCTTCCATGTAGCATGCAGTAATTTGCATTATAAATACCATGGGTATTAATCGTGTTGTCTGAAACCTCATACCACTGTTATGGTAAAATGCCAATATCATCTACTAGGTCCAAGAAACTTACACATCCTTTGTTAAAGTCCCGAAGTATAAATATAAATGCCAATGCCAATATCATCTACTAGGTCCAAGAAACTTACACATCCTTTGTTAAAGTCCCGAAGTATAAATATAAAATCAGTTTGGTGGTTTTTATGAATTTGAAACAGAAGCGCACCTAAAAACTTTATTGCATCGACTTGTCTTGATGAATTCTCTGGTGGTACATGTCACATCACAAAACAACAATCTGTTCAAGTTTAAACTTAAGCCATAAAGTATCTTCTGGTGAGTTATCTAAAGTCTCCACACTAAACCCTTCTTGTAAAGAAGCTCCTACTGATCATGAATAAGTACACCTCCAGGTCCACATTTAGCATTTATAACATGGAGCAAAGTTCTATTGTGGTCATACCAAGTATAACCATTAATTATTAGTTTATTGTCCGCCTTAAGATGTGTCACATAATATCGAAGTTCAGCAAATGTAAACAAGTTCCACGTCACACATGCATGTCTGTAAATGGGTCAGTGGACCAGCGGCAGTGTTCTATATCCCGCATGTACCATAACGACGGCGTTGATTGGTTCTCCTATCTTGACTTGTCTGTTCTTGTGCTCGGCCGCCGACCACTTCTGTCCCTGTCTCTGTTTGCGTGTCTTCTCAGCATCTTGTGATCTGTGTTGATAAACATTCCCATGTGGGAACACATGACATAACAAACTTCAACAACACTGTTTTCTTGTGTTTTCTAATGTAAACCCGAACCCTACACTGAATGTATGTCTACCATGACACTTTTCGAAAGGTTTATCTATTATATGGTCTCTGGTTTACTGAATCCTTGCATACTACCTTGAACAAACAACTTTCGAAAGACCAGCCACTACCCAGCTCCACTCAACCTCCCCACCCCACTTCCCAATCTTGTCGGGAAGAGTTATCTTATCGGTACATGATTAACTGTCTGTTGTACCGCGAGGTTTGATGTGGGCTCAGCGTCGAAGGATTTTGAATTATGTCCGTCACTAGCAACATGCATCCTCAAAGTATATTAACGTTCTGCAATGTCAGTGTAATTCAAATAGCCCAGTGATGCATGCAGGGCTAGTCGACTATCAATCTGGCACAGCTACCTTACAATCCTCTGTGTCACAACTGTCGTGTAACTCTGTCTTGCGGCAACAATTATTTGTAAGACTGACACATATGGTATGTTTATTATTAACTGTCTTAACATAAATAACTAGACTTTCATTACAAATAATGAGCCATCGAAGCTGTACATGTCTTGTATGATTTTCAGTAACGAATTTCCAGTTACTGTTGAGTTACCTTAGTTAAAATACAGCTTCAAATTTATTATTTTAAATAACTCAATAAATACATGAAATATATGCAACACAAATATGCTGTACGGAAATGTCACGCAGTACATTCATAACATACAAGAATCTTTAACTTCGTGCTCAATATCCATCCTACATTTGAATTAGCTCTTATATTCGTACAGCAGATTGTGCGATTTGATCGTTGTATACAGTACATTAGTAATGCACGTGCATAGAAATAATGCATGAGCTTAAACTTCAGCATTGAAGAAAGTGTGTCAGTAAATTGTCAATTCGTTACAGATAAGCTGCAGTTGAAACAATAGAGTGACGTCATAGTTGTTACACAGTTTGTGAATATTTGATAATACCAAGTAAGTTTTACTGGACGATCCATTGGTTGTTGTTAGATCCTTAAATCGACTAAAGACCAATAAAATCAAATAATTACTCCATTCAATAGAGTTAAGACCTTGTTGTAGTGCAAACATCGTGACACTTTACAGGTTGAGGGCATTACTAATGGACAAAGTATTATGTTGATAAGCATTACAACATTCGCCGCCCACACGACTATGAACTTCGTGTTGTAAATGAGAGTAGCACACCTTGAACCAAGTGGACAGTCGTTAACTTATGTAAGCCCTTGTCGCGAATCCCTGTTCTGTGTACTTGATCAGCTGCTGTTAGTTTAACGGTAACGACAACAAAGACCATTTGTCATTTGATTCAAAATGGCAATATTTAATGTGATGGCAGTGGTCAATATCAAATTAAAAAATACAGCGGTATTAGCAAAAATCAGTGATAATAAAGCGAATCAGGGATGATGCTCACATAAAAGCTAGTCCCGAAGCGTTGAAATGCGGGCGATATCTAAACATGCTCGATGTATATAGTCTAACGTGCTACACGTTGCCCTCAACACTCAAGCGACATTAGAAGATAACAGACTATTCTGCATGAGTCCAAGGTATATCATAAGTTTACATATCACACAATCACCTAAATATAGTAACTTCCTAACGACTGCGTACATTAAATAGTACTACATTCCTGAAGACTAATCGCTGCCCAAATACATTGCAATGAGCTTCCACCGAATGTCAACAGCAACAATGTTACACAGTTAAAATCATTCATTGTTCAACAATAAAATACACTGCCATATAACAATATATGAAGGCAATGACAAGGAAGCTTTAAAATGCAAAGAGAATGGCCAATGTCCGTTTTCCAAGGTAAAACATTTCCATTAGTGATGTTGAGTTATCATACTATAATTTATTTTTAAGCAACTAACAGTCATAATGCCTTACATGATGTGCAACCATTTCAATAATATTGACAACATGATTATTTCAGTGACTTAACATGCGGCTGGAAGATAAACGCGTCGTCACCAGATCGTCGAGTAGGCGTTCATACGGCAAACTTGAACTTGGAATCGTCAGCTGATTGTCTTTCCTTCTACGATGGTAAGCACAACATTTGAAAATATTTTAACAATACACCCTGATTTGACACCTATGATTGAGATCGTAAGATAGAAATAATAACAATAGCAGAACTCTAATGCATTATCCCAAAGAAAATATAATGCTCTAGATTTGTAAATTCTTGATGGACATAGGATATATAACGACGGCCTGTAACCCTCGAGCCTTTGTCTTGCGAACTAGAGGTTGATAGCATAAGCAGTGATCAGTATATGATATCTCACTATCAGCACACGATCCTCACTGTAGTTGGCTCTCATAAGCATGGTCCTTGGTCCTTATTCTGATCGAAATCCCCTTCGGTGTCTAAGTTGGTGATTGCTGACTTTGTGCGCTGGTGATTAGGCGCCTCACTCTGGCAGTGTGGACTTAACTCTGGACGGGACTCAACCCCCAAACAGTACTAGAATTTGTACTTTACTAGCAAAGTGTTATTCCAAAATTAACATTCGTTATATCTGACCATTTTCTAAAATGGTATTGTGTGTCAAAAGATGTGTGTATGCGTGTGATTGTCTGACAGAATCGGTCATCTTTTCATGTTATCATTGAGATATTTTTGTCACCAGGACCAGACAATTCATCAAGATCCCTGTTCCAATTTTGTGGCACAAACACAGACAGAGGCACAGGCAGTTTCCTCAGTAGCAGAGATAGCATGTACATACAGTTTACCTCTGATTCCTCCGTGAATGCAGGAGGGTTTCGAATCGTCGTCATTGACTCTGAAAGTGAGTATACTGTCATGCGACACTATATTCGGTTCACGAATTCTATCCAAAAGATAAAAATGCCACAATAAGAAAATGAAATATAAATAAATAAAATGTATTTTCTTTGCCTCGACGCTTTTTAGGTGGTTGAGAAGAATGTAGAAAAATAATATTATAAATCATGAGAAAATTATGTTATATATCATGTAGTTTCGATCACGAACCTTGATACAACTTAAGTTTGTTTATCCGATATTTATAGTAACTTAGTAGTTATTTAGGTATTGATTATGATCTTCGACTTTGTGAAATATGTATTCCTGGCTTCACTGGCGATGAAATACATACCTTACTTAAATGTGCTACATATTTAGATTTTGAGCCTTATGTTCATCCCCGATATATATAATAACAGGAAGAGTGTCATGTCATAAAGAGGTCTATTGAATTGTATTTGTGTATGAATGTAGCCAAATAACTGAAAAAGGCCATAAGTATACGATTATTAAAATTGTCACTGTCCAATCAATAATGATCACAATTGCGCTTGCCTCCTATGTATATCACTCATCTCTTTCATATTTACATGGGCCTATTACCTCCAAAGTTAAATATTAGTTTAGTAAATACAAGATTTATTTCCTTGTCTAAACCGACTCACGCAAACAACTTTATTTAGTTTTTTAACACAAAATGCTCCTCAATGCTTATTTCATTTTTAAATACTTTTCAAAGGGTAAGAAAAATACGTACAGCATAAAATGTCGTTTTAGACGTACATGGATATTTATTGCAGTACAATAGAATTTTACTTTCGTTATATAGCACACCCGTTTCAAAGTCAATGTCTTTGTGATCTTTTTAGCTTTACGAACAGCAATGCCTCGTAATATTGAAACCTAAAACATGTTTTCCTTTGGTGTCCACCCAATCTACCTTTATGTTGAAAACTCTTGTCTTTGCAGAATGTGGCGGAACGCTGACAGCAACATCAGAAGTGGCGAATCTCCCCTCCCCGGGGTATCCTTACATGTATTTTAAGTAAGTTCTAGATATAGCTCAACTACAAACTGTTTGTGAAATTTCATCATATGTTACCAACTAAATTCATCTATTCAGTAGATTAATTTTGTCAACTGTACACTTGCGACCTGGCGTCACCGAAGTAAACATAAAATGAGATGGCTTTATTCATGGCAGTTGTCTAATTTCTCCCTATTGCCTAAATTCATGAACACTACCATGAACACGCTTTTTGTCCCATCCATTAAACTAAACGTTTATTGACATACGAATTATTATACTCGTAACATGTAAAAATAACATAAGAAATTAGCTGTATATGAACTACAGTCAATTCTTAATAATATAAAGTTGAGCAAAGCAACTTTACAAGAGATCATTGGAAACTTTTCATCATACATCATAACTTGGAAGGCAATGTAGAACACTCAACATACAAGAATGTTTTTATGTTGTCAGTGATCTTAGGTGCACGTGGATCATTACAGCAGAAAATGAAAACGAAACAGTTGGACTGACAACTCTCAATTCAGATATCGAGGGATCTGGAGCCTCCTGCCGCTATGACGTTCTTCGTGTTTATACCGGAAACACAATTGAAGGTACTTACATGCATGGATATGTACAACAATATACCCAATCATATTTACACCACAATAATCTCTTGGGGATTAAGGACCAGACTACATCTCTTTGGGTCCTGTGCCTGTCGTCAGAATCTACTGAAGGCAGAATGTGCCTTCACTGTTTGTGTACTCATAATACCAACAGCTGAGTTATCGGTCCAAGATATGATTATTAACATCTGGGAATATGGTTAGTGGGGCGCCATTGTGTATGGAATCGAACTGATAATAATTCATGTTTTGTCCCAAAAATAATTGATACAAAAATTATGATAAATACACGCAAGCATAATCTATTTACATAGATCCAAACCGAACTAATTTAAAATCTGCACATAATGAAACAAAATAGGAAATGTTTCAAAGACTGGGTAGGAACGGAACCCACTCTTAATGAAGGGTGTATGTACGTGGACAATAGCAGCATGCATTCTTTCCCAGGGTACCATTTTTGTTTCATGTCTGTGCATGCTCGGAGCTTACTACCTTCTAATAACCTTGGACTCTTTGAAGTACCTTTGAACTACACATCAACATATCTATATAGTGCATCTGGTTACATCGCTAAGTAATCATACTTTTGCGGATGACCAGGTAAAATTGGTTCCTAGCAACCTATGCTTGTCGTCGGAGATGCCTCAATGAATAGGTTTATTGCATGTCATCGTACCCAGACGGTGGGTCGTTCTTCCTAAAAGCGTAAACTGGTTTGTCTGGCCCAGCCTTGACTACTTACAGGTCGTCGTCTAACTAGACTTTTGCTGAGTGCATCGTTAAAAAAACAAACAACAACAAACGTAATTACAATCTAAGACATATCTTTGTCGTTATCAATAACTGTAACTGTTCTATGCTAACTTCAGTGGCATACGTGTATGTGAGAGTGACTACGAAAACAGTTATGCGCTGCAGGTTGCTTATAGCAAATGTATGTTTACTGTACTACCGTCTGAGGTATCAGATCACCGTTTTATATAATTATAATGATTAATTTATAAGCATTGACTAAATTTGAAATGGTTTGTGTTTCAGATGATCAATATCTTGGGGAATCCTGTTCAAAGCAACTACCAACATACCAAAGTTCAAAGAATTCGCTGTTGGTTCATTTCACCACCGATGTGAGCACAACTAAGCAAGGCTTCGTGCTACAATATGTTGCACGTAAAGGTATGTGGCTTACAGCTACATCTGAAGTTAAATACTGAATGTAGATCGTAATTTGGTACAGTAAAACATTGTTAACGCGAACACAATTGCCTTCGTGTAACTGATATCGACACATCACTGAAGTATCCACATTGAGTATTCGCGTATGTCAAACAACGGATAATGCGAAACATTCGATGGTCCCAAGGCCTTCGACTTGCAATGTATCTTTTATGTCAACCTTTCGATCCAGGCAATTTAAACAACTATAGAAGATTAAGATTTTGTTATCAAGAAGACTGTCTGGTATTCGAAAGTACATTCACGGTTTGTGATTGTAGACGACTCTTATGGTTAATATTAAGAATTGGGGAACTTCAATTAATCACACATGTTGGAGGGCGATGTAGTGTTGCTCGTTGTAATCTGTAATCTCGTATTGGTACAATGTGTGAAGCCCATTTCTGGTGTTATTGCTGGAATATTGCTAAAAGCGGCGTAAAACTATACTCACTGTAATCTCTTAAATTGTGTATTCTAGGAATAATTGAAATGAACGCCACTTATGTTGGCATGCCCACATTTCACTGCCTTAAGATAAAAATATATGCATAGTTTTATTTCAATAAAACGAACGTGTGTAAATTCAAAATATTTTAAGAATATTAGTTTTATTAATTGTATGAAAACGTACCCGTTTACCACTGAAAAATGAATCTTGCTGAATTTGTGAACATGGACCTGGGACCTTTATACTGAATAAATTGCGTGAACATTGTCAGGATGACATACAATACTGTTATGTGTATTTTGTTTAATGGGTTGTGATGCAACAGAATGAAAAGTTGAAATTAATCAAAATGCATTTGACATTGCTACAGCGGGCGACTGCAACAATACGTATGCGGTGAAGGCCACAGACAAGTACATTATGTCACCCGGATACCCCGATATTTATGACAGGTATGTTACATAACTTATTCTCGCTCTATACCTTTTCAGTCAAAAGCATGTATATCCGTGCGACACCGTTGCAAATTAAACCGTCGAGAGTTTCGGATTAAGGATCAATACATGTACTATTGAATCTATAATCATGTAGACAGTTATCAACAAACAATGTGGATCCAAATTAACAGGACTTCACTGTGTAATACAATTGCATGGATGTCTAGTTTAATTGAAGTAATAGCTGCTCATTCGCAAAGTATTCAAGGAGAAAACCCTATTCTTATTTGACTGGCTTGTCATTGAGGAAATGCTGTATGGCATATGGGCCAAATATCACCGCATTATCCTAAGAAAAAAGCGCAACAGGTTATTTGCAATACGTTATTAAGAGTGAACATATAACTCTTACGACCTACGAATATTGTAATATCTGTCCCGAGAAGATTAATTTTGCAAATACGTTCCTTTCCGAGGGAGAGATAATTCCAGCGTACGTTACTTTATGTATTACGGTAGTTTTTTCCTCACTTTTGGGGGCTTTTCTCCCTCATTAAACTGTCACTACGTGATAGAACTGAAAACAGCCCTAAGACCAAATAATTTTAATCACTGTCAGGACGTTATTTATAAGCATATCTTATAGTGAGTGAGTGACCATATAGTGAGTGAGTGAGTTGGGTTTAACGCCGCTTTTAACAGTATTCCAGTTATATCACGGCGTGTCAGCTTAATGTAGGAGGAAAGCCCAAAGTGATGCAGGTCTTGGACGTTTACCACTTCGGTGAAACCCACGAGCACGGGTATGGTGCTGACAAACCTAGAAACATAATCGGGGCAAACCGGGATTCGAACCCACAATCATTACTTATAAGCACTGAAGAGCGACATAAAAAAAACCCACAGGATTTGTTTGAACTTTCACCTTTTACAGAAAAGAATCAAGTTCATTTATGTCATTTAAGTTTTCAACTTCAACCACGATCCTAAATGTAAAACTTAATGGAAACTGCATTCCTTTATCCATACATGTGGTGACCATATATGTAGTTAGATCTCTATCTTAAACGGTTCAGGAAACTTTGTCCAAAATTGAAAGCAAAAGCCATCTGATGTTAACTGTTGAAAACAATTTGTAAAATGCCTGACTTGCTCATATACAACATCCATGTGGAATTTTGGGATGTGACATTTAGGCACATGGTAGACATCCCAATGGGCAGAAATTGAGTTCTCTTCAATGATTCGTAATGCTCTATATCTGCTCGGTTAGGCAAAATAAAAACAAGGAACTTTGGCCGATAAGTTTTGTACATTTAATATGCAAACAAATGAAACCGGATATTGATTGTGACCGTTCTGTAATTTTTATTCACCATATTCCTGTCAAGTCACGCTGTATTAAATTGACAATCTGTGAGACACATGCCTATCTGCAAACCTCTTCTTATAATTGTGTAATGTTTAGTCTTGCTCAGACGTTAAAAATCGTTTCAGTAACTTGGAATGCTTCATAACATTCGCCGATGTAACATTAACATCAAGCAACTTGAAGCTGGACATTGTCAGCTTGGATGTAGATGGTGACTTCCCCAACTGCGGGGATGACTCGGTTACTCTTTATCAAGGTATGTGACTGAATTTCACAAACAGAGAAAAGGACCTGGGTGTTGTTTATTCAATGCAAAACATTAAAGCTAGCGGTTAGTTGAGTACACTTCGATACTTTGATAAATACTTCACTAAATGTATATGATCACAGCTACGTTTGATTTTGAGTATACACCATTGTTAGTGGTGAACACGGTATGACAGTGGGTGTGAGTTGTTCGAATCACACTCATCTTATCGTTTTCGATCATTTAGTACCTGTGCTCATTGGTTTCGAAGTGATTAAAAACATTCCAGGTTAATTGCACCCTGCTCACTCCTGCCACTCCATTAAATAACTGAAATTACTGTTCAAAATGTCGTTAATTTAATTCACCCACTCACGCATTTTAGTTTATGCATAAATGAACCGTGACAGAGATACTAGTAAATATGGACTTTTTTAAGTTTTGTGAATTTTGTAGCAATACAAAACAAAATAGCAAAACAAATTACTTTCATGACAACCTAATCATCAAAGCAATTTGGACCTAATTATCCCAAGAGCACTGTATAATTAACGTGCGAGGAATGACGAAGCTATCAACAACAAAATCTTTGTTGTGTATTATTTTGTGAGGAGTATATATGTTCTGGTTCTAGGTGTGAGTGGGCAACTCATTGGAAAGTTTTGTGGTGATTCTTCAAATACCCCATTTGGGCCGTTCTACTCCAACGGAATATTTATGACAATGGTATTCAAAACCAACGGTGTCTCAAATGGTCGGGGCTTCCGAATCCGCGTTTCACACAGTGAACGAAAAGGTAGGTAAACCCTAAAAAAAAACAGACATAGAGGTTTACATCAGCACAAGAGTGTCTCAACAGATTCTGTTTTGTATTTTCGAAATTGTTTGGCTTTGTGGCATAATGTTGTTTGTTTGTTTGTTGTTTAACGCTGCACTCAGCAATATCCAGCTAAATGACAGCGGTCTATAAATAATCGAGCATGGACTTGACATCATGAGCATCGATCCACGTAATTGGGATACGATGGCATGCATCAACCAAGTCAGCGAGCCTGACCACCCGATCCCATTTAGTCGCCTCTTACGAGAAGCATAATCGCCTTTTACAGCAAGCATGGTGGCATGATGTGATTAAATACGTCAATGTTTCAGTTGTACCACCCCAGTCAAAGGATTGTGGCTCTCAGTTCCTTAATGCAACCATACATCCACAATATTTACAGTCCCCTGGATACCCTGTAGAATTGTCAAGGTAAGTAATCACCTTGAGCATGTATATTTATATGTGTATTTAGAGATAATTATACGAGCATGTGTGTCATACTATTGTTCCGAAACTCGTGTCAGTATTCTTGAATTTTCCGAGCGAAAGTGATTGTCATCGTGAATTCTTAAATACACGAGTTTGGTAAAAACAGTATGACACACGTGCGAGTGTAAAAATTTCTTTATTAACCGTGATTAATCCTTTGAAATCCCATTTAGAAAAAAAACACAGATCACCACAACCGTCTTAGAAAACCACAATTGTGACGTCAACTTCGACAATCTTCAGCTATGACCTCGTTTATAGTATGACGTCTTTCCGACCTTAAGTCACAATAACTTTCGAATAACGTAAACAATTCACTGTTGAGCGTGAAATGATATTTTCACAAGTGCACATACGATTTTTATGAATTCGGTTATTTCTAACCCTATGGTTAATAAACGTGCGTAAGTTCATGAGTGCATGCTTGAAGAAATACGATTCATGCAGTCTCGATTTGACAAAAAGCCTCTACACCATCGACACATTATTTATTTGATGTTTATTTTTACCTAGTCTTTAAAATCACGTACATGTAAATAACATATCATTCAGTGTCATTTTAGTTATGTTTCCTTATTCTGTTATGAGGATAAAACGTGGAAAAACGTCAACTCCGTCTTTACGTGCATGTCGATGATAATACTACTTAACTAAATTCTTGTTGCAGCCATAAAGACTGTGTGTGGACAATAACGGCTTCAAATCCTAACATGATGGTGCGCATTGATGTCATTGACTCGGATATATACTCTACAGATACAAGTTACGTATATTGCAGAAATGACCGTGTTTGGGCTTACGACGGTGAGTGATTGTAATTTCTACTCCGTTACACGCATTGCGGGGCATAGATTCAAGTACAATATGTGAACCCATTGCCTTTATATTTTAAACAAAAAAGTAAGGGCCATGGACTGTTTTGTTCAGTATATATGTATGTGTATCGCTTTCAAGAAAACACTTTTATGGTTCGATATGTCAAACATTTGAAATACTGGGTTCACGTTGCTTTATTTTCACACCTTTGCCGTCAAGGCTCGTATGACCTCATATACGTTATGACTACGCAAAACACTATTATGCAAGCTGATACGTTCTCATTAGGTCACCAGCTTAATCACCCCCCTTAATCACCCCGCCAGTTCTTTAGACGTTAGTGAGAGTGTGGGACACCTGGGTTTCCAATAAATTTTAAGCGTTTACTCACATGTTATCATTCACATTGGGTATTGATTGTTTGTTGGGTATTCAGTGTATTATTACTCTTTCAGTCTATTGGGGTTTGTAAACCCATGAGAGGACCTTTTCGAAATAATTATTCTTCTGTGCTGTTTTATATGTTTAAGCTTCTAATTAGCATGTGTTTATGTTGCGTAACTTCATTACAGTGATACAAGTTACAATAAGCGAGATGTACATTTATGCATTAATCACTGGTGTGAATTTCTTGTATTCACGATGCCTGCATTCAGTCAGTAAGACACGATCTGTAAAAGTAGTTGTGTACGCAAGGTGAATAAAACGGTATTGGGTAATTACGAACAGTATTGTTCTATTATAAGGTTATCTAATTAAAGCATGCGATTTTTTTCGCAAGCAACTCAATTGGATTATGGTTATTTTCAAATGTAGTTTGCGCATTTAACGCAACAACGTAGCTCATTTAGTGCTCTGAAAAAGTATGAAAATATTACCATCTTGTACAGATCCCTCCCCTTCTTCCCCTCTTCCTCTGCCCCGTGGATTATTGGATAATATATCACACGAGCAGATCGCAAATACAAATACACATGCACACATGCTCGCTCACGGTTCATAAAGTGTAACGAAATCCAATGAGTGGTACTTGCCGTCCTTCGCACTTGTCTGGTCACCATACTATGGCCATGACCGCATGTTTGCATACCCATGCTAAATGCATACGTATGTAAAATATGCAAACAGGTGTAAATATTTCATGCGAACGCTATTGCATACGTGTGCAAATGTGCACCAGAGGTATATTCACATCAAGTCGAGAGGTTGTACAGATGTATAATTAGGTATATTTACATATGTGCAGATTTCACAATGATTTGTTCTCACCCCTGTAGAATATTTCAGTGTTGGTAAAAAGTCTGGCATCGTGGAAAACATACCCGATAATAATATGTTTCTAAAAATAAACCGATGATCGCAAACACCCTCCATTATTAATGAATACCACGCCTGGCGATTTAGGCATGTGCCTCTGTTTGTCCACTTTTAGAGATATAAGGCCCATCCATATCATCTGGCAAAGTTGACTACTGCCGAACTTTGCTCACTTGGCAAGGAGACGAAGTCGTCCATGAGATATTAACTTAAAACTCACAAACATGGATTCTATCGAACACTGTAATTTTGCGAACACCCAAAGGTTACCCACAGTTCTGTATTCCGCTGTATGATTCTAACCGTTTTCTCTACTGGCATTAGGTTCAGGTGCTCCTTAACTTCAGCAAACGAGTGTGCGTATCACAATTAGCATACCATTCATTGTCAATACCATTATGGTTCATACTTTCGCACCAAACCGTATCTCTGTCAATCTGCCATACATTTTGTCTTAGGCCAGCCAGTATTGTCAAAAACAATTATAAATGGAAAAGATTATTTTATATATATATTACCCTTTCAAGTGCTTGTATATATTAAGTTGATAATATGTGTGAAAGGTACATGATCCCTGTATAAATACTCAGTCTGTTATTGCGTTCTGCATGTTCACTCATGAACATATCTAGAATTGACCATTTGAACATAATACCCTTCGGATTCAAGTTAACAGTATAATCATATTCCTATCACCTTCAGATCTAGTATATTATATTAATATAAAGTACGCTGTATTTTGCTCTGCTGTCAGCTACAATACTAAATCTTATATGGGACATGTACGTAGGATATTACATTTATACCTTGTAAAAATGTGTTAATGTTTAAAACAGGTGCTTTGGATTTACGATTATTACGATTAAGTCCCTAAAGGAACAGAGGCTCTGTAGGTTTTAGCTGAACACGTTATGCAACATACAACACATGCCGGGAGCTCAACATCAACATAAACATGTTTATGAAACTGTGGAATGTAGTTAATGGTGTCCTTCCTGTGTGACCGCATCCCTTGCCCGGGTCATTACGTTCACAGCAAATCTACTGTGACAATCGTTGTATCAAACTCAAAATTTAATCACAGTGCAATTAAATGAAGCATGTCAGAAGAGAAATGTCGATCATTGTGTGAGACCCTTTAAGTGATCAATCACGTATTCTTATTTGATAATATCGTCCAACCAAACACATTTAAATACTCCATTGCACTTGCTGTTTCCTACTTTGCTTGTGCTATATTGCCTTAATAATTCCTTCCAGGACCTTCGATCTTTAATGACACGATATCTTTCTGGTGCGGCCCATCACGACCTACTCTTCTAAGCACTGGATCAGCTATAACAATTCAGTACCATTCAACAGGCAGCAGCGGTTTCAAGTTGGCATATTTTGAAACGAATGGTATTTACGTGTTTAGAATTTCAATTCCCTTAGGCCTGTCGGCAATGAATGAAATGTCTGTAAATATACATAACTCAACACAGAGAGAGATATGTTAAGCGGAGTATGGGTAGAGTTGCGGTCTGAGGCACCACGTGTGTCTGGCAAAATGACGCTCCTTAATCATGACAAACTCTGGTGGTCACGGTTTTGAATTCAAGATTTGTTTGAACTTTGGTTTGTCAGCACCACAACCGAATGTTTATTGTCTGCTTTGGCTTTCTCAAAACAAGCTGACATACCGTGATATTACGAACACCTAATGGCGCCACTTGGTAGCATATATATAAAATACATTTTTTTAATCGAAATTTCTCGTTATTTCAAATATTTGTTTATTTTCTCGATATTTCGATATTTTTATTGTTTGTTCGATAATATAGTCGTAATTTAAATAATTTTCTCGTTACTTCGATTTTTTTCTGAATTCATTTCTAAATTTTGAATTTTTTCTCGCTGCTTCATTCATTTACTCGTTATTTCAATTAGATTCTTGTTTCAATTATTTCGAAAAAATAATATGAATTAACACCGAGAAAAAAATTGAAGTTCGAGATTTCGAAATAAACTTGACATAATGAGAAAATAATCGAACCTAAGAGAACATAATCGAAATAACGAGAAAACACTCGAAACAACGAGAAGAACAAAATCGAAATTTCGAGTTTGTTGGATAAATTGAAATAACGAGAAAATATTCGAAGATACGAAATACAACTTGTTATTTCGAGAAAATAATTGAAATTACGAGCAATTTCGATAAAAAAAACCCGTAATGCTACCAAAGTGGGACCATTAGGCTTTTGTATGATACTGATGAAATTAACTGTCGTAAGCTCATAACATTAATGAACTCACTCACCATTTTTCAGAACAATATCATTGTGGAGGGACATTGAATATTACTACAGCTGACTATACAACCGTGACATCGCCTAACTACCCTGGACCGTACCCAAAGTAAGAACATGTATACAAAATTGCACGTTATGACAAGTAATGCATTTGTGTACATGATATAATACTCAATACTCGTGAGTAATGTGCACTGAATATGATTAAATGTAGGGCATTTCGCGAATTTAAAATATGTAGTTGTTATTCAAGATAAACACATCAGTACACAACCAGAACTATCCTGAACCTGATGCATCCGAGAAATAGTTAAAATTGTTTTTCCGCTACCCATGCTTGTCTTAAGAGGCGACTAACGGGATCGATCAGGCCCGTTGAAATTGGTGGATGCATTACATCGTATCACGATGTCAGACTGGCTTGTCTGATCCAGACACGATTACTGACATACCGCCGTCATATAGCTGGACTAAGTGCGGCGTTAAACAACAAACAAACAAGCCAAATAATAAACAAAATAGAGTCTGTAACTATTTTAGCAAAAGTGACAAAACCCTTTTCATAATTAAAAGTAATCGTCGTCTTGTTTACGAGTCTGCTCATATCATAAGTGTATGTTTACGAGTCACTATCATGGGATGATACTAGATAATAAGTTGAGCGTATCCTGCACCAGTGGTGGCACCTGTCACAAAGACATTCCAAGACACGTCAAGTGTTCATCTGAAGAACAAGGTGACATGTTACCATGGTACAGGTTAAATAATTGCATAATACAATATTTGGTCCATATCAATCATAAACCATACATGGAATTGAAAGCTTTGAAATTACAACGTCCTTGAATGTCCCTCATCAAAACACTTTTGAGTAAGTCATGCGGATCAGTAATCAGGTGAGCACAATTGCTGCCCAGTTGTTATGTCTTATCCCCAAAATTCAATTACAATTATTGTAGATGTTGTCTCAGAGAAAGACGAGCGTTTCAATTATCTTAGATGTAGTTGTTGTGGACACAGAGCACCCATGAACTGGTACATGTACAATTCTTTCACCTTTATATATTCCGGAGTGCCCTGATGAGGATTTAAAATACCAGTCTGAAATGATTGTTATTTCAGCCGCCAGAATTGCGTCTGGATCATATATGCTCCAGCAAACACGAATATTGAAGCTAAAGTCAGAAACACAAAGATTGAGTCAACAACACCATGTCGTTACGATTACCTGCAAATTTACGATGGTAATTATTATTATAATTTTATATAAAATGACATTTACTTATACTAGCACTACAGTGTAAAAATGTAATTGAAACGAACAGATGTGAACATAATATGCTGAACAAAAGGCAACGCCTCCGATGTCTGGAGATAGAGCGTCCGCCCGGAGAGCGGAAGGTCCGAGTTTCCATCCGCGGCCGCGTCATACCAAAAGACGTTAAATCCTGGTACTTGTTGTTACCCTGTCTGGCATTCAGGGGCAAAAACAAGGACTGGTCGGCTCGGAGTCAGTATACTGTGTCTGAGTAGGGTATTCATGTTAAACTGCGGCATGGAATCTCAGGGGGCTAGCACTATAAATCGGCATCAGTCCGGATTAGTACAAGCAGCCACACACACACACGCACATGTGCCTGCTACAAGCTCGGACGCGACGTTAAACCCCATTTCACATCACCTCACCTAAAATATAGGCGCTAGCAAATTACACAACACATCCGTTTTCATGATTCCGACGGATTTCCAGGTGGTTCCATATGGTTTTATTATTCCCCGAGAAGAGTACTGTCGTTTACAATTCTGTCTTAGCTGTATCAGGATCCGCGGCTCGAGCGTTTGCATCCGCGATTCGGCCGATAATATTTTTCTTGGATATTAACCATTGAAACCGTTCTCATGGGTTTCACCAACATTGCAAACGTCTACGACGTCTTTTTGGCTCTTTCCACTGAAATACAGTTCGGAGCAGCGTTATATTATACATATTCATAAATAAAATATGAATAATGATATTACTCATTTGGTTGGTATTGTAAATATCTAATTCGCGTTAACACGTTTATGTGCTCAGGTCTGGTGTTCAGTTCATCAATTGCAAGCACCGGGAAGTTATGTGGGGATGACAACACTAGCAGCATTAAATATTATCCATTATGATATTATTCAGATGATTGGTATTGCAAATAGCTGACTTAACACGTTTGTATGCACAGGCATGAGATCCAGTGTATCGGACCCAGGGAGGTACTGTGGGAATGACAACATTGACTACATCAGTTCCGGTCACATCATCACCGTGAGCTTCTATTCTGACTCTTCGATGAGACACAAAGGATTTCAAATGCTTCTCAAGGCGGGACACTTCAGAGGTGCGAAACATGGATGCGCAATTCCAACACGGGAAACAAATGATTTTGTATATACGTTTTGCAGTACATGTGACAGGGCAGTATTCGACCCTGGCGAGTACTGACACTTTCCTGCACATATATACTCTGAGGCAAAGTAACCGCGTTCTTGTATAGTACATTCTGCGTTTTAGAACATGTTAAATACGACTCTCTTTTTCAAAAAGAGCGCTTTCTCAAGGCGGGACACTTTAGTGGTTCGAAACGTGGATGTGCAATTCCAACATTGGAAACACATGATGTTATATATATGTTCTGTAGCAGAGGGGACATAGACAGTATTTCTTCCTCAAGAATAGTGGCTCTTTCTTGTGTGTATATATACTCTAAGGAAGATGTAACCGTGGCCATGTTTTGGTTTATTGCATTGTGATTTTCAGAAGCACATACTCAAAACCATTGACCACATAGCCATTGCAACATGGTTCCACGGACCTTTGTTCGTGAAATATGGAGATTTCAAAACATTATTGAAAATATTTGAATATTACTTTTGTGTGCATTGCATAAGGTACGATGAATTTTCTAGTCTTTTGCATATTTGGATATATACAGCAATTTGAAAGGGACAGGAAAATGAGATTTTCCTTTCCTTCTTATCTCAATATGAATCAAGATACCCTGGTATCGCAACCTCGGCCTTTCCACCCACATCAAGCTGACCACAAGCTAACGGTGAAATTGGCGTCAAACTCACTCACTCATTCCGGAGGTGGCTTTATTGCTTCCGTCCGTCCTGGCATGTTTTCGCTGTTCACTAGCTGAAAGATTGTGATGGAATGTAAACGAGAACTCATCGTTTGTATAGCCCAGCGAGGGATGTTGAACGTGCATGTTGGTGCGTTTCGTCGCCAGGCTCCCTACACCAATCCTTTTCGGCAACACTCTGAAATATTTACAATGTTACGAATTTTGCGGGTTTTTTTTGCAGATTATCTATTATATATATATAAAATTAGACATCATTCTATCATTTTAGCCCATGAGACGATGGAGCTGTCAGCTTCCTATTTCACCGCCTACATACTTTCTCCGAATTACCCATTTAATTACCCGAGGTAAGAAATACACACTCGACGATGCATGTTTTTATACAATTCCGACCATTAATGCCCTTTATAGACTTCGACCATGACTACCATGCCATACTTAAAGAAGGAAATAAATATTTGGTCAAAAACTCCTTCCTTGGCGGGTGTGACAATATAGGCGTGAAAATTAAATACTGATCCCTGCAACACTAAATAGAAGAAAAACAACAACGACGACGACGAAGGCAAAATAATGATAATGATAAGACTGTACTTTCGATTAATAAAATACGTAGTGGGAACAACCACCAATCATAAGTCAGAACAATAAGTAGAACAAGCCAAGGTTCATCATTTGACATATTAAAAAATAACAATACGTGTATGTTCTTTATTAAAGTAACACTGAGTCCAGCTGGAAGATCACTGCGGGTCGAGACTACACTGTCATGATCGAGGTTAAGGAATCAAGCCTCGAAAGGTCTTTTGGTTGTCTCAGTGACTTCGTGGAGGCGTTTGATGGTGAGGGATTTACCATGTGATATTCTGGGGTTCCATGTTTAGTTGGTATACCAGCATACCCCTAATATATAATGGCTGGTCCCTATATTGAATTCCATTGGTTCACTGCAGTCTTTGTCTTGGAAATTGAGAAAATGTTAAATGATGTTTCGTGCGTATATGCGCTCGTGTGTGTATACTTTCCAGGGATGTTTGTACCAGTTTTCTGTTCCACTGACTCCTGCTCTATTTGAGGCTATGATCTACGTGACTGCAATGCAAGTCTCCGATATGAATGGAGGACTTGGAAAACACTTGCCTGAATTTGCTTGATATATATGCTAAACGAGTGAAAGCGAGTCAGATACCAGACCTATTCACGAGTTTCCTAAAATTGGTATTACACGGAGTGAGTTTTGAATTTTTTTTATTATTTGCCATTTATAATTTTTTTTAGAATTTCACTGTCGTGTATGAGTAGGCAGACACCTACACGATCCACAACGTAATCCAATTGAGTTTAAAAGAATCATACTTCAAATACGTCAAATGTTGACACATATTAATTAATACCACAGCACGGCCCACCTTTAGAATTCAGGCGTCCGTTCCACAAAGTCATCGAAGCGCTAAGGTTATCGTAGCTCACATACTTTAACAGAAACTTGCGACGACTGTCGTTGCGTTACAATACGATCGCCTTGTGGAACGGGACCTGCACCACAAAGTTTACAATGACGTCACAATACTCTATGACGTCATTTGTTGAATAGTGTTGCAAGATCCAACGGCGAAACAATGCCATGTGACGTCAGCCAAACAACTGGAGTCATTAAAAATGTACATAAGCTCCTCTCAGTGATCTATCATCTCCTCATGCAATGTCGTTAAATAAGCCAAGTGATGCTGAGAGCTTGCAATGTTTGTTCGTGTAAATTGTTCCCGCAGTACATAAGCACGCGCTTTGGTATTACACAATGTGTAACACAGCTGTATGTTTATTAAACAGGTGATCTATTCACGGGCAAGTAATATAAGAAAATATGACATATTTGTTCTTTTAAAGGTTCGGACTCTAACGCCCCCTCACTTGGTCGCTGGTGTGGAAAAAGTGAACCATTGAAAACAAGTTCTGGATCTGTCATGTTCCTGAAATTCAAGTCAGATTCATCTGGTGTTGATCGTGGGTTCAAGATCAAGTATACCAAAGAATTTAATCCATCATTTGGTAGGTGTTTGACACGGTGGGACACGCTGAATGTATTACCCCATTAAACTTGTTATCAATTGACAAGAAATTGGAGACATACATTTACAAGAAGTGTGCAAATACGGTGGGGTGTGACTAGGACGAGGGGTTAAGTTACAAAAATATCTCGTGCCCACGCAATACGACCATTGTCCGGTGTTCAAAGGGTTTTAGCTGTCTTCTGTCCTCGAAAGGTCCTCTGTATAGGCTTGTGACATATGTTCCGGGTTCTTTTTCGGGAGAACACTTGACTTGCCTCGCATGTGTTTTGTCATAGTAGGCACCGATGGGGCAGGATACGCTCAGCTTCACACGAATGCCATCGCTGTGTGATGTTGATTCATGGCCTCATGCTCATAATGGTGAAGGAGGCGTACAGGGGACTCTGGTTTCAGGACGGATTTCTTATGATTAAGGACGGAGTTGGGTCGGTCTTCTGTGAATCGTTGCATGACAGAGTCCTTCAAATAATCCATTTTTTTTAATTCATATAAGCATAAGAATAAGAGTTTAGTGACTCATTGTATTTGTGCCCTTCGCGCTCCCATCTGTTGCCTGCAAAACTCTACTCATGTCTACTCTATAACATTCCATAGATAAAGAAAGACAAGTTCTATGGATGAACAACTTCTTTATTACAGTTAGTGCGACGTTTCAGTGTAGATCCTACACCTTTATCAAGCAAGGTGTTAGGATCTACACCGAAACGTCGCACTAATTGTAATAAAGAAGTTGTTTATCCATAGTACTTGTCTTTCTTCATCACACCAACTTCTAAATGCCACTGAAAGGAGTTATTCCATAGATAGCCTAATTGCAAAAATAGATGCCAATTAAAATGGGCTCAACTGGACTTTATTGGTAGAATTGGTATTTGAAACTTCCTCCGAATGACATTTTCCAGTTGTTTTGTTTATGCAATTGTATCCTTTCTGGCAATACGTGTAGAGTAACTACGGGACTGTCAGGGTCAAACATAGTCTGATGATATGCTGGCCAATGGAAAATTTAATATGACAATACACAGAACCACAGTAAGAACATTGAACCATTTAGAAACAAACTCTGGGAATTGCTTTTGAAAGAAGAAAGATTTTGTACTGTCACGTCAACCTTGGTTGAACAGATATTGAGAATAAGCTTCAGACATTTTACTGCCTGCTAATTGTATAAACGTGAGAGAAAGACTGAAAGTAGTAAGATAGAACCTGACATGTTATTTATCTGATACCGTTAAGGGGAGACAACTTCATCAATGTTTTCGGTCTACTTGTCAGTTGTTCCCTGAATACTGAAGTGTGATGAGGGAGATGAAGACTATATTTTACAAATTGTTTGTTTTATTATTTAAGTAAGTGCATGTGCAAATACATTGAAGGAATCAATTACTTTGGTACCAAATATGTGAATTATGTTATCCATTTAATTTGTACTATAAAAAATAAATACATAAAGATCTTATTACTACTCGAAGTTACTTCGAACTTTTGTTCGTTAAAATATGTGAAATATGTTATCAATTTCATTTGTACTCTATGAAATAAGTACATAAAGATCTTATTTCTACTCGAAGTTCCTTACTTGGACGTTTTGCTTGTTAAAATATGTGAATTATGTTATCAACTTAATTCAGGTGGTCGAAGTTCTTTACTTCGTCGTTTTGCTTGTTAAAATATGTGAATAATGTAATCAATTTATTTTGTACTCCATGAAGTAAGTACATAAAGGTCTTATAACTTCTCGAAGTTCTTTGCTTCGACGTTTTGCTTGTTAAAATATATTTTGTCTGTTAACAATATGTTACATAGGAGGAAAGTCCAATATGACAATTATATTAATAATAGAGAGAAATGCCCGTGATACTAAAGGTCTGCTTTGTACACGTGTACATATATGAATCGTTTCAACCATTGTACAATCGAGAGCTGTAACCAGTTGAAACCATTGTATAAAATTGATAAAACCTAATCACCGAACTATCAGCAATTTGTTGCTTTCATAAAACTTAATGTAGCGACATACGGGAACTATATTGGTGAGGTGAAGTGAAATGGTGTTTAACGTCGCGTTCAAAGTTATATGGCGACTTGTACTTATATGGTCAAACTGAGAATAACACAATGGCAAATATGAGATTTGAAACAACACTCATTGGAAGGGATGATATGTACAATATATGGCATGACTTTGGACATGAACTTAACAATGCTTTATCCAGTATGATATAATGTGAGTTTATCATCTTATTTTACAGATACTAAATCACATGTTGGAGCAATTGTTGGGGGTTCAATTGGTGGCTCGGTTCTGATGCTACTCATAATCAGCGGAATCGCCATATTCATCTACAAAAAGAATCAACGCATTCCCACCAATGTACCAATGTATTATACCGTAGGCCAGGTACCAACGGTAAGCAACTTTGGCCAAGGACCGATGACCAACACTATGCCCCCAACAAACTTCACTGGACCTCCTTCCTACTTAACGTCAAACCAGCCGGTTGCCACGCCTTCTTCAACGCACCTCAATTCGGAAACGTTGCCCCCAAAATTTTAAAGTACTATGTGTACAATCATCATCGATTAGCAGAAGTATTAATTTATATTTCCATTCTGTTATGAATACAATATGGACCGATTCCGTGCCATATTTTCGTCATGACCCCAATGTGAATAACATCCCATAGACGTCCAATGGCATAACTCCTGGTTCAGGTAAGAGATGGAGCGATGAAGATGAAGCTGTGGCGAATAGCTCCAGGGTCTTAACTTAATAGAATGAAAATATACACAAGGTAATCGATGATAGTATACGGCATAATGTTATAAATAAAGATCTGAATCTGTTATCTCAATAAATGTTCATGTTTTTGTTCAGGAGAAATGAAATTATATTATTTGTAGCAGTTACGAGAATGTACTGTAGTTATTTGATGTTTACTTTGGTGTACTTAAACGTTGTAAAGAACTGTATAATGTCAATATTCAGTGCTCGTGTGAACGCATCTGCATTTTTCAAACCTCAGAGCCGGATGCTTATGTTTGAAGTGTGTTACATATTCGTACTCGAAACAGATCGGAAATAATTTGTATTATTTTTAATGAATCTCTGTAAAAGCAGGGGAGTTTATCGGCTTTTTGATTTGTGTTATATATTTTACTTTAACATTCCAATAAAGCGACCATTGAAGACTTGCACAGTTGTGTCTGTTTTTGTTCTGTCTGTTTTATGAAAACTATGAACGAGTGGATTGCTTCAGGTTCCATAGTTATCCCCCGCCCAATTAAGTTGGCGGGGATATAGATACGGGCTCCGTCCGTCCGTCCGTCCGACCGTCCATACGTACGTCCGTACGTCACGTTTCGTTTCCGGAGCATAACTCATAAATCGTTCAATATTTTTTCATCAAACTTTGCAGGTCTGTCAGGTACATGCTGAACTGGTGCCTTTTGCTATTTAGAAATTTTAGAAAAAAATTGTTTTTACGTTTCCATGGCAACAAGATTGACTTAGGTTCCAAACTCTTCTTTCTTTTACAATTTCCATGAAAAGTTCCACCTCGGTTAAAAAAGGTTAGGGTTTGTTTAAATTTAATTATGTCATAAATTCTGCAACAGGGGCGGGGGATATAGCCACGTTAGTGGCAAACTCTTGTTATGTTCTGAGGCAATGCTGGCGACTGCAAAAAATTCAAAACGTAGAAAATGTCTTATATTCTATATAGAACGCTTGAGTTTAATATTAGAGATATATAAACTAGCGGGCAAAGGAAACGCCACCAAATAAATAATGGTCGTGAGTTGTAAACAAATTGGCCAAACAGCACGAAAACAGTTGGGAACACATAGCTGGAAAGCAACTTACCCATTCCCTGTGGACATGTGCACATGTTTCACATGATTAGCGAGAAAAGCGAATTTAATCCCTAAAAAATGCAAAATGTGCACAAAGTTACCCATTTGAGCTGCTTCAAGTGCACCATCGCCTGACTTGTCACACGCAACAGGCAAACTGGCAGTACTGCAAACAGGCCGAGGAGTGGAAGACCCAAGGTCACGACCCCACAGGAAGACTGGTATTTACGGGTGCTTCACCTAAGGTTAAGATTCCTAACTCTGACGTCATCATCCGCAAACAGCCTTGGACATCCAGTCAGCAGGAGGACCGATGCTATTCGACTCCGCCTGTATGGCCCCCGTGCCTATCGACTTTTGCCAGGGCACGATGTTAACGTTTCTACACTGACGTCACAGACGGAGATGGGCTAGGACTTTTTGGCAAAGAGTGCTCTTCAGCGACGAGAGTAGGTGCCAGCTCTTCAAGTCTGATGGACGTTTTCGAATCTACCGACGACGTGGTAAACGGACGACACGTTGTTGCGTCCAAGAAGTGGAGCCTTAAGGAGGATGTAGTGTCATGGTCAGGAGTGGCATCTGCGGTGACCAGAAGACAGATCTGGTCATCATCGACGGAAATCTCACTGCACGTCGTTACGTTGATGAGGTTTTGCGCCTGTGGTACTGCCTTTCCTGAAGCGACACCCACGGACGCTGTTTCAGCAGGACAAGGCCACCCGTCACACAGCTCGAGTCACAAGCGACTTTCTGACCGTATTACAGTGACCAGCCGGACCTCTGAGACCAACGTGGACGCAGGATTGGACGGAAACGTCAACAGCCGCCATTGGCGAGGGTTGCCTTGGCAATTGAACAGGATGTCAGGAGACTCGTGTACTCAGTTCGACGTCGTGTTGCATCGTTGCATCGTTGCTGGAGGGGGTCACATCCGATACTGAGCCATGTGTGTAGCACGAGATATTAAACGAGATCAACGTTGATTCTGCGGGTGTCATCGAATACTGGACAGTGCACCCAGCATGATAAACGTTTCTGCAGGACTTTAAGTACATGTTGTTTTTTAGCTTGTCATTTTCAAATACCGTTTTCGAATAAATTGTCTTTTTATAATAAAACATCAACTGTTACTAAATTTTGCGTCTTTTTTGTTTTAGACCAGAAAATGTTTTGGTGGCGTTTCATTTGCCCGTTTCCATGTCTGTATTATTATAATGATCATAAGCTGAAACCATGGATGTGTGTCGTAAGCACACAGACTAGCACAACACTCCGCCTGCAACACAAACATCTGAGGCTGAATCAATGAACAAATGCAATTCCTAGTTCGTAAATATTTAATGACAAAAATGGAATCTAAGTAAAATTGACCATGGTACAAGAACTGTAAATCACGTGGGACTTATGGAAACTGATGGGTTCACTAATATGTTGAAGGAATTAAGTAATCGATGGTTACATTCATATTGATTTTGAAAATTTTCATCATTTATGACCGACCGAGTTGTGTTTTAGATCGCTATCAGCTTTCAACAGACACGTAAGAAAGAGGGTGACACCACGAATGGTCTTCACACATTACATCCAAATGGGGATTTGAACATGGGCCTTTGGCCTGCCGAGCGAATAATAGTCAACCAGAGTACAATCTCAACATACTTACTTTGTTTTAGAAACAAAACGCCTTCGTGGTACGACACGGGCGGTCGGGTATCCTAGTGGTTAAAGCGTTCGCTCGTCACGCCGAAGACCCGGGTACAATGTGTGAAGCCCATTTCTGGTGTCCCCCGCCGTGATATTGCTGGAATTTTGCTAAAAGCGGCGTAAAACCGTACTCACTCACTCACTCGTGGTACGACACGCAATCAACAGGGTAATATTATTGTAATCGGGTTCATATATCCTAGTATGCGATGCAGGTTCATTCTGCTCAATGACAGTTGGCAAGGTATTAGCTCATGAATGTAGACAAATGGATATGAAGAGAAGGTGGACCGAAGAGAACAAGGATTAGAAACAACCTTTAGGTTTCATCAACCGCCACGTGTTCAGGCCAAGTTTACATGTATCATCTTTGATGAACTGACAAAAATATGAAATTGATACACATTCAGGATTTCTACTGGTCTATGTTAAATATATTTAATTTCTTTCTAAGATAGGTATTTCTAAACTCTGTATTAATCTAATACCCATCATATGAAAAAAAGGATTAGTGTTATTGCGATAGGCACATTTGTTAACTACCTCGTCAAACTTTTACTTTACTCTGACTTAACATTTTCCTATAGAAAGTATCGTATAGTTTCTGAAATATTTCAAAGCAAATATGGGTAAATCTTCCTCAGTAGTTCTCAGCAAATGTATAGTACTTGTATTTAGCTATTTCTCGAAAATTCCTACGCGTATTAACAGACAGACAGTCAGTGTAATTCGTATATGAGGCCAAATATCCAAATTAAGGCGTAAATGTTTCAATGAGCGCACGTTAAAATATGCTACACAGGTAACGAAAAACGTTAGTTCACAAACGGACTATTCTCTTACGAATTATATTATACAATAATAGAGATAGCATAAATTATCGTCATTAGGCTTTGTTAGTATTAGCCACTTGGGAAATTAGAAATATTTCATTCCTATGTAACTGTATTCCGGGCAACACATGATATTCGTCTTCTGTAACATGGATGTAGTAAAACATGTAAAACAAGTAAACCCTGGTAGCTTTGATATGCAAATCATGACAATTACATCCTAAGTGTGTTAAAACTCGGCGCAAGGTTAATGCTTTTGTTACTGCCAGATATCTCTCTGGCGTGATTTGAAGCTTGAAATCTGAATCGTAATTGACATTGCATTGGTGACTTCATCTCAGGCCATCACACCATGGAACGAGGTTACTTTGAATTGGCGACAATAACGTGGCGGTGCTTCTCATTATGCCGTAAGCAATGTGCGATCTGTGGTAAAATGATAACAGATTTTATTCTATGTTTTGAAGTTTTGAATCGATTTAAGTTGGCGATAACTGATTTAGAATATTTAGTTATAAGACTCCCAATACATGACAGTACAAGTGGAGAACAAAACCACCATTATCAGACATACTTACAAGTGTCAGAATTACGAGTACTATTATTTTGCCCGTGCATTGCCTGTCGTCTAACCTCACACTTTGGATTACATAAATGTTATTTTATACCCCATGCCGAAGCACATGTTTTCAAGTCCTCCTGATAGCGTTGGTACTTATAAAACCTTAACGCCAGGTGGAGAATATCAAATCTCGATTATCTACCGAAAAAGATTCCACTTGGCTTAAAGGCAAAATAGTGGTGGGAATTATATGAATAGATCACTGAAAGTCAATTATGACACCAGGTATTCACGAAAGGGTAAGCAAAGTTAATGCATTGATACAGTAATTCAATGACATATTATATGCAAAGTACAAATAAATAATATAAACAACCCACATAGATCACTGAAAGTCAATTATGACACCAGGTATTCACGAAAAGGGTAGGCAAAGTTAATGCATTGAGTAATTCATTGACATATAATATGCAAAGTACAAATAAATAATTTAAACAGCACACATTTCTAAGGATTTGATGAATAAAAGCGATATATCTCTGTCCTAAGCCACACGAAATCTCTGCCAAAAGCAGAGTCCAAGAAGCACTATCACATTGTGATGATACCAGGTGTGCGCGAAAAGGTGAGAGTACGCTACCCCACCGCAGGCTACCGTTATTAAAACATGCAGTGGCAAGTCAATCGTTCACCTGAAAAACACGGGAACATATCGCACAGGCCAAAATAAAATTGGTATCGGACATCATTTGTGTCACTTATTTTGGAATTTCCTCAACAAAGCTGCCATAAAACCTTTGAAGGGTTTACTGAGGCCTTGGTTGCTGTAACCATGAACAAACAACTTTTGACCGAGAGCCTAATGAGGCTTTTTGAAATATTACTAGAAAGAACAAGCTCGATTCCACGTACCTTACAAGTTGTGAAGTGTAGACACCAAATGCTGGAGCGGTTGGAATATTGCTCGACATAAACGGAATGTTGACTATTGGAATGTTGAAGTTATCTATCTTGTCGCACAGTCTTTTGTGAAGAGGTTTTTTTCACGCATTGCATATTCCCAAAGGTATAATTATTTTGGAAGTGTTTGTTTTCTACTTGTTATGCAATTGTATGTATGCGTTTGGTACGAAGCATGAACCACACAAATGTTGCCACACAAACGTGTACATATTTCCAGTCACTAAACATATCGCTCAAACACAACATACCTAGACTAAGTGTTCCCAGGGACACTGATTAACTTTGATGTTAAACTTCTCTCGCAGCCTCGCATAGTCTTCATCTAATAGTCTGTAAAAGATTTCATTATTCCATGTACATGTAGTATTATATATAGTATATATATAGTATATATATAGTATATATATAGTATATATGTAGTATATATAATATTCCAATTTATTTTGTTCTTTTATATGTTGCTAACACAAAGTCGTTGTTACAAGTCGGCGATCATGTCCTACATACTTGAAACATTAGAACACGATGAGGTCAATAACTAAGAACATAATGGCTTGATATTTTCAATGTCATGTATACGTTTTTTATCTGATGTCATTGGAAAGTTTCATTTAAAAAATTGATATAAATCCTCAAAACGTGTATTATTTCAGCACCATTATCATCACAGGGACAAATTACAAGAAGTTACTTCTATCATGTTTCAGGTATCTAGTAGTTCGGAAAGTGTACTGTTTGATAAACATTGTAATAACAGTTTATATTAACACAGACTGAATAAAGGAAAATTTACACAAGTCAAAAGTGTCCACGATTAAATCTCGTTGACAATTAAATATTGTTGATAATATTTTATGGAGATGTTGAGAATATATATGACTGAGTTTGATAAATACACTGAAATGTCACATACTTTGAAACAAAAGAAGAAATGCATACATCAATCTCATGTAATGGTTATACATAAACAAGGGCTAATGTTACAGTGGTATTAAATGCAGGTACACATACAAAGTAAAGTACATGTATGTTAGCGATACTGAATCTTATCAGGTAGCTGGTGTTGGAATGTGTTTTAATGTTTAAATTGTGGTTTACAAGTTTCCTTGTGATATACCTTGAAGTATAGATCGCAGAAAGAAACTCTCTTGCAAAAGAACAAACGCAAATAACATGGTCGTTCAATCATGGAAAGATACCTGGGCGGCAATGACATGAAGAAGCGGATCTCTAAATGCCTTCTGGTTGGGAGACGCTGCTAGGAAGTTTTCAATGGATATGGATTAGCCAAAGGGGGTAGCAAGTGAATGTAGTTTGACGCCACGTCAAAGCATGTCAGATATGTCACAACGTGGCCGATTTTAATCTATGATGAAAAACTCGTAGATTTATGTATATGTATTGTGGTGATAGACCAAGTCGGAAATACAGAGTTGAGAATTCAAACTGTGATCCAGACAACGGGCAACAAGGGGGCAGGAAATATACATGTTCATAAATAATGAGAACCTATATGAATGATAGAACTATAAAATATAGGAATTTGAATCACATATTAAATGAACTAATAAGGCGGACGTCAGAAGATGAAAAATTTATAGCGGAAATGCAAAACAATATTTACTGTAACAATATATACTGTTACTGGTATGTCATGGCGTTATTATTGGCCAAATACTTTGAGGCATTTCGTAGCTTTGAATACACACACTCGTTTAATTGTACAATTATTTAACTATCCAAAACTTGCATTACAGAAAAAACCCTTTTGATTGACATTTAGAAGCAAATATTTTATGGATCATAACTTCTTCAGTGTTTGTCACGATGTCTGGACTACTTCTTGCACATTCACCCCGTCAATCACATGATTGAAATTAATAAAGATAACTTGATTCAAAACCTTCAAAAAAATGCTTTCGCTAAATACACAGCTGATGGCAATCTGAGCCAACTGACCGTTGGAAATCAACAACTTCGGCACAAAGTTACATTTCAAACATGGTGGGGGGTCATGTGGTTGCAAATGTATTTGCTTACCCCAGTCTTCATTGAACTAATTTATTGTTACACTAAATAACCCACAGTCACAGATTACTTACTACAAACTGTAGCAGCATGAATGATAGTTCAATAGACGTCATCAAAATTAACAACAGTTCTTTCAATTTTCAGTCTCCATTCATCCTTCAATCACTGAAAATAATAAATACTAAACTGTTACAAACTATGCTTTTCATCAACACTTGCAACATGTACAATCTTTTGCTTGAAATTACCTGCTTTTGATTTCGTGGAAGTTAAATCAATAGTGTACGTTACGTTTGTTAAGATGTCCAATAATATTATTCAATCGCAATTCTTTCAGCCATTACGAAATCACGGAATTCTGTATCTACAGTTTAGTGTTATCGTTTACTGTTTAGTTTTGGTATTTCAAAGACAGGGCAACTCGCAGTAACTTAATGACCCAAGGGGTTGACACTCGCATCAATTTAGTGATTTTCAGTATACCTGAAGAACATTTCATGTAAGACCAATCTTGTGGGGGGATAGAGGGAATAATGATCATAGGCTTGCTAAGTATTATATGATATCTATAAATCCTCATATTTCTAAATGGTATTTTCAGTGATAAAGCACAGCTGATATTCCAGGACAATGGTAGTAAGCGAGTAAGTAAGTGAGTGGTTTAATGCCACTAAGTGACTTTCAACAGTATTTCAGTTAAGCCATGTAAATCACGAGGTGTCAGCTTCCTTAAAGGGGAGAAAGAGCCTGAGCTGGCACAAGGAGTAAAAGTTTACCACATGAAATCCATGATCAGGGCATATATACTGACAAACCAAGGACAGAAAAATAGATATAAAAGATGTTACCATATATTCATGTCAAATCATAAATATCAACATTTATTGTTTTTCCTCGTAAGTAGATATAAATGTGCGTCACGAGAAGAAATAAGACTAAGGCATATACTTTGTGTCAACAAACTATTATTATTAACACCAAACGAAAGGCACGCTGGTTCCAGAGAATGATTAAAGATTACGACCTAATGTCACAATTCCAGATATCCCGTATTGTGTTAGTCACTGTCTCTGACGGAGGTGGCGTTCCCAGACACATTTGTGACTGAAACACAGACAGTGTTTTGAGTCTCACCTCTACAAACATATATAATACGCTAGTTATGAGATACTATTTGTCAGTAAAACATATGCGTAGGATGCACACACACACACACACACACACACACACACACACACACACACACACACACACACACACATATATATATATATATATATATATATAGCTTCCAACAACATTGTATTTTGAGAAATTAATCGAAATAACGTAAAACAAATCGATATTGAGATTTTTTTAATTTAAATTTGAAATAACGAGAAAATATTCGTTAGTTCGATAATTGTTTTGGAATAACGAAAAATAATCGGAGTAACGATAAAGAACTCGAAATTTCGAGAATATAATTAATAATTGTGATAACGAGAAGTGGCACCATTACTGCGAATATACAATGTATCATTCCGACGTCGTGTTGAAATGTGTTTCATGTGTTTGTGACGATAGCAAGATACGCTCAACTTTTCGCGAGCACCTGGTGTCCCCACTACTTTATAGTGATTCATAAACAATGCTATATTAAATTGGACTCTGCTCAGAAGAGATTTCTTATCATTATGGAATGAGCTTTGGTGTTTTTATTATAAATGTTTAATGTGGAATCACGAATCACGATCGTACATGACTGCGTCCTTGTATTCAAGGTTTATAGTGAAACGCTGAGACGTTCGAGTAGTAATATGATAATTTTATGTCTCTAGTCAAATATCAAGTGTGCCTTCGTTAGAATAGTGACCCCGAGACAGACAACCACCAAAGACTACAAAGATTGAATGACATATCCGCCGAAACATTCCAATGTAATGGAAAGGACAAAATATGTAAATCAGTGATGACACCCGGTGATGCCCGAAAAGGGTAAAAAAGACAAAAACAAAATGATTGTTGCCTGGCGCCGCACTGCAGCACATCCGCCACGCAACGGCGGCATGTAAACTAACCAGACAGTGATTAATGGACCAGAAAATCCAGTGACACAACAGCGCTGGACTTTTAAAAAACAACAACTTTCATCTGCTGTGTACAAGTACTGCGCCACTCACACAATTTTGCATAAACAAGTAGAGGCGGAAAGAAGATTTTCCAAGATATTTTCCTAGCATCGGGATTTCAAATCCACATTATTTGATTTACAAATTTTTATTTCATGATATTGATATTGTGTTAAAATTATTAAACTTCATAAGAAGATACCTTTGAAGATACAAACCCGTTTAAATCCGACAATTATATTTATAGATAAGTCCATGATAGGCATTTAGAATTTGGTTGGAGACAATATATGAATCGTTTTATGGACCATAAATGCAACAAAAAATATTCCATAATCATAAGAAGCAGAGTCCATTGTGCGATTCCGACAATATCATAAGAATGTATTTCTGAATCACTATCATATAGTGGTGGGCCCAGGTGCTCGCGGAAAGGTGGGCGCGCCCTGCCCCACCGGTGGCACCCGTCACAAACACATGTTAGGGCAAAAATGATTCCTATGCGTACAGAAAAGATCAGGAATACGGGGAGCAATGAGTAATGAAAACAGAGCTGTTACAGCTGTCGAGTTTACCACATTGTAGGACAGAGGGTTGTGCTCTCACCACTGTATGATAGACGACACTTAGATTCGAATCACTCCATGTTGCATGAAACAACTGCACACAGTTTTAACAAGAAATAACGGAATTTCAAATATGGCCATAGTTTGTGAACAGTGACTGTGAATTCAAAGTTCCCGTGTCCATCAAGTATATATCGATATATTAAGAACTAAAGCCAATCGAATTCAGATATAACCGTATAACGACATTACCTCATGAGATGGTTGTACCTGAGAGTTAACCTAGTGACCTAAAATGATGCAGTGTATTCAACTGAAAATATAAGACTGATATCTCACCCGATTTAAATAACGACATTTTGTTGCGTCTGTCGTGTTGACAAAATGATATCAATGTAAGATCATGGACATCACTACGTGAATACGTAATAAATAGAATAATTGTCTTTCAAATAATATGATGTCTATCTCTACTCTTATCTGCGCAACGAATGAAAAACCAATTTTGTCAGTATCGTAAAGCTCAGCAATATCCAAGGCAATAGTCAAATAGTTAGCTTTTAGTCTTATCTGATTAATCACTTAATGATAAAAAAGATCATGCCGGGACCATGATATTACACCGTTTAACGCTCTATGACGAGATAGAACTACGTTTCCGTTAGTTAACGTCACACCCCGTCCTGAATATAATTAAGCGACAATACCCTGTTTATAGCCACAGGACATTTATGTGTCCATAATCACTATCACAAAGCAAATGATGCAAGGTGTTCACGAAAAGGTGAGCGTATTCTGCCTCATCGGTGGCACCCGTTACTAACATATGCAAAGAAAATTAAATTGTCCCACTGAAAAAAACACGGGAACATACTCTCTTCAAAATAGGAAACGCACTGGTAGATTTTTACTAAATTTATTGTACTGAATGAAGTCGATATAATTAATTTAATATCATAGATACAAAAATGAAATTTTGGAGCTCGATAGTCACATGTTGTCGTTGAACAAAGGCATTGGAAATTTTTTCGTGTCATGTCACATAAGGCAAGATGGTTGCGATTTGCTGTCAATTTTCCCGGAACCACAACCATGTCAGATCTCGTGGTGTAAGATAGTCCTGCAGTCTCCGCCGCTGTGGCGTTGCGATGACGTGGGTGGAACAGTCGAATGTAGCGATCCTGTGCAGGGGTGGTAACTCATGGTGGGTCGGTTTTCGGACGGTCTGCAGTGGAATTGAACTGTAGGTAAAGGTCCCAAAGACGGCAAATGGTGCTGTGTCGGACGTTGAAGTGGCGTGCAACAGAAGACTGCGATTCCCCTCTTTGGACACGTCCCATGGCGATGTTCCGATCGCCGAGTCTCGGCATTTTCGAACTTGAAAAATGTTGACATTTGAATGACAAATTGATGATTGGGGGAGACTTGAATGCCAGAACTAGCACTGAATCTGATTTTGTAGAAGATGATATCCTTGAATATCTCGAGGGACATGATAACAGTGTATGGGGGATTTCAGCTTAAAAAACATTTTCTGTGGATTTATCTTTGAATAATTTTGGTAAGAGCTTACTAGATTTATGCAGTATACTAAATATACATATTATGAATGGAAGGTGCGGGTCAGACGGCGGGGTGGGAGATTTTACTTTTATAAGAAACCAGGGTGCGAGTGTGGTGGATTAAGTCAAGGACCAACCAAAACAAAGGTTTGAAAGTGTTTTTGAGTTTTCGATTTTCAAGGCCAAAGTAACCCTTTTTACTTTTAAAAGTTGCTTGGTTGAATTTGTCATGTCAGAAAACATATTATTAGACACTAAAATCATGACTATCGGACAATGTTTTAACTGTGTTTGTGTATTTCACCGACTGCCAAAAGTGCGTTGACCTTTCAACGTTTTTGGCCATAGCTACCCCATTTAAGGTCGGAAGTATAACAAACTATATATTTCTAGGTTTCTTATGACTGGACGAGTAATTTGATATGCATATCCACACAATTTTGAATTTTGACCCCTGTGTGACCTTTGTTGACCCTTCCCCAAAATGCCCAGGATTTTCAACCGGGCAGCCCAAGTCAAAATTGTTCAGTATACATCAGGAAACTCAAAAACACTTTCAAACCTTTGTTTCCATGATTTGGTCACGGGACCTACAGGTTGGTCTTCTAGTAATTATGTTATTGCCTCGTCCGAGTTGTTTGATATGTGCAATAGCTTTGACATACCGTCTCGAGCCGAGTCATTACACCTCCCTGTCACGACTAGTTTACGTACGCTTCTAGTAAGTGACCCTATGCCACGCAATACACGTAACAATGCTTCCTTCAAATTTGGGTGGGTTGAAGAGAAGGATGAGCAGTTTAGAATAAACCTTATTTCTAGGAGTGCGCATGATTTACTGGAGAAGGCTGTAGATGTAGCATTTGTTAACGTTGAAGAAAGTATTGGGTATATTACTGAAGCTGTTGTTATTGCTGCATCTGATGTGAAGAAAATGAATAAGGGCTGTAAATATGATCAACAATGGTTTGATAGCGAATGCCAGCTACTTAAAAAGGGACGATGTAGACGTTTACATAACTTTAGAAAGAATAAGGACAGAGGATCACTAACAGACTATAATAGAGTAAGAAATCAGTACAACGATGTTTGTAAGACTGACTGACTGAGTATGGTTTTACGCCGCTTTTAGCAATATTCCAGCAATATCACGGCGGGGGACACCAGAAATGGGCTGATGTTTGTAAGAAAAACAAGACAGAATATTTCAAATAAAAACAGAAACTGTTGGAATCAAGCATAGATAATTCTAAAACATTTTGGTCATCGCTAAAAGCCATTAAACCAAATATATTGCATGAATGACATTGGTATTCAAGTCTGATTTGAGCATTTACGGGAACTGTTTTCAGTTCCATTTAGCCAAGACGATAACAATTTATTTGACATGGAATTCAACGAAGATAAAGTTGACAGTGTAACAGATGATATTCTTGAATGTCCAATATCTAAAGAGGAAATTATTGACAGCATATCCAACCTTAAAGATAATAAGGCAGAGTTTTTTAAACATTCCTCAGATATTTTTATACCATATTTGGAACTTATTTTCAATATCCTTTTAGAGAGATAATATTTTACAGGTAATTGGACAGTTGGCATTATTGTTCCTCTTCACAAACAGGGCGCAACCAGCGATGTTAATAATTATAGAGGCATAACTCTCCTAAGTACATTCAGTAAAACATGTACTTCAATTATTCATAAGAGACTTGTTTTCTGGGCGGATTCTTATGATAAAATAAGTGAGTCACAAGCAGGTTTTAGAAATGTATACTCCACCACTGACAATGCTTTGATCCTATATTCTATAATACAGAGATATCTATCAGTGAAACGAGGGCAGCTATATGCTGTATTCGTACATTTTGCAAAAGCTTTTGACTCTGTGAAAAGGGATAACTTGTTGTCACTCTTTCAAAGACATGGGCTAAGTAGCAAAATTGGAAAGTTATTGTGCTCTCTATATAAAAATGTGAAGGTGTGTGTCCGGAACAATGGCGCTATATCGGATAATTTTGTAAGTAGCAAGGGTGTCCGACAAGGGTGTATATTAAGTCCCTTCTTATTTTCCTTTTTCATAAATGAATTAGCATATCAAATCCAAAAACATTGCACTGATGGAATACAACTACACCCCGAAACTATAAAATTATTTCTGCTTCTTTTCGCTGACGATAATTATAGTCATGTTCTCGAGCACAATACCTGGCTTGCAAAAGCAAATACATGTATAAGAGAGTTATTGTGACGGGTCAAAACTTACAGTAAATATGGATAAAACAAAAGTAGTAGTTTTTAAAAATGGTGGTAACATATCCAGAAAAGAAAAATGGCTTTACAGAGGGAAGCCTGTAGAAATTGTTCCATTTTATAAATGCTTAGGCGTGTGTTTTACAAGTAGATTAACTTGGTCAAGGAATGCTCATAACATTTCATTGCAAGCCAAGAAATTTTTTGTAGGCATATTTAAAAGTCTTAGAGTTCTGGACAATATTACATATGATGTTTATTTTAAAATATTTGATACAAAAATAAGCCCGATTCTATTGTATGGATCAGAAATTTGGGACCCAGAACATTTGGATGTTATTGAGAAAATACATTAAAATGCATGTCAAACGTTCTTGGGTGTAAAATCTAGCACAGAAAACGCGAGGGTATATGGTGAATGCGGACGGTTTCCCATGTATATCAATAGTTATTTAAAGGATATTATAAACCTCCGGTGACGTCATCCTATTGTTCTCCAGTCGGGTTAAATCTCATAAACAGGGACGTTGTAATGTCCCTGGGATTTTATAGGATATTCAAGTCATATTTGCAATATAATGTGTTATAATATCCCAGGCACTTGATATAATGTCCTTGGTATTTTATTAATATAATTTCTGTTCAGATTGTAACATGTAATGAAATGTAAAACCAAATGACAAATGTTTTCTTTATATTCCCGAGGATCGATCTCGCAACTTTCATTTCTGTAGCTCATTGAGTGTACCACAAGGCTTTAGAGGTGTTGATAAGCCGCACAGCTTTTTAGAATGCCCTTTTCAAGATCCGAAAGCCAGCAACAGTTATTTTACGCCCGTTTCCTAAGGTTCATGGAAAGTATGTTCGAAACATAAAGATATTGATAAATGTTGATTTAAGGTTCAAAATTAGTTTATAAGTGAGATAAAACACTTCCCCTCGGGTTGTTATGATATTTAAAACCCTTTCTCTCCGAAAATTCCTCGGGATGCGGGTTTTAAATATCATAACAACCCTCAGACGTGTTTTATCCTATACTTAAATACTGGGTCAAGCTATTAAATATGCCATCTTCAAGTTACCCTAGAAAATGTTATAATATGATGCTATGCTTCTCTTTGACAGCCATGGGAAACATCAAAAGTCATCAACAGTTAAAAACATGTAATACGAATGTGGATATGGTTATATTTGGTTACAGCAACATGTAGATATGCCACAGCAGTTCTTCTCCCGTTTGACACAGACCTTAAAAGATATGTACATTAAAAAATGGCAAGGTTCTTTGTCCAGTTCTAGAAAAGAAAATTACTACACTACATTTAAGACTACTATTATACTAGAACCTTATCTATTAAGTGTGAATTTACATAAGTTTAGAACAGCTCTTTCTCGATTTCGATTTCAGAAAATATTAGAAATGTATCAATGTTCATTTATCATGCTATAAAACTAAGAAAATGTATGAATTTGTTACACGCCCCAGACAATGTACTATAGGCCTTTGGCCTCATAAGTACTATGAATAAAGATTGATTGATTGAATGCAAAATTATTGGCTTATGCTTGCCTTTTTATCGCCACTAGTACGAGTTACTAATGCCATAACGTGCACGTGCAGTTTGCTGTACTGTTTTCCTCCATGACATTTTTAAACAAGTATGAAACAATGCCGATTAAGACATTGCAAATCGACAATGGTTGCGTTTTGACGCACCGTTTGTCGAGTATCAGGCCACTAGCATTTTCCAATTACATATATCAAATCAATATACAGGATGTTTTGTGAAGTCAGGTTCAATGAACAACATGCAACCTGTGCGTTTCTTTTTTTTGAAGAGTGTTTATGACAAGTCAAAATAAAGAATTGCATCGGACATAATTTTTGTCACTGATGCGTCAAATTTGGAAATGTCCTCCACATGTCTACCATAAAGCTTTTAGAAATCTTTACTTAGGCCTTGCATGTTGTAGAAACTTTGAGCGTTTGTAGACACCAACGACTGGAGGTGCTGGAATATTGCTCGACATTAAGATATTGGAAAGTTGAAATTATCCCTCTTGTCATACAGTCTTTGGGAGAGTTTGTTTTCATCCTGAGTCTTTATGCACAGATCTAACTACTACAGTAGTAAATGACATACTACAGTACTGTGTTAAGAAACTATACAATGAAGTGAAATAACACTTTATGCCATATGTACCTTCAATCTGCCTGAACACACTACAGTGTGAGATTAAGAACAATAAGTAAATACACAACACATCTCAGTCTTTTTTCCATCATGCAATGTATTTGAAAAACTACGTTTGTAACAAAATAGGCAGGACGTTTAGCTTATGTTAGCGCATACTACTCAGCATGAATATTCAAAAACATAAAGGTGCATGGACATGTTTCCGGTCACTTAACAGATCTCTCAAACGCAACATACCTGGACGTGGTGTTGCCAAGATAATTTATTAACTTTCCTGACCTGATAAAGTTCTCTCGTAGCCCCCAAATGAACTGCTCAACAATCTGCAAAACGTATCCATCATTTCATGTACATTTAGTATTGATTTGCAAGTAATACTCCAATTTCCGTTGCACTCCAATATGTTGCATAAAACAAAAACAACATGTATTGTTTACAATTTGCGAGTGCATGATCTACATACCTAAATTGCTAACACACTATTAGGCAAATAACTAAGAAGACAATGGCTTGATATAGCTTTATTGTCATGTATTTCGTTTTCATCCTGACGTCATTGGAAAACCTTCATTTGAAACATACTGGCACTGAAAAACGTGTATTATTTCAGTACCATTACTATCACAGGGACACTAGTATGTTTTAGGTATCACGCAACTCGTATAATGGAAAATATATACAAAATTAAAGTGTCCATGTTTATAATTCTAAATCATGGTTCGTTAAATAGAGGTTGAGAATCTGTATGATTAAACAATACTGAAAAGTCACATACTTTCAAACATATACAGAAACGCATATATCAAAGTCGTGCAATACATAAACAATGGCTTATGTTAAAGTCAATGTGCTTCTAAATACAGGTACATGTACGGTGTATAAAGCATGTACATGTATGTTAGAGACACTGCATCTTTATCAGTTAGCTTGTGTTGACGCCACGTCATAGTATGTCAGCAAGTCACAACGTGGAAGAGTGTAAGGTGGGGGACGGACGGGCGGTAACTCGGAGACTCATGTATATATTTATTGTGCTGATACTAAAGTCGGAAATACAGTTGAGAATTCGAGCCATGATCTTTCCATCGGGGATATACTGGTTACTCGTGCAACCATCAATGACTACATTTATTGTTGATGAGTAACTATATGAACGATAGAGCCTTATCAAATACACATGCGAATAACATGTCACATGAAATAATAAGGAGGACGTCCAAAGCTAAAAAATGTTTTGTGAGCCATTGGTTCACAATGATAAATGTTAACGTATTCTTGCAATTTTTCTTCTTTGAATCACAGTGAAGGAGTGTCTGAGCTTGACATTCCAGCTGTTGTCAAATGAGTATACGCCGTGTCGAGGTAACTACCCATGATATTCCACACACACTGACATATCAAGATAACAAAGTGTCGCAATCACAGAATGTGTAGATGGTGGCGGGGTATGTGTCATGCATGTGTGTACTTGCGTTTTTGCGCCTATAACAAAGTGGACGCGGAAACAAGGTTCTCCTGGCTTTTGAGACAGCATCACGAGTTCAAATCCACATATTTCATTTCCATATTTTTTGCTCATGCTCTTAATATTTCCTCGACACTTCATAGCATTTCGTACACAAAGTCGTTTTATTCCGACACATGCAAATTTCACAATTCATTTCAGTTTCCCCAACTTGCTTTATAGAAAACTCCTTGACAGGTATTTAGAAGTTGATTGAACACCAACACAGCAAACATGTTATGGATAATAACTTCTTCAATGTTTGTAACGACGTTTCGGGGCTACGTTTTGTACCTTCATCAGGAGTGAGTGAGTGAGTTGGGTTTAACGCCGCTTTTAACAGTATTCCAGTTATATCGCGGCCTGTCAGCTTAATGTGGGAGGAAAGCCCGAGGTGATGCAGGTCTCAGATGTTTACCATTTCGGTGAAACCCACAAGCACGGGTATGGTGCTGACAAACCTAGAACCATAATTGGGGCGAACCGGGATTCGAACCCACGATCATAGGTTTCTGGCGTGCCCAAGGGACGCAACTCTGCACAGCGAATCGCGGCGCCTTTGACGACTGGGCCACCCGTGCCCCCTCATCAGGAGAAGGGCTGACTAATGTATAGCGAGATATTTACATTCAGGTTAGTGGACATTTTTTAATACTAATTCTGCTGTTTTAGATGACTTCTGATTAGTATCTGTTCATGTGCTGTCCCAAGTATGTAACATGATGCATAAAGTCACAACACCGATATACATCCCTAGTTAACAAAACTCAAGACCTGGAGCCTTGTTTAAGCATTATTCTTAACAGTTGAGAAGGGTTCATGCATGTGGTGTGCCTGCATTCTGTCAGTAAATAAAGATATATACAGAAATATAGGCATGAAAATTGAAAAGGATAAATCGGGTTTTACGTAGAGCGTTGTCATACTGTTGAGTTTTTAAAACATAATCATGCGTATTTGTACCCAGGTAACTTAAAATTAAATTGGTAATGGTGAATGATATAAATTAGTTTGCGTATTGTTCTCAAATACGTAGCTTAACTGTATCTCTGCTGGTGTCACTTATCCCATTTTAAAACAACGATGCCTTAAAAACGCAGATTCTCACTCTCTCACTCTAGCCGTGGACACTTGCACATCGTGTAAGATGTAGTTCCCTTCACCGTAGAACCCAACCCACTCACTCACGCATTAAGATCATCTAAAAAAGTAACACTAACTATCACACTTAAATGCATAGCTTATAATCACTTCGGACGAATGAAACAACCGCGACTTTCATTCATATATGGTGTTTATCATGTCGTGCTTGCTAGTCGGAGCTGTTGCTGGGGTCAAATCTCATGTCATCCTGTCAACACTGAGTCACTGACAATAGGCAGGATAATAGGAATAACGAGGTAGGAGAGAAAATGAATGCGTGTCGAAAACATAATGGTTATAGCTATCAAGATTAGGATTCGAAACCATCCATGCTGCAGGAAACAACGGCATCAAAAATGACGGAAGTTAAGTATGGGCAAAGATATTAGCAGTGATTATGGCACGTCAAAGTTCCCGTGTCCATCAAATATAAATCGAGATATCAAAAATTAGACACAATCGAATGCCGATAAGATACCATATAGCGACATTACTTTAAGAGTTTTTCGTGGCTAATGACAGTTAATTATCGAAGAATGATATAGTACATACATCTAAAAATGTGAGATCGATATGTCACTCGTGTTAAGTGACGCTGAAGCACAGAACTACGTTCAGTCTGCGTTCCTGACAATTGTATTCAGAGTAAGATCATGAAGATCACTTCGAATAGATTATTTGTCTTTTCATATCAAATAACATGATGTTTATTTCATCTCGTTACCTGCGCCACTCAGGTAAATATCAATTTTGTCAGGTCACTCGATGAGTGAGTGAGTTGGGTATCCACTACGCTTTGAACAGTATTCCAGTTATATATATCATATATATGGGCGGAAAGCCGGAAGTGATGCATGCCACACTTTGGTGAAACCAACGTGCTGGCAAATCAATAAACTTAATCACAGGTTTGTAGCGTGCCCAAGGGACTCAACTCTTCACAGCGGTTTGCGACGCTTTCGACGACCGCGCCACACGTGATGATTTTGGACAAGAAACTTCATTTTTCTCAATACAGTATCGTTAAACTCGTAACCAAGACATTATTCATCAACAAATAGTTAGCTTTTTGGTACAATGAACTAATTGTCCAGGTTAATCAGATTTATTATAAATGTAGACCATGCCGTTAATCGGTATGACGAGCTAATTATTGATGCTGTATGAATGATGATTGTATGCCAAATCACCGACAGAACTACGTTTCCGTTATCAAGCAAACCATGAATCGCTCAAACGCCTTCAAACCTGACAACTGAGCAAACAAAGTTGGTAGTCAGTTGATAACGTATCGCTGACGTCACAGCTTGTCCTTCATATCGACACTACATACACGGAGAATTCGCCATTACATTGAGCACCCGAGTTTGTTGGATGTACAGGTAGCTGGCGTTTGGATTTAAACAAATGTTGGGGATATACAAAACTGTAGCCGTCCTTCTCGGTACCCTGTCGTCATTACTAGCCGTACAGGCTAGTACAGGTAATTGTTTACGATTCTACGTGTAGATATTGACACAAGGTTGCCAAAGACGGACATTTATAATTACCCGTTTTGAAAACAGTAATATGAGGAATATGCCGTTGAATTCATTTTGACCAGATTCAACTTTCTGTTCAATCTCCGTCTACGTTTATCATTATGTCATAAAAAGGGAATTCTATAAAAATTGTTCCTTGATCCTTACATTTAGTTTGCACTGGAGTCGGAACTGACCTGATAACATGATTTATCATATAATGGGTAGGTTTCTCGGCAGGATAAAGCCAACGGATAAAAACGATATCCGTTGGGATCATATGCGGACAGAGATGCAAATATCAAAGGTCAAGTAGGGACTACTTTCTCTGTTTATAAACAAACATGGCGTCGCCCTCGTCATTCGGCGATCGAGTAAGAATTAACCATCGGGAATCTGGATAAACTACAGGGATAATTGCAATCATTATCAAAAGAACAGTTTTATAAGTTTGGGCAACTTTAGAGATATAAATTTCGAAACAATTTTGCGAGGGCACGAGGCCTAGCCAAGCGGGATCAGTAGCCATATATCTGTGCTTGTAGACCTTTGCGGCTTGAAACCTTCTCCACAAATTAAAATAGATGGATTTGGCCGAAATATGTTTGAATTGTTACCTTGTTTCCTTTTGTCGCTGTGTGTACATCTGACTACACTTCTTATCGTTATAGGGCAGACCGACTGTCAACGACGTCTGACCGTGGCCGTGATGTCTCATAGACTAGGGTTAGAGTAGCTTCCCTTTGACAAAGGGCAGTTACTCTAGCGGACAGACCGATGGATTGCCGCGAAAGGCAATTAAAAACTATTGTTGTTTTGCGTATATGTTGCTTCGCCACTGTATAAGAAACATATTTCAGTTCGAACTATATTGGCTACTGTCCCTGTCCGACTGACACACCGCTTACCCTGTGACGTAATAAATATTAATGCGCGCATTCCAGGAAAACTCGCAATGTTTCGGTAATGTATGTGAGAGAGGGAAAGCGATTTTAAAGCACAGAATTAAATAATGACATTATATGATAAAGAGGTTATCACGCTTGTGTGTTTGGGCATGGTAAATATCCTGTATTAGGAATAAACACGATGTATTTAGCGAGCCTTGTTTATTCCTAATGCAGGATATTTACCATCCCCAAACACACTCGCGGGATAACCTCTATTTCTCTGTATAAACAGAATCAGTTGCAGTGCCCAGATGTAAATATCCCTACTTTGCCGAAATGCCTCAAGAAACTACTTGTCAAGTTATACATTGGTACACTGAATGCTCATAGGCGTTCCCTATACTTTGGACTTGTCAAGCTTTACTCACTGGTACAACTAAAGAGTGTGTACAGAACACCAAGGTTTCCTGGAGCATAAAAAATGAAAGGGTTAACTGACAACGTGTGACAAGTGCCTTTTTTTGGTCCACAGGATGTACAAAATTATAGATTCTGGACTATCAGAAAGTTGTTATCAGATACATTTGATCTGACTGAAAACTAGATTTTGTACACTTTAACACATGCACGTCATTGTATACCTTAGGCTACACTGTGTCATAGATTAGACACTGTTAGAAACAGTTCAAAGATGAATATAATATAAATAAAGGGCAAGAAATGTACACTTTTTTACTAGCTTTAAAAAGTTGTCATAATTATGACATTTGACATTTTACAGATCGCCCAAAAGCCCATATACCAGTAAATATCAGTACACGTTAATCGGTAACTAAACCAATGAGGACGTAAGGTTAATATGATAAATAAGTACATATGCCTATAAAAATACAAAACTCTTTTCATAACAGTGAGGAACGTCTGCAAACACCCGAGTTCCTCGTGCGAATATCATAAGCTCTAGTTCTATTTCTCGTGTGTATGCATGTTTGTATGCGTAATTAAATATCTTTACAGGCAGACGTTTCGAGGAAATCACACTTACAGGGGGAGCTGTAAACATTACATCGCCAGGATTTCCCAAACAATATGGCGCGTAAGCATCAATTGTTTTTGTCAAAAACATGTGTTCTCTTTCTGGTGCAATACAAGTAGTTATGTAAAACGGGAGTCCAACATAAGATGTACATAGAAATGCTTAATACATATTATAATATTTTATGAAAATTCGGATGCTAATTATACAACTGAGTGTGGATATTGTTATATATATGGACCAATCAGATATCTATTATGTATAAATGGGACCACCTTTCATGCACTTGCATTGATCATAAGGTGGTAGTGTTTATACACTGTGAATATATGTCGGCAACCAAACCACTATGTCAACAGCATATATGTAATTACTTCACCGGAAGCTGAGAATTAAACACGAATACAATTCGGTCTGTTTTCCGAGGTAAAACATGTCCAATCCATCAGTGATGTTGAGTTATCATTTATTTAAACTAAATTATTACATTATTATATTACTCAGCAACAAACCCATAATTTCTTACGCGATCTGGAAGCATTTAAATAATATTGACAATTGTTTATTTCAGTAACTTAACATATGCATGGAGGATACATGCTTCGAGCATCGACCGCCGAGTGGGCGTTGACATTGTATACTTTGCCTTGGAATCGTCCCGTCATTGTCAATACGACAGGCTGTCCTTCTACGATGGTAAGCACAACAATTTCTAAAATAATCTAAACGTGATACCATGATCTGGAGATTGGAAGCTACAATTTGTGGAGATTTGAAGAAGGTATTTCCATAATGATGAGCATGTTTTGCGTGTTTCGCGAAAAGGGTAAGCATGCCTAACCCTGAGGGTAAAGATGACGATTGGCCAATTTACATTAGTAATGTATACTCACACTAATCTTGCAGATTTCAAACAAGCTTCTACACGAATGTTAAGATTACTAGTACTGTCTTAGATATAATTTTCAATTAATAATAGATGCACAATGTAATTATAATAAAAAGAAAACATGCGTGTATGCGTGTGCCTGTCTGGACGAAACTATCAGACATAAATGTTATCATTGAGATGTTTTTGTCACCAGGACCAGACAATTCAACTGGACCCCTGTTCCAATTTTGTGGCACTGACACAGACCCACGCAGTTTCCTCAGTAGCAGAGATAGCATGTACATACAGTTTACCTCTGATTCCTTCGTGAATGCAGGAGGGTTTCGAATCGTCGTCATTGACTTTGAAAGTGAGTATACGTGAATGGTGGCAACTGTTAATACGTTTTCGGTATGCGAATTCTACCGAACAGTTACAAAGGTCATAATGAAAATGAAATGTGAATAGCTTCAATGTGTTTTGCATCTCTCAATACTCTCTAGGCAGTTTAGAAGATTTAAATCGCGTTTTGTAACTAGTGTGTGACCACCGCTACATCTGCAAAATAGAACAAAGTAAAGTGTTACTTTGGGTTTCCACAAAACTCAGGGCTCAAAGGATACATGTATATTACCTCGTCTAAACCGACCGATTCAACAACTTCATGGCCATAATGTGTAGCTACTCAAATGTACTATAGTTTGACATACTTCACAGTGGGTATAGCAAAAATACGTAAAGCCACACATAAAGTTTTAGACACCCGGGGACTGTGACATGGATATTCATTGTAAGACTATATACAGAAATGTTCTTTTGTCATAAAAAACACTCGTTTCAAAGATGCTTACCCAATTTATTTACCATTTATCAATTACGTTTCAGGAAAATCAAAGTTTAGACTTCCTTGTAGAAATAAAATAAACCCTGAAAAATGTTTCCTTAGGTATCCACCCAATCTACCTTTATGTTGAAAGCTGTTATTTTTGCAGAATGCGGCGGAACGCTGACAGCAACATCACAAGTGGCAAACATCACCTCCCCGGGGTATCCTTACACCTACTTTAAGTAAGTTCTTGACATTGCTCTACCACAAACTATTTCTGAAATTAGCAACTTCGTCATTATTACTGAGTGCAGACTCAATTCAGCAGTTCCGAAGAGGAACTGTACACTTGCGACCTCAAATTACTGAAGTAAACCTTAAACAAGATGCTTGAGGATGAAATTCGCCCATTGCCGCTGTCGAATATCTGCTAATTGCCTAAATTCGAATTTAGATTCTGTTGTTTTCAGGAAACTTCACTGTAAGATACTTGTTTATTTCTATTACACAAATCGGAACACGATATTGCCTATAAATTAAACGAGGCTTTAACTGAACCCTACACTATAAAATTAGATTTTTTTATATTTGTATTGTTGCCAAGAAACACCGACTGTTGTGTGCAATGGGCTGTATACGACATGCAGTCAATTCTTAATAATGTACATTTTTGCAAAGAACTTTAAAGCAAGAGATTGTTTTACATGTTTTCATCCTACATCTTATCTTAAAGGGGAACATGCAATACTCAAAACTATTATTTCAGTGGTCTTAACTGCACGTGGGTCATAACATCGGAAAATGAAAACGACACAGTTGGACTGACAACTCTACATTCAGAAATTGAGGTCTCTTCCTCACATGGCTGCCGCTTTGATGTCCTGAGTGTGTATAACGGAAATACAACTGAAGGTACTTGGATATATATGTATACATGTACCTGGCATGTACAACAATAAGCGCAATCATAATTACAGCATAGTAATCTCTTAGATTCAGGGTCATAGAAGTTCTCTGGTAATCTGTGATTATATTTTTCTTATTAATCATATTATTATTTTTTCTTCTTATTATTTTTTTAATAATCTACTAATTGGTTGTCAGGATGTTAGGCAGGAACTTATCTGATGTCGTGCTCGTGATATCAACAGTTGAGTTTTCTGTCACAGACACGATTATTTACAGCTGGAAACATTGTTAGTGGGGCATTTGGCAACATCTACTCACTCACATACTTACGTCATTATACAATAAGTATAACAAACACACAGGCATAGTTTATTTAAATTGATCCAAACAGAATTGACTTCATTTTGCAACAGATAATAACGGCTGATAATGTAGTAACGAAGGAAATATTTTTAGGACTGGCGAGGAGGCGTAAACCCACTGGATGTGGCAAATGTCTGATCATGAGCATTCTGTATATGGATGCGAGAGTGTGGACATGGAAACATTTATGCAGTGTAGGTTTATATTTAGTCTATCACTACAGTGTGAATACTAGTATTAGATCACCTTTTCTTTTTATATATAAGGATAGATATACCAAGGGTGAGTTTAACATTTTTAATGTTTCAGCTGATCAATATCTTGGACAATCCTGTTCTAACCAGATGCCAATATACCAAAGTTCGAAGAATTCACTGTTGGTTCAGTTCACCACCGATGGGAGCACAACTAAGCAAGGCTTTATGCTACAATATGTTGCACGAAAAGGTATTTGATTGACAACTACATTTGTAATTCTACCTACGTGTACCTACCCTATCAAAGTAATATTTCTCTGTATACGTTTTGATATCAAAGATTCATATATTATAAATGATCTGAAAATCGGATAAGTAAATGTATCAGATAATAAAGACGAATATGGAAGATAATATAAATATCTACTTCACAATATGTATAGACGTGCTGATGAGCCAACATTCCAACATACTTCACCACACATGTTCTGTCAACCTATGGCTTATCACCAACGAGACGGGGTTGTCATGTTCTCGACAAGACCCAATTGTAATGTACGGGCCGATATCCACGCTTCTTTGCTATGGCTTGCCATTGTTGTTGACATTAATCTTGATACGTCTGTCAATCGGAGCAAGTGTGATTCACGTTTCTATGCAAATATCAATTATATTAAGTCATTATACAATAACGGTTGTTTGTTTATTAGGTATTTCATGGAAATGGAAATGTGTCTCACATTGCAAGATTACAAGATATGGACACACACTGATCAGGCAATAGTCCATTGTTCAGTTTGCATCACTTTAAAGACGAGTTCAGAATTAACATTACCAACATGTATATATATGATATGGACATTGATGTTTTAGTTCACAAACAATAAATGGATCTCTGCGTATATATTTATAGTCACGAACTTGTTTGGATATTCATATTTGTATTTATGTAATGGAGTATGCTAACGACAGAATATCGAAATTATGTGAAATTAATCAAATACATTTGGCATTGCTACAGAGGGCGACTGCAATAATACGTATTTTGTGTATTCCACACCCATCATCATTCTGTCACCTGGATACCCCGACTCTTATGACAGGTATGTTAAATCACATATTCTACTACCCGTATACAGGAAAACCTTGTCATTCGTATAGCACGTTCGGATCAATAGAGGTTTGGATAAACGAATCAATTCACGTAATATCGCATCTTTAAACATCTAGACAGTTATCGAGAATTCAAATAAACATGGTTTCACGGTATAATGCAGTCACATGGACATTTTATTTTATTTTATGTGATGAACCCTCTCATCCGCAGAGTATTCAAGGAAAGGATTGTATTCATATATGACTAACGTGCCAATCAGTCATTGTTTGATGCCGTAATCCTAAGGATAATAAGCACAACGTCACATTAAGAGTGAATAACCTATGATATGCGAATTATGTTTTATCTATGAATCAATAATGATCATTACTTTTGAAAATGCTTATTCTATGAGGGACTCATAAATATTGATTCCGAGTTGGGTGTAATTTAACTATTACGGTAGTCTTATTTCTGACTTGTTTGGGCTTCCTCCCTCATTAAGCCGATTCGACACTAAACAGCGCAATAACTAAGTACTTTCACTCACTGTCAGAACTAATGCATATCACTGAAGAGTGATGTTTACTATTAATTCTGCGAAGTATACATTCGGGACATCGTCTTACAGGGTTTCCAGATTCGATCTGATACATTTCTGGGTTTGTCAGCATCATTACCGTGTACTAAAACCTGCATCACTTTGGGATTCCATCCTACAATGTTCGATATAAATGAAATAATATTCAAAACTTACTCACTCACGCTTTCACAAAACCCCTGTCGCATAGAATGACAATAATCCTTAATACAATCGAGGAAGGACTTTCTTTAGATTCACAGAAAGAATTTGACACGAGTGGGATTAATACAAATTTGATTCTAAAAAGCAAAGGATTTGCTTGAATTGTAGCAATCTAAGAAAAGAACCAATTTATTCTGTCAAATTATATCCCCATTGACAAACTTGAAGAAAATGTTAATTCCATAGGCCAATGAACATCACGTGATGACCACGAGTTTGGTCTCTATCTACAAATGTTCAGGACACATTGTCAAAGATGAAAGCAAATATCATCCGATATTTACCTTTAAAACAATATGTGAAATGCTGGACCTCATAGAACATCTATGTGAAATCTCGGGGTGAGACATTTTGGCAAGAAGTAGGTATCCCTGTAGGTACAAATTCAACCCCCTCCTTCTCATCTGTTTCTTTGTGAAGATTTGTGCATATGAAACAGAATTTCAGCAGTTAAGTTACATTTGTGCTTCAGGTACATCGATGTCCCGATATCGTTCAGTAACGGTCAAATAGCCAGTTCTCTTACACTAATTTACCTTACCCATCTGAACTCGAAATACAGAGACCGGTGAAACCACATAATCTGCTTCATATTTTGAAATATGCATAAGGATTCAGAGTGACAAAAAAAACTGTCTACAAAACAGAAGGACACGAGGGATGAATTCAACTTTCCAAAAGCAAACTAACCCTTAATGTCGAACATTATTCCAGAAGCTCCAGCCTACGTGTTCTAATTTTCACAACTGTTGAAGTACAATCGAGCATGCTACTTTCTTCGAAGATTTCTAAGAACACCATATAAGTTTTGCTCAAACGTTGTTTGTCAAAATCTAAGGCCTTAGCAAAGCGTTCAAAATGTTTATGGCAGACACGTGGAGAACATTTTTTTCAAATTTGACTTTTCTATGGCCAACTTGATGTCCGATATAATGTTATATTTTTACTTGTGCCGTTGGTTCCAGTGTTTTTTGCATGGTTAACAAATTACTTTACTTTGTTTGTGTCTGTGACGGTGGGGAAGGATGTGCTCACCTATCCGCGAACCCCTGGTAACAACACTATATCATTGTGATTAAAAAACATATGCTTTTGATATAATCGTATTCGCGCAATGGAGATTTGTTTCAGATTGTGGAAAGAATTTTGTTTAAATCCACATCAGCATATTCCTGTAAAGTCACGCTAAATGGAATCTGTGAGAGACATTTTGTACTCTACGTTTAAGTGTGTTATGTTAAGACTTGAATCTATAACGTTTACCATTGTTTCAGGAACTTGAAATGCGTCATAGAACTGGCCGATATCGGACATTCAATGGCAGGAAACTTGAAACTAGACATCCTCAACTCTGATTTAGATGGCGCCTACCCGCACTGCGATAATGACTCAGTTTCACTTTATCAAGGTATGTGACAGAGTTTCACAAACAAGAGATCTTGACCTGGCTGTGGTCTACATACTCTCACATTTTTAAGGCGTATGGGGGTTTGAAAGTGACGAATAGTTGAGTGTTACCCCATTGAAACGTCATCGAATTTGCCATTGACAAGTAGTAAAACACAATTAGAAGTCCACGTCACCATAATCATAATCTTCAATAAAAGTATTCGATGACATCTACGTTTACCATTGAGTATACAACATTTCTAGGAATTGCTTCGACCTGCATCACTTTCCTCTCATATTTAACCATTAAATTACTTAATAGTGTCAAATGAAGCGTCAAGCTAACACCCACTCATTAGGTTAAAGTTGGGTGAATCGTGTCAGAGATAAATGCGCGTATTTCACAAAAAATATCTTGCACAGACTTTAGGTTGATGGAAGTTTTCTAATATACCCATCACAAAAACATATCAACAAAAGTTACTTTTTTCTGCATAACGTTTTCATCAACGCAATTTGCAACTCTGAAATGTGTGCACCGAAGTATACCAAAGAGGCAGAAAAATTCACTGTACAATTAAGGTGCGAGGAATGACGAAGCTATCAACAAAATAATCTCTGTTGCGTATTATTTTGTGAGGAGAATATATGTTCTGAATCTAGGTGGAAGTCGCATTGGAGAGTTTTGTGGTGATTCTTCAATAACCTCAATTGGTCCGTACTACTCCAATGGAATGGTTATGAAAATGGTATTCAAAACCAACGATGACACTAGTGGTCGGGGCTTTCGAATCAAAGCTTCACACAGTGTACGGAAAGGTAGGTAAAGAAATCTAGATGACAAAACTAAAACTAAACAAAACTGAAACATCACCCGAAATTGATGTAAATATAGGTAAATCAGCACCTGGCACGGACACAGTCTTCGGATTTTAGGACATCACAAGAGACACAGTTTTGTGTTTTGTATATTGTACAGCCTTCTGACACAATACGATTGAATACGTCAATGTTTCAGTTGTACCGACCCTGTCAACGGACTGTGGCTCTCAGTTCCTTAATGCAACCACACATCCACAACACTTACAGTCCCCTGGATACCCTGTACGATATCCAAGGTAAGCAATCAACTACAACATGCGTGTGTATGTGTGTATACGTGCGTGATTGCATGAGTGCATGTGTGCGTGCGTGAATGCTTGCAGAAACAAAGTACGATTCCTTCAGTCTACATTGGACAAAACGTATCTACGAAATCAACACATAATTGTCATGAAAATTAATGTTGTTTTACATATATCATCACGTGACATCTTATTTCTTTTTCATTATGCGATTTTAAACAAAATGAATTAATAGAATAGAGAATAAAGAAGTTGAAATCCATAAGTTAACTGTGTCATCACCTACATGTTGCAGCAATGAAGAATGTTTGTGGACAATTACGGCTTCTAATCCTAATATGATGGTGCGCATCGACGTCATTGACTCGGATATATACTCTACAGATAGAAGTTACGTAAATTGCAAATTTGACCGTGTTACGGCTTACGACGGTGAGTTACAAACACTATTTGATGGTATATCTATGTGTATCACTTTCAAAACAAAACCTTTACAGTTCAATACGAGTCTGTTGTGAAAATGCAATGGAGAGAAAACGTTACATAGTGATGCGTACTTTCTGCATCTCTATGATCCACTGTGTTCATCTATACCCACTTAGTCCAGAAACATCAAAATTGCAATAATTGTTAATGTGCATTTTGATAAATATGGTGTTATAACTCATTTTTTGACAACGTTCAGATTTATCCGGCTCCAACGGCACACAGCCATCTTACGGACAGATTCTATGCCGACATGATTAACTATCAGAGTTATCTAGTTCTTTGTTTACAAGTTCTTTCGAGTATGGCAATTTCAAAAATGAAATAAATATATGGGGTAAAGATATTTAGGAAATTCATGCTTTCTTTTCGAATTCCATGTGTGTGGCGGGAAATTCATTCAATTGTCCTGATCATTATGAAACCTACATATTTACAAAAGTGATCTTTAAATTTGGCATTCAAATCTAAAAGAACAAGCTTGTCTGACTTGACATTATGATACACATAAGTTTGAGCTCTTTCCTGACCAATTTGTAAATTTTGTCTGTTTTCCACGTGTGATGTTGATATTTTGCACCAGTAAGTTTATTGTGACATAAACCAACAAAATAAGCATTCTTGAACTGGCCAACTGTATATTTGACTTGAATACTTTTCGTTAATGAATGTCTTTCTTGTTAGATTCCAGATCCGCTCTCATTAGAACAAACTATTACATTTTCCTCTTGGTTTAAGTAAAGCATCACCTGAGACTTTCCTCTTAGCGCTAAGCCCACTCAATCTCTCATTTGCAGTTGCACTCATACTTTGCTTGTGCTACATTGCCACAATCATTCATTCCAGGACCTTCGATCTTTAATGACACGTTATTATTCTGGTGCGGCCAATCACGACCGACCCTTCAAAGCAGTGGATCAGCTATAACGGTTCAGTTCCATACATATTTGTTTGGACATCAGAGAGGTTTCAAGTTGGCCTATTTGGAAACGCATGGTATTTACGTTTTTATAATTTTTAACTTCAAAGTTGTCAAATAGACGAACAACTCAAATGTCCGTAACTATATACAACATAGCACACAGAGTGAAAGGCGTTTTAAAAGTCAAGCGCATGGATGGAGCAGCTGTCTGTGACGCCGGATTTTGCTTGCAGAATTAGGCGCCTTAGTCGTGACAGACACTGCTAGTGACGGTTACGAATTCCAAATTAGCCGTTATTTTGAAACTTGAGTGTGTCAGCACCACAACCGTGCTCGTTGGTTTCCACAAAGCAAATGTTTACGACTCGCTTCGAAATATATATGTGATATAAATGAAATAATGTCCATTCAATGGTGTTGGTTCCAAATGAACTAACTAAATCTTTTTCAGAACCATATACTTGCGGAAGGACATTGAATATTACTACGGCTGACTATACAGCCTTGACATCGCCTAACTATCCTGGGCCATACCCAAAGTAAGAAAATGTATACAACCTTGCAAGTAATGACAGGCAGCATTTGCACACACGAAAATAATACTCAGTGTTCGATAGGGATTGTCGTATTGGGACATGTGGGGACAGTAATTGATGAAATTTAAATATATAGCTTGTTAAAATATTTTTAGAAATGAACATATGAATATAAAAACACAATGTCATTTAGAAAGTGGTCAAATGTAACAAATGATATACTTGGGATAACACTTTCTGAGTAAAGTACAGATTTTGGTACTTTTGGGGGTTGAGTCCCGTCCGGGATTCGAACCCACACTGCCAGAGTGAGGCACTTAATCGTCAGCACACTGGTCAGAGGGGTACACAAAGTACGTGATCTAGACTACCAGTTGTAGGACTTTCATTTTCGTGTGGAAGTCTCGGCGGCTGAGTCGGATAGATCGCTGACTTTGTGTGCTGGCGATTAGGTGCCTCACTCTGGCAATGTGGGTACGAATCCCGGACCCCCAAAAGTACGAGAATCTGTACTTTACTCAGAAAGTGTTATCCCAAATATACAATTTGTTACACCAGAATATAACTTGAACTATGTTGAACGTTATGCATCACCATAATTTCAACTCGGGTCCATGAGTCATGTTATTCACATTCAGTTCAGCTATCAAAAACTCTAACAGGCGATATAGAAAATATTCCAACATACTTCCCCCAGATAAACAAAAATTAACAATAACTTCTTGGCTCACCAAAGACAGAGAGATTAAGCAACTTTATCCTAAAAATATAATCACAAAATAGAGAAATTCAATCAGCGGTAGTGGGTAGATAATATTCACTAGTGCTAGTCAACGGTACCAGTTATAGTCAGCTCGTTGCAATACCTTTTCAAGTTGTATCACCTGATTCATGAACCCCAAGAGTCCATCACAAAGATGATTAATAAAGTTTTAATGTCTACTAATATTGCGAAGATTAGCAAAAGGTAAGCAACTTAAACAACTTTGTAAGGCACACAAGGAAAGGCACACAGAGCACTCAAAAAGTTTCTTCGTATGTTTTGTTTATTTATTCCAACTGCTGTTATGTACTAGTTTTGTTAGATAAAATGTGTTTGATCAGTAAATTGGATAACTAAGTAATGGAAAAATAGACTGTGTAACAAACAAAGTTATGCTGAAAGAAGCGACAAAACTATTTTAAAAATCAAAATCAATTTCACTATTCCAGCTAAATCATGAGCGTGTGTTTACGAATAGCGGTCACATAGTGATGATACCATGTTCGCGAAACGTTTAGCATATACTGCCCCACTGGTGGCATCCATCACACACATGCAAAGGCAAATCAATTGTACAAATGAAAATCACGGGAACACATGGCCATATTACAGGTTATTATATAAGTAATTGTATGTGCAAAGCAACGGCTCAGCAAGTACGGGGCACAATTTCATATATAATGTTGATTTTATACAAGAGGAAGATCAGCTTTCGTATATTGTTTTACAAGACCTTTGAAGATTAAGATGCAACTTTCTCTACGGTCGCTACATTTTTAGTAACGTTTGAGTATAAACTGTTTAAAAACATTATCTCAGATGGACATTTTGTGGACATAAAACCACCTGAGGCGATTACATCATGAACTGGTACATCTTTGATACCTTTATGTTTCCCAGAGTGGACTGACTAGGATTAAATACACCAGTCTGTAATGATTGTAATTTCAGCCGCCAGGATTGCAACTGGATCATATATGCTCCACCAAACACGAATATTGAAGCTAAAGTCAGAAACACACTGATTGAATCAACATCCCAATGCTCTTACGATTACCTGGAAATATGCGACGGTAATTATGATTGTAATTGTATATTTTGACATGTTCTTTTTCTTATACTCCAATATATAGAACGAGTAATTGGAACAAAACAGTGTAAACACAATATGATTAAATGGAAGCAGCAGCACATTAAACGAAAATACATCCTTTTTCATCATTTCGACGGATTTCAAGGTTGTGCCATGTGGTTAAAGCATTATCTGAGGAGTGTACTGCAATTTAAAGTCTTGCTTTCCTTCGGTCTCATTCGTGATTCGTCCAATTATGTTTTTCTTGGTTAGTGAATGAAGGGCTCATGAGTTTCATTAATGTGACGTCTATTTGAGGCTTTTCAGCCGACGGTGTGCAAAGCTTGGTGTTATTACGATTCGAAGCAGCGTTAAATAGTATGCATTATGATATCATTCAGATGATTGGTATTGCAATAGCTGACTTAACACGTTTGTATGCACAGGCATGAGATCCAGTGTATCGGACCCAGGGAGGTACTGTGGGGATGACAACCTTGACTACATCAGTTCCGGTCACATCATCAGCGTCAGGTTCCACTCTGACTCTTCGACCAGAAGCAAAGGATTTCAAATGCTTCTCAAGGCGGGACACTTCAGTGGTACGAAACGTGGATGCGCAATTCCAACATTGGAAACATATGATTTTGTATACACGTTTTGCAGTACATGTGACAGGGCAGTATACGGCCCTGGCGAGTACTGACTCTTTCCTGCGCATGTATACTCTAAGGCAAAGTAACCGCGGACATGTTCTTGTATATTACACTCTGCGATTTAGAACATGCATGTTTAATACGACTCTCTTTTATCAAAAGGAATTTTAAGTGCACGTAGCTGAAGTCGATACAATATGTTTCCAGGCGCCGTGATCATGAAACTAACTTAAGACCATATATTTTGTCTTAACTCTTAAGATTTAGACTTTTGTCTTAAATCGGGGATCACGAAGCTCAATCGGTGAGAATATCTTAAGCCTAAGACAAAATTTGATCTTAAGTCCTAAGACTGCCCCTGAGTAGACTTAAGACAAAATTTGTAGCAAGAAAGATGGCGGAGGTTGTTCGCCTCATGCGTTCGCCCCAAGGACAAAATAGCAATTCATCGGACATTTCGAGACCGATTCAACCCTCTTGATCTGTACAACGACGAAGAGCTCTTTGAGAGATATAGATTTCGTCGTTCTACAAAAATTTTCATCGTCGGTCTAACCGGTGATTAACTGGCATAGATTCTACCCCGCTCAGCGTTCCCACAGTCTCCCACCTATCATTCAAGTTTTGATATTCCTTCAGTTTGTTGCCACTGGGGCTTTTCACCTTAAGTTGCTCAGTCGTTTTGTGTCAGCCATATTGGATAGTGTTTACAAAATCACGTTATACGTACACCGGTAATGAGACGCAAATACCATCACGTATATTTCAAAATCAGCTGCGATACCTACATCCTTGAATTCCTCATACATTTTAGAATCAAATGCCAAATGGTCTTTGTCACTAATACAAGTTGTTTAGATGTAATGAAGCAAAATAAATGAGGTGTGAAAACGAACGCTGAAAAAAGTGCACTTGTTGGAAATGTAAACAAAGCCATTCGTCTATTCAGAATATACACGGGAAGAGAATCGTAGGGAGAATTAGGGAATTAAAATTAGATACATTGCAATGATTTGATATTTTCAACAGAACTTGTCGAAGTTCCTGTCCAGTATTACGCGATTACTGACGCAAAATCACGCACAACGACAACGGTATTTATCGGAATTTCTGACTATTTCCGTTGGTTTCAATGAAAAATATAACAACAAATAACAGTACACAGATTGTCAGAATGGGTCTGATTACTTACATGTCACATTTATGTATATAGGAACCCTGAATCAACGAAAGTCCCCTTGTAAAATCCCGCGTACTGTTGACAGTCAACACGCCATTTTGTAAAAGTCGGTCACAGGTAGTGATGTCATTCGTCAACATATGTTGTACATATTAAGTAATTTCTTTGAGGTGAAGGTCCTTGAATGGTTGGTTGGTTGGTTTTTTAACGCCGCACTCAGCACTATTCCAGCTATATGACGGCGGTCTGTAAATAATCGAGTCTGGACCAGACAATCCAGTGACTGATATCATGAGCATCGATCCACGCAATTGGGATCGATAACATGTATCAACCAAGTCAGCGAGCCTGACCATAGTACACAAGATCATTGTGTCCTGCTATTTACAGTTTCAATTATGATGTAGATCGTGCATGTCTTTTGTTCATTTTTTCACACATTTAATTTCACTTTGGATATTAATCAATGTTCAATATGATATCATAAGTAGATATAGGCCACAGCGTGTATGAACCTTGAATAATATCCTGTTTGTTTGAACAATGTTTACATATGAAATTGATAAGTTTATAGTGTCGTATACGATATTTCTTTATTTTGGATAAGTGATACTAGATGAAATGTAAATACAACTGCAACATGATTGTATTTCTAGGGAGTGTTATAGTCAATATTATAAGTTCATATAAACAGTGTCCACGAATAGCCGTATAAGTAAATTGAAGTTATAACTTAAAGAAAATTGATATTATTTTTCGTTAAAATATATGCACACATTTCTAGAAGAATTGTCTTTGTCTTGGAATTTATTTTATGCCGTTTGATATACAGTGATATCTAACGATTCGCCAGGTGCACGTTAGTCACAAACGACTTATGAATTATTCTTCTAGTTTTGCATTATACAATCAATGTGTTCATCCTTAATCAAATATTGTGACCACAGGATATTAAACTGTTTTTATATAATTCTCCAAGAATTGTAAAAAGGTTTTAAAATATAACCCGTGCCATGTACCCCGTTGGTGGACGATTATCCTTATACGATTATCCTGACAATTCTATACCAAGAGAGCTTTCTTCGCATCTCTTATGGTATAATTTTGGAACAAGATGATGAGAAATAATTACATAATAATGAACAGATACATGTCCAATATTGAATAATAATTTTGTTTAGTTTGAAATAATCTTTTGAGTACTTGATTACGTAAAATTGATGCCAAACAGGTGCGTGTCATGTCCAATTAAATTACACTGTACATTATCGAAATGTTTATCTATTCAAGACATCATTTACATGGTAAACGCAGTATTTTTATGTTGTGTCGAAAAAGCGTCATATTCCGTTTTAAACATGGACTTTTTCCATACCATGCACGAAAATTAGGGGAGATACATGTCAATCAAAATACCAGTGTCGTCTTTCTCCGACGTTATCAAAGACATACAAGGAGCCATGACGTCAAATAGAATTGTGTCATTTTCTTAGTAATTCATTACTATTGATGATACTGCAAGTGATCCATTTATATAGGTTCAACATTAGTCAAATTACACTTGCACAAATAATTTATGGTTACATAGGGCCATCCATTTCGCTATCAGTTATTTTTTATGAAGTACAATTTCATCATTTCTGATGTTTTTTTTATGCCTAAACGTATACAGTTTCAATATCGATATTTGTGTTGGAATAGTTTGGTTCCTCGTGAACAAAACACCACAAAATACACTGTCCTTACCCACAGTTATTATCACCAAGTGACCTGAGTTACAATAAACTAGTGCTAAGCATAGCAGAGTTATGCCCCCTTTCCTTTGAACGTGTGTAACCTCTCTGTCGCCTTTTGACGTCATAGAGGTAAATCAGTTTTCGTCATTTACGGCAGGCTATTTTTTCCATTGAATTTATGTCGTTATACATACTCATATAACTCCATTTGATATATATTTATGTCTTTCAAATATTAGGCAGTATTTTGTTCGCTCACAGTTTCGCTTAAGCTGCTAAATGAAAAAAAAATGTCGCATAGTACTTTAATCGATGTGCGCTAAATAGCGGAGAAATTTCCTGTTTTTCGACGCAGAATAAATTCTCGGACAAAACTTAGCAGCGTCTTTTTTCAAACCGGTTTAACATTTACAGTTACATTTACACCATCAGATAGGAAATTCAATATTCTGTATCGCTGCGTAATTTTATAGCCGGAGGTAGATCCAGTGCCGAGTGAGCGCAATTTTCGCACAACCTTCACTTTTCCGATCTTAGGAAAATGTGCGTCAGAAAAATAACCTCGGCATCCAATGATTACCGTAGTGCGCTATTACGTGCGCGTGTCCCTATGACGACGGTCTTAGACTTAGACTTAGCTAAGATTTTGCTGAGCCTGTTTCAAGATCCAGTCTTAGACCGAATATTAGCTAAGCAAAATCTTAAAAACTTAAGACAAAATTCGTGCTTAGCAAAATTTGAGCTAAGACCACTTTCATGATCCCGGGGATCTTTTCTTTTGATATTAAGATTTGAAAATTGACACAAATTTCAATTTGAACAACACCTTTGTGAATACAAGATATAATGAATTGTCTGGCAGTCTTTATTCATAGTAGGGTATATACAGCCGTGTAAAATGACAGAAAGTTGAGCTGTGACTATCTTTGTCACCCCATTATTAATTAGGATACTGTGGCCTCTCTCTCGAATTAGGATACTGATCCTAGTCAAATGTGGTATAGTTTGTATCATTAAAGTGTGTATATGGATACACGATTGTGTCTTATTTCATTTCAGGTTCAGAGACGGAGGAGCTTTCAGCCTCCTATAGCAACGAATACATATATTCTCCTAATTACCCATTTAATTACCCGAGGTAAGTACTTGTATTCGACTGCCATGAAGAAATCTCTGCCAAAAGAAGGGTCCATTGTACGCTTCCGACTATCGATTCCGACCATGCTAAAATATGAAAGGCATCAATCAATATCGGGTCAATATGTCCTAAAAAGCACACAAAAATACTCTTTGCTTGGAGGATGTCACAAGGTGTGACAACGTTGGAAAGTAATTATTGCAAATCGCACAATCGTATGTTAATACTGATGCGTATATTACGAAGTAGAAGAAGAAGATGAACAACAAGAACGACGAAGATGACAACACAATGATAATAATAAAAATGTAGTTTATATTCATAAAATCCATAGTCAGAACAATCACCGGTTATCTGTCCTAACTATTACATACACGTCATAGTTATTTTGTGAATGTTATGAAGTCGAAAGTGAAAATAGAATAAATTAATGTTCATCATTTGTGATAGGTTCACATATCGTCTGCGTTCACTGTTTTGACAATTCGTACAATAACAATTCGTGTATGTTCTTTATTCAAGTGACACTGAGTCCAGCTGGAAGATCACGGCGGACGAATACTACAGTGTCCTGATCAACGTAATGGAATCAAGACTCCAAAACTCGTATAACTGTCTTGAAGATTACATGGAGGCGTTCGATGGTTAGTTGAATGATATTTGTCCACAATATTCTTTTTGTTGCAAACTGCATGCAATGTGTGCGTGCGTGTGTGTGTGCGCGCGCCAATGTGTGTTCAATAGATGTATCTACCAGTTTCCTTTGCCACTATTGTCCTGTTTTGAGATTATGAATGACACTAAATGACACTTATGCAACTCCCTGATACGACTGAAGGACTTTAAGAACAATTGCCTGCATCTTTCGAAGAAAACATAATATATTTGGTCTTTGAAAGGTTCGGGCCCTTTCGCCCCCTCACTTGGTCGCTGGTGTGGAAAAAATGAACCAGTGAAAACAAGTTCTGGATCTGTTATGTTCCTGAAATTCAAGTCGGATTCATCTGGTGTTGATCGTGGCTTCAAGATCAAGTATACAAACGAATATAATTATAAATCACCAGGTAAGTTTGGTACTATCTGAACCTAATTATTCATTTATCTGAACTTGGAGAAAGGTATTTACAAGAAATGAGTTAGTAAGTAACTATATATTGGTGCTTTTGGGGTGGGGGGTTCAGTAACGTAAACATCTAGATCTCACGTCTGCGAAGAGTTCAAATGGCATCATACAGCTCTTGCTCAAAAGTTTTTTGATCGTGGTTGCAGCATGTCGGGCCTCAGTGGGGCGTTCAAATGGCTTTGTTGCATACATTATGAGGACATGTCCAAGTTTGATGCGTCTGCGGCCAACGTGGTACCCTATTGTGATTTGTGCCATGGTTCCAGTGATTGTTTGAGTGTTTGTTCTTTGCTACATGCATACTAATTTCGAATAATTAAGAATCAAACACTAATCTGCGTAGATCGCCTGGAGGATCACTTTTGGAAGTTTCTTTTTCTTGACAGAAGAACATATTTGTGCAGTCATGTCATGTCAAGCTTTGTTGCACAGATATGAATGATAAGGTTCCTCTGTTTTACTGTCTCCTACTTGTTTCAACGAGAGAGGGAGTCTGAAAGTAGTATGATATAACCAGACATCGTTTGTATCTAATACAATTGAAGGGAGACAACTTAATTAATGATTTCCGTCCATTTGTTTGTAATTTTTGAACATTAAAGATCGATAAAGGTTATTCTGTACAAATGTTTTATTATATTACTTGTATATGGGCATGTACATGTGCATGTGCAAATACCTTCACAGTATCAATTTCATTGGTGCCAAATATGTGAATAACGTTAGATATTTCAACTTGTCCTAGATATAATATGTAAACAAAAATCGTAACATTACTCGAATTTCTTTACTTCAACGTTTTTCTTATTAAAATAGAGTTAAGTCTGTCAACAATATTTCACTCTGGGAGGAAATCTCAAAATAACGAATAAAATATATTAAATAATTTTGTTATGGAGGGACTGGGATGCAGAAGGTACATCATGGCATGCATAAGTAAGTATGTACATTATCATGATACTAGTAGTTGATTATTTCAACCATTACATCTCAGGAGAGTTCTGACCTTTACAAACCATGATTAATACTGATAGAACCTAATCACTTAAAAATCAACAATGTTGCTTTCATAAAATGAAATTGTATGAGAGAATTCATATGTGGGAAACTGCGCATATATTAATTGGGTAAATCTTATTTGATTACAAAATATTTGATTGCCACTTTGGTGAAACCACCCAGCACGGATATGGTGCTGTCAAACCAAGAATGATACGATGGTGAAAATGAGAATCGAACCCGCAATCATCGGAAGGGAATAGACGTAACCCTGCACAGTACCTCTGGCGCTTGTGATGACTTGGTGCATTTACCAAACAATAAATGATGTGATGTGAGTTTTTATCATCTAATTTTACAGATTTGGGTTCTGAGGTTGGAGCTATTGTTGGGGGTTTGGGCATGTTTTGGACGTGAACTTAACAATGCATTATCCAGTATGATATAATGTGAGTTTATCATCTTATTTTACAGATTTTGATACTGATGTTGGAGCAATTGTTGGGGGTTCAATTGGTGGCGCGTTTCTGATGCTACTCATAATATGTGGAATCGCCATATTCATCTACAAAAAAAGTCGACGCATTCCTACCACCAACGTTCCAGTGTATTATACCGTAGGCCATGTACCACCGTCCAGCAATTTTGGCCAAGCACCGATGACCATCACTATGCCCCCAACAACCTTCACTGGACCTCTGTCCTACACAACGTCAGCCCAGGCCGTTGACACGCCTCATTCAGCGCACCTCAATTCCGAAACCGTATCCAACAAATTATAAAGTACCATGTGTACAATCATCATCGATTATCATGTGTATATTAAAATATCCATACTCTTAATTAAGAATACAATACGGACTAATTCCGTCGCATAAGAGATAGCTAAGAAGAGATAGGAGCGATGAAGATGAAGCTGTGGCGAATAACTCGAGCTCCGGGGAATGTATCCTAATAGAAAGAATCTATACACAAGATAATCGATGATAGTATACGGCATGATGTGACATATAAAGAAATGTACCTGTTATCTCAGTTATGTTCAGGAAAATTGAACTTATATGATTCGCGGCAGTTATCCAAACGAGAATGTACATAGTCCTTTGATGTTTGCAATAGTGTACTTAAACGTTGTATAGTGAGTGAGTGAGTTTGGTTTTACGCCGCTTTTAGCAATATTCCAGCAATATCACGGCGGGTAAACGTTGTATAGAACTGTATAATATCAATATTCAGTGATAGTGTCAATGCATCTGTGACGTGTATTTGTCCCCCCCCCCCCCCCCCGAGGGACTTTAAGTGAGATGTTTATGTTTGAAGTGTGTGTTACATATTCGTACTTGGAACAAATTGGAAATTATGTTTAATGAACCTATGTAACAGCAGGGTATTTTATTGGCTTTTGGTTTGGTTTTATATATTTCAGTCTTAAGATTTCAATAAAGCGACCATTGAAGATTTGCAAAGTTGTATCTGTTATTGTACTTGCTGTTATATGCATTCTATGAACAAGTGGATTGCTTCAGATTCCATAATTATGTTCCGCGATAATGCTGGCGACTGCAAAAAATACGAAAACTGTGAAATATTTTATATAGAACGCTAGAGATAAATTAGAGATATATACAATCAATGTGTGTACAGATTTCTTGTAATGACATAGTAATAATGATGTCTTTGCTGAAACTATTGATGTGTGTACACGTGTGTTGTAACACACAGACAAGGAAGTCCACCTGCAATACAGCCATCAGAGGCTGAAGCTATGAACAAATGCAATTCATAGTTCAGACATATTGAATGAATAGAAAATGAGTTTAAGTAAAATCAACAAAACCACTTTGATTTATGGTAAGAAATATCTGCCAGTGCCCGAGTCCCGTGTACGTTTATATCATAAACTTGTGTTTTTGAATCACAATCAATGGTGATGATACCAGGTGTTCGCCGGGGTCAGCCATCACAAACACATGTAACGGCAAGTAACATGTTCATGTGAATACATTATGTGACAACAGAATCTGATGTGTGATCTAATCACTGTCGCGCCAAAATATTGTCTATGCGACGAGAACTGTTGCGAGAAAAAAATCACTCAGTGAAATGTGTGAATTATATCAATCAATGGATTCACATACATTGCGCTACATGCACGATTCGTACGTGTTGAAGGGATTAAGTACTTTACAGTTCAAATTCATATGGATTTGGGTAATGTCATCATTTATGACCGAACGAGTTGTGTTTTACACCGCTTTTCGCTTTCAACAGACATGTGAGATAGAGGTTTTCACACAGTATATCCAAGTGGGGAATTGAGCGAATGGCGTTGCCATAAGTCAATCCGACCGCCAACAAGTGGTACACAAGACCCATACTATCAGACATTCTAATTAGTGTCATTGGTACATTATAGTTAGATAATTTTGCCTGCCGAAACAGATTGCACTGGCCGAAAAAGGCAAAATAGTGAGGAACTTATATAAATGAGTCACTGATAGTCAGTGATGATTCCAGGTGTTCGAGAAAAGGCTAAACAAAGGTAATGCATTAATGCAGTATTTCATTCACATATAATATTCAAAGTACAAATGAATAATTTAAACAACCCACATTTGTTTGCATTTAATGAATAAAAGCGACAAAACCCTGTCCATAGCTACAGACATCTCTCGTCCATGAATCACCAGGTGTTCGCGAAAAGGTGAGCGAATGCTACCAAACCTGTGGTACCCGTCATTAACACATGCAAAGGTAAGTCAACAAGTAACAAGTACTGTTTTGTCACTGATGCGTCAAATTTGGAAAGTCCTCACTTGTCTACCATAAAACCATTAAAAGGTTTAATGAGGTCTTAATGGATGTAACCTTAAACAAACAACTTTTGAGCAAGAGTCGTATGAGGCTCTTTGAAGTATTACCAGAAAGAGCAAACTCGATTGTACGTACTTTCAATTTTGTGAAATGTAGACACCAAAGGCTGTAGCAGATGGAATATTGCTCGACATAAAGGGAAAGTTGAGTATTGGAATGTTGAAGTTATCCCTCTTGTCGCAAAGTCTTGTGAACAGATTTTTGTCACTCTGAGTCTCTTTTGTGCACAGATCTAACTACTTCTCTAGTAAAAGGAACACTACAGTACCGTGATAAGAAAATATAAAATGGAGTGAAGTAACACTTTGTGCTGGATGAACTTTCAATATGCCTGAACGTCACTGTGGTGCTTAGACCAGGGACAATACGAAAATACGTATACAAAACAAACATATCATCCTAACCCGGATCTTCACGGATCTATGTATGTTAAAGCTTACATTTGTAACAAAATAGTCATGACGTTTAGCTTGAACTTAAAGATATACTTATTTTGGAAGTGTTTTTTTCTACTTGTAATAGTATATATGCGCTTGCTTCCAAGCATGAATATCACTTCTTTTGCCACATGAAATAATGGTACATGTACATGTTTCCGGTCACTAAACAGATCTCTCAAACACATCATACCTGGAACTGTGTTGCCAAGGAAATTGTTTAACTTTGATGATAAACGTCTCTCGTAGCCTCCCATGAACATCTTCTCAAGACTGCAAACGGTTTCATCATTCCTGTACATTTAACAGTTTTTTTGCTTGTATTATTTCAATTGCTTTTGTTCTTTTATAAGTTTTGGAGATCATGTCCTAAATACTTGAAATATTAACACAAGTGAGGTCAATAACTAAGGACATAATGGCTTGATATTTTCAGTGTCGTGACTTTCTTTTTTGACCTGAGGTCATTGGAAAGTTTCATTTGAAAAATTAATAGTAATCGTCAAAACGTGTATTATTTCAGTTGCTTTATTACCGCAGGGAGATATTTCAAGAAGTTACTTCTGTTATGCTTCGGGTATCTAGCAGCTCGTTAGTGTACTATTTGATAAATATTGCAATGACCCGTTAAATTTACACGGACTGCATAAAGGAAAATGTACACAATTTTAAAGTGTCCACTATCAATCTATATGACTGAATTTGATAAATACACAGAAAAGTCACATACTTTGAAACAAATGCATTAATGCAGAGATCAAACTCATATGGTGGTTATACATAAATAAAGCGAAAACACCCTTTCCATATCCAATAGGAATCTCTGCATAAAGCAGAGTCGATTGTACAATTCCGACTGTTCCGACTATATCATGAGCATGTGCATGAGTACAATAAATAGAGGTTATCACGCGAGTGTGTTTTGGATGGTAAATGTCCTGCATTAGGAATAAACATTGTATTTAGCGAGCCCTGGCGAGCTAAATAGATAGTGTTTATTCCTAATACAGGCTATTTACCATCCCCAAACACACAAGCGTGATAAACTCTTTATCATATAATGTAATTATTTAATACTGTGCATCAAAATCGCTTTCCCTCTCTCACAAACATTACCGAAACGTTGCGAGTTTTCCTTGAATGCGCGCATTAATATTTATTACGTCACAGGGTAAGTGATGTTTCAGTCGGACTGTGACAGTAGCCAATATAGTTCCAACTGAACTGTTTCTAATACAGTGGCGAAGCAACATATACGCAAAACAACAATTGTTTTTAATTGCCTTTCGCGGCAATCCATCGGTCTGTCCGCTAGAGTAACTGCCCTTGTCAAAGGGAAGCTACCCGTGCCCTAGTCAAATACGTCACGGCCACGGTCAGACCACGGTCAGACGTTCTTGGCAGTCGGTCTGTCCTGTCATAACGTTAAGAAGTGTAGTCAGACGTACACACAGCGACAAAACGAAACAAGGTAAAAATTCAAACATATTTCGGCCAAATCCAACTATTTTAATTCGTGGAGAAGGTTTCAAGCCGCAGAGGTCTACAAGCACAGATATGGCTACTGATCCCGCTTGGCTAGGCCTAGTGCCCTCGCCAAATTGTTTGAAATTTATATCTCTAAAGTTGCCAAACTTATAAAATGCCTAAGCTACATCACAGTTAGACACTGATTTTCACTAACTAAGACTGTTCTTTTGATAATGAGAGCAATTATCCCTGTAGTTTCTCCAGATTCCCGATGGTTAATTCTGACTCATCGCCGAATGACGAGGGCGACGCCATGTTTGTTTATAAACAGTGAAAGTAGTCTCTAACAGTCTGTAACAGTAAGTCTGTAACACACGATCTACTCGTTGTGGCAAAGAAGTATGAATAATGGACCACAATAGTTCAGTGTTTGAAAAATAACCAAATTCCATCCAAGGATGTGTGCCAAATACTTCAACCATTGTATAAATTGACTGAAAAAATCTGTCTATATATTTGACAGATTGACTCAAAAGTATTAAGAAGTTCAAACGGACTTGCAAACATCACAATAGACCAATTATACCAGAAATAGAAATAAAACAATAGATTCACTTTCGCTTTCTTGTAATTCTATCTTTTTTAGTGATTGGGTGATCGGAATGTTTATCATAGTCATGGTATTATCATAATAAATACATGGACCGATTTTTCAGTCAGTTTCATTTTACACATCACGAGATTCTACACATTGATTGTAACACCTATATACAGCCTGCAGATGCATTTCTTTTCAAATATTTTTCACAAAAGAATGTTTTGTCAAAGTCTTAAGGAGGGGATGTTTTTTGTATGTTTGATAACGTACATGCAGCTAGGAATGTGTTTTAAGTCATAGGACATACTTGCAGCTCTCGGGGTTACTCGAATGTTCTCCTCAACATAATCTCAAATGCAAGTTGAGACACTTGAACCAGGCCGCGGTCGTATAGATCGCAAAAGTACATTTTTGGCGGTGTGAATGTCACTTTTGATGAAACGCCAGCATTCTATGAGTGGAAGTGGGCATGGAGGCATGATACGGTAAAGCGATATATTAAAATAAAATACGGTAACCAACAAAAGTGCTAAAGCCAACAGAACAATATATCATATGAGATTGTTGACTGTAGTCAGAGGACAAGTGGATCGCTATGTCATCCGGGACTTTCAGGGACAAATCAAGCTGCTGATTCTGTGTTCAGTGTACAGTGTGTTCGATGGAATGCCTCCTGAAAGTGACTTGCCTTTGCATGTGTTTGTGACGGCTGTCACCGGTGGGGAAGGATAGGCCCACATTTCCGCGAACATCTGGCATCATCACTATTTGATAGTGATTCATAAACACATACTCATAATAATGTCAGAATCGTACAATCAATAAGATCTAATGATTATGCAATGAATTTGTGTGATGGAATGTTGCTATTCAACTTTCGGATAAGGTTACGCAAAATATGTACGCGCAAAATGTGTCTTTTTATGGCTGCCTTTAACACGCTTTTCCAGATAAATGATGGTTTGCTTTACTGTATACGATTTCCGATAACCCACTGGTCTCACGTAGGCATGCCAAAAGTCTATGTCGATGTTTCTACAGACAGTCAGCTTCAGACTCGATATTATCAGTGTGTTAATAATACTAGCAGGCTTAATGTAAGTAACACCGTAAAGAGTTATGTATTGCCCTGCATCAGCCAGCTGGACCATCTGTTCTCCGGTCGTATCACCATATGTGAACGTGGGTACGTAAATATGGATATGAAGGTAACACGAGTTGCCTTCCTTAGGAAAACCACGGATATTTGTGACCAGTTATGGAATACACCTATGGGTTTAACCGAGAAGAAACTAATTATTCAAGATGAGAGACATTGCCACATATGCGTTACGCGAAGCACGCTTAATAATATAATCGTTGAAAGCATCAATACGCAGCAACCACGAAATGTATGAATAGGCCTCTACAAATTGGGGTCTATGTCACGTTGTCTTTCAGCAAATGTTAATCTGCTTAAACCTACTGTACAACCTTGGAACCTGGTGTACAACCCTTTGAAAGGAATAAAAAATATCAACAACAAAAAAAGTTTTTTTAAAAAAGTTTTAAAAGAATTTCATGTTAAGTCATGTCACGTTAACAGCTTTAGTTAGTTTATATTTGTATACCCACACCTATACATGTATATCCATGGAACGAGCTCAACATCCCACCCCCTCTCTATTTCGTATATTCCAAACGGTAGAAGGAGTGTTGGCGTCTCATGTCAGTATATTATCTGTGTTGTGAAAGTGGTAGTTGCTGCCCACGCATTCCTCCTTTGATATACCCAGGCTTAAACTATGTCGCAATGGAGGAGTCAGCCAATGCTATAAGGGTTATTATCTGTATGCCTACTGCGTTTGGACAACATAGAGACCACGTCGAAATGTAAACTGTCACTTCAGGAGTAAGATAAATGGATGGCAAGGATCTCTCTTATGCATATATGTGTATATATGTCTTGACCTTACATTAGTGAGTTATTTCGCTTTTAAAATAGGCAACACCTTCTCATATCAAACCTGACAATAATTTAAATCAAATCTACGCATAAACACATACGCTTGTGACTGACACATCTGCAACTGATGGCGACACAAACACCCAAGTCACGTCATGTATCATGACGTACTAGTCATGAGGAAGGATACTGTAATATTGTTACGACGAGTTTAGAAATCGAGACCAATGTCGTAAATATACTCACGTGTTGCACACATGCTTAAGGTTTGATTGGGCAGATTATTGGGCAGATTACTTATATCTTTGTGAGTCTCGATTGAACTACTGTCACGGATGGATATATGAAATTACTGCCGGTAACTGGAGCCAGAAATACTGAAAATAAAGAAAATAAGCATTTTCCCCCCGTAAGAATGTTAGAAGAAGCAGAAATCATTTTGTTTCACGTTTCCAGCTGTTTCTGCTTTGAGTAAGTGTTCGCGTCGCACCCACACAGTGTCTTTATCAAACATGTGGGTCAGCCGATAACATGCCACAGTTGCCAGGTCATGATGTCATAGATTTCGACCCCTGACCATTTGCGTTAGTAACCTTCATAGCGAGGTAGACTGGACACAGTAGCTGATGAGACATACAATGGCATTACACCTAACGGCAGTCGTTCTCCTGGGTATCCTGTCTCCAGTTCTAGCCTCAAATACAGGTAAACATACAATCCTATATATTGACAGGCCATGCTGTTTGTTATTCGGTTGACGTCAGGCACACATTGTTCACAGCAGAAGATGATAACGATTTTTAACCCTCAGTAATGCTATCGATCTTGATAATCCTTAATTCAACCAGAGAGAGACTTCCCTTGTATTCACAGAACGTATTTGAGACAAGAGAAATTGATGTTATGTGAATTCACAAAGATTTAAAGGATTTGATTGAATTTGTGCAGTCACAGTTCAATCTAGATTCAGTTACCTCTAACCATTTACGTCTATACGGAATTTGAGGACAGGGCATATAGGCACGGCCTAGGCATCCTCACATGTCCCCCTTTTTGCCTATCTGTTTCGTTGTGCGTAGAAGTCAGGATATTTGCTCGGATTGGCAACTGAACTTAAACTTCAGGTATATCAGTAATCTGATGTCGTTCAATATTGGTCAAATAGCGTGTTTAAACAACTCACGCAAGAGGCGCTATGCCTTTTTAATAATAGTTCAAGTATGTGTTATTTTTTCATTTTTACAGATGCATGCTTCGAGGACATCCAACTTTCCAATGTTGTGGAGAACATTACATCCCCAGGTTTCCCGTCGTCGTCTGGCCCGTAAATAACTACATGTATTCAATGATGTAGAGTGCAAATATATTCAGTAAAATGAGTCGCCAAAGATTCTCGCACGTTTTCTGTGTTATTAGTGTTATAACATTGACCCCCGAGGGAAGCCGGGGTAGATAAGAATGTGTCCTCAGCACCCCATTGCTGGTCGTAAATGGTGACCGAATTGGGCAACCCGTTTGCCGTGGGTTGCGTCCCTGTGTCGGCGGAGGACAGGAGTCTGGAGGTTTCGGGCGCTGATTCCAGGAATAGCGTTCTTTTGCCCAATACACCACTTTGACCCTTACTTCATCTAGATGGGTGGTAGGAATGGCCAGATCCTTTCTATCGGCTGGTCATGCCAAGCCCTGAGCACCTTACTTTTCTTTCTGTCTGCTCTCTCAATAACAATGATTGCCAACACCTGAAGGGATGATGTAAATCCGGCCGGGGTCCATGCATGTATCAAAGGTACTTTAAGCCCCAATGGACCCTAGCATGGTGATCTAGCTTCAGCTGCTGGCGATCTATAGCCCTTTTTTTATTATGTTTTGTCACATAGTGATATCTTTATAGTTGTATGGTAGTTTTAAATATTAAACTGATATATTCATGTTATCTTACTGTTCATCGATTTAATCTAAATATCTGTATTTTTAACGTATAACTTCTCGATATGGCTGAAATATTGCCGATGTGACGTTAAATATTAACTCACTGACTCACTCACTCACTATAACATTAAGGGAAGTGAACCGCCTCCGTGGTTGAGTCCATAGATACCAAAAGACGTTAAAAGATGGAACTTGTTACCACGTATGCGGCATCATATATCAGTGAACTAGCTTTGTAACTCAGGCTTTAGTCCGGGCTGGTACAAGCAGCCACACACACACGTGCATGTGTGAGTGCAATAATCTTGTACGCGTCGTTAAACCCCAAACACCTCACCCTCATCTCGAGCTATGACATATACTCATGGCCGTGACATATGAACAGGAGCTAAATTTTTGAATTATCGAATATGTAATTAATTATTCTCAAAGGCAAAAGTAACTGCTGAAATGTAAAGTGAGAGATGTCTGAAAACTAAAAGGAATGATGGTGATGTGGATAATATGGCTTTCCAGATTAATAAATTCAAATAAATTTAAGTAAATTTGAATAAGTTTGAATTTCATTTGGGAAAATTCCTTTTGAAAGCCAATCAAGCCCATCTTCCTCCAATCAAAGATTAAGAAAGAATACGATGATTAACGATAAGATAGAGAGACACAGTTACTTTTGTTTTTATACACAAAAATTGTCAGCAGTTTATTGAGCAAACCGTTATTAACACAAAGTATCTATTTTTCTATGGAACCGTATAATGATTATTCCCATAACTGGTTGTTTCAGTAACATATCCTGCGGATGGAGGATACATGCATCGTTTCCGGAACATCTTGTAGGCGTAAAATATGTTGCATTATTGGATTATTCCGTTCGTTGTCAAGGTGATATTCTGTCCTTCTATGATGGTAAGCATACTATTTACAAATGTGTTGACAGTAGGATCTTTGGTATAAAGGGCGTCAAATTTTAAAGATGACCCAGTCGTCTAAGGCGCTGCAATTCTGTGTGCAGAGTTGCGCCCCACAGGCACACAAGAAACCTAAGATCGTGGGTTCGAATCTCAGATTCGCCGTGACGATGTTATCTAGGTTTGTCAGCACCATACCCGTGCTCGTGAGTTTCACCAAAGTGGTAAACGTCTGATACCTCCATTATTTCGGGCTTTCCTCCCACATTAAATTGATGCGCCGTGACATTTCTAAGGATTGCTTGAAGTTCATAGGGGCTCGGTTTGACAGCTGGCATGAGTCGTTCTAATCACATTCATCATCTAGATTTTCATCATCTGTCTGTTAGCACAGTACCCGTGCTAATTGTTTTCGACTATAGGTTAAAAACCTTCGACCTGCATCACCTTCCCCCACATTAAGCTGATATTCCGTTAAGAACTGATATGCTGTTTCAAAGTGGCGTTAAACGCAACTCACCATTTCACTCAATGGTATTGACTTACATCTCTTTGAGAAGTATATCAGCAGTATCTTAAAAAGGACATCGATAATTGCAATACGTATCCAGGCACATAAAGGAATCAAGCAATGGTTTTCACGGCATCAGCCGCGTTAAAGGTCAAGTGATGCCTTTTGAACTGTAATTATAAGATGTTCAGTTTGTTAAACAACTATCTTTCATTGACATCCAAGCAACTGATACATGAGTTAACAAAATTAGAATATAATAATACTTTCTGATAGAGTTTACCCATGTCATAGTCAAAGCAACCCAAAATGTCTACTGAAATAAGTATCTTTACTTGATTATCTTAGGTTTTATGTCACCGTCCCAACATCACCGTTCTAGTTTTATACACGTTTATGAGTGAGAGAGCATGGCTCTCCCGTTCAGTATGATATCAGAGAACATGTTATGCACATTATGCTTAAGCTAGATTAATATAAGGACAGACAGATCATAAAAAAATATTTCAAGAACTCATTACCTCTCAACTAATTTTGTATTCATTCTCTATATGCATTGATCGGCAATATGTGGTAATGTACTGTACCCATCTACATACTGTATGACATTTCTAATGACGGCGGCGAATATAGAATAGTGAGTGCATGTTATTTTTAATTTGAATGCTGTTTTCCTGACCAGGACCAGATAATTCGACTGAAATATTGTTGGAATTGTGTGGCGATGGAGCAAGTACTGGCAGTGTCATCAGCAGCGGAGACACCATGTACATACAGTTCACCACCGGTGCAATAACTGATGGAGTTTTATTTCGACTGAACGTCAGTGACGTTGAAAGTGAGTATGCTCTGATTAAGAACACACGCGAGTTAGAGATAGAGTGTTTCTGTTAAATAACACTGAGCGGGATGCGGGCCGTAGACGTTTACCATTGTGGTTGAACCAGTGGGCAAGGATTGGATACAGCACCACACTCTTTCTTGTTTGGAGTTTGCACCAGATTGATTAACGACATGCGTCATTTAGGGCTTTCGACCCACATAAATGAATACGACCTGCCTTGATATAACTGTTCAAAGCCGTGTGAAATCAGACTCAGCCACTATTTAGTATCAATGTCCACATGACCCTTAGTAAAACATTGCAAATTGTAACATACAATCCCAGTCGCTCTGTCATTCTGTCACATGTAATATCACGTCAACGAACATTGCAGGTTGTGGTGGGAACTTAACAGCAACCTCAGAGGAAGCAAACTTCACATCCCCGGGCTTTCCTCACACCTATTACAAGTAAGTCAAACTCACTGATTTTAACAGTTTCTAATTACTTTGAATTAATTTTCATTAAAACTGTAAAGATAGTATGTGTCCGTCACCTACATTTGTCCGCGACTGGCAGCTTTTAAAACCATACGACAAAGGGTACTTTGTGAGCGATAACGCCCTAAATAATTCGCCATTTTTAAATTATATTTACTGATGTATTCTGGTTATAACACAGTCGAATATAAGTTTTATTCTATCAGGTTTGTTAGCTGTTGAACACACATGTAAGGCATGTACCTTTTTTTCAGAAATCAAAAGTGCACTTGGATAATATCAGCGGAAAACGAAAACGATACCGTCAAAGTGACAAATAATCTACCAAATAAAGACAATTATGGATTTCGGTGCTGGAATGTTTATAACGGAAACACAACTGAAGGTAATGTAATACAGTATGTCCTGGCATTTTTACATTCTACAATGTTCTACCATTGTTCAGATTCGCGTATTACGCCCAATGGATTCGATGAAATATGTTTCGTCGGATAATCGAGACTGGTTATTCTCTGGTGGTGACGTTTTATTTTTATTTGATTTCCTCAAACCATACATGTATGTGATAGGGCAATTATTGATCACTAACCAAAACAGTTATTGCCGTATGGTCTATTTATGAGTGACGCAAATTCGAAATTGCTGATAGTACATCTCTATGAGGCTGCTAAACTGAAGAGGTGAGGTGATATGGGGTTTAACATCGCGTCTAAGATTATTGTACTTATATAGCGACATGCATGCACGTGTGTGTGTGTGTGTGTGTGTGTGTGTGTGTGTGTGTGTGTGTGTGTGTGTGTGTGTATGTGTGTGTGTGTGTGTGTGTGTGTGTCGATTTATAAGTGCAATAATCTTAGACGCGATGTATGCCGATTTTATAGTACTAGCCCACTGAGATACACCACAGTTTAACATGGATACCCAACTCAGACACAGTATACTGATTCCGAGCCGTCCAGAACTTGTCTTAGCTCCTTAATGCCGAGTGCCAAGCAGGGAAACAACATGTACCATCTATTAACGTCCTTTGGTATGGGGTTCGAACCGCGGATCTTCCGCTCTCCTGGCAGACGCTCTACCCACTAGACCAGGGAGGCGGTCTACTATAAAGAGATATATACAACATGGTATGTGGATACCTCAAACATTAAACCACTTCCTTAATCACAAAGAGACAATACGTTACAATCACGCAGGAAGACTTACAACCCGTAAAGATAGACAGAATAGTCGCAGACCATGTGCCCCTCTTGATGTAACTGTTAAATCAACAAATGTGAAACAGCATCAAACGTATGATAGATTCTCCTTAATGGAATATGTTTACATTGTTTTCAAGATACATATGCAATGACCAAAGGCACATGCATGACAGGGTGTGCAGGTTCTTCATCAAGATTAGTCGCTTGTAATTAATATATATTATAGCTAAAATGGATAGAGTTATCATTAAACCGCCCGTATGTTATCAGAAATGAACGGGCCACTGTAACTTGATACTGCCCTTATATTGCTTGACGACGGGCCATTATCACGCCCATTGTTAGCTGACGTCATAGGGACAGGGATAGGTGACGTCACGTTCAATAGTAACGTCATCTGGTTTATTCTCTGACGTTTCCATATTTGTAAAAGTGGGTCAGTGACATTCGTGTTGATTGCAATGCATGTTTCAAAACCGGTATTGTTGTTTCCTTTTATTTGATAACAACTTCCATCCACTTTAGCTATAATAACGGTGACGCTATTTTTCAGGGGATTATCATTTCCAGAAGCCCGAGGTCTTTTCAAATACCCTCCTTCGTCGGGCAGTTAATGGAAGACCTCGGGCTTCTGCAAATGATAATGCCCCGAAAAATAGCGTTACCTTTATATTATACACTGTACGTTAAAATCAACATTTGATGAATAAACATAACAACCGAGTTATATTTTAGCTGCCCAATTTCTTGGTGAATTATGTCCATCCCAGAAGCGGATATACTACAGTTCCAATAACGCAATGCTGCTTGAGTTTACAATCACTGAGGCTGTGACAAGCAAGGATTTTCAGTTGCACTATACTGCGATACCAGGTATGTTGACCTAGAGGTTATAGGTTTCCTGTAAGTGTCCTACCCAGTAGTAGGGTACATTTCAGTAATGTATTTTTGCTTTGCATGATTTAAAGTTAATTCGCTGAATTGTTTTTTTAAATAAATAAAAAAATGAAAGGCAAATAATGTGAATGTTAACGTTAAATATGTTGCATTTCCCTAAAATAAACATTGACTGAGAGGTTGAGTTATGTGGGCTGCGTACTTCCAGTCATTTTCATTTTATTCATTTGTTTGTTATTTAACGCCGTTCAATGGCGCTATATGACGGCGGTATAAAAATAATATAGTCTGGACCAGAAATTCCAGTTATTGAATCATGAGCATCAATTCACGCAATTGGGATACATCAACCACTGGTCTCTCTTACGACAAGGATTGGTTACTAAAAAGACCTATTGATATTTCTAACCCGGATCTTCACGGGTCTTCTAGTTAACAATAAATGATATCCAATATAGTTCAAAGTAATGTATAACACTTTGTTAGATTCGTTCCTTTGGATACAATAGTTGGAAAGAGATAAAAGCCCACAGTGATACAAGTCGTAGGAGTTTGGTAAAACGGGTTATGTTACTGACGAAACGAACAAATTACATGTATCAATGCAAATGTGAGGTTCGAACCCACAATCGCATTATTCTGGCACTCAAAATTACGACTACCTGGACGACAAGGCCACATGACTTCTTAACCCACCTTTGTACAACTTCCACAACATGTACGTTGGAATCTGTCAGTTTCACATTCTTTGACAATTTTGTTCTTCAAGGAAGACTTAATGAATGTGAATGTTTTAAAATGGACATGTTTTTGTTGTTACAGAAGGCGACTGTAATAGGACATATTACATATATGACACACCTATTTATATTCAATCACCTGGATACCCTGATTCATATGACAGGTAAGCTGAAGCATGAAAACGTTCTTTCACACATACGGTATACATAAGGGTTGTCTTTCTTTATCGGGAAGGAGGGGATTACAATACTTGTGATACGAGGGTTGCAAGAGTGGTATAACTTTTGTGTATGATTAGATGGTGGGCATCAATAGTGTCCTATGGTGTATCGAGAACAGACAAGTTATACATCACATTGTGCATGAACAAAGATATTTGAATCTTACTAAACGCATGGGCAAAAGAAAGTATACACTTTTAAATTGCTTTACCGCCCAAACTATCAAAGTGAGCAAAATTGTATAAGACAGTAACCCAAGAACTGCAAATGAAATCAATCTCCAAAACGCAACGCGTTGGTCGTAGAGATGCACGTGCAGTGGTCAAAAGTCACCAAACAGCTTTTCCAGGTATTCGTAAAATTGCACTTGCTCAATTTGTATAAGAAGGCATTGAACCGTTGCTAAGACGTCATATAGAATAAAATACACCAAATATATGTCACGGTTTACTGCGGAACAAGAGAGAGAGAGAGAGAGAGAGAGGCCAAGATCAGGTATTAGAGCTCGCCGTCCCTTCCGTGGAATAGCAGTGATCCAGGAACACCGACGTCGAAGACTGCAATTGGCAAGGACAGTAGGACGTTGGCATGTCCGTGATTGACAGAGAGAGCTTTTCCCTGACGAAAGTAGGTTTCAGCTGTTTCACAATGATGGTCGAGCTCGAGTATACCTTCGCAGGGGGGAACGTTTGGTGCAGGTCTGCATTCAAGAAGTTCATCCCTTGAGGTGTTTGTGATTGTTTGGGGTGGCATTTGTGGCAACCAAAGGATGAGACTTGACAGCAATACAGAGATGATGTTCTTCAACCCGTGGAGCTTCTATTCCGTCGCCGACAGCAGCAGGGAAAACTCCTGCAGCATGACAACGCTAGACCACACACTGCAAGGTTCGTCCAGGACCTCTTGAATACGAACAACGTCAACCTTCCGTGGCCAGCATTCTCACCTGACTTGATCCCAATTGAACACTTGTGGGATCATCTGAAGCGTCAGATCCGAAGACGTCCACATCCACCAGCAAACCAGCAACAGCTTGTCGAAGCTTTAACAACTTAATGGAATCGGATTCCCGATTACGTCATCAGGTGGCTGACAGCATCAAATGAGGCGGCGAGTCTGCGCGTGCATTGGTGCTCACGGTGGTCATACTCGTTACTGAGCGTATTAGGTATCCGTTAAAGACCACAACCTTATCAAGACAGTACCTGGTTGACTCTGATCATTCCAGTGAACTGTGATCTGCCTGCCCCCATGTTCATAACTGTTTCAAATAAAGTTCAATGAAAATATACAAATGAAATGAAGTAGTACATCTTTCATTTCATATTAATGAAGATATCTCCTCGACTTTATGGTCGTGGTTCACAATTTCCTTTGGCATGTTCGTGCATGGCGCACAATTTTGATGTCTGCGTGTTTGTTGGGAGCATGATACGTGGTTGTCGAATGTGAACAACTTTAACCGTAAAAATGCTTACGCAGTGCCACGGCTTGCTGAAAATCAACATGTACGGGCCGTGGGAATGGCGCAACACGAAGCTGCCAGACATTTTAATGTTCAGCGAAACACAATATCATCTCTTTGGAGAGGTTATCTGCAGCGAGCAGCACTCATGACTTCCCAAGTACCGGTTCACGTGTGACGTCACGTCAAACAAGACGACCATATTCGGTCGGAATCTACGGAATCGATACCAATCTGCCACATTAACAGCTCGGAAAATTCCTGGGTTGAGACCAATTAGTGACAGAACCGTACGCAATCGGTTGGGGGAACACAGCATCCAGCGATACGCCCAATTTTGCTTCCAAGAAAAAAAACCAAGGCACGCCTCGCTTTGCGAAGACAGCATTTTCTCAGAAGACATGACTGGGACAGTATACTGTTCACAGATGAGTCCAGGTTTTGCCTTGACAGTTCTGACGGTCGTCCAAAGGTCTACCGGAAAACGTTTTATCGAAGCTTGCGTTACTCAACGTCGTCAGATTTGAGGTGGTATTGGTTGGCATCACATCTGATGGGAGAACACAACTTGAATGGCAATTTGAATAGCGTACGCTAGCCGGACGATGTCGTTCGAGATCTTGGTTTACCCTTTGTGCACATGATGTGACCGTATGTTAGAGCAGGATAATGCCCGTCCACCTGTTGCATGTGATGTAAGTTAACAATGCAGTACTGTCATGGCCGGTTGTTTCTCCTCTCCCCTACATAGGGTGGGATGAGATGCCGACACCTACGACAGGACAGGAACCAGTCGGTAATTCTAGCTCAGTTGGGTCATTTGGAAGAACACCCCTCAGGCTGTTTTCAACCATCTCGTGTCTTCAGTGCGCCGCCGCTGCCTCGACTTTATCACACTCAATATGGACATTGTTAACTGTATTGTGACACGATCTTTCTTTGGGGGCGTGTTTCTCTGTCTCCCGCTGCCTGGTATTTGTTTTGTCAATGAATTTGTTATGATAAAATATTTATCAGATGAATGATTATCATATTAATATATACAACTCATGTGATACCAGGTTATACTAGGTATATGTTAGAATTACTGAGAGCATAACATTACCACTAATTTCTTATATTTGATTTCCCACTTCTATACCTATTGAGTTGTGTGTACATTTAAGCCTTCTGTGTATCTATATTGTTTCAGCGACCTTGAATGCGTCATGATAATATTCGACGCGAGGCGCACGCCCAACATAAAGCTTGACGTCCTCACTGCTGATATAGAGGGAGACTACCCACAATGCGATACTGACGCTGTAACTCTTTTTGGAGGTATGCGATGTTAACGTACTATACGCTATTTACTCTAAGTGGTAGGTTTATTGAACATACGTGTGTGACCTACCATCAGTGTACGTAATAACCAACTATTCATCCTTGACCATGATGTGTCATGTGGAAGATTAATAACCCCTTTCTATATCTGGTCGTTAGCAGACTGGGTTTTACATGTGTACGTAATGTGTAGATCACTGCTTGTGTCACATAGAATTATCACAAATACAGTTATAATGGGTAAACAAGATTCTCTTCAGTGAAATGTCATACCATGATCTTTCTCCATTCTTTATGACTGTAACTCTGATGTTCACTAAGACCCAGTGTCGTCACTGATTTTCAGTGATTCTTTCAAATACCTTTCACCATTATTTTGTCTGCTACTCCCAAGGGAATATGTTTCGGCAGATAAACGAGACTCATTAATAATTATTTGGTGTTGACGTTTTGTGTTATATATGCATCTATTTGTACAAATCACCGAAACATTTTATTTTCATATGAATCATTCGGCCTTAGGGGATTATAGAGCTTATCATCCTATTGGAGAGTTTTGTGGGAATTCATCAATTTCCCCGGTTGGTCCCTACTATTCGAACGGAATGAGTATGAAACTGGTATTCAAATCCAACAGTGATACAAGCGGGAAGGGATTCCAAGTTGTTGTGTCTCGTAGTTCACGGAAAGGTAAGTACAGACGTGTTATCTGAAGTGATACGTTTCAACTATTTTTTTCTGAACTGCTATGTTCTTTGTTGGCGTTGAAAGTACATAAATGATACCTTTGACATATCCATGTCAAATTAAAGTCAAATTAATAGTTATCTAGACAATCATGTTTTCATAAGCACAAGCATATACATTTATGTTTCAGTGATACCTTATCAATCAGAGAATTGTGGACCCCGATTTCTGAATGCAACCACATATCCTAAATCCCTACATTCCCCTGGATATCCTTTGCATCCTCTAAGGTAAGTTTTTTTTCAGTCCCTTTTCCTGTTTCGAACGCATTAAAATGTGCGACGCTGACACAAAACATTGTGTGCAAATTGCATTGTACTTTGAACATAAATTACATATGTCGAATGTAATTTTATTGTGTTCAACATTACTATTTATTGTACTTGTGGAAGAGCGTCTGCCCAGAGTGCGGATGGTCCGGGGCTCGATACCTTCAGCGCCATACCAAAAGACGTTCGGCACTAAGGGGATAAAGCAAGGATTGGTGGGCTAGGGGTTTATTGTATCTGAATGGGGTATTCGTGTGAAAACTTCGGCATGCCATCTCAGTGGGCTAGCACTATAAAATCGGCATTAGACTGGTCTAGTCCAAGCACACACGCACGCACACCATTTCACCTCATCTTATTGTACTTTACCTTCACTTTAGCATCGTATGTCGTTGTCTTTCACTTTCTATCCAAGAAACCGCATATTGTTTTGTAACGTGTCGGACATGCTTGGAGGGATCACAAACTATAAACATGTTTAAAGTCCCCATTACTGCGGGTACTTTGACAACAATATGCATTGGCCAGGAAGCTTTAACGTCTGAGGCGCCACAATCAGCTATGAATGTTGAGTGTCAGAATCCCATCAATCTGCGATCCTCTCCGATAACGATTCTTGTCTTGTCAGCACCATACCCGTCCTTGTGTTTCACAAAGGTACACCTATATAATTGCAAACGTTGAGCAAATTAAGTCCCCTTATTACGCTGCCACGCTGTGACTCATTTATTCACTCCTTGTAGCAATGCCGATTGTATTTGGATACTGACGGCCCCTGATCCTAATATGATGGTGCGGATCGTCGTAAATGACTCGGATATTCAAACTACGTCTTTCTTTCACTATTTCTGCGAAAGAAATCGTGTCACTGTTTACGATGGTAAGTATTTGCTGCCACCATAAAACACACAGACTTTGCAGAACAATGTTTGATTTTCCTACTTCTTATACCATTGAATTGTCTCATATAACTTCCACATAGCTTAACCTTAATCAAACCAGGATTCAAACAAAAAATCAAATGAAAAACAAGACAAGACAGGACATGACCATCTTGAATAATAATATTATTGTCATGTGATATGCGCATGTTGATTGATATCTCTGTTGTCATATACCTGCCGATATATTTCTTCAAAAACAGAATTTTTACTCTGAACATGCTGATGGTCTCCTTGACCTACAAATGATTGTGATTTAGTTCTGTAACCTTTGAATGTAAATTGACTCATCTAGTGGCTGTAAAGTGGCGCGATAGTATTTCATCATAAACTGGGTCTCTGAAGTGTCACCATCTCTTAAAAATAGGCAAGATAACGCCGAAATATTTAGTGCCCCATATTTTTGTTTATTCAATGCATTGCATAGCTCTCCCGATATATTTCTTCCAAAGAAGCGGTTCACGGTTAATGCTCAACATATAATATAATAATCTCCATATCCCTTACAAGTAATACAGATTATCATCATACTTCTTTTTTTATTTTCTTCTTATCTCAATATGTTTCCAGGACCTTCGATCTTTAATAACACGCTTTTCTCCGGGTGCGGCCATTCATCACCGACTCTGCAGAGTTCTGGACCAGCTATGACAGTTCAATTCTATAACCGTCATGCAAACAATATGACAGGCTTCAACCTCAAATATTTTGCAACTAATGGTAAGCAAGTGTCTATTATTCATAAAGAATATGAAAAATAACTTGCAGTGAGAAATGCATTAGAGACATTGAAAGATTCAATATGTGTTACAAATGTTCATATGAGTCATGACATTATGTACATTTCAATATTCACTATGCAACAGAAGTTGTATTTTAAATTCCTTTCAGAGGCATATATATGTGGAGGAACAGTCAATATTACGACGGATGAGGAAACAACTTTGACAGAGACATATGACAAGTGAGGAAATATAGAGTTTATATTATAGAATTGATGAAGATAATAATAACGTCAGGTTCACTGGGAATGAAGGAAATAATGACATCTGTCCAACAATAATCCCACCCATAATAATGTAGATGAATGTTGGAGCTGGAGTGTATTTTGCTGTTATTTGGGATACAATCCACCCATAATTTGTTCAGTTCGTTTACATGTCAGGGCATCGAAAACTCTATGATACCCATTAATCTGAAGATACATCTCTCATACGTTTCTCTCTTCTCTTCGTGACATCTCAAACTTATCAGATACTACCATGGATGCCCAGTCTTCTTTGGAATACTAACCCGTGAAGATCCGGGGTAGAATAGGTCTTCAGCAACTCATGCTTGCCGTACAAGGCGACTGTACTTGTCTGAGGCGACCAACCTGATCGAGTGGTCAGGCTCGCTGACTTGGTTAATGCATGTCATCGTATTTTGTGGATCGATGAACATAATTTCAATCACTTGATTGTCTGGTCCAGACTCGGTTATTCATATACCGCCGTCATACAGCTGGACAATTGCTGAGTGTGGCGTTAAACAACGACCAAACAAGCAAATGTCTTGAATACTACAAGGTCAATAAGATTCCACCGACTGTGGTTCAAGCAACTAAATCAAAGTTGTATTGGATTAAAAAAAAACTGGTCTGAAAGATGGCCGTTTATTTTTGTCACAGTGTAACAGACATGTATCCCCCATCCCTGTATAGTTCCGTGCTTTTCTTGCCACACTGATATGGAGATACCGTGATAAAATGTTTCCCCATACCCAATGCTGTCTTGTTACCTTTATATCTTTTAAACACATTCCATTTTGTTTATCCACAGTTCACTCAACCCTTTACATTCCAAATACATCTGAGGGACAATTCTCTGTATCATACTCAAATTACAGTGTTGTACAGGTGTATGCACGCGTGCGTGTGTTTTTTGGTGCACTTGTAATACCGGCTTCCGTCCGGTAATTTACGTCCGGATTAAGTCCGGAATTTCAGTGAGGTGACCATACTCTGTCAGATATTTGGATGCATGTATTAACGTGTTGATGGTGCATGTTTTATTTTCCAGTTCCCAAGGCTGCCACTGGACTATACATGCCCCCGTTAATACGAATATCCAGGTTAATTTTAGCAGTTCAAATCGGAATGTGGGTATATTCACCGAATGTTTGAACATCTACGGTTACCTGGAAATTTACGATGGTAAGACTCATCTTCCATGTATATATATATATATACGTATCAAACAGATTGTGAATTCGATCGAGGGACAGAGAGAGAGAGAGAGAGAGAGAGAGAGAGAGAGAGAGAGAGTCAAATATCCGAAGTTGAATGTCAACGCTATCTTCTCATCTTGTCATAAGTTCCATCTGTGGAGACTTTGAAAACGGGGCGAATGATACTTATACCACTTTGACAATAATTGTTATTTGTATTTATTCCTGTCTGTATCTAAGGTAATTATGACAACACTACTTCAACAACCCCCGGGAAGTGGTGTGGTCAAGACAACGCTGGTTTCATCAGTTCGGGAAATATTATCACCGCCAGGTTCTACCCCGGCATATTCAACAGATATAGAGGACTAAAAATGATTCTCAAGGCGGGTCACTTTAAGGGTACGTCAATGTGCAGTGAGTTAGTGAGTGAGTTGGGCTTGACAACGCTTTGAACAGTATTCTGATTAATGTCAGATTATCAAAGGATTGCCGCAGGCAGGAGAGGTTTACAACTTTGGTGAAACATTCGAGCTGGATATGATGATGACAAACCAGGAATAATAATAAGGACAATAAGAGTCTGGAACAATTGAGGGACGTATCTCTGTAAAGTGAATTGCAAAATGTTAAACCAGTTGGTTCCCGTGCCTCCATATTCAACTCATGTCCGTAGTAGTACCATAGCTTCAGAAACATCAATAGTGCAATACCAGCTTCATACTTTGAATATGTGTAGGTTATGAAAAGAGATGGTAGTGATACATTCAGTGAAAGTAAGAAGTTCTGTTGCTTTGACGCCAAAATAACCATGTTGTTCCTCGCGACCATTTAAATTATTCATCAGGATACTGCAGATAACTGAAATTATATTTCCATATTTCAGCTTCACGGCAGAAGAATCTTTCAGCTGATTTTTTATACCATTACATTACGTCACCAAATTATCCATTTAATTACCCGAGGTATGTATTCATGTATACTATGCTACTACCGCTGAACCGTACGAGTTCAAAACAAAGACGAAGATGCTAACATATAAATGATACAAAATTAAAAAAACAAATGCAAAGCTATACTCTATTAATGACTCGCATGTATCCTACTTGCAGAGCACACCTACAGGTGTGGCTCAGTTGGACGTGCCATGTATCATATTTATCTTCATAGTTTATTGTTACATGTTTATTACCATACAAAAATGTCAATCCGAGGACATTTTGGAAACAAAATGGACCCATTGTTTTCAGAAAAATTCAATTTCTCTACAAGTCTAATTTGGTAATGAATTTAATGACCGAAATTGACGTACTTTCTTCAAGTAATATCGAGTCCACGTGGAAGATTGACGCGGGTGAAGGCCATCACGTCGAGATCGTTGTTATCTATTCAAGACTGGAGAGTTCTTCTGGTTGTCAAAATGACTACATGGAAGCGTTTGATGGTATGAATAACATTCGCATCTACGTGTGTACGTATAAACAGTTAAGATGCCCGAAGTGCTATATGTACACAGTAAGTATGACGTAAGTGTTTCTTCCCTGTGTGTGAATAGTTACAACCTATGTAATTAAGACATTGTGAAATACTTATTAATGAAACAAAGAGCCCGAATCAGAACGAATTTTGTCCTTTTCGCCCACATCGGGGGTTGTAGAAAGTTACTTTGTCTACAAAGGGAACAAGCAATACGATTGGTCAAATAGGTGGCAGTAGCAATATGATGGGTCCAATAGGTGGCAGTAGCAATATGATGGGTCAAATAGGTGGCAGCAGCAATATGATGGGTCAAATAGGTGGCAGCTGCAATATGATGGGTCAAATAGGTGGCAGCAGCAATATGATGGGTCCAATAGGTGGCAGTAGCAATATGATGGGTCAAATAGGTGGCAGCAGCAATATGATGGGTCAAATAGGTGGCAGCAGCAATATGATGGGTCAAATAGGTGGCAGCTGCAATATGATGGGTCAAATAGGTGGCAGCAGCAATATGATTGGTCCAATAGGTGGCAGCAGCAACATGATGGGTCCAATAGGTGGCAACAGCAATGTGATGGGTCAAATAGGTGGCAGCAGCAATATGATGGGTCAAATAGGTGGCAGCAGCAATATGATGGGTCCAATAGGTGGCAGCAGCAATATAATGGGTCCAATAGGTGGCAGTAGCAATATGATGGGTCAAATAGGTGGCAGCAGCAATATGATGGGTCAAATAGGTGGCAGCAGCAATATGATGGGTTCAGTAGGTGGCAGCAGCAATATGATGGGTCAAATAGGTGGCAGCAACAATATGATGGGTCAAATAGGTGGCAGCAGCAATATGATGGGTCAAATAGGTGGCAGCAGCAATATGATGGGTCCAATAGGTTGCAGCAGCAATATGATGGGTCCAATAGGTGGCAGCAGCAATTAGTAACATGTTCTATAATTAATGTAATGAGTAGCCGAAAGGAATGATCGCAGTGCATTATTATATAATTAAGTAATTCGAATTCGAATTCCGTAGGATCGGATTCCGATGCCCAGTCTCTAGGACGCTGGTGTGGAGTCAATCAACCAACCAAAAGCGGTTCAGGCACTGTGATGTTCCTGAAATTCAAAACGAATTCCCATACAGTGGACAGAGGTTTCAAGATCTCGTACACGGCGCAGATTAATGATATTGGTAAGTTCTCATTAAAGTCTACCTGAGCAGGTGTTTATACACAAAGCTTACAAATAGACATACTCTGCAAAAAAAAGAAACGCAAAAGTAGTAATATCCCAAATATCTGACAGAGGGTTGCTGACATCCATACCATATTAATACCAAATACGAATAGGTCATTTCTGCATACTTTGGATTAATTTGCGTGGTAGGAATGAGGTAATGAAAATCAGATCGGAAAATCGCAAAAAACACAACCACGCGAGAGCCTGACGCCTAAACACACAAACATGACATGAACGTATAACATCACCTGGTGAGCTATAAAAACGTTGGGTTTTCATTTCCATGCCATCACACTCTTACAGCAAGTGAACAGCTAAATCCATGCCACGTCTGACGGAAGGCCAACGCAACAATGCCATCGAAAGACTGCTAACAAGACAGTGAGGAACCATTCATATTCGCGCATGACCACTATTTCGAGGCGTCGTTTTGATGGACTTGCATCGGCTTAGACGTCAATGGTGTTAAGGTCACTGGGTGTGGCCACAAGTGCGATGGAGACAAGTTTGGTTCAGTGACGAGTCATGTATTATGCTTGGCCGTGCTGATGGTAGACGTCGTGTTTACACGCATCGGAACGAACATTATGCACGAAGTGTATAGAGGAAGTGTGCAGATTTGGTGTGATCATCTGGGCTGCCATCTTCTACACTGGCAGAACATACATAGTGCAAGGTCTGGGGAATTTTACGGCAGATTCTTCAGTCACACGTCCCTCCAATTGTGCAACAACCTGCCTCAGTAGCATTTTATAATTATCAGGAATCATAACATTTAGGTCCTGCCATGGCCCACCAGGGCCCACTTGCACAAAGCGATCTTAGGGCTAAGATGATCGTAACTCCCACACATTAACATAGGCTTACGATCGTCTCAGCGCTAAAATCGCTTTGTGCAAGTGGGCCCTGGTGGGCCATGGCAGGACCTAAATCCAGGTCTCCAGATTTCAACTCATTCGAACATTTATGGGATGCACTGGATCAACAACTGCACAAGCACTGCAGGCAGAGTGGGTGAACATTCCCCAGGCTTCAACATTACTTCCATGGGATGGCGATACCAGTCAGTTTTGGACTCTTATGCTGGCCATACAAAATATTGAGAACAGATGATATTCACCTTGAAAATCTACTGTTCCATGTGTCCAAGTTTGAACAATCGATTACCATCTGTTGATGATTTGATTTTTGATATATAAAATATACATCTAAAACCACTTTTGCGTTTCTTTTCTTGCAGAGTAATATAACAAAAAAATCACGATAGGAATAACTGTAATTATGTTACGTGATAGTTTCAATGTTACCTCTATTACTAGATCTCTCAAGTGGTTCAAGTGTTTCGAGAGTTGGGGCTATTATCGGAAGTTCCACTGCGGGTGTAAGTCTGATATTAACCGTGATAGCCGCAATATGCAGAACTGTAGGGAGAAACACTGCCTCCAGAACACAGGACGCCAGGAACAATGTGAGGACTACAGACCAGAGACCTATAGACGCTATCATTCCCCCAGCAACGTTCTCCAGTCCAGAAACGTTCAATATGGAACGTACGTCAAGTAGATTATGAACATACTTCGTAGGGGTGAGGAAGGGAGGCGTTGTATATAAAATGCCGGGACGAAGAAAGTATACACCCATCCGGTGAGCGAGTTGACCATGACAGAACGGCAACGTTGTGCGCTGCAACGAAATCTAGCGTTGTCGTGTTGTGAGAGTGGTCCCTGTTCTTGGTGTTGACGAAGGAATGGTGACACCACATGTTAAAGAACGTCATCCCGTTGGTTGTTGAGGTTGTAACGGATGATGACAAGTCCCGTCCGTTGGTAGCCACGAAATCCTCACCAAACCGGCCATCATATGGAAGCACATCCTGAATGCAGCCAAGCACCAATAATTTCCTTTACGACTAAAAACCGGAGCACGACCATCATTTTACACTAAACAGGATCTGCTTTTGTCAGTATAAGCACTGGATGTGCCAGTATTGTACTGTCCTTGCCCAGTGGCGACGTCGACGTTAATGTTCAGGCCATTCCAAGGGAAAGGGCGCTTCGCTCGAATACCTACGACACGGATAAGTCATTGCGCAGTGCTTAAGCTGATGCATCTCTTTCAAGGTTGTGCAGTTACGCAGGACATACCGTATGTGTTATTCCTTACCTATGGTATATTGCTAAAAATCCATTGCATTTTGCAATTCCTGTATGTGCACTTTTACGGTTAACTGAAAAACGGTGTTTAGCAATGTTTCACTGTTTCATCTTCCGAACCAACGGGTAATGTTTTGAACCTTTCCAATGTTTGCAATGTTTCAGAACGTTTGTAATATATTGGTCAAATCAACTTTCAAGTACATGTATATACTTTCTTTTGTCCGGCAGTTTATAAGAATCCGTTTACTCCAATGTTTCGAAAATGTAAAAATGTATCAATTGCAGCCTGTTGTGAAATGATTCTGAGAATGAACTGACTTTTTACCTAATTCTACATGTAAAGTCATGTAGTTGGATTTTATCTTGTCTCAGTTCCGTAATTTAGCAAAAGAATGACGAGAATGTATTACGTTCATATACCAAAATGATATTAGTGTTGCATGAAGACAATACCCATTGATCTGCAAAATGATGATAAAACTTTTCAAGGGACAGTTGATCTACCTTTGAGCCATTTTCAGGAGTTCGTATTTAGAGCAAGTATAGACATTTGCACGAATGTGCCGTTTGTTCATATGGTCATCAACCAATCTAGAGTAATACATGGGATCCAGTATTTATGTTTTGCTTTGCCAGTTTTAATTATTAATGTACACATTAACGGTTACAATTATCAGACTGTTTTGTATGAATTTGCTCACATAAAGTTCCAAATATTTGTTCGTTTTGTTGTTGTTGAACGCCGAACTCCCGCCTAAAGACAACAGTTTGTAATAGCCGAGTTTCTGCCAGTCATCTACGATTAGCCTGACCAGCCGATCCATTACATGGCTTCGTACGACAAATATAGTTAACATGGTATCTATTTTACCCAGGAATGGCAGTTATTAATACATGTGTGTCACTTAAACGTTTAGGGACATCCGCTTATCACAAGTATTTCAGACATGTTTTGTCTTATTGTTAGGAACATAATATCCTTATCACTAACACTTAACACTTACATCGTTCTTTCACACAAAATTATTTAAAATATAAATAGTCATTTTATGAGTATACATGGTTTAGCGAATGCGGTCCGACAGCAGTCAGAAATATTCAACCTATATTTCAATGGACAGTATAACATATGGTAATAATAATGATAATAAGTGCCATATCAACTCGGCCAAGACTCAGTTCTGCAAGGAGAGGCTTTCTGAACGACCACTGCTTCGAGTTAATGTGCAGTGTGTTGGGAAGATCAGCAATCCTGCAGAGTCCTTCGCTTGGATGAAGTCGTCTGGCCTGAAAAGTGAAACTGAAGGCTTTCTGTTCGCTGCTCAGGGCCAGTCACTTCCCACTCGAAACCGTCAATGTTTGATTTTGCATCAAAATGTAAATATGAAGTGTAGATAATGTAATGAATTTAATGTGACTGTCCAACACATTGTCAGTGGATTCCCAGCTTTGGCACAAACACTGTATCTTAAACGACATGATGGTGTAGCTCGATCATCTTTTTACCGTCTTCGCCATGCTTGTGGTTTTGACACAGAGGTCCACCCATGGTACGACCCGGAATATGTAGAGGGCGTCATAGAAAATGATAAATTCAAAATTCTTTGGAATAGGCCCATTTACAGCCTTAGGCGTATCCAGGCCACTACCCTGATCTTGTCCTTTTTGATAAATCCAATGAAATCATTTATATCATTGAATTTTCTGTCCCCTTTGACAGTCCCCTTTATGTGATTGACAAGATTTTGGGAAAACGTGATAGCAAATATGCTGACCTCTCTTTCGAAATGTCACGCTTGCATCCCAAGCACCAAGTTGTCCGACTCTCCATTGTTCTTGGTGCCTTAGGTTTGGTATTTCCCAATCTAATGACTGACATTGGGAAAGTACCCGGGTTTGTTACCAGGAATGCAGCCCTTCTGACAATCTCGGTAATGCAGAAGGCTACAGTGTTTGGGAGACGTCACATTCTCCGAAAAGTTCTGGTGGGTTTGACTCGGCAGCGCTTCCTATAGCTAGGAGAAGTCCCATTCGCTGTCTTGGCTGCGTATAGAGAGGGCAAGGGCCCTAAACTGACTCACCAGCCTGACTGTGCAGGGATCATGCAAAATCCCTCTTTGCTCCCTTTTTAAACAATTTAATCTGTAAATAATATTAATATAATGGGTCATTTTATATTGTACTATATCCACACCACAGGGGCATGCTCAACGCGCCACACTGTTCCCACGGTTAATTTATAATTGATCACTGTGCACTCAAAAATCATTCCCAGCTCCCCAGGGTGTATACAACCCAAGCTAGAAGGTTGGTGAACAGAGGCACATTTCCACTCATGTCACTTGCCCAAGGAGACACCACACGTGTTGCATGTGCTTCAGTGTGGGGCAGTGTCTAAGCCCTAGAAACTCCCAGCTGCCAAGCTGCCGAACACGGTCACCCAATCCAAGGACCCAATGTTGCTTAACTTCACCTTTTGTGTCCTGTGCGTTGTGCACAGTATTGGCTAGCAAACCAGTGATGGATAGCATCAAAAAAGGTATATTTGCGCCAAACACATCAAATGCTATAATAATTTAACTAAACATAAATATAAGTAGATTCCTGCTCCAAAGACCTTTACCATGTATAAAAATGTATGACATTGTACATATTTACTCTATTAGCATGGTACGCTATATTATCGCGGTATTTATTTTATGGTGTGATACGTGTGGAATATGTGGCTTATATCACTTCCTGTTTTAGATTATGCAAAACAAATGGGTTCTTTCTAAAATATTTCGAATGGAGAGAGGCGTTATTCCACTTCAAAAACATTCCAGAAACTGTCATAAACAAGTAAACGTGCATACTTACGAGTAGACGAGACATAACGCAACGAGTCCTGAATAGGTCAAGTGATGAAATATCTTGCTTAGAGTTGCAAAGGTAAACGGTCTACAGCGGATGTGGATTACGAAATGTACTAATCCCGCGATAATATAATATAATTAATATAGTCATACTATAAAATTACAGGATCCTCTTCCTAATGTTGATTTAAGGATTGACTGTATATTCTTTGTGGTTCATTAAGGTATGAATCGAAAAACAGATGTGCGAACTGTATGAATCCACGTATGCCTTGTGCATATTCTAAATGCTTTAGACTCCATGTGGTCAAAAGGGGCGGTCGGGTAGCCTTGTGGTTGAAGCGTTCGCTCGTCGCGCCGAAGGCCCGAGTTCGTCTCTCCACATGGATACAATGTGTGAAGCCCATTTCTGGTGTCCCCCGCCGTGATATTGCTGGAATATTGTGAAAAACGGCGTAAAACCAAACTCACTCACTCACCAATGTGGTCAAGCTTATTAACATAACATATAGCCGCAGACCTAAATACCTGGCAACCATAGTCAAGTCCAGATAAGGTTGATATAGCAAAACTCTATATATTTTTAGGGGGCGGTCGGGTAGTCTATTGGTTAAAGCCTTCGTTCGTCACGCCGAAGACCCGGGTTCGATTCCCGACATGGGTACAATGTGTGAAGGCCATTACTGGTGTCCCCCGCCGTGATATTGCTGGAATATTGCTAAAAGCGGCGTAAAACCATACTCACTCACTCACTATATATTTTTAATAGACTTTAATAGATTGATGATCTTATTAGACGTGTTATACAGACATGTGACCATGTTAATCTGTCAAAAATGAAAACCAAGAAATCTGAACAGCGATACCATTTCGAATTAATGGTGGCCGAGAGTTGGATTTGATATCATAAGGAACTTTTCGTCTTGTGATCATCATCGCCACTGATCTTGATTGGGAAATCTTAAACCCTCACTTTGAACACCGGATACTGATTATACCTAACGCATTATTGGATAGATTCCAAGACACGCTGAAACTATTTCAACTGTCTCCAAAAACGAACCATCATCTGCAAAGTGTGCAGCATTGAGTTTTTGTGGCAGGTCCTAGAGAAAGTCCTTGATCATCAGATTGAATAGAATTGGACATATACCACTCTCTTGTGCGGTACCATTTATAATCACATAGTACATGCCTGACAGTTCTTCGCCTCAGAAAACTTGAATGGTTCTTTCGGAACATTAGACCATATCCACTTGTACATGTTACCACTAAATATGTGTCCACAATTTGAAAAACAAGCCCTTTCTCCAAATCATGTCAAAAGACATTTGGATATCAAAAAAGAAACACAGCATGTACTCTTGATTGACAATAGCTTTCTGTGTTTCAGTTTACAGACCAACATGTTGATCTATACATGAACGTCTTTTTCTGCAATAAATCATGACTGGATTTGGATATGAAGCTAATTTCGTCCAAGGTGATGGTTCGGCCGAATAGTTACTATTCTCTGAAACTGTCAAGGGATGTCTACACGTCTTGGGAAAGAAACCAGAACACGAAATAAAATTCAAAGTTTTCCGAATAACATCTTGCGCAGAATCTGGCACATGTTTCAACATTTCATACCATATCCCATCTGCACCAGGTGACGAATTTTGTATGCTTGACATGCCTGCTTTAAGTCCATCATGAGTGTAGGCAGCATTTAGTTCCAAGCTACTTTCCAACATGGCCGGAGACATTTCAAACAGAAAGTTTGTTTCAAAGACGTGTGTATATTCTCTTAAATCATGAGCCTCCCATTACCGGTAAAGGCGATCGAATATAATTAGTTCCATTGCATGAGGACTGAAAGGGAACACGAGCTGCCTCCCGTGTTGAAACAACGTATATTTGACAATACTGACAAAGCTTCAGTTAAGTAAGCGTCAAGTGTAACTATCAGAGATATGGCTATATGCATTCCCATGTTATCATCACATCTCACTGCAAGTCTCCGATCGGACTTTACTCACTGACATACACTGGCATGTGAAGCAAAAAGCGATATCAAGGCCGTGGGTCTACCTCTAATCAGTGTCTGAGGGTGTCACATGTAGATTCGTATTGCATGTCACCTTTAGGACATCTTTGTTTCATGCATGGATACATAATCGCAAGTGTAAACAATTATAAACTCGGCGGTGTGTACCACACAATGACCATCGGTCTATCGTTATTAATATCAGACTTGCGCATACCAAGTCAGGAGCAAACATTTTGACAAGACGTTGTTGACTTCAACTCTGAATTTAGATGCCAGGGACGTGTAAAACACGCCGTCTTATCCCAGTCAAATTGAGGCAGATTCTGTTCGGAGCATGGGGGCTAGTCTTAACGACATTCTAACAAGTTTTGTCGGCGATTCGTTATTATGCCATATCACCATAATACCATGATCTTAAATATTACCTATCATTTACCTTGCTTATTTCAACGAGTTGAAAAAAACAAAGGTAAGAGAGTGATATATGTAGTGGTGGCATCAGAATCTATTGTTTTGTTGGATCCTACGGGTTGATAATGCTATTGGCTACCACGTGTGCACTATATCACGTCAACGCCAGTGAATAATAAGTCTCAATTACAAGTATCCACCGAAACAGATTCTATATGATGTAAAAGGCAAAATATCGTTGCAAATCAAATGGATCACTGAAAATCAGGGATAACACCAGGTGTTACCAACAGGACAATGATACGCCAGTCTGTTTATTTTTATTTGTCAGCGTTGGTTTTTCAATTAGCAGCTACCAGTTTGTATTGTCTTCTAGACCTGTTTGGCATGTGTTATATCAATTTTTATGACACATATATAATTATAATTAATAATTATGTGACATGTATATAGCTCGTGTTCCCTTCCAGTCCTCATGCAATGGAACTAATTATATTCGATCGCCTTTACCGGTAATGGAAGGCTCATGATTTGAGAGAATATACACACGTCTTTGAAACAAACTTTCTGTTTGAAATGTCTCCGGCCATGTTGGAAAGTAGCTTTATATATATATATATATATATAAACTGAGACGAACACACTTTGGGGCAAACAATAACCCTTCAATGTTGACAGTACCAACACACATCTTGGATATAACGAATCACACAAATGTCTGTGACAAGGTTATGTGACATAACCAAAGAATTACAAACGTTACAAGGCTGAAAACAGTATCATGCTGTGAGATACGCATTGATATGATGCATGTAATATCGCCTGTGATACCAGTATAAAAAAAATCACCATCGAATAACCATTTCTTCTTTGCTTCATATATTATTTTGCCTGGCTGTTTTTATAGAAGACTGATATCATAATACCTTGAACAGCAATGGAGTAGTGATATTCCATGAATTCTCTGTTAACCGTGTGGCTAGAGATCCTCCCTGTAAAATAAGTAAAGCCCATTTCTGGTGTCACGCTCTGTGATATTGCTTGAATATTGCTAACAGTGGCGCACAAACCACACTCAGTCAGTCAGTCAGTCAGTCAGTCAGTCAGTCAGTCGCTCACTCACTACTCACCACTCACTCACTCACTCACTCACCCTGTAGGAGTGGACGATGATGATGTTCACACATGATTGGGATCGTCGCCAAAAGTCACTGACACATTACTTACAGCTTACGCTCGAGACAAGTGGAGGTGTGAACAGTGCTTCAGTCGGCCATACATGTATCATATATTCGAGTCAACTTCTGATATTGTCACGAAAAGATCGAGGAAAGGCGAACCATATATGAGTAGATACTGGTATACATGCATCTTTGTTTGAAAAGTTAAAGGCAAAGGGAACAATTCTGGTTCCAGTTTCCAGTGTGTGTACGCATCGCGCAAACACAACTGCAATCGCGCAGATAAGCTGACATCTCAGTTACTGGCTCTTTACGTCACGATGTCGCAATCAAGACCTTGAATCACAGTACAATCGTGTGATACACTGGGCACAGTTGTTCATGAGACATACAATGGCATTACTCATAATAACCTCAACCGTCCTGTTGGTTATATTCTCTCACGGGCTAGCCGCAAATACAGGTAAATACATGTGTACATGTTTTGAAGATGATAATGGTTGATATTCCGCATCGAGGTCAGGCAGACAATATATAACATTGTCTGGATGTAGATGGACAAATCCTTATTTTGATCATATGAATATTTGATGTTTACCCATTGTTTAAATAGAATATAACAGATTTCGTAATACGGAAATTTGTAGAGGATTTGTTTTCATTCCCATTGTAACAGTTTAACTTGTGATATCGCAAAGCGCTAATATAGGTTGGGACGATCATAACAATGAGCGTAATCATAATGCACTGGTTTGATCAACATCACAAAATATATATGTGAGAGAGCGGACAAATAATGTGACTTTATACTTGAATCAAACGTGTTTAGACATTTAAGTGGCCATAGACCCTGTTTTGAATCAGAGGTTTCAATTTCACTATGCAAAGTAACTCCACAGCCGTCCAAGGATCCATGAACAGCTATGCCCAGTGTATCACGCGGCTGTACTGCTATACAAGGTCTTGATTGCGACATAGTGACGTAAAACTGCGATTGAAGTTATTTTTCTTCTTTGACAGGCATTTAGAAGTTGGAGTACGAAGTGAGGATAAGAAGTTATGGATGAACAACTTCTTTATTACAATTAAGAGCTACACTTGCTTGATAACGGTGTTAGAACCTACACCGAAACGTCGCTCTATATTGTATTAAAGAAGTTGTTCATCCATACATTCTTATCCTTACTTATGAAGTTATGTTGGCGCGATGCGTACATACACTTGAAACTGGAACCAGAATTGTTCCCTTTGCTTTTAACGTTCCAAACAATGATGCATGCTCTTGAGTGTCGCCACTAGCACGGATATGGTACCGAAAGACCTAGACATATAATAATGTGATTCGAACTCATTTGCTGATTTCTGTGACGCCGATAAGGGCACACCTCAACCTGTGCACCCTTCAGCTACAATACCTAAAATGTACCCGTATATTATAGTATTACCTGTTCCGCCAATGACCCTACATGCTATACTGACACATTGTGGGCGTTGAACTCTGAACTCTTTCAACGTGTTCAACTTTGTTCATGTATGCGTTACTTATATTATTTCCAGATGCATGCTTCAAGGACATCCAACTCTCTAATAATGGTGTGCAAAACATAACATCCCCAGGATACCCGCTGCCGCATGGATCGTAAGTAACTACTAAACTGAGGGACAAAAGAAACGATACATACACATATGATAAGTTGACATTATCATATGTTTGATTTCAATTGAAAATATTTTAAGTTGGCGATTTTAAAACAAAAATGAATTGTACTGGACCTTAGTCAGCACTCAAAGACATGGTTATATTTTTAAAATAAAATTAGAATTAAAAACCCGCATAATACACATTTTGTGTCTGCTTAAATAACAATGAAATATAAAACGTCAACGCCAGAAAATAACCAGTTTCCGACACAGATTCCGTTGAGCCTCAAGGGCAAAATTGGGGGGAAAACTGTATGAATGGATCACTAAAAATCAGTGATGACACCAGGTGTTCGCAAAATCGTAAGCATGTCCTGTCCAACCGGTAGCACCCGCTAGAAAAGACGTCAAATGAACCCAACTGTTAATAGCAATCAATAATTATATACATTAAATGTAAATTCTTTGAGAATTTGGAGCAAAATCGTAATTACTCGTTGGTGGTTATTCATATGATTGGTTATTTCTAGATTTGGAACATGCGGATGGAAGATACTTGCATCGTCAAAGGAACATCTTGTGGGCATTTATGTTGCATACTTTGATTTGGAAGAGTCCAGTAATTGCCAACATGACAGTTTGTCCTTCTATGATGGTAAGTCTAATATTTTCAAATATATATTTGACAACACCCCCTTAAAGCTTCTCTACATGAGGTACCACGTATGATCTGCGCTGAATGGGCCAACTAAGGGAATCAAACAATGGAGTTTGCAGCATAGACAGTCAACTGGCACTCCTTTTGACAGTTGCCATTTTTCACATTGTTTAAAATCTGCATTTCAGTAATATTCATTAACATCAAGGTATACTGGTAGAAGTAATTGTCTACAGCTGTGTTTGTACACATACCACATGTTGACTAAAAAACAGAACAAGTTTGGCTATTATAAGTATGGCAAACAGGTCATTATTGACAGACGCCCATCCCAGCCCGTCAGTAGCCAAGGCAACACCAAAAACGCCAGCAGTGTAACGAGGGGTGATAATTGCGTCACAACCTCGGACACGGATGGACCCGACCTTCGCTCGAGGGATAAACCAGGAAAGAAGAAATAGGGGTGTGGTCAGGGCTCAGGCATCAGCTGTGTGACTTTTTATTCTGGAATAAAAATGGTTTAATGGCAAAAATATGTGACAATGACTTTATTGATTTTGTAAACATGTTTGATGTTGTCTCGCCTAGTGAAAAATGGACAAATTGTTGTGATTTAGCTACAATATACCAAGACTATGTATCGCGCACTGTTCAGGTATATAAAACTGCTTCGTATGGTAGACTTTCGGGAGGAATTTCATTACTGATAAGGAAAAGATTATCAAACTTCATTAAGTTTTCCAAAGTCTGAGATAATTGTATATTTGTTTTATTAGTCACTTCTTAGTACTCCCAAAGATATACCGTTAGGCTCTGTATATAACATCCCAGAGAATTCACCGTGGTATCGTGATAAATACATTAATTGTTGAATTTCTATTTTTCAAGATTCTCTTATGGATGTTTTGCAACAACTTGGTGACGTTTCTATTGTACTAGGGTGTGACTTCAGTGGTCGCACTGGTACGGATAAGAATTTCGTTGAAGACGATATTATGAAAACTTTGAAAAGTGAATTGTGATTTTTTATGTGACAGTCTACAGATGAAACGTTCTTCAACTGATAAATCTGTTAATAAGTATGGGAAACTACTTCTTAATCTGTGTTCTGTCTTAGATAAGAATATTGTGAATGGTCGAGCTGGTTCAGATGCGTTCGTTGGTGACTGTACATTTCAACAGGAGCGAGTGTATTAGATATGTCATTGTGTCAAGTGATTTGTTTGCCATGTGCTCAGATTTTGATATCGGATCTAGGACCGAGTCACCGCATATGCCAGTCAGTTGTACATTTCAATCACGTGACTATGAAATCCACACAAGTTCGTCAGCTGATACCGACCTAGACGGGGAAGGTTTCAAATTTTTATGGGATAATAATTTTGGTGAAACATTAAGAGACAATATCCTATCATCCGATATATCATCTATGCTTAATGACTGTTACACTCTTGCCTTGACCGATATCGACCAAGCTGTTAAGGTTTTTACTGATGCTATTCACCAGGCTGCGGACTTCATGAAGAAAAAGAAGAAAACTCATCCTGAAAATCAGATCAAGCATGGTTTGACTCAGAATGTGATTTCAATCGATCAGAAACGCTGAGGCTACTGAAATATTTTAGAAGATTAAAGTACAGTGAATCACTACATTTATATATTACTCAACGCAATAAATATAATGACCTAATAAGGAGCAAAAAGAGACTATATAATGCATCTGTCAGAGACATTTTACTAGCTAACTCAAAAGAGGTTTGGACTGTTCTAAAGAAATATACAACCAAGTCGTCAAAAAAACAATGTAAATATATCAGAATGGTTTTCGTATTTCAAGAACCTATTTGAAGAATGTGATGCTAATTTGTCAGAACAGACAATATATTGACTATAATGCTGATGATACGGCCGCCTGTATACTGGATTCTCCGATCACTCAAGAAGGGATACAAGAAGCAATCTATAAACTAAACAATTCTAAATCTCCAGGATAACCTTATCTCAGATTTTTTTTAAAATCCTCCTCCGATATATTGTTGCCATACATGGAATTGTTGTTTAAATGTATATTTTGAATCATCTTATTTCCCTGAATCATGGAGTACAGCGATCATAATCACTTTGTATACGTCAGGTGATAAATCTGATCCTAATAATTACAGAGGTATTTCCCTTTTAAGCACTTTAAGTAAACTTTATACATCAGCTCTTAATGCAAGATTAGTATTTTGGGAAAATTCGTTCGACAACATTAGCGAGTCGCAAGCGGAATTTCGAAAAGGATATAGCACAATAGATAATATTTTCATTTTACAAACTATTATTCAACACTACCTTTCAAAAAAGCGTGGTAAGTTTTATGCGCTTTTTGTGGACTTCAAAAAAGCTTTCGACTTTGTTAACAGATTCAAATTGTGGTTTATATCAAAATACAGGGAAGTTTCACCCAAGAAGTTAAATGCATTTTAATCTATTTATAGTTGTGTGAAGGGATGTGTTAAATCAAATAACATATTATCTTAAAGTTTTGATTGTCCTTCAGGCCTCAGGCAAGGCTGCATGTTCAGCCCCATCTTATTTTCTATTTTTATAAATGTGCTTGCTGAACAAAAAGAATCTTCGTGTGCGCCAGGGGTGCAACTGCATCCTGATATCATACAGCTGAGGTATTTTTGTTGTTATTTGCAAATGATATCGTCCTTTTTTCAGATACTGTCTATGGGCTACAAAAACGAATTAATGTTTTAAGTTGTTTCGTGATAAATACCACCTGTCTGTCAACTTAGCTAAAACTAAAATCGTTGTTTTTAAAATTGGTGGAAATTTATCAAGAGTCGAAAAGTGGTATTTTAACGAACTCACATAGGTTTTGTGTGGAATTATTAAATCATTATGTATGTTAAATCCATTACCTCATGATCTATTTTTTTAAATCGTTGATTCTAAAATCAGCCCAATTCTATTGTATGGCTCTGAAGGTTGGGGTGTTCATAATTACGAAGAAAAAGAAGTTGTACAAATGTTTGCTTGTAAGAGATTTTTATGTGTTAAGCAGTCATCCGCAAAACACTGTGTTAGAGGGAAATGCGGAAGATACACAATGTACATATTTGCATTAAACGTGTTGTTAAGTATTGGTGGAAAATAATTGATATGCCTGAATCACGTTTGGTAAAGAAATGTTATAACTTATTATTGTTAGACTGTAGTAATGGTAAAGCTAACTGGGCATCAAAAGTAAAACACATCCTATTCTCTACTGGTTTGGGTTTCATATGGGAACAACAATTTATAAGTAATATCGCCAGCTTTCTGTCGGAATTTATACTCCGTCAAAAATTATTTAATGAACACAATTGGCGCGCAGCTCTTTCATCAAGCTCAAAATCAACTCTTTACAGTTTATTCAAAACAAATTTCGGCTTAGAAACATATTTAAAAGAATGATCAATTTTTAAATATAGACGTGCCCTTGCGCAATTTAGATGCTGTTCCCGCCAGCTCCGAATTGAGACTAGGAGGTATAAAAAAAGAGTTAAAATCTGGAAGGTTGTGTCTGGCTTGTAATCAAAATCAAATTGAAGATGAATTTCATTTTATAATAATTTGTACATTTAAGACGAAAATATATACCGAAAAAGTTTTACCTGTATCCCTCCATACATACGTTAAATATCATTATGGCATCAAATAATGTATTAATTATAAAAATATATCCGTATTCATCTATAAAGCAATGAAACTACGTCTTGTGTAAATCACCTAAAATTTATCTTTGTATTATAATGTTTCTCTCCCACTGTATCCTATGTAATGTATAATGGGCCTTTGGCCTACAATACATAATCAATGAAGACTATACTAACACATGTTGAATCGTGTGGAAGGACAAATTCAGTCTGTCGCGATCAGGCGCTTACATGCAGGGATGTTTACGGAAAAGAGTTCATGCAATATAAATAAGAACGCTTTACACGAACGCTAAATGTCGACAGGGAAATATACAGAATGATATTTAAAATATTAACTGAAGTAAGGTGCAATATCTGTTCCCATCGTTGTATCCAATACAAAATGTAAGGTAAAGGTCATTACAATGCAAATGTCCATTTTTTTATCCCGTGCCAGACATTTGTTACTCATGTTAAGGTCGAGGTAACTGTTGGTATATCTGCCTCTGATGATCACCGTTTCTAGTTTTATAGACAGGCAATATTCTGAACAGTGTCATTTAGGGAGATTTACATAATAGTGACGGTCAGATCGATACACTGTATAACAAAGACTTATTTAGATTCAAGTCATCAATCATTTTTCAGTGTTTCACATCGACAGGTAATTAAAGACCATGTTGTACACTCACATTGATACAGCTGGTGTGTGTTTGTAAGTGTGAGTTTGTGAGTGTGAGTGTGAGTGTGAGTGTGTGTGTGTGTGTGTGTGTGCGTGCGTGTGTGTGTGACTTTGTTTCACAGTTATTACATATTTACTTGAATGTTCTTTCATTTCAGGGTCAGACAATTCAAGTCGACTACTGTTGCAATTGTGTGGCAACGAAGCAACTCAAAGCAGTATCCTCAGCAGCGGAGATACTATGTACCTACAGTTTATTTCCGGTGCTGTCTCTAATGGCAAAGGATTTGTTCTTACAGTCATGGACATTGAAAGTAAGCATACTAGTATAACTGAAGTCATCCACAATCATACTGTCAAATAGCTTATATAGATATTCAAATACATGATTATCTCCACCCGTACATGTTTGCCAAGTGTCACCAATGTCAGACTAAGATGCAAAATAAATAAAATAGTTTGATACATCACCTTCTTACTCTGCCATGGGTTCAATTTCTAGATTAGCTTTAATTATGACCCTTTGTCTGTCAGCAATAGCGGCTGAATGTGACCACAGTCGTTATTTGCGTATCAGATAGTAACTTTAAAATGTCAGATACATGTAGATATAGGATATTCCATTCGTCTCGTGAAATTTCACGTTTCTCTCATCGAGTGGCTGGGGAAAGGAGATATTTTCACGAGTGGCGTAGTAATCACTAGTGAAAATATCTCCTTTACCACCGTCATTCGATGAGAGAAACATTGAATATCCTATTTATTACCCTTTTGGTGTAGTTTTCTACAGGAACATTAAATTATTTCATTACAAAATGTAAAACCTCGAAACGTATTTTCTCCCTACTTAACACACATGGGCGTTTCATCCTTTGTAATTGCTGACTTAAAAAGTTGATCCCTGTTTTCAAAATATAAAAAAATATAAACAAAAGTAACAAATAATATATGAGGTCAATAAAATTCCTTTTCATACATATGGATATCATTATATTACAAAATCAACTTCAAGAGAAAATAGTCTTGAAATCTACGAGACCGCTGTTTGAAGCGAAAGTTTACAGACTGGTCAAGTAACAAATATGTCACTTTGCGAAACGAACAGTCTCGATTGACGAGATATTGGAGAATTTTACAATTTCTAACGACATATGTTCAAGAGATTACTCCACAAATGACCATCTGCCATTATTTTGCCTTGTCAATGTGGAACTAACGTAAAAAGGATGTCAACGGTTTCTGTACCGGCTGAACACTTACGATAAAAAGGGAAGATCTTTGGCGGGGAGGTAACTCTTGTAGGACAATAGTTACGTCAAGTGTTATGTTCACTGCAGTGAAATATCAAGTGTTTTGCTCACTCCAATGAAAATATCACTTTTCTCAACTTCAGAAAACTCAATCTTTCACACTGAAGTATATAATAAAACATTATTCGCTCTTTCATTCTGTCATATTTGGTTTCACATCAATGAATTTAACTCCTTTTGCAGGATGCGGTGGAAGGTTAACAGCAACATCGGAGAAAGCGAACCTCACCTCCCCGGGATATCCTTACACCTACTTTAAGTAAGTCAAACAAAGAGTTTGTTGTTTTCATTATTTGAATAATATGTGTCACATGGTCATACTTGTATTATATCCTTCTTGACGGGTACAGAATGTGAGCTTACATGTATGGTACGCTAGTCGAACACACATAAGTGAAAACTGATACCAATGCAGCGACCGATGCCCTGCCACTGCGGTTACCACGCAACCCATGTTGCTGTGCAGTTAGCCCTGCCAGGCAAGTATTGTTGCCAAATATTGAGCGAGGGCAACTATTGTTGCCAAGCTGACCATCTACATGTAAAGCGGACAACTCTATCCTATCCTTTATAATTTGGGATGTAAAATGTAACTTGTAATACAGTCCACCAGCACCCCACGCTTTATTCATGATGACATTATGTACAAACTTAATGCCCCAATGTCATTCCGCCAAATTGACAACTGCAAAGCTGAATAACTAGTAACTAAGGACAACAATTGCAACGAACGGCAGATGAATGCAAGAATATACAATGCGTGTTGGGTGGATGAAAGGTGGAGAGCGAGTGCCGCGTGAGCCGATGCCACACCACAAGATGACATGGTAAATATAAACAAACGCTCCTAGACCGGACGTGCCAAGAGTGGATCTAGGCCAGACACGATGGCACAATGCAAACCAGCACGCAGACGCACAAGATGAAGGTATTAAGCTGTAAAAATAACAACAACGGTGATAAGCCTGGGAAGGGAATTTAGTTCTGAGCACAAAATGCTGTACTATATAAAGACGTAACGGATATTTATATGAATAACAGATGCTCAAGAGTTATAATTTGATAGTTTCCCAAGTACAATTTGTTCCATATTGGGATCTTGAGCTGGACTGACCTCTCTGGGACCTGTGTAATGTAAATGAAGTCCTTCCGTGAAACCACAACGAAGAATACTGGCGTCAGTTAACAATGGGTAGGACTCAAGGCATGCTAATAGCTTTCACTTTGATAGGTGTGTGGCCCAATGCTTGCATGTTTTGGGTAGTTTCTGTTGCGAAACTGAAATGTATTAACATCTGAGGGTTTGGTTGATTTCCTGCAACTCGTTGGTTAAAATCGGCACTTTTGGAATTGGGTGGCTCCCACCACACTGATAACAAACATGAGGAAAGCGGCAATGTTGCCTGGGACAAACTTTACCAAGGTCATTGAAATCCCGGCAAAAAACAACTTTTAAGGTGTTTGCAGTTGGAGATTGTGAAGGCTGCTTGAAAGTGGTGAAACTGCGGTTCACAGGTTGAGGAGTGACATTCATGTATAGCATCCACAACTCGTTGATTGTGCCCCATGACCTGTCCGTTGATCTACCCATGCGCAACCTATACTGCTTGTAATAATTTTGCCATCCCTGGCCCCTGCTGGCGGCCAATCTGATTGTGTGAAATAAGCATTTACTGGCTTTCGGGGAATTTCTCCAGGCATATGCTGACATATATGATAAAGGCTGTTGTCCACTCTTCAACTGACTGTATGTCCTTTCACTGGCGTGACATTTCCAATTGACCCATTGAGTTTACTCTGATAGTGCTATCCATGCCTTGTTCCTTATCAAATCCCTTAACGAGGGTGGCCAAATCTACATATTCTCCATTGTGTATTTTATCCCTTATTGGTTGTGGGATGAACGTACCAACATTGTCAGTTGACAAAGCCACCATTTTGTCAGCATTGCATGCAATCTTAGCATTAGGCATGATAGGCGTATCGTTGTCAATGGCAACAGATGCAAGAACGTGTGTGTTGTGATTTACTGACTGTACTAGTGGGATATTTGGGGTATCTAAGCCTATCACTTAATGAGATCGTGCATCATTATCGAAAACATGAGGTAATACATCACCTGATCCATTCCTTGTGTCGACGGGATGATCTCCCGTAACTGGGTGCTTGGATCTTACGCTTCCTCAATCTCCGACCTGGCATCGTTCTTCTTACCAAACGTACGGACAAGACATTACCCTAAGATCATAAATAATATGTTGCCTTGAGATATGCGATCGGCTTCTTGCTGGTGTACGCGTAAAGAGGCTTATTGCATTCACGTGCGTCACGTGATCGGTTTGCCATTACCCACACACTGGTGGAAGGGGGGCAAATCCACTGAATTGTGGTAGGGTGCCTAACCTCCCACTTAAACAAATTTGTTTCATACTGGCTTTCGCAATTAGATTAACTTACTGCTATTTCCATGGCAAGATAGTATCTTGCAGGGTATGTGACTATGTCATGTTTCTTCTTTTTCAGTAATCTGAGGTGCATATGGATTATAACAGCAGAAAATGAAAACGAGACAATTGCTTTGATAACTAAAAGCTCAAATATAAACCCAAATACGGAGTCTGGGAATAAGTGGGATGGCGATATGGTTCGTGTTTTTAACGGAAACACAACTGAAGGTAATTTCCTGTCATTTTTACACCAAATGCAAATTATGATATTCGACAGTACATTTCTACATTGTATGCCACAGCAGCAAGTGGTACGAGACAATAAGCAAACTATACAAACGTTTAAATGACTTGTTGATAAAAGGGTATAATAATAATCATAATAATACGTCCATTTATAATGCGCCTGAGCCACAATGTACAGTCACATTACTGTGTCATCCTAACGGGTGCGGATTCACTGCTGGACGAACAGATCTAGGGTCATATTTCGTACAAAGTGTCTTCACTAGGAGTAAAAAAATGTAATATGGGCACGTGTTTCAAGGATTTGTTACCTGTGTACAGTACAAAGGACTGCCTGCCATAACGTGTTTCCAGGGGCGTCTACACGTCCTTCATATTTGAATTTTAAAATTATTTGAAGTGTTCATGGGGACGTGTTAAAGAGCACACCTTTTTCTTTTCGTTTCATAATTTATTCATGTCTGTCAAGGAAAACTTAATTTGCAAGTAGATTAATAGTCCCACGGGACTTGCGCAAGTCATTTAACCACCCTTTACTTGACTGACGGTAAACTCATGTTTTATTGAATCAATCAATCTAGAAATACACGAATTATATACATAATAATTACAAAGACATGGAAGTTTCATAGATACTGTCACTGACACTATATGCCTATCTCCGAATACTTTGCATATATAACAAATGTTATATTTGGTATAACACTTTCTCAGTAAAGTACAGATTCTCGTACTGTTTTTAGTTGAGTCGCATCCCTAGCATTGTGTGTTCATCGCTTTCGGCCATGGGAGCCGTGCCAATCTACACTATTCTGATGGGTACACAAAGTGCGAGATCTATACTACCAGTTGTCAGACTTCCACTTTTGTGGAAGCCTCGGTGGCTCAGCAGGTTGGTTAGATCGCTGACTTTGTGTGCTGGCAGTTAGGTGCCTCACTCACGCAGTGTGGGTTGGAATCCTGGATGGGAATCTGTACTTTACTAAGGAAGTGTTATCAAAAATGTAACATATGTTACATTTAAGCACTTTCTAAATGGCATTGTTTGTTCACTTGGCATATATCTCCCATGATAAGTCACTTGTAATATATATATACTGCAAACTGTTTAACCGTCTGACTTTGTACTTCAGCGGACCAATTTCTTGGGGCATTCAATTCATTCTACACGCCTGCGTATTACAGTTCAAAGGATTCACTATTGATAGAGTTTACAACTGAAGGTGCCACAACTACAGAAGGCTTCTGGATGCAATATACCGCGAGACCAGGTATTCTGAACCATAGTTTATACCCATACCTGTCCATCATTTGGTATTTACCCTAACCTGTCGGTAATATATTTCTTTCAGCATGAATAGGTATTACTTTTCTAAATATTTTGATATATTTAAAAATATTTATGATTTGTAAAGGAGCATACATTGTCACAATACCATCGTTTGAGACTGGCCACTGCGAGGATAATTTCGGGACAACGGCGTTTCCAGTATCGAAACGAAAACGTTTCATGAAGTCCTTTATGCACTATTATATTTATATAAAGTCAATTGTTCTTGCCAGTGATATAACACAACGGTTTTCAGACTACAATCACTGATACAATTCGTATGTTGTGTATAATACATCTGGCAATTCCTTTCACAAAGCATATCTATCTCGTTTCATCTGATAAAGTTTTTATTTCCATTTGTGGTTACGCCTGCTCATGTACATATGAACGTTGTCACGTCACTCGACATAACGAATGTGGTAATTATCTGATACGTTTAGCCTCATAACCAGTTTATCTTAAAGTCTACTCAGCATTAAGGGATGATACACAATGTTCAGTTGTGAGCTCAACAAAATATACCAATGTGCTTTTCAGATGATTTCGTTTTTGAACATGTGCATGTACAATGACAGTGTCTTTCACTGTCCTATATCAAGATTACTACATGTGTTGAGATGTATCATGATAATTGAATTATGAAATGTCCGTGCTGATACAGAGGGCAACTGTAATGGGACGTATATGATATACAATACACCTGCATACGTTCTATCACCGGGATACCCCGATTCTTATCAAAGGTAAGTTGCGGCTCATGACTTCCTCTGTATCACCAGGGTTCGTATTTCGGTGAACCTACACTGACCGCTTGATCCATTACCCGCCATTGATGCTCATAGTCATTATACTGACAGATACTAATGTGGACATGAAGACATCCTTTCCATCAAAAAGATATTTGAGGGCTTTCTTTTGCGTGTCAGTCCGTGTTTTAATGTTAAATTCCTAGCAAACTGTATCGTAACTCAACACTGAGGCTGGTTTGTAACTCGCGTTCTGGTTGGTCCGTTATGGATCCAGGGATTAGTGTTGGTTTAACCAAATGCATTTCATGGAGCTATAGAGAATGGGATCATGACAGTATACAATGCATTTTACATAGGTAGTATTATATAACTTACTATATCGTCTACATGTGGGTCGTCTTTATTTGTGTGCGTGCTACTTAGGTAATTGGTCAATTTTTCACTATACAGTGCTAGTATTTACAAAATATGTTTCATCTAGAGGTATGTACTTACCACCCTTCGTGGTATAGTTCTGGAAATTATCCCATCATTCATGTCAGTAATATCTCAATATAATAGTAAGTGCAACATATCAATCATTATGTAAGTAACAGCGTCCCAAATCGATGAAATCAAAGCCTGATGCTGTCAATGTTACTTACATAATATGTGTTCAGTGGTCTAGCAGAACGTTTGGTACCTTACAATGCACACAGGGTACATATTTGAGTGCAATGTATTGTAATGTCAATACATCAAGTGCCGAAATTAATCACTCAAATCACTCAAAATTGCAAGTACAGTGTATATGTCACATTCCGGTCCCAACATTGGATACCTACTTATTACTATGGTATTACTTTGGGGTTGACAATTAATAAATTCTACAGTTCAGCTAATCAGCTAGACGTATATTCTTGATGTTGTGTACCTGTAATTTGAAGAATGTTACGAGATCGCCAGCTGAACATTAATACTTGCTTCTTATATTCTTATTCCCAATTCATTTCCGATTCATGTTTAGGCTTGAAAGTCCGAGTATGTGTCCAATACGCCTCATACCTGTTTCAGCGATCTGGAATGCGTCATAATGATAGCAGAAGTGCTAGTACCAGAGAACATGAGACTTGACGTCCTATCTTCTGAGATGGAGGGAAACTACCCCCGATGTGATAATGACTCTGTAACTCTGTTTTCAGGTATGTGATGTCAATGTTATAGCATATATATTTCTTATCATAAAACGATCTTTGGAATAGGCCCGTTTACGGGTTCAGACCTATCCAGAGCAACAAACTTGATCTTGTCCTTTTTGATAAATCCAATGAAATCATTTATATTATTGAATTTTCTGTCCCTGTTGACACCATTGTGATTGACAAGATTGAGGAAATACATGGCAAATATGCGGACCTCGCTCTCGAAATGTCACGCATCCCAAGTACCCAGTGGTCCGACTCCCCATTGTTCTCGGTGCCTTAGGTTTGGTTCCTCCCAATCTGTTGACTGACATTGGGAGAGTGCCCGGGTTTGTTACCAGGAATACAGCCCTTCTGACAATCTTGGTAATGCAGAAGGCTGCAGTGTTGGGGAGACGTCACATTCTCCGAAAAGTTCTGGGTGGGTTTGACTAGGCAGCGCTTCCTGGGTGATTCGCTGTCTGGGCTGAGTGTAAAGGGGGCAAGGGCCCTGAGCTGATAATGAGCCTAACCAGCCTGACTGTGTAACGATCACCCAAACCCTCTTTGCTACGTGTTTTATTTTAATCTGTAAATAATAAAAATAATTATAATAATAATAGGCCATTTACATTGCGCATATTTCCACAGCACACAGGGGCATGCACTCAGGCCCTGTGACGTATGCATGTCGATCTACTGTCCAAACTTCTGTGTCGCAACCGCTGTCTTACTAAATGTTTCTAGCTTTTCCATGTGATACCAAGTGTTCCTTTGTCCTTTATGAAAATATCTGTATAATGTTTGCGTGATTTATGTGACACGTGTGTTTTAGATGTATGCAGGTCACTTGTATTTATCACTGAAACATTACACCATATTTCCATTTGCCTCTCTCAGTGTATGGTAATGATGATGAAGACACTATCGGTGAATTTTGTGGAAATTCATCAATATCCCCAGTTGGGCCCTACTATTCTAATGGAATGATTATGAAATTGGTATTCAAAACCGGCAGTGATACCAGCGGAAAGGGCTTCCGGCTCCAGGTATCTCAAAGTTCACGTCCAGGTATGTACCTTTAATTTCAAGCTGGAAAATATGAGGAAAATTTCGTAAATCCTTGTTAGTGAGATGGGCTGACCTTCACTGAAATAGTGCATTATATTAATACAGTAATCTAACAATAAAGTGAGATTTGCGTTCTATTGTTTTCTAGGCAACGAGGAAAACCTTAATACTTACAATTCATAAACATTTTAATGTTTCAGTGATTCCCCATCCTACTCATGTTTGTGGTCCACGATTTCTCAATGCATCCACATATCCAAAATTCCTTCAGTCTCCCGGATATCCTGTGATTTCTCAGAAGTAAGTACATGTATACTCTATTGTATCTATGTCGTCCGGGCTCAAAATGCATTCAGAAAATAAACAAAACATCACAAAGTAATTGAGTTCTTTCATATCAGTTGTTGTTCGTGTACTGAAATACATTTTCAAAACGGCGTTAAACAAACTAAAAAAGGATCGTATTCCATTGGCATTGCTTCCTTTATTTTATACTACATATATTAGACATAACGGTATCAACGTTTTTAACACTTTAGACATATTTCGATACACCATAAGCTATCTCATTTAATATAAAGCGCTTAAAGTGCTTACAAGGGTAGTAGTTTAAAGTATAGTTCGGAAGCCTTTACATCTATAACATGATTTGCATTAGAATAAACATAATTCAATTTAATTATTAAAAGACAAGATGCCCATTGATACTGCATTATAATTAAAGTGAGCGCGTGTGCTTAGTTAACGCTTCTTTGAACAGTATTTTCATTCCATGACGGCATGTCATATAAACCCAAAGTGGTGCAGGTCTCCAACATTTAACATGTACACTGGTGAATCCCACGGTCACGGACGTGGGGATGACTAACCTGTAACAGGATAATAGCTTTCTGGCATAATAAAGGAACGCAACTCTGCACAGCGAATTGCTGCGCCTTTGACGACATGGCATTGGATGTACAGGATGACAGTTCATTTGACAATTCTTGGTTGCAGCAATTTAGACTGTGTTTGGACAATGACGGCCTCTGATCCAAAAATGATGGTGCGCATCGACGTCATCGATTCGGACGTTCAGACGTCAATAGATTATCTCAGCTGCAAGTATAGCCGCGTCACAGCTTACAATGGTTAGTGATTGCAGCCAATGCTTAAATATCACTTGGCCTCAAACTGAACATATTATTATATTTTAATTACCTTACTCACTTCTCATACAACTGATTTACTTCAACTAACACTCAAAAAGAAAAACAGTATATAAAACATAGATGACTCGCAGAGACAATAGAAATAACTCTGTAGCGCATCCGTCTTGTGACCCGAGCATATGCATACGCGCTATTGGCTAGTTTTTGTACCTTTTTGCATATAAAATACAATATGTATTCATAAGATAGTACTAATGTACAAGATGTCATATCGCTTTCATGTATATATATATATATATATATATATATATATATATATACACACACACACACATACACACACACATATATATGTATGTCTGTCGGTCTGTCTGTCTGTCTGTCGGTATGTATGTATGTATGTATGTATGTATGTATGTATGTATGTATGTATGTATGTATGTATGTATGTATGTATGTATGTATTTAAACATTATCAGAGTACTCCTGGTTGAATCACCCTTGCAATGTCCTCTTTTATTTTCAACCTTCTCACTACCAGCATATAAGCAATATATTTCCTTACCGATTCTCGCATTTTCTCTGCTTATGCCACCACCTTGACTTTTCCAGGACCATCCATCTTCAACGCCACTATTTTATTCTGGTGCGGCGTATCAAGACCGACTCTCCAGAGTACTGGACCAGCTATGACAGTTCAATTCCAGACTAAGCTCTCAAACGATAAAAGAGGCTTCAAACTCAAATATTTTGAAACTAATGGTAATGAACGTGTCCTTGTGTCATACATTTGTCAGAGATGAAACATCTTTTTCAATTAGATAATGTATGGACGACATTAAAACATTATTCAGTAAGCAAAAAATGATATATATTATTTCAATAAATCATTATCTTTATCGAATGTGTGTACCAGTGGGTACGCAGTATTAATTACAATATTCAATACATTTGACATGCGCATACATTGATAATTGTGTTCTAATCATGATTTACGATTCATAGTCAAATGGTTATAACCATGAAAAATGTGTTGTGAATTTCTTTCAGAGACATACAGGTGCGGTGGAACAGTCAATGTTACTACAAGCAGGGCTACAATCTTGACAGGGCCGTATCTAAAGTAAGAACATATGCAACCAAATATGTACATGTAGGGGATAGGAGGATTCATCAAGATTATCTTCTTATCTATACGAGGTACGTCACTGATGTCGGTAAAACCACCTCTGTTGGTCAGACATGCACCTATTCATTGAGATATGCTTCTGGTCAGTCGACTGATGTTGTCCCACTCATTAGAGAGAGCAACGTCGAGTTCCTTGAGTGTGGTGGATGGATTTTGACGTTGTCGACGTCTGCCAATGACGTCCCAGACATGTGCATTGGGGAAGGGTCAGGACCGAGTGCTGGTCATGACATGACATGGATGTTTTGCTGTTGGAGGAATTAGGAGTCAGGGCCGATGAGCACCAGCAGCTTCATCTTGAAAGATGAAACGTTTCCCAACCCATTGTGTAAATGGCACCACGAGAACAATCATGTTGTCCAGATGGTATTGACCTGACCTATTCACTCCACCATGGGTAAAATGGAGTGAATTTCGGCCTGGCATTGTGGTACCACCCCTTACCATAATGGACTTACCCTAAAACGATCATGCTGTACGTGTTATCGTCCATTCAACGTTCATTAAGGGCGTCTCAAAACTCCTTTCCTTCGGTTAGGAAAGTCGGGAGTGAACCGATTTGCCCAACGTCGATTATCCCAGTGCTAACATTTCCTTCACCACTGGCGCGTCTGACGCCATTTGTGCAGAAAATTTCTGGGCATGTACCTTTTCGCCAGTTGCCTGTTGAAACCGGTCCATTAATTATCTGTGTGGCAGTTCTTACCATTGGGCGTCTAGAGCGGCGTCGATCATCGACATATGTGTATGTTCGGGCTAACAATCTACTAATGATATATTGGGCAACAACATTCTGATGTGTGCCCACCTGCAACATGCCAATGGCACGTACACGTTCAGCACGTTGGAAACGTCGTATGATCAATTCTGTTGCAACATTAATGATTAATAGTGTTCAACAAAATGTCTTTGATCGTTTAGTTCCAATATGCGTCTGCTCACAACCGAGTCTGAGTAATAATTGTAAATCTCGCATACCACCCATTGCACGTTCTGTCCGATGCCACATGCTTCATGACTGTCACAGTGTTATGTCTGGGGGCTTACTTTCTTCAGAATCTTTTTCCAGGACGGGGTGGTATCACTATGACTAAGCGAACCTTTGTCCATATTGTGCAAGAAAGGGTCACTCGACAGCAACGCCCGTGCTCACCGTGCATTAATCGCCACCCACAGCTCACCCTGAGCAGCACAATATCCATAGAATGTCATGGTCATCAACGAGCCCAGATCCTTTTCCCCACGGAAAACGTCTGAGACATGATAGGGAGACGTGTGCGTCAACGTCATAGGCCGGCGACCACGTAGATGAATTTGGTCAGGAGCTGCCAGAAGAGTCCCTCAAATCGGCACTTGGAGACTCGTCGAGTTAAGGAATTATTGACGAATCGTGACAATACTGATCCAAAAGCGTCAACTTTGAAATTTCCCATCTTAACCCCATCGTTGGCGGTCATAACATCTACTTTCATACTTCACTCCCAGTTGTCTTGTGTTCCCATTCTTTATTATCATACAACTATTACCGGAAACGTATGTATCTTACAATTTGGAAATTTTAAGCTATTTCCGCGTATCGCCTAGTTTTTTATAGAGTATTTTACAAAATTAAATGTTTCCTTTACAAGAACATTTCCATTTTAAACAGAAAATAGAAGGCGCTAACATCAGTTTCATAATCATAAAAAAAATATCTGCTAAAGGCATATTTAGGCCACAATAACATTTCCATAATCATAAGAAATCTCTGTCAAAAATATTTTTATGCTAAACTTACATCTTTTCAGATATATACCGTACTACGCATTGTGTAAAATGTCTATAATTGAATTTCTAAACTTCCAGTTCACAAGATTGCCACTGGACTATACATGCTCCAGCAAACACAAACATCCAAATTAACGTCACAAACGTGGAAGTAGTTTTTACGCCACCATCACCAACATGTGATTTGGGTTACTTGGAGCTTTACGATGGTGAGGTTTATCTGTGAGACTGACGCTCATATTTACAAGTAATCACTGCCCTAACGTACCGTACACTTTTCAAAGATTGTAGATTCTTCGTATTCAAAGTTTTGATTTTTGATAAATACCATTTAACATCGACACATTTCTTTGTCTTCATTGTGATGTCAGTGTACTGGTGCAGATGACAAAACAACTAAATTGTATCGGAATATATCACTTTTTGTTTGTTTGTTTGTTTGTTGTTTAACGCCGCACTCAGAAATATTCCAGCTATATGACGGCGGTCTGTAAATAATCGAGTTTGGGCCAGACTATCCCGTGATTGACATCATGAGCCTCGATCCACGCAATTGGGATACAATGACATGCTTCAACCAAGTCAGCGAGCCTGACCACCCGATCCCGTTCGTCGACTCTTACGACAAGCATAGTCCCTTTTTACGGCAAGTATGGGTTGCTGAAGTCCTATTCTACCCCGGATCTTCAAGGGTGGTATATATCAGTAATGCCCAGAATCGAACTTCGAACTGATAATGTGCACCATGCCTTGAGAATTGTCTTACGCCTACTGGTAATTAACGTGCATACTTTTTGTAGGATTTTTTGTGTTCCTGTAAATGATAGCAACTTCGTAATAATGAAAATACTAAACTTCAAAAATTTCAGAAACGCAACGAATGACATTTAGTTTTATTTGGCCATGATGTCATTATTATTATTTTTACTGATACGTTCATGCACCTAGGTACCAATACTGGCTTAAGTACTCCAAGGAGGTGGTGCGGTAAACACGACGCTGACTACATCAGTTCCGGAAATATCCTCACAGCCAGACTGAACTCCGGCGCAACCAACAGATATAGAGGATTACAAATGTATCTTCAGGCTGGACACTTCGATGGTAATGTGAAATGCTGGAAACTGAAAACCATATCATCTCAGTAGGTTTAACGATTCTTTGAACCTTTCACTTAATGTCAGCGTATCGGCTTATGGTACGAAAGGAGACTACTGTGAAGCACACGGTGGATGTTTGACACGTTGGTGATACAGACTAGCAAAGGTATAATCGGATGGATCAGTGATTTGAAACTATGATCAGCGGAGCCTTGAAGCTAAGGGAAGCAACTCCACATATACGAACTATGGAGTCTAAGATCACTGGGCCAACCGTGCTCCCAGAACCTGCACTTTATTAGTTCGTGAACTTAAATTGACATGTATCATTCATTGTCTCCACATTTATATTTTCTTTGTACTGTACTTTCAATTCTGTGAGGTAATATGTTGTTTTGACGCCATGTTGTTCCGCGGAACGATTGTTGAGAAGAAAGTGGTTAATCAGCCGGATACCATGAGAGCTATGCAGACACTGGTTATTTTTCATTATTTTAGTTTCAGTTATTTTTCATATTTCAGGATCAACGAACACGATTCTTTCTGCTGCGGTTGTTGATCAATATATTACGTCTCCAAATTATCCGTTTGATTGCCCGAGGTATGTATACAATGGTGATTTGTCACCAACGTTGACATAAAAATATGAGCTTCAAAAACAGTTGAAGAAGCTGAAGAGATCATGCCCCCCCTCAAACTCGTCACGTACTTATATCAACTATTGACCAAAAGAAAGTATACGTCGACTGGGACCAATGATAAAAAGAAGACAAGAAAATGTACACCATAACTTTAAGATGTATTTGAAAGTTCAATCATGTATTTTACAGCATGTCAAAAGCCACTTTGATGGCACTTGGCATAAATTAACAAAATGCAACCACACATCGGGGTCATAACTGTCCTTGTCACAAAGGACAGATGATGAAAGTAATATAACAAAGCTTCTGAACGGTCTCATAGCACCTCCGTAACGACATCAATGTATTGTGTGACCTCCTTGGGCGTCCAGATAGGTCTGGACATGACGTGTCATCGATGACGTACGCCTCCTGAAGACGTTATTTGGTATACGGTCTAACCCCTCCACACACATACACACGTTAGTTGCTGATTTGGACGTTGTCTTATTTGTTGCTAAAGATGATGCCTGATATATTCTATCCGTTAGAAGGCATCACGGTACATTGTTGATGCTGAGGTCATCCTGGAATAATTCTGTTAATTTGAAGTTAACACGATATGCGGCTTTTCTATTGGACGAGAGGTCGGTCACATGACCGCGAAATTGACGTCCATTAGTGTATGAACGACACAGTTCTACGTTCATATGTTTTTCACGAGACCGTGTTCTTGAGATGATGTAAACGCTGACGAACTAGTCCATATTCCTAGGGGAACCCCTGTGAATTCCCTGGCAGGAATATATACACAACCATTCTTTCTGATCATTTAAACTTTTTAATCTTGAGCTTAGCGTTTTAGTATACATTGAGAAACGTCAGAGAGTTTGACTGCATGATTGTTCACGACGATCCTGTGAAGGTTCATACTCCAAATGAACTAAAGCGAAAGTCAATTCTTAATTATTCGAACAGTGTCTGACCTGGCATTGTCCATTATCCATTACCTTTGGGGAATTCGGAAGGACACCCTAGTGTGGTTGGTGTTTTGACCTGCGTAGACCTCATCAGTGTCATTCCAAGAACCCTCGCCCACTGTTCTGCTGATAACCTAAGAATCTTTCTTAGCATGTATTAGCTGTGGTGTTTTGGGATCCAAACGCTTGCATTATACGCATTTCCATCCCGTTCTATCATAAAAAATGTTTTGTACAAAATTCACGAACTTCTTGCAGTCAGATGATGTTGATTGCGTTTCATCAATCGTTTCCTCTAGTCTAGGTATTAAAATATAATCGCTACTACTTTCTTTTGGTCGGCAATTTAAAAAGTAAATCACGTAATCTGATAATTGCACAACTATATTATTTTAATTCTATCGCATACCTAAATTGATTTGTGCATTGTATAGCTACGAATATCATAGTTCCGGAGCACATATACATGAGTGGTGGTCCACTTTATATGCTCTGATGTAAAGTCTTGTTTCTGTGTTAATTATAATGTCATCTAAAAACTCTCTATGGAAATTAATATAACGTCATTGCCATTTGATCTGTCAAAAAAAGGCATTCTCACATTAGGGAAAATTCAAAGATTCCAAGCCTCATTCCAACCATTCTTGCTTAATTTGGAGGTGATCCAAAATCATCCATGATCAGCTTACAGTGTTAGGTAATTTGGTGTACGTACTTACTCCTTGTACAGTAAACTACGTTTATAACGAACACGCTTATAACGAACTTACGGACATAACGAACTTATTTTTTAGTCCCGGCCATTAGTTGCATATATGCTGTGTATATGCTTACAACGAACTACGGTTATTTCGAACGAAAATTAGTGGCCCCTTTGAGTTCGTTATAACCGTAGTTTACTGTAATCCTTTCTAATTCCACACTCTGAACTTTGCATGAAACAATGAGTACATTGTAAGTATTTGTTCTAGAATCACGGAATCCTCGTGGAAGATTGAAGGAGGTGATAATATTTTCCAGATCAACATCGTAGTTAAAAACTCAAGCCTAGACCTTTCTGATGGTTGTCAAAATGACTACGTGGAAGCGTTTGATGGTATGATTAAACATTCATATTTACACGTGTACGTATGTATATTTACTGATTTTGAATTGCTGCAAATATGTGTGCATACACTTTTTTGTCAACCGATATCGTAGCTATCGTTTTATGAATGCCCTCGGAATATATGTTTCTTAGTTACATGATAGTTACGATTAAAACATTTTCGTTCTCCGTCATAGTATGATAATGTCTTAGGGCTGAAGTCGACTAGTTCAACTTGTATCTATGTATTAGCGCGTGGGCACGGCAAACCAGCTAAGCACGAAGTCGGGGAACGATGACACATATTCAACCACGTCACATGAAATGTGACCACCATAACTGTCTCAAGGGATTGGGAAGTCTTTTTGTGTAGCACGCAAAACTGCCATAAACGTGTTTTCATGCCCACCATACCCATCATACAGAACTAACATCATCAATGTCAAATGAAATTTGTATGTCATACTTCCATTACATTACGACGAAAGCAATTCTCATTTGAAAGGATTAACTAACAACTGTGTCTTGAAAAAGGTAAGTATAAGTGCCTACTTATAGACTCTGGGGGCACGGATGGCCCAGTCGTCTAAGGCGCCGCGATTCGCTGTGCAGAGTTGCGTCCCTTGGGCACGCCAGAAACCTATGACTGTGGGTTCGAATCCCGGTTCGCCCCGATTATGTTTCTAGGTTTGTTAGCACCATACCCGTGCTCGTGGGTTTCACCGATGTCGTAATGTCTGAGACCTCGGGCTTTCCTCCCACATTAAGCTGAAACGCCGTGATATAACTGGAATACTGTTAAAAGCGGTGTTAAATCCAACTCACTCACTCACTTATAGACTCTAGCTAAAAGCAGGCATGTTGCTTACCAACAGACAGGATGACCCTCCGTGATGCTGTTACGCCAGTATAATATGCGTGCTCTTGTATTTCCCTCAGACGATTGTGCATACCTGTACTATCTGCTTCACCAGTCCTGATGATCAAATTCGGCTGACATGCTGTGATGTAACTGAAATACGAAGCAGATTTAAAGCTAACGTCAACTCCTGATATTGTGATGTTGATGAGTTTCATCTGTGTGATTAATTACTGCTAACGACCCTACCAATGATCACTGATCATGACACTGGGACACTCCATCCCATGGACTTACTACCTCCACCTCAACATCTGTCCATGGCTAACACTACATGCGTTATATGCTTAGGCGTACATGAACGAATTATTACAATTGTTAGCAATCTTTTGGAGAAAGGTTCCGCACTTTGCATTTTTGCGTTGAGTCACTTAGGTGAGCCAGAAACATCTGTTTCTGTAAACCTGTACACGTAAAACTTTCATGAAACTGACATGCTGTGATATAACTGAAGTAATGTTCAAAGTTGCATTAAACAGAAGCTCAGAAAACTAATTGTTGTGTGGTTCTATTTCTGTAGGCTCCGACACCAATGCTCCATCCCTTGGTCGCTGGTGCGGGAAAGATAAACCAACGAAAACAGGTTCTAGTTCTACAATGTTCCTGAAATTCAAGTCGAATTCAAGTCTCAATGTCGGCAGGGGGTTCAAGATATTGTATATTTTGCAAACGAGAGAAATTGGTAAGCTTACAGTGTATAATCATCCAGACATTAAACATTTACTATATGAACAGGCGTAACTCACATGGGTAACATGCCAAACAAATTCCGTTAATGATCCTGACTGGAATAACTGTTCTACTAAATTAATGTTTTAGCAATTGAGTAGGGGTGATTAATGTCTATTCTTAAAATTATTTCTTTGTAATTGATGTTATTTATAATTTGATTTGTGGGATGTTTTCGATACTTTTTAAATATGACACTGTTAATGTCCATTCCAAAGTGTTGAGTATTAACGTGTACTAATTCTAGTTACTTGTTGCGATTGTGTAAATGTGGAGATTAATCACTTTAACTACTTCAAGATACATTTTAATGCCATAGTTCACCCCATGTTCATGTGATTATGTCTACAGATACGGGCTTCTCGCAAACTGCGGCTATTATTGCGAGTTCAGCTGGGGCCGCAGGTGGGCTAATAGCCCTCACACTGATATTCGTCGGTCGTAGGCGGGAACGAGCCAGGCGAAACAAACAACCACTAATAACCAAAAAACTATAGAAGCCACTATGGACACAACAACATTCCCCAGTCTTCAGTCTTCCCATTGACAAAACAGGTTGCCATACAGAGAGCGATCGCAGTTTGGAACCTGTGTCAAGTCATATTTTGCATTGTATATATAAACTTATTTCAATCGTTCATTTTGAAAATATGATAATGAGTCCAGTATGGAGATTTAAGTTGCAAGAATTTATATGCAGTAGTTTTATCTGTAAACATTTTTAACAGTTTCCATGTTTCAAGTTCAGAGTGAATGTCCATTTCAATGAAATTGATTAGCTCTCCGAGACATACGCTATATATACATGCTCGTTACGTTGGAGTTGGATAAGGACACTGCTCAATGACCTGCAATCACATAATGTCGATTAAATCTATTTGAATTGAACTTGATGAGCAAGAACAATTTCACTACCGACAGTAGGTAACATTAGAATCCCCTAGAGCACTGTTTACAGCATAACATGTATAATGCATGATTCTACATATTGTTCATGAGTTTATCAAAACAGAGTACAACACATTTCGTATTCATATTCCCTATCACTTATCTCGGTGTGAAATAAACATGATTACATTTCTGTCTGCTTTGATTGATGTGCAGAGATAGGAATGTGAATTTCTGTGATTGTGTTTATGTAAGTATGAATACATGTATATAAATATACATAAATATATGCAAGAGAAGATGATAAGGTATTACAGGGAGTTCTTAGACAAAAAAGCCTGTTTAATAAGTTTAGCACAAGCTTGTCATTGCTGATGAGTAGCTTTTCGTAATTTGTTATTGTAGATGAACCATCATATTTTGGTGTATCGTTCTCTGTATATACTAGTAATATAATCACTGCAGTCAGAGAGAACATGCAATTTAACTTCAGCGATATTGCTGTTACACATTCCACATAATGTATTTTATCATAAAATGGGTAGGTTTTTAGGCAGGATAAAACCAACGGATAAAAACGATATCCGTTGGGGTCATGTGCGGATAGAGCTGCAAATATCAAAGGTCAAGTAGAGACCTCTTTCAGTATTTATAAACAAACTTGGCGTCGCCCTCGTCATTCGGCGATCGAGTCAGAATTAACCATCGGTAATCTTGAGAAACTACAGGGATAGTTGCTATCATTATCAAAAGAACAGTCTAATATACTGGAAATCAGTGTCTAACTGTGACGTAGCTGAGGCATTTTATAAGTTTTGTCAACTTTGGAGATATAAATTTCGAAACAATTTTGCGAGGGCACTAGGTCTAGCAAAGCGGGATCATAAGCCATATCTGTGCTTGTAGACCTCTGAAGCTTGAAACCTTCTCCACAAATTAAAATCGTTGGATTTGGCCGAAATATGTTTGAATTGTTACCTTGTTTCGTTTTGTCGCTGTGTATACATCTGACTACACTTCCTAACGTTATGACAGGACAGGCCGACTGTCAACAACGTCTGACCGTGGCCGTGACGTCTCATAGACTAGGGTTAGAGTAGCTTCCCTTTGACAAAGTGCAGTTCTTCTAGCGGACAGACCGATGGATTGCCGCGAAATTGTTGTTTTGCGTATATGTTGCTTCGCCAATGTTTAAGAAACATATTTCAGTTGGAACTACATGTATATTGGCTACTGTCACTGTCCGACTGACACATTACTTACCCTGTGACGTAATAAATATTAATGCCCGCATTCCAGGAAAACTCGTAATGTTTCGGTAATGTTTTTGAGAGAGGGAAAGCGATTTTGAAGCACAGAATTCAAGAATGACATTATATATTAAAGAGGTAAATATCCTGTATAAGGAATAAACACTATGTATTTAGCTCGCCAAGGCTCGCTAAATATCCAACAACGATTTTATGCATATATAATACAATAAATGAGACGAATCAGTTATTTTACTTAGTATACATTGCATTTCCCACTATACAAGCATCTGGTTAAACACCCCAATAAACTGCGAAAGGTCACCAACATCCTTACCAAACCATACAAAACCAAAACCGTGCATATTTACTAACGACTCTACATGTGATGCCTAGGCACATCTGCCAGAAGAATCAGTGGAATATAACACTGCTTTCGTCGGGCATATGAGGTAGCTAACACCAATACATTGTACCGTTTGCATTTAATATAATATTCAACATTAATACCGTGTCTGCCACACTCGGCTGGAGTTGCTTTCTTGGAGACATGTTTACCTATATCTAGTGCAAACTTACAGAAGTTAGTATGGAATATGTTAATCACTAGTCTATCCCGGAATCCCCAAATTTCAGCCCCAGAAAGTAATATTAGTTTTACCTTACTGTCAGACAATTTAATAGGAACACTTGCAGGCGTATTTGTGAATTCATATTGTAATATCTTTACAGAAAGTAGTGCTTTTTTTTGCTTTTGCTGATAAGGTCTCTGTACATTTCGTCCATGACAATCGTGTGGAGAAAATGACTCCTAGATAGTTGTAAAAATTGATAATGAAGGGAATTTATGGATGTCAACTTCTTTATTATGAGGAACACAATGAATGCCATGAGGCAGAGAGCATATAAGTGTACATAGAAGGACAACAAAATTAATAAGATAACAAAAGGTGGAAATTAGCAATGGAAGCCAACAGATGATTGGTGCTGATAGGTGATTAGACAATGGAAGCCAACACTTTACAGTAATTAGCAATAATAGGCAATGGCAATAGGCAATGGACAAACGGGGGGCCGGGGGTAATTAGCACTGATAGGTGACAGAATGGAAATAGCAATGGGCAAATGGAATGATGTTCTTATCTTTTTTTCCATCCATGAACTCCGTAGATAACCGCTGATCCGGACAACTAGTATCTCCCTTTTATCCATGTTAACCTGCAATCCCCATGTGGTACTGTAGTTATGTAAAACGTCTATTTTCCGATGACAGAATCGGCATGTATACATAGTTAATCTGCATACAATAATAATAGTAATTCTACAATGTCAGCTCCAACAAATATACGCCTCGAATCGGCGTATGGTAACGTAATTTGAAACTCAGAGAAAAGGTCTTAGTACACATCCTTGCCTGACTCCACTTAGATTCCCCGATTCATGTATCATGTATCAAATCCCCGATTGTCCTCACATCAGACAGGATCTTAGAGATACTAGTATCCTTCATCACATTAACTAATCGTTGAATATCAGTTTTCATTAATGCATGCCAGAGGAATTTTCTATAAATAGTCAAAGGCATTCCTAAAATCAACAAAGAGACAATAAAAACGAGAACCACTCTTTGATAAATATTTCTGAATGAAGCATTGCAATGTGAATATATTGTCATCTGTACAATAACCTTTTCTAAATTCTGCTTAAGCTACCAGGATCTATTCATATCTACTTCTAAGTTGAAGACGTTCACTGATAATTTTAATGAATACTTTTCCATAAATATCCATAAGTTAAATACCTCTATAATTGTTAACACACTTTATACTACCTTTCTTGTGGAGTGACACAATTATCCTTTTTGGCTCAATCTGATGGGAAGACAGCGAATTGCGTCCCTTGGGCACGCCAGAAACCTATTATTGTGGGTTCGAATCCCGGTTCGCCCCAATTATGTTTCAAGGTTTGTCAGCACCATACCCGTGCTCGTGGGTTTCACCGAAATGGTAAACGTCTGAGACCTGCATCACTTCGGGATTTCCTCCCACATTAAGCTGACGCGCCGTGATATAACTGGAATATTGTTAAAAGCGGCGTTAAACCCAACTCACTCACTCACTCACTCACTCTTCTCCGTAAAACTACATTTTCCTAAATGAAAAAGGAATAGAAATTGTCAAAATGTACATATATCCTGGCATTGTTTTTTCACCTAAATTGACATCGACAATGCAAGGCTCAAAATTATTTAGAAACTCAAGAGAGAAAAGCAGTCTTTTCAATCAAGAACTTCCAGAAACAATAAGTATACAAACATATGGCATACATCATAAATGTTATATTACCTTAAAATGTAAATTCGTTTCATTAATTAATATATAGGCATAGTTTGACCAATAATAGCAATTACTTTTAAGTTAATTTGCATATGATATATATTACAAAGTAACTGTGCTTCACATAAATTGGTTAAATGATATGTTATTGAAATTAACAACATGATATTTTGGTCATTCGTCTGATCAATGCTTCATTTTAACAATTTCATTGACAAAACCTACACCTGGTAACAGGAGAAAGAGCGGCACAGCCTAAAAGAGGAGTGGTGCCTTCCACGGTTTGTCCCCCCTTCGTGTCATGTACACATTTCTATACACAATTACATGATAATTTCTTAAGGAACTTCATCCGTCATGGGTCTTAAATTAAACAAAATTTAGATTTTGTTGGGTACAGGGTATTCATGGTCAAGTACCGTATTGATGTTTCATACACTTTTCTGGATTTCGAGTTATTTTGCAATTCATCGTTCTCATTTGGAGTCAAACGGACTGTAATTGTGTTTATCGTGGAAAAGAATTATAGCTTAAACTGGCATATTATGTCAATGAAATCAATGACGTAGCATTGGTGAAATCTCCTTACAAAATCATGTCTCAAGTGAATAATTATTGCTTACACACAAATCATGATCAGTTATATTGTGTGGTGTCAAATTGGGACATTTGATGTTTGTAACTAAACGAGTGAGTTGAGTTTTACGCCGCCTGTGACAATATTCTAGCCATATCACCAAAGAGGGTGACACATTCTACTCATGAGTATTCGGCATGACGGGCGAACGATTTAACCACTTAACGATTAGCGTTTTAATCTACATCATAACCGGATTTCATTGATCGTGATGTCAATATTACTTTTGTCAACCTATTCATACATTCAGTAGACCACGAGGCAAAATATCAATATGCTATGGTTAGGTAAGCGTCAATGTGATTTGAAAAAAAAAAATATAATTGAATTTTGCATTACAACAAAACGCTCGAATGTAAAGTGAACCGATTGCATCAAGTGAGAGATTGAAAAGGTGAGGTATGTTGTAATATCTGTGCTATGACACAGCACGACTATGTGTATCCCATAGCAACTGTATTTGAATAGCTATGTCAGATTGACATGTGTATCGTGTTGACAAAGCCCTTACTTCGTTCAAATAGGATTCACGTCATGGTCACGTCAACAGCCATAGTCCCAGCTTACCTGTACGTAAGGTGTACAGTGACGATATCATGAAGATAGGGACGAGGACATCGGGAACGATATTGACAAATATGAAGGAACACGTTTTGCTTGGATTATGTGTTATACTGTTTGGACCTCTGGTCAAAGGATCAGGTATGTAACATTGGTATATACTGTGATATGTATATATCTGTAAAATATTTTAGGTTTAAAGATACGCATGTAAATAACGACAGGTCAGGATCCGGGTTGTGTTAGTGATGTTATCGCTTAAGTGGTATTCGTGCATCAAATGAGCATGAATAATTAATCTGAAATGGTTTCAAGGGGCGAATTGTTTCACTGAGTGCTGTGTCAGACAACAAACAAAGATTTACGTTTTTATGGAAAAGTATGTGAGTGTGGTGGGTGCTACTGATAGGGTGCGAATTGATTTCCCTTTTCGCGAAAATCTGGTGTTCTCACTGTTTTTCTGTCATCCATTCATATAAGTTTTACAGCTAATTGGCTTTAGCGCCTAGTGGAATCTGTCTCGGACGGTAGTCGATACTGATTTTTCTATGGCGTTGAAGCTTGGAATTTCCATGTCAACATATATTCATCTTAACACCATAAAACGTGGTTACACGTTTGTTGGTTGTGGATAGTCTAATTACAAAGTGTGGTTATTAACATAATGTAATATAAATATATTAACACGGGAAAGGCTCTATATAGGAATATATTCACTTCATAAGATGATTTCACAGATTGTGTTGTGGATTGTTCATATTTGCTGACACCTATCACAAATTCTCACTGTCCACATCTACCGTGAATAGTGTATGAGTGAGTGAGGTCTTACACCGTTTTTTGCAATATTACATCAATATAATGGCGAGTGACACAAGAAATAGGCTTTACACATAGGCTGTGGAAAATAGAACCCGAAAATTAGTTAGTGAGTGAGTGAGTGATTGTGGTCTTACGCCGCTGCAACATTACATCAATATCATGGTGAGTGACACAAGAAATAGGCTTCACACCTTTTTCCCATGTGGGAAATCGAACCCGAGAATTAGTGAGTGAGTGAGTGTGGTCTTAAGCCGCTTTTTGCAATATTACATCAATATCATGGCGAGTGACACAGGCTTTGCACATTTTCCCCATGTGGGAAATCGAAACCGAGAATTAGGCGCGACTGGCAGACGCTTTAACCACTGGGATACCCCAAGGCGCTAGTTAAATACAGATAAATATGCACGTAAATAATAACATTCAATTTAAATCAGCTTAATTTATTTCTGCACGCGAGGCGAATGGCCTATATACACGAAAAACATGGTGTAACAACAGTGATGCATCAGGTATCACACAAGTGAAGAATCTATGACATACAACTCAGGTTCTGACTTAAATATAAATTCCGAGTATAAATCTACAACTATTTTGTAAAGAGTTCAACAGCAAATGTTGAACAGTCGTGTGTTCATAAGGATTGATCTCATGTGATCTCATCTCATTGAACATGTACAAGCTGAAGACGTTCTTATTTATTCGACTTTGGGGCTATTATTGACTTGTCCCACAGGGTGGTCGTCTGCATCATGAGTACACATCCGGTCTTTTGTACAGACCATATGACAGTCGATATATTTACTTTATCCAACACCAAGTTTGTGAGGAGCACGAAGAAGGTGTCGCATTCTTGTTTGCTTTGCGAAACTTAACCTCTCATATTATATATATTATGTATATATTTTGTTTATATTGTGTATAGTGTCTCATAATATAAGCCAATGTCTGGCTGGACGCACTCCATACACCTTTTGTCATATGTGCATTGATTTTATTGTACATGTTGTGCGTGTGAAACTTTAATAAACATTTTACTACCATTACTATAAAATCAATGTATTGATTGCAAGGGGACGCCTATTTGATCGTTTGTTGGAAGGAGCTGAGAGATCTAGAGAGACTGAATATTTAAGCAAAGGAGCTACCGGCCCAGTATATATATATATATATATATATATATATATATATATATATATATATATATGTGTGTGTGTAGTGAAGAACGAAGTGTGGTTTATTTCAAGATAAAACATTGTTTTCCATCAACAGCGACAATCGGTTCAGGGAGAAAACATCTAGGTAATCGACATGAGGGTTGTGGGAATATGTGGGAAATACCCAAATGTGCATAAAACGGATTCTTTTGAGCGAGTCAGCATTCTTTAAATACGGGTAAATATTTTTAAAGATTGTATATTTTTTCTTCATCCTTAAAGACACCGAACATAACGTTAATATCTCAAATAAGAAATGAACGAATGAATGGTTGTTGTTTCGCGTAAAATAAAACACTGCAGGGAGAATCAACAACTCGGGGCTCCGCCTTTCCTGTTTCATCCTCCCTGCAGTGTTTTATAATAAGATAAACAACTCACACTAATCGTTTATTTCTTAAAAAGTCACAACTTCTGATATAATACGATGTACTGAATGCCAGTCCTAAACTAAGCGTGATTAAATACGCACAGATGATGCTATACTGAAGTGTACACGTGTTTTAAAGACAGAAATACCAACTTGACAATAGCCTCGACAACATGAATATTCTGAGATGTACACAAGTGGACTAGTTTGGCTTGTGGGAAAAGCTAGGATAACACTTTGGTAAAATACATTTCCTCAATTTATCATCGACTAGACATTCCAGACAGAAACGGAATTCGGACTACTCTTTATCATTGAACCTTTTACCAACATCATTCATCATACTATTATAAGGGTAACGCTATTTTTCAGGGCATTATCATTCGCAGAAGCCCGAAAAAGGAGGGCAGTTGAAAAGACCGAGGGCTTCTGCAAATGATAATGCCCCGAGAAAGAGCATTACTGTTATTATAGGTAAATGGATGGAATTTGTTATCAAATAAAAAACAAACAATATCGGTTTTGAAAAAAATTACCGCAATCAACACCAATGTCACTGACCCACTTTTACAAATATGGAAACGTCATAGAACAAACCAGATGACGTCACTATTGAACGTGACGTCACCTATCCCTATCCTATGAAGTCACCTAACAACAGGCGTGATAATGGCCCGTCGTCAAGCAATATGAGGGCATTATCAAGTTACAGTGGCCCGCTGATTTCTGATAACATGCGAGCGGTTTAATGATAATTCTATCCATTTTAGATATAATAACTGAGGTCATAAGCAAAAACCACAAACATCTGTGTTGTCAATTTTATATTACCAGTTAAGAAATCATACAAGCCTTATCAGGTAATACTATTATGAAGTTTAACATTTCGAAATAAATTTTTTATTTGTAATTGATTATGCTTAAATTGTGTCACAAAGTTATTAGTATCACCAATCCTTTTCGATTCATATTTTTTTGCAAAAGTATAACTTTGAGGTAACATATAATACCCAACAGGTAATACACATTTCAACTTAATTGAAAACGAACATATTGTTTACGAAGACAGCTTCTCTTCCTGTAACATATAAAAGCGATACAATCTAAATTCGACCAGGTTCAGGTTTAGGGACTGCCAACATTTATTCGTTTAATACAGGAAGTACGGAACGTGTGATGTCGCATGTGTTTGGTGACGATTTCTAGGCAGTGGCGGTAACCCCGACTGCTTCGATGATGAGATTCAGATATAGCGACTAAGCGTTTTAACCCAGGCGTATCTTTTGCATACAAATGACAACGTTTATGAAACTGTTAGGGACATGTTTGGTGGCGAAAACTAATAAACACAATGCAAATGTTATTAAGTCACAGCACATGCATTTGATCACCAACTTATCAATCTTTCATTTCAGAATAAGCATTTAAGAAAAACATTTCACATGTCCTTTCACATGCTGGCGTCGAATTACCGTGAAATCTTGAAACCGACAGGTCACAAACACGCAATCCCTCTTGTCGTAATATGCCGACTCGTCTGCAGCATAAAAATCGGCTGTTCAGTCATACCCCAGTTCCAATGGTAATCACATTGTACCAGCAGGCTCTTTCCCAGGTAATCGACAGGTTATTGTAAACCACATCATAAATCAGGACTGTCATCATGCTTCTTGTAACCTGTCTGAGGCACAGAGAACGTAAACAACATCGTCGGCCATTGACAGTGTCAGTTACCGTGATATTTTGGTTCAAGTTCTGTCACATCCACGTTCGGGGAGGAGAGGCATTTATTTTGATTCTTTTGGTTATTTTCTGGAGCTAATTGCTAACTTACTAATACGACTTACACATGTAAATAAAAAGAAGAATGTAAAGTTCTTATGAATATTGAAAGGGCTTTGTCGCTTGTATTTGTTAATTACTCTTACAAATCACGCCCGTCAGGATCCAAGTCGTAAGAGGTGCCTTGGTGTATTAGCTGGCCATATACGTTGACTTGGTTGATGGCGTGTCATCGTACTCCGATGGCGTAGCTTGAATATCAGTCCATATTCGACTATTTACAAGCCACCGTCATATAGGTTAAATATGTGCCCAAAAGTATATATCAACAAATAATAACATATGACATCTCTGTTGATAAATGGCAAGGAGGCTATATATATATAGCCTCCTTGCCATTTATCAACAGAGATATATATATATATATATATATATATATATATATATATATATATATATATATATATATATATATATATATATATATATATATATATACCTGTACATATCGCGAACACACTATAATTGAAATGCCTAATGTACAATCAGAGACGATTTACCTGGTAAATTTAAATCTAGCATGTATTTCAATTAACAGTTTCTCGAGTTAACATGACATTGTAATATGCACAATACAATCTAATATACGTACACCTTGCGTTTCGCTTTTTGGTAAAAGATCATTGTATTAATAAATGCAAGCGACATAACCCTTTCCATATTCATAAGATATTTCTGCATAAAGCATAGTCGATTTTACGATTCCGACTATTTCGTGAGCATGTGTTCAGGAGTCACAAATAGCGATGATACAAGGTGTTCGCGAACAGGTGAACGTATCCTGCCCATCCGATGGCACCCGTCACAAACACACGCAAAAGCAAGTAAATTCGTCACCTGCAATAACACAGGAACATATGGTACACGTCAAACTAAAAAATTGAATCGAACATCATGTTTGTCACTGTAGCGTCAAATTTGGAAATGTCCTCCACATGGCTCCCATAAAGCGTTTTGAAAACTTTACTGAGGCCATGAATGTTGTAACATTAATCCTACAACTTTACAATTATATAATCCCATCAACATTGAATCACGTTTTTGCAGGTGTTTTAGACTTTGAAATCACATTTGTATTTCCATTTATATTTTTCAGATGCTTGTAACTTTACTCTCCTCATTTTGATATATCAGAAAATAAATTTATTTGACATGACAACAAATACCTTTTAGTCTTAACTGTAATCAAAACATAGGATAGAAATGAGATTAAAATACACAATATGAATGCGACATCCCCCTCCTCTCAAGCATCATTGAATTTATATCTAAAACAAAACAAAAGGAAAATCCTCACCTTAATCCAACCTTACATGTCGGCCTTTGACGCAGTCGCAAAGAACAAAGACAAGAGTTACTGTGATTGTTGTAACAACACATGGTTATCATTGCCATCAAAGAATCATTGGAGGGGTATGTATTTAAATGGCACATTACTCAATTAACGTGTTATGTATATATATATAGTAATGTGCCATATGGTATATACATATATACACACATTGATTAGATTAGATCAGCTCGCACACATATTAAAAACTCATGTGCCATTTACTGATTAGATAATTGATATATATATACGACCTACGGTTGTATGTACACACGTTTTAGGTCATTCATCTAACGCTCCCACGTTGGTTAAAATCTGCAAGCCCGGATTGAGTGTCATCGTCAGCTCCAGTAACTACATGACCCTCACTTTCCACACTGACAGTTCTGGAACAGACAGAGGGTTTAGTTTGCAGTATACAGCTGGTAACTACACCCTTTGTGCACCGAATGCGTACTTTCATTTGCCAACGTTTTAATAATTTCATGATGTGGTAACCTGGAATGTTAACAGATTTATTATGGAAACGTCTCCAAGATTTTGTTAGGTTAACTAGTAAGTTGGAGAGTATCACATCATATGTGTGTCTATCATTGGGTGAAACGAAGTTTAAATGTAATTGAAACTGAAATTGGACACATGAGTATTCTCCAGAAACTCGTGGAATGAATCTACTACACAATGGGACCTGAACCACCGTTCTTATTTTCAATTAAAGTGCCCGATATTGAAAATCTGAGTGCCACTACTCTCCGAGCGAACTATCTGACTTCTCCTGGCTATCCTATGAATTATCGAAGGTGAGTAGGAGTTTGCAGCATCTATCAAAGGAATGAACATAGAATATTATTTTAATAAATCCGTATGTCAACAGAATGGGTTCGACCAAGAGAGGCATGAAATATATGGGACTGTGTTTCTGGAAATTGTGTGTGTTGGGAACAATCAGTTTTTATATACTTTAGCTAACACACTATGCTAGAAATTTTCTAAGAAACACTTCCGGGTGTGACAGAAGATTGATGAGGAGATTTAATACATTGAGTATTGATCACGAGAATGATTTCTATCAATATATTGATGATAGATACAACTTGAAATGATATTTCGCTTTGTCTATACTCTATTAATGTACTCTCTTCATTCATCGGAAGAATGATTTACCACACGAAGGACAATTAATGGCTCTGAATGTGTGCTATGTTACAATCGTTTCAATATTTGGTTGTTTATGTTACTAGCGTTTCATCCAGCGACTGCCAATGGAGAATTTCAGCGCCGATCGGAACATTTGTGAAAGTTGAAGTTATGTTTCTGTCCACGAGTAGTTCAAGTCTTTGCATATATGACTATCTTCTGTTCATCGATGGTAAGTCTATTATTCATAACTCGGCGTGTGGTCAATTTTTTCTACCTCACTACAAAACATAACTTTTAACAGTAATAATTCATATGATAACATTCGTTTTGTTTGTTTCTTCTTTCTGTTCACTGATGGTGACTTTATGTCAATAAATGGAGATCTATATATTAGGCAATTAGATCCATAATGTCAGTTCCTATTAACCATAATGTAACATCACTCTCAGACACCGCATAAGTACACTTTTGCGTGGACTACACTACACTGATGCACAATGAACGTGTGACTAATCATTAATGACTATCAGCAATCCCCACATGCCTTCCTAATGAACTAAATGTTGACATGCAGAATGCATACGTTGACATTCATAGTCTAAAAGTTTTTTGGGTATGATCATGAGGATACATACTTTATTGTTCACGTGTCCTTGGCTATTATATTAGATCTATTCCATGATATTTGGACTATATATACATATTTTAGGTTCCTCGACTGACTCAACCCGGTTAGCTAAATTATGCAGGCCTACATCAAGGTACATTATCAGCACCAGTAACTACATGACCATCACCTTCCATACTGACGGTTTAGAAAGAAAATGGGCGTTTCGTTTGAAGTACACAGCTGGTAACTATAGACCTTTACATGCTATTATGCACGTGATTTACAAATATTTAACCTGGTTTTAAAGGTAAAGGTACCATTCAAGTCGACCAAACACTATCAAGGTCTACGATATTAAAATTAAAATGCAATACAGAGTGTTTCAAGCCACTTGTGCACCCTGCTGTGAGTCTTAAAACTACCTTTCCTATCTTTTTATGGCAAACAGTAAGCCAAAGTTGTGGAAGTACTCTAAGTGCCTCCTCAATCATCCCGAAGAATTTGACTTCTCCTGGCTATCCTTCAAATTATCCAAAGTAAGTAGACACATCAATGTGGGCCAGGGAGGAAAGTAATGGAGCAAGTCATGATCAATTAATCTTTTGTTGTATTCGAATCAGATTCATTGACTTCTTTTATTAAATACAAAATACAAACACTTCATCAAAAAGTTAAACCTCAGTTTGAAAAAAATAGATGTCCTTTAGTGTCGGGACTGATGAAATATCGGAGACATTATATTTGGTATCTTATCTTGATATGTGCATAGAAATTCAAAATGATGACAGCCTCTGTACCAGCCTGAAAGAGATGAGAGATGATTTCGATTTTCCCATCATGAATTTCCTCTTAGTGTCGATCAATGTACTATCAGCTCCGGGTTATGACGTTATCCTTTCTCGGTTTCCTAGGTACATTATATAGAGCATGTACATTTCATTAATATTTCATGGAAAGACACATTCTACAACTGAGTTTTTAATCAAGGTTAAACCATCAAAGGCCGCGTTAAGTCATTTCAGAAATGTTATGGTAGACATTCAGAGAAAATAACTTAATATAATACGTTAATTGTCAACATACACGATGCTATCCCATGATTTGATCTCCCCATGGAGTCTTACACACTTGCACTGGCACTTGATTGTTTTGATCCAAAAAATGTCATCACTGCCTTTTTGCCTTTTACGCCCTACGGAAACAATAATTATTCTAAAGCGTTTTAGTTCATTTTACAGTTTTAATAATTGTTCAGACAGATATACAAATTGTCACAATGGTCAGAAACATGTATCTATTGAATACATATCAAGAGAAACGGGCCTATAGACTTCATCTATGTCTGCAGTTTCCAAAAACAAATATGTCCTTTAATCTCTTATATGAAAAGTGAATTTGTATCAGCTAACACAGCAAGGATTATAAATGTCACACAGATTGTTCTTGGCCGGCATAACGTCTCAGTTTGCTTCAGTACAGCAGCAAGACTATTTGTTTTCAAATGTGCTTTCTTTGTTGAAGTTAAGTTTTGGCAAGCACATTGTGTTGAAACACCTTCGTTCCTCAGTCCACATAAATATTGCAGGGGAGTGATTTGTTTGTACATGTTTTTGTTTTTAGCAACATAGACTGCCAATGGACACTAAGGGCACCGATCGGACGAAATGTCAAAGTCGATGTTCTCTTTCTTGCTATGGAAAGTTCAAGGTCATGTTCAAATGATTACCTTATGTTCAATGATGGTAAGTTCATTATTGGAATCAGGGCAATGTAATATAGGTAGCAGTTTATGTACATACTTGCATATACACTCTTCAAAAAAAGAAACGCACAGGTAGATTTTTAGTAAATCTATTGTACAAGTCGATATTTTTAATTCAATTTCATAGATACAAATATGAACTTTTTGATAGTCACATGTTGTCGTTGTACAAAGGCAGTGAAAACTGTTCATTTTCATGTCACATAAGGCCACAAGGTTGCGCTGAACTCAGTATCTCGTGTTACCGAGATATTTCATTTGTCGGTCAAAATTCGCGAAAGGTCGTTCTGACATGACCCGTAATGGGATGTCCTCAGATCTTTGTTTAGCGGTAGCGAAAACTAAGATCTGATTTTAATGAGATTGTGTGGCGCTATTCCGATCGGCATTTTCGACAAATTATTGGCTTATGCTTGCCTTTTTATAGCCATTACCACGAGTTACGATTGCCATAACTTGCACGTGCATTTTGCTTTACTGTTGTCCTCCATGAGTGTGAAAACAATGTCATTTAAGACATTGCAAATCGGGAATGGCTGCGTTTTCACGCACTGTTTGTCGAATATCACACCACCAACATTTTCCAATAACATATATCCAATTTATATACCGGATTATTTGTGCAGTCAGGTTCAATGAACAACATACTACATGTGCGTTTCTTTTTTTGAAGAGAGTATATGCATATTTGGATGAATACATAGTTTTGACAGAGTTTGACGTGACTGATCTTTTTTAAATGTAGGTGTTGTTGATTGTGTATCAGGTTTAGCAACTACTTTACGCAATGTGCTTTGCAGTGGAGCTGAATCTTTCTTTTTATTTTTAACAATACCAGTAGAATGAAATAATACTTGTGTGGTATACTCATGTTGTTACACTCGATCATTTTCATTATTGGTAACACAAAACGTTCGTTCGATACTCTGTTTTAGGTACTTCGTCCAATGCTCGTCGGCTTAAAAGAATATGTCACAAAATTTCTGACAGCATCATCAGCTCCGGTAGATACTTGACCATCTCATTTCACACAGACATCAATCTTTGGGACAAGGGGTTCAGATTGTTGTATACAGCTGGTACCTTTGGTATGTATGTGGTGTGTTGGCAGACAGTGTTTTAGGGAAATTAATCAAGACAGGTATTTTGCTCACGACATGTACGCATATTGTGACTTCATGTTGCTACCAGCCTTCTCCTCAACACACACATGCACACATACACACACACACGCGCACAGAAAGAGAGAGAGACACACACACACTCACACAGAACATACTCGTGAGTGTGGAAATACTACTTTATTCTTTTACATGAGATCAATGGCTACATATACAGTAACAACACATCCTTTCAACACATAAATACACACCCACCATAACACACGCGTACGTGTGTAAATAATAAATACTTTAGGTAAGATAACTTTGAAAGACAAACATTATTTGGCTAAATACATTTATGGGATGATTGTGCCTCTCATTTTGGTGTTGGCAGTCTTTAGATATCAGACTGCATGTGTCAGATGTTACCTTTATAGTTCCAGAGATATGTCTTACTGATCACATGAATATTTGATATAAACGTGCTTCCTTCTGTGGAACATAAGCCAAAGCTCCACTAGCAACATGGATTTCAAAAGACAAAGAACATAAGGCTGTTCATCGAATTTGAAGGACAAAGTTTAGAACATGTGAATGTTGTGTTGTCTTAACTACTGACGCTTTTTCTTTGGGCTAACAGACAGCATCAAACCCGTATCGCCCCTCGCACTGTGCGGCGGCAGGTTATAACGAGTGCATTATTCTCTTTTCCTTGTATTTCAGGACCACACAGAAGTATAGTTGTCAACTATTATGAAACATCATATGTACAATCCCCGAATTTTCCCTTAAATTATCCAATGTAAGTACAATTTAAATTTTGCAAGAGCAGCCTATTTACTACTTCAGATATCATGGTGCTGTTCAAGGATATATGGATAATTATGATAAACATTAGACCACATACAAGTACTGACAATATTTGTTATCAGATGCAACTTACACTACGTGATATGAAGATGGCATGAAAGTAATATCAAATAGATCATTGACATATAACATATAATTCTTTCGGCTCTGTAATTACCATTCAGACTTTTAATAAATATTGGTGTGTTTGAATAGTAGATTTCATCAGATTGTGTATGCTTGCTCGTGATAACTTGCGATGCCCTGTTGTTGTTCATCTCTCCACCATAGCAATGCAGAGCAAACATGGACCATCTCCACCAATTCTGACGGATATGTGATTTCTCTTGAAACGAGAGATTTCAACATTCAATACGATGACAGCTGTATGTTCGACTTTGTGCAACTTTACGACGGTAATTGTTTAGCGAAAATTAGCAAAAGGACTGTTAAATGCATGAACGGAACATAGTCATTCAGCATTTTCGTAAATTGTAGAAAGCAAATTCAGTGGCTCCTAACTAGCCAGTGTTCTGAAATGGAGCAACTATTAAATTATCAATTCCTGATTTATGGCAAACATGATAAAAAGGGCAAAAGCAACTGATCAAACAAACTTCAGTTGTAATGTAGATTCTTCTTTCTGTTTATTTAATACATAAAGAGAAGGAATAGTTTTGATCATGAAGATTGGTTTATATCACGAATCATTTACTGTTTACAATCCGACAAAGTTCCTGATAGAACGTTTGAACTTGTTAAGGTTCGGATGCATCTGCAGTTTCATTTGGCCGATGGTGTGGTACCAGGGGTCCCATCAAAGAAAGTTCTGGAGCGAGCATGTTTGTGAAGTTCCAATCTGATAATTTACAGTCTTACGGTGGATTCAAGTTAGCTTTCTCTGCTAAGAAACCATCAAAGAGTAAGTGTTTAACATAAGCTTTGAATCTGATATATACATGAATAGCATGCATTCCGTTGCAACAATCTGGAAACCAGCAAGTCACGAAGAATGTTAGCTTGAGCTCTGCAATCATTTTATGGTGTTTCCAACTCCATTAATTCATCTTCACCTTCATCATCTACAAAGATGCATTTAAGAAGGTGTTTTTCTTTACAACGGACATTTACCTGAAAGGAAATCTATCTAATATTACTAATACTTGATTTATAGTGTGATGAATATGCTAATGAACTTTTTGTTCTGTCGACATATTCTCGCAAAAAGTGTGCCTTTGCATTGCAGATCGTCAGGCCACAAATGTTGGAGGCATTGTAGGGGGGGGTTTTGGTGCAATAACGTTGGTGTTTATCCTGATCTGTTGCTGTGCCTCATATAACCGAAAGAAGTCACAGTCACTAAGGAATCGCAACGTGGTTAATAACGGGTCGTACCCCAACAGCATATACTCGATATCTCCTACTGGACATCTTGGACATGCATCCACTCAGCGAGTCATGTATACACCATCGCTTACCTATCCTACAACACAGTCACTCATGTATACACCTCCTCGTGCTATTCCTCCCAGTCAGCCGACCGTGTATACACCACCTCCTGCTTATAATGAAGTCGTAACTGATGCTCCTCCTCTGTATAGTGATGTTATCAATACATTCACGAATGATCCATCTGCATATCAAGTGGTAGATAACCCCTCGTGCCATCTCTGAGTATTTCACTATTTTAAGACATTTTTTATGTGATCTCTGTCTATCAAGTAAACCCAAATAATTCTCGAAAATTACATGATGCTTTATGAAATACTCAAGAAACGCTCGTGCGGAAAGAAATGGTAGATATATTATAATATTGTTACCTGAAATTGCAATTTATACTTGTGATTGTTATAACGGTTCTAACTTAATAATATCTGCTTTTTCAATCTAATCAGATCTGGTCGTCTTAGGTCGTCTCTGTGTGTAGAGTGGCTTCGAATCCCGATTCACCCTGATAATATGTTCCTTATTTGTCAGCACCCAGAGTCAGGATTACTATATTGGGTATATATAAACACATTGTTTGTGTTTCATTGATATAACGGGTCTTATGTTTTCATATGTGTAAAATAAATTATTTTATACATTGATGCAGTGTTTGTAATTTATTATTTATGGTATTTATGTGATGGGTATCGAAGCATTATTGCATGAAATCTGAATTTACATGATTTTAACATGAAGTTATCTGCCTACACAGAAATATGGCCAGAAAATATGTCTGTGTCTTTAATCAATAGAATACATCAACCTCACACAGTCGACAATGACCCACTCGGGAGCCAATATGATTGCCATTGTGAAACAGGGCCAACTGTTGCAGCTCCACTGAGTGTGAGTCACGATATGTCTGAAATATTGCCGTTGTGACTTTAAATATTAAATATTAACTCACACACACACACTGAGTGTGAGGTGGAGTTATTGTATCATTTGGGGTTCTTGTCTCTCAGTGAAGCAGTAATGTGCCACTGGACACAATGGTGTCAGATCTTGTACGGTAGTGTCGGTACAGGGGTCACTGTAATCAATTTGTTTATGCAAAGCAGCTCTCTCAATGTTCAGCCTCATCAGTGTTTAGAGATATTGGTTGGTGTGGAGAAATAGTAAATATCTTTCTTGCATCTTTTGAAGTGATAGGTTTGTGTATTTCTCCTTGACAACTGGGTGGTACAGCCCAACCTTCCATTGTGTGAGTGCTTGCCTTGCAGTTGCCTCATGGTAGACACTCCATTCCATCCTCTGTCAAGTCTGTTGTGTCCATGTCGGCCAGCATCATCCTTAGCTATGTATACATAGTTCATCCATCCACACCCAGACGTAGGAAATGTATTTTTTAAGACTAGTACAGAGGACTAGTGTAAACCTTGTTTCACTGGTCCCGAGAGTTTAAAACTAGTCCTGAGTGAACAAGACAAAAATGTTTACTGTGTTTATATTTTCTGGCAGTTTTAGTCATTTCCAATTTGTAGCTAAATAGAAGCATTGTGAACTGGTTCAGAGTTATAGCCCTCAAAAGTTACTGCTAAATAGTCAAAGAAGACTACCATTATTCAATGTCCGAAATAATTGCCTGCCCGCCTGCCGCCTGCCCGTGGCTGGTAACTTTTCTGACGGGCTGCATGAAATTTTCCTCCACCTGCCCAACTATCTGGCAGATAATATACTACTTACGTATTCAGTTTTATTATAACTCCTTGAAGATTCTCCAGTAAATGCTTGCTTTATTTCAGCTGAATCAAGACATGACTTGTCTCCTAGTTTTTGCGATTTTTTACAATATTTATGATGCCCAAAAGCAGGCAGGTAGCTTTAAGGATGAGGCAAACAAAACTTATGGATCACTTGCCTGATTGTCTTGTTGGGTTTTAAAATTATTTCGAACACTGCCATCATTTAATTTCACTTGTCCTCATCACAATTTAGTTGTCTCAGACTAGCACACTAGTGTGAATTTCGAAGGCTGCACACATACATGTGCCAAATAATAGGACATGTTACAAGTGCCATAATGTGCATACGTCTGATTTTCTTAGTCATAACGGCAAAATATCATTTGGATTTACCATATAAACTCCAAGTTGATAAATTGTGACTGGTTACAAACTGTTTTTGATTTATATGGTTTACAAATAATTTCCTAAACATTTTAGCTTGAATATTTCGAAATAAGATTAAACATGAACTAGTGCAGTTAAAATTGTAATCTTTTATTTTACAAAATGTTATTTGATTTGGTTGGTTTTGTGGGAAAAAATATGTTATAGCTGTGTAAAGTGCAGGATTTCACAGTACTGTTTATAAATTTGTGTGTTTACTTCTGTGCGAGGCAGCGTTGGATTCTTTGTCATTTGTTTGCAATAGAGAGAGATTATACATAAAATGCAAATGCTGAAAGGTTATTAAGACCTGTAATTACATTTTTCTAGAATAACAAAAAAGTAGAACTTTCCAGCAAACAACTACAATTTTCTCATTTTGTGGATTGTGGCTTTTGACACCATAAACGAAAAACTTAGGAATGTGTTTAATGACAACATTCTTTAAAGGTGGTGGGGTAGCCTAGTGGTTAAAGCGTTCGTTCGTCAAGGAAAGGTTCAATTCTCCACATTGGTATAATGTGTGAAGCCCATTTCTGTTGTCCCACACCGTGATATTGCTGGAATATTGCTAAAAGAGGCATACAACCATAATCACTAACTCAGTCAGTGTGCTTTAGGCAGGTGAGATACAGTCTATGGTTTTACTTTGCGGAGTGTATGCTTGACATACGGGTTAATGGATGAAGATATTGTCTGCTCAGTTGTCACACCCGGTGAAGCTATTCCCTTTATCACTGCCCCACCTGTTGTACCTACGACCTTCGAGTCACAGGGAATAACTATATATAACTAATTACTACGTACTGGACACACCCAGTATCACAATCACCTGTATACCAGATACACCCACTGTAACAATGACCTGTAAACTAGACACAGTGTAACACTTACCTGTATACTGGACACAGTGTAACACTTCCCTGTATACTGGACACAGTGTAACACTTACCTGTATACTGGACACAGTGTAACACTTACCTGTATACTGGACACAGTGTAACACTTCCCTGTATACTGGACACAGTGTACCACTTACCTGTATACTGGACACAGTGTAACACTTACCTGTATACTGGACACAGTGTAACACTTCCCTGTATACTGGACACAGTGTAACACTTCCCTGTATACTGGACACAGTGTAACACTTACCTGTATACTGGACACAGTGTAACACTTAGCTGTATACTGGACACAGTGTAACACTTACCTGTATACTGGACACAGTGTAACACTTACCTGTATACTGGACACAGTGTAACACTTACCTGTAAACTGGACACAGTGTAACACTTACCTGTATACTGGACACAGTGTAACACTTCCCTGTATACTGGACACAGTGTAACACTTACCTGTATACTGGACACAGTGTAACACTTACCTGTATACTGGACACAGTGTAACACTTACCTGTATACTGGACACAGTGTAACACTTACCTGTATACTGGACACAGTGTAACACTTCCCTGTATACTGGACACAGTGTAACACTTACCTGTATACTGGACACAGTGTAACACTTACCTGTATACTGGACACAGTGTAACACTTACCTGTATACTGGACACAGTGTAACACTTACCTGTATACTGGACACAGTGTAACACTTAGCTGTATACTGGACACAGTGTAACACTTACCTGTATACTGGACACAGTGTACCACTTACATGTATACTGGACACAGTGTAACAATTACCTGTATACTGGACACAGTGTAACAATTACCTGTAATAAGAAAAACCCTGTGTCACAATTACATGTATACTGGACACAGTGTAACACTTACCTGTATACTGGACACAGTGTAACAATTACCTATGTATTGGACACAGTGTAACAATTACCTGTAATTAGACACACCCTGTGTCACAATAACCTGTATACTGGACACAGTGTAGCAATTACCTGTATACTGGACACAGTGTAACAATTACCTATGTATTGGACACAGTGTAACAAGTACCTGTAATTAGACACACCCTGTGTCACAATTACATGTATACTGGACACAGTGTAACACTTACCTGTATACTGGACACAGTGTAACACTTACCTGTATACTAGACACAGTGTAACACTTACCTGTATACTGGACACAGTGTAACACTAACCTGTATACTGGACACAGTGTAACACTTACCTGTATACTGGACATAGTGTAACACTTCCCTATGTATTGGATACAATGTAACAAGTACCTGTAATTAGACACACCCTGTGTCACAATTACATGTATACTGGACACAGTGTAACAATTACCTATAATTAGACACACCCACACAGCAAAAAAAATGCAGGATACCACCAGACACTTACCCAAAACGCGTCCAGGTATCCGGTGGCAGATACCTTGCCGGATACCAGATCCATGGTATCTGGCATGGACACCTCACCGGAAAGTATGTCACCTGGAATCCGGGTATCCGGCACCGGATACCTCAATCTGGGTGTCCAGGGATCCGGCACCGGATACCTAATTCTGAGTTTCAAAAAACATGTCACAATTTGGGGGGTGCATTTTGTTCAATTAAGTGTGAAACACCTAAAAATATATTGGAAACAAACCATGACAATTGAACATTGCTGAAGGTATCCGACAGGTATCCGGATGCAATTTTTCGAGATGTCTTTCTCCTAGTAAATAATGTTAGCCTGGGCATAGCAGATAGCTGTAGTAATATTCTGTGTTATTTTAGTTGTAAATGTCCACTTTAAGTTGAGATCTATGGGCATGTACTTTTGGTGAAAACATTTTTCAAGTTCATATATTTCATTTTAGATGTTCAGCGTATTGAAAGAAAAGCATTCAGTCCTGGTATGATGGTATCCTTACATTTCATCTTCATATTCCCAGTTTGTTCTAGCCTAGTGGTTGAAGCGTTCGATTCACCACATCGGTACATTGCTTGGTGTCACCCATCATGATATTGTTGGAATTTTGCTCATAAAGTGGCATAACACCATACTCACTCTGACAAAAAAATGAAAGTCATTGGCTATGTGCTCACTTGGGCCTTTGTTCCTGGTGAGATTAAAAGATTATTTTGGAACTGTATCAGTACTTGTTACATCTTGAGAGACGAGTTTCATTGAAGTTTGAAACAGAATATCATTAACCCAAATTGGTGCATAAGACTGATGGCATCCACAGAAAACACCTAATAAAGTACCGGTACATAAAAATATCAATGTAATTTTTCTACTGACATGGAACTAAAAACTTCGTTCAGTGAGCTGTATTAATTGCAGGAAAACATTCAGGGCATTAGTATATTTGATATATGTTCAGCACCTATGTTATGAATGATCAATATCATATTTCTTAAAGAAGCAAAACCAAAATATGGATAAGATAATAAATCATATTTATTGATTTTATGACATTTCATAGGTTCAGTAACCAGAGGTATTTGCAAGAACTTTCAAAAACAGAAACAGATGCTTCAATGCCATTTTCTAAATAAACAAATTAGTCAAATCTCAGAAGAATTTCAAGGTAGAAGAATATCTAAAGTCAAATATGTTTGTGCAGTAAACCACAAAAGTCATTAAGATTTCTATAGTCAGCGTCAGTGTACACCAAATAAACATAGTCTCACTGCTGTGGTATTAATTCCTTTGGACTTGATTAATGTCGTAATAAAACAACCCACAGAATCACACTGATGTGGCATTATTCATTCAGAATCATCACTTTCTGAGGTGAACCTGTTAGTTGTTCTGGGGAGGATTGTTCATCATCCGGAGAGTCCTTATGACATGTCTGATCTGGTGTCATTGTGAAATCCAGGTACCTGAAACAATTTATAACATCTTTAAAAGCTTGTTATTAAAAATATAAGAAACACACATATATTGACAAAGGGTAAAAAGTTGGTTTCTCAATGAGTAAGGTAATGACAATTTATCAAGCAACTGTTAACCAAACCATGTTAACCAATGTAAAAAAGCCATAGCAAACAGTATTTTTTACAGAAAATACAAAATTGTAATTGATCTTCTGAAAACAATTCCTGTAGTGCCATGAGGCTCACCTGAATTTTTCTCAAATGTTTGCATTACATCAAACTATAAGGAAGGGTAAACAAGGCAATGCAAAATTGCATAAAATAGGTTCTTATACATAAAAACAGAACTACCGTATTTGACGTACCACGGGAATATTTGCTAATATATTGGCTAGTGAACAATCCCAATTAGCACCCTTTCCAATTGATCAATGTATACAAGACTTATTTATTTGTGTATAATACACACTCGTGTGTGATATGCACCCTTAATTATGGGGAATTTAATTCTGGAAAAATATATTTGTCGTACATAAACATTTCAGGCTGCCAGCATAAACTATGAAATTTTGAGAGCGCCCTGGGCACTCATTACGTCATTCATACGGTATTCATAATTATCAAAACTTTCAATCACACAAGTCATGTAAGCGATCTCAAAATACAATGAGTATATAAAAATATAATGAGTGAGCAAGTTTGTATAGTTTCACACAGCTTTTAGCAATATTCCAGCAATATATCTGCGGGGACACCAGAAATGGGCTTTTCACACAGTACTCATGTGGGGAATAGAACCCAGTGCTTCGGAGATCGCATTACCCAATAGGCTACCAAATACAAATATCATCCCAAATACAAAAGTAAGTAACACTAGCATTTCATACAACAGATATTTTCGCCAAATATCAAGTCACTATACAACTGAATGAATTGCTGATTAGAGGAGCAAATACATTTCAATGTTAGCAGGTGAATCAGGCTTAATTTGAATCATTCCTTGCTTTAGTTGCAATGGGAGCCACATTGAAAAAAATTATCTCACTTATTATTGATATTTAATTTTTACCATTAATTGGTAGGCCAAAATAGACACTGATACAAAAAATCAAGTGAAAAGAACCACCTGAACAATCGACTAAAAACTATGTATATTACATATAAGGGACCTTAATTCGGCTACTGGCAACAGTATGGGCGGATACAGAGGGGGTGGGGGGGTGGGGGGGGGTCGGGGGGGGGGGATAGGATGTGTGTGTGTGTGCGGGTTTATAAATCTTTATTTCTGTATAAATTACCACCAAAGACAATAAATAGATCTTAATTGTGCACCCCACCTTTTCAATAAAGCTGTATCCACCCATGAGTAGTCATGAGTAAAATCATTATCATATTTTTATCATTTATCCTATCTTTAATTTAGATTAACAATAACGGGAAAAACTGCCAAATATATTGGTCAAGTGTAATCATAATTTAAGTCGTTCTTTTTGGTTTTGGAACTTTTCAAGGGTAATTGTAAATATATGTGTATTCCTATTTGAATACTCATCTGATTGTTATAAAGTTACACAGTATTGGATCTATCGTCTGTTTCTAAATACAGTGGAACCCATCTTTGACTTGTGTGACACAATTGAATCATACCCAAGTTCATTATGCATTGTTATGCATCTGCACAGAGTGGTCAAAGTCCTTGTCACACACATAGTTTGCTACAAGGCAGAATCCAAAAGTACAGTTGAGACATCAGGTTGTATCCAGACAAACTGTCTGATAATCTCAAGGATGGTCTTGGTGGCATCAAGGGATGTTGCTAATCCTAAATAAACATTAAACAAGTGACATAATCTCTTCTACAGAACACATGATCAAAGCCTGCCCCACCTTCGATGTTTATCATCTCGTTACACTCACAACAGCTCATTAGCAAGATGAACTCAATGTCAACTCATGGTGGATTAGGGATTAACAGGGCAATTAGTGCCAGGTGGGTATTATCACTTGCAATTGTCTGTTAATTACTTAATTGAGTAGTGACGGCTTAGCTAGTTTCCAACCACACTGACTGCTATGCTACTTATCAAGTCAGTTTACTGGTAACATGTTTCTGTGGACCAAGGAAATGTATCATGCCAGATACTTAAAAAGTTCTACTCATCAGTTATAAAATAATGACAGTTCTGATATGCAATTCACCCTACAAAGACATTTAACATTTGATCTACATAAACAGTCTGTTGAAACTATCATGATGCTAATATACAAGTCTCACAAAACAACACTCATTCATATACTGGTACCTAGCCAAACATACATATTTTTTTACGCGTATGCACATGCTTGTACACATATACCTCTACTGGCATATCACACATACAAACAATCATTAGATGGATGTAATCATTCACAAATACTTTACATACAATAACAAGTGAACAGATTCTGTAATAGCATGGTTAATATTGGGAGATGTTTTAGCATTTCCATTTTCACAGAATCGAAGTCATATCCTTTCATGACTCAGATCAGCTTGTTGTGATTTATATTCACATAAAACTGATTCATGTCAAATGACCTATCCTGCATGTGTGGCACCTGTTATAAAAATACCATTCATTACTTATTTGTGTGTCCAAATTATGCTATTATTAGAAATAATAGGTATTATTATACACATGGATATGATATAAGAAAGCTTTATATGGTATTGTTGAAAATTATGTACAGGAAAACATGAAATAAATCAATCAATACATGCATTTATCTCAGAATCTGGTAGATTTAATCAATATGGACTTCTCCTTCATTATCTACTTATAATCAGATGATTACATTATTGCTCAACTGATAGTTTGCAATAGTATAGAATAAGTATTTTATTAATACTTATTTTGTATTTGAGCATCATTTAGATAAGCCATCAGCTTGTTTGCAAATCAAGTTCACTATGAAAAAAAAAATGTTTAAAACACATGTAGTAGAACATATTGCAATAGTTACGACCTGAACAGAAGTTATGTGTAGGATCCTCAAAATGGTATCCACAAGAGCAGGTTGTAGAATCATGTTGGTGTTTATTGTTTAACTCTGCACTCAGCCATATTCCAGCTATATGACGGCGGTCTGTAAATAATCAAGTCTGGACCAGACTATCCAGTGTTTGACATCATGAGCATCGATCCACACAATTGGGATACAATGACATGGATCAACCAAGTCAGCGAGCCTGATCACCCGATCCAATAAGTTATCTCTTACAACTAGCATAGGTTGATCATGTTGATGGGGACCAACTTCAACCTGGAATCCCCACGTGAGTAAGTATGCGGCTGTTAGCTTTGTTTGGTGGTTAACGCCACACTCAGCAATATCACAGCTATGTGGCAGGAATCAAACCTGGGTCTTCAGCACGAAGAGTGAACGCTTCAACCACTAGGCTACCCCACCACCAAAAATTCCCCCATGATAAAGTTGTCATCATGGTTATTGTTCAACTAGTTCAAGTGAAAATGTTCATACCCTTAACATGTCTTATCTTCCATCACACGATGATCTCTGATGCAAAACTTCCCTGTCATTAAAGCTGTTCTTGATTCTTCACATCTGGAAAAATATGTTGAGGCTATTAATCATTCTCACAGAGTAAAGGGAGTTGATGAAATAAGACAGTGAGTCCCATTAGCATACACTGTATCCAGTTAAAGTAAACATATTTCTACATTATATACATAAGCAAATACTAACATATGATAGACAGGCTACTTGTCCACAGGAACTCGTTATTGGTCAGTAAATAAAAATATATACCTCCTATATGCCGGTTTGTTTACATTCGATATCCAAGGCAATTTTTTTATTATACGCTCATTGACACGCGCATTTCTGGCCGTAGATTGATCGATAACACATTTCTACACATGTACAAGTCATCGACATTCGATCAATGTCACTTACTTACCGAAATATTGACAGTTTATTGCGCTAGCTTGGAAAATGTTACCATCCCCGAGCGGAAGTAGATGTCAAACGCGGGCAGAATCGAGCGAGCCACCTGATTGGCTGACCTACTTATGTCAAGTCAACGTGAAAACAACAACACTTGTGCAAGCCACGTGGGTTCAAAATGATAACTTTGACAGAAGAACAAGCTTCTTCTCAGCAGGCTCAGGCACCACTCTATCACAAGAACTTTCGGCAGATAAAATAGGACTTTGGTTTAAAAGACAAAAAATAAATTACAACAATATTAAAAAGGCCAACAAAGGATACCAGATAATCTTTCCTAATCGAGAATCTTACAATGCAGCAAATAAAATAACTCAAGTATTCCACGTCATGGTAATCAAACAAACACCTAATTGGCAACAATATACACGTACATGAGGCGTAATTAGGGTTAACCCAAGGGAAACAACTGAGGACTTACAATTATACTCTCTAGAAGCTAACATAAACCAAGACCAAAACCCTTAACCCCTAATCACCAGCACGCGCAGAATAACCTCAGCTAGAAACGGAAAAACGGTCCCAACCTCCATTGTCATAATCAACTTCAAGAAAACCGCTAAATTCCCTGAAGCCCCCAAACACATATCCTTCGGAGCCCACACCAACTTAGAAGTCAAACCCTATATAAAGCAGGTCAAGCAATGTTCAAAGTGCTTCAAATACAACCACACTGCTTCCCAATGCAGATACCCTAAAACTAAATGTAAAAAATGCGCACAAACAGACTGCCCAGGCACATGCACACCCTTGTGCATCCACTGCAAATCCACCCAACACACTTCACTTTCAAACCAATGCCCACACAGACACGCACTCACCCAGCAGGCCAACAAACACATAAACATAGACACGGCTAAAATCCAAACACGAAAATTTGCTACACCTGCATCTAAACCACTCCTCCCTACACCACACCCAAACACCATCCCACAAACAAACACCACACCCATAACCGACAGCTCTGTCTGGGCCCCCTACCGAGAAACCGCACCCACCTCACACACAAGCAGCCACTCAACCAACCACGAACCCTCCCACATCTCACATAGCCAAAACATCAACCCCCGCATGCAAAACAAACCTCAAAATGACCACCACAACATGACCCTCATCCAAGCACCCTACAGCCCATATGGCAACAACACTCTCCCACAAGCAAGCACAACAACAAAACACAAACACTAAGAAATCATCAGCTACACCCATCCCGCTAACACCTTCACAACCCTCCACATCACATGCCTCCCCCATGGAAACTCAATCAGCTAAACCTAATCTAACCGATGACGAAGATAACAATCTAGAAATAAATCAACCCTACACAATGGAGGAGCTCCTCTACGTAATCCAAAACAGGAAAAAGGGCACAGCCCCTGGATTAGACCTAACTTCTTACCAAATAATTAAAAAACTCCCCCTAAAACTACTCCAGGCACTACTCAAACTATACAATCTCATCTACCTAAACGGACAGGTTCCTACTCCCTGGAAACAGGCCCTAGTCATACCAATCCCTAAACCTAATAAACCAGCTAATCAAGCTAACTCATATAGACCAATATCCCTAACTTCAAACTTATGTAAAGTAATGGAATCAATGGCTAAAAATAGATTACAACATTACTTAACTGAAAATAACATCCTAAACACAGATCAAAGCGGTTTCACTCCTGGCCGCTCAACCCTAGATAACCTCGCCCGACTAGAACAAGATATTAAGACAGGACAACTAAATAAACAATATACCACAGGCATCTTCTTAGACTTCTCTAAAGCTTTCGACATGGTATGGCACGATGGGCTAATACAAAAACTTTAAAAAATAGGACTCAAAGGTCAGATAATAAACTACATCCAGGACTTCCTAAACAATCGTAAAATAACTGTGGGTATAGACCAATCGGACCAATGTCCCCTAGAAAATGGCACTCCACAGGGCAGTATCCTCAGCCCCACCCTCTTCAATATAATGATAAACGATCTATTCGAGGGCCTATCCCCTAAAGTAAACACATCAAAATTCGCGGATGATGGAGCCATCTGGATCCGCACTAAAAGCATAAATATGGCCCAAAATTTACTCCAAAAGTCTCATAATAAAATACAACAATGGGCTGACAAATGGGGCTTCTCCCTTAACTCAGAAAAAACAACAGGAATAGTATTCAAACATAAAAACATGAAACCCGCCTCCCCAATCCTCCAGCTAAACAATCAAACAATCAAATTTAAAAAACAAACCAAATTCTTAGGACTTATTTTCGATGAACATCTCACCTGCGATGCTCACATCCAAAACCTAACAACTAAATGCAGTAAAGACCTAAACACCCTAAGATGCCTAACTGGCTCTAACTGGGGAGCCTCCAAAGATACTCTCCTCTCTCTCTACATGTCACTAATTAGATCAAAACTAGACTACGGCTGCGCCATATACAACACCCTAAACAACTCTCTATCTAAAAAACTTGACTCAATACAATATCAGGCTCTCAAACTAATTACACGCACCCAACATGGCACCTCCTACACCTCACTTCAGGCCTTAACAGGAGAAATGCCACTAAGTCTACGCAGGGAACAGCTAAGCTTAAATTTCTGGGCCTCGTCCCAATCAAACCCTCTCATCAAAAACTTAATAAACCAAAACATCTGCCCTAAAAACCAAGCTCTAGCTCGTAAACACCCCTTACTTACCCCAATATCCCAAAGAATAACAAACTACCTAAATGAACACCAAATTAAAAATCTTAAACAAAACTGCAAACAATCAAATATCTTCACCCCTAAACTTAAAATACCCAAAATAGACACAACACTAGCTAGCCAAATAAATAAACAAACCGACCCAAACATAGCTAAAACTACCACACTAGCATACATACACGAAAATTGGCCAAATTGGCGTCACATTTACACGGACGGATCCTCAGATCCGACCTCCAAACACACAGGTTTCAGTGTCCATACCACACAACCAACTAAAACCACACAATCCTTCTGACTCCCAAATAACCAATCAATATTCACGGCAGAACTAATGGGCATGGCCTCAGCCCTCCCTAATCAAGAATCCAAAAACCACAAAGAAATCCTAATACTTACCGACTCCCTAAGTGGACTGCAAGCCCTCCAAAACAAAAATACCAAAAACCGACCTAAATTAATAAATCAAATACTTAAAAGCTCCAACGGCCTAACTAAGGCAGGCAAACAAATAACCTTCTTGTGGATACATGCCCACGTAGGAATATACGGTAATGAAAACGCCGATAAAGCAGCTAAACTATCCCTCAAAATCCCAGAAATAAGCTTAAACTTACCCATCTCAAAATCAGAAATTAAAAGTGTAAACAAGCAAAAAATCACACAAAAATGGTATAACCTATATCTAAACTCAAATAGCCAAATCAAAAAAGTGCTCAGCAAACTACTTACCAAACCAAAAAATCTCCATCCATCAAAAAAAATCGACAGAGTAATCACTAAACTCCAAACAGGACACACCAACCTAAATAACCACCTAAAAAAAATTAAAAAACACACTACAGGTAGCTGCCCACACTGCAAACAACTAGAAACCCCAGAACACTCACTCATCCACTGCACACACTACCTAACACATCGAACCGCATTACAAACCACCCTCAATCTAAACAAGGCTCTCACTCTAGAAGCAATACTAAACCCACAAAATAAACTAGAAAACTTCAAGGCCTTGGGCGTATTCTTAATCAAAACGGAACTAATAAAACGCATCTAAAAACATAATAACCTACCAAATCAAAATCACATAAACAAACAAACATCCACCATACCCAGCTCCCTTAGTTCTCCTCCCCAACCCCATCGGCATCTATTCCAAATCTCAAAATCCCCAAATTATATATAAGCAACCCCTAAAGCCCCCTCTTGGGTTGCACAGACCACCTTCGCCCCTTTCGGAAACACATTAAATGGCCTGGCCGGGCCCGTGTGCGAAATAAGCATCAGTCGGAAAGCGCACGTTAAATCTCCAAAGTAAGTAAGTAAGTAAGTAAGAAGAACAAGTGTTTGCATGGAATTTGATCAAAGATGGACACAACACTCTAATCATTGGCCAGGTTGGTTCTTATCAATGAAATTACGGAGAGATTGGGGAGAAATAGAAAACTGGTGTCTGTTACTGCTAGCATTGGTATGGCTTCTAAACAGCTTGAGGGGAGAACTCTTCATGATTAGGCTGGTCTGAGTGATGGAAGACACAAGATCCTGACTTATATAAGATACTTCTTAGTGATGAAAAGAAGAATGTCTACAGGAGGAGTAAGGAGACTGATGTGCTGATCATTGATGAGATAAGCATGATCAGTAGAAACATTGTTGAACAGGTAAATATGACATGTATTATATGTATATACTCCAAACTTAACCATCTTCACAGTTCTATCACAAATCATAATATTAATAAAGTTTAAAACTAGACATGTAATCCTCAACATACCATAACAAGGGTATTTTTTTAACATTTTTTAACTGGACAGGTAATCCTAAACATACCATAACAAGGGTATTTTTTTAACATGTTAATATGTAGGAATTATTCTCATGAATATGGCAAGTCACAATATTAATATACTTATTATAGTAGCTAAGACAATGTTTTTTTCGAGTGTGTCATTACACTTTAAATACTGTTACTTATTTTTACTTATCTCCTCAAGACCCATGCCCAAAGAGTTATATTCTTTTGGAATATTTAATACATGCCTATTCCCATGGTTCCTATTATTTTCTTATTTATGCTCCATGTACACAATGTATACTGTTTAATTTCAGCTTGAATTCATATGCAGGAGTTTTAGAGACCCAAGTTTGAATTTTGGAGGATCGCAGGTTGTGTGTGTTTGGGATTTCTTTCAATTTCCCCCACTATGCAAATGACTTGTACCAGGATGTACATGCCCATCAGTAGGAAATCTCACTTGTAAATATATCATGTTCCCATTACAGGATATTCCAGTCTGCCTTCCAACAGTTTTAGAGTCTTTAGTTTGCTGCAGTACAAATAGTCTTTTGGAATGTTATCAGATATTGCAGCAAATTCAATGTTTTGTGTCTGTTCAGGTCTCCCCTTGATGCCACGGTAAACCCTGATGTTTTTTTGTCCAATCACCAGGTTGTGGTGATATTTGGAAAAGCATTTCTTATATATTTTCTGACAAACGCTTTTGATCTGTGACCAAAGTTGTAACAAAATTTCTGGAAAATATCTTCAACTGGTATAGTACTTTTGCTATCTTCAACATACTTTTCATGTAACCTGTAAGAATGTTTCAAGAACTTTACATAACTGAAAATTGAATTATTGTAACACAATTGAGCTGCCCTTGGTAAAAATTCAGAATTTCATATTGTTATTATGATGGCACATCATGAGCTTTGGGTGTGTTTGTGATATTCATATTATCATCTAATGTTGTAATTTACTTATTATTCTCAAATAGATTTATTTCTTTCGCATTAATGATAAATAGTAACTTGAAATGTTCACTTTATTCATTTTCAATCAGCATGACCAGCATTCATAATGTGATCAGGCACAGGCAATATACATGAAAATGTGCCTATTATATTAGTAAAGTGATGTATTGTATAAAATTCACTAGCTAATAATAGATTAGCTTTAGATGACAAGTTTATTATAAAATGAAAAACATATTCATAATAAATATTTACCAATTGAAGAAATTATCTGATGTCGTTTTTTAGATGCTGCTGTCACTCCAGATAACTGTCTTCAAATTTCGCGCTAATTTCTTTAATATGAGAGCGCTGCGTATTTTCAGCCAATCAGGTGGCTCGCTCGATTCTGCCCGCGTTTGACATCTACTTCCGCTCGGGGTTGGTAACATTTTCCAAGCTAGCGCAATAAACTGTCGATATTTCGGTAAGTAAGGGACATTAATCGAATGTCGATGACTTGTACATGTGTAGAAATGTATTTTCGATCAATCTACGGCCGGAAATGCGCTTGTCAATGAGCGTATAATAACAAAATCGGGCAACAATGCAGTTTACCGGGCGCAGCCCGAGCTCTACCATCCGCTCAATTACCGCGCTATAGTGCCACCGCTGTCTCGTTATACCATTACCGTGCCTCACGCTCTGGTTACTCTCGCTTCACGATCCAACACCCGTTTTCGGTCTTAGGGAAACTTACGTATCTTTACAATCAAACACCCGTTCTCGGTCTTAGGGAAACTTACACATCTTTACGATCAAACACCCGTTTTTCGGTCTTAGGGAAACTTACACGTCTTTACGATCCAACACCCGTTTTCGGTCTTAGGGAAACTTACACGTCTTTACGATCCAAAACCCCTTTTCGGTCATTAGGGTCAGCTGGCTTTGGGCAAGGGTTAGCCATAAATTCTTACCTTTTCAAGCGTTAATCCAGTTAATCCCATTGGTCGGTCATGTTGACATAAACAATTGCGGGTGTGGTTTCAAGAAAAGATGAATGGGACAGCGGGCAGTGTTGTCACACGCATGCGTTGAATGACCCTGGCTTTGTTGTCAATTAATTGTTTGACAGTTGTTAGATATGGGGTTATGTTTTATCTCTGAATGTTTGGGATGAAATATTTTAATAAGGACTCTCAACTGGGATCTTTTCAATTGAATTCAATGTACAGCATGTACAGTATGGACATTTCTGTAATGTGAATGCTACTTATGTTTGCAGAATATCTGGATGAATGAATGAGTCAGTCATCTGCACAGCATCAATGGAAAAAGAGAAGCAATGAGGAACAAGAGAAGAGTAGCAGTGAGTGGTAAATATTTGAAATTATTCTGTTTGGTTCATCATGTTCATGTAGCTATTCTGCAAATATTTCTTCAGTTTGCTTGTTCTTTATCACCTGTTGGCATGGATGGCCTAATTATCAAAGGCACCACAACTTGCTGTGCATAGTTGCATCTCTTGGGCTTGACAGAAACCGATGGTCGTGGGTTTGAATCGAGGGTAGCATCATACACTTGCTTGTTGGTTTCATCAAAGTGATAAACATGTAAGACCTGCATCACTTCAGGTCCTCCCACATCAAGCTTACATGTCGTGATATAACTGGAATACTGTTCAAAGAGGTGTTAAACCAAATTCACTCATTTAACACCACATCCAGCAATAGTTCGGCTAAATGACAAGGATTATAAATAATCAAATCTCAACTAGACAAACCAGTGATTAATGTTATGAGCTCGATCCAGACACACCGATGATGACTGTTATGGACAACATCCCACGTTATTGGGTACGATTACGAGCAATCAATGAGGCCACTTGCTACCTCATCTATTACTTTGGCTTGTATGGCAAGCATAGGTTGCTAGGAACATTTTTAAGAGATGTCAGTTAATGATTGTTTCAACTCATCAGAACAATATATATCTCAAATGTTTGGTATATAACAAGATGATAAATTAAGTGAATTTGCTGCCTTTTATCTGTAAGTACATGTTGCAACAATTCTTTTCTATTGCTCCAATCTTTATACATAATTCTGCAGAAACTGAAGTCCAGCTTGAGATACACGGATGACAGATTGACAGTCTGGAAGGATCCTTCCAGATTTCCGAAATGATTGGCAGACAGCGATGAGAAGAGTCCTGTTATTTCAATGGGGGCCTACCGAGAAGTTATATGCCTATTGACACTGGGACGCACTCTCAAAGGCTGGTCAGGCTAATGTGAGAAGACCAACCAATGCCAAGTCGGAGTGGGACTCTTCAAGGACTTTGAAGAAATTATTGTTTTTGGCCATGTGGTAATCACTTGAAAGGAATGATATTTGCTACTACTTGTCTATAAATGTGGACCCAAACACCAAATAGAATGTTCACAATTCTACTAACACAATGCAACAGGGATAGAGCCCATCTGCCCTCCCCTCATCCTGGTTCCTGTTTTTCCATGGCAATATAGAAGGAAAAGGATGTTTGAGGGCAAGTAACTCTGAACTGTTGAGCATGGTCTGCTGGTGCTTTCAAGCGAACAGTTATCCCACTCTGTTATGAGTATTGAAGAAAAGGAGGAAATTGCATACTGCATCAGGAACCATCATGTGAACACTGTTCAATGTGTGATATAGGCATAAATAAAAGAAATTGATAATTTGTTTGTTGTTTATGTTTCACTAGCCAGCTACGTAAATGGGGATTTTCCAATATTTTGCCTCAGTTTGATAGCCACAGTTATCGTATGAAACCATGCATTGCTTGGACATCTTTGGAATAACACATTGATCTGCTATGTCAAAGGTCAATGTCATAGCCAGACAAAAAGTTTAATGGCCAAACTCTTCCTTAGGGCAGGGATAGAAGTTGACAAAAGGTCATACACTTACTTTTTCTCTAATGTGCCTTTTCCTGCAGAAGTCTAAATAACTCTTATACATATAGTTGTCTATCATTGTCATATGTTTGTCAATATTACACTGAATGAAGCACTTTACAATTGTTTTTGAAATAGTCGCAACTGATTTTGAAGGTCAAATTAGCTTTCACTGTCTTTCAGTAAAAATGTTCACAGTAACCGAGGAACAGCTCTCTGTAGTGTGATGAAATCTGGTTCATGTCACCCTCAGAGTGAGGCATATTGTGTTTCAAACTTAAATGAAGCTGGTATGCTCCTAACAAGTACTTGTACCTTTACAAATAATCATATTATCATCTCACTAGGACCAAAGGCCCAAGTGAGCACACAGTGGATGAGTTTATACTTTCACTCAGAACAATCTGGAAGTCTGAACATGAAATTTAAGGATATCATCATACATGTATTAGAACTGATGTTTGTTCATTAAACAGCTTAACATCTTAAAAGAATTATAGATGAAATTGAAAAAAGTGTCTTCTCCAAAAGTACATGCCCATAGATCTCAACTTTAAGGGGATATTTACAACTAAAATGACACAGAATATTACTACAGCTATCTGATATGCTAAGGCTAACATTATTTACCAGAAATAAGAAAAATTGCATCCGGATACCTGCCGGATACCTTCCGGATACCTTCAGAAATGTTAAATTTTCTTGGTTAGTTTCCAATATATATTTAGGTGTTTCACACTTAATTGAACAAAATGCACCCACCAAATTGTGACATTATTTTGGAAACTCAGAATGAGGTATCCGGTGCCAGATCCTTGGTAGATGGTGCCGGATCCTTGGACACCCAGATTGAGGTATCCGGTGCTGGATACCCGGATTCCAGGTGGCATACTTTCAGGTGAGGTGTCCATGCCGGATACCACGGATCTGGTATCCGGAAAGGTATCTGCCACCGGATACCTGGACGCGTTTTGGGTAAGTGTCCGGTGGTATCCGGCAGGTATCATGATACCGGAAACTGCATTTTTTTTGCTGTGGGGTCAGTGCAACAATTACCTGTAATTAGACACAGGTACAAATACCTGTGTACTACATACATAAGATGAAGCTGTCTGAGACCCCTGACACTAACTGAAATTAGACGAAATCCCCGAGATTGTTCAAGCAATGGGATGTTGAAGGGAAATATGTGGAAGATCTAAGAAGCTCCCTACTGCAGTAATCAGGTGGGATCCTATCAGAGGGTGTTACACTGCTTTATACATTAATGATGCAGCTGCTGCATGCTCGCTAATTACATTCACTCTCAGCCATCACCCCATTACCATAATTGTGAAGTGCTGAGTTTCTGATCATACATCTGAACTAAATATGTCAGTGCTCGATTATTATGAACTGTTCTCCAGTTCACATATGACGTCATTGTCTTGGAATTGGGTGTTGTGAATGATGCCTAGCTTAGCTATTAAGTTAAACCTTTTTTCAGGTGCCTTTCAGTTTGGCACAACATTGTCCATAAATATATATAATGTTTGTTTGTTTATTTGTTTGTTGTTTCACTCTGCCTAAGTCCAGTTTGATGATGGCGGTCTGTAAATAAAAGTCTGGACCAGACTTTCCAGTGAGTGACTTAATGAGCATCGATCCATGCAATTTGGATCGATGACATGCATCAACCAAGTCAGCGAGCCTGACCACCCAATCCTGTTAGTCACATCTTACAACAAGCATAGTTGCCTTTTACAGGAAGCATGGGTTGCTGAAGACCTGCTGTACCAGGTCAGGCTGAATCCTTGATATGAAGGGACTGGTTCACCGGCAGTGATTGATCCTCTATAACGTGTCCAGAATGGACTGTTGAGAAAACTAATGAATGTTTATTTTTAATGTTTAATCATTAAACTATTCAAAATCGATATGTAAAATCATTGTACAACAGTACTAGCCAGCCAATCTATCTAGATAATTTCAGATCTGAGTAGCCAGATTTACTTTACACTAACAGACAAAAGGAGAAATGTGGTAGCAGAGGAATAAAACACTGTTCGATCTTCATCAAGGTTACAACGTCAATAGCGAATACCTCACAACTTTGCAAAGTGGAAAGGGCTCATAATAAGCATGACAAACATGATAGTACACAGAAATCAGCCATTTAACATCTAGCTACTGACCATTTTTACTGAAAATTCCTGTTTTGGACAATCATATTTGACAACTGGATAACTATTTTGTAGCATACTAGGTAGAAAGTTCAGTTACCAGTAGCCCGTCAAGGTTCCTTGATGCTATTTTCACTTGCCCAATAGAAAATGAAGCAGCCACAGGCTTCCGAGCCGGTGTATATTTTGAAAACTGTTTCATCGAAGTACAAGTCTCTGGGCAGGCCTAGATAAACCCCTGCACATTGAAGCTACAATTAAAGTTGTGCTCTGTCATTATAATGTAAAGGAGGAGGAGACACTTGAAGCTCCAACATTACTCTATTAAATGTGCCCTGGAGTTTTATTACTTTGTCCATCTGACTTAGATTTTAATCAGTGTCTAGACCAACTAAAAGACTGAAGCCAGTCATGTTTGTAACAGTCTGTACTTTAAGCCTTAATCAGGGATGAAAATGTTGAACATTTCAATCATGAGAAAATATGTAATTTCTAAAAAAAATAAATTATTAATTACTGATTAATATTGATTATTAAAATTTTGGAACAAAATTATTTAAACCCTAATGATTGATGCTGAAGTCCAATCACTATCATGGTTGTATGCAGGTGATATTGAATACATGGACATTTCCAAGAAAAAAGTTAGATTAATCATGTCTGGTGATAACCAGATACAATATAGCCTTCTAAGGTATGATATGTAAGTAGTAGTAAAATCAGAAGAGTTGCCAAAATCAAAATAGTATGAATTTGAATTCTGACATTTTTGCATATATTTGTTAAATTTGAGTGCAGGCTATGATTGACCTGATCATGTCTATTGGTGATGTCTGTTTCAAATGGCAAGACTCATCTATGAACTCGACTGCCGGTGTCCCGGTATAAACTCCCCCCCGTACAAATTCTCCCCCTGGAGATTTTATACCGGTACAGATTCTCCCCCGGCGAATCTGTTCTGAAATAAAATCTCCCCCGGGCGGATATATTTCGCGCCCCCCTCAGTATAAAGTCTCCCCCCTGATTATTCGGTTTGTTCCAATGTCTTTAAGTACTATATTCTTTAAATAGTTATCTTTAATGAAAGGAGGGTTACTTTAAAAAATAGATTATGAAATATGGTCATAATGAATTGATATTTCAGAATATTTTATTTGGTAACTGTACCTTCCATCCTAAAATAATTATAAGACATAATCATACCAAACAAAGGATGGGAGACATGAGTCTCTACAGAACTTGTTGTTTCTAATACAGTTGTTGTTGTCTGTATACATTTTTTTAATATACCAGTTTGAGTCTACATGTGAACACAATCGATGGTTGAAATGTTAGTCTAAGAACAAAACATGAACTAATTCTAAAGAACTCTGATGTATAAAGTTACCTTCATCTTTGATTGACTGATGTATTTTCAATCTTTATTCAGCACTGAAGAGGCCACAGGCCTATAGTACGAAGCATTAAGTTTATGAATAAACTGTTATAAAGTATTCATACAGTATCAGGGGTCATTTCAACTTGCAAAATGATTGACATAGTCCTTTATAGAGCGAGGATTGGGCTGTTTTCTCACCCGATTGACTGACATACAACATTCACATGGTTTAGAATGGTACAATGAATGGTAAAGCATGCAAATTACTGAATTTACTCTATTACGCGATATTTCATAAGAAAATATCATATCTCCGTTAAAACATAAAACCAATATTTATGAGTCTACATATTGATATAAGTCTTTATCACTGTATCCAATTCCAACATTTTAGATATAAACTTTCGGACAGTTCAGTTCAAAATTCTTCAACCTTTAATACATCACAGGGATTTGTAGCTAGACGACGGGAATCTACAGTCTTGACTGTGTGTGTGTTTTTTTATGAGAATGTTTCTCATCGACCTAAGCGTGTAGGGGGGTGATGTCCTGGGCAGGAAATGACAGTGTTTTGACTACTCGTCTTTCATTAATTAACGTTATAGGCATCCCTAATTAACATTTACTAATTCATGTTAAACCAACACAGGATGTTTTCTGGAAGTGGACAATCGCGAATGTAATAGGGCTGACACGACATGTGTTAATAACTGTCCTAGAACTTCTTAAGTTACTAAACATTCTTTATATCTAACGACTAATATTATATCCACCTATATACCACTTTATTGTCTCATATTGCGGTAGTAAAGAAAACACAGTGCTCAAAGTGAAGCCCTTTTCACTCCACATTCTCAACATCGTCTCTATCAGAAGTGTTTGGCAACTATTGAACTGCATGGCAAGTATTTATAAAACGACCGGGGGAGGAAATATTCTGGGGGGAGATTTTATTTCGAGAGGGGCGGAACTGTACCGGTATAAATGACACCGGCCGCATGGAACTCTGGGTTGGAGTGTAGTTGTCGCAGCGCGCATTGATCCGGGAACCAGACCGGAAGTGACAGTTTGGACCGTCGCTTTTATCATTTCAAAAGGAGAGTTATTTCCCTTTGGAACAAAAAGATTGCCCAATAGTCAGTGTTGATAAGTCAATAATGATCGGTTAATCATCCCACGAACAGTGATGATGGCGTTGAAATATGAGCACATACAGTCGTGCTGTGACTCGTTTGATTGAATTTGTTGTTATTTATTGTCAAAAAAGAAAGACGATATTTGCAATTGCAATAAGCTCCCAATTTATGCATCACACAATATGTTATTGCAAATTTCCATTTCATCTACCCTGAGCCTTTTTCCAATATTAAATGTTCAGCTCTTACAAGGAACGTCACAGAAAGTAGTATAGGTAATGGTGATTCTGCCGCAACCCCACTGGAGCCAGATTTATATACCTATACTGCTACTACAGGGGGAATTTTTTATGTGTAAACGCTGATGCGATTCAACGATCGTCATGAGATTAAGTTAAATTGACTCTAGCTCACCACTACCTTGAGTCAATCAATGATACCATAGAGGGAATTTTTAGCACAAAAACGATGATGAGACTAAACTAAATTGTAATGAAAATATTCTCTATTATTTTTACTCATACGCATACCATAATGTTTTAACAAAGTGATATTCAACATTTTTACTAAGTTCTTCGTTCATTTTACTAGGAGACCAGACTATATACTCTTCTTGGTAATTGGAAAGAAACAATTGATGACCGTATTTGGTTGGTCTGACATCATTGATATAATATATACCTTTTGGTAATTCTCTCCATTTGATAATTTTGTCCCTGAGCATAAATGCTTCGATAGCTTTTTCGAGTTCTTCCTTTGTTGGTTTGTAATTCTCCATTATTATATATTTATGTAAGCATTCGTTTAAATGAATGTATGATTTGTTATGCGGTGCGATCCAATGATAGGAAACAATCTATTTTTAATCTCCAACCAGTTCTTTGGTTTTGGCACGGAATAATTGACGCGCTTGTGTCCCCTGTTCTATGTACTTTTTTTCTCGTCTTCGCTAATACCACTGATCTTACGATATTAAGATCGAAACTCCTGCTTTATTGTGTTGTATTTGGTGAGTTCTGACAACACTGAACGAAAATCCTCCTCGGATATCTTACAATCACCCAGTGCTGTTGAAATATGATCCTCAATGCTGTTCAACTTTGCTTCGGCGAGTATCGGGGGCACGGGTGGCCCAGTCGTCTAAGGCAGAGTTGCGTCCCTTGGGCACGCCAGAAACCTATGATTGTGGGTTCGAATCCCGCTTCGCCCCGATTATGTTTCTAGGTTTGTCAGCACCATACCCGTGCTCTAGGGTTTCACCGAAGTGCTAAACGTCTGAGACCTGCATCACTTCGGACTTTCCTCCCACATTAAGCTGACACGCCGTGATGTAACTGGAATACTGTTAAAAGCGGCGGTAAATCCAACTCACTCACTCATTCGGCGAGTATCCGAATATTATCATGTTTTAATGCTTTCTTTGGCAACTTACGAGAAATAAATGTTATCGCTATTCCTGCCAGTCCAGAGACTCCGGCGGCTATTTCCATGTCAAGTACGATAGGCGTGGCGATTATAGTTGATAGTAAACCAACACCGGCTACACCGAGTCCCATGCCAGCCTTTACAAGCATACGTTATCAATGTACCTCGAGTACAAGCAAGTAATATCCATGTACTGGTACAGCAGAGCATTATTATGAATATGAAATCACAATAGCACATTTTCTTTTAAAAACAGACAAATTGTGCGTTGATAATGCTTTAATCTCTACATTAACAATCCCGGAAGAAAACTAACCCCTTTATTGCACCACTGTGCCCAAGCTTGTTCTTAATGCCAACAGTTCAAACTCGAGACCTAGCAACATATCCGATTACACTTGGCCCAGGCTGACCCTAGCGGGATTCCGTCAGTTCTCAATGCAATACTCACGCGGTAGTCTGTCTCCTAGGCCTGGTCCTGCGCCATGACTGTGGAATTTATATTTTTTAGGTATTCTGTTTTACTAAATTCCTAGGCAAGTCTAGATCATACTAACCAAGTCTAGTTTAGTTGATTCCATAACAGCAGAAGGAGAAAGGTTCTTCCGAATTAAAAAAATATATTTTAAAGAAATGTTTTCATTGACTATGTGTTACTCTATCTGTCCCCAGATCCTAGAGAATATATTTGAAACGGACTCCAAGTAAAGAATGATTTGACAAGTCTAGATTGCCTAAGTTCTGGTCCTGAAATCAAGCATCGATCCGGGATCCATTTGTATTCTATTGAGTAGATTTATAATTTTAACTACGTGAAATTGTATTTCTGGGATGTTGGTTGATTTTAGATGTGGGTATTTATAGATAACAAAAAAATATGAAATATATATTATTTATGATGTAGCTAAGGTATGTACACGTGTAAAAACTGTAGTTTGTAGTCAACCAAAGAAGATAATCAACACTTTAGATTGTATATTGTTTTGAAATGTCTCGCCTCATGAACACGTTCCTTATTTCAATATTGTATTCAATTCCACCCATGACTGTACACAACATTTATATATTTACATGTATACGACGGCTACATGGGCAAGTATAACGGTAAACACAAACGTGTGTTTGTTTAACATTTTTGTGTGTTAAAACACTGTTATATTAAAGGGAAATATAACCATTTAGTCTGTTCGGGTATCCAATTCTAGCTATTATTTCCCGAATAAAATATTATCTACTTCAGGCATACACATATTGATTTGTGTCATGTGACACCAGATGTTGTTATCAACCAATACTCATTACGTAAACAACCATAGAAATGTGAAACATCAATGCTAGAGAGTAACCAAGTTCGATTTTCCAACGAAAAAATTCCTTTTGGCGTGAACGTTGACAATAGCGGTACAAATATATTAATGGATCACTGAAAATCTGTTGCCTCCGATGAATAGATGAAGTTATGCCGAAACAGTAAGCTCTTAGAAGTCTTGTTTGCCAGCTGGGACCATGTCAGTATATCAGGTATGAAATGCAGTCAATAAGTCAATAATGATCGGTTAATCATTCCACGAACAGTGATGATGGCGTTGAAATATGAGCACATACAGTCGTGCTTTGACTCGTTTGATTGAATTTGTTGTTATTTATTGTCAAAAAAGAAAGACGATATTTGCAATTGCAATAAGCTCCCAATTTATGCATCACACAATATGTTATTGCAAATTTCCATTTCATCTACCCTGAGCCTTTTTCCAATATTAAATGTTCAGCTCTTACAAGGAACGTCACAGAAAGTAGTATAGGTAATGGTGATTCTGCCGCAACCCCACTGGAGCCAGATTTATATACCTATACTGCTGCTACAGGGGGAATTTTTTATGTGTAAACGCTGATGCGATTCAACGATCGTCATGAGATTAAGTTAAATTGACTCTAGCTCACCACTACCTTGAGTCAATCAATGATACCATAGAGGGAATTTTTAGCACAAAAACGATGATGAGACTAAACTAAATTGTAATGAAAATATTCTCTATTATTTTTACTCATACGCATACCATAATTTTTTAACAAAGTGATATTCAACATTTTTACTAAGTTCTTCGTTCATTTTACTAGGAGACCAGACTATATACTCTTCTTGGTAATTGGAAAGAAACAATTGATGACCGTATTTGGTTGGTCTGACATCATTGATATAATATATACCTTTTGGTAATTCTCTCCATTTGATAATTTTGTCCCTGAGCATAAATGCTTCGATAGCTTTTTCGAGTTCTTCCTTTGTTGGTTTGTAATTCTCCATTATTATATATTTATGTAAGCATTCGTTTAAATGAATGTATGATTTGTTATGCGGTGCGATCCAATGATAGGAAACAATCTATTTTTAATCTCCAACCAGTTCTTTGGTTTTGTTCTATGTACTTTTTTTCTCGTCTTCGCTAATACCACTGATCTTACGATATTAAGATCGAATCTCCTGCTTTATTGTGTTGTATTTGGTGAGTTCTGACAACACTGAACGAAAATCCTCCTCGGATATCTTACAATCAGCCAGTGCTGTTGAAATATGATGCTCAATGCTGTTCAACTTTGCTTCGGCGAGTATCGGGGGCACGGGTGGCCCAGTCGTCTAAGGCAGAGTTGCGTCCCTTGGGCACGCCAGAAACCTATGATTGTGGGTTCGAATCCCGCTTCGCCCCGATTATGTTTCTAGGTTTGTCAGCACCATACCCGTGCTCGTGGGTTTCACCGAAGTGCTAAACGTCTGAGACCTGCATCACTTCGGGCTTTCCTCCCACATTAAGCTGACACGCCGTGATGTAACTGGAATACTGTTAAAAGCGGCGTTAAACCCAACTCACTCACTCATTCGGGGGCGAATATATTTCGTGACACCGGAACTACTGATGTAACTGATTTCAGAGATCTTATTAATCCTCGCAAACATTCGGATTAAATCTACTTTAAAATCTACTAAGACTGCGTACGTTTACATGTATTATTTTTATAAGCAAAGTAACCCAAAATATAGATAATGTGTATCATCTTCCCGAAATGATTAGCATGTAGAATAGATTCAAAAACACCTGTATTGAACAACATCAACCGGCATCGTCAAAGCAAAGTGTACATGTAATTGTTACAATGGGGCTGGCGGTGAATATTAATGAAGAACATCTTGTTAAAAAGACACACCGAAACTGATTTGCATAACTGATGACCCCAACATATTTCAAAATATCAAAATAGTAAAAATTATACAGTTTAACCTCACACTGAAGAGAAAACAAGAACGACACAGAAAAGTAAAATAGTACGTCATATAGAACTGAGATAAAGTAATCTGAGAAGGGATTCATACGTTATATACAACTTAAAAATATATTATTATGAAAAACGAAAGGAAAGGTGGGACACCCCCCACCCCCCACCCCACACCCCACACAAGTAACTAAATGTATAATTCAGAAAAAATAAAGGAGATTAAAAAAAAATGAATAAAAAAACACATAAACAAATTAACATTAAAACTATTGGCAACTGCATGGCAAGTATTTATAAAACGACCGGGGGAGGAAATATTCTGGGGGGAGATTTTATTTCGTAGGGTGGGGGAGAGTTTATTTCGAGAGGGGCGGAACTGTACCGGTATAAATTCGCCGAGGGGAGATTTTATTCTGGGGGCGAATATATTTCGTGACACCGGCAAAAGAAAGCCTACACAAAAATTACAAGCATTTTGAAAACATTATTAGGCTGAAAACAAACCTCAAAACACTGCAAAGAGAAGGTACGAAACACATCTATGACACGCATATCAAATACATTACCATCAAATGACCATTTCTAGTTTGTTTCATTTTTAGCCACCATAAAACATGGGTGTATTCTTTCTTTTGTCTGTCAGTTTATTTCCTGATCAACCTTCAAAAGTCTGCATCATGTCTATTGCTAATGACTTGTTTCCAATAGAGACTCATCTATGAACTACACTATGTCAACATTGTGCACCTTGCTCTGTTTTCTCCTGCAAAGTAGGTCAGGAATTAACAATGTATGCCGGCAAGATCTCCCTGCTGCAGACATTAATCAAGGGATGTCTTCTTTCTCATCTATAATGAAACAAGCAGGGATTCAAATTGCTTGCCTTCTGCTGGTTCTGATTAATTCCCTGCGTCCGTTACTGTGCATTTTTTAAAGAAATACTCCTAGCTCTGTTTTTATTTGTAGGACTTGAGCAATGCTAACTCTTTTTAGTGATTTTTTTTCAAAATAGCTAATAAGAATCATGATAAATGTAAGTATGAAAAAGTGCTTTGTCATTGTTGAATGGCTTAATATGGATGTTGACTTTGAGGTTTAGTTGCTCTGTTATTGGCTGTGGTTTTCATTTATTATTGACATGAATACCATTTTTTAGATTACAGTTGACAAACTTTAAAACATCATGTCAGCAATGGTTTTAAGGCCATTTTAAGTAAACTTTTTGTTTCTCAGAATATGTTTTAAAGATGTGTAGACATAGTAGAAAGGTTCTTATTTTATCATTTTTTTTAAATGAACTATTTACTGTAAGATTATTTTATACCAGTAACTTACAAATTGTAAGTCACTGAAATAATACTGTGATATAGAGATTGCTTGTTATTGATCTCCATTTGTAGCCAAGAATACGATGATACAAGATTATAGTTTGACCAGTCAAACAGAATGTGCAGAAACAAGTATCTGAAGTCATGTAACATTCAGGCCAAGAAGTAAGAGTATCTGTCAGCAGCAGTTAGAATACCTGAACAAGTGCTAGATTCACATGATACAGACTTGCCTTGGTCAAGGGACATCATGCCATGTTCATTAGGGCTGGTACGGGTAACTCGGGTACTCGGGTCGGGTGGGTCCTGAGTAGGACTCGGGTACCCACAGGACTACCTGGACCCGTGATTAGTCACGTGATATATTGTTTAATGACAAAAATTATCTAAAACTCTATGGTTACAATACAAGGCGATAATGTTCCTATTTCTTCCTGACAGTGCACCCATTCCTTCTGACTTTTATTTGTTTGAATAAAGATAAAACTCCATGCAGTAAACGTCAGTGTATGCATAACCAGATCGTTTTACACATGTATCTTAATACATTTTGCCAGGGATACGGTCAAACTTTTCCAAATCGGACAGTTTGTACCTATCTCTAAATATCTACAACGGGTACCCGGGTAGGGTCGGGTAATAGGGTGATGGGTACCCGGGTAGTAAATGTCATCCCAACCCTATTCTCCATCATCGCAAGTGATGTAAATATAACCCCTGCAACCATTGCACCATGAATCAAGCTGAACTTGACCATGTTGACTTGTTTCATAATATCCTGTATCTTTTGGAAATCAGGCTTGGATATTACTGCTACAATTTATAAATATGAAACGTCAATGCCCGAGAATTGATTATCTGACGAAACAGATACCATTGGGCATAAGAAGCAAAGTAATCAAAAGTATGTGAACCGGTGATGACACTTGGTGTTTGTGAAAAGAATAAGCAAGTCCTGCTTACCGGTTGTACCTGCCCTCACACAAGATGTATCATAAAAAAGGAACTGTTTGTTTGTTGTCTAATGCTGAACCCTGCAATGTATTCCTGCCACATTGAATCTGAATTGCAGGGGAAGATACCTTGAGTTACATACTAATCCAGGGCCCACTTGCACAAAGCGATCTTAGCGCTATGTCTATTGTAAGCCTATGTTAAGGTATGGCTGTTACAATCATCTTAGCGCTAAGATTACTTTGTGCAAGTGGACCCAGAACACGTTTCTGGCCCTTTACTGATGTAGAGTAACTAGATTTGGGAGACAAGAAGTCCCACATGCTTGTGTCATGGCTATACTTGAATACCCTGAATTATAGCCCATGTTTATATTCTCAAGGTTTTCCTTGGGAATCAACACCTTGAAAATGGTGAAATGTTAAAATGTATATACAGACTAAGGTGAAAATGAGTGAAAGATTTCCAGTGTTTCACTGACATCACAGCATGCCAGCCACGGTAGGAAAGACTGAGGTGATGCAGGTCTTGGGTATCATCACTCTCACCTGGTATCATCACTCTTTGATAGTGATGAATGAACACCTGCTGGTGATATAATCAACACTATACAATGGACTCTGCTTTTAGTAGAGATATATGAAAAAGGGTTTTGTAGCTTTTAATTCAGTGATTCCGACAAGTGAGTGACTTCAGTTTAACATCATTTGAATCGTATTTCAGTCATATCACAGAGCGTGGCCTTAATATTGAAGGAAATTCGAGGTGTGTTGAAAATATTTGCCACTTCTGTGAAACCAAACAATATATGGTTCCAACAAACCAAGACTATTCAACAGTCAAACCAAGGACTCCGCTTGTTGACAGTTTGGTTTTCTTCTAAAATGTTTCCATATATCAGTTTCAAAACAGCAGCATGTTTTTGTTGTGACCTATCGGACTGTGCAATGCAGTGTTTTGTATGATTTTGAAAAGCTGTCAGATATGATGTACACCATAAAACACATCTGTTGATTTACACAGTGTCATGTTTTATGGTATGAAACTGCATATGCCTGCATTAGTGCCGTCCAGATTCTAAAGCAGTCTAACAAATGGTTGAAATATATTAACATAGTCAAACATTGTTCCAGGAATCTTTCTAAACTAAAAAAAACATCTTAAAGAAAGTATTTCACAACTTTGAAGAAACTATTTCACGACATGAAAGGACATATTTCACAACCATAAAAAATCTTTTAAACGACGATATCGAGATGTTCTGAGTGAGTGAGTGATTTGTGTTTAATGCCTCTTTGAACTGTTATATCATGGTGTGTCAGGAAATGGTGTGATGTGGGAGGAAAGCCTGAAAAGATGTACGTCTTAGATATTTACCACTTTGTTGAAACCTACAAGCACAAGTATGATGCTGACAAACATAGAAACATAACCCACAATCACAGGGTTCTGGCGTGCCCAAGGAACACAACTCTGCACAGCAACCTGAGGCGCCTAAGACAACTTGGTCACCCATGACCCTGTAATGTTCTGAAAAATTGATAGAAGAATACTTTTATATAACAGAAGTACACCTGTCTCTATCATTTAATTCTATAGAAATGGCATTTGCAAGTATCTTTTTTACAATTTGAGGCCTCATGAAATAGATATATATTCCGTATATTTAATTTTTAGCCACCTTCAAACATGAGTGTACATTTTCTTTTTCACAGCAGTTTGCATATGTTACTTTTTTGTGTAAAATAAGGTGTAGATTCTATGTAGAGTATGAAAACAATGTTTACTCGATGAATACTTTTTGATAAGGACCTTAAATTTAGTGACATGGGTGTTTCTTAAACCTTGAGGGCCGTTGGGCAAAACATTGTTGTTTATATATTTACCCCATAAGAGACTTGTTGGTCAATGAAATATATAAAAGTATTTGGGGGCAACATGTCAATCGGTCGCATTCCTTTCCACATTTACTTACTGTATTCAACATAATAAGCGCCCAGGGTCTCTCAAAATTAGTAATAGGGTGCTCTTATTAGCATAATATGTTGGTGAAAAAAAGAAAAGATAGAGTTGAAAGATACATTTTGTGGTTTATGCTGACAGCCTGAAATGTTTATTTACAACAGATATATTATTCCAGGATTTAATTGCCCACAATTAAGGGTGCATATAACACACGAGTGTGTATTATACGCGAATAAAAAAATCTTGTGTACATTGATCAATCGGAAGGAGTGCTAATTGGGATTGTTCACTAGCCAATATATCAGCAAATATCGCCGTGGGCGCTTATTAGAGCGGGGCGCTTATTACGTCGAATACGGTACGACTCAACAGAAAGTGTCAACTTATCCAGCCTGAGTGATTGTAATGTTTTCCTTACAAATGCTGTGTCATATGATTGCATAAATACGCAGGCGTGAAGTGGACTAAAAGCAACAGGAGTTACTGTGGTTAATTGGACATGCATGATTAACATGTTTATAACACGTTCAATGTTGGTTGATATGATCACTAGCAATTAATCACCAAGGTTCCATTCCACAGAGTGGTCGTAGCACTACGGCACTGTCGTAAGTGTATGTTAAAGTATGGGAGCTACGATTGTCTTTGCACTACGATGAGAGAAAGAAATCTGAGGGAGACAATGAAAATATCTACCGGTAGTTATCTGGGCTTGTGTCATAAGCAGAGTCTAGTTCCCAAGAGTCGAGTGACTTCATGAAAGTCCATATTGTTTTTTCAAGCACTGCCCACATCAGTGTTTCATTATAAGAAAGTTGATGTTCTTTTTTAGAGGATGATGTCTTTCATTCGTCAACTGGTCATATTCATGGCCCTGTTTGTGTTCACGGTGACGGGGCAAGCAACAGTCCGGTTCTTGGATACAAACCTCATTGTGAAGGAGGGTGATCAGTTTGACCTGCGGTTGCAAAGAACTGGATCCATAAGTTCTGAGTTGGTTGTTACTGTTGCAGTAAGTATCCTTTCATTTTTGATCTCATTATCATCATAATGTTAACATCATCATCATCATCATCATCATCATCATCATCATCATCATCATCATCATCACTATTATCAATAACCTTTCGAAAAATGACTTAACATAGAGTTTGGTCATGATGGAATATTAACAAAAATATCTTAAGCTATTTGCTATTGTGTTTGTTAAAAGAATAATGAAATAGCTTGTTCCTGAAATTATGATACCTTAATTATCATGTTGATCATTGCAAAGAGATATATTAGAAACCAGTTGTTTGTAGAGGAAGACATGGAACTTTATGGACCACAGTTGGATTTTATATAGTGCAGATCATACCATACATGCATGTTGATATTTCATACAATCAATTTCCGCATGAAAAAGGAAATTCTTCTTTTTTTTTAAATTGAGTCTGATTCTGACGGAAATGACAAGGACTGACATTTCCCTTACAAGTCCAGAACTTTAAATGTCAAGGACGTTTAAGTGTACATATACGACGCAGTTAAAGCATTTGCAACATTAGAGAAATCACAGTGTCAAGATAATAGCCATATAACACAATCCCTTTATCATGTAAATAGCAAACACAGTTTTATGACAAAAGTGTACCGTCAATAATACATTTGATGCTTCTAACACAATGTTAATTAGACTCTCCTTTGATTGGATGAACTTACCCTAGATGTTTGAAAATAGTGCAAGACCTGAAACTTTCATGCTTGCTTTATGATTTCATAGATATGTTCTATTGCTTGGCAGCAGTAATGGAAGAATAATGTTTGATATTAGTAGGTAATGATATTTCAAACTCGAGCTTAACTGTATCATTAAAATACAACGACAAAAATAGACAAAGTTTCTTTGCCTTATCGATGATTACTGCATCATTTTCGGATAATGATAATGTCTGCAAATGGTACCCCAGAAAGACGGCCATTTTGTACAAAGTACCAACTAATGTATATATTAACCGACAAATCTTGTTGTGATCCTTTTCAAACACTGTAGCTCAGTTCATGTCACGCATACATGTATGTTATGGTACTTTAATGTGCTTTGTACTCTTTGCCATTATGACAAAGCAACAGCAAACTGACCGGAGTAATGGATTGTCTTTGACATTAAATGTACAATACTAAATAATAGTGAAAAATAAAGTCTCATCAATATGATGATTTTTTAAACCCCAAAAGTATAAAAAGAAACATTCTGAAGGGGAGCTCTGCAAATAATATGAATAAATATACCCAGTGTTTGAAAGTAAGCATGCAAGGCCAGGGTTCTGGTCGTATGCTATTGTTGAAAGTTAATGGTTCAGATGATCCCCATATAATATACTATCGGAGCAAACCTCAAGGACAAAACGTTTCCACTTAATTTTGAACACTCTGTATCTATTCTCATTTCTATTTCAATGTAGCAAATTAATTGTTTTATATTCATTACTTGACATTGTAAGCAAACATTATTCTGAAGAATACTGAAGAACTACTCATGGAAACAACCACTTTATTAAGCAAGCTTCCATGTATGTAACTATATATCATTCATAAGTAACATTAGTTTCAGTAAAACAAAACCTAGAAATCATCATCTTTAGATGACTTCAGACTTTAGATTCTACTATACAAGTATGAAGTGTTAGATTTTAGCATACCAGTTTCGTATGATTCATTCTGCCATCAAAACAGTAGGAGAGGAAAGGAAATTGAATAAACATAAATAAACATGATAAAATATGTCTGGCAAAATGAAGTCGTCATCCAGTAAGGTTTATGTGTTCCTGGAGACACCTCAGTTTTAAAACAAGTACCATTGAATACATAATGATACGTGAAATGTTTGCATTTAGTGGTAGGAGTTTTTACTTATGAGTTTAGAACTCTGAGTAATTTTCTTATTCACCTTTCATATTTTAGATTAAGAAACCAGTAAGTTTGTATCTGATATTTGTTAATTCCCTTTAAGCATATTTTATCCTATGAATAGTTCGTTTACCCATTTGTTTGCACCAAACCATCCATAATTCATGAAATCTAGACAGAAATGTTGAAACCAATCCAGTGTCAAAGACAAGCATTATAACTTGCCATTTATCTATATGTATCAGCATTTGTCATCAGAATCAGAAAGAAGATATCAGCAGTGAATATTTTTATCTGATGTCAAAAGTTGTATTTTGTCAAAGTCTTCAAGTCTGTTAATAAACATGGTTTAAGTTGTTTCCCAGAATTACAAGGCACTGTCTTTCAGGCCATGATGATCTGATTACAATGGATTAGTTGGTTTTAAATGGATTTGACAACTGTGCAAATATCATAATTACATTGAATTTTGGTGTTTTTCTCCAAATAAACAAATAATAAAGTCCCTTTCAATGACACGGAATAGCATTTATCATTCAATCAAAAATGTGTCAGCAATAATACATTAGCTCTGTCTGTGAAAGTTGTTTTCTATTAATTGTCATTTAATCTGTCGTATTATTTATCTTTGATGGTTTCAACTATAAACACAACAGATGTTATAGAACAAACAAGTATCATAATCTTCACTCTTGATTTAATGTTCCTGAGTTGGAAGAGCTGTTGTTGGATATACATGATTTCAGTTTACTTAAGAACCTATTTACTTATGAATATTATTTAAAAATCATTTTGAAAAAAATGTTTATGAATAAAGAGAATGTGATAGGCATGTATTACTCAGTTATGAATGAGAAGTGATGTATCTCTGCAGGGTACTAACTATTCCTCATTTGTGTAGATTGAAAGTGATCTCAGCGATGATTTTATCGGAGACACTCAAGTTGCACGGTTCAACCCAACTGGTTCCGACACAGTGGCTGTGACCTTCACAGTAAGAGATGATGATGAGCCAGAGCCTGATGAAGTTAGCATCCTGCAAATCACCATTGTGGGCAGAGCGGCCATTGCTGTCGATCCTTCACAGACGCGGGTCACCATTCTGGCCAATGGTGATGCTTATGGTGTCTTTGGCTTCACTGAGGTAAAACACTTGTTATTCAAATTCCGTGAAAAGATATGATTTTGATTTTGTAAGATTTTGGCCACTTTCTAAATGGTATTGTGTGTTCATAGCTTTCGGCATTGGGAGCCATGCCAATTTCTACTTGTCAGAGGGGAACACAAAGTACATGAACTATGACGGGCTTTCATTTTGTGGAAGCCTCAGTGGCTCAGTGGGTTAGATCGCTGACTTTGTGTGTTGCCAATTAGGTGCCTCACTCTGACAGTTTGGGTTCGAATCCCGGATGGGACCTAACCCAAAAAGTACAAAAATGTGTACTTTACTAAGAAAGTGGTGTCCCAAATATAACATTTTTTACATTTGACCACTTTCTAAATGGCATTGTGTGTTCATAGTTTTCGGCCATTGGAGCCATGCCAATTTCTACATGTCAGAGCGGTAAACAAAGTACGTGATCTAGACTACCAGTTGTCAAACGTCCATTTTGTGGAAGCCTCGTAGGCTGAGTTGGTTAGATCACTGACTTTGTGTGCTGGTGAATAGATGTCTCTGACAGTTTAGGTTTGAATCCCGGATGGGACTCAACCCCAAAAGAATTTGAATCTGTACTTTACTAAGAAAGTGGTATCCCAAATATAAGATTTGTAACATTCTTCAAGAGAGGTGTTTACTTTTGATAACTGCCTCATAACTCATTCATTAACCTTAAGAAGTATTGATAGTCACGCAAGCGCTCGTTCATGCAGATCTTTAAGTAGTGTTTTATAGGTATGGAGCATATTCCTTGTGTAGGATTGTTTTGAGACATACAGTAATACCCTGTTGTTCCAGGTAGTGTTATTCACAATGATTCTGTTTTAGTTAGTAAATTTCCTGATTAACAAGAGATAATGCTGTTATCAAATGTTCCCAATTGTAAATAAAAGGGACAAATCCTTTTCCAAGCCAAAATTGAGTCCATTGTATGATTCCGTTCATTCTATAAGCATGTATTTATGAATCACTATCAAATAGTGATAACACCAGGTGTTTGTGAAAACGTGTAAATATTCTGCCCCGCCTGTGGCATCTGTCACAAACACATGGAAAGGCAAGTCAATAGTTCTCCTGAAAAGAACACGGGAACATTTGCTACAAGCCAAGATAGGCAATTGCATCACACATTTTTGAAACTGATGCATCCTATTTGGAAATGTCCTCCATATGCCTATCACCGTGAATGTTCAGAGATAAAGTTAGAAGTTGGTAAAGAAAGCATATTAGCACTGTTCAGCAACATAATCCTGGAGAGATTATTATATCACCTTTGTTTGCATTCACCAATCTCTCAGGCATCACCTCGTCGGGTGATTGAGAATACGTTCACGGAGGTGATCAACATAAAGATTGGCCGACAGAGAGGATTGTTTGGGAGTATCATGGTCAGATACATGGTGAGTAGGGATACTGACTTATAACACACACTGTAGTACAGGTCAAGGCTATATTACTTGTTTTATGAATTAATTTTATCAAAAACATGTACTTTGTGAAATAAAATGTTCATATTTCAACTCATAATTTCTTTATCGCTTTGGTTTGAATAGAAAATAATACACAGATTAAAGCTTTTGATTAACCAAATATTTCTTGAATCATATTAGAGAAGAAAATCTATAGTTTTAGTCTGTTTTCAGTCGTACAAATGGGTATCTCTCATACCCTCACGTCTAGTCGCACGTTAAAAGGGAGCCAGAAGCTGGAATGTAAACATTAAACTTGTTTCCGGTCCGGTTGCGCACGCACCTCCCTATGACATGTCACAAATCTCTCAGCGCGCCTCTGAGCTGGTCGCTCGAAAAAGGCTTTCGCGGTAGACTGCAAGTTTGTATTCTACTAGTACTTATCGCTTGTCTACAGTTGTTGTTCTAATAAAGTAATAATAAATATGTTTTCCCTGTAGACTCCTGGAATGTAATCCTTGGTAATTCATTGTTTGTGTTCAACACGGGTTTCACTGTTTGACTTGATTATCAAATGGCAACATGTCGGGCATTGATGCCTCGTATCAAAGAAAACTGTCGAAATTAGACCCTCACAAGTATTGTCCTTCCTGCATCATTAAGGACGGGTTTCAACGTGTTCGTTGGATAAACGTTGTAAAGAATGTGAGCACTTGTCTTCTATAAAGTTTAACTTGTATCTTCGTGCGTTGGCGAAGCGGACTGCTGACCAGCGCTACAAGCAGAGAAGGTCATCGGGTGGATCATTGGACTCTGCACCCTCCACATCAGGCCCTGGGGGTGGCTAGTCGACCACACCCATGGCATCAGTTGATAAAGACCCGCCTCACAACTTCTGTTTTCGACAAGACACTTGACCGTTCGCCTGCTGATGATACTACCCGCACGACTGATCTTCGTCAATCGGTTGATCGAGAGCGTCACTCAGCCTCCCCAGTTACGACGGGACCGGGTGCTGACGAGGACCATGGGGGACTACGGTCCCCAGTCGGTCCGTATGTCGTTCTACCAACGACGATAGGGACGTCGTGCGGGACGACAGTGGACACAGAAGTCGTTCCCGTTTAAGTCGGGACGACAGGTCGAGTGCCTCGTCGAGAGACAGTAAACGACACGAGGGCGTTCATCGCCTTCGTGGTCGTCGGGAGTCCGATTCGGACGATAACTACGATGGGGATCGTAGTACTTCTACAGTTAGAGATCGTAGCCCTCGTCCCCACGGGGACGTGCGACGTTCTCGCAGGGAGTTTCTGGGAGTTCAGCGTCGTAGTGAAGATAATGACAGAACGACGCCCTCGTCTCACTTTCATATCGACCCGGCTTTGATAGCCCAGATCACGGCGGCGGTCCTCGCCTCGACGGCGTCGACCAAGAAGGATTCGACTGCGTCGGGGGTCCATGGACCGTCAACCAGTACACCAGCTCCTTCATCTACGCCTCCACAATCGACGTCGACGATGGATTGTGACGACAGCCTCTCGGTTATCCTCGCCTAGTCCCGATATGTATCGGAAATACAGTTCATTGACGTCGGTCGGATTACGTTCGATCAGCGTTACGATGGCAACGTCCCATCCCAGGGGGAAAGAGCCGTCACCGTCACCGATAACGTCACCGTCGTCGCAGTCTTCCCCGGTGACACTACCTTTAGTCGTGCTACCGGTAGGGGGGAGACTTCATCACTGAGCCCACTAGTGGGCTTTCCTTAACGACCCTTACGTTCAGAACATTTTGACAACAGGCTACGCCCCCCGCCTGAGATCGACGCCACCACTGCCGTCATCCCCGACAGTCCACACTCCACCAACGGATCGGCTGACGGAGGCTATCGATTCGTTGGTGGAAAAGGCGGCCGTTCTTCGCCTAGGGACATCGACACCATCGCCGGGGTACTACTCGCCAATCTTTCTTGTACCCAAGAAAACCTCCACAAAGAGGCGGCTTATTTTCAATCTCAAAAAGTTCAACGCAACATACCTCCAACAACTCGGGAAGCGTATCTACATGTACCAATAGCTTCCGAGTTCCAGAAGTACCTCGGATTCGACTACCAAGGTATTCAATATCAGTGGGCGGCCGTCCCGTTTGGACTTTCTACGGGCCCGTGCATTTTCACACGGATCATGAAGACGGTCGTCGAATGGCTCCATCGGCAGGCGATCAGGGTTGCCTTCTACCTAGACGATGGGCTCCAAGCTCACCAGTTCACAGAAGCCCTTCAAGGAGAGTGAGCGACCACCCTGAGTCTACTACGGTAACTCGGGTGGATCGTCAATCTTCAAAAGTCGGACTTGGTACGAACTCGGGATCTACAGTACATCGGAATACGCTTCCAGACGGGAGGCAATCTGGACAAGATTGTCAGCAGCGTTCCGAGACTTCTACATGCCCCGGCGTCGGTGCACAAGTGGCAGGAAGTCCTCGGTCTGTTGATTTATCAGCCTAAGACCTGACTCGCCGATGTCGTCTTCAACTTCGTCTGCTGCAGAGATTGCTGTACCCCCACCTGGAGTTTCCCAACCTCCTGGTTCCACTTTCGGCGCAGCTACGTTGTCATCTGGAGTGGTGGCTCCAGCCGTCGAACGTTTGCGAAGCCGTCTTTATGAGCGAGCCTCCGTTCATACTACCCCTATTCGTAGACGCGTCATTGGATGCCTGGGGAGCGCACTTCGGGGACGACCAAGCGGCCGGGCTGTGGTCGATAGAAGAAAAGGTCCTCCACATCAACTGCCTCGAGATGGAAGCAGTGATTCAGGCGGTCGAGTTCTGGAAACTTAGACTCCGTCCGAAACGGCTGATTATACAGTCGCACAACTCCACAGTCGTCCACTGCATCAACCAACAGGGTACGACTCGGTCGACATTCAGGTTCTACGCCCTCGTCGATGACTTGGACATGGGCGTACGCGCCCGTCACATCCCGGGGGGCAAGAATGTGATAGCCGACGCCCTGTCGAGACCATCGAGGCCGTCCCCACGGAGTGGATGATCCATCCGACAGTATCGTGGGAGGGTCTAGACGCTTACGCGTTTCCGCCAACAGTGCTTATACCATCGAGACTAGAGACAGTTTGTCAAACGGCCAACCTACGTCTGCTTTTAGTCGCGTCTATTGGCCGACCAGTACGTGGTTCCCGGAAATTCATCAGATCATCGATCAGCCACCGTTCCCGTTGCCAGATCGAGACGACCTCCTTCTTCATCCTCACACCGACGACTTGCATCCGGGGATAAGGATCTTCCAGCTTCACGCCTGGGTTTGCTTAAGACCTCGTTAATGAAGAAAGGGTATTCGGCTAAAGCGGCAGCGCTTGTCTCGTCGGCACATCGAGTTACGACTCGTAAGCTGAACGATGACAAGTGGACCACTTTCTCCATTTTCGCCAGGTCTCATGGCTTCAACCCGGCAGTAGCAACCCCACCACAGGTGGTGGAGTTCATAGCCTATCTCCGGTCATCTCACGCCGAAGACCCGGGTTCGATTCCCGACATGGGTACAATGTGTGAAGCCCGCCGTGATATTGTTGGAATATTGCTAAAAGCGTCGTAAACCATACTCACTCACTCACTCACTCCAGTCATCTCGGCGTCTGAAAGGGTCGACGATCTCGACTTATCTGGCAGCCTTGGCTTCAGTGGTGCCGTCTCCTACGGGCGACAAGCTCACTAAAGTACCGGAGTTGCAGAAGATTCTACGTGCCTTCATGGTTGAAGATCAGTCACGTAAATTCCGACCGCCGGCCTGGGACCTCGATGTCGTTCTGCGCAACCTGTCTTGTCAGACTTACGAGCCTCTAGATCAGGTCGCGTTCGACTTATTGTCTCAGAAAACGGCTTTCCTTCTCTCGCTGGCTACGGCCGCGAGAGTATCGGAAATACATGCCATTGCCGTCGGTCGGATTACGTTCGATTAGTGTAACCATGGTAACGTCCATCTTGCTCTCAGATGGGATTTTGTAGCGAAAAATCAACTTCCTGGCCAAGATTCGAGAATGTTCCACATTTACTTCCTTGTCTGCCATTATGGGCCCTCATGATCACGCTGATCTCACCCTGCGCCCAGTTCGTGCGCTTGGTATATACCTGCAGCGATCTGAACAGCGACGACAACCTTTTCGACGGCTGTTCATACCGCTCTCAACCAATGCAAAGAAAGAGATTACACGTAATTCTCTCTCTGAGCGGTCATTCTCAGAGCTTACGAGGCGCAAGGACTCGCACCTCCCACCTCCTCTCATCCGCACGAAGTTCGAGCCATAGCTTCAACATTAGCACTCCACAGAGCACTCTACTATATGGAGGGCTGCTTTTGGAGATCTACTTCAGTGTTTGATTCGCATTATCTCAGAGATATCTCAACAGAAGATGTTGAAGGACTCAAACAGTTTGGCCCACTCGTGGTGGCACAACAGATCTCACCGAAAAGACAGTGAATTTGTGCTTTATTCACTTTGGACTTTTTGCTCGACCAGGTTACAATAAAAACTGTTGGTGAATGTACGCATTCTTATGTTTTTTTGTTGTGTGCAGTTTTTTTTTATTATGGTTATTCGGTGTATGCATCGTCTTCCCATACTTTATAGTACTGCTCGTACTTTTTAGTTACCTTGATAATTAGTTGTGTGTCGAAGAGCATTAACCATGCTATTTTTAGTTACCTTGTCTACGGCGAGGTGTTCTGTAACTAAATTATACGCCGACCACACTTCGATCGCAATTCAACTGACGTGTGCAGTTGTCCTGTCGCATCGATAGTTACTTGTGGGTCGAAGAGCATTAACCATGCTGTTTTAGTTACCTTGTATACTGCGAGTTGCTCTGTAACTAAACTATACGTCGACCACACATCGATCGCAGTTCAACTGACGCGTGTAGTTGTCCTGTCGCATTGATAATTAGTTGTGTGTCGAAGAGAATTAACCATGCCGTGCGTTCGCGATAAACAACTTGTCTCGTCCGTGCATCTGGTCGAATGTTCTATTGTCACTACAGGGGTGAGGAACTTGGTACATTCGACGTGAAAGAGGTCACTTCCTGATAACTTTCCCGATCCTCCTTCCAGTGTTCCGTCGAATTTTACCCATTTGTACGACTGAAAACAGACTAAAACATGGGTTTTTCAGATTAAAAACGATGTTTTATTTGTCTGTTTTCAGTCGTACGTTCCCACCAAGCCATCCCCACTGGGAAGTAATCAAGTCCAGTCCTGCTTGATGGCTTATTCTTCGAGATTTGTGACATGTAATAGGGAGGTGCGTGCGCAACCGGACCGGAAACAAGTTTAATGTTTACATTCCAGCTTCTGGCTTCCTTTTAACGTGCGACTAGACGTGAGGGTACGAGAGATACCCATTTGTATGACTGAAAACAGACCAATAAAACATCGTTTTTAATCTGAAAAACTCATAATCCAAAATGTAAATGTAAGAGAATAATCGGTCTTGATTACGGTATTTAAGTACCTAAGTATTTACGGAAAGGTAAATAGTGATGAAAGTTGGTGATGAAATGAGGTGTTTATGTACAAAAAGGGTAGACATATCCTGCTCAACTGGTAGCACCAGCCACACACACATGTTTTGGTAAAAAAAAGTAAGTGCCATTAAGTAGGGAGATATGAAAACTACATTTAGACAACCAACATGTTCTATTTCGTAAACTTCCTCTGAATGTCTACTATGTAATGTTTGGAATGACTTTACCATGCTTTTGATGGTGAGACATTGTTTGAAAAGCTTTCCTGTTTGCAAAATGTGTCTTTCCATGAAATTTGAATACATTGTACTTGCTCTAAAGCATTAAACACTTGAGAATGTAGACTCCACAGAATGGACCTGATGGTATATTGAAGAGGAATTTCACAATTTGAAAATCTAAATCATCCCCTTGTCATGAAATATGCTTGGCATAAGGAAGGGGCTTGGTCATTGACAGTTTGTTGTGCAAACCATTGAGATTCGGTTGAATGGTCCAGACTTGGAACAGCCTCCAGAAACTGATGGATGAGTGGATGGGGTGTGTGTAGATATGGATAACTACTTAACTCCCTTACAGATCAACGGAAGCAGTTTGGAGGCTGACGTGGGGAAAGACATCGCACCAAGCAGCGGATTTGTTAGGTTTCAGCCAAACGAAAGAGAAAACTACCTTCAGCTTCAGATCAGGGCAGATGATGTGAGTTCCTTAAACCTGAAGAGGGAGAGACATTATTTGATTTAGCAATGAATGAGTTGAGATTACTATGTGTAAGGTTATTCTATTTAGTTTCGGGTGAATTTAGGGCAATTAATCTACTTTTTGTTACATGAACATACAAGCATGGATTAACAAGTTGCATGATGTTCAATAATTGAAGTTGTCGGAAAGTGGTCTCTGAGATCAGATGAAGCTGTATGATCACAAAGATTACCTATTCATGAATGTAAGTCTAGCCACTTTGATAAATTTGCATTGGTTACGTATTTACAGTGAATAGCCTCAGATAAAGAAATCTTCCTTTTTCCTGTAGATACCTGAAAATGCTGAAACATTTACAGTTTATTTGGTGGATACCTCTCACATGGCCAGGATTGACCAAACAAGATCCTCATTTACCTTCATCATACAGGCTAATGATGCCCCTGTTGGCTTCCGCAGTGTAAGTACCAAGTTGATACAGGCTGATGTGATATGGTGCAATATTGCTCAGTCACTCACTCACTCACTTGCTGTTATCCAGTTGCTATCACTTTGTTAACCATGAATCATCCATCCATCTGTTATCATCCATCAATCCATCTGTTATCCATCCATCAATCCATCTGTTATCTATCCATCAAACCATCTGCTATCATCCACCAATCGATCTGTTATCTTCCATCAATCCATCTCTTATCATCGACCAATCTATCTGTTATCTTCCATCAATCCATCTCTTATCCACCAATCCATCTGTTATCCATCCACCAATCCAGTTGTTATCCATCTGTTATCCATCCACCAATCCAGCTGTTATCATCCATCAATCCATCTGTTATCATCCACCAATCCATCTGTTATCCACCCATCAATCCATCTGTTATCCATCCATCAATCCATCTGTTATCCATCCATCAATACATATGTTATCCATCCATCAATACATCTGTTATCATCCATCAATACATCTGTTATCCATCAATTCATCTTTTATCATCCATCAATCCACCTGTTATCAATCCATCTGTTATCATCCATCAATACATCTGTTATCATCCATCAATACATCTGTTATCCATCAATTCATCTTTTATCATCCATCAATCCACCTGTTATCAATCCATCTGTTATCATCCATCAATACATCTGTTATCATCCATTTATCCATCCATCAATCCATCTCTATTGATCCATCAATCATGTAATCTATCCACCAATCTGTTATCATCCATCAATCCATCTGTTATCATCAATCCATCTGTTATCTATCAATCCACCTGTTATCAATCCATATGTTACCCATCTATCAATCCATCTGTTATCATCCATCAATCCATCTGTTAACATGCATTAATCCATCTGTTATCCATCAATCAAACCTTCTGTAATCGATCCATCAATCCATCTGTTATCATCCATCAATCAATCTATTATTAGGTACTGGCAGCCAATTTTTTTGACACAACACACTGACTTCACTTAAACTGGAAAACAATACAAGCAAAACAAAACAAAAAATTATGAAGATATCTTTATTAGTTCTTGAGATATTGTCAATCAAACATCCATTGTCATATACAAATTTAGTTACATTTGGACAAGTCCAGCATTAATTCATAACAAAACAGAGACTAACAAAAGCAAACAAAATGCATTTCAATATAAAATATATCACTCTAAATCATTTGTAGAATTACTGTCCACATCTGACTACATATGATTAGACACATTGAGCTCTGAAATTGAAAAAGGGGCGGTCGGGTAGCCTAGTGGTTAAAGCGTTCGCTCGTCACGCCGAAGACCCGGGTTCGATTCCCGACATGGGTACAATGTGTGAAGCCCATTTCTGGTGTCCCCCGCCGTGATATTGCTGGAATATTGCTAAAAACGGCGTAAAACCATATTCACTAACTCACTCTGAAATTGAAAAATGGTGGAAATTAAACTTGAAAATGTTGTCGTTTGACCCATTTCACATCATCATAAAAGTAAGATTTCTGACTGCACAGGCCATATGAAACACTTTCCTCACATAATTGGTTATATATTTTAACTCTATTTTATCAGGTCTCCGATAATACATTTGAGCCTGTTAGAAGCTACCAAAGATGACAAAATCTTAAAATGTGGTTGTGGAAAATGTGAACAGATGGCCTATTTGTATATTTTTTCATTTTCTCTTAAACTATTCAAGCAATAAGTCTGACACATTGTAGACTAAAAGTACACGTCTGTCAATGACATATTCAAATGACAATATATTACAGTAATAAATGAGGATGTCTTAAACGAATTAAGAATATGAAATATGTCACAAGGACCATCAACTGTGTAGCGAAATACTGATTCATGTTCATTTACAAACAACACAATAAAGGTTCAAATTAAATGTCTCAATTTCATTAGTTTCACTTCTGAGATTGTCAACATGGCTCATATTAGTAGTAATACAAAATATTAATAATGCTATTGTCCTTTGAGACTGATGAACATGATCTTTGCTGAGACAGACCTCTTGTTTTCTTCCATTGCTTCATTCTCTTATAGCAAGGACCATGACCAAGTCTGGAAGTCTGGAAAGTTCTTTCTTCGCAAGTTCCAGAGACGATCGGGTGGCTTCCTCTTGCAACTACGAATGGTCAATGTCCTAATCAATAATTGAAATAAAAGTTCAATTAAAATCCAAATCTTCCCTTTGTTTCTGAGATTTAGATATCTTCTCTGTAATAAGGTCATTGAGTGTCTTTGTTTTCTGTTTTTTTTATTCTTATTTTCACTTCTTTGATTGAAATCACCCTTAAGCTTTCTGATTTGGTTACCTTTAGAAGCGGACATCAAGGGTGAATGTTTTACTGCTGACAGTGGTGACAGTTCAACTTAACATAAGGCACTGTCGTCTTGGGGCTATTGTCAACTGGGATGTCATCTAACTTTATTCGCCTACGACAATGGGGGCGGACAGGCCGCAGACAATGTGACGACTGTATTTTTAATGTCCAGGGCCCCGTTCCTCAAAGTGATCTTAGCGCTAAGGTGATCGTGAATTTCCTTCAATCTTTTCTGAAGGATTGTTCTTTCAACCAAACACCAGATAGATAGCTGTCTACTTGACATATCCATGACAGAAGAAAATCTTCTTTCTTCTGAAATGACACCAAGTCCAAGATAACATCATTGGTGTGGCACTTGTTACATTTAAGCAATTCATTCTGTGACACATTTGCTTAGCGAAGATAATGCCCAAGAAATTCTGCTTGACAGAGAAATTCATCCTAGTGAGTTTTTAGAATTTATTAAAGCTCAGTGTTATGGAGGCTGAAGTTCGGATATGTTTGAGGCAAAATCTGTAATATTGTCCTGTGTCATTCAGGTAATAAAGTCAGATCAGGTTTGTTTGTACTGATGGTCGTCTGACTCTTCCAGGTGAATTGAAAATAGTTTTCCATTTGTTGAAGTTTTCATCATCTGCCAAAATATAAACATTAAATAAATAACAAAAATCATGAGAATAGCATGGAGACAGGTGTTTTTCAGTTACATAATTAAATAAATAATAAACACTTATTGGATATAAAATTCAAATCATGAGAAATATGTAAATACATGTCTTTCAGTTCCATTATGAAATAAATAACAAACACTTATTGGATATTGGATGGGAATTTAACTTACTTATAAAAGATGACATTGTAAAATGTTTAGTTGAAGCCATGTAATCGCCAAAATGTGTGTAAATCTAGGCTTTATCGTACAAACATTTGCAAACATCCATAAATAATAATTTACTTTCATCGGATGTAAGCAGATTGACTATTAAATATGAGCAATGAATGAGATTTCATCCTTTTATTATCGATATGTGAACATATTATTTGGATATTCCGAAAACGGAAGTGGCTTAATTTCGATAAATATATCATGACAGTAGATGTAAATCGTCAACCGAAATTACTATATTGACAATCAAATACATGTTTGTTCTATAACTAAGCTTTACAAGAACGTGTTTCAACATATGTATGCATATGTAACAAATGTTAAATTTGGGATAAAACTTTCTTAGTAAAGTACAGATTCTAGTACTTCTTTTGGGTTGAGTCCCTTGCGGGATTCGAACCCACACTTGCCAGATTGAGGCACCTAATCGCCAGCACACAAAGTCAGCGATCTAACCCACTCAGCCACCGAGGCTTCCAAATTGCATTGTGTATTCATATGTATGCATATTCAGTGATAAACGTTAGCATGAAAGCGGACCCTTTTGTATTTTCACGAGAAATTTCGTGTCTCCATCCTCAAAAAGATCGTAAAAATATGTTCGAATAATCATTTTTCAGATACGATTTTAAAACACGATATAGGTCAATCATTCAAAATGTTAATTATATCTTCATTCAGCACTCATTCATTATTCAATCTTCAATCAGCACTAAAAACCATGATAAATAATAACAGAACTCGCCATGCGGCGATTTGTTTACGTTTTCTCAGCGAGATCATCGTACCACAAAAATAGCCACTTTTATATTTGACATTGCCAGCTATAACCATTCCAAAATGTTCACAAAAGGTAAAAGGATTTATAGATGCGAAAAAAGGGTTCACTATTACCTACTTGTTCATATATTGAGTTGATGTGATCTCCATCGAATCCTCTTCGCTTGTCGGTACCATGGTGGGTCGCTCGTTTCGTTTCAAAACATGGTTGTGTAGTGAAAGCCTAGTGATATGGAAAAGTTGCTTACCTTACGGCGTAAGCGTGATAATGGGGAGATCAAGATCGTGTTAGCTTCGGTGGGTTTCGTAAATCTGTCGATTGTCACCTGTCTGATTTGGCGGGTAAGTTGATCACGTGCCTCGATCACACTCGGAAACATACGAGTAACATCGGGTGGCCAATCCGATGTCACCCAATGTACGAGTGGAAGCACCAATCACTACATTCCTCCCTCTTTTTTGGACCACCCCTTGTGGTATCAGGAGGATAGGGAGTATCTAACAGGTGACCTCACCAAAACATGAGAAAATCTCTGCAGGGTTGGGCAGCAGTTTTGTGCTATCAACCGAGACAGTTCGCGTAAATCGTGGTTAAGATTAGTCATACGTCATAAATAAGAAAATCCCCAACTGGATTTTTTGGTGGCAACCGAGTTGGTTCACGTAACTTAAACAGACGACAAAGCTGCTATGAGAATCCTTGAATTTAGACCAGATCGGTGGACTCAGTTCCAGTCCTGACCAAGTCAGATTGAGGAATCCCATTCATATGGCGTGAATAATCAGACTCTGTAGAGCTACCTAGCGTTGACATAGGCACGCTCCAAAATGTTGGCTGTGGTACTCTGTCGGACAGCGGCCACCATAGCTGCAACCTCACCCAGTAGTCTTGGGCTATTGACTCCGCGGCGAGGCCACAGATAAGGGGCATCGGTCTCCAAAATGAAGCGCTTGGCATTCAGGAATCACAGTGCTGATAGCTGTTGGTCGTCGAAGCTGGCCACCATCCCGATGTATATAAACCACGTCTCAGGGAAGTGCTTGGCCCATAGTGCCACTTCTTTGAATGATCCCGAAAAACAATGGAGATGGAATCTCTGGGTTGAAGATACTCCAGCAGCTGTTGCAATTTGGAGGCATTCTTGTTAGGGAGCCTGTTGGTACATGTCGGCTGAAGTACCCCTGAGGTGGAGGATAATTTGCCTGGTTGATGGTGCCAGCTTGAAAAGCTGCCCTAATACTTAACCTTGCCGTTCCCAGTTCCTTACAGTAAAGTCCAGGCCAAGTTCCCCCGAAGGCGATTACATCCTTGGACGATAGCAAATGTCGTAACCTGTCGAGTTGGTCGGGGTCCATGGCCTGCACATTCTTTGGGTGGAAACCTATGGCTATCTTCCAACACTGATGGAAGGTTGGTTCTTGGGGCCAGGTTGGTGGATCGCAAAAGATCTGTAATGCCCTCTGAAGGTTGATGTCTACCTATATTGGTTGGCCAGCCTTGTCCCTCTTCTAGGGGTGTGGAAGCGTCCAGATGGAGCCTGCTGCGCATCCTGTCTGAATGGAAGTGGGTATCAAAACCCCTGGGAAGTCTTTCTGGTTTTGGCGGCTCTGAGGATGGAGTTGGTCGAGTAGAAGTTCCGGGAAGCTTTGCTGTTTGAGTGGCTTGCACAGATGGCGATTGTCCTGGCAGAAGGTTCCCGAAGTTCCTGAAATGATTTCGGAGTCCATCCAAGGTGACGTCCAGAAGGGCGACCAAGATCTTCCAATGTATCAGACAGGCAGGGCTATCCAGCGACAGGTTGATGGAATCTAGTGGTAACGGCCATCCTTTGATGTGACACAGCTCTTTAATGTGCCCGAAGCAGCTTCCTCTTAGGGGTATGTCTTTGGGAACAATGCTATTCCTTAGGACGAACTGATGTAATTCCGTCCAGGTAGCCCCTAGTCTTCTATGACTGATATCATGTGAGCTGCCGCTTCTTCTGACGCTGGTACAGAGTCATGCAAACATGGTGGAAGGTGACCTCCTTAGGCCTGGTGGCGTGGGGCGTCGATCCCGTCTTGGGGAGACATGTCGCTCCTGACTTGGAACTTCCCGTCTTGGGGAGACAATGACGTCGTTCCCGTCTTGGAGATTGTCTCCGTGGTGAAGAGCGCCGCTCCCGTCTTGGAGAGGCTCGTCTTACAGGGGAGGAGTGCTGCCTGTGCCTTGAGGTGTTGGGTGATCGCCGGGGTGATCGTCGGTTCTGGGTTTCGACCAGTCCCCTGTAAGACAGGCGTTGTTGGACCTTTTGCACCCAGCTGGCGACAGGAAGATAGACGACAGAGGCCACCCGCCGTCGATCCGGGCTCTGACAGGCTCGCTTCCTTGATATGATCATCAGGGCTTCTTTTCTTGGAGTGTGATGCCTGGAGCTGGTATCCACTATCCTTGGATGTCTGGGATAGGTGACTTCCTGAGACATGTCCCGGGGATACCTGTGGTCGATCAGACATTGATCCTTCATGTTGAGAGACAGGGGACCTTCTTCCTGGAGATCACAGCTTAGTGGTAGTAATCACCACATAAAGGCGGACCCCAGAGTCGAATCCACAGGACTAGATTTCAGGGTAGGGGAAACCATAAAGTGGAATAACTTTACAAGCAATAGTCATATGGTGAATTATGACCACTCACAATGTTTGTAACCTGATGCTCTACATGCTGGTATGTAACATAGGACTAATACAGTAAAAGTGTAGGTCACCAGAGGTCAAAAGGTCACAACATTTGACCTCTGCTTAAAGTATTACCACCTGTCAGAAAATAGACTGCACATACCACTACGGTGGGACTTTCTTAACCCAAATGGGCTATGATTGAAGCCAAGAAGTACCCAAGTCCGTTAAGTCTGATAAAAGTGAAATTTATTATCTTTTGTGGTGTGGTAAAGAATGGTTTTTGATGCATTTTAAGAAAAATGTTGTTTTGTGCTAAAAGCATACAAGATTTGTATGAAGTTGACTTCCTGAAATATGTCATTATGTTTTGATCAAAAGGTTTGCTCATAGTCATGCCCTATATGTATTCAGATTATGATTAAGTTACATTTTGATGTAATTTGGTTACCACTAATTCAAGAACAATGCCATCTAGTATCATATATGAACTCGGTTTCACCCTGAATATATTACAAAATATAAACCTTTGAGTTAGAATAAGAAGGGACCTTTATTCTGCAAAAGAAAAGACAAACTTAATGTTTTGTACTAAAGTTGAATTTTGAGACAATGACTGCTCGCTTTCAATGGCCTCCTCATAAGAACAAGAACAGGGATGTGAGCCAGAAGCATTATTTGAGCATAGAATCTTTTTTTCTATTGGAAAACAGTTGCTAATATTTAACTCTACTTAACATATGGGAAAGTTTAAATGATTAAATACACATTTTCAAAGTCACATTACCTGTACTAAACATTCTTAAGAAGGAATCCAAACAGTGTTGTCTGCTTTTCAAGAGAGATAATTCTCATCTATCGTTTTTCAAAAGGGAGCAGTTAATGTTTTTGAAGTCGCTGCTGAAGGACATTTCCATCGCTCTGGCTATACACTAAGCATGGAAAGACGCCACAAGCCAAATCTAGTGCTGCTGCAGCTTCCACAGACTCTGTTTCATCCGACCTTGACCAAACAAATACCAAAATTAAAGAGTATCCATATGATACCTGATGAGAAAAGCAAACCTTCGGATTATCCTGACAAACATTGACTGAGCTAGTCAAAGAAAACCAGAAGTTATTGACTTGGCATTACCATCACAGCTAGCATCCTCAATTTACATGAAGGGTGGAACCAGGACATGAAATGAATATGTTGACGTCCAGAAAGTTGCTGACACGCAAGGCCTTGACATATCTGCAGGCCTTCTGGGACTGCATGTGTTTACAAGGGGATTGCCTAAAAGTCGGGCCAAGAAAAGTCGGGCCGGGCCGGGGTGGGCCAGCGTGTTATACTAAAAATGGATTGCAAAATATTAAAACGAAACGTGCATATCTAGGCCGATCGCAAATGTCCACAAACGTATAGTTTTGCTCATTCAATTGAGTTTGACTCAAACTGCATCTTCAACAATGTAATAAACTGATAATTATGACTACATACCGTGAGTCCTCGTAGAAAAGTCAGTGTCTTGACTGTGTGTTTTCTTTGATGAGAAAGTTTCTCACCGACCTTAGCGTGTGATGGGGTGTGATGTCCAGGGCAGGAAACGACAGTGTTTTGACTACTCTTCTTTCAGTAATTAACGTGTTGGGCATCCCTAATTAACCTTTACTAATTCATGTTATACCAACACAGGATGTTTTCTGGAAGTGGATATTTGCGAATGTCATAGGGCTGACACAACACGTGTTAAAAACTGTCCTAGCACTGCTAAAGTTCCTAACATTCTTTATATCTAAAGACTAGTATTATATCTAATTACATACCACTTTATTGTCTCATATTGCGGTAGTTAAAAAAATACAGTGCTCAAATTGAAGCCCTTTTCCCTCTACATTCTCAACATAGTCTCTCTCAGAAGTGTTTTTTGCTTGTGTTGGGTCAGACTTGGCCGGGGCTGTCAAAATCAACTTTAAACACACAAATGTATCATCAAATGTGTTTACATCTATAGACTAGTATTATATCTACATATATACCACTGAATAATGTCACAGAACACCGCATTTCAAGAAAACGGAACCGTTAAAGACAAACACTTTTACTGCATTTTCTCAAGAACATTTGTCACATGTGTTTGCCCCGAGTCGGCCCGGGCTGTCACAATCAACTTAAACCTCATATATGTATCATGGCATGGATTCAGATCTATAGATTAGTATTATATCTAACTATATACCACTTCATAGTGTCTCAGATATTTACAGAAAACAAGGTGCTCAATTTTTTGAAGCCCTTTTCCCTCTACATTCTCAACATAGTCTCTATCAAAAGTGTTTGGCTTGTGTTGGGTCCGACTTGGCCCGGGCTGTCAAAATCAACTTAAACATCACAGATGTAACATCAAATGTGTTTACATCTATAGACAAGTATTATGTCCACCTAAATACTACTTTATAACGTCTCAGATCGCGGTATTTAAAGAAAACAAGGAACTCAAAGTGAAGCTTCTGTGTGTAATCGGTTTAATTGAATGTATGTTTAATTAATGTCTCACTTCTGTACATACATAAAACAGCTGTGTACAAAAAAACATTGATAGAATGTACAGAACCATTCCATAGAATTACGAGAGATTATTAACAGAATATCACACTGCTAAGTATATGATAAATTGTTGAATTAACATTAGATAAGGTTCAGAATTAAGTGTGTGTTTTTTCAATTCATCTTAGACTGGTGAGTCGTCTGCTCGATGATAACCAGCCTACTCATATTTTTACCCTGTTCCCCATTGTTGGAAAGTTTGTCGTGTGTCGTCTGCTACCCCAGATTGAGCTATCTGGTAACAATTAATCGCAAGCTGTCAATATACAATACATTATAATACATCAAGATGGCAGTTTCCATGTAACGATTTAGTATTTTTAAGCAACTTAAAGATATGTAACATATCTAGATATATGTATCTTTAATTTGCTTAGAAATACTTAATCTTTCAGGAAAACTGTCATCTTGATGTATTATTCTGTTTTGTATATTGACAGCTGGTGATTGAGCCATGATTGCTGCCAAGAACGGTCACACCAATTACGAGTTCAGCGCACCCTTGTGGCCTTATGTGACGTGACAATGAATAGTTTTCAATGCCTTTGTAAAACGACAATATGTGACTATCGGACTCCAAAATTTCATATTTGTATCTATGATATTAAATTAAATATATCGACTCTATTAGGTTCAATAAATTTACTAACAAATCTCCCTATTGCGCACTGAGCGATCATCTCCTTTAGCTGTATGCGTAGTATAGAGCTTTATCACGCGTGACCTTGCAATGCTGTACATCGTATCTTATTCAAGCTGTATCACTGTGAGTGAGTGATTATCTCCCAATTCAATAAACAACATATGTAAAACAACGGGTTTGATATCAGATATTTGTAATAAGTTGTCTTCACAATCACATGTATGGTGCCTGCTATGCAGGTTTGAGCACAAGTAGTTCACAGTATTTAAAATATGATTCCTTCAATGATTATACACCCGTATAAGATCTTTGCTTCTGGATACATTGGAAATCAACATGTTGACCCTTAGTTTGCAATTATTCTCCTGAAAAATAAATCGGTTGCATGATATATTCACGATGTTCGGCTTGAACATAGTAACATTCTCCTAAACATACTTCAAATTAAGCCGGAAGTAATCACAACACTGACCAAGTTAACCAAACGGAACCGTACACAAGAGTAGTGAGTGAGTGAGTTGGGTTTAACGTCGCTTAGAATAGTATAATTCCAGTTATATCACGGCGTGTCAGCTTGATGTGGAAGGAAAGCCCGAAGTGATGCAGGTATTAGACGTTCACCACTTTGGTGAAACCCATGAGCACGGGTATAGTGCTAACAACATAATCGGGGCGAACCAGGATTCGAACAGACTGCCATAGGTTTCTGGCGTGCCCAAGGGACACCACTCTGCATAGCGAATTGCATCACAAACTGCGACTTTGGCCAACCGTGTCCCCGTACACAACTGTAACAAACTATCATACAACAACGATGTTGAAGATGAGATATGTATTGCGTAATTGCCCGACTTTTAGGCGATCCCGTTTTCAAGCTGTGATGCTGTCAGCTGTTTCACTGGAAGAGGAAAGGTTTCAACCCTCAGGCTCCTCACCAGCGACATACATAGCAACACATTGACTTGCGCAGGCACAAGCTGGAAAGTTTCACCACAGCTGTTCAAGGCACTAGAGTCACAAATGTGCTGTCTATACAGCACAAGGACACTTATTGAGAAGTGAATTGCGGTTCAACCTGTTTTGCGCAAAGAAAAAGGAAGCTGAATCTTGGCACCTTCCTCCTCGCGCCTCTTCACCGCAGAACCATTGCAAGAGGGACAATTATCAAGTATGGAAAAGGAGCATGGAGCCTTTTCCTGTTGGTCATGGTTGGAAGGAGGAGGGTGGGGCTTTGGTTATTGACTGGTGGGTGGGGGATGCACCACCTGCTCCTGCGACAGTGATGGAATTGGTTGCATGTAACTGTTTAAAGAAGGGCTTAGAGGAGAGCTGTACCTGCCTTCAGTATAACGTGAAATAAACATTCCTTTGCAAATTACAGACATGTAGCAATCATCAAGTTAAGGACGAGGTTGAATTTGAAGCAAGTGATGTTGATAATGGTCCAGATGATGAGTAATCAACAGTGTACAATGAAGACTCATATGTGACCACCCTTGTTTCGGTCTACAACAAGACTTAAGTTTCTAACACTATTGTGATAAAAACAGTTTTTGTGCCTAAATGTGTGATCTTATCAAATATTAATATTCATTATGCAACAGATAACTGCATTTAATGTTATTGCGGTTAGCATATCCAATTTGACCCCTTTTTGACTTTCAGTTTAATCTTGTGAGCCCAAAAAACAGAACAATGTATCTTCAAAACAACTTCTGACTACATCTACCACATGGCCTTTATAATTTGGAGTTGAGAGTTATAAATTCCTGTGAACTTATTTCAAGCAGTCCAACCTCATACAATTTTAGATCTTTTTAGCTGCGATGACCTTCCTTTTTAAGATATACCAAAAACCGTATTGTACCACACAATAAAAGATAATAAAATTCCTTTTATCAGACTTTAAACATACTTAGGTACGGCGTGGCTTCAATTATAGCCCATTTGGGTTAAGAAAGTCCCATAGGTGTGGCATCTGCAATATATTTTTGGGTAGGTGATACTTTTTTAAGCAGAGGTCACATATTGTGACCTTTTGACCTCTGGTGACCTACACTTTTACTCTATTAGTCCTATATTACATACCAACATGTAGAGCATCAGGTTACCAACATTATGAGTGGTCATACTCCACCATATGACTATTGGTTGTAAAGTAATTCCACTTTATGGTTTCCCCTACCCTGAAATCTAGTCCCATGGATTCGACTCTGGGGTACCCCTTAATGTGGTGATTACTACCACTAATCTTCCCGGATTGCTTTCAAATTTTTTTTTCATCTTTGGATATATATGACTTTCAAAACATCATATATGACATCATGATTCAACCTCAGCACTTCTTGCTGTAATGATTGTGGGACCACAAGGGATGCCATGACTCGTGTTGTCTTTTCTTTTATGAGAGGATCAACATGTAACAATCCCTGATTGTTGATCCGAAATAGAGTTCGGTTCAACCAATAGTGTTGATTCACTCGGCTCCTCAGCAGTTTGAATCCAATCCATTATAATGGTTACGTCTGGATCAGATCTCCGTTGATTGCATATTTCCTGGGATAAATACCCAAATTGTTCTTTCTGCCCGTCATCAGTCACAATAAATCTTACGGCCACTGGGGTGGTGTTCAGTTGGAAACCCGATTGTTTTTCAAGACAGGAGATGGCAGGCCACACAATTATCAGGTGAGTCCTCATCAAAGAGGCAATCCCGCCCAACATGGGCCAGAGGAATGGTGTTATCCACATCCCTGAAGAACCTACTCCAATTTTCATGAGCCCGAGATCAATATTTGCATCCTCCTTTCACCATCATGTCATATTGGCTCAATTCTTCCAGCCACCTGGTCAATTGGCCATTTGGATTCCGGAAGTTTAACAACCATTGGAGACTGCTGTGATTAGTCCTAACAATAAAACGCCGTCCCAGCAGATAGTGTCGAAACTGCCTTGTAAATCTGATTACTGCCAATAGTTCTTTTCTGGTTGTGCAGTATCGTTTCTGTTCGGCGGTCAGGTCAAAACTGCCAAAACAAACTACTCTCTCTTCTCCATTTTGAACTACGCGACCAAGAAACTCAACCCTCTGCTGAAACAGTTCACACTTGCGAGGTTTCAATTTGAGTTGACAACTTCGGAATCTCTCGACGATGGATTGGAGATGAGTCAGATGGTCTTCAACATTGGTACCCATCACCAAAATATCGTCCAAGAATGCCAGTGCAATATCCAAGGTCAATCCTCACAACACGAAGTTCATTTTCCGTGAATATGTTGCTGGAGCATTACAGAGGCCAAATCCCATTCGAATGTGTTCGAATAGACCATACTTGGTGATGAAAGCAGTTTTTTCGCGATCCTTTGAAGAGATTTTGACTTGCCAATAAGCTGAGTTTGCATCTAACTTAGAGTACCAGAGATTACCGGCGAGCGTATCAAGACAATCTTCCACCAGGGGCAACGGAAATACGTCTTTTTTCGTGACGTCATTCAGGCCGCGATAATCTATGTGTTATCGTGTTTGCGTATTAACACAGGGGGTGCAGCCCGTTCGGATACAGAAGATTGAATGACTCCGGCATTTAACATTTTCTTGAGATGTGTCTCTTCCTCCTTCTCAAATCCAAGTGGTGTTCTTCGCATACACTGTTTAATTGGTTTAGCGTTTCCAGTATCAATGGAATGTTCAAGTTCAGTAAAGTTCCCCAAATCCAAGTCATATTTGGCAAATACATCTTGATAGTCTGCAAGTAGTTGTTCCAGTTGATGCTCTTCATGACCTTGCAGTAACTCTGATGACCTTTCAAACAGACTTGTCAGGTGAGCAGGGATGTTGGGTTGGTTACCACTTCTAACAGCTGCAGATTGTTCCAAGGGGGATTTGACATGATGTATTACCTTGGCAACTTCTAAGACTTGACGAGGCTGTAGCACCACTTGATGATCCAAAGGTTTGACAAGGCACACAATGGTTACACATCCTCCAGTTTGGTAAGTCCTTGGCATCAGAAGATCATTACTTGTTAAGCGTGGCTCTATAATGAAATCTGAGAGTTGCTTTGATATTAGACATTCAAGTTGCTGTACCGAGTTCGGCGGAATGATGGTCTTCTTCCTTACCGAGATTCTGGATACTTGCGGTACCTTTTGAGAACGCCATAGAGTCATTTCAATGGTATCTTATCCAATCTGCAGTAACTGGGGAGTCAGGTCAAGATGTGCCCCTTGGGGAACTAAGACGTCCAGTCCCAGAAGAACATCATCTTGGATTGGATTGGTCCCACTACTACAGGAATCGAATAGGTTTCAGACCCTAGTTGTAACTGTAAGTGGTTGTGTTACAAATGAGGACATATGTAAGTCCCCGCCGGCAGTTCTCAACTTGATTTCCTGCTTCTTCTCAGGCTTGGTAACCTCAGCCGCCGTATCCACCACTGCAGTTGTGTGCTGGTCTTGGATTTGGACTGGCACCAGAAACATAGGTCCACTTTTTAATTGCCTAACTGTGATTTCTGGAATTGACAGATTGTCATCACCCAAAGTACTTGTTGACACAAGAGCTGTAGGCTGAGTGTTGGCTGCCAGAGATGGATTATGTCCATTGGGTGGCGACAATGGAGGGGGTGGTGACAAAGGAAGTTTAGGGGGGTGGCCTTCTTCAGTTTGGATCGAGGTTAGGCCTCTGTGCTCGATCCGGAAGTGTTTAAAGCCTCCTTAGGGTCTTTTCTGGCTTTGCTTTCTCTCCTCTGCTTTTGTATGAGCACTGAAGGTGACTTTCTTCTCTCCACATCCACCTTCATTGTAATTGTTTGGTCAATCCTTTCGAGATTACCTGTTTTCCCACACTTGAAGCACTCCCCTGATCTAGTTGGTGATGATGACGGGCCATCAGCTTTTTTATATCTTCTGACATCTCCTCAACCCGAGCTTCCAGGCGGGTTAAACGTTCCACCACACTTGATCTTACAGGTTGTGATGGAGTTTGCCGCCTATTCTTTGAAGGGGTATAATTTGACCGAGGTGTCATTTGGGCAATTCTTCATCAGAATCATTGGCCAAGTCTGATTGCCTCACATCACGTCCAATGACTGGTCTCCCATACACTGCCTGGGTATTCTGCAAGTACTTTTGGACTGCATCCACAGCTGCTTCTAGTGTTCTGAGTCCCAGGTTGGAAACATAGTGGGCAGCTTCTTTGTTTGCGTATCCTTGGCAGAATCTCTGCACCACTTGTTGTTCCACAGTCCTCTTGTAGATCGGTAAAGGCAGCCATCACTACTTGGAGTACACGCTCAGCCCATTCTTCCAATGACTCGTCTGAGCCTTGACGAAGTTGGGCAGTCTCAGCTAGAGACCGTTTCCCAAACCGACTTTCAAGTTTCCTTGCCATTCTTTAGAAGGAGATGAATTCATCTCTCTCTAGTAATAAGGCGAAGAAGTCGGCTGCTTTCCCTGCAAGGCAGTAACACAGCTTGTCTAGTTTCCCCTCCTCATTCCAGGCCTGAGATCGAGCGAAGCATTAAAATTTTATGAAGAAGGAGGACCATCTTGCACTACCATCATATGATAACATCCGTGGTAGTGGAGCTGTTGGTTTTTCAACAACTGTTTTACATCTCCTCCTAATCAGCTGTGGACGTACCTCATCTGAGTCGCTATCCAAAGAGTTACCTAATGGGTCTCTCCAAGCGGCTGGTTGATGATGAGGAGACCTCGTGATTCTTTTTGTCCTATCCTCACACATCCTTTGCCTTTCTCTTTGGCCATGTGCCAGATATTCTTTGTAAAATCCAGATCGATCCCATAGTGGCTGGAGTTCCCCGCAATTGGCTAGTATGCGGCCCAAAAGAAGGTGTAGCATCCACCCGGCATTGGTTAGGATCCCCTACAGAATAATAATCTGCAAGGTCTTGTTCTTCATACATTGGGGACCAACGAGGATGGGAACATTGACGGCTACCAAATGAATGGCCATACGTATCCCCATATTATAGGTAATCCCTTTGGGCATGATTAACCCATGTCCTGTCCCATCTTTCTGACTTATGTCCTATCTAGGCCCAATATGTGCTTGAGGTTGGAGGCCAAATCGGGACACTCCCATTCTGCTTGAGCAGAAGTGTATCCTCCTCCTCTGAATCTATGTATTCCCTGTACTGCAGTGCCTTCTCTCCCAGACTGTTGTCTTGAGCAGGCTTGGGATAACGAGACCTAGATAGAGTGGTCCGTTGGGTGGATGGGGTTTCACGTGTATCATTCCCCTGGACCGAGTTAATTAGGATTGGTAGAGGGGCCATAGATTTAGTTTGGCCTGTCCTCATCCGTTCCCTATGCCCGGGGGTTAGAGATTGTCTCTGGTGGACATTCCCCTCAGCACCTTGGAGGACCCAAGGTCAATCTCCGCAGTATTGGGCTTTGTCCTAGAACTCCGCCGTAACACTTCCGTACCCTGTACGTCAGAATGAGGGTTAGGCATGGGTGTCTTGCCGAGATGGCCGGATCCAGGATCCTTAGGGCTACTGGCTTCCAGGTTGGCAAGAACCTCAGAGAAAACCTCCATCTCCCTGCTGAGATCGTGAGTGGCCGCCTGCCACTGGTCATAGAGAGCACTCTGACTTGTGGGAGTAAGTCCTCTACGTCTGCCCTGCCAGTTGGTCTCCGCTTGTTCCAGTTGTTTTAGGTTTGAGTTGATATCATGCATATCAGAGCTAGGAACATTTGATTGAACATTTTAGCTTGCGTCAACCTACTCGAGGTACTTTCCGTAGCTGGAGTAAATTGTCCAAAGGCCGATTTAGGTGCTTTGGTTTTGGATGGTGCAGCTTGCCCAGAAGCAGGTTGCCCCACCATCCCTAGAGACCAGGAGCCTGCAGTTTGAGTACCAGGGGCAAAGGAGATGGTGTTAAGCCTGTTCAGGGTTTCTGATAGAGGGGAGATTACGAAAATCCTCCTCCATCAGTACGCCTAAGGTTTCTCGCAGCTGAACAATCTTCCGGTCAAGTTTCATCCCTGTTCCCGGAATAACCCCTGCATTAATGAAAAGACATGCAGAATACTTACCCACTATTTAATGTGCATTAATGTGAATACATAATATATATATATAATAGTATAAATGGATAAATGAGTGAGTGAGTGAGTATGGTTTTACGCCGCTTTTAGCAATATTCCAGCAAAATCACGACGGGGGACACCAGAAATGGGCTTCACACATTGTACCAATGTCGGGAATCGAACCTGGGTCTTCAGCGTGACGAGCGAACGCTCTATCACTAGACCACGGAGACGTTCTGTAAACTTTTAGACCATAGAGAAAGCAATAAACGCTCCGGTATACACTTCAAAAAAAAGAAACGCAATACGGATATTTTTGGCCATAAAAGCAAAATCAGCGGATGCAGAGGATTAATGTGTATTTGAGTCAATGACATTTTCCCCGGATCAAGATGATCACAACAAGGGCATGCAAACCATTAGTCGGGAAACATGTACGATTCGGAAAAACGCACCCATTGCATTAACAAAAAGGCAAAGGGGCTACACGTACTGTACGTGCAGCAGCACTATAAACGGTATTAGAAAGTGCAGTGTTTTTGATTGCCTGGCATCTGCGTCAATCAAACAGAGTCAGTTCAACAACATGCCAAGATTAACAGAAGTGCAAAGAAACAACGTCATAGGCCGCTTGAAGGCAGGCACCACCGCAAGGCTATGACAACCGCATGGGTCATCCCGTCATCGGCCAAGGTCGGGACGACCAAGAGTAGCAACCCCCGCCCAAGATCGCGACACCCGACCGCGCCATATACGCGAAGGGACGACCAGAGACACCTCAACCACATCCCAAATTCCAGGACTGCGCATAATCTCCGACCGGACCTACGAAACCGTTTAAGAGCCGCAGGTCTACGAGCAAGACGTCTTGTTCGACCCGTCATGTTGCGTCGACAACATCGTCAACAACGACTGCATTGGTGTCGTCAACACAGGGTATGGCCTCAACTGCGATGGAGAGATGTCTGGTTCAGCGACGAATCAAGAGTTCTCCTCCGTCGAGGGGATGGAAGAGCACGGGTCTACAGATGTCGGGGAGAACGTTACGTTCTCCTACCACACGTCCTGCCAGTTGCAGCCAACGGCAACAGTGTACTCCAACAGCACGGATCAAAAGAACCTGACTACACAACAACAACGTTGATGTTCTCCCCTGGCCCTCAAGATCCCCGGATTTTAACCCGATAGAGCAGCCATGGGATGAATGGAATAGATAGCTACGCCGACGTCAACCACAACCCCAGTCGTTGCAGTAGTTGATTTTTGCGTTGCAAACCGAGTTGGCGACCATTCCCCAAGATGTGATTCGCATACTCGTCACTTCCATGGTCAGGAGATGTCAGGCCGTTATCGATTCCAACGGGCGACATACGCATTATTGATGTTAGTTGACCTTCACCTTGGACTTTTCCTATGTACCGATAACTGAGATGACTACAATCACCAAGTGGTCTCTCCACAACATTGTACGGTTCCTCGTATAAATGTAGTTTCCTACCTTACACAAATCTGGCTTTGCGTATACTTCACAGATGGGCGAAAAGATTCCAGTTTACGGGCCAAGACCTCCGTTGGGATGCCGGGTTAGAATTGGTCCCCAGAGGCGATTAACCGGATCGGGTAGTCAGGCTCGCTGTCTTGATTGTTTCATGTCATCGAATCCCAATTACGCAGATCGTTGCTCATGATGTCAGTCACTGGATTGTGTGGCCCAGACTCGATTATTTAAACGTCGACTTTATATTGCTGGAATGTCGATGACATACCGGACCCAGAGCAGCATGTTTTCTTTCTTGCCAATTGACTCCGCCTTTACTCTCACGTACCTTCACTGTCAAAACATATTTAAACCCATTGCGCCGTGCCCTTATTAATGTTGTTTAAGCAGTAGTTCTGAGGTGTGGGGTTCTCGGACGTAAGTAAGCAAGTATCACCACGAGTGTGACATGTCTCAACATGTCCAACCGGTCTACGATTGAATCACATCAATGCCTTCTTTCCAATCCACCAGAGCACTTCATCGGTCTCTTATGGGTGGTGGTGCGACAGGCCACACTGACGCTTGGTGGAATGAGTGACGGTAAGGGACAGTATCCCATTGGCAAAGATGATTTACGGTTTATTGTTTTACGGTTTACTGTTGACTGGTTGGTTAAGGTCCTACAGCTTCGAATACCGCCGTGATATTGTAAAACTGGTTGAAACCTTATGCACTCACAGTCTAAGACTACTGTGAAATCGTTTAAAATAAATTCGTTTTCATGACTGATAACCTTATCTTCGATCCTTGCCGGTGCTACTAGCCACTGACTTGCCTGGTCCATTCTGTATTATTTATTGGCCTCCCTGGTAAAGGTTGCATTAATATTGCTGACAGCTGTAGAGCCGCATTCGATCAACCATGCGCCTGTGCCAATACTCATGAAATGTATGTAAGAAAGATTTCCCGGGTATAATTTAAAAATAAGGGCGGTCGGGTAGACTAGTTATTCAACGCGTTCGCCCATCACGCCGAAGACCCGGGTTCCATTCCCGACATGGGTACAATGTGTGAAACCCATTTCCGCTATTGCCCTCTGTGATATTGCTGGAATATTGATGAAAGCGGCTTAAAACCATACCCACTCTCTCACTCACTTATTTGAATATCACAAGCGAAAAAAAGAGGAGTTTCGAATTGACAGTCCCGAGTTAATGGATGGAGTAAGCCCTAAGTCTTTAGCTATGTTCTTCATAGCTTCGTGACTTCACGACATTGCCATGTCTAAAATTACAAGTGACGAGAGAATGCCCCTAAATTCTGCCAGAGGTTTAACTGTCAATCACAGGACCCAAGTAACCCATACTTGTCACACGAGGTGATTCAGTGAATCGGGTGGTGAAGTTCGCTGATGAATTGGTTAGGTGCCTGTCATAAAGTAGTTCATAATATCAATCCTTGGCATGGTTTGTCTGACTCAGACTCCAGTATTTAGTGGCCGACGTACATAAAGGTGGTATACTGCTAAACAACAAACAAATAATGCGATTTTAGCCTTTATGTAAGCAAACTACTAATAACAGTACTGAAGGGATTACTGGAAGAGAACATAGACTTTGTAGAATTTGTAAACATTTTCAGATATATATCTATGTTCATTTATCTTGCCATGAAACCAAGAAACTGTATGAACTTGTAACACACCCCAGGCCATGAACTATAGCCCTTTGGCCTCATAAGTATCATGTATGAAGTTAGATTGATTGTCATCTTTGTTAGATCAACTAATACATTTTCATAATTTCACAATCATTGGAGTTAAACAAAACGCTCATATTTACAAAATCCTCGTGCAAAGTATTCTCATCATTTGGATGACACAGGTTCAGTATTCAACCCTCTTACAGAGCTCACGTTGACTGCTGGCATCATCTTTCTTGGTGGATTTCCTGCAGATTGCGCCTATTAAACTTAATAGCAAAAGTGCTCCCGCACAAGAAACTCTAACAATTAGTCCAACGTTCGAGACAGTTGAATCTGTAGACATATTCAGACGCCCATGTCAAACATACGCGTTAACTAGTATGGAATAATGATTAAATATGAATGGAATAATTATTAAATATTTTAAAGGTAAGATTACGTAATATGTTGAATATATTGGACAGAGTACTGATGGTTACTAAGGAAGGTACTGGTGTGTATTTTCGTGATTAAAAACATACATGTCATATCTGTAAAAATAAAATGCATTTTTACAAATATAAGCCTGTGAAAAGGAATTCAAGAATTAAAATGTCAGCTGAGGATCCTGCCAACATAATGACAGTTATTTTAATCATGAAAGGTAATAGTTCTTGGCTGTTATATTTTTGGCTGGTTCGTGGCACATGTGGTTTTGTAAATAAACTCTTGATCAGTTAAACATACCTATTCCTTTGAATATTTTTGTATACCGGATAGAGAACCCTCTGTCGACTATATGGGAATTCGACTTGAATTTCAGGAACATCACAGTGCCTGAACTGGTTTTGTTTGGTTCAGTTCCTCCACACCAGCGTCCAAGTGAGGGAGCCTACAGAAACAGAATAATTCAACAATGTTCCGTTCACATCATCTTATATTTACGAATTGGTAACGATAGTATAAAGGTAAAATGAATTGCCCTCTTCTTGAAAAAAAGCATTTATCCGTTCTGATAATGATTTTCACATGACAGAATGATAGTACATGTTCTCATGATAAATCCTACCACAAATATAACAATGGATGAGAGTCCAGTACCGGCCTACACATTTACCTTACCTAGCCTCCATCCCCCGACACTAACACATGGAGACAAACCATCACCACACATCCCTCCCTACTTGTCTAACGTAAACAACCGCAGTGTGACCTACCCATTATGACCAAACCCCCAAACCATGATCTTTCCTTTAGAGTATACGACAATCAGGTGCACACAGTACACAACATATGTGTACTCGAAACTACGTCCATCGAGTTTTCGTCACGAAACTACGTTGTCCGCATCTTGAACAAGGGATGTTTGCGGATGCTTATGCCGTGTGCCATGGTTTCCATGCCTTCCTACAACAACAGTAGTATTTTCTTCAAAGAGCAACAACACTCCAACTATAAGGTGGGTTTGTTTCTTCGCAGATTCGAAGTTTCCTTATCATTTGTTCCTTTGAGACAAATTGGAACAGTTCGAATTTAGAAAGCTCTGGCAGCTGGTCGTGGTTGCAAATGACACTCGAACAATTAAGCGATTGGCTTGAATTGATGGGGATACCAAAGGCGGTTTGGTTGGAAAATGGAGAGAGAGTCACAATTGCTGTAAAGGTCAAGTTATCAAACACCTCATAGGTAACGTTCTGCCACCAAGTAAAATACTGTTCATACAACCGATAGATATTGGAATATTAAGGATATTCCCGACCTACTACTGGAATATTTAGGATATTCCCGACCTACTGCAAGAATTAACTAGTGCACAGTGCACTGTATAGACGACGAGAAGCCAAAGACTAGGTAACTTGCAACACTCTCTACTGATGATTAAAATACTTTGGGAGAATGTGTATTAGATGACCATTAGGAACATGTAGACATTATTCCGTGTAGCGCCCCAGTAATCCTAACTGATACGAATACTAATACTGATATTAATATTACCACTACTACCACTACTACCACTACTACCACTACAGTACCATCCAGATTCAAGAAGTTCACTGTAAAATAAAGTATGGACAATGTTTTGTATTCACGGGTTGTATCTTTACATACAAACAATGCTGTTTACACACATCATAAGGATAATACAGTTTTATCATCATTATTGTGTACATATAGCAATTCAGGCATTATATCAGTGAATACTCACACAAGCGGGTGTGAATGTTTAATCGTATAATTACCATCAAACGCTTCCACGTAGTCATTTTGACAGCCAACAGAACTCTCCAGATGCGAGAAGATAACTTTGATCTTGACCTGAAAGTATTTGCCCGCGTCAATCTTCCACGTGGGCTCGATATTACTAAAATACAAAATACACTCACATTTTGTTATGCACGAAGCTGCGAATTTAGAAAGCTGACATATGGAAGCAATGGTAAATTACGATAGTACATTATTCGACAGGCATTCACCTACCGAAGGCTCATCTATCCATTTAACGTGTACATCGATGAATTTACAAAGTGAGTGAGTGAGTGATTGAGTTGGGTTTAACGCCGCTTGGAACAGTATTCCAGTAATATCACGGAATGTCAGCTTAATATGGTAGGAAACCCTGAAGTGTCTGAGACGTTGACCACTTAGGGGAACCAACGAGCATGTGTATGGTGCTGATCATAGGGTTCTGGCGTGCCGAAAGGACACAATTCTGCGGCGCATCACATAACATGAATACGTACCTCGGGTAATAAAATGGATAGTTAGGGGATGTAAAGTATTGGTGACTATAGTTAGCTGAAAGACTCGTCTTCCGTGAAGCTGAAAAAAAGAAAAGTTTTTGTATTTTCAATCGGGAAATTCAGCCGTCTGACTCTTATTTCGCAAAAACCGGCATGACAAACACACTTCAGCAATACCATATAAAGTATCCTATCATGCTTCCACTTACCTGCCATAGGTATGGGGGTATCCAGGTGATTGAATATAAATAGGTGTGTTATATATTGTATGTGTCTCATTGCAGTCGCCTTCTGTAACAACAAGAGTATTTCCATAATACTATGACAGTCACTTCCTTCAAAGTAAACAAATTGTCAAAGTGTTACAGATAAATATACGTCAATATTGTAATGGTAAATAAGGCATATGAATCTTTCTCTTCTAAGTAGACGCAGTTCCAAGGCATACCAGAATCCTGTGGTTCTGGGTTCGAATGTCACATTTGCATTCACACCAGTGTTTCGTTTGTCAGCAGCAATTGTGGTTACATCTACGACATGTATCGCTTTGGGATGTCATCTCATTTCAACCTGAAATTATCTTTTTGTCTGACGATGATAAATAATCAGCTGGGATCAAAATACGAATCTAGTCTTGTGACATAGATTACTTGGAATACTTTGAATATCAAGTATTTATAAGAAATGTATCTACGTGACATTGTCTGGTGTTTCTATCTTCTGGCAGTCTACATAACTAAAGATAACCTAATACTATCATTCGACCTTTATCATAGGTAAGGGGCCATCTGGTAGCCTAGATGTAAAAGCATTCGCTCGTCACGTCGAAGACCCGGGTTCGATTCCCGACATGGGTACAATGTGTGAAGCCCATTTTTGGTGTTCCCCACCGTGATATTGCTGGAATATTGCTAAATGCTGACTCACTATCATAGGTAAATGCATAATTAGTAACGTTGACATTTCTGTATAATGATTTGCCTTTTTTTTGTTTTGAAAGCTTCAAACCATTTCTGCGAATTAACTTCAATATATGACTGAGATGTACAACATTATATAGGACATGTAGCTATTACATCGTGTTCCACATACCTGGTTTCGAAGAATATTGCATCCGGAAACCCTTGCTGGTAATATTGTCATTGGTTGTTAACTCTAGCAACAGTGAATTCGTTGAACTGTAGAAATTAGGCATCTGGGTTGAACAGAATTCACCAAGAAATAGGTCGGCTGAAGTATAACATAGGCGGCTATGCTTATTCACCATAAGGTTATTTTTATTATATACATGGCGAAAGCAAACTATCACACACATATCCTGTGACATCCACTTTGTGTTCATGACACTTTGACTGCTTAGAGTATTTGATGGATATAAATTGTACATTCGGCTTTAATCTTGTTACTGGTACTTGCATCTGTACGTTATCCCTTGAAATGTTAACTTAGGCAATTTACAACATACTTCATTCATATTACAATGATATGATTGCCTATTAAGAAGTTCAAAAGGGCTTAAAACATCATAACAGACAAATTATGCTAGGATTAGAAGCAATACAATATACATTGACTTTCGTCAATCAGTTTCCGTCAATGGGTGATGAAATAGAGCATAGAAATGTTTGGAATATGTTATAATAACATAATAAATGGACAGATAATTGTAAAATGACTGACATATGTTGGCGTAGTGGCGTTTTGTAAACTGACAAAGTGAAGATTTCATTCATTTTACACATTGGCGGTAAGATATACCTCTTTAAAGACCGGATCCCAGTATACATGCCTTTGTAGAGTGAAAGGATGTACTAATAGGAATGATTAATTGTCGCCTTCTAATCACTGGAGAAATACACAATCGACTGTCAATACTACTGACCATAAACTGCCATATACACGTACATATGTTCTTGAGAGGAAATCAGACAATACACCAATATAAACAAATGTACTGACACAACCGCTCCGACTTCATGCTTGCACGAAGCTGAGGAATTTACCAAAGAAGTAGACTAGTTTTTCTGTTACGACTTGAACTGTATCGTTTTCGTTTTCTGCTGTTATTATCCACGTGCACTTAAGATTACTGAAAAGAATGCCAACCGATAGTGCGGCCTGATAGCATGTCATATATTTCCTTTATTTCTTTAGTCACATCCAGAATGCAAAGAAATTATAATTAAAAATGTACGTTGCTGACATTGACTAATTGCTGCGGATGTCATCGTTTACCGTTTGTCTTCAGATTCAGGTTCAAAAGGTCCCGCCATTTCGTGAATTCATCGTATTTTGGGGCTGTTGTGGCTTGAACATAACATGAAGTTTGGAAATGTATTGTTTTTTTATGAAATGAAGAAAATTATATTTCTCTTTTCTAAAGGTCAAGAATTTTAGGGCAAATTTATGCGCGTATTCCAAATGGAAAATGGTATTGTGGCATACAATAAAAGGAATATCTGTCAACTGCCGTGTATGGAATTTTCTCGCAATATCTGAAGGTGCGGTAATGCTCAAGTGTCAATTTGAAAAGCGTTTCTGACACATGCAAATGAGAATTTTTATACCATGGGCAGATAACTACAAACTGTAAAAAGAATATATTGTTGACTTACTTAAATGAGGTTTAAGGAAAGCCAGGGGAGGTAAGATTTGCCTTCTGTGATGCTGTTAACATTCCACCGCATCCTGAAAGAGACAGTTAAGTTGAAGATGTGAAACTAAATATGACACGGTGAACGAGCGAAATGGTCTATTGTTCGAAATCTGCAATATTATGTTTAAACTGCAAATACAAGGTAAGGTGGATTTAACGCAACTTTGAACAGTGTTTCAAATATGTCACGGCAATTCTGATTAATATGTGACGCAGTCCGTTAATCAACCTGCGGAAACAGACAAGGTGAGCGGATATTGTGCTGACAGACCAGGGATTATAATTAGGGCAAATCGGGTATTCGAATCCACGATAAGCTTGACACTAGCACGAATATGGTCTCAACGCACAGAATCCCCACTGATTATTTGACTTACTCTCCGAGCCATAAAGCTGCTTGTAGGTTTCACTGATGCTGCAATCGCCTGAGGCCTGCATCACTTCTGATCTCAGATCAAAATTGAAATGACGAAGTAATAAAAGGCAATAACTCCCCCGAAAATAGTCACAATGTTCCCATTATGTGTTATGTATTGAGCACAGCTACACTAGTACAGTAAGTTGTCAGTTATCGTTGTCATAATTGTCAGTTCTCATTGTCATAATTCAACATATTACTGGTTTAACCACTTCGAAAAAACATGAAACAGTAACAGGCAGAGAATAGAAAATCAGCAAGGATGTAGAATAATAAAAGAGGTGAGAGTGCAATTTAATGTGCGCAGCCAAACTCACCGATTGACTCCGGCTCACGCTTCACAGTCCATTTGTCCCTGAATTTACTATCAATGTCTCTTTATTGCTGTCCTTAGGCCATCATCCTGTCAGTGACAAATACAAAAACGACAAAACAATTTCCATAATCATAAGAAATATCTGCTTTGAGCAGAATCCGTTATAAGATTCCGACAACGTAATGTTACTGAATCTAATGGTGCTGATGTTAGGTATTCGATAAAAGGTCATGCCTCTTGACATGCATCTTGGATACATTATTGTCTCTCTGATTCTTCATACAAAATCTGGGTTATAACATGATACAAGGCCTGAGTAAAGCTTTCAAGGAGCTTTATGGCTGCTGTGTGGAGGAATAAATTCACGTATTAGTAATATAGACGATGTCTGATCCCTAGTTTGACTGGAACCATATATTCACGTGTTGTTTTTAACAATTGACCTGCCTTGACATGCGTCTGTGACTGGTTCCCCTGGTGGCGCAGGCCCAGGATACCACCTTGTATCATCACTATTTGATAGTTATTCATAAATGCGTGCTTAAGACATAGTCGGAATTTCGCAATGAATAATAATAAAAATTAATAATAAATAAATCGCATGAAGCAATGAAGAACGAAGCGTGGTTTATTTCACGATAACACATTGTGCTATCATGACGTCAGTTCTGGAGATTCGAATATGCGCACGCAACTTGATGACGTCATATATTGGACGACTTTATTCTTTAGAGGGAAGTTTCCAGTGAGTTGTTCCCCATAGATGTGGCTTGGCGATCGCATCAAAAAGTAGAAGAGATATAACAAACGGTATTAGGAGAAAAGGCTCAGATCATCGACGTAAGGATTGTGAGAATATGCGACAAATACCAAACGTAACCAACCTGTTCATATAATGGACTTGTCCGGCATTGCCGAGGTCGGATTCTATTCAGGATTCATCATTATTAAAATTAAAGTAACTATTTTTAAGGCTTGTACATTGTTTTCAGAAACCCATGCTTGCCGCAGAAAGCGGCTACGATTGTCGTAAGAGGCGACTAACAGCATCGGGTGGTCAGGCTCACTGACTTGGTTGATGCATGTAATCGTATCCCAATTGCGTGGATTGATGTTCATGATGTCCATCACTGGATTGTCTGATCCAGACTCGATTATTTACAGGCCGCCGCCATAAAGCTGGAATATTGCTAAGTGCGGCGTTAAACACCAAACAAACAAATAATACTCCCATCACCACATACACTATCCAACAGAAATATATTCAAGTTTATTACTTGCCCGTGAAGAGATCACCCGTTTAATAAACATACAGCTGTATTACACATTGTGTAATACCAAAACGCGTGCTTATGTACTCTCGGAACACGTTTCACGAACAAATATTGAAAGCTCTCAACATCCCTTGGCTTTTACAACGACATTGCGTGTGGAGTTGATAGATCACTGAGAGGAGCTTATGCACACTCGATGACCCCAGCAACCTTGTTGCTAGGCTGACGTCACATGGCATTGTTTCGCCGATGAATCTTGCAACACAATTCCACAAATTACGTCATCGGGTATTGTGACGCTATCGTAAACTTTGAGGTGCAAGGCCCGTTCCACAAGGCGATCGTATTGTAGCGCATAGACAGTCGTTAGTCTAAGTTAAAGTATGTGAGTTATGTGAGCGATAATCTTAGCCCTACGATAATTTTGTGAATTCTAAAGGTGGACCGTTGTATGGTATTAAATTCATACGTTTCAATTTTTGACGTGTTTGAAGTATTATTCTGTTAAACTCAATTGGACTATGCCGTGGATCGTGTAGGTGTCAGCCTATTCATACTCAACAGTATAATTCTAAAAACGTTATTAATGGCAAGTAATAAATAAAATACTAAACACGCTTCCGTGTAAAACCAATTTTATGAAACTCATGAATAGTTGTGGTATCTGACTCGCTTTCGCTCGTCAGATACCACAACTATTCACTCGTTTCATAAAATTGGTATTACACGGGAGCTCGTTTAGTATTCTATATGTGTCAATCTCTCGACACATACCAGTGTGAACAATGTTATCATGTTCTATTGTGGACAATGTGTCCCTGGTCTCAACCGACAAGCTACGTATATTTACCTGCAGTTGTGTGTGGTACAGGAAGGAGGATACCCAAGAGCACAACTGCAACTGTGTACAGTGCCATTGTATGTATTATTATTAGTTATGGCCAGTGTACGGCTGCATGGCGGCTTCTCCTCTTTATGTAGGTGGCGTTATTCGTGAGTCATGAACTAGCAATTGAAGTTATCACCTGAGTTTTTCGTTAATGTGTATATGCAATGGGTTCATGCACTGAAAGCAGATAAAGGAATAACCAGGTGTGAAAGCATACAGCCAGCAGCTTGTAATTTCCATCCAGACTATTTTTTTCAATCGATAAATAAATAAATTACATATTATGTAGTAACCAATTTGCACATAATCTCACCAATCAAGCCCTGATGAAAGATAATTGAGATTTCTCAACCTCGTCGTGTTCATATAGCAGTAGTCTGCCTCGCGACATGATATGACCTGATAGACAACAGAAACATATCACATGTGTGTCAGTATGTGGGTGTGGGTGGGATGGGTGTTAAGTATGCGTGTGTACGTGCGTGGGTGTGTATATGTATTTGGGCAAGTTAAGTTAGTACAGTAAATTGTCAGTTATCGTTCTCATACTTGTCAGTTATCATTGTCATAACTCAACATATTACTGGTTTAACTACTTAAAAAAACATGAAACAAATACAAAAACGACAAAACCATTTCCATAATCATAAGAAATACCTGCTTTGAGCAGAATCCGTTTTACGATTCCGACAACGTAAAATGGTGCTGATGTCAGGGATTCGATAAAAGGTCATGCCTCTCGTTATGTATCTTGGATACATTGTTGTCTCTCTGATTCTTCATACAAAATCTAAATAACATTATCTGACGATGAAAGTTGGCAAATAAAAGGCAAGGTTTGGACGGCGTCCTATGACGTCAGCACGTGCAGATCGTGACCTGTTCCGCGTGGGTAAGGCACAGTCGTTTGTCACAAGTACTTTTCTTTCACATCACCTGGTTTGAAGTCAAGAAGGGTTATCAGGCGTCCTATGTTGTGAAATCGTCGTTGCAGGGACCGTTTGGTATGGTGTTTGGCGAAACATGATTGTAACCAGGACAAAGGTCATAGAGAAAGATCCACTGGTCGGATGAGACCAGGTTCTTTTTGCATGTTTAAAAAGGCGTATTTGCGTCTGGCAGCAAATAATACGATATACACCCCCAAGAACATTCGCCCTACAGCCTTAGCTACAATCGTTTAGTCCACCCTGCAGCTTCATACTTAAATAAAAGCGAGAAAAAAGATCCATGAATATGATGACATTCGAGTTCATTGTACGATTCCGACTACATCTTAAGTCACTCGCTATCAAATAGTGATCATACCAGGTGTTCGCGAAAAGGTGATCGTATACATCCTGTTCCATTGGTGACACCCACCACAAATACATGCTGGGCAAGTGAATTGTGCACCTGCAAAAACCCATGAGAACATAGCATGATGCAAGTCAAAATAGGGAATGTACCAATTGTATTAACAGTATGCACAATGTCATTTCCACCAACGTTATGACTTGCAATATTGTGATTATTAATCGTGATTGATGTTCTTATTCACTGACAAAGGAAATGCACCTGTTCTGGTTTCCATGCCTGATTTGGTAAGGTTGAAGAATCAAATGTTCTGAAACAGTTGAACTTGGTTTTTATCTGCTATTGCAAACATTCAAGCAAATCCTTTGAGTTTTTGATAATCCACATGGTGTATTAATCAGGTCTCAAATCCTTTCTGTGAGAAAGTCCTTCCTTGGTTGTATAAAGGATTGTGGTTAATCTTTGAGACAGGGATTTGATGGTACATTTTCAGGACCCAGCAATAAATATTTCACTGTACGGATTTTGATGAAACGTTGGAATCCAGTACAAAAGAGAAAATGGACAGATCTTCGGGTTTTGGTCTCACGACAATAGTGTAAAGTACTGTTGCTTGGTTTTAGGAGTTTTCTTTCTCAGTTAAAATACTGGCGTAGTTAGTGACATAATATGATATGTCGCATATACCAAGTTCTTTGATCTAATAATTAATGTAGTGAGGACCCCATAGAATTATTATATTATCTGAGGCCTTATCAGCGAGAAAAACTACAAACTTTGCTTGTGAGCTGCTTTAAATGGATGTTTTCAAACTCTGTTTCCTCCTTTTCAGTTTTGAATTCCACGAATGACAACACAACGAATTAACAGAGCCCCGATGTTAAGCTCTCAACCTGAAGGGATTACATACCACTACTACTGTATTGGTACATCACTATGTACCAACTGATACATTGATAATTACATCCCTCGTAATGACTTGTCATGAACGTTTGACTAAAGTATCAAAAGGTAAACAGTAAAGACACCAGGTGTTTGCCTGTCCTATCTTAATACCATGGTGAGCGAAGATCAAGGTCACGGAGAGTATCAGTGTCCAGAAGCCAAATCCATTTCCACTTGTGCCCAGGAAAAAGAGTTCTGTGTACTTTCATCGAGGGGGGAGAGTCCGATCAAGGGTGTGACAAGTAAAGTATTTGTTATAATGAACGTGAGGTGAGGTGAGGTGAAATGAGGTTTAACGTCGCGTCCAAGATTATTGCACTTATATAGCGACGTGCATGTACGTGTGTGTGCTTGTGGCTGCTTGTACCAGCTCGGACTGGTGCCGATTTATAGTGCTAGCTCACTGAGATACCATGGCGCAGTTAAACATGAATACCCCACTCAGACACAGTATACTGACTCCGAGCCGACCAGTCCTTGTTTTATCCCTTAATGCCGAGCGCCATACAGGGTAACAACAAGTACCATCTTTTAACGTCTTTTGGTATGACGCGGCCGGGGATCGAACCCCGAACCTTCCGTTCTCCGGGCGGACGCTCTACCACTAGACCACGGAGGCGGTCGAAACGCAAGTAGTTTTATAGACAGGAAAGTTGTCGCCAAATACTTTCCTAAACTGTAGGCTCTCGTGAAAGCAACAGAAATTAATAGCAGCCTCTTTAGAAGACGACGTTCTAATGCCAGCTCTGGTCTCCCCAGGCTCGGCCTTACAAAATGTTTTCCCCAAGGGGACCATCGGGCCAAAAAATCCCCTGTGCCCAAAGCCAGTTTTAAGAGTTGTCTAAAAAAAGGATAGACTGATCAGAGTATATGACTAGTGCGCCGTCCCCAAAGCGATCTTAGCGCTAAGACGAGCATAAATCCCATTCTTTGATATTGAATTACGGCGTCTATTTCATCGCATAGTTTATATTTTGAGGAAAGCTGTAACATGTTAAAGATTGGCGACTGCTCATCCATTTCCACTTTTCAATGACTGTTACTTTATATTTATACTTTGCGTGCCTGGCTATGAATAGATGTTTGAAGATAAACCTTGATTTTGTGTTAAGAAGTTGCCCGAAGAGAAGAAGTGCACACAGATCTATATATCTTTGAAGAGATATAAGACCCACCATATCTCGAGCAATCACATCAGGTGTTTGTTTGGGAACCCTTGCTATAGCAATACCATATATTGTATCAATGATCTTCCTGGTTATTGTGGGGGCACGGGCGGCCCAGTCGTCTAAGGCGCCTCGGTTCGCTGTGCAAACCTATGATTGTGGGTTCGAATCCCGGTTCGCCAAGATTATGTTTCTAGGTTTGTCAGCACCATACCCGTGCTCGTGGGTTTCACCGAAGTGGTAAACGTCTGAGACCTGCATCATTTCGGGCTTTCCTCCCACATTAAGCTGACACGCCGTGATAGAACTGGAATACTGTTAAAAGCGGCGTAAAACCCAACTCACTAACTCACTCCTGAGAATTGTAGATGTTCACTGGTTAGCCCGCCCGGTCCCTTGACAGGTTTAAGGGCCTTAACTTTATATGGGACTTCATTTTAGGAAAAAGGATTTTTTTTTACTTTTTGCTTCTAGTACCTAGATCATTTTCTTAATATGTGATAATTTCTCGCACATTACCCCAAACTGTTCATTGACAACCTCGTGTATACACATTAATTTGGACGAAAAAACCCAAAGAAAACAGGTCTTATGTATTTTTTCCTCTACAATGTTAGTGCTGTATCAGAATCATCCTCTGGTGCGCATGGCTTTTGCCGATTCATTACTTCAGACTGGTACTATGTGCAGGCACAGATCCTTGAATAACATAAGATACACATCTGATGTATATTTCGGCAATACACTTTTAGACTGTCCGCCTCGTCTCACTCTGTCGATTAGCGTCCCACTTGGTACATCACGTTTATCATTTTTAGGGATATGATACAATGAGAGGCCTACGCCATATAGCTGGAATGTCCATGACACACATACCGGACCCAGTGCAACATGTTTTCTTTAGCGATGATTGACTCCGGCTTCACTACTCTCACGTACCTTCACTCTCAAAACATATTTAAACCCATTGCGCCGTGCCCTTATTAATGTTGTTTGAGCAGTATTTCATTTTGTGTTTGGTTCTTGGATGTAAATAAATGTCTTAATGTGTACAGCCGGTGTACGATGTATTCAATCTACACATACAGTGAGTTAGAAATAACACGTCGACCTATGAGTGAAAATTTCTGTATTGTAAACGGCAGCAACCAACATATAAGTACCCCCACTTAAGGATTGAAGTTGCATTTGTTAACGTTCATCAGCTGATGAAGACAGTGCCTCACGTGAGCAAATTCCATGATGCGCAAATTTCTACACTGTACCCTCACCAGTCTAGCGGCACTAGAACATTTGCATGTATTTAACAACACCGGCACACTTTCTACACTGTACCCTTACCAATCTAGCGGCACTAGAACACTTGCATGTATTTAACAACACCGGCACACTTTCTACAGGTAAAATTAGTATGGACACTCAGCAACCGAGTATCTCCTGTTAGGACTTCATGGACGCAGGATATGTCTGCTGCATTGCCGAAGGATTCATGTACATGTATAGCCATTGTTTTGTATTACTTCGACGTTTCGAACTGTATTAAGCTATATTCTGCTGGAATAATATACATGTTACAGCTTTAGGTATGATAAATTGAATCACATCAATGCTCACTCTCCGTTCCTTAATTGCTTCCTCATGGATGGTGCTTCCTTGACACTTGACACTTGCACTTGCAGGAATGAGTGACCGTCAGGGACAGTATCCCCTTGGCCTAGATCGACGTTCTATTATGGTTTACTGTTTACTGGTTGTTAAGGTCCTGTAGTTTTGAATACGGCCGTGATATAGCAAGACTGGGTGAACCCTTATGCGCTCATAGTTTAAAACAACTGTAATATTGTTTAACATAAATTCGGCGTCGTGACTGATAACCTGATTGTGTGTCAGTATGCCCCCAAATCTTCGACCTTTGCTCATGCTATTAACCACTGATTTGCCTGTCCATTCTGTATTATTTATTGGCCTCCCTGGTAAAGGTTGCATTAATATTGCCAACTGCCGTAGCGCCGCATTCAATTAACCCTGTGCATGTGCCAATACTCATAAAATGTATGTAAGAAAGTTTTCCCGGGTATTATTTGAAAATAATCATCGATAAACGTTTCCAGTTATCAGTTCCAAGTGAATGAATGGCGTAAGCCCCGAGTCTTTAGCTATGTTCTTCATAGCTTCGTGACTACACGACATTAACATCTCTGAAATTACAAGTGACGAGAAAATAATTCTGCCAGCTGTTTAACTGTTACCCCTCCGTGAGGAGTCCACCACAGGACAGGATCCAAGCAACCTATACTTGTCACAGGAGGTGTTTCACTGAATCGGCTGGTGAAGTTCGCTGATGAATTGGTTAAGTGCCTGTCATATCGCAGTTCATTATATCAATCACTGGTTCGTCTGATTCAGACTCCAGTATTTACAGACTGACGTCATGTAGGTGGTATACTGCTACACAACAAACACATATTACGATCTTAGTCTTTATGTAAGCAAAATATTAATAACATATAAAAGTATAAAGATACAGTGCTGTAGGGATTAATGGAAGAGAACATATAGTTTGTAGAATTTGTAAACATTATTAAACATGTATCTATGTTCATTTATCATGTCGTGAAACCAAGAAAGTGTATGAACTTGTAACACACCCCAGGCCATGTACTTTAGGCCTTTAGCCTCATCAGTACCATGAATGAAGCCAGATTGATTTAATTTTCATCTTTGTAAGATCAAATCATTTTCAAATTAAAGTACTGATAGAAGTTAAGATCAAAATATTTACATCGTGAAATATGGCACTTGATGTCTGTTCGTGCTTAGAATAGTTTTACAAACTAAAGGACTGCAACGGATACATTATCATAATTTCATAAACAATGGACTAAAACAAATCACTCATTTTTACAAAATCCCCGAGCAAAGTATTCTCATAATTTGGTTGACACAGATTCTGTATTCAACTCTTTAACAGAGCTCACTTTGCTGCTCGCATCATCTTTCTTGGTGGCAAAACATCCCCTGCAGATTGCGCCTATTATGCCTAATAGTAGAAGTACTCCCACAACAGAAACTCCAGCAATTAGCCCAACAACCGAGACAGTTGAATCTGTAAAAATTATCAGACGCCCACGTCAAACACAAGCGTTACTAGTAATAATGGAATAATTATTTAAACTTTGAAAATGTTTCAGAAAGTAAGTTTACGTAATATGTAGTGAGTGAGTTGGGTTTAACGCCGCTTTTAACAGTATTCCAGTTATATCGCGGTGTGTCAGCTTAATGTGGGAGGATAGCCCGAAGTGATGCAGGTCTCAGACGTTTACCACTTCGGTGAAACCCACGAGCACGGGTATGGTGCTGACAAACGTAGAAACATAATTGGGGCGAACCGGGATTCGAACCCACAATCATAGGTTTCTGGCGTGCAGGGACGCAACTCTGCACAGCGAATCGCGGCGCCTTAGACGACTGGGCCACCCGTGCCCCCACGTAATATGTAGAATATATAGGACAGGATACTGATGGTTTGACAAATTAAGGTTACTGAGGAAGTTACTAGTTTGTATTATCCTGATTGAAAACAGTCATGTCATATACCCTAAAATAAAATGCATTTTTACAAATATAAGACTGTGAAAAGGAATTCAAAACTGAAAATATCAGCTCAGGATACTGCCAACATAATAAGAGCTTTTTTTAATCCTGAACGGATCTAGTTATGGACTGTTATGTTTTAGGCTGGTTCGTGGCTCGTGTAATTTTGTAAATAAACATTTGATTATTTGAACATACCAATTCCTTTGTCCTGGGCCGTGTACTTGATAGAGAACCCACTATCGACTACACGGGAATTCGACTTGAATTTCAGGAACATCACAGTGCCTGAACTAGTTTTGTTTGGTTCAGTTCCTCCACACCAGCGTCCAAGTGAGGGAGCCTTGGAGTCCGAGCCTACAGAAACAGAATAATTCAACAATGTTCCGTCTAAATGAACTTATATATTACGAATTGGTAACGATATTATAAGTGTAAAATGAATTGCCCTCTTCCTGAACAAAAGCATTTATCCGTTCTGATATGATTTTCACATGACAGAATGATTGTACATGTACTCATTATGAATCCTAACACAAATATATCAATGGATGAGAGTCCAGTGTCGGCTTTAACACAAATATAACAATGGATGAGAGTCCAATGCCGGCTTTAACACAAATATAACAATGGATGAGAGTCCAGTGTCGGCTTTAACACAAATATATCAACGGATGAGAGGCCAGTGTCGGCTTTAACACAAATATATCAATGGATGAGAGTCCAGTGTCGGCTTTAACACAAATATATCAATGGATGAGAGTCCAATGCCGGCTTTAACAAATATATATCAATGGATGAGAGTCCAGTGTCGGCTTTAACACAAATATATCAATGGATGAGAGTCTAGTCTTGACTTTAACACAAATATATCAATGGATGAGAGTCCAATGCCGGCTTTAACAAATATATATCAATGGATGAGAGTCCAGTGTCGGCTTTAACACAAATAAAGCAATGGATGAGAGTCCAATGTCGGCTTTAACACAAATATAACAATGGATGAGAGTCCAGTACGGCTTTAACACAAATATAACAATGGATGAGAGTCCAGTGTCGGCTTTAACACAAATATATCAATGGATGAGAGTCCAATGTCGGCTTTAACACAAATATAACAATGGATGAGAGTCCAGTGTCGGCTTTAACACAAATATATCAACGGATGAGAGGCCAGTGTCGGCTTTAACACAAATATATCAATGGATGAGAGTCCAGTGTCGGCTTTAACACAAATATATCAATAGATGGGAGTCCAATGACGGCTTCCAAATACACATTCACCTCACCTAGCTCCACCCCCTGACACTTACATGTCGAAACAAACTACCACCATACACCCCTCCTTACTTGTCTAACGTGAACCACCACAGCGTGACCTGACCATTAAAGACCAAACCCCAACCCATTACTTTTCCTTTATAGTTTACGACAATCAAGAACACACACTACATGACATCTGTGTAACTGAAACCACGTCCACTCAGGTTGAGAGCTACGTTGTCCGCATCTTGAACAACGCTTTGTTGTATGTTTTCGGATGCGTGTGCCGTGGTCGTCATGCCTGATGGCAAAACAGTAGTATTTCCTTAAAGGGCAACTATAAGGTATTGACATATGGATGGGTTCGTTTCTTCGCGGATTCAAAGTCTGCTTATTATGTTTCCCTTTATGACAAGTTGGAACAGTTCGACTTTAGATCCGTCACCTGGTTCTGGCACCTGGTCGCGGTTGCAAATGACACTCGAACAATTCAGCGATTGGTTTAAATGCATGAGGACACGTACGTGTCCGCCATAGCCGTTTTTTGCCAGTGGAGTGATTCACAATTGCTGTAAAGTCTAGATATCGAACACCTCAAAGGTAACGTTCTGCCACCAAGTAAAATATTGTTCATACAACCGATGGATAATTAGGATATTCCAGACCTACTGCAAGAATTAACTAGTGCACTATTTTCTTAACTGTGTTGACGACGAGAAGCCAAAGACTGTATAACTTACAACAGGCTCTACGGATGATTAACAGACTTTGGGAGAATGTGTATTAGATGACCATTAGGAACTGGTTTCAACATGTTGACATTATTCTGTATAGAACCCAAAATATCCAATGTTTTGTATTCACGGGTTGTATCTTTACATACAAACAATGCTGTTTCCACACATCATAAGGATAATACAGTTTTATCATCATTAGTGTGTACATATAGCAATTCAGGCATTATATCAGTGAATACTCACACAAGCGGGTGTGAATGTTTAATCGTATAATTACCATCAAACGCTTCCACGTAGTCATTTTGACAGCCAACAGAACTCTCCAGATGCGAGAAGATAACTTTGATCTTGACCTGATAGTATTTGCCCGCGTCAATCTTCCACGAGGGCTCGATATTACTAAAATAAAGAATACGCTCATATTTTGTTATGCACAAAGCTACGAATTTAGAAAGCTCATTGTCAATGTGTCTCGAATTTACGTATGTATTGACTGGATGTATGTTGTCTCTTATATGTTCGCTACCTTATTCTTGTATTGAAAATATTTTTGAAACTATGATTTTCAAACATAAGGGGAATTGTATATGTACACTCAGATATTTCTGATGTACTAATTATCAGTTTTGCTTCATCAATAATTGTACATAGCTTGATGTATATCCTCAATGATACCTTGTGTGGATTGATACCTGCTTGGATAGCTTACGTACAGCACTTTATTTTGATACGTACATCTCCAGTATGGATATAGTAGTTACTTTGCTTTTCGTGGCTAAGTCTGTCTGTATTCCCCGGCGGTCCAGGAGAGATTGTTCTCTCTGAGGTCCGCGAGCTATATATACAAAATCTTTCTAGATTTTGTGTCTTTATACACACCCCGCCCATTATTTCAGTTATTTCACGGTGTATCAGCTTAATTTGGTAGGAAAAGCCGAATTGATGTAGGACTGAGACTTTTACCAGTTTCAGGGAACCTACGAGCATGGGTATGGTGCTGACAGACCCAAGATCATAGGTTTCTGGTGTGCCGAAGGGACGCAATTCTGCAGTGCTTTAGACAACCCTCCGAAACCCCACCAACACACACATAAACACACACACACACACACACACACACACACACACACACACACACACACACACACACACACATGTACACAGCTGTACACATCTTTCGCCACCTTACACCACCCTTATTTATAAAAAAAAGAATTTAGGTCAATGAACTATCTTAGAAACTTTTAGAAATACATACCTTTCTTAAAATAAAATGTCTTCATATTACTTTCTAGTGGCAGATTTCACTGGCTGATGTATATCATTTGTATCGTGGCATCTTCATCTACGTTTACAGCTCATAATTTTCATTTTGGTACATACAATAGTTTTAAGCTTTATATAACAATAGTTAAATACATACCTTGGGTAATAAAATGGATAATTAGGGGATGTAATATATTGTGCAGAAAAGTAAGCTGAAAGATCCGTCGTCCGTGAAGCTGAAAAATGAAAAAAAATGTATTTGTGAGTTCAATGTAGCAGCATGATGATTATCCAATTTCCTTTCAACTATCGTCGTGCGCAACAAATTGGATATTTGTGCGTCAAAGTGATATGTTTTTCCATGCTTTGAATTTTTTAGACCTACCTTTCTAACAGCATAAACATATTTATATTATACATGTTGTAATACAAGGGATAGTCACCACCTGCATTTTCTGCCAGGATCAGGTGATATAGGGTTCCAATCATCATACCCAGGTCGTGAATTGCCCCTAAGTTGTTAACGTTTACTGCCTGCTGCACTCCCATAATAACTACTCAAAATACTGTCCGAAGTGCCAAGCCCTATCTTACACACTCACTCACAGTATTGCAAGTTGACGTACCACTAAAGTCACCCGCCTTGAGAATGATTTGTATTCCTCTATATTTGTTAATAATGCCGGAGTGGAACCTTGCGGTGATGATATGTCCGGAACTGATGTAGTCAGTGCTGTATTGACCACACCATCTCCCGGCGGCTGATGGACCAGTCTCGTCATAATTGCCTTTAGGTACATAAATAGGTACATAAATAGGTACATACGTAGGTACATATACATAGGTATGAATGTCGTCGGATTATATGTTTTCGGACATCTTACGTTTTACGTTGATGTTTCAACCTCTTTTCTGTAACATGGCGTCGTGTTGACGAAGATTCTATCAGCAATGTCAGGCAGGTGACGTGCATGTACGAGTGAGATACCACTTGCAAATAATCATGTCTTTTGCGCAACGTGTACATACTCACTTTCAGCATAAGGCTGTTTAAGAAACTACATGGAAATATTGCACCAATTGTAATCTCTTTACGTGATGCACAATGCTGTGTTGACATGTTTTTAATTCCATGATCACAAGTACGCACAACATGTATACACAATAATATTGGCGATATGTGTAAGAAACTTTTCATGGCATCTTTCACATATCGGTTATTATGATATGAACGCTGGCCTGTTGGTCACTCCGGGAACAAAGAGTACATCAACGTAGTAGCGAGATGAAGTACATATAACACGCCGATGTTAGGATTAAAATATAATAAATCAACCCTTAAAATCGTAATGTTTGTGTTGTGAGGCCGCACTCAGTAATCTTCCAGCTACATGACGGTGGCATGTAAGTAATCGAGTCTGAACCGGGCAAATCAGTGACGTGATGTTATATTATGAACAACAATCTACGCTGTCGGGATACGAAGAGACGCAATCAACAAAGTGACCGTGTCTGACGACCAGATAGATACACTAAGTCGCATCGTATGACAAGCGTAGGTAGCTGGGGACCAATCACCACCCTGGATTCCTACAGAGCTACAGTTCTTTGGCAAGGATACGCCTACATGAGGGAGACATTTTCAAATATAAACCTTACCATCGTAAATCTCCACATAATCAGCGTCGCATGTCTTTGGTGGAGACATTGGCCTCATAAATGGATTAAAATTTCTCACTTTGACTTGGATGTTTGTGTTGGCAGGGGCATATATAGTCCAGTGGCAATCTTGGGAACTGAAAATTTAGAAATTTACTATCAGAACAGCATCATGCGCGTTGTCTGACCATCATGTTTTTTACAATACAGTAAAGTACGGTTATAACGAACTCAAAGGGACTACTAATTTTAGTTCGTTATAACCGTAGTTCGTTATAAGCATATATACAGCATAACTACAGCAACTAGTCGGGACCAAAAAGTAAGTTCGTTATATCCGTAAGTTCGTTATAACCGTAGTTTACTGTATTATCCTTCTGTTGTTGTTATTTAACCTTCTCATGTTCATGTCTCTTATATATGTACATTGTTGTTATTGTTAATCCTTCACCTACTGTATATAATGTTGTACCATGCTCATATTTCAGTCTTGCTTGACAACAATTTCAGGGTCGATATCCAAACGTCACTATGACAGTACAATAAGGAGTTGTTATCCATAAATTGTGTCTGAGTTGTGATCTGTGATGTGTATGTGCGTTGTGATATGCATATGTATACTGATACCTGCAGCATATAACGTTAGAATCGTCCCGAGCATTAAATCTCTGGCAGAGTTCCTTGTACCAAAAACACAAAAATCCAGAAAAAAATCTACACAGTATACTCCGGACAGTGAGTGAGTGAGTGAGTGAGTATGGTTTTACGCCGCTTTTAGCAATATTCCAGCAATATCACGGCGGGGGACACCAGAAATGGGCTTCACACATTGTACCCATGTCGGGAATCGAACCCGGGTCTTTGGCGTGACGAGCGAACGCTTTAACCACTAGGCTACCCGACCGCCCATACTCCGGACAGAGCCGGTGTTGCTTCTCCTTTGTTGACAATAACAACCTCCGTCATTTATTCAAATATGGACCAAAATACCGTGAGCAACCTCCTACCAACTGGGATCACAACTTTAAAATCATTATGGATGCTGTCGAAGAATATGCTAAAACATCGGCCAAAAGAGAAGAGGAATCTGTTGAATGTCTTTCAGAGTGGGTTAAGTCAGTGCGTGATGTTGTCATTGGTAGAATGCACAAACTTTAAAAAAGGGAAACGGAATTGGAAAAAACCCATAAATGCCCATTCCTCTTTTGTACTGGATTCCAAAGATCCATAAGAATCCGTACAAAGAGAGATATATTGCTGGGTCCTGCAAATGTGCCACCAAATCCCTGTCTCAAAGACTAACCATAATCCTTAAAACAATCATGAAAGGACTTTCTTTATATTCACAGAAAGTATTTGAGACAAGTGGAATTAATAATATGTGGATTCTCAAAAGCTCAAAGGATTTGCGTGACTTTTTGTAATATCAGAACAGAACCAAGTTTCATTCTGATAAAACATTTGATTATTCAACTTTGTACACCACTATCCCAAATGACAAACTTCAGGAAAAACGTCTTTCCTTGATCCATGGAGTCTTGTTAAACAACGTGGTGACACAGTTATGTATCTATATTCAGATGTTCAGGACAATTTGTGAAAAATGAAAGCAAATGCCATCTGAAGTTTACTAAGAACACAATAAGTGAAATGCTGGACTTACTTTTTGATAACATATACGTAAAATGTGGGGGTAAGACATTTAGGCAAGAATTAGGCATCCCCATGGGCACCAATTGTGCTCCCCTTCGTGCGGATCTCTTCGTTATGCATATGAAACGGAATTTCTGTTCGGATTCGCAAAGTCAAAACAAGGTTATTTGGCCAACAAGTTTAACTTAAGCTTCAGGTATATCGGTGATCTGATATCGTTCAATAAAATAGTCAATTACCATCGACTGATGCACCCTCCTGAACTAGAAATAAGGGAGACCAATGAGACCGCCTCATTTGTTTCATGTTTAGATCTATGCATAAGTGACAAAACACGAACCACAAGACTGTATGACAAGAGCGATGATGTCAACTTTCCAATTAGTCCACTTTTCCTACAAGTCCAGCAATATTCCAGCAGCTCCGGCCTTTGGTGTATACATTACACAACTTTTGTGATACCACCTTGCATGCTCTTTCTACCAAGATATCAAAGAGCGTCATACGACTCTTGCTCAGAAGTTGTTTGAGTAAGGTTACAACATTCAAGGCCTCAGCAAAGCTTTCAACACATTTCCAAATTTGACGCATCAGTGACAAAAATTATATTCGAAGCATATCCTTATGTTGAACTGTACCATATGTTCCCGGTTTTTTTTTCAGGTAAACACTTGACTTGCCTTTGCATGTGTTTGTGACGGGTGCCACCGATAGAGCCGGATACAGTCACCTTCTGTAGAACAACAAATACTTCTGGATTCCAAAACCACAACCTTCCAATACTCATCCCGTTTCATAGCTCTGTACTAGTCTATCATGATTCCAAGCAAATATAATGCTGTACATATCCTAAATTGCTACCCCATCAACGCATGTCAATAAAGTACAATAACAGCAATATTTTGAGACCACCCCCAACTCGGTGACATTTGCACCTGCGAGAATGCACGGGACGGTGTGAGGTCATCACCTCGGGGCAGGTGTTAGGTAATTACCTCAGGTTACAGGCCATTTCATACATCCATGACAACACACGAATATTTTCAAAGTTGATCATCATTTTACCTGTAAAAGTGCATTTTAAGGGTAATCACAATGTCAGTTAGGACAGGCTATATTAGGTCAATTCGCGTTATTTCGATATATGCTCTTTTTATAGTCCTATGACTCGTATTTATTAAATGAAGCCAGAAAAGCAGTTTTCGAGCATTTCCGACAGCACTTTACCCAAATGTTGCAAGAATCGGCTGATCTGTACTTAAGCAGCAGACAAAGTCGTAATTCTCCCAAAGAATTGAGAATGTGAGGACGTTTCAGCCCTTACCCGATACGGTCATAGGGATTGCGGAAAATACTGACAAAACTGTCAGTCAAAACTGAATCACTTTGAGAATCAGTTGAACTATTTTAAACATCCATGGGGACTTCTTGGTACGGTTGTGTGTCTCAGTAAGGATGAAAGTTTGCGTTCTTTAGGGATGGAGGATATGAACTAAGAACCTTCTTTCCGTAAATGAAAAACTCACTAATTCCCTGAAGTGCCACTTGAAATAAAGGCTTCAGTCCACGTAAAACTACCTCTCAATCACAGTGACACCTCCCAAGAACAGAGACATGATATGGTCCTCTTATTGCTCCATATGCAACACACAATCAGCTGCAGCCCTTTATGTTGTGGTTGGACAATGTTACTTTATTACGCATATAATCAGTTATTATCAGAACAACTTTTTCCACATTCTGCCAACCGACACATGTGACCGAGTTGAACAAATTAATGGGTGTTTTATATTCGGAAAACACCAAATAGGTGCACTCCCACAAACGCAGTTACAGTGTATATTGGGAGCGGTTTTGCGTGATATGTTTCATTGTTTAGACAAGTGGAGGACATTTATAGATTTGATGCATCAGTGACTAAAATGCTTTCCGATGTATTGCCCTATTTTTAATTATAATTAAGTTACAGTGTCTGTTGAGGTGAACAACTGATTTGTCTTTGCGTGTGTTTGTAACGGGTGGCTACGGTGGGGCACATATTCGCGAACACCTGGTATCATAACTATTTGATAGCGATTCATGAACACAATGCATATTAGTATAACACTTTATACTTCCTTACTTTTGATACGGCCCTGTCAAGGTTCTGCTCCAATCCTTCGTAATATTGACTGTCCCTCCACATCTATATGTCTCTGAAAGGAATTTATAATTGTACAATTTCCATTGCCTATATCTGTGACTTTAAATATTAACTCACTCACTCACTCATTGCCTATATCCAGTACAGAGAACAACACGTACATGTACGTACCTCATGTGATAAGACTTATCAGTGTGTGGGTATGACTAATATGGTAAATAATTATCGATTTAGATATATGCAATGGTACTAATCAAGTTATTAACATCATTACTTGTTATAAGTATTGAAAGTTTCAATGTCTTCCATGCATTTCTACATGCAAGTTATGTTTCATTTCAGAAAAAATAGACACATTATTACCATTAGTTGAAAAATATATGAGTCTGAAGCCTTTCAGACGGCTTGCGTAAATTGTCTGAAATTGAACTGTCATAGATGATCCAGTACTCTGCAGAGTAGGTCTTGAATCGCCGCACCAGGTGAAAATCGTGTCGTTAAAGATAGAAGGTCCTGGAAAAATCATGGCAGTTGCCTGAGAATATTTATTGTTCGACTAGGTCATAAGGAAAAGCTGACAATATTACAGTAAATGTTTTAAATAATTAAATCAGCATTGTGATGATAATCGAACGAGGCAGGTTGTAATATGTTTGGCGAAAACCGACTCTTTTGAAGATATGCATTTTGACAAACAGGTATGTGACAAGAAAGATAGATGATCTGGCAGCCGCTCCCATGTCCTGCCTGATTTTTAGCATTTTCTCTTTTTCCATTTTCTCAATGTTTTCATAAAAACTAATAGTATTCATTTGGCTATTTTTTATAATTCAATAGTATATTTTATTAGGAAGAAGGTTAAGGAAATAAATCATTGTTCTTCAAAGTACTATTTAGGCTTTTGTCTGAAGGTCAAACGATGAGTGCAGGTACCTACCATTGTAAAATTCGACGCTATACTGACAACGGACGTCGACGTAATTAAAAGTCGGATCGTCCAAGTCAATGACGACGATGCGCACCAACATGCTAGGGTTAGACGCCGACATTGTCCAAATACAATTGTCACGGCTGAAACAAGGAATGAGTAATTGAGTCACAGCGTTGCAGCTTCAGGTGGGAGATCATCCAAAAGTGACGCAGCTTAAAGACACAACGCTGCGCAGCGAACTGCAGTGGCTTAGACGACGAAGCCGTCCATGCCTCCAGGACAATGAACAATTACTTCAAAGTAAGGGGTACTTTAGTCACTCCACAATATATATTGTTTTGACTAAACTTTTAATATGTGTAGCGAAATGCCAATCGTGCTAATTACAGGTCATGTACAACATCAAAAGCTATTCGATTTACATATTTATGTTCGGAGCATTGCACAATTTGCAGCAAAACTGTCGTGTGGAAGACACACGAATTGTGAAAAGAAAAATGATCGGAAAATTGACTTACTACAGAGAAATCACTGGATACCCAGGGGAATGGAGGAATTTTGGATTTGTCGTTGCATTCAGATATTGTGGCCCACACTTTTCTGATTGGTGAGGTATCACTGAAACATTGGTGTATTTCACTTTTTGTGATTTGAGGATATTTAATCTGGCTTTGACACGATTATATCATAACATTTATTACTTTCCACGAGGCCGCTTTCGGGGTCAAGTGGTAGAGCGTCAGCCAGTAGAGCGGAAGGTCCGGGGTTTGTTCCCCGGCCGCGTCATACCAAAAGACGTTAGACTTTTTGGTACCCTGTCATGCGCTCGGGGCTCAAACAAGGACTGGTCAGATCGGAATCAGAATACTGAGTGTGTATAAGTGGGGTATTCATGTTAAACTGCAGCATAGTATCTCAGTGGGCTGGCACTATAAAATCGACATCAGTCCGGACTAGTACAAGCACTGCACACAAACACACACACGTGCATGGACATCGCTATATAAGTGGAATAATATTGGGCGACGTTAAACCCCATTTCACCTCACCCTACCACGAAAATTGCATTCAGACATATTAGTTTAAACGTCTCATTTCACAAAACACGTTTGTACGTACCTTTCTGTGAATCATGAGACACACGGAGTCGGAATCCCTTCCCGTGGGTAACATTGTTGGATTTGAATAGGAGTTTCATTTGGAAACCGTTTGAATAGTAGGGACCAACTGGGGAAATTGATGAATCTCCACAAAACGTGCCAACAGGGTATAGAGCTCCATAACCATCTCCTGAATCCGAGGGATACACATGCAAATGCAATGCTTCAATTATGTTTACAAGACGATACATCTAACACACAGAGTCAGTACACGTCAGATGCACAGTCAGCAAACACAAAATGGAAAACAGTCATTATATTGTGCTCACATTCACAGAAGTGTGAGGAAGTTACTCTTGTTTCCCCATCAAATCTGTATCTGTAAATAACAATCCAGACAAACCAGTGGATGGTGAGCAAGTGACTCTTGTTTGTGTAAAAAATCATGTACACAAAACAGTAGATGGTGCATGTGATATAATCTGTGGTCTATATTGTGATGAAACATTTACAGAAACGAAAGGACAGCCAGAGCCCTAGTTGAAGCAGCCCATCCTATTCCAGTCACTTCTTACGACCGTATCTGGAACGCGATAATCTATTGTGCTTCAGAATTTCAGTCAGGTCAACGATCGAAAATGGTAATTTAATCGTTATTTCATTATGATAGGCCACAAGGACAAATGTCTTCAAAAACTCTGCGGCGTATAGTTCATAGTGAATAACAGTGACTTCACGTACCTGCAAGAAGGCGGACATAGTCAGTATCACATTGTGGGTAGTTGCCCTCTATATCAGAAGTCAGGACGTCAAGTCTCATGTTTGGTGGTTGCATCATGACGAACATGCTAATAACGCATGTCATGTCGCTGAACCAAAATAGATACACATTCAGACTTCAAGTACACACCACACAATAGTGATTGAGTTGGGTTTAATGCCACTTTGAATACTATTTCAGTTATATCACGGCGTCAGTAGGAATTGAAGTGTGAAATAAAATAAAAGTTTCAGCAAGTTTCACAATATATGATCATACAAAACGAATTATATCCTTCTTCTAATGTTCGAAAAACAATTACTTTAATCCCCTTTCTTCCTATTGGGAAATTCAGCCGTCTGACTCTCATTTCGCAAAAACCGGCATGGCAAACACACTTAAGCAATACCATATAAAGTATCCTATCCTGCTTCCACTTACCTGCCATATGAATCGGGGTATCCAGGTGACATGATATATATAGGTGTGTTATATATTGTATGTGTCCCACTGCAGTCGCCTTCTGTAACAACAAGGGCATTTCCATAAAACAACAATAGTCTCTTCCTTGATAGTAATAGAATTCTCAAAGTGTTACAAATTAATAGATGCCAATATTGTATCGCATAAGGCATATGCACTTCTAAGCAGCCGCAATATCATAGGGCATATCAGAATCCGGTGATTCTGGGTTTGAATTTCACATTTGCATTCACATCAGGGCTTCTATTGTCTACATCCACGACATGTATCACTTTGAGCTTAATCTCATTTCAAGCTGAAATTGTGTTTCCAACGGTTGTATCCATGGATGATCCATCATCCTCTGGGATCAAAATACGAATCTGATATACATTACTTGGATCACTTTGAATATCAAAGTGTTTATATGAAAGGTATATACATGAATTGGGTTCCGATTTTGTGTGTTTCTTTCTTCTGGCAGTCTACATAACTAAGGATAACCTCATACTCTCATTCGATATTTATCACAGGTAAATGCATCATTATTGACGTTGACATTTCTGTAATATTATGTTCCTTTCGATTTTGTGTTTAATGCTTTAAAACATTGTCAGTGAACTAACTCAATTATATTGCTAAGATTACAACATTACTAAGTTGTTACAGTAAACACTATATGATGGACAAATATAGGGCATGTAGATGTAACATCGAGTTCAACATACCTGGTCTTGAAGAATATTGCATCCGAAAACCTTTGCTGGTAATATTCTCATCCGTTGTAAACTCTAGCAACAGTGAATTCGTTGAACTGTAGAAATTAGGCATCTGGGTTGAACAGAATTCACCCAGAAATTGGTCGGCTGAAGTATAACATGGGTGGTTATGCTTATTCAGCATAAGGTTATTTTTATTATATACATGGCGAATACAAACTATCACACACATATTCTGTGACAGCCACATTTTGACACTTTGACTGCTTAGTGTATTTGATGGATACAAATTGTACACACAGCCTTGATATTTTTACTGGTACTTGCACCTGTACGTTATCCTTTGAATACAAGGGAATGTACCTGTGTGTCATACATGTCAATGTAAACGGATTCAGTGGTGAAGAGTCTTATCATATGATTAAAAGCGACAAAATCATGTGTTCAGTTAACAGTTACAGCTAAAGGGGGCATGTCTCGTCCATGTGGGTCGATTATTTTGCAGTCCAGCTATACGAATTCTTTCTTTCTGTAACAGTGAGACATTGACTCTTTGTAATTAAGGAAATATCGTATTGCTCGAGGGACTTAAATAAAAAAAATGTGAATAGCTGACAAGTAAAGCAGTAAATAAATGACTCGAATCATACTTGCGGATACGATGACCGAGCTCTTGTTACAGACAATGGATTAAATGACTGAAATTTTCACTTAGACAATGTACAAAACGCCAAAATATTTCATTCATTTTACAATGAGCACCATAATAGACTCATTTATGCAAGGATCAGAAGCCATACATATGCATTGACTTTCGTTTTGCTTTAGTCCTATCATTTTCCGTAAATAGGTGATGAAAAAGAGTATATAATGTTTCGAATTTGTTATAATAACATAATAAATTTTAAAATAATTGTAAACATTTCTGAACATTTTCTCTTTTACATAATGACGACAACATGTATACCGGATCCAGTAATATGCCCCTGGAGGGTGACAGCGATGTATCAACAGGAATGATTAATGTCGCCTTCTAATCAATGGATAAATACAGAATCGACTGTCAATACTACTGACTATAAACTGCCATATCACGCCATGTGCGTGAGAGGAAATGAGACAATACACCAATATAAACAATTGTACTGACATTATACATATTTGTGATGTCATCGAGTGCACAACCGCTCCCCGAATCTTACAACTTGATCCCATGACATCAAACATGCTGTGCTCAAAGGTCCTACATTACCTTCCGTTGTGTTTCCGTCATAAACACGAACGACTTCATGCTTGCACGAAGCCGAGGAATCCCCAAAGTAGTAGACTACTATATCTGATATGACTTGAACTGTGTCGTTTTCGTTTTCTGCTGTTATTATACACGTGCACTTCAAATTACTGAAAAGAATGCAAAAGGTCTGATAGAATATCAATTATTTCCTTTTATTTCCTTCGTCATATCCAGAATTTAAAGCAATTATAATTATATAGGGACTTTGCTAACATGGTATAATTACTCTCGATGTCATCGTTTACCTTTTGTCATCAAAAAGGTTCAAAAGAAAAATTACATGCCCTTTGCAAAACGAAAAGAACTTTGGGTAAAATATATGCACGTATCCTAAAAGGAAAAGGGTATTGTGGCATACAAAAGAAAGAAAATCGATCAAAAATATTAACTGCCGTGAATGGAACTTTCTTTAAAATATCTGAAGGTACGGTAATGCTCAAGTGTCCATTTGAAGAGCGTTTATGACACATGCAAATGAGAATTTTCATACCATGGGTTTCATGGGATACATAATCAGCAGCGTGTGGCTTCCCACTGAATATTGAGTAACACTTTTCTAATGCTAGGTCGAATATATTCAAGTGCATACGAATACAAATATAATAAATAAACACAGATGTAACGATATCGTAATTAAAGATTAATTTCAGATAACTACAAACTGTAAAAGGAATATATTTTTGACTTACTGAAATGAGGTGTAAGGAAACCCAGGGGAGGTAAGATTTGCCTTCTTTGATGTTGCTGTTAACATTCCACCGCATCCTGAAAAGACGGTTAAGTTGATGATGTGAAACAAAATGTGACACGGTGAACGAGCGAAATGGTCTATTTTTCTAAATCTGCAATATTATGTCGTTGCTATGTTTAAACTGCAAATACAAGGTGAGTTGGACTTCACGCCACTTTGAACAGTGTTTCAAATATTTCAATTCTGATTAATATCTGACGCAGTCTGTTAACAGTCCGTTTCTGCAGAAACAGACAAATGTTGTGCTGACAGACCAGGGATCATAATTAGGGCAAATCGGGTGTTCGAGTCCACGATAAGCTTGACACTAGCACGAATAAGGTCTCAACGCACAGAATCCCCACTGATTATTTGACTTACTCTCCGAGCCATACAGCTGCTTGTAGCTTTCACTGATGCTGCAATCGCCTGAGGCCTGCATCACTTTTAGCTTTCATCTCAGATCAGACTGGCACGCCCTAATGTAACTCAAATAATGTTCAAAGCGGCGTTAATCACAACTCACTCACTCGCTCATCTTCATACACGCCTACTCACTTTCAACGTCAATGACGTTCAGAACAAATCCTATTCCATTAGAGACAGCATTGGTGGTAAACTGTATGTACATAGTATCTCCACTGCTGAGGATACTGCCACGATGCACTTCATTGTTACATGATTGAAACAGTAATCCGCTTGAATTATCTGACCCTGGTCATGAAGGAGCATTCAATAAATTATATCAGAACAGTGACACAACGTCATTCATAAATACAAATACAAGACCTCAATCATATAACTCTCCAAAACGAGAAACGCACAAGTAGATTTTTAATAAATTTATTATATCAAATAAAGTCGATATATTTAACTTAATATCATAGATACAAATATGAATTGTTTTAGCTCGATAGTCACATGATGTCGTTGTACAAAGGCAGTACGAATTCACGTACACAATGTGGGGCAAAACGCTCATTTCGACGATAAACACGTTGTCTTCCATCTCGCTGGTGAAGAAGAAATCGTGATTCATCGCTAAATCACACTTGTCTCTAGTTTCTCAAATTCCAAGGCTGTAAGGCATGGCACCAACGCAAGCGTCGCTGTCGATGAATCTGTTGCAAAACGGGGACGATAACTGGTCTTCTAGGTCGGATTCCAGCCTCGCGAAGATGGTTCCTGACAGTCTAGTCCGATATCCTCCTCAAATCAGGGATGCGTCTTGCAGTCTCCGTAGCTGTGGCATTGCGATGATGTAGGTGGAACAGTCGAATGTAGCGATCCTGTGAAGGCGTGGTAACTCTTGGTCGGCCGGTTCCCGGACGGTCTGAAGTGGAATTGAACTGTGTGTATCGGTCCCAAAGGCGGCACATGGTGCTGTGGTGGACGTTGAAGTGGCGTGCAACAGAAGACTGCGATTCCCCTCCTTGGATACGTCCTATGGCGATGTTCCGATGGGCAGCGCTGAGTCTCGGCATTTTCGAACTTGAAAAATGTTGACAATTGAATGACAAATTATTTGCTTATGCTAGCCACCACCACGAGTTACGAATGCCATAACTTGGACGTGCATTTTCTTTACTGTTTTCCTACATGACATTTTTGAACAAGTTTGAAAATAATGCCGTTTAAGACATTGCAAATCGACAATGGTTGCGTTTTGACGCACCGTTTGTCGAATATGAGGCCACGAACATTTTTCAATAACATATATCCAAGTTATGTACCGGATGTTTTGTGTTGTCAGCTTTATGAACAACATACTACCTGTGCGTTTCTTTTTTTTTAAGAGTGTATATCCGCCGCCACCTCGGGCTGGCAAAACAGTTCTAAGCCAAACAGTCTAAAAGTTCTGAGCCTAACAATCAAAACCAACAATTGTGAAACTGTTTTTAATTTTAATTTTCAACATAATCTCCCTGCTTTTGAATACACTTCTCATATCGTTAGTGAGGCTTTTCAATCCCAGTCAGGAAGAGGTTTTATGAAGCCACCCTGAAAAACCCATTTACAGCAGCTTTGAGGTCATACTTGTAATACCGCTTCCCACGCAGATGTTCTTTCAGTTTAGGAAAAAGGTGAAAATCACTTGGTGCCAGGTCTGGCGAGTATGGAGGGTGAGGAAGCTCCTCGAACCAACATTGTCGCACAGCAGCCTTTGCAAGTCGAGAAGTGTGTAAAGAGGCATTGTCATGAAGTAGTAGAACTCCAGCATTCAGCATTCCTCGCCGCTTTTCTTTGATAAAATCTCTCAGGCGATGAAGCAAATCAGCATAGTAGGCACCGATAATCGTCTTTTCACCCTTTCACACCCTTTGCATCTCAGAATAGTTTTCTCAACTGATCTTGAAAACTTGAATTTCTTTCGTGCCGGAGAAGTGGAATAGTGCCATTCCATGGACAGACGGTTTGACTCGGGATCATAGTGGTAGACCCATGTTTCATCACCCGTTACTAATCCCTTTTTGAATGTGACAAAATCCTCTAAACTTTCTCTGGCATTGTCAGTTCTTTTTTTCCTTGTGTTTAGAATTGAGAAACTTTGACACCCGATGAGCAGATACCTTATTTATCTGTAAATGTTTATGAATAATAGTTTCAATGGATCAATGGCTAAGACATGTGTCTTCCTTAAGTTCAGCGATGGTAATACGTCTATCTGACAGTACAAGTTTTTCTATCTCCTTGATTAAATCTTCACTGATGGAAGTTGAGGGACGTCATCAAGGGTTGTTCTCACAGCCTTAAACATAGCTGCCAAACGTTAAACAGTGGAATAGCTAGGGCACTTATCCCCACACACTTGTGAATCTGGTAATGAATTTCTTGGGGAGTACTTGTTTTTGTTGTTTCTTGCTCGTTCAATGTTCTTTTCCATGACTGTGTCCACTTGGACCCCTATCACGTTCAACAGGCTGTCACGAATATACAAACGACCTCAACAGACCAAAATACACTTGCAAAAAATACTCAAACAATGTCCTACATTGACTATTATTGCCCATAGATGAAAGTTAATCAGGCTTAGAACTTTTTGACCAGCCCTCGTGTATGCGGAATTGTACAAAATGATACAGTCTAATACCATATGTCAACCATGTGTACAGAATACACAATAAATATGAATACGATAAGTTTGATAAATGGTGATACCTTTTTAGAATATAATTCATGTTCTGTCTATCCTTCTTATGCTAATCTAAAATAGTGCGTATAACAATTTATGTCATTTCATAAGGGGCAGAGTAGTTTTTGCTAGTGTTGAAGTGTGGAAAAACCTACACACGTATACGTACAATACCCAGATCATAAACGTGTATAAAACCAAAAAGGTCATCATGGGATTCGCGGCTTAACATATGGTAATCAAGTCATCAAATCATGTTGTCAGAGTACATTTCGGGTTACTTTGACCTTAACATGTATAAAATATATCATATTATCACTTTTGTGAAGAGAAAAATGGACTAGACCTAGACGATAACACGATTATATCGTAAAGATTTCAGTATTAATCAATATGCATATTGTTATTCGTTCGTATCTACTTTCATCCTCCATTTAATAATAACTATTAGTTTTGTTCAATTTTATACCATCTTCGTCTAGGATTGTAAAGTAGGTTTGAACAAAATGAAATGTTACCGTAATGTTGAAAGGCATCACTAGACCATTAATTAGCCATTGTGCGATTTCTTTAAATGCCAGGGTACAAATTGTAATGATCATTATTGGTGTTCGTGTTGTGATACATGTACTTCTGCAAAACTGCTGAAAGAGAATGAAGTCTCCAATCCGGGAGATCGCACTGTAAACACATTTGTAAATATTCTGCTTACCATCATAGAAGGACAGACTGTCATGTTGGCAGTTAGTAGACTGTAATTTTGCAACAAATTTAACGCCTACAAGACGATCCGTTGACGATGCATTTATCCTCCATCCGCAGGATAGATTACTGAAATAACCATTTATAGGAAAAGTCATTATGAGGCTTCACAACAAATAAGGTCCATAAAATTTTGCTTAACATCAATACAATATTGACAATATATGTGTATGGAAACAAAGAAGCTGTGTTCATATGTTAACATGAATTAGTCACCATACTATTTCTTACTCTTTTGTGTCCCATTGGTCAAAAGATAGGCCTGAAGTGTATTTTTGCAAACAAAATTCAAATTTATTCAAACGTCAATTATAGTTTATTGCCTATCATATGTTCTTCTCTTTTCATAAGTTATGATAAAATTTCATCCTCTTTCGAGACGTATAACTGTGTAATACTTACCAGTATTCATAGAACTGAAATTTTCTAGACGCAAAAACATTAATTGCAGACAAATATTTAGGAGAAGTTTGACCTGATTGGCTTTCTAATGATTCTCATTCAGATGAAATCGAAACTAATTCAAATTTCATAATTTATAGTAATTGCCTTATAGCTGGAATATTGCTGTGTGCGGCGTTAAACAACAACAACAAAAAAGCATGTGATGTTTTCTCTTCACGGGTATAACGAAACGTCTAATCAATATATATTATGTAATTCCCCTTAAAACAGTACAGCAGTTTGAAAGCGAACTCCATTAAAGTGAATTAAATTTAATATGTAGTGTCAAATGTACACACTTGTAAAGACCTTACAACGTGCTCTTATAACGCCGATAACAGAAGAAAAGTGCGAGAAGCGTTTCTGGCCCGCTTAAAATAATATGTACAATACGCTGTTGATTATTTATAGTTACGTGTCAAACAACAGAGGGTACGCTGGGGATAATATTTTTTCCACATCATAGGAAAGTTGAATGTCCTTGTCGCATGCATCTGTAAAAAAATATATACTTTATACCTCAACAAGTATAAATCGAGTTGGTTGGGTTGTACGCTACCCCTCCCAAATGCCAGTTCTCCCTTCTAATGATTTACCAACCTAAATAGAGTAACAAACAACTCTCCACTAGACTGCATGACAAAAGGGATGATTCAACACTCTAATAGTCAACTTCCCCTTTGTGTCAAACAATATTCCAGGAGATCCAGTCTTTCGTCTGTACATTTCACAATTTTTGAGGTATAATCGAACGGGCCCACGACGTCATTTCTGGAGATTCCAATATGCGCTCGCAACTTGATGACGTCATAATTTGGTCGACGTTATTTTGGGGAGGGAAGTGTCAAGTAAGTTGTTCCCCACAGATGAAGCTTGAGTACGCAGATAAACACAGTGGACGCACCCAAAAGTGGGAGAGATATGACACTCGGTCTTTTAAGAGATACAGATAATCGACGTGAGGATTGTTAGTATAAGCGTGAAATATCACACTTAAAGCATATGTTCATAAAATGGACTTGTCCGAAATTGCCGAGGTCCGATTCTTTTCAGGAAGTCATCATTCAGGTAACTATTTCTAAAGCTTGCACATCTCATTAACATCCTTAAAAAGGCTGTACACAATGTTAATATCTCAAATAAGAAGTAAACGAAGAAGCTGCGCCCCTCATGGTTTGTTCTAACTGCAGTGTTTTATTGTACGATAACAACTCACACTAGTCGTTTATTTCTCAAGGAAAGTCCACAATGAAGCATGTCGTGTGTCTTTACTACATCGATGAAACAGTCAAGCAGGAAAACGGAGAAGAGAGATCAAGACTTATAGTTGGAATAAATCTGGAATGGGAATCCACCACTGATCGGAACTCGGCCCATAACGCTAAGTCTGTTTGATGCGTATGATCCACCTTTCCTCTTAAAACGACAGTGCATGAATATGGTAGAGCTGATTAAAGGGGCGTAAATGCTGATGCGTTGGCAGCCCTAGTAAGGTTGATACATGCCATTTGACAGCAACATGTTTCTTACCACTGATGCGCGTAGTTTGTGATGTTAGTGAGTTTAGCAGACAATGTTAACACTAATGATATTGCGACAGCACCACAGCGCCAAAACCTAAGCTTGTTATCGTCAATATACCATTTATTATACCCCCCACTCTTCAGAAACCCATGCTTGCCGTGAAAAAGCGGCTTTGGTTGTCGAAAGAAGCGACTAATGGAATTGGGTGGTCAGGCTCGCTGACTTGGTTCATGCATGTCATCGTTTCCCAATCGATCGATCACTAGATTGTGTGGTCCACACTCGAGTATTTACAGACCACCGTCATAAAGGTGGAATATTGCTGATTGCGGCGTTAAACAAAAAACAAACATATTATACTCCCATCACCCCATAAATTATCCCAACAGGAAGATATTCAAGTATGTCAATCTCTCGACACATACCAGTGTGAACAATGTTATCATGTTCTATTGTGGACAATGTGTCCCTGGTCTCAACCGACAAGCTACGTATATTTACCTGCAGATGTGGCTGATACAGGAAGGAGGATACCCAAGAGCACAACTGCAACTGTGTACAGTGCCATTGTATGTATTTGTATCCGTTATGGCCAGTGTACGGCAGCATGACGGCTCCTCATTATGTAGGTGGCGTTACTGATGAGACGAAATTTTAAACGTCATGAACTAGCAATCGAGGTGTGTTATCAGCTGAGTTTTTCTTTAATGTGTATGTCCAATGGGTTCATGTACTGAAAGCAGATAAAGGAATGATAACCAGATGTGATAGCATACAGGCAGCAACTTGTAATTTCCATCCGGACTATTTTTTTCAATTGATAAATAAATAAATTATATATTATGTAGTAACCAATTTGCACATAATCTCACCAATCAAGCCCTGATGAAAGATAATTGAGATTTCTCAACCTCGTCGTGACCATATAGCAGTAGTCTGCCTCGCGACATGATATGACCTGATAGACAACAGAAACATATCACATGTGTGTCTGTGTGTGGGGGTGGGATAGGTGTTAACTATGCCTGTGTACGTGCGTGGGTGTGTATATGTATTTGGGTAAGTTAAGTTAGTACAGAAAATTGTCCGTTATCGTTCTCATACTTATCATTGTCATAATTCAACATATCACTGGTTTAACTACTTCAAAACAATATGAAACAGTAACAGCTAGAAGATAGAAAAAGGCAAGGACGTAGGATAATAAAAGGGATGAGTGCAATTTAATGTGCGCAGCCCAACTCGCTGATTGACTCACTGTACATTTGTGCCTGAATTTTCTGTGAATGTCTTCTTTTTTTGACATCCTTAGGCCTTCTTACAGTAAATGGCTTATGCAAAAGCGACAAAGCCATTTCCATAATCATAAGAAATATCTGCTTTGAGCAGAATCCGTTATACGATTCCAACAACGCCATAAGCATGTGTTAATGAATCAAATGGTGCTGATGTCAGGTGCGCAGTGGCTTACAGACAACGTTTCGGTAACCGAGAATACACGAGCACACACTATAGGGCTATTCAAGGCGTTTCATGTATAGACTGTCACGGTCAGTCGAGGTATGGGTGTGCGTTTCTTCGTGTTAACGTTGTTAACTAGAGGACGAGTCGTAACGTGTGTATGCAATTTCGTAACCACAACGAGTTCCTTCGCCTAGAATTTTCGTAATTTTCGTATGCCCCAAAATAATAAACTTTGGAGCCCTATTTTATATTTCTAATAATTCATTTAAAAGGCAAAATCATAAAAATACCAATCGAGTAGTGAACCAGTCCACTAGCGTGTAGGGCTGACAGAACAAAACAGACTCTGAGAATAAGATATCATATTTTATTTTTTATTATCATTCAATCATTGCATTCGCATTCATAAAATCAACCATTCATTCACAACAACAAAATCAAGTATTAAACATGATTTATTGACATGTAATGTTTGGTGCGGGATTTAGGTCAAGTTATATTAGTCGTTTTTAATTTATGTACATCTAAATCTAAATCAATATTTTATTAATAAGAATCAAACGTATTCTGAAATGCTGACTTCAAACTTAAAAGGTTTCTAAATGATCAGAAACAACGTTTCTGTATTTATTCGTGCCAGGAAATTTCTTGGGGAAAAAAACAGACCATTCAGCTTCGGGTGTTCAAATAAGAGCTGATCACAGCTTGTTCGAGTTCAATATACACACCCATGTGTGTCTGCTGAAAGTGCAGATAGTGCTAAATGGAGTACTCCCGCACCATACACGTATCTCAATAGCATTCTAACCTACAGCGGAATTGTTCATACGAATTCCAAGGTGGTTGAGCATGAGAGACCTGTGACGAAATATTACAGTTGACACTATTTATACAGGAAAGACTACCCAAAGCCTTTTTGATCATGTAAGACATATTATTGAAATATTTTCTAATTATATAAACTTGCGGTTCACCATTTGAACCTGTATTATGATGGCTGTATCTCCGAGAAGGAAATCGCCTGAATATACGATGGAGGATCGTCTTTAACAGACTCATTATAAGACGGTGGGGGGACAGAAGCGATGTGATTGAGAACAGGTGTGGGGGAAGTGTTGTCATTAGATGTATGGGAACTTTCATTTATCCTGTTGGGATGTGTTAGATTTCGGTCGTTGCTATCTGCCTTCCTTCTTCTACAGAACACACAGCAAAGAACTATGATTATCACCACCGTAATGCCCCCAATGACTCCCCCCATAACGGGTCGATCGTACTGGAAGGGGGTATCTGTAATGAAGAGGAAAATAATCAGAAACATCAGCCGCATATGAATAAAACTTACGTTACATCATATTGATGCACTGACAGTCAAAAAGTAGTCATCGAGCGATCATTCCAACAGCTGCTTAATACCCTAAACGATCATGGGCGTATGTTTACCAGCTTCACTTCCCAACGTCAACATGTAGCTACACGCGCTGAAAGAGAATTCCATTGTGACAGGTTAATTGCTTCATGGCTTCTTTAAATAAAGGAAAGCAACTTGAAATCAATTATCGTTTTAGATTAAGACGGTATGAGAATCGAAATCGTTAAGAACCTAAAAACAAACATCTTGTGAAATCGGGTTGTTTTTTTGTCGATTGCAAGGTAAACAGCTAAGCTTTTGAATCAGCGGTAGAAACTAACATTTTAGTCCACTGGTCCTTATAATGGTAACATATAGCAAAACCCTTAAAAATGGCAAATATCTACTAGTCTTTATGATACCTTAACTACTGCGCAGATTGGCAAGGACTATAGGACTAGTGCCAATTTCTAACCCTGCTGAATGTATTTTAATTTTCTAGATTTGTAGTGGTATTCTAATCAGTGCAGTTGGTTAGAGGCATGGACTTGGTGACATCATCAGGCACTTACCCACAGGTAGTTTTTTGGCAGAAAAATACAATTTGAATCCAGACCGGGTCTGTTTTCTGTCTGATTTGAATGTCACGAACATACTCGGGCCTGAGCTCTGCTTGTTGGGTCCAGTGATACTACACCAGCGGCCGAGAGAAGGAGCTGAAGAATCTGTACCTTAACAAGTGTCAACATTCCGTTTTCGAAAAATCTGATAAGAATATACTCAATATACTCAAAATACTCAATATTCTAAGATGTATACATATGAACAATTGCATAATCTGTATCAATCTGTATCAGTAACTAAATAATGCTGTCAGGGTGATATTTAAATTGCAAACCGTAAAGTTTGTTCGCTTTTTCCCGACATAAATGCCTTTAATATCAGATCTATTTCTCCGACACGATGCCTCTCTGCGTGAAGATATTCGGGTGCTTCAATGGAGGATCGCGTCAGGTGAACATTGTCATCAGGCAATGAGCGTTCAGGCTTTTAAATTATCGGTACGAGTAAGCGACGCATTCAGAAAAATCATATGATTTCTCTGTCTGGAAAATGATTATAATCGGGGCGTTCCGAATGCAAAAGATAAAGCTCCGTTTTTATAATCTTATACTCATGACATCCGGGCAAGGATGTCCAGTATCCATGCTTGTCGTAAGTGGCGACTAACAGGATTAGGTGGTCAGGTTCGCTAACTTGGTTCATGTATGTCATCGTATCTCAATGACAGTGGTCTGTAAATATTCAAGTTTGGACCAGACAATCCAGTGATTGACATCATGAGCATCGATCCACGCAGTTGGGATACGATGACATGCATCAACCAACCTGACCACTCAATCCCGTTAGTCGCCTCTTACGACAAGCATTGTCGCCTTTTACGGCAAGAATTGGTTGCTGAAGACCTATTCTACCCCGGCTCCTCACTGCACGAAACAGGTGAGGTGCTGAGGTAAAGAGGAGTTTAACTTCGCTTTCAGGAATAATCGTACCATGACGCAGAGAGGCATCGTCCAACATTAATTAGACTGTGACAGCATAAAACGCTTAATTGGCTGATTGGCTGTTGAGATACATAAACTATAAAGTGTTTATGTAAAATCGAATCAGCTGAAAGTTTTGATATATTTAAGATTGTTAAATGAAGTTTTCCATCATCTTTTGCTAGTTTTGTGTTGAATCATTCAGCAGATGTTTCAAACGTACCATCATAAAGTTGCACATAGTCGAAGAAACAATCCTTTTCATATTCAAGGTGGAAATCCATCGTTTCAAGATCAATCACGTAACCTTTAGCATTGGTGCGGATAGTCCATCCACGGTTCTCATTACTGACAAGGAAAAAGCTCAAAGATAACTAGCACTCAATAAATTGTAATGAGTAAACCACAGTAGCATGTGTAAACGGCGAAACGCTGAAGTGATGCATAAAACAAGACAAATGTCATTTTACTATAGTTTTTAGGATGCACTACTTTACGTAACCTAGTATGGCGTACGTGCACCTACATGTGTTAAAGTACTTGTATACATTGCCTGTGCTAATATGTTTGAAAACAACCAGTATTAACTACTTACTTTGGATAATCCATGGGATAATTTGTTGATTGTATAATAACTGCTTCATTATACTCGATTTGTATGTTATTGCCTTGTGCTGAAATAGAAGAAATTCGTACATATAATAATCGCAATCATAATCATAATTATGTGATAATAAGTGGATCAGTTTGCATTCGATTTTCTTCCTCAGCTCCCTAGGGAGTATACAACCCTAGCTGCCTGTGAGGCGCAAAAAGATTTACAGCAACATTACCATTTCATTCTACCGGGTACCCATTCACTGCTTGAAGAACAGAGGCACATTTCGAACAAAGTCACTTGCCTTAGGAGACCCAACATGTACTACACGTGCATCATGACCTTCCTATGGCGTCTCGTTGTAAATATACTCTGATAAATCAAACATCAACATCATATACTGACAGGAACCTGACTGGAAGAGTTCAGAGAGTGTGTCAAAATGCATGATACATGTACATGTATTTACGGATGTGCACAAACGCAATAATTGCTACCGACAGTTACCTCTCATTTGTAACATTCCATATACCGGTCTTCGCATGTATGCATGTAGATGACCGATGTATACCGATTTGACACTTTGTTATTTCAGAATATAACGCACTCAAATGCGAGTTTTTACGGTTTTATATTTAAATACGTTATTAATGTATTATCCTCCCTTCTGCACTATCTCCGCGTACATTTATTTAAACGTTTGGCGTATAAATGAAAGTACAACATGACAGGGTCTTCGAGATCGGTAATGCGGTAATATAAAATATAACGTATGAGCTTAGTATACGCTAGGCTACGCATTGTACAAGAAAGTGAGCACATTACCTTTCTTCGGAAATTGAAAACGGCCAGCTGTGTATTTCAGATTAAACCCATTACGAGTGACAACGCGGTCGGTGTGGAACCATATTGTCATGTAGCTGCTGCTGCTGACGATGCTCCTCGTCACAGGTTGGCAGATGTTATCCAGCTGGGCGGCGTGAGTAGAACTGCCTGAAGTGCAAGTTAGGTCGTTTAGAATTTCATCTTTTCATACGACGTGACATCTGAATAAATACTGCGAAACTGTCATCTGTGATCCATTGATTAGACTACATTGACACATCTTAGAGATACTTCGTGTTATTAAAACATTAATAAAAAACTGCGTTTTGTTTCAAAATAGCTCAGGTTAGCTAAATTTTCCATATGCGAATATGCGGTATATTTGCGGCTTTATAAATCTGTAGTTATTATATCTCATAAATGAGTCCTACTTCCTTGAGTGAGGCGATGTATTCAGAGATGGGTCCTGTCAGAAAAAATAGATGTACAGATGATCAAGTTAGTTAGATGATCCACATTTCTGAGATTGCATCAGATATCTTACAGCTATGTGCAGCTTCTCAGTTACAATAGAGCCCACAGCATAAAATACATAATCATTGTAAACAGTCTGCTTTTCACCGTCATGAAGCTAACGTTATATCTTGGATGAATAGGCTTCATGCACTTCACCGGGCGCACTTTCCCGATTTTCTCCGCGAAAATTGACAAACCTTGAAAGTTTTTTTCTCAGATTACATTGAAAGAGATAGCTAAACCATACCCTAACTCACAACTGACCCTAAGTTGTGTAAAGGGGTGCCCAACCCAAATGATCTTAAAGGGGTGCTTGATCGGAAAGGAGATACAAGCACTAAGGATAGATAACCCTAATATGACCGGCAGCCTGCATTTCCCTCTTTAGGGTTACTGGCCAGAGACCATGCAGTTATCGCCATTTTTCGCGTTATTTCTTAAATGAATGAATGAGTGAATATGGTTTTACGCCGCGTTTAGCACTATTCCAGCAATATCACGGCGGGGTACACCAGGAATGGACTTCACACATTGTACCCATGTCGGGAATCGAACCCGGGTCTTCGGCGTGACGAGCGAACGCTTTAACCACTAGGCTACCAGACCACCCCCGTTATTTCTTAAATATTCTGTGTATAAAGTTGACTGTAGCAAAAACTTTGATTTTTGTGAAACTATGAGTTAATTCGTTTGTTTCTTTCCGTGGAAAAGGTTTGAGTAGATAACGCGAAGAGAGGGAATCAAAACAGTGAAAACAGAACTTTCCCGTTGACTAACTGTACCAGTTATCGCCATTGATTAAACAGCGCGTGTCACGTGATCACGCGCACCGCTTCCGTTATTCGAATTACATTTTCCATTGTCTCTGGTATCGCAGTTACTTAATATATTAAATTTGATTCAAACATTTTTTTTTATCAAATTGTCGTCTGCCAACTGACGTGAACCAATATTTCAAAGAATTTTTATTGGTGCAGGCTTGTCCATAACACTATGTACGATAGATCTCGAGCTATATCCCCCCCCCCCGGATTTTTTATAGATACAATTTTCCTTGTGAAAGTTAACTTGAATAAAAAAATGAATAATCTTCAATGGAAATCTTTGTTTCTTGGTTTACTTCCCCATATAAGTACGAGACCAACCACTGCTACAGCTTGCTTGTCTGCTTGTCCAAAAGAGATGTTTAAAGAGATCTTAACTGTGTTTCTCACTACACCTGTTGGTAGTGTAGCCTGTGAGGGGTCATTCTCAACCCTTCGGCGCCTCAAACTGTGGACAAGATCATCAATGACTGATGAACGACTGAGCGGCCTTGCCATGTTGCACACTTACAGAGGCACAGATTACATTCCAAGCCCAAAAGCAGTTTATGACAGAAAAAAGGACTGGCGCATACTGAAACAATGTTAGATTATAATAACACAAGATCACTCCTCTAGAAGAATTTGATATTATTAAGCTGTTTCATTTAATTGTGTTCAATGTTTGCCAAAGATGTTTGAAATATGTTTCAAATAGAATTTCCCTTTTTTAGTCATTTGTGTCGTTTTTTAAAAAGTAAATTGCACTTCAGTTCACTTCATCGGACAGTTTTATTTGAATCATGAAAATACAAGTTGGGGACAAGTGATGCTTGTACAACGACACGTGCGTTTGTTATGGTTGGAGTGCCGACCAATCAGAGCCCTCGACGCCAGTGAGCGCGGTGATTTTGTTTACACGTGTGACCGGCAGCCGTGGTTGAAATCACCCGACACAATCAGTAAATTGCAGGAAATGAAGGTTTGTGGCATGCAGTGCGTATGTGGAGGGAGGTAATGTGAACATTACATGCATACATTTCCATTCACTTTTAACGATACAGCAGATCAGATTTCAACTTCGGCCAAGATGGCGAGTGACAACACATCCGAAGTTGAAATCTGATCTGCTGTATCGACTCTTAGCAGAGACCATCTATTATATGGTCTCTGCTCTTAGGCAATAATTATTAGTTTAAATCACAATTACTAAATTATTTGAATAATCAAGGTGAGAGGTGTATGGGTGGTCTAAAATGGTCTCGTATGTAACAGTTTTAATCAATATTAATACCACCTTCCATAAATAGTCATTACAGTGCTATTTCACATTCACAGGATTTTCTTTGAGTAGTTTCATTAGTACCAAGATCCCCTATTTGCTATAGATCTGCAAAATGAACACAATTTATTTCTCACATCATTATTCAATTGACAAGTTAAACATTGTTCATTTTTATTGAATTTTTTTGTTGTTGATCCCATAAGGCACTACCTTCAACAATGTTAACATATGTGCACATAGACTCTATACCATGTACACATTCCAGTCTCCATTCACAAACGAATAATTGATTTTGAATATTGCGAGCAAAGATTTTTAACAAGTTGATAGATTGTTAGAAAGAAATAACTCTTTTATCGATAAAGTGTCTTAAATCATAATATTGGATTTTATTTCAAATTTAACCATATACATGGCATCTATCTTTAAATTTCATATGTATTATTATCTATATAATTATGATACATCTCTTTTCAACCAGATTTTTGTGTAACAGGAATAACCTTGTGAAAATAATAACATGCAACGGTTGCATCCTGAGGTAGCAAGGTTTTAAAAAATGTTCGTCACCACTCGCCTCTTTTTGTAACCCCCAAGAAGACTGAATCTCTACATATTTCTGAGGCAAGGAAGTTAACTTACTATAAAAGTCCAGATTCCGCCCGTGCTGACCTAGGCTGGAATAGTGAAGTTATATTTCGGCTGGACAAACGAGTCTATGCATAGTCCAATCAAAATCTCAAACAAAATCAACATCCAGTTCGTAAACTGCCGTGCAGATTTTGGACAATTGCAGGATTTGCAATGCAACTGTACCGTTAACTTAGTGTCAAGAGATATTTTCCAAATCTGTACATGTTTTTTGTACATGTGATCACATGATATGACTCATTTTATTACAATATAGATCTTGATTGTCGATCAGATTGTCTCCACTGGGTGCCGCCATTTTGTTGGTAGTTAATGCAAGTGGTATCAGAGGTGGCATCTGATTTGTCAATAGGAGAGACATAGTCATGATAGAAGGGAAATAGCATTTTAATAGCCACTGGTGACGCTATTATTGAGCACAAAAATTCCAGCCTAGTTTGGCAAGGGTGGAAACTGGACTTTTGCAGTCAGTTAACTCCCTTGCCTCAGGAAGATGGTCTCCATATCGATCAATGTTATGTGCCATAATATGACAAACTAATCATAATGTGCATATCTTTTCAGACCATTGACAGAGGCATTTAGAAGTTGGTGGCTTATGGAACTTTTTAATTAATTGAAGGCTATCAGAAAAACAACAATATCGGGCAACGAACTAGACATCCGGTTCGTAAACAACATGGATTTTAACGTGCAAAGCATGTGTACCGCCAGCTGGGCCAAGACAGATATTTTGCAAATCTTTTCATGTTTTTTATCAAGGTGCTCACGTGATTTCATGCACTTCGAGAGGTAGGGCCTGTTTTATTACAATAAAGATCTTGATTATGGATCAGGTGATCTTGACTGGGCGCCGCCATTTTGTTTGAAGCAAATTTTCCATGTGATATGGGGGGTGGAATCTAATTGCTCAGTAGGAGGGACATAGAAGGGTTGGTTGGTTTGTTATATAATGCCGCACTCAGCTATTTGACAGCAGTCTGAAAGTAATCAAGTCTAGACCAGACAATCCAGTGATTGATATTATGAGTATTGATCTAAGCAATTGGGATACGATGACATGCATCAACCAAATCAGCAAGCCTGACCACCTGATCCTGATCCTGTTGGTCAAGCATAGTCGCCTCTCATAGCAAGCATGTAATCATGGTCTGGTAGCCTAGTGTTATTTTGGAGGCATTGTGGATTTCTAGGAATAGAAATTGGCATTTGTGCTATTTTGTATCAGAGGGAATATGACAATACAATAACATTAAGGATGCAATTTATGTATTGTTCAGATTTGTATTTGACATTTCCAGGACCCGAAAGGCTACAAGATTTTGTCAACCGGTCAAAAGTGGATACTGCAATTCAAGGTATCACATTTATTACTACCATGATAGTTATCAATTAAATTGTTTGTATATGATTCCGCATACAATATTATGTTTTGATTATATTGACCACTCCTTATACTCTTTGCTTTGAAATGTTCATAAAAACTGTTGTGTCAAAATGATCCCATCAGTAACAGTGACAACACAATTTGCAACTGCATTCCAAACTAATTTGAAACATATACTTGAGACTGAGAGCATTTGCCCGTTCAAACAAGCATGTTATTGTCATTCAAGAACTTTAGATGAGGTTATGTTACATGGTTTGTTCGTTAAATAATAATTTTGGATGTAATTATTGCATCACTAATAAGCCTCATCTCAACGTTGCTGTTTACATGGTTTATGCAGGTGAGGTTGATGCTTGTTGCATATATTCATTAAATTTGTGGAAGCAGTATGACACAGACTGTTTTTAACACTGTCTAAACACTGTAAACAAGTCTATAGTTATATTGGCTACTGGATAGTTATGATATTCATTTTATTTGTTGTATTTCAGTGGCACTATTTTCAGTGGAGGAACTTTATTCTGACTGACTGCCATTGAGACTTGGTCCAAGTGAGTGCAGAATTTATATCCTCTAATGGTTATTCTGTTATTGTGCTGTTTTACATTTCTGTATATAAGCTGTGGTGGTGAATGAGTCAAGGTCATCATGATATTTGAAGGAAGACATTATACACTGGATATTCGAGGGTGTCAGCGGGGATGCTGCATCAGAAATAGTTATGACATAAATGATGCATTGCAGGCCAGAGGTCTAAGAGATGTGGACAACGAGAAGAGAATGCAATAACATCACAGGTATAAAAAAAGAGCTTGTATGACCAAGTGCTGTTTCAAAGAGTACATGTAGAAACTGTCTCTAATAATAATAACCCAACTGAGAATGTCATCTTGGAGGGGGACCCAAACCAAACAAAGCCACTTCATTTACAGCTATTTGAGAGCAGTCTTCAGGTATCAAGAAGAAAGACTGTGAGATGGAAAGGCATCAAGTTTGCAGTGTGTGTTGGTGTGTCATGTTCAAGATCAGTAAATCCAGGTTAGTTAGTCCTTCCTGTTCAGGTGTTTTTGTAAAACCATAATGAGTGACATTCAGACATCTTCCCGAGGCAAGAGAGTTAACTGACTTTAAAAGTCCAGTTTCCACCCTTGCCGAACTGGACTGGAATTCCTGGGCTCGATTGTAGCGACACCAGTGGCTATTACGAGTTATGTCCCTTCTATGCCCCTCCTATGGACCAATCAGATTCCATCTCTCGTATCACTTGCATTTGCTTCAAACTAAACAGCGGCGCCCACTCAAGACAATCTGATCGCTAATCAAGATCTATATTGTGATAAAACGGGTCTTACATCTCGAAATGCATCAAATCACGTGAGCACCTTGATTAAAAACATGAAAAGATTTGGAAAATATCTGTTGATGAGGTGGTGCACATGCTTTGCAAATCCTGCAATCAACCGAAATCTGCACGACAGTTTACGAACCAGATTTCGATTTCGTTGCGCGATTTTGATTGGACTATGCATAGACTTGTTAGTCCAGCCAAAATGTAACTCCATAATACCAGCCTAGTTCAGCAAGGGTGGAAACTGGACATTTATAGTCAGTTAACTCTCTTGCCTCGGGAAGATGCATTCAGAACACAAGCTGCTCACAGTCTTACAGTGTCAATTGTCCATCAAGGTGGAAAAAAAGGTGAATACATCAGTTACTACATTATTTTTCTTGAAGATTTCAAAGTGGGTTTATTGGATATTTTTCTTGTCATTTGTCTGTGAAGGCATTGTGTCAAGGACAATGTTTTATATATCAAATTTATGTTTAGATTTTTCCATCATTGGAGACGGACTTCCACACAAGGATGATTGAAGATGAGATTCAGCACTATGATTCCAAGAAGTACCTGGAGGCAAAAGTGTGGCTGGATCAGTATTCCAAAAGGTTGGATTCCCATTTTTGACAGATCTAGGTTATGCAACAACTTTATTCAAACACTAACTGCATATTCATGCAAAATTAGGATTTTTGACTGGGGATTACTCTTGCACCAGTACAAACTGTCCTGCACTGGAAATGCTCATGATTAAACATTTCCATCATTAAAGGAAATATAGAGTAGCCCAGTTAAAACAATGCAGTAGAGACGATATGCATTCATGTAATTTTAAACCTATCCTATCTTGCACTATATATGCATTTCTCATTCTTCTTTTGATCCTCAGTGGAAACATGCCTAAACAAAGGTTTCCAGCTTCTTAAAAACAATTCACCCGAATATTTAGCAATATTATGTGTCCAGTCGCTATATGGCTCAGATACTGCTGATACAATGTTAACTTTTAACTCACTGTTATCATGGTTATGCATCACTAATTTACGTTTCACAACACAGTGCTTCAGCTTCCCTACCTTATACTAACAGACAGTATTGGAACAAAGAGACAGTCGAAATAGACTATAGCCCGTCCCCCAGCATCCACAAGTTATCCCCCTTGGCCCCTACTCTCTCATATTTTTCTCCGTCTGCCATGCCAACAGATGTGTTATTTGAACTTATCTTGTATTGTCATCAATCTTTCACTTTTTCAGGTGGTGCCACTTCCATATTTCCTTTCCCTGCTTGATATATCCACTTGTTTGTGGTTTATATTTGTATCTTAAGATTCTGTTCATTGCAATGTAACTTTGCACATTTCGCGCCTTGGTCGCCCTTGTGTACTTTTTCGAGCCCCTCGTTTTCACAAAGTTTCTGCGTTAATGTAGTTTTTGCAGTAGTTTTCTTACCTATTGGTTAATCTCTCATTTATTTTAATGATAATGGCTTTCGGTTGACATATTTCCTGTCACTTACACGTAATATGTTTTTGGTTTGCTACCACCTGTTTCTCCAGTTTCGTGTTTTACTTAATATGTATTACTGGCTTTACTCCGATCTGCTGTTGACATTTTTTGCAGAATGTATTCTATGCGTTGTACTTTCTGTAAACGTCCCAAAGTCGGCAGAAGGCCCACATCACATTTTTTCACTTACTTACAGCCGACCTGCATGTTCTTTGACCACATGACAATCAATGCTTTGTTTGCTTTCTTATGTCAATTGAAGGATTTGCATCTCACAGAAAGGCTCTTATTCAGCACTCAAAACAACTTGCGTAACAGTAGAAGATGCCAGGTCCTTCTCCGTTCCCGGCCTCTCCCCTACTGTAGGAGCCGGCCCTATTGCCTCCTGCTATGATTTTGGAGACCTCCTCTACGTTGATGGCGGTTCCTTCGGGTTTTCCCCCCCAAATCTACACCATCTGCACTGCTAGTTCCTACTTCGATCTGTGCCTTTTGGGAACAACGGCTTCAGCATCGACCTGACAACCTGATTTTGCCACCTGCTATTTGGATGTCGCCAGTACCTGACAGTCACCAGATGGTGGCTTCTTCCCACCAGTCTGCAGGTTCCTGTCGCCGTTCCCATACACCTGACGACATCCCTGATGCAAGCGCCGACACCAGCTGTCACCGGACTGTCGCCATCCAGTCGCCAGGCCGTATCTTCACCTTGTACATATGATCACTGAGATGGTTTGCCTACTCAGCGCACTTGGCCTCAGTTATGTGGTGTTGTCCTGCCAGTCATCGTCACACGGTTGTCTCTACCCCACACCCGCACTCCGTTCTCCCCAGGCGGAACACAAGGTTTTATATTCTGGGTATGTTCTCCTCCCCCTGGTCCAGTAAGTCGTTGATTGTCTGATTGTCCATCCCCAAAGGACTGGATGCACCACCCAAAGACCTTCAGGCTCTTGTACAACCGCCTCCCGACGTCGGTCTCTTCGCCACGGTGAGCAACCACCAATTGCCTGTGTACGTGTCTCCAGTCCCAGACCCAGCTTGACGGCCTTGCACTGTCCTGTCAGCCTGCCGTAAATGGTGACTATGCTTGTCATTAGAGGTGACTAACGGGATCAGGTGGTCAGGCTCGCTGACTTGGTTTGAAGCATGTCATCGATCCCAATTGCGCGGATCCATGCTCATGATATCAATCACTGGATTGTCTGGTCTAGACTTGATTATTTACAGACCGCCGTCATATAGCTGGAATATTGCAGAGTGCGGCGTAAAACAACAAACCAACCAACCTAAATTCCATCCTACTGCTTGGGTTCTCAATGTTGTTTTACCTCACTTACGCCAGGCTCGTATGAACCACTTGGATCTGCCTCTTTGAAAATCTCACCGTAAAGACTTGCTTTCTCCTGGTGCTTGCCACGGTGGACTATGAGCTTCATGCCCTGGATGTCACTTGTGTCAGGTTCGATCAGCTTCGACTTCAGGGTCAACCTGATCGACAGTTTCATATCCCTCATCTTTTAGAGATTGTTGGTCCAGATGATGGGTATCTCGCCATCTATCCTGTTTGGGCTCTCCATCAATATATTCAGGTGTCCCAGAAGAGGCGAAGGCAGCACCAGATGCTGTTCATTCCTGTTTCCAGCAGTCTCTCCGTGGGGGTCTCCCTTTGGCTTTGTTCGGTTATCCACCTCATCTGCCTTTGCCAGTCATCATCTGTATTACATTTCAGTGGAAGACGGGACTCATATAGCTTCGGTCCACTTGTCCTGGCCCAGCAGCTGACCAACCCCAGACGCCATTGACCGTACCCTATCTGGGGACGAGGTTGCCTGCAGCCCCACTGGCCCCTGCTAATGAGGTAGGACCACACCTTGTGCAGTACCTCTGTAACTCCTAGGTTACTGGGTACTGTTCCATCTGTACCTGGTAAAGTTTTGGTCCCATTTTCCCCATCTCTCAAACCGGATGTGGAATGGTATTTTACTTTTACCCATTGTCAAGCGATGTTCTCTCCCTTAAGACCACCATCCTTTTCCAAGAGGGCTTGATCTGCGTCCTATCTCCTAGCCTGCCGTGCCTTGAAGCCGCTTCCTTGCTGTCGCCTGAAGGGTTCCTTGCCTGACGTTTTATTTTGCTTTGTTAGTTTGACTCCTTCTCACAGTAAGCCTGCCTTCCATGTCAGCCGAATAAGGCACAGTGTAGTGTCAGGTAAGGTAAACCATGAGCATTTCTGATAAAATGCAATGTGTTTATATTTACCTGACGCAACACCTGTAGGCCCATCCAGACTCCGCCTTACCGTTTTAGCACCACTTTCTACGCTGCACCTGCTGTCATACAGCGAAGAATATAAGGGAGTAGGGGCCAAGGGGGATAACTCATGGCTGCCGGGGCACTGTCTGTTTCAACTGTCTCTTCATTCCAGTACCGTCTGTTTGTATAAGGTAGGGAAGCAACAGCACTGTGATGGGTCAGGTAAGTATAAAAGCATTGCATTTAATCAGAAATGCTCATTTTTGTAATGTTAAAACAAATGTCAGTTTTGAAGTGGAGAAGTTTTGTATTTTTGTATTTTTGTAAAGTTGTGTATTTAGAATTGTATATATATTTAAGGTGTTTACCTGTGATGTGGACAATGACATTTATGAAACAATACATGCAGTTATCATGGTTATATTTTAAAATTTTGGTCATGTTATATTTTCATTCCATGTCTGATGTTAACCTACTTTCAGTGATGAGTATATCTCATTTTGGTTGTTTTGTTGAATTCCACCCAGGGCTCATATATTTGGTTCGTCCCTTGGAATGATTATGACATTTTAATTTTTAAGAGTCCCAATTCACTTTAAGGGTCATACACTAAAAAGTTGTAAAACGATTTTCCATGGTCACTGAATTTCTCACTATGAAAGTATTTTGAAGGGTACGCTGCTATGTAAGATGTGGATTCAGCAAAAGATCATTAAGGATCTGTGTCATGTGGTTCAAGGATTTGTAACTGTCTGATTTATTATTTATTTTTTGTTTATAATTAGTTATTTATCACAATTATTTTGTAGGACTAGTATACAAAGTATGTGGCCAATTTAGTGTTCCATTGTCCATTTCGAGTGACTTCAACTATTCTCTTAAAAATAATACCTAGAAGATAAATATCTCTCTCTGCTGAATTCAAATTGAAGATTGGCCTTAGTTACTGCTAGATATTACTGCATTAAACATTGATTCTGCCATTTATTTTTTCAGGAAACAATTTCTGACAGTTTTTTGTGTGTAAAGATTGTGCCAGAAATTTCTGCAGTAATACACTTTCTGAGCCAATCTTTAAGCTTATGAACATGGGACATACATTATTTGGATTTATCTTGTTGAAATCTTTCCAGTGATATAAACAATGTTCATGTAGCTCCCTTCCTTCTGTGTGGTCAAGGTTGAACTTCAGGCCATTCCTATGTTGTCCTTCCCTGCCTTCTAGGCTTGGGAAAGTTAGGGATTTAGCTCAAAGGCTAATATTTGGCCTCAAGTCTGCAGTAAATGTTGGTAAAAATTCCCAAATTGTAATAAAAAATACCTGGTGTAATTTTATTTCATTGATTACAGTCTTAAAATACCATGTTATAATGCCTCTGAATTTAGAAGAATTTAGACTCTTAAAAATTTCATGTGTGAACACAAAAACAAATTATTTCCAATTTGCCTGCCAGGATATCCCTGGTAAATGTGTACAAGAAACATACCATTGTAATGATATACTTACCGTCCGTGAACAGTAGATAATCTCCTGTACATGATATCGTGTCTTCCATCGCAAGAAACAAAACTTCAACTTTAATATTAGATCCGACCAGTGCAAAAATTGTCCATGTGCAGTCTAAGAAGCTGCAACAATCAAACACAGTTTCATCAAAACATACAACATGATACCCATATCCATAACATGACACTTCTCTATAAATCTGTAGACTGTAGTTGTGCCAGAGATTAATTAATTCTTCAATACTTCTCAAAGTAGCATACAAACCATATGACTCATTTAACTACTTATGTGTCAGCGGCTGTTTTCTCATCTTTGGGTATTTCGTTTTTATGATAGCCTCAATGATGGAAGATAAATATCACGATACATTTCACATTTTACAAAAAAACATCGTGAAATACATTTATACATTATTGGAAAAGTAATTGGGTCTTTCTTAAGTAGAGACATGAAATTTTATTTTATTTCATAGGTCTTCAGCAACCCATGCTTGCGGTAATAGGTGACTGTTTGTTGTAAGAGGCGACTAACGGGATCGGGTGTCATCCTATCCCAATTGTGTGGATCAATGCTCATGATGTCAATCACTGGACTGCCTAGTCCAGACTCGATTATTTACAGACTGCTGCCATATAGCTGGAATATTGCTGAGTGCAGCGTTAAACAAACAAACACAAATTGAAAATCATGCTAGATAGATATGTTCAAACATGTATGATGTTACTCACTTTTCATAATTAGAAGGATACCCAGGAGATTTGAGATATTTCTGCTCATAAGATGCTCTCAGATATTCCATTCCACAAACACTTGTGTTGTGTGCTGTTTCTACATTGGAAAGTAAATCACAGAATTCCTTGAATAACATATATATATATGTGTGTGTGTGTGTGTGTGTTTGTGTGTGTGTGTGTGTGTGTGTGTGTGACAACGACAGTACCTGGTCATGTAAATCCACTCATTTACTTCAAAGTGTTCTGTTGACAAATCCAGTTTCTGATTATATGACATATGTACATCAGTGTAAACAACATATGATATCACAGCCATGTTGGAATGAATATAGTTTTATCAACATCATGTCAATATTGAATATGCATGATTATAGTTTACAGAACATTTTTGGTGTTTGAACCACACAAAGAACATCATTGGTTTTAATGATTTAGAAAGATTTTGACAAATAACACAAGTAATACAAACAAGTGCAACCAATCTTATTTCTTTTTAATTTTTAATTACAAAAAAGTGTGGGACATGTGGTATTGACAATTTCTTCGTGTCGTCTTGGTTCATTCAAAATATGGAACGTGTGTGGCGACGGAAAACGGATTACTTGATTGACGTTTGGGACACTCAATTGGAGGCTACACCAACAATATTTGTGCCAGAATGATACTATTTGCGTCTTAAAATTCATCTGACCATTTGTGACGACTCGTCAAGTCGGACAGGGAAAGAGACAATAATATGGTCTCTGGACATACGTACCGATTCAAATTAAACTAGGAGCTGATGAAATAACATGTATACAAACTCACACAAATATGTATACAGCAATTCCCATCATTTAAAATTTCCTTTAAAAATTATAATTGGTTACGATATTGAACCCCAAATCATACATAATCATTGTCCGTTTTTGCTGTGGTCCTGGCACCTGTTTACTTGGTTTTGATGTTCAGCTAAGCACCTCAACATATCAAACTGCTTTTGACAACACGCATCCGTACCTGTGAGAAGTGGGCCAAGCAGCACAAGATATAGTCCGATAAAATGTTCGTTCATGTTTGTGTTCTCTTTCCTCGCTTATCGATCGGTGTCGTTCATATCACCACAGCGCTACAGCGAGATCTGGCCTCAATGTATTATGTAGGCCAATGGCGTCGACACGAAATACATGACAAAAGTCTGTTGTCACAGTCAGGTAGTTCGTGCAACCGCTGATATCGCGAGTTCTGGGTCAATACTGGTCAGCTTGACATTATGATAGTTGATAGCCGTACATTGGTTTGACAGAACATGTTGTTGTTGTTGTTGTTGTTGCATTAGGTGCTTAATGGCTGGCCTGTCCCTCTTTGGGACTCCTGTGTGTGAGAAGGGTTCACATATCTATTGTGAGTTCGGTGTTCACATAATTTGTTTTTGCATTGATATGATTTCTATTTTCTTAAGAACTGACAGAACATGATAAAGCCGATGGTTTTATATGAAGGGAGCAGCTTGTTCATATTCTGATTTCATTCTCATCAGCAACTTGTGTAAAAACGTAGTAGATGTTAAAATAGTGCAGAAGAGAAGCGACATTATTGATACAAGACGGCAGTCGTGCTTCTGTTGAGTGCGTGTTGTCCTAATGAATAAATGAATTGTAATACCAAACATACTGCTCCAATCGGAAATATGATGGAAAATTGATGTTACTCACGGCTTGTTACTGCACATAACTAATTATAATTTCAGTCTGTCACTACCTGCCCCACCCTTTTTTATAATTTTATTTTTAGGTTTCCATGGAAACAATTTCGACGTAATATCAAACAACTCTAGGCTTTATTTTTCCGAGCCATAACTCACAAACTAATGAATATCTTTGCATGTAACTATTCATGTGCAATGAGCATAGGCTCAACTATATTGCCTGTCTTCAGCAACCCATGCTTGCCGTAAATGGCGACTATGCTTGTCGTAAGAGGCAACTAACGGGATCGGGTGGTCAGGCTCGCTGACTTGGTTGATGCATGTCATCGATCCAAATTGCGTGGATCGATGCTCATGATGTCAATCGCTGGATTTTCTGGCCCAGACCCGATTATTTACAGACCGCCGTCATATGGCTGGAATATTGCAGCTGAGTGCGGCGTTAAACAACAAACCAACCAACCAACAATTTATGCCACTGCTAAACCAACTCGTAATGGACACTGGAAAATTCCGGTGTACGATAGCCTGATTTCGCAATGCGTTCAGCAGACAAACACGTACGCATGCATTAAAGAAAACCGATCGATGGACTGCTGTTGACCTCGTTAATCTATAGTAGATATGTACCGGGTCACGCCGTATGGAAATAATAGGGTGTGGGTTAGTTTGTGTTTGCCATGCTTAACCGAGTACTTTCATAATCTAATTATCTTAAATGAGATTATACAGATGAGTGTGCGTGTGCGCGCGCGTGTGTGCGTGTGTGCTTGTGTGTGTCAGGTAACATAACGTTTTTACTTGTAGTGATGATTGGGTTTGGTTTAAAGCTGCTATGAACATTTATACAGTTATACATTTGTACCATATCGTTAATAAAGAAACGCAGAATAGCATATCAATGAATTCAAGATTATATTCACATAATAACAGATAACTTAAAACTGGATGTGATATACATGTACATGTATCGTTTATCAGTGTGCGTCTATCAGTATACGTCTACAGCAGCAGAAAAAAATTGAACTTAAAGAGACAAATGAGTTTACTTTTTAATAAATGTACAGTATCAAAAATTTTCATTATATACAGATGTAGATGTGCTAGAGATTTGGAAAATGCGGGTTCAATTACAAAGGATTACAATTTTATGGGACCCGTGAAGATTCCGGGGTAAAATAGGTCTTCAGCAACCCATGCTTGCCGTAAAAGGCGACTATGCTTGTCGTAAAAGGCGAATAACGGGATCGGGTGGTCAGGCTCGCTGACTTGGTTGATGCTTGTTATCGATCCCAATTGCGTGGATCGATGCTCATGATATTAATCACTGGATTGTCTGGTCCAAACTCGATTATTTACAGACCGCGGTCATATAGCTGGAATGTTGCTGAGTGCGGCGTTATACAAAAAAACCAAAACAACCAACAATTTTATGGGTTTTCTGTTTAAGCCTTCCCGCTTGTCGACTCTTCAAGTATGTATGAGTTAGTGAAAGAGTTTGATTTTACGCCGCTTTTAGCAATATCCCAGCAATATCACGGCGGGGGACACCAGAAATGGGCGTCACACATTGTACCCATGTCGGGAATCGAACCCGGGTTTTCGGCGTGACGAGCGAACTCTTTAACCACTGGGCTACACGACCGCTCCTCAAGTGTGTATGAAATGAAGGACGAAATATAAGATTCGACTAAATGGAATCAGGTGGAAGAAAAGCCCAAAGTGACGAAGGTCGTGGACGTCTTACCACTGTGGTGAAACCCATGAAGACGGACATGGAAATGGTTTGACATGCATGCTGTCAGGCTAATGTTTATAACTGGAGCGAATCTCAGATTCGACGATCATCGGATCCTGACACGGCTAAGGGACAAAAATCTCTGTATAAAACTGGGTGATACTGTATTTGATACATGGTGGCACATTCTTACCCACACAGTTTGTTAGTATGGTGTAAATGGATGCATATGGTACATCTGTAAATAACATATGTCCATGCTGTCATTGACATTGTATTTACAATGGTGGTAGCCAGGAGCGAACTTCCATTGTTGGTTGAACTGTATTCCTCGTCGAAAAACAAACACCTCATTTCATTCTTTCAAACGCGCTCTCCTTGGATGCACCACATCACCTTTACCCTACAATATGCAGGTGTGTATGACTCATTCGTGCCCTACTATATGCAGGTGTGTATGACTCATTAGTCCCCTACTGTATGCAGGTGTGTATTACTCATTAGTCCCCTGCTTGTGTAGGTGTGTATGACTCATTAGTCCCCTACAATATGTAGGTGTGTATGGCTCATTAGTCCTCTACTGTATGCAGGTAGATATGACTCATTGGTACCCTACCATATGCAGGTATATATGACTCATTACTACCCTACTATATGCAGGTGTGTATGACTCATTGGTACCCTACCATATGCAGGTGTGTATGACTCATTGGTACCCTACTATTTGCAGGTATATATGACTCATTACTACCCTAATATATGCAGGTGTATGACTCATATGCCCAATACTATAGGCTGGTGTGTATGACTCATTGGTACCCTACTACATGCTGGTGTGTATGACTCATTCGTGCCCTACTATATGTAGGTGTGTATGACTCATTACTACCCTTCTTTATGCAGGTGTATATGACTCATTGGTACCCTACTATATGCAGGTATAAATGACTTATTACTACCCTACTATATGCAGGTGTGTATGACTCATTAGTCCCCTACTATATGCAGGTGTATATGACTCATTCGTCCCCTACTCTGTGTATGTAGTGTTCATGTGCAGCACTTGAACGCCAATGAGTGAGTGAGTTTGGTTTATCGCCGCTTTTAACAATATTTAGTTGCATCACGGAACCAGCTTGATGTGGGAGGGAAGCCCGAAGCGATACAGGGTTTTGGCTTTTACCACTTTGATGATGAAAACAACGAACACATTCATATACATACGGTGCTATCAAACTTAAAAACATAATGACGTCGAATTTGGGCTTAGAACCCACGATCACAGGTTTTCTGTCGCGTCGAACTCCCCACACCGAGCAACGTCGCCTTTGACGACCGGGCCAACCGTGCTCCCAGGCACCTCGGAAACAATAATCAGACTGACGCGTTTTTAATATCCAATATACAATGATCAGTCCAATATACTGTGGGGATCAATCATTATAATTATAAACCGTGCAACTACATGCCCTAGCTTGAATATTGTTCCAGAAAAATGAATAGGAAGTTCTATTTGATTGCTATTTCAGCAATTTACATCGGGGCGCACACTGATTATGAAGATTTTCTCTTTTTGACCTGAGTGATCAAAACAGTAAGTACATGTGCTTGACAGTGTATTTTAGTTACTTATATTGTCCGAGGATCAGTGAAATACGCACTTCAGCGTTTCTTCTGGATCTAATGTAGGAGGTTTTTCATATACTGCATATGGTGGACACTCAGTATTGTTTACATACAAGTTGGTGCACGACGCCGAGGACATGGGATATTGGACACGATAAACTGTGAAGGCTGATATGTTCTTTAGAGGTAGCAGTTAAAGGTCTTCCTGGTTTTGGATAATCTCCAAAGCTCTCTCTTCCCCTCTTGAACTCTGCTGCCCACCTCTCAACAGCGCAGCAGCAGCATGTATCTTAATGTAAATTACTATTTAAAATTAAATTAAAATCGTATCCTTTTTCGAAATATACATGTTTTGCCTTAATGTACTGTTTATGGACATGTAAGAATGAAATGGAGCGCATCTTCCGTGTGATAGCCACAACAACATCTCAGGCTATCGGATATAAATTTGGCAAATTTGTCGGCGATGACGTCGCTGTAGCCAAGCCTGAGACGGGGTGTATAACAGAATCTTGATCCATAATTTGCTTCAAATTATATACAAATCTAGATTGTTAACCATTTTTAAAAAAAAAAGATATTTAACTTAATTTAAAATGCCTTCTTTCTTCTAATGACGTAAGAAATTTGTTTCTTTATAAAGTTTACCGTGACTTGTGCCACGAACGGCCCCACAAAGAGTTGTGAGCGCATCTAGATTCAGCTTTTCAAGTAGTAACGCCTGTTCCTTTGTGCATTTGTCCCATATGTGGCAACCATAATCAGATATCGGTAATGTGAAAGATTTATACATAGTTTCCAGTGTGATTTTTTATTTAAACGATACTTATAGATCCAGAGACAGTGAATCACTGGACTGACTTTCTTAACTAGGCTATCAATGTGATCGTTCCACATACAATCTTCTTGTGGACTAGTCCGAGATGTTTATGAGAATGAACTTCCTGAACTATAGTGCTACTCATTTTCCATTAGGAAGAATCTTCCGTGAACATTGAATAGATACTGTTTTACTAGGGTTGAAATCGACCTGCCAGTTTTCTGCCCAACAGGGTATTCTACTTAGATCGTCATTCAGACAATGTGCTGCTGTATGTGGATCATTTACCACGACACTTAGGGATGTGCCATCGGCAAACAATCTAATATTACTTTCAATATCGTCTACAATGGCGTTACCTGGTTGTGTATTTGTTTCAAATGCAGTTTGTTAGCAATAAAAGTAGTGTTTTTATACATTCAAACTGTGAAGGGTGTACTATAGGTCCTACTTAACCATTTCTATGTATATTATGTTTTTCCTTTTATGATGAATTGTCCGACTTATAAATTCAAAACATCAACGCCAGAGTCTGATCTGTCTCGATAATCTTCAGAAACTGTTTACATATGGGGCGTCAAAGGCAAAATAGTGATGACAATTATATGAATTGATCATTGAAAATCAGTGATGACACCAGGTATTCGCGAAAAGGGTGGGCATGTCCTGTTCTGTCTGTAGCCTCCACCACTCACATTATTTTCATTAAAAAGTAAGTCTTGGTAAGGTGCCTAACGCATTATTAATATTATTCGCCCAAACAATAATTATCAAATCCATTATTCATGCTCATTTGCTATTCCAACGAAACCAAGCTTCTAACCTGCGTACCTTCAAAATATTTTACTTAAGTGAGTACCGTTTATATATATATACCATGGCCGTTGCCGTTGGGCGATCGGTTTTATTGTCATCTGCTTTCCGGACAAGGTCATGTTAAATTTTAGAAACTTTGACAAAAATTACCCAGATATTTAAACAAAGTATATATGTCACAGTGAATATGAAACTTACATACCTGATCTTGTGACCAGTGGTTCTATTAGAAAAACAATGAATCCAAGCAAAACTTGTTCCTTCATATTTGTCTATACCGTTTTGTATTTCCTTGTCCCTATCTTCATAATGTCGTCACTGTAACATTACGTGACTAGGACGTCAGTTCTAATTGGACGAAGCCGGGGCTTTGTCAACACATTTCATGTCAACCTGACACTGCTGTGCAAACAGTTTTATTGATATACCCACAGTCGTGCTGCGTCATAACACATTGATTCAACATCACTGTGCCTCGCCCTGAGTGTTGTTGTATGGGATTAAGAGCTATAATATCTCACTGCATGTTTCAATATAGTCTGTGTGACTAAAGTGGACATGTGCAGGTGAACTTTTCTCAGGGTGAACTCTGCTCAGTTGTGTCTGATCATGGGGATTACTGATAGATGAACACTTTTAAGATGATATTCATGAAGGAAATTCATATGTTGACCATTGTGTATACCATGTGTATACTGATATATGTTGTTGCATCGATCACACAATCATTGGCCAGTGTTCATGTACATGGTCATGTCCAAGGTGGACAGAAATTAGTTCATAATGGTCATAGATTTAGAATTAAGAACAGAAGAAACACCACTGTATATTGGCTTTGCTGAAGAAAAGACTGTCCAGCCACAATCAACCCTTTAAACAGCTTTGTCACAACTCGTGATATAAGGGAGTATATACTTGCTCCTTCATAGGTGAATTCACATGATGAAGTAGCAATTATATACTCCGAAACGTTGTGTTCCTCATAAATAAAGAAGTTGAGAATCATAAATTGTCATCCTTATGTGTATCATTTCTAAGTGCCTTTCAAAGACTTATGGTGATATACACAACCGTCCTGGAGATGAGAAGGATATTCTCATTCAAGAATCCCCCTCCCCTAACCTGAAACCAAATTTGGGAGTGAAAGGAAGCCTGTTCTGACCATCTTAACCGCCGGGCAGGAACAGTCAAATACTGAGACCTTCAGGCTGGTTCACACCAAAGAGAAAAAAATATCGCAACCTCGACACAAGTATTCCCAGTTAAAGGAATGATCGTATGACCAGCAGAAAAACTCCAACTGAGAATGTCGATGCTGTATCCCCCTTGTTGGCTGGTAAAGGTGTTGAAGATGGTTGTACCTGTAAATCATTAAATATGTTAACCGTACATTACAAACCATTCTCATTTAGTTGATTTCCAGATCGTATGTTTTAGAATATGTGTCGTACAATGTTTGAAGATGTATGTAGACGTTAAACGTTAAATATGTTAATTAAATCAATAGCCATATGCATATAATTGACTTTAATTGAATATTATCTTAATATGTTTCTTGCAATGTATTTTATCTTGTATTATATCTGTTTATTTGTAATATGTATTTGTATAAATATAAATAAAAATAGTATTGTCTCCCCATGTACCATGTGTGACTGCCCCTGCACCCATGACAACGGTGAGGGGACAGTGAGGTGTCTTCAGCGCACAAACTACAACATATTTTGTTTCGCAAACTCAGATATGTTTTTCGTTCTCTCGCTTGATGTAATCAATTCTCTTTACATTGGAACGTTTTGCAGTTTTACCAAATTCACGTATATTTATCATGTTGACATTTACCTGGCCATAGAATATTGATATTTTACCTCACAATCCACTGAAAGTACGACATGTGTAAGTATGACATCAAAACTTATAAGACAATGAAATCCGGTTGTGGTGTAGTTAAGTTCAGCACCAATTAATATAACTGATCAAATTTCATTTGAGTATTTTTTCGTCTTATAACGAGAATATTATGCACTTATGATGTATGCCACATCGTTTGTGTTTGGTGTGTGTGTGTGTGTGTGTGTGTGTGTGTGTGTGTGTGTGTGTGTGTGTGTGTGTGTGTGTGTGTGTGTGTGTGTGTGTGTGTGTGTGTTGTATTGTTTTATAGTGTATGTAATGTCATTATGTCTCCTAAGTCGAGTACGGCCAAACCATTCTGCGTGCATGCTTTAAGTGACTCAAATTATACACGCCGCGAACACGACCAATGTCATCATATATCCCTTGTATTAATAGATGTATTTAATAATCTCTATGTTAACGGCGAGAGACTTGGGTAAGAAGCATTATTTGTCCTCTACACAAATCTCCAAATGATCAGAGTAATCCCACTGAACAAATCTGGTACGGTCTGACAAACTCATGATCATTAGGATGACAAATCTGGGATTCGAACAAGTGATCACACGATCCTGGTAAGGGATCCCTGTACGGCAAATAGCAGAACACCATGTACATTCTAGCGCTGATAAAGGTAAGAATACAGGTACCACATGCAAGTGGCAGTGAACCCCACTCACACACATGAACATGAATGAAGGCCCCTTGCACGCCAGACGCTGAAATCGATGGGCCCCACCTTGTAGACGGGACAGGGTGACAGAGGAACACCGGGCAGTAGCGTTTGCTGGCAATGATCCTCCACAAGTTGACGAACCTACAGTAACCACGCTGTGATCCTTTATAATTCACGGAAAAAAATCAGCCGTTCATAAAAATATACAAGTTCATGTTCTTCTTAGACCAAGATATGTAATACAATTTAAAAGTTTACTCATTTATTTACAAGTCTACATTTTGGATATGTGTGTCCTTAGCATCTGCAGTATACGTCATGAGGATATGTATTTTTGATGCATGACCTTATTAGGTCATCATAATTGTATTTGTAAAGGTATATTGTTGTTGAAAGGCGATGTTGTTACTTAGCAACCCTGTAATAGCAGACTCATGATAATTGATATGAAATATATACTCTGGTGTGTTTTGTACAACTATGTAGGTAAATAGAGTCTTGCTGATTGACATTTGAATCATTACTCATTATTATACACACCAACTTGGTATAGTAACATTGAATATAATCTTTGAAGTAATTTCTTCTTGATGTATGATAACGAATTCAAATTTGAAACGATTACTAACCTTATTATGACTACAAACCTTTTAAGCAAAACAACCTGAATCACTAACACAGTTATCATATAAAAACTAAGTATAACTAAATAATGTGCCTGACTGGAAAGTCATTACGCACAGGAACTGTTTCACATCACGGGTAGACCCGTCAAGATCCAGGGTAGAATAGGTCTTCAGCAACCCATGCTTGCCGTAAAAGGCGACTATCCTTGTAAGAGGCGACTAACGGGATCGGGTGGTCAGGCTCGCTGACTTGGTTGAAGCATGTCATCGATCCCAACTGCGTGGATCGATGCTCATGATATTAATAACTGGATAGTCTGGTCCAGACTCGATTATTTGCAGACAGCCGTCACATAGCTGGAATGTTGCTGAGTGCGGCGTTAAACAACAAACCAACCAACCAACTTCACGGGTAGAACAGCACTGGTACTAAAAGTACCGACAACAAAAGGTTAGACTACCAATAGATTGACAACATATTAACTCAGATACAGAGTGAACTTGTACAAATGTCCCCGTAGCAAACCTTCATGTTTAATCCACGGTATTGTTACGCAATACCTGATTGCAGATATGTTAAATAGATCAATAGCGATGAAAAAAGTGCAGAACTTGGTCTGATACCGTCCACAAAATTGTTGAAATTTAGCAAAAGTGTTTGTCTAATTAGCAGACCAACTGCTCCAATAATGTCAGAACAGAAATAATTCCGAAACAGGGTAACTTTATACCAAGGATCAATATATTGTCAATCCAGCTCAATCGTCCAATGAGGAATAATCGACGGGAATATATTGGCATGTTTATTTTTTTTTGTTATGATGAAGATAATAGCACGCATCACACCATTGCCACGTGACATTTTCGTTTATTCCAAATAAGGTGTCTAAATATGTTGATATTCTTTTCAACTGATAATATTAAATATTTGCAGAAGGATGACACGTATGGACAGATAGATGTAGATGTTTAAATTGATAGTAATTAATTAGGCTTGTTAATTCGTACGGGTTATTATAACATTGCATATCGGTTCCGCACTACGGGTGTCCCAGCCGCGTATGACCCCGCAATTCGCTGTACAGAGTTGTGTCCCTCGGGGACGTCAGAAACCATTGACGGTTTTTTCGAACCCCGGTTCGCCCCGATTATTTGTCTAGGTTTGTCTGCACCATACTCGTGCTCGTGGATTTCATCAAAGTGGTAAACATCTTAGACCTGCATTAGGGGGCACGAGTGGCCCAGTCGTCCAAGGCGCCGCGATTCGCAGTGTTGCGTCCCTTGGGCACGCCAGAAACCTATGATTGTGGGTTCGAATCCCGGTTCGCCCCGATTATGTTTCTAGGTTTTCCAGCACCATACCTGTGCTCGTGGGTTTCACCGAAGTGGTAAACGTCTGATACCTGCATCACTTCGGGCTTTCCTCCCACATTAAGCTGACACGTCGTGACATAACTGGAATACTGTTAAAAGCGGCGTTAAAATCAACTAAATTACTCACCTACGTGGCATGAACCCCCCTCAAGGTATGTTGACGAGTATAACCTCTCAGTTCAAAATATTTGTTCTGTACCTTAACTGCAAGTGTAGGATTTAATATAACTTTGAATAGATTTAAAGTGAATTGCATTTCCACCAGTGAAAGCTTAATGAGTTCACATTAGATGGATTATAGATAGCCAAATATAATTTTAGACAATGATACTTATTTATCAAACAATATATCATGGACATTTATGTATACCATCTATATTCACTGTTGTCTGATTATCACGGAATTAATGGAATCAAACATAAGCTGAATTGAGGTATGATATTGATCATTCACATTTTCCCCAAGAAGCATACACCTCGTGAGGCATGCATACCCCGGGAAGGATACACCTGGTCCGACATACCTACAACGGAGGGGATACACTTCATGATACATGCATTCTCAATTAAGGATAAACCTCGCAAAGCATCTTTAACCCTGGAAGGATATCCCTTAAGGTATTGATATCCCGAAAAGGGTCACACATGTCGAGCTATCCTGGGAGTGATACACGTCGGCAAACCCTCATACGACAGCAGGGATACATCTCGTCAGACATGCAAAGACAGGGTAGTATACCTCTCGTGAGACCTACCTACCCTGGGAGATATACACTTCGTGTGGCGTGAGTACCCTCGTGAGACATGCATTCCCCAGTAAGGCAAGCACATCCTGAAGAGGATACACCTCGTGAGACATACATTCCCCAGTAAGGCAAGCACATCCTGAAGAGGATACACCTCGTGAGACATGCATTCCCCAGTAAGGCAAGCACATCCTGAAGAGGATACACCTCGTGAGACATGCATTCCCCAGTAAGGCAAGCACATCCTGAAGAGGATACACCTCGTGAGACATGCATTCCCCAGTAAGGCAAGCACACCCTGAAGAGGATACACCTCGTGAGACATGCATTCCCCAGTAAGGCAAGCACATCCTGAAGAGGATACACCTCGTGAGACATACATTCCCCAGTAAGGCAAGCACATCCTGAAGAGGATACACCTCGTGAGACATGCATTCCCCAGTAAGGCAAGCACATCCTGAAGAGGATACACCTCGTGAGACATGCATTCCCCAGTAAGGCAAGCACATCCTGAAGAGGATACACCTCGTGAGACATGCATTCCCCAGTAAGGCAAGCACACCCTGAAGAGGATACACCTCGTGAGACATGCATTCCCCAGTAAGGCAAGCACATCCTGAAGAGGATACACCTCGTGAGACATACATTCCCCAGTAAGGCAAGCACATCCTGAAGAGGATACACCTCGTGAGACATGCATTCCCCAGTAAGGCAAGCACATCCTGAAGAGGATACACCTCGTGAGACATGCATTCCCCAGTAAGGCAAGCACATCCTGAAGAGGATACACCTCGTGAGACATGCATTCCCCGGTAAGGCAAGCACATCCTGAAGAGGATACACCTCGTGAGGCTTGCATTCCCCACTAAGGCAAGCACATTCTGAAGAGGATACACCTCGTGAGACATGCATTCCCCAGTAAGGCAAGCACATCCTGAAGAGGATACACCTCGTGAGACATGCATTCCCCAGTAAGGCAAGCACATTCTGAAGAGGATACACCTCGTGAGACATGTATTCCCCAGTAAGGCAAGCACATTCTGAAGAGAATACACCTCGTGAGGCTTGCATTCCCCAGTAAGGCAAGCACATTCTGAAGAGGATACACCTCGTGAGACATGCATTCCCCAGTAAGGCAAGCACATCCTGAAGAGGATACACCTCGTGAGACATGCATTCCCCAGTAAGGCAAGCACATCCTGAAGAGGATACACCTCGTGAGACATGCATTTCCCACTAAGGCAAGCACATTCTGAAGAGGATACACCTCGTGAGACATGCATTCCCCAGTAAGGCAAGCACATTCTGAAGAGGATACACCTCGTGAGGCTTGCATTCCCCAGTAAGGCAAGCACATCCTGAAGAGGATACACCTCGTGAGACATGCATTCCCCACTAAGGCAAGCACATTCTGAAGAGGATACACCTCGTGAGACATGCATTCCCCAGTAAGGCAAGCACATTCTGAAGAGGATACATCTCGTGAGACATGCATTCCCCAGTAAGGCAAGCACATCCTGAAGAGGATACACCTCGTGAGACATGCATTCCCCAGTAAGGCAAGCACATTCTGAAGAGGATACACCTCGTGAGGCTTGCATTTTCACGAGATGGCTGCACCTCATCAGACCTGCACATCCTGGGAAGGATACACCCCATTAGGAAGAAGATTTGATTGAAGTGTCTCGTGTTGCAAACTCAGTATCACAGAAGGTAGGTGTGTAGTTAGTCTGTCATACAGACTCTGAGACAAATATATCCAATACAGCCCATGCAAGTCTATAATGTTTGACAAGTCTAGATTACTGCAGTATCTGAAAATGAAGAAAGTTTCTGGACTCCTTTTTATATATTTCATAACTGTAAGTTAAAAACTGTTTCTTTGTTCATTTCAGAGAATAGATGTTAGTCTAGTGAGTAGTGTACAACACCCATCCGTACAGGCCTATGTCACACTAACTGTACAAAACGTTACTAAAATGTATTGCTAAGTGTTACATTGATACAAGCATATACATTGATATGGGTGAGTGAGTGAGTGGGTGAGTGAGTGAGTGAATGAATGAATGAATGAATAAAAAAATGTTTACATTATCTCCCTAGCACTATACTGATTCTGCTTTGCTCTTGGATTCCGTATTAGTCTCTTGAGAGATTTCGCGGGTGTTATCTTTTCCATTAATAAAGGTACTAGCTTCTGTAACGTAACTTGCATTGAAAGAAGAAACAAAAGAGTAGAAAACCATAAGTCTATCTTCGCCTGTAAGCTTTAGTAAGTAAAATGAAAACGTGTCCATCACATTTCTGTCTTCGCCATTGGCGTGTCATCAGCCGCCATTGTACGCTAGGTGACTTGAGTAGTAGAAGTAGGTGTACTGTGTGAAGGAACATGTGTCTGTTATTTGACTGACTATCACAAACTACTCTTTTCTTCCTGAAGAGTTTTCTCCTGGAGTCGATCGGTGTCGGCTAAACTGCGAACGTACAACATTACGTTGCAGTGAAAATAACACACAAAATAATTCTCCTATGGATTGTGCTCCAATAGTTAATTCAGTACTAAAAGTAAAATAAAGAACATACGACAGATTCAATATCGTTTTGCTTTACTTGGACATGAACATTCGATCGCACACAGTAGGCAACTCTTGAGTAGACATTTCCAGAAATCGGGAAGCGAGTCTGAAACAAAGGATGCATACGATCATATGTATGACGTGCAGGTTTATTGTATTATTTAGTCAATTCAATAATTCTCTAAAATGTTTATGATAAAAAACACACAAAAATGTTCTGAAACACAATCTCGGTCATTTGTTTTATGTTCGGTTGATTTCGACAATCACCTTTTGACTGTCTTATTGTCTTTACTGAAGAAGTTGTCTCTCCTATTTCAAGAGGTAACAGTGCCATGACACCATGATCAGTGTAGAATCTGTATATCGTCAACAACAGTATCTTTAACAATGCTGTTACCCGTAAAATCTTTTCTTACAGGTATTTTTCTTTAGTTTTATTAGTGTTATTTATTCGCTGATAAGGAATGATATGAACAGTAAATGCTTCATGATTATTTGTTCTGAAAGGTTATGTACAAGTACATCTAGGGCATGTTAATGTATACTGATTGTTTGGTATTCACTGCATTTGAAATGATGAGAGAATATTGTACCGCACCGCACCGCACCGCACCGCACCGCACCGCACCGCACAGCACAGCACAGCACAGCACCGCAGAGCACCGCGCCGCACAGCACAGCACCGCACCGCACCGCACCGCACAGCACAGCACAGCACAGCACCGCACTACACCACACAATATATACTGTGCAGATACAGCTTTTTGAAAAAAATGACCTGTGTGTGGTGTGATGCCACGTTAAAATAAAATTGTTAGACAAATGCAATTATTCGCAAAGCAGTTTCCGTTTTCTAGTCACGTTGTTTTTGTTGAACACATATCACCAGTGCGGTACCGTACAGAATACCCGAACACCAATGAAACTTCATGAATACATAAATATTCAGTACCCGTGATCAATATAGTATCTATTCTATATGGATTATATAGTATCAGTAGATCTGGTGCCGACATGATGGCAACACTCACAAGTTTCGCGAATGTTATTTTCTCCCATGATTTTGTTCTCTTCATTGCTTTGGAATCGAGTTCAAGTATAAATCCCCCTAAATCTTTGATGTTTAAATTGGTGTCTCCTCGGCCATGTATAAACTTATAATAATTATAATAATATGTAACATGTCCCTTGTTCTTTATGTATTTTATCCCTGGCACCGAAATTTTCAGCAATGTATTTAGTAATTTAATATTCGATTGGTAGGTTAAAAAGAAGAAAGTGAGTGAGAAGTGAGGGAGATGGTGGTCTTAGACGTTTACCACTTTGAAACCCACGAGCACAACCCCCTTGCCCCCCTATAAGGATAAATGTTACAACATATATCACATACTTATTGCAGCACTCTATCCAAAGTATTTGTTCCATGGACGATGCTCAGGTTCCGGGTAAGGAATTTGACCTCCGTGGCCGGGCTGGTGCTTGTGGGGCAAATGTTCGGGATAGGGCAAGTGATGTTCGGGATAGGGCAAGTGATGTTCGGGATAGGGCAAGTGATGTTCGGGATAGGGCAAGTGATGTTCGGGATATGGGATGATGTAGGCCATGGAAACACCCACCAAGACGAGCACAACAAGGAGTGCAAGAACAGCTTTCATTTTGAGGTTCCTGTGGAGACAAGAGAATAAACAGAAATCAAACAGAATGGTTGTAGCGTTTTTGCATAGGGTGTTCAAGCTATTTACCGAGGTTGATCGCCACACTTCGCGAACACTTGGTATCATCACTATGTGATAGTGATTCATTCAAACTGTAAAATCGACAATGCATTTAGCAGCGAACTTCGGCATCTTAAGCCACTGGGCCACCTTCGACCCTCTAGTATCCTTAAAGGCTGGTACAGTTAACATGTATTTCTTAATTCGTATCATGTACGATAAGATACTAACAGGTGAGTGAGTGAATTGGGTTTAACGCCGCCTTGGACATTGTTACAGTTATATAAAGGCGTGTCAGCTGGATGTGGGAGGAAAGCCCGAGAGCCAGATCTTAGACGTTTACCACTTTGGTGAAACCCACGTGCACAGGTATGGGGCTGACAAACCTGGACACATAATCGGGGCAAACCGGGATTCGAACCCACGATCATTGGTGTCTTGCGTGACCAAGGGACACAACTCTGTACAGCGAATTGCCGCGCCTAAGGCGGCTGGGACACCCGTACAGTGGAACATATATAAAATGTTATGATAACCAATACGAATAAACATACCTCATTAATTACTCTTAATTCAAATATCTACAAAGAAATCAGTCATTACATTTTATCTGTCCGTTCGTCCTTCGACAAGTATTTGATATCAGATGAAAACAATATCATGCATAGACACCTAGTTGGAATGATCGACAATGGTGTGATACGTGCCGTTGCCCTCACCAAAGCAACAACACAACAAAATCATTAACATGCCTAGATATTCCCGTCATCTTACACCATTATTCCTCACTGGACGGCTAAGCCGTATTGGCAATGTATTGATCGTTGGTATACAGTTACCCTGTTTGAATTAATTCTGTTCTGACAATATTGCAGGGATGGATTGCTAATTACGCAAACACTTTTGCTGAACCTGAACAGTTTTGTGGACGTATCAGGCATAAGATGAGTGATCAGTAGATGAGTGACTGAATTGGGTTTAACGCCGCCTTGGACATTGTTACAGTTATATCAAGGCGTGTCAGCTGGATGTGGGAGCAAAACCCGAAATGATGCAGGTCATAGATGTTTACCACTTTGGTGAAACCCACATGCACAGGTATGGTGCTGACAAACCTAGAAACATAGGGCGAATCTGGAGTTAGAACCCACAATGAAAGTTTTCTGGCGTGCCAAAGGAGATAAAATAATTAAATAACTTATGCCAATACAGTATAGAATTAGTGTAACCTAATACTCACCAAATCCAGACGAAGGTTGATTATGATTTGCCTTCAAATTCAGCTGCTTTATATAGAAATCCACTGAGGCGAAATGGGATAAAAACGCAATATTTTGATGTTGCAAGATTGATCACAAAGGCATTTTTTAGAACAGAACAACTATCACTCATTTTCTGTTAGCTCACCTAGCCCGCAGTCTGGTTATAGCATCAGACGTGATCGGGCATATTAAGTTGTTATTGACATCGATTATTTTTTTCTTAACCAAATGATGGATTGAGCTGCACATTGTTGTGGAGATTACATAAGAAATGATTTCTGTTTACGTCATCAACATTTATTCGTTTTATAATAATTTGTATTTCACCTCTTCTTGACTGGGTACCTCCGTATCAACAATCGGTAAACGGACATGAGGTTGTTTGTATGCACCGTCTAGGCAATGTGACGTCTGGGAGTTTGTAGTATTATGCTTATTAATGTTAAAAAACGATTTGTAAGTGCAATGAACGTTACATCTCATTTCAATTCATCACCTCATCTACCAACGTGTTTTCTGACTCTGGAATGCTATGACGTAATGAGGCAATGGACGGTCGTATATGCTTTCGTAACGACTGGCTCTGCCTTGTTATCAGAAGATAAAGAAAAAACTAAATCGACGGGGTCCGAGAAGTAATGATCAAGCTAAATATATTGTGTGGTACCCTTTTCGCCTAGACGAATGCCACGTTCTTTACAACTTAAGGTTTGAGATACAAAAAAAAACGTATTCATAAACAACGAAAAGATCAAACGATTCCAGGGTTCCAATCCCATTTCACAAACTATTTTTCAAGCGATACAGCACATTCTCTTATTCATTTTATAACGTCAGTTTACACGTGTCACATCTGTCACCTGAGTGATGAATTCTAAATAGGTTTGTTGTGTAAACGTGATTCACGTCCGTCTTTGTGTGTGCAACAATACATGCACCGTTTGATGCATGTCAGGTCTGTGAATTGTCACACTATGGTCTATTAAAATATTGTTTTCTGTGATTCATTCGTCCCGTCAGTATGACTATTTAACGATCATGTGTAAGTATACATGTAACATTCAAATTAATATATAACATACCTTTTCTTCATTTACTTTCATAAAATACAAATTAATGAATCTAAAATCTGCTCATTTGCATTGTAACAGTTAGACCCTTGAACGACACGAAACGGTTTGATATTTTTAAAGATGAATTACTTCCAAATTACACAGAAAAGTATGAAATGCAAGAATATTGTTGTTCCTTTATACCTTTCCGTTACATGTACTTGTTTTGACTTGTCGATTGTTGACAATACCAGCCTTCTTCAGTTATTCAAATATGGACCAATATATCGTGAACAGCCCCCTACTAATTTGGATCCAAACTTTATAATCATTATGGAAGCTGTCGAAGCATATGCCCACAAATGGTTAAAACGAGACGAGGGGCCTTAAGTTTAGTCAGTGCGTGCGAGTATTGTCATTGGTAGAATAGACAAACTGGAAAAAGAGGAAACAGAATTAGAATAAACCAATTCTGTCCCAGCGATCCGTCATCCAAAGTCCGGATGCCCCACGTGAACAGTTTGTAGTTGGTCCCACTACCAAGGCCTCAACAAACATAACCCTTGTATGACAGCATCACTACATTCATGAATTGTTTGATCAAGGAACTTGGTTTTAGTGACAAATAACAAAATCCACATATAAGGTCAGAATGTTAACTGATGACATGTCCTTGTTGACAAATATTCAGGCTGCTCCCGCCTCTGATGTTTACATTTCACAACTTTTGAGGTACAGCGAGAATGAAGTTGTTTGATGAAGGTTACAACATTCAATACAACAGTAAAACTTTCGAAACATTGTAGATGGCATTTCTAAAGTTGACAGTTACCAAAAAATTGACTTGAACTATATGTTCCCGTGTTTTATTTTTCAGGGGAACACTTGACTTGCCTTTGCATGCGTTTGTGACGGGTACAGTCGGTTGGGCAGGATAGGCTCATCTTTTCGCGAACATCACTATTTGAAAGTGATTCATAACCACATGCTTATGATATACTCGGCATCGTACAATCGACTACGCTTTCAGCAGCGATAGCTCATGAATATTGAAAGGCTTTTGTAACAAGGAGACTGAGACACTGCATGGATGATATCAACAGGGTTATATCTATCGAATATATTGCTCTGTACACACGTGATGAAATGTCCGATACTGTTCTGAGATGTTACGGTCGAGTAACAAAACAATTTAAAATGACTGCTGTCGTTGGAGTCAACTTTTGAAAAGATCATTTGAAGATATCTATTAGTGTTGTTTGTGCGTTGATATATGTAATACCAATGTGATTTTCATGAACAGCATCTGCTTTGAAAATCTGGCACCACGGTGAGGGTAATGAAAACAAGAAAACGCATTTAGGGAAAATTCATCTCATGTATTAAATCTGCCGGGCAGTAGAAAATACACACTTAAAATGGGATTTGACAAAACACTATTGCAAGCATATAACATATTAAAACATTTCCAGGCTGAATGCAGTCGCCGAAACACAGCAAACTTAAGGTCAAATCATATAAAAAACATCAACATCGAATAACTATTTCTTGTTCGTTACCGTATTAGCCACCATCAAACATGGGTGTACATTTTATTTTGCTAGGCAGTTTACATCTGCGAAAAGGTTTAGCACTCCCTTCTTTATATTTTCGTATGAAAAAATAAACATTTCTTTACTCGTACCTTGGATTAATTTTCCAGCGCAACACCTTTGTTTCTACTTACAAAGTTTCATATACTGTTTCACATACAGAAACAACAGTGAATTATATGAAAAGATTTTTTTTGTAACCGCGGTAATGGTTATTTGACTACCCTCTCATAGCTTCATCTTCTTCTTGGCATCATATGACTCAATCCTCTGGTGCCAACTTTGGTGCTATTTTTATTGATGGTATATTTTATTGATTTTATACATACATGCTATATACGCCAATTGTGTTTCTATTAATGGCGCTACATTTAGTTGAATCCCGAAACATTTGTCATATGTTATAATTTCCTTGACAGACAACGAAGCTTGTGTGGTGCAGAGACGCTCTCGGGTAACTTCTTCTACTCAGTTGTATATACATTAGAGCCCGAGAGATGTTCCCCTAGTACACGTGTATATAAACATTGTCAAATTCATCAAACGTCGTTTTTAATTCAATCCAATGTATAATGATAAAAATAAGGAGGAAATGTTAGTTATGATCAACGGCCAGTACACATGTATCGGAAAATATGAATGTAAACTGGATCTGTTAATATCGTCCTTGTTAAAACGACCTCTTACAATTGTCGCATTCGACTTTTTTGTGCAAAATTATAATACCAATATTTTCTTGGCGACGCCCCAGAACAATGCTCTTGTACATTACTTTCTTCGGTCAAAGAAACATTTATTTGACTATTGTGCCATAATCATGTACTGTCCTAACAATACAAAAGCAATGTCACTTCCTCATTATCTTAAATACACTGTCAGTGATCGAATGTGTGAGGAATCTGCCGCTGGACATCAATGTGCATTACAATTTTTATTTCAGACAATTTGTCAAATTTGACAGGTTTACCTTATTGTGGGACGACATTTGGATTATCTGATCAATCATGACATCATGACATGCACATCCTGAAGTTTTCAAAGGGCGAGTGGATGCACTTGGTCCACTCGATGTAAAGAACATCACAAGTTCAGACTTTGATGTGGGCGCATGTCATGTGACGATTTGATATTCGACGCGGGGTAGGGCGATGGGGGAAGAGGGCAGGATTTTCACTCTCTGCTTATATTTCTCTTCTAAAATCTGAGTACAAATACTTTCAGGCACTATTTAAATCTGAAGAACATCCCAGATCCCCATTCCCCCAACCTCTGAATATCAAATCCGTCACTTCCTCCGACTAAATTCGATTTACCATCATGTGTTATAGTGAGTGAGTGAGTATGGTTTTACGCCGCTTTTAGCAATATTCCAGCAATATCACGGCGGGGGTCACCAGAAATGGGCTTCACACATTGTACCCATGTCGGGAATCGAACCCGGGTTTTCGGCGTGACGAGCGAACGCTTTAACCACTAGGCAACCCGACCGCCCTCATGTGTTATAGGACATGTGTTATTAGTTTGGAAAACACTCAAACTGTTTTTTGCGTAAAAAGAACAGCAAATTGGACTTCATGTAAATGTGAGCGAACAAAATATTATCTAATATCTGAACAACATGAGGGGGCCCATTAATCCAAGGCGCCGCGATTCGCTGTGCAGAGTTGCGTCCCATGGGCACGACAGAAACGACTATGATTGTGGGTTCGAATCCCGGTTCCCCCCGATTATGTTTCTAGGTTTGTCAGCACCATACCCGTGCTCGTGGGTTTCACCGAAATGGTAAACATCTGAGAACTGCATCACTTCGGGCTTTCCTCCCACATTAAGCTGACGCGCCTTGATATAACTGGAATACTGTTAAGGTTTCACTCACTCACTCACTGAACGACATAATGATATATACAATCTGGATTTGTATGTTCATGTAAAACGTTTCACATTAGACACGAAAGACAGCTTCATATACATGATGAAAATCGGTTTTGCCCCATGACGTCAAAAGACAAGAGAAAAGTCTAAACAAAAAGCAAACAGAAACATAATGCTTCTAAAAGCTATGCTAAGACATCATTTTAGCTCAGCTGTTCTGGCGGGACTGTTCTCGATTTGTTTTGTTCACCAGTAACCAAACTGTTCCAACAAATGTGGATATTGCATGTTAGTTTAGTTATCATCACAAACCATACGAATGGGATATCGTACTACATGGCGAATGACGTAATAGTTAAATGGATGGCCCTAAGTTAGACTTAAAATAACGTATGGATACCCGCCGTCACCTGATTGTGTGAATGTAAACTGACTGATGATGTCCCAATTATGAATGTGGTACTCGTCTTATCATGGAATGTAAAAAATTATATTAATTACAGGAAATTTAACACCTTTTCGTTTGACTTCATGGCTTGTTCTGTCTTTGACGACGTCTGAGAAAGCAGACGTTAGTCTATTGATTTCAATATATCTCATCTAATTTTCGGGAAAACGCGATTTGTGAAACTGAATTTGGTCTTTTATCAGTGTTGGAAGTTTATAGATCCTGTGCATACATTTCATAAGGGTACCAGTCGATTTATATGTAGGTTGCGTGTGGACGGGAACCACTCCTCATACAAGTACAGTAAACTACGTTTAAAACAAACACGCTTATAACGAACTGACTTATACAACGAACTTTCGTTTGGTCCCGGCCATTTGCTGTATAGATGCTGCATACGTGTAACGTTTTTATAACGAACTAGGATTATAAAGAACTACAATTAGTGGTCCCTTTGAGTTCGTTAAAACCGTAGTTTATTGTGTGTGTAAAAGATGAGAAAGTCGGTTGATGCTCTACTCCTTTGCTTACAGTTAACGAAATTCAAATAATAGATTGAAAACATTTTGTATTTGGAGTCAAGTGTATTTGCACCATAGATGGGAAAGTTGATTAATGCTCACTCTCTTTAATAACAGCTGATACAAACAATACAATGGAGTCTAACGTCGCGTTCAATATTATTGCAGTTATATGGCGGCGTGCATGCACGTGTGTGTTTGTGTGGCTGCTTGTACGATTCGAATTCCATGACGCAGTTTAACAGACAGACAGAATATTTTATTTTCGTCTCAGCCCAGGTACTGATATAAACAACATATACAACAACATATAACCGAGCCATCCTCTACGGGAATATGAGAGACGTAATTATATAACATACTTGCAGGTTTTGGCACAAACTTTCATAATATTTTGGCAAGACATGAATATTGTAAAATTTTCTTCGTCGGAAGCTGTAATAAAATCAGGATAAAACTGACAACATAGTGCAAACATATCTATTGTTAAATGCTTGTAAAGTGGACACTGGAGTAACACATGCATCTCATCGTCAACAGAATCCGGGCAGTTGAAACAGGTTCTTTCTTCAGTTTTGTTGCAGTACCGTCCCATTTCTATATGAAGGGGTGCTGTACCACATCTGAACAGGGAGAGAGCTCGCCTGTGGCTCCATCGTATGTCACCTGTCAAGTATGATTCAGCTCCGAAGTCAGACTCGAAGGTTCCCTACTGTTGAAGTCCGACAACTGGTAGTCTAGATCACGTACTTTGTCAGGGGGGTACTCGGACTTTCATTTTTGTGGAAGCCTCGTTGGCTGAGTGGGTTAGATCGCTGACTTTGTGTGCTTGTGATTAGGTGCCTCACCCTGGCAGGTGTGGGTTCGAATCCCGGACGGGACTCAACCCAAAAAAGTACAAGAATCTGTACTTTACTAAGAAAGTGTTATCCCACACATTTGTTACATTTGACCACTTTCTAAATGGCATTGTGTATTCATAAGAGATAAGTAGTCTCAGTGTTCTGCTGACCGCGTTTGCCACTGCCATCGCCATCCTGGTATAAACTAGATGTTCTGTTATTAGGAGTCCTAGATAACAATAACTATTTCCCAACATCTGAAAAAGCATTCCGTTTTAGCAGTTGATATGTTTCTACAATACATTACCTTTGATGTATCCTTGTTCACTGTCATCTAACATAAATACCCCATTCAGACACAGTATACTGACTCTGAGCCGACCAGTCCTTCTTTCAGACCCTTAATGCCGGGCAACAGTCAGGGTAACAAGTACCATCTTTTAACGTCTTTTGGTATGACGCTCTACCACTAGACCACGGAGGTCTTCTAAATAACAGCTGATCTAAAGAATACGCCCAAGTATAACATCGACTGATGTTTCACTAGTTTAAAAACAGTTGATACATAGTACATATATTTATTATTAACATGGATGCAAAGGAACACTCGGTTACTAATAGCTGATGCATAACACATATTTATCATCCCAAACTGGCTCCCACGTGAGATATCGCTTGGGTGAGATCATGCGATAGCTACATTGTAGATATCGCTGCAATGAAATTGCATCACAATGATTTGTAGACCATAGTGACATTCCTGGTTACCATGACGTCACAATCAAATGACACCACTAATGGCTCTGCTACTGAAGCTGTTAGCAGTACTTTTTACACTTCAGACACTGTTATTACTTTCTACAAACTGAAAAGGTTGGCAGAATGATGTCGGATGATGAATACAATTTCACCCGCGTGTCTTCTGATATCAATATATCAACACTCGCTGATAAAAGTGGAAAAAACTCCCCGGCAAGCCTCGGAGTTTCTCCACTTTTAGCAACTGTGGAAAATATATATTTGATATCAAAAGACACTTGAGAGAGATTCTCTATATGTACAACATAGGTTGGAAACCGGTTTATGCTCACCCATAAATTGTGTCTCCTTTGTCGGTTTATGTTTCACTCGGTTAATAACAATATATGTATTTATAACTTGGATAATATCACCTATTGATGCTTCACGTGTTTAATAACAAATAATACAAGTATTTATCACATGTAGATGGGAAAACTGGTTGATATTTCACCCGTTTATGTAACAGTTGATACATAATATTACGTTTGTTTATTGTCTGACACCAACTCAGCAATATCCCATCAATATGACGGCGGTGTGTAAATAATCGAGCAGAACAGACAATATAAATTAAAATAATAATTACGATGCACTAATGTAATTATTATAATTAAAAAAACTATAATAAACGTCCATGGAATCTATACTGTAAATTCGCTCGGCCAAACAACTTACGTTGAGTCTGTTATTTCTGCAGCTGACGTCACTTCCGGAAATACATGTAGCAGACGACGCCAATAGCTCGAGCGAGAAGAATGCGATTAAACACCAAATATATGAAATGACAGTAATTTAGATGGATGTAATATACCAAGTAATATTTCGAGCAAAGTGTTTACGTAAGTATTCTAGAAGAAAAAGTTTTGTTTTATTGGATTTAAACCATAAACTAATTTCGGAATGAACTGAGCTACTTTTGAAGACTGAGCACCAGTAGATCGAGAGACTACTTCAGCCGATCACTGGAACCAACCATAGCTGTTAAATATTAAGATGATACATTTAATTACAAGAATAATATACATATATTTTACACAAAATGTATGCAAATAAATAGTAATATCTCAAACAGTTATAAAATTAAAAACGATTTCGGGAACGTGGGCGAAAACTGAAGGACTCGAATGTTTACAACCGAGGTTGACAATTACAAAACATATGATGATAAAAATATAACACCTCTTGTCCGACAAATATGAACTATTTTGGCTAATGTACAAGTTGTTCTTTTGGGTTTAAAATCTCCTGGTCACATAGATGCACATGTGTGTTTTACAGTCAAATGTTCCTGGGTGTATATATGTGTTCACATTATAACTAAATGTCATCTTCAGATACAGCTCGTATCAGAATACACCAGGAGTGTTTTTTCTGCTTTAGATTTGATGAAGACTCAAATGTAAGAGACACTCAGATCGTTGTTGCCCGCTGATTGTATGTCGTCATATCTCGGAGGGCTCATGTGTATTGCCTGTGAATACCCATTTTGTTGAACAGGCCCTGACTGAGAATATTCATCCCTCTCAACAGGCCCTGACTGAGAATATTCATCCCGATCAAAAGGCCCTGCCTGAGAATATTCATCCCGCTCAACAGGCCGTGGCTGAGAATATGTATTTGCTTGATTAGGCCCTGCCCGAGAATAATCATGCCCTTGAACATGTCCTAAATGAGCATATTCATGATCATGAACAGGTCCTGGTTGAGAATACTCATGATCCTGAACTTTGTAGTTTGATCCTTGGTGTTTTGGATGCGCGTTATATTGAGGGAAATGGTCATGCGGTATTGCATTGTACGTTCGATTGTCGTAAGCATATGCATTAGGACTAGTGGACGGTGGATGCATATACGCAGTTGCACGCTGTGGCTGGTACGTCACGGCAGGAGCGGCTTGACCTCCTCCATAGGAACTGTTCGCACCTTTGGACAGAGGCCTTTTGACCACACAGACGATGACGACGATGACGACAGCCAAAAGTATGAGGCCACCAAAGATCCCTCCAACAATTGCTCCAACGTTTGTACCAAGAGCTCCAGAGCCACCTGAAATATATTATACAAAATGTAAATGAGGCTAAACTTACAAAAAATCCCTTTTATCAATATAAATTAGAATACGCCGAACACAAATGCATGTGTTGGTCCAACACATCAGTGGTGTCAGGTATTGAAATAAGTGTTCATGAAAGTTGTTAAACATGGTAAATTACGTACGTATCGCGTGATCAGTTGAGTTTAGGATTAACGGGTGAATAGGGTTAGACATAACTATCGCCTGCAGGAGTAAATATAACTGTGTACAAGATCCTGACCCAAGACAGATGTTTCACCACAGGATTGCTCTGTCTCTACCTTCTCCTGTAGAAAAAAATCTTAAGTCGCAATCCTGCTTATTCTGAGATATTGGAAAATTCACTTGACTCTACATTCAACAATAGCAGGGTTGAAGGGGTTTTAAGGACTACTATTTAATCATACATCGTTTTGTTAAATCACGTAAATCTAGTTGTCCAGACATATTCCTTGTCATACATCCTTTGCAATGAGTTATATAACTTTGTTCTGTTTTTTTCCAAGAGGGTCATCAATCAAAACAACAGACGCATGAGGCATCATGGTATCCTGGCACATGTCATTGCATTGAAACTCCGAGTAATTTGATGTTTGTGAATGTGTTTACTGCGTACCTTCTATGGCTTTGGCATCTCTCCAGTAACTCAGCCTGAAGCCACCACCGGACACATCTTCGTTTGTGTGAAAGACAATGGTCACATATTGTTGAGTTGAATGTTGTGTCTCTGTTCTGTCAACGCTCTGACACCATTTACCCAACTGGACGCTGCTTGCCTCGGACATGCCTGTGCATAGAATTATAGCAAGTCCATAGAACCTAAGACACTGTAACATATTGCACTTTATTTATGGGACATCATTCATGTATGCGCCAATACAAGAAAGTGCCGTTAAATTTAAAAGATACATTTAAATATATCCGTCGGCATACGCGTTGGTGTTTATGGTGTTTTTTTTATAGTTTACATCGCACGTCTTCATGTGTAATTTTGGCATAGCGCAACGACACCCACCGTCATAGGCTGCCAGATAGTCATCCTTACAGCCGTCCGAGTAGACAATACTTGCTAGCAGGATGTTAAACATAACTATATAGTCCGCTTTGCCAGTGTCGATGAGCCATGTGCAGCGAAGATTCCTGAGGAACATAATAACAAGTAATTAACCCGAAAATGTCACAAATGCTGTGAAACTGAAGGTTGGACTTCATTAAATGGACACATACGTCGTCATTGTATGAATAAACAAAGGATGTTTGGTTTTCTCCTTGAAAGTCCTGACAAAACGTGATATTTACATGAGTGTTGCGGTCATGAAAAGTTATACGATGAGTATCTTCCAGAGGTTAACTGAATATAAAAGTCCGTTTTCCACCCCTGCCTAGGAAAAAAAACACAGAAGTATGTGCATGATTCTGTAATGTTTGCTACCTTGACTCGTTTGGATCATTTACAGGCCGCCGTTATACAGCTGTATTGCTGAGTGCGGCGTGAACAGTCATTACTTCAATAAAATTGTACCCACATACACACCTAGAATACTTACGATTCATATTGATTGGGATATGAGGGAGATTGAAGGTAAGCCACAAGTCCTGTAGCCCTGCGATCCTTTGTGGAACATCTTTCTGCGGCCGCTGAAATCAAGGAAGTACTGATACAAGCTCAAGGATGAAACGTACTGGTACCAAAGATGCGCGTTTTTGAGTTTCATGAAACACCGCTCTGAACAGTATTTCAGTTAAATCCCCAAGAAATATATTCAGGACGAAACTGGAATTCGAACCAACGATATTTGTTTCCGGCACAAAATGACCACCCTATACGTTTGTATTTTATCCTCATGCTATGTGTTCATTATTCAACTTCGTGTAAACTATTCATATGTTAAATATACTTTTCCTACAGTGCAATTGCCCATCATACTCAGATCTAAACATGTAGAGAAATAAAAAAAGATGAAAGATATAAGAAAAATTCACAGAATACTTGTACATATGATGTGTCTAGAACTATTTATACGATCATAATGAAGTGCGAAGCACTAACACTCATAATTTGGAAAACGTCAATATCTCCGTAAGTGCAACATGTTTTATTATTAAAAGTATGTCGATTAAGAGAACATATAAGAGGATGACTAATATTGATTGAATGAATTAATAATTTAATAAGTGGTTTTGATTTTCTTCAGAAAAATTCGAAGATTCTGAAATAGGTGTCCCTCTATGATGACTACTGTTACAATACACATGTTTCATGATTCACTGACTGCTAATAACTACCTATCACCCCTATATAAGTTTGGGGGAAAGACAAAACGGATTTCTTATAATGTATTTATTCATTTATTTACAAACTCACGCAGCACTTGAAAATAAATGAATGTAGTTCTTTATGGTAAAAGGCCACATTGTGCATAGTACTATTCAGTGGGAAAGTGTTGTTTATGACTTTTGAATTTGAGAATATTCTAAGGTATATATTTTGGTGGGAAGAGATATTTCTCAAAAGGTAAAATTTTCTTTAAATTGTTGGTAGTATCAGACCACTACACTTTCCGTGATAGAGCTGTGTCAGTTTTTCAGATATTGACCGTTTATTACTTCTTCCACCTTTGAAACCAGCAACAGTGCAGAACATATTAACGGGTTATTAAACAATTCGAATTCGGTAAGACAACAATCATTTAGTATGTTTTTCACCAAAAAACATGGGTCCATTGAGATGTTAAGCTGGTATGAAATGTTTAGGACATCCTTATTTGTTGCGAGTTTATGCCAAAATGTGATAATGCGTTTATTCTTTTATAGCAAATATACCAGCTGCAATTTTAAGAAATTGTAAATGTACTCCTTCAAGGTTTGCATTTTCAAATCCTCAATTTCCGAACCATATATAAAAGTCGAGGCAGTCACTCTACCAAAATTAATGCCGATAACATGCAATCAAGATACAAGTTAATATTTCCTGTTTTCTCTAATAAAACAAACATCGCCTTTGTTTCATTTCTCACTGACATTTGTTTTGTCATTGTAAATACCCGAACTGGTTTCTCGGTAAGGTATTCCCTATGATTGTTGTGAAAATAGGCATATGAGATATTGATATTGTCTCAGCGTGTTCAAGATATTATTAATGTTATAAAAATACTTTAAAAGATCTATAACAGTACTTTACTTCGTCAATATCACCCTTATCTGCAATAAGAAACATGCGAGCATCTCATGGCCTTCCATCATCTTTATTTAAACATACGTTTTAATATCAAGATTATCAATTAGAGTCAAAATGAATATACCTCTCTTTTAAAATAACACAATCACAATTTCAGAGGAATAATATTTACATTTTGTACATTCTTCATATATATTACTTGTACTGTTACATACTTCATTTCTTCTCCCAATTCTTGATATGACGTTACAATAATGTATATTGCGTTGCATGGATCATCGTACCTCGTAGTGTTATTAAAAATACATTCAAGTTCATATTTTCACATCTCCCAATATTTCGGAAATATTCAAAACCATGTAATAAACTTACATGAGCTGTATTCTATATTGAAGCCATATCCTACAGGGGACGCTCCTGTCACCAGCTTGACCATCATCTGACCACCAGTTCCAACGAAAGTTGCAACTGACCTGTATCCACACAATAAAGCGATACGGGTACTTGCTTCAGAGTTACCTGCATGCAAAAGAAAAAAATAATAACTGATACGACAAGGTTTGGATGTAGAAGAATCATATGTGACGGGAAGGTGATGGCAGTCATTCTTCTCAAGGTTGATGCTAATACATATACACCAAATCAAAAGTTACTTAAGTCAGGAAGGGGTCAAAGAAGTAATATTGAACGATAAAAAATAAAAATGATTATGTTGATGATCATAAGACTTCACCGATTAACCAATCTTCCGTCTGTGTGTACAACTAAGCACTTGTCAAGAAAGACCAAGATGTAACCAATTAGGTTTCAATAGCAACATTTTACCCCATTTTACTGGTGCGCATATCTCATGGGGGATAACATGGAAACACAATTAGTTGAGGGGACAAAGTATATTATCATGCTATATTACCATCATATATTGCTACATGATCCGCGCCACACGTGCCGTTGTTCCGCATCCCGATATCATAACTTAACAGTTTAAGTTTGATGTAGGTATCGTTTGATTCTCTTGTAAATACCCATTCACATGAAGTGTTTCTGCAACAAAGAAATAAGACTTATTTTGATCATGAAAAGGTGAGTCTATATTCCCGAGGCCAGGGAGTTAACTGTGGAAGTCTAGTTTCCACGTGGCTTGATCGTACCGCTAACAGTGGCTATTAAGAGTTATGTCCCTTCTATGTACCTCGGATTCCACCTCTCATATCACTTGCATTTGATTCATGCAAACTGGCGGCTCCCAGTCAAGATGATCTGATCGATAATCAAGATCTATATTGTAAATAAACGTGTCTCACCTCGGGAAATGCATCAAATCACTTGAGTTCCTTGATTAAAAAAATATCTGTCGACGCTCAGTTGACTGTACACTTTCTAAATCCTTCAATCGACCGATATCTGCACGGTATTTGCAACGTTTTTATTAACCGGATGTCGATTTCGTCGATTATACTATGCATGGACTCTTTGGTCAACCAAAAATATAACTCCATAACTCTACCCTAGTTCGGAAAGGGTGGAAACTGGACTTTTACAGTCAGATAACTCCCTTGCCCCGGGAAAATGGGGTGTTTCGTCAAAACCATATATTGAATTGAGTTAGTGTAATTCTACGTGTAGGACTTGGTCTTCAGCGTAGAGTCGAGCGTGAACTACTAGTCAACACAGCCGCCCGAGAAATATGTTTTTATTGTTTGTATTGTAACGCTGCAGTTTGCATTTTTCCAAGAAGACGACAGTAATCTGTAGATAATCAAATCTGGACCTGATAAACCAGTGATTGGTATTATAAGCAAATTCCAACGTCATCGAGGTATAGTGACACGCAATCAACCCAGTTTGACCTTTCGATCTGATTTATCGCCTGGTATGACAAGTTTTGGTTGCTTGGTAACAGTTCTTCCCCTGAATTCCAACGAGGATATAGTTAATACAACTGTTGGCTCTCGAAGTTCACAACAGTTATAAACCTTGCTTTAAGGTATAATTACTAAACCGAGAATATGTCCATATATACTCAACAACAACAGTTCCTGTGACACCAATATTATAGTGTATTTTTCAACCAAGTAAAGTTTGGCTTTCAATATTGTAGTACATGAATGGAATCAAGTCACAAAAACGCCACTGCCATAGAAAAGAATGCATTCCATTCAAAAGTTGACTTTTATGCAAGCCCCATACATTTCACTATCCAAGAATGGGTATAAAACATGTGCGTTAACGGGATTCCATATGCATTGTTAAGCATCGTGCTGACAACAACCACTCAGAAAAACAACAAAATTACGCAATTATTCAACATTACTAAATGCCACGCCTGTCCGAAAATGAGCGTCTGCGAGCCAATGGTATGCTTGAAGCAGGATCGAGTCAACGTGATGTTGCAAGACAATTTAACGTCCACAGAAACACCATTTGGTGGTAATGGCAGCGTTGGCAACAGACGAATGCAGTCAAAGATCATCCTCGGAGTTGAAGGGCACGCGTAACCAATAATCAACAAGACAACTCGATTCGAAGAACACACCTACGAAATCGATTCCAACCAGCAACATCCCTGGCCTTCGACGAATATCTTCACAAACCGTACGTCGTCGCCTCAGATGTGCAGGGATTGTCGCCAGATCTAGAAGACCCGCCAGACGTCCCATTTTGACAGGAAACCACCGTCAAGCACGTCTACAGTGGTGCAGACAGCATCTACTCTGGACGGCCATGCAGTGGGGACAAGTTCTATTCACTGACGAGTCTCGTTTTCACCTCAGCCACAGAGATGGACGGATTCGAGTGTACCGACGTCGAGGTGAACGTTACGTCAATCATTGTGTCATGGAAGAAGATCGGTTCTGGGGCGGCAGCGTTATGGTATGGGGTGGGATTACAGCAAGACAGTGGACCTGTTTGATTGTGGTAGAGGGAAACCTCAATGAACAGCGCTACCGCGACGAGATCATCGGCCCCGTTGTTCTACCGTTTTTGCGTCGTCATGGCCCAGGCATTACCTTTCAACATGGCAACGCCCGGCCTCATAATGCTCGACTTGTTCGGGATTTTCTTCAACAAAACAACGTGAATGTCATCCTCTGGCCGGCTCGCTCCCCTGGTCTCTCACCAATCGAGCACATGTGGGATGAGATGCATGCTCCGGCACATATGGACAGATATCCCACAGGACTCATTCCATGAGACTCATTCCATTCCATGAGACGAAGATTTGTTGCTTGCATCGCAACCAAAGGTGGACAAACGCGCTATTGATTTGTAAATGGACATTTTGGCATGTTCATGGTTTTTTTATGAAATCACGCTTTTTCTGAAGTAAGCATGGCAAATTAAACCATTGGAAAACTTTCAGGAGTCTTTTATCTGTTGCAAACCGAAATAGTTTAAGATTTGGTAAAAAACATAACTTTGCATTAAATCTTATTCAATGTCACAGGAACTTTTGTTGTTCAGTATATATGATTCGTTACCAACATACACAACGTTGAAGAACTCAAGCCACAGTGTCATCTTGCCGCCCTCCCACTTATTTGCCAAATTGTACCTCAAGTCTGTGCAAACACTTACGGGCGAATCCTTTGTCGGAGGTAAGAATTCGTCAACGACGCCGCCAGAGAGCCACCACATGGAAGGGGATCTGAAAAATTGAACCTTATTGAAGAAAATAATTTTAGTGCCCCCAAAGCTACACGAGACGACGCTTTGAAACTGTTGGCGTACACATGAAGTGCTATTACAGATAGTGCACTGACTGAATTTTGCCTCAAACCCCCATTCTACCCCCAAGACGCACGCAAGCACGCGCACAGAGACGGATTCAAATCCACCATCATTGGTTTTAGGTATACCTGAGGGATTCGTACCAGCAAAGCGATTACCGAAAACTGGACTACCTTTGTGCCCAATTTTATATCTAGCACCACCGACCTATATGTTACTAAATGACGTTTTATTGTATCAACTGTTGGTAATGAAAATATATGATACTGAAGAATCAACAAAAACATTATACATCGGTTTGCTGTATTGTTTATAATTTCAATTTACCGGACAACAATAAGGTCAACAAATTTGTTATCAAATGTTCAAATACACCATTCAAGAACCAAGGAAATGCCACTTCTTGTTGTACCTGTAGTTTCGTAAAACAAGAACCTAAATCCTTTCCCGTTGTAGCCTGAATCAGTTTTCATGACAATAGTAAGAAGGTTCCCGGTCGACTGAAGAGTATCAGAGCTTGTCCCACACAACTTGCTCAAAAAGTTAGTTGGTTCCGCGGCCCCTGAAAAACATATGTTGGATATTTACATCCTTATATATTTTCATGAATGACACGTGAAACATTGTCTTAAATCTTTGCGAGAGGCTGGGAAACGTGTGCCCTCAATGCAGTTGGATGGTTGGTTGGTTTTTAACGCCGCACTCAGCAATATTCCAGCTATATGACGGCGGTCTGTAAAATATTCGAGTCTGGACCAGACAATCCAGTGATTGACATCATGAGCATCGATCCACGCAATTGGGATCGATGAAATGCATCAACCAAGTCAGCGAGCCTGACTACCCGATCCCGTTAGTCGCCTTTTACGACAAGCATAGTCGCCTTTTACGGCAAGTATGGGTTGCTGAAGACGTATTCTACCCCGGATCTTCACGGGTCCCCCCAATGCAGCCTAATTACAGAAAGTATATTTAGATTACTATGGTCACACGGACGCACCATCGTACACGGTCAGATAATCTCCACCACAGTTAGCACCAATGCCGCCCACAAGGGAGAAGTTGCCAGCAAGTCTGATCTCGGTCGTATTCGAAGCCGCCCAAATGATCCACTTGCAGATCAAGTTACTGAAAGTATTATCAAATATGTATAAAACGCCAAAGCCAGAGAAACATATGCTAAAACATATTCCATTGGGCGAAAAGGCAAAATAGTAATGAAACATAACATAACATGAATGTGAAGACACCAAGTGTTCGTGATATAACGACCTAGAACTGGGGATAATTAACGAGGAATTATCTATCCCGAGTGGATTAGCTTTTAGGAAGTCGTTTCGAGCCTTGTCGCTATGACGTCATCTTCAACTATTCTCAATATTGCGCCGAAATGAAGTCATGCTGCTAATGGAATCTTCGCAAACTATAAAGTTAACACCTCCGATCCTTCAATCTAGCCAATCAACATCAAAAGCAAACCTATAATGCTCAGTCAGAATTACAGAAATGATTTCACCTGTATCAGTTCCCTCAAGACCCGTGAAGATTCCGGGGTAGAAGAGGTCTTCAGCAACCCATGTTTGCCGTAAAAGGCGACTATGCTTATCGTAAAAGGCGACTAACGGGATCGGGTGGTCAGGCTCGCTGACTTGGTTTATGCATGTCATCGATCCCAATTGCGTGGGACCCGTGAAGATTCCAGGGTAGAATAGGTCTTCAGCAACCCATGCTTGCCGTAAAAGGCGACGATGCTTGTCGTAAAAGGCGACTAACGGGATCGGGTGGTCAGGCTCGCTGACTTGGTTATGCATGTCATCGATCCCAACTGCGTGGGACCCGTGAAGATTCCAGGGTAGAATAGGTCTTCAGCAACCCATGCTTGCCGTAAAAGGCCACTATGCTTGTCGTAAAAGGCGACTAACGGGATCGGGTGGTCAGACTCGCTGACTTGGTTGATGCATGTCATCGATCCCAATTGCGTGGATCGATGCTCATGATATTAATCACTGGTTTGTCTGGTCCAGACTCGATTAGTTACAGACCGCCGTCATATAGCTGTAATATTGCTGAGTGCGGCGTTAAACAACAAACCATACCATACCATACCATTTGCGTGGATCGATGCTCATGATATTAATCACTGGTTTGTCTGGTCCAGACTCTATTAGTTACAGACCGCCGTCATATAGCTGGAATATTGCTGAGTGCGGCGTTAAACAACAAACCAACAATAGTTTCCTCAGTGCTAATAAATGATCCTCATCAGTATTAAATACATATGTTTGTTAGAAGAGTATATGTTGTATCCTTTTTGACACATGCATATCTATGTCACCTAATTGTGATCAAAAATGTTTTTGACTTAAAAAATACAGGTTTTAAGAATGCTTTGTTTTATTTTAGGGGGCAGAACTAAAGTCAATTCTTTATTTTCGATTAATATCTGTCTTACCTGTCGTAGTTCTGTGGGTAGTTTGGTGAGGTGATTGCGGTCCCCTGTGATGAAGCCAGGTATATTCCGCCACACGTATATGGATACATATCTGGTATAATGAAGTTAATGTCATTTAATACCAATCGCGTACATAATACAAATATTGATGCCACAAACAAATGTGCAATTAAACCTGCATAAACAAATATAAAGATGGTTCGCAAAATAGAGTTAGTGATGCCGTCACGATTTTCCTTCGGGGTAAAGGCTGATCGAACGAATCACATGTTGTTGTAAGTTTATAAACTCACCAATATATGTGTTTCAAATTCCTAATTCAAAATATGTAACATAATGTGTTACAGGTTTCTATCGGCACGAGTCGATATTATACATACACTGAAATTTGTATATGTGATAAACATACCATTGAAGTTCCCGTGCTCATACGTTAGAACAAAGCCAATTCTCGCATGGTCTGCAGAATTGGATGTTTTATACGCCATGGTCATGTAGTTGCTGCTGCTGACGAAGACTGGCAAGTCCAAGGCACACCAGCCGTATTGCCTTGTGTTCATAGACTTTAACTGTAAACTGGCTGAAGATGGGCCTGTAAAATGATATTATACTGACTGAGCGAGTTTGGCTTTTCGCCGAATTGGACAGTATTCCAGTTATATCACATCATGTCAGCTTAATGTGGGAGAAAAGCCTGACGTGATTCAGGCCTGAGACGTTGGCAAGTTTAGTAGAACCTACGACGCAGGTATGGTGCATACAAACCTGGAAACGTAATCAGGATGAATCTGGTTTTCAAACGATCATGTGTTCTGGGGGTTAAAGAGTTCACTCGTCACGCCAAAGTCATGGGTTCTATTTCAAATGAGTACAATGTGTGATGCCGATTTCCAATTACCCCTCCCAGATACGAAGGAATACTGCCAAAAGTGGTGCAAACTCACTCACTCAATGATTAGTATACACGTTATCAGACATGTCATAACTCCTTGAGTAAGGCTCAGAGGCAATCTTGATATTTTCAGTACAATTTGCCTTATTATGCTTGTATTATGTTTATAATGCTTGGGATATGTATGGAAAGGGTTTTGTCGCTTTTATATTATCATCATCATCATCATCATCATCATTATTATAAAAATAATATGACACCTGTTTTGTGAATCATCATCATCATCATCATCATCATTATTATAAAAATAGTATGACACCTGTTTTGTGAAGCCTGGTTTGTCTCACCGTCATAAAGCCTGACCCTTTGGCTGAGACAGGCTCCGTTCGCTGTGTTGTAACGAAGATACGATTCCTTTACACGCAATCTTATTTGTTGTCGAGGATCGGCAGTTAAGATGTAGGTGTAGGTGATGCCTCTTCAAAATTCAAGGGAATGGATTAATATAACACTTACTGTAAGATTTACATGAAATGTATGAAATCCTGCATATATCTTTTAATTCGTTAGAATGGATATATTTACGATATTTGCTTAGTGAAAGAATAATTATAATGCACATACCGAGGGTATCGCTTTTCAAATCCAGGAGAAGACAGGTAGAGTGGAGTGCTTCGTGTGGGCAATGTCATTGTCTGTACGCTGCTTGCAGTTTCTGTTTTTGTGGAAGATGACAGTGTGTTATTTGGAGAAAAGGGTCACATCTTTCCGGTTTGCGTGGACACTTCTTCCTAGCGGCTATTTCTAGTTAATTGCAACATCTTTGGCGATATTTGACTGAGAGTTCAAAAACGAGTAGTAAGGAATTCACTTTAGCAAGTGTATCATTTGTATCATTCAGACAAAAATCATATCTTATATGGTATCATCGTATGAAACCTCATGATGTTTCGTTTCACCCCAAATGATCAGACCCGTAACAAGGTGAAAATTATTGCATTCACTTTCAAATAGATACATTTATACAATTTAAAACCATGATGTATGATAAAATTATCATATGGTTTCACTTGTTTAACGCCGCACTCAGCAACATTCCAGCCATATTACGGCCGTCTGTAAATAATCGAGTCTGGACCAGACAATCCAGTGATTGATATTATGAGCATCGATCCACGCAATTGGGATACGATGGCATGCTTCAACAACGTCAGCGTGCCTGACAACCCGATCAGAGCACGGTCGCGGCCGTGTGGATGTTTGTTTTGTTTTGAACAAATGACTCACGATCCCGATCGATGACTTTATCTTCGCAGTAGTGTACAGTTTATCGATTGTATCGAGCTTGCATGCTCGCAGGAGAAACCTACCTCTGACTGCGGAGTACTTCAGGGAAAAACCATGTCCATTGTTGGAGTTATCTATACTGTAGGTCACTGTGATGTCGTTCCTCTGACTGTTCACAACCTCTCCAGCACTTTTCCCACACCATAACTCATCCAGAGTCGACGTACCTAAGCACAGCGAACAACAGGGTCTTGAAGACAGATAATCGCTTCAGCATAAACTTTGTACATTGAGAACACGCCTTCGAAAATAACGGTGGTGCCAGGACTATTTTTCGAACGTTTTTGACTTGTTGCCAAGCTTGCTTTGAATGGATTTTAATCAATAGGACATAATTTCAGAACGCTGATGGATTGATAACACTTTTGTCATACTAAAATATTAAATACAATGGAGTATGTTGGTTCTTCACTGCATTACTGGGCAAGTTGTATGGAAGTGCGTGCATGATAATTAAAACAGAAAGATTCGTATTTAAGTTTTCAGGGTTACTATGCAGAGTGTTAATGTCAATGGCTATGCTTTGAGGAGATGTTCTTACACCAGTAACACATGTACAGAGGATATTACATGCACACAGACCTAATAGTTCCTTTTCTATTTGTTTATCATATCGTTACCTACCGTCTGATATTGCCAAGCTGTCATATCGGCAGACTCTGGCGCGTTCAATATCCAGGTCATTCAGGGTCACTCTGATATGATAACCGCTTTGTGCCCTTATAGTGTAGGAACAGGTTTGTGACCTGTATCGAAGAAAGGAGACTTTGGTAATACATGTCCTAGAGACAGGTGAGATGAACTACAGTGGGATATTTATATGTTTTCGTATCACTATTATTCCGTGCATACGTTGTATTAAGCTTGTCATTATACAGTCATTGTATGGAACCCAACTTACAATCAAAGTTTAAAACGTCAAATAAAAGGTATTTACTGTGAACTCTGTACGGTGCCTTTCACATTGAAATCATCTGGTAACTCATTTAACGTATCATAATTACAAACGAATTATGACTGAAGACCTGCTTAAGATTATTTGGTTTGGAAACAAAGCCAACCCAGATATCATAATCAGTGTTTCATCACATCTACAAACTAAGGAATTTTAAACTATACTTGCCATATCTCCATCAAAATAATGGGGTACTACGACAGTCAATGGACTGAAACACATTATTGATTCGCGTTAAGGAAGACAAAAAAACGGAAACTTACATGAGTGAAATGTGTGGATATCCAGGGGATGTAAGAACCTGTTCTGTTCCAGTTGCAGTCAATGTCTGATTACAGGAGGCAGAAGATGTGTTGCCTGAAATGTCGATTACTGAGTATGAACCATATACGTATGTATACTACATTTATCACAAACAAAACGGGTAAAACATAAATTGCTCCTATGGTATGACACGGGCTTTGCTTTGGCTGGGGCTTAAATTGAACGGAATTTCCCTTTGAACAATTGGTCAATTCTCAAGAGAAGGGGCACAGGTGACCCACTCATCTAATGCGCCGGATTTCCCTGTGCATTTTCGCTTACAATCGACTTGATTGTTTCCAGGTTCGTCAGTACCATGTCCTTTCTCGAAGGTTTCACCGCAGTGGTTACGGTCTAAGATCTGGATCAATTCGGGTTTTCCTCCCATATTTAGCTGCCCTTCAAGATCCAGATTAGAATAGTTCTACAGCAACCCGTGCGCGTCGAAAGAGGCGTCTAACGGGATCGGGTGGTCAGGCTCGCTGACTTCGTTGATGCATGTCATCGTATCCCAATTGTGTGGATCGATGCTCATGATATCGATCACTGATCTGGTCCAGACTTGATAATTTACAGATAGCCTTGATATTACTGAGTGCGGCGTTAAACAACAAATAAATCCCATATTTTAAGCTGACAGGCTGTGATATTACTGAAACTTAAAAGGAGCGTTAAGTCAAACTCACTCACTCACTCTGATCACGAGGATGGCCAAGAAGGTAAGGTTTTGTACTTTTTAAAACTAGATGAACCTTTTTGAACGAGTTGTAATAGTGGACAACAGTTTATTGTTCTCACGTTACACATATATGACAATACTTTCAGGGTAACTTAATTTTATCTGTTCGGGAAATTCAGGATGAACTCTTGAACAACATGACAAAGGACAAACATTTAATACCATCTTACCCTTAGTGAGGAATATAACTTTATTTACAGCCACTGTTTGTTTTCTTCATATCTGGAGAAAACCTACCTTGTACCTGACGATATCGTATATAAAATCCTTGGCCTTCGTTGGCACTGTCTGAAGTGAATGTGATTAGCAAAGTGTTACCCATGCTAACAAATCTTTGCGTCGGGGTACTTGAACCGCATATCACCTCGTTTGGCGAGGACGAATCTGTGTAAAATCAATTAAACATTGAAACATGAAAGTATAGAGAGTTAGTTTCAGAACACACTAACAGTTGTCATTAAAATGTTGTCCTGAACAAATTTACAAACTCCTTGATTAGTTATAAAGGAGGAAATGATATGTACGTCACTCAATTGATATAATCTCTTAATGGCATGTTGTGAAAACAACGTACCACGTTGATCCCAATAATAACACAAATGTGAAACTTGTTGTTGGAATATGGTTGTAAATGTATGGCTTGGAAAATGTAAATATAACCTACGAAGGTAATCCACTTCAAGTTTGTCATCGTTACAGGCGGGAGGTGTGCCGGATATTCCTACATGCATGACCTCGACCTCTATCGTTCTTCGTGGGTCATTACTTGATATTGTCCATCTACACGCAAGGTTGCTGAGAAGAGCAGATTGATACATTCCACATTTCACTCCATGTCAACAAGGGCAATGGGAGTAGTTAATTTTCTATGGATCACAACTTTTGCATTTTTCAAGAAGAAATATTATATGTCAACAAGGGCAATGGGAGTAGTTAATTTTCTATGGATCACAATTTTTGCATTTTTCAAGAAGAAATATTATTTTGAAAAATTAATGTTTGTCATCAAATAAATATTTGTTGATCTATAAAATGCCAGGGTAGGACAATGTATATTTAGTTTTAACATCACTACATGGTTTATAGATCATGTGACTACGTTGAAGTAGAGAGATTCCATTTTGACTGACACGCCTTACCTGTAATAACGACTGGGATAGCCTGGTGATACAAGGTAGGAATCAACATCAGTCGCGATCAGCTTATCATTTCGACAGTCTGAATCTAAAACATGAGGAACACTCGACCTAAAATACTGGATAACACTCACACTCACAAACATATATGGCATTATTTGAAAAAAGCTTTTTCCCACTTTAATACAAATACATATTTACCTTCGCAGAGCACCATGTCACATTTGTTTGAACATCTTGCCATTATTTGTTCCACATTACCTCCTTCAAATGTTCTCAATTGAAGTCATACTCTACACAGGGGTCACAAACCATGTTCATCGAAGCCTCAGACCTGCTAACATGCTCCAGCTGTTTGCTTCAACTTTCAAATAAAGAATACTAAACGAGCTCCCGTGTAATAGCACAACTATTCACGAGTTTCATAAAATTGGTTTTACACTGGAGCGAGTTTAGTATTTTATTTATTACTTGCCATTTATAACGTTTTTAGAATTATACTGTTGAGTATGAATAGGCTGACACCTACACCATCCACGGCATAGTCCAATTGAGTTTAACAGAATAATACTTCAAACACGTCAAAAGTTGAAACGTATGAATTTAATACCATACAACGGTCCACCTTTAGAATTCACAAACTTATCGTAGGGCTAAGACTATCGCAACTTAGACTAACGACAGCCGTTGCGCTACAATACGATCGCCTTGTGGAACGGGCCTTGCACCTCAAAGTTTACAATAACGCCACAATTCCCGATGGCGTTATTTGTGGAATTTTGTTGCAAGATCCATCGGCGAAACAATGCCATGTTACGTCAGCCTAGCAACAAGGTTGCTGGGGTCATCGAGTGTGCATAAGCTCCTCTCAATGATCTATCAACTCCACACGCAATGTCGTTGAATTAGCCAAGGGATGATGAGAGCTTTCAATATTTGTTCGTGAAACGTGTTCCGAGAGTACATAAGCACGCGTTTTGCTATTACACAATGTGTACTACAGCTGTATGTTTATTACACGGTTGATCTCTTCACGGGCAAGTAATAAATTATTATTATTATTACATATGCTTATTATATAATACTGGTATAGGACGTTTGATTACAAAACACAATCAAAATCATAAATGACATTATTTGGATTATGAGGGGTTTACATATTATACATATGAATACATATTCACCTTCTTTGAGTGGAAGGTTTTCATTGAACATCATACCCATTGTCCAATTAATTTTCTAAGTTGAAGATTATACATGTTCCTCAGTAGGTAATGATCACACAGTATGAAGCATAAAGAGATTATAAAAAAACTGGTTTTCAAAAACTGAAAAGATTAAATGCACTTACTTAAAATGCTCTTGTATTTGATCATAAAACCTTTGGTTTCCTTGACACTGTTCGAGTTGAACGTTATCTGAAGGTTAGGTCCACTGCTCTGATATGACGGTGTCATTTGCCCACAGATAGTCCCCACAACATGTGCTGCAAGAACTAGAGAAACGACATCAACAGCTATGATGAAACTCTTTGTGGAAACGTTGACAATATAAGTTATAATATCGGGATCAAATCAAATTCAAATCGTCCATATCATCATACTTATTATTGTACTACATAATACTGTTACTTTGAAAATAGTCCGATTACCTGTTACGGCATGTCCTATGTAACTACGTGTAACCATCACGTATGCGTGGTATGTATTCGATTGCTAAGTTAAAAGTTCACAAAACAGATGTTAAAAAGAATGGATAACGTGTTTCATCAAAGTTTGTTTGATCCATTGATGTCATTTTCAATAGTGTTTGCCCTTCGCAACCAATGGAATCTGTTTCGTTGGATAATCAAGAATGGTTCTTCTCTGGCTGACTGACTGACTGTTCTAGGAGATTTAACGTGCGCTTTCCGACTGTAGCGTATTTCGCACACGGGCCTGGCCGGGCCATTTAGTGTTTTGCGAAAAGGGTGAAAGTGGTGTGTGCAACCCAAGAGGGGGCTTTTAGGGGTTGCTTATATTGAATTTTTGGAATTTTTAAATTTGGAATAAGTTTGATCCATTAATATCATTTTCAATAGTGTTTGCCCTTCGCAACCAATGGAATCTGTTTCGTTGGATAATCAAGAATGGTTCTTCTCTGGCATTGACGTTTTATATTTATATCAAGATACCTTCTCAAAATTGTGAAGCAGAGTAGACTCATGTAATCGCAAATAATTAACGTTTTTTGCGATCTTACGTTTTTATATCGAGAAAGTAAGCGATGCAACTCTATCAAAAACCTTACTCAACCAGACCTCAGAGTAACCAGATTTTCGGTCCATCACAAGGCTGGTTGGCACATATTCAACTTTTTAGTAACCTAAAGATTAATTCGTATCGTACATTTTTCTTGAATGTGTGTCGGTTCAGTGTTGTTGTAATAGTCTGGTATACACATGTGGACATGAGACGAGACTGTCCCACCTACTTGGATCAACGATAGTAATGTTGTCATCTTCACAAGTGAGAGAGTTCTCAATATGCATGTCCACCACGTCTATCTGTATCCGGTCAGTCGATTGTTGTGCCCGGATGGTGTAGATGCATGATAGGTCACTGAAACAGACCCAAACAAGGGATGATAGAACTGCATAACCCCTTTACCTCTTATATGCAACTGAGTGGATAACCTAACGCTAATGACAGCGGTTTTTCAGATATGACACGGTTCATTTCAAGTGAACGTTTGAAGACAACCAAACAGCATAAGTTGTACATGTTTACCACTTTGGCGAAAATCACCGAGGTAGACTCTAATTAACTGACCATGTGCAAACACGACGCAGGTAAATAACCTGGTTGTTTAGGGTTCAGTAAGATACACATGTACATTGTAAACACACTAAACACAACATTTCTTTTTGAAGCCTCAGATTAAAGGTATTCTCACTCATTTTTTATCATACAATAACTTTCATGTTTCATGCCGCACTCAGCAACATTCAAGCTTTATGGCGGTAGCGTGCACTTATTGGAGTATTGATCAGACAAACCAGTGACCAACAGTCTCCGAGTCTAATCATCCGATCCACACAAGTCTCCTAATACAATTATAGGTTGCTGTGGACCCATTCTACCCCGGAATCACTATAGGGTTGTGCATAAGTGTTTATGGGTACAGTGTAGGTGAAAGACGTACTGGAAATATCCCACGGGGTATCCAGGTGATATCAGGTCCTGGGCATTTCTGGTAGCCACAAGATCACGGTTACATGGTCCACTGCCTGAAGCACAAACATCAGTGAACACTTATAAATACAGAAGTGCCAATATACTGATGGCAAAATAATTGTTTACAATATAATGAATATAAATAAAAAGGCAACTTATAATGCTTCTAATATCCAATGTCACTCTAATTAATAATAGGAAGCGTTTCTATCGGTTATTAGTCTTTTGGTGCGTATTCAATTATCAATATCTGAGAAATCATCTTCAGAAAAATATTCTTTCATTATTAAAATCCATTAATAAATTTGCATTTATTTGTAAATGAATGAATGAATGCACGAATAAATAAATATATAAATAAATAAATATTTTTAAAAGAATTTAAAACTCCTTAAGTATTTATTTGGAAACAAATTTGCCCATAATCTCTCCTCGTTGTGATCTTTCACGGTCATTAGGATGAACAAATTTCAACATGGGTTCTAACAAAGACATGGGTTCACACAAGCCCATGAAAGTAGCATATTTAAATTTATTATTATTCGCTAGGTCTGGTCACATCGATAGAGCTTCTGGGCAAATGCTTTCCAGAGTTAAAGAAGCGAGACGTGTTTAATACTCAATATGGAATGTTCTGAAATTACATTAATATCACTCACCCGACGCTTGGTAGTAGCGGACTTGAAATCCTCTGTTCTCCTACTTGGAATTACTGCGGAAGAACAGGAAGTAGCTATTGGAGGCGTCTAAGTAGTATCGAAGGTCCCCACACCACTTCCTTACCATTACGGAGAGTTGAGCAGATGGGCCTGTTGCCAGTAAAGACATTATAAGTCAATGGGTCACTCTTTACATACTCACCGACAAAAGAAACGCGAATACCCTACATGTTGATTAATATATGAAGAATTACTCATATTCAAGAGATATAAGATTGGTTCGATGCACAAACGAACACACTGGTATGTTGTGTGAACCGACGCTCATGAACGCATCATATGTGACGTCATAGATCCATGACTCAAGATGCACCATCTATCTCATGCAGGATGAGCGTGTAAAGTTTGGAAATCACGCGCAGCATATCGTGACAAGTATAAGTCACTCTGTGGTGACACTTGACTTATTGTTAGTTTTGTCATTAAGTGGTAAACATTAGTAACATCTCTTCTTTACGTACATACTTCTCTATATGTTTCTATGGATCGCGTTTCTGAGTATATCTACAGGTGTACGCCACATTGGCCGTACTGTATCAAATATACTGTCCATGAGATTTCAACCATCCAACTGGTACACTGCCAAGCCCATTTTGTTTTCAAATTGAGCACTTACTTATTACATTATTTCAGTCATTACAGAATGTCAGTATCCTTAAAGAGAAAAGACAAAATACGAGGATCGTACGCGTCCACCACTTTAGCGAAACAAATCGAGGTCGGTTGATACACATGTAACCCACTAAACACGACAAACCATGTTGATTAACCTTAATGAGACTGGATCACCAATATATGACAACAAGGAATCATTGTATGTATCAAACAAGTAGTTAACAAGTTTGTTTGTTTGTTTGTTGTTTAACGCCGATCTCAGAAATATTCCAGCTATATGACGGCGGTCTGTAAATAATCGAGTCTGAACCAGACAATACAGCGATTGACATCATGAGCATCGATCCGCGCAATTGGGATCAATGACATGCATCAACCAAGTCAGCGAGCCTGACCACCTGATCCCGTTAGTCGCCTTTCACGACAAGCATAGACGCTTTTTACGGCAAGCATGGGTTACTGAAGACCTATTCTACCCCGGAATCTTCACGGGTCAGTTAACAAGTAGTATTTGTGAATGTCTTTAATATTGATTATGAATCGAACAACATCAACTCATGTTTTACTCACAATATAAACAGTACTTTGTGTCCTCTTTCAAAGAAGCAATTGACAAGCATTTTAGAATTCAGGCAGGTGATTCAGTGAATGTGTACTTCGGTACTTCGTCTCACCCAATGAGATTGGTCTTACCCTTAAATACGCTTGCAGTATCTTCTCTGCAATCGATAGAAGTATGAATCATCGAGTCCAACGTCTCCAGAACAACCACCTTGGTTGGGTCTGATGCACGAATATGCCACATGCATCTAAGATTGCTAAAAAAAACCAATAAAATGCAACAGTGCTATACGATTAAAGCTTTTGATGTTCATATACTCATCGGTTCATAAGGTGTATCGGTAGGGTTGAAGGTTGAAGGCTTGAAAGAAGGTGGGCAATATTTACTCAAAAATGGATCAATGACTTTTTCTCATGCCGGAGTATATTTACAAAACCATCCCATACATAGGTTCTCCAACCATGGACCAAACATCCCTTTAACTTAGTTTTGCCGAGGCCGACAGAATGCCATACGCTTATACTGTATATGTTATAGAATAACATGTACTGTCATGTATATTAGAAACGCTGACAAGTTAAGTGCCGGGAAAATTACAGTATTACAAACAAACGTTACTGGGATGAGTACATTTGCCCAAACAATGCAAACTTGAGATCCAAAACGCAAATATGATACCCGTATAAAATACATCTTGCGAACAACCATGTTCTGTTTGTTTCAATATTAGCTATCATAAAACATGGGTGTCTACTTTCTTTTTCAACGTTTATGCACAGCGCCCGACAATTGACACAACAAGATTAGGTAATGAAACGTCAGGAAAACATCTGTGTTATGAAGGCACTAACTACAGCCCACCAAGATTATACAAACATATTTAACATTACCGTTGTAGTTATACAGCTGAGAATGTTAGTATTGATCTCTAACTGATAATCAGCACCCATGCTTGCCGTAAGAGGCGACTTTGCTTGACGTAAGAGACGACTAACTGGATCGGGTGGTCAGGATCGCTGACTTGGTTAATGCATGTCATCGTATCCCAATTGCGTGGATGCTCATGATGTCGTCAATCACTTGATTGGCTGGTCCAGTCTCGATTATTTACAGACCGCAGTCATATAGCTGGCCTATGGCTGAGTGCGGCGTGAAACAACAAACAAACAAACAAAGAAACAAAACTAACTGGTAATCAGATGCTGGTCCGCACACTTCGTCGATGTGTATGACGGTTACAGGATATTCAAACAAACGTTAATGGTCGACCATGTTGACAGAACACATAAGACACATTGCGACGTGATTAGGATACGCCTTCAGGCCCTACACACCAAAAAACATGACGGGTGTGCTGTGTGTTGTTACAAATTACACTGACCTATATAACATCCTGATAAGAACACAGTTTGAATCATACATTATCATTGTAAAATACGTTTACATTTAAACGTAGCAGCGTCAGCTTCTCTTCAAAACCATTTTCGTGTTCGTTATATTTCATAACACGTAATTAAACGTTTCGGGCCGATATCATTGCAACATTGACAGGTTTTATGTAAGCATAAGTACACAGAATTCGAAATTCGTTTCGCAAAATCACAATAATACATACTCATATAATAACCCCATGTATATGACATTAATGACATCATCTCCTGATCTTTCACGAAAGTACTAAATACGCTTACATACATAGGCTTAACCTGATGTCTAAAGGACATATTTAAACCACTAGATATTTTGCAGACAGACTGGAATGTGGGTAAATTATCAGACATTCAAATGGCTGACAGCTAGCCTTTCTTCTTTCACTTGCAGGTTGTTTACTTCTGGCAGGACCAAATACATAAACATGGGTAAAATGATTTCTTTTTTTAACCTTCAAAAGAAGATCTACGTACGAGCAAGCCTAATATCCAAGAGTACGTTTTTTATCTTTCTTTCATGGAAAATAAGCTTGGGTCAAAGCCTTGCTTATGTCAACATATTATAACGACATTTCCCGATAAAATCAGCCTTTTTTACCTCTTTTAGGCTTACCTATGCATTGAGTATTTTTCAAAAATCCCAAACATGCAATAGTTGAAATTCTCATATTCTCATACTGTTTTGTACAGGCTTTCCTCATTTCCTAAATTATGTATATCTCATTGGCCCCAAAAAGACTCTCGCAATAGTACCGTCTCTTTTACAAGCGATCTGGTCTCCATGCGAATGTACAGGGCACATTTTAATTTACACCTGAGGTATATTTATACGTATGCCATGTCACCTTCGTATGGTTGACGTCCTGGAAATGTTTTTTGGATGTTGGTATTTCGTTAACCTTTTTGCCATTCACATCGATGTGACATGCACAATAAATGTATATTGAATGTATATATCACAAGAAGATATATCATAGCTGTATATCACATTGTTTGGTTTCATTCGTGTATAACCATGTAAACACAAAACCAATTGTAATTGATTTTATTAATATAATAAAACATAAATGTGTACGACATTTATAAATTTGACATGTTAACTAGACATGAATATATGTATATGATGTTAACCTGTAACGAGAGGGGTGAGCCGCGTGGCTTTCGGGTAATAATAGCCCCAGCCCATAACTGTTAGTCGTAACAGACACCTAATCATGGTGCAATAAGATCATTTCAAAAACATACTGCTGAAAGGAATAAAGCAATGATATGCTTTGTACATGTAACTTTATTTGGGAAGGATACCACTTAAGTCAATCCGGTGGTCATGATCTGATTTATTTAAGTGTGATCTTGTCCGATAACGTCAGTCATTGCTCATGTTCACAGCGAGTCTGACCCTGACCTACCTTGATACATATCATATAGTCCTGATTGCGGCGTAAAACAAAGTTCAAGCATTCTCTATCAAGGGTAATGATTGTGATTGTGCCTCTTTAATGATACATTGAGATTGAAAATGAGCTAAGCTCTACTCTAGAACTTCGCTCTCAGCAAATATTCTGAGTGAGCGAGTTGGGTTTTACGCCGCTTTTAACAGTATTCTAGTTATATCGCGGCGTGTTAGCTTAATGTGGGAGGAAAGCCCGGAGTGATGCAGGTCTCAGACGTTTACCACTTCGGTGAAACCCACGAGCACGGGTATGGTGCTGACAAACCTAGAAACATAATCGGGGCGAACCGGGATTCGAACCCACAATCATAGGTTTCTGGCGTGCCCAAGGGACGCAACTCTGCACACCGAATCGCGGCGCCTCAGACGACTGGGCCACCCGTGGCCCCCAAATATTCTGAAGTTGTCAGGATTTGTTAATAATTATTTGGCCTATGTTCGATAGTCAATATATAAACTAATTTGAACATCACTGTTTGATTAAATTCTTGCCCAAATAAACATTATTTACTGCGATACTCGTCCTGTTATGTTTCCAGGATGGGAATGGGATGCAGGTTGTGGTTTCCTGACATGACATGTTCCATATTATCTCTTTCACAAAGACCTGGACCACTTTCACTGTCACCTTATCTATCTATATATATTTTAAGAATTTTGGCAGATAATCTGACACTAGATTATATCTGCTGGCAGTTGACATACTCACGGCGCATATTTTAATGGATATCCAGGCGAGGTGAAAATCTGGGGGTTGTCCGTTGCTGTCAGGTTTTGATAACACACTTCACCTACATGAAACAAACAAACTGTTTGAGGCAAACTGTTTAACCTGTACATGTTTGTCTTGAGACATATAAATGCAAACACGACAGGACGCACCAAACGTTGATCGCATAACGGTTCATCTACATCCATGTATATACCCACTTGAAACAATTCATTTGGAGTTCATCCATTTTACACATTCGTGTTGATCAATTGAAAACTGTCCAATTGCAGAGGTATAACGCACATTCATTTCTAAAAACTATCTTAATCTATTAAATTAATACTTGTGTTGCAACAGCTGGAAGGTTTTGCATCAACGTTATGTTTATTATTAAACACAGATATCATGGGGCCATGATTTTCAGTGAATATCGACGGCGCAGTGGTTGGCATGGTTACAATAATAGCGGTATGCCAATTGGGTATGGAATATTCATAGCATTTGTCCCTGTAAGGAGCATGTTATATGATCCTATTTGTAAACATGTGAGTTGATAGCTTGTGCAAGCACGGTGACGGTATTTATAGCAATTACAAATGCTGACACAATCTGCAAACTATTAGTAAGCAAATAATAAAAGCTACAAAAAAACATTCCATAAAAATATGAAATCTCTTCCAAATGCAGAATCAACGTATGATTCCGCCTTTATTGTAAGCATCAAACAGTAAGTGAATGAGTATAGTTTCATGCCGCCTTGAGCAATATTCCAGCAATATCACGAAGAGGTAGATCAAAATTGGGCTTCAAACACATTGTACCCTTGTGGGGTTTCGAACCCGAGCCCTACGAGTGACGAGCGAACGCTTTAAATCCAAGGCTACCCCATTAACCCTACGAAATAGTGATGACACCAGGTGTTCGCGAAAAGGTGAGCGCATCATGCCCCATAGGTGACGCTGTCATAAACATGAGGAACCCCACGAGTGCATTTTTTTAGCTGTGTTAAATGTTCCTCCCAAATTTACATCTTCCTCCCCCATGTAAATGTCAATATGACATACATAGTATACTATGTCTTCATACTTACCGTGTAGGTTGTTGACAGACCATTTATGTTACAAGGATATTGTATTTTGCTACATATAACCATTTAAAACTTCGGAGATAGTAAACGGATTGAAAATGAGAATATTTTAGTATGAATATTTTAGTATGAACCCTAAGACACACTGGCAACAATCCTGTATCACTAAATCTGAATAAATTGCTTTTGAAATATCAAAAAATATTTCCAAAATCTATTGACGTTATGATAGTAAAATATAGTGTTGGAGTGTATCCACTTGACCACATTCTTCACCGACATCAGAGTCTTTAATATTTATCTTATGTTGGTATTTATTACAGGGAATCATATTATGATATAGTTTAAACACAAGCTGTTTGTATATAATATGAACGGGTAAATGATTGATAACTGTAAACAAAGTACTTTTTTGCTGGAATTTCTAAGTTATATGTTTTTTATATTAAGCAGAAAATTAGATTTTGTAGGAATAGCATTCAAAGGTTTGTAAAGGAGATTACAGCCAATTGCCCGTATTATTATTAGCAGAATTGTGTAACACGTCCCATTTTAATTCTGGAAACCCAATAGTCCAGAAACTCTACGGTCTTTACCCAGTCTCGGTCAAAGGTAGTTACAAAATTAAACATGTTGTTTTCATGGGAACATACCAAGGAAGAAAAAATGAAAAAGAATTGTTCAAAAACTCAGTATTTACACTATGTCGCCCATGGGCCTGCCCATGGGCGAAGAGTTGACCAGGGGTAGGCCCATGGGCGAGAATATGTTCCTTTACTTAAAACTCATGTTTTTGTTTCGCAAATACATAAATGTATTTATTTCAAGTATCATGACACAAAATTTAACTCATTTTAACTTAATTCAACGATTTTATAGCGTTATTGAAATATTTCGCCCATTGGCGAGAAAAAGGTTTTGCCCACGGGCCGGCCCTTTGCTCAAAACGTATTTCTTTGTTTCGCAAATACATGCAGGTGTTCTTACAATTTCCATGGCACATAATATAACTCAATTTTACTTAATTTAACTATTTTATAGCGATATTGAAATATTTCGCCCATGGGCGAGAAAAAGGTTTGGCCAATGGGCGAGAATATTTTCCTTTGCTCAAATCCTGTGTTTTAGTGTCGCGAATACATAAAGGTGTTCTTAGAAGTTTCATGTCACATAGTTTAACTCATTTTAACTTAATTCAACTATTTTATAGCGTTATTGAAATATTTCGCCCATTGGCGAGAATATTTTCTTTTGCTCAAAACTCGTGGTTTTGTTTCGCAAATACATAAAGGTCTTAGCAGTTTCATGAAATATTATTTAACTCATTTTAACTTAATTCAACTATTTTACGGCGTTATTAAAATATTTCGCCCATGTTTTCGTCAGTCCCTTTAAAGCAACAATTAATTGTGTGTAAAATATATTGTATCATGAAATATATAATATATTATATCATAACATTACTATTCAAAAAGGGCCTTTGGTTGGATGCTTCCTTTATAGAAGTTTTACAGATTTCACCTGTTTTACAAATTGTAACGATCTTTAATGAGCACGGCCTTACCTCTCAAAACGTTTTGACAGTTTATCATACGAATACGCGTTATTTTCCACAACATTAAAGTTTTCTTAGTTTCTTTTTCATTTCCCGTTTTATATTATGTCTCGTTGATACATCACACTGGGCAATTACGTGACACTAGGTATGCAATATACAGGTACGCGTTCGCGTATTTTAAGGGCAAAAAACGGTTCGTCTTTTCTAACGAAATCTCGAAATAATTATTTAATTACATGCGGTGTCGAACTGACAAATGGGAATTGTGTTTACATGCGGTTGAGGAAATCTTGAGTGAATATTGTGACACAAAAGCAACTTTTAAATGCATTGCCCCTTTTAGTATGAAAATGGTAACAGCGGTCACACAGAAGCGCCCTTTCAAGATGCCGGTGCGCCGCTTCACATAGAAACTGGACGTTACAACAGTACCCCGATTGAAGAACGTGTTATGTATGCAAAATCACTCGATCAAGTAGAAATGACTGCGTGACAAGACGAATCAATTATTTATACCCGATAAAAGAAACTGCCTTATTTTAGCCACAACAGGACATTTGAAATTTCTAACATGCAGATACATTAGCGACAGTGACTAGACTACATGTACCTCAATCAAAGGTGTAAAAAATATGATCTGTCGGAGACCTACCAAATAAAAAAGTTTTATTATTACTATATTTATTACAATGCGAATACTTTAGTGATACAATTTTCAGAGGAGAGGGCATACACACAAGTATTCTACTTCCGTGTGTAAATGCAGGTTATACTTTGCATCTCAGTTCTCAGTTTCATACCGGTTGTATATCTGAATTAGTATATGGAACCATGCGTACAGCATGACAATTACTTGCTAGTCTTCAGTCTACAACACACATAACACGGTGAAACAATTTTGGGCACCGCTTTTGCAAGTTGTTTAGTACAATAATATTTATTTAAACCTATTTCAATTTGTTTTCACCATTTTCCCTATTCCATTCCATGCATGTTTATGTTGCTACATCTTATTGCTTATTGCCCAAGTATTATAAAACACTTTAATGTTTCTCCTTCTTAATCTAACGTTATAGTATAACATTTCAGGTCATTACCATCATCTAATACACAAGAGATGATACAAAGACAGATTTTATTCGTTTTTATGGTCCATGCGGTCTTACAATTGATTTTATTAGTCTTTAAATCGTATGCCTGGTACATATTTTCACAAACAGGGCTGTTAGCTGATATAAGGAAGGTAACATCCAGTTGAATTCCCAGTTGGTGTACTTACTTTTTTATCAAACAAGAGGACTGTATACGACATATGTTAGTCTGTTAACGAACTTTCTACAATTGATATATTGAATAAGCCGTTAATACGCCAGTTGAGACAGGGATGATGGTATGGTAGCTGTTGCAGACAGATTGACAGTCGTTGTTACGTGCGTCACTAGGTTATTAGTACGGCATTGACCTTGTAGGCACGTGGTGGTATGCAACACGAAACCTATACAAAACTTTATAATTCGATGGTGTGGTCTGCTGTACAGTATGGTTCTGCGATATGGGGACAGTACGATCTATCTTGTGTCAACGCTGTACAAAATAAAGCGATGCGGGTTTTTATGGGACTCCGAAAATTCGCCCCTAACAACCCCGTGTCTGGAGACATGGGATGGACACCGCCAAGAGTTCGTCAATGGGAGACCGTGTCTAAGTTTTATAAACGTCTAAGTTCCTTGTAAGACTACAGACTGTCAAGAAGAGTTTTTATTTGGGCTAACAACTACGATTTTAAAAATAAGAAGAATTGGAATTTTAGAGTTCATTTTAAGTATAAAACCCTTGGAAAAGAAGTTTTTATTCCCACAGAAAATAATTACCACTACAGACGTATTGCCATGGAGGTCAGAGACGAAGTTTTTAAAAAGTTCCGAGAAAAGTGGGAAAGTGCAATAAATCAGGATAACAGTGTCAGAGGCAAGGGAGGTAATAAACTAAGGCTACACAACCAGTTCAAGAAAGATTACAGTGTGGAACACTACAATAAACTTCCGATGTCAAGACAAAACAGAAAAGCTCTCGCCGTATTAAGTTGTGGGGTTGCACCGACAAAACTGGAAACTGGGCGCTATAATAACCTTCCGGTAAGTGAGAGAGTATGTTTTAATTGTACAGATTGTGTGCAAGATGAGCTGCATGTTCCACTTCAATGTCCAGTTTATAATGATGTCCGTAAAGAGCTTTTAACAAAATGTGTTGATGTGTGTCATGATTTTCATCTTCAAAAAGATTATGTTAAATTGTGTTTTATTCTCGCAAGGCTATTTTAAACATACGGTAAGATATTTGATATACTGTACAGTGTGTTTAACTTTTGTGTGTACATTTACATTTTATTTATTTGTATTTTAGTAATCTTTATTTTGTATATTTTAACGTTTTCGTCTCATAATTTCTATAGGAGTGGCTCATTTAGATATAATATATATTTATATCTTTATGTAAATGATATTTAGGTGAGACGTAAATAAAATATCTGTCTGTCTGTAATTCAAACTCCTTCCACACTTACACCGCATCAAATATATTTGTGTACCGATTACATAACGCTTACTGACAGGGTGGGGTGGGAGTTCATCGGACGACACTGTGTATATTGGGCGGCTCCTTCAATATCGCGTCCAAACTTACTTTCATTGAATGGCCCATTATACGATGATACACATCTCGTTGAATATATCAGGGCAGTAATTCATCTTTCATAAACATTTTTTGTCTTTGTGCTTAATATATCCACATATCAACGAAAATATGTAATACATGTATCCACACACACAAATACACATATACCGGCTAGGTATTTGCCCACAGCAACACCTGCATAACTATTTATTCACGCATGGTGTGGCAGATTGTAATTGACCGAGAGCAGGTATTGTAGAATCACCTGTAAATAAGGCCGACACTGTAATTAGATACAACGTACTAATGAGAATATGCGAATTATCATAAGAAAGCTGTTGTTTTTTCTGAATTGTTACCATTTTCATACCAAAAGTGGCAAAACATTTAAATTTAAAAGTTGCTTTAGTGTCATAAAATACACTCAAGTTTTCCTCAGTCGCCTGTAAACATAATTCCCATTTGTCAGTTCATTTGTCAGACACCGCATATAATTAAATAATTATTTCGAGATTTCTTTAGAATGTGAGATATTCAGCCAGGCGTTATGCAAGGAAAGACGAATATTTTTTTCCATTAAAATACGCGCATGTGCACCTGTATATTGCATACCTAGTGTCACGTAATTGTCCAGTGTGATGTATCAACGAGACATAAAATGGGAAATGAAAAAGAAACTAACTAAACTTTAATGTTGTGGAAAATAACGCCAATGAAGTGGTGTACACGTGCATGAATTCGTATGATAAACTGTCAAAACGTTTTGAGAGGTAAGGCCGTGCTCATTACAGATCGTTGCAATACGTAAAAAAAGTGCAATTTGTAAAACTTCTGTAAAGGAAACATCAAACCCAAGGCCCTTTTTAAATAGTAATGTAATGATATAATATAAAGTGGGTTGCTGTATGCATATAAAGATATTATTAGTTATAATGTTTTATTTATGTATTTTATTGATTGTATAAATTTAGGTGTCTTCTAGGCCAGTAATGGCCAGGTGTATTATGTACACATGACACATTAATAAACTATATTATTATTATTATTATTATTATTATTATTATTATTATATCGCTCAAGAGTAATAAAAGTTAACTGTATAATAATAACTTGATAATTTTGTGAAAGAACTTGGATATTATACTAATAATGCCACAAGGCACACGTAAGAATAATTTAGATTTAATTTTTTTTAAAACAGCTTATTCTCAGAACAAGTTAATTGATATTTAAACTGTTATTTTGGTACATATTATTCTAAGTAATGTTATTATCACACCAAGCCCTGTACCTTTCGCCATGTGAGTCTTTGAAGGTTAATTGTAAAACCATCGCATCTTTCTTGAGCATAAAAGAAACAAAACCAAAAAACTTCGGAGAAAGTACTGTTTCACTGGACACAAACGCTTCGGTGGTTTGAGAACAGCATGGTAGTGATAAGTTCCGTTTCACTTACAGGTTCATACATTCGTATCAAAGTAAGGTATTGATAAACAGCCCAACAAACACTACTTGGCAAGGTATCTCAGTGGGCTTGCACAATAATATCGGCATGAATCCTGACTAGTACAAGCAGACACACGTACGTACAATCACAGGTACGTGCCCGTCGCTATATACAATGACCCTGAACGCGACGTGTCCCCGTGTCACCCCACCTCACATTGGATACGTGAAAGCCAGAGAATACTTTTGGAATATCTGCCGAAACATATTGCATTGGTCGTTAAAAGCAGCTTGGTGACGGCATAATCAGTGATGACAGCAGGTGTTTGCGAAATGTGTACGCGTGACCTGCTCTACTATCAGCAACATGATTTTCATTATTTTTGTTCATGCGCCTGTGAGTAAGGTGTGACAAGTCTATGTAAAGCATGGGATAACATCGCGCATCATGTTGAAAAGCGACGGGATATATCTCAATCTTCTTAATGTATATCGTACAATGTCTGGAACGACACACTTTCATTTAACCTTGGCAGGACGAATCAATAGACGCAGGATACAGTGTGTTACTAACCACAGTCAATTATCGAATATACCTTCCCCCTAGACACGTTATCAGGAGCCACTAGGGTCCCTGTTAAACTTGCAAGATAAAATCGTTGAGATACACCACGAGGTTCGTTATAGCACGAACCCATATAGGTCCTTGGTTATGGCAGGCGTGTGTAGATCGCTACAGGCCTGTTTGTTGACTTCAAAACATCTTATCTCAATACATTCAAATACATGTACTGAAAGCTATACATCACTGAAACCGACCTGATATTGTATGTATTCCACAGAAGAAACAAAGAATTGACAGAACCACACAGCCTAAAGGTACATCCATCCTCCACCCCACACCTGAATACACTGGCCACATATACCACTCTACCACACGGGTTGATAGGGAGTCGGAATACAGACTGATATCGCGTCAACGATTCTTGTTTATCAGGTCACTCGAAAAGTAGGCCAGGCTAGTCACCGGTTTCGGGAAGGAATGAAAGCATTGGCCGTTTGTTGACAGAAGCTCTATTGTAAAGGCAACGGCGGGCAGGTGAACGATACGTTGAGAAACAAGCCACGAATATTGCGCAAGGCCAATGACGCACGTCTTGAGCAAGATCTCAGCTGATGAATGCATTTGGGTTAAATAAATATATCTGTCGATCACAATGTGTAGCAGGTGGAAAATTGTACAATATGGTATTTTTTATAACTTTATTGAAAATCTTCCAATTCCATTGGTTAATTCGTACCACGCGACGAAACAAGGCATTTCAATGTAGGCTCCAAAATCACGTATCTGACACGAAATGCAAATGTTGACTAGTTGCATGATCAGTATATTGATCTGTCACGTGATACATATTGACCCGTCTGCTAGAAAACAAGATGGCGTCTATTACTAACCTTTCACGGTTCGTAGCTCGGTTACTGTTATTAAACAGAGAACGGTTTAAGGGCTCCATAAACTTAAAAATGAATTTCGGTATAACGAATGGATACTTCTGACGAGGTCAATATGCGAAAACAAGGACCCTCGACCCAACCCCGTCGGCGGTCTGACCGGAGGGTTCTGATCCTCGGGTCCTTGTTTCGCATATTGACGTCGTCAGGTATTATCTGTATAGTAATGTACGAATGATATTCGGAGTATGAAATGTTATAGTCCCTGCTGAAACTACGTATGGGAAACCTCAACTCGAAATCCTTGGAACCTCGTACATAGTTCGAGACAAGAGAAGTGTCGAGACTTAAGTAGAAATAGGTATTCTTTCATCTCATGCTATTGTTTTGTTGACAAACATATCCTCGAGTTCCGAGTTAACGAAGCCTGTGTGTGTAACTACATATTCTTGAATATAACGTACCGTGGTTCCAAAATACTAGGTTATATTCGCAAGCACAATGCGCGTCCAATTGTTGCATGTGTTGTAGCGTGGGCGTTTGTTTGAGTGTGTGTGTACCCATGTTTGTGTATCGCTCACATAGGGCAACGTTTACAAATTTATCATACTGACGTTTGTTATACTGAAATGGTGAACATAATAATGAAACTATAAATATCCCTCATATGCACATAGCGAAACTTCCCTACACAAGTTGCTCCATTCGAGTTATTCACATTTCAAGACAAGCTGAGAGCCGATTTTTAAGAAATAAACGACGAGTGGGATTTGTGTATTGAGATATCAACATTATGTACAGCCTCTTTAAGGATGTTGATAAACTGTACACGCTTTAAAAATAGTTTCCCAAATTTGAATAATGATAACTCCCTGAAAAGAATCCGACATTGGGGACATATGAGGTTGTGAAAATGTTATAAACATTGAAAAGTTTCACCTTTAATTTCTAAAGTTTGCTACTGGTTTGCGATCATCAACTCCTAACTTTATGGTTTACGGTGAACTTGGACATTTTCCTGTGAACATTACAATTGCTAAAAGTATGATCTCATTTTGGTATAATTTAGAAACCATATCTTCTCCTTTCAAGTTGTCATCACGCATCCTCAAACTGTTCAAATTAGATCACACCCTCAATATTAGTAATAGTAACGTATGGATATGTCACATAAAAAGTATTTTAAACATGTGTGGCTTGACCTATGTATTTGATAATCCTGGTTGCGTTTGTAAACAGTGGCTTGTCTCTATGGTAGAAACAGTATTTAAAGATAATTTTATACAACAATGGAGGGATGATATAGATAAAAGTTCAAAAGGTAATTACTATAAATTGTTCAAAGATCTACCGTCGTTTGAAAAATACCTCCTGCTACCTGATTATTTCTCTCGACCTATTATGTCATTTCGGACATCGAATCATTATTTACCTGTAGAGACAGGCCGCTGGAAAAATATACCCAGAATCAATAGAAATTGTAACCTATGTAGCTCACCGGCGATGGCCGTAGAGTTTCATTATTTATTTAAATGCTCCTTTTTTGATACCATGAGATCCCATTATATATTATATATATCTTTGTAAATGGCCGAATCTCGCAAAGCTCAAAGTTTTGTTAACCTCACATAATTGCTTAATCGTGAAAAATATCTCAAGATTTATAAGAATTATTAATAATGCTGTCAGAAGATGAGTACAACACTATAATCTACAATTTACCAAGCGATCACTACAATTTATTGTTTATGTTATAACTTTATATGTATTGTTCCTGTACCACCTATGGTGGCTTGTTGGAATAAAACATTGATTGATTGGAAATGTCGGACAAGTCCATTTTACGAACAGGGGGGTTAAGTTTGTTATTTCCCGCATATTCTTACAATCCTTTTATCTGTACATTTTCTCCTAATACCGATTGCCACATCTCTCCCACTTTTGGATGTGATCGTTCGGCCACTGCGTTTATCTCCGTAGCCTAGCTACACCCATGGGGAGCAACTTAATAGACGCTTCCCTCTCTAAAACAACGTCGTCCAATAAATGACGTCATCACGTTACGAGCGCAATATTCGAATCTCCAGAAATGACGTCATGATGAAACAATGTTTTATCGTGAAATAAACCACGCTTCGTTCTTCATTGTTCTTTGCGATTTATCACGTAGCTGTTTTATATACCATACTACCGATTATGTCTGGATGATAAGGTGTGTCGTATTACGACGGTATATTGAGTCGCTAAATTTCGTAAAAGTATCGCAAACTGATTCACACACCACATGTTGGTTGGTTGGTTGGTTTGTTGTTTAACGCCGCACCCAGCAATAGTCCAGCTATATGACGGCGGTCTGTAAATAATCGATTCTGGACCTGACAATCCAGTGATTGATATCATGAGCATCGATCCACGCAAATGGGATCGATGACATGCATCAACCAAGTCAGCGAGCCTGACCATCCGATCCCGTTAGTCGCCTTTTACGACAAGCATAGTCACCTTTTACGGCAATCATGGGTTGCTGAAGACCTATTCTACCCCGGAATCTTCACGGGTCACACACACCACATGTAGTCACGCTTTTGCAATGGTTACCCTATTTCAATAAAACATGAAGTTAGTATACACGAATAATGTGCACCAGTACACGCACACCATGACAAGACATTTCCCTTTTGTTGACTGTACTATTTCTGGTGCTGACACAGTTTTGGAAACGTTCTCCGTGTGGTAGATTGAGGGAGTGATTCTCAGTGTGTTTGAACAGCAGTGTTATTATCATTTCGTGCAATGGGTAAATAAAAGCGACAAAATCCTTTCCATATTCATACCAAAGGACGCCTGATTCGGTTGCTTAGGCCTACAGTTCAACTTTGGTCCCCCCCCCCCCCTTTCCAATGAAGAACATGTAATCAATATCTTTATAACAAAAGCATAATGTTTAAATTGTTATGTACTGGATCGTTATTTACAACAATAACCTTGGAGCTGGACAAAGAAGATGAATATCCAATCGATATGATGAGGTCATTTTGTATAGTTATGTTGTATATCCATATAGCGTAGCTACAGAATAAGCAATTAAAGGCCGATATTTATTTACTCAATGAAATAATAAAAATTGCTTGCTGAAATGCTTTTCAAACTGTTTAAGAGACGACAGTTGTCGCCATGATAATTAAATTACCTCTTTCTATCTACCCTACTTTCTACACATGATGAAGTGGTGCCTTTTGATGTTTTGGTGTTTCTAAAATAACATTTTGTTGGTGTTTCCTTGGCAACAAAGCGGACTTAGGCTCAAACACGTGTAAATGTATCATTCATTCCGGAGCACAACTCAAAAACAGTTTTATATCTTATCATGAAACTTCACATATGTTTCGAACACCCATGCGTTACCCTCCCCTTTGACTGTTTCCATGGCAACAAGTTAAACTAAAATACAGGTTGCTTTCATTACCAGAGCGTAACTTAAAAATCAGATGGGTTGTTGTGTTCATTTCTTGATCATATACTGAACCGCAAAAGAAACATCACCCCAAGTAACATTGCATGAAACGTTGTCATTTATATATCTGGGTAATTTTTGTCAAAGTTTCTTAAATTTAACATTACCTTGTCCGCAAAAAGGAAATTTGATGATAAAAAAACAAAGCAGATGACAAGAAAAACGATCGCCCAAACGCATCATGGCAACGGCCATGGTAACCCGATGCACGTGAGTTCCGTGCATTTCCCAGATTGAAATGCACATGCGTTCCCCCGTTTCTTGCCCTATACAAATCCACCCAGATCGGATAACATTCATTCGTTATTAAATTGCTGCCACATGCCATGATTGACAAGAAATCAGGGACACCAAGCCCTTGGACGATTGCAAGCTGGACAAACCGCCCGGCAAGTAGCCAATGCATTTCAAGTCCACCTAAGGACCATATACAGGCTCCAGCAACGGCACCAGACCACCCGACGTCAGAATCGTCAGATTGTGCGACAGCATCTTCAAGATCGCTTTGTTACTGCTGCGGAAACTGCTCGACAGGCCATGGGGACACACCAGCGACACATTAGTGCGGACACATTACGTCGACGATTGACAAGAGCAACAAGAGACTTCCTCCAGCAGAATGGCATCAGAACCATGCAATGGCCTGCCCTCAGTCCCGATTTAAATCCCATTGAGCTCCTTTGGGACGAGATTCACAGATGGCTGAATGACGTCCGTCCAAGGCCGACAACTGCAGCTGAACTGCGTCACGCGTTCCTCAGAGTGTGGGCTCAAGTGCCTATGGCCTTCACCAACCGCCTCATCCATTCCATGTATCGACGTTGCATGGCAGTCATCAATGCACATGGCGGACACACGAGATTCTGACTTGTGATGCCATTTTGTCAGAGACTAGTTTTGGGTTTCACTTCAAGAACAAAACTTTCATTTCAACCTTGATGATCAGTTTTGCCAAGTTTCATCTTTTTAATATGTCTCAAAGTATGTTTACAGTGTTTGGACAAATAAGGTTTCTCATATATATCCATGTTGACGTTTCTTTTGCGGTTCAGTATATATCCATAATTTTTCTAAATATATTTTCTAAGGAACTTTATACCCATATCAACGTACTACTGACATTGTTATGCTTTGTTGGACTTTATACAAAAAGATCAACACAGGGTTATCTGAGAACCGTTACCATAATTACCTAATTGAGATGTAAACACAAACCACAATTTTGTGGCGCTTGCTCGCAGTGGATTTAATAATCTTTAAGTGATTGCAGTCAGGCCATTTACACAACGTTCCAGTCAAGACTTTAATGCCGTATTTGTCTGGAGTTACCCTCCCTTTCTCCATGTATATTCACTTCTATATGAATTCCAAAATTCAAATGTGCCCCACGAGCAGGGGATAGTGACCACGCTGTTTAGCTTTGGAGATATAAATAGTTCCAAATAGCCTTCATTTTCCATGATGAGACTAACGGTGTATTTCACGTTGTTCCAGTGACCACTTCCTCATTGACCTTCTCCTTATGATGACAACGATGCCAACCAGTAGGATCAAAGCAAGGCAACCAACGATGATACCAAGTGTGAGGCCAACTGGAGTTGAAGATTCAGTATCTGAAAATGCACAAGGCCGATGTATTAGATAGTTGAGAACATCATATGTTCAGTCTGAGGAATAACATATGTCATAACACATCTGAGAAATACCAGTATTGGGTACACATACCTTGACCAACTTCTTTTACAGCTGAGTATTTGATCATATACCCGTTGCCACCTTTATTCGAGTCAGAGATAAACATGACCAGCACGTCTTGGCCAGCATGTTTTGACGTAACTGTTAACTTTGTTTGGCCACAGGCTCGACCCAGACTTGGCGAAGCAGAACTCGGACCTGAATCATAGTGACATTTGTATTTTTTATTGTTGATACGTGAACGCTAACTCAATAACATTTTGAAATCATGTTCATCAGATTATTGCACTTACACCGCGGCGGACTAGACCGGACTAATGCCGATTTTACAGTTCTAGTCCAATGAAATACCATGCCGAAGTTTAAGATGAATACCCAAATCAGAGCCGACCAGTCTTTGTTTTATCCCCTTAGTGTTTAGCGTGCGGGAGGGTGACAACAAGTACCATCTTTTAACGTCTATTAGTATGACGTCGACGTGACCGGGCAGACGCTCTACCACTAGACCACGGAGGCGGCTGGAGCAGTATGACCAAATAAGGTTCTGCTTATGGTTATGTTATTCACACATGGAAACACATTCAAAGTTGGGAAGCTCCATGACACACTCTGTACTGTAAATATATGATGTCAACGCCAGAGATTAACCTGTGTCGATTATCCGCAGAAACAGATTCCTTCGGGTGTAAATCATCTTCGCAATGCAAACCAGGTTAGTAATTCATAGCATGAGCAACAATCCACGCTGTCGGTTACGTGAAGAATCGAGTGAAAGATCATGTTCTCACCATCAAAGAACTCCACAAAGTCTCTGGTGCAGCCCGTGTCCTCGGGGTGGGGCATGTTCATGTCTGTCACCTCCAGCTGGATGTAGTGGTCGTCAAAGATAGACTTCAATAGGGTGGAACAGTTCATCAAGCTGTCGGAGAGAACATACCACGTTAGGTGTAGAACAAACGGTGTCAATATATCAGCGACAGAAGCTAACAGTTTAAGCCCATTAGACAACACATAGCAAAACCATTAAAAAGTGCAAATTTCTACGAGTCCTATTGGGCAGTTTGGCATCGACTATAGGACTAGTGCCAATTTCTAACGCTGATATATACCTGTATTTTCAATTGCATGTTCGAGACAATATTTTGACAAGTTTTATAAGCTCTGAGGGAGTGAGTTGGTGAATTAAAATTTAAAGTAACATCGGCAGTATTTCAACCAAATTGTGACCTTCAAAGGTTATACATAATAAATATTTTTTAAGTGTGAAGTCCTGTCAACAACGGACAGTGAAATAACTAGATTCATCACAGATTGATATTTAAAACTAACATGGAACCATAAAAATACATCACTGTACATAACACTACATTATTAAAACGGGCTTATATATCCCCAGCAGCCAAAATTAGGCCACCATACTTGGGACCGTGGGGACCGTGGGGACTTACGATACTTCTGCTACCATCACGGTTCGGGATTTACGATTGAAACCATCCCTTCAGCTGCTGGTGATGGTACGCAATTTAGCCATCAGTTAAAATAAACAGATATAGTACGTTTAAAACTGTGGTATGAATAAATTACCCTCTCAGACTATGCATATCGACCACGAAAGTTCGCAAATCAAGAAAAGAAATTGTCTTGTAAGAGTGCATGTCAACGAAGATAACAGTCGATAACAGTGTTGAACCAGTGTTAACGTTTTAGTTGTGTATGTTAAGGTGCAATGTGCGTCGGTATATAATCTAATCAAAGCAGTGGATCAAACAATCCACCATATAAACCTTGATTGCTTACTTTGGGTATTTGTTGGGATACAATGGCGATTCTAGATTCCCCTTAGTGTTGGGATAAACACGCACTTCATTCGGGAAACCAAAACAACCGGCTGCAAATAACACAAATATTGCATGGATAAGAGGGGGAAATCCTGTATTGGAATACATGTATGTTGTTCAAGGACTAATCATGTTATGGTTTATCAAAAAGAAACAATCTGCCTGTCAGAATACTTAAGAATTTTCAACATTAGAATTTGAGGTTTGGATACAGTTGAACATTTTTAACGTCTCCAGTCTATTTTTGGAACATATGAGTAAAGCATTATGAATGTCAAATTGGATCTGTAACATATTCGACACAGAGTGAAAAATTGGACTAGGTTTAATTCTGAATTTGACAATAGTTTATTAATATCACGACCATAGAGAACTAGTATATAGTGGATACAAACCACAGATCATAGACGCGGCACTTCTGAGATTTGAACCTATGGTCACTGGAAACTGGCACAACAAAGGAAGACAACACCATGATATCCGTACCCCCATGTGACGTTTCTGTATCGTGTAATGCTAGGGGGAGATTCAGACATGCATGTACTTCACTCGGTCAAGGGTGCTATTACCATGTCATCAGTGTTCTCACTGTTTTCACCTGTCCAAAATATTTCCGGGGCTTTTTCACTGAACTCAACACCGCGATATGAAGCTGAGTGGGCCGAGTTTCTCTTCAGCATTATCTACTTGACTGTTTCAACGCCATGCCAAGAATAATATGTACTGCATGGACAATAGGTCACAACCTTGCAAGCATAAAGAATGTTTGGATCCCAAAGAGGTGTTGTAGGACTCGAATGTGTCTCGTTCCTGCCATAGTTTACATGTAGATCTCAATGGAGGTTTCGTAGCCAATATTATATTGGTCTTAGTGGGAATATATTATTATGGGATACGGATAACGGAATGCGGGGTCGTTTTATTAAGTTTCCAAGCTCCGAGGTTTCCATTCTTCAGAACTTTTAAGCATTCACCTTCCTAAATACGATCTCGGGTTATTAAACTTCTCGGGGCCTCTCCCTGACAGTTTACATGACAGTTACGTTCTTATTACTTAACACCTCCCGAAACTTATTTCCCACTTACCAAAGGTTCCAAATTTCGACATTTTATATTCAGCTTTAAACCCTCGTCTAGCCAGTTTGCTGTCTGTCCTGAAGACCACGGAGAGTTCTCTGTCTCGGCTGAGGAATGTACCTGTTTCGTTATCACAGATCTTTGAAATCTGACCAGATGATGAATATCCTGTAATATAAATGTCATAATTGTTAAACTTATGACATATGAACCGAGAATACAAGAAAACCGAGACCTCGCGCAAATAAACCTAATTATCGACGGGTTAGACTTTTCAGCGATCACACTATCTTTTCAGCAATCACATAATTTTTCATCGATCACATCATCGTTTCAGCTGTCTGATAATCGTCTATTCTATCATTAACAGACGCGTTTATATGCCATTTCGTTCTTTCACTTTTACTACATGGGGGATATTACTACTGGATTTCGCGATGGCCCCAAGGGGGCACCTGGCACCACTATTTATATCTGTCGACTCTGACACTAGCGAACCAGCTGATGAAGATATTATCGGTTTTCAATCTTATTACAGTTCAGAGCTGTTTGGCTAAATATCGTGAAGCGTCACTTGTTTGAAATCCAAGATTAGTGTATTTTCCAAGGTATAATTTTATGAATTGATTTCCCTGACGAACATAACGAAAGAAAACTTTGGCATTTGACCAGTGTGCAGGGGCTTTCAGCATCAATGAAATGTGTCCATATTGTTTAGATTTGTATCTTTCTTCCTCAAAATAAGGTGAATATAGCCTATGTGTTTATTTTCGTGCGTTTTGTCTTCCTGCAGACTTAGTCATCCGATTTGTCACTGTCACACCTACCTTGATACACTGAAATGTAGTTGTTGTTACAGTCGCTGACGTCACCAACATCAACCTCAAGGAATGATAACAGTACCTCGTAGCTGTCCCATTTAGAACGCACTGTCCAGGTAGCGTTTATGTCTCTGAAGAAAATGGCCGCCGTATTGACATTGTATAAATTAAAACAACTACATACGTTAATAAGTATGTTATGTAAATTAGATTTAAACATATTAAACATATATTATTCAAATCACGCGATGTTAACCTCTTGGGGATGCTAAAACTGACAATTGTTATGTTCCCTTACTTCACTTTTCCTCCCGGGAATCTGGGTGACATCAAAACGGTTTCTTCAAGCTGAGCTTCAATTGAACGTTGCAAGAGTGGCGTGACTGTAATTCAAACATACTGAATCAATATATGTATCATTTATCTCTTAGATTATCATTGGTAGAACTGAAGCTTATATGTATCATTATCAAATTGCTTATACTGGAGTGATGTATCCCGCTGAGTGAGTGAGTGTTTTTTACGCTGTTCTGAACAGTATTTCACAGGGTTATCTCCCAAAACCCCTACATCCCATTTCCCCTGCAACCCAGTTCCCCTACAATTAGTTAAAACAACACGCGGCATTTACCTGTCTGGCATTATGAACTCACCTAAAGGAGAAATTAAGGTCTGGAGTAGAGGTAGTAGAAATGAAAGGGGTATAGCTTTAGGGGATTAGGGGACTTAAAGGAAAGTTTAAAAAAAAAAAAAGATTAATGTAAGTGAATTAATGTAAGTGGCCTACCCCTACTCCCCCAGAACAAGATCCAGGACACGTGGGTTGACGCAATGGACAACACACCAGATGTACCAAGAGCTGTTGCGAGGGTCGGTTTATTTTTAATATGAACTTGATTCTCTCGATATCACACAATCGGTATGAGTAGAAGTATTTTTTTCATCATAACTAGCATTATTTACACTTTTAATTAATTGTTAATAGCAGTGAAATCATGTATCGGTACAGAGTATTATCAAATTCACAACACTTTACCTCGTGATATAGGCTCTGGATGTTAGATAACAAATAGTCCAATGTTTCTTGGTCACGGCACGTACCGTTGTCGCCAATTAACGTTAATATTCATTAATTCACCTTAATCGTCCTTAAGTTTCGTAACCAAAGATGTATTTAATGATTTACCCTGTGTTTCCACGTATCCAAACACAAATCCTACTTGAGTACTAGGCTTCTGTCCATTGTCTGTAGCTGTAAATACCAAGGTAAGAGACGCCTCTTGACCAGTGAAGGTGGGATTTCCATTGTTTCCAGACACTTGCCCCAGTAAGTAGCCGGATGTAGCGTCACCTGTCATAATAATAATACAGTCACCACGAAGCATTGGATGTTTGTCAGAATCCTCATGATGGTTATGGTTTATTTCCTCAGAGGAGGGGGATTCTCTACCAAGGATCTAAAAAACACGGAAACGAGCAAAATACGGTGGACCAAATAAGTGTATTCATCGGTATATGCACATCAACATGGAGAAATAGTTGTCATTGTGGAACATCATTTATATTCGCCAGTCACCACAGGGAACCATTACGGTGTTGAAGTTTAAGCATGGTGTCTACTTTGTTTAAGTGCGTTATTATTAGTTTTGCTGACGTTACCATGTGGAGTTCATTTTATTGAACAGTTTAACCAAATTTGGTCCAGAAACAAGCAGCAGGACAAGACGGATAATGACCAATTTGACAGTATTTACATAAAGAATGTTTGTTGAATTCTACCAATGGTTGTAAATCAACAATATGCAGGTAGTGACACAAGTACGTTGTTTAATATAGGAATACCATACATTGATGTATTCACAATACCCAGCGAAGAGTCGACACAATAATTATTCATAAAAACATCCATACACACACACACACAAGTTTGTTTTCAATAATGTACATGTCTGTTTGGAAGTTCGCCATAACTTATTATGTACCAAGTGCACATACCATCATACACTCTCACAACATCTGTACCGTCAAGTAGACCTGCTTCCAGAAACGTTACTCTGACTTTGTTTTCTGGGCTGTCGGCCGAAATGGTCCAGACACATTCCAAGGGGCTGAAACACAATCAACCAATCATGAATGTAGACATGTTTACGTAGTGGTGATGAGGGGACACTCAAAGTATGTGGTCTTTGAATATAGAACAATGTGAATTTTACATGTGTATGTACAATATTGACACACAACATTCAACATTCCGCGAAGCTGTTATGGTCATCCAATCACTTGGATTGGTGACTCTCTGAACTATATGGTCTCTGACTGTCAATGACTGTCTATCATGCCCAACTACAGGAACCGTCTGAGGGGGAATCACGGCGGACCAACGAACAGTAGAACATGAAGCACACTGCCACCATTCATCAAGGTTGATAACCCGTTTACTGCTGAACATAAATACAGTGCACTAATTCATGGTTACCTACTTGGGGTAGTTGGCGGGGTATCCTGGTGATGTAACATTCTGCGTTGTAGAGGTGGCAACGAGACTTCCCCCGCATGGTTCAGCTGGAGGCAGATCAAGAATTAATATGTACAACTATTTGATGTCCTATGAGAAATGCTGATTCACACACTGAAGGCTTTTCTTCAATACTTTTCATGTTGTTTGTTTAACGGCACACTTTACTGTATTCCAGCTACATGAAGGCGGTCTGTAAATAGTCGAGACTGGACCAGACAAACCAGTGATCATTATTTAAATGTATACGATACATATGTATCTTTATTCGATTTACCCTGTATTTCCACGTATCCAAATACAAATCCTGATTTAGCAAGTTCAGGAATATACGTCTGTCCCCTTTCGTTAGTTATAAACACCAAGCTAAGTGACGCCTCTTGACTGGTGAAGGAGGGTTTGTTCGTTCCAGACACTTGTCCCAGTAAGTAGCCGGAGGTAGAGTTGCCTAACAGTGTGAAGAAATAGGAATAATGAATATATGTTCGTCATAATGGCAACGTTGATGAAGGGAACACGACTGATATTTCTCTGTAAAATTAACTACGATAGTTCCTCCTGAGGGGTCCGAAAAACTCATTATAATCGATCAAACATGTACCCAAACATTTTAGAATATAAAACGTCGTCACGGAGCTGTGTTCCAATGATCAAGGTGTCATTACATAAGAATAAATTAATTAAAAAAATGTGGTAATAGGTTCACAGGTTTATTAATAACAGGTAATTGTACTAATAGATGACAATAAGAGATCAGAATAACCCAATCTGCTCAAGCTTATTTACAGTTATGGTGATGTCGGTTTGGTCCTACGTCACAACGTATTATGTACAAGTATAAAGATGCATACCATCATATACTCTCACCACATCCATTGCGTCAAGCAGCACTGCCTCCAGAAACGTTACCCGGACTTTGCTTTTTGGGTTGTCGGCCGAAATGGCCCAGACACATTCCACGGAGCTGAAACACAATCAATCAATCAACAATGTATACATATTTTGGGTGTGGATGAGGATGGGGGAGTCTCTGAAGTATATGACCTTCAGTTGGAGGCATAGCTCAACTTGATCATGCGGCTGACTTGTGAGATTTGAATACATTCTTGAATGGATCTTGAGCAAAGTGAATGATGCCAGACCCACAATCAGGACGTACACGCACGGTATTGCCATACATGAATGTGTCAATTCAAGGGCCGCAGAACATAAACACAGTGCACTAATTCATGGTTACCTACTTGGGATAGTTGGCGGGGTATCCTGGTGATGTAACATTCTGCGTTGTAGAGGTGGCAACGAGACTTCCCCCGCATGGCTCAGCTGGAGGCAGATCAAGAATTAATATGTACAACTAACTGATGAATGACGACACTGATACAAGGTACATGCATATCCTCTCAGTAATAATATCTTTCACAACAATGTTGTTGTTGTTTTTTAATTAGAATATAATATAAACAAGAATAAACGTCATGGGCTGAATCTAAATTTCTTACTTAACTGATCGAGTTCATTAGATTGGCGTTTTCTTTGTCAACCATGTGACAGCGTCCTAGGGGGCAGCCTGGGATTTTTGTTGATGAAGTCCTCGGGTTTTATATCTTGATCGCACAGTATATATACTGAAAAAATGCTAGGCCTCGATATTTTGGGGGATATTCTGTATCCTTAATATCTAACTTTGTTTGGTTCAGTATATACCAACATATTTCTTGCTATGATTTGCTAAGCCTCGTCACATGCATCGCAGTGAAAGTCTAGGATAATACTCATGGAATAACTTGTTAAAGTTGTTTTTCTACTTCGCCAAGTTTACCAAAATAAGAAGAGTGTGCCAGGATAAAGTAAGTATCTGTTATGGGTCTGGGAGAAAGGACAAAGCTAAAACAAACAACAGTACCCTTACTCGGTATAACATACCTCTGGTATAGTAATACTTCAGCTTAAAACCTGATTTAGTATTACGATCTCTCAATGATTTGAACTGGACCATTGCTGAATGTCCATACACATAGAATGTTGCAGGTCCTCGACAAGCTGTTGCAACAAGCCTATTGTATCTTGATTTCCCTAAAACACAAAGGATAGTCATTGCATTTTGAAGGAAAAGTTCCAAATAAAGTATATATATAACTATGTTTTACGTGGTCGTGAGAACGTGGTGGCAACAAACGAGTGAGAAAGTACATTCTTTGTCACCAACAACTGCCCATAAAACCAAGTGTTAGTGATGATAGTACGTTTTGTACATAGAATATAATAGATCATATAATAACTCAGTAAATATGTAGCCTTTAGCTTATTTGTTGTTTACCGCCGAGCACGGACATGCTCCAGCTATATGATGGCGGCCTGTAAATAATCAAGTCTGGACCACATAATCCAGTGATGCATATAATGAGCAACGTCTCATGAAGGCGAGGACCAAGTCACCGAATCTGACCACCAGCCCATAGCGTTGCCTCTTACGACAAGCAAGGGGGGGTGGGGGGGGGGGGGGGGGGGGGTGGGGGGGGGGGGGGGCGGTAATTTTAACCCAGACGCCCCACGGGGTACAACCTTCATCTATATATAAAGTTACATATAGTGACATGCAAAATGAATAATAAATTTCCTTACATAGTCAAATATATGTTTTTCGCAAATAGAAATGCTGATCATGTGGTTTACAACTGTCGGTTTCAGACAACGATTACCATCATAAATCCTGATGACATCTGACGAACACCCATCCGTCTCCACGAGCTCCATTTCTAGGACATCTATCCGGATACTGCCACTGGTGGGGTCAGGGGATTTTATCTCCCATCGACATTCAAGGTAACTATGGATACCAAGTAGACACAATTTATGGATAACCACTTCTATATTTTACTGTAAAGGCGACTTTTCGGTATAGATAAATTATGTCTATTTTGCCATCCGTCAACTTCTAAGCAATGCCTATCAAACAATTTACCTATAGATACATGAAATATACATGCAGATTATCACTTATTTGCCTTGTATATCTACGTTGTTTGGATTGAAAAGTTACACAATTAGTAAACTCGCTTGATAAAGAATAGTCATACCAGTAGGTTGGAAGACCTCAAGTAACGCGTGGTCTTAAAACATCACAATAGATTCTAGGTCACGTCAGCAGTACAACAACTTAAGAAAACGTTTGTAACAAAACTAACAATTAACATAGTAAACATTGCACTGTCTTGATTGCTGTTACCCTAAACTTAGCAAGGCTGTGTTTGTGTTGAATTGAGTTCAACTGAAAAGGTAACTTAAATGCAATAAGGGAGAAGCTGATCAAAGATTGCAAATATCAGACGTTTATCAATCCTTTGCATCGTGTACAGGTAAACGGTGAAGCGGTACCTTGGAAAAGGATTTGGGTATCCCGGTGTCATAAGGAATTGTTCCTCTTGTGTTGCCCGGAAATCACCACGACATGTAGACCCTGAAAAGAAATCATTTAAATCGTTTAATGGGTGGCCTACAATTGCTTTGCAGAATGTCGCCCTTTAGGCTTCCCAGAAAACTACGGTCGTAGGTTCGAATCCAATATCCGCCTTGATTATGTTTCTTGGTTTGTCAGCACCATACCCGTGATCATTGGTTTCATCACAATGGTACACGTCCCCGACCTTCATCACTTCGGGCCCTCCTCTCGCATGAAGCTGGCTACATGGCGGATAAACTGAAACACTGTCCACGCCGGAAAGCACAACGCTGTCACATCTCCTAACCATTTGCATAGCTCGATGATTACATGAAGGTATAAATGCAGCAAATCATATGTGAAGGGCGCATCACAGTGATGTACAGATTTGTTAGAAATGCTAAAGTACAGGGTAGACACAATCTTATGGATAACAACTTTTTAAATACTGTAAAAAGCGACGTTTTGTTACAGATCCTTATACCGTTGTCAAGCAAGACTGATTTAAGGCTAAAGTATCAGTGTATGGCGAACCTTCGAGGGCTCTATACTTGGCACGTATACTCAAACCCGGTGGTATCTTCAACCGCAGTAATGCCATGAACCCCCAACTTTGATAGACATTGGTCTTCCCAGGGCACCAAACATACCCATTCTTCAAGTACCTGTAAGCTGTAGCATAAAATGGAAAAGGTTACATCATCATTGCTCAGAAGCACTTTTTTTCCAAAAAGCTTACCATTGCCTCAAAACAAATATACATTGTATATAAAACGTCAATGCCATGGAAAAAACAGTCATGAGTATAGCGAAAACGATAAAAAAAAAAGCGCGGGAAATAATATGAATGGATCCCTGAAAACAAGTAATGGCACCAGGTGTTCGCGAAAAGGGAAAGCCGACAAGCCCGGATAAATGGAGTATGCTTAAAATGCGAAAAAAACGTTCACTTCATCAATAGAGGGAATATCAATTCGGTTGTTACTTTAGCGCCATTTAAGAGTCACCATGTGTGAGAGAATTTGCCATTCTATATTTTTCGTTTAGAAACTTGATTATGTACAAATACTGAAAAATCATTACAGTTTCCAAATCTGATGTTGACGTCTTGACACGTGCTGATGACATCACCAGCGGTTTCTATGGAGACACGAACTCGCTGACCTTCGGGTGCCCTCACAAACCAATAGCACGAGCGCGATCTGTAGAAGAATGATAATTTAGAAAATATGAACGAGAGACCACAGCCATTTATTTACTTATTCATTTACTTATTCAAGTTAATACATCAGTAGTAATTTCACCATGATCCCCATAAGATGGTCTAGCTTTGTTTGATGTTGGTCTATGGCCTTGTATTAATTCATACACCCTAACTTCTTGAGTAATTATGTGTTTAAATTTTGATGTGGTTTGTTTTAAACTTCAACTTAAATATTTGTGTTACTGTTTTACTGTTATCAACGCTACATGGCTGAAAATATTGGCCATGCGATGTAAATCTCAATCACTCACCATAATGTTTCCCTCACAGTCAAGTGACCACCGTGTGTAGATGTGTTACTTCTTACTTTGAAGCAAGTCATCTAATGTAAAAGCCTTATACATAATGCAGTTTTAGAGGTAAGAAGTCAATGATTACATAAAACGAATTAAATATATCTTCTTTAAAATACTTAAAACACAAGCTGTTTGCAGGTGACCTTAGGATACCTTAGGATACCATATTTTTTTATCAGATCATGCTTTAACTGTGCACAGGAGATTCATTTCTACTAACACGTAAATATGATTCACAGATACAGTCCGTTTGACTCATTTTCCCTACCACAGAACGTGCAGTGCATGCGTGCTTGCACTGTTCCTTCCGCGGTTTGTCCTCCTACGTGTCATGTACACATTTCTATACAAAATTACATGATAGTTTCTTAAAGAACTTCATCCGTCATGGGTCTTAAAATAAATAAATTCAGATTTTGTTGGGTACAGGGTATTCATGGTCAAGTACCGTATTGATGTTTCATACACTTTTCTGGATTTCGAGTTATTTTGCAATACATCGTTCTCATTTGGAGTCAAACGGACTGTAGCTTACATGAATGTATGAACGACGTGGTAACTACAGGTTTTATGCAGCAGTGGTTAAATTAAAGCTACAAGTCTCGTTCTGTTGTTGATTGTTTCATGCAACTGTAAAGGAGGATACATCTGGCAAGCAGGATGACCTGAGCGTCTATCATTTTCAATGGCTTGGATGGTACAAACGCCCGTCAGGAAGCAAGCACTGCTCATGCCCTGAGTAGCCAGCCTCTCTCCAGTAGGAAGTGAAAGGTTCTCACGAACGACCGTTGCAAGCTGATTACTTACACCAGAACACCAACAGGGTACCCGACAGAAAAGATGCTGTACTCTGTGGATGACACGGCGGTCACCGAAGGCCCATAACAGCTGATGTCTGTAAATGATTTGAAAAACATTAGCTATATACATTGTACAAACAGGTAAATAAGAATTTGACATCCATAATATAATATTATCAAGCTGTATACTTAAATATAACATGAAGAAGGATCTAATGTCAGGGAATATATCTAAAAAAAACTTGAGGGAATATTATAATACTTGACATTTAGGGATTATGTATATTGCCCGAGTGAATCAGACATGAAAACTATGTACTGAACATTTCAGGGATTATAGTGAGTGAGTGAGTGAGTGAGTTCGGTTTAACGCCGCTTTTAACAGTATTCCAGTTACATCGCGGCGTGTCAGCTTAATGTGGGAGGAAAGCCCGAAGTGATGCAGGTATCAGACGTTTACCACTTCGGTGAAACCCAGGAGCACGGGTATGGTGCTGACAAACCTAGAAACATTATCGGGGCGAACCGGGATTCGAACCCACAATCATGGGTTTCTGGCCTGCCCAAGGGACGCAACTCTGCACAGCGAATCGCGGGGCCTTAGACGACTGGGCCAGCCGTGCCCCCTCAGGGATTATACATATTATTGGACATACCCCTGTAACATGTAAGTTAAATGCATATACCTAGTATTGTCGAACTAACTACTATGTCGGAAATAAAGCGAGGAAGCAGTGCGGTCACAAGACAAGACAAGGGTAGATTAACTACCCAGTGACAACAGAAAGGTTAATAACATACAAGTAGAACGTAGAGTTGGCTTTGATCTCGATCTCCCGGCGCAAAAGACCGACTATACCAAGGGGTTGCGTCTGATTCTGGTCTCAGACAATAGGCTCTATTAAAAACATACTTATCTGTCCTTGTTTTGCATTCGCTAGACGGGTGATTTTTAGGCGAACAAACGCGTGAGAGCTTTGTTATAAACTGTAAGGTGAAGCGCCACTGCCTCTGTGATTGTGTTATTGTCCTACTGGAAATTGTTTGTTTGTGCGTGTGTTGTTTAACGCCGCACTCACCAGTATTCCAACTAATTGACGGCGGTTGGCAAACAATCGAGTGACCAGACAAACAGTGATTGATATTATGAGCTGCGATCTAGCGGATAGGGTACGATGAGGCGCAAAACAAGACACCCAGTTTGGCCATCCCATCCATTTTGTCACTTCTTACCAACATCGGTTACTGGAATCCGAAAGTGGTGCTCACTTTAGGACTCGGATTTACTGCATTACCGTCCCTGTGAGTGTTGTTTCTTACTTCCTATTATGTGTACAGTGAACCTTCGATAGGTCTACTCATTTATCTCAATATATAGCTTAATACGATATCGGTACTGTATATGGTCATATAATAGCAGTTTGTATCAAACAAAGGAAAACAATACACGGTGGTCACAATACTTCCGGCTCGAGCAGAGTTTCCCTTAGTCATTCGGATAATTTGAATATGGGTGTACTGTCCCTTATATAATAATGACACTATGCGAAGTGTAATATAAGGGAAAGAAGACAAGTCACAGTCGACAGTTTGAGCTTTTGTAAACCATAATCAGCAGCCATTCGTGACATCCAATCCCCATTACAGCCACCTTGGGCGACAACTAGTGATTATTGCATGTATATGTACATGTATATGTACCTTTCTATAGTACATATTATCCAAGGAATTGCCGTACAAACCCGATTGTCGATATTCTAGATCAAATGCGTTTGTGTCCGTTACTTCAGCCGAGGGATAGCGCAGAGTGAGGACGTTGCCGGAACTTTGGAAGGTGCTTGTGTAGTTGCCACAAACCAAACCGAGGATGGCGCCGGATGAATCTGTAAAGAAGAGGCACCAAAAAGCATTCATGATGGAGCTTGTACCCTTATTATCGAACATGGCCTCATGTTTAAATGATTTGATTTGGAAGTGAGCGAAGCTTTAAGGTTCGTGTTATCGATAGATCTGAGTGAGTGAGAAAGTGAGTTGGGTTTTACGCCGCTTTTACCAATATTCCAGCAATATCAAGAAGGGACACCAGAAATGGGCTTCATAATTATATTGTCACCCGGGCCTTCCGCGTGACGAGCAAACGCTTTAACCACTAGGATAACCCATTTCCCCTGATGGTTATGACTATTGGATGATATCATATGATTATTGACAGATATCATCTGACAACTGAAGGATATCATCGTACTATGGACTTCATAACCTTTGACTATTGGAGGATACTTTGCGATTTTTGAATATCACCTGACCTTTGAAGGATGTCACTTGATTATTGAAGGATGTCACTTGACTATTGAAGGATATCACTTGACTATTGAAGGATATTACTTGACTTTTGACGGATATCACTTGACTGTTGAAGGATATCACATGACTATTGAAAGATATCACTTAAATATTGAAGGATATCACTGGACTACTGGAGGATATCACTGGACTACTGAAGGATATCACTTGACAATTGAAGGATATTATCTGACTATTGAAAGATGTCACTTGACTGTTGAAGGATATCACATGACTATTGAAAGATATCACTCGACAATTGAAGGATGTCACTTGATTATTGAAGGATATCACTGGACTACTGGAGGATATCACTGGACTACTGAAGGATATCACTTGACAATTGAAGGATATTATCTGACTATTGAAAGATGTCCCTTGACTGTTGAAGGATATCACATGACTATTGAAAGATATCACTCGACAATTGAAGGATGTCACTTGACTATTGAAGCATATCACTTGACAACTGAAGGATATCACTTCACTATTGAATGATATCACTATACTATTGAAGGACATCATCTTACTAATTAAGCTATCATGTAGGACCTATTAAAAACACATGCACATATATGTACGTAATATTGCCGTTGTAGTGTTCTTACCGCCATCGTGTACGGCGATGCTGTTACTGACGTCACATGTCGCGTGGTACGTCAAGTTGACATTCTTGAAAGTCACGATTATAGCGCCGATTGCAGCTTTACCCTTTATTGACATTGTGCACGTCCCTCTTCTGAAAAGGTAGTGCACTTATCAAGTTAGTAGTCTCCTCTAACAACGCAAACAACAATTAGTATTAACACTCTAAGGTGTCGGTATACATGTGTAGATTTGAACACCTGGTTTTCATCACCATTTGCAGTGATCCATATGTTCATATGTTATTTATATTAGTTTCACCACTATTTCGCTATTTACGACCAAAGGAATCTGTTTCGGCATGTAATCGAGACTGATTGATGTTGACGTTATGTATTTATGTGCGCTCAAGTCTGTGCATAACGATCAATGAATGTGAATGATATATGACCATATATTTTACGATGCACAAATCACTAAATCAACTCTTGCAAGTCAGATATGGGTAGAAATACTTATGTAACGTATCGAACACGTGTCTTAAGAATTCGTGGCCCTGTCTCAGGCGCCGGAAAGCACTTTGCAGAGGTGCATTCCTTGCATGCCAGGATACGTTGGTTGGGGGTTGGAATTCCAGATTCGCCCTGATAATGACATCCTAAAACTAAATCCACTCAACCTCCTATATTCCTCCTACGGTGATGACGATGTGATGTATGCAAACAGTGACTCACACACTATGAACACTGAATAATTGAGTCATACATCCAAAATGGAAAAAAGAAACAATTAAAATATGCTCGAAGGCCAAGCTCCTAATGCTATCTATCTTACCGTCCAACCACAGGTTCCTTCAGACTGTCCATGGGTGTTGCAAGGAAGGTCTCATCACACCATTTGGCTGACAAAAAGATTTCAAATGATTGATATCTTTGTCAAGAAAAATAATTCATCATCATCATCATCATCATCATCATGCATGCTTACTACTACATGCACCACGTTTGAGATGCAGCGGTTGTTGAAATATTACTGATATCGTTACATCAACATCATTGAACAGTGTTAGAAAGCATCATGTTGTATGTTTCCTAGCTTATTAGGAATAGAGGCGCGAACCGTGACTTGCTTCATGTTGCCATGAGTAGCCATAGTATTTCCTGCAACAATTATAGGAATATTATACAAAACAAAACGTTTCTAGCATTTTAGTTTAGACGAAATGTCGGATCACATATCGTTTTCCTAAATCCTGTTGTGACGCAATACTGACTAACAGTCCAGTTCTGGTCAGTTCAGTTCAGTTTATTCTCAGAAAGACAAACCAACGGTGGTACATGGAAACAAATTATAATATTAGTTCACATATAATAAATGACAGGGGTATTGTGAATATACATAGAGTGAATAAAAGTTACAATGAAATATGACCAGATTAAAGTGACAAGAATCTCATCCGACAAGTGTTTCATATCTTTTACTCTGATGCTGGAAAAAACTTTTTTTTCAATATATACATATAAGTCCATTCGGAGATATCTTTAGATATGGACAAAGACCGCCACTGGAGAAGCGCTTCACATCTGAATAGGTAACATAGGTTATGAAACTTGTCACCAACCGCCGGAGAACTACGTAAATTACACAAACGTTCCACTCTTGAGACATCAGACCAGCGTCCAATTTCAATTGGTAAGTTATGGTTTGTAGTTCTAATTTTAAGATAGGGTGATAAACGTTTTCAGGTAGATAAAGAAAACAAAGGTTACATTTTCTTTAAACATTTTATACACCCTTAAGACACTCAGTAATGGAACTGTGCCAGTTCTACAGGAACTGATCTTTCAGTATTTCTTCAACTCTCACAGCTAGCCATGATGGGTTGTCACCGAGTCCACAGTTGTTTAATATTTTCTTGACAAAAGATGTCCATGTACGTTTTTCAGAGATGCCAACGTAGTTACGGGTGATGAATTTATTAATAATATTTGTTAATTTTGGATTTTGATTAAACTGTAGATTGTAAATAGTGTAGATTGCCATTTAATGCCAGAATAGAATAACACCTTTGTACATTTTGATATAGAGGGGTTCCCTTCGGAGTTCCTCATAAATCATAAGACCTGCTGCCAGTTTAAGTAATTTTAAAAGAACCTTTTCGATTTATTAAATGTTTTTAAAAGCCCAGATTTCAAAACAGTACATTAGGATAGGGTCAATCAAAGTGTCAAATGTGGATATTAAACAATCCAAAGGCAAATTAATATTGCGTGCTTTTTCAATAATGAGAACATAGCTTTTGTTGCATTTTCTGCTATAATTCTACAAATCTGCCGTTTCTGTGCAACTTTTCAAGGTAAGTATAATTATCGACAATTTCTATAGCTTGACTGCCGAAGGTGAACAGTAGTTAGTACACACCACAAAATAATAATTATCAGCAGAAGAAATACGTTTCTTCTGCTGACGTCACTTCCTGTTGGTGCAACGTCGCCAGCGAGTCGACCTACGCTGTTGCAACAAAAATATAGTAGGTTTTACTAGTTTAGTATGTCTTTTGAGGAACACTGTCCTGAGAAAAGCTATCAAGATGATATCAGGAAAGATATAAAAGATACTCTCGAATGTTTATTGCGGAGTCAACAGCATACCAACGCATTGATACAACAGTCTCTGGAATTGAATGCCCAAAATGGCGGACATGCTCCCCAAGGTGCGTCGAGTTCACCGAGTCCCGGTTTTAGCAACGCTGAAGTCGCCACCGGCACAACACGACAACATGCGACGAATGCAGTTAATGTGCAGTCTGAAATTCAAGTAATCAAGGACAGTTATCAACGTGTCAAGCTAGCTGCCGATCACAAACTGCAGGATTCTCGCGGAGGAATAAAACGCCAGGACCAAACAACCTATTCTATTATAGCAAAGTGTGCGCGGTATATTGAAACCGGTTTGAAAATATTACAAAGCATTGAGTCAAATGACAGTGAGAATATTCAGGATCTTTATGTTGTACTGTTAGCTAATATTCGTTATCTACAAGATGAATATGCTGCTCTTTTAGTTGGTGGTGTTGTTAACCCTGAAACCGCACGATTGTTCAGAACATTTAGAAGAAATACCTCTGGTTTTACTCCAGACACAATAAACGACCTGAGAAACGCTGCAGCCGTAGCTTCAGTATCAGTACAGCAAGATCGGGGATCCTACCGTGGACGCTTTCCGTTCCGACAAAGAGGCCGAGGATTCAGATCACGTGGATTTGGACGCGGTGACTTTAACTTTCGACAAGCACATTCTTCACAAGACGTGTTCACGGGTCGAAACATCCCTACCACTCGCGATAATGAAGGGGGACAATAAATATCGAAAGACATTGCAACAAATTCCAGTTATAAAATGTCAGCGGTCAAGGAAGAAACTTTGATTTTACTGGAGTCAGACATTAAATATATTCTTTATAACATTGTATAAAATTGTTAAACGTTTGAAAATTGCCAAGAGAGCGTATAAGATGACAAAAGTAGTCTCCCTTGTTTTGTATATACTAGATTTCCATTTGTGTTAGTTAGAGGTTGGATTACCTCCCTTAGACTGATATGTTTTAATTTCTTTCTCTATTATTATGTTTATTTTTTATTTATTTTTATTTTATGCAAGTGTCTTAGTTTATGTTCATTTAGAAATATTTGTATGTTTCGGCTTTAAAACATTTCGATTAGGTATTTTACATTTGATGTTTTAAATGTGTTTTCCAAAAACGACCCTACATTTCAAGGCAGGTAATATTCAACGACACAAAGATGCATGGCGTGAGATAGGAGCTCCAGATAATGTTTGTAAATGGGTTTATGGTGGCCTAAAAATACCATTTACTAAAGAACCACAAACTTTTCAGCTGTCTAACCACAAATTCAGTAATAAACAATATCAATTTGTGACAAGTGAAATTCGGGCATTGTCGTGTTCGGGAGCAATTGAGATATGCTGTCGAAAACCAAAATGTGTATCGCCTAAAAAGGGGGGGGGGGGGAAATTACGATTGCTACATGATTTACGGGAGCTGAACAGTGCATGCTTAAAACAGGGATACCAATGTGAGGACATTAGAACGGTTAGACAGTGTGTTAAAGCAGGTGATAGTTTAGTTACCCTTGACATTAAAAACGGATTTTATCATATACCCATACACCAAGATGACAGAGATTATCTTGGGTTTCAGTGTCAAAATACATTTTATCGATGGAAGGTTCTCCCATTTGGCTTATCAATAGCTCCATACTATTTTTGTAAAATATTCAAACCAGTTGTTACGTATCTGCGATCTCTTGGATTGAGAGTTGTGTGTTATGTAGATGACATTCTACTTATGAGTACTCCTGCACAAAACGAACAGTTAGTGAACACTCTTTCAAAGCTTGGGTTTTTTATCAATTGGGATAAGTCTGACTTAGAGCCAAGCAACACCAAGTCTTATTTGGGTTAAATAGTGTGCACAGACGGAGAATTGAGTTGAATCTCAGTTGAGAATCCCATCATCACGGGTAAGGAAACTGAAAAAAGACATAAGGCGTTGTATTGATTTACCTAGGATTGAGGCCAGAGAGTTGGCTCGCATCTCTGGTCAGTGTGTATCAATGTTCCGGGCTGTTGCCCCAGGGAAACTAATGCTCAGAAATACATACAGACTTCTTAGTAGAAGAAATAGTTGGGGCGATAAATTGACACTAGATTCGCCAGCTAAGGAGAATATGTTGTGGTGGTTTACTGCTCTTGATAACTGGAATGGACAAAGCATAATCATTCGACAACCTGAAGTGCAAATAGTTACCGACGCAAGTTCGACAGGTTACGGCGCGGTATGCAACGGGAAACAGGCAGCAGGATGCTGGCCTCCACAGATAAGCAGACTTCACTCAAACAACAGAGAGATGTTAGCCATTATCATGGCGTTGCACACCTTTGGTCCAAGTTTAAAAGGAAAAGTTGTGAAGATTCTGTCTGACAACATATCTGCAGTATGCTACATAAATCAACTGGGAGGTCCAAGTCTGCCCCTGACAAATATCATGAAATCAATATGGATGGTGGCTCACATGTACGACCTTCATATTCAAGCAGGCTTCCTGGCTGGATGCAAGAATTTAGAAGCAGATGCTCTCAGTCGTCTCCCAGACCTATACGAGTGGCAACTGAATCCAGCCCTATTTCAATACATAGACAAACTGTGGGGACCCCACTCAATAGACCGGTTTGCGACCATGTCAGATGCTCAGCTGGGAACATACAACAGTCGATTTTGGGACCCGGGCAGTTCAGGAGTGAACGCTTTGTCTCAAGCAAACTGGGGGATTCACAACAACTTTGTGAATCCGCCCTTCCGTCTATTACCAAAGGTCATAGACAAGGTCATCCAGGAAAAAGTAATCGCGACTATCATAGCACCTGCGTGGAGAAACAGGCCGTGGTTTCACAAATTGAGAAAGATATTGACCTGTCCCCCAATTCGAATTCCAAAGACCTCCTGGACAATTCTAAGTTCAACGAGAAAGGTGGAACCTTTGAGAAATCACAAATGGCGCCTATACGCCTGGAGAGTGTGTGGAGACGGAATCTAGAACAAAAAGGTTGGTCAGACAGGGCCATAAGTCAACTACCACTTTGTCTGCCACCAAGCACTCTTAAAGTGTACAACGGAGCTATTCAGAAACTACAACAATTGTGTCATGATAATGAACGGTCATTTCCGAGATGTGATGAAATAACTATAGTTGACTTTTTGTGCTCAATAGCTGATAGTTCATCTAGACCATTATCTCAAACAAAGACAACAGTCGCTGCTCTCACTCACTTGTTCAAATGTGCGAACGAGGAGTCAGATTACGAAGTCAATATGATCAAAGCATTGATTAAATCTAATACTCTACAACCCCGTAAACGGTCAAAGATCATGCCTGTGGAACCGTTTATCAATTTATTTCGTCAATGGCCAAACAATCTGCATCTACAGCTTAAATTGTTAAGGTTAAAGGTTATTGTATTGTTGTCTTTAACATTAATGTTGAGACCCTCGGACATAGCCCCTAAAGTCGTTGTGTTTGATCCCAATGACAATGTGAAAAAAAGTGGTATTTTCAACTGATGATGTACTTTTCCATGATGATGATAGCGCAACCATATGGTTGCATGGTATAAAGAAGGACGCTGACAGGTCAGGATTCGAGGTACATCTCCCACCAGGATCAGAGAGAAAAGTTAACCCAGTTGAAGCTCTTAAAGTGTACAGAGAACGGAGAAATGGTGTTAGTCCCAAACAGGATATGCCAGTATTTCTACAACGAACTTACAAGGCAATAACTGCTGCTACAGTCGGTTCGATCCTAAACGAAGCAATCAGATTTGCAGGTTAAGGTGGATGTTATACAGCTAAATCTTTTCGGCCGACGGGGGCGACTAAGGCTATAGACATGGGGTTTGAACCAGATACAATTATGCGCATAAGTCGTTGGAAGACAAAATCAGTGTTCTTTGACCACTATGTACACAGTAAAACCCCTGCCTCTTACACGACTGATGTTTTGACAAAATGAAGTTTATTGTTTGCATTTATGATGTTTCGATGATGTCTATTACATAAAACGTTAATTTCATATATACATTTTGCAGAATGCATGCATTTTCTGTTAAATATCTGGTAGTAGTTCTATATTTAGGCTTTAACTATTATTTTAATTTTGTGGTGTGTTGATAACGTAGGTTTCAGTAAACAGTAGTTAGTACACACCACAAAATAATAACTATCAGCAGAAGAAATACGTTTCTTCTGCTGACGTCACTTCCTGTTGGTGCATTTTCTTCTATTTCTTTTGATTATATAATGTATAGTTTAAAGACTTTCTGGTGACGTTGTATTACGGGAATAAAGGCTATAACTATTATTTTAGTTTTGTGGTGTATTGAGTATTATAGTTCAGGCCCGCTTCCAGACAAACTTGGTTTTGGACAAGTTTACATTTAATTTCCACCGTGAATAATATCTATGCAAATTGTCAACTGATGGTTGTAGGTCTGCAGGGTCTTCACTGAATAAGACAGCATCATCTGCATACAACAAAACAATCAACTGCAGGCAAAATATTCAAAGAGTTATCATTTACAGATTCTAAAGTGAAATTGCTTACACAATCAAATGCAGTTTCCTGACCTGTGATAGTCAAAGAGTTATTATTTACATATTCTAATGTGCAATGACAGAATAATTAAAGGTTGCTGTCTACACTGTTGAGATAAACACATTCACTCACGGCCAAGGTCACATCACACAAACCTGTTTACTGGCTATTCAAGCATGAAGGGTATAACGAGGGCATGATGCAGCTATTGCATTCCTAACACAACTCTATTATACACTTTATAATAACTCAATATAGAGTAACAAAACAGGCTGAGCAAATACAGTGATACCCTGTGAGTCTGGACAGTATTACCTTTAGGGTAAAATAGATTAACAAACAGGATTAACGAATCATCGACAATCACGGATAAGAGCAACATTGCAAGTACATTGTAAATGTAAACCTGTTTATAAATCGTCCCGAAGGCGAGGTTTCCGCACCAACGGGGTTTCGCTTTATATCAATGTGAATGATGATAACATGTTATAATGTAAGAACACACAACACTCATAGACAGTATACAGGTCATACCTTTAGCTATGGTTGTTGTGTAAAGCAGACAAAACGCCAGATTCATAAAACGTCCCATTGTCAAAGTGACAGTTACGTTATATTTAAAACACTCCTCCTCGGCTTGGGTTGAAAATGGAAAACTTCGAGCTCGGATAAGCCCTCGGGCTTTTCCCTCGCTGTAGGTTTTACCGTATCATCCCAAACCGAGGAGTGTTCGTACAAATGAAAACACAGGTTGTCAGTACAGAACATAGCAGTATATATTGGTACTTGTACACCGAGGATGTCAGTGTACAACTTTGCCGTATATATTGGTATGTGTAAGTATAAGGTAACAGTATAGAACATAGGTGCATATATTGTTTCGTGAGATACATTAATTTTATAGATTTGTTTGTTTGTTTGTTGCCGCACTCAGCAACATTCCAGCTATATGACGGCGGGCAGATGTTTTATTTCAGTCTCATCCCGCTGTACACCATTATTACATTATAATCACACCTTTGGATTAAAATACATAGGCTATTCCTGGAGACTGTAATAAAATTTGTTTTTCGTTTGTTTGTTGTTGTTTAACGCCGCACTCAGCAATATTCTAGCTATATGTTGGCGGTCTGTAATTAATCGAGTCTGGACACAATCCAGTGATTGATATAACGAGCATCAATCCACGCAATTGGGATACGATTAATGCATCAACCAAATCAGCAAGCCCGACCAACCGATCCCGTTAGTCGCCTCTTGCGGCAAACATAGTCGCCTTTTACGGCAAACATAGTCGCCTTTTACGGCAAACATTGTCGCCTTTTACGGCAAACATAGTCGACTTTTACGGCAAACATAGTCGCCTTTTACGGCAAACATAGTCGTCTTTTACGGCAAACATAGTCGCCTTTTACGGCAAACATAGTCGCCTTTTACGACAAACATTGTCGCCTTTTACGGCAAACATAGTCGCCTTTTACGGCAAACATTGTCGCCTTTTACGACAAACATAGTCGCCTTTTACGGCAAACATAGTCGCCTTTTACGGCAAACATAGTCGCCTTTTACGGCAAACATAGTCGCCTTTTACGACAAACATAGTCGCCTTTTACGACAAACATAGTCGCCTTTTACGGCAAACATAGTCGCCTTTTACGGCAAACATAGTCGCCTTTTTGCTGATGACCTGTTCTACCGCAGATCTTCACGGGTCATACATTTATAGATCATAGGTGCATATACAGGTCCATGAACACACAGGGTGTCAGTATACAACATAGTTGTAACTATTGGTACATGTACACATACCGGGTGTCTGTATGGAAAATAGCTGTGTATGTCGGTGCATATAGACACAGGGTGTCATTATACAACGTAGCTATATATAGTGGTATATGTACACACACTGGGTGCCAGTATAGATATTGGTACGTGTACACACAGGGTGTCAGAATGCAACGTAGACATATAAACGTCTGCGCGGGCGGAGACGCCGCATCGCCCGTCCATGCACAAAGGATACACATCACAACTGTATGACAAGTAGAATTAATAAAATTGACAGAAATAATCGTCCACAGAGATTAATCGACTTTCCTTGAAAGTGTCAAAATGACACGCCACGCACGTGTGTGTGTGTGTGTGTGTGTGTGTGTGTGTGTGTGTGTGTGTGTGTGTGTGTGTGTGTGTGTGTGTGTGTGTGTGCGACTGTACTTGTCCGAACTAATATGTCGGGTTTTTTAGTGCAAGCCAACTAAGATACCATGATGCAGTTTAACATGGATACTCCACACAGACACAGTTAACTGCCTCCGAGCCGACCAATCCATGCTTTATCCCCTGAATCATGTTAATACCGATCACCAGGCAGGGTAAAAACAAGTACCATCTTTTAACTTCTTTTGGTATGATGCGGCCAGGGTTCGAACCACAGACCTTCCGCTCTCTTGGCAGATGCTCTATACACTACACCACGATGTCCACTGTATACAGGTTGACGTTCATAACCACAATCGCCCGGTAACCGGGTTTTCCGGACAAAAGGGGTCTTTAAACGCAGTTTTATTGAATGTCAATTTCAAGTACCTGGGGCGGTCGGGTAGGCTAGTGGTTAAAGCGTTCGCTCGTCACGCTGAAGACCCGGGTTCGATTCCCGACATGGGTGCAATGTGTGAAGCCCATATCTGGTAACTCCCGCCGTGATATTGCTGGAATATTGCTAAAAGCGGCGTAAAACCATACTCACTCACTCACTCAAGTACCAAAATTCTGTCCACCATGGGAGTTAAATTCGCAAGAGATTAATATTTGCATGGTGTACTAACGTTGACTAGGAACGTTTGTAGCCGTCTTCACCTCGAGTTTGTGTATGTGCTCCGATAACAATCGATTCAGTCTTAATTAAACGAAGGTGAAGAAAGACATTTATGATGAGAAATGATTGCATATGTGCATCCTTTTCCATGGCCATGTTCACTTTTATTGTTGATAATGATTAATTGAATTGACTGATGTATCAGTGCTTCTGTGCATCATATTTGAACCAGGATCCGCTGATCGTGGAGTTGAATCAGAACTGCCATGAGCCCGAGCCCGAGTGAGTGAGTGAGTTGGGTTTAACGCCGCTTTTAACAGTATTCCAGGTATATCGCGGCGTGTCAGCCTAATGTGGGAAGAAAGCCCGAAGTGATGCAGGTCTCAGACGTTTAACACTTCGGTGAAACCCACGAGCAAGGGTATGGTGCGGACAAACCTAGAAACATAATTGGGGCGAACCGGGATTCGAACCCATAATCATAGGTTTCTGGCGTGCTCAAGGGACGCAACTCTACACAGCGAATCGCGGCGCCTTAGACGGCTGGGCCACCCGTGCCCCCTCCGAGCCCGAGACATTGATACCGTGAAGATGCAAATCAAATATGGAGGTAGTGTTAACTATGGTTATTTTTTATTGTGTGTGGGGAAAGACGCCTGTGATGCAGTGTACTTTGGTGACAAGACATTGCAAGCTATTTAATCATGAATTAGAATTTTAGAGACATGGCAAATATGGAGGAGAGAGTTTACACAGTTACTTCATTTTTTTAATAGGTCTCCCTATATCAGACCTGTTATAATTCTTCTTATATTATTATTATTATTATTTTACAAATCAGTATGAGGATATAAAAGTATTGATGGGTTGCTCAATGCGTCTTGCCGCGAAGTTTCGGTGCTTCTTCTAGCCCCTTCGCCATGTTCGGGTGAATAAATGATTATGCATGTAGGTTTGTATATGGTCAGGTTATGTTTATAGGGTAGGGTTAATGTACGAAGATAACACAATAATAGAATTAACGAGGTGGAGAAACTGATGAAGGTGAAAACAAGGTGATTGAGCTAAATGTGAAGAGAAAGAGGAGAGCAATGAGACATCCTGCTCGGTCAGGTCAAACTTTTAAATGCCACTCAAAGACTAATGATCGATACACGAGTATCTATTATAGTAAGAATAAAAAATAAAAATATGAACAAGTTTTAAAAAATAAAATTGACATGTTGTAGTTTTCGAACTCAAGTGATCATCATTACAAAGTCAACCTGTTAAGAAAATGCATTTTGAAAATAGAGTGGCCTCCCTTTGATTAAACAGCTTCAAGCTCCATTGCGCGACGTTTCGTTATCATCCCGGTAGAGCATAGAGATCTCCAGGAACGAGGCATCGCTGTGAGGAGCTTATAACAGCTTCACTTCCGACAACAACAAAGTTGGCGAACACACAACAGTTTTCTTAAACATGAGCGACGACAGTCTTGAAGAGGTGACGCAGCAGTTAAGTACGAAGAATTACTATATCCGACATGAAAGTCTGTACAATGAAATGCGTGAACTGAACAAAGTGATTATCGATGGGGACAAGAATGCGGTGCTACAGTGTATTGAAAAACTGGATTTTACACCGGCGAAATGCGGCAAAGTGGCTTACGTCCCGAAGATTTTGTCACAAATACGGACTTTAGATGAGCTTGACGCATTCCCATTAAATATTGCTGCCAGGACAGGCCGTCTGGATGTCTTGAACAGCATGATTGAGCTCGGCTTTGACCCCTCTACGTTGTACTTCATGAAGCTGCCTATCCACGATGCGTGTCTCAGCAACCAAGCAGACGTTGTGAAGACGTTGGTTGACGTCCATGGAGTCGATGTAGAAGCCCGCGCCAAGACAGACATAACCCCACTTGGCATGGCAATAATGGCTGGGAGTGATGACTGTATTACTGCCCTGGTTGACAGGGGAGCCGATATTGACGGGGACAGTAGAGGGGAAACCCACCTGTGTGCAGCCATTGAACAGGGAGACATTGATACCGTGAAGATAGTTATTAAATATGGAGCCAGTGTTGACTACGGTGAATTTCCATATGTGTGGGGAAACACGCCTGTCCATATGGCAGTGTACCATGGTTACTACGACATTGCGAGGTATTTAATCGTGGATTTGAATGTCAGACTAGACATGGCAAATGTGGAGGGGGAAACACCGTTCACTCAGTTGCTTCATCATTTCCTTTTAGACCAGTCCCCTTACACCAGACACGTCAACATAGGGACCATGCTACTAGATGCAGGGTATATACCTAACTTCGAGGCATTCCAGTACAACCAGACTCAAGTGAAAGATTCACCCCTCATCAGAACTGCAGAAGGGAGAAAACTCTTGTTGCACATGAGGCGGGTGGCGATGAACCCACATCTTCTCCAAGATATCTGTTGTTTCAGACTGAGACGCCTCGTAGGAAAGAACATACAGAAAGTCACTGATTCCATTTTACTGCCCCAAACTTTGAAAGATAAGGTGTTGCTGAAACATATTCCAGTGTGACAGTTTTGGTGACGAAACGTAACACTGCCGTGTAAGAAAGAAAAATAGAATGTATTTTGTATGACTTCTTGGAATACAAACCACATTTTGTATGATTACCGTGACATAAATGATGTTTACATAATATAAATATTTTTTCCTGCGTTATACATTGGAGGAACGATCGAAGCGGTCAGCACAGTGTGTCGTGTTTGCTGTTCGAATTTAGTATTTCATACAAATCTTGAATCATAAATGTCCGTAATATTCCAAATCAAGTCTCAAGTACTTTGGCAAGTCTAAATATCTTCTGTTTCCGTTTTATATCAAAATACCATTTAACAAAACTAATCCCCAAATAGTTTCATTTCAGAGACTAAACGTAAGTCTAGTTCTCTTGGCTAAAGCTTTGACAGCTCTGGAGACTGAACATGTTACATGATATCGTGCTTTGAGAGACATTTTACCAGGTTTTCTGTACCGCATGAAAACTGTAATCTCACTTACTTACAGCCTACTACAAGTAAATAGCCTAATGTAAAGATTCATGCGTGAGTTTAACTTTTAATCTGAATGATATCAATATCATTATTAGTAGGAACATGTTATTCTGACATTTTAATCTGGAGTAGAATAGGCCGTCAGCAACCAATGTTTGCCGTAAGAGGCCACTATGCATGTCGGAAGAGGCGACTAACGGGATCGGGTAGTCAGGTTCGCTGACTTGGTTGATGCATGTCATCGTATCCCAGTTGCGTGGGTCAATGCGCATGATGTCAATCACTGGATTGTCTGGTCCAAACTCTATTATTTACAGACCACCATCATATAGCTGGAATATTGCTGAGTGTGGCGTTAAACAACAAACCAACCAACCAACCAACCAATCATTACGTCCGGGTACCAGATACTATCGCGGCAACCATGAGTTGTCTGAAGACGACCATGCAGGAATATCTGAGACCTCGCAATGTCGACTTCAGACCATCCGAAATGTAAGTTTCTAATGGAGAAAATTCTACTGAAAAAGGAGCCAGCAGAGAGATGTCTTGAAAACGCAACAAGGTCACGTTGTCTTATGTATGTCTGTCAGTCATTGTGAGCGCAACCCTGGTGAGCCGACCTGGTCTAACTGTAAAAGGTTCGTAGCAAGACATCACAAAACATTCAAACACAAGACCGCCTCCGTGGTCTAGTGCTAGAGCGTCCGCCCGGAGAGCGGAAGGTTCGGGGTTCGATCCCCGACAGCGTCATACCAAAAGACGTTAAAAGATGGTACTTGTTGTTACCCTGTCTGGCGCTCGGCATTTAAGGGCTAAAACAAGGACTGGTCGGCTCGGAGTCAGTATCCTGTGTCTGAGTGGAATATTCATGTTAAACTGCGGCATGGTATCTCTGTGGGCTAACACTATGAATCTGCATCAGTCCGGTCTTGCACAAGCAGCCAAACACACACGTGCATGCACGTCGCTATATAAGTGCTATAATCTTGGACGCGACGTTAAACCCCATTTCACCTTCAGTACCGCCAACATGACGGCGTAGATATCAGATTTATTCCTCCCATTATCCTTCCCTTGGGTGCTAGTACAGATTCAGATACGTCATCAGCTGAGTCATGATGGCTGAAGAAACCATCTGCAGAACAACAAATACTTCTTTATTCAACAACCTTCCAATGCTCATCCCATTTCTTACCATTCCTATTCCATTTTTTCCCAAGCAAAACTAATGCAGTACATATCTGAAATTGCTATCCCCGTCAACGCATATCTCAATAAAGAACAAAAACAGCAATATTTTAAGTTCACCACCACTCCGGTAACATTTGCACCTGTGATAATGCACAGGCAAGTGTAAGGTCATCACCTCGGGACAGGTGTTAGGTATCACCTCAGGCTATAGGCCGTTTCACATATGCATGACAACACACGAAAATACTTAAGTTTAACCTCCTGTTACCTGTAAACGTAACTTATTAGGCTAGTCAGTGTCAGTTGCGATGTTTTTGATAATATTGTACAGTTCAAACTTCAATAACAGATTTTTGTCTTGAATAAAGATTGAGTGGATGTATCTGTTTGCTCTGTCATCTGTCATGAGTTGCATAATTGAAGGGAAGTAACTCTTCCAGTAAGAAGCTGGTTTCAGTTTTTCGGAAATTCGTTTATACGGACGAATCGTGAAATGACGCAATGTTTCGTACTTATTAAATGAAGTCAGAAAAGCATTTTTCTAACTCGTCCTTGATAAAGGTACAAGCTTCTGTTATCTGAGCCTAATGACCATGCCCAGACCAGATATTAATCACGTCCTCGATAAAGGCACCAGCATCTCTATATATGCAATTAATGCCTTGTTACCATGCCCTAACCAGATATTAATCACGTACTTGATAAAGGGACTGGTTTGTACAACGTCACATTGGAAAATAATTACATGTGTGGACTTTCATTTATCTCAAAAGGAATATAACGTATTTTGTTATAATGTAATACTGATAGATATACCCTGTCAACTGCAATAAGAAGGGCTATGAACAGTTAATAGGAGTGTTATATTATTCGTATGTTGAGGCAAGCTATACTCTTTTCAGTCGACGTTTTCAGTGTCTGCTATAACATGATGACAAAAAACTAGTATTAGCCATAGAGAATGCATGTTTACCCAACACGTTTTATCCATGGAGAATGCATGTCTACCCAACACGTGTTATCCATGGAGAAGGCATGTCTACCAACACGTTTTATCCATGGAGAAGGCGTATCTACCCAACACGTGTTATTCATGGAGAAGGCGTATCTACCCAACACGTGTTATCCATTGAGAAGGCATGTCTATCAAACACGTTTTATCCATGGAGAAGGCGTATCTACCCAACACGTGTTATCCATGGAGAATGCATGTCTACCCAACACGTGTTATCCATGGAGAATGCATGTCTACCCAACACGTGTTATCCATGGAGAATGCATGTCTACCCAACACGTTTTATCATGGAGAAGGCATGTCTACCCAACACGTGTTATCCATGGAGAAGGCATGTCTATCAAACACGTGTTATCCATGGAGAAGGCGTATCTACCCAACACGTGTTATCCATGGAGAAGGCATGTCTACCCAACACGTTTTATCCATGGAGAAGGCATGTCTACCCAACACGTTTTATCCATGGAGAAGGCGTAACTGGCATTAACGTGTGTCCGTAACTAACGAGTTAACCGTAGAGAAGGCGTGTCTCCCTAACCATATTGTTAATCGTGAACATGGCGTGTGCCCGAAAGTACTCTCACCCATGGCGAAGGTCAGCTTAATGTGGCAGGAAAGCCCGAAGTGATACAGGTCTAAGACGCATTCGTGACCAACTCGTGTTATTCCGGGACAAGCCGAATAGCGATCTTCTTGCAGGTTACGGAAAGGAGCGAGTGGTGACGAATGGTCTCAGACGTTTACCACTCCAGTGAAACCCACGAGCACAAGTATGGTGCTGACTTGAAAACTTTGAACCACTTCGAAAATATTAATCTCTGCTTAATGTTTTTGATAATTACAGCGCCAATTCGACAGGCGATGGCTGTGGCCATAGCAGCGACCGTTTTCGGAACGCGGATGTTGGTTATGTGAAACATTCCCTGATTGCACTATCGATATGTGCGAAAGTCCGCTCATATTTTAGCACAGAAAAGTAGGCTTGATGTGATAAAGATAGAAACTAGACTTTGATATACTAGTAGGCTAGTGAACACTCTTGTCTCAAGGAGAAGGCGTGAAGGTAATATAATACACTAGGATACACGCACAGGTACAGGGGCGGTCGGGTAGCCTAGTGGTTAAAGCGTTCGCTCGTCACACCGAAGACCCGGGTTCGTGATATTGCTGGAATATTGCTAAAAGCGGCGTAAAACTATACACACTCACTCACGTACAGGTACAAGCACACACAGTGTATTCTCTGGACCCCACTTAATTCTGTTAGTGCTACACGCTTTGACGTTTAATAAACCAGACAATTTGTAAATAATGATAATAATTATCACAATAAATCGTTATGAGTGAGTGAGTGAGTGAGTATGGTTTTACGCCGCTTTTAGCAATATTCCAGCAATATCACGGCGGGGGACACCAGAAATGGGCTTCACACATTGTACCCATGTCGGGAATCGAACCCGGGTCTTCAGCGTGACGAGCGAACGCTTTAACCACTAGGCTACCCGACCGCCCCAAATCGTTATGCATAGAGGCATATTTCAAATACCTGTCTTATCTACAGATAACTTATCCTGAACAAGTAAGAACCCGCTGGCGATAAGCAGCCACACACGTGATCCCAGGTTATTTCAATTTCACATGGTCCACACACAAACCATAAACTGCCCCCTGGGGTTTCCGGGTTCGAGTTGGACCCCAGAAACCTATAAAAATGGATCGGGTGGTCAGGCTCGGTAACTTGATTAAATGCTTGTCCCCTTACCCCAACAGCGTAGGACGTTGTTCATAATATCCATCACTGACATTTCTGGCCCAGGATATATTATTTGAATGCCCACGTCCTGTGGATGCAATGGTGGAATAGAGTCCGACGTAACATAAAGTCACATAACTACAATTACAATCCATCATAACTCCATGTGGAAAATTTAAAGTGGCATATCTATTACCAATGATTCGCCGTCGATCCTGATAATTTCACCTGGAATGGTTCATGGTATAGTTTGGACTGATTTACCTGACGCGTACGGAATCTCGAGCTCTATCTTAATTATACATGGGTATGTACTCAGCGACAACCGTTGTGTACACAGACGCATGTAGGACCCTTGTGTGCATACATATGTGCTTTACATGCTTCACTGATGATTCTCACTTGTGGTATCATGTTTTAGTCCACACACTGCCGTGGTTGATGACTCAAACAAGCCGCGTCCAGCGCAAGATGAAGTTCGTTACTGTCGTGTGTCCGATGCTGCTGGCATCACTGCTCTGGCTGCTGACAGAAGGTAACCATTCATGCCTGCAGACATCAGTAGGCATCATATACACATCAAAGAGATTTGTCATAAATCATTCATGGGACCCTGGGTAAGAATAACTTTTCTAATTTATTCGACAAATATTTCCTTTTGTTCGACAAGTCAGTCTCACGTCTAAGAAGTGATTTTGGTACATTTGTATCGACTCTTTCGAGATGTACATTTATGTGAAGATACAGGGTTCACGACGGTGCCTTCTTGATATGTCATATAAACAGCTGGTGTTTGTCCAAGGTATTGTAATCTGTACGAGCTGGCGTGTAGTACAATGAAATATTTCTTGACAATACAAGATAATGAAAAGCATGCTTTAGCTACTTATGGTCGAACTCTTTCAATTTGTGTCTATTACATATTAGATGGTATATATGTATTCTTTATATCTAACGGGATCGGGTGGTCATCGATCAAAATTGCGTGGATCGATGCTCATGATATAAATCACTGGATCGTCTGGTCCAGACTCGATTATTTACAGACCGCCGTCATATAGCTGGAATATTGCTGAGTGCGGCGTTAAAAAACCAACCAACCAACCATCTTTATATCTTAAAAAGATTATTCGCTGATTTGCAAGGTCTTGACGTGTATACATTCAGTCCTAAACTTCCAATGACCATTACCATGGAACAGTTACAATTGTAAAGCATGTCATTAGATAATCTATTTCCGATTCAGTATGTCAGTATGAATATGGCAACTTTACAACAATAATACAGAATACGATTTCAAAATATGTCTGTGATGAAGTCATATTACTTTTTATTGATGTCCATCACTTAAAATATAATGCACAAATATGTTTCAGCTGCAAGAACAGAGGGTCTCCCGTCTTCTACTCGTCAAATATGTTCCCTTAACTATCCGAAAGACTACCCCAAGTAGGTAGTACCATCTCTTCTGCATACATAACAAGGTTTAGGGACCGACCATTTCATAATCCTCTGTGTGTGTGCGTGCGTGCGTGCGTGCGTGTGTGTATGCGTGCGTGCGTGCATGCGTGCGTGCTTGTGGAAGGGGAGTGAGGGGGGTTTGTATTTTACATCGAGATTAGATATTTTTCAGCTACAGCTACAAACCAGAATTTTTTAATTTAAAATTATGAGCCTGAATTTGTTTAAATACCTTCCAAAAATGTCACAGGCAAATTCTGTTTTTCAAACGGTCTGAAGCATTATTATTGTTTTAAGAATATCAAATGGTCGGTCCCTTAGACCAATTGTCTCAGCTGTCACTGGGGCAGGTGAGCCTCGGTGGTCTAGTGAGTACGTGAGACCCAATTGCTTAAGACCTCACGTCGTCAATGGTCGGTCATATTGCCGACAAGCCTGCAAATCGTTATTCGGCAAAGTATTCCATGTATTCTATTCAAGGTAAAAAGATCACTCCTAAGTTACAGGTAATATGTCTTTGGTCGGATAATTTCCTTCCTCATCACCATCACGTCACATTGGTCCTGCGATCGGTATGGTGCATGCTTATTTTAGACCAGAGCAGGCACACCGGCACCACGCCATGAGATCATTAATGACGAACTCTGACAGCTCCGCTTCATTTCAGTGACATCAGATGGTCTTTGGTCATACACGCCAGAGATCCTGACAGCGCCCTCCATATAACCTTCACCCATTTCGATCTCGAGGGTTCTGCCAGGTGTACACGAGACTATCTTGATGTTTACGATGGTGAGTGAAGGGAATCCCCGAGTAATATAATGTCAACCCGATTTACACGTGTTCGCAGTTATATCGAACGCACCTGGGTATCCCGAGCCAGAATATGTTTCCATTACGACATGCATGTGGTCTGAGCTGAGGATCAGGTGGTTACAGTGTATGTTGAGGTGAAATGAGGTTTAACGTCGCCTTCATGATTAGTGCTCTTATATTGCGACGTGCATGCACGTGCGTGTGTGTGTGTGTGTGTGTGTGTGTGTGTGTTTGTGTGTGTCTCTCTGTCTGTGTATGTGTGTGTCTGTCTGTGAATGTCTGTCTGTCTGTGTGTCTGTCTATGTGGCTGTGTGTCTGTGTGGCTGCTTGTGCGGACGGACTAATGCTGATTACATAGTGCCAGCCCACTGAGATACGATGCCGCAGTTTAACATGGACTTCAAGCCGATCTGCCCTTGTTTTATCCCCCTTACGCCCACCGTCAATCACACATCGGCGGCTACAAATGGGCTTCAAGCATTATGCCTTTGTGGGGAATCGAGCAATGGTGTGACGACCGATTGCTTTGACCAGTAGGTTGCCAGACCGCCAGACACACCAAACACAGGTTTGTGACAATGATGTTTTTTTCCCATGACACGATATCTGGTTTGTTACCTGGATATATTTTCCCATTGCATGATGCCTGATTTGTGACAATGATATATTTTCCCATGACTCTATACCTGTTTATGACAATGATATACTTCCTCATGACTCGATACCTGGTTTATGACAATGATGTATTTTCCCATGACACGATGTCTGGTTTGTGAGCATGAGATATTTTCCCAAGACTCGATACCTGGTTTATGACAATGGTGTATTTTTTTCATGACACGATACCTGGTTTGTGAGCATGAGATATTTTCCCATGACTCGATACCTGGTTTGTGACAATGACATATTTCCTCATGATTCGATACCTGGTTTATGACAATGATATATTTCCTCATGACTCGATACCTGGTTTATGACAATGATATATTTCCTCATAACTCGATACCTGGTTTATGACAATGATATATTTCCTCATAACTCGATACCTGGTTAATGACAATGATATATTTCCTCATGACTCGATACCTGGTTAATGACAATGATATATTTCCTCATGACGCGATACCTGGTTTATGACAATGATATATTTCCTCATGACTCGATACCTGGTTTATGACAATGATATATTTCCTCATGATTGGATACCTTGTTTATGACAATGATATATTTCCTCATGACTCGATACCTGGTTTATGACAATGATATATTTCCTCATGACTCGATGCCTGGCTTATGACAATAATATATAGTTCCTCATGACTCGATACCTGGTTAATGACAATGATATATTTCCTCATGACGCGATACCTGGTTTATGACAATGATATATTTCCTCATGACTCGATACCTGGTTTATGACAATGATATATTTCCTCATGATTGGATACCTTGTTTATGACAATGATATATTTCCTCATGACTCGATACCTGGTTTATGACAATGATATATTTCCTCATGACCCGATGCCTGGCTTATGACAATGATATATTTCCTCATGACTCGATACCTGGTTAATGACAATGATATATTTCCTCATGACTCGATACCTGGTTTGCAGATGGATTAGACGAGGACACTAGCCGCCATCTTGGTCGCTTCTGTGGTTCCACGTCTCCTGGAGACATCACTACCTCTGAGAGTAGCGCCCTGTTAATACTCATTACAAACGCTAACGTCTCCCGATCTGGATTTTGTATCATGTACTATTCCATTGAAAGTGAGTGCATTCACGCTATAACTAATTTCTATAATTTCCAAATGAGAATACAAACAAATGTAAAATGTCATGGGTAATGTTCAGATGAAAATAGGTGCTGCTATCTTGAACATATAGATATATGCTGACTTATCATTTTAGATTCACATTTATATTAAAGTATACCGGTATTACGATATCACACCACAAACACACGAGTATTGTACTCTGAGTGAGTATTGTTTTACGCCGCTTTAAAGCAACATTCAAGCAATATCACGGCGGGGGACACCAGAAATGGGTTTTACACATTGTACCCATGTGGGGAGTCGAACCTGGGTCTTCGGTGGCCGAGCGAACACTTTAACCGCTAGGCTACCCCACCGCCCCTGTACCATCATGGCTATAGCCAGTAAGATTTACTGTAAAGTAGGGTAGTCATCCTGAACGCGTTACCTTCAAATAAGCGCTGAGTGACTTTATTATAATACGTGAATTGGTAAACAAGTGACCTATGGCTTTAAATGTTGCTTTAGATCCGTGATCATCAAGTTAATAATAAGTTTGTACATGTATGAATGGTTATTCGCACCGTTCTCCTAGATTACAGGAAAATCACGGGACATCCGCAATGGGTTTCACAAGCTGTTTGCATTAGGGGGCCGAACCTGATGTGAAGACAATGTGCCTTAACCACGAACCTCCAAACGACCCTTTAATTTAAAGAATCTGAATGTTGTGAATCTCTGTTTCAGAAAACGACATGGAATACAAACAGAATATAATTGTCATCTGTTCTGTTTATGGCACCATGCTGTTACTTGTCGTCGTAGGTTTTCTGAAATATAAGTACTTTGACTCTCACAACATATACATCAAGGAAAGAATCCATGAAAGCAGCATTTGTGAGATTTACGCGAGTGACGCGACAGCTTGTCCGCCTTCATCACACAACTCTAAGACCGTGCCGAGCTGTACTGAACCCCCTCCGCCATACAACGTTGAACACATATGATTTGGACGTGGGCAGCAAGTGGAATATAATTATGATCCTCTTTTCATGTAAATTTAGGGAGATCCCTCTGCCACATCACAGACGGGGGTTGGGCATCATCGTGAACCCATAGCATCTGAAAACGTCATCGAAGCGTTTACGTTTCTTCCAAGTATTTTGACTGAATTCATGAGTGAGTGAGTTGGGTTTAACGCCGCTTTTTAACAGTATTCCAGTTATATTACTGCATGTCAGCTTAATGTGGGAGGAAAGCCCAAAGTGATGCAGGTCTCAGACGTTTACCACTTAGGTGAAACCCACGAGCACGGGTATGGTGCTGACAAACCTTGAATCCTAATCGGGGCGAACCGGGTTTCGAACCCACAGTCATAGGTTTCTGGCGTGCCCAAGGGACGCAACTCTGCACAGCGAATCGCAGCGCCTTAGACGACTGGACCACCCATGCCCCCGCATTCATAACGCTTTTGAGTGATATTTGATCCCTGTTTATTATCTGTCATCTGTTTGTTATCCACTACACGACAAAGCCCAATTCTTGAGGTTTGCAATAGCGTTGGTATGAATGTTGATATATCATTTGGTTATATTTACATGTATACCTGGTTTTGGAATGTTTGGAATTGTTGTAGTAATGCACTCCTTTCCTCCAGTGTCCATATCAGTCCATCATCCTGGCAGGTATGTTCTGTCGTATATGAGGGTCCTGATGGGGGGTGTGTGTGTGTGTGTGTGTCCCATAAGCAGTAAGCAGTAAAATTTAGGTTACTTTTTCATGAAGCAGTTATTTTTCTTCTTTTTCAATAAAATTTCTCTTTGTGTCCCTATTGTACATGTTTCTTAAACTTATCAAAGGGTGCATGTGCCTCGGGATCAAGAGGAAGCCTAGCCGTGCACTGTTCCAGCTTTTCACCGTCTTTGACAAAGCTCAACACACAGTTGATTATGTTCAAATTCACCTCCAGTGCTGTCAATCTGTCATCCTTCAACCGCGGTAAAAGCTGTCAAGTTGAATCTAAATTTGTAATTTCGATCCGAAACGATTCCTAAATCGGCCATGTCGGGACATGGGACTTTTAATTCTGCTTTCGTTTCATCCTGACAATTCATATTTTTAATACCGGATAAAATCTCAAAATCGCTAAACATTCTAGACTGGTCCCCTGCGTCAGTTGCGCAGCCTGCTTTCTGTGGCGAAGCATTTGGGTCTTGAAGACAGGCTGTTTTTGACCATTTTAATCATTTTACGATAAGCAGTAAAATATTTATTCACGTTAAGCAGCTATTTTTTGGTATTTCCGTTAAGCAGTTACGAAAAAAAAGATGAATTTTACGTTTACGATAGTGTTTGAAGGGTGTTTTACGTTAAGCATTAAAACCCATCAGGACCCTCGTATATGCCAGTGGGTAGTGACACCAAACCAAATTAATGACATTTGCATGTGTGCGCATACCATTTGGAATAATTCAGACAGTTCATTAACGATGGAAAAGAACCATTGACAGTAATTTTTTATGTTCTCTTTTTACAGTTATGAAATCTAGTGTTCCTTTTAGAAATACAAAATATTCTTGAACACATTCTTCACACACACACACACACACACACACACACACACACACACACACACACACACACACACACACACAAACACACACACACACACACACACACACACACACAGCACAGCACAGCACAGCACCATTGTGGTTCCCGATCACTCAGCGGCTTATCAATTGGTGCTCATGATGGATAAGGATACCTTATATAACACATTCATGCAATTCTAACCATGTCTCTATCAAAGTCAGTGTGCACAGGTTGGTTACCCAAAATTTCCATAGACGACTACAATCATTGTTGAGTAGTAGTTGGTTAGCTAATGTTTGATGTCATTCACTTTATATTGATGTATATCCATATCAAACAGACAGACGTTTTACTTGTAGAAAGGCCGTAAGGTCTACAGTACAGTTCACAGTTACAATTAATTAATAAACTATCTAAGGACAAAATCAAAATGTTTCATCTTTTATCCAATGAAATATGAGTAGTCCCAGTGATGTAAAAATAGTTGTCCTGTCTCTGTCCAATAATTAAATTATCTTATTTTTCATTACCTAGAATGAGACCGTGCTATGACAATGCCCTTACTGGGATAGATTACACTCTGGTGCAACGAACCATGACCAGTGTTTCCAAAATTTAAGTTCTTAGTTTTAATGGTCTCAAAGCAGTGGGGGAATAGGAAATTCGAAGCATGTAATGAAAGAACATGATATATCAATGATACTTGTTTTCGAGTCAGATATGGATATTGACCATATATGTTATTGTATTATCTTATTGTAATATAAGGTACTATTAATATAATGTATATTCGAGCATAAAAGGTTTAACATCTTCAAATGGGTCTCCACATGGACAAGAGTGAGTGAGTGAGTTGGGTTTAACGCCGACTTAAACAGTATTCCAGTTATATCGCGGCGTGTCAGCTTAATGTGGGAGGAACGCTGAAGTGATGCAGGTCTCAGACGTTTAATACTTCGGTGCCACCCACCAGCACGGGTATGGTGCTGACAAACATAGAAACATAATCGAGGCGAACCGGGATTCGAACCCACAATCATAGGTTTCTGGTGCACCCAAGGGACGCAAATCTGCACAGCGAATCGCGGGGCCTTAGACGACTGGGCCACCCGTGCCCCCCACATGGACAAGACGGATTGGAAGGGATTTGCCTTTCGTATAACCGTACCCACGGAGCTGAATAACCGTTATATAGGTCCATGCCGCTCCTTATGTCACAACTGCATGTTGTCTGTTAAGATAATTAAAATATGAGCAATATATGCTCGCTTATGATACTGGGTGATACACGACATGAATCGCATCAACCAATGTTAAGTAAATGTATGAAGGCCATATCAAAACTTTCTATTATCCTTGAGACGGTCGGGTAGCCTAGTGGTTAAAGCGTTCGCTCGTCACGATATTGCCGTGATATTGCTGGAATATTGCTAAAAGCGGCGTAAAGCCATACTCACTCACTCACTCTATTATCCTTAGTTTATTTCATTTAATTGTTTTTTTAATTCCAACGGAAAGGTGACGTTATTAACGTTTCTTTGGCAACAACGCAGATGGCGGGAAAGTTTGAGGATTTATGTCTGTGCGTGTGACAGGTTTGTGGGCAGGCCTTTTGGTGCCAGACATAAATTACGCCATGTGTATCATGGGCTTTAATCTCACGCACCACACAGCAAGTATGTGTCAGGTCTTATAACGCTCATGCTTCATCATGACCAAGGTGGGCAGACTGCACCAGACTGGAGCCCCGGTCATCGCAACCTTGTCGAGGCAGCAACCACGCGAAGTGACTGAAGTTGTACCTGTGTTTTTCAACTTGCATGTATGTGACAAAGCGTATGCCTAGGCAGGGTCCCCATGTTCCTGCGGCTTTCAATACGGAGTTTGTCTTCTGTTATGCATCCGGCTGTGCACTGGTATCTACAGTTTATGAGAAAGTTGGATGTAGGTACCATTTGAAAATTACAGCCATTGTTGAAATTTCCAAATGACAAATTAGTCAACATTAGTCAAACAGCAGACTGTTTCTGATATATACAAGCTAGGAACGCCCAAATAGCGTTCATGTTGTTTTACGCGGTAGACAGCAACTTTTCGACTACATCTCGGTAGCCTGTAAAATGAGTCGAAAGCAAACAAATCAGTGGTGGATAGCAATATCACCGCCCCACGCCACCGCCATGACACTAGATAAGTCACTAAGCCTCACCGATCGTACTGAAGTAGCATCATGTGACAAACATCATGTACTCAACCCTGTATCACCCATAGTGGTTGCCTCCATAGCGATCCTGATATGTTGATATAATCACAACCGAACAATTTGATATATTAAACCTTGATAAAATGTAGAGAGCATGCGTTGTACGACCCTGCAGCACCTGTCCCACTAGACCCCGTTGTTACCAGACATAACTGAGTAGCCCCCCGTCAAGCCGTGCTGGTAATATACACGAGGAAAACCACGAAGCAATATACTGTATCTTCTAAAATCGTATTCTGTGCTAATGTTTGTCTACGAAAAATATTTGATGTTTTTTTCCAAACTGAAATACGCATAGTGACACACAGAAACCGAAATGGATTTTCTGATGATATATTGCGTAACCATTTCACGATAGTTATTTGACTACTTTTTCTTGCTTCCTCGGTTTCTTTGCATCCTAGTAAGACCTGAGACCTGAATTACTAAGACGTATGGGACCTGATTTACTTCGAGCTTTCCTCTCACATCAAGCTGACACGCCGTGATAGAACTGAAATACTGTTCAAAGCGGCGTTAAACCAACTGACTCACTCTATGGGAAATATTATTTACATGACTTAATACTTGTGGCCATATGACGAAATTACAACGTTCTTGTACTAACATTTCAGACTCGTGAGGAGCCGGGGTAGAATAGCTCTTCACCAACCCATGCTTGCCGTAAAAGGCGACTATGCTTGTGGTAAGAGGCGACTAACGGCATCGGTGGTTAGGCTCGCTGTTTTGGTTGATGCATGTCATCGTATCCAAATTGCGTGGATCGATGCTCATTATATCAATCACTGGATTGTCCGGTCCAGACTCGATTATTTACAGACCGCCGTCATATGGCTGGAACATTGCTGAGTGCGGCGTTAAACAGCAAACCAACCAGTAAGTACGTATCTGTGGTAACACAGACATTTTCCAAACTGAAATCAATGTCATGTAGATATTCTAAAAGATATATGGAATTTTGTGATATATGAGACTTTTTCTCTGTTGGACGTATATATGTTCGATGGTTAACGTAAATTAAAAGAGTGTTCGTGTTAATGTGTTATGGACACATCACAGGCTTTATATTTTCAAAAAAATTGCATTGCAAGCCGTACAAGTATCTGAGTCATATATCAGATTAGCCATTAGACAGTTTCAAGAAACACCTCCGTCTAGGTCAGGGACTCCATGACATGCGACAGGTGGTACACGAAACACATAGATAAACGCCAAACACTGGTCTGAGGCCTGATCCACTCACGTAGGCTACATTAAGACGTCCTAATTAAGCCTGTCATACCGACGCTGCCGTGGACGTCAGTGGGGCGCCGGACAGGAGTGATGGGGGGGGGGGGGGGGGGGGGGGGGGGGGCATGCAGTTCAGGTACACCGCAGTACACAAATAGGTGAGGTGAAATTTGGTTTAACGTTGCGTCCAAGATTATTGCACTTATATATACTGATGCCGACTGATCCCGATTTATAGCGCTAGCTCACTGAGATACCATGCCGCAGTTTAACATTAATACCCCACTCAGACACAGCATACTGATTCCGAGCCGACCAGTCCTTGTTTTGGCCCCTTAATGTCGGGCGCCAGACAGGGTAACAACAAGTACCATCGTTTAATGTCTTTTGGTATGACGTGGTGGTGCAGTACACAAATACACAAGATACAAGGATACTACTACATCATTAACACAGTCGTGTGATGTGAATGTGTTTGAGCAGCCGCCTTGCTCACCTTTCACATCACAGTTTTCAACAAATAATGCTGTGAGTGAAGAATTTATGGAAAGAAGATATGTTTTTTCCTTATGGGACACGACAAACTGTTTCTTAATAACAGTTAATACTTACACATGTCATGGTATTGCTAATTGATGTTTGACAATATCAGTGTGCGTGTATAGTTGTCATTCATAGATATTATTGCGTACATCGTCATCATGATCACATTCGGTCCCGTTAGTCGCTTATGTTTGTTTGTTTGTTTGTTTCATGTTGTTTAACGCCACTCTGTGCAATATTCCAGCTCTATTGACGGCGGTCTGTAAGTAATCGAGTCTGGACCAGACAATCCAGTGATAGACATTATGAGCATCGATCCATGCAATTGGATACGATGACGTGCATCACCAAGTCAGTGAGTCTGACCACCCGATCCCGTTAGTCGCCTATATATGTGTGTGTGTGTGTGTGTGTGTGTGTGTGTGTGTGTGTGTGTGTGTGTGTGTGTGTGTGTGTGTGTGTGTGTGTGTGTGCTTACACGACTCGGTGTAAAGTAAAAGGCTTATCGGCCACTTTTAAGTGATCAGTGATAATCAAATACTTTGGACTTTGCTGCCCTAGTATAAGTACCTCACACAACATAAGACACACATGTAGACTTGTATAGTGTTTACTTACCAAACATTGATATGATAAAATGAAAGAAAATGCAATATAATAATACCTCAATTTATAATGCGCCAGATTACTAAATGCCCCTGGGTATACATCATGGATAATATAATACTTTTGATGTGGGAAATATGCCCGCTTGCGACAGTAGTACAATATAAAAACCTTTTTCCCTCGAAAGAGATATTATTCGATTGCGCCCAAAAGACAACAAAACGGTGAAAAGTCTATGAAAGGATCACTGAAGATCTTTACAACACACGGCCTAAATGTAAACATGTATATAGTGTTTACTGACCAAGCATTGATAATGATATAAATAATGAAAGTACATTATAAAAACATGTCCATTCATAATGAGGCACATTACATTCGAGTGAATGCTCACTGGGCTATACAAATACTTATTTGTAAATATTTTATTATTGAAAACATTACACAGCTTTGCCTCTGCTAACAATCAATATCACGGTTAACAGAGTGTCAGGGCAGTTCAACACCCAGCTCGTCATGCATAGCGCATGATGTTGATTCTAACCAATACCTTGACGTCACCTTTCTGAAAACAAACCAACTAAGACAAAGCACATTCTGATGAAAAGGCAACCTGAGCCATGTTTTTCGTTTTAAGACAAGGTGAAAATCTAAATCTGTAAGTTGGTTGTATTTTAAGACTTTTTTAATAATTTAGGTACTCCTATTCTTCTTTATGGTTGCTAAGTATGGGTTTTGAAAACACATTTTGTGTTGAAAATATACATTTTCTATTCTTTAAATATGTACGTTCACTCCGAAAAGTACTCCAAATTGTATGATTTATGGAGAGCTTAAAGCAGATATTTTGTGCTGGGGGTAAAGTCTTAAATGGAAAAGCTTCAACACTATCTCTTGTAGTGTATGACAGTATATTGGAAACATGTAATGAAAGGTATAAAACGTATAAAAGGTATTTTTATACCAACTAGGGTTAATATATACCACAGAACATTCAAAGTAACAAACAAGCAAACATGGGTAACAAACATATGATTCTTCATAATGGGTAATACATGATATTTTGACGTCTCTAGATTTAAAATTTGAAAAGTATTATTTTATTTGCAAAAAACTAACTGGCGAAGTTTACTAAATTTCAGGCCGTCAAATCACCATCTGCCGGTTGAGGCCGGAAGATGGAAAATATAGGAAATGTAACTCATGCAATCTCAATGACGTCGGAAACGAATTTCACCATCTATTTTATGTCAAGCATTTGGAAAAGATAGGAAATGTTGTTTGTTTGGTTTTTGTTTCTTAAACTTTATTGTTCAAGATAGGAAATGTTTTGTTTGTAAATATGTTCATGTTGAGCCAAATGTATACAAAATAAATAAAAATTATCTTTTTACTATCCCCAAATACTGAACATACAGAAAATTATCTAAAAATTATGGCTACATTTTGAAAATGAATAACATGACATTTGTATAGAAACCACGAATGCCCTAAGTTCGGTATGTTTTTTTATGTGTGTTAATATACGCCACCACCAAGAGCAGCTATGTACATGCATACATTATACATAATATATTTAACAATTACATTGGAAATAGTGTGCCTCTTATGCCACAGCTTGTCGTCTGGGTTTAATGTAAAAGTTCAGTTCAGCTCTATGTTAGTCTGCGTAACACAATCGTAATCCATTTAGCAAACGACCGCCTCAATGATTTAGCATAGCCGAACTCTTAATCTTATTGTACCTTTTTGTGTTCAATGAATTCAAGTCCCCTTCCATACGCTATTTATTAGGTTAACTACGAGAGGTGTAAAAACGTTCTGAGCCTAGCATACATACGGTAAATCTTGAAATTAATGCGAGAATGAATTAAATGCGAAAAATGCGAGTGACATCACCATGTCACATGAATGAAACTTCGCATTTATGTCTCCAAAATGCATCTGGTGAGTTATCATTGCTGGGGTCAAAGTTGTACCCACTCGTGTCAATCATTGACCACTCCAGACAGATGCCACCCACGCAACACTTCGTCAAAGGCCGACACGACCCAACGCGTACCGATAGGTTTCATCACACTCCTCTGACCTAAAAGCCTTTGTCTTGTAATCTGCCTTCAAGTTTGTTGACACCTTCTTCGGGTACCAATCGGTGCTCTACTGAGCACTAATAAGCTGTTCTATTTGCATATTTGATTAAGGTAAGGTTGGATTAAGGTAAGGATATGCACCATTCCGCTGAATATCTGAAATATAGTCCCCTTGCAGTTCAATACACTTGTTCCATCTGTTCTCCAAATCCGATGGACAAAACCGAAGTGTCTTATCGACATCAGTCCCCCCCCCCCCCCCCCCCCCCCCCCTCCCCCCGATATCATGCATAATGTCCAATTAACCAATGGTTAATAAAAGTAAGCATATGCGTCTCTTTCCATGTGATAATATTCGGCATGGCTCTTATGTAAACGAGCTCTTTAACACTGAATTCAATTCTAGTTTTGAGTAACTCGACACCTCCGAATAACATGTTTGTGTCTGACAATATTTAACACGGCGGATACATTCATTTAAGAACCATTCAGTCTCACCAACGCCTTGGATTTCCAAACAAACTTCAAACAAAACGAACATAATAAATTCTTGATATCTGTAGCCCATGTTTATGCAACGATACAAAGGATACTGTTAGAGGATCATGTTGGAGATATCTTTGGCTCCATTACTTTCTCAAAGTAAACCTGCTCATTTCTGGTGTCCCCGAGTGATATTGCTGGAATATTGCTAAAAGAGGCGTAAAACCATACTCACATACCCACCTGGACATCATGCCTAATCTTAAGCTACATCATGTTTATATCTGAAAGTGACTTAATAAAGCCCTGAAATCAAGATGAGACCCGTGAAGATCCGGGGTAGAATAGGTCTTCAGCAACTCGTGCAACCGCCGTGATATAGCTCGAATATTGCTGAGTGCGGCGTTAAACAACTAACAAACAATAAAAACCCATGCATCATTTTCCTCAACCTAAATTACATGTGATTCAATTTAATTTGTTATTTAGTAAGTTTTAGTATGTGACTCCATTATCTTTAACCCACGTTGTCACTAGATGTTGTTATCATTCCACTGTTCAACTACCACACGTGGCCAATATCGGTAATTGGTGATTTCCAATTTTCTGTAAGTGTTGTCTTACCAACCCGTAAGCATTAATATCATAGGTTATTTGACTTTGGAGAATGAAATAGTTCCAAATAGCCTTGCATTGTGTGAAGCCCATTTCTGGTGTCCACCGCCGTGATATTGCTGGAATATTGCTAAAAGCGGCGTAAAACCATACTCATTCACTCACTCACTGCAAATAGCCTTCATTTTCCATGCTGGGTCTGGTGGTGTATTTCTCGTTGCTCCAGTGATCACTTCCTCATTGCCCTTTTCCTTATGATGACAACAATGACAACCAGTAGGATCAAAGCAAGGCAGCCAACGACGATACCAACTATGAGGCCAACTGGAGTTGAAGATTCAGTATCTGAAAATGCACAAGGCCGATGTATTAGATAGTACAGAAGTTATCATATATTAGATGATTTAACATGCATATAAATCCTAGGGCCACGGTATGGTACTATAATTTCTATCATATGTTCAGTCTGAGGAATAACATAAGTCATAACACATCTGAGAAATACCAGTAATGGGTACACATACCTTGACCAGTTAGTTTGACAGCTGTGTATTTCAACATATATCCTTTGCCCCCTTCATTCGAGTCAGAGATAAACATGACCAGCACGTCTTGGCCAGCATGTTTTGACGTAACTGTTAACTTTGTTTGGCCACAGGCTCGACCCAGACTTGGCGAAGCAGAACTCGGACCTGAATCATAATGACATTTGTTACTAAAGACAACGCCAGATAGTTGATCTCAAAATGATTTTTAATCATTTTCATCGTTTTCAAAGACATTATTGAACACACTTAAGCTACAAAATGCACTCCGCCATATATTATATATTGTGTACTGAAATACCAGCACAAATCTACATCATTTATGGTTCAGCATTTGGAGCAGTATGACAAATTAGGGCTTTCATTCACCTGATGAAGGAGTAAGTATATACTCCGAAACGTTCAACTTGTGTTCCTCATAATAATGAAGTTGACATCCATAAATTCTCTTCCTTATGAATCACTTCTAAATGCCTTTCACATAGTGAAATATGTGCCTTGTTGTGGTTACTTTGTCCATACATACAAATCTTATCAAGCAAAGTAGGGAAATCCTATGAAATAATATGCTCTGTAAGTAATCTTCGCCATGCAAACCAGACTAGTGCGAAACAATCCCCGTTAACGTAATGCATCGAGTGTAAGATCATGTTCTCACCATCAAAGAACTCTACGTAGTCTCTGGTGCAGCCCGTGTCCTCGGTGTAGGGCATGTTCATGTCTGTCACCTCCAGTTGGACGTTGATGTCGTTCAAGACAGGTTTCATCAGAAAGGTACAGTTCATCATGCTGACGGAGAGAACACACCACTATAGGTGTATAGCAAGCGGTATAAATATGTACTTCAATTGTATGTTCACGACAATATTTTTACTTTTACAAGTTTGCCTACTGCGACTAAGCTTGTCGACCAAGAAATTCCGCAAATCAAGAAAATGAAATTGTCTGGTCATATTCCATGTACAGGTAGTTAACGTTTGAACCAATGTTGAGTTGTGTTTCATGTGTATGTGAGGGTATGATGTGCTTTGCTATATCCACTTAGCAAAATAAGTCGCGCACGAACAAAACCAGCGGATTAAACAATCGACCATATAAACCTAGATTGCTTACTTTGGGTATTTGTTGGGATACAATGGCGATTCAAGATCCTTCTTAGTGTTGGCATAAACACGCACTTCTTTCGGGAAACCAAAACAACCGGCTGCAAATAACACAAATATTACATGGATGAGAGGGGAAAATCCTGTATTGGAATACATGTATGTTGTTCAAGGACTAATCATGCTAGAGTTTATAAATAAAAAAAACAACCAATCTGCCTGTCATAATACTTAAGAATTTTCAACATTAGAATTTGAGGTTTGGATACAGTTGAACATTTTTAACGACTCCAGTATATCTTTGGAACATATGAGTAAAGCATTAACAATGTCTAGTTTGATCTGTTACATATATGCCTCAGAGTGAGAAACTGGTCTAGGTTTAACACTGCTTTGTCAGTAGTTCAGTAATATCTCGACCATCGAGCACCAGTATATGGTGGATACAAAGTCGTGGTGGATCGTAGTCGTGGCAGTTCTGAGATTCGAACCCATGGCAACTGGAGTCTGGCAAAACTTAGGAACACAGCATTGAGACCCGTACCACAGATAGGACTTTTCTGTATCGTGTAATGCATGGTGGAGATTCAGACAGGCATGTTCACTTCACTCATTCAAGGATAGCATTACCATGTCATCAGTGTTCTCATTGTTATCATGTGTGCAGAGTGTCCTTGGCTTATTTGTTGGACTTAACACCGAGATATGAAGCTAAGTGGGCCGTGTTTTTCATTAGCAATATCGACTTCACTATCTGAGGGCCATGTCAAGAATAATATGTACTACATGGACAACATGTCATAACCTCTCAGATGTAAAGAAGAACGAGGCCCAATGTTTTGATCTCAAACGTGTTTAGTAGGAAGTTAATGTGCATCGTACCTGTCACATTTTAGATCTGAATGCAGGTTTCGTATCCGATATTACAGAGATCTGATTGGCAATTTATTTTAATTGGATACCGATAGTTGAAGCACGATTTACGGAGCCGTAATTGGAATTTACCGCTCTTAGAACGTCTGACCATTCACCTTTCTAAATAGATCACGGATTACCAAACCTCTAGACGCCTAAATAAACACTAGAGTGTTTTATCCCTTAACGCTTGCTACTGAGCATGCCTTCCTTGATTATAACGATTAACCATCTTTCGATGATAACTTTCGCCAGATGTTTCCCACTCACGGAAGCTTCCAAATCCATACTTTTCATATTCAGCTTTAAAGCCTCGTTTAGCCAGATTGCTGTCTGTCCTGAAGACCACAGATAGCTGGCTGTTTCGGCTGAGGAATACACCTGTTTCGTTGCCACATATCTTTGAAAACACACCAGATGATGTATTGCCTGTGATATAAATAAATAATTGTTATACATATTGCCCCAACTGAAAATACAAGACACAACTTTACGCATATGCTCTCAATTAACTCTGGGTTGTACCGTAAAATGGGACTAACGGGATCGGGTGGTCAGGCTCGCTGACTTGGTTGATGCATGTCATCGTATCCAAATTGCGTGGATCGATGCTCATGATGTCAATCACTGGATTGTCAGATCCAGACTCGATTATTTACAGACCGCCGTCATATAGCTGGAATATTGCTGAGTGCGGCTTTAAACAAACCCTGGTTTGTTTTCATCTATAAGGGATAGTTAATAGACGAATTTAAATGCTATTACTTTGTTTCGCTTTTACTACATGGAAAAATAGAGTCTGTCTACTGGGCTCAAAAAGGCACCCTTGGCACTACTATTGGTATCTGTCTATTCTGTTTAATCTGATTGGAGTTTCGAAATGTTTGGGAAAATAGTGTGAAGTGTTCATCCATTAAAGATCCTGGATTAGTTTCTCGCTCCAGGTTTGTACAAATCATTTGACCAGTGTGACGGGGGTTTCAACACTAATAAGCTGTTTCCAAATTGTTCAGATTTAAAATAATTGCATCTTTCTTCCTCAATAAAAAAAATCAATACAGCACATGTGAACGCTTTCGTGCGTTTTGTCTTCCTGCAGATTTAGTCATCCGATTTGTCAGTGTCACACCTACCTTGATACACTGTAATGTAGTTGTTGTTACAGTCGCTGACGTCTCCAACATCAACCTCAACGAATGATAACAGCACTTCGTAGGTGGATATTGTGGGACGCACTGTCCAGATGGCGTCCATGTCTCTGAAGAAAATGGCCGCCATATTGACATTGTATGAATTTAACACAACTCATTACCAATACTCTTATAAGCATGTATATGGAAATAAGATTTCATTAGGTTAAACATATCCTTGGTATGTTTGACCTACAAGTGTTACGTTTCCTTACTTTACATTTCCACCTGGGAATCTGGGTGAAACCAAGACGGATTGATTACGCTGTGCTTCAACTGATCGACGCAAGGGTCCAGTGACTGAAATTAAGCCATAGTTCCTCAATATTATACTTCACCTTTTACATTATCACCGTTTTGGTATAAGTGACACTGACATGTATAATTAAACAAACTGATTATCCAGCTGTTGGATGCATTAGTAATTGAGTAAATGGATTTCGGTGTTAATTTATTCTTAAATAACAAATTAATTAATAGCAGTGAAATCATGTATTTGTTGGTTGGTTGTTTTGTTGTTTAACGCCGCACTCAGCAATATATGACGGCGGTCTGTAAATAATCGAGTCTGGACCAGACAATCCAGTGACTGATATCATATGCATGAGCATCGATCCTCTCAATTGGGATTGATGACATGCATCAAACCAAGTCAGCGAACATGACCACCCGATCCCGTTAGTCGCCTCTTACGACAAGCATAATCGCCTTTCATGGCAAGCATGGGTTGCTGAAGAGGAAATCATGTATTAGTATAGAGTATCATCAAAGACATTACCTTGTGATATAGTAACGCAACATCATATACATTTCAATTCTTCTAAGAAACTTAATTAATTTATCTTAATCCTCCTTTCGTACTATCCAAAAATGCATTTGATGATTTACCCTGTGTTTCCATGTATCCAAACACAAATCCTACTTTAGTACTAGGCCTCTGTCCATTGTCGGTAGCTGTAAATACCAAGGTAAGAGACACCTCTTGACCAGTGAAGGTGGGATTTCCATTGTTTCCAGACACTTGCCCCAGTAAGTAGCCGGATGTAGCGTCACCTGTCATAATAATAATACAGTCACCACGAAGCATTGGATGTTTGTCAGAATCATCACCACGGTCACTGAGGTCGTCGCAGAAAATTAATGTATAATAGGAATAGCTTACAGTCAATACCCTGCGAAGGGATGACACAGTAATCGTGCATATAAACATTCACATATCTACGAAGTATAAAGATACATACCATCATACACTCTCACCACATCCAAACCGTCAAGGAGCACTGCTTCCGGAAACGTTACTCTGACTTTGTTTTCTGGGCTGGCGGTCGAAATTGTCCAGACACATTCCACGGAGCTGAAACACGGTCAACCAATCACCACTGTAAATATATTTGGGAGGCGGTGGGGATGGGGGACTTTGTCAACGAGACGATCTTGAACATAGCTCAACTTAATCATGCGACTGTCTTATGAGATTTGAATACAATCTTGCATAGATGCAGAGCAAAGTGAATTCTTCCAGACCCACAAACAACAGAAAGTACACCCACTGTATTGCCACACAATAGGTTTTGGTGGGTGAGAAAGGGGGACTCTCGGAAGTATATGGTGTTTGGCTGGAGGCATAGCTCAACTTCATCATATGACTGACTTGGATGGAGACAGAACAAGGTGAATATTACAGGCATATACATACATTGACACACAACATTCACATTCCGCGAAGCTGTCACGGTCATCCAATCATTTGGAAATGGGAATTGGTACCTCTCTGAACTATATGGTCTCTGACTGTCATGCTCAACTACAGGAACCGTATGTCTGAGGGGCAATCACGGCGGACCAACAAACAGTAGAACATGTAGCATACTGCCAACAAGTTTGATAACCCGTTTACTGCAGAACATAAACACAGTGCACTGATTCATGGTTACCTACTTGGGGTAGTTGGCGGGGTATCCTGGTGATGTAACATTCTGCGTTGTAGAGGTGGCAACGAGACTTCCCCCGCATTGCTGAGCTGCAGATAGATCAAGCAGGATGAGGCACTGTTGAATGCTGTTATATGATGCATGTAGATCTTTTCAGTAACATAGCTATACACAACAATAGTTTTGATGTAATATTATATGAACAGTAATAAATGTCAGGGCCTGATAGACGAATTAAAAACATCTAAATGTCTAATTTAACTGATGAAGTTCATTAAATCGGGGTTTGTCGAATGGTTATGTGTCCATGTTCTTAAAACAAAGAAGGCATGGAAGGGACGTCTGGGATTTGTGTTTATAAAGTCCTCGGGTTTAAAAACTGGGTCGTATAGTCGACATATCCAGCATGGCTATACGATCCAGTTATCACGCCCGAGGACTTCCTCAACACAGTTTAGCACTATGATTTGCAAAGCCCAATCGCCAAGCTTACCTCTTTGAATGAGCGTGCCAGGACACATTCAGTATGTGAGACAGACAAAATTAAAACAGTACCCTCTCTAGATATAATTGTTACAATTATTTTTTTTATCTCAGGTGTAGTAATAAATCACCTTAAAGACTGATTACGTATAACATTTTCAGGTATATTTTATACATATTCTCTGATCCAAGAAGGTTTTTATACATAGTCCTTGAAACAATACTGAACCGCAAAAGAAACGTCACCCCAAGTAACATTGCATAAAAAGTTGTCATTTAAATATCTGGGTATTTTTTGTCAAAGTTTCTAAAATCTAACATTATCTTGTCCGGAAAAATGAGATTTGATGATAAAAAAACAAAGCCGATGACAATAACGCATCACGGCAACGGCTATGGTAACCCGATGCACGTGAGTTCCGTGCAAATTGAAATGCACATGCGTTCCACCATTTCTTGACCTATAAAAATCCACCCAGATCGGATAACATTCAATCGTTATTGAATTGCTACCACATGCCAAGATTGACAAGAAATCAGCGACACCAAGCCCTTGGACGATTGCAAGCTGGACAAACCTCCTGGCAAGTAGCCAATGCATTTCAAGTCCACCTTCAAGATCGCCTTGTTAGTGCTGCGGAAACCGCTCGACAGACCATGGGGACACACCAGCGACACCTCAGTGCGGACACCGTTCGTCGACGATTGACGAGCAGACACCTCCACTGTCACAGGCCACACCGAGGACCCATTCTGACACCACGACATCACCGTGGGGTGGGGAGGTCCGAGCATCATGGTGTGGGGTGGAATTGGTCTTGCACAGAGGGTCGGCCCTGTGGTCTTCCAGAACATCGGTCCAGGGAGAGGCAATGGTGTCACAACAGCTCGGTACATTGATCAAGACCTTATTTGGCACGTCGCCGCAACCAGGAGTTTCAGCATGATCACACCCGTGCCAACACTGCGAGAGCAGCAAGAGACTTCCTCCAGCAGAATGGCATCAGAACCATGCAGTGGCAGAACCCTCAGTCACGATTTAAATCCCATTGAGTTCCCGTGGGACGAGATTCAAAGACGGCTGAGTGACGTCCGACCAAAGCCGACAACTGCAGCGGAACTGCGTCAAGCATTCCTCAGAGTGTTGGCTCAAGTGCCTATGGCCTTCATCAACCGCCTCATCTATTCCATGTATCTACGTTGCACGGCAGTCATTAATGCACATGGCGGACACACAGGATACTGACTTGTGATGCCATTTTCTCAGAGACTAGAGTTGTGTGTCACTTTAAGAGCATTTGACACTTTAATTTCAACCTTGATGATCAGTTTTGCCAAGTTTCATCTTTTTAATATGTCTCAAAGTATGTTTACAGTGTTTAGACAAATATATCTATCCATGGTGACGTTTCTATTGCGGTTCAGTATATTACTATGATAAATATAAAACGTCAACGCCATATAATAATCGTGGCAAATATGCGCTGAAACAGATTCCAAAGGGCGTAAAAAGCAACATTGCGCAGAAAATTATATGAATGAATCACTAAAAATCAGTGATGTACTGCCCTACCAGTAGCACCCGCCTTTCGTACAATTTCCATAGTTGGATTAAAGTATTTATGGCCTCATATGGCACCGCACTACTCCTGCCATGCGACGGCGGCCTGTAAACAAACCAGACAATCAACTGATGGACCAGTAAAGTAAAGCGATATTTTTATCATTACCTCTGTTCAAAATTATAAATATTCACTAACATAAATAAATTGGTCTTATTTAAATCACATTTTCGTTGAGTAATCATAAAAAACGGTATTGGTTATCAAACGGGGGAAACGTTTGTTAGCATTTATCATTTGTTCAAAAAGTACAAAAAGAATGTTTGAGCCGAGACCTTTAAAACTGCATTTCTATGTATTGCAAAACAAATTTATTTCAGTTTCGTCGGATAATCGAGACTGATTATACACTGACGTTGACGTCTTATATTTCCTGGCGGGTATCAATGCACCCAGTGGTAACAAACAATGAGTGGAAGGCGTTCTAACAGACATCAGTTATATACCTCAACTTGTGCTATGTCTCAAAACCCTGGTCAAGGAGAGTTAGTGACAGCCCAAACTAATGTCCGTCTTATACCTCTTGGGGGAAACAAACGGGCATGGTGCTGACACACCTATTGCTGACCAAACTATAAATGGAGAAGTGGATGAAACTGCATCATGTGGTTAGCGCCTGGATCCTATAAATCGGTTTTCGAAAATATAGGAATCGAACCACACAATTATGAAACCATGATACAACTTGTCAAGGAAAGTGACGGCCAAGGGCATCTTCCCACAAAAATATAAAATGTCAAGAATAGCTTATCGTACCATACTTGAAGGAACATTTTCAATGGGTTTTTGTCTGGGTCATATGTTGTTTTTTTACTTTTGTTCACAGAACGGTCTTAAGGTATTTCAGCATGAGGTAATGGTACAACGAAATCTCCCAACCTCGACCTCCATCAACTCGATAATTCGAAAATGACCTCTACGGATATACAGTAAACTACGTGTATAACGAACACGCTTAAAACGAACTTACCGATCGATATAACGAACTTATCTTTTAATCCCGGCCATGTGTTGTATATACACTCTTAAAAAAACCGCACACGTCGATTTTTAGTAAATTTATTGTACCTAATAAAGTAGATATATTTAATATCATAGATATAAAAATGAAATGTTGGACCTCGATAGTAACATGTTGTCGTTGTACAGTGGCATTGAAAACTGTTCACTGTCATGTCACCTAAGGCCACAAGATTGCGCTGAACTCAGTATCTTGTGTGACCGCTCCGGGCAGCAATCACGGCTCTGCATCTCCTCGGCACTGACTAGATAAGTGTACGAAATCAGTCCTGCGGAATTCTGCGCCATTCTGCTTGTAACACGTTGCCCAGTTGTGTGAGTGTCTGCGGTGTGTTCTGACGTTGACGTACACGTCGATCGAGTTCATTCCAGAGGTGTTCGATTGGGTTGAGATCTGGAGATCTCGACGGCCAGGGCAAGACGTTGATGTTGTCATTATGAAGGTATTCACCGTGACACGAGCGGTGTGCCGGTGGAGCGTTGTCCTGTTCCCTCTGGCGGTCAGTGATTGGAAGAAGGTGAGGTTGAAGAATTTGATTCATGTAGCGATTTGCTGGCTGTCAAATTTCCCTGAACCACAACCAAGTCAGATCTCCTGGTGTAGGATATAATTATGAAATGTCCAGAATACCTTGTGATAAATGTGAAATGTCTTTTATCTATTGATTCCTTTCGAACTAAAAGTTCTCTGTCACAAAATATGTCTAATGCAACTCCTCATTGCAGCTATAACGGTTTTATTTGTTACCATTTTCTAATGTTTAAGAGATGCATTTTTAACCTTATAACAATATCGAGTCGTGTTCCATAAGAATATCATTTAATTAGATGTAAATTTTGTCACAAAACGGACTTTAATTGACCCGTGCGGTGTGGATGATTGTTCACGCATCAGCCAGATTATGTCTATTAATTAATTACAAATCGCTGTGCGTGGTGTGTTTTATTATTTACCAAAGACTTCCTTAAAAAAGTAGATAAATTCATCCTGCATGTGTGGTGAAGAACGTCAGAGAGGCTTTCCCTGCAGAAATGAACACATTTCAAGAATGCAAGAACATGAACTAATTATATGAATTTATGTACCCCAAAACTGTGCCAAACATTTTGCCTGAGCATGTAATCTAGGCAAGTTTCATGGTCCTTTGTAATTGTGTACGATGCTAGTCAGTCATGGATTATTAAATGCAATGAATAAGTGAATGCTATGTTTTTAGGAAGCAAGTTCCTCCAGTTATTCTAACTCTCCCTCCAGGCAGATGCCTCGATATGCAAGGTACACCCCAGCTAACACATGCGGTTTATACAAGATTTTCGAGGGTTTCTATGTGCAATGTTTCATAAGACCATTGTTTTAACGTTTTAAATCTTTAGCATGCTGAATTGTTTTCACACTTCTTACCCTTCCTATCTAGCGCTCCTAAAGAGGATGGGTGCTTTCAAACAGTCGAGGTTTCTTTAAACATGGGACGAATGAACCAATATTTCGCACATTTATGCCTGATAGAAAGGAACACATTATTATATAAAAATGTTCGGACATTTTCAAACATACAGAGGTTAAGACCAAAACGAACATACAATTTGTAAATTTTCTTGAACTCACCTGAATTACGTGATTGAATGTGGAATGCGTTTTGTAGTATTTTAGGAGCCTGTATAAATTGTCTTAAATTTAACCGACCATAAATTCGCATGTTTGTATCAGCAAAAAAAGGCCCGATGGTAAATTATGAACCATTTCAGTAAATTTATTATCCAAACGTTAAATAGAATAAGCCCTATTTTTCGAGGTCATCGTGTCAGTTGCAGAAATGAGAATATTAGGGTTAATCTAACGTATCATGTTATAAAATTTGCTGGATACAATAAACGACTTATAACTATTCACTGATCCCAATTTCAGGTGTTTTGATTGATTAGTTTCTATATACAAAAGTATAAATCTCGTGTCGTAATGTTAGCTGACGTACGAAAATCAAACATGGCGCGCTTCGCCCGACATCAGCATAACTTATTGCTATTTTAATATCAACAAAGTTTAAATTTCCTTCATATGTATGCCTTGGTGAAAGCCGACGATCTTTTTATTCGCAGAGTGTTTCATTTGTCATTTTCCGTTTAATATGAAGAGAGAGAGAAACGAAAATAGAGATCGTAAAAATCGTAAGTGTTTGTTTGTTTGTTTGATGTTTAACGCCGCACTCAGAAATATTCCAGCTATATGACAGTGGTCTTTACATAATCAAGTCTTGACCAGACAATCCAGTGATTGACATCATGAGCATCGATCTACTCAATTGGGATCGATGTCATGCATCAACCAAGTCAGCGAGCCTGACCACCCGATCCCGGTGGTCGCCTCTTACGACAAGTATAAGTTGCTGAAGACTTATTCTACCCCGGATCTTCACGGGTCATCGTAAGTGAGTGCAAAGGTCACCGGATGTGATGTCACAGTCAGGAGTAGTCTGCTGATAATCTTTCGTCACAAAACAATAACAGTAAGTTTTGCAATTTTCCGCCTGTCACATCCAGAATAAACACAAATCACTACATAGTATCAGTAATAACCACTAATCTGAAATAACAATGTGACTTTGACGATACAATTGGCGTATTGTTAAATCCGTTTGACCTTGCATGCTCCCGTGACCCGGAAACGGTAGACGATGAATCAATAGGCCCCATGCAATTTCACGTTTCACTTCACTTCACTTTATTCAGTACTTTATTTTAGGACAGACGAAATACAATTTAGGTGCAAACAATATAAGATATAATACATTTCTTTGCTTTTTAACAAAAGCAGTTTTAACATAATTGCATATTACAAATGTTGGAATATTTGTGTTCTTACAGCATTGGCATAAAACAAGTATTTTGCTGTATTCATATTGATAATAGGGTCATGCGATGACAGTAGTGTATTAAAGTTCAAAATATTTGGAAAGATGTACAATTTAGATTCTATGTATCTTTGCCTAAGACGGCTATAAGCTAGACAAATTAACACAAATTGATATTTATTTTCGATATGATTCAAGTTACAAACTTGACATTTTCTAAATTCACGAAGTATATTATATTTTCGTCCACGTTCAATTTCAAAATTGTGAGAGCCAAACCGAAAACGAGTCAATTGGTTCTGAATTTATTCACAGTAATACTACTCAAATAGTTCTCACATAAAATGGATGTTTTAAACTGTGCATGATAAGCAATTTAGGGGCTTTCAAATAAATCACTATGCCAAACCTGAGAAAAATGTCTTTTAACCGTTGACATATAACATACGACATAATTATTTTCAGTATTAATTTCTACATTGAAATTAGGCTTTTAGAATGATGTTTGAGAGTATACATTTACAGATTTTAGGCTCAGCATGATTTAGAACATTTTCACATAACATTAATATATGTATTCCATAAATGAAATTACCTCCAATATTGTGTATTGATGATACATTTGTTAGGGCTTAATTATCTACAGCTGTTCACAGCTTTTAACATTTAATTCATATATTTTTTTTTAAGTATTTATTTTTTAACAATGATTATTTTTATAGACATTATATATTGTTCAATGCATTAGCACTGTGTAACTGATCAATTTTCGATTATTATCTTTCATCTCGACATCTCACCAATGCAATAATGTGTAATTAGTCTGGCAGGACTTTCCAGGTTTGTTACAGCATGCTCGGAAGTCTGACAGCGAGTCTCATGTCCTTGAAGGACTATTGGCCATTGTGAACTGTGGTCAATAGGGTGTCTTCCGTCAGTCAATGTCATGTATAAAAAAATCAAAATAAATGCAGATCATCACCAGCCTTGGATCTGACTCCTTGATCATTTTGTGGGCTTCAGAATATCCAGTCAGAAAAGGTCCATATGTCTCAGTCTTCTGGTTGGAGTGAAAAGAAATGTGCCTGTATACATGATTACCCTTGCCAGGTGTATTCTTTCATGTCAGCCACACTCCATGACTTGTCACCTTATGTAGTTTATCATGCACATACATGTAATGCTGCAAACCTGTTTTCCCTTGTATGCTATCACAGTATCACACGTTCCTCAGCTGGTGTGTATAAAAAGTGCCCCTTCCATCGTGAAACAAGAATTGTGAAGGACAGTTGCATTTTCAATCAAAAACATATCTGTCTTTCCTAAAATACTCTTTGGGTTAAGTGCTTGAAATTGTCAGCGTCATAAAAAAAATAATAAGATTTTGAAAAAAAAATTCGTTGATAGACCTACGTCAAACTATGTGACAAGTTAGGTAGAATTATATCTTCAAAAGCCCTCATTTCTGAGGTGTCCATAATTTTCAAAGGAAAATCTATTTTAGGACAAAACATGAGCCGTGTAGATTTCTATTGGATATGGAACAGGTTTTGTCGCTTTATTTATATTCATTGAAAAAATAGCATTGCTCTGTTGTCCTTTTACTCCATCACTGGTTTTTATATGGACAAACTGTAATGCATGAATGATTTGTGAATGGATTTATGTGTGTACGAACTGGATGGGATTTCGAACACTGGCCGTATTAATAAACGCACATTTCGACGATGCCAGAAATGTCTCCCATCTAGGGTGTCAGATGTTCTCAACCATGAAGTATTATTTAGGTATCTTTATTTGAAGAAAATGTTCATTTTATGGATCATTTGATTTGGGTGATGAGTTCCACTATCGATTTATCTGTCCACTATTTCAAAATGAGAGAAAACAGTTAATTAGAAAATATTTTTACCTTTCACCAAATATGTACAAAATGAATTGCTTTTTAATAGAAAAATATTAGGAACACTTGGAAAATCATTCAAATTTTGTAAAATTATAATTTTGCTATTTAACCTATCACTAGGTCTCGTAACTGAACTCTGTATCTTTATTTACTGAAGCCACTGCTCGGTATATCTGTTGATATATATTGTATATTTGTATATAGTGATGTCTATGTTGATGTATCAATGCTGTACATCTATTGCCGCTGATAGCGGCCAATGTGTGTAATGAATAATTCAGTTCATAATGCTTCTTGTGACGCTTTTTCGAAATTTTGTTTTCGAAACATTATTATTTAATGTTTTAACAAGGCTTCCCTGTTAGCAGGGGCAAAAGAGCATTTCCAGTGGAATTCCATTTCTGTTCTCCACGCTGACTGTATCACTGTATCCAAACTTTCCTTCTCTTTTCGCTTGGAAATCTTAAGTGTCACGTTTGTTTAATGAACTGGTACACCCCACGCAACACAATAACCCATTTCGCGTCTTCGAATTCAATGCACCGAGAATAACGGACAATCACTTCATTTTCATGTAAATTAATGTACTGTAAACAAAGGACAATGGCGTATGGACCCGCTGTGACGTCACAACTACAGCTTAGCCTACTGCGGGATTTCGATATTCATACGCGCTTGTGGTTGGTAGTGGTGAGATAAGATTGTTTCTTTTAAGATAACAATAAAATTAGGATTTTTAGCGGGGGTATGGGGTGGGGGTGGGGGGGGGGGGGGGGTAAACATTTAACGTGTTTTAAGAAGCTTTCATTCAATATGTCTCCTTTAATTTAACTGTTCTCATTATTTATTGTCCCGCTAGAAGTTACGAATAAAGAATAAGAGCTGCGAGGAATATTTATTGGTCAAGAGTTCCTGGATATTGCATTATTCTATGAAGATAACCTCGGTATTTCTCATGATAGTGTTATATGCCTACAACAAAAGATAGACATCTTGAGGACCTTTTGCACTAAATGGGGACTAGAAATAAACCAAGACAAGACGGAAATACTTGTTTCAGGAATAGAGGCATCGTGAAAAGAACGGTAAAATGGAAATATGGCGACATTAACATGAAAGATTCGATACATTAGACCAATTCTATTGGAGGGATCAGAAATATGGGGAGTTTAGAAAAGAGCAATCATCGAACAGTTCCATATTCTGTAAACATTATCTGACAAGTTTCACATGTTACGGCTCTTGGTGACGGGACGTAATTCTATACATATTGACTGTAGTGCATATATTGGAACAACCGGTCTCCTAACACATACCCTAAACAAATCTATATCGTGTATCTATATCAACAAATCAGATCAACGTGGGCCACTTATATTCGGAATATTTTGATTAAGTAAGGATATTGGTTTGGCTTTCGCAAGATGTTGCAGATGAAGCACGTTTTACATACACAAAGAATCAAAGGCTTTTATCGACAAGAATGGTATCAATGCGGTATGCGATTTCAGAACATTAACCACGTATAAAGGGTTTAAATATTTACCAAACACAGAATATTATTTGATTGCTTGTAACACCCAGAGAATCATGAAGATTGTTATTGCTATAAAGAGCATCTGAACTTCCTTTCAATACAGTCGATGGGAACAACTACCTTATGAAGAAAGAACACGTCAGCTATGAGACTTATAAGTAGTCGAAACTGAATATCATTTACTACTGGAGTACAGTTTTAAAGTCTACACCAAATCATTCATTTGTAGTTGTATCACCAGAAATATGTATTAATATTCTTGTGTGCTTGCCGAAATCAATTGTGAATGATGAATTGAAAATATGGGCTGATCGACAGTTGGTTTCTTGGTCAGAAAGGTTATTGAGCAACACCGGTAAACCTACAACATACCGTTTGTTTTTTTCAAAACATGGCATGGAAAACTACGTAAAACCGGGCGATCTGGAAACCTTCCTGTCGACCAGCGTAACAGAAGTGTGACAGAAGACGAAGTCCATGTTATATTGAATTGTCCTGTTTACGACGATGAACGTTTTAATCTCATAAAATGCCTGTTATTTTAATAGTTCATTTAAAATTATACAAGCTATGCTTTTTAATGTCCGGTGAAAATCTACAAAAAACAAACCTGCTTTTATATTTTACAACGAAGGAGAAACATGTTTTATCACTGATGTTATAATAGTACTCGTATATAGGTTGTATATTATCTTTTACTACAGTCTCTCACAATTCCATCAGGAATGGCCTATTATTTTAATATCCATTATAATGTAATAATGGTGTACAGCGGGGTGAGACTAAAATACAATATCTGTCTGTCTGTCTGTCTAGCTGACTCAGCACAGATAACTGCTACTGAGATCGCGTTCTGTTCTGACACAATACGGAGCTAACAATGACAGTATTATTAATCGTTGTTGTCTGGACAGTCTAGACACATATGGTCGCTCATTGTCAAGGTCACACTACGTTAGCATGTTTACTGTGTATTCATGCAAGACAAATCAGGACGACGCATTCCTGACACTAGAACACCTTACACTCTATATAATCTCAATATAAAATAACAAAATAGGCCCTAGCAACTACAGTGAAACCTCGCGAATCTGGACAGTATTGGGAATCCGGACGAGTAAAATCGTGTTGATTAACAAATCGTCGCTAATCATGACTGAAAGTAATCTATGGCATGTTAATCTGCTCTGTAATCGTCCGGAATGCAAGGTTTCCGGACTAACGGGTTTCATTGTGTATTACTATTATGTATGTTGATGAAATTATATGACAACCGGACAATATTGATAATACTGGTCATACCTTTAGCTATGGTTGTTGTGAAAAGCAGACAACACGCTAAATCCATAAACCTTGCCATCGTCAAAGCTTTGACTAGCCACGCTTCTAGCCGTCTGCCACTCGTGTCTGTTTATGTGCGCAGGTGAAAAATTAAACACATTTGTGCATACTTGTCACGTGGTCTGCTGCTTGGAAAATGATTGATCAAAGGATTATACGAACGTAAACGCAATAATGATTTTAGGTGTAAAATCATTCTTATGTAACAAAAGCTTTGTGACGTAAAAAACGTAAGAAAAACGTAAAAAAACGCATTGCCATTTCCGCCGATTACGGAAACACCCGAATGTCAAATGTGCCTATCGACGTTCTCTTCCTCTCTTCCCATGCCAACATTCGTGACCAACTCGTGTTATTCCGGGACAAGCCTCTTCTTGCAGGTTACGAATGCCCATGCCAGCTGGCCATGAGAGCATGTTATGCAAGGATAGTAAAGCGGAACACATGCGAGTGACAAAAAGCAGACCCCATTCGTTCTAACACCGTAACACGATATCTCACTGAAGATACGGCGCAAGATTTCCACTATGTAAGAGGCGTTGGTTTTGCGATTTTTCAAAGGTGGAAACAGTTCCCAAAGCAGGAATAATTTAAATATTTGATATGTCAATGCACCTCGTGGCATGGATAATATCAAGTTATTTTAACATTACGGACATCCTGTTACTTGTACATTTTATAGTCGTCCGTAGACGAGGGAGATAATAGCATATATACTGACAAATAGGTCAACAAAACAAGAATTCTAGCGTTTACAGCACACAGTGGGGAAAAGGGTCACGTCGTGCATTCACACACATGGAGGACTCAAGCCGGGAGCGATTTATATGATTTATATGAGTTTTATACATTACACATGCGATTATCGTGCCCATGCAAGTGTGCGGGGTTATATTATGACCTAAATAAACTCATCATTATAAACAGATTATTAATCCACACCTTGTTAATTAATACATGTACAATGTAGTGATATGATCAGTTAATGTAATTATGTTACTGAGAACAACAAGACAGCGCTGATATAACACTCCGCCATTTAGCACGCCATTTTGTTTCATGCACTCTGACAAATTGCACGAGAATGAAAACAATTTATGGATTAAAAACAATTACCTAAATAAGCAATATCAAGAGATCACAGCAGCTTTCACGCAAATCTTAAGGCAATAATAGTTTCAATGGCATAGTGAAATTGTTAAGTAGTTTTAATCACTGCTATGTCGATCGCGAGTTCTCTACAGAGATGTTCCCTTTCGACCAGCAAGGGTTTCTCTCACACCCGCGCAAAAACTGCACGCTCAAATGTGACACTATCTGTCAAGCAACGCATAGGAAACAACTTATAACATCTATATAATAAAGCTGACATAAGTAAGATACATCCACATCATGTGTTAATAGCTGTTTACAGATGTTAACATCTAGCGTTGTTAGATGTCCGATGCACAACGTTCTCAGCGCATTTTAGCAACGTTGTAATTGCGTTGCTAAGTAACGTTATACTAACGTTAACAAGGACAGAGGAATTACGGTCTGGTGTTTTCAGTATTTTTAACTGAGGATAAAAATTTTAATGCTGTATCATGATTGAACACATTTAACTGTGTCTTGGGTATATTTTTAAATGCAAGACATGTGTAAAATCAAAAATTATTTCTGAGGGATTCTTTGACGAAGAACTTGAAATCATACGCGCATTATGATTGGTTTGTCGTAATTTCGCACATAACATTCATCGATAGAGGGACGAGTCTTCTTGCAGGTTACGGAAGGGGCGAGTGGTGACGAATGGGCTTGTCACGGAATAACACGAGTTGGTCACGAATGATCCATGCCAGCTGGCCATGAGAGCAAAGTATGCAAGGATAGTAAAGCGAAACACATGCGAGTGACAAAAAGCTGACACCATTCGTTCTAACACCGTAACAAAGACAGAGGAATTACGGTCTGGTGTTTTCAGTATTTTTAACTGAGGGTGAACATCTTCATCTTGAATCATGTGTGTTGTGTGATGTCCGATGCACAACGTTTTTACAACGTAAATATGCAACGTTGGTATTACGTTGTGAACTAACGTTCCATAGCAACGTAATAATAACTTTGTGGAATATTATTATATCACAACGTTACCAATCCACAACCTCTCGACAACGTTGTGAAAACGTAATGTGTTAGCTGGGTAGCCTCGTGGTCAAAGCGTTCGCTCGTTACGCCGAAGGCATGGGTTCGATTCACCACATGGGTACAATTTGTAAAGCCTGTTACTGGTGTCCCCCCGCCGTTATGTTGCTAAAATATAGCTAAAAGCGGCAGAAAACCCGACTCACTTGCTCACTCACTCAAAACAGGACACTCACACAAATTCCTGGTGCATGTCCCATTTCATGTCTGCACAGACTGTACCGAGCAAAAATCCGAGCAAGAAGGCCTACGTTTGCATTATTTTTCCGCAACTTTCGACATCAGCGGCTGCAGTGATGTCAATAACATTAACAGTGGTTTGCCCAGCCTTGTGTAGAGTTAGGTTTAGTGACGATTCCTGTTTCCTTCTTCAAAGAGAGATGGATCTGCATGTATCGACGTACAAGGGGCGTTATGCCGGGTGTTGCATTCAGGAGGTCGACATGGTCGGTGGAGGAAGTGGCATGGTGTCTTATGACGGGTACCCGGTGAGCAGAAGGTCGTAGGTTCGATCGCCGGCCTCGTCAAACCGAGAGACGTTAGAAGATGGTACTTAGTGTTACACTGCTCGGACTGTCGACTCGGAGGCAGTATTCTGTGTCTGAGTTGGGTATCCATGTTAAACTGTGGCATGGTATCTCAGTGGACTAGCACCATAAAGCCGGCATTAGTCCGGAAGAGCGCACACTCACATGCTCACACATACACACACACAAACACATACACACATATCGCTATAAAAGTGCGAATGAATCTCTTGAAAACCATATAAGCGAGCTCAGAGATAAAAAGTTTTTTGAAAGGAAAGGAAACTTTGAGACATAACTTTGTTAAGCCAAATACCAATAGTAAAGGCAGCATGCTGCATGTACCCGTCTTTAGACTCACTGTGTACAGCTAGAAGACTTAACAATATATAAAGCCATATGATCCATATCATCATTATCCGATTCTTTTGTTCAGTTAGTATATACTTCATACAGTTGTTTATCCGTTTTTATTTTATAAAGTATGAACTCTTGTTCAATACGAACTTGGTTCGCACGGGTACTATTCAGCTTTTGATTGGGGTTGTTTCTCTTGGGGAATTGTTTTCTGTTGTTTACTGTTGGTTATGGGTCTGATTTTTGTCTTTTGTTACTTTTTTTCTTTGTTGTTTTGGTTAGATGCGTCTTTTCTTTGACATCTTATGTGTTATTCTTCGATGGTAGCTTGTTTCTTTGGGTAGACGAGGAAGGGCGGAGGTTCAACGAGGAAGACAATGTTTGTATTCTTGGTTTGTAAAGCGTAACTTTAATCAAACAATATGGATGATCTGATATCGTTCAATAACCATCAAATAGCCAATTCCCTTACACTAATTTACCCACCTGAACTAGAAACAAAGGAAACCGGTGCAACCACCTCACCTGTTTCATATTTAGATCTATGCGTAAACATTCAGAGTGACAAAACACTCTCCACACGACTGTATGACAAGACGGATGACTTCAATTTTCCAATAGTCAACTTTACTTTTACGTCTACATTTCACAATGTTTGAGTGAGTGAGTGAGGTTTTACGCCGCTTTTAGCAATATTCCAGCAATATCACGGCGGGGGACACCAGAAATGGGCTTCACACATTGTACCCATGTCGGGAATCGAACCCGGGTCTTCGGCGTGACGAGCGAACGCTTTAACCACTAGGCTACCCGACCGCCCCACATAACGTTTGAGGTACAAACGAACATGCTCCTTCCACCAAGATGACAAAGGGCGTCATACGACTCTTGCAGAGAAGTTGTTTATCAAGTTTACAAAATTCAAGGCCGCAGGAAGGCTTTCAAAACGTTTTATGGTAGACATGTGGAGGACATTTCCAAATTTGACGCACCAGTGACAAGAATAATTTCCGATGCAATTCCCTAGTACCATACTGTCCCTGTTTTTTTAGGGGAACAACTGACATGCCCTTGCATGTGTTTGTGACGGGTGCCATCGGTGGGGAAGAGTAGTTTACGCTTACCTTTTCGCGAACACCTGGTGCCATCACTGTTTGGTGATTCACCAACACAGGTTCATGATATAGTCGGAATCTTAAATCGACTCTGCCTTTTGGCAGATATTTCTTATGCATCCAGAGAGGGTTTTGTCACTCTGTTTCCAGTAAATAGTCAAGGACACAATGAATACACAGTGTGATTTATTCCAGTAATTAAAAATCGAGAGTTCATGAGCACATTCAGGACATATGAGAAAAACAATATCAGATTGAAACAGATAACATGGACACATCATCTGCTCCAGGGTCACAATACAAATCTCACATCAGATGCGACGTTACATTTTAACTCACTCAGAACTGAAATGTGGAAGTGTGCTTTTAAAAGTAAGAAACCCTGTCCATGGATACCTCTGAAAAAAAGCTCTGAAGCACAAGCGGAACACAAATATCCTTCAAGTATATATTTCTATGACCATTAGGCAGTTTCAAGTTGCTACATCCCTTATCGGACGGAACGCAATTAAGAGATAAACGTAAGAGACAAGGCCTGAGGCAAGATCGCTTTTCAAAGGTGGGATTGAAACACAATTTCTAAATAAGATTGTCAACGTGTTATCAGTCTTTAATTTGCTTGTCTAGGAAGCCCAAACAAATGACACTCACACTGACGTTATCACAGAAGTAAGGCGAGGAAGTTGGCCGCACAAGATGTTCCACTGACCGAATCCTGTCTGGGGAAATCGACAAGTTATAATTTGACAATGGCGGCTTTGAATATCGCTTGCAAAACTTAACAATATAAAAACACTGATCGCGGCACATGTAAATTACAAGGCAAACTTTTTATAAAATATAACTAATTATGATTTCAAAAATACATATGCATAATCTCAATAACACTGGTTCTGTACATAATATCAAATATTTTGTGACAAATTCAATAATAGCTTTCATAAATAATCCCTGAACAGGTAACAAAAGACATTTGACATTATCGTCACCATTATTCCTAGAATACACAATGTACCATCTTTTCAGTGACCTGTCAAAGCTCAAGGCAACGTGTTAATAGTAAACAGCTATTCTATGAATCCTTCATGTGGTATGTGTATTTCATTATTTTGAATGGACAAATAAGGTTCCATCTAGCTTGTTATGTAAACCCATGGATATGTTGTACCGGTTCGATAAGACAACAAGCATGAAATACTCACATCCCCCGCCAATATGACATGTCCGGTGTGTGCAATGCATTAGCTCCTGTGAACCATGTTCACGGGGCCTTTTTGTAAAGAAATATACTACGTTTTTCAAGATCTGCTCCGGAAACGAGGACTACCGCCATTTTCAGTCTAAATCAAAGTCGTTGCCATGGATACACTCGAAAAATAACTTTTTTAAAAATCCCAAACTATCAAAAGGCACCAGTTCACCACTAGAGCTATCTATGTGCCAAGTTTGGTGAAGAAATATGGTACGGTTTTCAAGATCTGCTCCGGAAACGAAGTGTGACGGAAGGACGGACGGAAGGACGGCCGGACGGACGGACGGCACCCATTCCTATATCCCCCTTCCACTTCGTGGCGGGGGATAATAAATTATCACAAAATTTACAACAGAGACACATGTTCAAGCACCAGTTACCGTGTGAGATGACATCACCTGATATGACACATTATTAATCATTCTATTATTTGCAGACCGCCGCAATATACCTGGAAAATTGTTGACTGCGGCGTTAAACAAGAAACAAACAAACAGTCATGTCACCGAGCCTGGCCACAAGACTCCCAGTTTAGGCAGTGTTTACGCATGCCCTACACCAAGTACCTATTAGTCCGTATCTCCATTGGATGGACAACCAATATTAAAACTGGTACTCAGTTATCATGTAATTCAACACTTGTCACCGTCACGGAGCTGTATTTTAGACGAAACGCATACCTTAATACGCAAAAAAGGATAAAAAGTATTATACTGGACTGATAACGATGGGGAGGCGACGATCTGGTAGTGTACCTGAAAGGTTCGTGGTAAAGTCTGGAAACCAGTTACAGAAGCCGGGTGCTCGGTCAGAGACGTCATGTGATTCAACCTGACGTCATGACGGGATATGTGTTAAAAACTTCCCTAGTGGAAATAACGTACTACATTAAACATTATCTACATGTGATTTAGGAATGTAAATATATGATCAGAGCACCAACACGACTAGATCCCAAAAACGACACTTGTAAAAAAACATACCAATGAATCTTCACATCCTACACAATAATCAAATCATAATGCAGTTGAAGTTAGACATATATACATTAGTCTGCTCTGACACAAACAAAAAAATATCAAGGACAATGCAATTCTCTTTTCGTGGTTAAAATATTTCAACGGCTACAGGCGAGGAAACAACATAACAGATAACTATCACGACTTGACTAAATGGAAACCATTGGGGGAAGGCTTGAAGAATAATTACATGTGACCTAAATACATCACAGTGGGATCTCTGTTTGTCATACGACACCAGTGTTACAACTAGCAGTAAGAAGTTATGTGTAGTAAACACCTAGTGTGTGATATCACTGAAGCCTCGTTTTAGGATTAAGCACCGCTTGGAATGAGCGATCGATTGTTTCCGTTGACAACTGACATTGAAACAGCATTGCAGGGACGTTGCGCCTCTACACCGGTGTTGTATGTTAACAGAATTGCAGCACGTGGAGAGTGTATATATTTGCATCCCATACATGTAAGGCAATAATATATATATATATATGGTCTGTGGAGAGTTTGTTATAATATATATGTGTGGTCTGAGAAGAGTTTGTTAAATAATATATAAATATATATTTATATACATGTAATATATAATAAAATAATAAAGTCCACGTTAGTCCATCATCTTCTTTATATCAGTTTCAGACATAGTACTTTCGCTGTCTCATGACAGCTCTTCAGTGTAATTGAAAAAAACAGTTACACATCAGAAGATGATGGACTAACGTGGACTTTATTATTTTATTATATATTACATGTACACCAAGTGAACATTTACGTCATTTTTGTATATATATATATATATATATGTGGTCTGTGGAGAGTTTGTTATATATAGTTTGTTAAAATAAAAGATCCAAACCAATATTCCTGCTAATACCCGTATTGTTGAACAAAGGCGATACCCTTTGGGTGTTCAATTCTAACGATTAACTGGAAAATTGATCTTGAAATCATAAACAGTTACTGTTCATTTGTTAAAAGTGTGTCGGTCAATGCAGCATTGATCATAAAATAAGGTGTTTCTTAACTTGAGTTAAACTTTATTATTCGACTTCGGTCAATGCCATTTTAAAATCTCACATTGTACTTTTCCGAACCTTGACAAAAAAATAATTTTACGCCATAAATGAATTATTGTAATTATACGTAGATTACATTATTCATTCATTCCAGCGTAAGCGATACGGGATTCTTTTTAACCGACGTTATATCTTATCTCAACTATAGGCCGTGCATCCACTATCTTTAACGGACATTATCGCTTATCTCAAGTAATTTCATTATATTAAACTGACTGTGTCCTTACCTCAAGCAATTTCGTCATAGATAACTGACGTTGTCCGTCTCTACACCGTCAACCTTAAAATTCCTCTTCGTCCAGAAGTAGTAACTGTTGTTTGCGATGTACATCCATGTTTATGGACACTTGGTTTACATTTGCGTGTGTCTATGACAAGTACCATATACGTGCAGGATACGCTAATCTCTTCGCGAACCGCTGATATCATCACTAATTGATCATATGCTCCAGACAGTCAGAATAGAAGAACGGATATGACTTATGATTATGGTAAAGATTTTGTCGCATCTACTTTCACTTATATCTTTCACTGCATCACTTCGGGACTTCCTCCCACATCAAGCATACATGCCGTGATGTGATTGTATCACTGTTCAAATGGCCGCACTACCCTTCCTCTTTTTGCAAACAAGGTATGTTACATAGGCGCCTATGATGACAAGACAGGGGATGGTAATGCCAAGTATGAGTCCAATTGGTGCCGAATGTGGAGTTTCTGAAAATGTTAACATATTACATTTCAAATTACATTACTCACGTAATGACAATTATGGTTATGTAGATTGTTTGTTTATTTGTTGTTTAACGCCACACTCAGCAATATTTCAGCTATATGACGGCGGTCTGGACCTGACAATCAAGTGATTGACATCATGAGCATCGATCCACGCAATTGGGATACTACGGCATGCATCATCTAAGTCAGCGAGCCTGACCACCCGATCCCGTTAGTCGCCTCTTACTTACTCGCCTTTTAAAGCCAGCATGGGTTGCTGAAGACCTATTCTACCCCGGATCTTCACGGGTTGGTTAAGTTAGAACTTATACACAAAGTACAGCATTTTGAAGGGAAATGTGTGATTCTAATTTATTCTCATTAGGCATATCAATAAAGAGACAATGAGGGCCAGGATTATGTTTGACAAATGTTATTTTGTTCTACCCATGATGAATGAATACCAAACGTAAGGCCACGTCATCAAAGTTATCATTCAGTTGTTATGACATGTATATTAATTACAGTGGTCTTTTCATTCAGTTGTATTTCTTAAAAAATGGAATCATTTAATTCTTAATTAAGGACAAGCATATGATAATATATCCTTTACATCATAGAGAAATATATTAAGTATTGAGGGTACAATGAGTAACAGTAAGGCTACAAATACTTGTTGTTTATGAAATGTAAGGGTCGGTCGGGTAGCCTAGTGGTTAAAGCGTTCGCTCGTCACGAAGAAGACCCGGGTTCGATTCCCGAGATGGGTACATTGTGTGAAGCCCATTTCTGGGGTCCCCCGCCGTGATATTGCTGGAATATTGCTAAAAGCGGCGTAAAACCATACTCACTCACACACTCACTTATGAAATATAAACTTGGGAGTAGACACTGTACCTTCCCTATCGGCCTGATATTTGATCCGATATCCTTTGTCGCCGACATTCGAGTCTGAGATAAACATGACCAACACTTCATTACCAGTCGACTGGACTTTCAACAGCGTTTGGCCACAGGCTCGTCCCAGACTTGGGGCAGCAGAACTTGGTCCTGCATAACACACGTGAAGCAGTTCTTTAAGGCATGTAGTTACAAAATCCATTCTTTGGGGAATGTAGTTACATATTTCATTCACTTCTGGGAAAGAAATGGTATTAAAAAACGAAAATGTTTTATTGCATATATACAGACTATGCATGAAATTAATGGTAATGTCTCTTTTTTGCATTAATAAAGTTGTGTACTCTACACATGCGTATGTTAAGGGCATAATGCAAAGTTTCGTATGCGTGTAATGATGGTTCAATACAGCAGGCCTTCCTTGTCTCCAACAGGGCGGCCGATAGCAGCCATACGTTGAAGAATGACACTAAACCTTTCAATTAGTCCTTGAGAGGCAAGGATATGGAAGCCAAAAGATGGCCCTTGCATGAACTTACTTGATGACATGAACGAGGAATGCTAAGAAAGGTTAACACTTCTTCGGATAGAAAATATCCAAGAGCAATATATGGTTATTTCCTTGTAGTTACTGTATCATCTGAGCTGGTGTTCTCACCATCAAAGAACTCCACATAGTCTCTGGTGCAGCCCGTATCCTCGGGGTGGGGCATGTTCATGTCTGTCACCTCCAGCTGGATGTAGTGGTCGTCAAAGATAGACTTCAATAGGGTGGAACAGTTCATCATGCTGACGGAGAGAAAATACCACTTAGGTGTGTTGTTAGAACATGTTTAAACATTTTATGGTCTTTCGTACTACAGATCATCATGCCCTTTAGTCCATGGGTTGTTTGTTACCTGATTATTTAAAGAAAGTAAAATTCTATATAGGATTTGAAATATAATTATTTTTAACATGTTATTTGTTTGTATTTTATGGTGACTTTAATTTCAAGAACTTGTGTATGATATTAACTTCATTATAATTTTGTTTTTATTATTGACAACTTTCAACTCACATCTACACCCATGCTCCAAACACAATTTTGACTGCAAAATTCAACAGCAAAATTAATGTTGTTTAGGATTTGCAATATGCTCCTTTTAAGAATGTTATTTTGTCGTGACTTCTTCAATTCAGGTTCGCCCCGATTATGTTCCTAGGTTTGTCAGCACTATACACGTGCTCGTGGGTTTCGCCGCAGTGGTAATGGTCTGAGACCTGTGTTACTTCGGGCTTTCCTCCCAGATTAAGCTGACACGCCGTGATATAACTGGAATAATGTTAAAAGCGGCGTTAAACCCAACTCACTCACTCGCTTCTTCAAGTCATGTCACTGCGTCTTATCATAGTGATCCTTTTAGATCCAGGCCAGCCCACTACCTCCACCGACTGCACACTTACTTTGGGTAATTGTTTGGATACAAAGGCGAATCAAGATCGTCTTTGCCGAATGAATAAGCTGTAACCTCATTCGTCTCACCATAGCAACCATCTGCAATGGTACACATAATTCATGGATGAGAATTAGAAACACTAACATATGTGAATACAGTCCAACACCGGTGTATTGAAGTTGAAGGGACCTACGTAAATACTTCGAGTTATCCGAGGTTCGACACAGCCGTAAAATGATGAATGAATTAGGAATACGCAGGGAACAAGCTTTAACTTCGACACATCAGAGTTCGACACACCGGCGTTTGACTGTATATCTTATGAGGGTATAGTCTGTATATCAGACTGGGTTATTTCACCAAGTATCAGGGGCGGTCGAGTAGCCTCGTGGTTAAAGCGTTCGATCGTGACGCCGAGGACCCGGGTTCGCTTCCCGACATGGGTACAATGTGTGAAGCCCATTTCTGGTGTCCCCCGCCGTGATACTGCTGGGATATTGCTCAAAGCCGTGTAAAACTATACTCACTCACCGAGTATCAGCATAAATGTTGAAGAGAGACACAGTCAATGAAAACCTGGAGACTTTTTACATAGTTCATGAAACCTTACAACTCAAAACTTGACATCCTACTCCACCTACACATCTCTTTTAAACGTCAAGCACTTTTTAACTCGCGTTCAGCTAAGAATATATAAGCAAACCTAATACAGATATAGATTCGGTTGTCTCAACCTAATGATTGAACTAGGGCGTATATCTGGAATTGACTATAATGAACTTATTGCTCTCGATACGGATTTAAGTTTGTGGAAAATGAGTTCCATTTTTTACTCGTGTGAAAAGCATTTACAGATTAACGAAAACAATATCACCCTAGGTACTATAATAACCCGTCACAAAAATGAATTTGGAATGTGATCATACATTGTTGAATCTAGCTACATATATACTCTTTGCTTTTTAATTATACCCGTCACTCCATCAGTGATGCATTTGTATTACATCTTCCTCATACATGTATCACAATGTAGAATTGTGTTTGATTTAAAAAACTGTATGCTATATATTATCTTGTGAAATGTATGTCGTTTGGGCCTGTGACCTTTGACTGAATAAATCGATCCATCAAAATGAAACCTTCGAGGGAAGGGTGATGTCAAGCCGAGAGTTACACTTTCTATGAATCTCTGATTCGAACTAACGACTATTTTATATATACGGATCCTTGTGCCTCAGATCGCATGGCCATTAGTGACCTACCTCTATGGGACTTCAATGATGGTAGGAGCATTGCATACTTCAACCAATAATTATTAGGACCGTCAGAACAAAGCATTACAAATACGAAAATGTTGCTCGCTCCCGATATTATAATATACTGACATTTTGTACTACGTCTTACAGCTGTTTTGACAACAGAAATATTTCCAAATACTTCAAATAGTTCTGACGAGTTCTTATTAGCTGATACTCGCTTCGATTTACCTCGAAACACTTATTTTATTGTATTAAATAATATGAAACATGTAAATAAAATATCGAAATTGTCCCTGACCATAATACATTACGTTTGTTCTCTGCACGAACCCCTGCAAACAATCGAAGACTTTCTGAAACTTGCCTTAATGAACTACATTTGCATGACTACATGTATTTCAATAACTAACCAAACTGATTCCCACCGTAGTAAGGCCGACTCTGAGGTCAGCTGGTGCATGTCATCCGTGCTATTAAATGAAGGTTGTCAGTCAAATTGCATTGATATGATTCCAAAATCCACTGTAGATAATAAAACAAGAAACTTTCAAGACAAGCCTTTCCAGAGAATTATAACAACCAAGTCGTTTTCCTAACTATTAGAAAAAGTGAACATTACTTAGGCCCGTTTTCCAATAGCGAATCTGAAACTTTAGAACATCTTTTTTTGTATTAATGAGACAAGAAACCTAACTGAAATAATCATTTACTGGTATATAGAAATAACGAATAAGAACCTGCCTCTCGAAAAAGTGTCATTCATACCCCAACCTGAGCCAAATACTTCAAATAGTTCTTAAAAGTTCTTAAAAGTTCTTAATAGCTGAGAGGCGGTCGGGTAGCCTTGTAGTTAAATAGTTCGCTCGTCACGCCGAAGACCCGGGTTCGATTCCAGACATGGGTACAATGTCGGAAGCTCATTTCTGGTGTCCCCCGCCGTGATATTGCTGGAATATTGCTAAAAGCGGGGTAAAACCAAACCCACGCACCCACTTAATAGCTGACATTCGCCTTGATTTACCTCGAAATACGTAGGTTTGTATTATTGTATCAAATAAAATATTGAAATTGTCCCTGACCATAATAAAATACATTTGTTCTCTGCACGAACCCCTGCAACCAGTCGAAGACTTTCTTAAACTTGCCTTAAATAAGCTTTATTTGCATGACGAAATGTATTTCAATAACCAAATGAATCAAACTGATTCCCACCAAGCTCTGAACCATAAATCGTTGCGGTGGGGTGGTGTTATAGGGTTAAAATGCATCTCAAAAACATTAGAAAATTGTAACAGCTTTGGATAGCTTCATGGATGTGGTTGCATAATACATAAAGTCCGTGACAGTTACTTTGGGTTTAGAAGGGAATCGATAGAGAAAGGACATTTCCCATTTATCATCGGATTGTTTCCACGTGGTCGTCGATTAGTTAATGAATCAGCAGGGAGTCAGAAAATCAATAGAGAGATGCTCAATCGGTCACGTTGGCTCTGGCATTTTGTCCGATCACGACACACATGAGTTCATGGTCAGATCTAACTTTTAACGAATAAAATTGAGGTATTATAACATGTGGCAAAGAAAGGTCAAGACTCAATTACCTTAAAAAGATCCGTTTAGCACTGAGTGGAACGGGCTTTATCAGCGACTGAAGTAAATCTCTACTACCCCTTTTTCACAATCTGTGACGAGTCTAGCCTGTCTTGTTTATATGTTGTATTTTGAAGATGGACTGAAGCGTTATTAAAGTTTTGTGTGTATAAACCACGTGTTATGTTGATCAATAAGAGTAGTGACCGGCGCATGAATGCTGATGGAGACAGTTCGGAGTCTGGGCTGATAGACCAATTACTCCTCGACTTAAAATACCTTTGGTTGACCAGGCAAGTTGTGGAGGCAAGTCTCCCATTGTCCACGAGGGGGCGGAACGACAATACGGTAGGTAAGTGTAGTAGGGTCCAGTTAACCCGAGAACGCAGTTACGACATGGTAGAGACGCTCGTCTCTCCGAAGACCCGGTTTCAGTGGGTACAGTGTGAAATCTATTTCTGGTGTCCCCCGTGTGATATTGCTGGAATATTGCTTATAAGCAGCGTAAAAGCACACACTCACCAACACAGTGAACAATAAATCAGATTCATTGGTCAAAAGCCATTTGGCGATGTGTTATCGGTTGTCGTCTACTTACCAACGGTTCTGGATTTTGGCCGGTCCTGTGTAGCCTTAAACCCTCTTCTAGCCAGATTGCTGTCTGTCCTGAAGACCACAGAGAGTTCCATGCCTTGGTTGAGGAATTTACCTGTTTCGTTACCACAGATCTTCGAAAACACATCGGATGATGTACTGCCTGTGAAATAGATAGTAACAATAGTCTGAAACATACAATTTGTCAACTGGAAGCAACTATACTACTCCAGTAGTATCTAGATCTACACCCTCGTTGATTTAGCCCTTGATGATGAGGTACCTCGAGTCATACAATACATTAATCATTTGTGTTACTGTTTCAGAGGAAATAGCATCAGATATATATTTGTTAACCAAATGAAAGCGACAAAACCTCGAAGCAAACTATAATAAACATATACAGGGAACAATGAAAAGTACCACTCCTCTTTTACTTTCATAGAGCTCAAACGTCCATGTATTCTTTGGAAATATAGACACATGACATGGATACCACCGATAGCTTGTCAAACGTGTTTGGTGTTTACCTTTTTTATATACAATCGAGCATGTTCAAAGAGCGCCATACAACTATTGCTCTTGCTTGTTTGATCAAGGTTACAACTTTCAAGGGCCCAGTAAGTCTTTCAAAAAGTTTTATGGTAGACATTTGGAGGACATTTCCAAATTTGACGCATCAGTGACTAAAATGATTTGATAGTGATTCATAAACACATGCTCGTGATATAGCCACAAACGTACGATGGAATCTGCTTTATGCAGAGATTTCTATTGGATATGGAAAGGGTTTTGTCGCTTTATTTATATTCATTGAAAAAATAGCATTGCTCTGTTGTCCTTTTACTCCATCACTGGTTTTTATATGGACAAACTGTTATGCATGAAACGATTTGTGAATGGATTTATGTGTGTACGAACTGGATGGGATTTCGAACACTGGCCGTATTAATAAACGAACATTTCGACGATGCCAGAAATGTCTCCCATCTATGGTGTCAGGTGTTCTCAACCATGAAGTATTATTTAGGTATCTTTAATTGAAGAAAATGTTCATTTTATGAATCATTTGATTTGGGTGATGAGTTCCAATATCGATTTATCTGTCCATTATTTCAAAATGAGAGAAAACAGTTAATTAGAAAATATTTTTACCTTTCACCAAATATGGACAAAATGAATTTGCTTTTTATAAGTAAAAGATTAGGAACACTTGGAAAATCACGAATGGTGCTTGTATCTTCACCCAGACTGTCAAAGTATTAGTTTGACATAGCTCGAACTTCCATGTATCCTTTGCAAATACATGACGTCTGGCGCAGTTTCAGTTACAGAGACATATTCTGTTGTGCTACATGAGATATATAATTTTTTACAAATTTGTATTTTGTATAAAGTTATTCAGTAACAGTGCTTTCCTCTTTCCGGGTACACAGCTACAGGTGCATTGACACAAACCTGACCGGTTATATTGCAGAAGCCGAGCAATGCATATGCATAACATACGAGCTACTGTCAATCAATATGGCTCAGTAGACTTTGAGGGGGTTAGAATACATTGCTCCTTTTTGTATCTGGTTTTGGTGTGTCTCCCAGCGGATGCTAATTAATGTCCAGCTAAACACAATGGAATTGATTAGCTTTATTGCAAAGAACATGTTTTAATTTTGTTTCTTTTTTTCTGGCCGTCCACTTCTTCGTGGAGAATAGAAACACATAAGACCATATGGATGGACTTACCAAAGCCAACGTAGCTACACACAGAGATAGAGCAATTAGTCGGTGCTGGTTTGTTTTCGTTATTCAAAAGTACTGAATATTTAAACAGCTTTTGGATGATGATGTAAGACGAACCCAGTGCTGGCTTGTTTTTCGTTATTCGAACCCGCTGCTAACTTCAGGCCCCTTCATAATCTTGGGCATAATGGGCCGGTGCTGTGTGCATTGTGATCCCTACCTTGATAAACCATAATGTAGTTGTTGTTACAGTCGCTGACGTCTCCAAGATCAACTTCAAGAAATGATAACAGCATTTGGTTGCTGGCCCATTTAGAACGCACTGTCCACGTTGCGTTAATGTCTCTGAAAAAATGGCCACATTATTGACACTGTATAATTTTAAAACTCATATCTATTACCGCTTAGTGTGACAAGATAAATAAGATTTCACATCCTAGCCAAGGGACGTCTGCCAGTATGCGTGTTTGTAAATACACAGCAGCTCAAACTGTTGCGAGTGGACGTGTTCTCACAACCATTGTATGTCGATCTATGGCTAATATGAGACGGGAAACCAAGTGAGTGAGTGTGGTTTTACGCCGCTTTTAGCAATATTCCAGCAATATCACGGCGGGGGACACCAGAAATGGGCTTCACACATTTTACCCATGTCAGGAATCGAACCCGGGTCTTCGGCGTGGCGAGCGAACGCTTTAACCACTAGGCTACCCGACCGCCCCTGGGAAACCAAGAATCATGAACTCAAATCGTCAACGATACAGTGTTGAAACAATAAGGGAGCCAATTCCCTAGTTACAACATGATGTGAATTGCTTACAAGGTGAATGGAAAACACATTCTCAACACATTCTCAATTTCAACTATTAGGAACGTAAACCAAACTCTCCCATGGCGCAATTTTAAATGCATTAAGGTATTAATCGTAAAAAAGTAAATCTGCACAGAATCCCAAATAGACTAGAACAGATTTGAAAAATAACTTATGTTTTGTCATATGTCCACACCCTGTGGCGTGTGCCTTCTTGACCTACGGCAACACAACAGTATGAACAGCTAAACGTAGGTTTGACCTACAACAGTTATGCCCCTTACTTCACTTCTCCTGGATATCTTGGCGACAAAATAGTGGACGCAGGGGGAGCTTTAACCAGACGATGCATGGGGGGAGTGTCTGGAATGAAAAGATACTGATCAACATTTCTAAATATTTTTGTAGACCGCTACCCACTATAACCGCTTCGGTCACTGCAGGTTTCAGATGCAACTGACAAGTATGATGACAATATACTTGTAACAAAGTAATGTGTCTCCTTAATGCTTCAGTTTACATACCAAGAAAATATGAGATAATTCACTCCTGGGAGTGACAATTGCTTTATGAATACAAAGTAACAGACTATTACATTTTTTATTAACACACAATATAAGATAGCTACCCGATAAATCGCAAAGAACAATGAATAAATAAGTGTGGTTAATTTCATGATAAAACATTCTTCTAACATGACGAAATTTCCGGAGATTCGAACATGCGCTCGCAACTAGATGATGTCGTATTTTGGATGACGTTATTTTTGAGAGCGGAGTGTCTTGTGAGTTGTTCCCCTTGGATGTAGCTGAGCAACGCAGATAAACGCGATAGCCGAACGATCGAACCTAAAAGCGGGAGAGATGACAATGAATCGGTATTGGGAGAAAGGGTACAGGTAATCGACGTGAGGATTGTGAGAATATGCGGGAAATATCCACCTGTACATAAAATTGACTTGTCCGGCATTGCCGAGTTCGGAATCTATTGAGGGATTCATCATTATTACAATATGGCCCCTCATGGTTTATTCTTCTGTAGTGTTTTATTGAACGATAAACAACTCCCGCTCGTCGCTTATTTCTTAATTACAGATACCATTGACATATTGTCTGGAATTATGACACATGTTCCGATGGTTGATAACAGGACACATTTGTTTGCTGACAAAATCAAGCACATAAGTATCGTAAACATTGGTGTTAAATGCCAATTGTTCGACCTTCAAGAAGTGTTCCTGATGTTTTCGGCATCATAAATATATAATGTCTTTACTACATCTGGGTAAATCAAATAACGTCAAAGACTCATTTAGAAATGTGAAAAAACCCACTTCGCTTAAGCCAGCATCCTACCCCATCACCCCGACTAACGAAATGGTATAACCCGAGGTATGCTATTTCGGCATGCTTGTATATTGGTAATAAAGCACAATTCGTTTCTTTTGCTGTTTCTATCTTTTTCATAACCACCATTCGTAGTATTTAACAACAGAGACGAAAGCAAATAAATGTTTTCAGTTTTATCTAAGTATTGATTGTACACCTTTTTGATGCATGCATTGGATTCTGTATTACAAAATACATTTTTCCAATAAAGAAGCGGGAATTGATCTATGTGAAATAATAATGTTGTTTGTCAGTTGCTTAATCATCATAATGAATAGGGTCTGTTATTCATAGTTTGTTTTTGTTAAGTTAAGATTTCTTTTCTCGAACACCTGGTGTCATCATTGATTTTCAGAGCTATTCATATCATTTTCGCCACTATTTACGCAGTGTGAAATTTTTTTCGACACATAATCGAGACTGATTATTCTCGTGTAGTTTTATATTTACTCTGCGTTTCTTCGTATCCAAATACAAAGCCTGGTTTGTCAAGTAGAGTTATCTGCCCAGAGTAGTCAGTTGTAAACAACACGGTTAGAGACGCCTCTTGACTGGTGAAGGTGGGCTTGTTCGTTTTTGCCACTTTCCCCAGTAGGTAGCCGGAGGTTGAGTTACCTGACGGGGACAGAAAAAAAGTGACAAGTGCCATCGATTAAAGATAATTTGCTCGTCGGAATTAAGGTTATCTCTTTGCTTTAACACATCTTTGAATTTTCGTTATGTTTATTTTGAGGGGGCTGGAGCGAAGGGAGTTGGGTGGCGGAGGATAGAGATGGTTTAACGTTTGAAGTTCAAACAGCAAGAAATGTGTCTTTCATTAGGGGCCCTGTCAAGGTTGTCCGTGGGCGAAAGGATAAGATGAAACCTACATAAAGTCTGGGATAATGAAAATATGCCGAAAACATCAACCAGGCAACGATGACTTTTTAATGACATATACCTCAGGAAAATAATTTCAAATATTCACCAGCTCGCTCCTTCTTACATTTACACTCCTGCACTCCTGCTGTTAGTTACAAACATGAAGTTGCGAATACAGAATTATAACTCTCGTTGCGAAGTTGGGGCTAAGCAGAACTATACATACCGTCATATACACGCACAAAATCACCACTAGATGAAAATACATTGTACAGCTCTACTTCTAAAAACGTCAACTTGACGTGTCCCTCCGGGTTTTCGGTTGAAATTGTCCAGACACATTTGAAGGAGCTGAAACAGAACCGTCCAATTACTAAATGCTTGTTCTGTAGAGATGTCCCTTGGATACACGGCAGTGTATGTATGGCACAGGTAAGCCAGTAAACAATTTTCGCATTATTTTCTTCCATATTTACTGCGTTCAAAGTATAAAAGGACAATGCGGACCACAACACATTAGACACAAAACTTAGGGTTGGGGTAATTTGATGAGGCGGGTGGCCCATGAAAAGCAAACAAATGATTTCAACAAGCATTAGTATTCTCTGATGGGGATATTTGCCATCTATCATGTCCAATCACGTCAGAGAACAGGCTCTGTGAAAGTTGAATACATTGAATTCTCAGATGGGCATGAAGTGGGGGGTGTAATCAAGAGAAAACTTCATAGGAACAGATTAAAAGATTTACGAGTATGCATTGTTCCACTTACTTGGGGTAGTTGACAGGGTATCCTGGAGATGTGCCATTCTGCATGGTAGAGTTGGCAACGAGACTCCCCCCGCATGGCTCAGCTGGAGAAGAACAATAATCACATCTAAAGTTGTCGGACGCGCCGATACACACCGGAACACTGATCAAAAGTGATATATTTCATTATTAAAACATTCTGACACTTGACTGCGCAATAACCTCCAACAGTTACAACCTTACAACAGTTAAGTACAAGGTTTAAACTACAAGGTGACATTATTTTTCATCTTCTGTGTTTTACAAAACTTTCAGAGTTGGATGGTTGTAAATAGAAGAAAAATATCACATAGCGATTTCAGCAGCACAGATTGCAGAAGTTATTTAACAGGACGCAACCCTCAGCTGACTGAATGCAAATATTTAATCACCAGTTTGAGAGCTGGGGTGAGACCCCCCGAATACGTCTTTGTGTGTCTGTGAGAACAACGAACATAAAAACACTATACTAAAATGGTTTGACTGTTACAGTTAATATTACCTGTGGTATTGTAATACTTCAGCTTAAATCCTTGTTTCGTATTAATTTCTCTCAATGATTTAAACTCAACCACTGCTGTATGGCCGTACACATAGAATGACCTAGGCCCCTCGCAGGTAGTTCCAACAAGCTCCCTGGTTGATAGTACGGCTGGAACACAACGGTTAGAATCAATAGAGTCAATTTTGACTGCAAGGTGGATTTTTTAAAGAATTGGGGAACAGTACGCCACAGAATGTAAAGCATAGAGCAGCATGTTCTATATTGTCCCTATGTACCGCTTCAGCACTGTTGGAAGAGCACCAAAACTCAGATGTGTCATTCATATGAGTGAGTGAGTGAGTGAGTGAGTGAGTGAGTGAGTGAGTGAGTGAGTGAGTGAGTGAGTGAGTGAGTGAGTGAGTGAGTGGGTGGGTGGGTGGGTGGGTGGGTGAGTGAGTGAGTGAGTGAGTGCGTGAGTGAGTGAGTGAGTGATATCACGGCGGGGGACACCTTAAATGGGCTTCACACCTGTTCCCATATCGGGAATCGAACCCGGGTCTTCGGCGTGACGAGCGAACGCTTTAACCATTAGGCTACCCGACCGCCCCGTCATTCAAATGATGGCGGGGTGGGCGAATCTAAGGCCGGTAATATAACGGTAACGCAATTTTTCAGGGCATTATCATTTGCAGAAACCCGAGGTCTTCCATTAACTGTCCGACGAAGGAGGTCAGTTGAAAACCCCGAGGGCTTTTCCAAATGATAATGCCCTGAAGAATAGCGTTACCGTTATTATAGCTAAAATGGATGGAATTTGTTTGAAACATTTACAACAATCGACACCAATGTCACTGACAAGCTTTTACAAATACGGAAACGTCATAGAACAAACCAGATGACGTCACTATTGAACGTGACGTCACCTATCCCTATCCTAAGACGTCACCTAACAACGGGCGTGCTAATGGCCCGTCATTAAACAATATGAGGGCATTATCAAGTTACAGTGGCCCGCTCATTTTTGATAACATGCGGGCGGTTTAATGATAATTCTAGCCATTTTAGCTATAAATGTCGTTGGTGTCGCCGCCGTGAATATTTCGCCGCCGCTGGAATATTGCAGACTGCTTTAAACTGCATTCACCCAATAATTGTTTCATGTTTCGAACCACCTTGTTCTCTGCCCCGCTCGGACTTTCGTCCGTGCGTTTGTGTGTTGCCATGTCACAGACATAAGGAACGATGCGGAAAGATTGAACCAACAGTCTTTGAATATTGTACCTTGTATTATTGCAAACTACTAGTTTTACAGAGGGCACTGTTTGGGAAATGTCAAAGTATCACATGTATTATTTATTCATAAATGCAGGTTTTGGGTGTGATATGGGATTCTTGAGAATGAGAGAAAGAATGAGAGAATGAGAGAGAATGAGTAATATATGTATTGTGATGATAAAGATGTTTTTAATTGTAAACTGTCAGTCATTCCTAATAACCATACACATTGAATGAATTATATAATACATTCCTAACGAAGCAACTCAGTTCAATGACACTGTAGCTCACCTGTATTCGTAATCAACAGTTTGAAATGTGACAAAAGTCAAACTAAGTTGCTGCTTCCATCAGATTTTAGATATTTTCTGAACGGATATTTTGGACAATGTGACAAAAAATGAAACGTTTATCTATATTTCAATAATGTTCCTTTAAATAATTTACACCAAAATAATGCAACATGTGATATTGTATAATAGTTTTACAACACATTACTGTTAAATTTCCTTATCACAAACTTCTCACTTTGAGCCTTATATGCCTTCTTGTCTTCAATGTCGGGGGCACGGGTGGCCCAGTCGTCTAAGGCGCCGCGTTTCACTGTGCAGAGTTGCGTCCCTTGGGCAAGCCAGAATCCTATGATTGTGGGTTCCAATCCCGGTTCACCCCGATTATGTTTCTAGGTTTGTCAGCACCATACCCGTGCTCGTGGGTTTCAACAAAGTGGTAAACGTCTGGGACCTGCATCACTTCAGGCTTTCCTCCAACATTAAGCTGACACGCCGTGGTATAACTGGAATACTGTTAAAAGCGGCATTAAACCCAACTCACTCACTCACTCTTATAACGTCGGGGCGGTCGGGTAGCCTAGTGGTTAAAGCGTTCGCTCGTCAAGCCGGGTTCGATTCCCGACATGGGTGCAATGTGTGAAGCACATTTCTGGTGCCCCCCCCCCGCCGTGATATTGCTGAAATATTGCTAAAAGCGGCGTAAAACCATACTCACCCACTCTTATAATGTCATACATTTGTATCATTTTGTTTCACAAAAGGTAAACTGTCGATTTTGGTGCATGTCATCACACTGAGCACTATCATGGTGACAAACAACCACGTAAAATATCAGAATATTTAGTCACGACTGTAGGAGAAAAGAATTCATAAAATATATGCTAAAAAGAGACGCTGTCCCATCACAACCTTGACCTTTTGAACTTTACCTTAGAAGGAATACACAGGCCAGGTTTGAGGCCAGGTCAATTAAGGAAATCAGCTCACCTCATGACGTGACATGAAATGATACACGGTCTTCAATTCGCACATTTCCTCTGCTTTCTGAGAAGCAGCCGCATACAAAATACTATTTCGTGATTGGAAAAAGCGATACTTTACATAGCAAACATCATCGGTTTCAGAAAAATGGCCTACCGTCATACACCCTGATGACATCTGTCGTACATCCTTCCGTATCCAGATCCATTTCTAAAACATCTATCCGGATGGCGCCACTGCTTGGGTTGGGAGTGTTTATTGTCCATCGACATTCAAGGTAACTGTGAATGAACGAAATATATATGCACGCATTGTTAAAAGGCCTGTCATCTCCATCCATGATATGATGGCTTAAGAAATATTAATAGTAACGCAAGTATTATCTATTATTCCAAGACTGTATGGTGCGCTCAGATCAGCTGGTGAATTAGATGTTGAGTGGTGGATTGAAGGACGTGAACATGGCTTAAGGGACAGACCATGTTTCAGTCGGGGAATCACAATGTCTTTCTTCGAGGAACGCAGCTTGTTTGAAGAGCATTGAATGTGGGGAGACATGGGGTTTGACGTTACGTTTAAGATTATTGCACCTGTACAGCGACGTCCATGCACGTGTGTCTGTGTGTGTCTGCTTGTACTGGAACGGACTCATGCCCATTGAGATATGACGCAATGTAACATATATACCCTACTCAGACACTCAGACACAGTACACTGATTTCTTGACGCCGAACAGTCCTTGTAATATTCCGCTAATGAAGAGCGCCAGGAAGGGTAACAACAATTCTCATCTTTCACAGTCTTTCGGTATGACGCGGCCAGGGATCGAACCGCCGACCGGCCGCTCACCGGGCAGAGGCTCTGTCCACTGGGCTAACAGCATTAAAAATGTCCAGTGAACGATTCACTAAATGACTTGTTTGTAAAACCTGATGACAATGTTTCAGGAGCAGATTACTTTTTTTAATCAAACAGACTGCAATACCTCCACCCATAGCCAATGAATTTGGAATGGTTTGCCACTAACGCTGAAAAATATACAAAAATCTTTTGACAGCCATTTGAGTTGATTTCGAAACGCAGATTTGTAGAAAACGGGATATCTGAGGCAGAGGTATTGGACCGTGTTCTGTCGTATTATATGGGGATAGCTGGAAATCACGAATGCATGGGAACGCCATAATATACAGGTAAACGATGAGATGGTACCTTGGAAAGGGATTTGGATAGCCCGGAGTCATGAGAAATTGCTCCTCTGGTGCTGCCGTAAGATCATCACCTCGGCATGTAGACCCTGGATGGAAACCATAAACCAAATCAGCACAACATATTCCATGCTTGTACAAGAGTCATGCAGGGCGGGTGGTTTCGAAATACATATAACTGGACATCCCTTAATAGGTCATATACGTCAATGACCAAATAGATCGAGTGGTCAGGCTCGGTGGCTTGGTAGATTAAGTGTCATCGTACCCCAACGGCGTTGGGCACTGCTCACATCAATCACTAGGTTGTCTGGTCCAGAGTCGATTATATTATATGCCTCTGTCACATAGCGGGGTCAGCGTTGAACAAAAAACACTAAGTGAGTTAAATATGTTTCACGTTCCAATTTTACAGCTTCACCAGAAGCCTGGAGGTAACAGTGGGGGTTGGATAGAGGGAAGTACAATGTTTGTTTGTTGTTTAACGCCGCATTCAGCAATATTCCAGCTCTATGACAGTCCAGAGATTGACATCATGAGCATTGATCCACGCAATTTGGATACGATGACATGCATCAACCAACTACATAATCGTGTCTGGACGGGACAATCCAGTGATTGACATTCTGAGTAAGGATCTACTCCGTGGGCTACGATAACCCAGATCCCCTAACCTGACCGCCCGATCCATTATGTCTCCTCGTACCACAAGCAGAGTTTGATGGGGTCCAGGAATCGAAGCGGATAAAGCCCTCGATACCTGCATTCAGTATGTGACAGAGATACAGGGGCAATTTACAGTGTGAAATATATGATTGTATAAAGGCCACTATATTAGTCATCCATGTTACAAGTGTAAATGTCAAACCTTCAAGAGCTCTGTACTTAAGACGGACACTGCGCTGCTTGGAAATCTCCAGATTAAGGTAAGCTGAGTTAGTCCAACTTTGGTAGACATTGCTTCTCCCTGGACACCATGTAACACTCATTCCGGTGTTTTCTGAAACATAACATGGCAAACATGTTTGAATTCTGTTATTATCTTAGGGTGAAAATAGTGACTATTGTATACAAAAAAGCTCAACATTACACAAAAATAAAAAAATCTTAATGAGAGTATGAATGTTTTTATACACTCATTTATAACAGCTGTATGACAATGGCTGACAGTATTGTTTGTTTGTTTGTTTGTTGATTAACGCCAACATCTGCCATATTCCAGCTGTATGTCAGCGACTCGTACATTACATCTAGCCGTGAAAAACAGTGATTGATATTGTGAGCACCGTCCCACGCTTTACGTTGACACACAGTCATCGAGGGTGACCATCAGATCATATTCTGTCGCCTCTTACGGCAAGCAGTAATTCGCAACCGTAAAAGACAACTATGCTTGTCGTAAGAGGCGACTAACGGGATCGGATGATCAGGCTCGCTGACTTGGTTGATGCATGTCATCGTATCCCAAATGCGTGGATCGATGCTCATGATGTCAATCACTGTATTGTCTGGTCCAGACTCGATTATTTACAGACCGCCGTCATAGAGCTGGAATATTGCTGAGTGCGGCGTTAAACAACAAACAAACAAAGTAGTTCTCAACCGGTATCCCAATGAGTCAGAACCAGGCAAATCGGTGACCAGAGATGACAGGCAATCGGCCAAGTTACCGAGTCAGATCATCGACCCTCTGTAGTTGGCTTTGAGACATGCATACGAAAAACATGGGACCATCATCTCTCCTTGTGTCCCCATGGGGTAAAACACAGCCGTAGCCTATTATACTGGGAAATGTCAATTCAGGTGCTACTTTACTAACGGGTCATCATGACTGTGGAATTGTGAAGTGAAATACAAAAAATTCTTACCCAAATCAAGAAATGTTATTTTAACGTCTTCACAAGTGCTGCTGACGTTGCCAGCCGTTTCTATGGATACACGAACCCGTTGGCCTTTCGGCGCTTTCACAGTCCAATAACAATCAAATGGTCTAGGGAAAAGAATCAACCATTAGTGAAATGTCACGCAATATACCAGGGCTGGAATATCAGCTGTGGGAAATTGTTTAACAACAGTAAGTGAAAAGATGACATGATCGGAATGTTATACAAAATCCTTTAAGAAATATTACCCATATTATCCAATTTGGCCACTGATGTATTATTGACCGAAGGAACTGTTTTTGAAACCATGCTTTGGAGTATGTAAGTGACTGCAGAGGAGTATTTGTTTTTTCCTTCTTGTAAATTATTCATAAACAGAAATGTGCAACCGCATCGATCTAAAAAATACATTCTATATGTTTGAATAGGTGAGCGCTCGTAGTCGTACATACTATTTCACACGTTATCGTTATTAGTCGCCAGATAAAATACACCTCCTCCGTTTTTGTTGGGATTTTATAACCTTAAAAACCTACTGCAACTTTTGCCTATTGTTTTGTAGGGATGGTCTGATCGCATATTAACCTTGTGACAGGTACTACTCTAAAGTGAGACTTCCTTAGAGGTTTAACATTCCAACCGTAAGACCTATAGCTACTGGGAGGTTGTACAGTTGAATTTTATATACAACCTTCAAATATGCTCCTCGTGTTAATTTTTATTGGTTAAAAAGTAAAAACAAATTCACACGAAAATTCAATGACGTTAATCGAACCAGCGACCTCAGTTATCGCGTTTTGTTTTGCAACCCACTGATTCCGCACTGAGTCACCCAGGCAGGTGATGATCAAGAGTTGTCCTTCTCTCTTACGCTGTTATCGAATTCCTCTTATACCGCGTCTGACTGGCAGGCGTTATTTCACTATAACGTATCCCGACATGTTTTATACTTTCTGATATTTGTTGGACTTACACGGTTCATAGCTTAGTCAAAACACTCCTCCTCGGTTTTATCGGAAAATGTAAAACCCCATGGTCGGGAAAAGCCGGAGATTTTATATTTTCAACCAAAATCCGCGAGTCGTGTTTAAACTAATCCTCGCTACCCTCGGGTTTTTTAATCCCAAATAAAACCAAGGATGGGTGCTTTATCTGGCTTGAATAGCCACAAATAACCATCACGGGTAAACGCTGATACCTGTCTACACCTCGATAGTTTGTTTGTTGAAAAAAATAAATGTATACACTTTTTGTTTATGTTAATTTTGGCGAGAGCAATAATCCGCCATTCACAAACATCATGTTCCGCCATTTGTTTTCACTTAATACCAAGTTACAATGACTACTGTGTTTCCTGGCACCCAATCGCATCCTGCAAGGAATCGGCACCTGTCTTTATTCTTTGTATATATAACTGAGGTACATGTGTATTAAAACAATCTCAGATCATCCACTGTGTCTGGCACAGAATTGCCTTCAATAACGGACACGAATTACTCTTGTATTACAAATAATAGGTCGAGCCCAGGATAAAGGTTATAAATCCATATATGGAGGTGCAGAATCCAAAATCTATATTTGACTAACATGTACGTCAACATATGTTACATGCTTATTATGCAACAGATTGTTCTGTGTCCTCTTGCTTAAAGTATTCGAAGGTATAATTTGTTACTTACATTATAAAGCCTTCAGGGTACCCATATGACAGGATGTTATACTCTGTTGTTGAGACGGCTGTCACAGAAGGTCCAGAACAGGTGCCCGGAACTGTAACAGTGCGCAACACGAGTCAGTAAATAATTTAATGCCAGGAGATTAAGAAGGACCGAGTACTATGTTGTGTTTCGGATTCAGTAGGTCCCCAGTACTTCATGCTCGATGTAACAGTTGAGTTAAATGGGACGAGGAGGTCGGATGATGGGGTGTAATCGTACTCCGCTGGCGCAGATCGTGCAAACATGCAGAGGACAGTTACGTTGTGTTATCAATACTCGTGGCTTTAAATAATTGTTATTACACAAGAAACTGATGTACAAACGTGATTGAATATATCCTAGAGCAAAGGCGTTTGTGTCCGTCACAACAGCTGCAGAGTAGCGCACGGTGAGGAAGCTACCAGAACTTCTGAAGCTGCTTGAGTAGTTGCCACAAACCAAACCGAGGATGTCGCCGGATGAATCTGTAAAGACGAAGCATCAATAATCACTTAAGATGAAGACAAAACCCTCACTAGATATGTTAGGTTTTACGGAAGACTTTATCAAGAATACCAACTAACCACAGAAGTAAACAATAAAAGGACAAACTAACTGTTCATATCCTTTGGGAAACAAATAAGAGATCGCATGAACTGATCGAAAATCAAAGGTCATGGCGTGAACAGTAAAACATCAAGGTCAGGATGTGACTCCGGAACAGTGGGCGAAGGCATCTTCCGGACATCTTCTGGTCTACTCTGGGAGATGGTCCTGATGGTAGCCCATGTGATCCGGAGCCAATCCTCTTGTAGAGCCGCAAAGAGTTTGTCCAGATGGTGTGGCAGCCATCGTGATTCCAATCATTTGGGTGAACCTTTTAATTCTGCAGCTTCCAACCGATTGTGCGCAGAACGATAATTCAATTCTCTTGGGGAACGACAATACACGACAGTACATATGTGACAAATCATGTTGGGAGACCTTTATCATAGTGTTTCGCGTGTGTGCTGCAATCTAACAACGTTGTTAAATAGGACTGGGACTTTTCACTGCATATGAATACTTTTCTTGATAAGCATATTTTCTTTCCCAATCCTAAATTTAAGAAAGCGTGTCATTCGGCTTCGGCTTGACAACACGTACATTAAATCAATCATATGTATTCAAATATGAGGCAAAGCGCTTGAGTTATGCATTGTACTTCAATCCTAAATTTAAGAAAGCGTGTCATTCGGCTTCGGCTTGACAACACGTGCATTAAATCAATCATATGTATACATATATGAGGCAAAGCGCTGGAGTTATGCATTGTACTTCAATCCTAAATTTAAGAAAGCGTGTCATTCGGCTTCGGCTTGACAACACGTGCATTAAATCAATCATATGTATACATATATGAGGCGAAGCGCTGGAGTTATGCATTGTACTTCAATCCTAAATTTAAGAAAGCGTGTCATTCGGCTTCGGCTTGACAACACGTACATTAAATCAATCATATGTATACATATATGAGGCAAAGCGCTGGAGTTATGCATTGTACTTCAATCCTAAATTTAAGAAAGCGTGTCATTCGGCTTCGGCTTGACAACACGTGCATTAAATCAATCATATGTATTCATATATAAGGCAAAGCGCTGGAGTTATGCATTGTACTTCAATCGACACGGCTATCAACGTGTCTCTGCCGTTATAAAATACATACCACCATCATATACGACGACGCTGTTACCGACGTCACATGACGGGTGGTGGGTCATGTTTACGTCTTCGAACGTTACGAGCACCGAACCGTAAGTTCTTGCATTGGTGATTGTCCATGTGCACGTTCCGCTGCTGAAATACAAGTGGATGTTTCCTGAGCGATTTATTATGCATTTAGCTATATATAGGTTATAGGGGTCTGGCCGTTTATTACAGGGAGGGGAGGGGCGATCAGAGAATAAATGTTACAAGTGACCTGAAAAAATGTTACATAAAAATGAGGGATCAGCAAAATAGGATACAGTCCTAAGATCAATATCACCCCACCCCACACAACCTCTATGAGAAATATCCAGTTCTAACTTATCCTATACATATAAGTTTATCGGACTGATTGATCCAGTCGTTACTCCCATTCATCATATAATAATTGTTATTATTTCAATACTCACGCATAATAAATATCGCTAGGACCTTTTGTATGAATAAGCAGGCATTTTTGTATGTCGGAATTGTTGGTGTATACCGTGACATTATATTTAAGTCACGAGCGCGCAGTTGATGTGTGTCTTACCTTGCTACGACAGCCGCCTGAACCATTTTTGTTCCGTTTACTTGGAGGGTGACGTCGCACGCCTCGGCTGACAAATACATTTCATATCATTGTTATCACAACTGACAAAACAATACATAGACTGTCCTTGTTCAAAATTATACCTTTAACAGGTGCAGGGGATGCTGGAATCTATTATATTATCATAATCATCATAAATTTGATATCATCATCATGTGTAAATAGAGGTGTCAATAATGTTACAACGCTTTAATATTAATTATCTGACTGATATGTGTTATATTTATCACATATAGGACAGTATACCAGTTTTCTCAAACAACCCAGTATGTGTGGTATCTGTGACTGAACCTAACGGTTTCGCATCGTGTTGCTATAAATAGAACAGTCGTCCCGCAACGAGAGAATATTTGAACAAACTAAAGCCATGTATCAAATCAGTTTTCATAAAACGGGATGGTACAAGGGCATCACAATCGTGTTTCCACGTTATAGCTCATCACGAACAGTGTTATCGGCTAGGTCGAGACGGACAGATCAAGCTGCTCCGTGTTATATTTATAGACACAAACAAGGTCAAGGCAACTTTGAAAACATGTCCATGCCTAGCAATCAATATCTACAGTCTATAGTTTCCCCATACAACGAACTCGCCTTTTGCTGTTGTCGTTGCGAAGAGCAGAAATAACGCCAGTCTCATACATCCTGCCATCTTCCTCGCGGTAGATGTCAGCACAGCCGATGACGAGGAATGTTTGCTGTTTGTCGATCCGGCCTGTGGTGAAGTCAGCGGTCGGGATGACCTCGCAGTCAGTTCACTTGCACCAAGTACGGTTTATCGCATTTCCTCTAAGACACGTACTGACGCTTTTTCCTTTGCTCAGATGCCTTTGGAGATGTTGTGACCTAATGTGTTATAAAAATGAATGTAATCGAAAGATTGAAAATATACATGTTGTAGTCAGGAGAGTGTAAAGATGTATTGATATATACCCGTGAATAAAAATCATTATTTAAGAATTGACCTTTACTTTGTGTGAGTTCATTGGAGTATGAACCTTCATAGAGTGAATTACAAGAATTGACTTTCACTTTGTGTGAGTTCATTGGAGTATGAACCTTCAAAAAGTGAGGGCCAAACATTGTAGGAACGTCGTCGCAAGCTCCGACGTTCATACAGTTTGGCCCTCACTCTATGAAGGTTCATACTCCAATGAACTCACACAAAGTAAAGGTCAATTCTTGTAATTTTTTATCACAATTTCTTACCTCAAAGGATGTAGGCCAAGATCTAAACACAATTTTATTTAGTGCGTGTGACTTCATGTTTACACTGACAGCCATACAACAACCAGCTATATCGCGTAGTAAAATAGTTCCTCAAAAAGAGAGGTGACATGGGCGTATGGATGCACAACTTGCTCTTCAGAAACATCTTACGCAGCACATGTGTTCAAATCATATCCTCATTAGATGAGAAAGGTCTGTAAAGAACTACCCCAGTAAGTCAGTCACAATGACAGCGCGTCGTAATACATTTACATCAATTACAAGACGTCAAAATGGCCGACACGATAAACGTGACGGGAGAGATTTCCGAAGTTGGTAATGAATCTGTGGCGGTTACATGTGTTAGTCATCATTGATCAACTGGCCGATCATTGAAAGGTGATTAAAGATGCGTCAAACAGACACAAAGGTAAATACATAGATTGCTGGAGACGGTCAATGTCAGCCTAGGCACGGATCGAGTCGATACTACGATAGTTTAGATTTGCATTTCTTCGTTTGTTCATTAGGATGGGCCGTAGCGAGGATATTCGTGAACAATCATGCAGTCACGCGCTCCGCATTTCTCAATGTATATTGAAACGCTGAAACCAAGAATAAAGGTTCTAAATGATCAGAAAGAACGCTTATGCATGTTTTCGTGCTAGGGAATTCCCAGGGGTTTCCCCAGGAATGTGGAAGTAGTCCGTCAGTGTTTACGTCATTTCAAGAACACGGTCTCGTGAAAAACGTATGAACGTCAAATTGTGTCGTTCATACACTTATGAACGTCAATTTCGCGGTCATGTGACCGACCTCTCGTCCAATGGAAAAGCCGTATATCGTGTAAACTTCAAATTAAAAAATTATAAATATATATACCTTTGTAGATGTTGTGACCTAATGTGTTATAAAAATGAATGTAATCGAAAGATTGAAAATATACATGTTGTAGTCAGGAAAGTGTAACGATGTATTGATATATGCCCGTGAATAAAAATCATTATGAATATATATACCTTTGTAGATGTTGTGACCTAATGTGTTATAAAAATGAATGTAATCGAAAGATTGAAAATATACATGTTGTAGTCAGGAGAGTGTAAAGATGTTTTGATATATGCTCGTGAATAAAAATCATTATGAATTTATATACATAAATTCCTAAATCTATTTTTATACAAATATCGAAACTGGCAACTACTCCAATGGTGTACTGTACATGTTTAACAAGTTCTGTTACAAGGAAACCATCCCTACATATATGCCTTGTGGAGAAATGGGATCTGTAGCAATATAAGAGTGCGTGAGTGAGTGAGTATGGTTTTACGCCGCTTTTAGCAATATTCCAGCAATTTCACGGCGGGTCTTCGGCGTCTTTCGCTTTAACCACTAGGCTACCCGACCGCCCCAGCGATATAAGAGAGGATCTATTTGATATATAGGGGGTGGAGTGGGTTGTTTTAAGAACATTATTTTTTTTCCCAGCTGTATCAAACAAGCAAACACACACACACACACACACACACACACACACACACACACACACACACACACACACACACACACACACACACATACGAGGTGCGTTCAATAAATTTTGCAACTTCAATATAAGACCAAGTCGCAGAATATCTTTTGCACTTTTATTTTTCAATATAATCGCCATTAACCTCAATACACTTATTCCATTTGTCCTTCAAGCTGTTAATACAACTTTTATGAAAATCACCCACCCTACAGCCCAGACTGAGCCCCCAGTGACTATTTACATACATACATATTTTATTAGATAATATCATTTATCTTATAAATTATGCATATCCTGAGGGCGAAACAGCACGTTTATCATACTTTCTCTTTTTAACAATACACAACCTAACACACGATGAACGAAACCCCTGATCCGAGATCACAAGGACAACGATGTAATGTGTCGGAATACCAGACTATGAAGAATATATAGACAGTCCACTGCATATAAGGTAACACTGCACATATTTTGCGTGTAATCAAGTTACACATTTCACACCTATAAACAATGTTAACAAGTTGATATACAGTTTCTCGTTTATCAAGTGAAGATTATCATGATTAAGGATGTGGATTCAGCCCAAAACAATGAGATGCCCTACACTCTGTATATGAATAGCATTTTCTTCTTGTACGTCCGCATATGCATCACCAAGAAATATGCATATATCACAATATTACTTTGCCCATTCAATGGCTAAAATTTTTAATATCTGTTAAATTCATCTAGCTGTGTAATTTTGCAACAATTGTCAAGATTTATTTATCATGCCATGGTGAAAAGAAAACCATTCTTTCATAGATGCTCTCTGAAATAATATCTATTTGATATAGACCAGGGCAGAAAGAAATGTTGATTTAAAGACAAATATACTTAACCACAAAAGAAACGTCGCCCCAAGTTACATTGCATGAAAAGTTGTCATTTAAATATCTGGGTACTTTTGGTCAAAGTTTCTAAAATTTAACATTACCCTGTCCGGAAAAATGAAATTTTATTATAAAAAAACCCAAAGCAGATAACAATAAAATCGATCACCCAAACGCATCACGGCAACGGCTATGGTAACCCGATGCACGTGAGCTCCGTGGAAATGGAAATGCACATGCGCTCCCCCATTTCTTGCCCTATTAATATCCACCCAGATCGGATAACATTCATTCGTTATTGAATTGCTACCATATGCCAATATTGACAAGAAATCAGCGACACCAAGCCCTTGGATGATTGCAAGCTGGACAAACGCCCGGCAAGTAGCCAAGTCCACGTACAGAACATATACAGGTTCCAGCAACGGTACTAGACCACCAACACTACAGATGACCGACCACGTAGTGGAAGTCCAAGGGTCACCACCCGACGTCAGGATCGTCAGATTGTGCGACAGCATCTTCAAGATCACTTTGTTACTGCTGCGGAAACTGCTCAACAGACCATGGGGACACACCAGCGACGCATTAGTGCGGACACCGTGCGTCGACGATTGACGAGCAGACACCTCCACTGTCACAGACCACACCGATGACCCATTCTGACACCACGTCATCGCCGGGACCGTCTTCAGTGGGCAACACAGCACCAGCATTGGCGCCACCAGCAGTGGAGAAGAGTTCTCTTCTCAGACGAGAGCCGTTCCTGTATCTCAACAGCAGATGGCAGAGAGAGAGAGTCTGGCGACGCCGTGGGGAACGTTATTCGGATGCTTGTGTTATTGACTCGTGGGGTGGTCCAAGCATCATGGTGTGGGGTGGAATTGCACAGAGGGCCGGCCCTGTGGTCTTCCAGAACAACGAGAAGGGGAGAGGCAATGGTGTCACAGACGCTCGGTACATTGATCAAGTCTTGAGCCCATACGCCATGCCTCATTTGGCACGTCGCCGCAACCACGAGTTTCAGCTTGATAACGCTCGTGCCCACTCTGCAAGAGCAACAAGAGACGTCCTCCAGCAGAATGGCATCAGAACCATGCAGTGGCCTGCCCTCAGTCCCGATGTAAATCCTATTGAGCACCTGTGGGACGAGATTCAAAGACGTCCGACCAAATCCGACTACTGCAGCTGAACCTAGGAGTGTGGGCTCGAGGGCCTATGGCCTTCATCAACCGCCTCATGCATGTATCGACGTTGCACGGCAGTCATCAATGCACATGGCGGACACTCAAGATACTGACTTGTGATGCCATTTTCCTAGAGACTAGAGTTGTGTTTCACTTTAAGAACATTTGACTCTTCAATTTCAACCTTGATGATCAGTTTTGCCACGTTTCATCTTTTAAATATGTCTCAAAGTATGTTTACAGTGTTGGGACAAATAAGGTTTCTCATATATCTATCCATGGTGACGTTTCTTTTGCGGTTCAGTATAGATACTGATTGGCAGAAAAAGACACAACAATACACAATACAAATAAATTTCAACCTATTAAATATTTAAATAAATACGGTAGATGTCACACTTTGACCGTTGCCTTATCGTATTCATCAGCATATACTTCAGTAGGCATATTTCTTCTGAGATTTAATGACTATATATGACTATACAAACATTTTGGCTTCTGATTTTCAGTATTTAAAAAATAGAACAAACTATTTTCTTGGTAAGATATTGAGATTATTTTCAGTGTCATGTCTGGAAATGGTAGAGTTTGCTTAAAGTTCAAGGACAGAGTTCATTTGGCATCCATGTGGTCATATACGGCCTCACTTCATAGGCAGCATAAAGACATACTGGCTGTACCTGTTCAAGGATGATGTGGATGTACCTGTTCAAGGATGCGTTGTGCATACACACCCGTGAAGTACTAGTATTTACGATGTTGTCATGTGACTTTTCATTTTACTATCGTTCGCCGAGATGCGATGGGGTGGTCTTGTGGTTAATGCATATATGTTCTTCACGCCTGAAACCACGGTACGATCTCTGCCCATGCCGCAGCATGCCTAAACACGTTAAAGATAGTATTTAATGTTACCCTGCCTGGCATTCGTCACTAAGGGGATAAAACAAGGACTGGTCGTCTCGAAGTCAGTATAATTTATCCATGTTATACCGTGCCATGTTATCTCACTGGGCTAGTACCATTAAACTAGACTGACTACCGGACTGGTAAAAGTAGCAATACACACACGTGCATGCACGTCACCATATAAATGGAATAATTTTGAACGCGACGTCAAATCCCATTTCATATTACCTCGCCTCGATTCCCATTGGTGCAATATGATAGGGCTTACTTTTCATTAGGATGGCATTAAACCATACTCGTTCACACGCAGTATCATTGATCTATTTTGAAAAAAATAGTATTGTTCCATTTGTGTTATTCAAATTTTGAAATGAATTTTTTATATTAAATGTAGTCATGTCAAAGGGAGCATCCATTTCAATTTATTGTTAGGGTGAGGGTGGGTGAGAGGGGAGTTGTAAAATAAATAGTTTGTTCAGGGATATGCCCAAAACGAATAGTGGTAAAAAAGTTGTGTTTTTTGTTGTTGTTAATAGTGTTTGATTGTTTGATGGTGCTCAGTAAGTAAAACGTTTGTTGGATACATGTTGGGGAAAATAGATACCGCCCATACAAATCAAATGGAAGCTCCCTAAACCATTAGCATCACTAACATATACACGGAATATGTAGATCTCAAATATCTTGTTGAAAACATTACCTCTTTGGTTGTCGATAACGCATGTAACACAACACATTTCTCAATTCAGGAAGAAGGTTTATTTACTGGAAGTACAAGGTGGTTCTGGCTCTCAATTTCCAACTCCCACTTAGACCCTTCTCACTGTGTGGTGATGAGGATGTTTACGCCGTTGGTCTACCCAAGTTATCTCTCTGTCTCTGCTAATTAACTAACGCAGTAGTTAAAAGCTCTGACCTCTTGACCTGGACGAGAGTTTATCCCATAAGTTGTTATCTGGGTGGTGTACTCCCAGTGATTGACCATCCATCTCCTGTCATGGTTACAATGTCTTTCTCAAACGAGTGGTCATGTATCAACTCTGTCCTTCAGAGTTGTCCAGTGAATAGCCTGTCCAGAACAGGATAATACTAAATATAATTGTCACTGTCTGCATTCCCGTTTGGACAAACAAAGTAATTAACCTCCTTCTTCAAAGAGCGGTTAACATATCTGGAATAATATGGCGTTAAAATGATCTGGTCGAATTAAATGTTCACTTAAATACATGATAGTCGTTAATGGCATGAATACGTATACACGTGACCATACATCTAGTAACATCTTTGTAATACATGTACAATAAGAAAATATACAAACGTTGTTTTTTTTAATGATACTTTGATTTCACAAGACTTCACATGAGCTGGACATCATTGTTCATTTTAATCAGTCTGAATATTTGTCATGACACAACAGCGTTTGCAATGGGCATCGTCGATCAAAGGATCACTACATTTTAGTAGCCATCCTGAAGTTGAGCTCCAGCTCATCAATGTCCACCCGCTTGTGATAGTCCTTCTGAACCATGTCCTTAATACACTCAGCAATCGCCCTGTCGTCCACAGCCCAGCTCACCCTCCTTCTGATACTCTTGTTCGACGCTTGGTAGAAAGGTGTGTCGTTGTCGACGGTTGCAATCAGAGTATCACCGTCGGAGTCGTCCATTATTTCTTCAGCATACATGGCGTAGAACACCACACCGAGGGAGAATATGTCACACGCCTCTGTATAATGTCCGGTCAGCACCTCAGGGGCGATGTAATACATTGTACCACATCCTGTCTGAAGGTAGTAGTTTTCATCATAGTAGGAATCTGTTTCGCTCCCATTGTAACGAGCTAGACCAAAATCGGACAACTTACAAATTGGTCTCCTTCCTTTGCGAGTATGCATCAGGATGTTATCCGGTTTTATATCCCTGTGAACGATGCTGTGATCGTGAAGATGTTTGAGACCTTCTATCATGTCCTGCATGAAACTGACCCGACGCTTGTCCGAAACGTTGTGCTCGGCCATGTAGTCGTTAAGAGTCCCGCTGTTGCAGTAGTCCAAGACTAGATACATGTATTTATTCGAGAAGAAGTGGTCGACAAGTGAGACGACAAAGCGACAACTCGGTAAATCACTTTGGGAGTCAAGTTCTCTGTCTACATTATTCCCTTTTATGGAAACTCGCTTCACGGCAAAATCACGGCCGCGTCCATTCTTCTTAGCCTGGAACACGGTCCCGAATGCCCCACTACCAAGCTCGTCGTAAAATGTGTAGTCATCCACGGTAAAAGGCATCTTCTCACTGGTGTCCCGCCTCTGTGCTTGCATATACAGTGTAACTACGTTTTGGCTTTGACTGCAAGCCGTTTTATATGCTGCACACTGCCAGGTCATGTTCTATTTATATCACGTCTGGACTTCCCGTTTCTCATTATCAGCGTATATTTACATTGGTGATGCCACGGGAAAACCAGATACGTTTTGGAAATTATGTTATTCTACTTTCGCTTTGAATATGCTTTCTTAGTAATTTTGTTTCACACTTACCGTTATAACAAGTAAGGCGATACAAACTTATATTTGTTTCTCTTTATTATCAAGCTCTAAATGTCACGTTGCTTCTGTTATCGTTTTTTGCTTCTTTATTTGCTTCTAATATCGCACCAACATCTCTCACGATTCACCAGTATTGTTTAAGGTTATTAATACGCCGTCGAGAATCTAATAAAATACAAAGGGCGGTGGGGTAGCCTAGCGGTTAAAGCGTTCGCTCGTCACGTCGAGGACCCGGGTTCGCTTCCCGACATGGGTGAAGCCCATATCTGATGTTCCTGTTGTGATATTGCTGGACTATTTCTAAAGCGGCGGTACAATAAAACATGTTTGCAGATATAAACAAACTAGTCGATCTGACAATTAATTCAGTACTACAGGTTAACGTTAATGAAACGTTAGTTCACAAAGTATACAGCGTGCATGAGTATGATGAATACATGAATAATTCTTCCATTCATATAAGCAAACGCTATATATCCAATAATAAGATTCGATTATTCACAGACAGTTTTTTTTTTGCTGAGTGCGGCGTTAAACAACAAACAAAGAAACAAATAAAGTGGGAATCTGGCGTCGTATCTTTAGCGAGATATCTTGTTTCTGTGTTTGAACGTATGAGGTCTGTTTTTGTCACGTGGGCAGTGGTCGTGCAAATTGACCTTGTTAGTGTTTCTAGAATGTATCACTGTAAACGGTCTGAATGAAAGGGTCTCTTGCATGCTTCATTAGATATATCTGCTCTCACAGATATCGTAAGTGCATCAGAAATAACAGTGAAAATGTAACGATTCAAAATTATTGACTCTGTCTATGTTCTGGCGAAGCTGAAACTATTTAGCATTTTAAGCAGAAAAAATAATTGCTATAATTGCTATGCTTGCTATAATTGGTATGCGTTGTGACATTTAACTATCAGTCGTAAACAATTAATTGTAAATGAGTTGTTAAAACTCCCGTTATGAACCACAGATTATTGGGATGACACGATATACACAGAAAATGCAACATTCAAAGGACAGAACATACAGGAAGAGGCTGATGAGGCAACAAGCAAAGGAACTCGAGGCACTGAGTGATTAAAAACCTGCATCGTCAGTAGGTATCGCTTTAAACCACGTTCTTGTATATAAAGCGTCGGGTTAATATGCCAATCATAGTCTATAGTCAATGAATTTCTGAATTATATGCCTTTAGCACATGTGTAATATTTGAGTCAGTATTTATCAGTTAATATCACTTATGGCATAGCCCAAAGGCTGTATTACTTCGGGTAGGTCATTTATAGAAAAGTAAAGATTTAAGTATTTGGTAGACGCATGTACTAAACTCTAAAACGATAAATTGTATTATGATTAGCGCATGACGTAATCTGTGCCTTATAATGTTTGTACTCAATGATAAAAGTGTTTGCGTTTCCTTTGCGATACATGACAAAAGACGATCAGACTATGTACATCGACGAATAAATATTGATGTTAATTTTCGCTTTGTTTCTTGTGTTTATTAACCAGTTAGAAAAAAACTTGTTCGTTTGCAAATAATTTCAAATGATGAATTATTTTTTTCATATTGATTAATGATGTATAAAGGACCATTTTTGCACAGCATATGTACTCCTGTTGCACTGACAACGAGCATGATTGTATTCACAGTGGTCACCAATGCAAACTTTTGTTGAATACGTGGAAAGAAATACGGTGTGCTACAGGTGTCTTACGCTTCAAAGTCAATATTCAACTCACGAATTGGATCAGTTATTTCCAGGTATATTTCACCGGAAAGACATCCCCATTCTGAGTGAGGAAGCATGGTTTTACGCCGCTTTTAGCAATATCACGGTGGAGGGGATACCAGAAATGGGCTTCACACATTGTGCGGGGAACTGAACCCGGGTTTTTTGCGTGACGAGCGAACGCTTTAACCACTTGACTACCCCACCGCAACCTTTTTTGCGTAGGGACGTAAGTATGATGCGTTGTTTTACTACGTTGTCACAGCGTCAATGGTAGTCCACACTAGAATGTCGCATGGACATGACATATTTCAGTATTTCAACCTTCTCACACAACGTTGTGACAACCTTTATTGTAGTCAACAGAATAACGTTGCATGGACGTAATAGTATAACGTTACCACAACGCAAAATACAACGTTACTACAAGGAAAGATACAACGCTACCACAACGTAAAAATACGTTACAATAAAGTAACTACAACGTTCCCATAACGTTGTGATAACGTGAAAGTGACGCAACACAACATTGGTGCACGTAAATTGGAGTCCACAACGTGAAATTTGTATGCTGGGCTAGTGGTTAGAGCGTTCGCTCGTCACACCGAAGACCCGAGTTCGATTCCCCACATGGGTACAATGTATGAAGCCCATTTCTGGTGTTCCCCACCGTGATATTGCTGGAATATTGCTCAAAGCGGCGTAAAACCATACCCACCCGCTCACTTATACTAACAGGTACAATAAAATATATTAGCAGATATTAACAAAATAGTCGATCTGACAATAAATTCAGTATTACAGGTTAACGTTAATGAAACGTTAGTACACAAAGTATATACTGTGCGTGAGTATGATGGATACATGAATAATTCTTTTACTCATTTAACGCTATGTATGTCCAAAAATAAGTAATGATCAAGCATACATGTAGTTGTAACACAGTTCCGTTGCGGTAGTTTTTATTGTCAGTTGCAGCCCGGCTTCTAGTCTGTCACAGACTCTAAAACAAATCCAATACAGCCCCTGCAAGTCTACAATATTTGGAAAGTCTAGATAATTGTAGTATCAGGATGACGATGACTCCTTTTTAAAATAATTTTAAAACTATAATTTAACTACTGTTTTTATCTGTAATATATGTTCGGCTTCGTGTGATGGGAATCCCAGCTGCGACAAGTGCTATGGGCATTCTCCGACCTCAATTCAGGATGTTATCACACAGTGCAGTGGAACCCGAGCCAAGCTGTCGCATAAACAAGTCCCTGGAGTGTCACCTGACCTTTGCTGTACATCGGGTTTAGAATGTAATAGTTTTGTGTTGATGTTTAAAACATGAGACCGGGATAAACAAGCCTGACCCATTACAGCCCTCTACTCGTGTAAAGATAGAGAGATGTTTTTCTCGAAACCGAGTTGTTACATAAGGAGAGTAAGTGGGTGAGTATGGTTTGACGCCCCTTTCAGCAATATTCCAGCAATATATCACGGTGGGGGACACCAGAAATGGGCTCCGCACATTGTACCCATGTGAGGAATCGAACCCGGGTCTTCAGTGTGATGAGCGAACACTTTAACACCTAAGCTACCCCACCGCCCCGGAAAACAGCAAAGAACAAGATGTGACTAAAGTCGTATATGACAAGACAACGATTACAAAAGGATGAATTAAAATTATCTTGGATTAAATACACATGAGACTTTGTAGAAATTAACACTGGCAACAATATTTTTATAACAGAACCAAGACTGCATAGAGCAATAAGTATGAACTGATTGTAATACAAAATTTCCTGTCTTGCAATACTATTTCGACATTTTCGTTTTTCAAGTTACGTTTTCATCCGATCTCAATCCATTTTCAGCTTTCAAAAATCACATCATTGGTCCTCCAACAGGTCCCTGTTACATAAGGACATTTGCTAGGTAGGTGCATGTTTATTTGTTTGTTGTTTTACGCCTCACTCACCAATATCACCTGGTTCTGACTCATTGGGATACCAGTTGAGAACTACTTTGTTTGTTTGTTGTTTAACGCCGTACTCAGCACTATTCCAGCTCTTTGACGGCGGTCTGTAAATAATCGAGTCTTGACCAGACAATCCAGTGAATGACATCATGCGCATCGATCCACACAATTGGGATACGATGACATGCATCAACCACGTAGGCAGATGGGTACATTTAGTTAAGTAGATGAGTTGGTAGGTACATGAGGTAAGTTAGTTTTGTTTTACACCGCTTTTAGAGCCATTTTATATGCTGCGCACTGTCACGTCATGTTCTATTTATATCACGACTGGACTTCCCGTTTCTCATCATCAGCGTATATTTATATTGCTGACGCCAAGGATAAACCAGGTACGTTGAGAAATTAGGTCATTCTACACTCGCTTTGAACATGCTGTCTTAGTAATTCTGTTTCACACTTAACATAATAACAAATAAGGCAATATAATATTTTATGAGTTTCCCTTTACTACCAAGCTCTAAATCTCATAATGCTACTATTATCGTTTTAAACGTTTCTATTAGCTTCTAATATCGCATCTTACACGATACACCAGTATTGTATGAGGTTATTAATACGGGCATCTAATAAATACACGGGGAGGCAGGGTAGCCTAGTGGTTAAAGGGTTCAATCGTTACACAGATCACCCGGGTTCGATTCTCCACATGGGTACATCGTGTGAAGCCCATTTCTGATGTTTCTGTCGTGATATTGCTGGAATATTTTTAAAAGCGGCATAAAACCATACTCACTCAAGAATAAAATACTAACAGGTACAATAAAACATATTAACAGATATTCAAAAAACTAGTCGATGTGACAATTAATTCAGTACGGCGGGTTAACGTCAGTGAAACGTTTGTGCACAAAGTATACAGCGTGCGTAGGTATGATGCATACATGAACAATTCTTCTCTTCATATAAGCAAACGCTGACCTTTAATTACTGTACATCAGGTTTAGAATGTCATCTTTTTTGTGTTCACGTTTGAAAAAGGACACAAGAATGGACAAGACGTCCCCATAACAGCCCTCAACTCGTGTAAATATGAAGGGACTTGTTTCTCTCCAAGCCCATAATTCCAGCAATATCACGACACCAGAAATGGGCTTCACACATTGTACCCATTATGTACAAATGAGTATCGTAGAAAACACATTGTAAAAATTAACACTGGTAACTATATATTTATATCAGAACTAAGACTGCATAAAACAATGATTGTGAACTGATTCTGATACAAAATATCCTGTCTTGCGATAATGTTTCGCCATTTTCGTTTTTCAAGTTACGTTTTCATCAGATCTCAATCCATTTTCAGCTTTCAATAATCATATCATTGGTCTTACAACAGGTCACCGTTACATAAGGAGTGAGAGTGAGAATGGTTTTACGCCGCTTTTAGCAATATTCCAGCAATATCACGGCGGGGGACACCAGAAATGTGCTTCACACATTGTACCCATGTCGGGAATCGAACCAGGGTCTTCGGCGTGACGAGCGAAAGCTTTAACTACTAGGCTACCCGACCGCCCGTCACATAAGGAAGTTTGGTAGGTAGGTACATGTAGGCAGATAGGTACGTTAAGGTAAGTAGACACATACAGCTGGATGAGTAGATATGTACATGAGGTAGTATTGTTTTTACGCCGCTTTTAGAAATATCCCAGCAATATCATGGCGGGGGACACCCGAAATGGGCCTCACACATTGTACCCATATCGGGAATCGAACCCGGGTGTTTTCGGTGTAACTAGCGCACGCTTTAACCACGAGGCTACCCCTACCGCCCCTACATGTAGGTAGATAAGTAGGTACATGATGGTAGGTAGGTAGGTAGGTAGGAAGGTGTGTGGGTGGGTGGGTGGGTGGGTGGGTAGGTAGGTAGGTTGGTAGGTAGGTAGGTAGGTAGGTAGGTAGGGGGGTGGGTGGGTGGGTGGGTAGGTAGGGAGGTAGGTAGGTAGGGAGGTAGGTAGGTAGGGAGGTAGGTAGGTAGGTAGGTAGGTAGGTAGGTAGGTAGGTAGGTAGGTAGGGAGGGAGGGAGGGAGGTAGGTAGGTAGGTAGGTAGGTAGGTAGGTAGGTAGGTAGGTAGGGAGGGAGGGAGGGAGGTAGGTAGGTAGGTAGGTAGGTAGGGAGGTAGGTAGGTAGGTAGGTAGGGAGGGAGGGAGGGAGGTAGGTAGGTAGGTAGGTAGGTAGGTAGGTAGGTAGGTAGGTAGGTAGGGAGGTAGGTAGGTAGGGGGGTGGGTGGGTGGGTAGGTAGGGAGGTAGGTAGGTAGGGAGGTAGGTAGGTAGGGAGGTAGGTAGGTAGGTAGGTAGGTAGGTAGGTAGGTAGGTAGGTAGGTAGGTAGGGAGGGAGGGAGGTAGGTAGGTAGGTAGGTAGGTAGGGAGGTAGGTAGGTAGGTAGGTAGGTAGGTAGGTAGGTAGTAAGGTAGGTAGGGAGGGAGGGAGGGAGGTAGGTAGGTAGGTAGGTAGGTAGGGAGGTACTGTATGTGACCACTACATGAACAGTTCCTCATCACTCATCATGTCATCCTTTACTTTATTTCATAAGTATATGTGATGCAATGCGCTGGAGTTTTAGATCATACTTCGATCGACACGGCTGCCAGCGTGTCTGTGACGTTATAAACTACGTGCCACCATGTCATGTACGACGTTGTTATTACTGACGTCACATAATGGCTTGTGCGTTAAAATGTCGTTCACGAACTTCAAGGTTACCGAACCAACAGTGTTGATTATAGTCCCCGTGATCGCCCCGCTGCCGAAATAGTTGTGGAGTTTCCTGTAGTATTTAATGTACAATTACTTATAAAATCGTGGCTGTGGGGTATTCTTCATGAATACAATGTGTGAAGCCCATTATTTGTGTTGTACTGTTTCTGGAATAGGGCTAAAAGCATCGTAAAACATTACTGAATCAATTTAATTTAACAGGCTTCACGCTTTCATGCTGAGGTAAGTATATTCAAATGTGCACGGGTGTATGTATTAAAGATGGACGTGTATCAATAATATATGAGAAATAATATATAAATTAATCGTACACACTATACGTATGTCTTTAATACGTCATAAATGTTCGCTCACTTATTCTCATTTTTATTGTTCACATAAATACATTGACACACTAAGAGTTATGTACAAAACATAAAAAGGTTTTTATTTTTTTGCCAAGGATTTGACCAGATACATTTGAAAGTTATCAAAGTTGTAAATTATAAATGGCTTGTGTAATATACGAGCCTTGGACAGTGTAAGTAAAGAGATGTCTCTACTTCCGTGCCGGAACCATATATTACTCTGACTGACTAATAACGAGATCACGTGGTGACGAAGTAAAACAAAATGGGGGTTGAAATGTTTTTTAAAAAGCTGTAAGAGCCCAAGAAGAGGATTTTCCGTCAGTCACCAAACATATCCTCGTTGTATCACGGCAGCCTGTAAATGATGCAGCAGACAAACCAGTGACTGAAATAATGAGCAACGATCTACAACAATATCCTCCTTGGTCTGCTCTTACAAGCATGGGTGTGCCGAGGCCAAATATTTCCTCGGAAGAAATACTTTCGAGCCCTTACCCCAAAACAAGCCTTCACTATTCATCATTTATTTAAAACGAACACGCTTATAACGAACTGATCGATATAACGAACTTAGTTTTTAGTCCCTGCCATTTTTTACAGATATGCTGTATATATGCTTATAACGAACTACGGTTATAACGAACTAAAATTAGTGGTCCCTTTGAGTTCGTTATAACCGTAGTTTACTGTATATAATTTCAATATTTTGAAAGTTTAGACATTGTGAATGCTACATAGATAATTTATTATGCACTTTATTGCAAAATCCCGTTGGTTCTATCATATACTCCGCAAAAGAAGAAACACATACCTGATAATGATACATGAAGATGTTGTGTAAGATACGTGCTCAGACAAATTGAAAATAAAATGTTTTATTCCAGTAATTATACATTGTGTTTTGATGTTGCATTCCGGATATATACTGAGGGAAACAAATAAGGGAATACATGAAAAAACAAGTGCTCCTTTATTGTTTTCCAGGTTTTGTTCCCAAGCTATGGATGGCGAGCTATGGATGGTAAGCTATGGATGTCACTGTGGGTAAAAATCTGGGAATAAATAAAGGGACACAGCAATGAAATGGTGTTCCCTTTTTTGTTTCCCTCAGTATATTAGTGAAGAAAGATTACAGGTTTGAAAAACAAACATTGACCAATCGCCTGCTCTAAACATAGTAATATCGACATGATATCAGAACAGAACAATTCTATGTATGAACTATTCATCTTTTTAACTGCTAAAATCATATTCATGTGCAACCTCGCATATGTTCTGCATTAAAAACTGTACCAAGAGTTGTACAGCAATGTCATATTTAAACGTTCAGAAGTGGTCAATTAGGCAGTTGCCCTTTGGGACAGAACACTATTCATAAAAACTGACGCAATAAACAGACGTTGGGCAAGATCTCACTTTATGGGGCGGGTTGAGAACAATTTCGAAATGAGACTGTCAACATGTTGTCAGGCAACCGACGTTATCGCGGACACATGGACGGGAATGTGGGCGGAAATGAGTGTTCAACTGATAGAAACCTGGATGTGGAGCTGCATACAGTACATGGTAAAACCTGAGATGTAATACAACATAGCTTAAACAACATACAATTTAATGAGTGTAATTAAGCTGCTTTATCACCGGTGTCATCACAACAAAAAACACACTCAAAATAGTCTTACTTATTGTGAGGTAGAAATGAAAATACGTTCAACAGTTTACAGTGTGGAATGTATATCCATTAAATATGCACGTAATATCAAAATATTTATTAAAACTCAACAATGTGACATCACACGCTCTGAGATAATATCGGATTGGTAACAACAGACATTTCACACAATCGTTATCATTACTTTTAGAATGTTCCGTGTACAATACGTCGGCTGGTTAAAGCTCGATGCATCTTGAGTGAGTGAGTGAGTTGGGTTTAACGCCGTTTTTAACAGTATTCCAGTTATATCGCGGCGTGTCAGCTTAATGTGGGAGAAAAGCCCGAAGTGATGCAGGTCTCAGACGTTTATCATTTCGGTGAAACCCATGAGCACGGGTATGGTGCTGACAAACCTAGAAACATGATCGGGGCGAACCGGGATTCGAACCCACAATCATAGGTTTCTGGCGTGTCAACGGGACGCAACTCTGCACATCAAATCGCGGCGCCTTAGACGACTGGGCCCCCGTGCCCCCCGATGCATCTTGAGAATCGTAAACAACTATAATAATTAATGATGATGATGCAAAGGGTTTTTCATATTTTATTTGAATTGAGAAATGTGGTTCCAACAATATCCAATTTTATGTTGACCCTAAGATATGTATACGTTTCCATTCAAATAAGACTGTTGAAAATCTCATACACATATATACATGTCATGTTATGCACCAGTGGACCAGTGACTTCTACCGAGCACCTATTTTTACCATTGTAGACAACCAATTCTGTTGATATTCAGTATATATGTTGTTCAACACTTGTCACCATCACAAAGCTGTATTTTAGATTAAACGCATACGTTAATATGCAAATTACAAAATAGGACTTTGTGTGTTTGCACATCACAACGATGGGGAGGCGAGATAAACAGACGTGGGGCAAGATCTCACTTTATGGGGCGGGTTGAGAACAATTTCGAAATGAGACTGTCAACATGTTGTCAGGCAACCGACGTTATCGCGGACACATGGACGGGAATGTGGGCGGAAATGAGTGTTCAACTGATAGAAACCTGGATGTGGAGCTGCATACAGTACATGGTAAAACCTGAGATGTAATACAACATAGCTTAAACAACATACAATCTAATGAGTGTAATTAAGCTGCTTTATCACCGGTGTCATCACAACAAAATACACACTCAAAATAGTCTTACTTATTTCGGTCAGAGACGTCACGTGACACACAATTCAACTGATTTACTGATTCAACCTGACGTCATGACGGGATATGTGTTAAAACCTTCCCTGGTGGGAATAACGTACTACAGTAAACATTATCTACATGTGATTTAGGAGTGTAAATATATAATCAGAGCACCAACACAGCTAGATCCAAAAATGGCACTTTAAAAAACATACAAAGCATGCAGCATATTTGTCATTTCAATGTCATAAGGATTTTTAACTAACTACAACATTAAACAAATACAATATAACTTTTTTCTGACGTAAACAATATCATACATAACAATGTATATACGTATTTAAAAAAAAGAAGGAAAAATGTCAAAAGATGTGAAGAAATAAGATAGAAAATATAATAACAGATTCGTTTTTACCATCACAATTTGACAAAGTAAGCCAACGAAAGCAAAGGTTTGAGGTTTGATACGTAATGTAACATGTAACCTGACACGTAAATAAACACATCAACGCCAGACATTCACTTTCTTCACACGACACCAGTGTTCCAAGTGTGTAGAAAAATTAGTGACGCTTATAATATGCTCGTATTAGGATTAAACAATAATAGGCAATAAAATATGGACAGTAGATTATATAAATATTTGTTTGTATATATATATATATATATATATATATATATATATATATATATATATATATATATATATATATATATATATATATATAGAAAAAGCACAGTAAAGTTCTAACTCTCAGGCACAATAGAGTAATAATTAAATAAGTGGAGTAAGATTGAACACAGTTTTAATTGGCTAGCGCTTTCAACTCGGACCACGTATGAGTCTCATCAAGTCATCACTGAATATATATATATATATATATAAATGCGGTATGTGAAAGGTTTATTTAAAATAATCCAAACCAATCGTACTGGTTGCATACGTCTTGCAGAACAAAGGTGATATCCCTAGGTCTTTATAATAACTGTTCGATTGTAACGGTTCTTCTTGAAAGGATTATATAAATCAATTGTCTGGTCTATCAATTGATTGTCTCGACTCGATGGTGTTCAGGCCGCCGTCGTGTGGCAGGTGTTCTGCTGTAGGGAGTCAGGCAACAAACACAAACTTGTTTAAGCCCCCCCCCCCCCCCCCCCCCGAGAGTAGCGGGTGTGCAACCGGTAGTGCAGGACATGTTTACCCTTTTCACTGATTATCAGTGATCCGTTCACAAATGTTTCATTGCTTTTTTTACTTCAACACTGAACTTTGACACAAATGTTTCTTTTAAGCAATACGTTATGTATGTATATGTCATCTGTCATCTGTCATCTGTCATTCCACTTACATTAAATAACGTTATTGGTTAATAACCAGTGACTCCATCCAATGTAACTGACGTTGTTCTTTAACTCTCGTCATCTTTAAAGCAATAAGTTCCCTTTGTTTTCCGAAATAGGTGGCTGCATTGTATTTCCATGAATATACTCATCTATTCACCTTTCTTGTAAGTTTCGCACTGACTATAATTTGTAAGTTTGTTATTTTTTTTATACATTTTTTTGGTGGGTAGACCTGCAACCTGCATCACTTCGGGATTCCAGCGGTGCTAAAACAAACTCACTCACTCCTTACGACCAAATTTGCAGATGAAGCATACAACCGCGACCACTACAATGGCAATGCAGCCGAAAGTAATTCCAACAATGAGGCCAACTGGCATTGTATATGGAGTTTCTGAAAAAACAAACATATTACATGACAACATACATTACATGTAATGTCATTTCTGGTTAATTTCAAATCTTAAAAGCAAAGTACAGCATTATGAAGAGAAAGAAATGATAAAGTGTGGTGTTTATTTTATTCGCCAGTGGGCATATAAACGAACCAGTATTGATTACAGTAGTCTTTCCTTCAGTTGCATTTCTTTAGAAAATTAACGCACTCAAATCAGGATAAGCATATACATTAGAACACCTTGTTATATATATACATTAAGTTTAGCGGTTGAAATAAACATCAGTAAGTCTACAAATAGTAGTCATGTATGAAATAAATTAATAGGAGTAGACACTGTACCTTCCCTATTGTCCTTATATTTGATCCGATATCCTTTGTCGCCGACATTCGAGTCTGAGATAAACATGACCAACACTTCATTACCAGTCGACTGGACTTTCAACAGCGTTTGGCCACAGGCTCGTCCCAGACTTGGGGCAGCAGAACTTGGTCCTGCATAACACACGTGAAGCAGTTCTTTAGGCATGTAGTTATAAAATCCATTCTTTTCAAGGATAGATATTAAACCAACGGTCTGTGTGAGCAGCCTAGATCAAAGGATGTGTGGTTACTGACGAACGGAAATTGAGCAAATTAGGTGCATGACTGTCCGGCCACAACACCTGTAAATAAAAGCCACAAAAAACTTTCCAAAATCATACGAAATCTCCATCAAATACTGATGATACCAGGTGTTCGTAAAAAGGTGAGCGTGTCCTGCCCGACGGTGGCTTCCGTCACAACACCTGCAAAGGCAAGGCAAGCGTTCACCTAAATGAACAAGTCTGGGGAATTGCATAGGGCATTGTTTTGATCTAGTTAGTAAATATCCACCACACGTCTACCATAAAAGATTTTGAAAGCCTTTACCAAGGCCTTGAATGCTGTAACCCTGATCAAACAAAGAGTCGCGTGATTTTCTTCTTGAACTCTTCGTAGAAAGAGCACGCTCGGTTGTACGTCAAACCTTCGAAATGTATCCACTAAAGACTGGGGCTGCTGAATATTCACCACAATAAGGGAAAGTTGATCATTGGAAAGATGATGTCATTCCTCCTGTCATGCAGTCTTGTGGAGAGTGTTTTAAAACTCTGGAATTTTATGCACAGATCTAAATATGAAACAGATGAGGCCGTTCCACTGGACTCTTATATTTTTAGTTCAGGTGTGTATATCGAGGGAAGGGATCAACTATGTAATAAGGGATCAACGATCTACATGAAGCTTACGGAAATTTTCTTTGCCAAATTGTTTTAAGGATTATGGTTGAGACAAGGATTTGGTGGTACATTTTCTAACTCCTGCAATATATCTCTCTTGGTACGGACTATTATGGAGCTTTGGAATCTAGAATAAAAATGGAATGGACATGTCTTAAGATTTCAAAGTCAAGCCAAAGGTTGACAGTACTGATGAGTGGTTAAGAGAGATTTCTTCCTCAGATGACATACTTGTGTGTGGCATTAGTTTATATGTCTCTAGTACCGAGGTCTTTGATCACACAATTATTGTAGTGATGCTTATATATAAGGGTTAGCTTCGAAGCCTTGTCAGTGGGAACTGCAAACTTTTCCTGTAGGGCAGCCAGACTATGGATGGCAGCTGGCTGACTCAATTATTGCATCTCCCTTATTCAAGTCGTGTATATCTATCTAGACATTCAATCAGAGATGTAGCATGTTTTGTAATACACAGCTGCGTGTTTAAATATGTGCAATAGTTCCTTACAATAGGCGAATAGCTTTCCCTGTGTAATATTTCCATTTGGGCGATCAATAATTGCCACATGTTACTCAACAATTCAATTAGCCACTGGAAAGCAGGGTTATAGGACGCACAACAACAGCTGTCTCCAGTAGTACCTCACATGATGACATGAATGGGGAAATGTTTAATAAAGTTAATATTTCTTCGGGTAGACAGTTGTAGTATCAACTCACCATCAAAGAACTCCACATAGTCTCTGGTGCAGCCCGTGTCCTCGGGGTGGGGCATGTTCATGTCTGTCACCTCCAGCTGGATGTAGTGGTCGTCAAAGATAGACTTCACTAGGGTGGAACAGTTCATCATGCTGACGGAGAGAACATACCACTTTACACTGCTATGTGACTTGGAGAAAGTATGTGAAAATTAAGTAATATAATACCTCTGATTAGCCCTGCTTATGTGCCCTGTTTGCAGTCAGCGCATGCCACAGCAGGTCAGTTTTCACCAGATTTGACATTTGTCAAGGGAATTCAGAACGCCTGTCATGAAAAATAATTCCTCTTATACTACTAGCCAGGGACCGGATTATGTCTGTTCACAGTTATATGATCCTGCTTTGTGTCTAGCTCGGTAATGAACGATGAACTCTGGAACGTCTGCTGACCACGTGTTTCTGACCGGCCGACAACTGACCAACGTTACTGACCTGCCGACCTCACGTTACTGACCTACTGGCCACGTGTTACTGACCTGTTGACAACATGCTACTGACCTGCTGACCACGTGTTACTGACATCATGACCACACGTTACTGACCTACTGGCCACGTGTTACCGACCTACTGGGCACGTGTTACTGACCTACTGGCCACGTGTTACTGACCTACTGGCCACGTGTTACAGACCTGCTGACCTCACGTTACTGACCTGCTGACCACACGTTACTGACCTGCTGACCTCATGTTACTGACCTGCTGACCTCACGTTACTGACCTGCTGACCACACGTTACTGACCTGCTGACCTCACGTTACTGACCTGCTGACAACGTGTTACTGACCTGCATTCCTCACGTTACTGACCTGCTGACTACGTTTTACTGACCTACTGGCCACATGTTACTGACCTGCTGACCACCTGTACGGACCTACTGGCCACGTGTTACAGACCTGCTGACCTCACGTTACTGACCTGCTGACCACACGTTACTGACCTGCTGACCTCACGTTACTGACCTGCTGACCACACGTTACTGACCTGCTGACCTCACGTTACTGACCTGCTGACAACGTGTTACTGACCTGATGACCACCTGTACTGACCTACTGGCCACGTGTTACTGACCTGATGACCACATGTTACTGACCTGATGACCACATGTTACTGACCTACTGGCCTCGTGTTACTGACCTACTAGCCACATGTTACTGACCTGCTGACCACCTGTACTGACCAACTGGCCAAGTGTTACTGACCTGCTGACAACGTGTTACTGACCTGCTGACCACACGTTACTGACCCGCTGACCACACGTTACTGATCTGCTGACCACGTGTTACACTTTTACTCAACAAAAGATTTAACCCATATAATTTCCAAATATAAAAGGGGTTGTGTTTTTCATGTAATATGCTTGTTCTTGGCTTCAAGGGCCTCGGGAATATATATATATATATATATATATATATATATATATATATATATATATATATATATTCAATACAAACCTTGTATACAACAGGCCTTCCAATTCATTATCGATTCATATCAGGGGCAGACCATTTGATATTCGGATAAATTGCCCCATATAATGCTTGAACAATTATTTTAGTCTTCAGACTTGAAAAAAACAAGAAAATGTCAAAAAAATTACATTGATGCAAGGTGGCTTTTCTTTCAAATACATTTAAACTCATAGTTTTAATTAACAAGATGTCTGAAAAATATCCAGTTTCTATACAAATCTCCAAAACACAACATCGACACAACAAACTCCACTTAAACATCACAACACTCACCAAACAAGTACACACGACCTCTGATACAGGACAATGAAGCTGGCAAGGGTGTGGTCGGTTTGACGTTACTTATACCCATTGTTTGATTCACAACACCACATCCGCTACACAACTGTCACTATCTGCAAATACCTATTACTTACTTGGGATAAATGTCTGGAAACATAGGCGAATAGAGATCATCGGAGTCGATGAGAAGAGCTGTTTTCTCCACAGTGTCACCGCTGCAACCCTCTGATAAAATCATTCATGGATGAGAATGAGAAACATTCATACATAGGAATAAGCCTTACCACCACATGATACTGTGATGTTTCAGTCGCATCACTACCTGTCAGTTAAAGTGTGGAGAGAAGACTATATGCAGAATATGGGGACGTTACCTCTGTAATCAAACCTTTAAGTGTGGCATGGTAATGACACCCCCGAATATATGATATATTGATATTTAATAAATAGTGTAGAACGCCTTCAAAACAAAGTCTTGCAAGTATTATAATGTGCTTTAGTGAGAATGTTAAATGCCCAGTTTCTTGCTTATGCGCATACGGCTTTTGGTACTTGATTTTCCAGTGGTCTTTGAAGTGGTACTTCATCTTGATAAGGAATTTATAATAGAAATTATTTGTAATATATTTGTAACAAACCAAATAACATCCCATTGCATTTATACATAGAATATTTCACCAATTTCGCCCATCTCTGCAATGGGAAATTTTGAAATACAAATTCCCCCGCGGAACTATCTTAAAAAGAAAATATGAACTTTATGAAGCACATTTGGTATCATCTAGTCGAGATATGCCTCTGTTTGTGAATGGGTACCCGAGAGTACCCGAGAGGATGAGATTGTAATGTGACTGTCAACACGCAGCATGTTGTGTATACTCCCTAGGGAGCTGAGAATGAAAACCGTGTGCACACGAGGACATATCTTTGGCGCATTATAAATGGATATGCATAAAAATATATTATTATTAAAACATATTTTGTCGCCCGGAAAAGTTGAAGAATAACAGTTTTCCAGACGAAAATCAAGTCCCCACCATCGTAAACTGATCAGTGCTTTAATATGTTGCATCTACATGTATTAAATATTTATTAATAATCGGTATTTGTGAAATCCGGTCATTTACGCTTGAAAATGGGTCGAATACATGAGGAATTTATGTAAATTTCAGTATTCGTAATTTCAGCATCTCATTGTGTAAGATTTGTACACGGGACAATGAGTTATTTTGCCTTCACACGTTCACATTGTTTTCTTCTTATAAACAAATTCTAAACAATATGTAAAATAAGGCGTTGAATATATTCTTTAACTGACAGCAAAATATAGTCTTTACGCGTGCACATCTTTAGTGAAGCGGAGATCAGCAGAATACCGAAACAACAGACGGTACCAGGTCATGAGTGAGTGAGTGAGTGAGTTTGGTTTTACGCCGCCTTTAGCAATATTCCAGCAATATCATGGCGGGGGACACCAGAAATGGGCTTCACACATTGTACCCATGTCGGGATTCGAACCCGGGTCTTCGGCGTGACGAGCGAACGCTTTAACCACTAGGCTACCCGACCGCCCCCAGGTCATAAGTAAACACGACAAACGTGTGTTGATGTTACACATGTATATATTAAGAACGGCCCATAAAGAACACATACGGTTCAATAATAATATAATAATAATAATAATAATATCCTTTGATTTGAGAATTCTGATCCTTTTAGGGTAACATTATACCTCCTTTCAGAACTGTAACGAGCGATTGGTGTCATATATTCCTTCAAAGGTAACATATACAGATCATGTAATGCACTCCTAACTATTGTCTACAAATAATAATGTATTATCCTTTCAGGTAAGAAGGCCACATGAACATCTCTATCAGAACACGATGCCAAAACTGAAAGGGATAATAAGTTGATGATGTAAAAGAAGGGGGTTGATTTCAGCCCAACAGATAGTGGTCCTCGCCTTGGATGGGTGTTTTCTGGCCTAGAATCCTGAGCCTCGGCTCAAGGCATTTGAGAGTGGAGTTTTAAGGGATTCATTTGAGCCTGTTACGCCTGGTTCCTTCAACCAGTCGAAGAATGTATGACACTTGCTTCACTAGCTTTCAATAAATAAACTAACCTTTGCATAACACATTTACTTCAATAACAGCATAACTGCATACAGCTATATTCGTGAAGATTCCGGGGTAGAATAGGTCTTCAGCAACTTCATGCTTGTCGTAAAAGGCGACTGACTGATCGGGTGGTCATGCTCGCTGATTTCTTTGATGCATGCCATCGGTCCCAACTGCGTGGACCGATGCTCATGATATCAATCACTGTCTGGTCCAGACTCGATTATTTACAGACCACCGTCTTATAGCTTGACTATTGCTGAGTGCGGCGTAAAACAACAAACAAACAAACAAAAACATTTTCACCGATGTCTGAATTGAATAACAGATTCATTTGTCAAAGGTCATTGGGTGACGTGTCATCTATTGTTGTCCACTTACTTAAGGTTCCGTATGTCGGTCGTGAATATTCAGCTTTAAATCCTCGTTTAGCCAGATTGCTGTCTGTCCTGAGGACCACAGTGAGTTCGTTGTCTCGGCTGACGAACTTTCCTGTTTCGTTACCACAGATCTTCGAAAACTCACTAGATGATGTATTGCCTGTGAAATAGATTGTAATCATAGTTCATTTAACCTTGGTTGTTAGGACCGCCCCCGTAGTCTAGCGGTAGAACGTCTGCCCGAACAGCGGACGGTCGAGGGTTCGAACCCTGCCGCATCGTACCAATATGGGGTTAGAGCAAGGACTGGTAGGCTCGGAGTCAGTATACTGTGTCTGAGTGGGTTATTCATGTTAAACTGCGGCATGGCGTTTCAGTGGGCTGGCACTATACATGATATGGTCTAGTACAAGGAGACACACACACACACATGCATTCACGTCCTTCATGGATAAATACGATGTTATATGGACATATTTAGTAAGAGGTGCTAAAGTCCTTTCCCGCTTTCAATATATGAATCAATGAACGTGTTTTGATTATATGTATTTTCTTGCTCCTGCCCCGTCCTGTTGAGGTCAAGCAAGGAGAAGGAAAACGCACAAAGCCATATGGACAGTCTTGTATGTCCGTATACCCTGACACCCAACGTTGATACGGACAGAGAAAGAGCAACTGGCACGGCGTAAATTAGTCTGTCTCCTAAACCGTAGAGAGAAAAAATGCAAAAACGAGTCAAACTCAAATCTAGAATGATTTGGTAAGTCTGGATTGCCTCAGCTCAGAAATTAAGGATTGTTCTGGGCTCCATTTGGATTCTCTTTTTTTTGTAGATATATATTTTTAAGTAACATAACTTTATATCTGGCACCAAATGTCAGTCTAGGTGTAGGTCTACTACGCTTAGTCTCCCAATCTCATTACAATCAGATCTTTAGCTATGGCTTAACGAAGATCTGAGGACATCCCGTTAGGGGTTACGTCAGAACGACTTTTCCTCCGATCAATGAAAGCGTCGCTTACCAGATCATGAAAGTGACAGTCGGAATGTGTTTTCTAATCATGCAACCTCGAAAACGTTAACACGGAGTATTCCGAACGACAGTTACGGCCCGAAGAGCTGATTCCGTCAAAATTATCTCTCGCTTCCGTGGGATAAACATTTGAACGGAGGAGGCGTTGCACAGTAGGTGGGAAGCATGCCTACAATCGCAACCATATATTAGACATTCCGGGATGTTCGTTTGTTCAGTTTTAATTCTTTTAATCGAGAACTGTGTCAACATATTTTTCAAGCGTAGTCTGAAATGGAAGTCGTCAGGTTGGAACTAGTGTCGTAAAGCCCGAGAAAGCTGCTTTCTTATTGGCTGATGTCGACTTCAAGGTCGTTCTGACGTGACCAGTAATGGGATGTCCTCAGATTTTTCTTTACCGGCAGCGAGAACTTAGATCTGATTTTAATGATATTGCTTAGTCTCCCAAATTAGGCCTAAGCTTTGTTCAAATGGTTACAGTCTCAGGTATAATGGCCGGTGATGTGTGCAAGAGTGGTGGGTTCATTTGTTTCAGCCTTCACTATTCAGAGTGAGTGAGTGAGTATGGTTTTACGCCGCTTGTAGCAATATCACTCTGCGTGACGAGCGAACGCTTTAACCACTAGGCTACCCGACCGCACCTCACTATTTAGAGGAACTTCAATCGGTCCATACTGCCGCAAACGTGGAAGGCGACTGCGACTCCTCTGTATATACCTGATATGATGTAGGTACCTTGATAAACCATAATGTAATTGTTGTTGCAGTCGCCAGCATCTCCAACATCAACCTCCAGGAAAGATAGCAGCACTTCGTAGCTGGCATATTTGGAACGCACTGTCCAGGTGGCGTCAATGTCTCTGAAGAAAATGGCCGCTATATTTACTTTGTATAAATTTAAATCAGCTCATACCTAATACTTTTTGAGCGAGTCAAGTCATATGTCAAACAAACATGGAATAGTTTCTAAGTTTCCAAAAGTTAATTTCCGTATCGCTAACGACAAAGGACACCAACATATAAACCTCTTTGAATATAAACAACACTTTTCCGCGGCGCAATAATAAACTTATAGTCCAGCTCATCCTCTATATCTCCAGGACTCGTTTTCCATTCCCGTGGTTTTTGTGATCATAAATTATTCAAATTTGATTTGCTACGCAACTCAGTATAACAGGGGGCACGGGGGGGGGGGGGGGGGGGCAGTCGTTAAAGCCGCCGCGATTCGCTGTGCAGAGTTGCGTCCCACGCCAGAAACCTATGTGGGTTCGAATCCCGGTTCGCCCCGATTATGTTTCTAGGTTTGTCAGCACCATACCTGTGCTCGTGGGTCTCACCGAAGTGGTAACCGTCTGAGACCTGCATCACTTCGGGCTTTCCTCCCACATTAAGCTGACATGCCGTGATATAACTAGAATACTGTTAAAAGTGGCGTAAAACCCAACTCACTCACTCGCACACTCAGTCTAACGGACCAATCAGAAAGCGAGTTACGAACCAGCCTCAATGTGTGAATGAGTTAGCGATATCAACAACATGTAGGCCAGTCCCATTTTTGCGATAGAGTTTGCTAGAAATTCAAAATTGAAAAACTGAAACGGAAAAGAAGCCCTCAAGAATCTCTCTGATGGAAAGGATGTTTTCATGGCCATTAAAATTGGCGTTGGCAAGTCCTCCTGTACCCATTGCCTTTTTCCTTTTCTCGACGTTTGATTGGTCGGCAAATGATTAATGAAAATCAAGGGCGGGTAATTTGGGATCGCGATAACCAGGGGTTAGTGTAGGTTTAGTGGGTCCAGGGGGTAGTGTAGGTTTAGGGAAATGCGAGCCCTTGAGATATAGAAGATGGTGCCATCTTGCATTCATATCTCTGATTATCACTACCACCACTTTTTAATGAACAAATGTCCACAATGTCGATGCCATAACTGCAACGAAGTCATTCTGCGTCGAGCAATTTCAAGCTATTAAGTTTTGGAAAAAAACAACATTGTTTTACAACTGTCCTTGAAACATCCTGCCCCGCGTTGCTCTGAGAGCTTCTGCACGTGATATTATAAGTAGGTTTGTCCGAAGGAGTTATGCCCTCTTACTTCACTTTTCCATCTGGAAATCTTGGCGATAACAAGGTGGATGCACTTGTAAGCTTGATTTCAGCAAAACGATGCACAGGTGGCGTATCTGAAATGAAACAACATTTATAAAAAAAATTGTAGACGATAACCGTTTTTTAATCGTCAAGTACCATCCTTTAACGTATCTTGGTATGACGCGGTCAGGGGCTCGACCTTCTGCTCTCCGATAGGACGCCTTATCCACTTCATCACGGAGGCCGGACAAAGCAGGATGGGCCATTTCTGACCAAATGGAATTGTCATTTGTATTGTTACAACACTAAACTAAGGCCTCGGAATTATCAAGTACGTAAGAAAATGAGTAAAACAGTCCGTCAGCATTGTGAGAAACCACAAAAAAACGGATTGGGACAAAGGTTTGCTCATTTTAAAACATATGAAAACACTTCCCGAAAACCTCCAATTCACCCTATGGACACATTTTAGCCTTTCCATTATAATTAGATCTATTGTAAATCAGAAACGAGCGAACTCTCATTCTCATTTATATCCACACCTGATATTTTGTTTACGATTTCTACATGTTTTGTTTCGTAAATATATTATACAGATGCTGTGATCCTTAGCATAGCCTTGTCCTTTCAGAAGAAGACTGAACGAGTGCAGGTATATATGCTGCTGGTGGCAATGCTCAGCGCGTGCATTACCTTGAGTTCCCACGTGGGGACTCTAGCCAAGAATGCTAGAACGTCGTCCAACTCACAGACAAAGAAGATGGTATTAGCTAAGACTCGGCAAATTCAATGTGGTCACACCTTAATTATAAAGCACAAACTTTTCATATTTTGGCTTCATTTATCAGTGTTTTCATACTTATCGTAAGCATTGTTTTCATAATTGTTTTGGTGAACTATTCGTATAACTGAGTAATAAAATCTGATCATTTTTTTCAAAAGATTAAATGTATGGATTTTTTTCAATTTTGAATTGGTCATTTCTTTTATTGAAATAATAACGTAGACTGCCAATTGCTTCTCTATAATCATGACAGAAAGGGACTAAATAGTATGTGTCCGTAGGTTGTTGTTTTGTAATATAAAGATGATTTACCCTGTGTTTCTTCGTATCCAAACACAAAGCCTGGTTTGTTTAGAGTAAACTGCCAATATTTGTCAGTTGTAAACACCACGGTGAGAGACGCCTCTTGACTGGAGAATGTGGGCTTCTCCGTTCCAAGTACTCGACCCACTAAGAAGCCGGAAGTGGAGTTACCTGACGGGATACAGTAATGAAAGCAAATTACGCCATACATAAATTATTAGTTGGTCATCGAAAAAAAAAGGTTATTGCTTTGGCTAAATAATCGTATTGGTCCTCAGGCACCGCCTCATCATCATAAAGACCGCCTAATGTTTCGTTTATATTTTAATTAAATAATGAAAGATTCAAATTTTCCGCGACTCGAACACCCGACCTCGGCAATGAAATGCTGCATTACAAAATATTTAGCAATTTAGCTCGCTGTTACTTTACATGCGCACAGCTTTATTGCGCATCTTTTGTTATGATCACGTGGCTATTTTAAACACTTTCCGTTTTCCAAGGGAGACAACTCATCGCAACTGCCCGATTCGCGTCTGAGATCACAAGCTAGTTATAGTCAGCTAGTACGCGTGTCAAATACATCTAATGACACTCTGATACAAAGACATGGCATCAATTTTACAATATTAATCAGCGCATATTTCGTCAGTTGAGTGATCACGTCGTTTATATGTTTACCTTAGTCGTGGCTGACGTCATATGTGTATTGAGACGGTAGTCATACCGTAATTCTGTCGGACATTTATAATATAGATAGAACCCAGCCACCGTAATGTTAACCATCTTAGCGCTCCTGTTCTTTGAACACTTGTCTTCATACGTACTTCATACTTGGTCAATGAAAATATGAAATTTGCGATAACGCACCCCCAAAAAATGATTATTCAAAATTTGAATATATTTATTTATTGTATGTTAGACATTGGTTTGATACGCAGAGATTAGATTTACCGTTTTCATTTTTCTCCTAAAATGAGCCGGAAATATCTATCAGCTGTGCACAGAGTATCTCCCTATCTTCGTGAGAAAATACCCAATAGCTTAACTAATTTTCTTTTGTCATGCAATGATTGGAAGACATTGTATCTCTAACGACTAAAAGTTCGTTTCACTGCGTTACAAGCGTTAATCGGATAATGCTTTCTGTAAATAAAGGTGCTATCAGTTCATGAACGATGTCGCCGAAATTAATGTAAACAATGAAACCTTGAATAAAACTACTGTACTAGATTGCAAACCTAAGTCCAGATACCCATGTTCAAACAAACGGGTATAATAACAGGATTAACTTGCATGCATATTTCAGTTCGGATTTGGTGACTTGCTCACGGTAACGTCTTTGTTTTTGGAAACAAAATCGAAACTCATTGTATGCGTGTTTGCGCACCCCCTCTACACATCTGTATTTTTTTGTAGAGAAAAAGGTGTGCACTATACACAAGAACATTCGGTAGCCAAATATTCAAGAGTACCCTTTTATTTTTTGTGATATTACTTTAATATCTATGTTTGTTATTGATATGTGTTTTGTGTTATTCTAAGATTTGTTCACCAGTTTTATAAGCGTTGGTAAATGGGGAGATTGTGAATTTTTGTTAAGAAAAGTACTAATTCACTGGATATATCATATACCACAGTTCAAAAGCTTGGTATTCCTGCCTGAAGAGTAACCATGGTGACCACCACAAGCTGTTTGAACCTGGACCATTTCATCAATGAATACATTTAATTTTATTTGGTTTCATACTAGTTTGGACCAATTTCAAAACGCCATTGCGTGGCGGCTGAGGCCTAAATAATAACACCAAGAAATGTGTTCCCTGCCAAGGTTCTGAAGGACAAAAGTAGAAGAACCCATCAGTTGTTTAAATGGATGTAAAATCTTGGATAATAACAATATGCTTCACAGATTAACCTTGAAAGATTACCTTTTCATTACCATTTATATCATGAATGCCTAATTTCAAATCTCCCCCAGCTCGCTCCTCCTCACATACATTTTAATTACACTCCACCAGCATACCTGCTGTTACTTACGAACATGTAGTTGTGTATATGGACCTACGTCTCTCGTTACTTAGTTGGTGTCCACTAAGAAGAACTTTACGTACCGTCATATACCTTCACAACGTCAGTCTCAAATAATCTGTACAGCTCTACTTCCAAAAAGGAGACTATGACGTTTCCTTGTGGATTCTCGGCTGAAATAGTCCAGGAACATGTCACGGAGCTGAAAAACAACCGACCACCTTATACAGTTTCGTTGTGTAGAAATGTCGCCCTGAACGAGGGTTGTGTGAGCCCTGAGTCCTGAGCCCCACAAAGAAAGATTTACGTAATTGTGAGATCGTTACATTACATATACACATATGTCCACAAAAACCCGAGTCAATTGAGCAAATTATGTCGCTGCGACAAGGCAGTAAAATAAGCAGGGATCTGTGATCTTTGGAATAAGGACAACTTTGAGGAACGTATAATGATCAAGTTCTTGCAGAAAAAGGGATTAAAACCAAACGTTCTTTTAAATTTATGTCAACCACAAGGAAGGATCCCTCTTCCTATGCCACCGTAAGATGAGAGTGAGTGAGTTGAGTTTATCTCCGCTTTTAACAGTATCACAGTCATATCGCGTTGGTCAGCTTAATGTGGGAGGAAAGCCTACAGTGATGCAGGTCCCAGACGTTTACCACTTCGGTGAAACCCACGAGCACAGGTATGGTGCTGACAAACCTAGAAACATAATCGGGGGAACCGGGATTCGAACCCACAATCATAGGTTTCTGGCGTGCCCAAGGAACGCAACTCTGCACAGCGAATCGCGGCGCCTTAATGTTTCAAACAAGGTAGGGCTCGTGAGGTGACAAATTCATTTCTTGCTCAAGCCTTAATGGACCAATTAATATTAACACAAAAGAGCCCATCAACAGATTGCTTTTCACAAACTCTTGCAGGAATGAGTGATGGTTAAACAGACATAATCAAATTTCACAACAGTTCTTTCAGTTTCCAATTACATTAAAAATGAACTCCGTATACTATCTTTCGCCCATCAGTCTAGTATGGAGTAAGCAAAAGTTGGAACCTGGTGCAAATTTAACTGGGCGGGCGTTCATGTGAAAAATCAGTGTTGCGATGGGGATATTCGCCATCTGTTGTGTCAAATCACATCAACGCGTGTGAAACTTTTATACACCGTTAGATAAGCGTGAAATGGGGGTGTGATCAAGAGAACAGTCAACAGGAACAGATAAACACAATGCATTTACATGTATGCATTGTTCCACTTACTTGGGATAGTTGGTAGGGTATCCTGGTGATGTAACATTCTGCATGGTAGAGTTGGCAACGAGACTGCCCCCGCATGGCTCAGCTGAAGAGAACAATAACCACACTTTTAACAGATGACCTGTCGGACGCGCTGATACAATATGTTTTGTTGTGAAAAGGCAAAACACACTGGCTGTTGCAAGCGTGCTCGCGAACCTTATTTTAGTTTGATTGGTCTTAACGACTATTTTTATAGACAGCTCATTCTTAGCCAACAAGGTATTAATATAAACAGCAAAAGGATGCCACAATAAGGCAGTGTGTGGTTTATATGTTCTTCGGGGTGGACTGGTTTTCATAAATAGAATAAAAAATATTTCACCCAGTGACTTACAAATTGTCACCATATTAATGCATCTTGCGACAGTAGCAGAAATTATTTCAAAGGACATAACCCTTAGCGGATTGACTATTCATTATTTATTGCCAGGTTTAAAAGTTGGGATGAGTCGATGTATTTGTGTTGAGTCTGTGAGAAAGACAAACATACAAAACAACAGAATAGATTAGTATACCTGTAGTGTAGTAATACTTCAGCTTAAAGCCTTGTTTTGTATTATTTTCTCTCAACGATTTGAACTCAATCCTTGCTGAAAGGCCGTACACATAGAATGACCTAGGCCCCTCGCAAGCAGTCCCTACAAGCTTCTTGGCACTTGTTATCGCTGAAACACAAAATGCACGTGGATGGTTAGAATCAATTTATGAAAGAGACAATTTCACCGGAAGAAATGAACATAAATGGAGACACTCACTACTAACTACATATAAACTGAAGTTCTGAAAACAAACAGGTGTTTCTATATGGCTGCCTTGGCGGCCACGTTGAAATTGGACTCGAGCCTCTTGATGTCATCATTTGAGAGGAAGAACCAGCTTCATCTGTGCAAAGGTTTTAGAGATATTTTCACGATGGATGAAGGCCGACAGACGACGGACAAACAGGCCATGATATGAGCTCGCTTGACATATAACCAGATATACAAACATGAAAGAAAGTACCAATACAATATATACCATAAAACAAGTTATTCACGGGAATATTCACATCTTATTATACGGACTAATTTCTTTTAGAATAACTAAATGAGATGTTAGCTTACACACAGTCATCCCGGTAGATAGATTGGTTAATATTGTGCAATCACTCATGTCCCATAGAGAGTATTTTATGAGTGACATAAATGGTTTGAGAAAAATGGCCTACCGTCATACACCCTGATGACATCTGTCATACATCCTTCCGTATCCAGATCCATTTCTAAGATATCTATCCGGATGGCACCACTTCTGGGGTTGGGAGTGTTTATTGTCCATCGACATTCAAGGTAACTGTGAATGAAAGAAAGATGCACACAGCGTTAAAGGGACTAATTTCGTCACAACATCTATGATATTATGGGTTATGAAATATCAATATCAAGTAAATACAATTATTATTTTCTATTCCTACACTCAAAAAGAACACCGCGCTGCTACGGAAGCGTAGTAGGGCCACGGTGAAATTAATTTTGTAAAAGTATCTCCTACGAAGGACTTAATATGTCCTACGTAGGACTTAGTATGGCCTAGAATTACTATCTCCTACGTAGGACTTAGTATGGACTAGAATTACTATCTCCTACCTAGGACTTAGTATGGACTAGAATAACTATCTCCTACCTAGGACTTAGTATGGACTAGAATAACTATCTCCTACGTAGGACTTAGTATCTCCTACGTAGGAGATACTAAGTCCTACGTAGGAGATAGGAAGTCCTACGTAGGAAACAGGAAGTCCTACGTAGGACTTATTAGGAGATGATAAGTCCAACGTAGGTGATACTTAGACGAAAAGAAATTCACCGTGGCCCTACTACGCTTCCGTACTCTGCTCAGTCCAAGGGTATGATGGGGTTGTTACGTGCATACTTATAATGGGGTTAGAAATATTTGAACTGGTTATAAATCAATTAAGTATTAAGTTACACACAAACATATGAAGAAACACAATTATCATCTCTTATTACCACACAGTACGACACTCGGATCAGCTGATGAAATAAAGTGAGTGAGTGAGTATGGTGTTTACGCTACTTTTAACAATATTCCAACAATATCACGGCAGGGGACACCAGAAATGGGCTTCACACATTGTACCCATGTCGGGAATCGAACCCGAGTCTTCTTTAACCACAAGGCTACCCGACCGCACCTCACTTTTTAGAGGAACTTCAGTCGGTCCATACTGCCGTAAACGTGGAAGGCGACTGCTTCAGCATGTTGATACTTCTTTATATACCTGATATGATTGTATAATGTATTTGTATAATGAACATCACTTAACGTTGACACAGTTTGGTGGCCATTTGCGATGATTTTACAAACGGAGATGTTCAAATTTGGAGATATAGGACATAACATACTGACCCGTGTCTTGTGGTGATTTAAAGGGTATAATTGTTAACAAATGAACGCATGTATAAAAACAGAATCGTGTACAGGTAAACGGTGAGGCGGTACCTTTGAAAAGGACTTGGATATCCCGGTGTCATGAGAAATTGTTCCTCTTGGGTTGCGTTGAGATTATCACCTCGACAAGTAGGCCCTAAATAGAAATTATAAACAAAAATCCAACAAAATCTTCAGTGCATGTACGTTTCCAGCAGGATGTGCTTTCGAAATATATACAACTAGAACCCCATTGATTGGTAAAATAAGTCAGAAGTGAGTGAGCAACTGTTATTTAACGTTGAAGTCAGCAATATTTAGCTTTACCACAGCAGTAAGGTGAGTGAAATTGGGTTTATATAGCGACGTGCATGCACGCGTGTGTGTGGCTGCTTGTACTAGACCGGACTGATGCCGATTTATAGTGCTATCTCACTGAGATAACATGCCGCAGTTTAACTTGAATACCCCACTCAGACACAGTATACTGACTCCGAGCCGACCAGTCCTTGCTTTAACCCCTTAATGCCGAGCGCCAGACAGGGTAACAACAAGTACCATCTTTTAACGTCTTTGGGTATGACGCGGCCGGGGATCGAACCCCGGACCTTCCGCTCTCCAGGCGGACGCCCTAACCACTAGACCATGGAGGCGGTCACCACAGCGGTGAGTGGTCGATAGTAGCAGCACGGATAGAGTGTTACAATGACCCAATTTACGTTGTAGCTGCTCGATCCTCAATGCTTCAAAATCTAGAGGCTATTGTGGTCTGTTCTTCCCAAATTTCATTTAAAAAGTTAGGTTTAACAATTTATAGATTTATTCATGGATGCCAAGTATTTGTATTTTTGTATACACCCCTCATAAAACATAACATACAGTGCCATGAACGCCAGTGCAGTTGATCTTTTGTTTCAGGGGCGCTGGAATCTTTACACAGTATTGTCAGACGCTTAAGATTAATTCATGTATCATTAATGCCGAATAAATGTTTCCTGGTCGGAATCGAAAATAGTAATCTATTTCTAGCAAAACTCCTCAAGCTTCCTACAGTCTTCCTACATATGTGGGTTTATAAACATTATTGCTGGTTTGTGTTTTTATGTTTTTTAACGCCGCACTAAGCAATATTCCAGTAATGAAAAGTATGAACCAGACAACCCAGTGACTGACATTATGAGCATCCATCAACGCAACTGGGATACGGCGACGAAGCGAATTCCATCCCTGATTTTCACTGGGGATATGGAGATTCTTAAATGATTTTTTCGCCAAAATACGAAACGAGTGTAAGAATCTGTGTATATATGTACATGAACTCCGACTTTAGTTTCGTTAAATCAGTATGATGCCCATACAGGTGTAATAATGTATGTATTATTCGTAGTTCGTAATAGATGTGAACAAGAAAATATGTCTTCTAGAGACAAAACTTTGAAGAAAAGCTGATTCACATCATAGGAGGATCCGGAGTGGGGGGTGGGGGGTGGGGGTGGGAGTGGGGAGTGATCCAGGGGGTCCGGATTAGGTGCTGGCGATTAGGTTCCTCACTCTGAGAGTGTAGGTTCGAATCCTGGATGTATTTTATCACATCTTTAAATTACCCCCTCCAATATCTGGAAATTATTACACAAGATTTCTGATGAAGGGACACCATGCTACAAAGATGAGTATGTGGTGAGGCTGGTTGCGGGGTCTTAAGCCGCAATCCAATCGGAGAATGCCATCGATATCTTCATACAATATATGAGGCCCACATTGTAACGTTGTCTGACAAAATGTGTAAAAGTCGACCTTAATATGATTTTAGTTATGTATATCGTAAGTGTCGAACCTTCGAGAGTTCTGTACTTAAGACGGACACTCCGCTCCGATGATATATGCAGCATCATTGACGCCGACTCACTCCAACTTTGGTAGACATTGATTTTCCCTGGACACCACGTGACATCATCTTCCCCGTATTCTGCAGCATAACATGGCAAATACGTTCGTATTGTATTAGTATGTTAATTACGATATTCCGAAAATAGTCGGCGACTCTTTATACACACAAAAGCACAGTATTAGCATTAACATTAACGATCAAGGGAAATTACCACTGCTCGAGTGAGGGTGTGCATGCTATAGCCAGCAAGTAAGAAAACGTACAACGTTATGGATAACATGTTCTGGTTTATTGCATATAGCGGTATTTGTATAGTTGGCTTCACCCAATTAACTGTATACGACTTAAAGTAAGACAAGTTCTATGGATGAACAACTTCTTTATTACAATTAGTGCGACGTTTCGGTGTAGATCCTAATTATATAACACCTTCATCAAGCAAGTGATGGCTAGTGCTAAACAACATAGGTGTATATACTTATTAACATCAACACCGAAACGTCGCACTAATTGTAATAAAGAAGTTGTTCATCCATAGAACTTGTCTTACTTCATCACACCAACTTCTAAAATGCCACTGAAAAAAAGTGTGTGCGACTTATTACCTATTACCTTTGCCAGTGTTAATCTCCTGCTTATCACAAAATGCCATCATGTATATATACCCCTCGTCACTTTGTTTTTGTCTTTTGTCACTCCAGAGTGTAAGAACCTACGCAATGTGCAATAGATGCTATCAATAAAGTCGTGCGTTCTCTTACTTACTCAACAACTTCTGGAATTCCAATTAAGCAGTTATATCCAGCAAACTCCACCTTTCACGGCTGCCAGTATTATTTGTTTGTGGTTTAACGCTACAATCTGCCATGCTCCAGCTATGAGTGAGTAAGTTGGGTTTAACGCCGCTTTTAACATTATTCCAGTTATATCACGGCGTGTCAGCTTAATGTGTAACCCACGAGCACGGGTATGGTGCTGACAAACCTAGAAACATAATCGGGGTGAACCGGGATTCGAACCCACAATTATAGGTTTCAGGCGTGCCCAAGGGACGCAACTCTGCACAGCGAATCGCGGCGCCTTAGACGACTGGGCCACCCGTACCCCCTACTCCAGCTATGTGGCGGCGAACTGTATATTATGGAGTCTAAAAACACAGTCATAGATTTTGTGTGCAACGTCACACGTCACCAAGGTTGACCATCAGATCATACTTTGTCGTCCCTTGAGACAAGCATGTCTGGCTGGGGACCAGTTCACAGCCGGAATCCCCACGAGTCAGCCAAGCAAATCAGTGACTGGAGACCAACGATTCTGGTCAACGGATGAAGATGGCAAGCAATCGGCCAAGTGACCGAGTCAGATCATCGACCCTCTGTAGTTGGCTTTGGGACATGCATACGGACAACATGGGACCACCATCTCTCCTTGTGTCCCCATGGGGTTAAACACAGCCGTAGCATATTACCCTGGGAAATATCAATTCAGGTGCTTCTTTACTAACGGGTCATCATGACTGTGGAACTGTGAAGAGGCGACAATGCTGAAAATCCTCACCATCAAGAAATTTGACTTGAACATGTCCACAGCTGGTGCTGACATTACCAGCTGTTTCTATAGATACACGAACCTGTTGACCTTTCGGTGCCTTCACTCTCCAACGACACGCAAGTGATCTATGGGAGAACAATATATTCCCTTAAATGACAAACTCACCAAATCACACCCTTCATTCGTACTTGACATAACTTGCACTTACTTCTCCAATACATGCAACAATATCCATATTTCTCTCCGAGTCCCATGGATGTATATCTTAGTCATACTTTGAACTAGTTTCCAGATTAAACAACACAAATCTAACCATAGGGCATTGTAGTTATTGGAAATATAGTCCGTTTTCAAATTAGTTTTTTTCTTACGCTGCTTTTGGGTTTGACGCCGCATCAGATATCACAAATAAAAAACATCGTTCACTTGAAATTGTTATTTAAATGTATGTCTTGGAGCAGTGACAAAAAGAATTTATCTAAGCTTGGCCCATTTACTTTTGAAGCAATATTACGCATATCACAGTTGAGCAAACACAGGAACCATTTTTGAGCATGCTCGACCTCATAACGTGAAGATATATACAACGGTATAAGGATACATACCGAAACGTCGCCTTTACAGTAAATAAAAAGTTGTTATGCATCAATTGTGTCTACTTTGTCATCCTTCACGTTCATCTGTTAAACAGTTTTTGACACTTAACACGTTGAAGGCGACTATGCTTTTTGTAAGATGCGACTTGCGGGATCGGGATCGATGCTTATGATGTCAATCACTGGATTGTCTGATCCAGACTCGATTATTTACAGACCAACATCATATAGCTGGACTATTGCTCCAAACATACAAAACTAAACACGTTCAGCTGTTAAACATGTTTTGACCCTTAATACGTTAAGCTGTTAAACACGTTTTGACCCTTAACACATTCAGCTGTTAAACACGTTTTGACCCTTAATACGTTCAGCTGTTAAACACGTTTTGACCCTTAATACGTTCAGCTGTTTAACACGGTTTGACCCTTAACACGTTCAGCTGTCAAAAATGTTTTGACCCTGAACACGTTCAGCTGTTTAACACGGTTTGACCCTGAACACGTTCAACTGTTTAACACCGCTTGACCCTGAACACATTCAACTGTTTAACAGGTTTTGACCCTTAATACGTTCAGCTGTTTAACACGGTTTGACCCTTAATACGTTCAGCTGTTTAACACGGTTTGACCCTTAACACGTTCAGCGGTTTAACACGGTTTGACCCTGAACACATTCAACTGTTTAACAGGTTTTGACCCTTAATACGTTCAGCTGTTTAACACGGTTTGACCCTTAATACGTTCAGCTGTTTAACACGGTTTGACCCTTAACACGTTCAGCTGTTTAACACGGTTTGACCCTTAACACGTTCAGCGGTTTAACACGGTTTGACCCTGAACACATTCAACTGTTTAACAGGTTTTGACCCTTAATACGTTCAGCTGTTTAACACGGTTTGACCCTTAATACGTTCAGCTGTTTAACACGGTTTGACCCTTAACACGTTCAGCTGTTTAACACGGTTTGACCCTTAACACGTTCAGCTGTTTAACACGGTTTGACCCTGAACACATTCAGCTGTTTAACATGTTTTGACCCTTAACACGTTCAGCTGTTTAACACGTTTTGACCCTTAATAGTGAGTGAGTGAGTTGGGTTTTTCGCCGCTTTTAACATTATTCCAGTTATATCACGGTGTTTCAGCTTAATGTGGGAGGAAAGCCCGAAGTGATGCAGGTCTCAGACGTTTACCACTTCGGTGAAACCCACGAGCACGGTGCTGACAAACCTAGAAACATAATTGGGGCGAACCGGGATTCGAACCCATAATCATAGGTTTCTGGCGTGCCCAAGGGACGCAACTCTGCACAGCGAATCGCGGCGCCTTAGACGACTGGGCCACCCTTAATACGTTCAGCTGTTTAACACGGTTTGACCCTGAACACATTCAGCTGTTAAACATGTTTTGACCCTGAACACATTCATCTGTTAAGCAGTTTTTTACCCTGAACACATTCAGCGTTTAAACACGTTTTTGACCCTGAACACATTCAGCTGTTAAACACGTTTTGACCCTTAACACGTTAAGCTGTTAAACATAATCCTGAACATGTTAAGACCTAACCCGTCAAAACTATGGGACAAGGAACGGACCTATGTTTGTACAGTGTGTTTCCTTAAACGATGCAAAGGTTTCATTTGATTACGTACCGAGAAGTGCCGTCAGGGTACCCATATGAAAAGATGTTATACTCTGTCGTTGAGACAGCAAACACTGATTGTCCATAACAGAGATCTGTGCGGAAAAAGTTAGGAGTCAGTAAATATGTTAATGGCAGGACATAACTAATGACCTGGGCCCACTTGCACAAAGCGATCTTAGTGCTAAGACTATTGTAAGCCTATGTTAAAGTATGGGAGTTACGATCATCTTAGCGCTAAGGATTCTTTGTGTAAGCGGGCCCTGTTACTGCGTGTGTCGGTAGGTGGGATATTATATTTTTAATGTTCAGTGAGGTTGGGTGTGGGGAGTACATTCAGAAGATACGAAAGCAGTATTTAAGGTTCATGTCCATATTTTCAAAAGGGGAAGGGGCGTGGGCCATGTCCATGAAACGCCATCTTAAAGAGGTAAGGGGGTTATCTGACCATAAAGGTCCAGTTTCCACCCCTGTCGAACTAGGCTGGAATTATGGAGCTATATTAGGCTGGACTAACCAGTCTATGCATAGTCCAATCATAATCGTGTAGCGAAATCAACATAAGGTTCGTAAACTGCCGTGCAGATTTCGGCCGACTGCAGGATTCTCAAAGTATGTGTACCGTCACCTTAGCGTCAAAAGATATTTTCCAGATATTTTCATTTTTGTATTCCAGGTGCTCACGTTATTTAATACACTTCGCGAAGTAAGGACAGTTTTCATGCCAATATCGATATTAATTATCGATCAGATCATTTTCACTGGGCGCCATTTTGTTTGAAGCAAATGCAAGTGATATCAGAGGTGGAATATGATTGATCAACAGGGGGGATATAGAAGGGACATAACTCGTAATAGCCACTGGAGGCGCTACGATCGAATTCAGAAATTCCGGCCTAGTTAAGTAAGCGTGGAAACTGGAGGTTTTCAGTCAGCTAACTTCCTTGACTCGTGAAGGTGATGAAACACCAACTCGGCATCCCAGAAGACGCCGCTGCGGTCAGACGTGGTTTAAGGTACTGGAACTGTTATAACTGCAACTCATTTGGGCCACTTATAGAAGTGATTTACTATGTGAGCATCACTCCACCCATATAAACACACGGGAACAAACAGGGACAATAGAGAATTTTGGTCAACCATAATAAGCAGCCATTATGGACATGCAATCCCCAAATCTCCATTCAGCAACCACGCGGATAATACCTCGTGTGGAAATATGATGTATAATCAGTGGGTGCATTTAAATATATTCATAATGCACACGATTTTGCTGCACAAACCTGTTGTGTAATATTTTAGCTCAAAGGCGTTTGTGTCCGTCACTTCAGCCGCGGGGTAGACCACAGTGAGGACGTTGCCGGAACTTTGGAAGGAGCTTGTGTAGTTGCCACAAACCAAACCGAGGATGGCGCCGGATGAATCTGTAAAGACGAAGCATCGACAAGCTTTCACCCTTACTCTGGAACCTCGCTAGATGAAGATGTTAGGGTTGGGTTACTGAAGGACATAGTGTGATTATTGAAGTATACCAACCAACTAACAAATACAGAGTAAAATACAAGTCCCGTTAAGATTCGGGGTAGAATAGGTCTTCAGCAACCCATGCTTGCCGTAGAAGGCTACTATGCTTGTCGTAAGAGGTGACTAACGGGATCGGGTGGTCAGGCTAGCTGACTTGTTTGATGCATGTCATCGTATTCAAAATGCGTGTGTCGATGCTCATGATGTCAATCACTCGATTGTCTGGTCCAGGTTAATTACAGACCGCCGTCATATAGCTGGAATATTGCTGAGTGTTGCGTTAAACAATAAAACAACAGTATAATACCAAAATACAACAAAATAACTGACTGTGTATATACATAGTATGGAAAATAATATAATAATAATAATAATAATAATAATAATAAATAGATTGCATGAATTAAATTGAGGACGTGACTCAAGTGGACACGAACATCTTCCTGACATCGTCTAGGCATGTTCGGAATGCATTTTGTAGCCTTTGGGATCCGGAGCCGGTCCAAATGTCGGAGTGCTACCGGACGATAGTGCACACGACGAAAAGGTTGAGGTCAGGTCTCAGTGTGGCGGCCGTAATCATCGTTATCGTGGATTTTTCAAACTGACGACCAAGCCTACATGCAAAGGAACCACAAGTTGTATCAACAGTCCATCACGATGACGGACCCCTGTGAGTCGACCACAACGACGGATGAGGTCAATGTAGTAGCTGTAGATGGTGCCAATCAAAACCGCCGCTGAGCATTACTATGATATGAAACACAAGTGACAGCGTTCATGTCCACATCTCCAATCAAGACTACGGACATCTACAATCACTGTGATGCTAACGACGCAATGTTTCGAATCTATGACGCCGCACCCATTCTATTCGCCTGTTTCCCTGTGTACTCCCCGACATGCTGATCTGTTTCTTTATGCATTTGGATCGAAATTTGAAATCGGATTGGCAAAGTCAAAACAGGGTAATTTGGCCAAGAAGTTTAACTTAAACTTCAGGTATATCGATGAACTGATATCGTTCAATCACCATCAAATAGCCATTTCCTTTCTCCTGATGTATCCACCTGAACTAGAAAAAAGGAGACCAGTGACCTGTTTCATATTTAGGTCTGTGCATAAAGAACTTTATGGCGAGAAATATTCCTGCAGCTCCAGCCTTTGGTGCTTACATTTCACAACTTTTGAGGTACAGTTTCGCATCCTCTTTCTACCAAGATTCCAAAGAGCGTCATACGCTAAGGTGTTGTTTGATCAAGGTTACAACATACAAGGCTTCGGTAAAGCTTTCAAAATGTTTTATGGTAGACACGTGGAGGACCTTTCCAAATTTGATGCTTCAGGGACAAAAAATGATGTCCAGTGCAATTCCCTAATTTGACTTGTACCATATGATTCAATATTTGTTTCAGGTGAACAATTGACTTGCCTCTGCATGTGTTTGTTACGGGTGCCACAGGAAGGACGGGATACGCTCACCTTTTCACGAACACCTTGTATCATCACTTTTTGATTATACAGTTATTTGTTGTCATGATATAGTCGGAATCGAGATTTTAAAATGAATATGGAAAGGGTTTTGTCGCTTTTATTTTTATTATTATCAGTCATCGTGATTCCTATCACTGGGAAGAACCCCTTAATTCTGCAGCTTCCAACCGATTGTGCACAGAGCGATTGTGTAATGCCTGTGAGTGAGTGAGTGAGTGTGTAATGCCTGTGAGTGAGTGAGTGAGTGAGTGAGTGAGTGAGTGAGTGAGTGAGTGAGTTGGGTTTAACGCCGCTTTTAACATTATTCCAGTGTCAGCTTAATGTGGGAGGAAAGCCCGAAGTGATGCAGTTCTCAGACATTTACCCCTTCAGTGAAACCCACGAGCACGGGTATGGTGCTGACAAACCTAGAAACATAATCGGGGCGAACCGGGATTCGAACCCACGATCATAGGTTTCTGGCGTGCCCAAGGAACGCAACTCTGCACAGTGAATCGCGGCGCCTTAGACGACTGGGTCACCCGTGCCCCCTTAATGCCTGTGGATGATGACAATAAACCCAGCGTTTCTGCTATATGATGATCGGATTTAATTCTTCTGTTAGTTACACGGCAATGTAGGAGTGGCAAAATCATACTGGTGTGCTTTCTGCATGTATTTCCGCGAAAACGGAGTAGGCAAATTCATCCGGGAAGATGTCTGTATCTGGCAAAGCGCTGGAGTTATATATCATACTCCGATCGACACGGTGTCAGCGTGTCTCTGCCGCTATATGATACGTACCACCATCATGCACGACGATGCTGTTACTGACGTCACATGATGGGTGTTGCGTTAAGTTGACGTTCTGGAAATTTAAGGTCACCATCTCGGAAGATCCTGAACTGTTTATTGTCCACGTGCACATCCCGCTGCTGAAATGTTTGTTAATGTTAATTTTGTACTAAATACACAAATATATATATATAAAGTGGCGGTTGGGTAGCCTAGTTGGTTAAGCATACGCCTGTAACGACAAAGGCACAGGTTCGATTCCCAACATGAGTACAATACGTGAAGCCCATGATGGGATTTCTTGTGCCCACTTACTTTCATGTTGAGGTGCACATAATCGCGTAAAGATATGCACATACGTTTGGCATATATCAATTGTGTATGAACCACGCTGTATGATCATACACACCATACGTGTGTCGTTAACATTCATAAGTGTTCGTTTACTTCATGTGAGGAATGATGCAATTCTTTAGAATAAGATTATTATTGTGTTTAGCGAGAAAGTTAGCGTCTTACCCTCCGACTACAGCCTTCTGACTCCCACTGGTGTCTGCTTGGAGGGTCAGGTCGCATGACTGAGCTGAAAAATACATGTCACATGATCATCACTGGGCTGACAAATACATGTCACATGATCATCACTGGACTGAAAAGTACGTGTCACATGATCATGACCTGGCTGAAAAGTACATATCACATGATCATCACTTGGCTGACAAATACATGTCACATGATCATCACCTGGCTGAAAAGTACATATCACATGATCATCACTTGGCTGAAAAGTATATGTCACATGATCATCACCTGGCTGAAAAGTACATGTCACATGATCATGACTGAGCTGACAAATACATGTCACATGATCATGACTGAGCTGACAAATACATGTCACATGATCATGACTGAGCTGACAAATACATGTCACATGATCATGACCTGGCTGACAAATACATGTCACGTGATCATGACTGGGCTGACAAATACATGTCACATGATCATCACTTTGTTGAAAAGTGCATGTCACATGATCATGAATGAGCTGAAAAGTACATGTCACATGATGCTGAAAAGTACATGTCACATGATCATGACAGCTGAAAAGTACATGTCACATGATCATGACTGGGCTGACAAATACATGTCACATGATCATGACTGGGCTGACAAATACATGTCACATGATCATCACTTTGTTGAAAAGTGCATGTCACATGATCATGAATGAGCTGAAAAGTACATGTCACATGATGCTGAAAAGTACATGTCACATGATCATGACAGCTGAAAAGTACATGTCACATGATCATGACTGGGCTGACAAATACATGTCACATGATCATGACTGGGCTGACAAATACATGTCACATGATCATGACTGGGCTGACAAATACATGTCACATGATCATCACTTTGTTGAAAAGTACATGACACATGATCATGACTGAGCTGAAAAGTACATGTCACATGATCATGACCTGGCTGAAAAGTACATGTCACATGATCATCACTTGGCTGAAAAGTACGTGTCACATGATCATAAGTGAGCTGAAAAGTACATATCACATGATCATCACTTGGCTGAAAAGTACATGTCACATGATCATAAGTGAGCTGAAAAGTACATATCACATGATCATCAGTTGGCTGAAAAGTACATATCACATGATCATCACTTGGCTGAAAAGTACATATCACATGATCATCACTTGGCTGAAAAGTACATATCACATGATCATCACTTGGCTGAAAAGTACATATCACATGATCATCAACTGGCTGAAAAGTACATGTCACATGATCATCAACTGGCTGAAAAGTACATGTCACATGATCATGACTGAGATGAAAAGTACATGTCACATGATCATCACTTGGCTGAAAAGTACATGTCACATGATCATCACTTTGTTGAAAAGTACATGTCACGTGATCATGACTTGGCTGACAAATACATGTCACATGATCATGATTGAGCTGAAAAGTACATGTCACATGATCATGACTGGGCTGACAAATACATGTCACATGATCATCACTTGGCTGAAAAGTATGTGTCACATGATCATCACTTGGCTGAAAAGTATGTGTCACATGATCATCACTGAGCTGAAAAATGTATGTCACGTGATCATGACTGATATCTGTTACAAGGCTGCATAGAAATGGATTTCTTGATCACACTTTCTTAAACAATTAGGAGGGAGGTAGGACCTTTTCATACTGTTTTTATTTAAATCAAATTGGTGATGAGGAAGGAACACTTTTGGGAAAATAGACACGCATTGAACTCCTTTATGCAAACAGAAAACACTGTCTGCTTCGTATGACGTGAGAATTTCTATTTTATTTCAACATTTCCTTTTTATTGCCCTAAAAATGTATAAAGATTCTACGTCCGTTATTATTATCCCCATAAAATAATTTTCCAAGCATACCTTAAACAGTGATGGGATGTGAGAATTTGTCGAAAATAAATATTATCATTTCCATAAATTTGGTATCATCATCATCATCATCAGTACGTACATGTAGATGTGTCATTAATATCACAACTACTTAATCATTATTGCATTGATATAGAAATAATATTATAAATATAGGACAATAAAAGTCTTTCCATGAATAATCTCATATGTGTGTGTTTATCAGTAACCTAAACTGTTGACTACAAGTGATACAGCCGACATGGCCCAGTTCTCTCGCAACACGTTACCAAAAATAGACACGGACGTCCCAATACAAGAATAGAATTGAACAAACTAAACACTGAATACATTTTCATTAAACAGGATGATGATAAAGAGTAACGGCTGTATGTCAATGTTATACTACTGCACGAGAAATGTTTCAATGGCTGACGGATGGGTTGCGACAAGATCGGTCCGGACACACCAAGCCGTTCTATTATACACATGTACACATACTGTACGCGGTCAAGGTCACATTCTCGTCTGTCTGTCGGTTACTCTTGTACTCAGAGAGTTAACAAATACATTTCACCCACGTCCACGATAATGTTCACGTTCAGCTAAAAGACGCGTGATTTACCAGTTAGACACGATCGTTCGGAATGCGGTCGTCCCTATTTTCAAGCATGCCGATCGATATCTAATCTAGAGTTTACCTGTACAAACAACTCACCTGTAACTGTTGTCGTTGTGAACAGCAGAAACAAGGTGAGATGCACATATCTCGCCATCATGAAAACAGCAGATGTTGGATGTTGGCGGTACAGGTGACGAGGAGTGGCACAGGTTGGCACAGTCGGTGACGAGGAATGGTAGATATTAGTTACCCGACCAGTCTATGGGATCAGTGGTCGTGACGACCTCACAGTGCGTTCATGTGCACCGAGAACGGTACATCGTATTTCCCTGCTTTACGACACCGCTGATTCGCTAGACCTGTTTAGTGCTTGCTCGGTTCTGCTCTGGTTGCGATGATCCCGTGTTTTATAAAAGTCGAACGGCTAACACTGTAAGCTATACTCTGAAGAGTGTAAAAGATGCGTTTCACTTTAGGTTCATAAAATACACCTGGAAAAAGCTAACCACCATATAAAATACCGACGTATATACAATATACAATATTCGACGTAATAAGCGCCCAGGGCGCTCTCAAAATTAGAAATAAGGGGCTCTTATTAGAATATTATTTTGGTGGAAAAAAGAGAGTTGAAAGATAAATTTCGTTGTTTATGCTGACACACTGAAATGTTTATATGAGACAGATACATTTTCCCAGAATTTAATTGCCCAAAATTAAGAATGCATATAACACACGAGTGCGTATTATACGCGAAGAAATAAGTCTTGTGTACATTGATCAATCCGAAGGATTGCTAATTGGGATTGTTCACTAGCCAATATATTAGTAAATATCGCCGTGGGCGCTTATTAGAGCGGGGCGCTTATTACGTCGAATACGGTAACCATTTTAAAAAATCTTATCCTGTATTAATATCCTGACGAAACACATCTTTTTGTATGCCAAATGAATTACAGAAACGAAACCTATTATCTCATGACATGATTTGCATGAGCTCAGTGGAGATACTTATCCGACTACCATTTTATTTGCTTCCTGTATTTATTTGCATCATAACCTATGCTGGTCGTAAGAGGGTCCAAATAGATGGAGTGTTTAGTCCTGGTGACTTGGTTGATGATAGCATGACAATGAACTATATCAATCACTGGATTGTCTGGTCCAGACTCGGCTATTTACAGATCGCCATCACCAATATAACTGGGATACTGCTGAGTGTGGCAGGCTCGCTGACTTGGTTGATGCATGTCATTGTATCTCAATTGCATAGATCGATGCTCATGATATCAATCACTGGATTGTCTGGTCCAGACTCAATAATTTACAGACCTCCGTCATATAGCTGGAATATTGATGAGTGCAGTGTTAAACAACAAACAAACAAATCAAAACCAATTTCAAATATCAAACTGACAACTTAACCATAACTTCACAACATATTTTATTAAAACTTTCCTGGACACTCTCACCAAATCATGGCCAGTTTTCATAACCATTCAGACACCTACCACTAGAGAATGTCAACACATGTAATGTAATGACTTAAGTTTAATTCCCAGCAACACATTTCTCATTAATAACAAACATAAGATCAATCTGTATGTATATATTACAAAACATATACATGTCAGCCATTTAGGTTCAGAGAAATATCACAAACAGGTAGGAATAATTCAAAGGAATTGTGTCAAACACACTGCAATTTGTTTGATAGGCATTACTTAGAAGTTGACAGATGACAAGGTAGACACAATTTTATTGATAACAACTTCTTTAACACTGTAAAAAGCGACTGTCTTGCTTGACAATGGCATAAGGATCTATACTTTTTACAGTACTAAAGAAGTTGTTATCCATAAAATTGTGTCTACCTTAACACTGCAATTTGTGATTAAACCTGCTGAACACTAACATTTCACCCTCAGGCGGGGATGCACCATTCATGATTTGATTACACATCAAATACATTCATACATACTCTTCATCAGGGCTGAACAACAAAAATTACACTGAGCCCAGATTAAGCATATTTCAAAAGACTTGACAACAATTCCACTGTAAAATATGCATCAGTCCACACAATAGCACTGTCATCAGCATGATCAGCAATATGTGCATGCCATCAAGGTACTCTGAAACCTTGAAACTTTCAAAATAAATATTTTATCTAAGGGGAGTTATTTACATATATACAAAACTGACAAATATTGTTCTAAGATACTGGTCATGTTTTAATGCTTGCATCTTTTGTTCATAAAAGTCATAAAAAGTGTCATTATTTAAAAGTGGCATTATTTTATTTTTAGCTGTCGCGTCTGGACCAGACAATACAGTGATTGACATCATGAGCATCAATCCACACAATTGGGATACGATGACATACATCAACCAAGTCAGCGAGCCTGACGGCCCAGTCCTGATAGTCCCCTCTTACGACAAGTATAGTCACCTTTTACAGCGACTAACAGGATCCGGTGGTCAGTCCCGCTGACTTGGCTCATGCACGTCATCGTATCCCAATTGCGTGGATCGACGCTTATGATGTCAATCACTGGATTGTCTGGTCCACTCGATTATTTACAGACCGCCGTCATATAGCTGAAATATTGCTGAGTGCGGCGTTAAACAACTAACAAACAAACAAAGGAGTTGTCAGAAAAATAGCTTCAATACTCATATAAGGCTGTAAGGCAAGACCCATTTACTTAATAGTTGTACAAATCAAACATTTCCAAAAATATATTTGAAAAATTCTTTAACAGGAAATACTAACTGTGCCTAGTCACTTTTATCTCTGTTTGACTGTGCTCGTTCTCTCGCACTTGCACCAGCAATGACTTCACTTGAAGTGAAAAGACAGCACTATTTCCATAAAACATTAACCCCATAGAGGCGAGTGTTAATTGTAAGCAAGAACACATGGTAACAATAACAATGTGTTCATGTACAAGCAGTCATTAATCGGTCATTACTTTTATATTTCAAAAGTGATTTTATGTTAATTTCTTTCTTCCTGTTTTCGGGGATTTTAGGAATAAAAATATGTTTATCTACGCCAAAAAGAATGTCATGTCCTTTCAGTTCTTCAAGGACTTATAATGTTCTCTGGTGACACTACTTCTACACCAAACAATACTGTGAGTCATCTCCCACACTGAATGAGAAGTTGTGGGATTATTTCAAGTCCAACTTGATAAAAGTCCCCACCAAAAAAGGCATTACTTCACCACTTGGTTGAAACCTATCCAAATGATTGTGAAAAAATTTGAACTGATGTTGAATTCGGAAACAAAAAGATGCTGATCACTGTACCAGCAGCTGTATAATACGGTGATATTGCATGAGGTGACACTTTTTTCTAATTCTATTAATGGATTTGACCAACTGGAGCCACACCCAGAAAGAACATTATATTTTCACAACTCTTTGATTTATTGGAAAAAGAACAATATACCATCACACAATTCATACAAAGTAAAGTAACAATTAACTTTTCTCATAATAATTGGTCAGATTCATTGTATGTAGTCTCTGACCACTACAAACCTCTTGAGTGAGTGAGTTGAGTTTGGTTTAACGCCACTTTTAACATTATTCCAGTTATATCGCGGCATGTCAGCTTAATGTGGGAGGAAAGCCAGATGTGATGCAGTTCTCAGACCCCTTCAGTGAAACCCACGAGCACGGGTATAGTGCTAACAAACCTAGAAACATAATCGGGGCGAACCGGGATTCGAACCCACAATCATAGGTTTCTGGTGTGCCCAAGGGATGTAACTCTGCACAGCGAATCGGGGCGCCTTAGATGACTGGGCCACCCGTACCCCCTACAAACCTCTTGAAAAAGAGAAAAAAAGCCTTCTCAAAACGATATACTTACTTGATAGTATAAACATAAATAAAACCCTGTACGTTACACAGTATTGACACTTAACCTGTGGCCCAATGAACATACTGTTTCCTTATGACTTTCAACCTCCTACCGCAACACATAACAACATTCTGTGCAAGGTATTCATGGGTTTGTGAAGACAAACGCATCTAATATTGACTTCTTAAACTAAATCTACAGATGTTTATGCATAATATATGACCAGTTCCTGAACATGCAAAAGAATATTGATTTAAATGTCAGCGAGGACAAATGTACTTATCTGTATTAACAACATAGAAAGGGAGGTAACTGCAATCCTGGATGGGAGAAACAGAGAAGGTGGCGTGTGTCAGGGTGTTACTGAGCCCAGCAGTATTTCAGCTTTACTGTGGCATGAATAGCATTTACAGCGGAATTAAATGCCCCGAGTGTTACAATATATTTCCTTTGAGCATTTTATTTTTTGTTACTTGGCTTACACATCCAACACAAAAAAATCAGGGAAATGTAAACACAAATAATTCCATTTTAAAGCCTTTTTAAGTAACCCTGAGGCTGAGAATCTTGTTTATGAATATAAATGCAACTTGTTTCATGTCTTGACAGACAGGTGGTGCATACTTATTGACCAAACATTGTTTGCTCAAATACCATTTATAGGTCCACAGCTAATAATTACACCAACAAATATTCTTGTTACATTACAAAAAAATGTCAAAAGAAAATATGTAATGTATATTAAAGGTGCAAATTCACATTTTCAAGTATTCTCAAATGTTCACAAATAACTTGACATCTTGATTTATGACATCAATCAATTTCTGAGAATGTTGAGCTTGACTTACTGTAAACATACTATAAGCATCGCTTTCAGCAAAGTTCACAGAAAGCAAATGCAATTTCAATTTTTCATCTCACACAAACTTGGAACAAATTATATTCCTGTACAATTAGAAACAAGTCCAGTCCACACACTCCGAAAAAATTGATGCCGGATATCGTAATTAGCAATCTTCAGCTCCAGAAAATTTCCCCAAAATAGTTTTGTGAAATACTACAATCCTTGCAACACAATCATTCCATGAAACAATTAGCAAAGAATTTACCTTACATTTTCCTATTATCAACATCATGATCATAGTGATCACAGCAGTAGTGATTCATGTTACTCATTTGGATAAATACTGCATGCTGTGTTGATAAGCAGAAGTACAGATATAATTATGTGATAGAGTTTATAGTTTGATAATATTATTCTTATTAACCACATTTGCTTTGAAGCTATGGTAATATTTGTACTTTAACATGCTCGAGATGATAATTTCATTTGTCACGAACTTCAATACACTGTCATTATCACAACAATCCCCATCTCTACAACATTATAACAAAACAAAGATATTGTCAGAAGTTTCTCCCAATCCAACACAAGTCAATACAGCTATTAATGAGGATCCCTGCCCAAAACGGTCATAATTCTGACAAATTCTTGTACGCGTCACTTTCTAATTTCTCCCCATATGTTGAAGTTGAAAACTTTTGACTTCTGTCATTGCTGTTTTGTTTGCTGTTAAACAGCGCACTCAGCAATATTCCAGCTATATGACGGCGGACCAAACAATCTAGTGACTGATATCACATGAGCATCCATGCCTATGGGGATACGTGGACACAAATTCGACCAAGTCACTGAGGCTACCTGACCACCTGATCCACTTAATCGCCTCTTACAACCAGCATAGGTTACAGGGGATCACCCGAAATCTCACCAGAGATACCCACTAATATCATCCTGTCATTGAACAGAATAGTATGGCCAACAGTGATAGCCACAGTTCAATAATTATGATGAAACAAATACAATCATATGAAAGCTGTTTGATACAATCAGAACCAGCAGTGTGTGTTCCCTTACAAGAAGGATCCTCTAAACTTTGCTGCAAACAACTTAAATGATATTGGTGAACTGTCAATGTGAAGGCTTGTGTGGCATAAGCCTAGGTCCGACTTCATCTACAAGGAGCTGAGAAATGGGATCAAACCTCGAGTCAAAATACCATATAAATAATCTCACTACCAGCTACAGACATATAAATATTATACTCTGGCCTTTCATACGTAATGAGACATGTGAAGATTAAATCATATGTAATGAAACTTTAAACAAGGGCATGAAGACTAAAACAAAACGTCACCAATACTTCACGTGTTTGTATGTATACACTACATTCCACCACACAGTTGATCTGAGGAACAAAAGGAAATTTACCAATTATGCAATTTTGAGTTTTATTTCAAGTTCTAGTCCTGCCTGACATGTTTGATGAGTACAGAAGGGAAATCCAAACATACTTTATTATTCAGGCAACATAATTATGTCGCCAGGTTGGATGTCCATTTGAATGTGAATCCAGGTGCCCCGCCATGGGGCAAAATCAGTCTCTGCAAATTCATTGAAGTCTTCCAACTGAAATTCAAATCTGCCATCAGTACGTCTGTGGTCAATCTTATCTTTCTTGATGGTGCTCATAGCCGTTTTCAATAATACATAAATCTCATTGACCAATCAAGTGGTCAACCTAATGTTTTGTCATGTGTCAAAGTGTCCGAACATGTGTCAGTCTTTGGGTCCCGCTTGGTATTTATATCACATTTCCATGTGGTATTTATACACCAAATAGTGTCAAGACATTTGACAATACCAGTTTCCTATCAGGTGTCCAGTCTGGTATTTCTACCAGTACCCCTTGACCATGTCCAATCTGGTGTCCATACCAGTTATAAATCAGGTGTCCATCAAGGTGTCTAGTCTGGTATTTCTACCAGTTATCCTCCAGGTGTCGGGTCATGTAACAATGCACATTTTCAATCAGGTGTCAACTGAGTTGGTATGACTGGTGGTTGGTTATACCAGGTGTTGGTCAAGGTGTCCAGCCCTGTGTCTGGAGTTCACACATCCGAGTCCCTGTCAGGGATATAGGTCATCTGACAGTGGTGTTAATCAAGGAATGCTGCAAGTGCTGCCGGTCAGAGTGAGAGTTGCTCTATCTTTTCAGTTTCTTGATCATCTTCATTGTCTTCTGCATCATCGGTGCCACTCTCCTTATCGCTGTAACATCAAACAAGAACAAGAAGATCACATGCCTGGCTGTTATTTACCTGATTCAATGTTCAGATGCCAACCCTAACAGTTTTATCAACCTCATCATTCTTAGGGACGGACCATTTAGAATTTCGGGGTGGGGCGTGGGGGGCTGAGGGGGATTTGTGTTTGAGACAGAACATATTGTCAATGTCACGCTCCAAGACAGTTTTGTTAGGACCCACAGGACATTACAGTATTTTTCAACAACATCCATCATGTTCAGTGAACAATTTATTTACTTTTGTCAAATTTGAGAACAAATCAATTTTGGGGGGCAAAAAAAATCCCAGTTTCCGAATAAGAATATCATATTGTTGTCGCCTTCTGAACACCACACCTAACATTTGGAATTTGGAATCTAGAGGAATGACATGGTAGTAGGGAGACAACCCAAAGTATCGTCTGAATTCATTCCAAAGGTTTGTTGTTTTGGGCTGCCCCAGTCTTATCATGGCTGCCTGTAAATAATCAAGTCCCGGCAAGACAAACTCAGTATTTCATGCAAATTTCTATGGTAATAAGCTTAAATACAAAGGTATAAAACATTTGAACAATGAAAAGTGAGTGACTGAGTGAGTTGGGTTTAACGCCACTTTTAACAATATTCCAGTTATATCACAGCGTGTCAGCTTAATGTGGGAGGAAAGCCTGAAGTGATCCCGGTCTCAGACGTTTACCACTTAGGTGAAACCCACGAGCACGGGTATGGTGCTGACAAACCTATCGGCGCGAACCAGGATTCGAATCCACAATCATAGGTTTCTGGCATGCCCAAGGGAAGAAGCTCTGCACAGCAAATCACGGCGCCTTAGACGACTGGGCCACCCATGCCCCCAGCAATGATGACAAAAGACAGAGAATATGTGATCACATAAACTCTATTGAGGAATACCCACTTGATATGATAACTAGCAATCCATAGTCAATCAATCAATGAAAGAATACTTTACCACACAGTTACATGTACAGTCTTTCATCAAGTCAGTTCAATCTTATAATATGGTTGTTCTGTTAAGAGAATATAACTCAAAGGCAATGACCTGAAAATATTGATGACAAAAAATCATCCTTGTACTTGTGTTAGAAAGTCTTCTATAAGCGTTTTAAAATCTTCATATTCCTGCTGAAGTAAACAACACATTCTCAAGTTCATTGAATACACTGGAGCATGTGGGGTGAGTGAGTGAATGAGTTGAACTCTGCTGTGCACAGTATTTCCATGAAGTGTATCACCTTCATGCAGACTCTTACAACTGTAATGCGACCCGTGAAGATTCGGGGTTGAATAGATCTTTAGCAACCCATGCTTGCCGTAACAGGCAACTATGCTTGTCGTAAGAGGGAACTAGTAGGATCCAGTGGTCAGACTCGCTGACTTGGTTGATGCATGTCATTGATCCCAACTGTGTGGATCGATGCTCATGATGTCAATCACTGGATTGTCTGGTCCAGACTTGATTATATACAGACCGCCGTCATATAGCTGGAATAATGCTGAGTGCGGCGTTAAACAACAAATAAACAAACAAACAAAAACAACTGTAATGCACGGACCCCTTCCAAAACGCGATAATAGCGCTAAGGTGATTGTAAGTCTCATACTTCAACATAGACTTACAACACTTGTAGCGCTATGATCACTTTGTGTAATGGGCCCTGGATTCTAAAGTGTTCTCATCCCACTAAGCCCTTCGAACCAAACACAGTTAGGACTTACGTTTCGAAGGAGGCACAGGCCGAGTAGCAACCGGGGCTTTAGAGCGGGACCAGCACATATCAACGTTGCCCTTGTTCGGCGCCGTGGAGATGGTGGCAGTCCCGTACTTCTGCTGCATGCGCTTGACTTCTCTGGGCGGCTTCGCCACGCTGTCCACATACGCCAGCTTCACCTTCTTGGCTGGAACACACAGATGGCATACTCTTGTAGTTTATCATTGATCAGTGGCCACAACCTGTTCACAAGTTATTCCCTTTTTACCTATGCACAGTCCAATCGAAATTACAAGTTATTCCCTTGTTATCTATGTACAGTCCAATCAAAATCATGCAACAAACTAGACCTCCAGTTTGTAAACATCATGGATTTCAACGTGCAGATTCAGTTGACTGCAGGATTTGCAAAGCATTTGTACCCTCAACTGGGCCTTGACAGCTGGTTTCCAAATCTTTACATGTTTTTAATCAAGGTGCTCAAGTGATTTAATCCACTTCGCGAGGTAAGACCTGTTTTATTGCAACATAGATCTTGATTATGGATCTGATCATCTTGACTTGGTTTGAAGTGAGAGGTGGACTCTGATTGGTCAATAAGGAGGGACATAGAAGCGATTTAAATCATAATAGCCACTGGTGACGCTACGATTGAGCCACGAAATTCCTGCCAAGTTCGGCAAGGGAAGAAACTGGACTTAAATAGATGCCTCAAGAAGATGGTGCTTAAAGGGCAAGTTCACACGGAAATGAACCTATTTTTCTTGTACTTTTTCCACATTAAAAGTGTTAACCTAGAAGTGTCATAGACAAAAATATAAAAATATCACTAATAATTGACATATTTTTTGCATTAAAATGATTTATATTTTTCACATTTACCAAGTGTTCTATTTCCATAACAAAAACACCATGGCTTATGCCCCTTACAATATGATGTCATTGGTGCCAATTGATAAACATTATGACGTCATCATGCTTTGTTAGAGCTGCTTCACGTGGTGTAGGTACAGGTGTGTGATTCTAGCGTCTCAGATGCCAGCAAGCATAGTGTTATGCTGAGTCACCACTGCGCCGGAGTGTGTCGTAGGCCATGTTGTTTTACCACTAAAAGGTACTTGATATCTTTTGCGTTGAGAATAGACAGGGACCCAGTTGAATTGGCACCAATTACGTCATAATCTAAGGGGGATAACTCAGGCCTGTTTAGCTCGAAAAACGAAGGCCTCATAACGGCATATCATTTTCACACTATTGTGAGCTTCCTACTTTCACTGTGAAAAAAATGAGTGTATATTTTCAAACACAGATACTAACTAATTCTAAAATTGCGTTTTGTTTAGAAAAAGATAGAAAATGATTTTTGTGTGTACACTTCCCCTTTAACACATTTCTACACTTCATACAAGAGTTGCCTCCCTTGAACAGCCAACCTGTTGTATCCAGTTTCTTGACAGTTTTAGACATGCGTCCCTTCAGTCTTTCGTACTTTGCTTCCCTTTCATCCAGCAAACGCTGAAAGCAAAACAACAAGGACTCAATAATAACTCAAAATTACAACAATAACAACAACAACAACAATCACAATAGGCGTAAATGACTTGAAACCAAACCACAAGGGTGCGGACAGGTCCAGGAACAGTCTGGGCATATCAGGGACTAGGACCAATAATCAGCTGATCCAAGCATGGCAAAATGGTCAACCATGCACACAGAGATGCAGTGTCTCAGACTACTCAGGTTTCAAACCCTGATGACAAATATTGTTTAAATAAAGCCTTACATATTTTTGGCTTGGTTTACAGATTCACGGGAAAATATACAATCAGAATGACAAGGGATATTATATACCACAGACAGTAAAGATCACCTTGACAATAATAATCTAAGCGATTTTTATGTAAACAAAACAGAATTTTTGAAACGATAAATCATCATTACAAAACAGATTTTAGATTTATAATATCTATAAGGGCCCAAACAAGGACAAGAATTCATTTTTCTTATAAAATACCAATTCTTATCTAACTGTAAGATCATAAAAAATTCTGAACAATGGACCATTTTTTCCACCCAATTTTTCACAATCAACATCCCTAAAAATCTGGCCTTGCACATGACAGGTATGTTGCTGATGAACCAGTGAGCATTGTCTGGGACATGTATTTGCATCCAGTATCATAGGATTATGGCACATCAACATGTAACACTTTGCCACTGCCTCTCTGACCCCACGTACCAGGTACATCTCCCTCCATGTCTCCATCTCCTCCGGTCCCTCCTTCCGAAAGTCTCTCTCACAGTGCTTGTGCCACAGGTCGTCCGTATCCTCCAGAAAATGCTGAATCAAACACACAAATACTTCACCATCAAACACACAAGTCCTTCATCATCAACACAAGAGTAATTCACTATCAAACACACAAATACTTCACCATCAAACACAAAAGTACTTCACTATCAAACACACAAATACTTCACCTTCAAACACACAAGTCCTTCACCATCAAACACAAGAGTAATTCACTATCAAACACACAAATACTTCACCATCAAACATACAAATACTTCACCATGAAACACACAAATCCTTCACTATGAAACACAAGAGTAATTTACTACCAAAACACACAAATACTTCACTATCAAGTGGACAAATACTTCACATAAATCACAATGAAACACACAAATACTTCACTATTAAACACACAAGAACTACACTATTAATCACTCAAACACTTTACAATCAAACACACATATACTTTACCATCAATATCACAACTACTTCACCATCAAACACGAAACACTTACAATTCCTCATTAAACTAATCTTATCCTACAAATTTGCATGGCTCTTTTTCCTTTCCATATTTGCCTGGAAGAGTGAATGACCTTGGCTCAAAGAATTAAATGAACATCAGATGTTCACAAACTTTCAGTCATAAAATTCCACCACCCTTTAAAGGACATTTCAAGACATAAAATAAAATTATTAAGGCCATTTTTTGATAAACCAATAACAGACAACAAACTCATTTTCACACACACATATCGGAGCTGTTGACCAAAACATTGTACAGGATTCCATGAGCCTTAGATGATAATTGAGAGAAGGGAGGTAACTCTAAACAAAGTCTAGTACAAAGTCGTAGAGATCATCAATAAAGACAGTTTTATGTCATCAAAACATGCAAAATGGATAGAGTATCAAGCATAATTTTCACACATTCATTTCTGTCAAATTGCTCTTAATTTCATGCTTTCGCAAAACAATCATGTACTGGGTATTCAAGATCTTCTTAAGACAAATGTCACAATAACAGTTTTTTCAAAGCTGTGTATCTATGAAAATGCAGACATTACATGCATCTGACTGATTTTTGTTCCAAGCCAGCATTGAACACTGTTTGGTTCTGCTGTGGAGACCAAATCAATGTGTTTCAATGGAAATGAATATTGTATATCAGAATTCTGTGACCACTACAAAGAAACCATTGTTATAAACACAAAGACGTAACTCTTAAGACCAAGAGGTTTCAGTCGAGATGTCGCAAATGTAGCAAATCTTAATGTATGTAAACAGCTACAGCAAGGTCCCTCCATTCAGTCGAGCCAAAAACTCAAGAAAGTAGTTAACGACACTATGGTTAATTTGTGTACAAAGACCCATTTGCTTCCTTGAAATGAAATAACCAACAACATTTAAATGTCCTTAATAACAAAAGGCACCAGTTCACCAACTGACTGATACACATGTGCAAAGTGAATGGTCTGAGGCATTATGCTCCCGAAAAAAAAGTGGCTGGACAGACAGATGGTGATAGCATTTCAATGGTTAGGTTGGTTGGTTTGTTGTTTAACGCCGCACTCAGCAATATTCCAGCTATATGACGGTGGTCTGTAAATAATCGAGTCTGGACCAGACAATGACAGTGATTGATATCATTAGCATCAATCCATGCAATTGGGATCAATGACATGCATCAACCAAGTCAGCGAGCCTGACCACCCGATCCCGTTAGTCGCCTTTTACGACAAGCATAGTCGCCTTTTACGGCAAGCATGGGTTACTGAAGACCTATTCTACCCAGGAATCTTCATCATGATACGCAGTAAATAATAAAAATTGGATTTCAACAACGCTTTATGCTGTCAGAGCATTATGGCTCACAACTAGCAATTAAGTGTAATCTCCCAATTTACATTTTAGTCAGCATTTATGATAAGCAAGGATAAGAATTTATGGATGAACAACTCTTTATTACAATTAAGAGGGAAGTGTCGGTGTAGGTTCTAAGGGAGCATTGGGTGATTGCACCTATTCTGCCACTGAATACCCTCAGGATCACTGGACAAAGGTGTGGAACTCACAGGGTTGCAGTCCTCCATGTTGTAGAGCTGTGTGGCGGTGCATCTCTTCAGCACAGGCATCAAGATGTCAGCAGGAATACCACCCACATAGTCAATGGCTGAAACAATAGAGGGTGTGAGTAGGGATGAACCTGATTGAGTAGGGAACACTGTAGTCCTACTCATCCTGTCGGACAGGACTGTTGGACATATAGATAGGGAGTTGGGTTTTACACCACTTGTAGCAATATTCCAGCAATACCATAGGGACACCAGAAATATGCTTCACAAATTGTAGCGATGTACAGAATCAAACCTGTCAAGGGTCCTGTTACACAAACCCAACTCAGGTGATCGTAACTCCCATACTTTAACATTGGCTTACGATAATCGTAGCACTAAGATTGCTGTGTGGAACGGGGCCCAGGGGCTGTGCACACTGCCCCTAGACAAGGAGATCTTTGCTATTTACTATTCCTGTTCTGTAAAGCACAGATGACCATAACATGAATACATACAGAGAAATCAATTCATTTATCTTAGTTTTCATCCCAATAAACCTTGTCTGAAAGGATAACGTGGATATCAGTTCAGAGTGAGTGAGTGAATGAGTTGGGTTTAACGCCGCTTTTAACAATATTCCAGTTATATCACGGCATGTCTGCTTAATGTGGGAGGAAAGCCCGAAGTGATTCAGGTCTCAGACGTTTACCACTTCGGTGAAACCCACGAGTACGGGTATGGTGCTGACAAACCTAGAAACATAATCGGGGCGAACCGGGATTCGAACCCACAATCATAGGTTTCTGGCGTGCCCAAGGGAAGAAGCTCTGCACAGCGAATCGCAGCGCCTTAGACAACTGGGCCACCCGTGCCCCCAATATCAGTTCAGAACGTGCTCATAGGTTTATATTGTAAGTGACGTGTTAAGTTCTGACATCGTGTTCAGTAAATGCCAGGAAATCTGAATCGTGGGAAGGCAAAACAACTCTTAAACTACAGACGAACATCCCAGCTAACACACTACGTTGTTGTAAGGTTGAGGATTCGTAACGTTGTGATACAACCTTGTCACAATGTTGGTATTACATCACCATGCAACGTTATTTCACAACGTAATAACAATGTTGCACATTTATGTAGTGGAAACGTTGTGTATTGGACATCACACAATGTTTTGTAACTACGGTTCTGAAACACTGGTGAAATGTTATACAGTTTGCTTCTTGATAGTCATATAGGAACAGAACTGCTTCATCAAAATTGTCAGAAGGCAGTAATGCTATACTTACCTATATATTCAGCATTTGAATTTTCACCCATTAATACTAAAATCTCCAGAACGTAATACCAAGCAAAAATGTTATAACAAACTCAAAGGGAGCACTAATTCTAGTTCGCTATAACCGTAGTTCGTTATAACCGTAGTTCGTTACAAGCAGGTATACAGCACATATTCAGCAAATTGCTGGGACCAAAAAACCCCAGTTTGTTATATCCATCAGTTCATTAAAAGCGTGTTCATTACAAATGTAGTTTACTGTATTTGTTTCAGGGTCTGTATGACAGACTAGTAAAAATATTGCAATACCCGGTACTACATCAGTGATTTTGCTAAATGTGTTTGTTGGTTAACGCCGCACTCAGCAATATTCCAGCTATATGACAGTGGTCTGTAAATAAACAAGTCTGAACCAGACAATCCAGTGACTGACATCATGAGCATCGATCCACGAAATTGGGATACGACGACATGCAACCAAGTCAGCGAGCCTGACCACCATCCAATTAGTGGCCTCATACGACAAGTATAGTCGCCTTTTACAGCAAGCATGGGTTGCTGAAGACCTATTCTACCCCGGATCTTCACGGGTCGATTTGGCCAAAGATGGCATTGGGACATTTTCATGATCTTATTAACTTTTCATTGGTAGAAGACATTTTTCTATATCATTACCAAAGTACAGGACATTTTTTATGAAAATAAGTCCGTGTCCTAGACAATGAACTGATATTAAAAGCTGCTATGCAAATATTACATGGGGAACCATCCCTGTTTGACCAACAACCTCATGATGATACTCACAATCAATGTTATCTATAAGGACTTGCATACAGATGTCAAATAGAGGCTTCATTGCTGGAAGGAAAGGTTAAGAAATCAGACATGGAAACACAACATCTTCAACATAAGTGGATCAAAGAGTAAACGTCGGAGCCTGTGACAATGTCTGTCATAGGTTCAAAGAGTGTATGTCAGATCTTGAGACAATGTATATCATAGGTTCACATAGTGTGTGTTTAATGGTATGAAAGTCGGAGCTTCATATCAGATGATTCATATCGTGTGAACATACCCGTATATATGATTATCTGTCAAATATTTGTAACTTGCAGTATCTGTCGGATTACGATTGTCAAAGATTGTCTTACTTGTCGTGGTGTGTTTTCTGCCTGAGTACACCTGTGTGCGGGTATTGGATTTGAAGCCAACCTTCGCTGGGTCATGCACTGAAAACACAAGACATACATATCACTAAACATGTTTGATAAGCTAAACCAATTCAATGACAGTGGTAGACACCATGTGCTATTGCATGAAATTGTAAACCATAATTAATTTCAGAATAGTTTGATGTCTATACATGTTCTTGAAAAGAAACAACCAGCCACTACAATTCTTCCATGGGATCACAGAGGGCCTGATGTACAGAAGACAACCGTGCAGAATTGTGAACGTTATTTGGCTTCTATGGTTGTCAGCAGCACCTCCACATGTGGGTTCCCCGAAGAGGTTCTGTGAAATCCCTGTGACCTCTTCGGGCTCTCCTCCTACATTAAGCTCATACTGAAATTCTTTTCAAATTGTTAAAAAACAACTTATTCTTTCACTACAGGATTTCACTAAAGATGGCTTAGATGTTTGGGCCACTCATTCCCTAAAGCACCATAGGCAAATTGGCCATATGTGTCCCTGTTACCATGGTTACTGAAAAGGAAGGAAAAAGTGAATTTTCTTGTCTTGTTCCTGAAGTAACTGCAGCCATGGCAACTGAACAGGTCAAACCAGTGTAATATATTTTCATTCTGATATGATAAATACCCTGAACACAATTGACACAAACGCTTAGCCTTGAGACCATTTTGAAAGACAGGGGATTAAATTTTGCTGTCCAATCTTTCAGGCTTGAAACAAGGTGTGATTTCACCAGTTCTCCATTTGCTTTGTCACATAGTCCCAAATACAACTAGCATGAAGCATAGGCGATAGAAAATAACAGTTTTAGTCCACTAGTCCTCATAATGCTATCACACGAGGGGCGTTCAATAACTTCAATATAAGACCAAGTCACTGAATATCTTTTGCACTTTTATTTTTCAGAATAATCTCCATTCAACTCAATACACTTATTCCATTTGTCCTTCAAGCTTTTAATACCACTTTTATAGAAATTCACAGATTGGCCCTCTAATCATGCCTCTGTGGCAGCCTTTATGTCCTCGTCATCCTGGAAGCGTCTTCGTGTGTGGCAGATTTCATTTGCCGGAACAGGAAATAGTCACAGGGGGCTGTAGGTGGGTGATTTAACTGTTCTAATCCACATTCACATATGGCGGCCTGTGCAATTCTCGACTTGTGAACCGGAGCATGTAAGGAACTTTATTACAGCGAGTTGTTCACGTTTGAGAGAATCCTTGATTGTGACCACCCTTAGGTGAATGAAGCCATCACAACTAACTTATTGTTGTGTCTGGAACTTGTTATGACACGTGTCAACCTGATGTTATGACCAGTGTCACACCTGCCACAAGTTGACATTGTTTGTGTAAACACAAATGCCCAAGTTGCAAAACTTATTGAACGCCCCTCGTATAGCAAAACCTTTACAAATGGCAACTTTCTACTCTTCCTTATGACACCTTAACTATTGGGCTGTTTGGCAAGGGCAATAGGAATAGTGCCAATTTCTAACGTTGTTAATACTTAATTTTTTCTGATTGCAAATATACAGGGGTACGGTAGTACAATCCAGGGTGCCGTTGTACAAAACAGCCATTGCGCTTGCCTGTCGTAAGTGTATGTTAAAGTATGGGAGTTACGATCACCTTAGAACTAAGATCGCTTTGTATAACTGCATCCAGGCCACAATGTTAAATGAAAAGCTATGAGTAAATCCTGTACCGGAGAGACACTTTAACTTGTTAATTCAAGCAAGAGAATTTCTACGGTTGTGATAAGAGAGATTTTGTGGCAAACTAGTCCATTGTATTCATCATATAGAATGGTAGTGAGGTGAGGTCGGACTCTACATTGCATTCACGATTATTACACTTGTAGTGGTGTGCATGCATGTGTGTGTGTGACTGCTTGTACTAATCCATCTTGTACTTGTCCGTCTTATGCTAGTCTTATAGTGCTAGCCCACTGAGACACCAATTTACCATGCCACAGTTTAACATGGCTTTCCCAATCAGACACAGTATATGACTCAAGCCAGCTAGTCCATGTTTTCTCCCCTCATTGATGTTAATAATGAGCACAAGGCAAGGTAACAACAAGTTCCATCTCTTAACGTCATAAGGAATAACTCGGCCTGGAGATCAAACTACCGACCTTCCGGTCTCCAGGGACATACTATCCACTACACCACAGAGATGGCCATATAACAGAAATGAGGTATAACAAGCATAACACTGAAAAATCAAGGTTGGGTGGTTGGTTTGTTGTTTAACACCACACTCAGTAATATTCCAGCTATATGACGGCGGACTGTAAATAATCGAGTCTGGACCAGACAATCCAGTGATTGATATCATCAGCATTGATCCACGCAATTGGGATCGATGACATGCATCGACCATGTCAGCGAGCCTGACCACTCGATCCTGTTAGTCGCCTCTTACAACAAGCATACCCGCCTGTTACGGCAAGCATGGGTTGCTGAGGAGCTATTCTACCCCGGCTGAAAAATCAAGAAAGAGTGAGTGCGTGAGTGTGGTTTTATATCGCTTTTAGCAATATTCCAGCAATATCACCGCAGGCGACACCAGATATGTGCTTCACACATTGTACCCATGTGGGGAATCAAACCGGCATGGCAGGCAAACGCTTTAACCACTAGGCTACCCCACCGCCCCAATCAAGGAAGAAGACAGAATACACAGTTTCAGCTACAGGCATGTTGTAGAGTTGCTCACCTTGCTTCTTCTCCACCTCGTTGAACCTCCACGGCCTGTAGTGAGCGTGAGTCTCTGGGAGGTAGCCCAGGATGTCCTGCTCCGTGATCCTCACCTGGACAACCCACACACAACTTCACCCACATCCTCATCACGTTCATTTTATCATATTGACATACATGTTTTCCATAACAGTTGTTAGCAGTTATTGATCACATGTTAAAGGCAACATTTATTTTTATTCTTTAACCATGTTAACATGGTTAACATGCTGGGTTAATCCATAAAAGTAATGACAAATCAGTTTGAGTTGCAAATTCATTGAACTGTCCTCACACTTATCATGTAAGCACAAGTTTTGAAATAGATGTCATCATCTATAAGGATGTAATTTCCTGATACTAGACTTAAACAAAAATAAGAATTGGTTCTCAGGCAATGATTTTTGAAAATATAGTGCGGGCGGGCGGTGGTTTTGGGGTTTATTTTTTGGCTTGTTCAAACTAGTATGTAACCAAATAGACAGTTGTTTACCATCTACCTGGGAAAGGGCCTCCCTACATAAACAAGCATACAAACTCCTATTGCTAGAATTACCATAACATGAGATGCACAGTAAAGCAATGCACATGTAACGGGAAGTAACTATATTGGGTCGCATTGTTTTGAGGTATTAAGACTTTTTTGTTAAAAATTAAAAATGGAAATAAAAACGAAACATGCAGCAGACCTGATGATGCGGGCGGTGCCTGAGAACCAAGACTATTACTTTTAGCCCTATATATGAGAAAAGGAGAAGCCTCAAAGTACTGACCAAAGAATTAAAAAAATTATTGTCTTTTGTAGAGTTCAGAACATGTGCAGAAGTATTTATGTTATGTTGTTGTCATGTTTTTCAGTTTTCAAATCACATTTCTTTTACTTTGCTTTATTTATCAACACAAACAGCAAATTCCTTTCAAATACACTGAACATGGGTAAATGAAGCATTGATAAACATGATACACATCACATTGCTTGTTGCCGTATGTCTCAGCATCAATATTCCCCCTGTATCATGGCAGCCTGTGACTACTATTGCCAGGGCAAGTATAACAGTGGTTGACATCGTTGCCAGCAAGACTATCATACCAAGGTACCAGGGACAATGTTACACAAGCAGCCAAATCACAGAGCCTGACCACACAATCATCATGGTCAACCCTTGTGCCAAGCATGAGCTACAGGGGACCAAGGAACTGGATCCACACAAGTTCATAATCAATGCAACAGTTTGTGCCACTCACAAGACCCCGAGGAAAATCATGTAAGCAATACTCACATCTTTCGGTGCTGGGGGCACCCCAAAGCCTGATGTTCCTGCTTCGGGTTGCAGGACAGGACTCTCGTCCCTCACCGGTTTCATCTCTGTCTTTTTCTTCACTTTAAACTTGTCATAATTCATTTTATTCTCGACAGGTGCTGCCATCGTTTTGGGTCTCTTTGGTGCCGATGAAGTATCACACTTCAAAAAATCATCAAATGACATATTGTTGTCATCTAACTCCACATGTTTCCGTTTTTCTACCTTCTTCTTCTTGTCACTACTTTTAGAACTGTCCTTCCCACTATTCTGAACAGCTCCACTACTCCCTGAATGACTATCCCTGCTGCTACTCTTGGAATGAGGGTCACTAGCACTGGTCTTTGAGTGCCGGTCTTTGGACCGTTGTACATCATGCTTAGACCTCTCCTTAAGTTCCTTCACCTCTCGACTCTCATCCCTATGTTTGTCCTTTTTCGGCACATTGGAAGAATGTTTGTCACTCCTGTGTTCTGACTTCATGTGACTATTCCCTGAGACTGAATACTTTTCATGTTTACTAGGCACAGCATTAGAATGAGAGTTGGCTTTAGAAGAGTGAGAAGGCTTAGGAGAATGTGTTCTCTCTGGTTTAGGCAATGTAGGTTTGGAAGAAGCACCTGTAGGATTCACTGGTTTAGGCTTTGGTTTATTCGAAACCGTTTTGACTTTCTCAGATTTGTCAACACTAAATAAATCAAACACTGAGGCTCCATGACCTGATACAGGTTTGGCTTTCTTTTTTGACACAATCTTCTCATCTTTTTCCGGAGTAAACAAACTAGCAGAGGAATACATATCATCCTTGGAAGGTTTGGCGCTGCCAGATTTAGAGCCGGAATGTGAAGAACTAGGTTTGGAGTCTTTATCTCTCCGGTGCTTGTCAACATCACTTTTTTGTTCCTTTCTCTGATCTTTAATTTCCTGTTTCTTAGGATCACTATGCTTTGGCTTCCCATTACTACCCACAGATCTACTGCCACTGTCACTGTGTTTTGATGATCGATGATCAGTGTGTTTTGATCTAACATCTTGTGGCTTAGGAGACTCCAGTCTGTTTGAACTGGAGTGACTTTTCTCCTTACTGGAATGTTTAGTCCTGTCTGATGAGGAACCTTCTCTATACTTCTCTTTCTTGGGGTCATGTTTCTCCTTCATTCTGTGCCTGTCTTCCCTAGAAAGTGACACTTCACGGCTGTCGCTATGTTTATGTTTAACATCCATCTTTGGGGAGTATTGTGGGCTGTCTCTATGTTGATGTTTAAGATCCCTCTTTGGGGAGTGTTGTGGGCTATCTCTATGCTTGTGTTTAAGATCCCTCTTTGGGGAGTGTTGTGGACTATCTCTATATTTGTGTTTTAAATCCCTCTTTGGGGAGTGTTGTGGACTTTCCCTGTATTTCTGCTTCTTTGCCTCTTTGTATGATGCATGTCTTCCGCTGTCTGGACTGTTCTGATAACCATGTCTCTTTCTATCTGGACTGTTCTGATAACCATGTCTCTTTCTCTCTGGACTGTTCTGATAACCATGTCTCTTCCTGTCTGGACTCTCTTGATAACCATGTCTCATTCTATCTGGACTATCTTGATAACCATGACTCTTCCTGTCTGGACTATCTTGATAACCTTCACTGCCACTATCAGGGCTCCCCTGATAATGGTGTCTCCCCCTATCAGGACTATGGCCATGCCTTTTTCTATCAGGGCTCTCCTGATAACCACGTCTCCCTCTCTCTGGTGAACTTTCGTTTGATTGCACGTCGTCCTCCTCCTCCTCACTCTCTGAGGTATGCTCATCACTGTCAATAAACATGTTTTTGGGTCGGCGTGGTGGTTCCTCATAGTCCTGCTCCTCTTCTCCTCCACTGTCTCCTGGAGACTGATCTCCTGCTGAGGAATACCTCCTGTCTGATTCATCTCCTAGGAATTGTAAAACTTGGTCAAACTCAAGATAAAACAAACCAAAATGACGTATCTAGGTGTTCTCTGGGTGATCTTCATTCCCAGTCTATTGGACTAAACTATAATCAGGGACTTATCTTTGGGGATATGGGCCGATCTTCAGCCACTGGGTCTGTGGGACTAAACTACAATATGGGATTTATGTTGGTGTTCTCTGGGCGATCTTCAGCTCCAGTCAATAGGACTAAACTACAATATGGGATTTATGTTGGTGTTCTCTGGGCGATCTTCAGCTCCAGTCAATAGGATTAAACTACAATCAGGGATTTATGTTGATGCTCTCTGGGCGATCTTCAGCCACTGGTCTGTGGGACTAAACTACAATCAGGGATTTATGTTGATGCTCTCTGGGCGATCTTCAGCCACTGGTCTGTGGGACTAAACTACAATATGGGATTTATTTTGGTGTCCTCTGGGCGATCTTCAGCCCCAGTCAATAGGAGTAAACAGGGCTTTATATTGTATGGTGTCTGATGTGCTTATTTTTCCTCAAGGAATATGAATGGTTTATGTGTTAGGCCCAACAATCTGAAACCCTCACCTATGTCCAACTGTTTACTGCCACAGAAACACATGAAATAAAAATTTCTAAAATTCCTGATTGCCATGAGGCATCAGTTCAGCACTTGCATGAAGTGCATAAAAGAATTTACAAAGAAACAAACAGTTGACAAGATATGTTTGGGAAACGATCCCCAACCTCATTTAAAAAGTAAGTTCAACTAATACTGGAAACACACAAATCTAAATATAATTATTTTCTTAAAATTTCTTAATAAAGCAATTTAAGCATACCTTATGTCTGGGAGAAATATTGGAAAGTTCATGAGTTATGCCCTAGAAACAAACCCAATCCTAATCTGAACCTAAATCCAACCTGTTACCCTGGAAACTAATAAATGGAAAACATAAACTTTCCTGAACAGCAAAAGGCACAAGATCAGCACAAGGCAGACAGGCAGATAGAATGACAGTTTGGCTGGTCACTGGGAAAAGTGTATATGTTAACCTACCTGAGTCATGCTCTGGTTCTCGTTCTGGTTCAGGAGAAGGGGAGCGGGATGGTTCAGGGGATGGGGAGCGTGATGGTTCAGGGGATGGGGAGCGTGAACGTTCAGGGGAGGGGGAGGGTGATCGTTCGGGGGACGGGGAGGGGGGTGGAGTGGGTGAACGCCTGGAGGAACCTTTCTTCTTCGAGGTGCTGGCCTCATCGGCAACTTGATTCTTCCATCTGGCTACCAGTTCTCTTGCCCTGGCACCTATTTCAGTGTCTCTCTTGCGGAATCCATTTACTAGCTTGCCTAGTCCAGTTTCCTGTAAATATAGGTGATTTTCTATATCACAACCACTGTTTACAAAGGTTAGTTCCAGGAAAGGGAACAATGATTGATGGAATGGGGAGTTGGAAAACAAACAACAGTAGGTAGCAAGCAGTGGGGAGTGGGGAGTGGGGAGCATTGGTGGTTGGATTCAAGGTTGGAAACATTGCCATTTGGTGGGGGTAATTAGGGGTGAGGAACACTGAATGGGGAATGCTGATGGGTGGACTCAGGGCTTGGGAACGTTGATCTGTGGAATCTGGGGTGGGGAACACTAAACGGGTAGAATCAGGGGTGGGGGACAATGAAGGATGGAATCATCAGGACTGGGGTACACTGATGGGTGGAATCAGGGGGGGTGGGGGACAATGAAGGATGGAATCAGGACTGGGGAACACAGATGGATGGAATCAGGGGTGGGGGACAATGATGGGTGGAATCTGGGGTGGGGGACACTGATGGGTGGAATCTGGGGTGGGGAACACTGATGGGTTGAACCTGGGGTGGGGAACACTGATGGGTAGAATCTGGGGTGGGGGACACTGATGGGTGAAATCTGGGGTGTGGGACACTGATGGGTGGAATCTGGGGTGGGGGACAATGATGGGTGGAATCTGGGGTGGGGGACAATGAAGGATGGAATCAGGACTGGGAAACACTGATGGGTGGAATCAGGGGGGTGGGGGACAATGAAGGATGGAATCAGGACTGGGGAACACTGATGGGTGGAATCAGGGGGGGTGGGGGACAATGAAGGATGGAATCAGGACTGGGGAACACTGATGGGTGGAATCAGGGGGGGTGGGGGACAATGAAGGATGGAATCAGGACTGGGGAACACTGATGGGTGAAATCTGGGGTGGGGGACACTGATGGGTGGAATCTGGGGTGGGGGACACTGATGGGTGGAATCTGGGGTGGGGGACAATGAAGGATGGAATCAGGACTGGGGAACACTGATGGGTGGAATCAGGGGGGGTGGGGGGACAATGAAGGATGGAATCAGGACTGGGGAACACTGATGGGTGAAATCTGGGGTGGGGGACACTGATGGGTAGAATCTGGGGTGGGGGACAATGATGGGTGGAATCTGGGGTGGGGGACAATGATGGGTGGAATCTGGGGTGGGGGACAATGATGGGTGGAATCTGGGGGGGGGGGACACTGATGGGTGGAATCTGGGGCAGCAGACAATGAAGGATGGAATCAGGACTTGGGAACACTGATGGGTGGAATCAGGGGGGGTGGGGGACAATGAAGGATGGAATCAGGACTGGGGAACACTGATGGGTGAAATCTGGGGTGGGGGACACTGATGGGTAGAATCTGGGGTGGGGGACAATGATGGGTGGAATCTGGGGTGGGGGACAATGATGGGTGGAATCTGGGGGGGGGGACACTGATGGGTGGAATCTGGGGCAGGGGACAATGAAGGATGGAATCAGGACTTGGGAACACTGATGGGTGGAATCAGGGGGGGTGGGGGACAATGAAGGATGGAATCAGGACTGGGGAACACTGATGGGTGAAATCTGGGGTGGGGGACACTGATGGGTAGAATCTGGGGTGTGGGACAATGAAGGATGGAATCAGGACTGGGGAACACTGATGGGTGGAATATGGGGTGGGGGACACTGATGGGTGGAATCTGGGGTGGGGGACACTGATGGGTGGAAGCTGGGGTGGGGGACAATGATGGGTGGAATCTGGGGTGTGGGACAATGAAGGATGGAATCAGGACTGGGGAACACTGATGGGTGGAATATGGGGTGGGGGACACTGATGGGTGGAATCTGGGGTGGGGGACACTGATGGGTGGGGGACACTGATGGGTGGAATCTGGGTTGGGGGACAATGATGGGTGAAATCAGGGATGGGGGACAATGAAGGTAGGAATCTGGACTGGGGAAGTGCGTGATAAGTGCAGGATTTAACCACTAGGCCACCCCAGCAACCTCCTTGATGTAATTGATTCCAATAATCAAACCCTCTCCACGAAACCTGACGTAAGTACATATCTTACAGGCATACAAATGATGAATGGCTTAGATCCATAGGTTAATTACTCATTGGCAATTCATTGATGGAATCCTTACACAAGAAGGATAATATAGGATTTTCAGTTGATCTGAGTGCGAGTCTTCATACCCTTTGATTTACAGGCTACAGACCTGGCTCCAGATCACAATACATGACATATGGCAGCACACATTCAATACTACCCATACTGGACACACTCCCTTCGACTGACCTGCAACAGTGATATGGAAACTTGGAGGACGGACAGCTTATTGAGAACCAGCAGCACCTGAAATGAAAGAAAACAGTTACAAGGAATGGATGTAAGAGTGAGTGAGTGAGTGAGTGAGTGAGTGAGTGAGTGAGTGAGTGAGTGAGTGAGTGAGTGAGTGAGTGAGTGAGTGAGTGAGTGAGTGAGTGAGTGAGTGAGTGAGTGAGTGAGTGAGTGAGTGAGTGAGTGAGTGAGTGAGTGAGTGAGTGAGTGAGTGAGTGAGTGAGTGAGTGAGTGAGTGAGTGAGTGAGTGAGTGAGTGAGTGAGTGAGTGAGTGAGTGAGTGAGTGAGTGAGTGAGTGAGTGAGTGAGTGAGTGAGTGAGTGAGTGAGTGAGTGAGTGAGTGAGTGAGTGAGTGAGTGAGTGAGTGAGTGAGTGAGTGAGTGAGTGAGTGAGTGAGTGAGTGAGTGAGTGAGTGAGTGAGTGAGTGAGTGAGTGAGTGAGTGAGTGAGTGAGTGAGTGAGTGAGTGAGTGAGTGAGTGAGTGAGTGAGTGAGTGAGTGACAAACCTAGAAACATAATCGGGGCGAACCGGGATTCGAACCCACAATCATAGGTTTCTGGCGTACCCAAGGGACTCAACTCTGCACAGCGAATTGCAGCGCCTTAGACGACTGGGCCACCCGTGCCCCCAATGGATTAAAGAAAGAAGGTTTCACTTACATGTGTCAGTAGCAGTGAGCAGCAGTGGTGTAACAGTATTGTATCCCGATACGAAGCCCACAATACAATACATCCATTTACAACCCCTGTAGTCTGACTCACAGTCCCTGAACCATATAATTTTCCCTTCCACCCAGCTCTTTCTGTAATGCAAAATCTCTTAATGATTCTTAATGGTTCAGGTTCTGAATCACCCTTCTCAATGGGGCTCTTTTTCAATTTAAATGGAGTTATTTCTTTCCATCAAAATTATATATTTTCAGAGACTAAGCGTTAGTCTACAACCCCTGTACTGCAATACATGCGAAACATTACATTACATTACAGGTTATATGGGTGTAAAAACTTGTGAATAATAACAGAAACTGTTTAGCAACCAGCTTATCCAGATTCTCTATTATCTACATTATCCCATATTCAATTTTCTACAGTTAAAAACAAATATTTCAGGGTTGTGATTCACCTGCCAAAAGAAAGCATATCAGCTTATGAAATAAAGTACTGTATTGGAATATGAATCGTATTGCACCCATAGTATCAGCATAGGTATCATTTTGCCACTGAATTATTACACCTCTAATAAATAGGATTTTACAAATAGAACTTGCTGAATGATTTGTAAACCACAAAACCAACATTTAAGCTGGTAAATTCCTATACACCCTGCAAGTGACATGTGTAATTAATTTCCCATTTCAGGTTCACAACTGACAAATCCATGTTCTGTGAAACATTTGTGCATGATATTTAGATCTGCATGTGACCTTGAGCTCTCAGTGCGGAGCCTCAAAGTGAGAATGGGGTCAGTTGTGACATGACAAGCAAGCGGCATGACATCAACACAATCACTACGTGATATCTTCAGACCAGTCAGCCAAGGTGTATGATGGTCACTGGCCAGTCAGAGAGCTGGATTCTTTATGAGGAATGATATGGCATCTTATGACTATATCATGAGAGCCTGTTGCTGTAATCAGATAAACCAGCTTCTCTGGATGTGACCTAGGACTGTAACTATTAAAGGGAATGATCTTGTTTCATTATTTCATAAGTATTGTTATATGGTCAAAACATGATCATTACCCACTAAAGAATCTAGGTATCAGATTGGCCAGTTGGAGTTATGTAAAAACCATTACAGGTAAGTTTGCACAATACGAAGATTATGTTCATGTGGCAGCTGGTTCTGGGCCCCGTTCCACAAAACAAACTTAGTGCTACGACTGTTGTAAGTCTATGTTAAGTAGAGAGCTAACAATCGTCTCAACGCTATCATCGCTTTGTGGAACGGCACCCTGAACTGTTATTTGGTGATCATTGAATTTCCTAATTTTTGTTTTTAGATCATCGTTTGAACTATCCAGGGCCCACTTGCACAAAGCAATCTTAGCGCTAAGACTGTTGTAAGCCTATGCTGAAGTATGGGAGTTACGATCATCTTAGCGCTAAGATCGCTTTGTGCAAGTGGGCCCTGGTGTCTAATATTTATTGTTATCTTAGATTACTTTTACATTTACTCGCCATACTAATTTCGGTGAGACAGTGACAGCAAAATGGCACAGTAATGGCATGTGTTGGCAGGGAAACAAATGTGTGGATGGCTTGTTGGCAGGGGAAGCACAAAAGAAAATTAAACTTATGATATTTAAATTTACAGAAATCAGTTTAATATCATGCTACTGAAAAATTATATACTTTTATCTCAAACGGTTGAAAACATACTCAGTCTTTATCATAATGATCATGTATTATGGGCCTATATTTACAGTAAATCCTTGCATTATGTAAAGTGGTTTACGTTTTCATCGGTTTGACTGTAAATCAGTGTGTTTCAATGGTTCACTCTTCATTCCAAATGGCACACAACCGACGTTTACAAAGTACCATCATTAATCATTTCTAGATGAAGGAAAACAAACTTTCATTTATCAGCTGCTTATCCCTGGCTTGTTTCTCAAACCACCATTGAAGTTTAGGAATATCTCAATTCCTTCTTCAAAAATGGAAGATTACCATAAAACCATTAAAAAAACTCATTTCAACCGTAAAGGTTGTTTTTTTTTTGCTAGCCTTGCTTTTGTTTCTTGGTTTGCTTAGCTCAGCTGATAGACGCTGATTATTTCAGTGCAGTGGCTTTTAATTGCTGTTTAGCATCGATATACTTGGTTCGTAGTTATTGCACCGTGCATGAGGGAGACGACCATACATGTTTATGCTACCTTATTCCCGTATGGATGTGACTCTAGATACGCTTTATATTTCTTCAGTTTGTGAAAAGTTTCAGGATCCGCCATTGCATACGTCTACTAAGAGCAGATAACTCTAATTCACCGGTAACGGTCTCAGAAACTTATACAGCCGCTTCGTTTACTTTTATGACCTATGAGCCATGCCCGTGCTCGATTTTTTGCACTCAGATGAACAAGTGTTCTTGCGAACGGATTACCCGTGACTATGCTTTCGTCATTTGTAAAAGGTTTATATTTTGTTGTTCTATAAATTTGATGTTAAAAGTCTTTTTGCGAACATTTCTTAAAACAAACCGTGAAAACAAACAAGATGCGTTCATTCCCTAGACAAATGGTTGTGTGAGCTAGCAACCTGTTGTCTCACTGTCAAGTTTGGTGACGACGCAGCTTTGGTTGGCCTAATAAGAGAACACGGGTAACACTACACAGACAAAATATGGGACGTACCTATGTGGCGTGAGGACAATTATCTCCCGTTGAATGAAAACAAGACAAAAAGAAATTACCATTGACGTCAGACACCAAAAGACGACCAATACCTGTCAGTATGAGAACAACAGGACTGTGGAAGTTGTAAAAGAATATAACTATGTGAGAACGTTTATAGATAATACATTAATCTGGAATGTGAACACTGATGATTTTTTCTTAAAATGTCAACATACTTTAAGAGTACATTTTATATGCAAATTAAGACATTTTCATGTCTTTGTTTTCAGAAAGTGTTTTAACTTTTTTCCCTTTCGTGTTGGTATGGAGCTCTGCGACTTCATTATAAATCACGACGTACAATCTTATACGAAAAACGTATTGTAAACTTATCTCATAAAGTTTTAACAGACCTGAACACTTTTAAAGTAATGAGTATCCACTTCTACTTTCAGGTCGGCTATACCTTTTGCCACGTTTTGAAACCAACATAGCTCTTAGATCTTTTGAAAATTGTTAAACCCTAGGACTGTCTGTCTTTTGATCCTTTCTGACGTTCTTAAATATCGTATATGTTGAACCCTATGTGTTTAACGTATTAGTGCTTTTACTTGTACACAGAATTCCCTTTTCGGATAATAAAGTATTGTCATAGTCATTGATGATATAGAGATATTGTGAGAAGTCACATTCACAGGGGAGACTGTATAGGCTTAATTTCCAGTCTAGGTCTGGACAATATTCCTGGAAGAAACCACAAGAAGAGAATGGTTTTTACAACCAGTAATCTCCCGAGATTCATTAACATATAATTATATATTGAAAGGGATTCCGTGTCATTTGATTGGCTTAGAAAAAAATATTTGTCATAGTATATATCCTTCCTTAAACCGCATATGTGGACTCTTATTCTGATTGTTGTACACAGTCGTTGAAGCTCCAAACCACAATCACATTCGGCCCGCCTGCCTAACGGTCAGTCAGTATTCACTGCTGAATTGGAGGCAATTCATCATGCACTAAAACTCATACCGGAACTACCGGCAGCAAAGGCAGTCGTCCTATCACTCGCCACGTGCACCACAAGTTATATCAGCGGCCGAAACTCAACTCGAGACCAAACACAATCAATAATATTCTACCTGAATATACAAAACTATCGGGCCAAGGGCAACAGGTGGAGCTTTGTTGGATCCCGACTCGCATAGCTATTCATGGAAATGAAAAAGCAGATATACCAGTGAATGGGGGGAGGTCTCAAGGCGACGCAATTAGAATAAGTCTCGAACACTCTATTGCGGGTGGCCCAGTCGACTAAGGCGCCGCGATTCGCTGTGCAGAGTTGCGCCCCTTGGGCACACCAGAAACCTATGATTGTGGGTTCGAATCCCGGTTCGCCCCAATTATGTTTCTAGGTTTGTCAGCACCATACCCGTGCTCGTGGGTTTCACCGAAGTGGTAAACGTCTGAGACCTGCATCACTTCGGGCTTTCCTCCCACATTAAGCTGAAACGCCGCGATATAACTGGAATACTGTTAAAAGCGGCGTTAAACCAAACTCACTCACTCACTATAAGAAGTGACTAAACCGGATGTGGTGGTCAGGCTCGGTGGCTATAGGTTGATCGGGTGTCTTCTTACATATCATTGCCGATGCGATGTAAAACTATAACTCACTCACTCTTACATATCAATCAATCGTCTTGGTCTTGATTCGGTTATTTACAGGCTACCGTGACATAAATAGTGTGGACTGCGACTTATACAAACCTACACATACTCTCGCATAACAGTTGGGATTTGTTGGCACCCTTTAGAAATAGTATGCAGTCAGCCATTTCAATTTAGGACAAAATAGATGACATTAAATTATATGAATGAACTTTCGTTGAAGTTTTGATTGGCGTTAGTTTTACAGAATCGCAACTGGTGTACTCACACTTAATACACTATTGCTAGATATGGGAACGGGAATCTAGAAAGTTATGAATGGAAGTGAATGGCAGATTTCTACACAAAATTCAATTAGCCATCTCACGCCTCAGACTCGGTCACAAAAAGCGTCATGACAAGGTATGCCCATCTTGCAATCAACCTGATTCCAAATGCTCACTCGTTGCTGGAATTTCAAGGCCGGGCTCGTTTAAAACAAGAATTGCAGTTAGATCCGCTATCTGTCGTATATCTCCTGAAGCCAAGAGACACACACAGTAGCGAGGGCCAAACTAACTCTATTTCTGATAATATCATATGTATGTGTGTGCGTTTGTGGGTGGTTGGGGTGGGTGGGGGTTGGGGGAGGTCTCAAGGCGACGCAATTCGCCGTGCAGAACTGCGTACTTTGGGCACGCCAGAAACCAATGGTTGTTGGTTCGAATCCTATTCGCCCCGATAACGTTTCTAGGTTTGTTTGAGATGAACAGCTACTCGAACGTATATAAACAGGGCAACCGAAGATAAAAGAATGAAATTGTACCAATATCCGAACTTATTAATCTTATCAAAAAAACAGCAATTTTATCAATACTAAAACTCACAATGGATATGTGTACCCTACTCACACACAGACTTCAAAAGGAGGACAGGTCAGCCGAAATCGCTAGGGCAGAAGGCGACCTCTTAAACACTTAAAGCAACAACAACATTCGTCGATGTGTTCCTGCTGTTAAGGATACCTAGGCAGAATGGGTTCCCAATACCTCGTGCTTGTAGTTTGCTGCGATTGGAGAGGGTCACGTGGTCACAACGTGTTCTCTGCCTCAACGTGTGTCATCGTGACCCGACGGTGTGGATCATTGTCTCTGGACCAGACAATCCAGAGATTGATATCATGAGCATCTATCCACGCAATTGAGATACGATGACATGCATCAACCAAGTCAGCGAGCCTGACCTCCCGATCCCGTTAGTCGCCTCTCACGACAAGCATAGTCGCCTTTTAGGGCAAGCATAAGTTGCTGAAGACCTATTCTAAACCGGAACTTCACTGGTCAAACCTCGTTGGTACCCAGTTAGAGTAAGCCTCGAACACACTATTGGTTATTTACAGGCAACCGTGACATAAATAGTGTGGACTGCGACTTATACAAACCTACACATACTCTCGCATAACAGTTGGGATTTGTTGGCACCCTTTAGAAATAGTATGCAGTCAGCCATTTCAATTTAGAAAAAAATAGATGACATTATATTATATGAATTAACTTTCGTTGAAGTTTTGATTGGCGTTAGTTTTACAGAATCGCAACTGGTGTACTCACACTTTATACACAATTGCTAGATATTGGAACGGGAATCTAGAATGTTGTGAATGGAAGTGAAATAGTAGATACTGTGACAAATTTCTAAAAACATGCGAATTTTTCGTGATTTTATTTTGGGGGTTGAAGTCGTATTGGAGATGAGAAAGAGCATGGTCAGAGTATGACATCATTTTAGGTGTGGAATTAGCGTTTCCCGCGTAGACAGATCTAAAAAGAAGCAGGGAGAGATGAAACACACGAGTGGACAGTGAATTATCAACAAGACTGCATACCCAGTTTCGCTAAGCTATGCCCTTTTCTACGGAGTGATCGTATTGCAATATACCCCCGTACGCACACACACACACACTCACACACACACACACACACACACACACACACACACACACACAAAGTGTAACACCAACCTCTTTAAAAAATATACATTGTAAGTTTGAAATCGGTAATCTATTCATAAATAGTGGTGTAGTAAATAGAGCGTTTTCCCGGAGAGCGGATGGTGGGGCCATCCACGTCGCGTCACACCAAAGGAGGTTAAACTATATGTTACTTTCTGTTACCCTTCCTGGCGCTTAGTAAAAAGGGTATTCGTATAAAACAAGGTTGGTCGGCTCGGAGTCAGTATTATATGTGTCTGAGTCTGGTATCCATATTAAACTGGTATCTCAGTGGATAGCACAATAACACAGGCATATGCCATGCCGGGAATCGAACCCGGGTTTTCAGCATGACGAGCGAACGCTTTAACCACTAGGCTACCCGACCGCCCACGAGTTGCTGGAAGGAATACTCGAATTGTGATAGGATATTTTTTCGGTCGCTGCAACAAAAACCAAAAAGTAGCATCATAGGTCAAGCATTGGTTGCTGGGATCTGTTCTAACCCAGGAACCCCACGGGGTAAATCCTTGGAAAACAGCAAAGTGAGTGCGTATGGTTTTACACCACTTTTAGCAATATTCCAGCAATATCAGGGCGGGTGACACCAGAAATGGGCTTCACACACTGTACCCATGTGGGGAATCGAACCGGGTCTTCAGTGTGACAAGCGAATGCTTTAATGCCTTGGCTACCCCACAACCCTTGGAAAACAGCAAAGAACAAGATGTGACTAAAGTCATGTATGACAAGACAACGATTACAAAAGGATGAATTTATTATGACAATGTACAAACTATGAAATTATCTTGAATTATATACACATGAGTATCGAAGAAAACACATTGTAGAAATTAACACTGGTAACAATATATTTATAACGGAACCAACACTGTATAGAGCAATGATTATGAACTGATTCTAAGGCAAAATTTCCTGTCTTGCGATACTGTTTCAGAATTTTCGTTTTTCAAGTTACGTTTTCATCAGGTCTCAATCCATTTTCAGCTTACAATATTCATATCACTGACTTTTCATCAGGTCACTAATTTAATCGCAGATCAAATAACTTTCAAATCATTACAAAAATGAATATTGCTTTGAATAAGTGAAACTGAGCAGAAAAATGACATGTCAAAATAAGATTTCATAAATCATATTAAAAATGGAATGTTTTCTCAGAACAAATAATAAAAATGTTAAGGTAGAGGGGTATTCATATTGTATCCAGCACACAATTAAAAAAGGAACAATTCATAAAAAAACACAATTGGACTGGATGAGAAATACAAAGAACATATGAGATGATCTTGTGCTGCCATATATATTTACATGATCATTAACAGCTGCATTGAAAATCAAACTTTTCGTCAAATGATATCACAATCAAAATGATCAGTGTAACTGAGATTGCAACTATGTAGGTATAGATAACACAGTGAAGCTAAAGAGTCTACTTAAACTATTGCTCTTATATATTTTCAATTAATTTTCGAAGTGTAAGTAAAACAATACACTAATATGACAACGATACAGACTCAAGATTGCTGAACTGTAAAGAGTGTTCTAGAACTGAGAATGCTGAAGAGCCAGCTATAGCCCCGTAATCTGGCTCAATGATGGATGTGGTAGCAACACTTCAGAGATAAGTTTCCTGTTGTCGGTGTCTTTAACAATTAATGACAACCTCAACCGCAGCTACTCTAAAAAGACTGATCAATGTCATCAATATTTACATTATCATTTTATATACAAAAAGGCCATGGTGGACATGGGTATCAAATGATGTAATTTGTACATTTCATGACACAATTATCCTAACCAGTACAGGAAATAAATACTGATTTCTCTGCAGTCCATGGAGTTGACAGAGTCAATTCACATGTACACCTTACACCCTGACAGGTAAAGACACCGAGATTTCAATTTATCCCCTGACAACTTTCCTTACTTGAAGTCGGTCAATATCATTAGAATCTGATCTTTTACTATGATAGAATACATCTCTGCATGAAGATCTGACATAACTTGCATAGGAGGTCACCTTTGATGGACATTCCAATCAGCCAATCACCATCTAGGCTTCTAATTTATCTAGCCAGCTAAGCATTCAGAGCATGATTTCTGTATTTTGAATATAAACATAAACAAGAAGTTCTGAATGGAAACAATAAAAGCTGTGCTGATATATTAGTGTGAATATTTAATACACTCAGTCATTCCCATGTGTCATGGGATCTTGGCTCAAAATGGAGTACCTTCCAAAAAATATTTGTGTCATATTGGTTTGCTTTTGTTAAAATCAAAATTGCTGAATAGTGGAAAAGACATGAAGTCAAATCATTTTAGATCAGCCCAAAGTTTTCTCAGGGTTCAACTGACACAACTTCCTATGGAGGGTTTGTCCTATCTTCATGCAGATAGGTATCATGTCAGAAATAAAGATCTAAGTATTAATGACATCGGAAGTCAATTTGATACATAGAAAATCTACTGCAACAACTATAAACTTCAGTTTCATAGAAAATTCAAATTGTCATTATGATAAATATACAAAAATGTCATGCAAAATCTTTTTGTCTTACTTAAATAATTCTCACACTTGTCTCTCAATTTCTTATAGGACTCTCAACTGCCTTAACTACTTGGACTGTTCAGTATAACTGAACACTTCTTTTCTGGTCCCTTACAGTCTTGCAGTAGTAATAGTTACACAATAACAAATGAGAAAGAAAACGTCAGCAGAGCAATTATATCTACTCATTCTGTATGAACAAACTACTTTTAAGTAAAACAGATTTTGAAATAACAGCACTAGCAAATTTATGCCTATTTGTTTGTTCATTACTTCAACAATTATCATATTACACTGAATACTTAAAAACAAAATCTGCAGGTTTCATCTACATAATTTTAACATTTCATTATGTATCATACTGTAAGGCAAGGACCACATTTTAGTGTGGACTAGCCATGCAGAGCAGGAGACAACCGTATAAATTCATAAAGTATTAATGTCTTCCACAGAAGGCAAAGGTGAATGAATGTTCATAAATCTCATCACATCAGATAAAGTACATACCAAAATTGAAGCATTTTGTAGAACAAAAAAATATGAAAGAGAACACACCCAAAAAGAATTCCGGTTTTCAGGATGGGCTAAAGTTCTACCAAAGAACAGGAATGTCTTATCTTACAATACATGCATGCTTTAACTTGTCTGGCTCAAAATATCAATTAATCTAAGGCAAAAACAAGTCTGCTTGCACAAAGCATATCTGTAATCAATAATATGTGTAAAAGGGGAGACGACACAGGTGCGAGGTAGGTGGGCAGGTAAGGCATCTTAGCAAGCTCAGCACCGAGACACATTCGTCATGCTACTAAGTTTTGAGTTTGTCGATCCTCCGTAACCACGTTTATCGTACCTGAAATGATGCAAGAATTGAGGTCGTCATTCAAAAAACAGAATATTAAGTATAAATCAAGAAACAAAGCACATCTGTTTCAGATTAGTTTCCTTTATAAATCCTAACAAATGTTAAACTGGCATTCAGAGCTGCCCTCACAAGAGAATTAGGAAAGACATGTGCTTTCTATCAATGTTGAAAACATTAGATCCACCTGAAAAAAAATGACTTCCTTAAAATATTCATATTGATATCACTTATGCTTTCATCTATGTTGTACACATTTGTAAGTTACCATACAAAACAAAGACTAGTAACAGAGGAAATGGTGACATGGTGTAAGTTATTTGAGGATAGAATTCTTATGATAATCATTTCTTTTTTAAGTAAATCATTTGTAATTTGAATTCTCTCTTGAAAATATATCACAAAAATTTATCAAAGTAATAATCAGATTTTAGTTTAGTTTAGTTCAGCAGGATGAGACACTCATACATCATAATTACCACAATAATGTCATCTTCAATGCTTGAATGTTATTATCTAACATCAAATGAAATTTCAGATATATGATGACAGGTTCCTCATAACACATTCATCCTTCTAAAACACGCCCCATGATGGAAGAACCAAGGGAGACAATCCTGCCCCAGCTAGCACTGTGTTAAAGCATCAGTTGAAGTCAATCTTACCTGTCTGCCTCTCTGGTTCTAGCTGGTCTATATTTCGTCTCATAACTAAAGAAAGAAAGCCACAGGACCTTCTTAAGCAAGTAACAACAGAGGGGAAAATGCTTGGAGGGAAAGCACTAATCAGACAGACCTGTGAACTGCAATATTTGTTTCTACAATGTCTCATGTAAGTCACAGATACAAAGGTACATGAACATATCATTCTTGAAGATCTAAAGATCTGCATATTGATATGAATACATGTTACCACACCAATGATTTCTTTGGACAGGATGATATGTACCAGCTACATGAAGCCAATAGTAATTATTTTTTTATCTGTAGTATTGAATCCTGATATTTGAAAGGATCCCACTATGAGAATTAGAATGATTTAATCGATAGCAACACCTTGAGATAAGAAGTAGAATAAAAATTATTAAGTAGACAATGTATTATGAACTATGTTCTGCAATAAACTCAGTTCACAGATGAGTCGACTTGCATGTGGGGTTAGGAAGCACAAACATTGGGCAGCTCTGAATTCACTGTAATAATTCATTATCTTTATTCATTATCATTGCAGAAAACAATCTAAGAGGAACTACACACAGATGGATGGAATGAACAATGAAGAAACAAAGTACGTAATTAAATGATATATTTAAATCCAATTTATCCACAGGACTATATATATGACCCATTGAAGCCTACAAATGAAAAAGGGAATACTAAAGATTCCTCAAACTTATGGTATTAGAGGAATATACTTTTTCAGTCATAAGAAATAAATTAGACATGCAAAGTAGAGAATAAAAATGAAATGAAATAGTTGACAAATATCACTTCTGATGTGAACAAACTTCACAATTATCAAGGCAGATAGATAACAATATCAATACTTTTTAGTCCTTGTTTTTCTGGCCAGGACAATACAGACGGCAATGATGATGATGATCAAGAGAGCCCCTGCTGCAACCAGGGCCCAGGTTGAGATCTCATATGATGATGTCTGTACTGCTTCTGGAGATACTGTTGTCCCAAAGGCAACTGTAAAACAATGAGTTATCATCATTTACCATGTTACCTTGACAAATGTCAATCTGAAGGAACCTTGCTTACCAAGACAAATGTCAGCCTGAAGGAACCTTGCTTACCATGACAAATGTTAATATGAACGAACCTTGCTTACCATGACAAATGTCAATCTGAAGGAACCTTGCTTACCATGACAAATGTCAATCTGAAGGAACCTTGCTTACCAAGACAAATGTCAATCTGAAGGAACCTTGCTTACCATGACAAATGTCAATCTGAACGAACCTTGCTTACCATGACAAATGTCAATATGAACGAACCTTGCTTACCATGACAAATGTCAATATGAAGGAACCTTGCTCACCATGACAAATGTCAATCTGAAGGAACCTTGCTTACCATGACAAATGTCAATCTGAAGGAACCTTGCTTACCAAGACAAATGTCAATCTGAAGGAACCTTGCTTACCAAGACAAATGTCAATCTGAAGGAACCTTGCTTACCATGAAAAATGTTAATATGAAGGAACCTTGCTTACCAAGACAAATGTCAATCTGAAGGAACCTTGCTTACCATGACAAATGTTAATATGAACAAACCTTGCTTACCATGACAAATTGCAATCTGAAGGAACCTTGCTTACCAAGACAAATGTCAGCCTGAACGAACCTTGCTTACCATGACAAATGTCAATATGAACGAACCTTGCTTACCATGACAAATTGCAATCTGAAGGAACCTTGCTTACCAAGACAAATGTCAATCTGAAGGAACCTTGCTTACCATGACAAATGTTAATATGAACGAACCTTGCTTACCATGACAAATGTCAATCTAAAGGAACCTTGCTTACCAAGACAAATGTCAGCCTGAATGAACCTTGCTTACCATGACAAATGTCAATATGAACGAACCTTGCTTACCATGACAAATTGCAATCTGAAGGAACCTTGCTTACCAAGACAAATGTCAGCCTGAACGAACCTTGCTTACCAAGACAAATGGCTTTAAAAAGGAACCTTGCTTACCATGACAAATGTCAATCTGAAGGAACCTTGCTTACCAAGACAAATGTCAATCTGAACGAACCTTGCTTACCATGACAAATGTCAATCTGAACGAACCTTGCTCACCATGACAAATGTCAATCTGAACGAACCTTGCTCACCATGACAAATGTCAATCTGAAGGAACCTTGCTTACCATGACAAATCTCAATCTGAAGGAACCTTGCTTACCAAGACAAATGTCAATATGAACGAACCTTGCTTACCATGACAAATGTCAATCTGAAGGAACATTGCTTACCATGACAAATGTTAATATGAACGAACCTTGCTCACCATGACAAATGTCAATCTGAAGGAACCTTGCTTACCAAGACAAATGTCAATCTGAACGAACCTTGCTTACCATGACAAATGTCAATCTGAACGAACCTTGCTTACCAAGACAAATGTCAATCTGAAGGAACATTGCTTACCATGACAAATGTCAATCTGAAGGAACCTTGCTCACCATGACAAATGTCAATCTGAAGGAACCTTGCTTACCAAGACAAATGTCAATCTGAAGCAACCTTGCTCACCATGACAAATGTCAATCTGAAGGAACCTTGCTTACCTTGACAAATGTCAATCTGAAGGAACCTTGCTCACCAAGACAAATGGCAATCTGAACGAACCTTGCTTACCATGACAAATGGCAATCTGAAGGAACTTTATTTCATTGGGGCATTTTATTTCATATAAGTACTTTTACAGATTCATTGACTCTAAAAAGCTGGAATACAATGCAGTTAAAAGCATTTATATTACTGCCAAACCTGATAATCATACATCTTGAAACAATATCATCTATTGTTCACTGCCTAACCCTGATCATTTCATGTACCAATCAGGGGTGCAAATTGGCACTTGGTCATTGGACAAATCAGTTTGTCTCATGTTAAAGGTATCCTATGGGCTAGTAAAATTTCAAACTTTTTTGGCGGTGTGTCCATACATGTTATCACTATTCAGGCTTGTAATAAGACTTTCAGGTTAACTGGCATCCATTGACCAACATACAAACGTTGTCCATTATACTCACATAAATCTCTCCCTGAGACTTTAGGGAAGTATTCTGTCCAGAAGGCATACTGTTTCTGTCTGAAGTTGGTCAGGTTCTCAGACTTGTTGGTAATACTCAAGTAACTATGGTTTTTGGGGTTGTAACTTAACCATGTGGCATTGCGGAAGTCTTTGATGGGACGGTCACGTGGGGTTGGATCACTGGAAAACAACACAACTGATTAACATTCAGGACAACTTAAACATGGTAAACACTGTTATCAATGGCTGGCTGTGAAGCTAATCTGAAGTCTGAAAATTATGAATGTTGTCAAGGCTGACGATGATTGACTATGACTGGTGTGATATCCGGAAATATTTGTTGTTTAATGTCACACTAAGCAATATTCTAGCTATAATTTGGCAGTCTACATCATCAAGTCTGAGCCAAGCAATCAAGTGATTGACATCATTGATCTAGTTTGATACGATGACATGCATCAACCAAGTGGGTGAGTCTGACCACCTGATTGTGTTACATGCTTCTGGCGACAAATATGGGCTGTTGAGGGCCAATGCTAACACAGGTCTTCATGGGGTTCTAAAATCATTGGCTATGGCTGTTATGTGGTGACTTACTATGAATGACTGTCAGAGTCATTTGATACCTGTAGATGACTGTCATGTGACAGTTGTGATAAAATGAAGATAACTGTAGATGATTGGCTGATTGTGGTGCGATGTACACTCACCCTCTGGTTGTGAAGTTAGTGAACATGTTGATCATGTATTCGCTGATGTTGCGGTCATTCAAGTCATATTCCTGCCGAGGTCTCAGACCGGTCATATTTATGTAGGTCTCGTTGAAATATGGCAGCCCAAATACATACTGCAAGTCTTGTCCATGTGCCACACCTGAAGCACCAAAATGGTGAGTGAGTGAGTTGGGTTTTACTTTGTGTGCCATATCAACTTTATTACTGTAGTCTGCAAGAAATCCAGCACAGGACAGACATTTGGGCTCCAGAATATAAAATCAGCTAGGTTTTTTGGTTTGGTTTGTTGTTTAACGCTGCACTCAGCAATATTTCAGCTATATGACAGCGGTCTGTAAAATAATCGAGTCTGGACCAGACAATCCAGTGATTGACATCATGAGCATCGATCCACGCAATTGGGATCGATGACATGTATCAACCAAGTCAGCGAGCCTGACCACCCGATCCCATTAGTCGCCTTTACGCAAATATGGGTTGCTGAAGACCTATTCTAACACGGAATCTTCACGGGTCAAAATCAGCTAGGTCTTATGATCTGTCATCTTGGTCCTTAACTCAAATATTATATGTCAATGTGACCATTAAATCTTCAATTGTAGCTGCTGGTTATGACAAACATTGGGTGCTAAGTACCCTATTTATGCTCTGAATCCCAAACCACCAGACAACAGGCACCAACACAAATTGAGATTCAGCACACCACAATAAATTATTAGATTTTAATAAAGTTATTTACAAAATATGAGTTGGGAGGTATCTTTTCTTACATACATATATTTTGGACGTTATTTTTGATTAATTAAACTGCACAAGGCAAATATGTATGTGAACTGTCAACTATCTATTGACAAATCTATTCCAAACACAGACGTGTAACAGTTTTTGGAAATGCAGTTAACATGGCTAAGTCCTGATTATCAGGTGGAGCAGAATGGTCAATGTTTTATTGCTTGTTGATTGCTATCATACCTGACATTATTTGAATAATTTCATTAAACATAAAGTACACATGTAGCGATTTTCTTGGTCCATAGGTACAGTTAACTACAGGCATAACGAAGTGAGTGAGTGAGTGAGTGAGTGAGTGAGTGAGTTGGGTTATATGCCGCTTTTACCAGTATTCTAGTTATATCACAGCATGTCAGCTTAACGTGTGAGGAAAGCCCGAAGGGATGCAGATCTCAGACAGGTATGGTGCTGACAAACCTAGAAACATCAGGGCAAACTGGGATTCATGAATCGCGGAGCCTTAGATGACTGGGCCACCTATGCCCCCCATAACAAACTAAGCATGCTAAGAGGGACCACTAATATAAGTTATAAGCATATATACCCCATATATACAGCAAATGGCTGAGACAAAAGAAACAGTTTGTCATATTGTCAGTTTGTTGTAAGCATGTTCGTCATAAACGAAGTTTACTTACTTTGGGACAAAAAGAATTATAGGAGGCAGGGTGTTGGGGGGTGAGCCTGGCATGGATGAAAAGCTAGTAATATTTAATTGTGGCCTAAATCAATTGGATATAATTGACTCCTTGAACCTTTACTAAGTCTTCTAATCTTATCTCACAAGTTTTGAACAAGTTAGTTACTGAAAGATGAATCTAACCAAGAAGAGCACAAACGACCTCACCTCTCCATGGTGGAAGGAAGTCGTTCCAGGACTTATACTTGAACACATAGAAATAGGTTGTGTTGTAGATAACCTGGGATCGCATCATCTCATTGACACCTGTCCCGAACATGTAGTCCGACATCAGCTGAAAACCATCACACAGTTACCATGATCAATTACAAGACTGATGGAAATATTTTAACAAATACATTTCAGATCAGCATTATCGGAAATACTCTACATTTATACTACTCAAGTTTGCTTAGGACCACTGCCTTAAAAGGTAATATGTCAAATAGTGTGCATCTGTTCAAATAGCCAAAGACAATATTGTGTGAAGACATGTTTAATGAACAAAAGTCCATTGTCATGTGCCCCACAATGTACAATAATAGTATCTGACCAAAACTGAAACATCAGAAAATCATGTAAACAAATTCATTGTCCCCCCAAACACAGTAAGACATTGCGAGTTCCTTTAGAGTTGCCAGAAGGACAGGGCACCGTAAGATGGCGATCTGCAGCTGGTTCCACATGTGTTCAATAGGGATGCAGTCTGGTGACCGGGCTGGCCACTCCATACGGACAAAAGTCTCCCATTCTAAGAAGGCATCAACCACTCTGTCACGATGAGGTTGTGCGATGTACATGAGGATAAGTCCGGGCAGATTGCACCTCCATATGGTCTCACGAATAGATCCAGAATGTCATCCCTATAGCGCAGACTTGTCATCATGCTCCGCTGTAGAACATGGAGATTCATTCTCCCAGCTCTACTGATCCCACCCCAAATCATGACTGAGCCCCCACCATAGCAGTCATGTTCAGCTACGTTTGTACACCACACTTGGGCATGACAATCTGTGAGGTCAAGACAGTATCTTGAGAAAAGTGCTGGTCTGTCCAAGTGATGTGATTTTCAGCCCAATCCAAACATGCCTGTCTGAGATATCAGGTGATACCAGCCTCTGTCCGTTCAGCATGAAATTGAGGTTCTATAGGGATTACCCAATCTTTATGTACCTGGATATTTCCATTGTTATTTTGTTTAGATGAGTTTTTGATATTATGAAACTTTGAGTAGTATATATTAACAAGATTCTGTCAGATAGTTTTTCAATGAATTTTGAAGACAAACATTCCCAGGTACTTTCTTGGATCACTGACTTATCCCATGAGTAAACTGAATCAAACCACCCCATAACCTGGCCCTAATTTTCTAAGGAACTGTCCATTGAAATAAAAACATGCAAAATAATTTGTTCAACTATACAAAACTTGAAGCAGTCTGATCAATCATATAAATAATACATATCTTTGGCTTGATATTATGTACCTTAAATACACAGAAGTGTTCTATTGATATCGGTAATTACAAGTGATGGGGTGCAACCGGCGGTACAGAATACCCTCATCTTTTCATTGACACCTGGACCCACTTGCACAAAGCGATCTTAGCGCTAAGATGATCTTAACTCCCATACTTTAACATAGGCTTACAATAGTCTTAGTGCTAAGATCGCTTTGTGCAAATGGGCCCTGGTATCATCAGTATTTGATAGTGATTTGCAAACATTTGCTTTTGATATATTCAGAATCATACAATGGACTACGCTTTTAGCAGAAGATGCTTATGATTATGGTTAAATATTGTAGCTTATATTTATTATAATGTTCACAAGACAGAAATAAGTTCAAGAGAGGAGACTTACATCTGTCAACATCTGCCTGACTTGGCTGTAGTTCTTTGGCTCAGGCCAGTACGTGTATTCATATGAAAGAGCATCAATGGCATTGGACATGTCCACGATACCTCGGTCACGAAGAAATTCCTTTAAGATATTGTCGAACTGGTCTGGAGTCACACCATCCAGGAGATTTTGTAGGTTGGCTGCATTTGGTAACAGAAGAAAAGATGTATCAAAACAAACATAAAACTCTTCAATATCAACCCCCTCTTTATTAAATGATGTCTATAAAAATCACAATCACAAGCATATGTATGTAATAATGTATATGTCTGATTATACCAGTCAACACTGGTTAGTCCTAAAGCTTGTAAGTAGGTACAAGTGATCGATATTGATGGATCCAGAATCAAGTGTCAACAGTAACGCTCCTCACTGCTTTTCATCATGTTGTATGTTCTCCATATCTTCAAATCAAGTGACCCAGAAATGGTACTTTTCAATAGACAGAACTTTTCATTCAAAAGAGATTGATAATATTATTACAAAGCATCATAGAGACTCTAGATTATGATTTTTCCACAATAAAAAAGAATTTTTGTTTAAACCTCCAGAATTGACATTTGATGTATGACATCTGATGTGAATAAAAGTTTCACCAGGAGATGTTAAATGATTTATGAATCAATACTCTGGAAATGCACCCTAACCTCATTTGAATGTCATTTGAACTTTTTGCCTTGGAAACATCTTCCTGAGACAAGGGAGTTAACTGACCATCAAAGTCCAGTTTCCACCCTTGCTGAACTAGGCTGGAATTAATGAGTTATATTTTGGCTGGACTAATGAGTCTATGCATAGTCCAATCAAACTTGCATAACGAAATCAACATCATGTTCGTAAACTGCCGTGCAGATTTTGGTTGATTGCAAGATTTGCAAAGCATGTTTGCCGTCAACTCGGCGTCAAGATATATTTCCCAAATCTTTTCATGTTTCCAATGAAGGTACTCACCTGATTTGATGCACTTCACTAGTAAGACCCATTTTATCACCATATAGATTTTAAAATATCGATCAGATCGTCTTGTCTCGGAGCTGCCAATTTGTTGGAATCAAATGCAAGTATTATGAGAGGTGGAATCTGATTGGTCTATAGGAGGGACATAGATTGGACATAACTTTTAATCGCTATTGGTGGCATTACGATCGAGCCCAGAAATTCTAGCCTTGTTCGGCAAGGGTGGAAACTGGACTTTTATAGTCAGTTAACTCCCTTGCCTCAGGAAGATGCCCTGGAAACTAAAAAAAATAAATACTTCAAATTTCCTGAACATCAAAAGGCACCAGCTACGTTAGCACATGCCTGATGTTTGTGAACAAACCCTATCCACAGTGAACCTATGTCCAAGTTGTTGCCTCGGAAACACAAAAAATATAATTGAAAGAAAAACACAGTATCAAACGGCACTGGTTAAGTGATGTGTGCATGACGTTTCAGCAAGACATATTGAACAGGTTACAAGTTATGATCCAGAAATGAAACATGAAGTATGGATGAATGGAGTCCATTTCTATATCCCCTACCAATAAATGTTTGAATGGGGATAACAAAGAAAATGCATTATAGTACTTACGGATAAAAAATGAGCCTTCATCCAGGACAAGGCCTGCCAAAACCTGCATCTTCTTGAAACGTCCCTGGCGGCGTATGATGTTTGGGGGGTCAGGCAGGAAGGAGTAATCCACCCCGAGCACCTGCCCGTCCACCACGGGACCCCACGGGTTCCCCACCTTGCCAGGCTGAAACACAGGTCACAATCCCATTCAAATCAGACCTACCGCTAAACAAAGATCTGAGGACCTCCCATTACGGGTCATGTCAGACTGACCTGAACAAAAACAAGCAAAGGCACATTCTGGAATGGCTAACAGATGGTCTAGATTGTATGAATACAGTCATAAAGCCCATAAGTATCGTTCTGGATACCCGGTGTTACATTTTTCGAGGTTGCATGATCAGAATTAACATTCCAACTGTCATTTTCATGATCTGATAAGCGACGCTCTGATTGGTCAGATGAAAGGTCATTCTGACATGACCTGCAATGGGATGTCCTCAGATCTTTGTTTAGCGGTAGCGAGAACTAAGATTTGATTTTACCATTGCACAAGTCATGGTCAGACAGCTGGAATGTGTAGCTACTAATATCTGATTACAACAGCAACATCTGTCGAAGCTGATACTGATAAAATGTAGTCATCTTCACCGAACATGTACAATGTCACCTAATGTTCACAGACCCTAGTGAAGTTTATTCATAAGTTATAAGACACAAACGTTTACCCTTATGTAACACATTCACAAGTTATTGTGGACACAAGTCAACATTACATACAGTCACCTCGGCCTTGGTAATGTCAGACAATAAATAACACCACAACAGAAAGTGTTATGTCTGTCTCATAAATATCAAAACTCCCTGAATTATTTTGCTGACAAACTCTTTATAAGTGACTAAATGTTAGTACAAAAAAGTGCTTGTGCTAGGAGAAGGTACCAATGTTTGTCTGTGTGTTGTTTAACACCACAGTCAGCAATATTCCAGCTATGCGCTGCAGCCTGTATCTAATAGAGTCTGGAGCAGACAATCCAGTGATTGACATCATAAGCATCAACCTACACAACAGGGATACAGTAGCATACATCAACCAAATCATTAAGTTTGACCATCCGATCCAGTTAGTCACCCAAAAGTGGGTTGCTGAAGACCAATTCTAATTCTTGTGATTAGTGATGGGACTGCCAATATGGCCAAGGCTAAAATGTTCAGAATAATTTACTGTTTATAAAATCACATCCATCATAATTTATACTTATAGCTGGAGAATCATAATTATGGTTCAATCCTAACCTTCATCATGACCCGAGCAGAGGCGTTGACGATTTCATTGTAGCTACGATACATCCGCAGACATTCCATGAGACGCTGGTTGTCATTAGTGGGGCAGCCAACCTCATAGCCGAGGGCCTTGGCATAGTTCTTGGCATCGTCAGAGGGCATGATGGCCCACTCACTCAGGTCCGACCCACTCATCATGATGGCACGGTGGAACAAGTCTGCAACACACATTCACCATGAGAATGCGCTCTTACCACCTTACTTCGCATTTACCTAAAGGTCATACAGTTACCATCTGAAGACATGCTAACAATCAGAATAACGTATTTACCACCAGAACACACATTTCCTGTAGGAACACACTTTTACCACCAGAACAGACATTTCCTGTAGGAACACACTATTACCACCAGAACACACATTTCCTGTAGGAACACACTATTACCATTAGAACACACATTTCCTGTAGGAACACACTATTACCATCAGAACACACATTTCCTGTAGGAACATACTACCAGAACACACATTTCCTGTCAGAACACACTTTTACCATCAGAACACACTTTTACCATCAGAACAAACATCTCCTGTCAGAACACACTTTTACCATCAGAACACACATTTCCTGTCGGAACACACTTTTACCACCAGAACACACATTTCCTATAGGAACACACTTTTACCACCAGAACACACATTTCCTGTTGGAACACACTATTACCATCAGAACACACATTTCCTGTAGGAACACACTATTACCACCAGAACACACATTTCCTGTAGGAACACACTATTACCATCAGAACACACATTTCCTGTAGGAACACACTTTTACCATCAGAACACACATTTCCTGTCGGAACACACTTTTACCATTAGAACACACATTTCCTGTCGGAACACAGTTTTACCATCAGAACACACATTTCCTGTCAGAAAACACTTTTACCATCAGAACACACATTTTCTGTCGGAACACAAGATCTCAGGCAAAATATTTTGAAAAATAGCTCACCTGACCCTAACCAAGCTAACCTAAGTGTTTTGTATACTCACAACGACAAATCAATAGACACAACAGCCTTTACAAACATAAAGGTTAAAAAAATGACAAAACTACAACAAAAAATTCTACAGAACAGGCATGTTGAAATGAATTTGACACTCACTATATATCAAATGACAAATTGACATATCAGTGGATGAGTGTGCTCAAAATACATTCCATGTCACTGGCATCACTATATATCAAATGACAAATTGACATATCAGTGGATGAGTGTGCTCAAAATACATTCCATGTTACTGGCAATGCTAAGGGACACAACTCTGTACATACACATGAATAAATAGTTAACGCAGCACCAAATGACAGCAACTTACTCCCACTCCTGGGGGACAGCAGATGGAGCCCCACACTGACGGCCCCCACGCTCTGCCCCATGATGGTCACCAAGTTGGGGTTGCCACGGAATGCGGTGATTGTCCGCTTCACGAACTCTAGCGCTCGAATCTGATCCCACATCCCATAGTTTCCAGGGGCATGCTGATCTCCAGTGCTGAGAAACCCTGTAAATGTTTCATGCTGATTAGAAATGTTGACACACTGACACAAAAGAGAGCCAAACACCTCTGTAGGTCACCTTACTTTTCTGGAATCCTGGCAACATGAATGTCTGGGAATCCCAATATTGCAGTCGAGGGAATTCCCTTTCTGCTCACATGTATCGTCATGCACAGGGCATTTATCGAAATTCATGCATATTCATTGTCCATTTAAGATCAAAGGTTGAGAAGGAATGAAACAGCAAATGTGCAGGCTTCTGTAAGAATCAGCTATGCGGATTCATGTAGTTGAATTTGACCACTACGACTGATCTGTCTGCCAGGAACTACCACGATACCGCTGTACTAACCTAGAGCATTCAGCCTGTAGTTGAATGTGACCACTACGACTGATCTCTGCCAGGAACTACCAGGATACCGCTGTACTAACCTAGAGCATTCAGCCTGTAGTTGAATGTGACCACTATGGCTTATCTGTCTGCCAGGAACTACCAAGATACCGCTGTACTAACCTAGAGCATTCAGCCTGTAGTTGAATGTGACCACGACGACTGATCTGTCTGCCAGGAACTACCAGGATACCGCTGTACTAACCTTGAGCATTCAGCCTGTAGTTGAATGTGACCACGACGACTCATCTGTCTGCCAGGAACTACCACGATACCGCTGTACTAACCTAGAGCATTCAGCCTGTAGTTGAATGTGACCACGACGACTCATCTGTCTGCCAGGAACTACCACGATACCGCTGTACTAACCTAGAGCATTCAGCCTGTAGTTGAATGTGACCACGACGACTCATCTGTCTGCCAGGAACTACCACGATACCGCTGTACTAACCTAGAGCATTCAGCCTGTAGTTGAATGTGACCACGACGACTGATCTGTCTGCTAGGAACATGCCAGGGTACTGCTGTCCAGACCCCATGGTCCAGCCTCCTCCATGGATAAACACCAACACTGGGTACAAGTTAGTTCCTCCAAAATCATCAATTTTCTGAAGAAAAATAATAAAAATTCATGTTTGTAAATAAACAGCTTCAGTTTGTACTTTATTGACACTGACAGATATATTATTAATACAAATTACTTACAGAGTTCCAGCAATATACCAGACTACTGTAGAATGTTCAGGTTGGTTGGTTTTTGGTTTGTTGTTTAAGGTCGCACTAAGCAATATTCCAGCTATATGACGGCGGTCTGTAAATAATCAGGTCTGGACCAGACAATCCAGTGGTTGATATCATGAGCATCGATCCACGCAATTGGGATCGATGACATGCATCAACCAAGTCAGCGAGCCTGACCCCCCGAACCCGTTAGTCGCCTTTTATGACAAGCATAGTCACCTTTTATGGCAAGCATGGGTTGCTGAAGACCTATTCTACCCCGGAATCTTCACGGGTCGCATGTTCAGGAAATCAGGTATTATTTATTAAAGTCACTTCTCTACCACCTCACTACTGAACACTACTCACATTATTATATTGTCCATAAGCATGATAAGGACATACAGAATACAATCACCACATGTAGTTCCTTCTTGCTTTACTCCAAGTGAGTGAGTGAGTGAGTGAGTGAGTTGGGTTTAACGCCGCTTTTAACAGTATTCCAGTTATATCACGGCGTGTCAGCTTAACGTGGGAGGAAAGCCCGAAGTGATGCAGGTCTCAGACGTTTACCACTTCGGTGAAACCCACGAGCATGGGTATGGTGCTGACAAACCTAGAAACATAATCGGGGCGAACCGGGATTCGAACCCACAATCATAGGTTTCTGGCCTGCCCAAGGGACGCAACTCTGCACAGCGAATCGCGGCGCCTTAGACGACTGGGCCACCCGTGCCCCCCTTTACTCAAAGACTTATACAGATGTATATATGTCTTTGCTGTACTTGATTAAATACACTTTACATATAGTCCTACCAAACATTCATGTTTCATATGTATCACATCTGTGGGTAGTTAATACACTGAGATGCCCAGTTTGTTTATTAACAAATGCCTCCAGGATCACATTCTTTTTGAATGTTGATGAAAATCAAATAATCAATCTATAAATATGGCTACAACTTGACATATTTAAGACCAAATAGTTCTCTAGTCTGAAAGAAATGTTTTCATGCGTATTAGCACAGCATTGCCTATATCAGTACTTAACGTGTCACAAACTGCCGTATCAGCATAAAGCTGAGGTGAGTTGAAATGGGGGTTCAATGTCGCGTCCAAGATTATTGCACATATACAGCAAATGTGTGTGTGGCTGCTTATACTAAAGTACTCACGGAAATAAAAAAAAACACTTTTTTTTCAATCTCAGATTTTAAATAAATGCAGTTAATATACAAAATATATAAATATTCAAACAACTCAATTAATACTAATTTGGCCTTGGCACAAATACAGCGTATCAAAGGTTTTTATGTCTTTTTACACGTAAAGGTGTGTAAAAATATGAACAAAACAGACTATTGTGAAACTGAGCATAACCAGGTGTTAGTAGATCAAGGTAAATGTCCATGACTTATGACACCTTGACGACAGGTGAAAACAGGTGCTTGAAACCCATGTGCATGTTATTTGTCAGTGGTTAGTGATTTGTGAGTGGCATTGTGGGATAGTGAATCATCGTCAAAATATCAGTACGTAAAAGTAACATATTCCCTTCTCAAACAACAACTAACATGTCATTATTATTATGTACATAAACATAGCTGTTACTTTTATTGTTGTTCTGATAACTTTTTTCCAGGCTAGTTTGCATAATACCTATAGCCTGTTTCTGCCATGTCAATTTGGACTTAGTTTTATTTTTGAATGTTGAAGGTGCCTACAAATTACCTTCTGTAAAGTACATTTTGTATTGAGCACTGAGATAAAACTAGCAAATCCAGTCTAGTACTTTTCCAGTTGTTTTGTTATTTCGTATTTACATCTACGTAATGCTTTGTGTTGATTATTAAATCCAGCAAAACAGTTTTTTTTCATTTCCATGAGTACTTTAGTCCCGACTGATGCTGATTTATAGCGCTGAGATACTATGCCGCAGTTTAACATGAATACCCCACTCAGACACAGTATACTGACTCCGAGCCGACCAGTCCTTGTTTATGGCCCTTAATGCCGAGTGCCAGACAGGGTATCAACCATGTCAACAAGTACCATCTTCTAACGTCTTTTGGTATCATGCGGCCCGGGGATCGACATGAAGGAAAACTCAACGTACTTGTTATGGTCACAACAAAGGTTGCTTAATATCTACAGGTATTAGGATTCATTATCAGGTACTCATGTTAATATAAAACAGCAATTCATTCCAGGACTAGTGTTGCCACCTCTACGTTCTCGCTGCCCAGAAGAAACACTTCAATAACAGAAGAAACACTTCAATAACAGAAGAAACACTTCAATAACAGAAGAAACAATGGTAAATGTAAATCATTTTATCATCTAACTAATTGTCTCTTACATCAGGTGTGTAGATATTGAGGTACAGACAGTCCTCACTGGTCTCGCTGTACTGGGGGAGGGTCTCCCTGATGAGCCACAACTGCTGGGGACAGGCCGGCCGGTGGTAGGTGGCGTCCCAGATCCCATACCACGAGGGGGGCTCGGCATTCTAAACAGAAAAACATACACTTGCCAGTTCCTCTGAATCATTATGGTCAAACTGCAACATAGCACAAGACTGTCACTGAAAGAACATGTCATATGCTTAAAGTTTAATACCACACATGCCAAAGTATAAGCTGGAATCATATTCTTTGAATTGTAGCATGCGACTGTCTACACATGGTCTATGTTAACATGATAAACACACTCACTAAAATTCACTCTGCATTGACCACGTTTTTCTGGTATGAGCAAATGTGGTTCTCACAGCAGTGACCATGGTCAGCCTTTAAACTGGTAAACAATCACATATAGGCCAGGTTAAGTGGGGTTTCAGCAACGACCCATGCTCCCAGTATACAATATATCACACCCAAACAGGTAAGTCTTACACTGATAAAAACAAGTTAAAGAAACCCACTAATGGAATGCAATACCCACCAGGCATGACAGATAAATGGGTTATAGCTAAAACAGCACCTCAGCAAAATGGCACCAAGCGAAAAAGGCACCTCGCCTAAAGCAAAAACGGCTACTATTGCCCGGTGAAAACGGCACCTTATTATTTTTTTACCTTGGTACTGAAATACATGAAATTAAACTCACATGGTCACTTGCAAACACAAATAATTGTGAAATGTTAAAATGAGTTTACATTAGAAATTAGCCTCCACTCCAATTTACTTGCTGACTCTTTGGCAGGTGCAGCTAAACTTACTGTGAAAACATTACATGCTTGAAGTAAAATAAATGAAATTAAACTCACATGGTCACTTGCCATGCTTGCAAACACAAATAATTGTGAAATGTTAAAACAAGTTTACATTAGAAATTAGCCTCCACTCCAATTTATTTGCCGATTCTTACTGGGAGGCGCAACGAAACTTATTTTGAACACATCATGTGCTTTGAAGTTTTAATTACCTTTACTCAAATTAACTCAATGTCAAGCTGAAACTGAGTCTGGCAGAAAAGTCAATAAATTGGACTTCAGGACTTTAATATATATTTTAGTAAGTAGGAAATAGATAGTAATTTTATAGATATTTCGTATATATCATTTTTGTCGGCAGCCGACATCACAAAAATGTTTCTGTGGATAACAGACTGTGTCCCTGTTCAAGGAAAACATATTCTACAACATAAATCGTTATTATCATGATTATCGTTATTAAATATAGAGGTGCCTATTTCGCCCGAAAATTAGTAGCCGTATTAAGTCAATGGGATGCTGTTTTCGCCTGAAAATCAGTGCTATATTGCTGAGGTGCCGTTTAAACCTGCACTCCAGATTAACTTTTAAGTAGCTAATTCAAAGAAGTTAAAGAAAACCTGATTCTTTCATATTACAATACTTTTCTCTCTCTCTCTCTCACACACATATATGTGTTCTTGTCGTAGCCAATGAAATCTGGTGTCATACATTTTGTCCACAGGCATGGTTTGCACCGTTCTAACATGACTAAAGCGGTGTCATTTTAACCTGATCCCACAAAAACGAACTGTTTATCCATTGATCTTAAATGCAAGTCCATCCCATCCTTCCAAAAGGTGTATCTCCGCTTGTCACCCGGTGAAATATTGCCGACTGTGGTATCTTTAACTTATTAGCCAATCATTTCAAATATTACTCCGAATTACTTGTAGTACCTTAATATACAATCACGTAACAATGTTACAAACATTCTCGAGTGTTAATAAAAACAGGTAATAAACAGGTAAATACCTTAAATCTGAACTCTCTTCGCCAATCACTGTACTGTTCGATACGTTTAGCGTAGGGTATCCCCAGGAACATGTTGATGCGCCAGTTGAACTTGGTCCCAAGACTGGATTTTATTCTCACCCCTTTCACCTTACCGTATACAGTGTCAGTGGTTACATAGTCTCCGCTGTAACTATAGGCGGAGTTCACTTTTACCACACCCATTAACATCACAAACAACAAGATTAGGGCCCCAACGGGCCCCATGCCCAGTCGTATCATTATTATTCTGCTCTCTTCCGCGTTTGGGCAGCCATTTTCGTGTCACAAACGAATATGGCTGTTATGCTTAAAGGTGTCACGTGATCAAGGTATTTCTCCACACCTGTGTTCAGGTGTGTCAAGAACGATAACTCATGTGCGATCTGATTCCGATTTTACTCAGCTCAATGTCAGTTGTTCGTATTCGCTAACCAGTTTACATAAGTTTGTCGTTATTAATAACTATTTATGGAATTATAGTAAACTACGGTTATAACGAACACGCTTATAACGAACTGACGGATATAACGAACTTACTTTTTTAGTCCCGACTATTTGCTGTAGTTATGCTGTATATATGCTTATAACGAACTACGATTATAACGAACTAAAATTAGTAGTCCCTTTGAGTTCGTTATAACCGTACTTTACTGTAGTTTCGTTTTCCGTTAAACTTATAGAATGAATCGTAATATTTGTGAAAACTAAACGGATGCTGAAGATATTGATGTACACTGTACATTCTCTCAAAAACGACACTTTGGAATTAGTGTGATTATGAAAGATACATGTGTAGTTTGTAGTGCTGATTTCCAGTCTAGGTCTAGAGGTTGTGTGGACATCAGAAAGTGTCTGTTGAACAGATCGATTGATACACACCAGGAAAGGGGGTATACTAATCAAACATTTTACGTACAACTGGTCTGATTTTAGTTCCAATTTAAAGTGTGTGTGGGAGTGAATGCTAAACAGTGTTCGAAATACCTGCCTGCCCGACCGTCCGAGACGGGTTGATTTCAACTCGGGCTGTCAGATTTTCAAATCCCCCTGCCCGACGGTCGGGTTATATTTCATATGTAAAAATATTCTAAATATTTCCGGATGATAAGCATTATTTACATGATGTATTCTAGGATATTAAATACAAATCTAACCTAAAAAGTGTTTGCTATTTCTTTTCTTGCATTACTTCATGTTCAATGAATTCGATTTAAAGTTTTAATTAAATTATCCTGAGAAACATATGATTATAGTGGGCAGGCAGGTTTTGGTCAGGGCTGGCAAGTATTTCAGCTAGCCAGTCCTGTGGTCTGGCTGAAATTTTTTGGAGTTTCATACCCTGCTGCTAAAGCAATGTTCTATCTATATCACGTCGGTCTGACACACGAATTTAACAATTATCTCTTTCTTATTCATGTAGTAATGCTTTCTGTCGACCAGAACCGGACATAGAAGCCCCTGTAAAAGAAGGAGCACCATGCCCCAACTATGCATTAATCGTGGTTATTACTTGTAACTGTCCATAAATTAATAAATAACACAGATATGGGATAAGTGTGTGTTATAAATTAATTCTTACCTCCGTGCGTCGATCATAAAGATTTTACTGTACTCGTGCTAGAATTCAAGTAGATGTAGTCCCATCGTTCTCGCTCAGGAAATGGGGCACGGGTGGCCCAGTCGTCTTAGGCGCCGCGATTCGCTGTGCAGAGTTGCGCCAGAAACCTATGATTGTGGGTTCGAATCCCGGTTCGCCCCAATTATATTTCTAGGTTTGTCAGCACCATACCCGTGCACGTCGGTTTCACCGAAGTGGTAAACGTCTGAGACCTGCATCACTTCGGGCTTTCCTCCCACATTAAGCTGACACGCCGCGATATAAGTGGGATACTGTTAAAAGCGGCGTTAAACCCAATTCACTCGCTCGATATGCTTGTCGTAAGAGGCGACTAACGGGATCGGGTGGTCAGGCTCGCTCACTTGGTTGATGCATGTCATCGTATCCCAATTGCGTGGATTGATGCTTATGATGTCAATCACTTGATTGTATGGTCCAGACTCGATTATTTACAGACCGTCGTCATATAGCTGGAATATTGCTGAGTGCGGCGTTAAACAACAAACCAACCAACTCACTCACTCGGGAAATAGCCACATTTCGATATTCGTTTTACAAAATTTTAGTACGTCACACACACACACACACACACACACACACACACACACACACACACACACACACACACACATGATAATGAGACAGAAATCTCTGTGGCGGAGAGGTAGCTTAGTGTTTAAGGCGTTGGCTCGTCACGACGAAGACCCGGGTTCGATCTCCCACATTGTTACAATGTGTAAAATCCAATTTCTGGTGTCCCCCGCCGTGATATTGCCGGAATGTACCAATGTTGGGAATCGAACCCGGGTTTTCGGCGTGACGAGCTAACGCTTTAACCATTAAGCTACCCCGCCGCCCCCAACGTTTGCTAGTGATCACCACTGTAAAATTTAATACGTCAAATTGTGTGCATCTGTTGAAATAGCCAAAGGCAACATTGCGTGAAGACATGTATATTCAATTCCGTTGGCATGTGCCACATGATGCCAAACAAACAGCACATGACCAATAATCAGATCACTCGCCAAAATGAGAGTATCTGACCAAAACTGAAACATAAAATAATCATGAACACAAATTTATTGTTCTAGTGAGTGAGTGATTTTGGTTTAACGCCGCTTTTAACAGTATTCCAGTTATATCGCGGCGTGTCAGCTTAACGTGGGAGGAAAGCCCGAAGTGATGCAGGTCTTAGACGTGTACCACTTCGGTGAAACCCACGAGCACGGGTATGGTGCTGACAAACCTAGAAACATAATCGGGGCGAACCGGGATTCGAACCCACAATCATAGGTTTCTGGCGTGCCCAAGGGACGCAACACTACACAGCGAATCGCGGCGCCTTAGACGACTGGGCCACCCGTGCCCCCATTTATTGTCCTAAAATACAAACTCTCAGTAGCGCGTATGTGATCCATTTGATGCGACACAGCCTGGCACCGTCGTCTCGTAGAGATGCCGGAAGGACAGAGCTTCGTGAGAGGGCGATCTTCAGCTGGTTCCACATGTTCGATAGGATTGCGGTCTGGTGACCGGACTGGCCACTCCATGCGGACAATGGTCTCCTGATCTAAGTAGACATCAATGACCCTGGCACGATGAGGTTGTGTGTTCTCGTCCCTGAGGATGAAGTCCGGTCCGACTGCACCTGCATATGGTCTCACGTACACAGCCAGAATGTCATCCCTGTAGCGTTAGCTGGCATCGTGTCAAACATACGGGTATGGTGCAGACGAATCTGTTAATGGAGAACCGACTCCATCGTCTCGTGGTAGCGCGAAAGGTCCGGGTTTGATCACCGGCCGCGTCATATCAAAAGACGTTAAAAGATGGCACTTGTTACCATGCATAGCGCGGTATAAGGGCTTAAAACAAGGACTCCTCGGGTCGGAGTCAGTATATTGTGTCTGAGTGGGGTATTCATGTTAAACCGCAGCATGGTATCTCAGTGGTCTAGCACTATAAATCGGCATCAGTCCGGACTAGTACAAGCAGCCACACATACACCTGCATGCACGTCGATATATAAGTGCAATAATCTTGAACGCGACGTTAAACCCCATTTCACTTCATCATTAATGGAGAAGTGGAATAAACTGTACACATAGCTCGCGAAGCTATGTCGTCACAATTCGCGCCTGGGTCCTATAAATCGGTTGACGAAAATATAAACACAAAATATGACACAATATACAATTTTTCAAGGAATACGACTGCCAATGGCATACACACGCCCACCCACACCTATATTAAATATCATGCATACCTTATCATATTTGACTTGGATTATTATTGTCAATGTTTCTCAAAGATATTTGTTTATTACAGAACAGTCTGTAATGAGAACAGAATGAGACAATAATACAAGCACCCTTTCACGAACACCTGGCATCATTATTATATAATAGTGATTTATAAACACATGTTCATGATGACGTCGAACGCGTACATATGGAAAAGGGCTTTGCCGTTTTTATTTAAATGCCAGAGAAGATTAAAGCAAATGTGCATTGGCAGCATTTTTGTTACATTGGAAGCTGTATAGTGTGGGTTTTTTAATTCCATTTTTATTCCAGTCATACATCAAAAGACATTACCTTTTGAAATACATGACCGATTAATTAAACAGTTTTCTGTCCCTTGATATCAACAGGGTGGGTAATGCTATATTGTCCCAAATGTACACTGACATTAATATATTAATATATATATGTTTCTGTAAAGATGTCATTGCACTTTTGACCTACCTACAATTAAAAAAAACAATGATTGACGACAGTTCTTGTAAATCGGTGTATGGTATCTGCAACCTTATAGCAATGTAGGTTTTTCAATGAAGGTAATGCGCGGTCGTACTAGAGTTATGTACACAATGTATCATATGCATGATGTATAGATATAACAATGGAATTCGACGACTTCCTGTACGTGATTCAGATAACTTACAACATCGGTTATACAGATAGTCAGTACAGCGAGCAGAGCGGCAATGTACAGAGGGGAAATGAACTCATCTACCTTCTTAATCATACTGGTTTTTGCTAATTTCGTACCATTAACTGAAGCTAACACTACAAAACACCAAGTCCTCGAGACACGTAGACTGGGGATCAAGCAGTGTCTGGACTTGTGTCTCCAGATTGTGCAGATAGGATACAACCGAGAGCAACTGTTGTGTCAGCTTCTTGAACCCGGAGACCTGCAGGGTTGGTGCATCAGGAAAACAAGCTCAGATAAGGTGATTACAGTGAGAGAGTGTGGGAGTGAGAGAGGCGATGTGCTTAACACGTTTTGAAAACTATTTAAGGCAGATCAGAGTTACATATAATATAATCTTGGATTCGAAACAACATTTACATTTTCTTTGTTAATGAAATATTTAATAGTTTCATATTTGTAATTTACCTCAATGTTGTGTGTCCAACCTTGTGCCGTGGGAGACAGGTGCCTAACGTCAAGGACCAAGGGTCGAGTGTGTGCGCCTACAGGGGTGGTCAACACAATCAAAGCCTCAACAAATACAGCTGCCAAACACAGGCCTTCATACCCCGTAGCAGGAAACACAACGTGTAAGAGTTGACGTTTTTATCAATTCATAGTATTTGGCGCAAGATATGGTTCAAATGTTATGTTTACAAAGTGAAACCCTTTTATTCTTTCACTATTGAAATAACACGGAAAAAACAAATTTGAAACCAAAGGAACTATAGGAATATCACTAATAATGTGAGTTTGAAAATATATACTTTTTACAATAATGGTTTTGAAGGTCATGTTCACCCTAAATGAAAGAATAATCAGCTGGGGTTAAATGTTTGTTTGACATGCAGTAATGGATTATGTTCGAAGCCTATTATGTGGTAAAGAGTCATTGAGGGTGTCTTTGTGACGTTGGCACAGTAATGTAAGTTATAGCCTATGATGTCTTGGGTCTGTGGACCATTCTTCAAACCAGGTACAGTAAATTATTATTACGAACTCAAAGGGACAACTTATTTTAGTTCGTTATAACCGCCCTTCGTTATAAGCATATATGTGTATAGCATGTAATCTTGTGATGTGTTAAGCTTACCTTGAAAGATATATACGATACCTCTCTTTACCTACTTAAGTCCACCCTGTTCGTATGTAAACTTCGCTACCATGTATACAGTCTTCTGCTTTATGTTATGAACCCATGTAGAATATGTACATAAAATGTAAATCATCGCAACATTGCTCGAGTGTGAGGTACTATGTAGTTGTCATCTCATATATTCATGTATTCATTATTTTCAGGTCTGTTTGACCCCGGCGTCTACTACTTATCAGGTCTCAGGGAAAGGTCCTGTTCCGAACCACAAAAGGGCTATATTAACGTTGTATTCAAACCTGTCATCTCCAACAACATCATTTATCATGCAATGATTAGAGTTAAAATCGTGATCCACGAACCAGCCCGTGATAGACACATTCTCGTTATCAGCTGTTGTATGAACAACACTAACGTTTCAGGTCCCGAGCCCATCACAAACGCCTGTAGTCTGTCCCAGAAGAACACGAATATCTTCTTGACTGGAATCCACAATGATATTCCACTTCCGATGTTAAGAAAAGGCAACAGTGAAGAATTGGACATTGGAATCATAATTGACACTTCGAGGTCTATAATCGACTGCATTGTTTTTGCTGTCAATGGTAAGGAAATAAACGTGACATCAAATTATTCAACAGTTAACATAACATCTGAACCTTTTTGGGCAAGGATTTGGTTCAACTGTGATCAGACAGGTACCGACTTTGTTCGTCTTCTCACCTGTGAAGACACTGACAGCCAATCAAAACGTTTTCAAGAAAACCATAAATATATCTTGACTAAAGAATTGATGATGTCTTTAGGAGACGAAAATTGGTTTCCTGAAAAGATGGGCGGTGAGAACCATTATAACAAATGAAGAATCGGTTTCCGTGCTCAAATATAGTAGTGAACAGTTGAAGAGATACAATTTCAATCCCTTTTCTGATGTTAAATAAATTGAACCGAATTTAAATTTGTGTGGTTGTACATAGAATGTGATGGTTTGATTAAAAAGTGTTATTTGAAACCAACTTGGGACTCATTTTCGGAAGCACCATGTATCATCATTATTTGACAGTGATTCATAAGTAATGCTTATCAAATAATCGGAATAGTACCATGGACTCTTCTGTTAGATTTCATATGATCGTAGAAATGGTTTTGTCGCTCTCATTTATTATTATGGAAATTATTTCGTCCATTTTATTTAGAGGTGACAAAAGAATCAATTTTACTTCTATTGACGTGTAACCCACTAAAGAAACAAAAATATAACCCCCATTGTTTCTCAGTCAGTTTGAAAATCAGGCATGAAATAAATATACTGTACCGCAAAAGAAACGTCACCATGGATAGATATATGATAAACCTTATTTGTCCAAACACTGTAAACATACTTTGAGACATATTAAAGAGATGAAGCTTGGCCAAACTGATCATCAAGGCTGATATTAAAGTGTCAAATGTTCTTAAAGTGAAACACAACACTAGTCTCTGAGAAAATGGCATCAGAAGGCAGTCTCGTGTGTCCGCCATGTGCATTGATGACTGCCGTGCAACGTCGATACATGGAATGGCTGAGGCGGTTGATGAAGGCCATAGGCATTTGAGCCCACACTCTGAGGAACGCCTGACGCAGTTCAGCTGCAGTTATCGGCCTTGGTCGGACGTCATTCAGCCGTCTTTGAATCTCGTCCCACAGGTGCTCAATGGGATTTAAATCGGGACTGAGGGCAGGCCACTGCATGGTTCTGATGCCATTCTGCTGGAGGAAGTCTCTTGTTGCTCTCGCAGTGTGGGCACGGGCGTGATCACGCTGAAACTCGTGGTTGCGGCGACGTGCAAAATGAGGTATGGCGTGTGGTCTCAAGACTTGATCAATGTACCAAGCTGCTGTGACACCATTGGCTCTCCTTGGACCGATGTTCTGGAAGACCACAGGGCCGACCCTCTGTGCAAGACCAATTCCACCCCACAACATGATGCCCGGACCACCCCACAGCACAAGCATCCAAATAACGTTTCCCACGGCGTCGCCAGACTAATTTTCTGTCATCTGATGTTGAGATACAGTAGCGGCTCTCGTCTGAGAAGAGGACTCTTCTCCATTGCTGGTGGCGCCAATGCTGGTGCTGTGTTGCCCACTGAAGACGGTCAGGCCGATGACGTGGTGTCAGAATGTGTCCTCGGTGTGGCCTGTGACAGTGGAGGTGTCTGCTCGTCAATTGTGTACGCACGGTGTCCGCACTAATGTGTCACTGGTGTGCCCCCATGGTCTGTCGAGCAGTTTCCGCAGCAGTAACAAAGCGATCTTGAAGATGCTGTCGCACAATCCGACGATCCTGACGTCGATAGGTGACCCTTGGTATTCCACAACGTGGTCGGTCATCTGTAGTGTTGTAGGTCTGGTACCGTTGCTGGAGCCTGTTTATGGTCCTTACGTGAACTTCGTGTCGCTGATTTCTTGTCAATCTTGGCATATGGTAGCAATTCAATAACGAATAAATGTTATCCGATCTGGGTGGATTTTTATAGGGCGAGAAATGTGGGAACGCATGTGCATTTCAATTTGCACGGAACTCACGTGCATCGGGTTACCATGGCCGTTGCCGTGATGCGTTTGGACGATCGGTTTTATTGTCATCTGCTTTGTTTTTTTATCATCAAATTTCATTTTTCCGGACAAGCTAATGTTTCATTTTAGAAACTTTGACAAAAATTACCCAGATATTTAAATGACAACTTTTCATGCATTGTTACTTGGGGTGACGTTTCTTTTGCGGTTCAGTATATTATGTAAATAACTTTATTGCTGTGTACCGCGTATCTCTGTCATTATTCGTGCCTCTTAGTACTGCTAGCATGTTACGTTCTTTGTTATGTTTCACGTTGCCCTGAGATACTTGGTAAATTCGAATTTTACGACCAGCATGATATGTAAAATGACAGAGGTATCATTCGCCAATATCCGAACAGTGATAAGATGAAAGGGACATCTTTCACTAGCTAATTATACCTAAAACCGGACGAAAGCTAAGCCTCGGTTTATGATGATTACCAGTGTTGGACTTTGGTTTTCAGAGTTATCTCGACTATAAGTTGGTCCCAAATTGCGAGGCATTGTATGTAAATATGAAAAGACCTTTAGCTCGGGATTCTTGACTTCCATCTTTGAAAAGGACATCTTACAAGCATGAACAATATTGTTATGTGTTTTGTTTCCGTGGAAACAGCAAATGATCGAACTACTAGAACAAATATAAAGTGCTGTTATTGGCGGATTCAGTCAACAGCAGGCTTTCCAGAATGGTTTTGTGCCATTCGTGACCAATTCGTGTTATTTCGGGACAAGCCGAAAAGCGGGTTACGAAAAGGGGCGTGTGGTGACGAGAGGTTTTGTGGATTGAACAACAGTCAACAGCAGCGAATGGAGCTTTCCAGAATGATTATGTGCTACAACTAGGGTTATCTGCCCTTGTTGTGTACGTGAATTTGATCTTTCTGGAAGTTTCTGGACAGGCAGTTTCTAAAAGGATGGGTGGATCTATAAGAGCGCCAAGAGGGCGATTCGAGGCCTTTTCGAGCTCTTGTTTCTGATGTACTTACCAAGTGCGGTTTGGATACCAATTTGGAAACACTGAATAGTCGAGAACACTATTCTGCATTCAAGAAAAGAGACATGCCTCTTTGAAGACAGTCAACTGTGACAGTCACATTGACAATGGAAGTATTGTAAACATTTGTGAGTGCACAAACATTAATTAAATGGCCTGTTTCTCATTGGACCAATTGTATTGCCATTTATTACTGTAAACCTAACACCGTGTGTATGTGATTTATTATTGATTATTCATTGATATTGTGAGTCATGTTCTGATGTTGCAGTTTAGTTCTGTACGTACTGGTTTCTGGGTTATCCTCTGCGTTCCAATTCGGAAATTGCCTCCTTACAACATACCTGAAGACATGTCCAACCCTTCTCAGAAATTGAGACCGCCTCCGTGGCCTAGTGGTAGAGCGTCCGCCCGGAGAGAAGGTCGAAAGGTCCGGGGTTCAATCCCCGGCCGCATCATACCAAAAGACGTTAAAAGATTGTACTTGTCACCCTATCTGGAGCACGGCATTAAAGGGTTAAACAAGGACTGGTCGGCTCGGAGTCAGTATGCTGTGTCTGAGTGGGATATTCATGTTACACTGCAAGAAGTGCAATAATCTTGGACGCGACGTTAAACCCCATTTCACCTCACCTCACCTCAGAAATTGATTATATTGACTTTGAAAAGCATCATTGTATGGAAGATGTCAGTGGTAATATTGAGTAAAGATGACATGTATAACATAGTCAAATTGCTAACAAAGACCTCCAATCATACTCAGGTCTAAATAGAGGGGTTGTTTGTCCGCTGACAGATGTATTCACAAGAAGGTGTTCAGTATCTTAAAGAGAAGGGACAGCCATTTTGTACGGTCATCAAGTCATCAAAGCGGCCTTAAAATAGTTCCCTGACAACCGTTCAATATGTTTGTACTACAGAGTTTGGAAAACGTAGTATGGAGACGGAATTGCTTTTATATCTTGAATACTCTTTGGGATCACACCTGTCCGGGGTTTTGCTCCTCCGTATCCGTGACACGCATACGTATTTACTTTACACTTGACCGTAGTTATATCCACAGGTTAATACGGATGGTGTATTTGATACGGAGGGAAACATGTCCGTATCGAGCTTGGAGTGTGTGAGTGAGTATGGTGTTACGCCGCATTTAGCAATATTTTAGCAATATTGCGGGCATCACACATTGTACCCATGTGGGGAATCGAACCCGGGTCTTCAGCGATGAAAACCCATGTAAAAGGGCCATATTGTGGGACAGCATTGCGCATCATCTTGATAAGCAACTTGTCAAAATTAGTAAATTTCTCTGAATTTCTACCATAAACCTTCTGAACGGCGATGAAACATTGATTGAAAAGCTTAGCTTAAATAACAATGTGTGACCTGACATTTTGAAAGTACCGAAACAACTGGGAAATATAGACGTAAGACTATAACCTTTATTCCGTTTAGGATTTCAACACAATCCTAAACATGTTAAAGCTATTCAATACCACGCGAAATGCCTCTACGTAATGTGGATGAGGATATTTGTTGAAATACACCCAGCGAGAACATCCAGTGTTTAAACTTAATGATCATGGTGAGCCTGAGTTTGCTTATAAAGGTTTTGATTTCTCTCTCTGTTAATTGCTATTTTATAGTACTTACTTAAAACACTGCTGTACATTTAAATTGATCTAAAACTCCAACTCCAGTCTCGACCATCATCCGAAACGTTGATTGATTGTTTGTTGTTTAACGCCGCATTCCGCAATATCCCAGCTACAGTATATGACGGCGGTCTGTATATAATCAAGTCTGCACCAGACGAGCCATTAGCTGGTACCATGAGCATCGATCTACGCAAGTGGGATACGATGACATGCATAAAAAAAGCCTGACCACCCGATCCCGTTAGTCGCCTCTTACGACAACGAATTCTAAGCTGTATGCCGAAACAGATCCCATTGGGTGTAAAAGGCAACATAGCTGTGAAAATCAGTTATGACACCAGGTGTTCGCTAAATGAATAATCATGTCCTTCTCTACCGGTAGAACTCGCCACTCACGCAGTTGACATAAAAAAAACTAAGTGTTTCCTGACCCCTCACGAAATGTGTCAGTACAGAGCATCTATATTGTAACGCAAGATAACCATGTAGTAAACAGTCCTTCAGGATATCATGAAATCGACCTGGTTCAACATGAAAGCAACTTTAATTTCAAGAACAAAGATTCATTTACAATTATCATTAAAATATGTTCAATAAAATTCAGACATTTTCCTTTCGAACCCATCTTCATTAAGAATATCTTCATATGCCATAAAAAAGCAAAACACGTTCTATTTTGAGAACTGATTTTGAAGACCTTTCATGTTAATCTGAAAAGGTCATATATGGCATTGAATGTACCCTTTGTGGATTGATATATGTTGGAGGGACACAACAGAGGTTATCGACATATGTCCGCTAGCAAAGATGGGGCATCAACAGAAATGTTTCCAATTGTGTCCACCAATATTTCAACTTTAAAAATCACTCCATCCTTTGCGTGAAAGTTAGGATATTAGAGAAAATATACCATCAATCTAATAGCCTTCCATGCAGTCGACCTCATAGAATGTCCAGAGAAAATCATTGGATTCGACTGCTGTGTACAGCAACGCCATATTGATGTAAAGACAAAATATAAGATGTTGATAGTCTATCCAACCAACGAACCGCCAACGTCAATGTATTGCGTGTTTATCCGGCATCCTAAAGACGTCAATGCAACCATGGTCAAGAAAGGAGGAAGCCCAAATCATACCATTCACGTGGAAGATTTGTTACCTCTCCTTCGGGAGCCATTGGGGTTTCACAAAGGGAAAACAGCTGATACTGTGTCATGGAAAGGAATCAAACTTTTGCAACTTTTGCTGATATGGGTTTGTACCCAATTGTCCCACAATATTTCAGATTTCAGGAATGACCAACAATATCATTTTCCTGTACGAACACCATTTTATCCGAATTGTTCAATTATTGGAACGTGTTGCACAATGTGGACTTGGCAGCTCATGATGTGTTTTCTAATAGTACTTCCAACCTGTTGGTAATATAATCACGTGTGACTTCTTTATTTTTGACAATAACAACCCAATAACAGTTATTCAAATATGGAGCACCTTTGAAATAATTATGGATGCTGTCAAAACATATGGGCAAAAAGAAGGAGGAGCTTGTTGAATGTCTTTCAGAGTGGGTTAAATTCAGAGCAGGATGTTGTCATTGGTAGAATGCACAAACTGAAAAAGCGGAAACATCATTGGAATAAACCCATTCTGTCCCAGCCAGCCGTCACCCAAAGTCTGTCTATCCTACATGATACGTTTGTAGTTGTTCCCACCGACGAGACAATAACATAACCATTTTGTGTAAGCATCTCTACATTAACTGTTTGATCAAAGATCTTGGTATAACTGACCTAACAAATAATGCCACATATAAGGCCAATAACTTAACTGAGGAAGAAATCTGCCCAAACCATGCATCAGTACTATCAATTTTTTACTTGACTTTAAAACCTGAAGACATGTCCATTCATCTTTGGTACTGGATTGCAAAGCTCCATCTAATTCCGTACAAAGAGAGATATATTGCTGGGTCCAGCAAATGTACCACCAAATCCCACTTTCAAAGATTGAACTTAGTCCTTAATACAATCAAGGAAGGATTTTCTTTATATTATCAGAAAGTGTTTGAGACAAGTGGAATTAATACCATGTGGATTCTCTAAAACCCTAAACAAAAAGTACCAAGTTCAATTCTGTAAAAAGAAATTGAGTTTTTAACTTTGTATATCAGAATATCCAACATAACAAAATAAAGGATAAACTTCATTCCTTGTTTCATGGGGCATTTGTTACTGAACACGGTGACCATAGAAATAGTTACATATCTATCTTCAGAGGTTCAGTTCCATTTGTCAAATATGAAAACAAATGTCATCTGCAGTTTACTGAGAAAACAATGTGTGAAATGCCATTGACACTATTGATACCATCTACGTAACATTTAAAGGTAAGACATTTAGGCAAGAATCAGCCTCCCATGGGCACCAACTGTGCTACTCCTCTTGCTGATCTTTTCCTTTATGCAGATGAACCGGATATATCAATGATCTGTTATCGTTGAATAAAGTTCAAATACCCGAATCCCTTCCACTGAATTACCCACCGGAACTTGAAATAGAGGGGACAAAGGAGACCGCCTCGTTTCTCTCATGGTTAGATCTATGCATAGATTCATAGTGACAAAAGACCTATGCAGAAGATTGTATTGCAAGAAGATTACTACTTTCCCTTTACAGTAGACTACCTTTATAACGAACACGCTTATTGCGAACTGACCGATATAACAAACATAGTCCCGGTCATTTGTTGTATATATGCACTATATATGCTTATAACGAACTATGGATATTCCGAACTAAAACTAGTGGTCCCTTTGTGTTCGTTATAACCGTAGTTTACTATATGTCCAGCAATATTCCAGCAGATCCATCCTTTTCACAACGTTTGAGGTTAAAACGATCAAGCTCTTTCTGCAAAGAACTCAAGGTGCTTCATGCAACTGTTAGATCGGAATATGGCCCATTGATGACACAGCGATGTGTTGAGTCATGGTTGTGTATTCGGTTATATATTTGAGAACTCACATGTACGTGCGCACACAGCAGCACTATGAACCAGAATAACGTCTAACCGCTATTCCCTCAGCTTACTACCTCGCTCACGTCACACATATTATCACATTAAACATCACTATTTCACTAGTGAGAAAGACCATTGATGAGACCATTACTACCCAGTACTGACTATTGTTTTTCACTCGAATGAACAATAATTGTAAGCTTTGTAAGTATTTGATATGGTCTATCCCAATGTAGATACAATATGGCATTTCCCTTCTGGCAATGAGGTATGAATATGGATGGTTAAATGCCAGCAAAGACAACAGCTACGCAAAAAGTGCATTTGCAGCGTGTTACAATAAGAGCAGCATAGTGTTTTTATTCCAATTAAACAAATATTTAAGGATTGACTGTGTATTCATTGGGGTCATTGGGGTTAGCAACTTCTGCAAACCAGGTAACCTGATTGTATGTTAAGCTAACTGCTGCACAGTAATATAATACCTCTATATATCTAGTTAAATCCACCCTGTTCGTATCAACAATTCACTACCATGTATACAGCTTTTTGCCTTATGTTATGAAGCCATGTAGATTAATTACATAAAAACATCTTAACATTGCTCGAGTGTGAGGGTTCGTGTATTTGCAATCACATATATTCATTATTTTCAGGTCTGTTTGTACCAAATTTCTATTACCTATCAGATGTCAGGGAAATGTACTGTTCCGAATTTCAAAAGGAAAATAAACGTTGTATCCAAACTGTCGTCTCCAACAACATGATTTATCATGCAATGGTTAGAGTTATAATCGTGATCCGTGAACCAGCCAGTGATAAACACGTCCCATTATTAGCTGTGGTACGAGGAACACTAACGTGTCAGGCCCTGAGCCCATCACAAGCACATGCAGCCTGTCCAAGAAGAACACGAACATCTTCATGACTGAAATCTACGATAATATTCCACATCCGATGTTAAGAAAAGGTCACCGTGAAGAATTGGACATGGGATTCATTATTGACACTCCGAGGTCTAAGAGTGAGTGAGTGAGTTGGGTTTAACGCCGCTTTTAACAGTATTCCAGTTATATCACGGCGTGTCAGCTTAATGTGGGAGGAAAGCCCGAAGTGATGTAGGTCTTAGACGTTTACCACTTCCGTGAAACCCACGAGCACGGGTATGGTGCTGACAAACCTAGAAACATAATCGGGACGAACCGGGATTCGAACCCACAATCATAGGTTTCTGGCGTGCCCAAGGGACGCAACTCTGCACAGCGATTTGGGGCCCCTCAATGGTTAAGAAGTGAATGTGAACAATTTAACGTTGTCGATAGCTAACATAAAAGCTGAGTCTTTTGGGGCAAGCATTTGGTTCAACTGTGATCAACTAGGTAGCGACTTCGTTCATGTCCTCATCTGTGAAAAAACAGACAGTCATTCAATATATTTTCAAGAATTTCATAAAATTATCTTGGCGTTGGATCTAGAAACGATTAAGCCGTTTCTTGAAAAGATGCACACTCTAAGTCAGTATGTTCCAAACTAAAAATTGAAGAATCGGTTTCAGTCCTCAAATATAGTAGTTTGATTAAAAAGTGTTGTTTGAAACATACTTGGGATTCCTTTTCGGGAACACGAGGTATCATCAAGATATAAATATTGTGAAAATAACTTTATTGCTGTGTACCGCGCCTCACTGTCAGTAATCGTGCCTCTTTGTACTGCCGGCATGTTCTTTGTTATGTTGGTAAATTCGAAATTTACGCCCAGCATGATATGTAAAACGATGGTGGTATTATACGCCAATATCTGAACAGTGATAAGATGTAAGGGTCCTCTTCCACTAACTGATTATGACAATGTGGACGAAAGCTGAGCCTCGATGCATGCTAAATACCGTTGTTGGGCTTGGTATTTCAACCCTATCTCGAATATAAGTTGATCCCAATTGCGGGGCAATGTAACTTAATATGAAAGGCCTTCAGCACGAAATTCGTCTCGACTAGTTTTGAAAAGGACACTTTACAACCATTAACCAGATTTAATGATTGAAATGTACTTATTTGTAGACATGAGAACGATATGGTGTTCACATCGATTGTTTATAATAACTTTGGAAGGGACAGGTCATAGCGTCACGCCAAAGCGACATAGCATGACGTCACAGCGTCAGTGCAGGTACATTATGTTTATATTCTTGTGGAAGTCCATTTAGTGGCCGTGTAAACAGCAAATGATGGAACTACCAGTACAAATATAAAGTACTGTCATGAGTGGATTTGAACAACAATCAACAGCAGCGAATGGAGCTTTCCAGAATGGTAATGTGCTAATACTAGGGTTATCTGCCCTTGTTGTGTACATGAACTTGATCGTTCTGGAAGTTTCTGGACAGGCAGTTTCTAAAAGGCTGGGTGGACCGATAAGAGCGCCAAGAGGGCGATTCGAGGCCTTTTCGAGCTGCCTTGTTTCTGATGTACTTACCAAGTGCGGTTTGGATACCTATGTGGAAACACTAAATCGTCGAGAACATTATTCTGCATTCAAGAATGGAGACAGGCCTCTTTGAAGACAATGGAAGTTCTCTAAACATGTGTGAGTGCATTGACACTAAGCCTGTTTCTCATCTGACCCAATGTATTGCCTTTTCTTACTGTCAACCTAAAACTGTATGTATATCATTTATTGATTACTCATTGATCTTGTGTGGGCATCTTCTGATATTGCAGTTTATTACTGCACGTACCGGTTTCTGGGTTATACTCTTCGTTTCAACCTCAATATCAGTGTTCTCAAACTTTGAAAAGCATCACTGAATCATGGAATTTGTCTACAGTAACAGTTTGAACTATAGATAACGTGTATCTCAAAGACAAACAATCAAAATTCGAATCTAAATTCAGTTACATGCTTTCAGTGTTGTACGCTGCTAGATGTATTCACAAGAAAGTGTTCAGTATAATAAAGAGAAGGGACTGCCATTTTGTACGGCAATCAAGTCATCAAAGCGGCAGTAAAATAGTTACCCGACAACCGTTCAACATTTTTGTCCTGTGGCGTTTGGAAAAAAAATAGTATTGTTTTTATGTCTTGCATCCCGACGGGATCACATATGTCCGGATTTTTCCTCCACCGTATCCATGTCCGTGAGACGCATCCATATTGACTTCTACACTTGTCCGTAGTTATTTCCACACGTAAATACGGATGGTGTAACGGATGTTGAAGCGAGACACGTCCGTATTGAGCTTGGAAAACGTTTCTTGATGGCTATTATAGCTAAAATGGATAGAATTATCATTAAACCGCCCGCATGTTATCAGAAATGAGTGGGCCACCGTAACTTGATAATGCCCTCATATTGCTTGACGACGGGCCATTATCACGCCCGTTGTTAGGTGACGTCATAGGATAGGGATAGGTTACGTCACGTTGAATAGTGACGTCATCTGGTTTGTTCTATGACGTTTCCATATTTGTAAAAGTAGGTCAGTGACATTCGTGTTGATTGCAGTAAATGTTTCAAAACCGATATTGTTGTTTCTTTTTATTTGATAACAAATTCCATCCATTTTAGCTATAATAACGGTAACGCTATTTTTCAGGGCATTATCATTTGCAGAAGCCCTAGGTCTTTTCAACTGCCCTCCTTCGTCGGGAAGTTAATAGAAGACCTCGGGCTTCTGCAAATGATAATGCCCTGAAAAATAGCGTTACCCTTACATCAATGACCCAAGTGGCAGTTTAATATGTTACACGGTCTGATAGACAGACATTCACAAATTCAACTTGTGCTATGTATCAACACTCCATTAATAGAGTGTTAAGTTGATTTAACTTCGATTTCAGCATTTCATTTAACGACAGCCAAAACTGATGAACGTATTGCCTCCTGGGTGAAACCGACAGGTATGGTGCTGACAAACCCATTGCTGACGAATCTGTTAAAGGAGGAGTGGATTACACTGTATCCGTAGTTAGCAAAGCTTTATCGTCGCAATTCGCGCCTTCAAGAAGTTAATCGAGCCACACTATCGTGAATTATAACTAAAATGGATGGAATTATCATTAAACCGCCCGCATGTTATCAGAAATGAGCGGGCCACTGTAACTTGATAATGCCCTCATATTGCTTGACGACGGGCCATTATCACGTCCGTTGGTAGGTGACGTCATAGGATAGGGATAGATGACATCACGTTCAATAGTATAATCCGCTATAATGCATGTATGTCTCAAACCTAACGGTATAATCCGGCATGATGCATGTATGTCTCAAACATAACGGTATAATCCGGTATAATGCATGTGTATCTCAAACATAACGGTATAATCCGCTATAATGCATGTATGTCTCAAACATAACGGTATAATCCGGTACAATGCATGTGTATCTCAAACATAACGGTATAATCCGCTATAATGCATGTATGTCTCAAACATAACGGTATAATCCGCTATAATGCATGTATGTCTCAAACATAACGGTATAATCCGGTACAATGCATGTGTATCTCAAACATAACGGTATAATCCGGTACACTGCATGTGTATCTCAAACATAACGGTATAATCCGGTACAATGCATGTGTATAATCCGGTTTTATGCATGTATATCCCAATCTGTACAAAAACTAAGCAGACCATGGCACAAGCACTCTGCTATCAGTCTTGTTTGTGTGTTGTTCAGAGCCTGTAAATAATTGGGCTGGGCCGAACAAAAATATTGATATTACGGGTACGGGTACGACGAGACGCAACCAAGAGAGTCACCGAGCCTTACCACCCGATCCATTACGTTGCCTCGTACGACATGAATGACGTACTGAGAATCGTTTCCGGCTTGGAATCCTCTCTTAGCAAAACAAAGAGAAACAGTCGAACCAAAAACAACGACCGGCATTCAGCTGACATGGAACTTCTTGTCATGAATATCTTGCACCCCCCGCCAGCACCTCACTGGAAAATTGCTAAATGCGATGTAAAACAATGTTCACTCATTCATGTTATGAAAAACAAGGCAACACATTTATACGGATTAATTTTTTTAATGTCGTTACTAGCACCCCTATTTACATGACGGATAGTTAATGCTAGCTACAGCCCCACCCACCAACAGCTTGCATTGACATTGTACATCGCATGATGGGCGGACAGTATGAAGCAGTAATACAAACTACATACAAGTGCAAAAAACATTTACATTCACGGTATAAAACCTATAACTGTGGTAGTTATTCACCAATTATAATATCGCGAAACAATGCAGATTCGTTGATATATGGGATGGTTCTACTTACATTCCTAAACTGCACACTCGTGTTTTATTGACAACTGAATGGCATGTTTTATGGAGTAAAACCTGGACAGGGCAGACGTAGTGTGCATGTGTTTATACAGATATAACGGTAATGGTAGGATTTACCTATTGACCTCGTTCGGAGGACCTTCGGGGTGTATCTGTCTTGCGAGTGTAGGAACACCATGATAACAAACGTAATCAAGAAATTGGTTATTGAATTAACAAATTATGTATGAATGGTACATCGATCAACATGTAACAACATTTAGTATTGACTTTCAATATAAGGTACTCTCTGCTACCAAGTGCAACGTTTTGAAATAGATAGATCTGATAGAGTTGGCAAAGATGTGTTTGAAAACAGCACGTTAAGGCACAGTATTCTTGGGTGTATAAGTTAAAAGGCACAAACAACAAAATGTCTTAAACTGTGACAAAATAACCGTCAATATCGTCCACATTTTAAGGCACATTTATTAGTTATAAAACACAATTCCATAACGTGACCTTCATGAAAACATATATACTAAAAACACCGGCTTTGAAGTAACTGGTACACGGTTGTAGTGTTCAGTGTCTGCACAAAAATATATCAAAGAGATGGAAACTTTTGGATACGTCACGAACTTACACAACCAGGTTTTGTTTAACTAATGCGTAATGCTTAAGCAATGAAAGATAAATGAGCCCAGATATTCCATAGACGAAACGTGTATTTTGCTAGCCGAGAAAAGATTGCAATTAACAGAACCGATTGGGCAACTGCTGCGTACATAATTAAGAAGGAAAAGGGTAACAAGGGAGAAGTATTTATGTCACTGGAATTTCAGAACGTCCCAGGTTCGGCAATCAGAGATGCAGTTTTCAATATTGTTTTTGCAACAGAAGTAATATACATTCGGTGGCTTGTAAATGACAAGAGATAAGACGCTAAACAGAAACGAAGAACGACAAAACAGTTTATCAAAAAGTTGGAATGGACATAACGGATCTTAAGAACGAATGAAGCAAATTTACATTTTTACAAAGTCTAAGAAACTAATTGGAGATGAGTGATAAATGCAAGGTTTATGTTGTAATGGACGTCAACAGCACTCATTAACATGCCTAGTTCTGATCACGTCATTAGCATAATGGACTGTCTTTTTAAATAGTTTGCATAGAACACCAAAGGCAGGTTAGTCATTTAAAAATGACGCTATTCTTATACTAACCTGTATGCTACTTATGAAAAGTGTTTAAGGAGTATACAGAACAAGAAATGAATTCATAAACAAATAATGTGGTAAACGATAAACTTAGGTCCTTTAGTTAATGTAAATACTTAATGCAATGCCTTTCATTCTTATGTCTGTATACGTCATTACTTTGATGATCTGCACACATAGTTAAATTGTAATTCAGTACTATATTAATACGAGCAGTGTTATTTTAAGCCACAAACGTACATTACCCTCACATTTGTGCAACAACAAAGACTAACATGGGTTTTCATTACAATCTCAGCTTAATGGACATGACCGCAGCAACCAACAGAAGCATTGAAGAGCTCCAAGCATTGACAACGGAACCTCCGTTTGAATTATATTTCAAAGTATGACTACAATTGTTCCCATTCACCATTGAACCTCCATTTGCGGATTTGGAAGAAAGGTAAAGAACGAAGCTAATTTCTGTGTTTGAGTATCGTTCAAGCAGAGGTTCGCTGACTTCCCATCTGTGATTTTCAAAATCATCGGTGAGGTCAATTGTTGTATCATTTCCAAACATTTCCGTGTCACTGGCAGATACGAAACCGAGGCTAATTTCACATGTTTGGTTAACATTTCCGGGTTGGGTGCGACACATTGTAACCAATGCCTCTCTTCTGTTCCACGTCATTTCGCCGTTGTGTTTGATGGATACTTTTGGGGCGAACATTGCTCTTGGAGGGACAGCTCTGAAAAATATTGTTTAATCGTTTTACAGGAACTCTTTCCCATTCAGGTATATAAGTTTATCGTCCAAAACTTGGTCACACAGGAGATATCGCTTGTTTTAGATCAGGCGATATCTACTTTATAGATATCGCTCAATGAAATTGCCTCACAATGCTTTGCAGACCTATGTGACGTCATTAGTTACCATGACGTCACAATCAAATGACATCACAAATGGCTTTTTACACTCAAGACAGTGCTTATTACTTTCTAGAGTTACAAGCATTCACGATGGTTATGTGAGGCAAGAATAGTATAGAAATGTGTCTCACCCGTTCGTGTAGACGATATCAGGAGACCATACCGCGCTCACATTAGCAGTGATCTCCTGGACCTGGTAGGGGTACCAAGCTAGTCGCTTGTCTTTCCACAACTAACGAAAAAGAAAAGTTGGTATAGCCCCAATAAATAATAAACACCAAGGTACCACATCGGTAACGTCATGTTGAATTGCAATGAATGAGGAAACGGTGGATTTGTCCATCTGAAATCTGTATTTCTGGAAAAGTGTGTCAGTGTATTAACTTATTCACATGTGTTTTTGTATTTAGTTCATCAATACATCTTTATTTCATCCATTAATTCTGGTTCTGATTAGTTGGTATATTCAAACCAAACCTGCCTTGTTTAAAATCTCATTTAAAAACTACTTGTGTTATTTGAGTTGAGTAGTATACAGATGTACCCTTTCTTCGCAACTTTTAAGGTGGTTTAGCGTAATAATGTGAGTGTGTGAAAACAGTCTGTAATATTCGAGCTATATGACAGTAGCATGTTCATAATCGAGTCTTGAGAGGTAAACCTGCTACTGAAAACATGCGCAATGATTGGACATTGGGACACGGTGACGAACAGTCCGTCAGCCATTCACGGACCTTGACCACCCGGTGCTGTCTGGTCTTCGCCAGAATCATCACATACAGACCTACAGACGTGTCACTTACGATTTTCATGTCCAGCAGTGACTCCATCTCTCTTCGGTTGAGGTCCAGATCACGAATGTGGTATAATGTGGCCTCGACTGTCACTAGGACAGGGTTGGGGAAGTTATCTGGGGGACGAACTCTTTCATTGTACTTGTGAAAGATGGTAGAGTAGATCTGAGCCGCCTCTTCTTGAAATGCATCAGGGTCGTTTTTGTCTCTTTCCTGTGCCACAGTCCCATAGATACTGAAACATCAAAACATAATCGATTAGGGATATCCTTTCACATACCACTGTCACACGAACGGTGAGTGAGTGAATGTAGTTTGATGCCCCAGTCAGCAATATTCCAGTTTCATCACGTCGGCGTAAAAATATTTGAGTCTTGACCAAACTAGTGGTGAGATATTATGTTCAACGCCCCACAAACAGTCAACCAAGTCAGAGAGCCCGAGCACCCAATACATTGCAGTCGCGTCTTACGAAATAAAATCAACAAATCTATTTCCTTTTAATCAGAAGAAATCTATGCCAAAATGTGTCCATTGAACGACCCCGACTACATAATTAGGAAAAGATTTATAGGTCCTATTTATAGGTTACAGGCAGCTATGGTTATCGGGGACTGGTTGAACAATGTAATCCTAACAGGGTCACGCGTACGGTGTAAACAGAGTAAAAGAAGAAGCCATCACTTCATTTAAACTTGATGACGCCCGGTGTCCACGGAAAGGATGAACATCTAAGCCATACTTGCTAGCATGGCTTGATTTATGAGGGTGATTTTAGCAATAAGTGCTGAAATTAAGACAAGGGAGTATTTCAGTCAATGTCTAAGTTTACAGGTGATAAATGGAAGACATGATACTTACGAACGTCAAGGAATTGGGGAATATAGTAGCCATGTCACAACTACACAAAAAGTGACTATTCAAGAACCTACGCTCACAAATCACTGCACTTTGTACGCCAGAAACAGGTGAGTATGTCACTCCCTGTAAATGTTAATGCTGAGGGTTATGCCACTTTACCAGGGTTTAAAGCACTATGATAAGTAGAGGAAGGCGGGGGTTCAAGTGTTTAAGATATTTGTAACTTGAAGACGAATATATAGACATCTTATTCTTGGTCGGAAATATGAACATATGAACAAGGGGTTTGCCGCAGTGAGTGCTCGGTTCAAACAAATGAACACTAAAACTTAGGGATCACGAAATAGTTATGTGTACAACTCAGCCTTCGGTACAAAAAAAAACAAAAATATTCGTCATCCCAAACCTTTTTGGTGCAGCAAAAAATGCCCATTTCCTGGTATCTAATACATGTACCTTAGAAAAACTAAATTAGTTGGAGCAAGAACCCTGCCCTGTCTATTACCTCGCCAGTCAGAAACAAGATATGGGTCATGTATTTATCGACTATGTATAGAGCAGGAACAGACTACCTTAACGAGAAATATCGGGGCAAACTATCGTCTAACCAAGCCGTGTATTTGACAGATCCATCCAGCAGGTGCGCTGTCAATCACTCGCCTTGTACACATACACACGTCCCCTCAGCATGGCTGATGTTTGAATGCATCATTGCTTGAGATAATTGGTGATATATATTCCCTGCATCTGGTAAGCAGGCCCTGTTTATGTACCTGTATCTATATTATGGCCGAGGTGTCCCGTCATGGACCGTCTGACCTCGCCCCATGAACACAAAACCCTCGCTCTATTTGCCCGCGACAAACATAAAACTTCATCCTTCTCAATAAGTAATTGGACACGCAAATGGATTTTCTCTTCCCAAAAGAGCAATGGTAAACATTTTGAAATTGTCACCGGAATTCTATCTAGCTCATTACACGCTTGTAAGAATAAGAAATGGGAACAGGAACACCTCAACAACGTGGTTCACTGTGTTTTGATTTATTTTTCAAAAAGTATTACCATTATCCTAATGACACAGGGGACGTCACCTTTGAAAGCACCGAGAAAACGACAACAAATGCGATATCAAAGATATCCTATTTCAAGTGCGATTAGAGGTGATTATTTTCATAACGTTAACTATATAGTTAACCGGAATCTGACTTATCCGGATTGTTATCAATACCGTACATATGTTACCGGTCCAAGATAAATTATCATAAATAATAATATTTTTTTAACCATATCTTTTTCTCCTATTTCTATGTCTCCTGTTGATATCTGACTAATTCCTAAGTCCGGATATGACAGATTCCACTGTATATGCAATTTAGAATTTGAATTGTAAGTGGAATGTGGATGATATCTAAAATCTCCTGGGTGTTTTCCAGTTGCCGTTCTAAAATTTGAAAACATTTTACAAAATGTTTCAGACGAGCTTCCAGTCACGGATGTGACAGGAATGTACGAGTCATGCGGCGAAAGTCCTTGTAGCGTCTGATGCATTGTTATAGTTGCATACGAATTATCATAAATATCATCATGTAAATAGAACTTAAATGTATCATTTGTGCATCTTAATTGAATAAATGGCTGGTTCACACAAGCACTTAACTCGGTCATAGAGTATCATTAATGCACACTCCACCAGAAACACGTACAAGGTCCTTCCCAAAATAGAATCAAGCAGTTGTCAAGACTCCATCATTTCACTGAAAACCACACAGTGATGTTGAACGGATCAGTTGGACGACGATTCTGATACGCATCTGATAACATCTAATGAAAGAACCACAAGTCTGGCTTTGCACTGTCAGCGATTTTCTGCAGTCTAATGTATGTTTCAAAAAAACTCAGCCAACATGCAAGCTTAAATGAGAAAAACAAATTTAACATTAAACGATTGGCAAATATCTTGAAGAGTTTAAGACAATCCTTTGCTGTGGTAGGTAGCCGGATATTCTACTGACGTATACTCAAAACAACCATAAACAGGGCATGATCAACTGACAATGAATGTACGGTGGTATACATATCAGATCATTGTTTCCATTTGTCTCATAGTCAAGCCATAATGGCATGTTTCTGTCAGGTTATGTTCCGCAATTTCATAATTTGGTTAAAAAATTGGATTTGTATACTTTTGCTTGCCTTTATAATGTTCTGATTCAATTATATGCAGTTGATATACGATTCCAAATATGTTTGTTTTAAATAAGTTTTAACATTTTTATTCAAATTTTTCAAAACAGTATTCAAATGATATCGTCATTAGATATTTGGTGAAGACCAAATCATAGTTCAGAAGATTAGCATCTAACGATATAAATTGTGGAAGTCCATCTGAATAAAATCTCCATTTGTCCTTTTCGTCATGCTCCATCGTAAAAATAATATTCTACACCCTAAGGCTAGGTAATCTGAACTTTGGATAGGGTGCACACACAAACCACTTTGACCACCCAATGTGGAAGCGAATATAGCTCCCTAGTAACCTATCTTTGTCGTATGAGGCGACCAATTGGATCGGATGGTTGTCATCTAGACTAAAATCTAGTCTCTGAAATGAACATATCGTACATAAAAAAACAGTTGTTTAGTTATCTTAATAGAAATATAATAAAAAGGAGCCCATTGACTCTCTTCATTTTCAGATACTGCAGTGATCTAGACTTGCCAAAAATTATAGACTTGCATGGGCTGTATTTGATATATATTTGTATCAGGGTCTGTAAGACAGACTAGTTGTCATCGTATCCCGATTGTGTGGATCGAAGGCCATGATGTCAATCACTGAACTGTCTGATCCAGACACAAATATTTGCCAACCGCCGTCATATAGCGGAGGTATTGATGAGTGCGACGTTAATCAACAAACAAAAGCAAACACTTACACGTAAGTTTAACAGGTCTGTAAGTTTTCCATCCTACATGACCAACTTTTCAGGAGATTTACAGTTCACGTCAATAAAAAAAAAACAGTTCTATTGGTTGTGTTTACGTTGGCAATGAACAACATCGTTATCATTATCAGATAGAGCAAGATGCAATACATCATGACAGATCGTGCAAGTTCAATTAAGCTTTTCCTTGTGTTGGTGTTGGCTGCACTATGCGAGCAGTGCTCACACTCGTGATTGCACTGGTTCTGTGATTTGAGAGGTCTTTACCTGTATATATTTAACAAAACGTTAGACAATTTTGGAGTATGTTCGAATCCGATTTGTGGGCTGACAATGCTTAGTGTAAATCAGAAACCTTTTGACAATTTATTCAAATGTTGGTCTAAATCCGAACTCTTGGTTATGTTATCATCATCATTGTTAATGGTCACTTTGCGATATTTATACATTATAAACTGTCATTAAGATGTTAGACAAGGGCAGTGACAATGTGTGAGGGTATGCTACAACTTCATATGTGATCATATGTACATGTAGTTTTATAAAACAATCAGTTTCATAGCTTTCGCCAAAACAGCGAGAATCCATTGTATTGATATGTCACTAGGTGTTCCTCTGACATCATAGATTAGTGTCAACGTCTTCTGGTGCCATTACAAGCCGAGTGCACAATACACTAACACCACAGACGTCTAGATCAAGCGATCTAGCGAATGATCGTAAACTGTTGGGAGTTTGCGGAATAGCGTGAAATTCGAGTCATTTTTTTACCTTTTCTACTTTCAAAACTTCCCTTTGGAATTATGTTTTTAGCGGAATATGTTATGAAATATCATCAAACAGTGTCGAAAAGAATGTGTTCTTTAAAAAGGTCAAATTTCACATCATGGAAGTTTGTGAAAACGATGGTCTCTGCTGAATGTTAACTGATAAATAATACACGAGGGAAGTGCCGACGTCCGATCTATTTTAGGCTGTACGTAACCAACTGATCAGCATCAATCAAGACCTGAAATCTCACGTTCGGTTATTTCCGTAAATATATACCGATAATGCCAGCGCCATCTGTAGTCGGACTGATGAACGACCAGTAACCAGATCAGCAGGTCACGGGTCATGAACACTCATAAGCTGTTCCAGCAAGGTCGGGCAAGACGACTGCTGGTATAATTGGTACAGTCTGTCTAACACACGTCATAATATTAGTGCGTATGAAGTAACTATATACGTTGGTTAAGGAGAGCGTCGTGTACTGGAACAACACAAGCCACTGCAACAGTCTTGTAACTTTTCGAAAAAGCATTCGTTACCATGACTCATAATCCCGATAGTTATTATTTGCTTATAGAAATAAACTACACATTTCTTTTTCTTACTCGTACGTAGGGTTTGTCGGGTAGTCCCGTGATTTAAGCATAAGCGTTCGCTCGTCACGCAGAATACCCGTGGTCGTCTCCCCACATGAGCATGACGGTATATACCCGTATCCCCGCTGAAACTTCACTCACTCACTACAGACGTATATTATGCATTGAATTATTGACACACTTTAAGAATCAAACGCTGAGAATGTATGTAACCCAAAATGGCATACATTAGGACATAGTAATGGTTATTAATAACTAAATCATCATTTCAGGTCTGTCTGCATGACAAGAACTCATAATTAATCTATACTCATAAAAACTTATTACAATTATCCAAAAGCATAGTAAACGACCCTAGATGGACATATTCCCTACATAATCGAGTCGTTCTGCTTCAAATGGCAAGTGAGTCGGATTAGAGCACACCCTATGATCTACACACAGTAAGTAGGGATAATTGCATGCACCTGCTCCATTGGTACCCCACTAAGCTTGTTTTGTAATTGAAGCACAATTAATAATGATACCGAGACTAATAGACCACGTGGTTTGGAACTACTTCACTTAGGTATGCAAATGCTAGTTCGTTTGAGCTAGTTAATTGGACAGGTCATGTGGGTTCAACACAGATCTGTATCGTGTGAAAAAAATAGCATGGACAATACCGTTGGCAAGACGATGACACTGAAGACATTGCATTGCATTGGTGATAAGTACAAAAGATAACTCAGATAACTTTTGTTGAATTATTTGAGGCAGTGGACATAATTGGAGGATACTGACATAAGGTTTCAACACTGAAAGTATAAGGCATACTCACTCATTAAAATACAGGAAACTACGGTTATAACGAACTCAAAGGGACCATACATTTTAGTCCGTTATAACAGTAGTTCGTTATAAGCATATATACAGCAAATGGACAGGACAAAAAAATAAGTTCGTTGTAACCGTCAGTTCGCTATGAAAGTAGTTTACTGTATTTGCAAAAGTTCAAGCTTTCGGCCTCCCGCCCTTCATCAGGCACACCCTTTCAGTTTAGCACATTATGCGAGATGCATCTCGAATGATGAAGTGCTAAACCAAAAGAGTATGCCTGATGAAGCACGGGAGACCGAAATTTAGTGAGTATGTACAGTTTTTAGTTTTTATTCAAAATCCCCTTTGGGAATGTTGAAGATTTTATATTTACAAATACAATAACGTTAAACTGAAGCGTTTCTCATATTCATATGATTCCAGTATTCATTGGATTCCAAACGAGGAACATGGTGCATTTGTCCTTTACCTATTCCAAGAAATAATAGTATACTAATACCTAGACCACACTAATGTCATGAAATATTCACTGAAGATTTCTATATTTTCCCGTTAATAGGTCTGTTTACCTTCATGTCAATTAACATATTATCTTTAACATAAGACGTCATATATATATATATATATATGTGTGTGTGTGTGTGTGTGTGTGTGTGTGTGTGTGAGTGTGTGTGTGTGTGTGTGTGTGTGTGTGTGTGTGTGTGTTTTTGTGTGTGTGTGTGTGTGTGTGTGTGTGTGTGTGTGTGTGTGTGTGTGTGTGTGTGTGTGTGTGTGTGTGTGTGTGTGTGTGTGTGTGTGTGTGTGTGTGTATTCTCTTGAAGCAAACTTATCGCTTTGAGGTCAACGTCATGTCATATCTACCCTTGTACACCTTCATATGCGTGGTGGGGGCACGGGTGGCCCAGTCGTCTAAGGCGCCGCGATTCGCTGTGCAGAGTTGCGTCCCTTGGGCATGCCAGAAACCTATGATTGTGGGTTCGAATCCCGGTTCTCCCCAATTAAGTTTCTAGGTTTGTCAGCACCATACCCTTGCTCGTGGGTTTCACCGAAGTGGTAAACGTCTGAGACCTGCATCACTTCGGGCTTTCCTCCCACATTATCTGACACGCCGTAATATAACTGGAATACTGTTAAAAGCGGCGTTAAACTCAACTCACTCACTCACTCACTCATATGCGTCGTCTTTTGTCATGGTATTCTGAAACAAAAGAAATCGATAAAACCCTTTCCATATCCATGAAACATCTCTGTCGTGAGCAGGTGTTTATAAATCATTATGAAATAGTGATGATACCAGGTGTTCGCGAATGATCGACACGGTGATACATGCACACATCGTTGAACAAACTATATGGACAGTCATAAATATATATATAGAATGGGTTGGGATTTAGTGAACACAGTCAATACCTTACCCAAATTCAGAAGACTAAGTATACTTTTTTAGATGTTCATGGGCATAACTCGTGTAATTCTTAAATGAACGTTGTTGAAAATTAGCATCCTATTAAGACCCTATTTCAGTTTATAAGCCTATTTTGCAGCAACATTAAGTTCTTCCTTTATAACGGTACTATGACAAGCAGAAACTACGTTCGGGCAAAGTGACATGATAATGCACATGATTTCCGAAGGTTTGATAGGCGGCAGCGGAACACGTATGTGGTGTATATGTGTCGGATGCATTACTACATATGGCGGCGGAGATGCAGGGGTCAGGCTATGCCCGGGAGGGACGCGAGGTAACGGGAACCTCCGTCGCGTTCGCTTCAGGGGGGATAATTTGTTTCTAAATCTCATTTATAAGGTTGAGTTGAAATCAGTGTGTTAAAAATACCCATAAGGGTAAGTCGTTTTGGAACGGAAGTTGCAAGTGGCATATTAAAGGCCTCACGTGTTGGCCTCACGTTTCATAGTGTCTTTTCTTCGTTTAGCAAAACCAAAAGTTCCGGTCTTGAGCTACTGGATTATAATGAATGAATGAAGGAAGGAAGGAAGGAAGGAATGAAGGAAGGAAGGAAGCTCTGGTATATTGATACTGACATTGGGAACAGAAACATGATGTATATTGTCTCAAGGGAGCTCACGTTTGTACTGATGCACATATTCTAATCAACTCGTGTCATAATACACCTTGTAGGTATCCACCAGTCTCCTTTACCTGTACACTTTCATATGTATAATATCGACAGATTTACTAAGTTCACATAGAATACATCGACCTCCTTTGTGCAAACTACGCGAGATGCGTGTGCAGCTAAATATAGTCCGCACGCATATTGTGTCGCACGCTGAAAGGTAAGCATGCCTTCCACGCAAATAATCCACATCGCCATTCCTCCCTGAATTACAGGCTCAGCATTCCAGATGTCAAACGTCAAGGTCGAAAAAGAAGGGCCATAACTCAGTTGGATGTGAAGCGGATGTATTTACGTCAGTGTTGCCAATCTTGTCAATTAGATAAGTAAGAACATTCGTCCGTGGCGGTAGAGTCCCATAACATTCTTTGCAGGCATAAATGTTTCAATATGAAAATGGGCAGAAATGATATCGATGATCTTCTAAACAGTTTGCTAAACGTTCACAAGCGCAGAGCTAATGAACCCCAGTGGGAATTTAATTTAAAGTCTTCCTTTAAGGTGTATGTACTTTACTCGTTTTCAGATGTCTTCCTCGACAGTCAAAGTGGTTATGACAATGATAGGAAAGGAACACTGAAAATCACTGATCCATATAATATTATATGTTCCTGCACAAAACTGGTGATACTGGTTCAGAAGTTATCCATCCACCTACACTGCAATTTCTCTGAAGACTCCACTTACTCTGGTCGAGCTAGAACCTTTAACTTCAATGCAACAGAGAAACGTCGAGATGCAACTTTTATACTCCCATGATAAAGTTTCAGTTCGTCAGTGTAGGCGTTTGATGGTTACATTATCAGACAGATGCCACGCATTACGATCATCCTCATCTATGTCCTTCTAGTTACTGCTAAACTAGCAACACGTGCAGCCACCGAAACAGCTACCATGCCCCGCACCAATTAGATACACAGCATCTAACCACGGCTTGCAGACTATTGCATGCTTTTGAAACAAGTCGAGATCAAAATAAACGTTTCAAGGGTAATCTTGTAGATTATCGGTGTAAATGATAAACAGTGTATTTGAGGACTTGTGTAATGTGTTTTAAAGATTACAATTAGGCATATTTTGTACTGGTTTTTGGCATTTAGTTTCTCTAAATAGCTGAAGATGAAGTATTTGTGTCTCTTAAAGGTTGCAATTATCAGTTATGGGGATATTTAGTTTCAGGTCGAAACCTGGGAATAGTTAACGTCATTCCCGATAGCTCTCGGCATATATCAGCAGCATCTATGGACGTGTATTGTGACGTGCATGCATGATATGTACTACGAATGCAGTTATTTATCTGTTAAAGTGGTAATCTGGTAAGTGCGAAATATCAAAGTCTGTGACATTCATTTCCACCAGTGTATGATTCGCTCTTTCGTGATTAGAATCTGCCTTGCATCTACATCATTTTTAATACTGGACGCCTATGACCTTTATTGTCCTGAAGTGTCTGCTCGATTGTCGGACTGAGTACGTACGGTTTAATGCATGCCATTTTTAGCAATATTCCAGCAGAATCACGACGCGGATACCATAAATGGTCTTCTTCGCACATTTGGGGAATCGGATCCGGGCCTTCGGCGTGACGTTCGAAGGCCTTAACTACTGAGTACCCCACCACCCATCCTTTGCAGGGGTTTTGTGGTTTTACGCCACTTTTAGCAGTATTCCAGCAATAACACGTCGGGGGACACCAGAATAGGACTTCACACATTTTACCCATGTGGGGAATCGACCCGGGTCTTCGGCGTGACGAGCGAACGCTTTGACCACTAGAATGCCCCATCGCCATTGCAGGTAAACATAACTGCTACATACCAATACAAACGAAGGTAACCAACAATAACTCGATTATTTGACAAATATATTAATCTTGTAATTATCTTATTTCCGTTTATAGTCTAAAACAACATTGCACAACCAGTATCTGAATATGATGTATGTTAACAAACCGGATGTCGTTAGAGTAGGTCCAATGTTCTCCTTGCTTTAATAAGAGCTAATTATTGATGGCTAGATGGTCATTATGTTTGACATCCATTTCGAACTGCATCGATAGTCGTCTAGGCTGTCAACTATTGCTTTGCCTTGCCCAGAGATTCGGTTTTCAACACGCCGCTGGGATATATCTTGAAGATTGCTGACTGCAATGCGAAATGACATTTGCTGAGGCTTTGGGTTTATCTTTTCAGTTTTGGCATTGGTTAATACTTCCAAGGTTGTTGGTCATTTTTTAAAGATAGCTTTAGTTTAGGCTTTCCAAAAATAGTTTTAAGTAGATGGTTTTCTGCACAAAGCTTGTTTCCTTCTTTGGCATCGAGAATGTCCTTTTCGCTTCTATGGGTTTAACAGCTTTGGATAGAAAACAGTCGCAGTAGCAACAACTATAATAACTCAACATGACTAGTTGGGAAGCAAACACCAGGGATTGTCCAACCACACGTGGTGGGATGTGTATTTTCAGCATTTCCATGACTATCCTATTGATCCAAATGGGTATAACTGTCTGTTCAATTCGTGAGAAAGTTGAAGATGCGCTTACAATGTACGCGCCACTAACTCGGATACCGCCAGAAGAGCTAAGTCCCTAACACCTAGCTCTCATTTGTTCATTTGATACTGTAAATAAACGTCTGTTTAAAGTTTGGTGCTAAAATACATGGTCAAAAACAGCACAATGAGTCATAGCAATAATACTTACTGATGATATTACCAAAAGCAGGAAGGGTCTTGGCAACCCAACTGATTCAAGCGCTTACCCTGTCAAGAGGAAAAATTTAAATAGCTATGCTAGGATATGAGATTTAAGAGCTTACCTTTCAATAGGTGAAAGTGCATTATATCATAGAAAGGTAATAATATTAATTTCTATAATTAAAAACGGGAATATTCTTAATATTGTTCCGTTCTGCTATATACTTATCTACCTGTCGATTTATTTTGTCTTTCCATCAATAGGTCAATCCACATTTCTATCTCAATAGGGGGGCACGGGTGGCCCAGTCATCTAAGGCGCCACGATTCGCTGTGCAGAGTTGCGTCCCTTGGGCACGCCAGAAACCTATGATTGGTGGTTCGAATCCCGGTCCGCCCCGATTATGTTTCTAGGTTTGTCAGCACCATACCCGTGCTCATGGGTTTAACCGAAGTGGCCTGAGACCTGCATCACTTCGAGCTATCCTCCCACATTAAGCTGACACGCCGCGATATAACTGAAATACTGTTAAAAGCGGCGTTAAACCAAACTCACTCACTCACTCTATCTCCATAGGTATGTTCATGTGTCAGTATCATTGGTAACATAAACACTGTGCCACAAATATCCAAAAAAATGTAAACATACAATAAACCTATTTGTGAGTGGGTTTATGTTTCCATATAAACAGACAGCAAGGTGGTTCAATGTAACTCACCATCTGTACATCTATCTGTCTGTGCAGTCACCCCTATCCATCTTCATTTGTTCTATTTTAGTAATGGCTTGTATGTAAATCTTCCATCAACATAACATATTCGAAGTCCAGATGTGGCGTCGAAATATCGCTCCAATACCAAGGACTTAAAAGGTTCCCGAAAATACTTTCATCCAACCAGATGAAGGTTTGTCCAGACACGAATTAATGACCTTTACATAGGTGATAATAAAGCTTCTGGTTCAAAAGGGCAACGATGTCTGTGCATTAGTCCCGTGAGTGCAGTATACGAGCTTGAGCTGCATTTAGAAATAACACACAAAACATTGGAAGTCTCGAAATTTTAGTGTTATTTGTTGGGGAAACGTCGTGCACCGGATCTAAATATACCCATATAGTCTAAATGCGTACAGTAAGAAAAAGACAGCATGCAATCTCAAACACCCAATAGTCACGGCTACATAGACCTTGCATGTATAGGCTTTAAAGACATCATTCCCTATACAATGTTAAAATAGATTATGTATGTCATTGGTGTAACTTACTGGTTACAAAATTTAACCAGATCCATTTCTATTTCTTAATAGGGAATATATAATTCACAAACACTCATTTTTTGACACGACACCTATTTAAATACTGTACAAAAAAATGAACACCGATGAACGATCAGCAATTTTTGTGCTATATCCAAAGATTTGTACTCACATGGATGGCATCAAAAATAAATTACTACACATATTACACAAATGTCCGCTATATCAGATATAATTATATCTAGTGCTGTCTGTGAAGTAAATATGTAAATACACGTATTTAAACGTTCAAATCCAGGACATGACAATGCATTCCCATCAGCGTTTCACATATACGTGATTACAATACCCGATGACAGAATAAAACATATGATTTACACATATCGTGAGGATGAGATACAACTTTGCCATCATAACCGGATATCACGCTGACGACGTGATTCTCGCGTTAGTTCATTGACAAGTACAGGCCATTACTCAATTAATCTGCCACGATGTACTTCCTGTCTACCATAACCTTTGAATATCTACATGCGCGCCCTACCAGATATGTGTTTGGAGCTAAAAGCCTTCAAAACAACAAACATAGTTTATGTCATAGAGTTTTCAACAAACATAGTCATCCTATTCTCTGTGGGTTCTGATGTACTTCATTACAAAGCTGCTGAGAAAGCTGTTTTATTGCCGCAGCGTTTGTGAAATTCATGTTCCATCCATTACAGCGTGTTTTCTTTGACGTAAAGTACCTAAAAGTCCGCCTGAAGGATACAAAAAAGCATATGGAAACATATTTTAACTTGTAAATTTTCAAATTCAGATTACATGATATGACAGATCATAGAAAATGAGCTTTTGACCAAAAAAAACAGTTGGCAAGCATGACAATTTTCGATGCAGATTCTTACACCGTTATCAAGTTGGAGTGGATAATGGTGTACGAATCTGCACCGTAGCATCGCCAAATGCAATAAACCAGAAGTTGTTATCCGTAAAGTTGTACGTTTTCCTATTTATTCACCAACTTCCAGAATGCCAATCAAACAGCTAGTCTTTTTAATAAGCAAATATCGCCACTCTTCTCGGAGATCTAGCTACCTTCAAGTATCTTTACATGACCCAACGGACCAAGAATATGTGTTTTTGATTACAGGATGAAGCAGCCTTATTACTTTACATGACACAGCAGAATAAGAATATGTTTAATAGATTACAAGAAGGTGGATCAAGAGCTTAGAAGAATATAAATCTAAACGAATGTGGCACTAGAGGCTTGCACCAACAGGAAAAGGTCTTAAACCTTAGGAAGATAACATTAACTTCAGTAAACACCCCAACTCGCCTCTAGGATTTCCATTAACACCCTCTCGGGTTCGGAGATAAATGTTTTCGAGGAGGACCACTTCAGGTAACGAATCCAAAACGTTCATAAATGTAAGACTACATTCAACAGGAGGGGGCACGGGTGGCCCAGTCGTCTAAGGCGCCACGATTCGCTGTGCAGAGTTGCGTCCCCTGGACACGCCAGAAACCTATGATTGTGGGTTCGAATCCCGGTTCGCCCCAATTATGTTTCTAGGTTTGTCAGCACCATACCCGTGCTCGTGGGTTTCACCGAAGTGGTAAACGTCCTAGACCTGCATCACTTCGGGCTTTCCTCACACATTAAGCTGACACGCCGTGATATAACTGGAATGCTGTTAAAAGCGGCGTTAAACCCAACTCACACACACACACACACACACACACACACACACACACACACACACACACACACACACACACATTGAACAGGAGGTACCCTGCTGAATGAGCCAAACGTATGTTGGAACAATATCAGTTTGTAGTTTAATCATCGCAAACAGTATGCGTAATTTGTGCATCGTACATGCATTGTTAAAATTCGTTCTAAAATTGAAAATATAACATTGAAAACTTTTATAGGTGGATACTGGGATCAGAACAAGACGAAAGAACAGTATGTTTAATGTCCATGACATTGGCGTTACGAGTCCAAATGCGGGGGAGGGGTCAAGGAACATTGCATAAACTGAATAACGGGTGTTTCCACCGTGAGCAGCGATAACAGCAGTGCATCGCCGACGCATAGAGTCTATCAACTGGGCATGGAAGGCTTGTGGAATGGCTTGCTATATTCTCTGCAACTCTGCTGCCAAATCACGAACGTAATCTGGCAGATTTGGTACGCTACGTAGACGTCGTCCATTTCATCCCACACAAGCTCTTTTGTGGAGAGATCCGGTTAATTTGCAGGCCAAGGCAGTACTTGCACATTGTGCTGTTGAAGAAAAGTCAATGCAACATAAGCCATGTGATGACGGGGATTAGCCCACAAATGTCAAATTGCCCTAAAGACCAACTAAATGGGTTCTCTGACGTGCACTTATCCCAACCCAAATCATCACGGAACCATCCCGAAAGCGATTCTTCTCTATGACACAGGCTTGAGCATAACGCTCCCCAAGACGTCTGTAGACACGTCGCGTCCGTCTCTATGGGAAATGTATAATCTGGACACATCTGTTAAACAATAGTCCTCCACCACAACCAAGGTTGACGGACGTGATTTCGGCACCACCTTTGACGGTTTTGTTGATGACGTTGCGTCAGGATAGGTTGTATGGCGGGACGACGTGGTCATATCCCGTTAGTGACGTAAGTGGTGCCTGACTATGTTGGGGTGGATACACCGACGTCCTGGAATTACCTGAGCAGTGGTCACTGCAGTCTGGAACCTGTGCCGGAGATGGGTCACCTGTATCCATCTGTCCTGTCATGACATTGTGGCGTCCGGGACATGAGCGATCGGCAACTTCTTTATTGTTCTGATAACGTCTCAGTGCTGAAATGGTGTTTTGGTGGCAATAGAAATGCGCATCCACCTGACGTCGAGACTTTCCCCAGACATTCATGTGCTCCACGCAGAGATCGAGATGCACATGCGCAAACGTATCGCACGTGCCCATGCCGAAACCACTGACGTCACGAAACGTAGCACACGCATATGTGTTCAATTCAATTCACTGATGTGTTTACATCTGTATTTGTGTACACATGTAGTTCCAATATATATTTTGAATTCCTATGTGCAAAGTTTTTTGGTGGCTAGTACATATATCACATCATCAATTTACGCATCGAATGTTATTATACTGTGTAACATTTGCATCGTAACCTTCGTGTAGCATGAAACTTTTACAACACAACCTTTGCAACGTGTAAACTTATGCATCACATCCTTTGTAACGTGTAAACTTATGCATCACAACCTTTGTAACGTGTAAACTTATGCATCACAACCTTTGTAACGTGTAAACTTATGCATCACAACCTTTGTAACGTGTAAACTTTTACAACACAACCTTCGCAACGTGTAAACTTATGCATCACAACCTTTGCAACGTGTAAGCTTATGCATCACAACCTTTGCAACGTGTAAACTTATGCATCACAACCTTTGCAACGTGTAAACTCATGCATCACAACCTTTGCAACGTGTAAACTTATGTAACACAACCTTTGCAACGTGTAAACTTATGCATCACAACCTTTGTAACGTGTAAACTTATGCATCACATCTTTTGTAACTTGTAAACGTATACAACACAACCTTTGCAACGTGTAAACTTATGCATCACAACCTTTGTAACGTGTAAACTTATGCATCACAACCTTTGTAACGTGTAAACGTATCTATCTCAGCCTAATTGTAACGAAAGACTTATGCATAGCGACATCATTTAAATAGTGTTTCACCGTATGCATTACAACGTAAGTGTAGTATTTATCGTATGCACCAGAACGTAATTGATGTATTTATCGTATGCATCACAACGTAATTGGTGTATGTATCGTATACATCACAACGTAATTGTATTATTATCGTATGAATCACAACGTAATTGTAGTATGTATCGTATGCACCACAACGTAATTGTATTATTATCGTATGCATCACAACGTAATTGGTGTATGTATCGTTGCATCACAACGTAATTGGTGTATGTATCGTATGCACCACAACGTAATTGTATTATTATCGTATGCATCACAACGTAATTGTATTATTATCGTATGCATGACAACGTAATTGGTGTATGTATCGTATGCATCAAAACGTAATTGGTGTATGTATCGTATGCACCACAACGTAATTGTATTATTATTGTATGCATCACAACGTAATTGTATTATTATCGTATGCATCACAACGTAATTGGTGTATGTATCGTATGCATCAAAACGTAATTGGTGTATGTATCGTATGCACCACAACGTAATTGTATTATTATCGTATGCATCACAACGTAATTGTATTATTATCGTATGCATCACAACGTAATTGGTGTATGTTTCGTTGCATCACAACGTAATTGGTTTATGTATCGTATGCATCACAACATAAATGTAGTATGTATCGTATGCATCACAACGTAATTGTAGAATGTATCGTATGCATCACAACGTAATTGTTGTGTGTATCGTATGCACCGCATACATCATCATCGCGACATCATTAAAGAGCGTAACATGTTAGTCGTAACATCACTAAAGCGCGTAAGACGGACGAAGCAACGGAACCAGAATGGTGTAAATAAATAGTTTATATGTAATGCATCCACTCGAAGTAATAACAGTCATGTCCCGGTGATAAAATAGCAAAACACTTGCAATGTTAATATAAATAGATGTGTTCTCCCTTCTTGGAGGAACTGCTGGAAAACCACATGTGCAGCAACTTGAGCTAACCTACAGCATCCTCAGCTCCCCGACAGTCATCTCTGGCTGACAAATCATGCCAGGCTTACAGGGAACTGTGCAAGATGAGTGAAAGACATGCACGAAAAACAAAATATGTTCATAAACTAATATCATGTTGAAAGCATCTTTAGCTTGGTCAGGTGGACAGCCCGGATCAAAAAGTCGTATATATCACATTTCCTTTAAGGAGGACTCGTTAAAAGCCCGGGAAACAGGACATTTTTATTAAGTTTATGAAGTAAGGATTGCAACAGTCTGTGAGTTAGCGATGGGAATCTTGTATTTTTAATCTTGTTTTTACATAGATGGAACATTCTGCTCTTTCAGGGTGACTGAGGTAGCTATGTTATAGACGATAGTGTTACCTTCTTACATCTGATAAAACAGCTTAGCGTAACTGAAGACAAAACTCATTTATTTCTGTTATGAGAACTGTCACAAGCAACAAAAAAGTGAAAGTTTGGCATTAAAGATTCACTTCAGGTGTGTTGGCTGTAAAATGGTGTATCATGTCAACATAGAATATATATATAAGTTTCTATCATTGTTAAAGGAGCATTGATGGCCCACTCGTCTTAGGCGTCGCAATTTGCTCTGGCCAGTTGCGTCCCTTGGACATGCAAGTAACCTGAGAAAGAATCAGAAGGCAAACCTACAACTTGATTTACATGAATTTGTCTCACACGCCCCAACAGTTTTCTGTAGCTTGTCCACGCAAATATTTCGAAAGTTTAAGGTTCTCGATATTTGTTTAGGATTCTGATGAACCAACCAAACGCAAATGCTGATATGAATTCCTTCATAGTATGAATCAGTTTGACTCGTGCTTTTACACTTTTCGCAAACACCTGATGTCATAACTGATTGTCAATTAGTCCAATCATTTAATTTTCACTGTTATTTAGCCTTTTACGCTCAATGGAGCTTTTTCGGTAGAGCGGTTATTCTTTGGCGCTGATGTTTAATGTTTAAATATAAAGTAAAAACACAAGCCAAACTGGTGCATTTTATATTGCATTGTATTGCCCCCCCCCCCCCCCCCCCCCCCAAAAAAATAATAATTGTGCTGTTATATCCTGACCTTTCAATCCTTTTGGAACAGAAAATCCTTAAAAAAAACAATGTGTGGCAACATGGTCATATCAATGTGAAATGTTTGTCCCAGGGTCTCGATTCACAAACAAACAGACTGAGTTAAATGAGTCTAATTGCTATGTTATTTCAGTCATACTTACTTAACAGCGTTTAGCGGTGACAAAATGAGTGTATTTTCTGGGAAATGTTTCAAAATAATGTAAATATCACATTTCTCACGCTGCTAATGTTCAATGTTATGAGGGGGTCACAAAAACAACAGTGAAACGTAATTATTTTGCTGTAATATGGTTACATAACAATTGCTTACAAATGTTAATTATGTAGTTATTATTTTAGGCTTAACCTGTTAATGATAGGTTCTTGGTGATTATCACAGACTACTTCCAAACGACATTTCTATTGGCACGCTCGGTTCGAATACACACCACGACTGAAACAGCTCTTCCCTCTTTCAGTGTTGGTGTGTTCGAAACTATGATATAGGATGCTGGTGAAATATTCAAGTTGAAATTCATATAGGAATGTTCACGAGATGCATAAGAACGCCGTGTCACTGTACCTTGGGTGATGAAGAACTATTAGGATGTAGGTATTCAAATAACACGTAATATATCTGATTCAAATCAATGTTGCAATATGACAACATTCTACCGAGAACAAGGTTTGTAGTTTCACACAATACAACCCTGGCAAGAAGCTGCTCAAAATTATGTTATGGAATATGACCCTGCGTTTTCTTTAGAAACGCTGACTAGCCTAGCGTCATGGAGTCCGAACATTTCAACTAACTGTAGGCTGTCTGTGAAGCTGTTGACATATATTTGTCTACATTCGGTAACAGTAACAACAGTCTGGGCACGCATTGTGGATAAGAAGATCACGTCGAGTTTGTAACGCTATCTGTCAAGATAAACTTAACAAATGGTTGCTATTCTGCAAGCACGTTACAAAACAAACACTTAGGCTATTTCTTATTTGGGTGTTGTTCACCACGATCCTTGAAGACAAAACAGATGAGACCATGAGCCACGTGGTAAGTTGCACCACTTGGCATCCGCTCTTGGGAAGATGCACTTCAAGTAAATTGTTCTCTTGGGTTCAACAAGTAAAGTGTATAATTCACGTAGTGAACATGAAACTGATGCTCTGGTACATACTGGCGAGTATCTTGTCATGAGAACATGTTTGCGATGGAAAAAATAATGTAGGAGAAAAGAAAAGAGAATTTTATTTTTAAGGGTGTCATCTTTTTCAGTTTGTCTTATTTTGGATTCATTATTGTATATTACACTTTTTAACTCATTGCGCGGCAGTCGTTGGATGGGGATGCCATTCATGTTTCGCTACAATTATATATGTGTTCCGCTGTTATGTTTTACGCCGGAAACATATACCAGTTGCTACTACAATGAAGCGAAAAGGTCTGTATGAGTGGGTTTCTTTAAGGCCGTTTTGAATAATATCACGGCGTGTTAGCTTAATGTGTCAGGAAAGTCCGAAGTGGTGCAGGTCTAAGACGTTTACCACTTTAATGACATACAAGAGTTCGGGTATATTGCTAACAAAACTTAGAATTCCAAATAGAATCATGGCGAAGAACCGGAATTCGAACGAAATGCACAGTAGCTTTACCAGAATATATTTATTTATCAAAGGATGAAGGTTTCTTTTTCTGATTATTACGTTCAAACTTCGATCGTAGAAGCTGTAGTGAAACACCACAACACGTAATAACTGTTTATTCAACGAAGAAGCAAGTTGATTCGAAAGCCGGTGGTTGACATCCACTTGTCTCCCTGCATACATTGTTTTAGGTTTTCACATTTGGAAACGCCTTAACTATGTTGATTTCATATGTTTATTATCGTTATGAATTATTTGTGTCAGGGGGTCACATTCCCACGCGTATTACGTCACATGACCTTCAACTTTGACCATAGTGTCAATATTGTTCATGATCAAGTCTTTGGAAGGTTTTTAGAAGTGATACACATAAGGAAGAGAATTTATGAATGTCAACTTCTTTATATTGAGGAACACAACGTTTCGGAGTATGTGCTTAGGCATATCTATATAACAGAAGTTGACATCCATAAATTCCCTCAGAGCATATTATGATACTATTGTCAATTTATTGGCATCCCAGGTGTAATGCACTGTATTAACCTACTGGATAATGTCGGTACTGAGCTATTGGAAAAGCTACAACATAATGTATATTAGCTATGCCGATGAAAAGACGACAAAATAAGAATTTGGAGATGAAGTTTTAATAGTATGAAGCAGTGAGTAAGTGAGTGGTGAAAGTTTATGCCGCATCAGCAATGTTGCAGCCATTCGCTGGGATAATCAACAGTATTATATAACATCGTATCATTATAATATAGTTTTCAAACTATGACGAAACAGTACACGAAGACGTAACATACGAATTATGCCGATTCGAAATAATGTATGAAACTTGATAAAACATTGTTTACGAAATAGTTAACGAATTATGGCGAACAATATACATATTTGAGCAATTCGAGAACAGTATGTTAATTGTGATGAAGCTGTGTACAAATCATGACGAAACAGTTTAAGATTTACGATGACATAATTATGACGAACCGACAACGATTGAGGTAGACATCATGTTGCTGACAATGTTATTGTGATAGGTACATTGTTCATTTTGAAAAGACACTGGACATTAACAATTTGACACTTGGAAAATAGTCAGCAGTTTATATACGCGTTGATGTAAACAAACGTATACAATTCATGCACTTTATTTCCAATAATAAAGTGATGCTTTATATAGAACGAAACATGACCACCGTTTAAAGATAAGACGTATCTTATTGGCAAAGTCATTGTCAATCAAAGTTTGACAAAAATTACTTAGCAACAGTCCTCAGAGTCGTTATGGGTGATTAATGATCTGCGAACATCCACTAGTTGCACACCTGTCTTTCTCATGTTTGTTCGCTTCTTGGGGCTTAACCCGGCCTTGATGTACGGGGAAACAAGACTAAGGAGTGAGGCAGGGGCGGCTAGGACGATAAACTATCATCTTAACTGACGAGTAATTACTTCAAAAGAGATAAGAAATATTTATACCGTCAACTGTGGAGTACATCAAGAATGAAAGGATTCAACTGAAAAATAAATTGTATAATGTTGTAAAGGTGTTTCCTGAAATTAGTCAAAACGGTCTTACTTTTTTGAAAGTTACGAGTATTGAGTTATATAAGGTTAAATAACAATCAGGTTAATTTAGTTAATGTAGATGTGCATGTGAATAAGCCAAAAATGTAACTTTTATATTTTAGGGGTTTCAATAAAGAAATGTGTATTTATATTTGGTACATCTCCATGGAATTATAATACATAAATGCGGATATCTAATAACGCGCTAGTCACATAATCTCAATGAATCCCAAAGCGTATGAATGACTAGTGTCACAACACAACAGAAATGGCATGGACATAGCATGTCAGTGAGTGAGTGTGTGAGTCTAGATTAAGATAATATTTCAGCCTCATCCTTACGTGATGTCGCGAATATATCAGTAAGCTACAACACTGAACTGAAGAATGCCAACAATAACACTAAAGACCTATAAACACACGGTAACACAACATTACTCCATGCCATTAACAAGGAGTAGCTGGTGTGTCTCACAACACATTGTTGCATAACAATTTACCATAATTATGTCAGTTTTAAAAACACATTGTCTACGCCAGATAATGTATCACCACACACTGGCATTTCCACATGCCATTAATCAAAAAGCGCTGTAATGTTTTACAAGTAAGTAGGCTATAAGCAATATTCCAGGCGAGCCAACACTTTAACCACTAGGCTACCCTGCCGCCCATATGCCATAACAATGTGGAGAGTGCACTGTTCAGCATCACACACTCACATTACCGTATGCCGTTAACATTTGCCGTCATACTGTACAACACACAGTAGCATTTCCACATGTCATTAACCATCTAGCTGATGTAGTATAGTACATCACACATTACCATAACCATATGCCTTTAAGAACTAACTGCCGCAATACTTTACACCAGACAGTAGTATTGCCATATGCCATTAACAAACTGGCCCGTTATGGTTTTCCTCATTCTTTTTAAAGTTGAGTTTCCAAAATTACCTCTTCTACTTAGGTTCTTTAAAGGTAGACATTTAGTTTTAGTATCAACCTACGCCCAAGGTGGAAATATGACCCCCACGTACTGAAGAAACATGTTTCTGTATAGTATAACACCCTGATGCCAGTACAGGAATTCCCTCAAGCTGGATATAATCCCCACCACCAGCAATAAAGGCTTCAGGGTAGCAGCCTCATGTGAATACCGATTTTAGCTTTGCATGCTTTTTGGGTTTTGATGTGCTTATACACAACTGGCTTGTTTACAGAGAAGGGTAGACGGCAGCCTTGGTAGTCATCAAATAAACAAAGTACACAACCTTTACAGCCAGAACACACGGCTGTGTAACAGATTGATAAAGCTGGGGAAGCTCTCCATATTCAGTAAGGTCTTAACATCTTAGTGGAGGGTTAGCCTTTAACCTCACCAGGCACCAGGTGGGTTGTTATGGAGTTCTTAAAGAAACAAGTGGATCACGTCTTCAAATCACATTCTCGGACATATCTTGTAGATGTAGTCCGTATGCTCTATCACCTTTTGCACATCACGTTTTGAAAGTAGGTGGGTCATGTGAAGGTTGTGATGGGTAAACAATGAATTTTTCCATAGCTTATCAAGGCTCTACTGATTATTTACTTTGTCTATTATGATACATTCTAGGTTAAATAGAACAAATAAAGTGCACGTGCCTTATTCCAAGGATACCTAAAGATACTAAAATGATAATCTTTTGTTTTGTTTCTTTGCTTGTTGTTTAACGCCGCACTCAGGAATATTCCAGCTATATGACGGTGGTCTTAAATAATTGAGTCTGGACCAGACAATCCTGTGATGACATCATGAGCATCGATCTACGAACTTGGGATACGATGACATGCATCAACCAAGTCAGCGTGCAGGACTACCCGTTAGTCGCCTTTTACGGCAAGCATTGGTTACTGGAGACCTATTCTTACTCGGATATTCACGGGTAAAAATGACATTTTTATTTCAAAACTAAGGTATCCTAAGACCACACAAATATCATCTATAGCCTTCAATTCATATATATTACAGAAATATATGGCATCAAATCTTTGGACTCATATTTTTGCCATGTCCCATTTTCAGTCTTATAACTGTTTATGTCATGATTGCAGTTGTCAGACATAACATCTGATAAATGAAGTAGACATGTTTGTTGAAATGCATTGAAGTGATGATATTTATTACATTACGAACTAACGAGAGAAAGAAAAGCTAATTGTGTACAGTCCGCACCTATGGCGTTTTAAACGAAAGTAAATTGACGTCAAAAGTCTTTCTTTATGACGTCACAGCACAGTTGTATCCTTGTACCCATAAGGTCCCTTAATACCTGCTTGGTCACATATACAGTTTAGTTTGTCCTTATAACTAGGGGGCACGGGTGACCCAGTCGTCTAAGGCGCCGCGATTCGCTGTGCAGAGTTGCGTCTCTTGGGCACGCCAGAAACCTATGATTGTGGGTTCGAATCCCGGTTCGCCCCGATTATGTTTCTAGGTTTGTCAGCACCATACCCGTGCTCGTGGGTTTCACCGAAGTGGTAAACGTCTGAGACCTACATCACTTCGGGCTTTCCTCCCACATTAAGCTGACACGCCACGATATAACTGGAACACTGTTAAAAGCGGCGTTTAACCCAACTCACTCACTCACCTTATAACTATTTTGTTTCGATATTTATGTATACGATTCAATTGCAATCATTTCGAAACTTTACCTCGAATATCAGTACTTTCAAAGGTATTTCAAGATGATATTACTACTACAGGAAAGTATTTCGGGTTTCGTTCTCTGAAAATTAAAACATTTACACTTAAAGTGTCGTTCTTCTCGGTACTGAAACAATTGCTTGCAGGACCACAGACGAAGATATCACTGACAATTAGACAATTTCCAACAGAGAAATAGTGTATGACCTTGAGACGCATGTAGTAGAAGCGTCTTATCTGCAGACTGTCTACATGTCTGGTCCAGAGATAGATGATGAGGCGGTGATACTCTGCCCCGCTGTGTGCTATCTGACGCCCTGACAGGAAATGTTTGCAAGGGGAGATAACTCACCATAGTTTGCAGTGACAAGATTCGTTAGGGTGATGGCTGGAGACGCTTAGCTTGTCATGAATGATGTACATGGAAAGTTTGTCCTATCAGCTAAACTGTTAAAACACACTTTATTTCTCCTGATATCTCCTTGTATTTTATAAGCAGATGGAAGACTGTAACGGATAATCCATGCATTCACAAAAACGTAAATAATTCTTATGAAAGTCCTAATTTGTGAAGGAACTAACTGAAATCACTTTATGTTCATGATAATACTGAAAAATTGGAACTGCACCATTTAAGGAAACTACTGAAGGTACCTGATTCTTCAAGACAATGATTAAAGACAACTTTAAATCGCAAGTTTCGAACGGACCTACTTCAAAAAACTTTACAGAAAGGAAATCCATCCTAGAAATGAGTTTTGTTGTAGCATTCTTAAAACAGTTGCAATCAACAAGGCCTGCATATCCCACGTACATTTTAATGTGTTAAAGTTAGTTACCCTTGATAAATTAAGTTGATTCTTCCTTGAACGTACGCATAATTTCTTCATAAATGACACATTCTATCTTAATTTCGTGTTTCATGTGACTGTAAAGAACTGCGTGTTAATGCTATGTGAAGTTATAATGACACACCCGTCTACCCTGACAAGGGTTCAAGAAGACCAGTCAAATCTTACAGTACATCATCTTTAGCTTTGTACAGTAAACTACGGTTATAACGAACTCAAAGGGACTTCTATTTTTAGTTCGTTATAACCGTAGTTCGTTATAAGCATATATACAGCATAACCACAGCAAATGGTCGGGACTAAAAAGTAAGTTCGTTATATCCGTCAGTTCGTTATAAGCGTGTTCGTTATAACCGTAGTTTACTGTATGTATATTCCAGTCATTCTACTATTGGGCATTACCATGCCAATGTCTTATGATGGATTATCCACTTGCGTGTATTTCTTGAAAAATATTTTCTAAAAATGACATGCTTTATTTATGTCTTGTTCAATTATTTTAATACAGAATGGTAGTTATATAAAAATCACCGAAAATGAAAAACATATCAAACAGTTATGCTTCTTGGATCCTCGAAATACTTTCTCAGAAGGTAGTCATCCAGAACGTATAAGTTCGTCGCTTCTAACTCTATCCACAGTAGGGCTCGTGATAAAGGCACTATTGCATGGTTTGTGCTGCCTGAAACGGTATCGGGAAGAAGGCGATTATGCTGTCAAGATAAGGCTTGTTTTGTAATACACTTCCCCAGGTGAGTTACCTCTGTTTTGAAGAAAGATTTACGGAGAACTTGCACCTTCCCTGTTGCTATTCCTGGATTTAAAGAACAAGACTTAAAATTCATTTCTTGTAAATAGAAATTTCCGTTAAAACCGTCTGTGTTGAGTTCCACATGACGTCAATGCCTATAAAAATTATGGTTTAAAGGAGATACGATCAAAGTGTTCTTGGGGATGGTGTCAAACTTCCGAATTCAAAAAGTTGTTTCCTTCGCATCATCATGTTCATTCATTTGCCATACGATGAAGTCATAAGATCAACGTGTCTTATTTAGAAAGTTGGAGTACTTTTGAAATGTTTCAATCCTTATTGTTTTTGCTATGTTACGTTCCAAATATATTTATCAATAAATCTCTTGAAATGTACCCTAGAGCATCCCTGGATGTTGCACAAAGTTGCGGAAACCCGTCTTTGTGGTATTTTGATGGATGTTAATGCAATAAAGAAATCCTGTGTTCAGCAAATTTGCGTAAATAAACATGAACATATTGTTCCAAATATAGAATAGACATGTCACTGTCGAACTTCCAATTAACATATCAGATGTGGAAATGTGCGCAATTCTGTTAAGGTTAAAATAAAGTAAATTTGGACGTGTTATCAATATAAATAAGTTCTAAATACTGCAAATTGTGACATTAATGCGATTGCAGTTAAAAGATTATTTTAAAAGGTAACCAAGAACAAAGACGTCGTCACACAAACTGACCACACTTAACGCGGAGCTTGGTGGAGAGCACAAATTCAAGGACTCTATTGCATTGTTCATTAGGATCTCGTTGTGTATGTCATTGTTTCCGACATATGTAGTGATATGCCAACATAAGAATGCGCATTAATATTTTTCGCATCAATTTCATTATTAACAGTGCTCACAAATGTGAATCTGAAGTGCTTGTGTGTGCGTGTGGGCCTGCACTTGTATTTACATGGAACTTATGCATGTGCTTGTACGCTGGCGTTTGCATGAGCGTTAATAACCATATATAATGCCAGCAAGTATCGTTCTAAAGCAGTGAAATGTTTCACATTTTTTTACAAATGGCCGAAGGGGACACGCACAATCATGTGGGTAGGGTTTCGTCCCTCAGGCGTGCCAGAAACCTATGATCGAGAGTTTGAATCCTAGATTATCCATGATTAGGTTTCAAAGATTGTCAGCACCATACCCGTGCTCGTGGTTTCGCCAAAGTGGTAAACATCTAAAACCTGCATCACGTCGGGCTCTTCTTCAACATTAAACTGATACGCCATTATTAATTTGAAATGCTTTTTTCCAAGCGGCGATAAACCCCACTCAGCCACCCTAATGACCCAGAAACAATAACATGGAACATATTAGTTCATTCTCCTTGAACGCATATATTTAAGTGACATGGTATATGCGCTCTGGTCCCTCGTCAGTCAGGAATTATATACAACTCTTTCCCTTAATGTAAGCTTAAGCAGTTTATCAATAGAACCACTTTTACAAGATAAACATGCACATTTAAGATAACAAGGAAATAAACTATCACAGCAAGACAATAATGGGCCAGTTTATTTTAGGAGCTAGACGTGAGATAGCGTTAATATTGAAGAAGTAGCATGGAAATAACGCACTTGTGCAGATGGCACCATTGCCATCTGCTTATCGGCGAAATAAATCTTTTTAAGTCTTTGAGACTAAAGGGCTTTAATACTTTACACATGAATCTATTTTGATAAATGTTTTCCACACGATTCTATGACACAAATAAGCAACAAAAAACCATTATGTTTATACCTAATCTGGGCTCGTATTGAAAAAGAGCAGTCGTCAGAGAGACTATTTATCAGATTAATTGAGTAATCTTCCTGAACTGCCAAGGCCCACCAACCACATTACGTTAGAGGGGTTCATATTTAGAGTCTTGGTGTGACAGGTTGATGTGCGAAATCATGGGGTTTACCGGATGTATTTGATTAATTTTGCGAACATTGTCAATTCAGATATCATATCAATGCCATGCTATAAATGTCTTCAGAGAACGAGCAGATGTATACTGCAGGAAGCTGAGCAAGAAGGGTCTGTGAAGCTCGTGACGCTTCAGGCTTCAACCGATGCTATGGAAACCTTTCTACGTCAGTTAGATTTATGCCTTATTATCGGTATAATGAACGTGGGAAAATGTCCATGAGACAGCAGCTACCTTAGATTTATCTACTTCATGTCGTCTTACAAAGCATGCAATTAGCTCCGTTGTCCACCCCGTTCTATTTACACAAGAAACGCGCATAACAAATTACTGTTAACACCCAACATCTTTATACAAAACTAATTATTTATTCTATTGCGATATCACATTACTTCAACTCTAGGCAGCCCTCTGTCAGTTAAATCAAACGTCCTGGTTAAAGGACAGACTAGGGATCAAGAGTTTCACTCAAATGAACCATAACACACAGCGTTTGAAATAGTAACTGGCAAGATCATTCCTAAAACAGTCATATCCAGATAATGTCATGGTGTCTAAGGTTGGGCAATTCGCTGTGCAGAGTTGCGTACCTTAGGAACACCAGAAACCAATGAACGGGGGTTCGAATCCCGGTTCGCCCCAATTATGTTTCTAGGTTTGTCAGCACCATACCTGTGCTTGCGAGATTCACCAAAGTGGTAAACGTCTGATACCTGCATCACTTCAGGCTTTCCTCCCACATTAAACTGACACGCCGTGATATAAGTTGAATACTGTTCAAAGCGACGTTTAATCAAACACTCTCACCCTTAAAATGTGTTAATGTTTTTTGGCAATGCATCATACCAAAGCGAGAGCAGTAAATACTTGTTCTACGTCATCGTTTTAACAGTTACACCGCAAACAACTCTCATAACAAGTCTTTTCAATTAGGTCTGCCAGTAGTGTCTTCTTCAGTGATACATATTGCCCAATCCTTGAGATGCACAGGGAAGGAGAGTAAGTGGTCCTCGGTGGTTCTTGTTCTGTGTGATCAGCTCGACATGGTTGTCGGCCCAGTCCCAAGCTTCTGTTACAAATCCCTCCTCCAATCCAAGCGTGGTAGTCCCTTCCTGGGAGAAATCTCCTGGCTGTGATCGGTCTAATCGGTGACATTAATTGCACAACATAGCCTCGCCCTGCAGCGGCGAGAACTGGGTAAGCTTGGTATTGACAAGAAGCCTCAGCTGCCCTATCTCATGGTGATTGTTTTTTCATTGTTTTTGATTATAGGTTCATGAAACATCTTAAACCATATTTACACAAAGTGCAAAATATGCCTGACAGAAAGGGATCAATATTATGTTTGCTTTTTTATGTTTAATGTGTAAGAATTAGACAAGGCTGCCCAGTTCGAAGTTGCTCAAAACTTATTTTCTTTAAACATATATAAACATTCAAATAATGTCCTAAAGAATACGTGTTCTACAATGACGAACACCTTTATATGTACAATATCAAACTGTAACATATGTTTTAGTGAATGTGTGTGTATGTGTATGTGTGTGTGCGCGCGTGTGTATGTGTGTGTGTATGCGTGTGTGTGTGTGTGAGTGTCTGTCTGTCTGGTGTGTCTCTCTCTATGAGTCTGTGTGAGTGTGCTAGCCCAATGACATACCATACCGTAGTTTAACATGGATAGACCCCATCCCACATTATAAGGTCTTCCAATGCTAACAGTAACTTATGCCTACAGTGAATAATTGCTACAGTTAGAGTATTCTGCTGAGTGAAGTTGCGCCTTACTGCACACAGGGGTACACTGAAGATGACCATAGAGACTTTGTTCCCAAGTTCGTGACAATGTGATGTTCGTTCCACAATTATCAGGCTCTATGGACGCAGGTTCAGAATTTGGCTTCAGTGAAATCTACCAACAAGACCGTAGCTACAGACGGGTTCGACGCGCTGCAGCACCTACACCCTACTATAAATTCACTATCACTATATCTTAAAGTTTGCTCATAGTATGTGATGCAATCTGTTTTTGACATGTGACCATACCGATATAATGCACGTATCCCTTGGCCTAGAAGATATATGTTTCCGTTTTGGTAGATGGGAGATCCTACATAGTCAGTTTACAGGAGGTAGCTTACAACACACCATAAGGAAGTCCTGGACATATAACAGTAAAACATACATTCATACAGTATGTCCCGCAATATTTGAAACGTGTTTTATTCAACCCTCCCTGAAAGCAAATTCGGCGTTGCAATAGTTTTACCATAATATCCCCGATCGATCAACTGTACCTAACAATAACATGCGGTAAAACAGCCCGATGGCAAAAATTAATCGTATATATTTAAACACAAATAAATGCACACATGAATTTCAGTCAGGGAATTTCCTGCATAATCGATGACGTCATTGGGTAACCACCTAGCTTATTTTACCTCCGTTACAAAAAGGCTCACTATCTTAGCTAGGATTTGCAAGAGAACATTGCAATATGGCAGTCGTAATTTAGTCGTAAGTCGCTAAGATTTGTCTTAGGTGAGGCAGCTTCGTGAATAGACCGCCAGTTCTCAAACAACATCCTTTATCGGTTTAGTATAATATTAATAATGTAGGTATATGTCCTCCCGACCGAGAAGGACTATACCACTTTATTTCAAAGTTGTATGTAGTTACTGAGAAAACCACTGGTTTATAAATTTGTTTATTTAACACTGTAGGGATTTGTCCCTGTAGGCATTACTAGACCCCACCTATCCTGACTACGAGCCGACCACGCCTTGTTTAATCCCCCAAATGCCGAAAGGTAACAATAAGTAGTATTGGTTAAGGTGTTTTGGTAAGACGCGTCCGTGGATCGAACATTCCGCTCTCCGCACAGATGCTGCATCCACTACTCTACTACAAGCAGTTTTATATCTTGATATATAGTACATACTCTACGATGCCTCAGATGATCTAATGGGATTCACCTTTTCACGTTACAACCAGCAACGGGAATGTGTTGTAAGTCAAATAAAAATTCCTTTGAACAAGGATCCACATAGATGTTTATAACCGATGAAAGATGAGGTAGGTCCGCCGAGGTGTTCTCTGGTAGGTCTGGCACGGGGGAATGGGGCGCACATGTAAAACACACACTATACGTGCGCTGTAATAACATGACTGGAATCCTCTAAGTCGGGGAACAGACTCGAGGGAATAAAGAATAAACAAAATTATCACATAAAAAGGAAATAATGTATGTCATAATACAAACGATCTTTTCCACAGGTGCACGAATTGTACATGCCGTGCATCTTTGTAGGCAATATGGAATTATTGGAATCAGGTATCAGATTGAGTAAATAGTTGAGTTACGCTGAATTTACCAATGTCAGGGACCCGTGTAGATTCCGGGGTAGAATAGGTCTTCAGCAACCCATACTTGCCCTAAAAGGTGACTATGCTTGTCGCGACTAATGGGATCGGGTGGTCAGGCTCACTGACTTGGTTGATACATGTCATCGATCCCAATTGCGTGGATCGATGCTCATGATGTCAATCACTGGATTGTCTGGTCCAGACTCGATTATTTTACAGACCGCCGTCATATAGCTGGAATATTGCTGAGTGCGACGTTAAACAACAAACAAACAAACAAAACGAACAAAACCAATGTCAGGACGAGGTACTCCAAGAGCTGGCTTCTTTACACACCATACCCATGTGGAAAATCGAACCTGATCAGCGAACACATAATCATTAGCTATGCCCATATTCAATAGTTCAGATAAGATTAGGTCTTCCTGCAAAGTATTGCTTTGTGATCCTAATCTAACAAAGGTACAAATACCTTATATATCAATGGGAGCTATTCGCGAATGGTTTGCTCCTGTACGTGTTTAATGTTGTGCTGAATGACACAATGGCGTATCTCTCAGATTAGCATGTGACCATTTACGTATACATTTAGTAGTGTTTCAAATGTGCCATAGAAAATAAGATTAAGCAAAATAATATTTGACAAATATGACTACAAAATAAAATATAATGATGAATAATGGAAACTACCGTCATTTAAAAAGCATTGGTGGTTTTATTCTCAGCTAGTCTTCTCCTGATGAAGTAGGTGTACTCTGGTTCAAGGGACGTGTTGTATAAAAACACACGTGAACACGAACAACATCATGTGGTTAATGAACTGTTGCCAAAATAAACAACTCGGGAGAAATACGATGTTTGTTTGTGCAAACAGTCACTGGAAAAACTACGAGTTCTAAATGCATCTTACGAAATCCTATTTTTAACTTTGAAAAACTTTAACACAGGCGATGCATCTCTTGGAAACGTAAAAACTAATGTTACATTTTTGTTATTTATAACATGGATTATATTGATGTGCTGAGACGGAACATACTACTGTCTAAGAGAAGAAAGTATGCTACGATTTGAAATCCGTCCAAATGACAAATGTGACCATATTTTACAATAAATGGTGAACACATTCTCGACTTTTCACGACTATTTCCCACGTGAACGATGTTCAGATTGATGTACGTACTTACTCGTATTATATATTCAGTGAGTGAACATGGTTTTACACACCATTGCGGACGATACCCGAAATAGGCTTCACTTGTTGTACTACTGTGGGGAATCGAACTCAGGCCTTCAGTGTGGTGTGCGGTCGGAGGCTTTAGCCATGAGACGACACCAAAGCTCGTAATAAATTTCCTAACTGAGGTTTTTCATCAGACAATGTCGTATCCTGTAGTGGCATGGGTACATGGAAATAATTCTGAAGCATCGTGTAATGTGTCACAGAGGAACATGCGTTACAGTAAGTCCATCATAAAGGGAGTTTTACGACCCCCATACTATTCTAGGTATTTCTGCAAGGGTGTGTTAATGCTGAAACATTCTAATCATCACAATCTAATTCCTTCTGAAGAGAGCATTAAACGATTTATCAAAAGGTCATTGGTGTCTGTGGGTGCGGTTTGTTTTTCATGTTTAGTTTTTAGGTGGTCGTTAAAGTTTACGAAGGAGAAGAAGAAAAGAAACGATCCATCGCTGATATTTTGCAATTTAGAATGAATTTAAACTAGTTATAATGGACAATGTTTTATTCTGTTTCGTAATACACAGTAGAACGCAAAGCAAAGCGCACAAAAAACAACCCGTACGAGTTTGAAATCCTTTTATACGATTGATAGCATGGGATAGCATAGCATCAGATTGCATGGGTGGTCCAATCGTCTAAGGCCCCGCTCTTCTCTGTGCGGGTTTGCGTCCCACTTTGGTGTGTTAAAAACCTGTTTGTTCGAATCCCGTGTTGCCCCGATATGTTTCTATGTTTATCAACACCATACCCGTGTCACTGGGTTTCACCGACATACTACTTGACCAAAAGCCACAAATTAATCCATAGTGATGATACTGTCTATGTTACCATATTCCTCGGAAACACTACATCTAAAGCCAACACCAGTCGTCGCATTCATTGGAACCAAACGTTTACTGACGCATGATAAACTGAAATAAATCTGAATTGCAAATTAGGACAGTTCAAAATCGCATTCCCTGACACGTCAGACGGAACCATGATTTGTTTGAAAGACATGCCTTTACTCGTTACCTTCTCGAAGACAAGCAATGATTAAAAACATGGCGCAAGCTATGCATATCGCCTATACCGAGTCTCTGGGTTAAATAGTAGATGAAAGAAAACAACAAAAAGCTTTCAACACAGGTTGTAAGATAGACGTCAATATGCTATGTTGCCTGAAAAGCGGCTCCCGTGCATATTTCGTTACCCTCTACTCCTGTGCGCATCATGTTAACACACGAGACTTATGGGTGATGATACATCGGTTTGCTTTTGCCGAATTCAGCAGTCTCAACATTGGTTACGTTTTACGTTTAACCACACGCAGACTTCGCTGTTTTACTCAAACAGCTGCAATACAGGGTACTTTAAGCAATCTTTTTTAACTTCATTGGAGACTTATTACGCTCGGTTAGTGTCCTAATAGTGCCTTTGGAAGAATATCCATCATGAAGAAAACATTATTACGACAACTGTAACCACGTGTTACCACGTGTTACCACGTGTTACCACAGCAGTTTTTCATACGTCAATTCAGGCTGATGTAAGACTTCGATGTCAATTATACGTTTAAACAGCTTTACGTTCCAAAGGAAGTACTGGGGTGAAACACGTTTTACTTGAGAGTTTCTGTAAACGTCATTGGAGAAAGGCGATCAAGGAAAGGTACTAATTACCTTACAGGAATTCATTAGTGACACGTGCAGGTTCAGGAGTCTATATAGATCGCGGTTCTCTCATTCACCTGGTGCATATGGCGGGACATGAAACAACCCTGAAGCTTGTATTCCGCGTCTTCTTCAGGTTCAAGGGCAGGCATTTTGCTGATCTTCTTGTAAATACCACCATCCAGGTTCTCCCCAGTCACATTTTCGTTGGGATGAGGGATGTTATATGTCAGTGATGGTAGTGCAAATGTGAACCCAGGGGAAATCAGGATATTACAAATGACAGGAATCATGTGACGTGCTCGTTGTTTAAAGTTCATTATGGTTTATATCCTCTTTCCAAATTTTAACTACACAACTACAGGTATATTTAGACTCTTAATACACTATTAGGTTTTTTATATTTTCATTACAGCCTTTAACACAGAGTCTTTCGATTAAAATCAAGAATTGAACATCAACGCAATAATTATTCTGTTATGAACGCGAAAATATCATGAGCACTAAATTAACACCAGCTGGTATCTTATATAAACAATAATTTGATTCAGTCCAAAACATTCCTGACATTGGGAAAAATATATACAAGTACTTGACGTTATGTTTAGACTTCAATATACAATTTAATAGAATACTTCAACCAGTTGTGCTGCAACAGAATCCGACAAGAGTAACATCATCAAATTCAAATCATAACTGACATAATGTATTTGATATTTGTATAACAAAATACGGTGCGACTAAAATTCAAGTAACCTCTGTTGGCTTGTTTAAAATTGACATTTAATGAACCTGCTCAGATGTTCTCAGCATGGCGTTGGGCGCAATACACAGGCAACTTAAACACCCCCATCAGGCAGTGTAATGCTGGAGGTTGTATACAACTTTGTGCTTGTCTGACTCATATAAAGTATGTCAAACACGCACTCAAACTACAGATGTTTAGCAAGTTGTAGTTTAGATAACGCCCTACTTTATGGATACACATGGTGGCATCCACCTAGACCTGCACAAATGTTTACTCTTGAGGTCAGGTGGCATTGTAAGAACGCACCTCCTATACGAGGTCTGGTCTAAACACTGGTAGAATTAGGAAAATATATTGCCATGTAATGCCGAACATTTCTTTGTCTTTTATATAAGTAGATGTTCCTTAAAGTATTGTACTATATAAATATATTAGAGTGAGTATGGTTTTACGCCGCTTTTAGCAATATTCCAGCAATATCACGGCGGGGGACACCAGAAATGGGCTTCACACATTGTACCCATGTCGGGAATCGAACCCGGGTTTTCGGCGTGACGAGCGAACGCTTTAACCACTAGGCTACCCGACCGCCCTAAAGATATTACAAACGTATTCCTTCTATATGTAATTACAGAAATAAACCTGTTTACGTACGCGTGTACTTTTACGTAATTTGTCTGAATTACTTTTCATGACAGAATATATTTAACTGGACATGATTGCAACTGCAGTATAAAAAAATATTAAGAGTTGCGACACATAAGTGTCAGTTGAAACGGTAAACCCGAAAGTTCGAATGTTAGCCTAGCTTCCCCTGTAACACGTTAAGGTTCGTCTACGTATAGTTCCCTCATACCATTGCCATGTGAGTAACAACGCCTCACACAAAAAATCGCACGCACATTTTTAGAAACTGTTCAGATGTTACCACGTGTGAGTTCCTTCTGTATTTCAGCGTTCACTTGATAGGTCGACTTTTTTTTCCTGGCAACTGTTCTCCCACTAACATGTATATCTCGCAAACACACATATATATCATTATAAAAACCTAGAAAAGAGTACTACAGTACCTGAACCCAACTGAAATTAGTATTTTATCATGCAAGGCTAACTGCACGTTTTACCCAGCCGTTATAACTTACCGTTTTTTGTTTGTGAACACTAAGTGCTTAGCATAAAAAATAGATGCATCGTGCCAAACATCTCTGTTATAATCTGTGAATTGTATATTCCATGTACCACTTGGCTAACCATCAACACCGATTCCAAAACACAGTTACCAAAGCGTATAGTATAATAGGAATGCTCGCCTTGTAAATACGTATCGCTCAAAACCCAAATTCCATTTAGTTTGCTTATCGCTCTACTATTGATTTTATTTTAACTTTTCTCCACGTATTTACAAGCTCGTACAATTTCAACTAATTGTATTATTTTTCAGAGCATCTCCAGTTTTGCATCTTTATGACTATTAGTTACAAAATTATTTTGAGTGTTACAGTACATCTCTTCAACTGGTTTCATTGCTGTCTGTTAACAGGAACAGCTATTTACGTCACAGCGCGGATACTTTATTGCCGTCATTGTTTCATAAAGCTCGATGATGTTAGTTCTCGAGTTACCCATGTTATATGCAGACATTATGTCTTTCCAAACAAGTTAAACCGTCGTCAGTTTTTAAGTTTAAATGGTAAACATTCAGCACCGTCAGCTCTTTAAATGTCCATAAGTAAACTTTCACATGAGACACAGCCTGGTCTCTGAAATGAACATATTGTACAGAATAAAACAGTTGTTAAATTATAGTTATAAAATATCATAAAAAAGAGCAAAGAGAATTTCTTCATTTTCAGATACGAATACTTCAGTAATCTAGACTTGCCAAATATTTTAGACTTGCATGGGCTGTATTGGAAATATTTGTTTCATGGTCTGTATGACAGCCATTTGTGCACAAACTCGGCCTTAACTAATGATGTACGTATGTAAAATAGCAAGTACACCATTCCTCAGTTGTTCAATATTGAAGGATGAGAAAACTCATTGTTGAGAAATTATTCAGAAGCATACAAAATGTCACAATAATATACATTATAAAAGAAAGTATTCACTTAAAAATCGAATTTGACCACAACTTACAAACGTTTATACAAACGTTACTCGGCTGTAAACAGTCGTCGAATATCAAATAAATCACGGTCGAATAACCATTTCTTCTTTGTTTCATTTTTACATCAAACATGAGTGCATACATGTTTTTGCTCAGCAGTTTAGTGGTTAGAATAGTATGGAAGCGTAGCAGGGCCACGGTGATTTTTTTTGTCTAAGTATCTTCTACGCAGGACTTAATATCTCCTACGTAGGACTAATTATCTCCTACGTAGGGCTTACTATCTCCTACGTAGGACTTAGTATGGCCTAGAATTACTATCTCCTACGTAGGACTTAGTATCTCCTACGTAGGACTTAGTATGGACTAGAATAACTATCTCCTACGTAGGACTTAGTATGGAGTAGAATAACTATCTCCTACGTAGGACTTAGTATCTCCTGCGTAGGAGAAAGGAAGTCCTACGTAGGAGATACTAAGTCTTACGTAGGAGATACTTAGACACACACAAAATTCACCGTGGCCCTACTACGCTTCCGTAGAAAAGACATGTAGAATGGCATACATTGAGTATTATAGGTAGTCACCAGGAAAGAGTGAGTGAATGCTGTTCTACTTTGAGGGTCAGCATAATTTCAGGAATAACATGATGGTCTGAACATAATCTTGGCCAGTCGTATGAACTATTGAACTCGCCACAAGAACTCGTTGTTAGCCGCGACAGGACCATCGTATCCATCGTACTACTCGTCGCGGACCACCCGCTTCCCCTTTCTTCACAATGGTGGATACCAGTATATGTTTAGCACTGAGGTCAAACCCCGGAGAACGGGTACGGTGCTGAGAAATCTAGAAACATAATCAGGGCAATGGAGGATTCGAACCCCCAGATCAAAATTTTCTGGCACGCCTAGTCCTGCAAAGCTAATTTCGGCGCCTCAGAGGACTTGGCTCCCTCCTCCCCAGGGCAATATACATTGAAGTATTCATGCATAAACACCGGCCCAAGAAACTGCTCATGATTTCCTACAAGTATTGCTCCATTGTCCCATCTGTTTGCACATGCGATTATTTCATTATGGATTATGCCCGAAATATTGACATATGGTTGCATACATGCTTGAGTATATATGCATTAACTTCTGCGATTACAATTGGGAGTTCCAAGCCCCCATCCGAAGATCAGAAATTGTAGCATTCCATATTTCGACGCACTTCAAGGTATAAGTGCAGAACTGTATACAATAAATATTCAGTTCTAATCTGTAGATACAAGAGTCTTGTTTTGTTTGTTTGTTACGCCGCACTCAGCAGTATTTCAGCAATATGACGGCGGTCTGTAAATAATCGATTCTGGACCAGACAATCCAGTGATTGACATCATGAGCATCGATCTACGCAATTGGGATACGATGACATGCATCAACCAAGTCAGCGAGCCTGGCCACCCGATCCCGTTAGTCGCCTCTTCCGACAAGCATAGTCGCCTTTTACCGCAAAGCAAGATCAGACCAAGTAATATTCTATATTGAATTTATTTTCGCAGTATAAGATCCCCATGCAGGACGCGCAAGCTTTTGTATTCCCGTTCTGTGAATATAGTAATCCTGACAGGACCCCCAGTGTTGCGCGGAGAACACTTGGCAGTGAAGCAAGAGTGTTTGTAGCAGAACACTGGCATCACAACACAGAGCAATGGAGGTGCCAAGATAGTGGTAGCAATGTATGAATGGTATATGCAGAATAACAATAGAAGACACACTTCTCGTAAATCATTATGGTGCGCATTGCTTATTGTGGTAATGGGTAATTGCTTTACAAGTGTATGTGTCCCTAAGGAGACATGGTCGTTAAAGCAAACCCACACGTACATGTAGTTGTACCTGCAGCGTTAAGCTCCGGGATGATACCTGGAGGTTGGAAGATCTGGAAATTAGTTGTCATCGTCTTATACCATTCTCTGTGGCTACCAGCTAGAAACCCTTCGGGAAGATGTACCCAAAAAAGCAGCACGTGTCTACCATCATCTAATTTTGACTGAGTTATTTCTTTTCTCTGTGTTAAATGTGTTATAAACCAAATCACATTTCAGATGCGAATTATTGAAAAGAGACTAATGATAAAACACTGCAATATATATATAGCGTGTGATGTGAATGTCTCGTGATAATCGCGTGATTTATTTTCATGGGCATATATATATATATATATATATATATATATATATATATATATATATATATATATATATAATTAAATAAGTGGAGTAAGAGTAAGTTTTAATTGGCTAGCGCTTTCAACGAGTCTCACCAGGCCATAGCTGAATAACATATATATATATATATGCCCATGAAAATAAATCACGCGATTATCACGAGACATTCACATCACACGCTCGCCTTCACATCGAGGAAAACATTCCCCAACCAACTTCATGGCCATTTCATCTACCCAAAACAACTATCAGCATTTCCGTCGACATTCAACATAGACTACACATTATAGCCTAAACAAACTTTACCTTATATTGTTGTAGTTAATGTTGTCCCCCATATTGTTTCCCATAAAATAAAACCCTGACCTAAATCGAAGTCAGAAAACAATAAATGTTTAAACTGGAAAAACACATTGCTTTAAAACCATAATGTAAAACCATCTGTGTAACTATGCAATCGTTTTATAACCATTGACAGTAAACCGGAAACAGGAATACAATTTAACGGTATTTTAACTCTCAAAAAGGATGGACTTTGTTACAGTTGATTACCTTCTCTAAACGTAAATCATGGAGTCCAGGGTGAAAGGTCCAAGCAAAATGAATTAATCAACTTACTCACTCTGTGAAACCTTTCCCTCCGATGCCAATAGAAATGGTCCAGAACAGGTAATAATATATAGGCGGGAGCCAGTAGTAACTGATGGTTTATTTATGACCACGGATTTAAGACCAGCTGAAAGACTGCAATCTCAAAGTGTGGGCGGCGATGAAAGAGCCATACCAGGAAAGGCACAACATATATTAAATATCTAGGAATGGAGGTCACGAACACTGCATCATTAGCAACGGACGGTACATACGGTTGCAGGGACTCTGTATCTTGACTTTATGTAAGGATCAGTTGTCAATTTGAGTATTAAAGCTATGTTAAAAAAATCACAAACTTTATGTTACTTTTTACTGCTTCCGAAATACGCGTACATGAGGTCATTAATTGAGGGTTCATGTTCTGTCAGGGTGCGGAGGATGTGGATGAGAATCAGGGGGATGGCGGTGGCGTTTTAGCGTGGCTACACAAAGAGGTGGCAAAGATCTAAAATGACCCTATGAAAACGTTGCACTTTGGCGTACATGCCGAGCAAAGAGAGCCCAGTGGTCCAAGGTGCCGCACTTTGCTATAGACGGTTGCGTCCCTTGGCCGTGCAAGGATCAAAGAATCGCAGCGGTTGCTCTGTCACTCCCATCACCGTTTCGAGAAAGTGCTACACGTCTACGTCAGTTTGGGATTTTGTTTCTCAACACGCATCAATCCCAATTGAATCCATTCAGACAGACAGATTATTCTGTCATACGGCCCATAGTACAGTTCAGTTTAAACAAATACATGAAAATCAACGTGATCTTGAACATAGCATAATACATATTACCTTAGTCTAAATACATGTTTTAAATACGCATTGCTAAAGATTCATGGTTGGAATTCAACAAATTTTCATTAATTAATTGTCTTTGTGTGTAATATCTAAATTAGATCTTTGATCTCTAAGTTTTATATTTATCACAAATAAAAAGAACATGACATTCGTCTTTGATCTCCTGGTTGGTACAGTTAGTACTTATACAGTTGACAGATTCAATACCCTTAGCTGTGCGACATGTATTGACATGGTGCTCTCAATAGAGATTTATCTTGTAATACAGTTCCTTATTTTTTTCTGGTTGTAACGATGATTTGACGTGTGTCTGCTTGTATTATGTTATGATGTCGATGTTATACTGCTAGCCCATTGAGATAGTTTGCGCACTTTAACATGCATACACTAATTAGACACAGTACTGACTCTGAGCCGACTTGTCCTTGTTTATTAGCCCCTTAATGCCGAGCGTTAGACAGGGTAACAACAAAGTTTCCATCTTTTAACGTCTTTTGGTATGACGTGGCCGGGGATCGAACCCCCGACCTTACGCTCTCTGGGAAGACGCTCTACCACTAGACCACGGAGGCGGTCGCGGCGTTGAACAACGCACAAACAAACACATGTACACGATCATATACAATTAATAACGACAAAACTGGTTCACATTTTGTCATATCAGTATCTGAATGCAGTATGATCAACTATCCCACGCCATGTTTTGGGTAAACGCTTTATCGGTCTGATCGTTTATAAGGAATCAAAGTTCTACTCATTTTGCGACAGAGCAGCGTTATTGTCTGCTAATTGTGCTACACGGGCCATAGGCAGAACATGACTGGCGTGTATGCACTACATGAAACATGACCTTTGACAATGTGCATATATCAAGTATGCGGTCAATGGCGGTAGTAAATGTCAGACATAATAGTGAATTAGTCAAGAGGTGTAATTTATTAGGATTGGTTGCACTGAGGTTTCAGGTTCTCGCTAGTGGAAACGATATACATTACATAACACATAGTGGGTCTCTCTGACACAACATAGTCAGAACCAGGAAAAGTATACGCAGTGGAGGACTAATTATGTTTAATATAACTCAACTTGTTTCTGATTGTGAAACTTTCGAAATGAAATAAGAATATAAAAACAATTCAGTTAACTTACACTTCCTATTGGGTTTTAGAGCTCAAAGAATGAAATTCACCATATACCTTTACGAAATGTTTGGCCTTAAATTAAACAAAGTAGGCTTTGGGTGGGTTTGTGATTAATTTGAGAGGAGTTTATTGAGTTGCGTTTAACGCCGTTTAGCGTTGTTATTTAAAGGCGTCATCTTCAAGTCCAAATTTACGCATATCGTGACCTGTGAAGATCCGGGTTAGAATAGGTCTTCAGCAACCCATACTTGCCGTAAAAGGACACTATGGTTGTCGTAAGAGGCGACTAACGGGATCGGATGGTCAGGCTCGCTGACTTGGATGATGTATGCCATCGTATCCCATTGGTACCGCATTGCGTAGATCAATGCTCGTGATGTCAATCACTGTATTGTCTGGTCAAGACTCGATTAGTTAGAGACCGCCGTCATATAGCTGGAATATTGCTGAGTGCGGCGTTAAAGAACAAACATACAAAGAACGCTTATCGTAGACAATGGCGAAACCCAGGACAGACAACCCAGGCCGCAATTAGGGCGATTCTTGTTTCCAAGGTTCCTATTGGATAAATAACGAAAACAATCGTCCATTCATCTGTAACCGTAATCAGCAGCAACTCTACAGTCGACAGTGAACATCACATCATGCATGATCTCTATATTTATCACTATTTGTCCATGCTTCAGACGTGGACAAACGAGACAAGAGGGCGTCTGTTTGCCTTGCACTGAGATCCAAACAGTACACGTAATTAAAAATACACACACGTTTCAGGCGATAAAAGTTCGACTACTTGACACATCTAGCTAGGTTCAATGAAACGTGTATGTATAAAGCATGCGGTCAATGGCAAACTCAAATTCAGAATATAGTTGATTGGTTAAAGGCCGCAATGGATTTACTTATTAGGATTAGAAGCACCGAAATCTCAGATTTACACCAGTTGAAATGAAATACCAACATACAAACAGCAGGGGCGTCTGCAAACGCATATCACAGTCAGAGTCATGTTTCAATTTACCGTGGACTCGTATCTAAACATTCAATACATGATCATAGCTGTAAAACACGTGAATGTGATGAAGGTCATAAAAAATAGCTTCCTTAAACATCGAGATGTGTTTATTTCCAAAATCACTCAAATTGTTCAAGCGAGTAGGTTGGTCATGCGTCTCTTTGAACAGTAATTAGCTCTTGAGTGAGTATGTTTTACACCATAACTTCCAGGATCATCAAGGATGCAAGAATATTGGCCTCACACATTGAACTCATGGGGGTTTCGAACCAATGCCATGGGCGGTAGCGTGTTACCCAACGCTCTAATCACTGTTTCTTACAGCTGTTGAGACAGGGTTTGTTGGATTGTAACAGAGTATCCAGATGGAACTCCAGGAGTCTTGTAAATTAAGGTATTGTTCACGTGTTAAGATATAACTGGATATGGAATATTATGTACAGCTTTCAGAAATAGAGATTATAGACTATGTTGTGCCTGATCAGATTAAGTGAATTGCCTAAACGGAGTGATATGGGCAGAAGAGAGAATATTGTTTATTCACAACACCTTCGTCAGCTATGTAACAATGGTCCTATTGACTACGAAGTCCATTTTCTATTTATATGCCCGTCATCAAGGCAAAAGTATATGCCTGTAAGTATGTGAAGAAAAACTCTATTACGACGTACTTCAAAACCTAATATTATACCTGGAGATATTGTTTTAATGTAATGGCCTCAACTGTTTGCATGTATTCTTAAGTTAAAATGTACATGAAAAACAATATATTAACCGCTAGACCACCCAACCGACCCAATCATGGGGTTGTTATCACGATAAACACATTCACTCTGAAAGTAACACATTCACGCTGACAATAACACATTCACTCTGACAGTAACACAGTCACACTGACAGTAACCCATTCACACTGACAGTAACACATTCACACTGACAGTAACACATTCACACTGACAGTAACCCATTCACACTGACAGTAGCACATTCACACTAGCAGTAACACATTCACACTGACAGTAGCACATTCACACTGATAGTAACACATTCACACTGACAGTAACACATTCACACTGACAGTAACACATTCACACTGACAGTAACACATTCACACTGACAGTAACACATTCACTCTGACAGTAACACATTCACACTGATAGTAACACATTCACACTGACAGTAACACATTCACACTGACAGTAACACATTCTCACTGACAGTAACACATTCACACTGACAGTAACACATTCACACTGACAGTAACACTGTTTTGTTATGACTCACACAATTGCCCTTGTAATCGCCCCGAAAAACGAAGGATTCTTTCATAGATATCACAGTATCTTCCTGTGATATAAAGCGGGGCGAACTCAGTGAATTTGTATCAAAACCTTTTTTTTAAACTTCGTATACATCTACATCACGATAAGCATCATACACATGCGCTTTGGTTGACGCTATTTTTAAAGCTGCGATAAACAAACGTTATCTTTTGATAATAAACCACTGCGTGCGTTTTGTATCGGTATGTACTAGCCCCGAGGGACGATAACATGGTACATGTTCCTGTTGAAGACGTTTATGGCACGAGGTCCTTCTACTTATCAAGGCACCGAAATAACTGCATATTTTATTCTTCATAAGCAAAATGAAGATAAAAGAAGTTTATGTTATGTATAAATGCCCTCGAAACCTGACAGATGTGAGAATGACTCCATGGTTACCAAACCAGTGCATCTTGGCTACCAACCAGTGAATCCGGTGTGCACTGTTTCCATTTCAAACGACTTTAGATGCTTCGAGTGCAAACCAATCACTGTAGCAATTGCTTTAATTATGAATAATCGCTCCTTGTTGTAAAGGACTTAGATACGCGCATCCTAGACAAGGCACATAGGAGTAGACTTCTAGCCATTCATCGCTCGAGATCTAGACAGGGTTACTGAGGTATTTAACCGTTTAACAAGTACGAACGATGTTGCGAAGCTTGTATCATGAATGAGTGAACTCGATCAACACAAAATATTTGGATAGGCATTTCTCCCTAACGATTTACACAGGTAACGAGTTACGGTACTTGAATACTGTCATTCTTTGAATACTTTATGAGATAAGTTCACACACAGCAAGAGTCCGAAGTATGTAACGTGTTTGGTTTGGAATCATTTTACCCCTAGAGATAATACACTTATACTTCCTTATCTTTACCATTAAAACACAGGAGCAACTCATGGATAATTTGAAACCTGCTGCTCATATGATAAACCTATATATGAAAATCAGTGAAGGTACAAACCTTATAACGATAAGAATGTCAAAGTGTTATTAAAAGTCCATAAACATTAACAGGAAGAAAACGACATGCCTGAACATATTTTCCTACTAAAACAGATTCAATCAGTGATAGTCAACGACACCAACGCAAGCCGCCGTGTCTTACCGAAAGATATCTATATTAAAACAGTCTCACGATGGTGCCTCTTTGTAACGCCCTGGTTACCGTTTATAGGGCCTCTTAAATTTCCCATAGCTTCTTGTGATCTTGTGTTGATCAACATGGAACTACCTTGCTTATAATGAGGCTGTAGTCGCCGCATTGCCTTTCATCACACGAGTCCAGAGAGCAATTATTGGTATGTTTACGACGGGGGTAGGCGTGCGATATAGACAATCATGTATGACACCTGTTGTCAAAGTCATTTTTCTGAAATGAAACCTAAATCTGGAGGCCCAAGTTACTCATTTATTCATTTATGACGTCAGTGTACATCCCACACACACATCTGCCAAGGTAGGTAAAGTGTGGGGTTTTTTTTAATTCATGTACGAAAGTATTTATTTCCGAAGGGTATTTAAGAACACATATGGCTTAATTACAATCTGTTGCATACGGAGCAACGCTTAGATCGTTAATGGTTAACTTTCTAAATACAAGAGTTTATTGCACGGAGAAATAACTTTGGTCATTAATGGTTAACTTTCTAAAAGCAAAAGTTTATTGCACGGAGAAACAACTTTGGTCATCAGTGGATAACTTTCTAAAAACTCTTATTTATTACATGGATAGGAACTTTGGTCGTTAATATTTAATTTTCTATAAACACCTGGTTGTTACATAGAGACAAACTTAGGTCTTTAATGGTAAACTTTCTAAAAACAAGAGTGTATTACATGAAGTAATGGTTAACTTTCTAGAAACACGGGTTTAGTAATTGGAGAAAAAATTATATCCTTAAAAGTTGACTTTCTATAAACAAGGATTTAGTAAATAGAGAAAATAGTGTATCCTTAATAGTTGACTATCTATAAACATGGATTTGTTTCGAGAAATATTGGGATCCCTACCAGTTACCTTTCTATACACACGAGTTTGACACTGACGAAATTCCGTTTGTTTGCTCATGTTCTTCCCTACTTATAAGCATATGAACAAGTCTAATGTCTGAAGTAGAGAAAATATAATAATATAATATTCCAAAAGAATATCCGAGAAGAAAACAAAAGCATCATCATCAGTTGAACATGGCAATGCCAATCTGTATTAAAGAGGTCACACATTCCTTCAAGCATTCCAGTAATGTGCTGCAACTCTGAAATAAAGTAACCAGGTGCAACATGTGCATGTATCAACTAGATATGCACTACAAACACGCAGTTACAAAATCACAAAGCGCACGTATACGTTTGTACGTGCAGTTGCAGCCACGAATGTCCTAACCTACATCGTCTGAATGTGAAAGGGTGCGCGCATACCACTCCTGCCGTTCAAGCATTCTGCGCCAATGATCAAGGTCAACTTTTTATTGGTTAATTCACCGGGAGGGTAAGCGATTTAAAGGTAATTAGTTCGAGGTTAAGTTGCAGATACTGCTCAGACACCTGAATGCTGCTTGTCTGCTGGTGAAGAAACTGCTGGCTGTGTTCGAGGCATACCAACATGGGCGTTCGCTATTTAATGATCGGTATACGCCTAACCAATTGGTAAGGGTCATTCATACAACAGCTTTGTCAAGTTTAATGGTTATGAAATATAATTACAACGAATAAATTACACTCAGCAAAAACAGTTTATTTCCTCTTTTAATTATATGGATGTAGTAGGAAGGATAGGCTTACGTAGACTTATGTGAGTGAGTGAGTATGGTTTTACGCCGCTTTTGGCAATATTCCAGCAATATCACGGCGGGGGACACCAGAAATGGGCTTCACACATTGTACCCACGTCGGTGTAGACTTATGTATGTACCAGGTTATTAGACTAGTGCTATGCATACACTAGGATAAGTGTTTATTACTTTGTATATCAGACTAACAAAGCCAATGAGATCTGGATCCAAAACAAAATTACTATTATAAATACGGAGGGGTGGGATAGTGGTGTGTGTGTGTGTGTGTGTGTGTGTGTGTGTGTGTGTGTGTGTGTGTCGCGCTTTTGTATTCTACACCACGGACACGGTCGTCGTAAGTATAGTGACCCCACAAAAGGATTGATGTATTGTGTAGAGTACGGCGGAGTGTCTTTTGGATTTCGACCTCACACAAGCATGTGTTTATGAATCATTATCTAATAAATCAACTATTAATGTTTGTAACATCACAAACATACGAGGAATATCACATGTGAGATTAAGTGTTTAGTGTTTATGCCTCTCCGGCTTGAAAGGGCAAGGGTGAACACTCCATTTTGATACAGGCGAGGGGACACTCTTGCCTCGGAAAGAGTAAGTGTGAGCTAGTGAGTTTGCTTTAACGGCGCTTTTAGCAATATTCAAGCAATATCACGGCAGTGGACACCAGAAATAGGCTACACACATTGTACCCATTTCGGGATCTGAACCCGGATCTTCGGCGTGATGATTGGTTGGTTGGTTGGTTTCTTGTTTAACGCCGCACTCAGCAATATTCCAGCTGTCTGACGGCGGTCTGTAAATAATCGAGTCTGGACCAGACAATCCAATTATTAACATCATGAGCATCGATCCACGCAATTGGGATCGATGACATGCATCAACCAAGTCAGCGAGCCTGAACACCCGATCCCGTTAGTCGCCTCCTACGCAAGCATAGTCGCCTGTTACGGCAAGCATGGGTTGATGCAGATCGATTCTACCCCGGATCTTCACGGGTCTCGGCGTGATGAGCCCACGCTTTAACCACTAGGCTACCCGACCGCTCCGCCTCGGGAAGACGTGGTGAGGATACCACGTGTTCAGAAAACGGTGAGCGTATATATATCCTGCGCCACAGGTGGCACCCGTCATCAACACGTAACATTTAATCTCATACATGATATCCCTCGTCCATTTGTGATCTCAGAAATATACAGGTATACAGAAAACTACATTTATAACGAACACGTTTATAACGAACAGACGGAGATAACGAACTGGTTTTTTTTGTCCCGACCATTTGCTGTATATATGCTTATAACAAACGTCGGTTATAACGAACTAAACTTAATGAAACTTTTGAGTTCGTTATAACCGTAGTTTACTGTAGTTGACCTAGTTTACTCTAGTTGACCCCCTTTCCTTTGAAAAGGGGGTTATTTAAATGAGATCTTTGTCCCACATGTATTTCACAGTAGGAAACATCACATACCATAATTATCGGAAAAACTATACTAAAAAACGTCATGTCACCATCACTACAGTTGCCCGTTTTTTATGATTGACTCTCTGAAGATCAGAAAAGACACAATCAAGACTTATCTACACTGCAATGTCCGATACAAGAACACATCTCGTTTCGTTTAACATGCTGTTGTTTAAAGACCATCTTTTAGCCTTGATGATTTAGAAAGATCTTCAGCAATAGTATTTTGAAAATATTATCGTAACATGAGAGAGAAGCGTATAGGTATGACTATTAAAAACAATCTTACTTGATGTTGGCTGTTGAAGAAATATTTGTTTTCAAATACCTGCCACTAGCTCCGACCTCAGTTAATGAACAGTTCTAGCAACACTAGCTGCATTGACTATAAATCTCCCCTGTCAACATGCTGCGCATGAGGTAAAAAAAAACTTCTTTGAACCCCAAGGTATTTTTTATATTTCCCAGGATAGGAATGAGAAGGACGCAAAGAAAGGGTTGCAAGAATCCTCGTCAATAATCGTGGTAATTGTGAAGGCACGAGCAAGAATACTCAGTGTCAAAACAAACGGAATTCTTGGAAACTTTGCACGTGTCCCACATGTATTCAATTTTGCACACGCACAGTAGATGAGACGAGAAAAGCAGCCTATTTCCCCTGTTGGAACATGTTCATTCGCGCTGGCGTCGTGTCTTGTTCACAGTTTCGCGTTCTTGGGGTTCAAGGCGTAATGGAATATGTAATTTCCAGCTGTGTGGCCTAATTGTGATCCTCATGAGACAAAAAACTCAAATTCGCAAAACTATGTTTTATACCTTGACACAGAATGGCGTAACAACGAATTGGCCTTATAAGGGATAACGGAGAGGCACAGAACAGAGGGGTTTGACCACATGTGTCATTAACCACATACGAATTTTGAGGTTTCCTATGTTGGTGCTGAATAATAATTTTAGCCACATTTCAGCCATAATAGAGCGCGAGACAACATAAAATACCCTTTCTCTTCACTCAAGACACTTGTTCCAGCCCTGGTCACACCGAACAGATGAGTATGGCTGAAAACGAGGCCGTCCGGATTAACGTATTCAAAATCGACCGAGGTACGCAACGCAACCTGGTATAGTCCAGTTCTGGCTGATGCCCTGGTATAGGATAGCTCTGGCTGATACCCTAGTATGGTCTAGTTCTGACTGATCCCCTAGTTTGGTGTAGTTCTCGCTGATCCCCTTGTGTAGTTCTGGCTGATTCCCTTGTGTAGTTCTGGCTGATTCCCTTGTGTAGTTCTGACTGATCCCCTTATATAGCTGATCCCCTGGAATAGTCCAGTTCTGGCTGATCCCCTGGTATAGGATAGTTCTGGCTGATCCCCTTGTGTAGTTCTGGCTGATCCCCTGGTAAAGTGTAGTTCTCGCTGATGCCCTGGTATAGTGTAGTTCTGGCTGATCCCCTTGTTTAGTTCTGGCTGATCTCCTGGTATGGTGTAGTTCTGGCTGATCCCCTTGCATAGTCCAATTCTGGCTAATCCCCTTGTATAGTCCAGTTCTGACTGATCCCCTAGTATGGTGTAGTTCTGGCTGACCCCCTTGTGTAGTTCTGACTGATCCCCTTATATAGCTGATCCCCTGGAATAGTCCAGTTCTGGCTGATTCCCTGGTATAGGATAGTTCTGGCTGATCTCCTTGTGTAGTTCTGGCTGATCCCCTGGAACAGTGTAGTTCTCGCTGATGCCCTGGTATAGTGTAGTTCTGGCTGATCCCCTTGTTTAGTTCTGGCTGATCTCCTGGTATGGTGTAGTTCTGGCTGATCCCCTTGCAGAGTCCAATTCTGGCTAATCCCCTTGTATAGTCCAGTTCTGACTGATCCCCTAGTATGGTGTAGTTCTGGCTGATCCCCTTGTGTAGTTCTGGCTGATCCCCTTGGGTAGTTCTGGCTGATCCCCTAGTATGGTGTAGTTCTGGCTGATCCCATTGTGTAGTTCTGGCTGATCCCCTAGTATGGTCTAGTTCTGGTTGATCCCCTAGTATGTCGTAGTTCTGGCTGATCCCCTGTGGAATTCTGGCTGATCCCCTGGTGAAGTGTAGTTCTGGCTGATCCCCTGTGGAATTCTGGCTGATCCCCTAGTGTAGTGTAGTTCTGGCTGATCCCCTAGTATGGTGTAGTTCTGGATGATCCCCTTGTGAAGTTCTGGCTGATCCCCTAGTATGGTCTAGTTCTGGCTGATCCCCTAGTATGGTCTAGTTCTGGCTGATCCCCTAGTTAAGTCTAGTTCTGGCTGATTCCCTGGTATAATGTAGTTCTGGCTGATCCCCTAGTATGGTCTAGTTCTGGCTGATCCCCTAGTTAAGTCTAGTTCTGGCTGATTCCCTGGTATAATGTAGTTCTGGCTGATCCCCTAGTATAGTGTAGTTCTCGCCGATCCCCTGGTATGGTGTAGTTCTCGCCGATCCCCTGGTATAGTGTAGTTCTGGCTGATCCCCTAGTATGGTGTAGTTCTCGCCGATCCCCTGGTATAGTGTAGTTCGGGCTGATCCCCTTGTGTAGTTCTGGCTGATCTCCTGGTATAGTGTAGTTCTGGCTGATCCCCTTGTATGGTGTAGTTCTGGCTGATCCCATTGTGTAGTTCTGGCTGATCTCCTAATGGTGTAGTTCTGGCTGATCTCCTAGTTAAGTGTAGTTCTGGCTGATCTCCTGGTATGGTGTAGTTCTGGCTCATCCCCTTGTGTAGTTCTGGCTGATCCCCTAGTATGGTGTAGTTCTGGCTGATCTCCTGGTATGGTGTAGTTCTGGCTGATCTCCTGGTATAGTGTAGTTCTGGCTGATTCCCTGGTGTGCTATAGTTCTGAGGGAATCTCCAGTACACAGTATAGTTCTTGCTGATCCCCACAAGTTTAATGTAGTTCTTTCTGATAACCCGGTATAGCGTAACTCTGACTGATCCCCTGCTACAGCGTAACTCAGTGGTCCCCAATTATAGTGTAGTTCTGGTTGAGTTATGGATAAGCTCGAGAGGGAACGTTCTGTCGTGGGTTACAGTGTTTAACTAAACCGGCAGATGCAGGGGAGAGCGTGTTGCAGGGGGTGCCGACAGGTGGGAAAGCACTTTAGCACATTTGCAAGTCATCGGGGTCCATGGGTCTTCTACGTTCGGCCTCTCAGACATTGAGGTACATATTGCAGCATCTTGCCGCTCCATCTGCCAAAAGCTGCAAGTTCCTGATGCACGGCAGCTGAGAAGATAGGATGTCACACTGATACCAGACTGCCCGTTAGTTGAGAAACAGCATTGTTTTATGGCGAGCGTAATACCGAATGCCAGATGTTGTATGGTGCCATCGCGTTCCCTTTAGTCAAGAGCACATTGACCAGAAAATGCCACTTGACTGAGGTTAAACCGACCTCGTATTCTTCAGTTCCAGTTCTTTTGTTCTCAGTGTGGGTGTATGTATATGTAACAATCGTTATTCCGGAGTACAATAACGGAATACAGTAAACCACGGTTAAAACGAACACGCTTATAACGAACTGACGGATATAACGAACTTACTTTTTGGTCCCAACTGTTTGCTGTAGTTATGCTGTATATATGCTTATAACGGACTACGGTTATAACGAACTAAAACTAGTAGTCCCTTTGAGTTCGTTATAACCGTAGTTTACTGTATATAATACATGAATTACACCTACATTATAAATGCATTACGACCGCCTCCATGGTCTAGTGGTAGAGCGTCCGCCCGGAGAGCGGAAGGTCCGGGGTTCGATCCCCGGCGCGCGTCATACCAAAAGACGTTAAAAGATGGTACTTGTTGGTACCCTGTCTGGCGCTCGGCATTAAGGGGCTAAAACAAGGACTGGTCGGCTCGGGGTCAGTATACTGTGTCTGGGTGGGGTATTAATGTTAAACTGTGGCATGGTATCTCAGTGAGCTAGCTCTATAAATCGGCATCAGTCCGGACTAGTACAAGCAGCCACACACACGTACATGCACGTCGCTATATAAGTGCAATAATCTTGGACGCGACGTTCAAACCCATCACCTCACCTATAAATGCATTAGTAAATCCTACGGCCCCGTTGCACAAAGCGAGTTTTGGACAACGACTATCGTAAGCATATCAGTATGCTAAATTATGGTAGTTACGATCACCTTAGCGCTGAGATCATGTTCAGCAACGAGGCCCTGGCTGAGAATCCTTAATATCATTTCCGAAATCTGAATCAGCACATTCTCCAGACTTCACGAAAGGAATCCTTAACGTATCAATGTTCAGTGCATGACTCTTATGAGCATACCACAAGTTAATGGACACAAACGGAAAGCACAACCGGGGATCCTTATACTTCACATACCCATATATACACTGAAACCCCGTGAGTCCTGAAACCCCGGGAGATTACTGATATGAACGTCAACATAAAGTGACTCCTCACCCTAGGTTCGTTATACCAGATATTCGTAAATCAGAACGACGTTCTGCCAATGGTACCGACCGGATTAACAGGGTTTCGGTGTACAGTAAACTACGGTTATAACGAACTCAAAGGGACTACTAATTTTAGTTCGTTATAACCGTAGTTCGTTATAAGCATATATACAGCATAACTACAGCAGATAGTTGGGACCAAAAAGTAAGTTCGTTATATCCGTCAGTTCGTTTTAAGCGTGTTCGTTTTAACCGTGGTTTACTGTATCATTAGATTTTAACAATCTTCATCAATTACATCAATTAGAGTTTTGTCCTCTCAGACAAGGTCATGCTGGACTTTGTGCCGAGACGGTTCTAACACACCTTTCAGTTGAAAAGAATTTAAATGTACGTTGGAACATATGTTTCTAGATTATATACATTGGGTAAATGGCAATACAAGCAGGTACACTTATTCAGGATTTTGTGAAACAATTCTTCTCAAACAGTGACCAAACAGCTAGTCTAAATCTGGTATACATTAGTACATTGTATAACGTTCTTATAAGCCATCCGTTTGCAATCACGCGTATCGCGCCGCTGCATCAATATTACTGCCATTGCACAAAGGCTTATCTTTCACACATGGGTATCCTGGAAGCAATAATTCTGTGGGGAGCAGCGGTAACTTGACGTGATCAGTTTGAATGGTAATGGCACCGTGAGTCCACTATCCTCTACATCCTAAAGAAGCTATCCCCAACGGCCTAAAAATAACATGGAGTGATTTTAATCGTTTGTATACTTGTACTTCATTACAAATGTTAGGATCTTAGAGTAACAATGAACTCGGTACGATGTTTCATTGGTAAACCGCTACCTTTAAATATCAAGGATGAATGCCCTTCTCTTGATGATACGTCCCAATGATTAATTCACCGTGGCGAAGAAGAGTTTGTGCACTGGACTTTCAGCGTCTTCAGTGTCTCTGGATATTCATTTTTATGCTTTTGCTCGGGAAATTAAAAAACTTTGTCCCAGTGTATGGTAAACATATATTTTGACATGTGTGCATTCCGTTATCTGCAAGTTAATAATCTCTAAAGAGCTTTTCAAAAGGAATAAAACTCATGTTTAAAAAAGCCCCTGTCGAAATGTTGTTAATAATTCGTCCTTGGTAGGTTATCATTGGGTTATGTATTGTGTTATTAGATGCGTATAAAACCCAGACAGAATGAGGTATTATTCCAAACAGGAATACAAGCAACGTTCAAAGAAGTTTCATTAGCAAGTTTACAACAAAATGTCATCAAAGACAATATAATTCACTTACCTGTTACCAAGGAAAATCCCAATGGTAAAGACTACGATGAATGTCGTCATGGCTTTATGTCCCCAATCCTACCTACAAGAATCACTACACATCCAACCTTCTGTATCCCTCAAGCGAACTGGCGACCGTCTCTCTGCTTCACACTCCGCCAACAAAAATAGACCCCCAGGCAGACGATAGATTGCGCGTTGTCAGCTCGTGCGAATTGGCGAAGTGAGCGTCCGTCAATCTCGTATCCCACTAACAATTCCCGCGGTTACTCTACAGGCATTCTCTGTAGTAAACGGCAGCCGTTGGTAGTCTGCGGGTACTTTTTCCTATCCGCATCCTTGAATGTGTGTGCTGTTTGCTTGCTGGAGAGCAGAATGTACCAAACTTATCGGTTTTCACTGCGTTATTTTACTGTGCACAAAAAGTAACACCTTGACTTTTTCAGTTAGGGGAGAATTCAAATACAAAGGTCGTATTGAACATTCAGAATCTTTTTATGCAAAATGCGCCAAAATGGATGAGTTTGATATTTGAGTTAATAGCGAGTGCGCGAGATAAGGTTGACGCCGTTTGTTCAGATATATCACGGTGTGTCAGTTTCATTTTGGATGAATTCCCGAATTGATGCCTGTCTTAGACGTTTGCTGTTTGGTGAAACGGGCACGGTATAGTTTTCGCGAACACTTGGTGTCCTCACTGATTTTCAGTGATCCATTCATATACTTTTCACCGCTATTTGCCTCTTACCCCCTTTGGAATCTGTAGTGTAGTAGAATAACCAGTCCCGATTATCAAAAGAAACAGAATGTCTGATTCTATTAATCGTAAAATGCAATATTGCGGTCAAAATTATATGACACCAGGTGTTTGCGAAAAGAATACAATAAAAAGCAATCAATAGTTAACATAACGTATAAAAAAACGCAGAAATTCAATGTGAGTAATATGTATTTGATTGTGAAAACGTGGATTCAAAGCATCCGCTGAAACTGTACGATTGTCTGTCGTTGTTTGTTTGTTTGTTGTTTAGCAATATTCCAGTTATATGACCGCGGTCTGAAAATATCGACAATCCAGTGACTGACATCAAGAGCATATGTAATTGGGATACGATGATAATGTCATCGAGTCCAGCCAACTGGCCGACATGTCATAATGAATTGGTGTTCTAAAGTGATATCATTATGAGACGTTCTGTTCCTAAGAAGTCTTTAGGCAAGCATACCATTTCTTTGGAAAAAGACGCAGGTACCATAAGCGCTACTTAATGGCAGTCATTAAGCGCTCATGCCAAGCGCTGCTTAATCTGAAAACGAGGTTTACATTATCGTGCTATTTCTGATCCACGGGATTTTTTTACACGTATGTTTTGTTTATTTTTGACGCCTCACTTTGCATTATTCCAGCTATTTGACGGCGGTCTAAAAATAATCGAATTTTGACCAGACATGATTTGCATGATGAGCAGCGATCTATGCAATTGGGATCGATGACATGCATCAACCAAGTCAGCGAGCCTGACCACCCGATCCCGTTAGTCGCGACAAGCATAGTCGCCTTTTACGGCAAGCAGGATCAGAACATGTAATATTCTATATTGAATTTCTTTTCGCAGTACAAGATACTCATGCAGGACGCGCATGCTTTTGTATTCCCGTTCTGTTCTGTCCCCTCTTATGACAAGCATGGGTTGCTGAAGACCAATTCTAAACCGGATCCTCACGAGTCCTGCACATATGTGGTCACTGGCGTTAACGCTGACGTCCCGAACAGACATGGAATAAGATTTTTACGTATCCAGGTCACGTTCTTCTTTAGGTCTTCGAGTCTATCGCTCAATAGTTTCCTTACAATTGACAGCATAAGAACAATGGAGCAGACAAGTAACAAGGAACTCAGTGAACTGATCCTTTGCTGGAAACACTCGAGGTTGTAATATTCCACAGCGAGATTACTGTGTTCTTGTAATACTTGTTAGAAGTGTTTGGCTGGAACATTGCTTAGTGCGGCGTTAAACCACAAACAAACAAGCACGTGGCGAGTTTGAAATAGTGGGACATAAAATAAAGATCTTTAATAAACCATACGCTGATATAAAAGACTTAGTGCTTTAACTTTAAGGCGATAAAAGCAGGGTATGAACATTCTTTGTTTCGCAAGTTTCATTTACACCGCCCGACATTGTTATGACGTCATAGATTGTTCTCAAAACCAATCACACACACCCAGCTCCCCACCCCAAACCCCTCACCCCTACAAATGAAATGGATGCTCCCTATACACTTGAAAATTGGATTTGACCAAACAATAATAAACGTTATCAAAACGTTACTAGGCTGAAAACAGTCGTCGAAACGCCTAAACAAACTATTATAATACTTGTGTCAAATACATCACCATCGAATAACCATTTCTTGTTTGTTTCATTCTTAGCTACCATCATACATGGGTATATATAATTGCTTTGAATGTTGTAGAAACCACTTGTTTGATAGGCATTACTTAGAAGTTGGCGGATGACAAGATAGACACAATTTTATGGATAACAACTTCTTTAATACTGTAAAAAGCGACGTTTCGGTATAGATCCTTATACCGTTGTCAAGCAAGACATAGTGAGGGAGAATGAGGGACATAGTGCAGAATATATATAGCAAGTGGAGGATTAACAGTAGAGGATTAACAGTAGAGGATTAACAGTAACAACAAGGGCATACATGAGTGGGATAACATAGGTAGGTGTGACAACAAGGATGATGCTATCACAACACGATGGACAGAAACCACATAGCTAGAAGCCAATGGGGCATGAAGCCAATAACAGGTGATTATTGTTTGATGAGTTCATAGTAGGCGGATGGGATGAAATAGCCTTGATCTCTATATATTCTATATGCTATATATATTCTGCACTATGTCCCTCATTCAGTCTTGCTTGACAACGGTATAAGGATCTATACCAAAACGTCGATTTTTACAGTATTAAAGAAGTTGTTATCCATAAAATTGTGTCTATCTTGTTGTAGAAACCGTTTATAACCTAATGCGAAGTTCGTAATACGGATAGAACATTGACATGTCTAAAGCGGCGTAAAACTCAGTCATTCAAACTACTTTACATTGCTTGAGATGGTGAGGTGAGGTGAAATGGGGTTTAAGTCCAAGACTATTGCACTTATATAGCGACGTGCATGTACGTGTGTGTGTTTGTGTGGCTGCTTGTACTAGTCCGGGCTGATGCCGATTTATAGTGCTAGCTCACTGAGATACCATGCCACAGTTTAACATGAATACTCCACTCAGACACAGTATACTAACTCCGACCCGACCAATCCTTGTTTTAGCCCCTTAATGTCGAGCGCCAGACAGGGTACCAACAAGTACCATCTTTTAACGTCTTTTGGTATGACGCGGCGGGGGATCGAACCCCGGACCTTCCGCTCTCCGGTCGGACGCTCTACCACTAGACCATGGAGGAGGTCTCATTGCTTGAGAGTTTTCTTTCTTGATGTGTACAGTGCAAAGTAAACATGATTATATGCACAACTATAAAATCTATTTAAAGTCTCCGTGATCAACCATTGCCCTGTAATTTCACGCCGAAATTATTGCAATGCAAAAAGTCGACCACTGCTACTAGAGAAACTATTATACCAAAAATATCCAACAACCAGATATATAATTCGCAAGCCACATGTCATTGATATCTCACAGCTTAACAAGGACTGCGAATACGTCATACAGTGTTCACAACTCTGTAAATGTTTTGTATTTTACTCCTGTCACGAAACCACTAATTCTCCATGTCTGTACAGAGAAAGAGTCATGCAGAGTAATAGTAGATTAATCTCTATTTTGTAAGCGGAGGGACACTGTCATAACTACATAGGCATATGTAGAAAGCTTGGCGTCAGATATCCTCTCGCTGGTGTCAATTGGTCTGACATTTCCCCCACTATCGGGGAAGTATCACTAACTACAAATGATGTACATACATTAGCTTGTCAGAGATGTGAAATTCACACCTACCTAACTGCTGTCGGCGGTGAGATTCGCCGTAAGTGTACGCAACGTCATACGCCTTCTGTAGGTTTTTTTCCTGAAGTGTATTTCGGGCATTACTCCCGTATAAAACAGCTCGTTTTGGCTATCGCACTCTGCCACTTTCAAGATTCAATGTAGATTCGTAAATGTTCAACATGAATTCTGTCAGATGTCATGAACACATGCATGTGCTTGTGCAATCGTAGTTTTTATCGGGCATTTTCATTTTTCGTTATGAATAATATTTATAATTATATCATTTACGGTAAACCTTTGTTCTCATCTCTAAGGGTATATGCTGCACATATAGATGTGTCTTCGTAGATAAAAGAGCTTCAAGCTGGTAACAATATTCCACGGTGGCCTGTTATCAAGACAAGAGAAACCAGTGACTGAAAGCATGAGCAACGTGCGCCACTGGGGCACGGTGACACGCAGTCACAAAGTCTTAGCACCCGATTACGACAAACAATGAATCTGGACACATATTTTTACCCGAATCTATCTACGGTGAGCTGGAATGCCTGATTTGTGGTAGACATATATTGATGCTGTCATAGTGTAAGAATGGGCCAGGCATCGCTTAAACGGTCTTTTTATTTTCAACCGCTATTGACGTACGCTTCGTCTCGTCTAGTATACCCCGCACGAGTCTGTCTGCAAGACCAAGAGAATAAATGTGAAAAACGACTTTACCTCCACTCTAGAATAATTAGGCAAGTCTAGATTGCCTAAGCTCTAGTTCAGGCTGAAATTAAGTATTGTTCTGTGCACCATTTGAGTTTAGTTTATTTTAGTTTGAAGCTTCCTGTTATACGAGTAATGAATGACGTTCGGCATCCTATATAGAAGTGGTTTCAATGACTAAAGTGGTAAACGATCGTTAATGCTTCAAATTGTGCAAAGTGGTCATTGTGTTGAACGTCCCTGTTTACATATGTCAATGAATCCACTTATTTAAAGGTCACGCTGGGGACCTTCCTGCAACAAGGTCAAGATGAAGATGATCAGTGAAACCGACATCAGTGCAGTGACAGTTGAAACTCAAAGCTATGCGTCATACCACTACATGTACCTCTATAGATGTCACGTTTCCGTGCATGATATTGTATAAATTATAGGTATCTCCCATGGACATAAAGATCCATTCTTGGTATTTTGGTTGATGCCGTTCACAGGGAAATCGCTCTGTGATGACCCAGTCGTCTCATGTCTGTGCAGAGCTCGTCTCTCGGGCATGCCAGAAACTCACGATCGTTTTAATCCCGGTTCACCCTGATTATGTTTCTTGGGTTATTAGTGAGTGAGTGAGTTGGGTTCAACGCCGCTTTTAACAGTATTCCAGTTATATCACGGCGTGTCAGCCTAATGTGAGAGGAAAGCCCGAAGTGATGCAGGTATCAGACGTTTAACACATCGTTGAAACCCACGAGCACGTGTATGGTGCTGACAAATCTAGAAACATAATCGGGGCGAACTTCTTGGTTTCGAACCATACCCGTGCTCGTGGGTTTCACCAAAGTGGTAAACGTCTGAGACCTGCATCCCCCCTCTTTCCTCCCACATGAAGCTGACTCACCGTTATATACTACTCAAAAGAAGTTAAGGGCCACCTGATTCTTTCATACAACTGTAATGATCAGTGATGCCATACCAGATTAACTGTGGTGATATGACAGAAATGAGTGGTCCTTAACTTCTTTTGAGTAATATATAACTGAAACAAAGGACTCACCCCTAACTTCTATCGCCGTGAAATCGAGGTTTACGGAATATATGTCCATATTAACGAGATTTTACAGCATTGCACATAAGGACTACCTTAATTACTCACCCAATCGACTTAGAAACCTCCGTAACAAACCGAACCCCCTATACATTTTTTGTCAAGTTTGAAGGATGTGTGAATAAAACAAATGTCGATAACGAGCCCTATTCTGAATCATTAGCAGAAAGCGTACTCTTTGATTCATAAATGAATTTTCCTCCTGTTCTCTATATGTTTGAAGACAGTAAAATTCGTTTACTTCTGTTTGCGGTATGTTGTGGAATCCTGCATCGACAAAAGATGACTCCCGGAAGACTAAAATGCACGTGACACGCGCAAGGGTCACATCTTGAACGTATCCCAACATACGTTCAAGTTAATAGGCCTCGTTGAAGCTTAAATTACGTGTAACTTTTCAATTGGCTGTGAAGATAATATCTGCAGAAACGTCGGCAAAGAACCACTGAAAAATGGCATGGACTTTCGTTGAAAAATAAATCGTTAAAACTTATCTTCTCTTGAGGGGAGTTGTTTCTTTAGACTGCGATATATTTCTCAGTACGCTATTCCAACTGTATGGAATTACGATAAGGGTATTAGATGGTAAAGTTACTATGCTTTTCGTTCACCTTGATTGTGTTTCTAAGTGTTCAGCCCATAAGGGCCTGTCCCACACTACGGGTGTACCTCGCCGGGAATAAACCCGGAGCTCCGGCGAGAAAGCACTTGAAAAATCAAAATTGACCGTAGCAATACCGATGTAGTACCGGCGTTCCCGTTGTGTTCCCTTTGTGATACCGTTGTTCTACCGTTGTCCTACCGATGTAAAAGCCGATGTGCTACCGAATACCACTTTCTGTCACCTTAATGTTACCGATGCGCCGCCGATGTTATACCGATGTACCACCGTTGACCGGAGCTATAGCGGAGTGATACCGTCGCGCTGCCGATGCACTACCGATGTGCTACCGATGTACATCGGCAGGACAACGGTGTGACGCATTCCTGACCAACTCGTGTTACTCAGTGACAAGCAGGTTACGGAAAGGGGCGAGTGGCGACGAATGCGGTGTGACGGTGGAGCTCCGGTATGACATCGGCGGCGCATCGGTACTACTTCGGTGGTATTCGGTAGTACTACAGTATCACATCGGTACCAGCACGGTCCACATTGAGGCCACCGGAGAGCCGCCGATCCATTCCGGGGCGCTACCGGTGCTCTACCGACATTAACGTAGCCATACCGGAGTACTGACGTTGTACTGCCGTTGTAGTCCCATTGCTCGCTCCGGCAGCGAAACGGCGGAAATGTTTCAGCATGTTCAGAAAATTCCTACCGTCGCCTGCCGTTGCTAATTTTTTCGCCGATGTTCTGACGATGCCCTAAGGATGTTCTACCGTTCTTAGCGATATGATACCGTTGCGCTGCCGTACTAGTACCGATTCCCGAAAATCGCCAAATTTGTGCTCCGGTATAGCTCCGGCGCCCCAAATCGGCTAGGTGTGACCGGCCCTATAGCCGTGCGTACGGGTTTCACTAAAGCAGTAAACGCCAAAGACATGAATTAAGGCTTCACTCACACATTTAGCTGACACGCCGCGATGTAACTGAAATACTGTTCAAGGCGGCATTGAACCCAACTCACACACTCACATACTCACATACTCACATACTCACACACTCACACACACACACGCTCACACTCACACGCTCACACACTCACATACTCACATACTCACACGCTCACACACTCACACACTCACATATTCACACACACACACTCACATACTCACACACTCACATACTCACACGCTCACACACTCACACACACACACTCACTAGCTCACACACACACACTCACACACTCACATACTCACTCTCTCACACACTCACACAATCACTCACACACTCACTCACACACACACTCTCACACGCACACATGCTCACCCACTCACACACACACTCACTCACTCACACACTCACTCACTCACACACTCACTCACTCACTCACACACTCACACGCTCACACACTCACAATGACTTGTACTTTGTATGTGACTCGTTGTGAAGTAATCTATGACGCTATGACGTGACTGATTAAGTATGACATAGTACAAACCGATAGCATGCTCACGCTATCAACCACTCTTTGGCGGATCCTGGCCCGATTGCATATGGTTGAGATCTAAAGTGCTTATAATGTTATCATCCAGTAGCATTGCAATGATAAAGTCAAAACTGAGATGCAAATAATATTCCCTCACTTTGGTGACTTACATTGGAACTATAGAAGAGCATATCCTACTTGAACTTGGTTAATTATAAATATGTTATGAAAATAATAATTATGTTTCTGGTTTAACACAGACCTGTATCGACAATAAACGGGCAGAATTGTTCTATACATCCCAAAATGTAGGTTTCAATGTTGTTGTGTGCTACATTTAATATTAGTCCTGCTGCATCACGTCTGACTGGAAATGTTTGAGTCTGGATCAGAAACACAAGTGGTTGATAGCGTGGACTACGAGCCACACAGTCAGCCGGACCGCCGATTCTAACTCCATGCGCCCCTAACATGCATTCCCCAGAACCTGAAAGGGTGTCTATGAGTGAGTGAGTTGGGTTAAACGCCTTTAACAGTATTCCAGTTATATCACGGCGTGTCAGCTTAATGTGGGAGGAAAGCCCGAAGTGATGCAGGTCTTAGACGTTTACCACTTCGGTGAAACCCACGAGCACGGGTATGGTGCTGACAAACCTAGAAACATAATCGGGGCGAACCGGGATTCGAACCCACAATCATAGGTTTCTGGCGTGCCCAAGGGACGCAACTCTGCACAGCGAATCGCGGCGCCTTAGACGACTGGGCCACCCGTGCCCCCGGGTGTCTATGGTTCATTGGCGACATTCAGTGTCAGTTGGGACGGTCGGGTAGCCTAGTGGTTAAAGCGTTCGCTCGAAGACCCGGTTCGATTCATCACATGGGTACAATGTGTGAAGCTCATTTCTGGTGTCCCCCGCCGTGATATTGCGAGTTTATTGTTAAAGCGATGTAAAACAACACTCACTCACAAAATCAATATATCTTACTCATGAGATTTGGTACTAAATTCTGTCTGTAATCAGTCAAGTTGAATATCCCCTGTGCAATATATAATGGAAGTCTTGGAAACAAAAAATACGAAAAGAACAAGCTTCATTCGCATTTTAGGTATACAGTAAACTACGGTTATAACGAACTCAAAGGGACTACTAATTTTAGTTCGTTATAGCCATAATTCGTTATAAGCATATATACAGTATAACTACAGCAAATAGTCGGGACTAAAAAGTTAGTTCGTTATATCCGTTATTTCGTTATAAGCGTGTTCGGTATAACCGTAGTTTACTGTACTTGTTTTCCCAGTTGTCTGTCGTTTATTATACGAAATGTTTAGAAAAGCTAACATTGTATTATTAGGGCCCTATCACCCTGATTGCCGCACCAAGAATAGACTGTGCAAGAATACGACAAACACAGAGCTTCCCTGAAGGGAATAGAACCAGGTCCCAACGCAAAGTGTTCATCGCTGAGTACATCCCACTACCAACTGCGGCGTGGCTAGTGATTCAGTGCCATGGACTATATGTGTGTGTATATGCAACTCTGACACAACAGAACAAAAGCGCAAACTCGCAGCCTGCCACACTTAATTAGTTTCATGATGATTACCATATAGATCATATTTGGCAAACAGTGATTCAGCGCAATGCCAGTCGTAGGCACATTCGGCAAATACTGAAAAGGACATAAACTCGTATTGCCGTGAGCCCTCGGGCAACAAACAAACACTTTTTCATGCAAATTGTGTAAACTGCGGGTGCTACCGGTAGAGAGGATATACTTACCCTTTTTGCTAACACCTGGGCCCACTTGCACAAAGCGATCTTAGCGCTAAGACTATTGTAAGCCTATGCTAAAGTATGGGAGTTACGATCATCTTAGCGCTAAGATCGCTTTGTGCAAGTGGGCCCTGGTGTCATCAATGATTCTCGGTAATCCGTTCATATAATTTTAACCGCTATTTTGCGTTTTACGCCCAATGGAAACTGTTTCGCGAGTTGAAGTTTTATATTCAGTGTCAATGTAACAAATATAATAGTTTGAAGTAATAAATAACTGTCATACGTTAAACATTTACATAAAACGGCAGAGAAAGGTTGATGTTGCCCGTTATCGTCGTGTGTGTTGTTCTTGTTGTTGTGTCGGATTCGTTGTCCCTTTCTTCTATTTTTTATACAACCATCGGGGGCACGGGTGGCCCAGTCGTCTAAGGCGCCGCGATTCGTTGTGCAGAGTTGCGTTCCTTGGGCATGCCAGAAACCTATGATTGTGGGTTCGAATCCCGGTTCGCCCCGATTATGTTTCTAGGTTTGTCAGCACCATACCCATGCTCGTGGGTTTCACCGAAGTGGTAAACGTCTGAGACCTGCTTTCCTCCCACATTAAGCTGACGCGCCGCGATATAAGTGGAATACTGGTAAAAGCGGCGTAAAACCCAACTCACTCACTAATACAACCATCAGTATAACGCGATTTCCCTCTTATGCCAATATATTTAAGGAGTAATTTATGAAACGCTTCTCTATACATATTCAGGGCAGAATGACCCTTCACGGGAACACGACGGAAACCATAACGATAGAACGCACTGGATATAAAATTTATAATGAAATTGAACTCTACAATGGAACACAACTCTATACAAACGTGATTGATACGCAGGAAAAAGGGATATAGACACGCTTCGTGCCAGGGAACAATGCTAAACAGGAGACAATTCACCATTCAATTAAAAACAATTTTATCCCGGTACTAGACACTGGATACTTTGCTCTGTAAAGTGCTAACATTCTGTTGCGATACGCATGACTATTGACATCATTTATGTAACATGATTCTTGGTCTGACATTTAAGACCTGTATTAATGTGCCACTTACCATACCATACCAGGTACTTACGCCACAAGTATTTATTTGTTTATATTTAAAAAGTAAGAGTGAAATTGATCGCCTCTCTCCAATTAAGTCAATAAACAATGTACATTATTTCTTTATATTTCTCGCTTTGTTCATTGTTCTTTACAGCACAGGTGCCAAATGCCAAACCTTCTAAACTGGGGATGAGGTGGTTACAATGTGTCCCCGGGTTGATTGTTATCCCTCCTACCCCGAAAACGGGGTCCGCTGGTCTGAGTGTTCACAGTGCAAATGGGTTGACTGGTCTAGACACCACAATACACATGCCTCCATACTAAAGCTGCAATGTTACTGAGTTTTGTTATAATATATATATATATATATATATATATATATATATATATATATATATATATATATATATATATATATATATATATATATATATATATATATATATATATATATATTCTTTATATATTCTAGTCTTGATCAGACAATCAAGTGACTGGCATGATGAGCATTGATCCACGCCTTTGGGGCAGATGACGTGCTATCAATCAGGTCACCGCGCCTGTCGCCCATCCCTTTGGTCGCAACTTACGTGTAAAGGTTGCTTGGTACCGATCATTTTACTCGGTTTGGTTTTGGTTTGGTTTGTTGTTCAACGCCGCACTCAACAATATTCCAGCTACATAACGGCGGTCTGTAAATAATCGAGTCTGGACCAGACAATCCAGTGATTGACACCATGAGCATCGATCCACGTAATTGGGATACGATGACATACGTCAACCAAGTCAGCGAGCCGGACCACCCGATCCCGTTAGTTTAGTCAGTGCGGATTTAAACAACAAACAAAACAAACATGTTATAATAAAGTTCATTTTTTCTAAATCAAATTTTAAATACAACAGAACAGTTATACAGTAATCGGTGAACACCAATACAGCTTAATCCTGTACAAGCACTGCTTCTGGTCCAGAATCCGGACAATGTATTGTTCTCGTGTGACTACAGTGAAAAATATGCCCTACATTTCCGAGTGAAAGTGCTTCAGAACCATGTGGCCCCCACCGACGGTTGGCAGAGTCTAAGTCTTCCAAGTTTCGCTGCAGGAATAAGAAAAATCTCCAAAACAACGCTTTCTTCCATTATACGAAGGTCAGGCATGTGCCACTAGAAATGGTGGCGAACACGTCATGGTTGTCATGGAAATACATCCTTTGATTATAAACCCTCCCACGTTTTGATGTTATACATTGCGATATTCACGAATTTAGATAAGTAGCTTGAGTAGTTTTGAACCAATTTACCTCCTCGGTCACAAGGACGCTACCAAGTGTAGACACTGTCACGCATATCGGCGTCGAGGTATTTTCATATGGTTTACTGAGTAAGATTCAAGTTGATAAGACTGGTATAAATAATTTATTTTTCTCTATAAACTGTGTATCTCCTTTGAAATATACACTTGTACCTAGTCGGACTAGAGAGATAAGTCTGTAGTTCATCTTAACACGGAAGGGTGCCCAGTTATCTCCCTTGGATCCCTGTATGACGTAGGGCTTGTTATCAAGGTCAGGTTTTCTGTTTCACATCTTGGTTTAGCCACAACCAACGAAACGTTAAAACTGATTGATTTCACGCTCATAATTGTATTGAAGCAGTTTAATCATCACATATATCGTTCTGTAACCTGAAAATGTTCTTGTTCTTACTTACATCAAAACGAGGCCAGTCCCGTTTACACCCAGCTTATACGTGACACGCCCTGTTGGGAATTTGTTGATACCACACCCTCTGGGGAGTATAGTGCATGCCCATGGTGTAAGATTGTAACTCATTTGATGTCAAGTAGGTTAACACGGTCGTGCAGACCTTGATACGGGGTAATCAGCATTTCAACAACTCGGCTTGTTTCATTGAGAGCTTGGCTACTCCTTATCACATGTGTTACGATTAATGCAACATGAAAGCCATAGCGGCTAACTTGTCACATACGCCAGTGTTCACCCCTTCCTTGCAAAATATTGAAGGTTTCCTTATAGACGTTTGTTGAATTTAGAAAACACGACGATATTGGTATTGTAGTTGAACAGTGCCCAACTCTATGTAGCCATGTCAAACTCTATGTAGCAGTGCCCAACTCTATGTAGTAGTGCCCAACTCTATCTGACAGTGCCCAACTCTATGTAGCAGTGCCAAACTCTATGTAGCAGTGCCCAACTCTATGTAGCAGTGTCAAACTCTATGAAGCAGTGCCCAACTCTATGTAGTAGTGCCCAACTCTATCTGACAGTGCCCAACTCTATGTAGCAGTGCCCAACACTATAAAGCCATGTCAAACACCATGTAGAAGTGCCCAACTCTATCTGACAGTGCCCAAATCTATGTAGCAGTGCCCAACTCTATGTAGCCACGTCAAACACCATGTAGTAGTGCCCAACTCTATCTGACAGTGCCCAAATTCTATGTAGCAGTGCCCAACTCTATGTAGCCACGTCAAACACCATGTAGTAGTGCCCAACTCTATCTGACAGTAACAAACTCTATGTAGCAGTGACCAATTCTATGTAGCAGTGCCCAACTGTATGTAGCAGTGTCAAACAACATGTACTCGTGCCCGGTTTACATCTGACAGTGCCCAACTCTATGTGGTAGTGTCCAAGTCTTTGTGGCAGTGACCAACTCTACGTAGCCATGTCAAACTCTATGTAGTAGTGCCCAACTCTATGTAGCAGTGTCCAACTCTATGTAGTAGTGTCCAACTCTATGTAGCACTGTCCAACTCTATGTAGCAGTGTCCAACTCTATGTAGTAGTGTCCAACTCTATGTAGCAGTGTCAAATTCTATGTAGCAGTGTCAAACTCTATGTAGAAGTGTCAAACTCTATGAAGTAGTGCCCAACTCTATGTAGCAAAGTCCAACTCTATGTAGCAGTGTCCAACTCTATGTAGTAGTGTCCAACTCTATGTAGCAGTGTCCAACTCTATGTAGTAGTGTCCAACTCTATGTAGCAGTGTCCAACTCTATGAAGAAGTGCCCAACTCTATGTAGCAAAGTCAAACTCATGTAGTAGTGTCAAACTCTATGTAGCAGTGTCCAACTCTATGTAGCAGTGTCCAACTCTATGAAGTAGTGCCCAACTCTATTTAGCAAAGTCAAACTCTATGTAGCAGTGCCCAACTCTATGTAGCAAAGTCAAACTCTATGTAGCAGTGCCCAACTCTATGTAGTAGTGCCCAACTCTATGTAGCAAAGTCAAACTTTATGTAGTAGTGACCACCTCCATGTACATGTAGCAGTGCCCAACTCTATGTGGTAGTCCCTATCTCTATGTAGCAGAACTCTCGTTCTAATTTTAGTGAAGTGGAGAGCTGAGATGGCTAATATTATTGCAGCCAGACAGACAGACAGACAGACAGTTTCTTAAAGTGTCACGTGGGGCGGTCGGGTAGCCTAGTGGTTAAAGCGTTCGCTCGTCACGCCGAAATCCCGGGTTCGATTCCCAACATGGGTACAATGTTTGAAGCCCATTTCTGGTGTTCCCCGCCGTGATATTGTTGGAATATTGCTAAAAGCGGCGTAAAGCTAAACTCACTCACTCACTATAGTGTCACCTCATTACAATTGATATAAACATCATACTAAAATAAATAGTTTTTAGAATTGTAATGAGCCACTCTTGAGTTATGAGAGACTACTTCTAAAATAATGTACAGAAAATACAGGCATGAAAGCATAAAGTTGATCCGTAAAATGTTATGTGCCCAATAATTCAAAATACATGATAACACAACCTAAGTATGTACATAGGGGACTATCGGGTGGTGTATGAGTGTATTCTTTTCGTTGCAGGATAAATCAGCAGGTTGTGTGAGTAAAAATACATCACAAAGGGCAGGACATGATATAACCTACTTTCTTTCTTTCACAACCACAACCACAACTGCATCCGCAACCGCAACCGCAACCGCAACCGCAACCGTAACCACAACCGCGACCACAACCGCAACCATAACCTCAACCACATCCACAATTACATCCACATTCACATCCACAGAGCCACATCCACATCCACATCCACATCCACAGAGCCACATCCACACATACACACATACACACATACACACAACAACAACCACAACCACAACCACAACCACAACCACAACCACAATCACATCCACATCCATATCCACATCCACATCAACAACCACATCCACATCCACATCCACATCCACATCCACATCAGCATTCACATCCACACAACCACATCCACACATCCACACATCCACACATCCACATCATCCACATCCACATCCACATCCACAACCACAACCACGTCCATGTCCATGTCCACAACCAAAACCAAAACCACATCCACAACTATATCGACATCCACACCCACACTCACATCAACAACCACATCCACATCCACATCCACATCCACATCCACATCCACATCCACATCCACAACCACATCCACATCCACAACTACATCCACATTCACATCCACACATCCACACATCCACACGTCCACACATCCACATCCACTTCCACATCCACAACTACAACCACAACCACAACCACAACCACAACCACAACCACAACCACACCCACGTCCATGTCCATGTCCATGTCCATGTCCATGTCCACATCCACAACTACATCCACATCCACAACTATATCCACATCCACACCCACACTCACATCAACAACCACAACCACAACCACATCCAAAACCACATCCGCAACTACATCCACATCCACATCCAGACATCCACATCCACATCCACATCCACATCCACATCCTAATCCACATCCACAACCACAACCACAACCACAACTACTCCCACATCCATAACCACAACCACATCCACATCCACATCCACATCCACATCCACATCAACAACTACTCCCACATCCACAAACACATCCATATCAGCATCCACATCCACAAGCACAGGCACAACCTCATCCTAATCCACATCCACAACCATAACTACATCCACAAACACAAACACAAACACAACCAAAACCACATCCATACATCCACAACTACATCCACATTCACATCCACACATCTACATCCACATCCACACATCCACATACACATCAACACATCCACACATCCACATCCACATCAACATCCACATCCACATCCACATCCACACATCCACATACACATCCACACATCCACATACACATCCACACATCCACACATCTACATCCACATCCACACATCCACATACACATCCACACATCCACATACACATCCACACATCCACATACACATCCACACATCCACACATCTACATCCACATCCACACATCCACATACACATCCACACATCCACATACACATCCACACATCCACATACACATCCACACATCCACACATCTACATCCACATCCACACATCCACATACACATCCACACATCCACATACACATCCACACATCCACATCCACATCCACACATCTACATCCACATCCACACATCCACATACACATCCACACATCCACATCCACATCCACATCCACATCCACATACACATCCACATACACATCCACACATCCACATACACATCCACACATCCACATCCACATCCACACATCTACATCCACATCCACACATCCACATCCACACATCTACATCCACATCCACATCCACATCTACATCCACATCCACATCCACATCCACACATCCACATCTACATCCACATCCACATCCACATCCACATCCACATACACATCCACACATCCACATCCACATCCACATCCACATCCACACATCTACATCCACATCCACACATCCACATACACATCCACATCCACATCCACATCCACACATCCACACATCCACACATCCACACATCCACATACACATCCACATCCACATCCACATCCACATCCACACATCCACACATCCACACATCCACACATCCACATACACATCCACATCCACACATCTACATCCACATCCACACATCCACATACACATCCACACATCCACATCCACATCCACATCCACATCCACATCCACATCCACACATCCACACATCCACACATCCACACATCCACACATCCACATACACATCCACATCCACATCCACATCCACATCCACATCCACATCCACATCCACACATCTACATCCACATCCACATCCACATCCACACATCCACATCCACATCCACATCCACATCCACACATCTACATCCACATACACATCCACATCCACATCCACACATCCACATCCACATCCACATCCACATCCACATCCACATCCACACATCCACATCCACATCCACACATCCACATCCACATCCACATCCACACATCCACATACACATCCACATCCACATCCACATCCACATCCACATCCACATCCACACATCTACATCCACATCCACATCCACATCCACACATCCACATCCACATCCACATCCACATCCACACATCTACATCCACATACACATCCACATCCACATCCACACATCCACATCCACATCCACATCCACATCCACATCCACATCCACACATCCACATCCACATCCACATCCACATCCACATCCACACATCCACACATCCACATCCACATCCACATCCACACATCCACATACACATCCACACATCCACATACACATCCACACATCCACATACACATCCACATCCACACGTCCACATCTACACATCCACATCCACATCCACACATCCACATCCACATCCACATCCACACATCCACATCCACATCCACATCCACATCCACACATCTACATCCACATACACATCCACATCCACATCCACACATCCACATCCACATCCACATCCACATCCACATCCACATCCACACATCCACATCCACATCCACATCCACATCCACATCCACACATCCACACATCCACATCCACATCCACATCCACACATCCACATACACATCCACACATCCACATCCACATCCACACATCCACATACACATCCACACGTCCACATCCACATCCACATCCACACATCCACATACACATCCACATCCACACATCCACATCTACATCCACATACACATCCACATCCACACATCCACATCCACATCCACATCCACATCCACATCCACACATCCACACATCCACATCCACATCCACATCCACACATCCACATCCACATCCACATCCACACATCCACATCCACATCCACATCCACATCCACATCCACATACACATCCACATCCACACATCCACATCTACATCCACATACACATCCACATCCACACATCCACATCTACATCCACATACACATCCACATCCACACATCCACACATCCACATCCACATCCACATCCACACATCCACATACACATCCACACATCCACATACACATCCACATCCACACATCCACATCCACATACACATCCACATCCACATCTACATCCACATACACATCCACATCCACACATCCACATCTACATCCACATCCACACATCCACATCCACATCCACATCCACATCCACATCCACATCCACATCCACGCATCCACACATCCACATCCACATCCACATCCACATCCACATCCACACATCCACATCCACATCCACATCCACACATCCACATCCACATCCACATCCACATCCACATCCACATCCACATCCACACATCTACATCCACATCCACACATCTACATCCACATCCACATCCACATCCACATCCACACATCTACATCCACATCCACACATCTACATCCACATCCACATCCACATCCACATACACATCCACATCCACATCCACATCCACATCCACACATCCACACATCCACATCCACATCCACATCCACATCTACATCCACATACACATCCACATCCACACATCCACATCTACATCCACATCCACATCCACATCCACATCCACATCCACGCATCCACATCCACACATCTACATCCACATACACATCCACATCCACACATCCACATCTACATCCACATCCACACATCTACATCCACACATACACATCCACATCCACACATCCACATCCACATCCACATCCACATCCACACATCTACATCCACATCCACATCCACATCCACACATCTACATCCACATCCACACATCCACATCTACATCCACATCCACATCCACATCCACATACACATCCACATCCACATCCACATCCACACATCCACACATCCACACATCCACACATCCACATACACATCCACATCCACATCTACATCCACATCCACACATCTACATCCACATCCACACATCCACATACACATCCACACATCCACACATCTACACATCCACACATCCACACATCCACACATCCACACATCCACACATCCACATACACATCCACATCCACACATACACACATACACATACGCATACACATACACACATACACATACACATACACATACACATACACATACACATACACACATCCACACATCCCCATCCACAACCCCATCCACATCCACACATCCACATCTACACATCTACACATCCACATACACATACACATACACATCCACACATCCACACATCCACACATCCACATCCACATCCACACATCCACACATCCACATATCCACATCCACATCCACACATCCACACATCCACATCCACATCCACACATCCACACATCCACAACTACATCCACATTCACATCCACATCCACAACAACAACCACATCCACATCCACAACCACAACCACAACCACATCCACATCCGCATCCACATCCACATCCACAACTACATCCACATCCCCAAACACAACCACAACCACATCCACATCCACAACCACAACCACAACCACATCCACATCCACATCCACAACCACAACCACAACCACATCCACATCCGCATCCACATCCACATCCACAACCACAACCACATCCACATCTACATCCACATCCACATCTACATCCACATCCACATCCACATCCACACATCCACATCCACACATCCACATCCACACATCCACATCCACATCCACACATCTACATCCACATCCACACATCCACATCCACATCCACATACACATCCACATCCACATCCACATCCACATCCACATCCACACATCCACACATCCACATCCACATCCACACATCCACACATCCACACATCCACATACACATCCACATCCACATCTACATCCACATCCACACATCTACATCCACATCCACACATCCACATACACATCCACATACACATCCACATCCACATACACATCCACATACACATCCACACATCCACACATCCACACATCCACACATCCACACATCCACATACACATCCACATCCACACATACACACATACACATACGCATACACATACACACATACACATACACATACACATACACATACACATACACATACACATACACATACACATACACACATCCACACATCCCCATCCACAACCCCATCCACATCCACACATCCACATCTACACATCTACACATCCACATACACATACACATACACATCCACACATCCACACATCCACACATCCACACATCCACACATCCACATCCACATCCACACATCCACACATCCACAACTACATCCACATTCACATCCACATCCACAACAACAACCACATCCACATCCACAACCACAACCACAACCACAACCACATCCACATCCGCATCCACATCCACATCCACAACTACATCCACATCCCCAAACACAACCACAACCACATCCACATCCACAACCACAACCACAACCACATCCACATCCACATCCACAACCACAACCACAACCACATCCACATCCGCATCCACATCCACATCCACAACCACAACCACATCCACATTTACATCCACAACTACATCCACAACTACATCCACATCCACATCCACATCCACCTCAACATCCACATCCACATCCACATCCACATCCACATACGCATACACATACACAATCTCATACACACATACACATACACATACACACATACACATACGCACGCACACACACACACACACACACACACACACACACACACACACACACACACACACACACACACACACACACACACACACACACACACACACACACACACACACACACACACACACATACATACATATACACAACCACAACCACAACCACAACCACAACCACAACCACGTCCATGTCCACAAACAAAACCAAAACCACATCCACAACTATATCCACATCCACACCCACACTCACATCAACAACCACAACCACATCCACAACCACAACCACAACCACAACCACATCCGCAACTACATCCACATCCACATCCACATCCACAACTACATCCACAACTACATCCACACATCCACACATCCACACTTCCACACATCCACATCATCCACATCCACAACTACATCCACAACTACATCCACACATCCACACTTCCACACATCCACACATCCACACTTCCACACATCCACACATCCACACTTCCACACTTCCACACATCCACACTTCCACACATCCACATCATCCACATCCACATCCACATCCACATCCACATCCACATCCACAACCACAACCACAACCACGTCCATGTCCATGTCCATGTCCATGTCAATGTCCATGTCCATGTCCACATCCACAACTATATCCACATCCACACCCACACTCACATCAACAACCACAACCACATCCACAACCACATCCGCAACTACATCCACATCCACATCCACATCCACATCCACATCCACAACTACATCCACATTCACATCCACACATCCACACTTCCACACATCCACATCCACATCCACATCCACAACTACATACACAACCACAACCACAACCACAACCACAACCACGTCCATGTCCATGTCCATGTCCACATCCACAACTACATCCACATCCACAACTATATCCACATCCACACCCACACTCACATCAACAACCACATCCACATCCACATCCACATCCACATCCACATCCACATCCTAATCCACATCCACAACCACAACCACAACTACTCCCACATCCACAAACACAACCACATCCACATCCACATCAACAACTACTCCCACATCCACAAACACATCCACATCAGCATCCACATCCACAAGCACAGGCACAACCTCATCCTAATCCACATCCACAACCACAACTACATCCACAAACACAACCACAACCAAAACCAAATCCATACATCCACAACTACATCCACATTCACATCCACACATCTACATCCCGTCCACACATCCACATACACATCAACACATCCACACATCCACATCCACATCCACATCCACATCCACACATCCACACATCCACATCCACATCCACACATCCACATCCACACATCCACACATCCACATACACATCCACACATCCACATCCACATCCACATCCACACATCCACACATCCACACATCCACATCCACATCCACACATCCACATCCACACATCCACACATCCACATACACATCCACACATCCACATCCACACATCCACATCCACATACACATACACATCCACACATCCACACATCCACATCCACATCCACACATCCACATCCACACATCCACACATCCACATACACATCCACACATCCACATCCACACATCCACATCCACATACACATACACATACACATACACATACACATACACATACACATCCACACATCCACATCCACATCCACATCCACACATCCACACATCCACACATCCACATCCACATCCACACATCCACATCCACACATCCACACATCCACATCCACATCCACACATCCACATCCACACATCCACACATCCACACATCCACATCCACACATCCACATCCACATACACATACACATCCACACATCCACACATCCACATCCACATCCACACATCCACATCCACATCCACACATCCACATCCACACATCCACACATCCACATCCACACATCCACATCCACACATCCACATCCACATACACATACACATCCACACATCCACACATCCACATCCACATCCACACATCCACATACACATCCACACATCCACATCCACACATCCACATCCACATACACATACACATACACATACACATACACATACACATACACATACACACATACACACATACACACATACACACATACACACATACACATACACATACACATCCACACATCCACATCCACACATCCACATACACATACACATACACATACACATACACATACACATACACATACACATACACATACACACATACACACATACACACATACACACATACACATACACATCCACACATCCACACATCCACATCCACATCCACATCCACATCCACATACACATACACATACACACATACACACATACACACATACACACATACACACATACACATACACATCCACACATCCACAACTACATCCACATCCACATCCACATCCACAACCACAACCACAACCACAACCACAACCACATCCACATCCACATCCACATCCACATCCACATCCACAACTACATCCACATCCCCAAACACAACCACAACCACATCCACATTTACATCCACAACTACATCCACAACTACATCCACATCCACATTTACATCCACAACTACATCCACAACCACAACCACATCCACAACCACAACCACAACCACAACCACATCCACATCCACATCCACATCCACATCCACAACTACATCCACATCCCCAAACACAACCACAACCACATCCACATTTACATCCACAACTACATCCACAACTACATCCACATCCACATTTACATCCACAACTACATCCACAACCACAACCACATCCACAACCACATCCACAACCACAACCACATCCACATCCACATCCACATCCACATCCACATCCACATCCACATCCCCAAACACAACCACAACCACATCCACATTTACATCCACAACTACATCCACAACTACATCCACATCCACCTCAACATCCACATCAACATCCACATCCACATCCACATCCACATCCACATCCACATACGCATACACATACACAATCTCATACACACATACACATACACATACACATACACACATACACATACACATACAAATTCGCATACACATACACACACACACACACACACACACACACACATACACATACATACATATACACATCCACAACTACATCCACATCCACACATACACATCCACACATCCACATCCACACACACACACACACACACACACACACACACACACACACACACACACACACACACACACAATCAGACAATCATATTACTCGAGTAATCTTTTGAGATGGGCATATAGAGATGCAAAAGTGCTGACGTCAACAACATTCATTCACACATATTTGTTAGCTGCTCTATTACGTCATGGCACAGCGCCCGTGGTGATGCCGGACAACAAACGATCACACTGCAAGGAAGGCAAGAATTTAAACTTAAGATTTTACTACCTCTTCTATCAATATAGGAGAAAATATAAGGGATGTCACTCTTCCTGGCCTGCGGTACCATGTTCACGTGTGTGAGTACCTGAACGCGTCCTGTGCAATTATGTGTGAAAAGTTGAAGAAAATAGGCACCGTCAGACGCGTACGTTGCTGACGTATAATATACCGTTGCATTAATCAATGAGACCGCGTGTGTCTACAGCGCCATGCACTTGCGTCAAATATGAAACACGTTTTTCATGTTAGGTCTGATCCTGAAGGGATAGAAACACCCATGTATATGTCAGTATGTAGGTAACTGCCTAATTTATTTGTATCTGTTTTAAATATATACTTTTTTGTCTAAATGCAGATATATTTTTTTCTTCTTGAGTTAACTAAACGATTTAACATCTACATAATTTAAATGCACCTTCCACTCCAGCCCCGTGATAGCTCAGTTGGTAGAGCGGAGGACTGTAGAGGCAATCTGAGATATCCTTAGGTCGGTGGTTCAAATCCGCCTCGCGGGAACTTTTTGTACTTTTTTACTTTTACGATTTTTAATCGCTGCACAATTTATTAGTTGTTATCAATTTCATTTTCAGTCCGCAGTTCGTCATGACGAATCGATCAATTATAATCGATCGATTATTTGTACTTCAAATTCTAATAATGTTCGAGACACGTGGAACTCACTAGCACGTGCACCAGTTCAGTATTATCACAATTATCACATCATGTACGCGGATAGAGCTAACCCACCGCGAACGTGAACGTTCCGAGATAAAATATATGTTACTGAATGTCTGGTAAACAACACAGGCTCACATGCAAATGTAACTCACCTCTAAATACAGGTTTTTTAATCTATGATTGCACATATCTGCCCTTAAAAAATAAAATAATATTAATATTTATGTAATCATTTTCGACACGTGGCGATTAGGGCTGGGACGGGTAAATCGGGTCGGGTGGGTCCTGAGTAGGACCCGGGTACCCACAAGACTACCCGGACCCGTGGTTAGTCATGGGATATATTGTTTAATGACAAAACTCACTATAGCTCAGTGGTTACACTACAAGTCGCTAAAGCTCACATTTCTTTCTGACGATGCACACATTCCTTTTGACTTGTATATGTTTGAGTAAAGATAAAGCTTCAGTCAACTTCAGTGAACGCATGTTCTGATTGTTTGATACATGTATCTAAATAGTTTTAGCCAGGGCAGCGGTAAAATAATTATTATAATCAGACATTGTGTTCCCAAATCTTGAGACTTGCAGTGGGTACCCGGGTAGGGTCGGGTAATAGGGGGTCGGGTACCCAGGTAGTACATTTGGACTCATCATAGCCCTAGTGGCGATACAATTTTTTCAACAAAAATATATTCATGATAAAATGTGAATCTCAATAACACTATGCATGTAATGCAAAAGTGCATATATTACTACATCTGTAAACATACGTCATTCTTTGCTACAGTCTAGTATAAAATAAATACTGCGAATTCGAATTTAATATGATGTTATTGTGTATGTCGTGTATTAATATTTATCTGGTTGATTCACGTGATCTTGCTAAAACAAGGTGTATCCCACCTTGGGGGGAAATAAATGTCTTAGCCACGAAGAAAACAGGTTACACGTGGATTTCTCAGCGGAAGAATAAATCCCTTTATAATGCCCCGCTTCGAAGCAAAAAGCCGAACGCTTTTTCCCGAGACACTGAAAGTCACGTGACATAGCACAAGTTAACCTCAGTTCAATTGAACAGCTGTTTTCTTTCAATTTTGAATTTGTTTTCATTCTGTTACAATGTTATAATAAAATTAAACATGTCGGTAAGATACATTTGTTGTAGCAGGATCGCTCGGGGTATTATGTTCTTTAATACGTCACGCGCGAGTGACGCATAAAACCCCATGTACCCCGAGTGATGGGGTTTCATGCGTCCCTTGTTAAGTTTTATACCACTAGCCTCCGTATGTAACGTAACGAGAAAAGCATAAAACCCGCTGTAGCCCTCGCGATCCTGCTACAATTTATAATGTACCCCTCGTGATACCGCTACAGGTTATATATTATGCGTTATTTTATACATGTAGACAGTTATATATTGCCTTTGTGACTGCACACAATAGTATTGCCTTCAAGTATACTGCGTGATTTTACCTTGCCTTTAAAATCGGAGGGAGGGTGACATCGGTGATGATTAGGGAGGGCTGGGTGGGGTCTATGGGGTGAGAGGAGGGTCTGGTCGATGGGGGTAAGGGATGGTGGGTGGGGTCGATAGGGGTGAACGGAGGGTGGGTGTGGTCGATGGGGATAAGGGATGGTGGGTGGGGTCGATGTGGGTGGAGGAGTAAGTGGGTGTGAGGGGGGAGCGGTATGGGTATGAGGGAGGATGAGCGGAAGCTCACTAGCACCTCTGTGAGTAGAGATTAATGCCTCATGTCACAAAATGTTGCACAGAAACGACATATTCAAACATAGTGACAAGTGGGTTTCACTCTTGGGCACTTCAACTGATCATGCTCATAAAATATTATCAAACCAGGATGTCTTGACAAATGGTCGGCTGTGTACATATTCACAGGATTGGTCAGTCTGTAAAAAAATAATAATAAAACAGACACATATCATCAAGTAATCATACGGCACAAGGTCCAGTCATTCTGTGACTTTTTATCCAGTTCTCGAAATAAATAAATAAAGTTTTAATCAATGTTTATAGTTATATTTATGTCCATATGTAGATAGTTTGTACCCTGTCCTACGAGGGTGTTCTGTACAAGTAAAAATTCTTGATTCTTCTTCTTGATCAATAAAAAACCAGTATATGACATCATGAGGATCCCGCTATTCCACATGTGTGTGAGTGTCAATACCCAACCTCCTATACGTTCTTCCACTGTAAAGTGCGCATCTCATTCTCCAGCTTCAATACTGTAGAACGACACCACCAACACATTTGGAAGAACGTCTCTGTGATATCACTGCTCAGTCATGGCAGACACTTCCGTGTCTTGCAGTAAATATTCAGATACACGGCACTCATAATCTTTGGTTACATGATATCTGAAAGTAACCGCCTCATTAGAACACCGCAAAGCAGTTACAAGGATGAGACGCAGTGCTCACGGCCTTCACATTGAGAGAGAAAGATACTCAAACACTCCATCAGCAGAAAGAATATGTACCTTCTGTAATATTAAGGAAATAGAAGATGAGGAACACTTTCTGTTGAAATGCCCTGTCTACAAAGACCTGAGACTGGAACTAACATCATCACCCGCCTTAGCTATGCACCCAATTTCCCTAAAATACTACTAAATCCATCAGCCCCTTCTGCAAAAATTATCTCATATTCCATTTACAAAATGTTCATGCAAAGAAAATCTGCATCTCCCCAATAGACCATAATAGCAATATTTGTATTTCACTGTGCATATCAATGTTAATAACTGTTCATCATAACTAGTCATGTTCATGCCTTGTAACCTGCCTCGTGGGTGTTTATGTACAATAAATCGTCTTCTTCTTCCAACATATTATTTTCTATTGGTATTTTCTATTGGTATTTTGTATTGTTGTCTTGACTTATTATGAATCTGTTTGTATATTTTGTCACGGTTTCTGCATCGAACGTTTGCACAATAACATAAATTGTACTTTTTATCTTGTACCTTGTATATGATTGTTTAAGAGTCATATTAGTTTATGAAATACGAAGCTTCGATTAATAGCTAATAACAAAGACAATGCAATGAACAATATGAAAAATGCATCTACTGTGAGTATTTTAATATGGGTTCATTGCTCTGCATGTGGGACCCCACGTGCTGCTACCCATAGCCCATAAAGAACAGGTCCGGTTCACAGGTAAATCCGCCCTTTGAGAGGAAGCCCCCGTTGGCATGGCGATGCTCATTGACCGGAAAACTGCTGGTTGGTTTGACCGGACCAAACTCCTCTGACCGCCAGATACCTCAGAAACTGACCAATCAGCTTTCAGTGACAACATGGCAACAAGCCGCGGTGTCAGCACTGGGGCATTGATGCTGCGTTTTGGATACGCAGACAAACAGTCGGGAACATTTCTTGTCGTGTTTTAAGTAAACAAGACTATGATAGCGTCACCATGGTTAGCGTGTTAAGATTGCATCACATGTATCAAAGAATATGTTGATGTTTCTTAACATAGAACGCCACGGTTTCATTGTCAAAGAATAGGTTGCTGTTTCTTCCCATAGAACGGTTTCATTATAATAACATATATTGGTGTTTCTTCCAATAGATCGCCACGGTTTCATAATAAAATAGTCATATTTGTGTGTGTGTGTGTGGGGGGGGGGGGGGGGGGGGGGGGGAGGTGTCACAAGATGATACCAATAATAAAAAAATAATTGATTACAAGTCTACAAGTCCTATATAGATAACTCAACATATGTCTTTCTTAAACATGCATTGGAGGCAAATATCAATCTTTCTGTCACATTTCTCTAAACTTCGTTCAAGTAGTAAGACAAGTTCTATGGATGAACAACTTCTTTATTACAATTAGTGCGACGTTTCGGTGTAGATCCTAACACCTTTATCAAGCAAGTGCTATGGATGAACAACTTCTTTATTATAATTAGTAAGACGTTTCGGTGTAGATCCTAACACCTTTATCAAGAAAGTGATGCTTGATAAAGGTGTTAGGATCTACACCGAAACGTCGCACTAATTGTAATAAAGAAGTTGTTCATCTATAGAACTTGTCTTACTTCATCACACCAACTTCTAAATGCCACTTAAAGAAATTCGTTCAAGTACAAATATACAAAACTTTAAGAACAACGTCTCTGTGAAACATGTAATGCCTTGGAAGAAGAGCATGTCTTGTATTAAACATTATCAAGAAAGAGACACTGCTACAAATAATCGTCGATCATGATTAAGAATTGTGTACTCTCTGCAAACAGGAACAATTCTTTATAATTGACAGTTATCCAGAAACAATTTCCAAAACCTGTGATCATATCTACAGTTTTGAATTAATTCCTTTTATTTGCAACATTTCAACAGTTTTGCTCAATTCTCATAGTGTTTCCATATCATTATGCTACATTTGTTTTGAAATGAAATAGTTATGGTGTACCTCATTTGCATATGTAATGTACCTGTGTGTGTTTGTACTAACTGTGCATATATTTAGAGTTTGTAGAATATGACGACTGTTTATCAATGGAATGTTACCAATAAATATCTTATCTTATATATGTTTACAGATGCTAATCGAGTTGGTTTGTTACTAGCCAGTAAGTTCGATACTATGGCGGGGAAGGTGTGCATGGTTTATACAGTGTATATAAATAACAGTCTTTGTGATAAAATAGGCAATCCCAGCTCCCTATTGTCCACAGCGAAACGAAATCAGATTCATAAAAAGGTAAAATAGAGAGTGATTGAGTAAGTGAGTGTGTGAATATTGCTAAACGCCGCATCAACAACTTGCTAATATAGAGAAATGAATTGTGTAATAAAACAATTCATATATTTGTTTACTAGTTTACCGACTTGCTTCACATGAAGACTTCCTCCAGTGTTAAAGGGGCGGTCGGGTAGCCTAGTGGTTAAAGCGTTCGCTCGTCACGCCGAAGACCCAGGTTCGATTCCCGACATGGGTACAATGTGTGAAGCCCATTTCTAGTGTCCCCCGCCGTGATATTGCTGGAATATTGCTAAAAGCGGCGTAAAATCAAACTCACTCACTCCAGTGTTAAACATTGGTCGCGGTGGATATAATACTGTCAAACCTGGCGTTACATTCACATCCGTCAACCACGATAAGCCCCATATAGATGCTGCTTTATTGACAACGAAACTTGGCATGTGCAACCAGAATGAAGTGTGGATAAGGCGGCCACGTTTTTATTGTTATTGTCTAATGAAAACAACATTCGAAGTATTTAATATGTTGGACTGTTATTGATATATGGGTTTGAATAGTGGATTCTAGCATCCTTTTCCCGTTCCAATATTATCGTTATTTATACTTCATCTACCGTACCTCGTTCTAGTATATGTGAGTGAGTGAGTGAGTTTGATTTTACGCCGCTTTTAGCAATATTCCAGCAATATCACGGCGGAGGACACCAGAAATGGGCTTCACACATTGTACCCATGTCGGGAATCGAACCCGGGTCTTCGGCGTGACGAGCGAACGCTTTAACCACTAGGCTACCCGACCGCCCCTCTAGTATATGTAAGCCTTAGGGGTATTGGTGTGTACCGGTTCCAGTGGAGAAGTTGTAATATCGTGCAGCGTTTACATACAGGTGGATTGCGTGGACAAAATGGCGTTTATTGGATAAGGCGGGGATTCAGGAAGACTGTATGTCACTTAGTAATAATATCATACCTCGTGACCTCACTGACGTAAAGGTCGATTGGATGGCCAAACATCTCAAATATTGAGTGGAACTGGGATGTTAATCAAGTCGAAAAAGTGAATGTATTTCCTGGCTAGCTAGACGGGCACCATTGGGGAAGCGGGGGATCGGGGAGTTAATATGGTATGTATTGGATAAAGCTAGGATGGATGATCACGTGGGAAGACTGAATCTCGTGTATTCCCATACTACATATATAATAAAATGTAGGCCGTTGGCGCAGGTGTAGATTGGATGGTCAATATGGTATGTATTGGATAAAGCTAGGATTGATTGTCACATGGGTAGATTGAATCTCATTTAGTCCAATACTACATGAAATAGGATTATGTAGGCCGTTGGCGCAAAAATGTATTGGTTGGTCAATACAGTATACACTCCCTAACCATACTGCATACATAGCGAAAAGGTGGTTTGGTGGTCTAAGGGTCAGAATTTAATCAACTGTGAATTTCTTCCACAGTCTGGCTGCAGGTATTTCACCATCAACGTTGATCGACTTTCCAACATAAGACAAGCCGTTTTCAATTAACATTGGTTACTATGACAACTGAAATATTGCTGGCGAAACATGATACTTTGATGGAACATGACGGTATGATAAAGAACAGCCTTGCTTCATACCTGTATCGATTACTCCATCGTAGGAAAATATTTTTTATGAAACTAACATGGCCATTTACGTGTTTCATAACATGTGTTATATAACTATGATACAGGAAACAGCACATCCGTCATCAGTGTCGGTGACAATACGGAAATCAACGCCCGGGAGTTAATATACATCCTTCGTTACAAAATGAAATTTAAGTTGATGTTCCCATGTTCTGGTCCTGCGTCATGGCTGTGCAATGGTAATTAGGCATTTAAACGTTGGTAACAAAGCTTACATAGATGATAAAATATGCATTTCCATCGGGTTTTAAACAGCATTTCAAACAATATTCTTGACCAACACACATAAAACATGTGGTAATTCATTAGAGAATTTATGGATGTCAATTTCTTTATCATGAGGAACACAACGTTTCGGAGTATATACGTACTCCTTCATCATATATACTCATATATGCTACTTTCTGGAAAACTACTTATTGTTAACTTAATTCAGTTGGTGTTTCGATTCTGTTGAGTAAGCACAAACACGTGTGTTGGTGTTTTGCACCGGATTTGCCAGATATTCGTATTAGAATATATCTATGACATTTAACGTTTAACTGTATGTCTAAATGCGTCTACTGATCATATATAACAATCTATGCTTAACTATGGCCGCACCCAATATTTAAACTTATAACCAGGAAAACCAGTCTGAACAACAACCCAACTGCCAGCTACCGCTTCAAAAACAGGCTCTGAAGATGTTTATTATTGTCAAGAACATGCCGCAACCTTGAGACCTCTGGATGAACCCTTGAACGGATCGCTCAAACGCAGCCTTGACGGTTTTGTAGTTAAAGCAGTGGTGAATGTCTGCTTGGCCTTGATCTCCAGCGTGTATGGCAGGGTCGATCAGCGACCTGCAAGCCGCTGGAGGCGGGCCGATACGCCAGCTGCCCTGGACACTACATGACTAGGCTCCGTCTAGGGAATTAGAATAACCGTCAGGCTTAGCACTGAAACAGGAGAACCAGTTTAGAGGAACGCTATTTGACTAGACCAAGGTCACTGGCTGGGAAAGCAGGATTGAAGGATTGAACGCAAATTTATGCTTGAGTGAAGGGTTTTATTGCCGGGAATGTGAATAGCTCAGGCCCTGGGAGAACTAAGTAACCAGATCGAAACTATGACTAATTTATACACCACCCCCTCCACCCCCCATGCACATGTATCGGGAATTGGTCAACAACATTTACAATTTCATGTACGAAGTGATAAAGTACTGTGTTTATCTGAAAATATAAGATCGATACATCACTCGCCCGAACAATGTCAATTATGATAAAATAAATTTTACGAAGTAATACGTTGAGATAAACATGTTGTTTCGCAAAAATACATATATCTGTATTTATTCCTAAATTGTGTTTTACATTTATAAAAGCTCAGGCGTACTGTATTTCTGGGATCGTCTCCTGCATATTTAATACTTTACTGACATTTTACTTAACACGCTGCATCGAAGGTCATCTGAGATACTGACAACTCTCAGCTGATGATAAACAAGGGAGTTCCTCTTTTCCCGGAAAGGAGTAAGGTTCAAGTTATCTGAACCCTCGTACTTTAATCTATGGTTTACGTAAAATTTGAAAATATCAATGTTATCATGAGATGTTACAAACGCGTTACCTGACAAGAAAACACAAGAAGACCCCGTGATCATCTTCGTCATTGATGTTGACTGAAAGTAGTTCAGGCAATAAATTTGTGCTTATATTTTGGGACATATATATTATTTCATCACTTAATCAATGACAAAGTCTTTAATTCAAATGATTAAGGTTTTAACTGTAAAACTGACCAGACTGTTACTAGTAGCGAAAATGCATAAAATAACTAAACACGTTGTACGTTCCACCACACAGAAATAAACACCTTCAACCATGAAATTGTAGATGAAGAAGTTACCGTCCCAACATAGCTTAAGCACATATAACTCGACCTGGGCCTACTTGCACAAAGCGATCTTAGCGCTAAGATGATCGTAACTCCCATACTTTAACACAAGCTTACGAGAGTCGTAGCGCTAAGATCGCTTAATTTCGCCCATGTGTAACGTCGTGTAAAGATTATACATTAAAAATTTACCCATCTAAAGTTCTACGAGCAGCAACCAATACAGAGTTTAATTTAGGAGTACAAACTGTAAACCCTTGTACACTCTGTTCACTCTGCCTTATACAATGATGCATATTTGAATGAAACGTATTATATCTGGAATAAAATTGCTTAAAATATATATATAGTAGCAAATCGACAATCCAGACGACAGTCGCAGAATATATGAATCTAATTACAACGTTCATTAGTATTTTGTACTATTTCAAGATTAGCTATTGTATCGAAAATTAGAAGAATATTTATAATCTAATGGAAGTAGGATGTTTGTTTTTTGTTTGTTTATTTGTTGTTTAACGCCGCACTCAGCAATATTCAAGCTTTATGACGGCGGTCTCTAAATAATAGAGTCTGGACCAGACATTCCAGTGATTGACACCATGAACATCAATCCACGCAATTGGGATACCATGACATACATCAACCAAGTCAGCGAGCCTGACCAACCGATCCCGTTAGTCGCCTCTTACGACAAACAGAGTCGCCTTTTACGGCAAGCATGGGTTGCTGAATACCTGTTCTACCCCGGATCTTCACGGGTGGAAGTAGGATGTACCAGGATCTGAATTTCTGATAAGCCTTGATTATTATCATTTGATTTGTCACGTAGTGAACAGCTACTACCGGCGTCCTCCAAAACTAATCTGACACGCCTTGATATAACTGGAAGGTCATTTTTCAGCAGGCTATTATTTAATTATGGGATGTGAATTGATCGGACATAGAGAACATCGCCCGAGTGTATTTTATATCAAGTATAAAAGGCGATCAAATGCACATGATGGAGATTCTGTTTATCTTTCAAAATCATTCTTTTTACTTGCCATACAACGGAATATACAAGTGTTCATCTAGCAGTTGTGAGGTTCTAGCTTGACCGCCTCCGTGGTCTAGTGGATAGAGCGTTGGCCGGAGTGCGGAAGGTCTGTGGTTCAATCTCAGGCGGCGTCAAATCAAAAACATTCAAAGATCATACCTGTTGTTACCCTGCCTGGCGCGCGGCATCAACAGGATAAAACAAAGGACTGGTCGGCTCGGGGTCAGCATACAGTGTCCGAGTACATGGGATTAAACTGCGGCAGTGGGCTATCTCAGGGGGCTAGCACTTTAAACCCGGCATTAGTCCTGACTATTACAAAACAAAAACGCACGCACGCACGCACGCACGCACGCACGCACGCACGCACGCACGAACACACGCACTCACGCACACGCATACATGTCGCTATATAAGTGCAATACTCTTGAACGCCACGTTAAACCCCAATTCACCCAACCGCTTGCTGACTCGGTAAAACGTTCTACATGGAGCAATTGCAAGTTTTCTGATGTATGGCGACTGACTGACCGTCCCATAACCTAGCGCTGACCCGAAATTATTCATCAACTAAAGTGGAAGTCAATTAGCGTCAAATGTACTTCACATCAGTCCGTTCAGACAATCGAATTCAATCGGTGAGCGAGTACACTCCTGTCATCTGGTAGAAATAGATCGCTGAATATTTTTTTTAAATATTGTGTATTGTGACATACGACGGGTGATCTGTTCTATGTTCAATGGTCGTATTAATCTAAAATAACATCAATGAATGTACACACTGTTTGTGTTTATACATACATTTGGGTTGCTCATGACTATGTTTTCACGAATCGTATCTCGTGATTAGCTCGAACCCTGACTTTTCATCTCTGAGTCAGTTCGAACCTTGAGTCTATATCTCTGGTTAGCATGATCTTTGAATCTGTATCTATCATGTAGCTCGAAACTTAAATCTGCATCTTTGTGTTCGTTCGAAGCTTGAATCTGTACCTCTGTGTTAGCTTGAACTTTGAATCTTCTTCTCTGAGTTTGTTGGAGTGAGTGAGTGAGTATGGTTTTACGCCGCCTTTAGCAATATTCCAGCAGTATAACGACGGGGGACACAACAAATGGGCTTCACACTTTGTACCCATGTCGGGATTCGAACCCGGGTTTTCGGCGTGACGAGTGAACGCGTCAACCACTGGGCTACCCGACCGCCCCTCTGAGTTTGTTCGAACCTCGAACGTGAACCTCTTTGTGTTAGCTTGAAGATTGATTGAACTTTGAATGTTCAGCTCTGTGTTAGTTCGAAGCTTATATACGTATATCTAAGTTCGTTCGAAACTTGAGTCTGTATCTCTCACGTAGCTCGAAACTTGACTTCATCTCGAACCGGACAACTTCCGTGGACTAGTGGTAGAGCGTCCGGCCGCGTCATACCAGAAGACACTGCCTGGTGCTTGGTATTGAGGGGCTTTGGACTGGTCGGCTCGGAGTCAGTCGGAGTCATGTTAAGTTGTGGCATGGTATCTCAGTGGGCTAGCACTAAAAAATCGGCATTAGTCCGGACAATTACAAGCACACACGTTAAACCCCACTACACCTCACCCAACCTCATCTCGAACCGTGAATATATATTTTTCATTTTAACTCGAACCTTGAACGTATAACCCCGCGTTATCTCGATACTTCAACTACGACCGTGATCTGTTCCTTATGAACTTGCCTAAAAGTTAAATGTTTTGTCGTGGATAGTACATGATGTCATATAGGTAAATCCGCAAAAGAATTGAGGAAAGTGAGCGAAAAAACGTAAGTAAAATAAGCAGGGGTCTGTGACAAATGGACAAACTTCAGGCACGTGCAAGTACTTCCAGGGAAAGGACTTACCACTTCAAGCCTTTCATGAAGATGACCTCTAGATGGTCTGTCAAGTCAGAAACCAGAGAATCACCAAATGGTGTCGACCGACCGACTTTTCCACAGAAATGTTTGTAATGAAGAAAGTATCAGTCGGCTAGTTTCAAAAGCTTCTGAGGTCTGATCCAAAATGCACCAGGCACATAATGTCTCGTGATAATCAAGCTCTGTTTGAATCTGATCCAGAGAGGTTCTTGCAACGGTTTGTGACTATGGGTGGAACCTTGGTCCAAACAACAGTCACAACAGTGGAATCCTGTAGCACCACCACCACTAATGACCACTATCCGCCAGACTTTCACCTGTTCAAGAAAGCACTGTCTGGAACCCGTTTCAGCTCATAGCAGCTGCAGTCAACTTTTTGGACAGCCCAGGGAAGGATGTCTACGACACTGAGATTCTCCAAAATAGTTGAAAACAGTGTAAAACTGTTAAAGGGTATTGTGTTGAAATCATTTTAATGTCTCTAGGCCAAGTCTTATTTGGGTCTCCGTACATATCATTCATCCCACATAAAGTATAATTCTTTACTCACTCACTCACTCACTCACTCACTCACTCGATCACTCACTCACTCACTCACGCACGCACGCACGCACGCACTCACTCACTCACTCACTCACTCACTCAATCACTCACTCAATCACTCACTCAATCACTCACCCAATCACTCACTCACTCAGTCACCGTACCCCGATGGCGTTGATCGTTGCCCACAATATCACTGGATTGTCTGGTCCAGACTCGATCATTTACAGGCTCCCGTCATAAAACTGGAGTATTGCTGACTGCGAAGTTAAAAACAACAAACACAAACATTATCCGAGCCATACAAGCTTCCATTGCTTAACCAGATTCTGTGTGAACTCGACTACTCGACATCTACATTGTGTTAAGTCACGGACTTGTATAATAGGTCCGTGGTTAAATGTATCAACCATCAAACTCGAATTCGAATTCGTTGTGACATATAGCGAGAGTCTGACACATGACACTTTCAGAAAAGTGATATGTTATTTACTATTAACTGCCAAAAGAACGTTTATAATTTATATTCACAAAATAGATGAATCCCCACAAGCAGAGGAAATTGTTTAATCTGAGCCGACAAGGTACATGAAACAAAAGTCTGCAAACTATAGTTTATTAACTCAGACCAGTGACCTGGATCAACTAAATGGTCTTACATAAATATCTGTGATACAGATCAATGATATGTGTGAATGAAAGATGAAAGAAAAACTTAGTAATGGCCATCATCTGAACCCAGACGCTAGAAACAGAATCATATAAATAACAGAAGATGCTGTCATCAGATGTGCGAAGATAAATGCGTTCAATAAAGTTGAATCTGATACATTTTACACGCAAATAAATAAGTTAAGGACTATAAAATGCGTCAGATGTTTTAAATGTTGTAAGCTAACAGACTGATTAAATCAGACCTGGACAGCAGTCTGGGAGCGTATGGTCGCCATTCCTCATACATTGTACGTGTTACAATCCTGATGGATGGAGATCCATTACACGTAACCCCATATCCATTGTAGCACACCCCTTGCTTGCACAACAAACCATGTTACCACCCTGTTACCCAACTCAACCCGCTAGCCCCACCCCCTCAATTTCGCCCCTGCCGCTACCAATAACAACCACGTGTCGAGCGTGTCGAGACCATATCTCCCAAGGTCAATATTATGTTAACTGGTCAGCCCGTGTGATATCGGTCAGTTTGGGTGGATGACCGGTCCTCCGGACATGCCTGAGTTTCACGTCCCATTGGACGTGTTCCTTTGTGCAATGGTCATTTCGGCCATTGTTGTTACTGTGCAAATACAAAGTAGGGGAAAATTATTCATCCGATATCAGTTTTGTGATGTCGATAGAATGTATCTTCATTTGTTAAATACAAATACCAGATATACACAATCGCTTACTAAGTGTCATCTGGTGTACCTTTTGTCAGAGATCGTACATCGCACTGTAAATATATAATGCCTCCGCCAGTGAATAATTTTGGGTAAAAGACAAAAAAGATGTAAAAATTAAATGAATGGATCACTGAAAATCGGTGACACTAGGTGTAAGCATGTTCTGCCCTATCATTGGGTAGTCTCTCGTACAGACCCTGTACAAAAATATCAAACACGAACTTTGTATACCTTCTGACAAGTGTAAATTGGCACAGCTCCCTTGGCCAAAAGCTATGAATACACATTGACATTTAGAAAGTGGTACTGATGTGATATTTGGGATAACACTTTCTTAATTAAAGTACAAATTCTAGTATTTTTTATTTATAGCCCCATCCTGGAATTCGCACCCACACTCACCCTGACTTTGTGTGCTGGTGATTAGGTGCCTCACCCTGAGAGTGTGGGTTCGAATTCCTGATCGGCCTCAACCCAAAAGAATACTACATAATTTGTACTTCACCAACAAAGTGTTATCAAAATATAACATTTGTTAAATCATTATTGTCGTGACCATGTAAGGAGTGACACAAAGATTTTGCGATCGTTACATGTTGGACTTTGCAGTATTGATACATATTAAGAAGACGTTTCCTCACTAAACCTCCAAAGTGCCAACTCTTTGGTTCAATCGGAATCCTTGAATCTCATTTTCAAAGCATCGCTGCATCCATAAAGAGATTCCAGGTCTCACCATCGCTACATGGAACAGCGTCTGAGAGATGGTATCTCAGCCAAACTGATGAGTACATTCTATGCTACATGTGTAAACGACTCGGTGACTACTCGGAAATTTGTTTGTAAATTCCAAAACTCAGCTTCTAAAGATCTCAGACATTCCCACACGCACAACCCCGCACGCCACACGGCAAAGTGTACAAGATGGCTGAGATAGGTGATGTTTCAGTGACTTTATCATGCATTTTCTAATATGTCTTATTTCAACAGTTCATGAAAAGGAATGGGTGAAAAAGTGAGTTAAGTTGAACGAAAAAAGTCCGATGTGCAAGATTTAGATGAAAATATAATTCACGAAGCCATAGATTAACCAGTCTCGATTATCCGATGAAACATGATTCCATTGGTCGTAAAAGGTAAAATAGTGGTAAAAATTATATGAATGGATCGCCTGGTGTTTGAGAAAAAGAAGGAGTGGGGCTTGTTAAGCTGTCAGTGTGACTGCATGTGAAGAAGAAGTTGTGTTGGGACAAGTAAACCTTTGCTGATAACGCGAGCCGCGACCACTTCATCGGAGTACAATGGCACACAGTCTGTCAGGTGACAGAGTCTGACCACCGGCTCCCAACTTCACATGATTAGGTACTGGGAACAACGTGGCTCAGAATCTCCACGGGCCCCATGAAAAAGTGTACAACTGATGATGAGATCTACCTCAAATCTAGCATCAATTTGAAGAATGCCGTATCTTGAATGTAACTCAGCTGAACATATTACTTAGCAGAACATATTACTTGAAGATAATTTGGCCAAGACGTTTAACTTAAGTTTCAGGTATATCGATGATCTGATATCGTTCAAAAACAATCAAATAGCCAATTCCCTTCCACTGATTTACACACCCGAACTAGAAATAAAGGAGGCCGGTGAGACCGCTTCATCTGTTTCATATTCAGATCTATACATAAAGATTCAGAACGACAACACACTCTCCACAACTTTCCAATAGTCAACTTTCCCTTCATGTCGAGCAATATTCCAGCTGCTCCAGCCTTTGGTGTTTACATTTCACAACTTTTGAGATACGAGTACAATCTACCAAGATTTCAAAGAGCGCCATACGACTCCAGCTCAGAAGTTGTTTGATCAAGGTTACAACATTCATGGCCTCGGTCAGGCTTTCAAAAAGTTTTATGGTAGATATGTGGAGGACATTTCCAAATTTGACGCATCAGTTCCAAAAATTATGTCCGACGCAATTCCCTATTTTGACTTGTACTATATGTTCCTGTGATTTTTTCAGGTGAACAATTGACTTGCCTTCGCATGTGGTTGTGACGGGTGCCAACGCTGGGGCAGGATACGCTTACCTTATCAGCAGTTCTCAATGTGAAGACTTTGTCTTTTACAATGTTTGTTTATCCATTTTTGACGATACATGTTTACAATCATTGCACAATTTAACACAGATCGGATGAAACCCGTGAAGATTGGGGCGACTAACGGGATCGGGTGGTCAGGCTCGCTGACTTGGCTGATGCATGTCATCGTATACTAATTGCGAAGATCGATGCTCATGATGTCAATCACTGGATTGTCTGGTCAAGACTCGACTATTTACAGACCGTCGTCATATACATGGAATATTGCTGAGTGAGGCGTTAGACAACAAACAAACAAGATCAGTGGAGCTCCTGAACTATTGACAGAAGCGTTTGCCTCAGACCCCCAGACCACTGTGAACAACCGTGACACCGCAGCGTTCCTTTTACGATGAGCCACATACAGCGGCGAATGGGAATAGAGAGGTAAAGGAGTGTTGCCTGTCTGAGTTTGGACTTGGTCCATGTTATTTCCCAGCGATATTTTAGAATTCTTTATTCAAGATGAGGTTTTACAGATCAAACGCAAACCATGAAAACTTCCTTTACGTCCAGGGAAGTTCTGAGTATTAATTAACACTAACATCTAAGCGTCATTCTAAGAATTCAGTATCAAGTACGAACAAAAAAGGGAGTTACATAAATGTTTCCGAGTTCATCACAGAGAATGGTAACTTATTAATTCCTACACGAATATCAGTGATAAACTCCGAGAATGCTTCCAGAAAATATGGACGTTTTGCGTGAACCTATCTATTACTGCACCATGAAGTACGAACATGTGCATATAATGTAGGCAACCCCAGTCAGGATGACACACAAGTCTAGCTGTAAACAGCAATATGAGTGTTTCAAACACAAACCTTAATCGGGGAATACATGAATTCGTCTAATGCTTGTCTAATCCATACTTTAACCACTTCATTACCCATGAAATAAAGCATATTGTTTACAAATGTGAATTGTTAAAATGTTCAGTGGATAGAATTAAACACTCTCATGTAGACTTCTATATATACTCACCGTCAAAAGAAACGCGAACCATAGAAGCATATAGAGAAGTATCTACGTTGAGAAGAGATGTTTCTAATATGTACTAATTATGACGAAACTAACAATCAGTCAAGTGTTACCACAGAGTGTCTTTATTCTTATCACCACATGCTGATCGTGATTTCCAAACTTTACACACGAATCCTGCATGAGATAGATGGTGCATCTCATGGGTCTATGACGTCTATGACGTCACATATGATGCGTTCATGAGCGTCGGTTCTCACAACATACCAGTATGTTCGTTTGTGCATCAAACCAAACTTATATCTCTTGAGTATGAGTCTTCATGTATTAACCGACCGCCTCCGTGGTCTAGTGGTAGAGCGTCCGCCCGGAGAGCGGAAGGTCCAGGGTTCGATCCCGGGCCGCGTCATACAAAAAGACGTTAAAAGATTGTACTTGTTGTTGCCCTGTCTGGCGCTCGGCATTAAGGGGCTAAAACAAGGACTGGTCGGCTCGGAGTCAGTATACTGTGTCTGAGTGGGGTATTCATGTTAAACTGCGGCATGGTATCTCAGTGAGCTAGCACTATAAATCGGCATCAGTCCGGACTAGTACAAGCAGCCACACACACACATACACGTGCATGCACATCGCTATATAAGTGCAATAATCTTGGACGCGACGTTAAACCCAATTTCACCTCACCTCACCTCACCTCATGTATTAACCAACATGTGGGGTATTCGTTTCATATCCCATCTTCACCATCCCCGCAGTCCGACATCATACAGCTATTGTGCTGATGATGGAGATTATTAAGTACATCCATGTGCGGTCTCGGCTTCCGATGCTCGAGCATGTGGCCCAACATCTTAGTGTTCACGTCCGTGATAAATCTAAGCTTCACTCTACATGCACATTACAGTGCATAGCATGTAACATACGATGCTGGAATCCTATTTTACATCTACCCTTTGCAAGTTACATGGGGCACGGTTTGTTGTGAAATGCTGAACATTTCCTTTATGCTTGCTACATGCTTTAGCTGGTGTACATCATGTATATCCATTAACTTGTGTTACTGGATAATTAATGTAAGCCATTTGATGTTAACTCTACATGTGTTTAACATGAGGCACGATTTGTTCGGTGTTTATTCTATGAAAGGTTCGTTGGCAGATCTTTAGACATATGATATGTAAATGTAACAAACACTGGCACTGACACTGGCTCCATATCTCACTTCGCTATAATTACAGTTTCTTTCACTGGATTTGATATGTGACGAACACAGTCCTCCTTTAAATAGATATTTTATCGTGCTATTTATGTTTATTCTAAGTCCATGCACAGATTCAAATATAGCCTGATCCATTACACTCTGAAACGTCACCAACTATCTTATTAATACCACCTTTACAACGTTTTAATAGAAGGAGACTGTTTTGAGGTTGTTCACTGCCATTGAATCTTGTCAAAGACTAAATAAACTGCTTGTGAAAAGGCACTTAAAGGTATGAAATCACTTTGTATCTCGAGCCTGAATACTAACTGTCTTAACGCCATCTTTGTAACATCGTTGATGTTGTTTTCCCAACGGCGCTGTATCATGGTTGTGAACTCTGCCTTTCTATGTCGAAGACCAAACTAAACAAGGCAGAGTTCAAAAATGCTTTGTCAAACGATCTTGACGAGACGGCCTTGTGGAACAGAAACAGCAACGGCTGGACTTATATAAGGACCGTGCAGACTGTTAATGAGTGTGCGTCCGTGCAGACTTGTATTAATGAGTGTGCGTCCGTGCAGACTTGAATTAATAAGTGTACGTCCGTTCAGACTTGTATTAATAAGTGTACGTCCGTGCAGACTTGTATTAATGAGTGTGCGTCCGTGCAGACTTGTATTAATGAGTGTGCGTCCGTGCAGACTTGTATTAATAAGTGTACGTCCGTGCAGACTTGTATTAATGAGTGTACGTCCGTGCAGACTTGTATTAATAAGTGTACGTCCGTGCAGACTTGTATTAATGAGTGTACGTCCGTGCAGACTTGTATTAATAAGTGTACGTCCGTGCAGACTTGTATTAATGAGTGTGCGTCCGTGCAGACTTGTATTAATAAGTGTACGTCCGTGCAGACTTATATTAATTAGTGTACGTCCATGCAGACTTGTATTAATAACTGTACGTCCGTGCAGACTTGTATTAATAAGTGTACGTCCGTGCAGACTTGTATTAATAAGTGTACGTCCGTGCAGACTTGTATAAATGAGTGTGCGTCCGTGCAGACTTATATTAAAAAGTGTGCGTCCGTGCAGACTTGAATTAATAAGTGTACATCCGTGCAGACTTGTATTAATAAGTGTACGTCCGTGCAGACTTGTATTAATAAGTGTACGTCCGTGCAGACTTATATTAATAAGTGTACGTCCGTGCAGACTTGTATTAATAAGTGTACGTCCGTGCAGACTTGTATTAATAAGTGTACGTCCGTGCAGACTTGTATTAATGAGTGTGCGTCCGTGCAGACTTATATTAATAAGTGTGCGTCCGTGCAGGTTTGTTATAATAAGTGTACGTCCGTGCAGACTTGTATTAATAAGTGTACGTCCGTGCAGACTTATATTAATAAGTGTACGTCCGTGCAGACTTGTATTAATGAGTGTGCGTCCGTGCAGACTTATATTAATAAGTGTACGTCCGTGCAGACTTATATTAATAAGTGTTCGTCCGTGCAGACTTGTATTAATGAGTGTGCGTCCGTGCAGACTTGTATTAATGAGTGTGCGTCCGTGCAGACTTATATTGATAAGTGTACGTCCGTGCAGACTTGTATTAATGAGTGTGCGTCCGTGCAGACTTGAATTAATAAGTGTGCGTCCGTTCAGACTTGTATTTATGAGTGTGCGTCCGTGCAGACTTGTATTAATAAGTGTACGTCCGTGCAGACTTGTATTAATAAGTGTACGTCCGTGCAGACTTGTATTAATAAGTGTACGTCCGTGCAGACTTGTATCAATAAGTGTACGTCCGTGCAGACTTGTATTAATGAGTGTGCGTCCGTGCAGACTTAAATTAATAAGTGTGCGTCCGTGCAGACTTGAATTAATAAGTGTACGTCCGTGCAGACTTGTATTAATAAGTGTACGTCCGTGCTGACTTGTATTAATAAGTGTACGTCCGTGCAGACTTATATTAATAAGTGTACGTCCGTGCAGACTTGTATTAATAAGTGTACGTCCGTGCAGACTTGTATTAATAAGTGTACGTCCGTGCAGACTTGTATTAATGAGTGTGCGTCCGTGCAGACTTATATTAATGAGTGTGCGTCCGTGCAGACTTATATTAATAAGTGTACGTCCGTGCAGACTTGTATTAATGAGTGTGCGTCCGTGCAGGATTGTATTAATAAGTGTACGTCCGTGCAGATTTGTATTAATAAGTTTACGTCCGTGCAGACTTGTATTAATGAGTGTGCGTCCGTGCAGACTTGTAATAATAAGTGTGCGTCCGTGCAGACTTGTATTTGAAACTGTGGCAGTATTGTACAACATTAAATATCAAAACAATATTTGTCTATAATCTATATTAACATACCTAAAAAACATGACATTTGAATGTAATATACCTTGCTGCAACTCCTTTTTTCAACAGTCTGAAACGTAATTTTTCGGGGACAATTAATGTTTTTCGATGTTTTTCCTCACAGACTTTAAAACACATCTTTAATGAGAGAATCACCCCCACCCCATGTTCATCCCTTACAGCCTTGTGACGTGCTTTCTCGCCTTCTCAGCCCTTTAATAAATGAAGGGAAAGCTTTTTTTCTCCCTTGTTTTTTTGTGGTTTTTTTTGTTTGTTTGTTGTTGTTGTTGTTTTTTTTTGGGGGGGGGGTAAATGCTTTAGTTTTATTTCGAGGGTTCTTTTAATAGAACTATTTTATTAATCCTTATACATAATTTTATTTAGGGAAATATATGTTAATCTTCATGCTGCACCTATCTTATATTGCTGTGACTGCAGTTAGCTGTAAGCTTCAGCATTGTCCGGTAAATAATGATGAGAACAGTAGGGCAAAAGAAAGTATTTGACCAAAACATACAGTCGCTGAATCAATGCAAACTTGAGGTTTAAATACAACTATGACACCCGCACATCACCATCGAATAACCATTTCATTTTTAGCCACCATCAAACATGGATGTCTACTTTCCTATGCCCGGTCACCCATATCGCCGTAATGTACTGGACGCGTAAGGTATATATACTGAATACAGTAGTTTCAGTATGTTCCATTGTATCTCTTGAATAACAGCTCACTTTCATGTTGTCATACAAACAATTTGTTGCTCTGAATTGTTCATTATTGGTACGCAGTGAATGTTGTGTGGCCCCATATCCACAATGTATTCTCATGTACTAAACCTGTTATTGTAATAGCATTACAGCAACGCGTGTGCTACCTCTTCCATGTAATATGCATGTTGCACAACACACGCTGACCAGGTCGAGACGACCTTTCCCAAGGTCATCTGACCGCTACACGAACCCCCGCTGCGTCCATCAGCTTATCGTGGCCACTGATTAGTGACCAGCTTACAATGACCTGTTAAACACAGTGGGAGGTGGTTTGCTTTATAGAGCGAAAATTGCTACATAGGCAGAAATAATATGCTATGAAATATATAATTATAACTTGGTGTGATGAAAGACTTTCTATGAATTGTCAACGTATGATCATAAGAGATTTTGTTGAAGCTTTCATCTCTTAGTTACAGAATATATTGTGTTGCCCGAGTGAAACTCGGGACTATAATTACAATGTTGACAGATTGAGAGTGGGTATCATAATATGTGGGATTATTTAGTTATTCTTTATTAATCTTGACGTCTTCTTATTTTACCAACATAACCTACGCGGGTGTATTTGATTACTTCAAGATTAAACATTATTCATTTCAGAATGTAGTCTTATACAATGCAAGTTTTATATGATGTGCGAACCATCATTAAGTAAAGACTGTGAATTGGAGTAGCAACGATGAAGGAACTCAAATGTAACAATACATTGCTGTCTGAGAAATGACTTGAACAGAACACGTGTTTTCTATTGATGCCAAAGTGAATGCAGGAGCATGATGGGTCTTTATTCCAAACTCAAATATTGTAACACATTGCACAGCAATGGCGCGTTATTTTATGTATCAAACAGACAGATTTTGTTAAATTTCCCCTTGATATCTAATTCGTCAAAATTATTCTTGAAGAAAATTGGATGTTTATCAGGGGTGAATCCTATTTACGGGAAACGTACATGTGTTTTGGTGGGGCTTCAGTTTTTGTCCACTCGAAAGCAAAATTAATATTGATAATGTTGTTGGTTATATTGTTGTGAAATTTTAGACTTTATTCTTTATATTTCAAAATGCTTCTCTTTTTCTTTCAAGATTTAAAGTGTACTGACGTTAAATGGGCCCAAACATGGCTCAATAACTTCTAAAAACGAGTTTAAACAAATTAAACAAAGAAATTTACAGCTTTAAAATGAAGGTAACTTTGAGGCGGGGCTTTCTTTTTTACCACAATACACATTACAACGGCACCAAGTCATGACAAGTGGTTTGTTGTTTGTGCATTGAGTTATCAAGTGCATTACATCCTATTTAATAATTTTCAATGATCAATATCACGGTCATAGATATCAACTATCCGGTCACGGATACCTATACCTTTATGAGGGACTATAATACATTGCACATAGGTAGAAGACACCACATCTTGTTTCATAGTCGGAAAAGCACAATCGACTCTCAGAAGAGATTTCTCATGTCTATGGAAAGGGCTTGGACGCTTTTATTAAACACCATGCCAAATAAACTTTTCTCAATGACTTCACGACATGCTGTTTTATCCAAGTTGTTTGTATTCCGATGTAACGATATGTGTCTACACAGCTGTGCACATTACCAAGGCAACCACTATCAATCAATACCAATGGGATATTCAAACTGGTATCTTTGTCACAAGACAGGATGTTCATACAATGTTCAACACCTGCTGCCTCTGATGGAGTATCAAATATAAACACCCGTATCTGATACAGTACCCCTGGATGGCATTGTTAATGATAGCCAATAATGTGTGACTTTGTTTTGTTATGATAACTGAAGTCCGATAATTGTCTTGAATTGATATTCATGGACAGTGGCATTCGTTTGTCAGCATAAAGTGATACCCGTTCCAAGTTATACATTTTCTGATAATATTGTATTTTACAACATATGTTCCAAATAAAATATTCCCGCATCAAACACTCAATACACCTGTAAATCTAAAAACACATAATCTTTATCTCCTAATATAAAACGTCAACGCCAAAGAATAATCTGTCTCGATTATCTGCCAAAAACAGTTCCATTGAGTGTAAAAGGCAAAATAGTTTTGAAAATTGTATGAATGGATAACTGAAAATCGAAATAACCCCTGTATCCAAATATACCATACAGGATGACGTAGGGTACAGTGAAATTGACAGAACAATGGATATTATTATTATTATTTTCATTTTATTTTATTTTTTATTTTTATTGTTGTCTTTTTAACATATTGACATGATCACATCTTTTCAAGCTTTCATACACATGTACATGTATTCTTGTGAGAAACGTATTTGTGGTCTCAAGATATTTGCTGTTTAAAGAGATGATAGAAGTGATGACGATAGGTAAACATTAATTTATCAATTTAGTAGCAACATCATTACACTTGATATTGTCGCATACGAGCTAATGGATTTTGTTTTTTATGAGATTTATCCCGAATAGCTGCACTATAATTTTCAAAATCCATATAATCTCAACGAGGCATTAGAAATAGAATACACCTTAACACTAGCGTTCACAGTGAAGATAAGAAACGTAGTTCAGGTTATTTATGTGATAGAATATATAAATCGTCGGCATATCAAGTGACCAGCGATACGAACAACAATGTTGTTGTGACTCCAAACATGATACAGCCGTAGCATTATAAGTGAACTTGGACTGCGATTATGTCTGTCGAATGGGACAGAGATTTGCTGATCTTGCACTCTGTGGGTTGAAACACAGGTCACAGGTGAACCCGCGGGTCAACATGTAGTCAACACTGCTTGGGGAGATGCTTGTACTTTATACATAAAACATAATGTAGTGGGATATTTTTTCCTCCGACCATTTTCCAGTACCTGACCATACCCAATAATGTCTCTGTTACATCTTTTGTTATAAACACTAAGATGGCAGAAGCAGTATTAATGAATGAAAACATGTTAAACACATGTTATTTAGTAAATAAATACCTTTGAATTAAATGGTAAATATTCAAACAAGACTAACATTATTGCAGAAGTAAATAAGAGCAATTGGTTTACAAATTGACATGAACTGTCGGGCAAATGAAAGAATAGACTTGAAAACAGGATTTGGCCAAAACATTATAAACATTATCAAAACATTACTGACTGTAAATTGTCGCCGAAACACTGCAAACATGACTCCAAAACATGACGATGATACCCGTATCAAATACACATCACCATCGAATAACCATTTCTTGTTGGTTTCATTTTTAGCACCATCAAACATGGGTGTCTCGTGTCTTTTGTCCGGAAGCTTGACTATATGATCAGATATAGTCAGAATCTAGTCCTGCACCATGACCGTGGAATATATTTATTTCATGATTTTTTTTTATCTAGAAACGCATACAAAGGCAAGTCTAGCCAGCTCTAGCTAGCTCTATTCCACAATCAGCATAGGATTTTTTTAGAGTCAAGAAGGATGTTGTGTAATATAAGATTTCAGAGACTAAATGCTAGTCTAAGTCAGAATCCTACAATTGACTCTACTTTTATTAGGATTTTCGAAATGCTTTTTGTCACATATATTTATATATTATCACTATTTCATAGTGATTCATAAATACGTGGTTTATAAAAGTCGGAATCGTACATGGACAATGCTTTCAGCAGAGATATCTTATGATTATGGAAAGGTGTTTGGTACCTTTTATACATTATACATCATTGGGTAATTTGACAATAATATCCATGATGGTGACTGTGTTTTATGTCTATAATGCCAAATGGGGAAAGCCGATCATTATAACAGCTCTGGACTTAGATGTTCTAAATGATACTACGGACCAGGACAAAATTGCATTGAATGTATATTCTTAAAATGTGGTTAATGTGTTTTTCTGGAGATAATTCTTTACATATAGCACCATACACAATGATGTTATTGGCGCATGTAGTCATGTAGTCATGTTTATGTTAATCCTAGTTTCAATACGCCATATTACTGAAACGCCGTTAAAAGCCAACTCACCCTCTTCGAGGGTATACGTTAAACAAACACGTTTTCAGTATTTAGATAGAAAGGCCCGTTGTCTGTAAATATATTCCTTTTGAAATTAATAAAGTGAATCTCAGATGTTGAGCAAGAATAGTCCTCGAAACACACACCACCAAAACGTTCAAACATAAGGTTTTACTTGATGGTGTTACCTTAGGAGAATAATGATACGTTGTAAGCTAAGGTGATTTACTGGAGGTTTTTTGTGTGAATCACAACCACAATTCTTGCACAAGATTGATAGTCTCCATCACACATCAATCATACCCTGACATATATAAGTATCAGGAGCAAAAGCCTACTTTTAAGGCACAATATGTATTTTTCGCTTATTCTGAAAAATAAATGCACATTTGACAAATGTTTGGTTTCCTTTGGGATCCGACAGCTTGATTTTATATATCTTTTCTTAAAAAAACAGGGTCGATAGATTTTAGAACACCAAACCTACATTGTTTTAGTCCATCCATGAACTTAACGAACAATGGTGATTCAGACAACTGTTAAATAAAAGCGACAAAACCTTTTCCATAGCCACAAGAAGTCCGTGCTGACAACAGAATCGATCGTTCCGTCGGTGTTGTCAGCATGAATGATTTTTAAAAGCATTTCTTTGAACAGATATCTGGACTTAGGAACTCTTACAATTCCTACGTCGCAATAATCTTGGACGTGACGTTAAACCCCATTTCACCACCCTACAATTCCTAATTTCTTGTTATTATCATTAACAATTGCTGACTGTAAAGAACAATGCTCTCTTGTTCGTTCTTGGTAACCAAGCATTTGAACTTGAAGTTTATTCTTTAAGCGATGGTATCAGTCAGTGTTCTACATACATTGTGGTGTTACACACTCCCTATTGACCACATCAGTTACATGATCACACCATTGTTATTGACCGACCAACATTCAGGGGTTGACATATTACTGACAATCACGATGCCTGGTGATAAGACACGGCCTTTATCAAAGTTTCACAGGAATGGGTACACCGTTAATTATTTACCAAAGTGTGTTGGGTTTTTCTGAAACACCGCGGTTACTGGTGGCCCAGTTGCCTAAGGTGTCGTGATTCTCACTGCAGAGTTGCCTCTGAGATCATTTTATTGTTGGTTCGAATCCTGGATTCTCCGACTGCCTTCGTGGTCCAGTGGAAGAGCGTCCGCCCGGAGAGCGGAAGGTCCAGGGTTCGATCCCCGGTCGCGTCATACCAAAAGACGTTAAAAGATAGTACTTGTTGTTAGCTTAAAACAAGGACTGGTGGGCTCTGCATCAGTATACTGTGTCTGTGTCTGTGTCTGTGTCTGTAGTGGGGTATTCATGTTAAACTGCGGCATGGTATCTCGGTGAGCTAGCACTATAAATCGGCATCAGTCCGGGCTAGAACAAGCAGCCACACACACATACATAAGCACGTAGCTTTATAAGTGCAATAATCTTGGACGCGACGTTAAACTCCGTTTCACCTTACCCAAGACTCTCCAACATCATGAGCGTTGGTTGGTTAACAACCATACCAGGAAGTGGTAAATGTCTAAGACCACATGTATTTCGGCATACTGAAATACTCTTTCGAAAGGGTGTTTAATCGAACGTGTTTTAAACCAGGCTGTAGGGAGTTCCTCAAAGATGGCAATGGTAAATGTAGTAACATCTGAACTTCGTTTTATTAGTTTAACGAGCGTGTGTGTTTTGTTTCTACCTTAGCCTACATGCGTATGCAATATTGATTTCAGTGTTAATGTCACGACATTCAAAAGGTCAACATATCCATTGCAGTTTTCATCTCGAGGTTTAATTATTTACTTTCGAGGTTCGAGTTACCATATGTGATGTGGCTAGATCACGATTGACAGGATTTTTATGTAGGAATAATTAAAACTCCTCACTCTCAGTACATAATAAATATGTGTTATGTCCATCCTGCAGCTGCCAAGGCTCATCTCGCTTTACCTGGTGTCATCACTCTTTGATAGTGATGCAGAAACACATGCTTCTGATATAGTCGGAATCGCACAATAGACATTATTTTAGCAGAGATTTCTCATGAAAATGGTTATGTCGCTTTTATTTATTGTTAATAGTCCATTGCTTCGTGTATCGGTTTCTATTCGATTCTTTAGAAATGTTTCTGTATCAAACTAGCAAGTGATATGAAAAAGGCTATGGCGGTGTTAAATGTGTCACACATGTACAGAATAATTTGAAATTCAATCACTTATCGATTGAATCGGACAAGTACTTGTGATCTCCAAATTACTTGTAAGGTTGTTTAGTCTAAGGCGTCGTATATTACTATAAGAATAAAATATATTAAAAAACAGATATGTATTTTTGGTTAAATAATCTAATAACATATGTTAAAAGACATTCACTGTTTTTCATTAATTTATATCCCAACATTAAATGGCGTAAATATGTAAATATTTGCCTTGTTATTAAATTAATAGACATTGCATATAAATATGGTTATGGTGTTATAAAATACATAGGGGTTTTCCAAAAACGTCACGTCACGTTTACGGACATTACCGAATGATGATAGACACTTGCATAACGTCCGTCGGGTCACGACTCTGGCCGATTAAGGACATGACTAAAAGTTCAAGAGTTCATTAAGACAAAACATCTTGCCAGCACAATAGGAAGAGCGTGACCAGTGACCATTCCAACCAGACAACTTCTTCACAAAGATACAGAGTCCAACCTGTTTGTTGTCCTAGTCCCCCGTGTTTCAATAAAACCACAAAGATTGACGACCAACCCCTTTAGTTTTCTTTGGAAACCTGTAGATATTTGTGTATACCGTTAGAATGTGCAAGCCCAAAATGGCGCGAGATTGAAATCCTGAGTTCAGGGTCACCAGAGTTCACGTCTATATATATGCTGGCTCCCTGACTGGCATGACCATTTGGACAGCGGTCAGTGGTCATATGGTGTGAGGCAGTCTAAAGGTTGCTTGATATACACAGTGGCAGTTGCCCAACAGTCAGCGGAATCCACTGACAGATAATCTGATGACGTCATGGTGGTCAGTGACAGTCATCTGGCTGGCTAGACTGAGAAAGGCAGAGCTTGAAGTTGGTCGCATTTGGTGGTTGACAGACGCCGGAAACTGACCAGCATCTTCTTGGAGACCACTGGACACTGCCCACGGGTAGGTTGCCAACCACGCTAGACTGAATGCATTGTGTTTAAAGTGCACTGAATGTGGTACTACGTGCGAGTGCTACCTTTTTTAAAGTGTTCCGTTAACTTCTAAAATTAACTTTCACAGTTTAATACTTCATTTAACTATATACCATATAAATAGTTGTTCAAACATAGATAACTAAAGGTTTTGTTAAAATTAATGTAAAGCACATTGTATAGTAAAGTATTCCTAATGCGTGAACTTACTATAATATTTAAATTATAACAGCGATGCATCTCATTTTTAATTTTAGATAAAAATCGAAAACAATTAATATGCACACATCCCTGCCTGTACGAACCCTGACATTCTAAAAGTACATAAATAAGGTTTACTTCCATTCATATAAACCGGTGTTATACAAGAAAGTTTACCGTGTCAGAAAGACCCCCCTGTTTATATGAAACTGCACTCAGGACGTAATGCCCAGCTATCGGCTGTGTATGCTTGTCGCCAGGATGACATGGAACGCGAGCAGTTTGATATGGTCGATAACTGCTGGCACTGTGGCTGGCCTTTCTGCGGTGTCAAAAGTTCACATGATGCTCGAGGTCTGTGTCTCACAGCCGATCAGCACTGCACTCTGGTCAGCTTGGGCAGGACGGACGCAGGCTCTCGACAGGTAGGGTTTGGCTCAGAAAGTTTAAATATTAGGATTTCCTGCGAAACTTTATTTTTGCACATGTGCGTTTATTTACTGCTTTTTACATCTGTGTTTTCTTTAGATCTTTGCAATGTTTTCTTTTGCGCTATGATTGCATCAAAGCGGTTGGTTAAAAGATATTTTACGTTTTATTTTCATTTACTTTTTTACCAAAAAGCATAGACTAACTGCATGGCAACAAGTTTGTATATTGTTTATTGTTAATTCATCTTTTTTTGTTAGATTTCGAAAAAATAATCCAGAATGTAGTATGCGGCGAAATTGAGCCTGGTATTCAAAACGGACAGTTAGATAAAATATTATATGAAAAAAAACGCGATGCCTAAAATGTTTCATTCAAACATAAGAAAATTATTCCAACATAAGACATTAGAAGAAGCAACACAACAAACAAGTGTAAAGTATGATCTAAGTGTAAACTTCAGTTTGTGCAAAGTTTGTGCATCCTATCATGCAGTTCAAGCTGTATAAAATATAAACATTAATCGTCTCCAAAACTGTCATCACAAAACAAAGCTACCAGTTACTACACACATATAGTGTAAATGGAAAATACTGCATAATTTATTGATTGTCAGAATAGAAGGCCTTAATTGGTCATATCGAGGAGCCTCGTTGTGAAGTCTGGCAATGAACCTCCCCTTCTGAAAGGTCGCATAAATTAGCATATTGCACACTGGCTTTGTGTACGGCTAGCCATATTAAGGAGAAACAATTATATAGTTTCCCCAAATGAATGGTTAAATAAAGTGATCCCTCCATGACATGCACCAGATTCCAGGTGCATTTAGATAATGAAGCCCCTACCAAGGCCTTTTGGTTCATTCCTGCCTACCTCAGTTTTGTTTGTTTAATTCGGAGTCAACGTAATTCTCAACATACAGGACTTCCTGGAAGAAAAAAACAATTATACACATCAGTGCATGTCATTAGTTTCAATTCTTCACTATATGTTTACTGATACCATACCAAAATGTGTAATGCATCTATGATAAAAGATATTCTTTTAAATATGATTTACTATCAATATTATACATGGTGATACTATTTGCATCGGTGTTAAAAGAATAGTCGGGGGATTAGTCATTTTACGTGTATTTAACAGTTTAACATAATTGTAAAATTATGTCTGAGACCAAGTGCTGACACACCTTCTGAGACCAACGTTGTCAATGAATCAACAATGATGTATTCCCGATGCCTGGCATCATGTTGGGAACACTCGTGTATGTAATGGTCATTAAACACCGACTGACATGAAAGGGCCACGAGGTAGAAGAAATCCCTGTTTTGTCCATTCTTGCCCATGCAGCACTGGTCAGTAATCCGGTCATCGAGTCCGGCTTAAGACTGTCATTGTGTTTGGGCTTCCCCCCATCACAAAATTAAACCAAACTCTTCAAATGGTCACTCAGCAATGCTTGAATTGATATTCATTAGACTGTGAAATCAAATGCTTGGAATTAATAGCTGGTCTCAGACATCTTTGTCCATCACTTCAAAATGAAATACCCACAGGCATGATAGCAAAGGTAATTAGAAGACAAGGAAGACATGATAGGGTTGAATATTTAAATAAACACTAGGTACAATTCCTATTTGATGCCGATCTTACGAAATGAAAAGATGTACACGTGTATATATTTGCCCGACCAACATAATAGGATTGGGCATATGAAGGATGTCTGGAGCGCACGTCAAAGCAATTGCATTACGTTTATTAAATACCTAACTAAGATGTTTCCAAAGTTTTACTAAACTTGCAGGAGCATCCTGGCTGTTGGCTGATGTTCGATAGTATAGTACTCCATATCAGATCTTCTCTACAATGACTATTTTTGCAGACAAACTTCATAATTGACGCCAGCCAATAACCACCATAGGCTACAAAATGGCATACTTGGCACAATTATCTTTGTTTTGCGAAAGTTATCATAAGACTAACCATGCTGTCGAGTGTCAGATATATTATATGCTGTGAATGTGCTGGCACTATATGCCCATAACTGCTTCTCCAGCCAAGAATAGCATGGTCATTATCCCACCTTCAAAACATCAACCCTCGTCAGTCGCGAGCTATTCAGTCTCGGAATTTTGCGAACACGTGGTGCGAAATCTTGAAGCAACTGTTGTCATGTTTCGCATACAGATGTAACACCACGTCACAATCTTCCTATGTAACCTTCCGCATTATTTCAAGATCAACTTTCAAAGGGTATAGATATGTTTGCATGATATGTTGGTTTACTTATCAAATCAGTAGAATTCTGACTTTCTGATGGAATGTCGCTGCATCAGAGCGGACTTTTTTCTTGAACTTTCTGTGACTCCTATAAAGAAAAAGGTCACCGACATCCCAGCACATTGCTGAATGTTAATTACCTTCAAAAATAGGATATTCACATGAACGGTTTTTACGTGAAATGTTTGTGGTTTAACAAAGAAATATATAGTAAAGAGCAGATTATTACAGAATTCTTACAGAATATCTGTTCCTAAGAAAACCCCTTTCCTTAACGACACTTCAAATATATTTGTCTCCTTGCTGGAAATTTCCAGTTATCAAAAAACCGCATTACCATTTTGACTTTGTGTTACTTAATAACTTTGTAAACAAATTAATATAGATATATAAATGAGAAGAAATATATATATTTGAACAAATGTCGTCCAAAGTTTGTTAACCTGGAGGTTGGCAAGCAGTTATGTATCTGGGGTCAAGAGTTCACTTATCTTGTTTGTCCAGTAGTGCTTGGACATGCCAATAGCATGATGTGGTTGTCGATAACGACGTTGTTGTCACATCCCACGTGTAGATAATCTAAACTTTGCATAACCCCCATCGATATACACACCAAGACTGGTCATTTCAATCAGCAAGAATGACTGTGCTAATTTCAGTACAACGTGCGTTTGGCGTTAGTGAAGGACAGCAGTGATTGTACCAAATCGATAGACGACAACTGTCGCGTTAATTGTGCTAACGTGACATAATATAGTCAAATATTGTCATGGTTATGTCATGTTTGTTGTCATGTCAAGTCATAAAGCCAAATGAAGTCAACTACGGTTATAACGAACACAAAGGGACCACTAATTTTAGTTCGTTATAACAGTAGTTCGTTATAAGCTTATATCCAACATATATACAGCAAATGGCCGGGATAAAAAAAAGTTCGTTATATCCTTCAGTTCGTTATAAGCATGTATCAAATTACTCGAATATTGCATAACAAGGATTACAGCCATGTGACACGTCACAGAACTACTGACGTCAGAGTCTCCGTGTGGGTATTTTACGTCATCGACATTTTTTTCCTCCCACTGTCGAACCCACTCCCTGTCTAGCCACCGTCCCTCCCCTCTCTAGCCTTCACCCATCCACGCTCGGTACGCCACCGTCCGTTGACCCCGGTTAACCCTAGGTCATGACCTCAAGACTTCAGACTTCACCCCTACCCATAGTCCTTTGCGCGGGAAACATTTTCCAGTTGTAGCACTTCCTCTTTGTCATGGGGCCTGCGTTCACGGTAGGTTTGAAACTGTAAATGTCGAAGCATAATGTGACCTGATTTGCAAAACTTTCTAAAGACCCCTTATGTTTTAAAATATATATACTTGTCACATTTTAGCAAAGTATTTCTTTTCACTAAATTCATTAAGCTTTATGAAATCTTCATTAACAATTTGATTCTTTTAAGAGTTTTCGATAATCTCGTTTAAAGAATGCGACATTTTAATGTAATACGTTGTAAGTATTATATTTTAACTTTCAAATATTGACTCGTGTGCCGTGTTATAACTTCTTTACATTCAAACTTTGTAAATCTGAGCGCGCTTCCGGTCGAACTGCAGCAGCGACGTAACCAATATGTAAATTACTTTATGACGTCGTGAGTTAGGCATCTCTTTGCTAGGAATGTCACATGTTATTTGCACGAGGCATCCAGCACTGTACAGTCGTTCTCGAAGGAATGAAAACGTGCTATTTTATGAACTACCAATAATTGATGGTCATTTAGACTAGCATAGATATTCCTCGCATCGGCCATTTCTCCTGATGGAGTATGAACTAATTACAACTAATCAAATCAAGGCATCTTAAGCTAGCCATTTTCTGAAGACTCACGGTGTAATGCACCTTGATTCGTGTCATCATTTCTTTATAACGATTAAGGATATTTACGGATAACCTTTAACCCTGAACCCTTGGGTGATTCTCAAAGTGGATACATTTAGTAAATGGGGCAATGTGACCGTTTATCATGGACTGGTCATTACGGCGACCACGGTCAGTTGGTCCGGCCATGAAGGCTGACGTGTCAATTTTTCTCTGACCTCTCTTTGTCCACTCTCATGGCAAAATATGAAGGCCGACACAAAGCGACCTTGTGGTCCTATGATTAGTGGCTTAACCATAAGAGACGTGATTGCCGTTGCTAAGGATCATTATTGACAATATCATTTTAATCATCTATCGCCATAATAATTGCGCGTAGCTTTAGAATGAGAGAAATCAATATTAGACGTAGTTTTCCGTATACGTGTTCAAAGTGGAGAGATCGAGAAGGAAAAGTGAACATGCTGTGCGTATTGACTAGAAGTATTGCTAAACGGCAAATCATTATGTCAATCTTCAAGCGAGTATGGTTTTGCGCCGCTTTTCGTAACATTTCAGCAATATTGGGGTGGGAAATATTAAAGAAAGTTATTGACAGTTAACAGTTCTTTGCTGTCCTCCTGAAGTTCGAACATGAGACACATACCGAGTATACAGCATATTGTGTCCGTATGTCTGATGTATCATATTTCACGAGGAACAGATTACTTGCTCACCGGTATCTACCTCGCTATGACTTGCGAATGACCGGTCGCTAGAATAGTGACCTTTGTATGACCCTGGCAACTCATTCCTGCTGCGGTTGAAAGAGGCGCAACAAGTCGGTGCTTGTAAAATTAGGATTGGTGTTATCCGGTCGATAATCCAATACAAACGAACAAAGATTAATAGCTACTGATCATTTCATTTGGTGCTGTATATGTGTAAATATATCCCAATTGGAATTTCAAATATTAAAATTCACACTTTTCCTTATCTATATTTTGAAATAAGTGTTTCATTAACGTCAACTTGTAAGCATTCATTTATTTCAACTTGCGTTTGAAAATACGTTTGATATACATGAACACTAATTCCATTACCCCAGAGCGACATGAAAATTAACTCGGACTAAAATAGGAAAACAAGATTTTTCAAACGTTATCGTACATTGTACGTTTTCCTCATAAATGTATTTGACTGTAACAAAATGCAAGTGTAAATATTTGCACACGGGAATATCCCTCACAGTATTTACAATGTTCAGGTCAAATGATGCAGAGGTCAAATTGTATAACACATCCGCATTTCTTGTTATCCTGTCAGTGGTTTCCTCTTCCTGTCAACAACACAGATCCTATTTAGAACTTTTCATGAAAATGACAATAAATATGTTATCGATTTAACGAAATAAGAACAAGGAAAATACTCACATTTTCATGTCTGTTAAGTTCTATAGTGAAATATTATAATATTAAAGGTGCAACTGGAAAAGTAATATTTCTATATGTGAGTACCTGGTATAAAGTGTTAGAGCCCTTCATCGAGATAACATAAAAAATTATTTTCCAAATTGCATAATTTCTGAACCGAATATGCAGGTAGCAGACAAAAATCAAATAATGAAAGTGATCTTTTTTCCTACATAGTACTTACCCTGCCACGAATAAATCACTATTTTATGTTTATGTTTGTTATGTGTCATGTAATCCTAAATCAGTTTGACAACTATATATTATGTTCATTACTAGGAGGAAAGAATTGGTTGATGCAGGAAAAATGTTATTTAAACGCGGATCTATAATCATCGTGTTATCACACACAGTCTTACAGTAGGAAAGGAAAATGTGTAAAACTGTCGAAATGGTTTAAAGGTTGTGAAATATCACAATTTAAACCATACACTAGAGACACCCAGCCTGTAAGGTTAGTTATTTTCAGATAGATTTGTTTGCATGCATTTATATTGGTGTGAATATTGTTCCCTAATTTGACTTTCTTTATTAAGATTGAATAACAAAACCGGTTTCGAAACTTGAGCTTTCATTTTCGAATGGTGTCTTTATCGATATATTTAAAATAACATTGTGACAGTAAATTACGTTCCTGGTCTACAAATGAAATCTTGAAAATGTAAAAATAGTTACTTAATCAGATTCAGTCATGTTTTCGTAAAATAAGACAAATTATAAGTGAACGTTAATAACACGAGTTCAAATAATACATTGTACTAAAGTGTAAAACATGATAGGTGAGAATACAGATGAAAAGTTACATAATCACCTGGCACTGATGTGCGAATATGCATACTTGTATCTCAGCTGCAGCAGTTTTAACCTAAAATAAAATTGATATTCTTAATCCGCAATTTATGTAATAGTTTACTAGTATATTATCTTTTTAAACGTAATTGAAATGAATAATTATTAAATAATTACACATAAACCATCTGCATCGTTTTTCATGTTCGCCAACCGGTTCATTATTTATTAATCATTATTGAAACCTTTTGGTATACAAATTCAGGAAATTCAGTCCAAATTCGACGACTTCGTTGAAAGGTATGACACAGGAATTCAAATCCCTCGCGTCTGTTTGGTGCTGTGTGTGGTTGCAGGGATGGTCACTTTCTTGTCATGGCCGAGTTTAGGGTGTAGTCGTTTCGTATTTTTAGGAAGGATATTATTTTTATTTTCCTGCGGAAAGTTACATTTATTTATTTTTAAATATGAAGTTTCAAAAAAAGACATATCATACGAAATATACTTTTGGTATCATATATTGTCGCGCGGTTTCCACCGTTAGAGTAACCTCCCTTTTCTCACTGGAGCGATTTTTAAATTTCAGGTTCGTTATTTAGTGATGTTGTGCTGTCAAATTGTTTGTTAACATGAGAATGGTCATGATAATTATAGTGTTCTTATTGTCATGTGAGTTATCAACCTTGATGATGCACTTTTTTCGTATGGTACTCCCAAATAACAAATTATAATTTGCGAAATATGTTTGTGACATCGATATAAAATAGTGAGTGGCAACTATCCGCAGTTCCTCTAAAAAAAGTTCTATTTACATGTAAACGTTAAATATATAATCATTACATAGTTGTTTATTTGATCCGTGTGGTTGGGTAGCTTTTTCAGGTTTAGATTGAGTCGTAGGTCATGAGCTTGCAAACAAATTATCAGCAGTTTGGGGGTCAAATTCAACCAGTGGCGCCATTCAAACGATGTAATAGCGAATTTCGACAAGTGTAGAAGGAAACATCACTCTCACACACACACACACACACACACACACACACACACACACACACACACACACACACAGATAAAAATCATATTTACACCGTACATGTACCAGTGTCATCTTATCTCAGATCAGCCATGTTCATCGTTTATCACGCATACCTGCGAAAATGTTTAAAGAGAAGCATTGACCAAAGGTCACACTTAAATTCGTAAAGATCACATCGGCATTTAAAACAATTATTATTTGAGTTGCTGGAGGCGAAAATAGGGAAAGTGGCAATCCATTAACAGGTTGGTTGCTATATTCGCCAAACAGTCGTAATGTCAGCAAAACTAAATGGAAAATGATGATAATATGATACTACACTAAACCTAGATAATGATGTAGTTCCTTAGTGATATAGAAATCAATACACACAGGCTGAGTTTATATCTCTTATACTCATAGAAGCATACATAGGTTGTTTATAGCATAATATTAAGTTAAATTAAACACTATTGGTTTTTTGTCAATCCAGTCGTCAAAAGTAACCTTCGTGCAAAACTCGCTATTTTTCAGTTCTTATGACTTGGAAATGTTTAATATTATTTAAAATATTTGTTAAACTTCTATGATTAGTCCGTTTAGATTCGAACGCTGTTTTGATTTAGACTTTCCCAAATAATGTAAGTGCGATGCACAAATGGTGTTTTGACTAGCCTTCGTTGAATGTCAACATTGTGAACTGTTTGGAAATCGGCATTTGTGGCGCTCTTTTTGTTCTTTTACGAACGCTTCATATAGTTTAACGATTTTTGGACTTCATATAAAATGCATGGACGATCTTATAGTTCGTTCCAGCATTGTTTATTAATTAACTGTATTTTAAAGATTTGCGTTGTACATGCGAATATTCTATGAATGGACAAAAAATGAAATATGCGCACGTCTCTGTCGTTTAGACAAAAAACAGTTAGACACAGAGTATGAATATTATCTCCATGTTGTACTGACTGTATATGTCTTTAGATGGACGATAGAAATGTGTAGAAATATTGACTCAATATGATCTTCTTTTACAGAAATGTCACACAGAGAGATGAGAGCCCTTCCCGATCTCCAGCACCCACCTTGAGATCTGCGGTCGCCATGACAACTTGAAAATGACGAAACAGACTATGCCATCACCCAGTTGCTGCTTTTTATGAGGTATGTAGTTTTGTACCTCGTCGTGTTATGACTGAAATACTGAAAGTAACGACAAACTACCATCACTCACACAAAAACGTAAGGAAATAAAGCGCAGGCCCCTTTTAGTGTGAGTGTGACGCATCACCAAGCAGCTACCCGTTCAACTATCGTGCATTGTAGACAAAGGGAGATAACTCTGGATGGCTTCGTGGACTCGATGACTACACTGTCTTTTGCAATAGATTGTTTTTATATTTACACATTGCATTCTAGAAGAACGATTTATGTGCGTGTCGAATAAACACTTTTTATGTGGAATTATTTTCATTTGAATGTTTTATATGGAATGGTCTGACCTTAACAATAATTTAGAGCAACGATTCCGTCACAGTGACATTAGGCTGATGAAGACAATCTAGATATTCTGCAGTTACTGTGTGATATTCCTGTCTAGTTTGTTCTCACTGTAAACGGATACAAACGAATTTACATAATTATTCTGCTTCATTCACAAAACCGTCTGTGACGTAAGATGATTATAGCTTTGCATGGCAAATAACAAGTCATGTGGCAGATTAAGCTAATCCGAACTACGTTATACACTTAAGCCTGGATAAAGCGGATTACCGATTCATTACCCTCACAATATGGAGTAACTCCAACAACGAAACCTTGTGTTGAAACCAGGAGAAAACGTGTTTTCCCTTTTCACTTGAACTCATATTCGTCAGGTTAATTGTGCTTAATCATGCACTATACAACGACCGATAACATTAATATCGATTTATTACGTGGGGATATTTTAATATATTTGTATTTCATTAAAATTGCAAGACATATCAGTTTAAATTGTTAATATATGTTTTAGATGCGAAATACAAGCCCACATTCTGTTCAAATCAGTTAATAAAAATAATTACTGTTTTTATCAAGATGTTTTACAAACTTAAAAGCATTAAGATGTTTGCGTTTAATGACATAAAATGGTTCTAGGTTCCAGTTGTCAATTGAGTAATCCTTCGTAATCATTTTTCAATGATGACGACAATTCCGAACGTTTTTATAGTCCAGTAGCCTAACACTATAGATGCTACGTGGTGTGTTTTAATACCTGTAACGCTCGGTGTCCCCCTGAGCGAATTTGACGAATTATCTTTTGAGAGTTCTCTTTGAATTAGAACCTGATTGCAGATTCACTCGTGTATAAAACTATAATTACCAAATTTCTGTGCGTTTGAGGCGCCGACAGGATTAGCTTTTGTCCAAATATGCTTGGAACCTGTTTCTGGTATTGATTTAAACCGGTTGGTCTTCCACCTGACTAAACGAGGACCTTCTCGTTGACGATACAGCATTATTATCACAGTGTATATTCATGTTCATATGGCACTTGTGATTATGTTTTATTCCTGCAACACATCCATTAAGTTCTTTGGGAGGCATTTAGAATTTGAAGTACGAAGTAAGGATAAGATATATCGATAAAAAACGACGTTTCTGTGTAGGTTCTAACACCGTTATCAAGCAAGAGATAATAACGGTGTTAGAACCATCACCGAAACGTCGCTCCTAATTGTAATAAAGAAGTTGTTCATCGATATATCTTACCCTAACTTATCCGTTATGTGTTGAAGCACATACGTTCCAGCACAAACACATGCACACGCTCATGACGTGTATTGAAGTAGATATGACAAGGAGTGTGATTTACACAGAAATATACATGCAATGTTTAAATGGATGATCTAACTGCGTCTTTTGACTGAATATAGAGAAACTGTGTTATCAGTGTGTTTGGGCAAGTCTTTAGAAGTTGGAATATCAGGAAGACATGAATCGTTTATGGATAACAACATTCTTTTAACAACGTTTACTTCTTTCACCTTCATCGTGTGAATTCAACTTATATGGATAACAACTTCTTGGTCAGCCCTGGCCCGTTTCGGGGCTCCCTCATCACCCGATGAAGGGACAAGAAGGAGCCTGAGACGGACCAGATCAGACCAAGAAGTGTGCTTGGTGTTTAGAAGTATAGGCTGGCTTTACCTGTACTCTGTTGAACCACTAGTTCTGCTATATTTCGAGTAGCGTGACGCCTACATGTACTATAGCCGTAACTAAATTCGCAGAATAATCCTTGTTTTCAGTTCAGTCAGTTTATGGTGGATATCAGTTATTTCCACAGTCGATTTGCCTCGACGAAAAGGATCAAACACGTTTTTCAACCTTCTAATAGCGAACAGAAATATTCTTTTATATGCCAAATAATTGGACAAATAAACGGCCTTTCAAACCACTGTTTACAGCAACGTTAAAACTGCTGACACTGCTATTTCTATGAGGTCATAACCCCTATATCGCTAAAGGGAGTAAAAATTTGTATACAGACCAATGGCTAATGGTGCGAAGTTACTTTGGTATTGCTATAAAGCACCCATCCAGAACTACAGCCAATTGTGTTTGACATGGGGTGGTCATACGTCTTTTATATTGATATCAGATAGAGGTGTCAAGACATTTCTTTCAAAGCCAAATTACCTCTGGTCACTTTTGGTCACTAGGTCGGGTCGTAGGGTCAACCCATCATGACTGAACCTTTTCTTTTGAATTCTCTGATCAAGGAATTTTACTCTGAACTGAATCACTTAGAGCATGCATATGCTTTTTCACACTTACCAACACATATCCGTTAAAGAAGCTTGTATTTCTTAGTTTTTAAATGCTGGTCATGGTATTATTGTTTGCGTGGAGGTAACCGTTATTTGAGAAGGTGGTTGTCTTAACCACGGACTTGTTATATAGGTCCGTGTCTTAATGTACTTTGGTGTTGCAGTATGTGTTTGATGGGTGACTGGTAATCCTGTATTTCTGGGCGTGTGTTCTTGAGTAGGATCTTAATCGTCTTAGCTGGGGTCTAGTGTTGTAGTACGTCCCTTTTTAACACACTTTCTGTTTGAAATGATTGTGATGTAATGGCAGTGACATAACTATGAGATGTGAACTGGAGGTGGTCTCTTCCTTCTCTCATACATTATTGCCATACTTCATACCATGGGGAACATGTACTATATAGCCAACACATGTAACTTGCTTGTATTCCCTACAGTGCAGTATACACGTTATGCATATACCCACAGTCAGATCATGCATATCTTTATATATAAACACACATTCATGCACATGGACACACAGATGCACGTTCACACAAGCAGACACATACATGAACACATATACGTGTTTAGACACACGTTCGCACATGCATGTGTCCACCGACAACTGCGCATACATGTTCATTCTGCATCGTTCCAATTCATTCCAACGGAAAATACGTGTATTTCCACCCGTCTACACTTCTTCGAACAAGATATACAAAATCGATGACATTTTAGCATGTACTTTGGACCTGGGGTCGATCGGATGAACCGACAGATATCGAATCACACACGTGTACAGACGCACACGCACACACGCGGAAGCATGCACGCACGCTCTCACACATGCATACGCATGATGATGAAGAAATATCAATGCTTACACTTTTAGCTATACGTCTGACGGCCATTTAGGGAATACTTTTTCAGAAAGCAGTATGGCGATGGTATATAATCTGTATTCACACAACAAAGTTATTGGTACACGTTTGTATGTCCCATTCTAGTTTTTTCTTAAAGCGTGCAGTAGTGTTGAATATAGAATCTATACAGCATACTGCCGTCGTCCCCATGTGAATATAGGCAGTGTGGTGGCATAACCTTGCCTGACCCCCAGCCACCTACCCGCATTGCTGGGGTAGCATACCCTGACGCTGCAATGCCCCACCCATGTCTCGACTCACATTACGGCATTTCGTGTGACGGTGATCGATCTTGGTCTGGCCTGGCCCTGAATACACAAAATACTATATCCCATCTCAACTTTGTGTAAACACGGAATCTTAAAAATTGTTTGTGTAGAATTTGCGGGTAGGAAGGTCGGACCAGATGGGTTACATCACTCGCCAAATGCACTTGCATAACGACAGACCAGTTTAAAGTTTAAGCTTGATGTAATGTCACGAGTTACATTTTAAATTAAATCAGTTCATGCTCATGAAATGCATCGTTAAGCAAATAAAAACATACATGTATTTTAGCGCGAAAGAATCAGACAGGCATTTTTCATAAAACGAGTTTAACCATTTTATTGAAAAGGATGAAGGTATTCTTACACAAACAAGCAATTCACATAAAACATTAACTAGAAATTGTTATTGAATTATTTTTGTTCATTATATATCTGTATTGTTCTCAAACCTGTGCAATACATACCGTATACGCATATACTGTATGCGTCCTACCTACTGCACATATTCGTGAATGTCTTACATCCAAGAAGAGACGTCTCTGAATTAACTTAATTATTTGCCGTATCGTAGGAAAAGTAATAATGGAATCACTGAAATTCTAAAAATGATTTTATTGTAAAATGTAAGTAAAGCTAACTGAAATGATTTCTGTAGAAAAGTGTAATGACAAGAAGGTATGACTATAGATTTAAAGAGTCAAGGCGTGTTTCTGTGCGTGACAGACGGGTAGCCAAGCAAACCGGAGTTGATCACATGACAGCTATTTTAAGCTTACGCAGTCAACTCGGGAAATAGCATTTGCATTGAGAGAACCTAGTAATTACCGAGCACAATTACCCGAGACTATTACTGATGAATACTGGCATCCTGGTGGACCATCTGTTCACAAAATGCACTTTAATAAACATGGATTTATACTCAATAGTCAACGTCTTTGATTTTCTTTTTTGGTAATAGATGTTTATAGAAATGGTGTTTGAGATGTAAACTTTGTCACTTAATTTACGATATATTTTTTAAATTTACAGTCGCCTTTTACACTTCAGCTCATATCCACATTGTACAATGAATTCCATGAGATGTTGTACGGACTAGAGAAGTCTAGAAATACCTTGATGACGCAAATGCACGTCGTTTTGACTGGTGTTATGTTTAGAAAGGATTTGCAGACAATGTTGATATATTTAGAAAATATAAGCATGACACTTGAATATATCTGATGTATATGCATGAAAACGGTAGTCTAATCTGCTTGTGTATCGTGCCCTTCTACTTGACGAAGAGTCGAAGTCATAAGTAGCGCATCTTCATTCCCTTTTTATATGTTCGGACGCTAGTCATGACGTACCTACGATTAAAGATAAAATCACTTTCCTTTTTTCGAGCAGTGAGTTATTTGGAGGTATAACTGTGCATTGACCTCCGTAGAGATGTAGGTATTTCTGTGCCTCGAGACGGCAGACGACAGTTTGAAGTAGTCATGTGACTGTGTCATGTGACTTGGTAAGTTTGAGTCAATAAGTGCCTCAGTCTCCATAGCGACCATTAATAACAATAGGGGCACGAGTGTGTTGAAGAATGCTAAAACCTAGTTTCGGAATATCTGGCGATTTGTGTGATCTGCTTAATGGTTTAAGCAGATCACACAAACCAAACTGGCAATAACAGACGAACTTTTCCCGCCAAATGATCGGGTATTGTCACGGGTGGCATCGAGTATGTTAATCGGCTTAACACTGAACGATTACTTAAATTAAAACTAACGACGTGTCTCGCCGAAATGTCTCTCACAACGTTTCTCACAAGTCCAAACGAATCAGTGGGCCGTAACCAGGCAATGTATTCATGGATGTCAACAGCGGCCTTTCTGAAAGAGCTTCTCCTCGGGGTTACTGTCCCTGAACCATACAGACTAGTAATTCGCCAACTCAGTGTATGGAAAACTGTGGCTGGTACAACAAGAAGGATTGTTCAAATACCCCAGCTTTTGTCCTGCTGTGAAAGAACGCCTGCACACCCAGGCAACACCAGTCTTTTGAAAACCCGTACCTGTGCTATTGTCAAGGGGAGGTATTTATAGACGGTCCTATTGTTGCAAGAAGGTCAACCGAGCAGGCCTCATCTGCCTATAAACGGCGGCGTATAGCCAACAGGGACCCGAAACACTGGTTTTAAAACCTGCGATCTGGACAGACTACTTAAAAACTATTGAAACACAAGAAGAGAATGAGGGGAAAGTTGGGAGATTGGACACGGTGTTTTGATCAACGCTTCAAACGAGAATATATCGGATTAGAAGCTTGACTGCCGATCTCGCGCATGCGCCTTAGGGCCACTCCTAATCCATACCCCATTCAAGTTCGATGAATTCGAAACCTTTTCTTCTCCACTGTAGCGGTGAGCGGCTGTATAAAGGTAGCTTGCTACCCTCTTCAGCATAGCCAGTTGGGCACCGGGCCTGTCATGGCATCTAGTGGGCCGAGCGTCCCTCCCAGGAGCAGACGACACGGCAGACGACAGCCACCCGACCCCACCTCGCATGTTAGGACGTGTTGTGCTTGCCCCTTACACACCCGGTGCAGGGCGGCGGGCTCAGATGATGTGGGCAACGGTTAGAGGGTAGCCGGCCGAGATACAGTGTCCTACTTTGATAGTCACTGACAGTCGGAGGAGTTTGTTCACAACTTCACACGTCTACCACACCTGACTTGCACATCTGGGGGAACATTACTCAGTGCACACTCTCGGGCAGACCGAGAAGGAACTGAGAACCGGAGAAGAGTACCGCCAGTCATGTGTGAATCTGACTGACGCTGCCTTACTGACAGCGAAGGACTTGCAAATTATTCGTGGGCATTCGTTATTGTGAGAGACATTTTGGACGTTAACACTGCGAGACCGGCAAGTTAGCTACCCGCTCGTGTGGATGGTTGTGTGTCCAGTCCATGTTACAAGACGTCATGACTAGATCCACACTCATCCACTATGGCGGGAAAATCTACCCGATCTTCTGCTATTGCCACCATATCGCGCAGAGCGTGCTTTTGACCGGATTTCTCTGACAGATTTCAGTGACATTTTATGATGATATTATGAGTAGAGTTTGTGTGCCGTATTACATTAGATCCCCTGTGCTAGGCACGACGAGGGTCGTCGAGGTAAGAACGCCATGTCACGTGCATATCTGTCGATTTAAATCCTTTTAACCACAGCGTAGGGGTTTTCTCTTTCCTGATCTTATCGATTTTCTCTCCCAGGTTTAAAGCCACCTTGGTGCCATCACGCATCTACGTACTATATTTTATTCAAAATAAATACACCTTTAGTATATTTTTGTATTGATAGTATTTAAGATATATTGATTTAATAGCATGTCTTATGGTTATAATGTTTCGTATAATATGAACTGCACTCGTACTGTCTAATGATAGCTTTTGTAAATATACATATATATCAATATTTCCACTCGTTGTAGCTGAAGTTTATGGTATCCTACTCGAAGTAATGTGACTAGTGGCCGTGTCAAGTTCATTCTTGATTCAATCGAAATATCAGGACAAATTTCAAATTTGATTTACCTTTGTCTTTGCCTCAGAGCGATTTAGTCACGTTAAATTAGCCCCTGTCTATCTCAGCTTCGTGACAAGATCGCATACTTACGATAGAGATATTTGCACAGTAGACAGGGCTGATTGCATATATAGGCAGGATTTAATTTATGAGATCGGATGTCTTGCAAATAGACCCGGATGTTTGGAGCAATGCTGTTAGCTTGCTATCTGCAAAGGAGAGGGAAACGATCAGCTGGGTTGTTAAGGTTACGTGGGAATTCTAACCATAAGCTTTACTGAAATTCAAATATAATCTTTATTCCATTATGTTGTAAGAAGTGTTGAGAACATGCTCCTTCATGACCTGGTTGTGAACATGGGCATGTATCAGATATAACATTTGCCTCTACCAGCAAGTTTACCTAAATGGTTTGCTCTAACCATTACTTTCATTTCTGTATCTTTAACATGCTTATAGGAAACGTAAGTTGTCTTCTATCTAAATCTTGACAGTAGTATTTTGGGGACACTCTAGTATCTTTGCAACTTCAACTGGAAGAATTATGAAGAGATTCACGTGGCATGGTACATGGATGTTATTTTATTTTAAGCATACTTTTGGAGTAAGCCTTTTTCCTAATGGGACATTGATGAAACATTCATGTTGCAATTTGGTAAATTGGTTCTCCGAGTACCCAACGAGGTGTTCTACAAGGATACCCTTTTGGTCTGTCTCTCTTTGTTAAAATGTCGGAGGAATATATGTGTTGCTGTTATAACCTGTGTTGGTATTAATGTGAGTCAAGAAAATATGTTTCTGTCTAAAAGAACTTCATAAATGTCTTATTTATAACATGATTGTGAAATCAATCCCTGATCTCCTTTTTATGACCAATCAGCAGCACGGAAATTGCTTTTTAACCAGTCGAATAGTTGCTTTCGTTCCTTTTAACCCAAATTCAAAGAAAATATGTTTCTGTTCTAAAAGAACTTCATAAATTTCATATTTATAACATGATTGTGAAATCAATCCCTTGACCTCCTTTTGTGACCAATCAGCAGCACGGAAATTGCTTTTCATCCAATCGAATAGTTGATTTCGTTCCTTTTAAACCATATACCTTCACAGGATATACTCATGTTACCTGTTCCTTGCAAATAACTGTATTCAGAAAGCATATGTACTAAGGTATACCTGTGTACATAGAAAATTCATTTTGTATATTGATACATCACAGTATCAATTTGCCCAAGGCATGAACATCGACATTCTATGTCGTATCAGAGCTCGAGGCCATACTTATCTAAAAATCTAACGATAACATTTTATGTCTTTATCCAGCTTTTTATTTCTCCGACATTTCTAGATGTATGTGATGTAATTTATTGTTCTTACAGAATACACTTGTGATCGAAGCTCTGTTTCTCTGTTCTTATTATACAATGGTCTCTACCACTAGAATTCAGGGATGGACTCCCGACAGCGTCACACGTTCAAAGATGTTAATTCTATACTTTGACCCTGCTTCAAAGTTCATCTTAAGACCCCTCCGGGTTTCTCCAACATCGCGACAATAAAGCCTGCCCGTATATGTGGCCTTAGGTTTTCATATCCACTTTTGGTGTCCACATGCCTCTTATATTTTTCTGTATGTGTTAACCACACACGTGTGAGCATAGTTCAACAGCTGACAAAATATTGTTTTCAAAACCTTCCAACTAATCATATTTTACAACATGATTATTATTTGGTTGACGTATCACATAGACAGTTTTCTTTAAAAGAAAGAAATACATTGTTGTATCTAGCAATTTTCGTTGAAAAAAATTGAATTCAAATCTTTTCCCAACGCCTGAGCTAAACCTTAAATCCACATGAGATATTGGGCGTTATAACGAGGTACACTTTACGATGTATTGCGTTCCCACGCGGTTGTATTAATCAGACAACTGAGCTGGCCGTGTATGGCTCGAGCATACATGGCAAATATTTACCCACGGGGCCGCAGGGTAGTAAGCTTCTACCCGCCATTTTAAGGGTGACATACCTCTAATAAATCTGCTGTAGAACTATGAGAGGGTTTATGTGTGTTCAGTGAGTCCCAGTGGGCAGTCAAACCTGTTTAATGTGTAGCGTGGGCCAGTATAACACGGGTGGTTTTCGAGGGGGGTGCGTGGTTATTTGTGCAATGCGAGAAGATAATACATACCAACACCTTAATTTCTGTTCAGGATTTTATACAGACAGTTATCGTACATGTTTTATTACTTGCACGCCTGTTTCATAACATCTATTTGATTTGTAGTTTAATTGCCAAATACTGTAGTACAACTGAGATTTAAGAGGTTTTTAAGTCTTTGAAGCTACATCGTGTCTCCTTGCAAGCAAATGCATTTTTTACGTTTTGCAATGCCGGGAGTTTAAGATCGAGACAGTTGAAGCCACCCTTGGTTGGGGGATCAATTTACACCGCATGACTTGACAGCCCAAACCCGTCAGACAAGTTACAGGCCAGTGTCGAGAAATCTCTACATTCAGACATCACTTCACGCTTCAAAGCTTTCATTATTATGTCTGATTTATTCTGCTTCTTACAACCCCACAAACATGTTCAGCGACGCGTTAGCTGTAATTGTGCTTCACGTGGTCTCTAAAGGATACGAGCAGATTTTAATATCAAGATAAATGTAATTGACAATAGAGTTTAACAAATTCAAAAAAAAATCAACTGATGAATAACGCTGTAGCCATTTGGATGAAAGATACTTCAAGTATTAGGAATGGGCAGGCCTGGTTTGTCGAAGTCTAAAGACTTGTATTAGCCCTGTGATATGACCTGACTGTACAGTATTACAAGTATATGTAGCTAGCTAGCATAAAAACGAAGGACAGAGGCATTTCCTTGCTGAACCCCTCGTCAAGTACAAACGCCACTTGCAATATATTACTCTTTGACCTACAGAGCGTAGGTAGATCGATAGAAAATAGCCATTCCCTGACTTCTAAAGTATGTTGAAAGATTTGATCGTTGTGCAGTGTGAATCATGCGATCGACATAGCTCAAATGCCGCGGTTATCTCATAGAGACGGACATGTTGTTCTATAATTGCCCAACACACCTGTAATGATCATTTAGTCAATAGTACAAATTATCTTACACATTGAGCAGGGATAACCGATGTAAATAAAATCCAATGAGATGACATTTTGTAAGATAAAGAAGGAACCTAAAACAACAACTAAATAAACACGTCAATATCTTTAATATAGGCCAGGGTGGCTGCTTAAATATGAAGATATTTGTACATGTATGTAAGGGAATTCGAAAAATAGATAAAGACGTTTAAAGCATTTTTATATGTTATAGTGTTCTTTCAGTCAGTATCATATTGCAAACAACCACATTATGGAATACAATATTCTCAACCATGAGTTTGATTGCTGCGCTTGGTATTTTAATGTATTCATGTACTTCCTTGAACGTATTTTTGACCCTTATCTATGGTGGATGTCGACTATATAAACAGGCATTCACACATTCAGTATACTTCCCTGTAAAATGTACATTCCATGTTGTCTATATAAACGGCGAATACAATCTTATCGTTGGTGTGTGCAAGCAGATATTTAGATTGGTTGCCATAAAGTATAAGTGAAGTAACCACGTGCTTGCAAATAGCGTGCAGGACCGGGGACTGTGAGTGCTATAACTTTCCTCAATGTTTAAGTATCATGTTCTACTGCCTAACAGTTTACCTCGTTATAACGTGCAACCGTATTGCAGTGATGCATATAACTTAACTGTTTTACGTTAAAACCAGTGTAACCCGTACACAGTTTTAGTTGTTTCAAATCAGGATAAGCCCAACGTATATATATATATTTTAAATTATTAATTACCTCCCCGTTATATGATTCAAAATCCTGGTCAGGTGTGTGATTTCAAATATTAGGAAGTATCATATTGGAGTTCGGAGTTCAAAGGTCAACGATACAAGAGGCTGTAAATTTTGAAACGCCAATGGTTGTCGCTGTATTTATTCAATGCAGCATTACCTAGAAACTAGATGATCAGTCAGTCGGAACGAGCAAGACTTCAGAGATCCCAAGACAGACCAAAGGCTGAAAATTAGTACGGGTTGGTTGGGACAGTGCGTGTTGAGGACATATAATAAAAGGCAAGGGTGACAACGTAGCTTTTGTAGTTACATGCCACGTATTGTTGAAACACAATACACTAAATGGACAGATTTTCCTGTTCGTGTGACAAAAACCTTGCATGCTGGTACATGGATGTTTATGCATTCTTTGCCATGTTGCAAATATTTGTAAAACGTTGTTTTATTACATATCTTTTCAATCGTGTCTTTAGTTATCGCGAATGTCTTAAGATAGTGTAGGCTTAGAAGGCTGTATGGTTGATAGTGCATAAATTGTGGTCAACCGCCAAAATTCAATATGGCGGTCGTAAATGCGTGTTGGACGAGAAGAGCCAGTACAACAGGTCCTACAGCTCGAACACATACGGGACATCTCGTAAATAACTCTTTGAATATAGAAACCCCGGGTGGGAGATAGGGTGAGTCAGTGGAGAGGAACGGGACAAGAAAAGCTTTTAAAATCACATTTGGTGGCGGTAGGCGTCGGGTATTCTTCAATGGCTTCTCGCTACAGTGGACATGAAAGGCTTGCTGTCGAAATGCGATCTGGAGTTTTCGGTCGGTTTACGTCTGCCTATTGTGTCGGCAGTGTCGTCTGCCATTGTCCCCTCTCAGTCATGAGTCACACGTGTAATGGCCAACTCTACCTGACCGGCCAGTGTTGAGCTGCTGGCTTCTTGCCGGTCATCTTCTGTCTCTCTGTTCAGAGGCAAAGGGTGTAAATTTACAACGAAATTATAGTTCTAAACATACATTTCCTATGGGTACACTACCTATAAATTAGGTTCTGGAGTTACCGCTGTTACCATGGTAACCATCGTCTGGTACATATTAAGACAACTTCTTCACACATGTATTATAATGGATTTGGGTTAGGTTTATATTACATTCTCAAATAGATGTTGAATGTCAAATGTTGACGACACCTCCCTGTTCTATAAATATATACGTCTAATATTGTAAGAATAGTCTTTCAGATAGTCATAGGAACAAATGACGTTCGCGTCCCCTGTTGTAACCTGTTGAACCATCATGAACATGCATATCACAGAAATATTATAAAAGTTTGTTGATAAAGACATTTTCCGTCCCACTCTTCTTCCAAAACCCAAATCACACATGTGCATGCCTCCTATTGGACAATAGATATAACGTCAACGCTGGAAACCAATCAGTCTGCATTATCTACCGAAACAGATTCCATTTTGCGTTGAAGGAAAAAGGGTCGTGAAAATTATATGAATGAAACACTGAAAATCAGTGATGTCACATGGTGTTCGCCAAAACATGTTTCGTCACCAATAAACAACCATAAACAATTGCGCCCTTTTACCCGTCCCTCTGATGCCTGGCTAGCGGCTTTTTATCAACGGTTTAATTGCTCTGGGTTTGTCTAGGGTCTATTTGACGATACGCAGCTATTTTGCACCTGTATGGTAATATCAACTTGCCAATCTAGCCAAGTGGAGCAATATAGTTTACAACCTAACTCTTAATAACCCTTTCAGCAGTTCCACCTGTGAAGGTATGCAACATTTCGCAGAGTCTCCTAGAGGGTATTTCAATCAAGCAGCGACCCCTCACGGCGAAGTCGTCACCTACCGTATCTCCATCAGAAGCCATCATGGTGGTGTCAAAACTGACCCCCGAGGTATTGTTCGCTGGAATCCCACCCCCCCGGGCTGTAAGACAGCTTATCTCAACCAGGGGTCATTGTTAACGTGGTCGTACAACAAAGACGGCCTAATGACGTTTCTGTAAGGGTTGTAGCCTGTGGAGCGTCAGCGCGATATTTAACACACAAAGGCTGGGAACAAGGGGCACGAAGATGTCAATGACTTGTTGCGAGGGGTGGCGCGGGGGTGGCGCGTCAATAAGCCTGCTCCTGATTGATTTCTACATAACACAATTCACCGGACGTCTTTATCCGATATCCATTCAATATGTCGTATTTGTAGGGCGTAATGGTCACCAACAATTGCACCTGGTTATTTGACGTGTTTGGGACGCTTAGCTTCATGGATGCTGTTTACGTCGGAGCAGGAATAGCTGCCCGGTACTAGTGTTTGATTCGAACGCCATGATATTTAACTGCTCAAGCCTCGTGTTCTTGTAACATAATGTTTATAAATACCATGTAACTAAAACTTGATGTACTTAATTCAATTGTTGTAAATATTAGCCTTCTTGGTGTAGGTTTCTTGATGGAGACAATTCACAGTTGGTAGCAATGGACATATACTTGTATGATTTTTCAGAAAATGTAATATCCTAGAGACGTATCGCCATGCCGCAAACAAGTATATATGACAGACAACTGGAAATAAGCTCTGATACTCTTTATTTACAAAGCTTTAAATAAATATCTACCTATCAGACTTAAACCTAAATTAATTATGATGGTTGTTCATCCCCGGGACAATAAATGAAATAATAGGACAATATGGACATAACAAATGAGAGATGGTTTCCCTGGTTTATAACCAACCAGACTTGGATGTGTCAATGTACATATGTATGTTTAAATATATAGACATGGTTCAAAGTTGTGCACCCGTAAGCCCTTGCAATTTATAATGAAGGCGTTTATGTTGAAAAATCCCAATTGTTAATGAGAGGTTAAAGTTTTGTAAGAATGTACGGATTCAGCCCGTACCAGGCCCTGTAAGGACCTGTAGCTACAGCTATGATACAACCTGAAGGCCAGTTTGTTTATGGAATAAATAAACGCTGGGAAAGCTAATATTTGCCGTGGCAGTAGTCGGCTGATATGTGAAAAAGGATTATATTCATCCAATGCAACAGTGACCTATTGAAAATGATTCCACAAAAGAATTAAAAGCAAACATCATGTCCAATAAAAACTCAGTGAAATATGTTAAGAGAAAGTTTTGTCTCTGCAAATGAGTACTTGAAACACGGTGGAGCTTATGGCCCCGAGGTACGAGAGAACAGTACAGTGCATCCTGTTATTTTTGTATTGCCTGGGGAAAACGTATTCTGAAACTTGTTCAACAAGCATCAAAACATTTGATGGTATTGTCGTGCCTTGTAAAATCCCATGTATTGCCTCAGGTGGAAAGCTGATACATACAACAAATTGAATTAAATACATATTGGATCATCATTGTCGGTCTACCGTTCAACTAATCCCTTGAATTATATCATTATTTCCATTTTCTATTTTTGCTCTCAGTGGTGATCTCAAACGTTTTAGTTGAAGGTTGAATATGTCACTAACTAAGTTTTCGGAATTTGTCTTAAACACTTGCTGAGACACTTCACCCGCAGTATTCTTTAATAATAACACAGAACTCCACCGACGCATGTATGAAAAATAATACCAGTCTCGTCTCGGTAATTTTCTCAAATTAAAATACTCTTTGGCATCTTGGCATCAAGTCTGTGCGACATGTCGGCAAGTGTAAACTAGGCTCATCAATCGAGATCTTATTCAGGGAGATTTCTTTACATTTGCACGTAGTGTTGAGGTCACGACCCTGTGTTTGAAGTGTATCTATCATATCAGCGGTACCTATGTGCACACAATGAACACTGACCACCGGGCAGTTCCCAGGACATCGTGGAATCTGATATTCAATAACTGCTTTATTTCTGGGTGACAGCCATTATCCTTCTCCACGTCAAGGCAGTCATCAAACGAAATCCAACAGAGATATGTTTTGATGACAATCTGTCTTTCCTTTGTGAATTGATACAAGGATCAGATATGGAGGTAGTTGGTGTGGAAACGTGTCCCTCTGCCCTTCCATGTACCATACGCCACAATAGTATGTACCTACATGGCACTATTTGCAACTTCAGATCTTTGTCTCATTTGGCACTCTTTCAACAAGGTAACAACATTCTCTTACATTTGCCTTGCCACATGTTCAACGTGGCTATTCATATCGTCAAGACTTTGTCTCATTTGGCACTCTATCCACAAGGTAACAACAATCTCTTACATTTTTCTTGAAATATTTGCAACATGGCTGATCAGATCTTCAAGACTTTGTCTCATTTGGCACTTTTTGACAAGGTAACAACGCTCTCTTACATCATGGCTTATTGTCAACATTTCCATTCAGTTCTTTAAAGCTTAACATAATATGACCGCCATTTACAAGAGACAAACAACCTCTTACACACCACTTGAAGTATGTTTACTAGTATTCAGATCTTCAGTGCCTACCATTTTTTCCACAAGAGAACAATATTAATACTTTCTGGGCACCATTTAGAAATGGCTGATGAAGATCGGTTTCATTTTTGCCCAACAGTACAACCTTGTTACAAGGGAATACTAATTTTTTTAGCTACTCTTTGCCAAGGCACCCTCTGGGACATGGCTGGATGAGGTCTAAAGTTCTTTGTCAAACCTTGTAATCTTTGTATAAGGGAACAATTGTCTCATACTTTTTATCTTGGCATCATTTGTACCATCCGATCTTCGAGACCTTTGTCTAAGAATGTACCCTCAAGAGATTTGTAACTGAGAAAGATTTCAAACTAAAGGCATTATCAACGCCACCATTATTAGTCGAAATGAACAAGACATAGTGACATGTACCATGTACAAGGAGGCAGATCTAGACATAGTGACATATACCATGTACAAGGAAGCAGATCTGGGGTAGAAGCTCACTGGATTCACGGGACTACCCAGTTCCCATGGAAGACACATTTCAGGGTAGCTTGACATTGGATAGCCACAAATATCACCAAAAGCAGTCAGTGGAGCGAAATAGAGGTGAACATGAGATGGGATCTGAATGTGTGGGATATAGCCTTACCTACCAGCTATTGTTGTAGAGCAAGGGAAGGCATGCGTGCATCTACAGCAACACTTCATCCTCGTCTCGTCACGTGTGCAGGTCCTTGAGACCATCTAAAATGTTTTTCGAAAGGACTCTAAAAGATGACGTATGCTATGGTATCACTTACATATTTTTGAACAACCATGGTTTCGTTTTCGAACGTTTGAGACGACCCCTGTCCCAGTTCTGCCATCCAATCAGGATGATGGTGTTCACGGTTCGGGAATTTCCGACAATATACGTTTGTGTCTTGCATCCTTGAAACAGCTAAACGTTGAATACACAAAGCTGGAAATATTTTAATTTTTAGTTAATGTATATTTATGGCCTCGTATAAGTTTTAAATTGTTATTATATCACAAATCACTCTTGAATATTTTGATGATACACTTATCTCAATTTTCTTTAACCATTTTCATATTTCCATTAGATTTTCATCATGTGTACTTATGTTATGCAGCAGCAAAGTACCATTTATATTTGTGAATAGAAAGTATAAAGGCTGTAAGATGAGATACAAATTGTGAAATATAACAAGTTTCGGAACTTAGTGGACCGCCCTTAATTTCAATATAAACCACTGACCTCGCGATTCAGGGAGCATAATGTGTCAGTTACTTAGAGGAATCAATAACTGTAAAATTAACCTAAAATATCCACCAAACAGGTGATACTGGATTCCTACATGACGTGCTATATTTTCTTAAGAAGACATTAAAGTGTAATAAATCCCCAGAGATGTATGACTCACACTTCCCCCCATTCTCCATGACCCCTCATGACAATGCAGGGTGGGGGAGTGTTAATGTATGCATCTACATGCAGTATCAGCGTAACATGATCAGACGTCTGACATGAGAGAATCCCTATGTTGTTCTGATTTACATCCTGTTAATGCAATCCTGTATTACACAGCATGATAGTGTCTGAGATTTCTACGGTGGTCTTTTGTATTAAAACTAACAGTGCATGCCCAGATCGGTTCTACGCCACATTCTCCCACAGGCCCCTGTCAAGAAGACAGTCGTCGCATGGTTAGATTGTCGCATCAGTACCCTACGACACAGTAACAATCCAACACGAGACACATTATAAAACATGTACGGCTCACGTTTTGTCATATATTTTATTTATGAAGGGGAGATAACTTGGACGATCAATGCTATTTCGTTAAGGGGAGATAACTGCTATTTCAGTCGTCCCCTTTTATGGTGTGTGTATTTTAGATATCTTTGATTTGATTAAGCAAAGTATAGCGTAGTCCATCTCAAAGCATGAAATGAAACATGTGACAAGTATATAAATATATATAAATATGATAAAGGATTAATATTTTCTAGTGGTTAAACGAAACCCATGTTAAACTGCGGCATAGTATCTAAGTGGTGAAACACTATAACCCCCGAATAGTACAAGCAGATGCACGCACGCACGCACGCACGCACGCACGCACGCACACAAACACGCACACAAACACGCACGTGTATGCAAGTCGCCATATGAGGGCAATAATCTTAAACGCGAAGTTATAGCCCCTTTCACCTCACCTGTTACTGTACTGCACAAAGAGTCTGAGGCATGTACTTTAACAGTGCGTGGACTGGTGTTGCGTTACTGTGCCTAGTGTGTGTAGCAGCACGGAATGTCCACTGCTGGTGTCAGACTACTGGGAAAGCATGAGCATGAGTCGGGATAGTCATGTGATACTCCTATCAGTTCATTGTCATACACGAGGAAGCTCAATGGCAGTCGCCCAGATATACGTTGTGCTTTAGTCAGTGGGTTAGCTTAAACGCCGCTGTGACCATTCTTTCGGGTATTTTGTTGTTTAAAGCCACATGCAGCAATATTCTAGCTATATAAATAATCGAATCTGGACCAGACAATCCAGTGAGTGACAACATGAGCGTCGATCTTGGCATTTGGGGATACGATGACTGCATCAAAAAGTCAGCGAGTCTGACCATCGGATTCAGTTAGTATTTCGCTTCTATCATGGCGTGTCAGCTTTACTTTGGATGAAGTCTAAACTGGCACTTGTTATATAATATATGTTCAGGGAACAAGAATCATCCGTACAAATTTTGCTTTCGCGGATCCAATTATGAGAAGGTCCTGGTACGGCCATGACATTTCAACCTGCACAGAGATATGCGGTGCCTTAGATCTCAGGGTCACTTATGTTTGATGCATTGGGAAGATGTAACAAGTTGTTATCTGTTATCAATGTGAGTGCGCATGTGAGTCTCTGTGTGTATCATGTCGGCAAACGTTTATGCTGGGCATCAAAATACATACTATTAAATTCAACGCGTTTGCTATGAATATCATTTTAAATTTACATAAAACAGTGTTCATCTAAAGGATAGATCATCCCAATAATGATTAAGTCACGAGTCATGTATTTCTATTTGTAAAGAACAAGAGACACGGTAAGGGTAGTTTCAGAAGCTATGGACTCGCATCATGTGATTTCATACAATGAAAGTCTGCTTCAGTTGTCGAAATGGTCTGCCTTGTATTGCGGACTTCTCTTTACATTTCTCTTGGTAGATGTAGCATTAATCATTAAGTCGCAAAGTGAGCTCGCCCGACCCACTTTCTCGCAGCGTTCTCACGATGTACCCCTTTCTCTCATTTTGCCCTTTGAAATCTCAAATGAAAGATTTTGAATGTCTGTTAGGGGCTTTATTTATGAGAGTAAACCTTGATGGCCTGTCTAGTGTCCTTTACACAATGGACTTTTCTAAAAGGCGACCCTCGCGTCTTTCTTAGTCCTCTCACGTCGAGCTATGAGCGAGCTGCCCCATGAAAGTATTGAAACCCTGCACATCAAAATGAAATGGAAGTTTTGCCGCTCGGTAGCTTTTCCACAGAAGTCTTTTGAAACGGCCTGGCAACAACTCAAGCGAGGCTTGTCCAAACACACACCCTTAGAAAACAGCCGCTAGAGCTAGCAGAGGAATGTTTGAATAATCTCTGAAATATGAATAGAGAAATAGGGGGAAAGAGCACAGCCTTGTAAGCAACCCCTTTTGAAATCTTTGATTATGCTTCCACGAATGTGGAATGTGAACATGCACGTGCGGACACGTGTCTGTCCGGGCGTGCAATAGCGGTAGGTGCTTGTTGTCCATAATGCACAGGATGTCCGTGAATACAAATCATCTGACATCCGAAAGTTACTGTCAATCAAATAATAGTCAAGGTTTATGAATATCACTTCATACCTTGCTGCACCTTTTGGTAGTCACGATAAAGTACACTACCAGACTGAAAATTACACAGTGGAACTCCATGTCTGTTTTTCATGTTTTAGGTTCCCATTTCATTAAGTGCCGCGCGGATCGTACAACGACATTAAAGCATTCCATCAAGAAAGTTAGAGCTCCACCAGAGTTACCTCCCCTTTCTGTCGCCAACAATTGATTAATACCACGTATGCATAAATAATGGTTCAACAAATATGTATATATTTTTCTTCTGTTTTCAGCATTATTCTCCGTGGTGCCAGTCAATCAGGAAGATTCACTCCAGGGGTGACGATGACAGATCAAACAGGTGAATGCTGAACACCTAGACAAACGAGATGATGTATTAAAGACATTAAACAAATCGTTTAAATTTATACGCACAGACCTAAACTTTTTAAATACCAAGGCCACAAAAAGGACCAAAATGATTTCCACTTCTTACTTCGCCCCTCAACGCGTACTTAACTAATAGAATTTACTTTTAGAGTGGTGTAACACTGAGTCAAGAATTTTTAAATGTTCATGTCATTTCACCAATACGCTTTTAATAATTGGGCGTGTTGACATTCGTGAATAATAGGTTTCAAAAGCAAATCAGAGCTTCATCTAACACCACATCCGAGGTGATGTTCTGCACGCATGAAGGATTCTCGACGAAGGCAGTAAACTTCAGTTTGAATGTCTGAACGACTTCCTATTAATTTAGACTATACAAACACCCCATTTTAACATAATACATTTACATCAGATTACAACACCTTGGCTCTAGTGCAAAACAATTTGCTGAGTCAGCTCTTAGCATTTGCGTGGTTATCACAGGTTATTCAAAGTTATAGACGCTGACGCTACCCTGACAGTTCAGCTGTGACACGGTAACGCTATGGGGAGCGGCAGAGAATGATGGAACGGTAGACGGGGGGGTAGGAGGGGTGAGACGGAGGGGAGGGGAAGGTGGAGGCGGATGGGAGGGTGGGGTAGGCTGGAGGTAAAGGGGTGTAGCTTTGCTTTAATATGACTATAACGTTTTCATGACAGTACAGCAGTAGAACTGGTTACACGAGTGCGTCCTTAAGTAAACCACTGAATATATGATGACATAGCTGAAGGTCGAATAGATCTCTTGTACTTTGCTTCATACAAGTCTTACGTTCAAATGCCCTTCAAGATCGGGTTCCTTGGTGCTTACTAGGTCGTAGAACTAAGATGCTATACGCATCGCTGAATACATTCCTGGTATTGAATCTGCTGTATTTTTATTGCTTTAATATCCTTATATCTGTATTGACCTGATCTTCAGTAATGTTTGGTATTGAGATACCTCACGTGTCTTCACCCAAGTGTCACCTGTGTGACACCTGTAGACAGTACAGGGCCATCAAGTTTGACATGTCTGTAGCCCATACGAGAGAGCGTAGGTCAGTCTTGAAGTTACTTAACATGCAGGTGAATATCAAAATTCATATTTTGTCTTGATCCCTTGATTACAACCAGTACAGCCAATCTGGTTAGTTGCCATGACAACTGGCCTGGTTATACGCCTTCTGTCACCCATTACCCCGTGAGTAGGCCCAGTACAACCGGTAAAATATCTCTGTACTACCTGGTCCTAATAGGCCCATAATGGTCACACCCCAAACTCATTCTGTTACAACCTGTCAATGAATTCTCCAGTACAAGCGTCTCTTAATATGCCACGCCTACTCGATGACTTGCATCTAGTCTCTGAAATGTACATATTTTACAGAAAAAAACAGTTGTAAAATTATAGTTTTAAAATATAATAAATAGGAGCCCAGAGACTTTCTTCATTTTATGCTACTGCAGTAATCTAGACTTGCCAAATAATATAGACCTGCATTCTCTGTATTGGATGCATTTGTTTCAGGGTCTGTTCAGACTGTGTCCAATTCAGCAGACATTGTATATGCAAAACACACTCTGTCGGACCTTGCCTCACGAGTAGGTTATTCCACATAATCCAATATGTAAATCTTACTTAAAACCAAAAATTCAAAATCAAATCCAAATGTATACTGAATGCCAGTGACCTCAGGTATGTGTTTAAAAACAACAACATGATGGCAGAAAGTAGCAACACAAATACTTGAATTTTACACTGATTAAGTAAGTGAGTGAGTTGGGATTAACCCCGCTTTTAACAGTATTCCAGTTATATCACGGCGTGTCAGCTTAATGTGGGAGGAAAGCCTGAATTGATGCAGGTCTCAGACGTTTACCACTTCGGGGAAACCCACGAGCACGGGTATGGTGCTGACAAACCTATAAACACAATCGGGGCGAACCGGGATTCGAACCCACAATCATAGGTTTCTGGCGTGCCCAAGGGGCGCAACTCTGCACAGCGAATTGCGGCGCCTTAGACGATTGGGCCACCCGTGCCCCCTGATTAAGTGAGACACGTCACATGTATTTATGATTTATGTACATTTTTAAATGATGTCAGTGCGGGTGTGGTTCTTATCGAGTCAGATGTTATGGGTGATGAAGCAGCTGTCGGGGTGTGGTAAAGCGCCATCTTGCTGTTTCTCATGCGTACATAGGCCATGGCTGTATGAACCTCCATGCATCAGAATATGAGTAATTCAGTGTGCAGTGAAGCAGTGTAAATTGAATCAAATCGCAGCGTCCTTAATCATTACAAGTACCCATTCCCATGGTTGTACCCATACCCGCACATGTGCACCCCCTTCTGCCTGTATGCGTATCTGTAACGCTACCGTATCGTGTAAAGGCATCAATACCCGATCCCTTATGTGTGGTTGTACCCGTATCTCTACGAGTAGACGCATCTGTACCAGTACCTGTCGTGTAAACGCATCAATACCCGATCCCTTATGTGTGGTTGTACCCGTATCTCTACGAGTAGACGCATCTGTACCCGTACCTGTCGTGTAAATGTATCAATATCCGATCCCTTATCTTTGATCGTACCCGTATCTCCACATGTAGACGCATCAGTACCCGAATCCTTATCTGTTATCCTTATCCGAAACCGTACCTGTGTGTGTAAACGCATGTGTACCGTACACTTAAACGCAACAGTACCGGAACATGTACGTGCACACAGCACTTGAACCTTACCCTAGCGTCAATCAAGCCGTAAAAACGCAATGTGTATTGAATCTAGAGTTTCAATATTTTCAAGAAGCAATACAGGCTTACTGTTATTCTACTTCGTAGTTCATAAAATAAACCTAATGATGACTAAAGATATTCAAACATTTCCCAGGTTTTCGCAAACGTATTTTCATTACAACTTCTGATTTTGTTTCAAGGTGGTGTTACTTTACTTTATGAAGTTAAGTGCAGCGATCTTTAAAAGGAGGACGAGGGTGTCAGTTTTCAAGTCGTTCAAATGTCAATTTACTTTCAGCAACGTAAGCGTTATGCTATAGATCAAAATAAACCTTACTGATGCCCCTGTTCCATTGAGGCTATTCTCAGTTCCATACAATACGTACACTATCTAGTCATGGATTTGAAGACCGCCTCCGTGGTCTAGTGGTAGAGCGTCCGCCCGGAGAGCGGAAGGTCCGGGGTTCGATCCCCGGCCGCGTCATACCAAGGTACTTGTTGTTACCCTGTCTGGCGCTCGGCATTAAGGGGCTAAAACAAGGACTGGTCGGCTCGGAGTCAGTATACTGTGTCTGAGTGGGGTATTCATGTTAAACTGCGGCATGGTATCTCAGTGAGCTAGCACTATAAATCGGCATCAGTCCGGACTAGTACAAGCAGCCACACACACACACACACACACACACACGTACATGCACGTCGCTATATAAGTGCAATAATCTTGGACGCGACCCCATTTCACCTCACCTCACCTCATGGATTTGACATTGGCACCAGATAACATGGACCTATACTCCCTTTTAACCATCGTTCAACTTAAAACAGTGCGAGTTTACTTGATCGCATTATTAACAAACATGAACCCTTGCATAATGCGTACAAAATAACGATACTTGATATATGATATCATATACCATAAAGGTTAATATAAGTTCGCTTGGTATATTCAGTACAATGCATCAGTTGAGATTGTGTTACGTCACCAACAGTTTATTCCATCTCAAGTAAACGTTACACGAGTATGTATACAGATCAACTGATCTATTAGAAGGCTTAACTTGAAATTGAAGTTTACGTAACAACGACATACTCAGTCAGGTGGGCTTGCCACCAAGGTATTAAGTACCCCGAATCAGCGAGCCACATAGTGTTACGCTTAAGAGACTTACTGTACAGACCCCAGACGTTCTCACGACCACGGGTAATACAACCAACCGGGTGTAACAATGTTCTGATTTTGATTTCTAAGAAGACATCACCCATGCATTATGTTTTGGCTTCTTTATAGCAATTGTACACAGGGAGGCACTACTTACCGCTTCAAAAGGCCTTGTCATGCTATGTACCCACAACCAGGGTCACCTGACACCGTCATTTAGCCCCAAGTTAGGATATACAATGTGGAATATTCAACAGCCACAGTTAATGCATTTTATTATACGCTCTGATGGGTTTGCTACAGTGAATATCAAATGCATATTGTTGGAAATATTGCGTATGGTACTTGTAAAACGTTTTCCGTTTTGTGTATATGAGACATGTACCTACAAGTGAAATTTGATATATTCATAACGATTTCGCACATTTGACCTTTGGTGTTATAATCGTACAATAGTAAGTTATCATCGTGAGGCACAAAAATTTGTTGACGCGGCACTATACACTCTCAGATTATTTGTTTGTACTAAGTTACATTTGAATAAACTGTATTGGAACGTGGCATAACATGATAAGACGGGAACCCTATTATACAGTATTCACCTGAACGGTATTGAATGTGTTCGGGTATTCAGTAGTTGGGACGAGTTATGTGATTCACCAGATTGAAAGGTTATGAAATAGTTTAATAAAATAGATGTGTACTTTACGTCTGCAGTCAGGTCAACTCTCAGTACAGTAACGAACAGTTAAGTTTGGGTTTAGTAAATCATGTCAGCAAATTCTAAATATGACAAACATAATCGTGTAAGTCAGGAAATTGAAAACGTCATGTTTACACATCCGTGGGTTTCAATCAGTTGCTACACCAATAAACAGTTTATCAATCTAGTTTGCATGATCATAATTAATTGCCTTTATTTTACTGTATGAAATCAATAATTCTAATATCAGTGCATGAATCTGATATAAGTAAAGGTATTTGGTGTGATGGAGAGGTGTGAGTTCGTTACAAGAGCAAGCGCTTCATAATCCAAGGGAAATAACTCCAAGTCAACTCTCGTACTGGTCATTGGAAGCTTCCCTCGCAGTTTCTATAAGGATTTATACTGTGTATGATCAAACAACATATATTGAGTACAATAAAGAAATTTCTGATGACAGTGCAAAATATTTTAACACAAAAGAAAAACTGCTCGTTGACAATCGGCGCCCATGCGCGGTGAGTGTATGCTTAGGTTGGTGTATTTGAAAGCATCACCGGGTATACATTCATCCGCGCATGCGTGTCACTATCAACTGGTGACGTCATTGTGCAGTTTTTACAAGGTGATAGAAGCGTGTTGAATGACACAACATGTCATGTGTCAATCATAATAAAACACTTTCCCTGCCACTGAGAAATAAAATTAATTATATATTCTGTTTTCAAATCTTTATTTTAATTACAAAATAACGGATGGAGCCAACAAAACTATATTTCTTATATTTGTTTATTTATAATTTCAGGTGAGGAAGGAATTCACATGAGGGCCCTTCGCCCGTGTTCTTCAGACCTGAACATGTATTCTGAATGGACCTTTAACAACTCGGTCAAACTCAATATCTTCAGAACCAACAGCTGTCTTGGAGAAATGAACATTTCACAACGAAATAAATTTGAAATATGAAGTCCAAGAATGGAATTATCTTGTTTAAAGTGTGTTTATAAATACGAATATTCGTAAACCGGTGATTCGACATATGCCCATGCTGTGAATCACGTGCCATTGTATCATTAGAAAAGATTTTCACGAAATGTATTTTCTTTTACCCTGTAAAATTGCAAATCAACTGCACAATGACATATACCCGGAACTGTAATTTAATTTATCTTGATTTGAATAAAACGTATGTATGTACCAGAATATGTTGTGTCATATGTGATATGTATCCTCAGCGCACAGACCCGTGAAGATTCCGGGGGTAGAAGCGGTCTTCAGCAACCCATGCATGCCGTAAAGGGTGACTATGCTTGTCGTAAAAGGCGACAAACGGGATCGGGTGGTCAGGCTCGCTGACTTGGTTGATGCATGTCATCGATCCCAATTGCGTGGATATATGCTCATGATATTAATCACTGGATTGTCTGGTCCAGACTCGATTATTTACAGACCGCCGTCATATAGCTGGAATATAGCTGAGAGCGGCGTTAAACAGCAAACCAACCAACTAACCTCAGCGCACTAGGATCAGTGGCCACGAACACCAGACTCGCCCTCGAAGTTACTGTCCCTACCTTAACACCCTCATCGTACATGCAAGGACATTTTGTCTACGTAGTTTTGTCTGTCATCATTCACACCATCAGTAGACATCGTATCCTAATTGCGTAGATCGATACTCATGTTGTCAGTCACTGGATTGTCTGGTCCAGACTCGTTTATTTACACACCGACGTTATATAGATGGAATATTGCTAAGTGAAACAACAAAAAACCATCAATAGATGCGATATTTACAAACACAAAAGGAGAAAATACCAACAATAATTAGAAGTAATAATCTACATACATTCGTGTATGGTAAGATTTTAAAAGTAGTTTGTTTTTCATCACAAATTTAACTTTGTGTGACAATCCTACTATAGGCAGGGAAAAGTTTCTGCTCTAATAACATTTATCGTAACACCGGTCCACGAAAAACTAAAGGTTGATAAGGCAGAATCAATTTGTCAAATATTGATCTCGCTGCACATTACATGAAGCGCACTGAAAATCATTGACTGTGCCCTACAAATGCTGCCGATTGGACCAGCTGTTGTTGGAAAGTCCCGAGACCCGTATGTAGAATTCACAATGATACACGCTTCCACAAGCATCTACGTATACCCAGTGTTTATAAGCCCAGAACAGTATATCTGGGCATTACCTTTCATAACACCGTATCTACGGAGAACAACTCTAAGCTGAGTGTCTGAGCATATGCAAATAACATTAATCTTGGAGGATGAAACCATCCTTTACACGTGAACAAAACTCAACACATTCCAACTATATAAGTGAGCGTATTGACATAGACGACGCTTGAACCGTGTTTCACGGCGTGTTAGCTTAATGTCGGAGGAAAGATCAACTTAAACACATTTTTTTGTGAAACCCACGAACACGGGAGTTATATGGATGAAAAAGCTGGGTGAATCCGTGTTTGTTATTTAACGCCGCACGCAGCAATATTCCAGTTGTATGAAGACGGTCTACATAATCGAGTCTGGTTCAAACAAGTGATTGATATTATGAGCAACGTCCCACTCAGTCGGGGTACGATAACACAGAATCAACCAAGTCACCAAGCATGACACCCTATCTATTTAGTAACCCTGGACAAGCGTAAATAAAAAATGAAAAATAAAAGGTATAAATTGCTGGTGCCATCCTAACCCGGAGTCCCCACAGGGATGGTAAGTGATATGGAGAAGTCAGGGGAGGTGATTCTGCGGTTAAAACACTTAACCCGTGGACCCACTGACTCGACTAACGGATCACCATGGCGAGAAACAGAGAAGAAACACCAAAACACCTGGCACATATGGGCAAGTTAAAGTTCCCATACTGTTAAGTTATCATATTAGTCGTGTCCATTTTCAATAACAACCTACTTTGGCAATGTGGCGTCAGGCGAAAAGTAATAAAATTGGACAAGCTTTCGTTGAGATCGCATAAAAAATGACACATATAGGGGAGGTAATATTTATAGCGTTTTTATGAATGAAGTCCTCTGCCACTCCCTAGGAGTACAGTCATCACCTGAACAAGGCCGTCGTACTGCGAATGTCGAATGCTTACTGGGCGTCCGTGTGTCAGGTAATATGGGCTGGGTCCGGATACACGTGTATTGCCTGATGCACTATACATAATCCGCGGAGACAATGGAAGGTTTATATCTGATTTGTATTTTCATACATATGAACTAAAACATAAAGTTCAGATTTATAAGTGAGTGAGTGAGTGAGTGAGTGAGGTTTAACGCCGCTTTTAACAGTATTCCAGTTATATCACGGCGTGTCAGCTTAATGTGGGAGGAAAGCCCGAAGTGATGCAGGTCTCAGACGTTTACCACTTCGGTGAAACTCACGAGGACGGGTATGGTGCTGACAAACCTAGAAACATCATCGGGGCGAACCGGGATTCGAACCCACAATCAAAGGTTTTTGGCGTGCCCAAGGGACGCAACTCTGCACATCGAATCGCGGCGCCCTAGACGACTGGGCCACCTATTCCCCCTCAGATTGATAAAAACGCGTTTCGAGAAAATGAGGAAAACACAAACCACTTAAAATCATGTTGGAATTATTTACGTAATATCTCAAATTAGATAGACTAACATCTACAGTTGATAATTTATCTTAATAAAATATAATAAAAAGGATCCTATAGGGTCTCTTCATTTTCAGAAACTGTAGTAATCTAGACTTGCCAATCATTATAGACTTACACGGAGTATATTGGGTATATTTGTTTCAGAGTCTGTATGACAGATTAGATATTGCAGTATATGTCAATTTATTGCTTTGGAATTTACAACTCATCCAAATAATACCATTTTTGTTGCGACAGTGAAAATCACGTATATTATACTACATTTAGCATGATATTTTGCACAAACTCTGCAGCTGTGTGATTGGATAGCTTGGTTCGAGTGTCAAACTCCTTACGCAACGCTGTTGTTATCGGAAACATTTTGACTTTACTTTACAAGATAGATATAGAGGGGCATAATTCCCTGTGCTGGAACTTTAACGTCATGGTGGCGCGCGTCAATGAAAGAGGTTAGGGTTAAATAAATATACTTTTGTATACGATACATTTTTACGGGGACAGGCAGACCATAGACCACAGTTAAAGCATAAATCATTCCAAGTGGACATCACACCTTGTACACTGTAACGGCAGACATGAGTAGCTAACTCAAGTGCAGCATGATTTGGCAAGTATTTGGATTATTTTTATAGATATATATTTTTAAATAAGATAACTTATTTCTGGGACTAAATGACAGTCAAGGGACTGAGGAGGATCGTTCTACATATCTCCAGGTTTCATTTAAGATACAATTATGTTTTTAACAAGCAGTTTTGAAATTACCATTCTAATGCTAATTGACCTTAGTATATTTTGAAGAGATGTATATTCTAGAAGGTACTAGAACTATTAGACTAACATATATTCTATGAAATATTTTATTACAAAATACATTTATATCAAAACAATAATTTTCCTGATGCATGTGGAATAGAGATGGCTAAACTTGCATTTATATAAATCTAGATTGGTTTTGTGTTCTAAATTACATATATTCCACAGTCATGGTGCAGGACTATTGAACCTTTTGTGTGGTAATCTTGTTATCAATGCGCAGGTCTTTTGTGTTTATTCATAAACATAGTATTATATTTCAATTTTTTATGCTAAGATACCTTTCCCAATTTATATATTTAGAATGACATTAAATGATAAAAACGATGCCGTTCTAAAAAAGATCGCGCGTTATCACAAAGTTCCGGATTAACGAATTATTAGTTTTACCCTTTGATTATTGGTAGACGTCCTTACAGCGGTGTCTGGATTAAGAGGGTTCAACTATAACACAAATGGGCGTGAAGACAGATGCTGGGAGTTGAACATATCGATGCGTATGCCAGACTGTTTGACTAGGCCTTATTGGACACACGTGCATTATAACACAGCATCTGTCTTGTTTTTATTTGGAACTTTAAAGTCAAAATACATGCGCATATATTACCAATATATACAGTTGGCTGTACAATGAAACAAGGCCCGAGCCACCACAAGGACAACACCCCACTCCCCCACCACCGACACACACACACACACACACACACACACACACACACACACACACACACACACACACACACACACACACACAAAGTGGAATCTGTCTAAACCGATAGTTTAGCTTAGACAATGGTCGGTCCTGTTAAGTGTGATTTTAAGGGGAATTGCGTCGATTGCTATGAGTGAGTGAGTGAGTTGGGTTTAACGCCGCTTTCAACAGTATTCCAGTTATATCACGGCATATATAAAGTGGAATCGGTCTGAACCGATAGTTTAGCTTAGACAATGGTCGGTCCTGTTAAGTGTGATTTTAAGGGGAATTGCGTCGATTGCTATGAGTGAGTGAGTGAGTTGGGTTTAACGCCGATTTCAACAGTATTCCAGTTTTATCACGGCGTGTCAGCTTATTGTGGGAGGAAAGCCCGAAGTGATGCAGGTCTCAGACGTTTACCACTTCGGTGAAACCCACGAGCACGGGTATGGCGCTGACAAACCTAGAAACATAATCGGAGCGAACCGGGATTCGAACCCACAATCATAGGTTTCTGGCGTGCCAAAGGGACGCAACTCTGCACAGCGAATCGCGGCGCCTTAGACGACTGGGCCACCCATGCCCCCTCGATTGCTATGAAGACACATAACCGAGACCAATATTAATATGAAATAATTCAAGAGTCAGTTCCCAGGTCCGGTGTTGACAGGTTCTACTGCATAAACATGATGGGATATCATCATACACCCATGATACCTGTGGTTAATCCGGACATTTATCAATCCGGACAATTTCAGTGGGTAGGGTATCGTCCGGATTAACAGGGTTATACTGTATCTGTACAGAAACTAGGTTTCCTGAATAACGATATTTAACATAGCATATCCTCTATCCAACCTATACAGGGTACAGCTACAACCTATTTATTTATGTCAGTTGCAAATCGGTAACTATGACTACCCGTATTGTGTTGGGGTAGGATATTAACCTGAAAGTCTACTGGCTTGAATGATGCCACATTCCTGTACTCAACAATAGTTCTAAATTCTACTAGCCGTCTGGATTCTTTAAACAGTAGTGAAACCCTAACGGGGTAATTGGCAAGAGATTAATTTTACCCCTGTTATTTTAATATAATAAATTAGTTAAACAGTGCATGAAACAATCTAACACACAAAATATACCAAAATTATTGCCATACATATACTTATTATACGTTTATGAAACAATAATCTATACAACAAAAGTGAAAAATAATTTGACATTTAAAAAAATAAGAATCGCGATTCGAACTCGTGTTCCTGAATTATGACTGGCGTGAAGACTATGATGAAAGGCCAGTAAAACACAGGTGTGAGCGATGACTCAGCTTTTAGTAACGCACGATGCATTCTCCTGTTGGTGTCATGTTTCCCCATAAGGTCTTATTTTCTGCGTCCTTGTACGATGCGGTGTGAAATAGAGCCCCGAGAATGCAGCGGGAGCATCACAATGACAAGGGGCAGGCCCATTTGTTGTAACAGCTTGCTGGCAGGGGAGCATGGTCTTTTGTTGTAATAGCGAAATCGACCGCAGCAAGTGAATGAAGCGCCTGATAAATACCCATTGGTGTTCATGTATTTGGGGTCAGTCGAGTGTTTCTAAATTTCGAAAATATGTATAATTTCATTGATTTGTTTATGATTCAACATTATGTCTTAATGCGTAAGTTTTAATGATATAACGAATTTCACTTATGCATTGAAATTATAAGTAGTAGTGTATTTTTTGTTAAATATGTATAGTCACATATTACGATTGAGAGATAAATTTCTGTTATAAACTAGTCGCCTCTCCTGTAAAAGTAACAAACGGATTTATATATTCATTATTTGTTGTATTTTTCCTGACCTGATGCAATAAACAAACGACATCTTGTATGAATACATTACTCAAATATTTCCGTGTACACAGATTGAAATAGCTGAAATAGTTCACCTTCCCGCTTGTCACGTGAATACCCACACTTACAAATGTCACTCCCTTGTCAATCCCAGCGGAGTCGCACAACTCATGGGTGTAATGTGGCCCCGTCGTCACGTGATCACGGAAGTTAAAAGTCATGCAATTTTTCTCACCCAGCTCTCGAGAATGTGCAGCCCGAGTCAAGAGAGACTTTTGAATAATTTCCGAGGGAAATGCGTGTTATTCAAGTTATGACCATATTAAGTGGTTTCGATGCATGCATTGTGATTGTAAATATACAAAACAATGTTTCCGCTTCAAAGATATCATTTGTAGATGACAACGTGGGAACTATCTTAATCAATATAATGTCAGGCTAATAAAAACTATGAAATATTTTATTACACAATAAATTCCAGTCTTTAAAAAATAATTTTTTTGCCTAATGTTATGGAATATAACTGGCTGGATTTGACTAATTTTATATTCTAAATGGTGTTTTAATATCATTTAATCATGTGCAGATATGCATGTTTAGGATTAAAATAGTGTGTGACAACTATTATCTGAATATACAGACTGCGCATCCTTATTAAAAATAAATTAATAATAGGATTGTATTATGGTTACTGTTTATTTCAATAAATAATCAGGACCCCACATTTTTCAAAGGATTCTTACATTTCTGGTGCATCCACATGTGTAAAAAAATATAATTATTCTTTTCGTTTAAGTTAATCATGTGTCGTTGGGTATTTTCAATAAATCCACATTTCACAAACGGCAATATCGAGAAACGGTGTTTTACTTGAAGATTGTCACTGTTGAGACAGCCTAGCACGTGTCTTAGTGACATAAAAGATGAAACCCAGTCCGTGCTTAAAAAGTACGTTGGCCGTCAGACTTGGATCATTCATCGTTAAACTTTCTCACCAAGCATGAAAGGTTAAAGAACACGCAGTGTAGGTAAATGGCTGCCACTTGTGCCCGGTAAACACACGCATGACACATCAACAGTGCAGATACGAAGAAAGAGCGGCTTTTGTTACATCCTGGTTCCGATAGTATTTCGTGACGCGAGTGTTAGTTTAACCATGGACGCTAAATATATCGTAGAAAGTGTCATGGTTGAAGCGATGACTCAGTCTGTTATCACGACAATGTTACAAAGCAGATAGTAAGTTTGATATAACGCGTGGGTATCACTCAAGTGGCGTGTGTGCATACTGGCATGTGCCTTCTGTCATGTAAAGGGCTCGGCTTTGATTCTACCTGGTATGCATGTCCTATCTATGCTGGAGGTCCGGGTTAGAAAATATACCAATGAACTTGTCATGCGAGTCAACTGAACGGATCGGGTTTGTGCGGTGACATGGCTGCTGGTATGTCATTATACCTATATACTTGTCAGGCGAGTCAACTGACTGGATCGGGTTTGTGCGGAGACATGGATGCTGGTGATGGGACGTTGATTAAATCACTGGTTTGTCTGGTCCGGATCCGGACAGCTGGTATTGTTTTTCAGTTTGTTTGTTGTTTAATGCCATAATCAATGTCCCAGCTAGGCGGTGGCCTATATGAAATAATCGACAAGACAATCCGGTGATCGATATTGTGAGCAACGATCCAAGCCGTCGGGTTACGATGACACGCAAAGTCAGCCAGGTCACTGAGTCTCACCACTCGATACATTTAGTCACCCCTTACGAGCATTGGTTTTAGGGGACCTATATATTCTTGCCTGGAATCTTCTTGGGTTTTTGCCGATACTATAACACGACTTGCAATTGTTTCAGTCGAAATGGGACGCCTACACTACGATGGTGTAGTGCTAAAAATACTACCACGCTGCCCATAACATTTTCTCTATATACATACGGCCATTATAAATTGATTATTAGATTTTCATCCTCGCCTCGCATCATTTTATTGTCTCTAAGAACCAATTTGCTGCGGCTGTTGCCTTGTTTCAGTCAAATACGCCATACACCAAACACATTCATAAACAGTGAAAGTGCACAGCTGTCATTTTCTACAAAAATAAAAAATTAATAATCAATTTCTTGTACATGTTAAAACGTGTATACTGTTTTTAATCAATAAACAATATTTCACGATCCAATACTTCACAAATTATCGTTAACATGCCATATTTAAAATGGTTTGCCGTTTCGTACTTTTTCTATTACATATACGTGTCTGTCTGTACAGTCCACACACACTATGTCTATGAAATCCCGCATCCGACGAAGCGCTGTTGCAGAACCAGGTCAAATATGGTTTGCACGGAGGTGTAGGGTTCCCTCACATCGAGGGGGTGTTAGATTCACCCCTGGACCAATGAATGAGACAAAGTAGCTGCTGGTTTTAGCGTAGAGCTCTGACCGTTCCGCCTGAGTTGGTCACGTGGCCATCACGTGATAGAGTTGGTTTTCACATTAATGCTGTGTCGTATTGTGTTGTGGCATCTTGCAAACATTTTTTATGCTGTATTGCATACCTTCAAGTAAGGCTGTATAACAAAGCTTGACTCCTAAACCCTCAACATGCTATTTGTTATTAAGTTACAGATCTGTTAAGATTTTGATAAATGTATATGTTGTGTCGTGGGTATTACACAACATGCGATGCAGTATTTATGTTGATCGTCCTCATCAGCGTCATAACGACCTAGGTTATCGCTATTGTGTAAAAGATCATTATGAATGACATCATCAATAGCTGTATCAGACTTAATCACCTCCCGAGGCTTGGCGCACTATTGCGTTGTCATGAGCGTTATCGTGATGGTGTGTTGTTATCGTCGTGTACTTCGATGAACTTCATCGAACACCACAACTAGGGATTTACCAGCTGTGTGCAGTTGTCAAATGATTATAAAGGCGTTGCTTTGCTTCAAGGCGTAATTAAACATATCTTTTATCACTGGGAACATCGGGGAACAGGGTTGGGAACATGTATCACTGGGGGAACAGGGTTGGGGCACATGTATCACTGGGGGTCTGGGGGAACAGGGGTGGGGCACATGTATCACTGGGGGTCTGGGGGAACAGGGTTGGGGCACCTGTATCACTGGGGGAACAGGGTTGAGAAACGTGTATCACTGGGGGAACAGGATTGGGGCACCTGTATCACTGGGGGAACAGGGTTGAGAAACATGTATCACTGGGGGAACAGGGTTAGGGCACCTGTATCACTGGGGGAACAGGGTTGGGGCACATGTATCACTGGGGTTACAGGGTTGGGGCACATGTATCACTGGGGGAACAGGGTTGGGGCACATGTATCACTGGGGGAACAGGGTTGGGGCACATGTATCACTGGGGGAACAGGGTTGGGGCACATGTATCACTGGGGGAACAGGGTTGAGGCACATGTATCTCTGGGGGAACAGGGTTGGGGCACATGTATCACTGGGGGAACAGGGTTGGGGCACATGTATCACTGGGGGAACAGGGTTGGGGCACATGTATCACTGGGGGAACAGGGTTGGGGCACATGTATCACTGGGGGAACAGGGTTGGGACACATGTATCACTGGGGGAACAGGGTTAGGGCACATGTATCACTGAGAACATCGGAGAACAGGGTTGGGGCACATGTATCACTGGGGGAACAGGGTTGAGGCACATGTATCACTGGGGGAACAGGGTTGAGGCACATGTATCACTGGGGGAACAGGGTTAGGGCACATGTATCACTGGGGGAACAGGGTTAGGGCACATGTATCACTGGGGGAACAGGGTTGGGGCACATGTATCACTGGGGGAATAGGGTTGGGGCACATGTATCACTGGGGGAACAGGGTTGGGGCACATGTATCACTGGGGGAACAGGGTAGGGGCACATGTATCACTGGGGGAACAGGGTTGGGGCACATGTATCACTGGGGGAACAGGGTTGAGGCACATGTATCAATGGGGGAACAGGGTTGGGGCACATGTATCACTGGGGGAACAGGGTTGGGGCACATGTATCACTGGGGGAACAGGGTTGGGGCACATGTATCACTGGGGGAACAGGGTTGGGGCACATGTATCACTGGGGGAACAGGGTTGGGACACATGTATCACTGGGGGAACAGGGTTAGGGCACATGTATCACTGAGAACATCGGAGAACAGGGTTGGGGCACATGTATCACTGGGGGAACAGGGTTGAGGCACATGTATCACTGGGGGAACAGGGTTGAGGCACATGTATCACTGGGGGAACAGGGTTAGGGCACATGTATCACTGGGGGAACAGGGTTAGGGCACATGTATCACTGGGAGAACAGGGTTGGGGCACATGTATCACTGGGGGAACAGGGTTGGGGCACATGTATCACTGGGGAGAACAGGGTTGGGGCACATGTAGCACTGGTGGAACAGGGTTGGGGCACATGTATCACTGGGGACCTGGGGGAACATGGTTGGGGCACATGTATCACTGGGGGAACAGGGTTGGGGCACATGTATCACTGGGGGAACAGGGTTCGGGCACATGTATCACTGGGGGAACAGGGTTGGGGCACATGTATCACTGGGGGAACAGGGTTGAGGCACATTTATCACTTGGGGAACAGGGTTAGGGCACATGTATCACTGAGAACATCGGGGAACAGGGTTAGGGCACATGTATCACTGGGGGAACAGGGTTGGGACACATGTATCACTGGGGGAACAGGGTTGGGACACATGTATCACTGGGGGAACAGGGTTGGGGCACATGTATCACTGGGGGAACAGGGTTGGGACACATGTATCACTGGGGGAACAGGGTTAGGGCACATGTATCACTGAGAACATCGGGGAACAGGGTTAGGGCACATGTATCACTGGGGGAACAGGGTTGGGGCACATGTATCACTGGGGGAACAGGGTTGAGGCACATGTATCTCTGGGGGAACAGGGTTGGGGCACATGTATCACTGGGGGAACAGGGTTGGGGCACATGTATCACTGGGGGAACAGGGTTGGGGCACATGTATCACTGGGGGAACAGGGTTGGGGCACATGTATCACTGGGGGAACAGGGTTGGGACACATGTATCACTGGGGGAACAGGGTTAGGGCACATGTATCACTGAGAACATCGGAGAACAGGGTTGGGGCACATGTATCACTGGGGGAACAGGGTTGAGGCACATGTATCACTGGGGGAACAGGGTTGAGGCACATGTATCACTGGGGGAACAGGGTTGAGGCACATGTATCACTGGGGGAACAGGGTTAGGGCACATGTATCACTGGGGGAACAGGGTTAGGGCACATGTATCACTGGGGGAACAGGGTTGGGGCACATGTATCACTGGGGGAATAGGGTTGGGGCACATGTATCACTGGGGGAACAGGGTTGGGGCACATGTATCACTGGGGGAACAGGGTAGGGGCACATGTATCACTGGGGGAACAGGGTTGGGGCACATGTATCACTGGGGGAACAGGGTTGAGGCACATGTATCAATGGGGGAACAGGGTTGGGGCACATGTATCACTGGGGGAACAGGGTTGGGGCACATGTATCACTGGGGGAACAGGGTTGGGGCACATGTATCACTGGGGGAACAGGGTTGGGGCACATGTATCACTGGGGGAACAGGGTTGGGACACATGTATCACTGGGGGAACAGGGTTGGGGCACATGTATCACTGAGAACATCGGAGAACAGGGTTGGGGCACATGTATCACTGGGGGAACAGGGTTGAGGCACATGTATCACTGGGGGAACAGGGTTGAGGCACATGTATCACTGGGGGAACAGGGTTAGGGCACATGTATCACTGGGGGAACAGGGTTAGGGCACATGTATCACTGGGAGAACAGGGTTGGGGCACATGTATCACTGGGGGAACAGGGTTGGGGCACATGTATCACTGGGGAGAACAGGGTTGGGGCACATGTAGCACTGGTGGAACAGGGTTGGGGCACATGTATCACTGGGGACCTGGGGGAACATGGTTGGGGCACATGTATCACTGGGGGAACAGGGTTGGGGCACATGTATCACTGGGGGAACAGGGTTCGGGCACATGTATCACTGGGGGAACAGGGTTGGGGCACATGTATCACTGGGGGAACAGGGTTGAGGCACATTTATCACTTGGGGAACAGGGTTAGGGCACATGTATCACTGAGAACATCGGGGAACAGGGTTAGGGCACATGTATCACTGGGGGAACAGGGTTGGGACACATGTATCACTGGGGGAACAGGGTTGGGACACATGTATCACTGGGGGAACAGGGTTGGGGCACATGTATCACTGGGGGAACAGGGTTGGGACACATGTATCACTGGGGGAACAGGGTTAGGGCACATGTATCACTGAGAACATCGGGGAACAGGGTTAGGGCACATGTATCACTGGGGGAACAGGGTTGGGGCACATGTATCACTGGGGGAACAGGGTTAGGGCACATGTATCACTGGGGGAATAGGGTTAGGGCACATGTATCACTGGGGGAATAGGGTTAGGGCACATGTATCACTGGGGGAACAGGGTTGGGACACATGTATCACTGGGGGAACAGGGTTGGGGCACATGTATCACTGGGGGAACAGGGTTGGGACACATGTATCACTGGGGGAACAGGGTTAGGGCACATGTATCACTGAGAACATCGGGGAACAGGGTTAGGGCACATGTATCACTGGGGGAACAGGGTTGGGGCACTTGTATCACTGGGGGAACAGGGTTAGGGCACATGTATCACTGGGGGAATAGGGTTAGGGCACATGTATCACTGGGGGAACAGGGTTGGGGCACATGTATCACTGGGGGAACAGAGTTCGGGCACATGTATCTCTGGGGGAACAGGGTTGGGGCACATGTATCACTGGGGGAACAGGGTTGGGGCACATGTATCACTGGGGGAACAGGGTTGGGACACATGTATCACTGGGGGAACAGGGTTAGGGCACATGTATCACTGAGAACATCGGGGAACAGGGTTAGGGCACATGTATCACTGGGGGAACAGGGTTGGGACACATGTATCACTGGGGGAACAGGGTTGGGGCACATGTATCACTGGGGGAACAGGGTTGGGACACATGTATCACTGGGGGAACAGGGTTAGGGCACATGTATCACTGAGAACATCGGGGAACAGGGTTAGGGCACATGTATCACTGGGGGAACAGGGTTGGGACACATGTATCACTGGGGGAACAGGGTTGGGGCACATGTATCACTGGGGGAACAGGGTTGGGACACATGTATCACTGGGGGAACAGGGTTAGGGCACATGTATCACTGAGAACATCGGGGAACAGGGTTAGGGCACATGTATCACTGGGGGAACAGGGTTTGGGCACTTGTATCACTGGGGGAACAGGGTTAGGGCACATGTATCACTGGGGGAATAGGGTTAGGGCACATGTATCACTGGGGGAACAGGGTTGGGGCACATGTATCACTGGGGGAACAGAGTTCGGGCACATGTATCTCTGGGGGAACAGGGTTGGGGCACATGTATCACTGGGGGAACAGGGTTGGGGCACATGTATCACTGGGGGAACAGGGTTGGGGCACATGTATCACTGGGGGAACAGGGTTGGGACACATGTATCACTGGGGGAACAGGGTTGAGGCACATGTATCACTGGGGGAACAGGTATGGGGCACTTGTATCACTGGGGGAACAGGGTTGGGGCACCTGTATCACTGGGGGAACAGGGTTGGGGCACATGTATCACTGAGAACCTTGGGGTACAGGTATCGCTGAGAATCTGACGATAACAAGGTGAAGCACATACAACTCGGGGCGACAAGATGGGCACACATATTTATGGGAATCCTGTCGTGAAAGTTAAAGCAAACTTTTTCATGACAAATAGCATGGTAAGAACAAACGTGCGGACACCTACACTGCTTCGACCCTCGGTGACTCTTCCGACTCCTTCCAGACTAAGGAATAAACTATTCGGTTCAAATGCATACATCGCAGTTAATTTTATATATTTGGACTTAAACATATGTTCAGGTGATATACTCTTTTATTCCCAAATACCAATTCCAATTATTATAATCATTAACCTAAAAAACGGATGTACATTAAGCAGCGCCAAAGTATTGCAATCCATGAATTTCTTGACATCGGTGCCAAAGATGAGTATCTCTGCTCCATGATTATGGGAGCTAAATCGGGAAAATCAACCACAGGGTCACATTTTACTTATTTCAGTTTTTGAAACCATATTGATCATTTCTCCTCAACTCTACCGCTGGTCTTGTCTGTTTTACAGTTCCTAGACCATATTTTCCCTTCCGTTCTCCCCTTACTATAATGTATAGCCCTAAATAAAGCAAGTATATTTACACAGATTCAGGTTTTTTAGATTTGCCTCTTTTTTTCTTAATCTCCAATGAGACTAATTTAAATTAAAATGGAGTTGTTTGTTTCTGTCTAAAGTTTACATTTTCAGAGACTAAGCGTCAGTCTACCGTTGACCTATAAAGAACTCATTCAGCGAATATAACTCTTAACATCAGAATACCATATGAAAGCGAAATAAAACATAAATATTTTATTTTCATTACCGGATTCAATTTTCCATAGTTGACTTGAGCGATCTAATCTGTAGGGCAAAGTTGGACCCCATTCAAGTATGTCGAGGCGTTGGCTTTACAATCGCAGCTAGTAATGTCTCTTTGGTTATGATGCTACGAGATTGTATATGTTCGTAATATATCATATTTATCATGTATAAATAAAGCCTCAGCATGAAAGAGGCCGCAGGTGTTAACGGCCTTTACCCAGACAACATTCCTTGTCAACTATGTGAGAAGAGTCGCGCATTGTCAACCGCAAAGTTACAGTTTAATAATACAACAAACACATTGGTTGATATCCCATGGCGTTTTTTATTTGAAGAATGTAGACATTGTCAACACAGTTTATCAAGTTAATATTTATACATTATCACGTAAACTTAATAATACAAATAGACAAATACATGACAAACTCAACTGTGTGATATTTTGTTTTGGATAAATATGTGGTATGTGTCGGTGAATGTTTTCATCTAGTCACGTGTACAAGATCCACTCCGACCGAGGCAAACCCACAGAGGCAAATATACGTGGTATGTGTCATCTGCGATCTGCGCGTTATTCACACATTGCCGGTAGCATCAACGTGTTTAGTCGATCTCAACTACGATATCATTAAATGGACCCAAGGCAGTTGTCAGCAATATTACACAGATATAGCCCAGAGAGAGAGAGAGAGAGAGAGAGAGAGAGAGAGAGAGAGAGAGAGAGAGAGAGTGACTTGAGTTTAACGCCGCTTTTAACAGTATTCCAGTTATACTACGGCGTGTCAGCTTAATGTGGGAGGAAAGCCCGAAATGATGCAGATCTCAGACGTTTAACACTTCGGTGAAACCCGAGAGCACGTGTATGGTGCTGACAAACCTAGAAACATAATCGGGGCGAACCGGGATTCGAACCCACAACCATAGGTTTCTGGCTACCCCCGTGCCCCCAGAGAGAGAGAGAGAGACAGACAGACAGACAGATAGACTAGCAGTTGATACCAGACCGTGGAACACAGTCCCTCTTTAAACGTTCCTTGTTTATTTTAATCCAGAAATGTAATTAAGGTGTAGGATACTAAATCAGCGCCTGATGTGCCCTATTGAAGCAATGTGGCTGAAATGTCCGAGCACCTGACAACGCCAAGCCTTCCTGTAGATATGTATATTTATCACGTACTCTCGAGTAAACTCGACCGCAAACAGAAAATGTGCAATTAGACCTGATCTCCCTGTATGTGCTTACGTCATCTGAGAATGTGTCACCTGCACGACTGGTTGACATGGCACGTGACGTCATTCTGATGCGTGGGCGTGCGAACCTGAACATTTGACACAGACCTGATTCTTTAAATACACGCGAATGTACAAATGACACTTGAAAGCCCGGATTGGGGTAGCAGATGTCGGAATGACACACAGAGAGGCAGATAGAGAGACGGGACGGATTGAGAGAAACAGAAAGACAGAGACAGAAGGATAGGGAGAGAGAGACAGAGAGAGAGACAGACTGATATATATAGAGAGAGCGAGGGAGGGAAAGAGGGAGATACACAGAGAGAGAGAGAGAGACAGACAGACTGATATATATATATATATATATATAGAGAGAGAGAGAGAGAGAGATACACGGAGAGAGAGAGAGAGAGACAGACTGATATACATATAGAGAGAGATGACACTCAGAGAGACAAAGAGAGACATGATGGATTGAGAGAAACCGAAAGACAAGGGAGGGAGAGAGACAGCGACATACTGACATTTATAAAGAACACAGATAGATATTATAGACACACACACACACACACACACACACACGCACACTGAGACAGATAGAAAGACAGAAAGACACACAAAGAGACAGACAGGCTTATATAAATATATAAGAGAGAGAGAGAGATAACACACAGAGAGACAACTGATGGATTGAGAAAAACAGAGAAAGACAGGACAGGGAGAGAGAAGAAGCATATCGATATATATATATATATATATATATATATATATATATATATATATATATATATATATATAAACACAGAGAGCGTTACACAGAGAGACAGATAGAGAGACAGTACGTATTGAGAGAAACAGAAATACATAGAGAGACAGAAGGACAGGGAGAGAGACACAGACTGAGAGAGAGAAGAGAAAGAGGGTGAGTGACTTGAGTTTAACGCCGCTTTTAACAGTATTCCAGTTATATCACGGCGTGTCAGCTTAATGTGGGAGGAAAGCCCGAAATGATGCAGGTCTCAGACGTTTACCATTTCGGTGAAACCCACGAGCACGGGTATGGTGCTGACAAACCTAGAAACATAATCGGGGTTAACCGGGATTCGAAACCCACAATCATAGGTTTCTGGCCACCCCCGTGCCCCCAGAGAGAGAGAGAGAGAATGTCGGAATGTCTTTTGTTAACAGATAACAGAACGTATCGTATATCCATGAAGTGGACACGAGTGAGCGGTTCATTCACCTGGCCGCCATGGAGATGGTCAGCTATTGAACCACAAGCTTAGATATATAATGGTCTCTTTATCCTACTGTTTTCCGCCAGTGGTCCTGTCTTGTCTTGCTGTGGGGTTATTGTCGTACCGACGAAAAACAGTGACAGGGCCGATGTAGGTGTCCAGACTTGCTGCGTTTGAATTTGGCTTGATATCTCGTTGAACTCTCGTACAATCACGGGCACTGACATATTTACTCAGCCAGTCAGCTGGGGGTCTGGTAAGACTGAGTGTATGTTAAAGTCATTCATAAACTGCCGGGCAAAAGAAAGTATACACCCATTTTGATGGGGGCTAAAATAAAACGCAAAGAAATGGTTATTCGGTGATGTATTTGAAACGGATATAGTTGTGTGTTTGACCTTAGGTTTGCAGTGTTTGTACAACTGTTTTCAGCCTATGACGTTTAACTAACGTTTATAATTTTTTGGTCAAATCCAATTTTCAAGCGTATATTTTATTTTGCCAGACAGATTACTTACAGGAAAAGGAGTTTGCCAGTTTGCGGTCATGGCGTAGCCGTAGAACCAGCATACCGCGACGGTCTGTAAACACTATAAACTTCTTGTTTTTTTGTTTGTTGTTTAACGCCGCACACAGTAATATTCCAGCTATATGACGGCGGTCTGTAATTCTGTAAATAATCTGAACCACACAATCCAGTGATTGACACCATGAGCATCGATCACCGCAATTAGGATATAATGACATGCATCAACCAAGTCAGCGAGCCTGACTACCCGATCCCGTTAGTCGCCTCTTACGACAAGCACAGTCACCTTTTACGGCATGCATGGGTTGCTGAAGACCTATTCTACCCCGGATCTTCACGGGTCTGTAACACTAGTAATCAAGGTCTAGATAAGGCAAACAAGTCAATAGCATGAGCAACACCCAACAAGGCTACACGCTGTAACTATCTTATCCATTCTGGCTTATAGTCTTAAATTACAAAAACAATATCTGGTTATGTTGCAGTAGCTGAAAAATATCTAATCTTGATACCAAATCCCAGCTCCCTTCCCCAAATATCAAAAGGCCAGTCCCTTACTAGTCAGCTCAAATACGTATATATACTCATCGCCTAAAGAAACGCGAACCATAGAAACATATAGAGAAGTTTACACATTAAACCTACGTCATCTGTCAGCTTTTACAGACACTGGCGGGGCACTGGTGACCTATTGTGTCCAGAAGCTAAGTTCATCTCTACGGGAACAGTAGTATGTCTTCATACGTAACACGACATCTCAATCAGAACACATCGGCCGTTACAACTTGGCGGTTAACCTTTGGGTGTACTCCTTTGGGTGGGGACTGTATGATACCGCCCATTTCTAGTGTTCCCAGGGTTCCCTAGTGTTCTCTGGGGTTCTAGAGACCTGAAACACAGATATGTGTACTGTTCTGACAAAGAAGGACATGCGTCAATCACTCCAAAGAACCTCCCATAGAACACATCGGGGATTTCTATACCAAAGAACGATCGGTTTGTATCCTGTCCAGGGAGGACCGGGGCGTCTATTCACTACCTGTGTTCAGAGGAATATCTACAACAGATCATAAGTGACCAATGTCAAGCCTTCTGCAACTATGTCGTCATATTACCCTACTCCGGTCAGCCATCCGATGACCTGTGGGTCTGGCAACCTCAACTGATTGTTATTTGTCATATTCTTGAATGCACGTATTTAGCTCAGCGCCCAATGACGGGTATAATCACCCTTTAGGAACGAATATTTCATCCAAAGTTAAGCCTCGTATCTCAGTGAGCTAGCACCATACAACCGACGTAAGTCGGGACTGGTACACACACGTAGGCGCGCGCTCACACACAAACGCACACATACACACACACACAGTGCTCACACACACATACACACACGGTGCTCACACGCACCCGAAATTGTGCTTGCTGTGTTGTTGTCCACGAGATAGTCGACATATTGCTTGCTGTTGTTACGTGATCGTTGGCATATTGCTTGCCGTGTTGTCTACGAGATGGTCGGCATATTGCTTGTTGTCGATCTACGTGATCGTTGACATATTGCTTTCTGTGATGTCTGCGAGATGACCGACATATTGCTTTCTGTGCTGTCTACGAGATGACCGACATATTGCTTGCTGTGTTGCCCACGTGATGACCGACATATTGCTTGCTGTGCTGTCTACGAGATGACCGACATATAGCTTGCTGTGTTGTCTACGAGATGGTCGACATATTGCTTGCTGTGTTGTCCACGAGATGGCCGACATATTGCTTGCTGTGTTGTCCACGAGATGGTCGACATATTGCTTGCTGTGTTGTCCACGAGATGGTCGACATATTGCTTGCTGTGTTGTCCACGAGATGACCGACATATTGCTTGCTGTGTTGTCCACGAGATGGTCGACATATTGCTTGCTGTGTTGCCCACGAGATGGCCGACATATTGTTTGCTGTGTTGTCCGCGAGATGGGCGACATATTGCTTGCTGTGTTGTCCGCGAGATGGCCTACATATTGCTTGCTGTGTTGTCCGCGAGATGGTCGACATGTTGCTTGCTGTGTTGTCCACGAGATGGTCGACATATTGCTTGCTGTGCTGTCTACGAGATGACCGACATATTGCTTGCTGTGTTGCATACGAGATGACCGACATATTGCTTGCTGTGTTGTCCGCGAGATGGCCTACATATTGCTTGCTGTGTTGTCCGCGAGATGGTCGACATGTTGCTTGCTGTGTTGTCCACGAGATGGTCGACATATTGCTTGCTGTGCTGTCTACGAGATGACCGACATATTGCTTACTGTGTTGTCCACGAGATGGCCGACATAATGCTTGCTGTGTTGTCCACAAGATGGTCGACATATTGCTTGCTGTGTTGTCCACAAGATGGTCGACATATTGCTTGCTGTGTTGCCCACGAGATGGCCGACATATTGCTTGCTGTGTTGTCCACGAGATGGCTGATATTTACAAATGATTTACAAATTCATTTCCTTTGAGAACTTTCAGCGTGATATTTGACGGAACAATTAAAGATATATATATCGCGATCACCCAGTAGATTTAACCTTTGTTAAAGAAGCCACTTTGTCGAATAAATACAAATGTCTCTTTTTGTTTCAAAAGTTCACACAGTTTTAACGCCCACGGCACAGACAGTTGAGAGTCAGCAAGTTCAGCAATATCAAGACTACTGACCACGTGCGCAAAGCAATCTAAGCTACGGTTAATTTAGCCTATGCAATGGCAAAATAGGATTAACTTTAGAGCTTCGCTATCTTCGTGCAAGCGGCCCATGGTTACGCAGTTTCTGAATCATGAAGTTTGTTTGTTTGTTTGTTTCTTGTTTAACGCCGCACTCAGCAATATTCCAGCTGTATGACGACGGTCTGTAAATAATCGAGTCTGGACCAGAAAATCCAGTAATTGACATCATGAGCATCGATCCACGCAATTGGGATCGATGACATGCATCAACCAACTCAGCGAGCCTGACCACCCGATCCCGTTAGTCGCCTCTTACGACAAGCATAGTCGCCTGTTACGGCAAGCATGGGTTTCCTGAAGACCTTTTCTACCCCAGATCTTCACGGATCGAATCATGAAGTGACGAACTTACCACAACTGGTTAGACTTTAAAGTGAGTGATTATGTAAACTACTCAAAAGAAGTTAAAGAAATCCCGAGTCTTTCATATTGCTACAGTTAATATGTCATGGCATACTAACTATAGTAAAATGAAAGATCGCGTGTTCTCTATTATTCCAGGAACATCACGGAGTGGAATACCAGATATAGGCTTTCGAACCCGGGACTTCGAACTTCATGACGAGCGAACACTTTAACCACAAGGCCACCCATTCGCCCAAGTTTACTGTCACAGCAAAAACACGACTTGTGTTTGACTGATAGAGTATTCGGAAGTCATATTCCATGGCGTGAGCTACGCATGCTCGCCACGCGTTTCTCATGTTGAGATGAAAGTTCGGTTCTCTTCCGTTATTTTGAAGTCGTATTCCGCAGCCGCACACCGATACATACAAAACTAATTGCCCACTACTTAAACGTCAATGCTTTCTCCTAAAAAGACAGGAAGTCATTCATAACATAGTATGAAGATCATCTCTCCTAGCTTGAGTAATTGCTCACAATCGTCCCCACTCGCCCCCGTCCGCTTGTGCCAGACCTACACGAGAGGTTACGAATGTAAGAGCTTAAAATAAACACACAGAGAAAACTATTTGCAATAGAAGCGTACTGAGTGGCCCACTGGTTAACGCTCTCGACACAACCGAGTTTCATTCCGAAAAACATTCGAGTTTTGACAACGGATGTGCCGTATGAACCTTACGGTGTAAAGTCCGCATTAATCGCCTACATTTCAGCCTGATCGGATACGTATTAAGACACACCTCTCAGATCCTAGGACTACCATATATATGTGTGCAACGCTGTGTGACTAGGAGTATCGATCCAGCTCGAGTCAATACCCTTCCTGAAGTATACTGAAGATACCATCTGCAAAGACAAGACAGCCTTAAGCTCGTACAAGATCATGGCGTGATTGCGGAAAGATCCGGGGAAGGACAATGAGAACATATAAGTAAACAGCCATTCTGAAAAAGACAGGGGGTTCTTTTCTTTGGTAATTACACTGATGTAATGGAGTATCTATTTCAGGAGGCCATGGGCTGAAGTAAATAAGATTGTTCGAAAAAATCGGATCTCAAAACAATCAGATGAAAAGACTGGCGTTCTCTGAATAGATATTTGGTCCCTGCGTGAAACTGGGAGAGTGTTGTTGAATACTGCAGTTATTAATATTTAATATACATCACGAAAGTTTGGACCAAACAGACTAGTGATTGATGGAATTGGCATCGACCAATACTGTCGAGAACGAGACACGCTGTAAGTCAGGTCAAACAGGGGGAACACCCGATCACTGTTTTAGTCGGTCGTTTTAGTGGGTGTTTGGGGCTTCTTCTGCCCCGGAATCACAACAGGTGGATTAGCATGAAATACATGGAACTTCTTCAGCTCCGAATCCCTCATCGTGAGACACGCATGGGGTACTGGGAACCTGTTCTGGTCCGGAATCCCATCAAGGGGTCAAAGAATGGGTGCTGGGGGTTTGTCCTGCCCCGGAATCCCCACATGGAGGCAAGCAGGAAAGTCTACAAGTGTCGTAACTAAGTCCATGTTAAACATGCGCTGTGGTCACTTTGTAGTAGAAGCCCATGGTACGATCCGGGAGTTAACCAGACTTAGCAACCTTTGTGGCTTCAAGCCTCCAATGTCCATTGCGATATAATCCCGCATTGCCTTTGTACCTGGGTGCCGTTGTACAAAACAGGCTTAGCGTTACGCCTTTCGTGGTTCTTTGTTGAGGTATAGGAGTTACGATCACCTTAACGTTAAGATCGCTTTGTACAACTTGTACAACGGCACCCTGGAGTCTCCAATGGTAACAACCATTCGTTTTGTCATCCACCCAAAACGCCAATGTAAAGGCCTGGTACATACACCAGTCATGCATGACGTCTTCACAGGGGTATCTGTTCACCAGTACAGCAACGTACTTGGCGTCCTAGCGACCTAGCATATACCTTGCAGTTGCTCATCCTCGCGTGCTCGTCAAGGTCGCCAAGGACATTGTGACCAGGATGTTGGTTTGTATGTATCGCGAGGGAACAGATCGGTCATTGTATTATTGTAGTTGTGGTTCTCAATGAAATGTGAGGCCCCCATGTACACATGAGGCCCGTGTGAGGTACATACACCTCTATTTAAAGGGATTGTGAAGGGGCGAAAGCTTGAGTAAAGTGTACATATAAACACTGGGATTGTTGCAGGAGAATCACGTATTGAATTTGTTTGTTTGTTGTTTAACGCCGCAAGAATTATTCCAGATAAATGAGGTCGGTCTGTAAAAAGAGATTTATATATAGCATACTGCACAGATACACGTCTAAGTAAGTGACGTGGTGCGGTGTATCTACTTCTGTATCTGTTCACATTCCATGTGTAATTAAACACTTCTTTCGTGTAGGTAAATACTTATTTCTGTGAATATGAGCGCACTTCACCTTATGTATGTTACACCTATTTGGTTCTATCTCTAACGTTTGTTTGTTTGTTGTTTAACGCCGCACACAGCAATGTTCCAGCTATATGACGGCGGTCTGTAAATAATCGAGTCTGGACAAGACAATCCAGTGATTGACATCATGAGCATCGATCTACGCAATTGGAACACGATGACATGCATCAACCAAGTCAGCGAGTCTGACCAACCGGTGACATATTGGACCTATTGTAAACAGTGAAACCCGCTTGTTTATCACTGTGAACAGTAAACACTACAGTGTAACAAAAGTTGAGGTGTTCGGACGCCATTGTTACATAAGTGGTGAGGTGAGGTGAAATGGGGTTTAACGTCGCGTCCAAGATTATTGCACTTATATAGCGACGTGCATGCACGTGTATGTGTGTGTGTGTGGCTGCTTGTACTAGTCCGGACTGATGCCGATTTATAGTGCTAGCACACTGAGATACCATGCCGCAGTTTAACATGAATAACCCACTCAGACACAGTATACTGACTTCAAGCCGACCAGTCCTTGTTTTAGCCCCTTAATGCCGAGCGCCAGACAGTGTAACAACAAGTACCATCTTTTGGTGTGACGCGGCTGGGGATCGAACCCCGGACCTTCCGCTCTCCGGGCGGACGCTCTGCCATTAGACCACGGAGGCGGTCCGTTGCATAAGTAGTATTGTACTCATAAGATGTACCAGCCATGGTTATCACACACGTGGAAGGTTGAGGATGTACAAGAGAAGATCGTTTAAACCGAAGAGAGTATTGTATTTTTATGCTAAAACACCTCATATCCACATAAAGTGGTTTTCAACAGAAGTCTCGAGCTGCTCGGAGATTAACGGGATCGGGTGGTCAGGCTCACTGACTTGGTTGATGCATGTCATCGTATCCCAATTGAGTGGATCGATGCTCATGATGTCAATCACTGGATTGTCTGGTCCAGACTCGATTATTTATAGACCGCCGTCATGTAGCTGGAATATTGCTGAGTGCGGCGTTAAACAATAAACAAACTAATAAAAATCAAAGCTTCAAAAGTCGTGGTGACCCAATGAAACGCCCTTTGTCTCGTGACATTTGTTAATATATGTTTATGTACGACGCAATGGTGCAATATCAATGATATAAATAGAATTTTGTTTAAAACCAGTTCTTTTAATATTTTGTAAATATATGTATTATCGACATGGTATTAAATTTCTCGTGTCTCAGTTTAATTAGGAATGTAATCGACCAAGGCAAGTCTGAAAACCAAGGTGATGACGGTGTTATGTGAAAACGATGGCAAAGAGGCCGTGCGACGCCATCAGGGTCACTAGCCATGGAAAATGACAGCTCTGTTAGTGATAGTGCACGGGCATTCAGCGTACGCCATTAAACCCAGACCAAGCAGCTCCGCAGTAGGGAGTCTGGTTTTTTTAAGAATGCTACAAAGAGGCCTTTGAAAGAAGGATGTTTCACCAGTGCGGTTATTTGTAAGATGACTGTGTGCACTCCCAAGTGATACTCTGGTTTATTGTGTCTGTTTGGGTTCCATTAAGGTAAAACTCAAAGAAGCATTCTAGAGTGATTCAGTCCAGGCTGACCCCCTTTTCATATATCGGTAAAACTGAAGAGAATTGAGGTTTTTCAATTTTTTCAAACTTTATTTCGGGGAAAGAACCTTAGTCTGAAGATGAGGCAAAGTCATGTTTTTTAACAATGACATAATTGTATTCGTGTTGAAATGGGGTTTATCGTCGCGTCCAAGATTATTGCACTTATATTGTGACGTTCATATTCGACATCAAAGTTGATTTGATTATGAGTAAGTTTCATGAAAACATCGGATATATTTTGACACTATTAACATGTCAACGTAACGGTCGTTAAAACCATGTCTCAACAATTTCCTTCTGTCGATATGTTTTTAAAACAGAAACGGACATTACATTTTTTGCACTGTTTGTCTCCAACAGCAGCATGTCTATATTAGCACACTACATAATAGGACGACAGCGCCTTGACAACACCGCCGCTGGTGTTGGGAGGGCATCACATGGACTGACATGGTCATGTCCCCCGGCGCTTCCTTTGCCCGGGGGTCAGAGATGACACAGGAGCCGTCAATCAATAATTAGACAGGCTTACTGTGTGCTGCTATTGCTTGTTCTGTTCCGGGATCACGGTAGAAATGACGTGTAGCAAGGGGTTTTAATAGGGATATTCATAATGTCCACATGCAAACATAATGGGAGAGCGAGTGAGGTTTTACGCCGCTTTTAGCGATATTCCAGTAACGATGGGGACTGGAGATATGCTTCTTACATTATACCCAAGTCGGGAATTAAACCCAGGCTTCGTTATGAGGAGCAACCGCATTCGCCACTAGACTACCCGACCAGCGCAGTCGGACTGAACGTTGCTGGATGCTGTAATAAGACAATATTAGATCTTGTCATGGGATGGACACATTTCAAGCTACGTTTAAGTATGTTTCCATAATTAAGTTATCATTTGAGTGTAAAAATATCCAAGTATCCGTTTCAAAGGTTGAATAATATATATTTATTTCGTGTTAAGATCTATGAGAGACTTGGCCAGTGAATGAGCGAGGGGAGGAATGAGTGTAGGTTACAACTATCTTTGTCAGTAACGCAGTCAAACACAAGTCTTCTTCGTGACCGCTTCCCCGTCGTATCTATGCATAGTGGATTATATTCTGGGTTGTAGTATATATCATTAATATACATACGGCAACGCACGTATTAGAAAACAAATTTGCGACAATTTTGAGATTGAAAATAATACACCGCAAATAATGGTATCCCTTCGTTGCTTTGAACAGCGTCTCAGTTGAATCTCGGCCTGTCAGCTTGATGTGGAGGTGGTACGGGTCTTAGACGTCTACCACTTTGATGAAATACACAAACAAATAAAAAATATAATCAGGACGAATTTTGGATATATATTTGTGCATTGTGGCTCCCAAGACGATTGGGCAATATCTCTTCCTAACGTCATCGTGGCTGTATTACAATCATTACATTGAACATTACTGGCCACAGTATTCATCCATATCACGGTGGCCTGACAATAATCTGGCCATTCGTCACCACTCGCCCCTTTCCGGCTTGTCCCGGAATAACACGAGTTGGTCACGAATGTAATCTGGCCTGGACCAGGCAACCCATGAACGCCTGAGCAACGGTCATCACCGTCGGAATACGACACGCATTCACCCAAGTCACAGAGCTTGACCACCCGATCCCTATTTTCGTTGGATCGTGATAAGTAGGAGTAGCTAGGTACCTTTGCTTACAAGACACCCATGAAGAATATACCTCCGACACCTCCACGAACTGGGGATAGTTTCTGGAATCAGCTTGGTCACTGATGTCATTGCTTTTATGGTGGGTTCTATATACCTATCTGAGAGAAGTAGCGATGGCTCGATGTAATTTTAATTACCTCTGCCGTCAAAGACCGAATCAATCTGGAACCAGGTTTTTAACCTTTAGACTGTTCTTCAGAAGCCTTACAATTTGGATCATTCACCTTTTTATATCCCCGAACATTGCTTTGAGTAGCAGAAATCCCTCAATGGAGTCCATCTACATGTTTAGATCAAAAGGAGTCAAGATGTACTTTGATAAGTCACAGGATTCCATCCTTTTTATTAAACCCTACTTTTGTGAAGCTCGTTTGCCATGTGTTGCACGAGTAAGAAAGTGAACGTGAATTTGCATTATCGGCCCAAAACAGCATTCCTCTGAAAATGAAAACAATCACGACATGAACATTGAACCCGTGGATCAGTATAATCCATGCATGCGATGACAACAGCAGGGCTGCATGCGCCGAGTCACAGAAATTCGTAGCTGTACACTAATAAACTGTTAGACTTCATGACCCATGTGCCCTGTGCCGCCATGTACAAACATACCCCTGTCTTAAGGAGATGGATTCTTCCGTCGTACTCGAAATGATCGGGAGGAGAAATAAACTCTTATTTGACAAAAGTCTGCATTTGTTGCTCAATACCCAAGGTTACATTCCTCTGCCCAGATTTTCACCATTTTTGTTGTGAAGCATGGTGCATGATATCTCGTGATACAAGCACAGGCCTACCACAGAAAAAGATAAGGTGTGTTCAAAAACAAAGCAATGTGTATGCTTTTTGTCTACTTCGTTGTCTATTCGCTGGGTTAAGTACGAGACGACAATGTATTCAGACAATGATGATATGCAATCCAGCTGCTGCTAACTCGTCGTGTTCTGCATACATTTTGTCGACTCGTACTAAACGCACCGAAAAGTGTAAGCATTTTTCTCCCAGTCGATATTTGAGTGTGGAAAATAGTCAAATAAATATTTTTGAGTCTCAATTCGAATGGGTCTCCAGTCGTGACGTGTCTGAGGACATTGCACTACGCCCCAGTCTCGCCCTTTCTATGTTTCCTGTTTACCACAGAATGTCAGTACCAGTGTGAAATCATAATTATCAGCAAGGAAAGAATGGTTATCGCCTATTGTCTTTCCATTCTATGTGTCATAAATATCCCCGATTTGTGATAAACCATGGCTCGATTAACAACAACACCTTTGCAACAACTGCGAGTTTCACAACGTCTGTATTGATCTTCTAGTCACAAGGTAGGACCTTGTTGATTGTGTGCAGTCATCGCCCTGCATCGTGCTCATGCTGTCAACCACTGATTCGTCAACCCCACACCCGATACACAGACCTCTGTGATATGGATGGTATATTGCTAACCTACTTCTTTTGCACTCGTACACAGCAGACATAATTCAAAACTATCGTTTAACCAAATCAGTAATTGTGCCATGGCGACACTTGATTGTCTTGGACCTGTTCAACAAAGCGATCGTATTGATATGACTGTCGTAAGTCTGTGTTTAAGTAAGGGTGATGGTGAGGTGAAATTGGGTTTAACGTCGCGTCCAAGATTATTGCACTTATATAGCGACGTGCATGTACGTGTGTGTGTGGCTGTTTGTACTAGTCCGGACTGATGCCAATTTATAGTGCTAGCTCACTGAGATACCATGCCGCAGTTTAACATGAATACCCCACTCAGACACAGTATACTGACTCCGAGCCGACCAGTTCTTGTTTAAGCCCCTTAATGCCGAGCGCCAGACAGGGAAACAACAAGTACCATCTTTTAACGTCTTTTGACGCGGCCGGGGATCGAACTCCGGACCTTCCGCTCTCCGGGCGGACGCTCTACCACTAGACCACGGAGGCGGTCTGTTAAAGTAAGGGAGTTACCATCACCTTAGGGCTACTATCGCTTCGAGGAACGGGGCCCTGGTCAAGATTCGAATGTTTAAAGGCCATGCCGAATGCCAGGAGTAGTGATGTGCGACACCAGGCAACAAGCACACACTGACGCAGGGATCCTGTATATTTTATGCGCTTTTAACTCGATATCCCCTTTTCAATTAGATGTTTATCAGTCAGTACAAGTTCCAACACTTCTGGAGGACTGTAATAGCAATTTCTGAATTCTTGATTGCGACCTCAATAGAATGTTCATTGTGTTACTTTTTGTTAACAATATCAAGATTATACATTCAATGCATGAATCTTATTTTCACGGCTATACAGTTAGTAATTCAAAATAAGTATAAGGCAATAATGCTGTTTACGACGATGCTGATTCAGCTGTATGAACAGGTTACCATGACAATGTCACTGTCTACCGCTGTATAATTCGTCCTCTGGTTTTTCCGATATTCCTGAATATTCATGAACTGAAACAAGCATCATGGTCTGGACCCATTAGGGCATTCACGATAAGGTAAACGACATGTTGAACGTTCACTATAAGGTACAGGTCATATTTTAACTACGCTTGAAAGTACACGTCATATTTAACATACGCTTGAAGGTACATGCAATTTCAACATGTCTTCAAGAAACACGTTCATTGAACATACGTTTATAGGTTCACACCATGTTGAATCTATTCTTTAAGGTACACGCCATTTTGAAAATATTCATGAAGGTACACGACCTGTTGAAAATATAGTTCAGGAGACACGTCTTGTTGAACATACGCTTGAATGTACACGCCATGTTGAACATATGGTTTAATAAACACGCCATGTTGAATAAATGTTTGAAAGTACACGCCATGTTGAACACATGGTTTAAGGAACACGACATGTTGAACATATTCTTGAAGGTACACGCCATGTTGAACATATGGTTTAAGAAACACGCCATGTTGAACATATTCTTGAAGGTACACGCCATGTTGAACATATTCTTGAAGGTACACGCCATACTGAATATATGGTTTAAGGAACACGACATGTTGGACACGTGGTGTAAGGAACACGCCATGTTGGACACATAGTTTAAGGAACACGACATGTTGGACACAAAGTTTAAGAAACACGTCAAGTTGGGCACATGGTTTAAGGTACACGCCATGTTGGACACATAGTTTAAGAAACACGGGAAGTTGGACACGTAGTTTATGGGAACACGCCATTTTGGACACAAAGTTTAAGAAACACGCCATGTTGGGCACATGGTTTAAGGAACACGCCATGTTGGGCACATGAGTGAAGAAACACGCCATGTTGTACACATAGTTTAAGAAACACGCCATGTTGGACACATGGTTTAAGGTACACGCCATTTTGGACACATAGTTTAAGAAACACGCCGTGTTGGACACATGGTTTAAGGAACACGCCATGTTGGACACATGGTTTAAGGAACACGCCATGTTGGACACATGGTTTAAGATACACGCCATGTTGAACACATGGTTTAAGGAACACGCCATGTTGGGCACATGGTTTAAGAAACACGCCATGTTGGACTCATGGTTTAAGGAACACGCCATGTTGGACACATGGTTTAAGGAACACGCCATGTTGGACACATGGTTTAAGGAACACGCCATGTTGGACACATGGTTTAAGGAACACGCCATGTTGGACACATAGTTTAAGAAACACGGGATGTTGGACACATGATTTATGAGAACACGCCATTTTGGACACATAGTTTAAGGAACACGCCATGTTGGACACATTGTTTAAGAAACACGGGATGTTGGACACATGATTTATGAGAACACGCCATTTTGGACACATAGTTTAAGGAACACGCCATGTTGGACACATTGTTTAAGAAACACGGGATGTTGGACACATAATTTATGAGAACACGCCATGTTGGACACATGGTTTAAGGAACACGCCATGTTGGACACATAGTTTAAGAAACACGGGATGTTGGACACATAGTTTATGGGAACACGCCATTTTGGACACATGGTTTAAGGTACACGCCATGTTGAACATATGGTTTAAGCTATCAATCGGAGTTGAACCAACAAGAAACACTTTCATTAAAACCCATCCAACTGTATAGATAAACACATTATGGTGGCAGCTCATTATGTCCTAAAACTATTAAGCTTCAAGTACCTGATCAACAAACTGTATTTTCTGCTTGAACTATGAACTATGGAAAGTCTCTCATTGACCTGTACCGTCAGTAAGCCGCGTTGATTCCCGTCTGCCTGAGGCGGTTTGTCACCTTAAACAACACGGGTGATTATCCCCACCCCAGGCTCGGGGGGAGAGGTGGAGGGGGGAGGGGGTGGTGGAGGGGCTACATCGGCATCTCCAACATGCTGACGGGGGGCGGTTTGATGCCATAAATACGTCAAAAATTAACGTTGCCCAAAGTATCTTGACGGTATCGAAATGTCAGCGATATATTTTACTGCCTCCATGACAAACCGAAATATCTTCTGCCTGGACTGAAAATGGTGACATTCGGAATTTGACCCACCGATAATGGATATGGGAATTGGTGTTTGGCTTTCCCGATCCAATTCTTATCGATTTCTAAGATAATGATAACATGCATGTCGGTTATTGAAACGTTTAGACACCCTGAGTAGGCTGCGCTAAATAATTGTCTTGTAGCTGTATATAGAGTGGGCTTCACTGTAGGCATCCTCGATTACTGTTTTAGTTAAGATGTCTCAATCATAATGTCAGCGGGTCTGCCGGACGTGGGATTCATTTCATGCCTTTAATAGACTCTGGGTACAGACGGTCGCAGAGGAACACCCCCACACGACAGTATGTGAATATGTGTTGTTGATGATGTTGGGAAGACTCTGACTAGGAACCCACACATTTCTCTTAAAATAACAGAAATAGAATGAGAAGATTTTTGGCTAGGTAGCTGAAAGAAAGACAGTGGGCAGAGAAATGATTACACATTTTATTACACAATTATATAACCAAATGCATCTCTCGATGGGTGTTTAATCTCATTGGGGCGAGGCATCAAAGTCAAATTGTAACCACCACGCTCAGACTCACAATACGATGAAAACAAACGAAACACATTGACCGCTCCAATGTTTTGCTATTGCATGTCATTCATCAATACCAACAAACATATTCCCATGCCACCATGTTGTTTATGGCACTTCAAACTTCACCAATTGCACGAGCTTAATCACGTGACCCGAAAAAATCTGCTGATTGGTTGTGATGAATTTTACATGTCTATCTCTCCACTTGAGCTCATGCAACAGACTGATTGATTCTCGGAATACCCGTTTCGAGTGTTGGGACAACAGACCGCGCAGTGAGACCAGTAATCGACTTTCTCCGTCTCACTGGCAGACCTGCTGTCTGGGCTTCGGTAACAAAATACACGAGGGCTGCCATCATACCAGCCTCACAGCTTACCGTGCTGCGCTGTGTGGTAGCACCGCTATTAATCGTGTTTCATTGAATAATAGCAAGCATCTTTTGAAAATAAACAGAATTTTGCTGTACGTATAAAAGAATAAAATATTTAGGATTCAATCTGTAGTGTTGTACAATGATATTTATTGAAATATGATAGGCGCTTATTGTGAGGTATTTCATCGTTGATTTGTTACTTTGAGACCAGTTTGATACAATTTCAACACGTTATTTGATGCTAGTTAAGTGTATTAAATACTAAGTGTAAGTATGTAGGTCACACATGCTTGATGGTGGATAAACATGAAACAAAGAAAAAATGGTTCAGGTATCTTAGTTGTGGTTTGAGCCTTAAGTTTACAATAGTGTTTCGGTGACTGTTTTCAGCCAAGTAACGCTTTGATAACATTTGTATTAAGGAAGAGAATTTATGGATGTCAACGTCTTTAATATGAGGAATACAACGTTTCGGGGTATATGCTTACTCCTTCGTCATTTACCAGTATTAAGGAAGAGAATTTATCGATGTCAACGTCTTTAAAATGAGGAATACAACGTTTCGGGGTATATGCTTACTCCTTCATCATTTACCTGATGGAGGAGTAAGCATTTTCTCCGAAACGTTGTATTCCTCATAATAAAGACGTTGACATCCATAAATTATCTTCCTTATGTGTATCACTTCTAAATGCCTTTTAAATACATTTGTATTGATTTGGTCAAATCCAAATTTCAAATCCAACCTTTTTTCCCCCGGCAGTTTATGTGCAATTATTATGAAATCTGTAAAATATTTCGGTATGCCACTGTTTGCCAGTAAACTATAAATGGTTCTCGCCCAGAACGTAATGAAGTCATGTCAGATAATGAAACCGATTGCGTCAGCGGTTGTTTAAACAGTGTCAGCAATATTCCAGCTAAATCACGACAGCTTGTAAATAATCGAACCTTAGCTAGACACACTATTGGTTGATAGCATTAACAAAACTCCATGCCTTCAAAGCATAAATGACACATCAGCCAGCTCACACATTCTGACCACCCGTTGCTCATTTGAGTTGGTTCTTGGACAAGTATTTGGTGCTAGACATCTGTGCTCACCTGGATTGCCCATAGGGTTTGAATATTTTGCCTGATTCTTGGGATCGTGTTCCTTGCAATTGTGGCATGTAAAGGCCCTTTTGGTACTTTGTACTGAATTAACAAAAGCGTATAGATCATGGTACGTACGACAATGGTATATTTTTTTATTCCCCATATGGTTTTTGTTAGTTTATGGTTGTAAATGGTCCAGGCAAAGTAATGGCTGATAGAAAGATCAATATCCTATGCTGTCTGGGTGCGATGACACATTATCAACCAGGTATCAGAGCCTTACCATTCGATCCTTGTTTTTAGATGGCTCTTAATAAAAGCGTGAAGTACTGGAGACCCTATTCTGACCCAAAGAATGCCAAAATGAGTGAGATGTGCACTGTTGAGATTTTGTATTGGTCTTTTACTCATTTACGCATTGGTAACGTAGATGTATTGAAATTCATATCAATTTGATGAATTATGTAATACATGTAAATGTTATATTTAGGGCATGCAAATGAGACTTTCGTAAAATAGCAGTTTAAGCACAACAAAAACTCTATTTTGAACCTTTGATCCGCGTTCGCCTGTTGATTCTCTGGGTGGGTCTTTTGTTTGATCCGCATCTGCGATGTCGTGACCTGACGGCTGACTGCTGGCCATGGTAGAACGTCCCCATCCCCTTCCTTCTGAATATGGTAAACGTCGGCGATCGTCGTGTAACTCTGAAGTGCTGCTGGGGATAGTATAATAGTGTGGTAATAGTATGTGAATGGGAATACGGTGTACTGTGACATACGACTCAAGTTCATCTTTTGGTGAGGTTACAGAGAATACATGACTTAAAGGGTCCAGGATGGACTGATTGATGGACGATTGACTGTGAATGTATGGTGAAAGGGTTCCTATTGGGAGCCACTGGTGGACTGACTTTTGACGAGTTGCGAACTGACCGATGAAACATAATTTGATGGATACTGGATACTTGCCTTGAAGCATAATGACACATCAGCCAGATCACATATTCTGACCAACCGGTGCTCATTTTAGTCGGCCCTTCTGACAAGTATTTGGTGCTGGGCATCTATGCTCACCTGGATTGACCATTGGGTTTGAATATGTTGCCTGATAGTTGAGATCGTGCAGGAAGTGTTTAGTCGCTATTATATATGCCTGTGAGTTCCTTGCAATTGAGGACCGCCTCCGTGGTCTAGTGGTAGAGCGTCCGCCCGGAGAGCGGAAGGTCCGGGGTTCGATCCCCGACCGCGTCATACCAAAAGATGGTACTTGTTGTTACCCTGTCTGGCGCTCGGCATTAAGGGGCTAAAACAAGGACTGGTCGGCTCGGTGCCAGTATACTGTGTCTGAGTGGGATATTCATGTCAAACTGCGGCATGGTATCTCAGTGAGCTAGCACTATAAATCGGCATCAGTCCAGACTAGTACAAGCAGCCACACACACACACACGTACATGCACGTCGCTATATAAGTGCAATAATCTTGGACGCGACGTTAAACCCCATTTCACCTCACCTCACCTTGCAATTGAGGCATGTAACGGTCCCTACCTTGTACTTATTTAACAAAAGCGAATAGATCATGGTTCGACTATGGTATAGTTTTTCATTTCCCAAATGGGTTTTCTTTGTTCATAATCGAGAACTAAATTATGGACAGATGACAAACGTTCAAGAATGACTGACAGATATGTAATAAATCTAGCACATCGACTGCGCTACTATTCCTACGACCAACCTACCCCTGGTGCCGAGTCTGTAATGGTCTTAACCCTCAGCAGAACTGCTTCTACTTTGTTCAAAGGCCAGATTCTCCCCAGTTATGACCCTTCGCCTGTCAGCATCACACCCATTCCACCAAACTGGTACATATCGACGACCTACCTCATGTTTAGTTGACACGCCCGATGAACTAAAACACTATTCAAAGTGGCGTCAAACCCAACCCACTCACTCACCCGAAGGAAGTGATACCATAACAACCACATAATCAGCCTTGCCTTGTTCCATTTGTTTGCGGCGAGCCAATCCAGTAGTGGTGCTAATACGGACACAATAACGCCACTTTCACCGCTTGTGTCCTGTCTCCTACAAAAGGATATGCCATAAATATCCCGTCAGTCCAATTGACTCTGGCCTACCAGACATCACTATAGACGTCCGGCTCCTCAAAACTGGATTGTTCATCATATCGTCTTTGAAGTATATGATATGATTTGCTCCCTAACGCCCTTTGTCCGCTATCCCCTGTCAGCTTAATGTAAGCTGTCCCTTCTCTGGAACCAGTGGCAATGACGCCGGTTTGAATTATAAGACGGACTCTCGTCATGGCAAGGGATGCGCCGTGAGACGATCAGGTCAGAATCAATTGTGATTCAGGTCATCATCAGCTATCATTGCTATCGACATAATCTACAGCGAATGCCTTGCTATCTGTCGTTCTGGGCCGATCGATGCTTCGGTTGTGAGATACATCAAGGTTTAAATTCACTTAATACGTGCAATAAATTATTATTTGACGTGAAATACTTCCCGACGCATAATTGAATTCAGGTACTCCCTCTTTCGTTCTTCTCTTCTCTTTATAGGGGTTAACAGTTTATCTCATCATTGAGCTGGGTCAAACCGTACGGTGCGGTGAGGTGGAATTGTGTGTGTGTGTGAGTGTGTGTGTGTGTGTGCGTGCGTGCGTGCCTGCGTGCCTGCTTGCGTGCCTGCGTGCCTGCGTGCGTGCGTGCGTGCATGTGTGGCTGCTTGTACTAGTCCGGAATGCTTTATAGTGCTAGCTCACTAAGATACCATCCCACAGTTTAACATGAAACCCCGCTTAGACACAGTATAATGCCTCCGAGCCGACCAGTCCTTGTTTCAGCCCCTTAATGCCGAGCGCCAGACGGGGTAACAACAAGTACCATCTTTTAACGTCTAATAGTATGAAGTGGCCAGGGATCGAACCCCGGACCTTCCGCTCTCCAGGGGGACGCTCTACTACTGGACCACGGAGGCGGTCTTAAATTGTATGGAGTGAAATTCATACCAATGCATCATACGACATAGGGAGAGTGGCGGGTAGCCTTGTGGTTACAGTGTTTGCTCCTAAGGCTGAAGGCATGGGTTGAATTCTACATGGGTACAATACGTGCAGCCCATTTCTGATGTCCCTAGCCGTGATTAATAAAAGGGGCGTACACCATATTCACTCACCACATTGTATGGTGTACGCAGAGGTCAAATTCGACGTGAAGGTCAAGGTGACGCGCAGTATATCTGTTGGTCGTATTAAACAGTGCCCCATTTATTAAATAGAGCCCCACACACCACACCACACCACATCACACCACACCACATCACACCACCACACCACCACCACCCCGCGCATAAGTCTATCCATGTAATTGCTGGGTAGGGTTGGGGGTTTTTTTTGTGAAGAAGAGTTCATTGTGCTCGCAAAGTTCGCAATGCCGGTAAAGATATGTTGTTTTTACCCAGCAACGATCTGTAATATTCAAGCAGTATTTGAACAATTGCTGACTCTGTATCTGCATGTACTTGCCATGCTATTCGTCCCCGTAATAATCGAGCTGAACTAACAATTGGAAACAGTCCAACACAGGACGGTTCGTACACACGAGGCCGCGAGCTTCGAAGCAATATATTCATGTTTTCGACATATTAGGATCGATTTCCTTGTATCTCAGTGACGCTCCTCAAACCATCACAATACATAGCGCGGCCTATGTGAGTATGCCCTGAAAGCAAACATTTGTAGCGTGTTTTTGTTAAACCTGCCTCCAGCCAACATATACCAAAAAATATATATTTTGCAGGAATGGGATGTTTGATATTTACTTAGCTATCATGTCGCCCTATCCTCCATGGGGATTCTGGGATAGAACTGGTGAGTAGCGACTTCGTAGACGGGTGGTTGGGCTCGATGAATTGCGTGTCAGAGAACCTTGGATCGTTACTCATATTGGGTATGTCTGGTCCACATTGATTATTTGGAGGCCACGTCATATGGCTGGACTATCGGAGAGTGTGGCTAACAAACAAATAATATTACCCTGTATGCCCCTTTGTCCACTCATGCATTGGTATACAGTAAACTACGGTTATAACGAACTCAAAGGGACTACTATTTTTAGTTCGTTATAACCGTAGTTCGTTTTAAGCAAATATATAGCATAACTACAGCAAATAGTCGGGACTAAAAAGTTAGTTCGTTATATCCGTCAGTTCGTTATAAGCGTGTTCGTTATAACCGTAGTTTACTGTACTTATATCGGTCGATTTTAATGCTTAATGCTTATTGTGTGTTCCAAGAGAACTGATTGATCTGGAAAACTTTGTGTCAAATATGGACCGACTTCGTGGTGTAGTTGATAGAGTGTCTGCCCAGAATGCGGGTGATCGATGGTCCCATTCCCCGGCCGCGTCATACCGAGTGACATTTAAAGATGGTACTTGTTACTACCCTGCCTGGCGCTCGGCATTGTAGGGGTAAAACAAGAACTGGTCGGCTCTCAGTATACTGGGTCTAAGTTGGGTACCCATGTTAAACTGTGTCATGGTATCAGCTCGGAGTAGCACAAGCAGCCAAACACACACGCACGCAGGCACGCACACACACATGCGCGTTGCGAATATAAGTGCAATAAACTAGAAGGCGACGTTAAACCACATTCCATCTCATTTTGTCTCAAATGTATTTATATACCATATGCAACAACAAGAAACGAAACAGTTGTGAAATTGTATTATAATACGCTCTTGTGCCGCCTCTATGGAGAAACATACGTATTCAGATTCTTCACGCAGCACTTAATTCTTATCATAAGAGTGAGTGAGTTGGGTTTATAACAGTATTCCAGTTATATCACGGCGTGTCAGCTTAATGTGGGAGGAAAGCCCGAAGTGATGCAGATCTCAGACGTTTACCACTTTGGTGAAACCCACGAGCACGGGTATGGTGCTGACAAACCTAGAAACATAATCGGGGCGAACCTGGGTTCGCACCCACAATCACAGGTTTCTGGAATGCCCAAGGGACGCAACTCTGCACAGCGAATCGCGGCGCCTTAGACGACTGGGCCACACGTGCCCCCCTTAACATAAGAGGGATTGAATAGTTACAATGTTTATGTGACCTGATTGTATTGCATCTTTTGTTGTTACTGATTTTTGTTTAATGCCGCACTCGACAATATTTCAACTATATGACGGAGGTCTGTAAATAATCGAGTCTGGATCAGACATTCCACCATTGATTGACATCATGAGCATCGATCTTCGTAATCGGGATACAATGGCATGCATCAACCACGTCAGCGAGCCTCTTGACAAGCATGGGTTGCTGAAGACCTATTCTCACCCGGATCTTCACGGGTATGTATTCATCGTACCCGGATGGGGTGGACCATTAACATAAGTACCGAGAACCTAACTCTTGTCACAAGAAGGATCGAGTGGATATAAGTTGTGACCCGATCGGTTTTCATCGTATCCGCTTGAGTGGATGGTTAGTGCATTACCATTACTGGTTTAGCTGGCCTAGAGGGGTTACTAGTCCCCGTAATATGATAACGATAACGGCATAAAACAACATCAAATATCTTTATCAACACATGTTCCTATCGTCTCAGCGTTATCAAATAATACTGGCAGGACTTTAATTGTTATTAAATGTATAATATATTTATTTTCTTCTTTTTATTTATGTTTACTACGCCTCACAACGATTCAATGATTAATCACACCCATCAAATCCAACCAGTACTATCTGCTAACTTTGAGACGATATGAACATGTGTGGATGAATAGAGTGAATATTGTTTTATGCGGCTGTGAACCATCCACGCCATCCGGATTGAGTGAGTGAGATTGGTTTTACGTCGCTTTTAGCAATATTCCAGCAATATCACGGCGGGGGACACCAGAAATGGGCTTCACGCATTGTACCAATGTCGGGATTCGAACCCGGGTCTACGGCGTGACGAGCGAACGCTTTAACCACTAGGTTACCCGACTGCCCCCAACACCATCCGGGTACGATCACACACAACATACAGTCTGCTTATTAACATGAGTAAACGTTACGGCTTTTTACAATAATAGTGTTTTGTCGTCGCACCAAGAAACCGAAGCTTTCGTTAATTGACAACCCATTGTTGTATGTGACGTTTCCTTCTCAACATAAGCCTCATTAGTCGTACGGGGAGCTAACTCCGGTAGTAATTAGTCATCCATCACGTGACATGATTGCCTTTTGTCTGTGAGCCTGATCGATCATATCCCTCTGTCAGGTGTATATTCAGAGCGATAGGTGCCCATTGTAATCGCTACATGGAGCAGTGAAATTGACAAATGTGAAGGAAGCACTGGACAACTCATTCGAAGCCTTGGGCGAGGAGGTTGTGTTCGGGCGCTCTGTTTTTTTACATTTGGTTAAAACCATTAACGAATTGAGTGTCCATAACGTTCACAGCATTCTCCAAAAGAAATTTGGTAACCGTTTCCTTAATCTGTAATTTGTTCCATGATAATATCTAGCATTTGTGTGCATCATATGTTTTTTGACATTGTAGTTTATTGTGTGTAATGCTTATTAAAATATTCAGTGTTGATCTGTCCACTGGCGATAGAGACCCGTGAATATTCGGGGTAGAATAGGTCTTCAGCAATCCATGCTTACCGTAAAAGGCGACTATGCCTGTCGAAAGAGGCGACTAACGGGATCGGATGGTCAGGCTTGCTGACTTGGTTGATGCATTTCATCGTATCTTAATTGCCGTCATATAGGTCGAATATTGCTGAGTGCGGCGTTAAACAACAAACAAACGTTAGCGAAAGAACCAAATACGTGTTACATCAATATGCTGAAATGCGCTCATATTCACAGAAATAAGTATTTATCTACACGAAAGAGGTGTTTATTTACACATGCAATGTGAACAGATACAGAAGTGCATACACCGCACCACGTCTCATACTTAGACGTGTATCTGTGCAGTATGCATGTATATAAATGATAAGGAAGGAATTAGAGTTCAGTAATACCAAAGCTGATTTTATCTCAAGATGAAATCCTCTGAAAGTAACTAACGCTTATCTCAACAACTACCCATCCATGAAGTAAATATATTTTGGATTGCCCAATGATTTATTACTTAGAACAAATAAATTTCCGGTATGCGTATATCATTTATTTGTGTGTCAAAACCTTATCAGCCTCACACCAAACCTTACCACGCCAGGCCATACCATGGCCTCATTCATGGACGTTCATGCCATTCCTATGTAATGTCATGTATTCAACCTAATCCTCATAACGCCACGCCCAGCCACGCCACGCCAAACAACCACACACCACTTTCTCCTAAATACTTACAAACACAGATATTTGAAACCATACCCCGAACGCAACCGAAATCGAGCAGACGATGTGAAAGTATTTGTCGTCTGCTCGTAAAGGTCAGAAGCGTGTCTCCCTACTTGAGTGGAATGAGATGGTAGCCGCAGTTACTGGAGCAGGGATGGGACCGGCGTTTATGATGTCCATGATGCCGTCCGATACAGTAGAGTTGATTCAACACGGACACAACACTAGAAAGCCACCAGTAGCTTCTTTCACCGCTTAAAACAAACGCAGAATGAATGACTATACAATGATTCCTTGTTACTTTCCGAGTTGCTGATGTGTAATACATGAATACATATATACGTGATTTATGTTTAATACACAAGACGGAAGTTCTCTACAGGATACATACTTAGGTCAAACTGACATTTCTCCACCAAGGGCGAAAAGAAAAAACACTTCAGAAACTTCAAAGAATGCCACCGGAATGAAAACAACGACAGTTCCAACGCCTTTTTTGAATGTGCAAGTGGTGACATTTTCCTGGTAGCAAACTATGTAGAACTCATAGGAAACGTTTAACATTTTCCCACAGAAAAGAATGCATTCAAAGGCATATTGACTCACCGTTCGTCAATGAGCCAAGTAGCATAGTAATCATCGCTTAAAACACTAGTAGATGCGTAGCATTCACTGGCAGTGCTTCAGATATATGGGGGTCCGAGGCCTTTGCCTTAATGGAAAAGGTCACTATCCATTTCTGGGCAATATGGCCCCGAGCCTATACAGCGAAACCCTGTTAATCCGGACTGTACTGACTCTAATCAAATCGTCAAGAATAAACATTTTCCAGAATAACAAGTCATGGAAACGTATTGAAAATACGCATCATTACATATGTATCCTTGCATTAATATAAACGTACCCCGGTAATCGTCCGTATGACAGGGTTTCCGGATTAACGAGGTCCGAACTGTACATGTCGCCGTATAACTGCTCTTAAACAACAACCAAAAACTCCCATCGGAAACAGCGCAGTTTGTGTACAAGGAAATAATGACGGTATATCTTGAGTACTTTCAACCCCAACAATCAGTTGTATTTCGTATTTACTTCCTGTTTCGCGGAACTTTGAGGCAGTAATTACGTCTGACGATATCTTAAGATTCGCTTGATTACCCAACGTATGAAGATATTATTATGTCAGTCAACAAACCGGTTAAAATTAATACATTTATTTTAAATCTATTTAAACGGCCATGATTTTTCCGAAGCTTGGAATTTAAGCGGAGTATAAATCTATCGTATCTTCCTATTTGCTCGAAGAAATAATATTTAGATATCACACATTACGTTCGCTCACATCTCGACTGACTTTTCTTTGGCTCTGATAGGGATTAGAACACAGGCAATTCTGGTTAAACAATTATTTCCATTAAAACGACACAGATGGGCTGTTGCGGCATAAGGTGCGAGCTATGTCAGCCCAACTGTTTTATAAAATGAAGGGATACATTCCCCTTGAGAATACTACATAGGTCACCGTGACCCCAGTTCTGCTTGAAGGATAATCCTAGAGATTTCCTCGTTCAAGGACATTCCCATGACATGCTACACCTGTGGCATATCATGATATGTCTTCAAATGTAAGTTAACACTTACAAGAAGTACTCGTTTACAACGTGGGTAATACGAGAATATAAGAAGTCTTTTCGAGTATATGGTTGTCAAGGACGAGCAGTGCTAAGCTAATGGGGTAGCCTTTAGAACGAACAGAAAAGCATTTTAAGACTTTCAAATTTAATAAAACCATAAACATTCGTATATAACCAAAGAAGCGCTTTTCATTATCGTGAATTTTCTAAAACCGTGTTGAATTATTGTTATAGAACATGTACCCGGAATCCACCCAGATATCTCAGCATGATATACTGCTTAAACAAAGTAAAGGAACACGTTGCCGTGTAGTTATAGAAGTTTGTAGTGGTAGAACAGTAATTTGATGTCACGACATTTCAAACCGGTCTTTTTCAAATATATTTTGTGGCACAAATAGGTTGTCACTTCAAGACTCATGATTCGTGTTATCCACTCCTATCAGTATAACATATACACCCCTTTTAAACCCCGGGTCGTACATTGAGGTGAACACCACGTGTGACGGGCGGCTACAAATGCAGCACTCTGGGATACACCCAGCTACTTGCTCTCAATACCTGGGCTGTTTTCAATCCGCCCATGTGAATCAACTCCTCGTGATTCTCCGCATAAATGTGGATTTATTAAAATGAATGGCCACTTGTAATAAACTTACTTATGTCGGCACAACAAAGGACCCAACAAAGCGCTTATTTAAACTGCGAAAAGCTGCATGGAGACATGCCAGGAATGTGGATTAACCAGGAAGATGTGTTCGCTGGAGTTGCTTAATTGTGTCTTTAGCCTATGTTCATGGTTAGAGATATTCAAGTTATTGTGTTCGCTAGTTGTTGTTTGTCAACATGCATTATTCTCTATACCTGCGTGTTTGTATGTAGGATTAACAAGGGTCATGCTATTAGCTGATGCGTGTTCCAAGCGGCGTTGATAGACCATGACAGCGCGGGTATGTCAGTATAACCTGTCAGCGGGGGCGCCCGATATGAATATGTATCAGTATTTCAAATTATGACCAATGTTCCAGGCTGTTGGTTCACGAGGTACACAATCATCACAGTCACCACGTATGAACATCCAATCCATTTAGTCGCCTCTTTCGACGAGCATCGGTTACTGGAGACCTATTCTAACCCGGAATCCCCACGAGGTTTTCAAATTAAATTAAATATTATCTAACCACTTGTACTTGAATCATGGCTGACACTTAAGTCAAAATTGATGAGAAAAGTATCATACGTATGGGTAGGAGAAGTACTATTTGCAGTAGTAGTAGTAGTGGTAGTAGTAGTAGTAGTAGTAGTAGTAGTAGTAGTAGTAGTAGTAGTAGTAGTAGTAGTAGTAGTAGTAGTAGTAGTAGTTGTTGTTGTTGTTTAACACCGCACTCAGCAATATATATGTAGTAGTAGTAGTAGTAGTAGTAGTAGTAGTAGTAGTAGTAGTAGTAGTAGAAGTAGTATCTTCAGCAGCGACTGATTGTGATAGTAGCAGTACCGGTGTATTCAACAATATAGGACAATAACGAATTACACATATATTAAAACCATGCACAGTGAAACAGCAAAATAAATATTACAGATTCAATATACAACACACTTGAAAAGAAAAGCAAATCTAGACAACTATATGTACAATACTAAACATGATACAAACATGCCAAGGCCACACATACACACTTTGTATACTGGCAACTTATTTACAAGATTTGAAAATAAGGTGCCCGCTTGCGCGGTTAAACAGGTTTTCCATATTTGAAGAACCTTTGCCATGACAAAGTACACACAGTGAAGCAAATATGTTTGACAGTGAATCTTTCCGCACAGGGGGTATATTTAGAACGTTCGCCCCTTTCAGTTCTTTAGCAGACGTTCATGTTTAGCCGACTGTGGCCAATATTATTAGACATTGTCGTAAATGACATCATTATGATCTGGCCGAGGGGTATGGCCGATTGTTGGTTTAAATTCGAAATATGTATTGAGCCTACATGGACCTACTTTTGTGCATACGACCCAGAAAATATTTGTTAAATTTTGCTTTAAAGTCACTGTATAATCGATTTACTGTTAGACTCGTCTGTAATCAGCGACTTCGTATCTGTGTTTCTTACTATATTGACCGTGTTTGTGTATTTTGATGTACTTTGATCCGACGGGTTGTGGTGGGGGGTGGGGGGGCAGTTGATGGAACACAAGTAGACATTACTGTTGGTCGAAAAGTGGCAAACTATGTGAAACTAACATAAACAAGATGGGTTTATCACTGTAATTATTTCCGTTACAGACTTTCCGGACAATATGGCCACCGTGCCACGTGACAATGACGTCATCAATGACTAATGCAATCGGTCATCGTACCTGCACGACACCGCGGGGCTCATCGATACAGACGTCGCCCTACTCGGTTCTGTAATAGCTGGCAGGTTGGAGACTGACATGCTTTTCTCACACCAACCTCACGAAAAAAAGAAAACCTTCGAATCATGGACGAAAAACGTTATTATTCTCTTACACACACACGCAAGCATTCATGCAAACACACACTCCTGGCTGCAACTCTCTCTCTCTCTCTCTCTCTCTCTCTCTCTCTCTCTCTCTCTCTCTCTCAGGTAACAGTGCCGATCGGATTAATAAATAATAAATAAGGTATTTTGCATGTTGCAGATCCATTTCATGCATGCAGGGTATGTAAACAGAGCACTCTCAATATCCCCGTGTATCCCTTCTATTTCAAGGGATCATTACCTTAATGTTTGTGGACATCTGTATATAATTTAGGGCAATATTTGGAGTTAATTAGACTGTGATCAACGTAAGAATTCTTGCACAGCACTTGCTGACACGCGTGACCTTGACCTTGAGAAAATCTCATCATTTGAACGTGTTATGTTGGGCCACGATAAATCAGATTAATTATTTGCATGTTTCGTCAAATGGGCGCATGGGATTGATTACGTATCTACGTGTCAGCATGATTTAGTTTGGAAGCGGAATGAATTTGTTAGTTATGAGTAACGCCTCATCTGACGGAATATCATTTTTCATGCAAACACTTTTTTGGAAAACACGTTTTTTAGTATTATCAATAATCATTTATTTTTTTAATTAGAGATCCCGAAGGGATGCAGGTCTTATACATTTGCCAATGATTACGAGTATGGCTGACAAAACAAGGATCATACTCAAGTGAATATGAGACTCGAACCAACGATCAGCAGATTCTGGCACATCAAAGGGAAGCGACTCTACCCAACACCTTTAACTAGTGGACTATCATTTAAGCCTATTCCGAAGAACACAGCGAAACCTTACGATCGTATAATGATAATGAATGTCACAAGAATCACGTTCTATGTGACTGTAATTTCGTTGTGATTGCCCTTTAATCTTTACAGCTACTTGGTGGAACACACAAGTTACCATCTGTCATAGCATCATTATTGTATTAATATCGTTTGGGTTTCCTTCCTACTTTCGAAACACGTTACATATATGTCCGTTTAATTATTTCTTTAAAACACGTTAGTGTCGTTGAAGGCCCCAGTGTCATACGAACCAGGGGAGGGTACAACTGGGCATCCGGGCACCACCAGGCCTTCACCCATTGGCGGTATAACCCTCATTGGTTGTGTAAAAACATACTGAAATATAATATTCAATCCAAACGGTTTTAATTGAAATGCTACAAAAATGCCATTGGATTATTTACATGCAATCAATACGTTTACTCAAGATAAACACTAAACAAAGGAGATACGTTAATAGGGCCTAACGCCTCCCAGCTAGGTCAGTCGTGTCCCTTAGTCGTTTAGAAACGGTTGTTAGTTCGAATCTCATATTCGCCCCGACTTTGAGCCCTGATCTGTGCCATACGGGTGCTCGTGAGTTTCATCAAGGTGGTAAATATCTTAGACCTGTAAAGGGGCGGTCGGGTAGCCTAGTGGTTAAAGCGTTCGCTCGTCACGCCGAAGACCCGGGTTCGATTCCCGACATGGGTACATTGTGTGAAGCCCTTTTCTGGTGTGATATTGCTGGAATATTGCTAAAAGCGGCGTAAAACCATACTCACTCACTAGACCTGTATAACTAAGGGTTTTCTCACACCTCAAGCTCACACGCCGTCGACCAACTGACATAACAATTGTGCATGGTCCAATCATTTCCAAGATGTGATGCAGAGTTACGTCCCTTTTCGGCCACGACCTTCGGCAGTGGTCCCACCACGTTCTCGAACTATAAAGATGCTGACACGCCAAAATATATCAAGTTTATGGTCTCCGCTTATATCTGATATTTTGCCGCGTTTAACAAAACTGTTTCCTTCAAATCTAACGTCTAGTTTAGTTTAAGAGTTTCATAACCTTACGAAACTGCCATCATTCCAAGCTAAAGATTTGCGGTTTGTAGTAAAAATTCTACATTTCCTCACTCGCCGAGCACATCCTTTTTAACAGGAAATAATAGACCTCATTTATATCAAGCTCTTGTGTTGGGAAGTATTCAGTCACAGACGACCAACCGTCGTGTGAACGTGTTAAATACTACTACAAGTTTATTGATCTTTGCCAATAGAAGATTAATTATCACCCATATGGTCACGCTAGCACGCTGCTACAAATGCCCGTCACAGATGCTAGGAATTGAATTGCTTCAAGTGATCAATGATATGCAAACTACCAGTTCAGGGGACTATGTCATTGCATTTATAAATGCATTAGGGCACAACAAATTACCTACTTGACTTCATTTTAAATGTATATTGTATGAGTGGTGACTTATCTTATAAAGGGGTATGAGTGTGTGTCGGGGATTGGGGTTGGAGGGGGGGGGGGGGGGGATTTAATGGTGTTTATTGACAAGTAAATGCTTCCCAATGGCCATGACGGAGAGTATAATATCTGAAATATGTATGATCAAAGTGAGCGAGTCCAATGTATTCCAGCTATATCCGGCAACCTCATATAAATCAAACTTGTGGTCAATAGCATGAGCAACGGCCTGGGCCTTCAGGGTATGACGACACACAATACCATTACACAGACTGTGATTTCCCGGGATTCATTGAATCGGCTCTTACGTCACGGGGGGTATGCTGGGATACGGAGGAGAACGCATTGTCTTATCATCGGTGTTTCATCACTGGATACTTCTGGCTTTCCTCCCATGTCAAGCTGACATGGCGTGATATATACTGTTCAAAATGGCGTTAAACCCAACTCACTTACTCATTAATCAGTGCATGAGTTTCAATTATTATCGTTTCGACAAAATAAGAATTAATTTCGTCCTTCGCGTCCACACTTTGGGAAAACATCTGAAGAACAGATGTTCAATTTATGCTGGCCTTATGAATGACACTCTGCGTGTTTGGCTTTCATAAGTAGGTCACGTTGACATAATTTAACTTCATGTGTCATCATTTGCCGCAAGGAAGGAGTGCCAGGCATATTTTATGACATACAATTTAATTTATATCAAAACCGCATGGTGATTGTGGTTCCGCTTGTGTTGGAATATCGTATTGATAGCTTTGTGAAACTCAATGTGATGTGACTGGAATAAACGTGGCAGATAGTGTACGTGTTTGTTATAAACTCACGACAGATCCTAGCTAGCCGCTGGGTCCACTCTGCTTATAATCACCATGGTAACCCGTTGTCGAGTGTTCTGATGTTGAAAATAGATTATGGTTTTCTTTTATAACATTCTATATCAACATAGTCATGCAGAGTGGGAGAGGCGAGAGTGGTCTGCTGATTTAACATTTCTATCTAACATTTGGTAGGCAATACTCAGCGATTTTCAGCTAGAATTCTAACAATAGAGCAATTGTGGCAGCCTAAGTGCAGTGGTGTTTTTGCTGCACATCTTCTGGAAGACTAGTCTCTGGCAAATTGACAGTCTCAGCAAATTTGATTCAGGTCCCTGAGCCACGATGTCTAAACTAACTTTTAATCCCAGAAATAAAGTGATCGTTTTTGAAAATATATATCTATTAAAAAAAAGAATTTCAATGCAATTCTCTAAGGTCTGGGAGACATACTACATAATTGATAGTGTCTGGTTATTCCAAATGAATTATGTATATCGAGTTAGCTGTGACTGTTTACGTACACTACAGAGACACGCCGTGTCAGTCTCATCCAGGTATTAAATACAGCATCTAGAACTGGGCTGAGAAAGGGCACCACACATCTGAGCATAGCCCCGAATTTACTTCCTGGTATTAGAAATCGGTTAGAGCGACATACCGCTCATAACGAAGTTATTCTATTCCCCAAGCAGAGATCGTCAACTTTTATTGTTTCAGATAGAATTGTTAATAGGTCCAACGGGATCCGATATATTAACGTTTCAATTTCCTATGAAACCTCGTTAGACGGTGGTGTTGTATAATCGTCCAAAGTAACGACAGCCTGAATGTGATCCTCTGAGGTAACCGGACTGAGGAGGGAAGCAAATTATTAATTTGAACAATATTTAGTGACTGGCAATTTATTAAACGGGGGTGGGGTGGGGGTCATGAAAAAAAGTTACTTCTATTTTGTTTTTGTAATTTTATTTATTTAATTTTACATATTTTCTGTTTATCTTGTAAATTTGACCTGAAAAATGTTACACAAGAATTGGGGTGGAGGGGTGGGGTGGAGTGGAGGGGTGGGGTGGGGTGCAGGGCTAGTGTAGCTTCGGGACACGTCACATTCTCTCTCTCTCTTGGAATCACCGACGAAAAAAACGTTATTATTCTCTAACACACACACGCAAGCAGTCAACTCTCTCTCTCTCTCTCTCTCTCTCTCTCTCTCTCTCTCTCTCTCTCTCTCTCTCTCTCTCTCTTATACACACACCACACCTAATCTTGCTTGACTGCACCCACTCCGACGAACAGCACACAGTTCAAACAAGCAGCAATGCTAATGATAGGATCATAAATAAACAAACAACCAACAAAGTCGATCGACCGAGACAAAAATCAATGACAGACAGCTAGTTCCAGCGCATGCGCACTGCTAGACGTGACAATGGGTGCAGGATAGCGTGACGTCACGGCTGTGGAATGTCGGTGATACATGCTTCCACTCCCACGGAGCGCTCAAGCCGGTTTGACTACTCCAGACGGGATTCCTATTACGTACACTGACAATTCTTGCCACCGTGAGCCTCAGTGCATGGGGGCCCGAGGGCTCGGCAGATCGCTGATACGGCTAATCCTATCGCGGTGGCATACTTGCCTTACCTTTTTGTGAGCCGGGCGAGGAAGACTGTTCTCGTCTCGATGCATGTTGTGTGGGTCTGTATGGTGATCCCCGCAGAGGGGATCTCACGCCTATATACATAAACATATTCATATGTATGTTATTCCCATGAGAAAGTATCATATTAGACTGCGTCCTATTAAGGGAGCTGATGTGATGCCCGTCCGTGCTTTCTGTCAGTGTGATTGTGTATGTGTCTGTCTTGTTAACAGTTGGACAACTCAACCACTGCAGTTTCAGAGATACCATATCGTTGTTATAGTCAGTGAGATTCGTACGGTTATGCAATGGCGGTCCATGTAAGTGAGAGCCGGTGGCGTGTGTTATATATTTTCAATCAATGTTTCAAAATAGTTGTGAAAGCATGCGTCACTATTTTTCAATAATTGATCAAATAATTGTGACATCAATATACATGGCGGCGTGAATGTTGTATAATAGTTTCGGGATGTTGTTTCAAATAATCATGAAAGTGTGTGTGGGTGGGGGGGGTGGTGGAGGGGGGGACGCCACGCTTATGCAATAATGTCTTGAGGAGGGCGTCACTGTTCTGCAATAACTAACGTCATTTTTCTCCAATAATGTCACGAAACCAAGGGGGGCGTCGTTACAGTTAAGATGTTACTGTCATTCCTTAATGTCATGAAAGCGAGGGGAGATGACACAGTTATTCCATAACGCCATGAAAGCAGGGGGAGATGTCACAGTTGTTCCATAACGTCATGAAAGCGTGGGGGGTTTCACAGTTATTCCATAACGTCATGAAAGCGTGGGGAGATGTCACAGTTATACCATAATGTCATGAAAGTGTGGGGAGATGACACAGTTATTCGATAACGTCATGAAAGCGAGGGGAGATGTCACAATATTCCATAACGTCATGAAAGCGAGGGGAGATGTCACATTTATTCAACGTCATGAAAGCGAGTGGAAATGTCACATTTATTCCATAACGTCATGAAAGTGAGGAGAGGTGTCTCAGTTATTCCATAACATCATGAAAACGAGGGGAGATATCACAGTTATACCATAACATCATGAAAGAGTGGGGAGATATCACAGTTATTCCATAACATCATGAAAGCGAGGGGAGATGTCACAGTTATTCCATAACATCATGAAAGCGAGGGGAGATGAAACGATATTCCATAACGTCATGAAAGCGAGGGGAGATGTCACATTTATTCGACGTCATGAAAGCGAGTGGAAATGTCACATTTATTCCATAACGTCATGAAAGTGAGGAGAGGTGTCTCAGTTATTCCATAACATCATGAAAACGAGGGGAGATATCACAGTTCTTCCATAACGCCATAAAAGCGAGGGGAGATGACACAGTTCTTCCTTAACGTCATGAAAGCGTGGGGAGATTACACAGTTATTCCATAACATCACGAAAGCGAGGAGAGATGTCACATTTATTCAACGTCATGAAAGCGAGGGGGGATGACACAGTTATTCCATAACGTCATGAAAGCGAGGAGAGATATCACAGTTATTCCATAACATCATGAAAACGAGGGGAGATATCACAATTATTCCATAACGTCATGGAAGCGAGGAGAGAAGTCACAGTTATTCCATAACGTCATGCAAGCGAGGGGGGGGGGGGGGGGGGGGGGGAGGGTGATGCCACACTTTTGCAATCATGTCATGAGCGTAAGGGTGTAACGTCACAGGTATACACTAATGTCATGAGAATGAAGGGAGATGCCACCCTTATCCAATAATGTCTAAGAATTCGAGGGGGAAACATCTCACTTATTCCATTATGTCATGAATTCGAGGAGGGGGTGGGGTGTCACAGTTATTCAATAAGGTCATGGGAACGTGGGGGAAGATGTCACATTTATTTCATAACGTCACGAGAGCTAGGACAATATGTCAAAGCTATTTCATAGTGCTTGAAAGCGAGGGGGTGTCACAGTTATTCCATAACGTCATGAAAGTGAGAGGGAGATGTCACAGTTATTCCATAACGTCAAGAAAGTGAGAGGGAGATGTCACAGTTATTCCATAACGTCAAGAAAGTGAGAGGGAGATGTCACAGTTATTCCATAACGTCATGAAAGCGAGGGGGGTGTCACAGTTATTCCATAACGTCAAGAAAGCGAGGGGGGTATCACAGTTATTCCATAACGTCATAAAAGTGAGAGGGAGATGTCACAGTTATTCCATAACGTCATGAAAGCGAGGGGGTGTCACAGTTATTCCATAACGTCATGAAAGTGAGACGAAGATGTCACAGTTATTCCATAACGTCAAGAAAGCGAGGGGGAGATGTCATAGTTATTCCATAACGTCATGAAAGCGAGTGGGAGATGTCATAGTTATTCCTTAATGTCATGAAAGTGAGAGGGAGATGTCACAGTTATTCCATAACGTCAAGAAAGCGAGGGGGGGGGATGTCATAGTTATTCCATAACGTCATGAAAGCGAGAGGGAGACGTCATATTTACGCAATGATACTTCCGATATTCATGACACCCGGTAGAGACTTAACATGTGTGCACTACTGTTGTGAATTAATAAGAAGAAAAAAGCTTTTCTATTATGTATTTCTTATCATATATTCCAAATGTTCGAATCCCGGTTCGTCCCGAATATGCTTCTAGGTTTGTCGTGGGTTTCACCAAAGTGGTAAACGTTAAACATCTGCATCACTTCGGGCTTTCCTCCCACATCAAACTGACACGCCGCGATCTAACTGGGTTACATTATTAAGTGACTTAATTTAAACCCAACTCACTCACTAACTCGACCCGTGAAGATCAGGGGTAGAATAGGTCTGCAGCAACCCATGCTTGCCGTAAAAGGCGACTAGGCTTGTCGTAAAAGGCGACTAACGGGATCGGGTGGTCAGGCTCGCTGACTTCGTTGATGCATGTCATCGGTCCCAATTGCGTGGATCGATGCTCATGATACCAACCACTGAATTGTCTGGTCCAGAATCGATTATTTACAGACCGCTGTCATATAGCTCGAATATTGCTGAGTGCGGCTTAAAACAACAAACAAAAACTCACTTACTCACTCACTCACCTCCAAATGTTCAATGTGATTATTGAACACGTCTGCCAATATCAGTTAAGGCACCTACTATTATAAGCCTAATATAGTGTTTGTAAGTATAAAAATATTTTGATATGCGATCTTACAGTATCATTAACGTCTGACGAACAACACATTAACCAAATCAATCGTATTAAGAAATGCTAAAAATACGACAAAAACCAAGGAAACAAACAGCTGTACAGAAACGAACATGAAATCGTAGAAGGAAACATAAACATGGAATTGGCCAGGGAATGCATATATTGCATATCAATCAGTCCCGACGCTCACATCAAATACCGTAAGGCGAATATCATCTCTGGCACCTAGAGTTCATCTATTAAACAAACACGTAGGAATTACTACTAAATGTTAAACATCGTAACTATTTTCCGTGTGTTGTGTGTCATTCAGTTACGATAGACAATTTGCCCGTGTCCGCTAGCTTGCTGATCAGTGCGATATTTCAGTTGTAGCTGCAGGGGATAAAGTGGTATGTACAATATGAGCCATGATATATAACCGTCAATCAAACACAGTGAATACTACCAACTCGCCTAGCGGACTGATGGCTTATACATACTGTTGTGAATACTAACAACTCGCTGAGCAGACTGTTGTTCATACATACTGTTGTGCATATTAACAACTCGCTCAGTGGACTGATGGCTTATACATGCTAATGTGAACACTAACATCTCGCTTAGCGGACTGATGGCTTATGCGTGCAATTGTGAATAATACCAACTCGTTTTGCGGACTAATGGCTTGTACATGTTATTGTAAAAACAGAGATTTTAATATCGCCTAGTAACGCAGTAACCATCTTTTCAATGTTATTGTAAAAACAGCGATTTTAATATCGCCTAGTAACGTAGTAACCATCTTTTCAATGGTTCCGTTAAATCATCTCAATTTGTACCAGTTGAAAAACTATAAATATATTGATAATATAAAATACCATAGCATTTTATTCTGTCCATAAAACACATTGGCAGAAAACAATGATAAATGATAGACGCTACCATCGGAACATACATACTGACACACACTTGTCTGGTGACAGATTGAACTTCGTGCAATAATATTATTCAAAAAGTAGAGAAACCATTTAATGATCGCAACGTAATATTTATTAATGACTTCATTTAAACAACTAAGCAAAGGTTAAAAACCACATTGGTATCCCAGGAATATATCAAACGACACAATCTGTTATGTAAATAAAATTTAAGTATGTACAATCACAGGGATTATGTTATAGATGCATAGATGAATATGTAGGTAGATACATGAATATGTAGGTAGAGAGATGGATATGTAGGTGGATAGATGAACATGTAGGTAGATACATGAATATGTAGGTAGATACATGAATATGTAGGGGGATAGATGAACATGAAGGTAGATACATGAACATGTAGGTAGATAGATGAACATGTAGGTAGATACATGATTATGTAGGTAGATAGATGAACATGTAGGTAGATACATGAACATGTAGGTAGATAGATGTATATGTGGGTAGATAGATGAATATGAAGGTAGACAGGTGGATATGTAGGTAGACAGATGGATATGTAGGTAGATACATGAACATGTAGGTAGAGACATGAACATGTAGGTAGATACATGAACATGTAGGTAGATACATGAACATGTAGGTAGACACATGGATATGTAGGTAGATAGATGAACATGTAGGTAGATACATGAATATGTAGGTAGATACATGAACATGTAGGTGGAGACATGAACATGTAGGTAGATAGATGGACATGTAGGTAGACACATGAATATGTAGGTGTATAGATGAATATGTAGGTAGATACATGAACATGTAGGTAGATAGATGAACATGTAGGTAGGTACATGAATATGTAGGTAGATACATGAATATGTAGGTAGATAGATGAACATGTAGGTAGATAGATGAACATGTAGGTAGATAGATGAACATGTAGGTAGACACATGGATATATAGGTAGATACATGAATATGTAGGTAGATAGATGAACATGTAGGTAGATACATGAACATGTAGGTAGATAGATTAACATGTAGGTAGACACATGAATATGTAGGTAGATAGATGAATATGTAGGTAGATACATGAATATGTAGGTAGATAGATTAACATGTAGGTAGATAGATGGATATGTAGGTAGATAGATGGATATGTAGGTAGATAGATGAATATGTAGGTAGATAGATGAACATGTAGGTAGATACATGAATATGTAGGTAGATAGATTAACATGTAGGTAGATAGATGGATATGTAGGTAGATACATGAATATGTAGGTAGATAGATGAACATGTAGGTAGATACATGAACATGTAGGTAGATACATGAATATGTAGGTAGATAGATGATTATGTAGGTGGATAGATGAACATGTAGGTAGATACATGAACATGTAGGTAGATACATGAATATGTAGGTAGATAGATGAACATGTAGGTAGATACATGAATATGTAGGTAGATACATGAATATGTAGGTAGATAGATATATATGTAGGTAGATACATGAACATGTAGGTAGATACATGAACATGTAGGTAGATACATGAATATGTAGGTAGATACATGAACATGTAGGTAGATACACGAACATGTAGGTAGATACATGAATATGTAGGTAGATAGATGAATATGTAGGTAGATACATGAATATGTAGGTAGATAGATGAACATGTAGGTAGACACATGGATATGTAGGTAGATAGATGAATATGTAGGTAGATACATGAATATGTAGGTAGATAGATGAACATGTAGGTAGATACATGAATATATAGGTGGATACATGAACATGTAGGTAGATACATGAATATGTAGGTAGATAGATGAATATGTAGGTAGATACATGAATATGTAGGTAGATAGATGAACATGTAGGTAGATACATGAATATATAGGTGGATAGATGAACATGTAGGTAGATACATGAATATGTGGGTAGATACATGAACATCTGGGTAGATACATGAATATGCGGGTAGATACATGGGTATATTTGGAGTTAGATAGAACTATCGGAAGGAAGTTGGAATTTAGGTAGATGGAAAATAGGTAGGTAGTTGGCTGTGTTGTTTGGCAGTTGGATATGAAGGTAGGTAGATAGATATTATAAAATATGTATAGGTTGATATGTATGTGCATGGATTGATGGATAGGTAGGTAGATAGATATATGATTAGGTACATAGATATTTGGATTCGTAAGAATGTACATGGACAAGTAGATATATATATATAGGTACATATTTGCAATACACCGCATGTAGGTGCTGGTTAGACTGTCAACACACCTGTGCACTCGTTTCATCCACAGCACGTTATGTCTCACTGCAATCTCATGTAAGGGAGACGTATATCGTTGATATCCCTAATAGCTCCTGCTACATATGTGAGAGTGTTGTTTCATATGAGACAACTGCTGTGCGTCCATGTATCATTCGTTAAGAAGAGTATATAAATAAAATGAATAATATCAGAATTTATTGAATTTTAAAAGATGGAATGGCATAATAGTGACATAATCTTTTGTGGACATAGACAGATGGAAGGACGTTGGATGAAACGCGATTGATTGATAAAGAACCAGTCGATGAATGGGTGGAAGTGCCGATGGATGGACGGATGGAAGTGTCGATGGATGAAAGGATGGAAGTGCCGATGGATGATAAATGGAAGTGCCGATGGATGATTAAATGGAATGATCGATGGATGAACGGACGGATGAACGGATCTAAAGAGGGATTGAAAGCTGTTATAAATGGATGAATATATGCAACCGAACACACGAATTAAATTACAAATGGCTGGATGGCTGATGTGTAGATGGAGGAAGGTGGTCAGATTGTCTTACATACATGGAGGCATGAACAGAAAGTCGGAGGTCGATACACAGCGGCAAGAGGATATCAGTTTGGCTTTTTACCAAGTATACGGTATCCTTCCCTTTTGGTTCGCCTTCATTTCTGAGTTCCTGTATCATTCAATGAAGACCGTGTTTTCAGAATAAAAGAGTCGTGCCATGGATGTTCAGGTTCTTATAGAAACGGTTTGCTTGATGGGAGATCGAATTTTAAGGTCTTTGACTATGATTACAGATGTCTTGCTTTCAATACTTTAATTCTGCATTTTGATTCCTTGAACAGAATGTGCATAACAACGGTAATTATGTTTCCTAGTAACTAGGTTGGTATTGACGTCAAGACTAGTGTAAATTACGTCAGGGACATATCGTTGCTTAGCAACCACTTTACTCCTTAGCAACACACCAAATTATTCAAATCCACTGACTACCGAGTATGGGTGTAATGAGTTTAAAATATCTACCCCCAGTGCGCCATAAAGAAACACCCTAGGGCATTCATCAGCATAAATCTTTAACGTCAAAGAATTCTATTAGAAACAGCATGCGCCTTCTGTGAAGTATTATACATGTTATTGTCCGCATTCCAACATAACAAAACATGTATTATGTCATATATGCAATTCTAATCAAATATGTCGGACTTAACATCAAACTAGCCCAGGAGAATAACAACACTTCCATGTATTGCCCAGTTTTGTATGTTTTTCTGCAGAAAACGATGGCTTGTTGACTTGTATACACTGCAGCTCATTTGCAATCGATAACAATTTAATTGTGCAATGCATATAGAACTAATGGCATGTTAAAATGATGCCGTTTTGAAAAGCTGGTTCAATATTTACGCACATTACACGGTCATAAGAAACACAGTACATGCCCACTTCATAGGGGACATGTGTGTTATTATAGATGTTAATGTAAATGTGGTTTTGTGTTTATTCATATATTCACCTGATGATGTGTGTCCTGTTGCGTCATCTGAAATACTACAATGGTAGTACAGTAAACTACGGTTATAACGAACACGCTTATAACGAACTGACGGATATAACGAACTTACTTTTTGGTCCCGACTATTTGCTGTAGATATGCTGTCTATATGCTTATAACGAACTACGGTTATAACGAACTAAAATTAGTAGTCCCCTTGAGTTCGTTATAACCGTACTTTACTGTAATAGTGAAATCGACCATTCGCACCATGTTCACATATATGATAAATTACGTTACATTTTAGTTCCGTTTTACACAGAAACAAAACAATATGTAAAAAGGAAAGGCGACTTTGTTTGATGATTTTCCATTTTTGGTAACTTTCCACTTGGTAAGACTGGACACCTTGAAGACGTCATCATTACAAGGACATAATTCAACATTCTTCACGTATATTTCGATATAGCCAGTTGTTTATTTTGAGGTTTGTCAGCAGTAAAAATACCATCGAGCCATGCAACCATTAAAATTGTAAAAGCTTTTCTCACAGCGTCCCATCAATATCCTAATGTGATATCTCAAACTTTCCACTTCTCTGGTACACTGTACGTGTTGATACTGACGGTTGTTGTAACGCAATATCACCTGAGCTAGTTGGATAATGCATGCAATTATTCTTGTGAGTAGCGACTTTCATATCCCACAGAGATCGGTGGAGATTACGTTTGGTGTTTACGTTGATGGCTAACATGATCGAGGTGGAAGGATTCGACAAGGTTATATATACAGTAGCGTAATTTGACCTAGCATATACTATTTATAAGATTTATCTTTATTGTCCAGGTGTGTGCGTGCGTGTTGGTTTCACCAGGGAATTCTATGTTTGAATGCTGACTGAGGGCACAAATGACACACGTTACCAAGGCGTTGAAGGAGACGCAATTCTGTAAAGAGTTGCGTCCCTTTGCCGTACCAGAATCCTCCGATCGTCGGTTCGAATCCCAAATTTACCCTGATTATGTACCTTTTTACCCGTGCACGTTAGGTTCACGAAAGTAGTAAAAGTCACATCAACCGTTCCTCCGAGCTGACCCGCCGTTAAAAACTGAAATACCGATCTAAACGGCGTAAAAAACAACTCACTGATCCATATTATCGAAATACTCAGAAATAATTTAAATGACATATACACGCAAATCATCAAAATCATACACACCTTTCTCCAAAAGAGAAATACAAAACGAATTTTGATTAAGAAACCTCAGAGGTAAAACGATAACGACTGGAGTCGGTCTCGGATCTGGTTTCTTTCGTTAGAGCGGAGTGGGATAATAACGAGGACGGAGGCATTCAGATATGTCAGCATACTGGCAAATCCATCAAGCATGCTGTGGAGACATACAGCCGGGATACATAGCACTAATAACTCAGCCTCTTTGCTCATTACCGACTCCAAGAAGCACCTGCGGACGGACAGGTCAGCCATGTGGCCCTCATGGTAGCTTTCAACCGACGGAAATCAATATACGACTTGAACACAGTACATACGGACTGGCTACCACGACGAGGTCTTATTCCGCGTCAACATCGGCGGTGTTGATGATGAGTTGGATGCCGTTTCAGAAGCTGCAGAACGTTTCAGTCCCGGTGGTGTGTTGATATTGGGGGGACGTCCAGAGCAGGTTAACAACGCGGCTACGGTTTCTGCAATGCCTTCCTCGTTTCACATGAGCTATTCGACGGGTACAAGGGGGACTGCGGGACGACCCGTTAGATAAGTTTGCCATGTGTGCAGTGGGATTTAACGCGTATTCTACATCTCAGATGAGCTACAAATCATAAACTACTTTCAAATAATGTATGTCTGTCTCTTCCTTAACCACTTACCTCCGAATAAACCTACCGATAACATTGGTACCGATAAAAGAAAGCTATGCAAAGTGAGTGAGTGAGTATGGTTTTACGCCGCTTTTAGCAATATTCCAGCAATATCACGGCGGGGACACCAGAATTGGGCTTCACACCTGGTACCCATGTCGGGAATCGAACCCGGGTCTTCGGCGTGTCGCTTTAACGCTTTAACCACTAGGCTACCCGACCGTCACTAAACTATGAGGTCAGTAATCAGGAAGTACTTTTACCACGTATTTTTATTCTTGATACATGATTATTATTATACGGAAACACACATGACTAAAACATTATCGAAAATGAACATTAAAAAGGGATTCTATTGAAAATACAAAATAAGTGGCTCCGGTTTTCGAAATCATGTCTTCCGAAACGTCTACAACATTGTAGGGACGTGATATCTATTGGTACTGCTTTGGTATGTGCAGGTTTTATGTTATTATGGTTTTCGGCATCTCAACTGCAAACTGACAATTCAGAGCTGAGAGTGTAATGGCACAATGAACGCTGTATGCGGCACCCGCAGTGTTACCGTAGTATGAAGGTGGCCTGTGGATCCATGATCCCGGATCAGACAGGTTGATAGTAACGACCCAAATCGTCATGTATGAAGACACACAATTAACCCGCATACATTACAACAACTGTTACTACAGTGTAATCGGTCGTGTGGGGTAGGGTCGTATCCCCATGTAGGAATCCCCATGTAGGAATCCCCATATAGCGTTCCCCGAAGAAGAACCATTCACAAAAAGCGGAGTTAATTAATAGGTGAGGTCAGGTGAAATGGGGTTTAACGTCGCGTCCAAGATCATTGCACTTCAATTGTTGGCTGCTTGTACTAGTCCGGACTGATGCCGATTGTTCAGTGTGTGCCCACAGAGACATCATGCCGCAGTTTAACATGGAATCCCCACATAGGCATGGTACACTGACCCCTCCAACCAGTCCTTGTTTTATCCCATTAATGCCGAGCGCCGGCCAGGGTATGACGCGGCGGGGATCGAACCCCGAACCTTCCGTTCTCCGGGCGGACGCTCTACCCCTAGACCACGGAGGCGGTCTTAATTGATAGGATGCAACCCAACACGTATTGCTCAAAATCTTCCCACGAGGTCCCGGTTAGAAGTGTTGGTCCCTTAGTCTGCAATCTGAGTAAACAAACAAACGTAAATTCATCTGGTAAAAAGTGAGTCAGTCAATTTGTTTTTAAGATTCTTGTAATGGCCGCTTGTACACTTGTAGACGCAACGACATCGGGAGGGTAACTGTGGTGTCATGCGCTGGGAAGGACGCTTGACACAAAGTCGCCCCCACAATATTAGTTTGTTGTTTAACGCCGCACTCAACAATATTCCAGCTGTATGACGGCGCTCCCACAACAAGATTACCCTGTAGGCGGAGTACCCGATCTGACAGGGTCTGGTCTAACGAGGTTTAACTATACATAAAGACCTGCTTCTCAATATGAATGTCAATCACGGCGGTGTGATTAATGTTGAAGACCTGTCAAATATACCACAGGACAGCCCCGATAAGTTCCGGTAATAGGTCTTCAGCAACCCATGCTTGCCGAAAGAGACGACTATGCTTGTCGTAAGAGGCGGCTAACAGGATCGGGTGGTCAGGCTAGCTGACTTGGTTGATTCATTTCATCATATCCCAATTGCGTAAATCGATGCTCATGATGGCAATCACTGGATCGTCTGGTCCAGACTCGATTATTTACAGACCGCCGTCATAGAGCTGAAATATTGCTGAGTGGGGCGTTAAACAACAAACAAACAAACAAACCATAGGTTCTTTGATGCCACCGAACCAAGAGAAGGTTTAACGCTTTACACACGGCGTCGTTACATACACACGCTTGGTATGCCTTGACCACATTCATCTGGTGAAGCCCAAACAGTGAACTTTGATTACTGTTGTTTCAGCGGGAGAAATCCGACACTGAATAAACACTCTTCAGTTGGCAGTGTATATACTGACATTGCTTATAATTACCTGCTTTCGCACCTGTTAACATATATATCATGGACAACCACTAAAAGAAAGGTTGTGAATTCAAGTTAGCAGAATATACATGTACTTTCATCAATGAGATCCTGTTTGGTCCAAGCGACATATGCAGGTCACCACTTCATAGCAAACTCATTAAATTCAGACCTTAGTTCTCGTTATCGCTAAACAAAGATCTGAGGACATCCCATTACGGATCACGTCAGAACGACCTTTCATCCAACCAATCAGGGCGTCGCTTACAAGATCATGAAAGTGACAGACGGAATGTGTTTTCTAATCATGCAACCTCGAAATATTTAACAAAGGGTATTCCGAACGACAGTTACGGGTTTTATGATTATATCCCTATAATCTAGGCCAGCTATAAGCCATAACAGAATGCTATTGTTATCAGTTTTAAAATGTTTAATAGAGAATACGTCAAATATGTTTCGGAGCGTAGTCGCCAGTTTGAAACTTGTGCCGTGAAGCTCGAAAAAGCTGCCTTTTGATTGGCTAATGTCGATTTCTTGTCAGTTATTTCATTGGTCGGTCAAAGTTCGCGTAAGGTCGTTCTGACATGACCCGTAATGGGATGTCCTCATATCTTTGTTTAGCGGTAGCGAAAACTAAGATCTGATTTTAATGAGATTGCACTTCATAGTTGAGTAGCTGTTGTTCTTAGTGTCATCGGTGGTGGTTGTTGTTTTGTGCTGTTGTCAAAGTTGAAGGATGATTCGGTTTAGTCAGCTTTCATTTTCTCGACGACCAAGGGGTTTATGCAAAGAACTATTATATCCCCTAATAATAATAATAATAATAATAATAATAATAATAATAATAATAATAATAAGTAGTAGTAGTAGTAGTAGTAGTAGTAGTAGAAGTAGTAGTAGTATAATTATAATTATAATTATAATTATAATAATAATGCGAGAGGAAAACGCAATGCAGGTCCACTTTGATAAAACAAGGATCAAAATATGGTCGAATCTGGGATTCAAACCTACGACCCGAAGATCCTGGAGCGGCCAAGGGATGCAACCCCGTTCATAAAATTGCTGGTCCACACATGACCCTAATGAATAAAGCACATCGAACGTTTTTCACGATACCGAGAGTCGAAAGTGATAAAGCCAGTTGTCATCCCCGCCAGGATGTACAAGGAAACAAACAGTCTAACTGTATTCACGTCACGTACGGAATGTGGAGATTAATCAATTAATAACACCACAGATATGCCCTCATTAGGAGATACTGGAAAATTCTCTCACTGGTCACAGTGAATCATAGGACCACGTCCATCACTGACCGCTGTTTATCACTAATTGACCAGTACAGCCGGCGTATGGAACAGCAGTCGGGACATTCGAAGAATTCCTTATTCCCAGCAGAGTCTGTCATTATGCAGACATCGCTGAATGTTGTTTCATAAAATCAATACGATTTTTTTTTCGGACATATGCTGTTGATCGTACGCCCTTAGTCAACCACGATTTATGTTTGTGTTAACCAACTGAGTGTTGTTATTTTATCGGATGCGTTAATCATTCATTGGGATCAGACATAAGTTCCAGATTGGATGGTGTTCCTGTAGTCCAAACTGTTACAGATTTTAATGTGTGTTATCATCTCTCAGAATGCCCTAACGCAATTAACTTAAGATTTTATTAGACATAATGGTATAAGGAATTCGCAAATTGAGATACATTAAACGGCACGCGCGGCATTCCGAACATTCTGAGAAGATATCAAGTATATCGATCGCCTTAAATTACCGATCTGGCTAATTCACGATCTCGATTAGATTTCCAGCTCTCATTTATATCAATTTACAGAGGAGAACGGCCGTTGAATTTTACATCCGGGGACACTGTTTGTTCTTGGCTTAATTTTATATAACTCCGGTCTTGGATATATTTAATGAATTCGAGGATGACGGTTGCAATCAATTTAATTGGAACTATCTTTGTATAAAGATGCTGAATCAGAGTAATGGTGTTCGTAAACAGTGAAGCCCCTTTTATCCAGACGTAATCATTCCCAGGGAAAATGCCCAGATTAACTACGGATGAGGCGGGATAAAGGCCCCTCATGGCCTACTGGAAATGTCAAATTTTATAGTTCTTGAAAAGTTTGACATTTTGGTACTGAATTCATCCAACATCAATGGTCATTTTTACACTTGCAAGTTTTAGACTCGTACTGTGATTAGGTTCATTAGTGAAAGAAGGCAATTTAGCGAACTTCAGAAACAAATTTAATTGAGCAATCCGTGACCGACGATGACCACTTTGCCATATGTTTGTACTGCAATATCTTCTTCTCCGAAGCAACTCAGTATCCGGAAAACCACTAAAATCAACATTTTCGACACATTGTAGTATTGCAAAAAGCCCCAAACCTGCAAGTGTTAAGATTAATAACGTCTAATTCCCACTTCTATGTTCTCAACATGTGGATCTCGTGGGCCATATAGGACCGCTTTATAATAAACTTTCCTTTCTGGATGTCCAGATTAACGAGATTGTATTGTATAGACTCCGACATGTGTACAGACTTTATTGTGATGTACGTACTGGCTCCATCATTGATAAGTACTGGCTCCATCATTCATACGTACTGGCTCTATCATTCATACGTACTGGCTCCATCATTCATACGTACTGGCTCCATCATTCATACGTACTGGCTCCATCACTCATCCGTACTGCTCCATCTTCCATACGTACTGGCTCCATCTTCCATTCGTACTGGCTCCATCATTCATCCGTACTGGCTCCATCATTCATACGTACTGCTCTTTCTTCCATACGTACTGGCTCCATCTTCCATTCGTACTGGCTCCATCATTCATCCGTACTGGCTCCATCATTCATCCGTACTGCTCTTTCTTCCATACGTACTGGCTCCATCTTCCATTCGTACTGCTCTTTCTTCCATACGTACTGGCTCCATCATTCATACGTACTGGCTCCATCATTCATACGTACTGGCTCCATCACTCATCCGTACTGCTCCATCTTCCATACGTACTGGCTCCATCTTCCATTCGTACTGGCTCCATCATTGATAAGTACCGGCTCCATCATTCATACGTACTGCTCTTTCTTCCATACGTACTGGCTCCATCTTCCATTCGTACTGGCTCCATCATTCATCCGTACTGGCTCCATCATTCATCCGTACTGCTCTTTCTTCCATACGTACTGGCTCCATCTTCCATTCGTACTGCTCTTTCTTCCATACGTACTGGCTCCATCATTCATACGTACTGGCTCCATCATTCATACGTACTGGCTCCATCACTCATCCGTACTGCTCCATCTTCCATACGTACTGGCTCCATCTTCCATTCGTACTGGCTCCATCATTGATAAGTACTGGCTCCATCATTCATCCGTACTGCTCTTTCTTCCATACGTACTGGCTCCATCTTCCATTCGTACTGGCTCCATCATTCATCCGTACTGGCTCCATCATTCATACGTACTTCTCCATCTGCCATCCCTTCTGGCTCCATCATTCATCCGTACTGGCTCCATCATTCATACGTACTGGCTCCATCATTCATCCGTAATGGCTCCATCATTCATCCGTAATGGCTCCATGAATTCATGTGTACTTGTTCCATCATTCATGCGTACTGGCTCCATCTTCCATACGTACTGGCTCCATCTTCCATACGTACTGGCTCCATCATTCATCCGTACTGGCTCCATCATTCATCCGTACTGGCTCCATCATTCATACGTACTGGCTCCATCATTCATACGTACTGGCTCCATCATTCATACGTACTGGCTCCATCATTCATTCGTAATGGCTCCATCATTCATCCGTAATGGCTCCATCATTCATTCGTAATGGCTCCATCATTCATCCGTACTGGCTCCATCTTCCATACGTACTGGCTCCATCTTCCATACGTACTGGATCCATCATTCATCCGTACTGGCTCCATCATTCATACGTACTGGCTCCATCATTCATCCGTACTGGATCCATCATTCATCCGTAATGGCTCCATGAATTCATGTGTACTTGTTCCATCATTCATGCGTCCTGGCTCCATCTTCCACACGCACTGGCTCCACCTTCCATACGTACTGGCCCCATCATTCATGCGTACTGGCTCCATTATCCGTCCGTACTGGCCCCATCATTCATACTACTAACTCCATTATCCATACGTATATGGGTACAATGTATGAAGCCCATTTCTGGTGTCCCCCGCCGTGATATTGCTGCAATATTGCTAAAAGCGGCGTAAAACCATACTCACTCACTCACTCACTCACTCACTCACTCATTCACTCACTCATTCATTCATACTTACTGGCTTAATAAGTCATACTTTAAAGATCTATCTTGCGTACCGAGATTCATTCCGAAGAAAGTTCGCTGGAGGTGGACATAATATTAACCACATCGACTTAAACAAGATTCGACAAGACCGTAACCAATTACTGGCATGTCGTTAATGCACATACCACGCATGGGAGGTTACAATCAATATTCAATACTCCCGTTCAATCATTCTATATGGTTGAGTGACGAACAAGACTAGATAACGGTAATTTTTTAATGCTATAAGTTTACATCTGTTAAAAAAGCAGAGCCCATGGTTATAAGCATGTCGTGTTCAGGGCCAATGGAAGGGAGATCAAGTACAAACATGATACGCGTTATACAAAAATATTTTGAAAAATATCAAGAAATTGTGATAATTCAATATGAAGTTATAAATATATATTTAACGTTGTTTTGTGTATTAATGGCGGGTGCGGAGGTCTGTAAGAAAACACTTAAGCTGGCAGCATCATTTTCCTGGATATGCGGCTTTTCTTCTCGCTTTCAGTATCTTCAGAAGAATGGGCAGTTTTCTTAATCATTCAGAAGTCCAGGTCTGAAAAGATTGAGTGATGGAATAGTGGTTTGCACTACAATAAGCAATATTACCGACTGTCTGTAAATAACCGACTACAGGCAGAGCAGCGGCTAGTAGCACGAACTGCGACCAAAGTCGTTGAGGCAGGATGACTACAAAACAGCCACATCACAAATTGTATCGTCATTCCTCGCCTCTTACGACACGACTCGTGAAGATCAGGCTAAGAATAGGTCTTCAACAACCTATGCTTGCCGTAAAAGACGACTATGCTTGTCGAAAGAGGCGACAAACAGGATCGGGTGGTCAGACTCGCTGATTTGGTTGATGCATGTAACAGTATCCCATTTGCGTGGATCGATGCAGTTGATGTCAATCAGTGGATTGTCTGGTCCTTACTCTATTATTTACAGACCGACCGATGTGATTCACATCATGTGCATCGATCCACGCAATTTGGATCGATGACATGTATCAGCGACCTTGACTACCCGATCCCGTTAGTCGCCTATTACGGCAGGAATGGGTTGCTGAAGACCTATTCTACCCCGGATCTCTACGGGTCCCAGACAGTAGTGTAAGTAGGAGGTGCAGTGAGTATACTTCTTATGAACCACGCCCTGCACTAATGCTGACCTACCTCCACATTGTCCTTGATAACCTGTATAAGGCGCGAACTCTCCCTCCACGTCTCCTTGTCTGCCGTGTCTCTGTTGGCCTCAGCCGAATCCACACCCTGGTCAGCAAATCGTACGATCGTAATATGTCACAATTTATTAGCATTATGTTTTGCTGGTATTGCATAATTAAACAAATGAAAGTCTCACACGGGAATTTCAGGGGATTTAACTTGATCAGACATACACTGACATATCTAGATATATAATGCAGAGCTCAATGTCACCCCTCGATCTAGTTTGTGGTAACCGGGCACCTCGTAACATGGATAAGCTGTAATCCCTTGTATTGAAGTTATTCCACCAATGTTATTACTATGAAACTGGGAGGTTTGTTTGTTTGTTTTGGAATTTAACGCCGCACTCAGCAATATTCCAGCTATATGACGGCGGTATGTAAAAAATCGTGTCTGGACCAGACAATCCAGTGATTGACATCATGAGCTTCGTTCCACCAATTCGGATATGATGACATGCATCAACCAAGTCAGCGTGCCTGACCACACGATCCAGTTAGTCGCCTCTTACGACAAGCATAGTCGCCTTTTACGGCAAGCATGGGTTGTTGAAGACCTGTTCTACCCCGGATCTTCACGGGTCGAAACTGGGAGGTGGGGTAACGTAGTGGTTGCTGGAATATCGCTTAAAACGACGTAAAATCCAATTCACTCATACACTCACTAGCGAACCTGAATTGTAATGGACCGACCATGTGGTACTGTTGGGTGCTGGGGTAGTATGTTTTCAGTCAGCGCAAGAGTGAAAGGGGAGACAAACAAAACAAAATATTTTGAACTCTCAACACAGTGTTTTCTAGAACATCTAGTCTGTCTTACAGACCCTGATACAAATATATATCAAATACAGCCCATGCAAGTCTATAATGTTTGGCAAGTCTAGATCACTGCAGTATCTGAAAATGAAGAGAGTCACTGGGCTCCTTTTTATTATATTTTTATTAAGATAACTGAACAACTGGTTTTTTTGTACGATATGTTCATTTCAGAGACTAGATTTTAGTCTATAGAACATCCCCCGTGTCCAGTGAACGATTTTTGTTGTTGTAGTAACTGCTTATGACATAACTCTAAAAAATGTCCAGCATTGTCGGGAACAGAACTTTTTATTCTGTTTCGAACGTTACAGACCTTCTCCCTACAATTTACTAACTTAAATATACGCTCGTTCCAATGTAGCTGTACCTCCCTAGTGTCGGGGATAGTTAAAAAGACAAAGATTTACCCTCTTCCCATTGTACTATGTCTTTTCCCTACGCTCAAGGATAGTTAAAAAAACAAAGATTTACCCTCTTCCCATTGTAGTATGTCTTTTCCCTACGCTCAAGGATAGTTAAAAAAACAAAGATTTACCCTCTTCCCATTGTAGTATGTCTTTTCCCTACGCTCAAGGATAGTTAAAAAAACAAAGATTTACCCTCTTCCCATTGTAGTATGTCTTTTCCCTACGCTCAAGGATAGTTAAAAAACTAAGATTTACCTTCTGTCCGATGTGACAAGCCTTCTTCCTACGCTCAAGGATAGTTAAAAAACTAAGATTTACCTTCTGTCCGATGTGACAGGCCTTCTCCCTACTGTCAAGGATAGAGTAGTAGAAGAGAGATATGTTGAGGATGAGGCCAAGTCTGTGGGGATGTGTAGGCAGCAGTTCATTCATGGCGAGCTCCATAGCCTCCTGGTAAGCAGTGGTGGCGGCTGTCACCGACACTGGGGGGAAAGGGTTCACGATTCTTATATAGTCGCTATTTAAGTAAATATATGATTCGTCCTCCTCAACATTCCAATACATTGTGCTACAATACCAATGGACAAGGTTATATGAGGGCATCCCTAGGTTCACAAGAACTACCCAATTTAAGAAGTGAAGAAAACCGTTTATTAATACTATAAATGTGGTCAGATTTGTTCATAAAACCAACACAAGTGTTTTGCCATTTAATTATGGAATGTATTGCTGAAACAAAATGTGTAAGAAAGGCTATTATGAGTGGTGTTAATACGAGCAAGTGTTTGACCCTAATTGATATTCTTAAAAGATGCAGGTAAAGACACGGAATTACTCATAGAAAAAGCGTTCCTTTCACTTTAGACATATTTTATGCTTGATCAAATCCCAGACTTGCAAATGACGAAGAAATATTTTTGCAGTAAAAACACATTACGTAACTCCCAAAACATTAGTAAAAATTGTTTCTGCAGTTTTAATATTTACCATTTACCAATGAACCCGCGTAATACCTTGTCCTCTCCTTTTAGCATCATATGTTGAACAAAATGTTAATATGTGAATTTATCATGTACAATTTAAATGTTGGAGTGAAATATATGAACGTCATAACGAGCTGAACCTGTCCTCTTTTCTCCACTCTGTATTTCGGCCATATACCGGGGGTAGTCTCCCTTTAATTTGAGAAGTAGGACTCTGGTGTCAGGAGAGGACGCAGCGTCCAGAAGGTGCTTGTCCAGCAGAGTCTAAAAAGAGATGCAGTGAAGAAATAGTTTGGTGTTCATTGATTCAATTTCAAAAACTATTATTGATTTGTTTGTATTTTCTATATCAAAACAGAACGCAATGAAATTAATGACTGAAACAAAGTTTCAATAGATGTATTTAGATAATCAATAAAACCTAATAATTAAATCAGTGTACATCTATGGCAGAGCAAAATACAATGATCACTCCCTTTACAACTAAAATAATTATTTCCTTTAATATATAATGAGAGTATCACCAGGAGGTCTTCACAGATGTTTGTAATCTCCCTGTCCAATACGTCCATGTATTCCTTGGCAAGCTCTCTCTTCACCTCAGATCCTTCGTCTTTCCTTGCTTTCTCCTTCTTGACTTCATCCTCTTGGTCCGTTGTATCTTTCCCCGTGCACTGCTCCACTATGTTCTTCATCACCCGCCACGCTGCCCTTCTTTCCCCCACGGCGTTCTTAAAGGCCACCGACAACAGGTCAAGCTTACCTTGAGGGATACCAAGAAAGTCCAGCTCACTGGCTAATTTTAGTTTTAAATGCATTTCAAATTATAAATATGGAGGTAAATGAATATTCCCCCCCCCCCCCCCCCCAGGAATATTTGTTTGTTCAAATAAGAATTTGTTTTGGTTAATGTCCTCCTTGCTTGGATATTGCTAAAAGGGGCGGTCAGTTTAACTCGCTTACCATAGACCAATTACCATGCTGTATCAAAATGAAGAACCAGACACTTCCTGACCTTCAATAGGTGTAGGATGTCATGTGGTGCATCACATGTCTGTTGCAAATCAATCGCTTACATCTTACCAGTTTCAGCACGCGATGGTTCCTCCGTACACATGCACTTAGAAGGAGGACTTGAGATTTAAATGAAAATGAAAATGTCAATGAAAGCTGAAGGTCGCTTTGGTCTAGCTTGTGGTAGAGGCAACACTCCTCCGAACGGATAGATGACAATTACACGGTCGAACAACTCCCAGCATGTTGTTATACCATGTGGTCGGCAATTTTTGCATCAAAGACCCATTTCGATTGTTTCACTTAATTACGTTGTACCATCTATTTGCGTGGGAAATGGTACCACGTGGTCTCACGTCACCTCTAAATATATACATTACATTGAACTGCCGACCTGCAGTGCGGCTAAGTGCCCGTTACAGACAGCGCAGAATGAGATGGATGTTTCCTTACATACAGTGCATCTAAACTGCCAGGCAAAAAGAAGCATACACCTATGTTTGATGGTGGCTAAAGATGACAAAAAGAAGAAATGGTTATTCGATGGTGATGTATTAGCTACGGTGTCATAGATGTGTTTCGGACCTCAGTATTTAGGGACTGTTGTGATAACGTTTTGATAACGAGTGTAATTGTTTGGTCAAATTCAATTTTTAAATGTATACTTCTTTTTGAGGGCAGTTTGATTTGTGTTGACCTTGAGACAAGCGTGCCACTTTCAGTGCAAAGAGTTAGTGAGTTATTTGGGTTTCAACAGCTAGGCACGTGAATGTGAGAGGAAAGACAAACGTGTCGAGGGTTGTGAACGTTTACCTTGAATGTGAAACCAAGGATCACGTGACCTTTACTGACAGACCAAAGATCATATTGGGGATAACCGCTTTGCACCACTGTGCTTTGTCTCTCAGTAATGCGATTCTAAACGTTTACCACTTTGGCGAAACCCACAAGCACGGGTACAGTGCTAACAAACCTAGAATCGTAAACGGGGCGAACCGGGATTCGAACCCACATCTGGCGTACCCAACTCTGCTTAGCTTACCATATAACAAACCAGCTTCTACTCTGCTGTGATCATGATAAATAATGATATATACGATAATGATAATAATATGTTTATGAAAATGCTCATGAAGATTTAATACCAAATAACGGACGGGTGGACCCATGGCATAAGATCACTGAGCTGACACAAACACTCGCAGAGGCGCCACTAAAACGTGCTGGGAGGTCCACCCTTGTCCTGTTTGAAAATCTGCTATAAAGACCGAGGCACACAACTGAAATGATGCCAACGCGAAAACGCCACCAACTGCCTCGTCTGACCACAGGAAAGCATTTACCTCAGACACTTGCGCTGACAGTGTAAGAGCCTAATTAAAAATTAAAGGTAAGTATTATCGTCTTAGTAATACGACAACTGGAGACTCACCGTGTTTGTCAAGGTAATCTGGGTAGTCTTGCACTAGGCGTCTCGCATACCCCATCATCTCATCAAACCTCTCCCCTTGTTCCGCTAACTGAACCCGCATCAGCATCTTCTCTGGACTTTCCGCCATGATGCGTTTGATGTTGTTCAAATAAATTTCTTATAAATAAAATTCGTGAGTTTAAGCCTAATATTTAGAAACGTCAGAAATTTTCTTAGAACCCGTCCTTAAGAGATATACTTCGTGTCTAGATAGACAGGTGGTCAGTGAAGAAACATGAAATGTGAATTGCCTTGTTGAGCCTCAGTGTTGCTAACTGCTCATGACTGAAACCCAATCGTCCATGCATGCAGTTCGTCTTTGTGTTGTTTGAGTCCTTATTTCCAATCGATAGTTCACTTATTTATTTTATCGTGTATCGATAGCTAATTAATTAATAAACAGTTCGGATGGGTACATTGTTCTCACGTTTCCACTTCAACTCTTTCGAAACATCCACAAACTGCCTATCGATCTGTTGCTCTCTGTGTGTTTGGAAGAAGGGCAGAACCTTACATTACACTTGTCTCCAGATGACACGGTGCTCCCGGAACTGCTTGAACAGTATGTTCCAGATTCCCCTTTTTTCTGTTCTACAATAGTAAGGGCGTGTGGCTGCGTGGTTTAATAAGCGCTCCGCGATTCGCGGTGTCTTTGGATTTTCGTCCGACAAGCCTCACAGAACAGACACGGTCTAACAGGCAAACCACTACATCGTTTGACTTAGCATAACTGTTTCTTACTCAAAATGAGATGAGTTTAACGACGCTTTGAAACACATTCCCATTAAATCCCATCGTTTCGGTTTAATGTGTGAGTAAAGCCCTGAGTGACGCAATTCTTAGACCTGTACCCTTTGGTGAAATCCACGAGCACGGGTATCGTACTGACATAGGATCATTATTGAAGTGGATCTGAGATTCGAAATGAGGATCACCATATCCTAGCACAACTGAGAGACCTAACTCTGAATTTCACGTCAATCGCACGATAGTTAATTGATTAGCAGGGATTTTCAAGAACACCAAATTCAAGAAACTCTACTTTTCACAACGAAGCACACACGATAGATACTATGGCGTTATACATGTCTCAACGTAGATCAAACCCCTTCAAAGAGTACCCATGCTGTCTTAACGACCTAGTAAGGATAAAATATATGTTTTGTCGAGACTATCTCCTTGAGGAATTGGTGAACAGAAGTTGGTAATCCAGACTGGTAAATGTTTCCAGGGTTAAATGGCCCATTTGAACAAAGCATCTTAGGACACGCGGTGCATGGATGTTAGCCAATCGTTAAAACACATCTGTGACGTCATTCTATTGTTTGAACGCTCCATTATTTTTCAGGAATGGAGAGTTGCTTGTCAACTTTACATTATCTGGAAGCAGCATTTGAATTTTTCAAATATTTTCAACTACAGAATATTTTGTCAAAGTTTTAAAAGTAGGGATGAGTTTTAAGTAGGGGAATATCCTCGTAACTCTCCATTCCTTAAAAATAATGGGTCTCGGCCCCTGTGGGGCCTCTGCTCCATCATTTTTAGGGAATGGAGAGTTACTCGGACATTCCCCTCTACGGAATTACTCGGAAAGACAACGAACACAGACCGGAACTGGACGCAATCCCAGCAGAAAAAAACTCTGAAATAGTAATAAGATCACTTTGCGCAATTACATCAAGTTCAGGACAGTTTCCGTTGGATATATTCTGTTGACTTAGTATTTACTCACCCGCTCACTCTACTATTTCACCAACATCATGTCAGTTTCAACAAATCGATGTGGCTGCTTCAAATTGATAGTTCGTGTGGCTAAACAAGACAAACTGACATGTAGTCCTCACCCGACACGTAACACGTGTCTACCTCACCCGACACGTGAGTCTACCTCACCCGACACGTGACACCTGTCTTTCTCATTCGACACGTGACACGTGTGTCTACCTTACCCGACACGTGACTCGTGTGTCTATCTCACCCGACACGTGAGTCTACCACACCCAATATTTGACAGATGTGTCTTCCTCACCCAATATTTGACACATGTGTCTACCTCACCCGACACGTGATCCGTGTGTCTACCTCACCCAATATTTGACACATGTGTCTTCCTCACCCAATACTTGAGACATGTGTCTACCTCACCCGACACGTGATCCGTGTGTCTACCTCACCCAATATTTGACACATGTGTCTACCTCAGCCGACTGGTATCCACTGCTACCTCTCCAATGTTATATAATTTAAAATTATACATTTGCCTTTTTAACCTGTGAGTGAATATATTTATGTTACCAGTCAGTATATTCGTGAAGCTTTATATATCTGCGTGTGAGCTAAGCGACTCCGCAACAGACCAGTAACGAAAACGCAGAGGAGAGTCTAGGTCACGTGGCTGTACTGACTTAACTGAAGTAGATGGGCAAATACAGAGACTTCTAGTGGAGAGGTTATTTTGAAAACGCAGGGTGTTTTCTCTCCGCGTATGTACATGACCCAGTAGTTATAAACTTTCGCAAGCAAGTGATGCAAGAGAGAAAAAATGAGAAAAAAGTGAATGGGAGACAACAAATGAATGTAGCATCACGTATGTTTTAATAAGAGATGCTGACGTATTACAGTTTCAAGTTTAATTTTTTTATTAGTTTTAATGCAATAATTACGTTTTGTTACATTACCACTGGTCTCGTTACTGAGTCAACCGCTCAATACCTTAATCCACTTATTTGCGACGAACCAATGAATATGTATACGTTGGTTGCGATCTATCGTCCGGTCTGGGGGGATCACAAGGTGCGCTTGGGTAGCCTAGCCGTTAAATCGTTCACTCTTCGCGCCAAAGTCCCGGGTTCGATTCCCCAAATCAGCACATTATGTGAAGCCCAATTGTGGTGTCCCCCGCCGTCATACTAGTATTCTTGGAATATTTGTAAGAGCGGCGTAAAACCATACTCACCCACTCACTCTAACGTTCTGCGATTCAAGTCTCTTGGTGCGCAGGTTAAAATAATGCGTTTACTCGTGTCATTCAGGAACAACCAGAGCAGTGGCACCTAGAACACTGACGACATTCAGAATATCAACACTTTATTCTCCCATAAACAGCAACGATAATGGGACTGATCTCACTACAACCTCACACATATACAGTAAACTACGTTTATAACGAACACGTTTATTACGAACTGACCGATAAAACGAACTTAATTTTAGTCCCGGCCATTTGTTGTACATATGCTGCATATATGCTTGTAACGAACTATGGTTATTACGAATTAAAATTAGTAGTCCGTTTGTGTTCGTTATAAGCGTAGTTTACTGTAGTTCATTTGAAGGAAATATCTATGAATTAATATAGTAAAATATAATGAGCGAGACGTAGATTGACGTGTTGCAATGAATGTATAAAAAGAAGCCCTTTTATCCAGACTGAGTGAAATTGTCCGTATAAACAAATTTCCAGATTAACGTTCAATCTTACATTGCAATGTTTTTGTATATAATTACACAGACTAGACGTGCAGTCAGATAACACTGTATCACTATCTCTGTTCAAAGATCCAATACCAACAGCATATATACGAAGGATATACATGGATTGTGGAATGGAGAGTTGTGATATTTTACATTCTCCTTAAGTAAGGTCAGCATAAGCTTTATTGATTTATACTACTGTTAACAAATAATACTTTAGGTGATCAATTGAAACTTTCAGCTAGCTCATTCAACATAATGCTTCTATTGATTTTAGCAAATGTTGTCAACAAAGGCATTGTAATGATCAATTCGATTACATAAAGGGTATGCTCAGAACGCTTTCAAAAATCAATATGTTCAGTATATAATGTAAGCTTAGTAAAGTGATGGTAAATTTTCTATATTTGATGTACTGGATTCAACGTCAATCTGTACTGTCATCCGGGTCCTCCGAAGTCCATAACTGGAACATAGTATATACAACCTTCACTCACACATTCAAATAGGGTTTGACCACGTAATTGTTTAAACTTCCATAATGACGATCAATCACGTTTATTTCGTAATTCAGGCCACATGCCCCATAGTACAGTTGTAAGTGTTAAATCTCTGTTGATCTCATTTCACATAATTAAGCTGATATAAAGTTATCAAGCGTATTACATTAATATCACAGAAGTTCAATGAATTTGTAAACGTAATAATTACCTTTATAACATTTCTGTAATGAGGTAAAAAAACAATATATTTCTTACGTACAAAAAAGATATGGTATTCATCCTCTGCTAAATGAAAGTCACATTCTTCCGATATAGATTCTGTATATTTAACAGTGACCTTTTAGGAATAATGTTGGCTCGAAAGTTGTGAAGAGATGCTCGAAATTTACACATTGTTCTAACTAACCGTTGTCTCTGAGTACTGTTATATATAATTCCGGTTGCAGAAGAGATTTTATATTAGCATAATGCACTAAAAAAGTAGACGACTATAAACTATGGTCCCAAGACTCAAAATATATATCTCTTAAGCGTCTTCTGAATGCAGATAAAAACATGTTCTTATCATTCCATATCAAAATCCCATACTGTAACATAAGATCTGCTTATGATCTCATCCGAATATGACTAAACCTTAGGCTTTGTGTGCTGCCACTCCTGTGTCAAAAGACACAATGAGATCGTAAGTGATAGCAAATGGACTATATACTTGTGTATCATTACTGATTTTCATTGATCCATAAATATAATTGTCATCACTATTTCGGCAGATAATCGAGATTATTCTCTGGCGTTGATGTGTTGTACTATATATATATATATATTATTTTGTGACATGTTATGTAAGTTCATACAGCGATTCAATCATTTTAAATATGTTTTTTAATGAATTGACTCCTATCTCGACCTTTTTTCCAATTGCAGGGGGAGACTAAGTCAGGGGAACAGGTCATCTCAGGTCAAGTGTCCAGGTCATGATGTGGTTATTCGGGGTATCTCAGGAGTTAAGTCACTATTCATATAAAAATGTTGTCATTTAGTTTATTGTGCAGTATTTTGGGTCATCGGGTCAGTATATTGTTAAATTTATAAGTGGTCATCTGGTCAATATGTTGTTATATCTTGAGGTATTTCGGGTCATCGGGTCATATGTTGTTATATCGATATATGTTTCGGGTCATCAGGTCAAAATGTTATACTTTTATGTATACCGGATCATCAGATCAAATGATGCTATATCTTGAGGTATTTCGGGTCATAGTTAATGTTGTTATAAAATTATGTGTTTCGGTACTTGAGGTCAATATGTTGTGATATCTTGTGGTACTTTTCAGGTCATCGTGTGGTACAGGGCCATGTCGTGTGATAACAGGTCATTTCGGGTGTTCATGTCGATATGGTGTGATACCGTTTGGTACAGTGTGGCGTGATTGAAGGTCGCCTACCGTCAAATTGTCCCTTATGAGTTGAAGTATCTGTGTACTGCTCTTGTAGTTGGTTTCATCCATGTTGTCCAGATCAGCAATGGCCGCGTCGAACGCCTGAAACATTAAAGATCATGTGGTCAAGAAACGCTACATGTGGGCCAGTATATCAGATGAGGACTCAGTGAAGATCAGGGTTAAATCTGAACTTCAGCAAGAGGCGACTAACGGGATCGGGTGGTCAGACTCGCTGACTTGGTTGATGCATGTCAACATACTCCAATTGCCTAGAACGATGTTTATGATGACAATCACTTGCTTGTCTGGTTCAGTTGAATGTAATGAAATGGCTCTTGTAACGATGTTTCAGGTTTCAGGTGGGTGAAAGGCCAAATTTGGGAAACATTTACTATTTTCTGAGCCGCGGGCTCGAGTAATAAGCAAACAAACCAGGGATCATAACTGAAGAATCTACGACCGAGCCGGATTACCAGGTCACGCAACTCAGCCTCTGAATGAGAAGCCCCCCTCCCCCCTTATTTTAACCATCTTTGATTTGGTCAAAGACTGGAATAGACAACAGCTGGGATCATGTGAACATATGCTTTCATTGGTAACGTTTCTGTATTCATGATGCTCGAACTATCGTTCACGTAACTTTAATTTGCTTACACAACAATTAAGTTGAACTGTCGTTCACAACTGCGCAACATATTCCATACCGCGGAGGTACTGACCGATTTGGCTAATTTGCAGGCGTGGTGGCGGTTCTCTGCGATCTCATAGTAGAACACGGACATGTTGAGAGCCAGGCCAAGCTTCTCTGGGTGGGTCGGAGGCATTTCCTTCTCCACTTCAGACATAGCTCCCTTATAAAACTCCTCAGCATTTTTCACTGACGCTGAAATTGTAACATATTATACATTAGCATTTGTGTTGCAAAAAATCAATGTCATCAAACAGCAATAAATTGACATGACCATCCTACCTGCTTTTTTGTCGGCTGTTTGAATTTCCGCCATATAGCGACAGTAATCTCCCTTGGTTTTCAGAAGGCTCACCTTCACTTCCATCGTAGTTGCAACTTGGAGTAGATGTTTGTCGATAATTTCCTAGCCAGGAGAATGTAGAGAATTTAAATAAAACAGTTCAAGTGAAAAGGATCCATAAAAAGGTCAATGTTCACACGTTAACACAGGTTTATGACAGTGAGAAATACTGGGCAGCTTTAAAAATACTTGCAACTCGCCGTGATACAGAATGTTCATGACTGCAGCGTAGGACATAACGCCCTCAATAACGCAGTGAATAAGTAACATGACATGATACCACTATCTCTGTGCAGAACTTTGTGAGCTCATCTTCAATGTTTGCCAAGTAGCGCCTGGTGATGTCTTTCTTCCTCTCGTTGGTGACCTCGGGCAGACTGTTGATGATCCTCCAAGAGCACCGCCGGTGTCCAACACAGTTCTTGTAGGCGATCGACAGGAACTTCAGCTGACCTTGAACATAAACAGTCTTTGTAGACGATTGACAGGAACTTCAATTGACCTGGGACATAAACAGTTTTAGTAGACGATCGACAGGAACTTCAGCTGACCTGGAATATAAACAGTTTTAGTAGACGATCGACAGGAACTTCAGCTGACCTGGGACATAAACAGTCTTTGTAGACGATCGACAGGAACTTCAATTGACCTGGGACATAAACAGTTTTAGTGGGCGATCGACAGGAACTTCAATTGACCTGGGACATAAACAGTATTTGTAGACGATCGACAGGAACTTCAGCTGACCTGGAACAAAAACAGTTTTTGTAGACGATCGACAGGAACTTCGGATGACCTGCAACAAAAACAGTTTTAGTAGACGATCGACAGGAACTTCAGCTGACCTGGGACATAAACAGTTTTAGTAGACGATCGACAGGAACTTCGGCTGACCTGGAATATAAACAGTTTTTGTAGACGATCGACAGGAACTTCAGCTGATCTGAAATATAAACAGTTTTTGTAGACGATCGACAGGAACTTCGGCTGACCTGGAATATAAACAGTTCTTGTTGGCGATCGACAGGAACTACCATTGACCTGGAATATAAACAGTTCTTGTTGGCGATCGACAGGAACTTCAGCTGACCTGGAATATAAACAGTTCTTGTTGGCGATCGACAGGAACTTCAACTGACCTGGGACATAAACAGTTTTAGTACACGATCGACAGGAACTTCGGCTGACCTGGAATATAAACAGTTCTTGAAGGTGATCGACAGGAACTTCAGCTGACATGGAACATAAACGGGTCTTGTTGGCGATCGACAGGAGTATTAAAAGGTATTCCAGTCATATCACGGAGTGTCAGCTTAATGTGGGAGGAAAGCCCGAAGTGATGCAGGCCTTAGACGTTTACCACTTCGGTGAAACCCATGAGCACGGGTATGGTGCTGACAAACCTAGAAACCTAATCGGGGCGAACCGGGATTCGAACCCATAACCATAGGTTTGCACAGCGAATTGCGGCGCCTTAGACGACTGGGCCACCCGTGCCCCCTCGCGATCGACAGGAACTTCAGCTGACCTGAAGTATGGGCCATCGACAATAACTTCAATTGACCTGGAACATATACAGTTTCTGTAGGCGATTGACAGGAACTTCAGCTGACCTGGAACATAAACAGTTTCTGTAGGCGACCGACAGGAACTTCAGCTGACCTGGTACATAAACAGTTCTTGTTGGCGATCGACAGGAACTTCAGCTGACCTGGAATATAAACATTTCTTGTTGGCGATCGACAGGAACTTCAACTGACCTGGAACATAAACAGTTTCTGTAGGCGATCGACAGGAACTTCAGCTGACCTTGAATATGAACAGTTCTTGAAGGCGATCGACAGGAACTTCAGCTGACATGGAACATAAGCGGTTCGGGGAGGCAATGAGTTACGGAGCATTACACTTTATGTCGTTTAGAACTATTAACGTTCCTGAAGTCTGCTGACGTGTATATTTGCAGGCCACGGACATTTAAGTTCCGGTAGGTAACTGACTCATTGTGGTATAAAAGTTGTAACTTCAGCTGGACCCGAGTTGATCTTAAAAGTATTGGAACACATCGTTTAGCATTCGTTGTATTGATGTTTCCGTAAAGAATTGTAATGCAGCATAGCTAGTTCCTTCACAACGAAATTCCAGTCTGGACAAATGATTTTTAATTATGCAAGTTGTGACATGATCTACCTCAAACAACCATGAAGAGAATATACACAAACCGTTCTAATTTGTATCAATTCTATCGACGTGCTTCATTGGTTAACCACCGATATGCCTCCCTACAATCAGATCAGTGTAACAACATGCGACCCGCGACCTGTTGTATGTTGTATTATCACATTCTGTTTAATGCTTATCTTGGGCTCTGTCCTGACGCAAGTTCAGTGGCAGGTCATACGGTGTGTTCTCAATGCCAGACCCGAGGACAGCGGAAAATGCCAACTTACCTTCTTTTATGAAATATTCCGGGTACTCTCGGGCCAAACGTTTGACTACTTCGAGCATGTCCGTGTATCGTTCGGTATTCTCCGCGATCTTCAGTTTCAGAAGCAACCTCTCTTGTTCGTTTAAAGCCATGTTTGGGTAGTAATAATGTCTGTCACCTTGCGTGGTAGTATTGTAGGTACGTCACTTAACTCTCACTGCATGTATCCCACACAGCTAAAGCTCTACAAAAGATAGCATTACTTTCTCCTCAGTAAGGGCCATTCTGTCTGCTACTATGGCCCTGATAGTGTTATTATTCCGTTACAGCGTGGTAGTACAATAGCATTATTGATGAAGTGTATATTCATTGATCAGGCGAAGTCATTCACCCGTGCAAGCATCTGGTCCGTGTCGCCAGTAATTATCAATATTAAACACAGTAAATCGTACGCTTTATAAGTTTTGGTCATGATAACCTAATACAGAATTTTAATCTTACAAAGGTTTTTTTACGTACATATATAAGCAGGTGGGATGTTGCATCATCCAGTTGTGGATCACGTGATGAGATATTGATTCTTGGCGGTAAGGTTTGTGAGACTTCATAAATGTGTCAGAATATTCTGTGATCTGCACAAATTTAGTTTGCACATAAATATAAATAAAAAAACGCCAACCCCGGAAAATATCCAATTTCGATTATTCGCCGAAACAGAGTACATTGGGGTAAAAGGCAAAATAGCGGTGAAAGTGATATGAATGGATCACTGAAAATCAACGATGACACCATGGATTCGTGTAAAATAAGACGAATAATGAAAAAATTAATTCAATAAGCGAATATATGTTTCATGCAATATCCTAGAAAACCATGTTTAAATGAGGTTCGTTTGAAGGAAACTGCTCAGATAAGAAAAAGATTTAATTGAAGTGGTTTCGTGGTGACAAAACAGTCATCTGAAGCATGTTGACCATGGCCAAATGGTCAGTTGAAGCATACTGGCCTTTTCCAAAGGTCAGGTTGAATCATACTCAGGATTGGCAAAGGGTCAGCTTGGAGGATATTGATTGTTACAAGAATGTCAACTTTAAGAATATTTATTGTCGGAAAACGGCCCATATTGACAGAAAAAGTGTAATGGATCAAAGAATGTTACGTAGATTCTGTTATAATAATCTTTTTTTAATCTGCCTCTTAAGCATCCTCTGTCCTCGGGATCTACCGACTCACCAGTGCCCGCAGTAAGTGTACACAGAGTTACCACTGCTCAAGCATTGCATGGAGGGTAGGACTCAAATCCACAACTTCAATGTTTTGAGTGTCCTGGACTAAAGAGAAAAACAAGACGTTGACATTATATTCTGTTTATTACACAATACAAAGAAAGATAAAATACCTTTGATAGAACCAACCCTTTACGCGGCTTACTGCAATGGTTAACGCATATTTCAGATATTCATAAACGAAATGTCTTTCGGAAAAGTTAACAATAACACAGCGTCAGACCTCTGCCCACTACCGTCTGACTCCCACATATGCCTGCGATGCCACACAATCTGGAGCGATGCCAGCACGGAATAATTGAGGTGCTGGTGACATGTAGTTTGAATCTTGTCTAATCAAAAGTGGATTTATTCCACACGGCAAACTTTCGTCAGTCCACGTCAGACAGTTTGGTAAGATGTGTATTCCTTTTACTTCCTGTCCGTCATCAGCGTCCATTGCTGAAAGTAGGAAGGACTAGAATTAGCGTATCACAATTGGGTTGCAGGTGAGTGAGTGAGTGAGTTGGGTTTAACGCCGCCTTTAACAGTATTCCAGTTATATCACGGCGTGTCAGCTGTCAGCTTAATGTGGGAGGAAAGCCCGAAGTGATGCAGGTCTCAGACGTTTACCACTTCGGTGAAACCCACGAGCACGGGTATGGTGCTGACAAACCTAGAAACATAATCGGGGCGAACCGGGATTCGAACCCACAATCATAGGTTTCTGGCGTGCCCAAGGGACGCAACTCTGCACAGCGAATCGCGGCGCCTTAGACGACTGGGCCACCCGTGCCCCCTGGGTTGCAGGTGAGAGCGCGTGGGTTGGGTTGAGTTTAGTGATCAGTATGATGGAACGTTTTAAAGTCAATTGCATGACAACACCCTCAGGGCTCCAAGAGTTCCAGGTTCCTGTAAAAGCCTAGGAGCAAAAAAAAACTGTACCTACCTCTCAGTTGATTTTATCATATGTTTGATTTTCAGTCGAAAGTATCATTAAGCAAGGGATATATCCAAAACATGAATTAGAATCCTTCTATACGGTTTTATGTTCAAAAGTTTAATTTGATTTAAAACTTTTGAAATTTAAAATAATATTTCGCATAATGCACATGTGCTTGTGGGTATTTTGTCCATCTTAATTTTGAAAAGAAATAATTCCACGTTTTTTTCGGCACAAATTTACATTTTAAATAAGGTAGGGCTTATGTAGGTGCAAATCTATTTCTTATCCTAGTCTTCACTGAACCAATTTATTTTTTAACACAATTACCCCGGCAGCGCTAACATTTCACACATTGTTTCAGGAATGAGTGATGGTTGAATAGACTTACTCAAATTTATCAACAGTTCTATTAATTTTCAATGACATAAAAAACAAACTCAGTATACTTTCTTTTTCTTGTTCTTTTTTCTTTCTTTAACGCCGCACTTTGCAATATTGCCGCTATATGACGGCGGCCTGCAAAATAATCGAGTCTGGACCACACAATCCAGACAAGTTAAACTGAGACAACGTCCCACGTCCTCCTGATACAAGACACCCATGTCTTTGAGTCAGAGAACCACGTCCTCCTGATACAAGACACCCATGTCTTTGAGTCAGAGAACCACGTCCTCCTGATACAAGACACCCATGTCTGTGAGTCAGAGAACCACGTCCTCCTGATACAAGACACCCATGTCTGTGAGTCAGAGAACCACGTCCTCCTGATACAAGACACCCATGTCTTTGAGTCAGAGAACCACGTCCTCCTGATACAAGACACCCATGTCTTTGAGTCAGAGAACCACGTCCTCCTGATACAAGACACCCATGTCTTTGAGTCAGAGAACCACGTCCTCCTGATACAAGACACCCATGTCTTTGAGTCAGAGAACCACGTCCTCCTGATACAAGACACCCATGTCTTTGAGTCAGAGAACCACGTCCTCCTGATACAAGACACCCATGTCTTTGAGTCAGAGAACCACGTCCTCCTGATACAAGACACCCATGTCTTTGAGTCAGAGAACCACGTCCTCCTGATACAAGACACCCATGTCTGTGAGTCAGAGAACCACGTCCTCCTGATACAAGACACCCATGTCTTTGAGTCAGAGAACCACGTCCTCCTGATACAAGACACCCATGTCTGTGAGTCAGAGAACCACGTCCTCCTGATACAAGACACCCATGTCTTTGAGTCAGAGAACCACGTCCTCCTGATACAAGACACCCATGTCTTTGAGTCAGAGAACCACGTCCTCCTGATACAAGACACCCATGTCTTTGAGTCAAAGAACCACGTCCTCCTGATACAAGACACCCATGTCTTTGAGTCAGAGAACCACGTCCTCCTGATACAAGACACCCATGTCTTTGAGTCAGAGAACCACGTCCTCCTGATACAAGACACCCATGTCTTTGAGTCAGAGAACTACGTCCGGCCTTTCAACAAGCATATATGTTGCCAAGTCTGTCTCGGTATCATCACTCGAAACTCACATCTTAGTAACCCGGTAACATGCAGATATTTTTAGTAACCCGGCTACTTGTTCACATCTAAGTAACCCGGTAATTTGCTCACGTCTAAATAACCCGGTTACTTGTTCACATCTAAGTAACCCGGTAACTTGCTCACGTCAAAGTAACCCGGTTACTTATTCACATCTTAGTAACCCGGTTAATTGTTCGCATCTTAGGAACCCGGTAACTTCCAAACATTTACAGTAACCCGGTTACTTATTCACATCTTAGTAACCCGGTTAATTGTTCGCATCTTAGGAACCCGGTAACTTGCAAACATTTACAGTAACCCGGTTACTTATTCACATCTTAGTTACCCGGTTACTTGTTCACACCTTAGTAACCAAGTAACTTGTTTACATCTTAGTAACCCAGTAACATGTTCACATTTTAGTAACCCTTTAACTTTCTCATATTTTAGTAACCCGGTAACTTCCTCACATGTTAGCCATGTTAGTGTCATGGCGAGGAGCCCTTTATCTCCGGGTCAACAAAATAAATTGCACTAATACCAGGACGATATACTCTGTTACATCGGCACTAACACAATTCCCGAAATCAGCCCACGGGGACTACCGACCGTGCAGGGAGAATCTTACTCGATCTGTACACGTCTACTTGATGTATGCTTGATGCTATCAGTCCGTAGCCTGGAGTGCCCGGCTTCTCTTTAATATCTGTATGCAGCCCCGTGGTGCAAATTACCACGTTTTCTTTGTATGGTTTAGTCATATACCTAAGTTACATGGATATCTCCATTGTTCTGTCAATGTAGTAGTAGTAGTAGTAGTAGTAGTAGTAGTAGTAGTAGTAGTAGTAGTAGTACAGCCTCAGACGTATCAAAGCCAACAAAGCTGATCTTGTCCTTTTTGATAAATCCAATGAAATCATTTATATGGTTATTTTCGCTTTCGAAATGTCACGCTTGCATCCCAAGTACCAAGTTGTCCGACTCCCCCATTGTTCTCGGTGCCTTAGGTTTGGTACCTCACAATCTGTTGACTGACATTGGGAGAGTACCAGGGTTTGTTACCTGGAATACAGCCCTTCAAACAATCTGGGTAATACAGAAGGCTGCAGTGTTTGGGAGAGTTCGAATTCTCCGAAAAGTTCTGGGTGGGTTTGACTAGGCAGCGCTTCCTGGGAGAAGTCCCATTCGCTGTCTGTGCTGCGTGTAGAGGGGACAAGGCCCTGAGCTGATGATGAGCCTAACCAGCCTGACTGTGCCAGGATCACCAAAACCCTCTTCGCTGCATTTTATATTTTAATCTGTCACCTGAAATATTATGAAATTGTTTCATACTTGCACAAGTGCTAATGTACCATTGCAACGTGTAGGATATGCCTTGTTTGTTGTTTAACGTTGCACTTTTTCCAGCCATGTCTGTGTACAATCAATCCTGAACTAGACAATGCAGTTATTGATATTGTGAACAACGATCCACCCCATCGGAGTACGAAGACACGGAATCAACAAACGTCAATGCGCCCGACCACCCGATCATAGGTTGCTGGAGGCATGTTTCTAACCCGGCATCGCCCATCTTCCCGAGGCAAGTGAGTTAACTGACTATAAAAGTTCAGTTTCCACCCTTGCCGAACTAGGCTGGTATTATGGAGTTACATTTTGGCTGGAGTAACGAGTCTATGCATAGTCCAATCAAAATCACGCACCGAAATCGAAATCCGGTTCGTAAAGTGTCATGCAGATTTCGGTCGACTGCCGGATTTGCAAAGCATGTGCACCGCTAACTCGTTGTCAACAGATATTTTCTAAATCTTTTCATCTTTTTAATCAAGGTGCTCACGTGATTTGATGCACTTCGCGATGTAAGACTCGTTTTTTCACAATATAGATCTTGATTATCGATCAGATCGTCTTCACTGGGCGGCACCGTTTTGTTTGAAGCAAATGCAAGTGATACGAGAGGATGAATCTGATTGGTCAATAGGAGAGGCATAGAAAGGACATAACTCGTAATAGCCACTGGTGGCGCTACGATCGAGCCCAGGAATTCCAGCCTAGTTCGGCAAGGGTTGAAACTGGTCTTTTAAAGTCAGTTAACTCTCTTACCTCGGGAAGATGGGCATCGCCATAGGCTTCCTAATATAGGAGAGTATAATGTCCAAACAAAGTTACAAACACATGGACATCCTGAGTGAACCAAATATTTGGGAAATCCTCATCCCCGGGCCTCCGAGCCAATGAGGCAGCGAAGTTGACGAAGCCTTCGCTTGTCATGCCCGCACCGAGGTTCGATAGCACATGCGAGCTTGTGCTTTTGCTGTAATGTTGCGAAAAGAAGGTGTAAAAGCATACTCAAACACTCACCTCGGCCCCAGGGTACAGAATTCAATTTTAGTACGACGTTTGTGCAACCCCATACTCATAACATAGATTTAGTCGCAGCACAGAGATCACTTCGTGAAACCGGTCCCTGTAGTGTATACAGCTTACTTAGATGCTGTCACTCATCCTTTCGGGTACCGCTAAACAGCTGATAACACTTACAACCAGATTGTCCCTCAGTATCTGCATGGTGCTGGTACTGTTCACGTAGTCGTCCCCGTCTACTTTATGCACAGTATCCATGGCGTCCTCAAACGCCTGCAACATGGTGACATAGTATGCTGTAGTCTGATACAATCGCCCAAAACATATTAAGATATTTTAATGGGACCCCGAGTTACCCAACTAGAAGCTGGCTGTCTTGGTGTTATGTTTCAACGTGGCATATCACCCTAATGTACATCTTCCTGAGGCAAGACGGTTAAATGACTATACAAGTCCAGTTTCCACCCTTGCCGAACTAGGCTGGAATTATGGACTTTGGATGGTGTTTGGTTGTTCGGGGGAGTAACGTCCCTTGGCGTTTCATCGGATCGAATCCCAGATTCGCACATGTTATGATCTGGTTGTGTTTAATTGTTTACCAGCTTGGCTATCTTGCACGCCTCCTCCTGCTCTTGCATCTCGAACTTGAGTACGGAGTAGTTGAGAGCCAGTTCCAGCCTCACTGGGTCACACGGCCGCAGCACCCCCCTCACCTTCCTCATGGCCTCCGAGTACGCCGCGTCGGCGCTCTCCACGGAACCTGCAGCGAAACATTCAATGAGATCTAAGAAACTTCCTATCAGCGCAAAGACTGATCTATTTAAAATTGAGGCCCATCGTCAGTATTCCTCTTACAACACAATTTATTCACTTATGAGTTTCATGTTTCGTACAAGTATCATTTAAAATGGAATTGTTTACTTCAATTGTGACCACTTTTGATACTTCTTGTCGAATCAGTGTAAAAGATTGGAATGTAATCATACCTAAGAATGAATCAGTGTAAAAGATTGGAATGTAATCATACCTAAGAATGAATACAAGTATCCGTTTCCGTTCATCTCTCCAAACACAGGATTATTTCGAAATGATTTCCGATTATTGTTGTGTAATTTATTATGAGAATGCCTACCCTTGTGCGAATGTACCGTAGGTTTTGTTTGTTTCTTGTTTAACGCCGCACTCATCAATATTCACGCTATATGAGGGCGGTCTGTAAATAATCGAGTCTGGACCAGACAATCCATTGATTGATATCATGGGCATCGATCTACGCATTGGGATACGATGACATGCATCAACCAAGTCAGCGAACCTGACCGCCCGATCCCGTTAGTCGTCTCTTACTACAAGCAGTCGCCTTTTACGGCAAGCATAGGTTGCTGAAGATATATTTTCTTCCCGGGACTTTACAGGGAAGAAATGGTTATGACTGTTATGACTGTGATGACAGGTTTGCAAAATTACAACCCGTCAGATCGTGAAGTAGAGTGTAATTGTGTATGGAGTAGTCATGATATCTGATTCAATATGAGGACTGGAAATCGGTGAAACGATACAATAGCGAGTCATTAATAGCGATACTGAGTGCTGCTGATGACTACAAGCAATAGTTTCTTTGACAGATGCAAGATTCCATCGCAATATTGTAAATAATCGAGTCTGGACCAGACAATCCAGTGATTGATATCATGGGCAACAATCCACGCCGTCAGGGTAGGTGGCACGCAATCAACCAAGTCAACTGTTCGCCTCCTGCGACCAGCATAGGTAGCAGGGGACCAATTCTAACGAATTGTTTAAGTCATATAATTACTTCAAATATTACATTATACAATTATATACCGCAGGTATCCAGGTACACGTTTCTGCTTCAATACGGTCTTATTTTTCCGGGATCCGTTTGTATTCAACCCAAGCTGCCTACGGGCGTTGGAGGGTTTTTACATCCACCTCACATATCGGGTACCCATTCCCTGCTGGGTGAAGAGAGGCACATTTGCACTAAGTCACTTGCCCAGGGAGATACCACACGTTCCGAAACCTGTGTTTCGGGTGTATGTATGTATTCGTGTTTCCAGCATCTGGTCAACTACCATCTGACGAGTGGGTTCTTTTGATTGCACAGAGTGTATGAACTGTACTCTAGGGTAGTGACAACACTGTAAAGACCTGTAAACTTGGTTGGTCCCAAGGCTGAATAACAAGTGAGATAACTAGTGAGATACGATTTCAGCACCTGGCGTTTACCACATCACATTTGAACCTACTGATAAAGAAAGCAAGAAAGAAAGAAAGAAAGAAATCTATTATCAACGGAACCTGACACTACAAGGAGACGAAAGTCTATATCCATAACGCAAATATACAGAGAACATCTATTGGGTTTACTGGCAGGGTGACATTAGCTTTACCTGTTTCTAAAGAATTACCTTGAATTAGTTTGACAAACCTTGCTTATCTTCTTCCGTCTGCACTTCCGCTTTGTACCGGAAGTAGTCTCCCTTTAGCTTCAGCAGGAGAATTTCATTGGCGCGGTCTTTCGTCTTGGGAAGAAGATGCGTGTTTATGAGTTCCTGGACCAAATAAACAATACTGAAGAGGTACTGCGGACAATGTCCATCCACGACATGATATGTAGTTCATGGCTGCCATGTTGGTTGTGCATACATGGTATTGAAGGGCTCCGAGTTCATGTCGAGATCTGTATCCGTGAGGTTTTTTACATGCTGCTTTATGATATTGTCGACTAACATTGCACTCCATGATGATTGATCTCGTTTGATTTAACACTGAAGTTGGCGGAGATCAACTCATGAAAGAGTGGGAAAGGAGATCACTGGTGTTTTGTATTTCAGTCTACAGCCTACAACACCTCATCGGTTGAAAGTTATACTGCTCAATCACTGATGCATGGCTGGCTGGCTGGATGTGGTGTGGGATTTAATGCCGCACGCAGCAATATTCCAGCTATATGACGACGGTCTGTAAATAATCGAGTCTGGACCAGACAATCCAGTGATTGACATCATGAGCATCGATCCACGCAATGGGGTTACGATGACGTGCATCAACCAAGTCAACGAGTCTGACCGCCTGATCCCGTTAGTCGGCTCAGATGGATGGATGCATGCATGCATGTCTAAATATTCCAGCAGGTCCAGACTTTGGTATGTACACTTCACATCGTTTGAGGCAGAATCGAGCATGCTCTACGAAGATTTCAAAGAGTGTCATACGACTTGTCTTGTAAAGTTTTCAAAAAAACTAAATGGTAGACATGTGGAGGACATTTCCAAATGTGACGCATCAGTGACAATAATTATGTCCGATGCAATTCCCTATTTTGACTTGTTTAGTATGTTCCAGTATTTGTCTTTTAGGTGATGTTTAGGTACAAAACATGAAAAGATTTAGAAAGTTGACGCTAAATTGGCGGTACTCATGCTTTGCAAATCCTGCAATCGACCGAAATCTGCACGGCAGTTTACGAACCGGGTGTCGATTTTGTTACGTTATTTTCGTTGGACTCGTTAGTCCAACCAAAACTCCATAATTCCAGCCTTGTTCGGCAAGGGTGGAAACTGGATTTTTATAGTCAGTTAACTCCCCTGCCTCAGGAAGATGCGTTTTCAAGGCTCCCCACCTCAGACTCTAACCATTTCAACGATTAGACACCCGGTCCTCGTGAACTAACCTATGGTGAATTTCTTGGCAAGATTCCCTTGGTTTGACGTTTCCAATCCTAGTAGAAGTTCTGATTCATATGCATAAAGAAACTTTAGCAAGAAGGGGGGCACAGTTGATACGCATGGGAATGCCTACTTCTTGCCTAAATGTTTTATCCAATAAACAAGGCCCAGCATTTCACATATTGATTTCTCAGTAAACTTCAGATGATATTTGCTTTCATTTTTAACCAATTATCCCGAGCCTTTTAAGTGAGTGAGTGAGTTTGGTTTTACGCCGCTTTTAGCAATATTCCAGCAATATCACGGCGGGGGACACCAGAAATGGGCTTCACACATTGTACCCATGTCGGGATTCGAACCCGGGTCATCGGTGTGACGAGCGAACGCTTTAACCACTAGGCTACCCGACCGCCCCTTTTTAAGATAGAGATGTAACTATATTTATAGTCACCATGTTCAGTGACACATGACCCATGGATTAAGGAAAAATGTTTTGACATAATTGAAAAGAATTAAATGTTTGAAATCATCTGAATGTTGTAGAAGATATATACCATTCCAAACTCATTGCGTGTTTCAAAGATGCGTGTCATGTATTAAGATACTATTAATGATGCTCAAGCTATAACATGAGACCTCCACCAGTTGAACCTGTCACCGTGACACCAACCACAGGCATATCCCTTCCTGTTTTCTTATACTTTATGAACACGTGTGGTCCATTGTTTCTTTGCTTTTAGTTTGAAAGCTCTATAGCCAAGACAAACGAAAATCAATAGTTTCCTCTCGATAGTGATAACTAAAAGACTTTATTTTCAACCCATCAAAGTGTTGTAAAAAATGTTATTCTAAACATTATATGTTTCTCTATGCCTCGGATGTACCTCTGCTCGACATCCTAGTTGATAATACGAATGCGGATCAATGGGATGTTAGAGCAAACAGGTACAAGCAATATTGCTGTAGGGCAATAAATAGGCTGAATAAAAAAATGTTGATATTACGTAAGCATGTGTATTTTCTATAGTTTAGAGTCACACGAGTCCAAATTCATCACAATTGGACCATACAGACTGAAATAGATCGACTGACTTTTACGCAAGTGTCTCATTCCTCCACTGTAAAATTGTGTAAATATCACTTCATACCAGAATACATGGGAATGTTATTTGATTTAATAATAAATGGTTTTTAAAAAGGCTTACCAACATCTGTGTGCATATGTCCAACAGTTCTGTTGCTATAGTTTCCAGGTAGGCATGCATGACAGCCGCCTCCTCTTCACCACTCCCCTCCCAGGCGTTCACGCTCCTCCACGATGCCCGACGTTCCCCCACAGCGTTCTTGTATGCCACAGAGATGTGATGAAGCAGTGAGGGGTCGAAGAAGTTTCCAGAATGGTTCTCTACAAGATCATTTAAGAACTTGACCATGTCGTCATACCTCTCTGCTTGGTCGGCCAGTCGGACCTTGAGAAGCAACTGCATTCCTTCCTTGGACATTTTGTTGAATTGGATTCATCAAGTTAGAAGTCCCACCATGTGTTTGGTATTGATTATAGAGGATGTCGAGCAAGCATGGCTCGTCTCAGAGCTTCTGTGTAGTTGAAACTATGGTGATACGTTTGTTTTCTCTAGCATTGACGTTTCATATTTTTCAAAGGACTGAATGGGTTTGGTATAGAACATGTGCGTATCTTGGGAGTGCGCGAGGTTTAAAGACCAGCTCAATTTTCCAGGCTGATGTATCTAGATCTTCAGTAGGTACCTTGGATTGGTCTTCAGCGAGGCGACTGCTTATAGTAAGGGTGGTCAGGCTCGCTGAATTGTTTGATGCATGGCAATTGCGCAGATCGATGCTCATGTCAGTCACTGGATTATCTGGTCCAGCCTCGATTATTTACTGACCGCTTATTATAGCTACAGTATTGCGGAGTGCGGCGTTAAACAACAAAAACAAAAATAACCTGGGATCTGGTGTACGATTAGTAGTAAATCTGTAGGGTTTTTAACTGCCGAAAGTGTGTGTAGTGGCCGTTTCTCGGACCCTTACCTCGTGAATAATTATTCGATAACCATATTCTAAGGTTGCCTATTCCAAATACTTATACCTTGAATATTGCACTGTGAGGTTTCCGGGTTTGAATAGGTCCCTGTGAGACCATGCTTCTGGAGAGAACCGAATATGGATGGTGATTGGGTGGGATTTGTCCTGTCCCGATTATTCCTAGGCCAACATGACGTAGCTGTAATATTTCTGTGACGTTAAATGTTCACTCACTCAACCTTTGGGTATTTGGGGTCTCAAGCAACCCATGCTTGCCGTACGAGGCGACAAAATGGATTGGGTTGTCAGTCTCGTTGATTTGGTCGATTGTTTATCAGCATATCCTATGGCGTGGGTCGTTGTTATTAATAGCAATCACTGGGTTGTCTGGTCGAGACTCGACTATTAACAGGGCGTCGACATAGAAATGTAGCATTACCGAGTGCGACGTTTATCAAGCAAATTCAAACATTCTGGCAGCTGTTGAACCCATTGGGTTTTTTTAGGGACGAACGCAGGTCTACAACCAATTCAAGACGTAAATGTTCCAGGAATTTACGGTTAGTTTCTTGAGACGACCCCCTCTTCTGCATCGCTACACATTGTTTTTATGCCTAGGTTGAATTATCGATTATTTTCTTAATGTTTAAGTGTAATTAGTCTCATCCAATACCATTAGTGGTCTCCATAAACTCGTCTGTTCTATTTAATCAGTTCATCTTCGGTTAAGAATATTCTATGATGACAGCGTTGACAGACAGTCAGTCAGTCAACATAGTTGGGTTTTACGCGGTCTTCGGGTGTTGGCCAACAGTTCAAAAGCAAGACCAATTTTGGGTAGGGTAGAACACAAAATGGTAATGTTTTCTTCATGGAAACCTTGTCGACAAAGCACGATCAATAACATCACAGCATCAGCCTTTTTGTGCCCAGCTAGCAGCTTATGTAATATCCCAGCAGGCATCGCCTGTGTATCTTTTCAACAAAGGAAGTCAGCATGACCATAAAAAAATCATTTAACCTGTACATTTTAATGTTTGGTGACTTCAATGCCTCTTCCAAAGTCAAGTCTGGTTAAACTTGCACATTATCATGGCATATGAAGATACGTACATCCAAAAAACTGATAATACAGTTACAAATGGCTTGATTGTTCTACTGCACTTTTAGCAATATTTCATTTAATACCATGGTGAGTGTGGTTGTTTAACACCACATTCAGCAATATTTTAGCTATAGATGAAGGTAGCATGTAAAATAATCGAGCCTGGACCAGAAAACCCAGTGACATACATTATGGGCAACAATCCACGCAGTGCGCCAAATACATTAAGTTGCCTCTTACAAGCATGGGTTGCTGGGTAACCATTCTAACAGCAAAAATGGGTTCACACACTGTGTCCAAGGGAGTATTGAACCAGGCCTTCAGTGAGGAGCTTACCCTCCATCCACTAGGCTACCCAAATAATTGCTTGGGGTGTTTACACGCGTTTATTTTGGCAGATACAGAATCAACTGAAAAATCCACAAATCTAGAAATCATTTAAGCTAAAACATCAGGATCAAGAGTGGGTTTTTTTCAGGGCGTTTTCGCCAGTTAAGCCTCGCATATTGTGCAAGCTGCATGGAGGTCTATTTCACCGTCGGTCAGCAATATTCCAGCTGAATATTGGCAGCCTGAAAACAAGGCTAATCAGATATGCGTCTTTGAACGGACCGACCCTTATCTGAAGCCCCTAACCCTTAACCTCTATTCTCAAGTTGAACTTCATCACCATTTCGGTATTTTATGATACTAGTGTAAATTTGTTGCGATGATTTAGATATCACTGTCTTCAAATGATTAATAACCAAACGTCTGAAAAACGACCTACCCACTTACTGTTGGATGGGCAGAAATAGAAAATACACGTTTGGGCCAGATAAGTCTGGAGCAGTAGAAACAATGGCTGGTCAACAGCTGAACTCGATCCCTTTCTTAGCCAGCTATTTCTATCTTTTTCCCTCTTGGCAAATTTCCAAAGCCCATGTAAGGGTTAATATTTTGTAAAATGGGGCAAATCTGCTATAGGGAACATAAAAGTAGTGCCACAGCACTGTAGATCACCCAATGTCAGCAGTTTAGAAGAAAAATGGCAATTGACAGGGTAATGGCTATAAAGAATTTTATCAATATGGCCGACACGGAGGCCATATTGAAAATTGAACTTGGACCTCTTGAAGAACTTGTGGTGTTATCTTTGGAGGGAACAAGTATGTTAAGTTTCAGCTTCATTGGTCCTGTGGTTTCTGAAGAAATGTTTATGGCTTGGACAAGGGATGCTGGACGAAAAGGCCAAGACATTTAAGCCCTCTTAACTAATTTAGAGACTAAATCAGTATCGGAATGCTTAAAGGTTTGGCTAAATTCAACAATACCAGGTCAAAACTTTGACAGGATCATAATGAATGGTAGTGAGCCCATGAAATCATCTGTCAATCTCAATTGAAAAAAGAATTTGCACAATCATACTCATAAGCATATTTGAGCACACATATTCAGACCAAAATGGAAAAACGTTATCAAGAAATGGTTACATTCCAAGTATGATCGGATTAACTGAGGTGGTGATCAAGGGAGTGTGTTCAATATTTACTCAAAAGGCTCTACAAATGCATACAAGTAAAGACATTGAAATATCTACAGGTCTTGGAAATGCTGGTTTTTGGAGAAGCTTCAGGAATCCTTTCTTCAAATTTTGCTTGTAAAAACAATGAGTAAAATATTTTGGTACATATCCATCAGTTTATCCCTTCTGCTCCGTGAAAAAGTTTCCAGACAACATGCCACATGATAAACTCGCTTGGATCTCAGGTCAAGAGCTGAGAACCAGGTCACCTCATCAAGAGGTGTAAAAGTTCAAATGAGCGAGTTGGGTTCAACGCCACTTATTACTAACATTATTCCAGTCATACCACAGCGTGTCAGCCTATTGTGGGAGGAAAGCCTTAAGTGATGCAGGTCTCAGACGTTTAACACTTCGGTGAAACCCACTGGCACAGGTATGGTGCAGATAAACCTAGAAACATCATCGGGGCGAACAAGGCTTTGAACCCACAATCACAGGTTTCTGGCGGGTCCAAGGGGCGCCTTGACGACAGGGCCACCCCTGCCCCGGTAAAAGTTAAAAAATGAGTGAAGTATACCATGGTATATGGTATAAGCATCTTAATTCCTTCGAGAGGTGTGGGGCAAATATCCTGTCAAACATTGGCACTTTCCAGAACAAATCACTACCATAGCATATTCCATCCATTCAATATCTTGGGGCTTCCGTATTATGTACATAGTCAAGTCCCATTAATCTGACATGGATGATTGCACATGATCATGTCGGATTAACGAGTATTTTGGATAAACAAAATGAAGTTGTATCAAGGCCCCTGGTTGAAAACCGGACAACTACACAATAGATAATACATATACGTTGTATTAAAATAAAGAAAAAGGAAATATTCATCTTATGTAGTCTGGAATGGAAGTTGCCAGCTTGAAACTAGTGCCAAAAAGCTCAAGAATGCTGCTTTCTTAGTGGCTAACGTCAACTTCCTACTAGTTACTGACAGGTCAAAGTTTGCAAAAGGTTGTTCTGGTGTGACCTGTAATGGGATGTCTTCAGCAGTAGCGAGAACTTGTATCTGATTAAATGAGACTGAGGTAATCTAAACATGATATTAATTGTTTTATTTATTTAAAGCATTAATTGTTTATTGTTATCTGAGTTTATCTCTCCAACTATTGTAATATTCATCTACTAGCCAACTCATCTCTCATCAAAACACAAGGCTGTAATTTGTTGCAAATTAGGCGCGAGACGGAGACTGTCGGATTAACAGGTCTAAGTTCCACGGACTTCCGAACATTAATGTCGGATAAAGCCCATTGTCACAGTAACACGACTTGACTGTATGCATGAAGTATGCTGGGTGTGCTTGTTTTTGGTCAAGTTTCTTCTTTCAATCTAGTATTCTCACAATTAGCCCAATTGCTCATCTTGATTGTAGAGGCCAACTTGAACCTAAATATAATACATCACATTTTCCAGTCCACCGTTCACTAGAGGCCACAGCCATACAGTCTAAACCAGCTGTGATATGGACATTATATAAGAGGCTTCGTCCTTTAGTGTGTGGAAATTATGTTTGGTTGGCATGTGTATATATATTTGTCAGTTTCTATCAGTAGGCAATGATAAATAACATGTTCTTGTGACAAATTTTCAGAATTGTTCATAATATGAACAAACTGACTACTTATCAAGAGTATTCATCTATGGATTAATGTGCAACAACTGGAACCTCCTGCAGCCATCACCTTTCCATGTGTATTCATAACATTTCTGCCCCAAACCTTCAGATGACAATGTTTGTGTGTGTGTGTAGAAACGTTAACCTGTTATACTACAGTGTCTAATCAGAAAACAATGTCCACTTAAACTGTTCAGCATCTATGATTATTGAAAATTAATATTCATTCTGGATAAAGCAGTCAAAATGTATTGAAATATGCACTGTTTATGCAAACAGCTAAACTGAGTCTTATGATTGTCGACCCAAAATTTACTCCATCAATAGCATCGACCTATCACATTCTTCATATGTTAACTCAAATCCATTTACAAAGGCAACAAAATACAAATAAATCTTAGTTCTCAGACACTGCCAAATTATTCACTCACACATAGTATCACAATTCTGTTTAAAATTTCAATTATGATAAATGAACAAGGATATGCATATGAAATCAACACATTTTACTACACCAATTTCCAGTGGTTGTGGACATGTTCATATGGTGACTAGACACTGTAGACAGCTGCACTGTGGCGTACAGGTTGTCAGAGCTGCACCATCATGTTATCACTACAGTAACGCCTTGATCAACAATGGGGCTGCTTTGGGCACAAAGTCATATCTCAGGAACCTAAGATTTATTCAGTTTATTTGTTGTGAATATTACTCAAACTTAACTGACAGCCATGCACAACACTGATGTACGGCAATTATTACAAATTTCTTTTTGCAAGAAAAAAACAAGACAAATGAAACTTTCTGGTGAGGTGAAACAGTATTATGCATCTTTATCAAGCAAAGGATAGATGAAACACTAATACTCGCAAAAAAAAAAAAAAAAAAAAAAAAAAAATTGGGTACATGCCAATGCTTTTTCCAAACAGTATAACCCGTATCAGCATTTATGAGTACCCCTCTTTCCAAACTGTTCACTACTCCAGCATACAGCATCTTAATTAATAAATTCTTAAATAGATCTGCTAGTTGCTTTCCAGTTATGACAAAGCTTCCGATCTGACAACAGTTATCCACATAAAGTCAACAATGGGCAACAGCAATGACACACTGACTACACAGGATAGTAACAATCCAAGCAAAGCCGTTTTAGCTGTGATGTCATGAAGATGTCTTTGGTTGTACCCAAGATGGTAGTTCCCCAGCAGATGACAGGCTTAAGCATTAGCTGAATTACAGTCCTACTTTGGGGTGGCAACACAAGCAGACATTTATCTCATGGCTAGGACGCAGTAACAAGTGAAGTGCACACAGCAACATCAAGGTCTTATCTTGGACATAATTATCAAGGATCTGGCCACAAAATAGAAAAGGGAATTAAAAATTCTTGGTCCTCAATAATTTCATTTGGGAAATTCTGTGTGAAAAAGTGAAATTAAAGGAGTGTTCAAGACGGCCTTGATTGAAAACTGATGAACAGTAGTCTTGTTTGATCCCACCTGAAGAGGGCGTACCGTGTCGATATATCATCCAAACACATATTGCTTTATATGCCAGCAGTCACAGATTGGAGGGGTCAAAATAGCAGAGATGTCAAAGCACATGTAGCAAACACATTTACCACACAATCAAAATTCACAAGGCAACAGCTTAACCTGCCTTTTCGGGCATTAAAATGAAACGAGACAGGGGAAAGTATAAAAAAATTCAACTGATCACTACACTTCTGTGACATCTCTGACAGATCAAAACAAAATGACTTCATCAGAAAAGCACAGTTGGTAAACAATTTCACTGATTGGTAAATCATAATACCCAATCACTCATGAAATAAGTAGATTCTGCCAATATGTTCACAAAAAAAGTAGCTGCAGTCTGCATATAAACTGACATCCTTGTAAGTAATACATACATACATACAATGAATATGTATATCTATGTTATATAGGGCTACTAGTGTACTTGAGGTAAAAGCATGCTTCTGTTTAGGTAAGTATTTTGAATTCCAACTCCTTATTTCAAAACTGACCCTAAGTTCAAAAATGCTTAACACATGTTTGTCCAATTTCCAATTTATATTTATTTAAGTGCCACAATAATATCAATAATGATAGATTAACAAGAGCAGCTTGCATACTTGGAAAGATAGACGATGCATCAACACCACAAGAAGTTCTGAGATTACAGGGGAAACTACTATGTACTTACGCCAGTAGTGGATAACTACGATAGACTAGAATCAGTAAAGGATTACAAACATACACAATAACGTATAAAAACACTTTTTCTGTTAGTTCCAATCCAAAACTCAGGTGACCATGGTATCAACAGCTCTAGCAACACAAAGGAAAATAAGGAGAAAGTGAACAAGTTGCCCAGTTCAAACTTGGCAATACAGATTACATACATTAATGAATGAATAATTTCTGGGCTATCTTCATCATCACCATCATCATCAATGCGATCTGACCATCTTCTACCTGTCAGCTGCAATGTTGTACTAATTAATGTAGATACGTATGTATGTAAGTATGTATGCAAGGCTGAGTGAAGACTGTAGAATCAGTAATGACTGATGACGATGGATTCACATCAAGAATAGACACATGAGATGTAGCGCTGCAGAGATAATAGAAAAAAAAAATTCCACATCAGATACAACTTTCGTTTCCATTTTCTGTTTCACAAAGCCTGGGCACGGTACATCATTTCACCTCAAGTTTATCTCAATTGAACCATGACATATTCTTAGTTATCAGCGTACATGGAAATAAATGACATTGAGCTTGACTGTCTGCTGTATAAAAGTGACCAACGCAATGATCAACGAATCAATCCTAAATGGCGATGGATCCTGCAGTGCCTGAGATGGCAAACCAACAACTGTCTATCTGTCTGCATGTCTTGTCTTAATGTCCATCAGAGTATGTGCGCTGCAGTCACCACTACCTCCCCCTCCCAGCCGCCTTCCCTCCCTCATGCCACTGGCAGCAGCAGCTGCAGACGGCCAACAAAGCTAGGCTGGATTTGTCTCACTGTTGCTCGTGCTGTTCACCCATTTCTCCATCGTCTCCTTGTGCATCAGAGGTCCACAGCTGAAACAATAATCACAACTCAGTATACATCCTTTTACAACTGAAACGGCAGGTTATTTAATTAATATAAACTTATCAATTAATTAAACCCTTGTTCAAAAGACCATTCCCAATGAACAAAAGAACTCATATATCTTACGTTTTACAAATTTACAACTGGTGACACTTTCAGAAATACTTGGTGGCTACAATATTGGATTCAGTCACATGCAAATGATGACAAAAGTATTGTCACTTAGATCAGGAATAAAAATAAAGCAACTCATAATATATGCATTCAAATTATTGTTATTGATCTTTTAACATGTTTAAGATTTCTTATCTCAGGTGCCAACATATACATTTTTCAAAGTGTGAAAAATGACTAGATTCCTTTTCATAATGGACAAGAAAAAGCTACCTATGACTTATTTAGAGATACAGGGAAATTAGGCCAACCCAAATCTTTGTAACAGAGGTCAATGTGTTGTTAGTAAATAATAGTCATTAAGCCCTGACTTATTCATAACATTTGTTTGCAAAAACAAGCAAAAGGCCATGGAAGGCTTTATACCAAAGTTTTTAAAAACGGTAAATGCTGACATATAGTCTGACATATAATAGTCTAACATCGACACTTTGCCTGTCTCAAATCAGGGGCAACTTCAAATATTTTCAATGTTCTCTAAAAGTTAGTAAGGTTTAACGGTAAAATGACAACTCAGAGCTTGACTAAATTCATCACTCGACTTCAATTCATGGCGCATGAATGAACATACAGATTATTTACTCATAATATATCACGCTCAATCTGTTTGCAGCAGTCATTTGGGACTATTCTTTTTGTGCATCTGACATTACTGACTATGCAGGGTAAATAAAGTCACATTTTGGAAGTCGCTTGCAATTAAATCAACATTGAAAACTTGAGCATCCAGTTATAGGTAACTATAGGATTGCTGGGCATGGATAAACATCCTCACATGGACTAGAGGATTGAAAAGCAAGATAATACTTCATATCGATAACTGAAACAGAGATCTGCCTCAGTCTTTTATTATAGTGATTATGAATGCACGCATGTCACAATATGCAATTCTACTCACCGTAAGGTTATCTCTGAGAAGCTGCATTATCAATGTGCTATCCTTATAAGACTCTTCCGAAAGTGTATCTAACATGGCAATAGCTTCATCAAATGCCTGAAATAAAGAAGGACTACAGTGTTATGAACACATGAAATGTAAATCTAGATAATGACATTTACATATGAGCCAAGTATCTGACATCACAAATATCTGCAACAACTATATTATAAAAAATGAGCGACAGACCCTTTGTAATGCTGCAGGCCATCAAACAGTCTAATCTCATCAAAATTGCCCAAATCATCAGAACTATTAGAATTTTCGGTACACTTGATTTGTACTGGATACCTGTCGGTCACATTTGTTTGATGCTTCTAAAACGGGCAAGTGACAGTGGATCTATTAAAAAATCAGGTATGAGTATCAAATTAACAGAAATAATTACCTGGTTGCATTTGTATGCTTTTTATATGATATAACCACAAAATTAAGCATCAAAGCAATTCACATACATAAAAAAAACCACATTAACATTGAAAAACTACTCAGAATGGCATGCGACAGTTTCAGTTACCTGAACGGGGACATATTTCAACAGTTTTCATTCACCCGGTAACATTTACTGAAAGCTTTCATTACAAGGGCTTGTGTGTGGAGTAAAGCCCCCAAAGCCTCCTTAACATGGTGAAACAAGTAAAAAATTGCAGCTAAACAACTTAGAAACAATTACAAAGGAATGAGTTCAAAAAACACCCTTTCCCCCTGTGACGATTCGGCGGGATAGAATAGGTCTTCAGCAACCATCATGCTTGTTGTAAAAGGGGTGTATGTTCATGTCAAATACTGGTTTATCTGGTCCAGATTCAATTATTTACAGACTGCCATCATATAGCTGGTATATTGCGGAATGTGGTGTTAAACAAACAAAACAAAACAAAACACACCCCTTACAAAAATGGTGGAAGGTATCTGGTACACTGCTATCTAGCAAAATTTCCCACAATTTTGATGCTCATAATCTTGATAAACTATACCTGTTTAGGTAGTGCCTATTGTCATTCCTTATGTTCAAAAGATCACAAATATTGTGATCAAGCTTTAATTTATAAACCAATGTCCATGTTCTCAGCAATTTTACCAATAAATATTACTTATTACTTATATTAATATCTCAAAGATGTCCTTTGATGCTGAATCTATTCAGCAAATTCAACCATATCTAGACTGATGGTTAAACCCAAATTACAAGCACAATCAAAGTTTAAAGCTATTTTTTTAATGACATGGGAGGCAACTCATTTACAACAAATTACAGTAATCTAATAATAATGATATTAGATTCTTATCCTGCTGAGACCTTTTCAATTTGTACTTGCTCCTGAATCCTATATACCACAGTGCCAGACCCTAACCCCATCAACCTGCCCTGGCAAGCAATGAAAGGTATAAACCGAGTGCAGTGAGAGATGGTAACAATGTACCTATCATCTCATTCAAGAATTGGTGAGTTGGTGAGCCAACACCTAAGCCAACACCCTTATTTCATAAAGGTTGTGAGCTAGAGGAGGCAGAAGACCAGCATGTCTGTACACCTCCAGAACAGCCTCTGTTGGGGCTTTTTAAGATATGCCACATGTGCAGATTGAGCAACCCCAAACACAGATTATGTTGATGTGTGTGAGGATTGTGTAGCAGGTTCCACCACTGTGGCAATCTGACGGGATGACCATCAGACAGCAGCCACATCCGAGCCGGCCAATAAGTCACAACCCAAATCAAACGGAGAGTGGCTGTCGTTCGAACCTTTTGCAGAACTTGTGGAAGCAAAAAATGTGGTGGAAAAGCGACAGAACATTGAGATCTACTGCTAGCCGATTCGGAAAAAGGGAAGACAAATACTGGCAGTTTGGATTTCCCAGCTGGTCCACTCCATGACAACCAATATCCTTGGTCAGGAAAGGACGTTGGCCAGTACATTCAATAACCCTGGTAGTGGTATGTGATGAGATATATTGGTGTTAAAAAAACAACTGTTCTATAATCAGCTTACGCAGATTCACTAATATTTCCCAGTTGGCTTCAAAAACATAATATTCACAGTGCCCTCTAGTCATTAGTTTCTGCCCTACAATATCTCAATTTCAATTTCTGAAATTTAAAAAATTATTCAGGGCTGTGATTCACCTGCAAAAATGAAGCAGAACAAAACATTTCACCCATAGTACGGGGATATGTATCTCGTATTGTGAACCCACTGTATCATTACACTTCTAGAAGAACGATAAGTTTGAGCCATGGGTCGAGTGGTACTCGAAAGTTCAATATGTCATAGTGGAAAAAGGGAATTTGCAGTTGCAGGGGATGAAACATTAATGGACGTCTTTGCATCTCATCCTGGGCTGACATTAAGAGATCCAGCAGAGTCTGCCACAGATGAACCGTAAGGCCCTGAGATAAAACCAAACGAATCAAAGGTTTAATATTCAACCAACGATCCAAAGCTGGGTTCACTCTAGGTTTCTGAAATGGGCCCCTATCTGAAAATTTCAAATATGCCAGAGGTACACCCACACTTGCCTATACAGCACAATGGTAAAATGACCCACATGCATAGTAATATTGCATACCGATGTAAGTTAGGTGCCAATAGTGTGCACAATGGAGAGGGCATGGGCGTACCTGTGGAGGTCCCAGAAAAGCTTAACATCAAAAGTAGCAGAAGAGACTAACAATAAGGGTTGCATAGACGTCCTGACATCCGTGTCGGCTGCAGCAATCACTTTATCCTCTACCCTGTACTTGTTTGTTCTGTATGAGCCGATGAGTATGCTTATGTTGGTATCCACTGACAGAGCAACTGAAGTGAAGGTGAAGTCATGTTGCGGGTATCTGGTGGAAGAATCACTGGTTCTGTCTAACGATCCTGTGATAGGTAATGAAGCAACAGCCAAATCCAAAACATCTGCCAGGTTACTGGACTTCCCCACTCATCGGGTTGCAATTGACGCTCAGGTGACAAGAACGGCTGTCCCAACAGCTCACTGAACTGCAACCGCTTATCCTGCTGCAACTCATCATGCTCCAATTGAAGATGGACAACATCCCACCAACTCATGTCTGCAACCGCTCTCCATCTCCAGATGGCATCTCCAGCATCTCTCCAACTCCAGATGGCTGGATGCTGGCGTAGACCTGGCCGACACACCAAGGCCTGGTAAAGCTGCGCACAGATGACCCCTTGCTGCTGAGGAATAACCCCAGAACCCCTGCCGTAGATGTATAAGAGACCATCTCTTCAAAAGGAGCCGAAGCTGTCGAATTCACATCATCAGTAGCCCCCAGACAGATAACGCAGAAGGCAGGTCAAAAGATTCCAGAGCAAACCAAAACTCTGACTGCACTGTCAGAACGACAACACGGAAGAGGGAAGTTGTATGGCATGAGAGAGTGAGTATGGTTTTATGCCGCTTTTAGCAATATTCCAGCAACATCACGGCGGGGGATACCAGAAATGGGCTTCACACATTGTACCCATGTCGGGAATTGAACCCGGGTCTTTGGCGTGACGAGCGAACGCTTTAACCACGAGGCTACCCGACCGCCCCCGCATGGCATGAGGGTCGCTGCGCTGGAGTGACTACCAGTGGGACGGGTGTTTTGGTGCTGTGGTATAAAAAGTAGAACAAGCACAAAATTGCCGATGGTCTTAGGATAAGAAATAATTACCTTTCACTCAGACAAATTTCACTTAACCCATGAATCAAAAGTGTATTTCTGCAGGAGGGATGACCATGCCTCCCATATCTTTGGGTCAACTTTTCTAAAGTTGGGGGGCACACCTAAAGCTCATTTTAAAGGACTAAATATTGAGACAATATTCTGTTGTCTAGCCCAAACGTTTGCAGTAGATCTTGTGTTAAATGATAAATTGGCTGAACATACTGGACAGTAAGACAATGTACAGAGCTAGACTCAAGCTTCAGCATATATCTCCATTAAATTACGATACCCTGGATCCATTCAGAAAAGCGTTGTTTTGAATGCAGTTCGAATGACAACACCAAAAATTGTCATAACATTGGTTACAGAAACTCTGCATAGGGAATGTACTCAACTTGCATTTTTAGGTACCCTCTTAGCTACAACTGTGAATGGATTAAAGCCTAGGACTTCCATTCCCTCAAGAAAACATTTCTAGCTAGTTCATTCTTATTCAAAGTAAAATCTTTTATCTGACAAGTATTGAGGGCTCACTGAAATGAGGCTAATATTCTTAATGTAGATCTATGCTGAAATTTTCTTAAGAATAGTTGATTTGATGTGGAGATTGTGATGTCACTTCCACAACGAAGCTTTTGTGTCACACACAGGGATGAGAGAGGGTTGGGTTGTTTTTTTCAAAAACACTTGAAGTTTAACCGGACGCTAGGGAACTACATCATGTACGCGTATATTGCAAAGGCATACATCCAGCATCCATGTATTTCAATTATGGATGAAAGGGGTTTGTTTGTTGTTTAATGCAGCACTCTATTCCAGCTATACAACGGCAGTCTGTAAATAATCGAGTCTGGACCAGACAATCCAGTGATTGACATCAGGAGCATCGATCCATGCAATTGGGATACAATGACATGCATCAACTAAGTCGGCGAGCCAGTAGTTTGAGTTAAAGACCAGGGATATACTGTAAACAGATAAAGCTGCACAAAATATACAGGATGTCGCATTGATCAAAGAGTCTCCACATGAGACTTGCCAATCAAAACATTGAATCAACAACCATGATTCGCCACTGTATTGCATTCATCGTTCGGATTTTGCATGTTCTTGTTTGGGTTTTTTATGCCAGAATCTCTATACTTACACATTTTGCTAATTGACAAGCCTTTTCTGGATTGTTGGCAATTTCATAGTAAAATACAGAGAAGTTTAGAGCCAGTCCTAATCTGATGGGATGAGTTGCCTCCATTTTCGCTGCAGCCGTCTCATTTGCTTCCTTGTATGCCGTTTCAGACTTTTCTACAATAACTGCAACAAAATAATCAATATTTAGCATGCAACAAACTAATCAATATTTAGCATACAACAAAACACATACTTGTCAGCTTGTCCATATGTTAAAGGTGCAATGTAAAGAAATTTAAGGAGGTTCCTATTGTTCTTGGGGTTATCTGCAGCAGCATTTTAATCTAGGGACTCCACAAAAATGTTAACATTGGAGTACTGAAAAGGCCTTGTGGTTGGAATCAGCGTTCTTTTACATCACAGTCATCAATACTAATACCATATCACACGGGACAAATACTAAAACTGAACAAGGAAAAGCAGTAGTTGATGCACACAAAAAGCAATGCACAGAATATAATGGGTTTTTCTTTTCTGAATTGTAAATTTTACAATAAATTGTATATTCATAATACTTATATTATCTCACACTATGCACGTCTTCCTTCTTTCGCTTCATATGTGGAAATGTGCTTGAATGAAGTTTCCAGCTTCTAAAAACAATTCATCCGAACACAATGGTCACCATCCAAATAATCAGGTCCTGCACTGTAATTCTATGCGCTGTGACCAACCCAAGCTTAGATACTTACTCCTGCCAAATCATTCTCTTTCCATTCCACGGTGGCTACGTGTTTGTGTGTTAGAGAATGGCTCGAGTGTTTTTTTTGTGGTTGCATAGTGTGAGATAGGATAAGTTTTAAAACAATTTCTTCACTGAAAACTTAAAGGGAACTTGTCCCAATTATTACTTGTGCACATGATTCAAAGATACTATGAATGACAATTTGTAAGAAAAACAGCAACTTGTGCATCAACGATGAAAAGGCTACAATTACAATATACATGTCAACTCACCTGCCCTGTCTTCTCCTGATCTGACTTCGGCCAAGTACCGGTAGTAATCTCCCTTCATTTTCATATAGAAGACTCGACTATCATTCTTGTTGTCTTTACCATTGCCAGTCTTCACTTCAGAGGAATCTTCTTTTGTCTGGGGAATTAAGTGTTTATCCAGCAAATCCTGAAATGAACAATAAATATCAATAGTAAGAAAAGCATGAAAAGCATAGTTATTCATCCGTCCAAAATTTGCAGGAAGCAAATTTTCTACTCCCTACCACTTATTTCCAGCCCTGAAGTTACAAATTATGCTCACTACACATAACAAATCCAAACAAAAGAAGCAAATAACCAAGTTCAAATGAAATTATGAATGCCTTTAACACTAGAAGAACAGGCCCTGAGTAGGTCTAAGCTATCCTTATGTTAATAAACATTCATGTAAAGTATAAAAGCAGTTTGTAACGTAAGCTGTAGGTTCATGAGCAGACTACGTTTGAATTTTTACACCTCAACTAGTTGAATTAAAACCAGGTGTCGACCCCAGAGTGTGTTCATTCTAGTGTGTGGCATCATCGTGTATTTTCTGTAGGCTGCATGTGGCAGTTAGGCTTAAGGTTTCCAAAACACATCATACTTTTACATGACAAACAGTTGCCAACTCCTCCACTTACATGTGTGTTAACATTGAAAATTAGAAACATGGAAGCAATAAATCACAAAACATTTTCCCTTTCCACTGTCAGACACATATATTATCAGATCTGAGTGCAGTGAAATAGGCATCACTATTGTGAGCTTTGTGACAAAGCTAAGTAGATGTGCAGATTGCAGGTACTGAATAAGAACAGGCTTCTCAATTTGCACTTTATCTTGTACATTTGGAAACACTGTTAATATTGACTTATTTACAAATTTAAATTACACTAATAATAAAAGTTTTTTGGTTTGTTCAGTGGGCCAATATGAAATTCAAGGAGACTGAAGAAATTTAAGGAGCAAAATTTCAAGATTACAGTTAGTAATCTGTCTTTTTCCTTTGACTTGCATTCGTAGTCATCATGGTAATGTCAGCAATGTTCGGTACTTGTGTGCCACTGTCACCTTTAATAACTTAATAGATGATACTAAAGTTTCAACCGTAGAATGCGATACATATTTTCAAGGCCACTAGTCCAAAATTTATTTGGGCATTATTTTCAGTAGATTAGTCTTAGCATATGGATATTTTATTAGATTTGGGTTTCAGAGTTCATGAAGTCATGACGTCCAATCATCTGACTCATTCAAGCACTTCGACAACAAGCATAGGTTGTCATGGACCAATTTTAACCCAGAAACCATGTGATGGTATTGAAGGTGCAAGGCAATGGAGTAAAGCTTGCTTCGTAACTCATATGCTTACTGCCTCTTTCCAATCTGAACATACAAGCAACTAAGCACATTAACAGATGTTTATGTTATGATCAAGAGCATGTGCCATAAGTGTAAATATCTGAACTGGACAGGAGACGTTAAAAACATGAGTTACCAGGGTTAATAGTTCTGCATAACAAAGATGCCCCTTATACAACATATCTGATGATCAAATGTCTGAAGTTTAGAATTACTCCTTGGGTTACCAGCAAGGTAGGAGTAAGAGGACCATATCTTACTGGAACAACAGATTTATGTCTCTGAGGTAGTCTGCCAAGACACAGATTTATGTCTGAAGTAATGTGATCAATAATACTGGGACATAATTAACATTCAAAATTGATCAATCATAGTTTATTATGCTCAGAACATCAACAGCTACTACTGTTTCGGCAATAGGACATCTACGGCACTTTAAAAGTTATCATGTCCCTCAGATAAGTGGAAAATTCTTATATTTGACAGATTGATTTGCGAAGCACCGGTGCCCTTGTTTGAACAAATTATGAGTACATTAAACTGTTAAGCCGTCACCAAGGTGACGAAATAACCATTTCAACCTGTCACCTTTCTTAGAATAGCGGTAAAGGCAGTAACGGAACAGACATACTACAAAATGAAATTCAAACATCAACACGACATGCAACAGTCTTAACGTGTTTCTTTTCTTAGGTTGTAACATGAAACAGCATTTAGAGACGTAACACATAGTTTGAAATCAATGGTTAAAAATTCAGTTTAAGACATATTGAGGAAATGGGAATGGCAACCCCATTCACAACGTCCAAGAATCACATTCCTATAGGGCCCTGTGTGTTCGCGTTGGGGATTGAAATGGAACCAATACATACATTCAGTTAACTGAACTGAAACATTTGTGTAATCCACCACATTCTAGGACCCGGAAACAAATGTCATTTTCACTTTAATAACGCAAGAATGATATTTTACGACCGATATACTTAGAACATCCGCCCAAAAAGGCGTTGCCATAGAGCACCTACCAACACTTCCTCACAGATTTTTTTCAGCTCCTCTTCCACTTTAGTTCGGTAGGTTCTTGCCATGGCTTGCTTTCTTTCTGCACCTTCTCCCCCTGCCATATCACCTTTCTGTTCGATACTGCTAATGACCCTCCATGCAGAACGGCGTGCACCAACGACATTTTTGTATGCCACGGATAGCAAGTTTCTTTCCTCGTTGGAAAGAATGTCAGATGTCTTGCCTGTGCAGCACTCAACGCACTGTTTCATCGCTGCTGCCATGTCATCATACCTTTCAGCCTGTTCAGCTATTTTGGCCTTATCAACAAACCTCAGTTTTTCAGTACTACCCATTTTGACACTCTTTGGCAATGTTAAGTTTCTACTTCGGCCGACAGAAATTATCAGAACTGCTTCAAAATGGCGGATGGCGGGCCCTACTTTCGGCTGTCAATGACATAATGTATCACATCGCTCGGATTAATACTTTCGCACAAAAAAATGATTAAATATCTAAATTGCAGTTATAGTTTTATAACACGATATCAAAACACCATATATTACACAACTGATATGTTTACTATCAATCTCCATATCTGTAAAATTTGGAACTATATTCCCTATTTACATCACTGATTTCCAAGAGTTATCTACCCTTAGATTCCTGCGCCATTATGGGGAATACAGTCCCTTTCCCAGGGTAGCCTTGACGTCATTGTCTCCATGCCAACCAAGGAGGCAGGCATATTATATCCATATTGATATAATTTGTTTATGTTACTTATGTAAATAAACCATTACTGTATACATTTAGATACATAAAGTTACATGAATTTATAAAATTGCGAAAGCGATAAAATGAGAGTTCCCATAACCCAAAGCAAGCACTTATCAACTTCCGGTGTTTTGACCACATGGTTAAACCTCGAAAATGCCGAAATCGAAACGTGATCGGAAAGGTAGATTTACTATTTTATCAATGGAATAGCGGACGCAGGGCTTGGGAGTAATGTTTAGCTTTATCGCAAAAAATGTTTTCATAAAATACATCTTGCGAATACCAGATGGGGGACAAGCCACCACTCTATCAGTGTTCATTTCAGTTATGTTGTGACATAATGTTAATAGTTCTACAGGCAACTTTATGTGTCAGAGTAGGGTTTTGCGAATACGCGGAGACATATTCTTAATTAATTTGGCTTACACGTCCGTAAATATTAATATTATCTGAACCGTACATAAGTTGATTCCCCCAATGCACTAAACCTTATGTAAAAGTAAGCCCCTGCTTGATGTTCACTGCAGATGACATGGGGCAGTGTCATGCCTAAAGCATGGGAAAAGTCTGCTTATTTCACTCATTCGTGGTATCTCAGTGAGCTAACACTATAAATCGGCATCAGTCCGGACTAGTTCAAGCAGCCACAACATACACGTGCATGCACGTCGCTATATAAGTGCAATAATCTTGGACGCGACGTTAAACCCAATTTCACCTCACCTCACTCATTCGTGACAAAAAGTAGTGGAATAAGTTAAGATACATGGCATGACTTAAGTGGCGCAGCTACTAATGTTGAAGTGGTCTTTGTCAGCACGGGTACTTCAGACATGTACCCCAGGTACTTTCGGTATACAGAAACGTACCCTTACCAAAATCAGAACGTTTTCCAGTCACATAATGAGTGATCATGAGTGATGAGTCCGTATTCCTCAAACAGAAACTGGTTCATGCAGTAGTTCTGGATCCCCTTTCTGATTTGAAATGCATGTTGTGCATAGCTGCATTACAGTACCCTGGAGTGCATCTCATACAAGAGGATGATAGTTCCGATTCAGAATATGAAAAATCTCTCATGTGCCGATGCATTTAGACTAACGCAACATGCCATATTGGTTTTTACCGCAGCTTGGCTTACGAGAAATCTCTTCTACGCAAGCGTGCAAAGAACCAGTTTAACACACTTATCCCAGGGTACAGTTCTGTATTCTGATTTTTGTTAGGGTACATATCTGTATATGAAAAAGTACCTGCGTACATATTTGTAGTTCCAGTGCTCACCAAAAGCTTGAAAAGCCTTGAATTTGTACAAACTGACATATACTTGTTAATAGAAGCATTAGAGCACACAAATATGTGTAAGTGAGATTTATCACAGTGATAGATTTGTGTGCCAAAGACCCTGAAGAATTCATGACAGACTGGGGGCGGTGGGGTAGCCTAGTGGTTAAAACGTTCGCTCGTCATGCTGAAGACCCGGGTTCGATTGCCGGCATGGGTACAATGTGTGAAGTCCATTTCTGGTGTCCCCCGCCATGATATTGCTAAAGGCAGCATAAAACCATATTCACTCACTAACTCATGACAGACTGTATCTATTTTTTTGTTGGGTGAAAAATGAATCTTGTTGGAATATGTGTGATGGTCATACTGCTTTTTATGTTTTACAACTATTATATTGTATGCTGAATTTATAAAATATAGACAGACTAAGGCTAATAACCCCCAAAAGCCTTGTAAATGACAGTTGGCGGCCTTGAATTTTAGTGTTCCATGTCTGTGTGAACTTGTATGTATGTTATGAAGCTTTCTCACAGATTGGTCCAGAATTTTGCTTATTGGAACAAGGCACCTAATATGTTGAATACAGTATCAAGCAAGTGACAGAGCCTGACCACCCAAACCTATGTATTCACCTTGTACAGCCAGCAATAGCATGCTAGAGACCACATGCTTAGACAGAGCCACTTCGGGCTTCCCTCCCACATTAAACTGACACGCTGTGATATAACTGAAATACTGTTAAGAATACAATTAGAAATGCAATTAATGAAAAAGACCTTTTGGCTGACATCGCGATTTTACTGAAACATTGTTGAAAGTGACGTTAAGCTAGACCCCCTTGGAATATACCTGTTGAGCGACAATGAGTGGGGACTGTAACATTATGACTGCATAGTATGTTGAAGTTATAGCTTATACACAACAGTTCAGGATGTTACCATGGTTACTGTTTGCAGTACTCTGCACAGCAATATGTCTTGTTCCCCTCTGAGAACATGACTGCAGAACCAATCTTCGCAAATAGACTGGTTCCTGGCTGTATTTCTGTTGCATCATCTTTATTTTCTATTGTGTATAAATTTACTCTTATGATCCTAATGTCATAATATACTTGATACAGGATATGTTTTTTCACTTTCAATGAATCTATGGTAAATAAAAAGAGAAAGCTTTTCACTCTGGCCTTGCATATTTACCTCACAATAATTTGTGACCATACTTATGTAATTTGTATTTTGCAGTTTCCTTGACACAGACAAGAAAAAAAGGATTAGAACTAAAGCAGAAGCTTGTTGAAGAGGTATGTATCAGCTGTTTACTGTATTGTTTTATCAGGGTGGGTTAGCCCAGAGGTTACTACCTCACTCAACGACCCATGAATATCAGGGGTATTATAGGTCTTCAGCAACCCATGCTTGCTGTAAAAAGCGACTCTGCTTGCCGTAAGAGGTGACTAAAAGGTTTGGGTGGTTAGGCGAGACTTGGTTGATGCATGTCGCATCCCATGGATTGATGTTCCTGATGTGAATCACTGGATTGACTGGTCCAGACTCGATTATTTACATAGCTCCTTCCTTTTGCTGGAATATTGGTGAATGCGGTGTTAAACAACAAACATACAAACAGAAACTCAACAGGGGCGATTGGGTAGTCTTGTGGTTAAAGTGTTTGCTTGTTATGTCAAAGCCCCGGGCTTGATTCCCCACATGGACAGTGTGTGAAGCTCATTTCTGGTGCCCCTGCCGTGACATGCTTGAATATTGCATTAAGCGTCTTACAACCGTACTCACTCAACCGCCCACTCACAATGCTCACCCTGTTTGTCAGTCGGTTGTAATTTTGAGCAAAAATGTTTTTTCACTCACGGCTGTGTAGGCACATGATATCTGGTCTGTGATCCTGTTGTCAAATGGGCATTCAGGGTTAGCAATGGGCTATCTTTTTTTTCCAAACAGCAATAACTCTCTTATTGAAATGATATAAACAATGGTCCAACCCGTCACTTCCGGTCTGGATCCCAGGCCAGTGCGCACTGTGACAACTAGTGACATGTAGAGACGGAGCCATGCTAAAGCTTTACCCTGTTGCACCTTCATTCAAATATTTTGTTAGTTTAGAATATCAACACTTGTTACTCTTCAGCTGAAACACAAATTGACACATTAAATACAGTATTGTGCCACAGCAGTGTCTTGGTCAGAAAACCATGATGCATTCTGTCAGGCATCTTCCCAAGGGAAGGGCATTTACTGACCAGTTTCCATCCTTGCCGAAATAGGCTGGAGTTACAGAGTTTCATTACTGTACTCACGAGTCTTTGCATAGACCAGTCAAAATTGCGTAACCAACTAGACGTTATATACCAAATGAAAATCTGTCATGCATGGATGATCAAGTCAGTTTCTCCATTGCAATATACATACCAGTCATCATAGTTTGAAATAAATGATTTGCCCATATTATTCTGCCCCTTATAAGCTGTGCCCCATCATTCAGCAGTATTTATTACATATACATTACAGCTATATGACGGCGGTCTGTAAATAATCGAGTCTGGACCAGACAATCCAGTGATTAATATCATGAGTATAGAGCCACGCAATTGGGATCGATGACATGCATCAACCAAGTCAGCGAGCCCGACCACCCGATCCCGTTAGTCACCTTTTACGACAAGCATAGTCACCTTTTACGGCAAGCATGGGTTGCTGAAGACTTATTCTACCCCGGAAGCTCACTCACGTAGGAACATGTTACACATATTGTACCCGACTTCACGTGTGTTCCTCTGTTCACGTGTCAGGGTCACAACTCTCTTTGGGAGTGTTTCATTCCTATCAACGAGCTTTGTCTAATGACACTTGACAGTGTTACATAATAATATGGTTCTGTATCACTGATTAGCTCCAGCTTCCTCGTGTATATCCTACAGTTGTTGTCTTTATGGACCTTCCAATGATGGGATAAAATGCATAGTGTGAGATAATTTGTATGTATATGTAATACTTATCCTATATCTCACACGCTATATGCCCCACCTTCCGTCCCCGCACCACAATTCCTCTAGCCTATTTAAGGTCCAGAAAGAGAATGAGTTGGCTGGGCAAACCACGTGTTCAGCACGTGTGGGTCAACCGGCAAGAAAAGCTTGCATGACCCAGATTGCTAGGAGGTGACCATGGTGACGCTTGGAGTGTTTGGGGGAATTATTTTTTAAGAAGCTTGAAATCTTTGTTTAGGCACAGTTCCACTTAGGTTTGAAAGAAGAGAAATGCATAGTGTGAGATAGGATCCTTATTATAAATATATGATTTATTGTAAAAGTTACAATTCTAATGTGCCCCATGGCGGGGGATACTGATAAGATAATTTTCACCCTTTTTTTAAAAATGTTTTACTCTTATTTTCCAGATTCGGGATACTGTTGACCGATATGCTAGAATATTCACATTCTCCGTACAGAATATGCGGAACATTCAGTTGAAAGATGTGCGACAGGAATGGAAACATAGTCGGTAGGTATTTAAATCTTTTACCCGTGGGGTAAGAAATAACCGAGTTCATAAAAATCTATGCGCACCAGGGCAAACATCACTTCACACATTGTTTACATCACTCGGATGGGATTGTTGACTTCATTTGAATCGTATTGTGATGTAAGGTTGGAATGACGTCACACAAGTAACGATGTCATTAGCTGAAAATTGTTGACATCATTCAACAGTTTTGGTTATCAATGACAGTGGTTGTGATCGGGGCTTTTTCTAAAGGGGAGCTAAAAAGGATAAGAAATAATGGGCAGTGTTCTGCCTAGGAAGTGAACAAGTGGGGACAGGGACCCTTCCAGCATTAATACATGGGCTCATTTTCATAATGTATGGGGCCACATTCTGAGAGAACATATAAGACTTAAGACCCCATGGTAACAGGTTATTGATGCAGAATCGCCATCAAATAGTTACGTTTGCGATACACAAATGTTTTGGATGGCATCTTTCTCAGATATTATGTATGGCAACAACAACGTCCAATGTCATATGTAATTAGCCTTATTAGTTTGTTTGTAGTCACTGTCTTTCAAGGTACTCATTACAAAATAAGAATGTATCTTTGTTATTGAATTAGATTTAACATGATTCATATGACACATGACATTCTGTGTATTGCTAACAGAACTGTTGATCCGCAATTCTGCGATACCGAGGTCATTTAAAGCAGAAACATCTTTGGCATTATCAGAACTTTATTTGCAGAAATGTGTAAACTGATTGGATTGAAATTCTAATTTGAGCCAATAAAAGGCTCTGATAGTAAATTGAGACACATATGTCAACGATAAGCATGACATTTACATTCAATAATAGAAGCAGCTGTGATGTTTTTGTGACAGTTAGTGACTCCCATAATTATCCCCCGCCCAACAAAGTTGGCGAGGGATATTGAAACGGGCTCCGTCCATCCGCCCATCACGTTTCGTTTCCCGAACATAACTCAGAAACCGTTCAATATTTTTTCATGAAACTTTGCAGGTCTGTCAGGTACATGCTGAACTGGTGCCTTTTGCTATTTAGAAATTTTAGAAATTTTTATTTTTTACCTTTCCATGTCAACAAGATGGACTTAGGTTCTGTGAGGGTAGGGTTCGTTTCCAGAGCATAACCCATAAACCGTTCAATTCCTTTTCATCAAACTTTGCAGGTCTGTCAGGTACATGCTGAACTGGTGGCTTTTGCTATTTAGAAATGTTAGAACTGTTTATTTTTGTACGTTTCCATGGCAACAAGATGGACTTAGGTTCTGTGAGCATGGTGAGGGTAGGGTTCGTTTCCAGAGCATAACTCATAAACCGTTCAATATTTTTTCATGAAACTTTGCAGGTTTGTCAGGTACATGCTGAACTGGTGGCTTTTCCTATTTAGAAATTTTTATTTTTTACGTTTCCATGTCAACAAGATGGACTTTGGTTCCAAACCCTTCTTTTTTTACAATTTCAATGACAAGTTCCATCTTGGTTTAAAAAGGTTAGGGTTTGTTTAGATTTAATTATGTCATAAATTCTGCAACAGGGGCAGGGGATATGGCCACATTAGTGGCAAACTCTTGTTATATAGATAAACCCATCTACATAAATGTGCCCCTTGTCCCACTGAGAGTATATATCATGCGCCAATCAATAAAATATTGTGAGAATTCCGCGAGACCGCTGTCTCGGCAGAACACTGAATGGGTAATTTAGAAATTATTACACTCTCATATGCTGATTTTATAAAACTTGTTTAAGATTTCTTATATTACCCTCGCTCTCGCTAGGTAAATACGAGAAATCTGACACTTGTTTCATAAAATCAGTAGGACACACATGCATTATAATCTCTATATGCCAATTTCCAGAGCACTGCACTAGAACAACATTTTTAAGACAAGACATTTCATGCTGCCATGCTGAAAGCCATGTCCTATAATTTGGGACAGAATGTTTTTTCATTGACAAAGTTAAGTATTCATACACATTTAAAAGGGATCTCCTGATTTTGTCAGTCAGTTTTTTGACTGGTCAAATCTCATTGATGAAGCTGGAATATTGCTGAGTGCAACATTAAGCAACTTTCTGGCTATGTCATGCCCCTGCTTGAACTTTGTCATGGCACTGTCCTCACCTTGTCCTGTCATCATAGCACTGTCCTTACCTTGTCCTGTCCTCATGACATAGTCCTTACCTTGTCCTGTCCTCACGACACTGTCCTTACCTTGTCCTGTCTTCATGGCACTGTTCTAACCTTGTCCTGTCTTCATGACACTGTTCTAACCTTGTCCTGTCTTCAGGGCACTGTCCTTACCTTGTCCTGTCGCCATGACACTGTTCTAACCTTGTCCTGTCTTCATGGCACTGTTCTAACCTTGTCCTGTCTTCAGGGCACTGTCCTTACCTTGTCCTGTCGCCATGACAATGTTCTAACCTTGTCCTGTCTTCATGGCACTGTTCTAACCTTGTCTTGTCTTCATGGCACTGTCCTCATCTTGTCCTGTCGCCATGACAATGTTCTAACCTTGTCCTGTCTTCATGACACTGTTCTAACCTTGTCCTGTCTTCATGACACTGTCCTAACCTTGTCCTGTCTTCATGGCACTGTCCTCACCTTGTCCTGTCGCCATGACAATGTTCTAACCTTGTCCTGTCGCCATGACACTGTTCTAACCTTGTCTTGTCTTCATGGCACTGTCCTCACCTTGTCCTGTCGCCATGACAATGTTCTAACCTTGTCCTGTCGCCATGGCACTGTTCTAACCTTGTCCTGTCTTCAGGGCACTGTCCTAACCTTGTCCTGTCTTCATGACACTGTTCTACCCTTGTCCTGTCTTCATGACACTGTCCTTACCTTATCCTGTCCTCATGACACTGTCCTCACCTTGTCCTGTCTTCATGACACTGTTCTAACCTTGTCCTATCTTCATGACACTGTTCTAACCTTGTCCTATCTTCATGACACTGTCCTCACCTTGTCCTGTCTTCATGACACTGTTCTAACCTTGTCCTGTCTTCATGACGCTGTTCTAACCTTGTCCTGTCTTCATGGCACTGTTCTAACCTTGTCCTGTCGCCATGACACTGTTCTAACCTTGTCCTGTCTTCATGACAATGTTCTAACCTTGTCCTGTCTTCATGACAATGTTCTAACCTTGTCCTGTCGCCATGACACTGTTCTAACCTTGTCCTGTCTTCATGACACTGTTCTAACCTTGTCCTGTCTTCATGACAATGTTCTAACCTTGTCCTGTCGCCATGACACTGTTCTCACCTTGTCCTGTCTTCATGACACTGTTCTAACCTTGTCCTGTTGCCATGACACTGTTCTAACCTTGTCCTGTCTTCATGACAATGTTCTAACCTTGTCCTGTCGCCATGACACTGTTCTAACCTTGTCCTGTCTTCAGGGCACTGTCCTCACCTTGTCCTGTCTTCATGACACTGTTCTAACCTTGTCCTGTCTTCATGACGCTGTTCTAACCTTATCCTGTCCTCATGGCACTGTCCTCACCTTGTCCTGTCGCCATGACAATGTTCTAACCTTGTCCTGTCTTCATGACAATGTTCTAACCTTGTCCTGTCGCCATGACACTGTTCTAACCTTGTCCTGTCTTCATGACAATGTTCTAACCTTGTCCTGTCGCCATGACACTGTCCTCACCTTGTCCTGTCGCCATGACAATGTTCTAACCTTGTCCCGTCTTCATGACAATGTTCTAACCTTGTCCTGTCTTCATGACAATGTTCTAACCTTGTCCTGTCGCCATGACACTGTTCTAACCTTGTCCTGTCTTCATGACAATGTTCTAACCTTGTCCTGTCGCCATGACACTGTTCTAACCTTGTCCTGTCTTCATGACACTGTCCTCACCTTGTCCTGTCCTCATGACACTGTTCTAACCTTGTCCTGTCCTCATGACACTGTTCTAACCTTGTCCTATCTTCATGACACTGTTCTAACCTTGTCCTGTCTTCATGACACTGTTCTAACCTTGTCCTGTCTTCATGACACTGTTCTAACCTTGTCCTGTCTTCAGGGCACTGTTCTAACCTTGTCCTGTCTTCAGGGCACTGTCCTCACCTTGTCCTGTCTTCATGACACTGTTCTAACCTTGTCCTGTCTTCAGGGCACTGTCCTCACCTTGTCCTGTCTTCATGACACTGTTCTAACCTTGTCCTGTCCTCATGACACTGTTCTAACCTTGTCCTATCTTCATGACACTGTTCTAACCTTGTCCTGTCTTCATGACGCTGTTCTAACCTTGTCCTGTCTTCATGACGCTGTTCTAACCTTGTCCTGTCTTCATGACACTGTTCTAACCTTGTCCTGTCTTCATGACACTGTCCTCACCTTGTCCTGTCTTCAGGGCACTGTCCTCACCTTGTCCTGTCTTCAGGGCACTGTCCTCACCTTGTCCTGTCCTCATGACACTGTTCTAACCTTGTCCTGTCCTCATGACACTGTTCTAACCTTGTCCTATCTTCATGACACTGTTCTAACCTTGTCCTGTCTTCATGACACTGTTCTAACCTTGTCCTGTCTTCATGACACTGTTCTAACCTTGTCCTGTCTTCAGGGCACTGTCCTCACCTTGTCCTGTCTTCATGACACTGTTCTAACCTTGTCCTGTCCTCATGACACTGTTCTAACCTTGTCCTATCTTCATGACACTGTTCTAACCTTGACCTGTCTTCATGACACTGTTCTAACCTTGTCCTGTCTTCATGACACTGTTCTAACCTTGTCCTGTCTTCAGGGCACTGTCCTCACCTTGTCCTGTCTTCATGACACTGTTCTAACCTTGTCCTGTCCTCATGACACTGTTCTAACCTTGTCCTATCTTCATGACACTGTTCAAACCTTGTCCTGTCTTCATGACGCTGTTCTAACCTTGTCCTGTCTTCATGACGCTGTTCTAACCTTGTCCTGTCTTCATGACGCTGTTCTAACCTTGTCCTGTCTTCATGACACTGTTCTAACCTTGTCCTGTCTTGATGACACTGTTCTAACCTTGTCCTGTCTTCATGACACTGTTCTAACCTTGTCCTGTCTTCATGACACTGTTCTAACCTTGTCCTGTCTTCATGACACTGTTCTAACCTTGTCCTGTCTTGATGACACTGTTATAACCTTGTCCTGTCTTCATGACGCTGTTCTAACCTTGTCCTGTCTTCATGACGCTGTTCTAACCTTGTCCTGTCTTCATGACACTGTTCTAACCTTGTCCTGTCTTCATGACACTGTTCTAACCTTGTCCTGTCTTGATGACACTGTTCTAACCTTGTCCTGTCTTCATGACGCTGTTCTAACCTTGTCCTGTCTTCATGACACTGTTCTAACCTTGTCCTGTCTTCATGACACTGTTCTAACCTTGTCCTGTCTTCATGACACTGTCCTTACCTTGTGCTGTCTTCATGTCACTGTTCTAACCTTGTGCTGTCGTCATGACGCTGACCTAACCTTGTTTTAACCTTGTGCTGTTGTTATAGCACTGTTCCAACTATTGTTTGCACCTTGTCCTTACCTTGTCATGGCACTGTTCTGACCAAGCTCTGGTAAAGTCATGGCACTGTTCTTATCAACTACTGTTCTTTGACAATACTTCACTTCTGTTATACAGGTTTTTCTTTGGCAAGAACAAAGTCATGGCCCTGGCAGTTGGTCAGACCTGTGAGAACGAGTATCGGGACAACCTACACAAGCTCAGTCTGCAGCTCCGAGGGCAAACTGGACTCATGTTCACCAACAAGACCAAGAAACAGGTTTTGAAGTGCGGAAAATGTCAATTACTTTTAGCCAAACTGATTAAAGTTCTTTTATTTCTAATGTGCCATGGGACACTCACAAAGTTGTTGAAGTGTGCCCTTTGGAATTGAAGCGCACCAACAACAGGAATACCTTCAACGCATCTTCCGACTTGGGGAATGTCATTTCACCAACAGTTAGATGATAAGCAGTTGCAATTTTGAAACGTGGAGGCCTTCCTTTTCATTTGGATTGATAAATATTCTGAACCTCCAGGTTATTTTATGAATCATGAAGCCTGTAGGTATGTTCTTTATACAACTTTGTCCATTTTAGTTTTGCGAAAAAACTTTTATCAATATACGCAATCACAAGTTTTTACCTTCAGGCACCAAGAAAGCCATTATGATATTAACTGTGCCTTTGGATTCCAAACTGTGTTTGGCTTCAGCTAGTCACTTCTGTCCATTAAAAGTCTGTGTATGACAGTGTCAGTAGTTTTGTCACATGTCTGGTTAGACAGACCGTACCTCGGTTCTAGCTTACATTCATTTTTTTACCTTAATCTTTGTCTATACACGTACATAACGTTTACACTTAATATGAATCGAGATATCAACACAGTGTGATACTTTTGAGTCTGTCCTGTTGTCACATGTTATGTGTCTAGATTTGCCAGACCCATACCCATGCTTTTCAGTTTCACAGTAAGTGTCGTGCATTGCTTTACTGTCTGTATACATCGGCAGGGACATAGATGCCCATGGCTTTAGTTTCATTAGAATGCTTGTCATCAATGGTGTTTGTTATGCACAGGTACTTTGACAATCTACGTGTACCAGACTACGCTCGGTCAGGGACGGCGGCCACACAGACGGTGGAGATAGAGGAGGGGCCCATCCCACAGTTCGCCCACTCCATGGAGCCACAGCTTCGTCAGCTCGGACTGCCCACATGTCTCAAGCGAGGTAGGGGACGAGGCCTGAGTGTTGTAGCTAGGGCAGTAGCTTGTTAACATGTTGGTTTACGAAACATGCTGGCACAGTTGTTTCTTTTGCAATTTGATGAGTGAGTGAGTGAGTATAGTTTTACGCTGCTTATTCCAGCAATATCACGGCGAGGGACACCAAAAATGGGCTTTACACATTGTACCCATGTTGGGAATGGAACCCATGTTTTCGGCATGATGACCGCTTTAGCTACTAGGCTACCCCACTGCCCCTGCATATTGACTATTGTCAGGTGGCTTACTGGATCAGAGATAAAGATAGTTATTTTTACATCAATTTCGTTGATTTGAAATATCAGTAGTCATGCATGTCATCAAGTGAAAGGGACATTACCTGATTCTGATTTTTTATTCTTTGTCTTTGGAGATCAAGGATTGTGGTGTTGGTAGGTTAAAAAAAGATTGCTTGGCACCATCATCCGAAATGTTTGAATTGATGTAATCATAATCATGACAGAGTTACTGCCCTTGTTACTTTCTTCGGACCAACAGCATACCATGTTGACTGGGGAAAAGTACATTTTTCCCCAAACAAATTAAGATACTGCAAATTAATTATGTGGAGGAACCACTAATGTTAGTAGAACTGTAATAGTTGTCACATTAGGGTGTGTAAGTAGTTGTCCTGTGTGTATTGTATGTAGCAGGTATTGACAGGGTATGAGGAGCTGATGCTTATTACAGATAGTCCCCTAGGAGTTACCTCCCTTCACCTTTGTGACGTATGCCCACAAACTGGTTGATTTTCTGTCACAGCTGCAGTTTATTAAGAGTAAAGAATATTGGTCTATGACTTGAAAAATTGAATTATATCTTGAATTATATGTTAGATAGATAGAATAGTCTATGGGAGTGGCTTCATGGGATTTCAAGCATGACTGCAGTGGGGACTCGGGGTCAAAATAGGTTGTCTGTGACTCTTTTGTTGAAAAGGTCTGCAGCAATATTATTGGACATTTGTTGAACTGAATGTTTTTCCAGGGGTGATTACATTGCTACGCAACCACACTATCTGTGAGGATGGGGACGTGTTGACACCAGAACAAGCCCGGCTTTTGGTGAGTAGTAGTGGTGATAATTGATCATGAACAAGAATTGACATGTCTTACATTACGAGCTTGCTGTCTCAATGTGCTTCATTAGAATAAAAGGATAAAACTGTCCCAGTATATGCAACTCTAAAAAAGTAAAAGAACACCTGATTCCTTCATATGACCATAGTGAATCTGCCATGCCATTGTGTATCACCGCATCAATGTTAACTTTCAATATATACTACTCTAAACAAATCTGCTCTGCAACCATGACAACACAAACACAGCTACTTAGGAACTGTACGTAAAAGTAAGAACCGGATGTATTCCTACACTGACTGTAGGAACAGTGTCAATAGTCGTTCAGAAACTCAACCTAATTGGGCAGTGAAAAGATAAATATTGAGTTGCTATGTTTGTATGGATAGAATGGACTTAAATGTGTATTAAATGTATTGTTAGAACTGCATTTAAAACTACAGAGTTCAACTGTAAGGTTTTGATCAAACCCTACACGTTACTTGATGGTGTAGTGATTGATGGACTGTATCAAATTTGGCAGTGTTCTTACTCTGTTTCAGAAACTGTTTGGCCACCAGATGGCGCAGTTCCACATCACAATAGAGGGGATGTGGAGTAATGATGGCAAGTGGGAAGTGTTCAATGCCAGGCCGGATCCAATTGTACCCACAAAAGTCACAGTCAAACGTACGGAGTTCCTCTCACTTGACATGATATTGTACAATCTCATTAAAATCATATCTTAGTTCTCGCTGCCGCTAAACAAAGATCTGAGGACATCCCATTACGGGTCATATCAGACCGACCTTTCGCAAAATCTGACCGACTAATGGAATTACTGACAAGAAGTCGACATGAGCCAATCAGAAGGCAGCTTTCTCGTGCTTTACGGCACTAATTTCAAATTGGCGACTACGCTTCGAAATATATTTTGACAAAATCTCGCTTAAAAATTTGAAACCTAAACAAAAGAATGTTCTAGAATGGCTAATATATGGTCTAGATTGTATAGATTCAGTTGTTAAGCCCACAACTATCGTTCGGAATACCCTGTTTTAACATTTTCGAGGCTCGAGAAAGGTCGTTCTGACGTGACCCCTAATGGGATGTCCTCAGATCTTTGTTTAGCGGTAGCGAGAACTAAGATCTGATTTTAATGAGATTGGATATTGTATGACTTGTTAGCTGCAGATGAAAAGAAAATATGGTTGTTTTCTTACAACAGATAGTCACAAGAAAAGTTATGTTGAAAGTTAGAAACTCAGATGGATTTCGCAATAGTTTTCACAACTATGAATATTACCTGGATTAGTTAACGAGATCAAATCTGCAGTGACTGTTTTGACTTTTACCTTCATTGTATATTTGACCGCCTCCGTGGTCTTGTGGTAGAGCGTCCGCCCGGAGAGCGGAAGGTCCAGGGTTCGATCCCGGGCCGCGTCATACAGATTGTACTTGTTGTTACCCTGTCTGGCGCTCGGCATTAAGGGGCTAAAACAAGGACTGGTTGGCTCGGAGTCAGTATACTGTGTCTGAGTGGGGTATTCATGTTAAACTGCGGCATGGTATCTCAGTGAGCTAGCACTATAAATCGGCATCAGTCCGGACTAGTACAAGCAGCCACATACACGTGCATGCATGTCGCTATATAAGTGCAATAATCTTGGACGCAACGTTAAACCCAATTTCACCTCACCTCATTGTATATTTGCTAAACGTATTTTGGAGTTAGCTTCAGTTGTGTGACAGGTGTTCCACTGGCAGGAGATAACACTTTCATATATCTGTGACATTATCATAGGAGACTTGGTGGTGTATGTTGCCCCTGCAATATTATTTAAACATTTTCAATAATCCTGAAACTACATTATGCCTCTTTAACTGTAACGGGCACAGTGATAAGTCTGACCAATTCATTCCTTGCGCTGGACCGTGATCTAGAGGATTACAGTCAGTCTTCCTCTGTCGTTATGGCGAACAAAGTGAGCAATTAATCCTTTCCTCAAGGAGACTTGATCAAATGGTAGATTTGAGTCCGGGTTCCTCTGAGTATGTTTCCAGGTTAGTCAGCACCAAAGTGGTTAATGTCTGTGCCCTGTATTGCTTTGGGCTTTCCTCCCACATTAAGCTGGCACTAAAATATTGTTCAAAGCGGGGTTAAACCCAACTCACTCACTCACTCACTTACTCACTCACTCACTCACTCACACTCACTCACTCACTCACTCACTCACTCACTCACACTCACTCACTCAATGAAGTATGTTCTTCACTCAGAAAATGAATAAATTTATGTTAATAAAATGGGTTTTTTATTATGAAATTTGGGTAAATTTGTGCTGCACCTAATAACATTTTGAGTTTGTAAGTCCAAGCCTCAGTAAAAATCACAGTGTTGTCCTTGGTTACTTTGGGAATGACTCTTGGTTAAACAAGCCTCAGCTCACTAAATTTGAGATGAGCTCCCAGCTCATTAAGAAATCATACATAGTTTGATTGTAGTCATACAAATATCAAGTGTGTCACGTTTGGATGTGATGTTGTCAGTTCCACCTGAATCTCCTTGTCTTTATGTAACGTGTAAGTTGTAAGTGTAAGTTTGTAGGTACTAGGTACATCATAACCCTCACCAGCACCGCTTATGTTGGGGTCTCTGTGGCCATTGCATGTTGTAACAAGGATAAAATCGGGTTAAATCGAGTTAAATCTCATAAACAGGGACGTTGTAATGTCCCTGGGATTTTATATAACATCCCCAGGATTTTATAGGATATTTAAGTGATATTTGCTATATAATGTGTTATAATATCCGATGGATTTTATATAATGTCCTGGGAATTTTATTAATATAACTTCCGTTCAGATTGTAACATGTAATGAAATGTAAAATCAAATGACAAATGTTTTCGTTATATTCCCGAGGATCGAACTTGCAACCTTTATATCTGTAGCTCAGTGAGTGTACCACAAGGCTACAGAGGTGTTGATAAGCCGCACTGCTTTTTAGAATGTCCTTTTCAAGATCTGTACGCCAGCAACAGATATTTTACGCCCGTTTCATAAGGTTCATGGAAAATATGTTCGAAACATAAAAATGTTGATAAATGTTGTTTTAAGTTTCAAAATCAGTTTATAAGTAAGATAAAACACTTCCCCTCGGGTTGTTATGATATTTAAAACCCCACCCCTTCGCAAAATCCCTCAGGATGCGGGTTTTAAATATCATAACAACCCTTGGACGTGGATTATCCTATATATAATGACGAATTACCAGGAAAATATATTTGTTGTGGCATATGTTTAGTAGAAATGTGGTTTTCAAGGTCAATTTGACAAAACACCATGTAGGATTATGATAGTAGGCAGTAGTGAAGTCTGTCTAAAACATACTTGTGTTGAATCAAAAGTTTAATCTGCATGACAGAGGTCAGGGTCAAAGGTACCATAGCAGGAGTTATGTCCCTTGTCGTCTTGGTGTCCACATACAAACTGGACACAGTAATATATTTGTTTAAAATAATTCAATCAGTTTTCAACCTAGAGTCTGGTTTGAATAAATCAACATTGTATATTTAGGAGAGTAAATAGGTTGGGTAATGACAGGCCGTCAGATAATATGTAGATGTCATTGAGCCGTGTTTACACCCCAGCTGATGGGTTATTTGTTGGCCAGAAGTCATCTCTTAACAAGAACAGGTAATGACTTTAGACTTACTTAATACTCTTTTATATAGGCTGCCACATAGATGGGAATGTGGGTAAGGTTCGTCATGCCAAAGATCAGGTTTGATTTCCCTTGTGGGTACAATGTGTGAAACCTTTTTCGCTCTCAGAAGATTTTACAACTGCTTCTTTCAAGAGATGTGACTGTGTTATCTCCCTTTGACCAGTCATATTTTTGTTGCAGCTCCTGAGAAGTCGGAGGAAGAGCTTGATGTGGAAGAAGATGACGACATTGCTGATGATGATGATGATAATAATAACAATGATGATGGACAAGAAGATGACAGTGAAGATGATGATGAGGGAGAGGGTTAAAGATGATAAAATTCTAGTTCTAATTCTGGTGTTCATGTGTTGTGTGTAATCTTCAGGAATTGATGTACAAAGTACTGTGTGATTTTACTGAGCCTTTCTCTGACCAAGAAGGCATTACTTATCATCCCAAACTGGCTCCCACAGGAGATATTGCTTGTGTGAGATCAAGCGATATCTATACTGTAGATATCGCTGCAATGAAATTGCATCATAATGCTTTGCAGACCATTGTGACATCATTGGTTACCATGACGTCACAATCAAATGACATCACTAATGGCTCTGCTACTGAAGCTCACACTCCGGCGCAGTGGTGAGTCAGCATAACACCGCTGCCACAGGCTAATTTGAATATCACGTGACCGGACATTTCTCTTGTTTGTAAACAAACACTCTTTTTCAGAGATCAGTATAAATCGGACTAATGCAAGAAGTTGGTGGCACTTTACATATTGTTTTGCATAATTATATAGAAATGCTACTACAACTACGACAGTGAGTTGCATGACAATATATATTTATACATCAAAGTGACCGTATCGCTAGCTCTCCGCTGGGCTTCGATGACAGCACATGGAGCCGTACAACCAATGTAAACAAAGGATAACTACGCAAAAACAAATAGATGTTCATGTATAAGGATACTTTCTTAATGAACCGTAACCATTCTTTGACATTTGTTTATGAAAATGTGTAGTGAGTGAGTGAGTTTGGTTTTACGCCGCTTTTAACAGTATTCCAGTTGTATCGCGGCGTGTCAGCTTAATGTGGGAGGAAAGCCCGGAGTGATGCAGGTATCAGATGTTTACCACTTCGGTGAAACCCACGAGCACGGGTATGGTGCTGACAAACCTAGAAACATAATCGGGGCAAACCGGGATTTGAACCCACAATCATAGGTTTCTGGCGTGCCCAAGGGATGCAACTCTGCACAGTGAATCGCGGCGCCTTAGACGACTGGGCCACCCGTGCCCCCTGAAAATGTGTAGACTTGTCAAACATGAAACAGATGAAAAGCATATGCAATATCTTGAATGGACTGAAAGATGTGACGAATCGTCACATGATGCTGGCTTGTGGCAGAGGTACTATGCTGGCTGGCTGCGGGCCGCATGGAACTCTGGGTAGGAGAGTGACTGAAGCTGTTAGCAGTACTTTTTACACTTAAGACACTGTTTATCACTTTCTACAAACTGAAAAAGTTGGAAGAATGATGTTGGAAGATAAATGAAATCTCACCCTCGTGTCTTTTGATATCAAATATATAAACGCTTGTTGATAAAAGTAGAAAAAAAACCTCGGGCAAGCCTCGGAGTTCCCCCACTTTTATCAACTTGTGTTGATATATTTGATATCCATTGACCCTTGGGTGAGATTCTCTATATCTAAAATGTGTCATAGGAACAACAAAGTTGTTTTACACAATAAGATTAAAGGAAGTCATTGAACATTCATTCCAAAACCAAGCTTACATTATCAGCTTATCTGAACTCAAAACGGGGGCATTGGGGTAGCCAAGTAGTTAAAGCAGTTGCTCATCTAGTTGGCATAATATGTGAAGACCAGTTCTGGCGTATATTCCTGGAATATTGCTAAAAACGGCATTAAACCAGACTCACTCAATGCTGGTGTGCATATTTAGGTATAGGTATCGCTTGATGACTTTCTTAGAAGTTACAAGGAGCTACCTCCAAGAAATATTGAACTCTTAAAATGTTTGTCTACTTGCAGAGTGTATACAGTTGATTAATGTGGGGCCTGTTATGGGAACATTCTTCAGGGGAACTATCTGAGATAATGGTAAAACACTGTTTTTATTCCCTGTCAGTATGGCCGGTCTATAAAGGAGTTGCCTCCCTTAGTCATGACAGGAACCAATGATCCTGGGTTTGAGTCCCACATTTTCCCAGATTTTGATCCTTAGTTTGTCAGTACCATACCTGTGCTCATCAGCATCATTGATGTCTTCAGTAGAAATAACTAAGCCCTGCACCACTTTGGATTTCCTGATTCCGGGGTAGAATAGGTCTTCAGCATCCCATGCTTGCCGTAAAAGGTGACTATGCTTGTCGTAAAAGGCGACTAACGGGATCGGGTGGTTAGGCTCGCTGACTTGGTTGATACATGTCATCGATCCCAATTGCGTGGATCGATGCTCTTGATATCAATCACTGGATTGTCTGGTCCAGACTCGATTATTTACAGACCGCCGTCATATAGCTGGAATATTGCTGAGTGCGGCGTTAAACAACAAACCAACCAACCAACCAACTTTGAATTTCCATCCACATTAAGCTGACATGCAGTGATAAAACTTGAAAACTGTTAATAACAACCCAACTCACTCACTTAAATTCCATTTTATACAGCCCACAGAAATAAGGACTAACATTTGCTGTGCGGAGTTGTCTCCCTTAGTTCGGCCATGTTATCTTTGTTGATCAACCCCCTTACATACCTGTGTTTGTATTTTCATTCAAGAAAGTATTAATATTGTCAGGTCACTTGATGAGATAAGCATGTGACTGTAAAGCACCAGTAAATGCCTTGCTGTCATTATACGTAATGTGACCTGTTTTCCGTTGGACATTCAGGAGTTTATTTAGACTCAGGTTCACTGGCTTAATCCAACATTCCTTGCAACAGTGACATACAAAGTTCAGCATGGATATCAAATTTTCCGTTTACATTGGTGTCTCAATGCATACCATGTCAGTAGTGGCCTTGGTTTTGGGCACAAGTTGAATAAGCAGTTTTGACAGTCCCCAGTCGAGTATTATCTGAACTATGTAGTGATAATGCTGATTTCAGTAACAGCAGATGGGCTGATGTTTAGTGAGCCACATCATGTGACTACACATGCATGAAACCACCAATTGTCCTCTTACTTGGCATTTCCTGTTTGTGATTTCAGGGAAGTTAGATCAGTCAAACAGTAGATTTTTGAGAAATGTGAAAACTATTATTGGATCAAACTGCTATATAATTCCCCACTCAAACAAAAGGGGATATAGAAATGGGCACCGTCTTTTCATTTTCAATGCAGAAAGCGTAAATCTTTCAATATTTGTTCATGAAACTTTGTATACACATCAGGCATGCACTCACTTAGTGGTGCCTTTTGCACATAATTTTGCAAGTGAGATGGTAGGAATTATGTATTTTGCTGTACGGTAGTAGTATATCATGCCAATATACAACACTGAGCAGACAAACCAGTGATTGATATTAGGAGCAAAGTCCAACATCGATGGTACACAATTACCGTATTCGACGTAATAAGCGGCCAGGGCGCTCTCAAAATTAGAAATAGGGGGCTCGTATTAGAATATTATTTTGGTGGAAAAAAAATGTTGAAAGATACATTTCGTGGTTTATGCTGACAGCCTGAAATATTTATGTACGACAGATATATTTTTCCAGAGTTAAATGCCCATAATCAAGGGTGCATATAACACACAAGTATTATACGCTAATAAATAAGTCTCGTGTACATTGATCAATCGGAAGGGGTGCTAATTGGGATTTTTCACAAACCAATATCTTAGCATATTGTCGCACTGGGCGCTTATTACATCGAATACGGTAGGTCAAGTCTGAATAACAGATCCGATCAGGTCGCATGGTTCGTTTACTCATGCTATCAACCTGTCTGCCTGGCCCAGATTTTATTTATCATGAGATTGCCTGCATGTTGTAGTGAGTATTTCAGTGGTTCAAATCCTGGCTGCATCATACCAAGAGCAAGGACTGGTCAGTTCAGAATCAGAAAACTGTCTGAGTGGGGGATCCATGTTAAACTGCAGCATGGTATCTCAGAGGGCTAGCACTATAAAACCAGTATTGGTCCAGATTAGTGCACACGCGCATGTACGTCACACCTCTGCGGACGTGTACCTGCGACAAAATCAGCATTCACTCCCTCTGTTACTGAAGAAGACCCGGGTTCGAATTGGCCTTTAGCAACCCATGCTTACAGTGAAAGGCAGCTAACAGGATCGGCTCGTCAGGCTGACAGGCTTGGTTGATGCATGTCATCGTATTCCAATTGCGTGGCTCGATGCTCATGTCAATTACTGAGTTGTCTGGTTACTTACAGACGTCCATCATATAGCTGGAATGTTGCTGAGTGCTGCGTTAAACAACACACAAACAAATGTTACTGAACAGAGCATTATACTGGAGTTACAAAACACAGAGAGAAGGATGACAATACACCAGACTTTATTCCTCACGAACACATGACATTCATGAAATGATCCGATGCTACAGACAGGAAATAATCTGTACATCTACAACGGGGACTACAAAATAAGAAGAATCAATGGCTGCTGTAGGTGCAACAGAAAGAGGGTCCTCCCTGCCGCCTCCCACCACACGAGGGGGGAACGGAGGGAGGACCGCTTATCCTGCCAGGTAGTTCAGTTAACACAGTCGGAGCAAGAACATATGTACTGTCATTACAATCAAAACTGCAGATATGATGAACGTAGCAATAACACTATGTGAGAGGCTCACCTAGGGTGACTACGAATGGCCCCTTGGACAGTGCTGGTGGCGCAAGATGGCCCTGTGGTTTCCTGGCATCTCAAACCAACCAGCTCCGACGCAAAGGAGCCAGGAGTACAGATGTAGTCAGGTCATTCTCCAATCGCACACAATTAACACATAATCCAAATACAGTAATCATATGAGATCAACAGCCCATTCCAGCCAACAAGCCTCGTAGTATTATCACCATGTACAAGAATAAGATACCCGTTTAGTTTCCAAGATGGCGTCCAGGGTGGCCCAAGAGCATGCTTACAATATCCACAGAGGAAGCTGGTCGCTCTCATTTAGCTACAGCAGGAAGATGTGTGAGTTTGTTACTTAATGTGCAGTGAGAAGATACAATACCTATCAAAATAGTGATGAAGTATAACAAAGCAATATCTTTGTAATCTGTTGAAGCAAATCACCGGTGTCAACTTGATCACAATATGCTACTGAATGTATTACTGATGACGGTTTGGAATGGTTGGTTGGTTGCCCTTCAACAATACTTTCTCCAAAGGAATTAAGGAATGTTTGACGACTCTCCAATCTGTTAATTGTAAGATGAAATAGCTGGGAAAATTGACAAGAGTTTATATGCTACAATGCAGAGATCTAACAAGATGGCACTTTCATGACTTGACTCTGGTTGGTTCTCTACCTCATTAACCATTTGGCACTCTGAGAAATGAAGTTATTTTCCTTACATGCTTGCTTTGTCTGAGTTTTGTTGACTTCAAAGTAAGTAGAACATTCTACAATGGCACCAACATGAGGGCCACACTGTATACATCCCAGATCAGGTGTGTACACAGGGTGCGCCTTCGATGTCGAACCGTTTCAACTTAACATTGTTTCATCACTGGTAACCCTGGACCCCATCTCTGAAGCTTGTTGGGAGGAAATAAGCTCAAATATTATCAGAATACTGTTATTTATGAACTTGAAACATACAATATGTGAAAACAATGGCAATTGTATATATAATATGTATATATATTTATACGTATATATGGGATGTAAATTTTTACATATAGTCTTTGAGGCAAGGTTGAAATCCACTGTTAGAATGTTGCATATGTGATGAGAAAGAAAATATGCCTTTGAAAGTTTAACAAAATTCTTGCAGCCAGTAATGTGGGACATGTTCTGATATGCCAATGTTTCGAAATGGTCTGGATTTCTGCTCAAAAGAGATTTAACTTGTTCAATGCCCAATACAAAAATCTTCAAAAGTTGCAGAAAAATACATGGATAAAAGAGGAGAGGACTCGGTCATGAGGCAATAAACAGTGGTTAAACATCCATCATAGCTCACTGAGAGAGTTATCTCCCTTTAGAAATAAAAAAGGGGCAGGCAGGTGGAGTGAAAGCAGATTAAGGGTTCAAAGACAGATTGGTGCATTGCATATATTTTATCACCCAAATGCACTTGCAACAACAAGGACAAAACTGGCTTGATAATTGCTTTAAAATACATACAGTGAAATGCCTAGGCATGATTAGAAAGTAATTCATAAATTAATTAAGCTACAAATATACAATAATTATTCAACAGAAATCAGTAATAATCATTAGCTACAGTTATAAGATTGTGTCCGAGTGCTAACAGTATGATACATGTACAACAAACCGCACAGTGTGCTGGACTGGCCTTTGGTAAACAATGGACAAACTGCCCACAAATAGTTCATAATTCCCCACTAATATCCACAAACAGCTACAGCGTGAACCATCGTTAGGTAAAACGTGTTTCCTCCAATCAAACTTACATGTTCATCTGAGCATGCCTATGACATAATCATCTATTAAATCAATTTAATTGTCCCACCAGTCTTTGAAATACCTGAAAATGCCATACACAGTTCAGCTGAATATGCAACATTACGACAGGCTCGAGAGCCCCATTACAGAATCTGTGAAAATGTACACAGAACAAAGGGTGTTATAATACTTGTCAGGGTCCCCAAACTCATTGATACAGGGGAATAGTATATTTCTCTGCCCCCAGATTTGAACAGATATTGAGCTATCAGAGGAAACATCACAAGAGTAATACTGAAGGGAAATGGCAGTTATCTCCCTTTGAATGAGTAACATGAGCGAGACATATGGCAACAGTGAGAAAAATACCATGAGATATTAACAGGGGTGAAGGTTATTTATGCAAAACAGACTGTTGGTGAACCAACATGAGGTAGACGCTTAGTGAAACACTTGGAGAGAAAGGTGTATACAAGTATAACTTACTCTTGCAGAATATAACCAGATTGGCTGATCTCCATAACAACAAAATAAATAGGATATATGTGTAGATATGATACATTCGATGAGGAAATCTGAGTGTTTCTAAATGATGCAAACCCAACTACCTTCTCATCATATTAACCAGTGTTGGATGTGGTCCTCCGACCCAAGGTTTGTCAGGAACATGAACAGGAGCATATTTTGCAGTCGTTGAGAGTGGTAGGGTTGCCTTGGTAATGAGCTCTGGATGAAGTTATGTTTAATATCCCCTGAGTAGAAAATCGTAACAAGATGAAAGGTGATGAAGATGGCTTTGGAGTGTTTCATAAACAATCAAATTCCTTCCGTGAATGTACACCAATACACAAGATATGTTTCATGACAAGAGGCTGAATGAACGTGAACACCAAACAAATATTTCATTTGCTTCTAAATGAATACCTAATCAAATAGTTACAAGCTGAAGATTTAGAATTTGGACCGTTTCTCCCTCCATTCAGCCTGTGACACAAACACCCTCTCACTATCTGGTTGCAATTCCTCGTACAAGCATAATACATCTTATGCTAAAGGGAAAGGAAGAGGTGCGTAGGGGGAGACAATCAGCACAATACAACAGAAAAGATTAAAGCTTGAGAAATCAACAAATTATTGTAAGTCAATTGAGACGTGCACAAAGTGCTGAATCATTGCATATTATCATCTCGGATTTGAACAACATTTTCAAATCTGGTAGACAGTGGCTATACAGTAAGCATCTACAAGTAATGACAAATTAATTAATAATGAATTATGAGCACCGAGGAGAGGAATCATAAATTATAGTAACACTCATTATACCTATTCGGTATAAAGTCATAACAATTAGCTGACCAGGCAAGCTAAAAATCAACATAAATTAAATGGCTAAACTACGACTACACATGCTAAAAGCCAAGTTATATGCAGCAGATAGGGTAACAAATGGCTCTCATCACTCTGTGTTGAGCTGTTCACTTCATCTGTTGTTCTCTACACCTTGCGAAATGGTAAGGCTACGTTTCCTATCTCCCAACTAAGTCCTGTGACTGATAACATATCTTTGGTCAGGATGTGTACTCCGTGCCCAAATCATGCCTTCCCCATTTCACAGAGCATACAAAGGACAGCTATGCAGCACTAATTGGTGTAATTCATCTCCAAAACAATACTGATGTTAAAATGAAAATCATGAGTTTTCAACCTGAGCTTTAACGATAAAAATCATGATTCCTTATGCATCAACCTGTGCATACAACACAAAGAACTCTATGGGACTCCCATCAATAGTTTAGCATGAGGTGCAGCTAAAGCTTGACTCTGCTACAATGTTACAGTGACTGGACCACAAGCTATATGTTCTCTCCCTGCAGGGAGCTAAGTTGACAACGGCTGTACCACAGGTTCCTGAAGCCAGGAAGGACTAGGAGCACCTCAGTATTATAGTCCATGGACGCCAACTTGTGTACATCTGTCCGAAGTGCCGGCCAACATGGGAAGATCATGAGGTAGTTAGATGACCTCTCAAGGTCACATCAGGGAGTCAACATGTGCCAAGCAGAAGATGAACATCCATCCAATGAGGCACGTGATAAAGTCCATACTTGACTGTTTTCCTTTCAGCCTCTTATGCCCACTGGGAACGCTGCTTTCTTGCACATTTCAGGTTGTGTCTGTTATGGCTCTGCTACGTTTGTAACCAGTTACATCACCAATGACACAGTGAATGTTCAGAGTGTGGCAAAATGATTGGAAAAAACAACTTGTTCAACAACAGTGAAACTAACATACCAACATCTGTGAACTGATTCAGATGGTCTTGGTGGACTAGTTAAATGGCATTTCCTGCGCATAGTTCCCATATTTACATATATATTATATCTAACATAATCTTTATACAGGATTAAATAACCTAGAATCTTAACAGATACAATCAAAACATGAAATAATGGTGAAACTGTGGAGTAACTGCAAGAATCTGAATCACATGGTCAATGGTGCATACCAAATCTACATCGACTACCAAGACATTCTCGGCAGCCTTATCACTGTTACAAGTCCATTGCAGAATCACAGGATGAACATGGCGTGTCCAAGCATATTATGACAGACATACTATAAGCAAGCCATAACAGACAGTGCTTGACAGTTTAGTTGTGTGCAGCTCGTGCGATGTGGAGGAAGAACTCCACCTTGTCCTTACTGCAGTGACCGCACATGTTGCACTTGTAAGGATCTTGGTAACCATGGTAACCCATGTGCATGGTGTACATGACACAGTCCCGGAATGCTATCTCACAGTAGTGACACTCAAAACTGTCAGCACCACGGAAGGGCTTCGTCTTGCTGTGGTTGAGAGCATTTAGGGACAGTTCGCTTGGAAGAGTGAGGGACTTGTCTGTCCTCAGTGGATGCAGTCCATTGGGGGGATTCTCTAACACAATTTCCCCATTCTGCACTGGGGCACCATCTGGTCCAGAGTCCTGCAGGATCTTCCATGCCAGTTCAGCTCCACGTCTCAGTGCAGATGTCATGGGTGGCTTCTGATGCCTCATGTACTCTGAAATCATGCGGGGCTTGCCTTCGTAATCTTTGGGCATATTGGCTTTGTTCATACCATTGTCAGGGCTTGGAGTCTCTCTTTGATCATTATTCTCAAAATTACTGTGACTGTCTCCATTGGGACTCTGGGGTTCTGGTTTTATGCCACTGTTAAGTATTTTCAAATTTTCGTGAATTTGTTCAAAGTCATTTTTATGTGTGACAGGGCTGGATGTAAGACCATTTGCCATGTCTTCATCACCTTTGTGTGGAGGTGAAAATTTTCCTCTTTCAACCTTAAGTGAGCCTGGGCTTTCTCCTCTTCCATTTGGGCTACCTTCAACTGACTGTGTTCTGGTTTCAGTAACATATTCTTGTGGAGGAACTTCACTGCTAGATTCTTCACTTTCACTGTCATAGGGAGAACCAGATTGCTTCTCTTGGAGTTTGAGACACAAAGTGTCTAACTTGTATGCCTTGCCCTTGCGAGATCTCTTCCTAGGACTAGGTACAGCATTTTCTGTGGAGTCATTACTTGAAGGGACATCAACTTCTTGGAATGGTCTCTTGATTGGCATCAGAGGTGTGTCATGAGGCAGAATATGATGCATACCACTCAAAGGTGAGTAGGCTGGTGGGGAGACTGATTTTGGTTTTGTGAGATCGAGTGGGGACTCTTTGCGTATCCTTGGAGTTACAGCACTACCACCACCACCAAACTTCAAGGTCATCTGTTTAAGAATGTCAGCACCTTCTACAGGCTCTTGAGGAGAAGTAGGATCCTGTCCATTTCTGGAGGAATATGCCAACTCAGGAAGGCTGCGACTGGTGTTTGGTTGATGTGGGTGACCGCCTAGCTGGTTAGCAGGCCATGAATGAGGACTGGTTTTGCTGGGGGTACTGCCTTGGTCAGTTTGGACATGGAGCATGGTATTGTGCCTTGATGTAGGAGTGACTACTCTGTCTGGTTTCGTCAAAGACCGTTGGCGAGCAAGGTGAGCTTTGAGATTTTGTTCATCCAACAGAGCTTCTGAAGAAATCCCAAACATGCTGAAGAGGTCCTGGTTTTCTCCAGCAGCATGAACCTTCAACACATGGGCATGGAGACCTTCTGGTGAATCTGCCTTGAAACTGCACAAATTGCACTTTGTAGAGCCAAGCTCACCTTTGCTGTATTTTCCAGGGGATGATGATTGTGGTGACTGTGGAGGCCTCATCTGCCCAGGCATGTTGTTGACAGGTATGAGAGGTGGGGGTGGTTGCATACCATTCAGCAGAGGCCAGTAGGGAGCCATGAGGCCACTGTTCAAGCCTGGATGCATGCCTGGGATGGAGGACTGAGGTAGGTGGAATAGAGGACTCATGTACTGGTCCATCTTGTCCTTTCTAGGACCTCGTGGTCCTCTTGGTGGGCCTCTCTTCGCCAGAAGTGATAAACCAGAGGTTTCTGGTTCCAGACCTTGAGGCAAGCTCCCATCTGCATTTAATACTGCTGCAGGCTTGTGGTTATACTTCTTCAGGTGGAGTTTGAGACTATGGCAATACTTAGTGGCGTAGGTGCAGTCTGCACAACGATACTGATACACATTGGTATGGGATTTCATGTGGCTGTTGAGCATGGATTTGTTGACACATGAATAATTACATTTGTTGCACTTGAATGGCTTGGACCCGAAATGATTACGAAGATGATATTCCAGATGATGTTTGTACTCTGTGACAAACGGACATCGTGGGCACTGGAGCAGCTTCTCCTCCTTGATGTGGCTGCGGGAGTGTTGCCAGAAGTCCACCTGAAAATACAACACACACATATATTTATTACAAAACAAAAACAGTGTCTCTTCACCTGGATTTAGAAGTATTTGCAAAATAATATATAACAAAACTGTAACATTCCAAGTAATATATGAATAAATAAGTATCCCTAGTGTTAAATAAAGATGGTACCTCTGTCTTAAAACAAGATCAAACATCTGTGAGCCCATTTTAATGACAACATCATTGGGATCATAATTCAAATATACACTAGTTTCAGAAGAGAAAGGGTGCAGTGGGGTAGCCTAGTGGATAAACGTTTGCCCATGTCGCCAAAGACCTGTGTTTCGATTCTCCACATGGGTACCATGTCCGGTGTTCCCCAATGTGAAATTGCTGGAATATTACTTAAAGCAGCATAAGACCAAACTCACTCACTCACTCAGAAGAGAAGGCAACAATGTTGCATAAATGGAAGGGAAATAAATAAAATTACATAGGTGACGGTAAAAGGATGAGCCTGGTAATGCCTTGGTTAACCGTTTGTTTCAGTGTCTGCTTAGCAAAACACTGAATGGTAGAAAAAGATATTTTTAATGACACCATTGATATTAAACAATTTTGAAAATCATCTGCCCGATCTTAAGAAAACAATTCAACCGAGATAATTAGAGAAATTTTTTAAAGAAATATCAACTTTCACATTTCGATATATATCTTATAACCACTTTGACATTTCAACTGACATTGCATCTGGTGAGTGAACATACCTTAGTAGTAGAAGCAAAGCTGCACTGCTTGCACCGATACACTTTAGGTCTGCCAGGCTGCATCCTCTGCATCTTAGCAGTTCCAAAGCCGTCTGAATCACTGGAGTGGAAGTCTTTGATATGTCGCTTGAGTCTCCCCTCAGTTCGAGAAGTGTAGTCACAGTGTGGGCAACTGTACTCAAAGTGAATGCTCATGTGAGCATCAAAGTCATCTTTGCATTTTGCTGGAAAAAGGAAAAGAGACAATGAAGATTTCACACACATCTTTTGAGGCGATTAATTAATGCCGGTAAATAAACTCCCTGTAAAATTCATATGAACTAAATCACCTCCAATCTGATAGTTTTCTTTGTAACATATTTCTTGTCATGTTAAGACTGGTTCCCCGAAGTGAATTAATCTCACTTAACATGCTACCACACAAGCTGTCTAAACTGTACTAGACATGAAAAGACAAACATATTAAGTAATGCTGTCAGTGACACCAACACCTAGACAATCATGGATGTAATCTTCTCTGCTGACTTAATGCAAGGGACTGCTCCATCCGAACTGGAGGACACCTTATTGATTAATGTGTGCAGCTTATGCTTACAAACCACGTCAAGGCCATACTTCTAACACTCGACAGTCACAAAACATGCTAATAAACATCACATTTTCATAACTCGATGTGAAATTGGATCTACATTCTGTCTAAATCGAAGAAAAAAGTAGATCAGTTTTATAAGGAAAAGTCATGACATTATCCTTCTTTGAAAAGAATCAATAAGATGTACAGTAATTCTTAACACAATATTTACACATTAAGTTATGATTTTGAAACGGGTTATTACAACCTCAAAAGATTTCCAAGATATTTTATTACCTGCTGTCATGACATTTTCAGTAGGACTGGGTATTTAGGAAGGATTCTTAATCTTACACAGTGACCACTAATATCTATAGGGAAACATTCCAGCTGTAAATTAGTTCCTTAATGCCTCAACAATTCAAATAAAAAAAGGAAATAATAAGAAAAACAATAAGACCCGTGTCCAAATGCTCTGCCTTTAAGTTTTAATAATAGCATAACAATTAAACCTAAGAATTCGAAACTAAGCTGTGATATCAAAGATATTTAACAGATGACTGTGTATTTCCCTCACCTGAGAAGCTGCACAGATGACAGAAGTAGAGTCCTGTTTGTTTTGAGTATGAGTTGAAAGTTGGAGAGGAGGGGTCTATAGACCTGGGGTTGGATGTCAGTGAGAATCGTCTGTTTCCAAGGTAACCAGGAGAAGCTAGGGGGGTGGAGGTAATTCCATGGAAGGAGTAGTTCTTGTAGTCTTCTGGTAGGAGATGCTCAGAGTTAGACTCGTTCAAGCCTGACCTGAGCCCTTCAGTAGAACTGTCCTCATCTGAATGGTAGGAGTCATTAAAGGAGCTGTTCAGATGAGATGTGTTCTGGGTCCCTTCATCCTGTTCTTGGGAGAATGACCCATTGAGCACCAATTCCCCCTCTCTGCTGTCAGCTTCCCTTGTCAGTGAAGGTCCATCTGGATTAGCTTCACAATGTTTGTTGTACAAAGGGCTTCCTGACTCTTCCTTCCTTGGGTAAGGTGGCTCCTCTGTCACTTGGTCCTCCTCTGAAGGACGAGCATTGCCATAGAATGAGGTTGGAGCAGGGGGCTCAAGATCTGCCGCCTTGTAGCTGTTGTGGAATGATGGGTGCCCTGGTTTTCTGTCCGGCTCCTCTTCGTCCTTGTGAACCTTAGAGTCCGGGTTGGGAAGGTTGGAACTGTCAGTCTCTTCTCTACGGTAGCTGAACTTGTCACTAGGAGTCAGCGGGTGACTGTACTGGGGGCTTGAGTCCGACTGTTCCGAATCTCTCCTGGAATAAGTGGAGTCCGGGTAGGAGCAGAAGCTGTTCTGGTGGTATAGGTTACTCAGCAGGGGCAGACCTGCATGTGCTTCATCTTTGTCCTGGCTATGGTTGGAGTAAGCAGCAGACTGGTTATGAGCAGTGTAGTGTGGACTCGTCTCCTCGTGGTTCACTAGACCGGACTCGGCTGACATCACCTTCTCAAGAACATCCGCCACCTTGGGTGAAATAGCATCACTCCTGAAACACACAGAAACTCTATGAGGGAGGTGAAAAGAGGTTTAACGCCATATTCTATAATTGCCCATACAGTAAACTATGGTTATAACGAACTCAAAGGGACTACTAATTTTAGTTCGTTATAACCGTAGTTCGTTATAAGCATATATACAGCATAACTACAGCAAATATTCGGGACCAAAAAAGTCAGTTCATTATAACCGTCAGTTCGTTATAACCGTAGTTTACTGTATTTACAATGTGCATGCATGTGTGCACTAGTAAGGACTGATGCCGGTTTAATAATGCTAGTCCACTAAGTTATCATGCTGCAGTTTAACATTGATACCCCACTAAGATACAGTATACTGACTCCAAGCCAACCAGTCCTTGTCTCATCCCATAAATGCCAATGACAATTAAACTGAAGAAAGGCCTGTTCATGGTACAGAACAACAGGGTAACCTTTGTCTGTAGTCTGGGTGTCCTAATACCACAATACTGTACAAAAACACTAACATGTGCATAAAAATGATGAATGCAAATAAGTATACTTTATGGAGGACTACATAAAGCTCAATTAATACATTATAAGGTTTCTTCAGTGATTGTTTAAAACTCATTTTGTATTTTTGTATTACTAAAGTAACGTGAATTAATGATAATGATTTAATAATTTCAAAACAAAGACGTAGACTAAGAATTGAATTTAGAGATTTTCACTGGAGAAAAGTACAATACACAACCTGGCCTGATCAAGTCTTGTCTTCAGTTTCAGATGGTAAAAAGGTAGACTTTGGTTGCAATATAGATCAAACAAAGCCTCTTATTTCAAACTTCATCTGAATTAATAACAAATAGAAATAACTGAAATGTTTTCAAGCTGCAATGTATGAACATTCACTTCCTTTCTCCTCCTAAATGTCAGGGATTTGGACAACCTTGACTAAAATGTTGCTTTCAATGGCTGAAAAAAGAATTTCCCTATACAAATAGCACAAAATAACACAATACCTGATGAAATAAATATTATCCTGGTGTCAATCAAAAATTTGCACTTCAATCCTCATATTAGAAATGGAATGTTGTTTTAGAAAATGACATTAAAATTTGATCGCATGACAATAACCCTAAGCACAATTTGTGTAAACCTAGAAGTTATTTTCCTCTTTACAAAACAATATTTCATCCCTGACAAATTTTCTGAAGTTATTGCTGGAAATATAATCCCAACAAAATGATTTTAAGTAGACTGTTCATGAAGGCTGTCCCTGTCATAACACACTGCTTACAGGAATATACATAAAGAGAGATGTGATAAGATACATAAGAAGGTTTCAGTTTTTAATCAGTATCATGTTTCCTTTGCATTTTTAGACGGGTTGTAATATCACTAAACCAATAAATGAAGTTACTTTGTACAAGAAACAAATCTTAAGAATCTGCTTTTCTTTTACTCTCAGAGAAATGTAGACATTCTAGCCTCGGGCAAAAAATAGTATCATTTTCTCAATAATATTATTGATTGAAAGATAATCTCCTTGAAGCATAATCAAATTAGAGAAACATAAAAATCATAGGACTATTTTTTCCACTTTCAATCACCCTTGAAACTCAATCACTTGCTAAGCCTCTTCAAAGGTTAACTACTTTCTAACATATCGGGATGTTACATGGAAAATACAAGAAAACACCTGTGGGCAGAATTCAACCTTATCTTACCTTATAGTATGACATCTTAGTAATCTAAGATGATCAACTACTCATCTAGGTTTCATGTAGGTGAACTAATTTGAAAAGAACTCATAGTTTCATCTTTCTTATGTCTTTTCATGTTTCTAAACATCAAAATATTTTCATAGTTGAGCTTGTTTTTTATGTTATATCTCATACAAAGATCCTATTTAGAAAACCAGAAAGCTTCTGCATATCTTTAAAGGAAAAGGAAGATATCTTGAAATTCCTTTCAAAATTTTATATTCTAACAATGTCACTTACAGTCAAGGTAAAATTTGAATTTCAAAAGTCACAATCTTCAAAGTGCAGATTTGTTTTAGACCAGACTATGCATGCTCCACAAGATTCCCTGATTAAGAAACATCCATCATCACAACTCTAGAACATGCAAACAGACAAATCTTGCTATATGTTTTATCCCCAGTCACAGCAAAGACTTCCACAAGACGACATTCTTATGAAACCAGACATCAAACGTCTGAAGCTGATAACTGCCCAATGTCATTCTACATAAGCTGAGGATAGGTCCATGTCGTATTCTCTCCTACATGCAATAAACAAAAGACAGAGCTACACGCAGACTTAATCGAAGCCAGTAATCCAGCGGAGGACAGACAGCTCCCAGGATCCAACACTTGTATTTTGGAGTATTATTCTTTTCCTCATGCAATAAAAGAACTGAATCACCTTGTTCCTATTGAACTGCCTGCATCATGGGAATTATTTCTATGCCTAATCATCTGTTTAACATGTAATGAATGAAATGAATTTGTATCCAGTTAATTTTCATGACATGAATAGGATTGTTTCATTGGATTTCTATTGAAATTATTCATGTAAAAGGTAAACAGATTACTCTCTTTCAACCCTTGTCAGCGTTAATGCAAATATTTTAACTGAATTACAACTTAAATGCAACTTGTTTAAATTAAGTAAAGGATAACATTTCCAATCATTTCACAAATATTTACTTACGCCACCATAACATGTCCTCCACACCAGGAAAAGCCATGTCACCATGTTTGTGGCACTTTTAAGGACTATTAGGTGTGTCAGCTTTAGCAGAATGAAAAAAACTCTCCTTAAACCCAGATATAATAAACATTGGTCCATGACTTTTGTAACTTTATTGAATATGTATGGCCCTTGCCAAAGTACATAAAGTGAATGACAGAGCTATAAAGGTTTATCTATTCAGCTCTACCTAAGTTTTCCTCATTTAACGAAGAATCTATACAAAAGCCATTTCAGGTCAATAAAAAAGATCTGACCCTAGTGGAAAAAAGTACCTTTTGTTGCTTGAGCTAAAATATAGTCAGGCTTGGCTGGGCGGTGGTGACTGTCATTTTATCATTCATAACAAAGTAGGATCGTCAAAAAACATGTTTAGAGGAACACCTAAGTCTTAAAGAATGCTTCTTTTGTCTGTTCAGCAACCAAGCATAGATGAATAGCTAGAAACATTTCTATGAGCAAAACTGAAGTTGGCATGACTGCACAGGTCACAGCATATCTTTGCAATCTTTTTAAGAGTGGGAATAAAAAGTTTGAAATTAATCTCTCATTTAAACTACCTGCTATTAATGGGTGACGTTTAGGTGGACTGGCCTTATCTGAATACATTGAAAGTTCAATAACCTGGTTTGGAAATCAATATAGAAAAGTTACTTTTATTCTTGATATTTATCATTTAAAGTGTTAAACTCTTGGTGGTGTATTTTCCTTATATACATACTCAAATGTTAAATATCTTTGAAAGATACATTAATAATAACAAGCTGCTGACATGAGAGCTTATTAATTGCAAAGACATACTAAGTGCTTCTCGGGTTCATTTAAAACTGGTTACTTATCACTGAATCCAACAACATATCACATTTTAAACATTAACACAGCATAGTTAAGGGTTGTTTAAAAAATAAAGTCAATATACTACTCAACGTTTGCTAAGGACAACACCTTTCACTATAAAAGATTACTATGTTGGACCTTACAAATGTTGAGCAGTATATATACAAGTAATTACATCATAAACTATACATTGAGATATCCGTCCAGCAAGTACCAACTACTGCAAAAAAACATCAGTAATAATATAAACCTAAAAGATCCAAAAATCACCCTTAAAGGCTAAGTCCTAAATTCCCAGTTTTGAAGAGTGCACCTTCTACCATACTCGATCAGATCACCCTGTATAAAGCAAATGGATAGCTGTATTGATCAAAATGATAATGTTTTTTATGCCATGTTCAAAGAATATTCGACTCGAATCCCTGGAGTGATATGCACGCCAGTTACCGTTCAGTGGCTTCCACAACAACACAATAGAAGACATGATTTGATTCATTCCTTGCCTTTTGCCAATAGGACTTGCACAAAACCTACTGTGAATGCTTTCTTGAAAGGTCTTTCAATAAGGGGGCCGTTAAACTTGTATGTTTTTTCTTAAGTTATAAAAACACTTTTGTGCCAGTTAAGGGACTGAGGAAGGGTGGTATTCTCAACCCCCCCAGTTCTTTCAATATAAGTTGAAATTATTCTGACATATCACTGGTTGCCATAACACCATTAGACTTTTTTGTTTACCAAGTGTATAAGATATTTGATCAAAGTGCTTGTTGTGAGAAATAGGATAAGAAAGGTCACAGAGATAAGCTAGAACAGGTCACCCTCAAGGGCTACAGGAAACTTGTATAGTGGACAGAGTAGTATAAGTGGCAAAAAGCTTGTTCAAACACTCCCACCCTGCTCTCTCCATAAAACAATCTTGTGTGAACTTCAAACATGGCCTGCTCACCTGTCTTCATGTTAACACATGAGAAGTCAACAAGTAATATACACATCAAACTCCACACACAGCTTCTTACTGCATGGTATTCTCATAGATTTCAAAATAAACAAGGAAAAAAGTTTAAGTATGAGATCACATGGCAAATAGTGAAAACTAATGCATGTAATTCACTAGGGGTTAGTCTTAAGGGTCATAGAGGAGATATTTAACGGGACTGATATACACAGATTTCAGAAACACTGGTTTTATCTGGGGGTCAATTTCCTCCAATAAATTACTGAAGTTACATGTGTAACATTTTTCCTGTAAAAGATTAAACAACCTGATAAGAATCAAAGCTATAAATTAAATTCATGTGCATCTTATTATCATTCATTACTACCAATCATGAACTCAGGTAACCAAATGTATTAGATATTTGCGATTTACACATACACTACAAACTCCATCAAACACACATGCCCTGTAAAGCACCTGTAAGAGGGGCCAAGAATAAGTGACACATAAAAGTAAAAAATTCAATCTAGGTGAATTTTTCACCATGGGACATTAGCTTACGTTCATTCATTTTTTACATTTGTTAGTTTTGAGAAAAAAGGTTTTTTTCTAAAGATGTTTAAAATGGGTTTTTAGAGACAATCTATGACATACATACTTTTTAGACAGAACACTCTTTTTATCAACATTCATTACACTAAGCACCTGCGATAATAACAATTAAGGCATCGCATCAAAAACATCATTTTTTCACAATTTTAGAGTAAAACATCTACCGATTTTGAAAATGTTTTTTTGTGAGAGACAATCAATGACAATAATGACATACATACTTTTCGGAAGGAATGAGTATATCAATATTCATTGCACCAAGCACCTGCTATAACAATAATTAAGGCACCTCATCAAAAACTTGATCACAAATTTCAACCATGTAAATGTTTATTCATCACTCTAGGCTTCTTATAGTAAAGTCTAAATTTTAATATCACAATCCACGAAAACAAACAAACATGGAAATCAATAACAAATATGTCACATGTTGAGCTTGTTAATTGTCAAAACTGTAAATCAAGTTTTCTCCCTAATGGATTTGGAAACATGGATGAGATAAGAAGATAACAAAATCTTGCCCAAGAGATCACTGTTCACGACTTCAAAATACATGAACGATGAAGAGAAGGGAATTAATCACTGACCGTTTTGTCTCCCATGTCATCAGTGTGAGTACTGTTTTAGCTGGCTGGTATTTTCCTGCACAGTAAACACCTTGACGCTAATCAAGCCACACGGACTGTCATCACTCGAAGCGCTCCAATCACACAGCCACCTTAGTGCACGAATCAACCAATACCATATCCATGACCCAACAGTATTTTTTACCTGCCTAACGGTGACCCAGGACACGCCACTTCTGACCCTCGTAATGCAAGCTTGGGAAGTAAGAGCCTCCCATTCAACCTTGCACAAACGATATTGAACACACCGACTGCTTTAGTCCAAGCCAATACATTATTCACTCCTGTCAGCGAGATAGTTTTTTACAAATCTGTCATTCAATACAAATATGACTGAGAAGTAATTGTGTAAAACTACACACTTGAGAAAGCATGGGTTTATGATTCTGTTCACATATACTATTGGGCAGAAAAGTTATTGTTTTACCTGGGTGGTGGCGAAACGGAGACCAGAGCTCAGATTGGACGTGTTGTAACGGGCTTTTTTTGTAATGTGATAAGTGTATAATGTATGTCAGTTGAAGTCAGGTGGGCATTTGAACCCGTCTGACCACGGACCGGGTGTATGTGTGGACTCAGACATACGATAAGCTCGACAAGATATCAGCAGAGCACTGTTCGGGATATTGTTCATCATACAACATAATCACATACACTCAGCTTCGATAAAAAGCTGGAGGAAAGATTTTATGAAACACTTCCTCCTGAAACTAGCCTTCCACTTCTCTATCCCCATTTCACAGATTGAACACTGGGAATACATTAACTACAGGTTAAACAGTCCACGTCAAGTGATTCACAAAATAAACGTTTCAATTGTTCAAAAGCCCTTAACATGTGAGATGAACGTTCTAAAAAATTTTTTGCCCTGTGAAAAACAACATTCTTTCAACAACCAAAAAATGACGTATTCCTTACTGTAACATTATTCTTTACACTTTACAGACTGCATATTTCAAATATTAAGGAGAATATTTAATTATGTTGATAGCTCCTGGTTACCTTGAAGACTTTTTGTATCTCATTACTAAATCATGTATGGAATGAAGAATGAATACCAGAAAACTTTTTTTCTGATTTTAATAAAACATTAAATTACAAGAAAATTCCTAACACACCTTAGTAACTGTAAGTTATGAAACTTAAATATTTGCCAGATTGCCAAGCCTATTTTTTTATTATCAAGTCATAAGAGATAAAATGCTTAAATAGTCAATACATATATGTCGTACATAAAATATAATTTTATAGCAAATAAACCATTCAATTCTGAACAATTCACACTAGTAGTATGTTCCTCAAACTTCTCAAATGGTCATAATATATCAAAATTAATTAACTTAAACAGTTCAACTTACAAGCACACCAATCATGAACCAAGAACTTGAGATAGTTAATGATATTTTGTTCAATGTAATTTTAAGGCTGACATTTTGATTGGTTCATTGTAGTGGAGAGAAATGATATCTAAATTAAATTTCTTTAATGTTTTCCTTATTCCTCCTAAGGAGAGGAATAAGTCATTCCACAGATGAAGCACCCAGGAGTCTAGAGAACAGTACAATTTGTAGAGAACTGCTAGATGTTTATAGCATTGGCTGCTCACATAGCTTCAAACAGAAATACCACAGATCATCCTTTGTCATGTTATACCTGATAAACGTATTGTTTTAATTGATCATTAACGATGTTTAAAGTAATGAAATAAACATTATCTTTCTGTACCAAATAATTAAGAAACATTTAATCTGATTTTACCGATTTGTGGATGATAGCTGTTAAGCTTAATTTAATTTCAGCTTAAATTTTGTATTCATGAAATATTTAGGAGGATCTTGAATTTGTCTTCCAAAGAATTAAAATATGATACAGTCATAATGTTTTGATTAAAATCACCAGAGTGAAAGCTATTTGCCATTAAAAAGAAAGTCACCTTCACGCATCTGTAACAGTGAAAGCTCTGGCCTATGCCAAGCAAGAGTTCTCTCCCTTGCACTAGGGATTCTTTCATGGAAGACAATACTCTCTTACAGAATAGAACTGCACTAAAATTATTATATATAGTGTGTAGAAAAATAAAATTGACTAGAATGTGAGTGATGGCATTATTGCTTCAGTTACTATGAATTTAATTACTTAAAAATAGAATCAACATAGACTTTAACAACACTTTTTTTATATTTCATAAGAAGCCACTATTCAAACATATCAAATGATTATTTCTCTTAGTACATAATATTTGTGTTATTTGTATAACTTGTACAATCAATTTTTCTTTAATTTCAGGTCATTTTCATTATACTGAATGTTCCTTATCACACATATGATAGAAGAAATATGTCATCTTACCTTTCATTTTCTTTTGAAGGTTTTTCAACACCCATTTTGTATTCCTTTTATCCCAAAAGAATTTTTCACACCAAGAAAACAATATTGCTAACCATCCTCCATGACATGTGGCCCAGGAGTATGGAGCCGTCTTATGACTGAGCAGTTTATACCAGCGTCATTCAAAGCATGCATTCAACTGAGCATTGAAAACCCATAAACATCTACATCTGCTGCACTAACAAGAATATTTAAATATTGCAACAAAATATGTCAGACAGTTCATTGACAATAGCACACAAGCCATCAAATAACAATTGGTAGAGCTCCTGAAAATAGATATATTGGACATAGCTGGGAATGTCGTAAAGCTAATCATCTCAAGCATCTTGTTTGAATTTCATCTAAGTTTGTTCTGAATGCTGATGTGTTGACTTGCTAGGTATAATATGCCTCCTCCCCATTAGCAATCTCTCACTTAACTCATTTAATTTAAGTGTTGAAGGTTTGAAACACACTAAGAAAATAAAATCAATAATAAATTCGCAATATTTCTTTTTACACAAAATACATATTCAAACAGAACTTTAATTTATTTAATCCTATCAATAGCATATTTCAAATGCATAAAGATCAGATACACAAAACTTGTTGCCATCACATATTTCTACTTGTTCAGGAAATTATTCCTCAGCAAAACAAATCCCACAAATTTTAGCAGTTTATTCCTACAGGTATGCCAGATGGTTAAGCAATCAAGAAAATGCCAGTGGTCAAAGGATGCAGGGCTTACATAACGTTAAGGGCACCACTCCCTAGGCTAGCAACTGGTCAGGAGATAAACAGCCCATAAAAGGGCAGAAGTGGTGATGTTTTACTAGATAAGACACATAACACTGCAAGCCCAGGCATTGAAATGACCAGTGTTAGGTAACAGGACCATAAAAACTCTCCCTCGGCTATCCTGAGGGCAGGGCAGCTAAGTGCACACAAATCATTTCTGGCATCTATATTCCTGTGATTAAAAGCATGTCCAAGATAAAATTTACTGTTAAAGACATCCTTGACCCTTCTGAATAGTTAGTTTTCAATAATAGGTGTTGAGGTGATAGTGTTTACGTAAGAAATAATCTCTGTAATTATTCTCGCAATAAAACTGTTGACAGCTAACACTGGGTGCATGGGGCCCTTCAGGAACTCACATACAACTAAAATCATCCGATATATCAACGTTATCTTGGCAGATAATAACCCAGTCAACATGAACTTATCATATCATATCACTGAATATATACCAAGATCCTTGAAGAATAGTTTTAACTCATTTTAAATGATAATTCATTTCAAAAACATGTCCAATGACAATTTTCTAATTTAAATATCAAAACATAAGAAAACAGTAAAAAAATGTTAACATTTTGGAGAACAGTAAAGTTTGAAGAGAGTCAAGAAAGCATTTATACTGAGAGCATCGGAGAGGCGCAACATCCAAACTGATCCCACCGTATGATGTCTAACTTAGATCAGCGGAATATTTAAGTCTAATGATTAATTTATCATGACCAAATTGGGGCTGATGCTGCAGCTTTTCTTGACCAATGGACACTTAGAAGCTAGAACGACCTGTATACTCACTCCGATACTATTCCTGCCACCTTTTTCAGCTGTAGGCTCTCACACACAATGAAGAAAACAAATGCAAATCATATTTAAATTTGATTTGGTACAAGATACTAAGAAAGCTGCCAAATTTACTTCAGCTATTTTTGTATGGCAATTTTTGCAGCTTTATCACAGGAAACACTGCTGCTTATTTGAAGGAAGTGGCTGCAGTGCCATGAACAAAATACGGAGAATATTTCCTGATCAAGACGAGTATTTTCCTGATATTTTCCTTGTCTGCCAGGACACAGTGTTACCTCCTTGATACCATTCAGGCTTGTGGCAGAATAATCTATCATAAACAGTGATGTGCTTTTGCACTCTGGTCAAGTTCTTTTAATCAGAAAAAATACATCATCCATTTATCTTCATAATTTGTTTATAAAGGATTATTATGTTGTTAATGTAATGACAATCTTAATATGTGCAACAGTTTTCTTACTAATTTCTACAGCACGATTTAATGCCTTTTTCAAATTAAAACATTTTTTAAAACTTTTTATTGTACCTTTTTAAATCAGAAACACAATGTCTAAGAGCTTGATTAAATAAATTTGAAAAAATTATAGATACTACTCACAGGGTCCTTATTTTTCCATGATGGATCCTCGATCTTTGATTAAACATGTTGTGAAGATTTGTGATGTTATATCAAATAAATGCAACCAAACAGAATGTCAACAGCAATGAGTTTCCCCAGTTGATTGTCAATCAGAATAATATGTACTCCTGATGAATAATTCATCTTACTCTTCCTACCAATACATTTTTGTGACAATATACACAGTGAATAAGTAATATTACCAGCAATATCTTAACAAATGATGGGAATGCTGGTGTGGGGAGGATGTGAATGGAGAAAAGGTCCATACATAAGCAAGACTGATCATTTATGAAATGGAGGAATAATTCATCTTGGCTATTGATGGTGTTGTTTTTAGGTGTCACTGACACCCTGGCTCTCGCTACCCTGATTCAGGGATGGAATGACTACCAGCAAAGTCACACAGCTCATTATCAGCAGAAATGTTTGGTCTTTTCAGGTATGGAAGTGTTTGGAAAATGATATACACTGTGTATTAAATACTAAACACACACTGACATTCTCGGACTCAAATATGCTGGCCCTGTCAATCAAAGGATGTAACATAAGCTAATGCCATCTCTAAATTTTTAAAGAAAGTAAATTTGTGTTATTTCCTTAAACAATTCCCATACATGTTTTGAAAATAGAAACATGAACGTCTTTTTTTAAACATTCTTTTCCCTTTTTCTCCCTACAATCAAATATTTAATCAAGAACATACTAGCTTTTCATCAAAGCAGTGATGAGGAGTTTATCAATATGAAAATTAATTCATTTTTATCCAATGATATAAATCAAGATCAACTAAGTCCATTGTTATTCCCGAGATCTCCCTTTTCTCGCCCTTTCATGCTCATCAGTATCTGTTTCATCCATACTTCATCCTATGAGATCCCTTATAGCAAGTTAGCTTCTCAAGTTTCAATCTCCTTTCATAAAGGCATATGCTGCAACATTGAAACACTATCCCTTGTAAATATCACATCATACATGAAGCTCTCCAGAGCAATGTCTTTTGTCTAGAAGATCACCCAGTCCCTCCCACCTTCTTTATTCCTACATAATAGAGCAGATGATCACTTGGAGGGTTCGCCTATAGGATTTACCTATCTCACAATAAACAGCTTGAATAAAGCCATGGGCCTGTGGCGGAACAAGTGATTGTTAGAGAGGAGTGTGATAAGAGAGCGCGAAGCTTCATAGAGCAGCTAGGTTTTTTTTACCCTTGAAAGCTGAAAAGATACTGGGAATGAATTTATAATGATACCAACCGCTTGAGAAATAAAAGATAAATTTAATGAGAATTTGTTACTTTAATAACAGGTTGGTTCTTAACAGATATTACATAATGTATGTGATTTGGTTTGAGTGAAAGGCACCAGAAAACAAAACTGATTCAATTTTTAGAAGTAACAGTCCGATTCGATTCTTGGTTGATGCTCTTCAAAAGGCTTTGTTCTTGTTCTTTGTCAAAATATGAGAGTATTTATACAAATTGAACATAAACACTAAATCCCTTTATTTTGTCCTGATTCCGAGAACTTTTCAATACAGACATGTGTATGTAAATATAGATGTATCATTCAATCTTACAATCACACTTATATAAGCTCTTCTCTCTCTGTGGCTGTATCCCCCCAATCTCCCTTTCTCTTCCCCCTCCCTCCTTTCTACATAACTCCTCCCAGTACATCCTTCAACCTCCCTCTCCAAGCCCTGGGAATTTCACCATAAGTAACAGGACCCACTTGGACTCTGTATATCTCCATTTGCAAGCTCTGGTTCTTCATTACCATTAATACTGTTTTGCATAGGTCAAAGTTAGCGGTCAGCTTTGAAATCTGATCCTATGTTACAGCATGGCGGACTGACCATGCATGTGGAAAGTAGATATACTGGGACGGACCGGGGTCCTCATTCGCCAGGCTGTCGTTAGGGCCTCTAGACGATGATTAGTTCAAGATTTATTTCATATTTCCCTACTTAAATACATTAATAATCATTAAACTTGACTGACTATCATAAAGAATATCATTTCACCCCTAATGACAATAAATCATTGGATATATTCATATATTAATCATCCTGACTTACCTTGCATATTCATATCAAAATAATCTTCCTTAATGAAATATATCATGACATTTGAAAGAAACGGATGTTCAATCGATATATTTATTGATTAATGTATCTATCTTTTTTATATTATGTTCCCTTTCCAAGTATCTGCGCAAAACTTTATGACAAACAGGATCTACTTCAAGTTTGTATTTCACAAACTGCACTTTAATATTAAACATCCTGTTAAGTTCTCATGATGACTTGTCACATTATAAACAATTAACGTAACATTGAGTCTGTGACATGGTGCTCTGTGGTTACACCTAAACAAGCCCTTTTCCTAGCAGCTTTCAGGAAAAGCTTTCACAGAACTGTAACAGGACTTCACATTTATGAGCATTCTTTTAAATTAATTGAATATCACATTCCGTGAATCATATCCTCTCACTTTTTGTGTATATGTTTATCAATTCTTATTATCAATGTCTCTGAAATAAATAGGATTATTATTTGAAACAGGTATATATGTCATATTATTGAAATACTTGGGATGAATAGCAGGAACATGAAACAAGAAAAAGGAAAGATTATCAAAAGCTATGGGGGAAAAAATCGACTGAACAAATGTTTTGGTCAACAGGATGACTCATGTTATTTTGGTCACGAATCATGGGCCAGAACAGTGACCAGTGGCGAGAGAGCGCCAGTACTCATTATTCATGACATTTATGGTAATAACAGCAAAATAATATTAGAGCTGTGACATTGGGAGCATGTCTTGACTAAAACATAGGGCCTACGTGACCAAACAAGCCTTATCATGTTAGTACTTTTCAACTGATAATTTTACTGTATTTAACATGCATAACTATATGCTGGAACATCTGTGGAATAACTTGATGCTTTGTCCTACTCTGGTGCTAAAGGAATATGTACATTGGTGGAAATAAATAACTCTAGCAATTGTGACAAGAATGTCATTGACACATTTTCTAAAGGCTTTAATGGTGTAATTCTGCCTAGAAAAAATGATATTCCAATAGAATCAAAATGTTGCCTTTGATGTTCCTATCATCTATCAACAAAACATGAAGAAAACGTTTTCACAAACTCATACATACATGATCAACTCTCTGGCACATCGGTGTAATTGTAGTTAAAATGTTAAAATCAACATATGCACCCATTCCTGTGGGAGAGTGTGAGCAAGACCTGTAGTGTTCTACACAAGCTGACCCATAGGCTAAAGTTTATGCAGCGCTCATATCTTATTTAGGAGTAACATGACATATGGCCAGGTCATTTTTATGCATTTACAGCTATTGTGATGTAACTTTGGCCAAACAATGAGCTAACACAATCACTGTCCCTGCTCTGGCCTTATCACTGAGAGTTTTACAACAGGGGACAGATGGTTACACCCAATAAATCTTGGGCATCCATTCACAAATTCAAGGAAGTTACAAGATTTGTATATGGGATAATTAGGACCAATTGGATTTTATAAATGTAAAAGGAGTTAATTACTGTAAATGTTTTTATTGTAAAAAAAATTGTTGTGAAAGTATCATTCAAAAATTTATTTCTATTACGTTTCAACACTTCTTTTTTATCGCAGACACTTATTCATAAGAGGAAAAAAAGAGGACATGCAAATTACATCTACTGTTTGAGCTTACGTAAGCATCTTTTTACACCTGATGAAGAGGGAGTAAGTTTCTGTGTACACTTTCATATATTTAGATTTCCTGATCTTCTAAATAATCCAACATTTCAGAAACCAGGTTTTCTACTTGTCAGACCATATAGTCCTTGCTTATTTAGAAAAGTTATATTGCGTGTACCTATACTGTCTATCATCAATAGTATTGTAGAACTATTTGAGGAAAACCATCACCTGCTCTGAGACAAAGTAGTGAGAATCAGCACCCTATGACTGAACATGACATCAGGGACAGATGGTTGCTATAGACAAGGTTTTTACCTCCACACAAAGCCCAGGGAGACCTAGAGAGCCCCAGGGACTGTGATGTAACCCGGGAGGGGGAGCACCCCTATTATCTCTGTGTCCCTCCCCCTATTATCAGGCCATCCATCAAGCCAGTGCACTGACCATCTGCAACTGGCATCATCTGCATCTCTCATTACTGTTGTTTGGACAAAGCAGGACCACTGACAGAAATTCATTTACTTAATACACGCAATGGGGTCGTCTTACACAAATAAACAAGGGGCTGACATGCCTCATCTCCTAGACCCTGTAGTGACAGTGTTGTACACGTTTAGAGTGACAGGTTACAGCCTAGGTCTTTAAATTACTATTACCACTGTTAGTTCTTCTAAATCATGATATAGAATCTTTAAATTTTCTTCACATTTTTCAGATGATGATCATGTCTAAGTTAAATGACAAACTCTTTCCATAATCTTTAGATATCTCTGCTAAAAGCTTAACTCATTCTTCACATTTTCTTTTATTAATAAAATACAAAAATTTTCTTTTTTTCAACTACAATAAACTATATATAACTTCTAGGTGACTAACAAGTTATGAACAATATAACAACTCTGAACCAGATAGAAACGATTTGGTATTTTAGATAACTGACAATTCACAATCTGTGTCATTGTTAAGAAGAAGAAGAATGATTGTTACCTTCTTCAAAATAGATTCGTCCCTATTATCAATCAGACTGTTACAGGCAGTTACTCATCACCAGAAAGGATGACATAACCTGTTAGGCATGTCAAGTCCAACAGTGATGTACATGTCAGAAGATTCACTTGTCCCCATCGGAAATTAACGACATTTCATCCCGCTGTTCATTTTCAAGTTGTACTCACTTTATCAAAGCAGCAGCAGCAATAAACAACTTGTGACATGAACATGAATATACTTGTACATGTCAAGGTCTCCACTGGTGGTGCTTTTCCCTAATTAATGAGTCTACATATCACTGTCTTAATTGAATGCATTTGTGTGTCAAGAAATATGGACATCTTCAATCCTCTGGTGTTGTGAGTTATGCAATGTCTTCTTAACTAGTAGAACTTGATTGACACAGGCAATTCACAAAGTCAACCACATGATTTCAACTATGACAAGTATATTATGAGAACAAAGTGACACTATGTCTTCAGTTATGCTTTCACAACTTGGACTTTGAACCTACGTTTTTAATTATGCTCATATATTTCTGGGAGAAAATAATAGATATTGGAAAATATATGCTATCGGAACTATTGTATGCAGAGCTTTTAACTAGGAACATTAATCAGCAGTCTTATAGGTCATTTTTCTATCCCTTATTTGCGTATTTATGCAGCATAAATGATGCATTCAGGCATAATATATCTGCATAAATGAAGCAAATATAGATGAGAAAGATTCCTTTCTCCTAAAAGCTCCATAAATGAGATATTCCATCAAGTCAGCCTGGCAGCCTGGAGTTTCTGTATAACGAGGTGCTTGTCAGCAAACAAAATGTTATAAAGAGGGGTGGTCAGTTATTACATGGCTGGACATGCAGGCCCCTCATGAAATATTCAGTTTCCCCCTCCCCCTCTCTCCCCCATGTAATCCAACCAGCCCTATCTCCCTCCCAATGGCTATCACAGCTGACAGCACATTTTTCTCTCTGACAGATTATGTAATACTACAGAGACAGTTAACCCACGACCTGCTAACTACAGTCAAACAACTTGCTAGGAATGTTTAGATTGTTTATGGAAAGAATTCTCGGAATCTGGAATGTAGGTTTATTGCATGGTTGATCCATAAAACAAACAAATGATAAAACACATCCATTAAATCTGTTAAGTAGATCTTATAAATCTTTTTTTCATACATTTGCAAGTTTATATGAAATATGAAATGACATTACAGCAAAATAATGCTGTTTCGTGAATGTTTTCCTGATTAAATGAGATAAACAATCACTTTCCCTCCTTCTTCAGCAAATAGTTCTGACCTGTATACAAGAAATAAGCCATGAGGTTAGCTTCTCATCAAATCTTACATCAGCTGAACTTATCACAAGCTTGCAGAATTTAGTGTTTACTTTGCTTAATGTAGTGTGGTTTCTTCACTCAGATATTATGCAACATTATTTCACAGCATTAACACTTTCCCCCCTACTAATTTCATTCATTTTCTTCAAAGCCCCCTACACATGTTCCCTATATGTTTATGGAGAACTCAACTTCAAAGAAAGCAACGGACACTTCGCATAATAACATCAAAATAATGGAACATGAAGGTTATGAATTTAGCAGGTTGATGAATTATGCACAACCTTCCATACAAATGTCTGCTGGCAGCAAAGGGTTAAAGTGCACTTTTGTTGCCAGGGTACTTGAGGGAATCCCTTTATGAATATTTCCCAAGTTAATCTGAGAGAGCATGCAATTACTAACACTCACAGAACCTGATTACATCACTACACAGAGAGGATACAGCATTCAACAGCTCAGATAATTGGCCAGATGTTAATTAACCCCCTAAAAAGTGATCATATTCTTTCTGGATGACAGGAGTGTAGTTATATACCATCTGTCAGTGGAGGAGGAAATGTGCTTAGCTCGCCATGGGTTAATCCTCTGACGTAAGGGCTTGAGCGTGATCACTTTAACACTCTGGGCTCACACAATATTCTTCAGCCTTTTTACAAACATGACATAATGTGGCAAATTCCACAGAAATTGATGTTAAATATTTGAACAGTGTATTTTTGTGATAGCTTTTGAAAGGATGATTGAAAGGATTAATCTTAGTTGATATAAAAAGATTTGAGGGTGAATGTCATGAGGAAAAGTGAAAAAATAAAATAAAGTAGAATAAATTTGTTGACCCTTAAAATAACATGATTTAGTCCTGTAAAAAAAATTAGAATGTATCTATTTGTTCCCTAGCAATTTTTTTAGATCCTACGAAATTGATAATTACATTGCCTTTCAATTATTACTGGACTTATCAGCTTTTTGTTGATAAGAAATTTAGAGTAATTTATTACAACATGCTTTTTTCTGCATTTTGTTCATTTCCAGACAGATTAATAGAGAGGCATCTGATATTTTCACATAGTTTAAGAACAGATACAGCAGTTTTGCTGATAAAATGTAAAGTGTTTTTTTTAGAAGACAAGTGGGTTTTGAGTTCTCATATTTTAACCTTATCTAACAATATTGTATGTCTTTATTTTATCATAAACCAGTGCATTTAACAGCAGGGCTAACTTTAAGGGAAATATAATTAAACATCTTATCAATATGATTATAAATGTTCTTTCCATTAAAAGAAAATCACAAAATATGAATTCTTCATAAATAGATTATAATGAATGTACTGATGGTGATTTAATATCTCTTTGATAATACATTAAGAACCTGTCATAGAGATATCATATAAATTTGATTTTCATAAGCTTTTCTTAGAAAATCCATATCAAATTGTAATATGCATAGACTCATATCAAATAATACATTATATATGCAAAAGGATTAAGCAATTGGATGTCTTCATGAATTCTATCTCTAATATTAAAATCTTTTATCAGTTACTGTATAATACATGTCAGGTAGTGTGGTCAGACATGATATTAAAATTAATTTTTGTACTATAAATTCATCTTCAACTTTTACAGTTTTAACCTTGAAAAAAAACATATAAACTATGTTTATTTTCTACAAATCTTAATGTTTTTATAAAAAGAATTCAGCTTATTCCCACCCAAAAACAGGCCTTATCTAACTTGTAGTTGAACTTACAGCTCACCCATTAAAATACATGTATGTGCAAATGTAAGAAGCAATTTTTACCACAAGTCTTATGTGCATGAAACTCTGTACAGTTTATTTATTTCATGACTACACTATATCAGGTATGTTTTAGATGATAACATACAAAAATAAGAATAAGAGTCCTCTATACATCTACTGCTGCCAAAGAACAAAACCATTTAAATTAAATAACATTCAGAATAGATATGTAACAAATAACTTATTTGAAAATACACAAGTATAAATTGTTTGAACATTCTCATTTGCTGCACATATATTAGTAAAACTAAGCATACATCCACTCTTAATTATTTTATTCAGAGACCCTATCGGTAAAAAAAAAAAAGGTCTCTGTTTTATATTAGCAGAAAAAACCCACATGCTTACATGCTTTAATTTACATGTCTGGTTTTTATGACTAAAATATTCTTGGAAACAAAATAGCAGTGATTTGATCCATGGGGTCATAACAGATGTCAATAAAGCTGCATTTGTCTTGCACTTTTGCAAAAATGTTAACAATACAGAATAAATAGAACATCATTCAAATACATTTGATAAATTCAGATAATTCTTGAAAAGATTTCATTTTAAACCATGCCAGGAATCAAAACAACTGTTAAAAACACTGACTCAAATAAAAGCTCAACTAAACTCGTATGAACATGAACATTAAACCGAACCATCCATTCACTCGAGTGGACAACAAGAATTCTCTCCAGCATATACTTGCAAAGTAACGTGATGCATCCTTACCCATGCCATGATGTGTCTTTGCTGCTATAGTCACTAAAAATGTCCTTCATTTTGACAGTGGTCAGTGTTTTTCTGCAACTTCCTAGGTCAATGACGGAACTGTCCAGGCTGTTTACATGGCACAATCTAGCCACTGGTCATCCACAAGCTTTGGCTCTCTGACCATCCTTCCATCATCAACCAGAACAAAAAAATATGTTTGAGTAATGTCCAGTGTTCCTGTCCAGAGACTGTAATCAGCTGTCCAGGCTAGTGGTCAGCCTTGTGTCCATCTATCTATCTCCCTCAGTCAGCCAGCTCAGCCCAGCCGGCCAACAGCCATAAATAATGAGCAATAGCTGACCACTGGCTAGTGACTATAGCATCGTATTCACCAGTGGTGTTATTGCTGCATATACCACACTGACTGACCACTGGGCTCCTGCCTGCTTGGCTATCTCTGCTGGTGTTCTTGTGTGGTGCAGGGCCAACACTTGTAGTAGTGGAATACGTGTTTTATTCCCTAACTGACCGCTCGGTACTGACCACTGTTTTTAACGGAAACAGCTCTGTTGACTCGCTTCGACCAACTGACCAGTGGTCACTCTGGTGTACAAGGAGATAACAGCACCTTTCCAAACACAACTGAAGAATGTTTAACAAACGAAGCAGATGACACCTTCTTTCCCTGATTAAGAATGAAATCAAAAGCCGATTGCGATATATCTACATCTATTGGCCGGAAAAGACGTCAGTTGACAGGATGCAATAGCTACTGCTGTACGATGCTACTCTAACCCAAGTCACTCCACAATAGGAAATATTTTTAACATCACTGCATTGACCAGTCACATGACTTCAAGCTGATAACAATATGACATAACCGTCTCTCTTATCAGTGGTCACTGCTCTGGTCAGTTCAACATTGTGACCACTACATTGCTCCCACCAAAAAACACCCCAGGACATGCCACTTGACCAGAACAAGCCTGATTTATTGCACCTTTTTATTTACTCAAAGCAAACATTAACTCCACTAGGAAAAATCCCCAAATTACAGCACTCAGAGTTAATCTATCACACCTACCCAGTTATTGTGAAGCCTAAGGCACATATCACCTCCTGTATTGTATAGAGCAGGCTTACAAAGGACCTATCATTGAGCTCAATGCAAATCTCATCTAGTGGAAAAATTGAAATGAAAAACTTTATAATGATGATCCACCCCATAGGGTGAAAATCTGCTGCCATGTTGACAGATGGTATGCTGTATAATTATCTTACATACTAGGACATTTTTCAAACCTACATGTTCCATACTAAACTTAAATAGAAATATCTCATGTTCAGCATAAGACAAATCACACATCTTATTCCAAAACGTATATGTTGAGGGTACTGTATAATTTATTTTTTTCATTTTCAGCTTCTTTTCTCTGACGATACCATTTAGTTCTTCAATTTCATTAAATTTTATAGAACAACAAATAATTTAAAATGCTTACACAAATGTTTAAAGAAATTACTTCAAAAATCAAATTCATTTTTAAGATATGTAATACTCAACAAATTCTGTTAATTAATCAAGACAAAATATGATCAATAACTGATATGGAATACAACCTATAGAAAATTGGCCAGTAAACAGATGCACGTTACCGCTAGCGCCTAACATGTTCTCTACTCACCACGGAAATCCACTCCTCATTATGTCCATTGTAGAGGAATGTACGTTAATGTTTGTACCTATTGTCTATATGTCTTGCTTGTGAATCAAAGATGAATTGATGATGAGAAGCTAAGCAAGTCGACTCACATTCAATACAGGCTCTTCTGTTGTCCTCCCCCCACATAAAAATGCCTTTATATGTTGCAAATGTCACTCACTCCAGCAGACTGGAAGGCTTTCTTTGAAATATATGACATGATTTTATCCTTCAAAATGTGAAATGGCCATTTATGTCCCTTGCATCAATTAGATGTGGAAACCAATATACTCTGAAGGTGATCGCCTAGCAGATGGATTTTCACGATTTCTACATTTTTTGACACTATTGGGGAAATGTTTATTAGGCCTGAAATTCTAGAAAGAGGGTACAGTGTCATCATCATGATTGGTCATTAGCAGGACTTGTAGTTACTGAGACTAGAAATAAACGAAATGACAGTGGGCAAAATATTCATTTAATAAGGACAGAATAGAACAATGTCATTTCTAATAGAATATGTCAGACATACTCCAAGTCATGAAAACTCTGTATATGAAACCCAAAACAATGCAATATATTAGTTTAGAGCAAATGTGGGTGAAAATGTAATTTTGTCAATGATTTCTTGTGGACATTTTCAATTTCTTTGTCTTAATAGACTAATAAGAAATATCTAAAGGCCAATTCTACTCACTAGGCATCTCAGGGTGTTAAGACCACTAATTATACATTTTAGATGAAAAATATTAACAATGATAAGATATCAGTTATTGTCCCCACCAGCATGATTAACAAGACAAATCAAATTAAAAATAAAATTGATTAAGGCCTGAGAAAGTCAACGGAAATGTAAGTCTAGACATATAAGGGTATCTTGCAGTTTATTACATAACTGCCTACTTGGAAGAAATACTGATATGATATTTCATAATCATCTTTCTCTAATTCTGTTAAAATAAAATGTTCCTAACATTAAGACAAAGGACATCAATCTGCAGCTATTTTCAGGATGTCATATTGAAGAAATGAATTTTCTTTGGATTATTTTTACAAACACGGCATCAAATCTTATACCTATTAAAATGAAAGTAGTATTACATTTTTGAACTAGACATTGAAAAACAGCTCAACATCAAGTTTAACATGGAACTACATACAAAAATGATGTATGGTTAATGCTTCTTCCTTATATTAAGGTTTGACATAAGAAAAATCTTTTTATTTCCTCATAATAATGACTGTAAAAACATCAAATCCTACATATTCCCTTCTCTGTTGTTTTGTGTATGTCGTGAATATTCAGGTATTGCTTTTTCTGAAAATATCCTGAAATTTGATGAGAAACATATAAAATGTTCATGTCAACATGAGAGTAATGTGTCAGCTAAGTATGGACCATTACTCGAGTTGGTTGTTATCCATCTCAATTCTGACTTGATTATTACAATGGAATAATGTAATAAATACATATACAAATAATACTGTACACTGTTTCTGGCATATTATTATTTTATTTTCAATATATCCTTGGGACGCTGACAACAGGGGTAATAACACAGCACCTGTTGCATTTTCACCATCACAATACATACTTTTTTATTACTCCGAAGACATTTATTTCTCATAACATCAGTCAAAAATAATTTTCTACATTTTATATTTTCATCATTAGTAAATATAAAATGTCAATGCAAGAGAATATCCAATCTCAATTATCCAACAAAACAGATTCCATTGGGGGGAAAAGGCAAAATACAAATGTAGCTGTGAAAAATATATGAATGGATCACTGAAAATCAGTGATGACACCAGGTGTTCGCACAAAGGGTACCCAATGTTTTCTGGGACTATCCTCTCATTGATGTTATATTATCAATGCTGGTAAGCAAGAACATCATAACAATACCCAACCCAACATGTACAGTGTACTGTAATGGAAATACTGATTCACTGAATAACATATTTCATAATAACCTGCTCAAATTAGTTGTATTAACAAAATCCTGTTGAAAAATTCACTTGGGAAATATCTTAACTTGTATTTGAAAATTAGTAAGAAACAAAATGAAACAAGTGATTATTCTTAACCAAGCCATCACTATACCTCATTGTTATTCGTCAAGAGATTTCAAACTGATGAAAGGTGGTTTGACTTTCTCCATCCGTTGTGTTGAATGTAGATGAAACCTGCCTGATATGACAAATAAGTTTGTGACGGAAGATAAAAGTCCTTGAACACCACTCCCCTTGCTTGTACACTGTCAGAGGAACAAAACATATCTCAGCTGATTGAAGCTATGTTGAGGCCCACTTAGGGTTGCAGCAATGTGGCCGATGAACACCCGAGTAGCCAAACCCTCATTCCCCAAATATTACTTGTCTGTGAAAGAAGACCTTGAGGTTTATGAGCAGAAAAACATAGCAATACTTAAACATAACTATTTACTGAAAATGAATAGTAGAGGTAGATTGTTTTGTCCACTGTTGGAGGATGATTGAATCACTTATCAAGGTTTTTGTCCTTGGTTGTTTCAGGCAGTCCTGTGGTAAGATGAAACCTAAGAATGCTTTTCCCTTCAAAATGTCGTACATTGCTTTTGGGAACTTCAAATAGGCAGGTTATTAACCACTGTGTGTCCCACATACCAAGATTCCGAGGCAACATAACAACGTGTCAATATTCATGAAATCATTACAACTCTTAAAGATTAAATGGAATGTATATCATAATAAGAAAAATAGGTACATATGCATAACTACTTTCTATCACTAGTACAGAAGCATAATTTCACAATTTCGTTTTTTTTACTTTTTATAATATTATCTTATAATTGAAAAATGTAATACAAACCTTATATTGTAATAAAGTAAAAAAAATAGTTATCACAATTAATTGAAAATAGAATGATAAATGAGCAGCCTTAAGGCTAATTGTTCAAAATGGATCTTCTGAACAGTCTAATTTTGTCATATTCATGTTTTTAGTGTCTCATGAATAGTGTTCCAAGTTTCAAAAATTAATTATCACATAATAATATCCACAGATATCCTTAGAAATAACACTGACATTTCAATTTTTATGACTTTGTAATAATATCAATGTGTCATCATATCAATTCTTTTTACATTTTGATATTCCCCTAGAGCTTTTCAAACATTATCATTGATATCTCAAATACAAATATCAAATAATCTTCAGTGTAATGGACATAAAATGACAGAAATCTCCATTGAAGCTATGATTGTTATCCACGGTTTATTCTTGTAACTGTAGTGAATCATATAATCAAAGCAATAAAGCTGATTAGTTTCATTAAGAAACATATACAAACAGATATTAAAATCCTACCAGAAACATTTTATTACAAAACAGGTGATGTTTTCAGCCTGTCAAACCATTAACTTATTTAAGTTCACACATTTGTTTCACGGTCATTAAGTTACTTGGGATTTGATAATTTAAGAATTCAGTTACTTTCAGCATTCTCAGCTACAACCTGACTATACCCCATTGTCTTCTGAATATAACTGAAAATGAAATTCAATCCAAAAATATCAATTTCCGCAAACACAGGTATAAACTATTCACAGATTAGCCTGCAAACTTTAACCCTAGTACAAAACAATGTCAAAGTCCCCTGTGCATCTTATTCAATAACAGCCCAGATTCCTGGCTACTGTAACATTTCCCAACCTTCACAGGCCTCAAGTGACATCATAGACCGAAGGAACCTTGGACTCAATCAGCACGGACAGGCTTACACAAAATAGGATATACACCTCTTAACAATGGGATATAGACCCTTATCCCTGTTTTTAAATGCGTTATCATCAGACTACCATATTTGTAAGGAGACGGAGCACACTACGAAATCAACATGGGTCAAAGGTCATCAGAAGATGCAACAGGGAGTGACATCCCTCCTGAACTGTATTTGTTTCCGAATCCGATCACATGTTTTCACCACTGAAGTGTTTATTTCTCTTTGGGACATGCACTGTCATGTTCTTTATTGTACTGCCAAGTGTTTTGCTCTAATAACATGAACCGGATCTAAAACTGAGTAAAGTGAACTTATCATCAAAGTCAGCTGTTTAAGTCTCACACTATTACACAAGCAAAGCCTTGTTTGCTGTTGCCCCACCTTTCAAAATTACAGACGGGAGTGAACTCTACACATTAATGTTTGTAAAAGTCAGTTCACTTTACCCATATTTATAATTATAATAAACGGCACTTTTTTAATCATTATTAAATATTACTTATTTTAAAGTGACTTCATACTTTCCGACCAGTTTTGAACTGTTGCATGTTAATAATATGTTGTTACAGCCCCCATAGTAATATCCATAAATCAGCGTGTGACATAACCAAACTATTCTGCTATTTGACCCCTACTCAACCACATGGTAATATTTAGCTGATGTTGTATCACAAGAACATTGAGGCTAGGAAGATAATGAACTGAATAAACTGTACCTTTATGGAGTGGAACTGTTTAGTGAGAGATTGACCACTGATTGGGTGAAGATGTGAAGTACTTATGATATGAGTTGAAGGTATCAGTGTCAGTGTCAGTGATACTTGGTTTGGTCACGTTTTTTTTACCCTGTGACACATCAAAGGTCAGTGAGATAATACACCTGTATCTTTCCCTAGGATGGGAAGTAATTATTTGCATTGCTGACCTGTACTGTATCACTGTAACCATTTACATGTGTGATGGGATTTAGAATATTAAGACTTGAAATCTTGCACTGAAATTAACTGATTTTTGCCCTATTGTCATAAAAAAAAATTCATATACTGATAAAGTCTTCAAATTAAAAGTTCTCTTTACAGCCCAAATAAACATATACATATACCTCAAGATTTCCATTTAGAATATGTAAATCTATGTTGACGAATACATTTCAAAATAACAAAAGTATTAACCAAGTTACAATTTATCATGATTTTGTTTTCAGAATGACCTGAAAGTTTGAAAATGTATTCATGCTTTTTAGCATGAACACATTTTCCAACTGTTCAATGCATTGTTTACAAGGTAATACCAGCTTGTAAGCTGTATATATAAATATACCCTGAGCTAAACAACACACATGCTGGGCGAGATAGCTGGTTTATAATCAAGATTTCAGGTTTATAATCAATTTACAAGTCACTCTATACTGACCTGTGATTGACCAGGCTAAAAATATGTCAAGAGGTGACTGAAATCCTATAAAACAGAAAAACAGGAAACACAGAGAATCCACTGGTGATTATAATTCAGGGGTGTGTGTACCTATTTAAACAAATCATCACACTTGCCAGAGAATGTTTACAAGAAAAAAGTTGTGTGGCATGTGATATGCTGATGATATAGCTCAACATGGCTAATAGCAAGTATTTATTGATCTGTTCCCTGACTCACTCCCCTCTCTCTGACCAAACACTCCTCCCAAAACATAATTTATTATCATACGTCAGATGACCACACCAGTTGAGGGAATGTGGCCGATATGGGTATACATTTTTAGGTTGCATTAAAGTGACACTGGATGGTTCGAGCTTATTTTTGTATGACACAGCCAGTATACATTGGTAGAGTTACAATAAAGTGTTTACTTGATAGAATAAATAGCCTAAATATGCACAACCGAGGTCATTTAGGCATATTTATTCTATCTAAACTAATTAATCTTTATTTAACACACTTAAACCAACTTACACATATTTGCCAAAGTCTTTTAAATCAACATGCATTTATTGATGTCTTTTAAATCAACATGCATTTATTGATAAAAACAAGCATATATTATCAATAAGAGTATGTATTATTTTCAAATTTGGAGAAAAAAAATGTTTTCAAGTAATATATATTTTTGGAAACTAACTAAACAAGTATAAATATATATGTTTTAGTGCAAAATACTACAGTAGTATACTGGATACTATAGCCTCACATACATTCAAGCATGTTGATATGTACACTGAAGTGTTGAGCTAAGTATCGATGATCATTAGCTGATATGTTGAACAATTATTATTTTGGTAGCGTTTGGTAGCTACACAAACAAAATAATACCATCAGTGTTGCTGTCATGTCCTTAAAAATCAAACCAAATCACTTCGTATTCTAAACTCACTCAAAAGGACACCAGTAAAGTAAAGATTGAAAAATAATCACCATAATAGTCCCTGAGAAGTTAATTCATGAGGCCTCTTCCACATTAATCCTCAGTGAGTGCCTCCTTGTCTGTTACACCAAGTAAACCACTCAAACATCTCTATGTCATGTTTTCATAACACATCATATCCTCTAATGACATAAATCAACAAGTTTTTATCAGGTCCGTTTTTAATGGCAGGAAGTCTAAGGTCCTCTCCACTCGGCCAACGCTATTTTTTCATCTCTTTGTTATTAATTCATAATTCATACTTCATCTGTACTTGAAAGGGTAAAGGGTTTTCGAGTGCTCTTGTGCAGCAAAATATCAAAATCATTCAGTGCTGGCACCCACTATAGAATTCTTTCATAATAGGGTTCACAGCAATCGTACCATGGGAAAATTACCATGTAATGTCTGAAGGAAAATTGTTGGTACAAAAACTGATGTGTGCTTTGTGAACCATGGCAAACGTTAAATACCAACACTGTATTTTGAGATGTTATAGGCCTGTCATCAAAGTGAGTAGGTCGCAGAGATGAAGAGTCAAATGATGTAGGTAACAAGGTACATGTGTCAACATTCACATCACAACAACTATGGTCACTTCAAAACTTTGTTCTACTTCCATCACAGTTGACTTGGCAGGTAGGCTGCCCCTTTACACCAAGTTTTCACCACCTACTGGATTCTACAGGATGGTAATTGTCTTTTAAGTTTATATTTGACTAATTGTGTTTTGTACACTTTATGAATAAAGTGTAAAAAACATGTTTTGACGAATGAATTTAATCTCACTGCTGTATCAAAATCAGAAAAACTCAAAACTTACACAAAAGATGAAATTTCCAAAAGTAAATCATAAAGCGTCATAGTGATATCCCGTATTTGACGTAATAAGCGCCCACGACGATATTTGCTTATATATTGGCTAGTGAACAATCCCAATTAGCACCCCTTCCGATTGATCAATGTACAAAAGACTTATTTATTCACGTATAATATGCACTCGTGTGTTATATGCACCTTTAATTATGGTCAATTTTATTCTGAAAAAATATATCTGTCGTATATTAAGATTTCAGGCTGTCAGCATAAACCACGAAATTTATCTTTCAACTGGTTTTTTTTCCACCAAAATAATATTCTAATAAGAGTCGAATATGGTACTTTAATATGCTTAACAACATTAGGAAATTATAGATAAACCTTACAAGCTAGAAAGACAAGTATCTAAGATCTTGCAACATAGTGCTATTATGTATGACTGCTGCTCTTGGTACATTGGCCTGTGTTAACAATGGCCAGTCAGAGGGCAGGCAACTGACTTTATCAGGGAGAAATCCATACTACTGATAAACAACTACTCCAAAACAAGTTATTTCACCAGCGTGGGCAGGTTGTGGCCTGTTTCGGTGTGGGCTCGGGCCCTGTCAATAACCACAGTCATGGGACTATTAAAGAAACACTGTTGGCTATAGTAAAAATTTCAGAAATGCCTCAATTGTGTATCACTTACAAGAAAAGTTGAAAAATGGTTCGGAGAACAAGTACCGACTCGATCCTCCTCACTACTTTCATAAAGCGCTGACGACAACGTTGATCAAATCTTACATAGGAAACTGAATTGATATATTTAATGAACTCATATACATAGTTGAATCTGTACCACTAGGACATTAAGAGATAGACGTAAAATAGAGTATATATTGACACATATAAAGGATTTCATCTGGAAATTGTTTCACATCAAGGGATGCACAATTGAGTTTTACATATTAAACACCCATAAGAGAAACATGTATTTGTTCTGATATTAAACTGATATTATAAATAAGGTACGTGGCCTACTGGAATACTTCGCTACCCTGATTTCAAAATTGTTTTGTAAAAATATTATATTGTGTCCAACACCGAAATAAATGATTAAACACTATTTCACACCAAATGACAATCTACCTGTCTTAAATTAACACATATGGTATCCCAGTTACTTCAGTATTGGTCAATAGTCAATAAAAACCTTGAACTTTACGCTGTTTTGGATAGGAGAAAATTAACTGAAATTGTAAAGATCTTTTAGTATTATTGTCAAAACCCTGCCACCCTACCTGTGCATTAGTAACCATAAACTCTACCAAGTGATGCATTAGTATGGTATATTGAAACAAATACACAATCATCTTCAAGTGGAAGCAGTAGAAACTAACAGTTTTAGTCCACTAGTCATTATAATGATAACATATAGCAAAGCCTTAATAAAGGGCAAATGTCTACAAGTCCTTATAATACCTCAACTATTAGGAAGTTTGGCAAGGACTGTAGGACAAGTTCTAATGCTGTGTGGTGTATTTTTTTAGCAGGTATTAGCTGTGTGATCAAAGGGATGTGTCAGGACAGACAGATGTGACAGCAGGACAAAGGTGCAGGAAAAACAAAGTAAATTCCAGCTGACACTGTATGCACTAGATATGCACTGACACTATATGCACTGGATATGCACAGACACTGTATGCACTGGATATGCATGGACACTGTATGTACTAGATATGCACGGACACTGCATGCACTAGATATGCACTGACACTGTATGGACTAGATATGCACGGACACTGTATGCACTAGATATGCACGGACACTGTATGCACTAGATATGCACTGATACTGTATGCACTGGATATGCACGGACACTGTATGCACTGGATATGCACTGACACTGTATGCACTAGATATGCACGGACACTGTATGCACTAGATATGCATGGACACTGTATGCACTGGATATGCACTGACACTGTATGCACTAGATATGCACGGACACTATGCACTAGATAGGACACTGCATGCACTAGATATGCACGGCCACTGTATGCACTAGATATGCATGGACACTGTATGCACTAGATATGCACGGCCACTGTATGCACTGGATATGCACTGACACTGTATGCACTAGATATGCACTGACACTGTATGTACTAGATATGCACGGACACTGTATGCACTAGATATGCACTGACACTGAATGCACTGGATATGCACTGACACTGTATGCACTAGATATGCACGGACACTGCATGCACTGGTTATGCACTGACACTGTATGCACTGGATATGCACTGACACTGTATGCACCAGATATGCACTGACACTGAATGCACTGGATATGCACTGACACTGTATGCACTAGATATGCACTGACACTGAATGCACTGGATATGCACTGACACTGTATGCACTGACACTGAATGCACTGGATATGCACTGACACTGTATGCACTAGATATGCACGGACACTGTATGCACTAGATATGCACGGACACTGTGTGCACTAGATATGCACAGACACTGTATGCACTAGATATGCACTGACACTGTATGCACTAGATATGCACGGACACTGTATGCACTAGATATGCACAGACACTGTATGCACTAGATATGCACGGACACTGTATGCACTAGATATGCATGGACACTGTATGCACTAGATATGCACGGACACTGTATGCACTAGATATGCACTGACACTGTATGCACTAGATATGCACGGACAATGTATGCACTAGATATGCACAGACACTGTATGCACTAGATATGCACGGACACTGTATGCACTAGATATGCACGGACACTGTATGCACTAGATATGCACGGACACTGTATGCACTAGATATGCACGGACACTATGCACTAGATATGCACGGACACTGCATGCACTAGATATGCACTGATCAGATAGATCAGGTCCACCATCACTCCTCACTCATTTTCACACCACCACACCAGCAACCAACAAGTCTTCCAAGAGTAACCAAAGCTTGAAGAAACATACATGAACTATCCTTCTATGTTAGAAACAGAAAACCTTCCTAAATCAAGTTATTTGTACTGAGGATACCTTAACAAATGACTTGCTAAGAGTTGTGGGAAAAGTCCCAGTTTGTAAACATATTAACCTGACAACTACATCCAAAGTATATAATATATATGAGAGTACATGCACCCTCATAAAAAGAGGCTTTCATATGAGATCAACCTGTAAGAAATGAATACATAACTAATGGGTTATTGGATGCAGTAAGTACATTTATCACATTGAGATCTAAAATTGACAACATTTTACAAAGACTAGTCATATGAATATAGCATTGACAAGTATATCAATAGAAAGTAAAACTGTGCCTACTATAGTATTAAGAGTAATATTTGTTAAAACAGGCATATAGATTTTATGCAGGGAGATTTACAATATAATATAGAAACATTACCTTTACTTAATATTTAAGGACCGTCTGCGTGGTCTAGTGGTGGAGTTTCCCCTGGAGAGCGGAAGGCTCAGGGTTTGATCCCCGGCCACGTCATACCAAAAGACGTTAAAAAATGGTACTTGTTGTTACCCTGTCTGGCGCTCGGAGTCAGTATACTGTGTCTGAGTAGGATATTCATGTTTAACTGCGGCATGGTATCTGAGTGAGCTGGCACTGTTAATCGGCATCAGTCCGGACCAGTACAAGCAGCCACACACACGTGCATGCACGTCGCTATATAGGTGCAATAATCTTGGACGCGATGTTAAACCCCATTTCACCTCACCTCACCTTAATATTTAAGTATATTACTGAAGGTTCCAAGTAAAACTGCAACCTCAACTGGATTTACCCTGTTCATCCAACAGACAATTTCATGTGCCAGACCTCAATTTTTTCTTGGGTTATAGAAAATATCCCCACAAAAAAACAAATCTATAAGTTGTATTATCTTCAGCAGACAGAACTAAATTGATAATTTACACACAAAAATGATAACAATACCTAAACTTTCAGCAACAATTTGTCTTCCAGTTCATCATATTCTGACATTTATGGATTGCATTTATCTTTTCAAATTCAAACAAACGACTATTTTGAGCATGATCAATCGTGTAACAGTCAATGACAAAAGGTCATCTTTATCAACAATGAAAAAAGCACAATTATAACTGACGCCAGAACTCTGCATTTTATGTCTTCAAATAGATAATCTGCCCACAGATGCCAACTTATTTTAAAAACAGCAAGGTAGATAAGAGACCATTCATGATGTCAATAAGAATCAAACAGACTGCAGAATGAAGTTGTCAGCATTATTCCATGCTTGTATCAGTCAGTGAAGAATGAGAGGATAAGCATTTCCAAATTGACAACAGTGGAATAATTTCCTGATTATCCTTACCTACATCCTGAACTTATGATATGGCTGAACTGACATTGGATAACAAACAGGAACAAACAATGTTCATCTCACTTTTTAAATATATATCCAGGTTCAAATTTTTATGTAATATTCTCACTAAATAGCCTGTATGTTACTGCCTCAACGTTACCATCTGTTTGTTTTGTTATTAAAAACATATTTGATGTACATCTACAGTATACATATTGAGCCTATTATTGATGTTAGACTTGTTTGTTTGTTTATTGTTTAACGGCACACTCAGCAATATTCCAGCTCTATGTCTCTTAATAATAGAGTCAGGACCAGATAATCCAGTGATTGACATCATAAGCATTGATCTACGCAATCAGGATATGATGGCATGCATCAACCAAGTCAGCGAGCCTGACCACCTGATCCCGTTAGTTGCCTCTTATGACAAGCATAGTCACCTTATACAGCAAGTGTGGGTTTCTGAAGACCTATTAATACAACATTTAGACTTGTAGTATATGCAAAATTATTGCCATGGTTTGGAGCAAGTTGAGAACCATATGGCAAATGTAAGTAAAATTAAATATCTGTTGAATCCATATTAAGATAACTGACAGTTCAAACATCATAAGTTGAAAATAACCAATTTTCACACCCCAACATGATCTTTTTTCCAAGTAAGTAACAAAGCTTGCAGCAAAGCACTCATCCACTAAGACTAAAGAAAATGTTCATTGATATGAAAGTCAACCTATCCTATTAAAATGTCAAAATGAAGCATTATCATACTGCAGAAAATCATAGGGAATTTAATCATTGAAAAACATCCAGTATACTTCGACATTAAAAAATTCATATAAATACATAATCACATTAAAGTTCCTTATTTAACTTTGGATCATACCTAGCACTTACTGATGTAATTCTGGCTTAAATATGACCAATACACTGTATACAGCAACACAGTACATATCCTACCTTTAAGTTTCACTGACCCGGAGGCAAATAAAACACATGTCCATTTGGAGGCCAGGCTGGTGACCCAATCTTGGTCAAGTTCTAACATGGGCAAGTCAAAAGCACCATATCCTGTAAGCCCTGACCCACCAGAAAAAAACACTCGAGCCCATAATATAACTCTTAGCCCTTGTCATAAAAGCCATTATTTTCCACTTGAAAAAATATTACAGCAATTAAAACAGCTGACCTCCATAGGTCAGTCTACCCTGTGGCGACATTCTGGGCACAATGCAAGTAGGTTGGGACTTGTTCCCAATAAATTATACTGCATGGAGAGGTAGCCATACACAGAAATCTATGAATTTATTTATCAAGATCAATAAGCTGGCACAGGACGCTTGTGAATGAAATGGCCAAGCCTGTTCCGGTGGGTAAAAAAAGATGACAAAACACCTGACCTGGTGTTATAGGGCTAAGCAGGGCCTCAAGTGAGTAAATACACATAGGGAACGCAAGCCTGTTTTCCACAGCTGATAAACAGGCTTGCTGTGACTTCATGCTGATGCTGGTTTTTTAACACGCAGTTCGTGCAGTGCAAACAGCATTAGGGACTCATGAATGGATGGCAATGTTTTACAACTTTTCTCACAAAGAAGTGCTGAATCACACTGCTTGTATGTCAGGGGGATAGCTGTGTATGTTACAGGGGAACAACAGCTCACAGTGCAGCAACCACGGAGAAAGGAAGGCCATTTCTTGTTACTGTAACATATATTTCGCCTATCTCACTGAATGGAACATAATATTCTCTAACCTCATGGAACATAATATTCTCTAACTTCTATAAGCACCAGTTTAAACTCCCTTCATGCAGAACATGACAAATAGAAAAGTCAGGCTTGGTAATTAAACATCATTATTCAACATGGATAACTCATGAATGTTGATTTGACTTTTATATCCATTCAAGCCTACCTCAGACTTTTTCTTAATTAAATCCCAATCCCCTTTTGGTATCTACCCTGATATGGGAGGCCCGCTGGGTCTTGGCATTGATACCCAATTACACCTAATCACATGGGTTAAGGGTTTCATTCAGCACAACCCACCCCTTAACCATGCCACAAAAACACAGTTTCCAGCCCTCAGATCTGGCACTGAGATGTTAAAGGGCTACTTGTATTGAAAGGGGCTGAGGTGGGGATAGCAATATTCCCCCCTCCCTGAGCTTACCTGTGGAAGGTTAACGAGGCTGTTTACCACCACCACCATGCCTGTCAGATGGGTAAGGTGTGGTTCCCTCTCGTGTCTTGAGGAGATCCTTATTGAGTGTTGTCAATGGGACAAGGTATTTCCCAACATATGGTATTTTGTATTAAGTTTTCCTGATAAATTCTGGTCAGGAAATAGCATGTAACTTGAGGGTTGCTTTAAAACTGCGTTAACTGAATTTGAAACTAGATATACGCAGAACACAACTAATTCAAGCCACATCAGGCTGACCATGAACTTTTACCCCAAAAACAAAACATTACATTTAATATCCAAAATTTCATTATTTTTCTTAAGTAATTGCACTTTTAGTTATGAGCTGTAACCATGAGCAGAAAAAAAATACTAAAACATGTATATATCCCCCCAAGGAAACATTATACCAAGAAGTGACTCCCCTCACAAGACCACACACAATGACCATCTTACATATGCAGAATACAAACGTGTTTTCAAAGGTTAACCCAAGGATTTATTTTCAGCCAAAGAAATCGAATTGAAAACAGCCTTTCCCTAAACAGAAAGAAGTAAATGAAAGCTATTTTCAAAAGGGACGGGTTAATGGGTGCCCAGGAAAACTAGTTTTAATCATTGATGTTTCAATCTCTGCCAGAGATCCAGCCAACCAAAGAAAAATTCTTTACAAAAAAGTTTTATGTGTACGCACTTAATGACCTGAAGTAAATAGATTCCAAAGCAGTTAATCTTCCCAGTCGTGGCTTCAGACAGACAATATTTTGTTGAGTGAATGCCTGTGTGTACACGACTGCACCCTCATGTCACCCTGGTGTTGACAACAAACAATCAAATTGTACAACACAGGGGGAAATGGTCATAAAATAGTTGAACTTCTGCTTTGTATGCTATATTATTTATTCACATGAAAATGAATCAGACTTCTTTTTTTATACACGAGATCATAAAGCTGGGTTGCAGGTATGTATGGATTTTTATTGAATCGTGGAGACAGAACAGTTACTCCTTGTATGAATGTTATGATTGTATATAATAACGAGTCTGTGGGTTATTAAAGGTTATGCTTTGAGTCAAGACTATAAGTGTTTCATCAGCCTTTGAAAGTTGTGTTTTTAAGACTGGTCCAGAGGACTAGTGTGAACCTTATAATTTGTAACTAGTCATGCTTGTACAAGACAAAAATGTTTAATATCTACATTTTCTGTCAGTTTTATTCACTTCCAATCTGCATCAAACTTAAAGTATTGAGAAGTGGTTCAGAGGTATTGCCTCAAATGATATTAGTCAATGTGGACTACCATCATTGGATTTCTATTTGTCCTCAGCACAAATTAGTTGTCTCAGGCTAGCAGACTAGCATGAATTTTGAAGTATAGCTGATGTGCTTACCCTTTCAGTTGCAGAATCATGATGAACTGTTATGGTGCACTTACCTGCAAAACAAACACAACATAATTAGGCAATAGTCAACATAAAAACAAAAAAGGACAGAAACACAGAACTTTGTTGGTCTGAGTGAGTGAGTAAGGTCTTATGCAACTTTTAGCAATATTCCAGCAATGAAATGGACTTCATACATTGTACCTATGTGGGGATTCGAACCCAGGTCATCGGAATGATAAGCGACTGCCTTAACCACTAGGCTTCCTCACCACCGGTTTGGCTGAAGTTCTTCCTCCCTCAATGTTGCATTAGTGCCAGATTGGACGATCACTGTTTTCACTTGTCTCTGTTGCATTCTATCTAATGGTAGCAACACAGTTCTCATAACACTGAATCAGAGAACTATTAATTTCCAAGTGAGTGAGTGAGTGAGTATGGTTTTACGCCGCTTTTAGCAATATTCCAGCAATATCACGGCGGGGGACACCAGAAATGGGCTTCACACATTGTACCCATGTCGGGAATCGAACCCGGGTCTTCGGCGTGACGAGCAAACGCTTTAACCACTAGGCTACCCGACCGCCCGTATTAATTTCCAAGACATAATATATTACTTATGATTGTCCAGAAAGATCCCTGCACAATCATGATGAATATGTTTCTTACATGATCACTGGGTCATCCCCTGCGATGCCTTGCTGCAGCAGTTGTCTCATCTGTCACACTACATGCGACATGACCACCTCCATCACAGAGGCACATGTTGTACACAGGTTACCTCAAGCTTCTGCATGAGGTGCATATCACATACATAACTAACACCTGTTCCCATAGATCAGCTTACAGTCAGTGTCATCATGGACAAACAACATCTTCAGCCTGTGTCAGTTGTTTGTGACTGCTAGGCCCGAAGGGATCTTTTTGCATCCTTTTAGGAGATTTTAGTGTTAATGTATGGGCTTATTAACTTTTCATAATAGACATGTGGAATATCTTGGAACTAGAGGATAATTAACAGTTTAGAGGACATTTCCAACTCTGACAAAAATGATGTTTGATGCAATTCCCTATTTTGACTTGTACTATATGTTCCCGTGTGTTCTCAGGTGAGCAACTGGGGCGGTCGGGTAGCCTAGTGGTTAAAGCGTTCGCTCGTCACGCCGAAAACCCGGGTTCGATTCCCGACATGGGTACAATGTGTGAAGCCCATTTCTGGTGTCCCCCGCCGTGATATTGCTGGAATATTGCTAAAAGCGGCATAAAACCCCACTCACTCACTCACTCAGGTGAACAACTCACTTGCCTTTGCATGTGTTTGTGATGGGTGCCACCAGTGGGGCAAGATACGCTCACCTTTTACGAACACCTTGTATTACTTTTTAATAGTGATTCACAGACACATGCTCATGATATATTTATTGACAAAAACATCCTTTTAATGACCCCCACTCTCAACACATCAGAAATAATTTAAAGCACACATGTACACTGGTAGAGTAATAAGACTCTCCATGTTCTGTACACCTGATCAAGTGGTTTATATAACAAATGTATTTCATTGATTACAGGAGTTGGGACAGCATGTGTAATTTCAACAAACAACGACTGCAATCTAGCCATCAAGGTTGTAATAACACACATAGCAGCTGGCACTTGAGAAAAAAGGCACTGCTTCCTAGAAAATCTACTACAATCAATACATCATCACCCCAGTGCATTTTTTTCATGTTACATAGGAATCATATTTCTGATTACCTGCTCTCAAAAACATCAGCTGTGAGGGATCCATACACGTCTGTGACAACCATACAGCATGTTATAGTGGGATGGATCTCTTAACAGGGCTGATCTACATGTTTCATCATAACATTAACAGAGAGCCAAGACCCACAGCTCACTATCATTCTCAAGCCCTGTGTTTCACTGTTTTTCAGATCAAGGTTGTATTTTGTAAGGCTACACTATTCAAAGACGTATGGAGAATTGGTTCAATAAGTGTGAAATAATCAAAGATAAAAACATACATGTCACTTTTTTGTATTCACTGTCACAAAATATGGAAAATATGGTTTAACCGTCTTCATTTCTATTAAAAAAAGACTTGTTTTGTGAGCTCAAATTTTAGTTGTGTTGTACACATTACATGTGGGTATTACACCAGGAATATAGACTCAGTAGAGAAGCAAGTTGTTATCATCAATATGCATCCTCCTACACTGAAGAGTGACAACAGTGTTTGTCAACAACCTCCTGTCTCAAAACACTGCCACCTGTAAGCAGTCATTTTGTCTCTTCTACATTTTTAATAATACTAAAAGACAAGGAACATAAGCAAATGTTTGCTTATGTCTTCCTAAATCTCTTTCTTTATATATTTATGGAAACTGTTTGGATATAATTTATTTTTATATTTATCACTTTTTCAGAAATGTCCTGAGATTAACTTTACTGCAATCATTTTTCATTGTCTCCAGTAAGAATGTAGCTATGTATGACTATGTCAAAAATAGTTGATAAAAGTGGTATAATCCCAACCAATCAAAATCTATATCTACGCTCAACAGGCACCAAGTTGCTATGGAAACAGGTTCCATCTTTTATTTCCGACATATTAATCATTTATAGTGGGGGAAATGGTAGGATGAGGATTGGGGGGATTCCACCAATAAATGTCATATGAGGGTATTTTAGGAGACATCCCCAGGTCAAAGTGAAAAGAAACATTATCACCCGTTACCCAGCAATTGGCCAGGGCAGGACTCAGGATAAGGCCAAAGTGATTTTTGTGTTAATTGCCACTGTAATTACACATGCAGGCATGGTCAAGTGGCATTTGCAGAATTATTTTTCTCATGTACTTGACCGACAAATAAACTCTGGACTGACCACTCTGAATCCGGAAACAGTGATAGGTCATTAATATTGATTTAATCAAATTTTGCTTCATGTCATTTTCATACTATTTCTTGCGCACTCGTTCAGCCTTCTACATAGTTATGGAGTCTATCATCAGGACACCTGACCATAAACCAGAAAATAACATGATCTGTAATGCACTTATGAATCTGTTCCTTTATATAATCTTTGATATTGCATTGATTAGTAATCCATTGATCTATATAATAAGTAGAAGATATCAATAGAGATACATAAAGTAAATTTCATCAGTGTCTATTTAATGTTTCGAATTTCACAGATTAATGTTACAGATAATTTCATGATATAATATCATTGAATTGAATATCTTTTAATTTCTATATGTTGTAATGAGCTATGTAATTGCTCAGAAATGGAGAGACATGTCAGAGGAAATATGCTCAAGAATTTCTTTAATGTTGTCCAAACTTTGAGTGTCTTTTAATTATTATTTTGTATCACATCAATCCTCAAGTAAACCTTGTGCCTACCATGAATGGCTGGCTGAGCACTTAAGTTTATATGTTACCAGCAGTGATTCATTTATAACTAGCTCCTGTGACCACCATGCCTACTCCCTACCTGATTAAGCTACATTTATATTAATGTTACATGACTTTCATCAGTGATGAGTCTATGATCGATTAATGACAGGCTTTTATTTAATATACTGCAAAAATATGACCAGGCAGCCCATGCACCATCAATCAACAGGTTGTGCAAAACTACTTCCTTTGCTGCAGCCAGGGCATAATCAGAATAATAGATCTACACTCAGCAGATTTACATTGTTTGTGAGTTAATGTTTTATTTAACGAGGCATACTTACAAATAATAAACATCTGTTCAGCTTATTGTGTAGGAAACGGTTCATCGGTTGTATCTGTCATTATAGCATACAAATCTCATTACATCCTATAATAGTCCTCTTCCTATTAATAGACTTATTATTTGAAACCTGTAATTTTTCACTGTAATGTTTGTGAAATCTGTTACAGTTGTAAATATATAAACTCTTTGTTTCCCCTCCTCATCTGTTACTGTTCCATATGTTCAGGTCATAGTCCCTGGCTTTCATTACCAGCCTCCCTAGTACTTAATAAGGAGAATTTAGATAACCAAACTAGAAAAATCTATAATTCCCTTCACATGTTTGACATATAATGGTTCTAGGTATACATTTGTCTATGAATACCATTGTTTAAGGCAGTTTATTCCAACCATGTTTAACCAATGTTCTCTCAGTTCTACATTGATTTCATAAAAAATACATTGCTAGAATGAATAATTCAAATCAACATTTCATCAATGAATCTAGTGATACAGGTGTACAGTGAGTTTAACAGTTGTTCTGTTTCGGGTTTTATTGTTTAATGCCTTTTTAAGCAATGTTCCAGGTATCAGAAAGGCAAATTTGTATTTTAGTTGTGATCATTTTACATGCTGTATTTTTCTATAAGATGAAAATACCTAAAGTTACGTGTGTCATCATATTCAACGCTGTAATGGATGATGACAACAGATTCTAAAATCTATCAGTTCTTGTGAAAATGGGAAATGGTAGGCAGTTTCAAGCAAGTATACATTCAGCTGTAGAGCCAGTAGATGGAGTACAGCTCTCTAACTCTACTGTTCATACAGATACAACAAGCCTTTTTCCATTATGTAACTTCACTGATATTCAATGCTATATTCATATCATTTATATTAACGATTATGAGGATCAATTATAAGTCTATCTGACCTACTCAAGTTTTAAAAAATTCTGTTAATTGGTTTGTTACACATATTTCCGATAGAAGAAAATCATTTCCTGAAAGCAATATTCATGTAACAATTTTGTAAACAAACTATGTAAATCAATAATATTCCACTACTAATCACACCATCAAAATGGATGATATATATTAATGCTTTTAAAGTTATTTAGAAGTAGTTGCAAAACAATGTTTATTAAGGCCATAGTAAATTAATTATCAGATTTTCATCACCGCCAGCCTTTCTACCAGACACCCCCTCACATGAATTTATTGACCCAAGCACAGATGAAGTGCCCTTCTTTCTTTACCGATGAAACACATCATAAATATAGCCTGTCAAACATACATGCTTCGTGTGAACCACATCTGTTGATGATGCACACAGGTGCCTTGATAACTTTATTAAAAATATATAAAGAATAAAATACTTCCAGCTTCACATTTATTTATAAATTTGAATGAGAATCTAATAATGACTTTGTGTCCAAACCATGAGTACTATTTGTTGAGAAGGACTGTACAATTCTCTTAAAAACATAAAAAGGTATTCATCCAAAATACATAACATATGTTTCTGTGAGTATTTACTTATTTATTGCAGATGTTCTTTCATCACTATTTTTCTATTGTCCTTACAAGCAGATAACATATGGATGGTATACACTATCAGAGCATATAAAACAATCTTTATTGTTCAACAATTCCATATTGGCAAACACACCAAACACATAAAGGTATCAAAGAAGAATTTTACTTATTCATTTTCTTCCCCAAAACATATGTCCTCTGAGTGAATTCTGTAGGGTCTACTTCTCCTAAACAACTGGGGTCATTATGTCTGCAGTGGACAAAATACTTCATTAATTATTTACTGGGATAACAGAGCGGGGAACACACAGATCCCAACTCCTGTGAGGGTGGTATTTGACATCTGCTGTGACCCGCTCTGTGCTAAAACACTCCCAGCATGATGGACACGACTCGTGATTAGTGCCCATTATCTAATTGCATGTGAGCTTTTTTCTCATTAATTTCCATTATCACTTGTTGTTTGTCAACCACAGAGGCACTTCCCTCTCACTATTCATTAAGGTTAATAACACTTGTTATTTTCACATTTACACAAAAAGAGATTCAGCATGACATTTTGTTTGACATTATAATGCATCCTGTCATATTTTATCCAATTCTATCAAAAGCCCATTGTCCACTCAATAATGTTATTCCAATGGACAAATCGTGCAAAGAAGTTTTGAGTTATTTTTTAATGAATCTTTTTCATGAATTAATTATTCTACATTATTTAGATTTTCTAGTAAAAATTATACTAAAAAATATCACAACTAACGGCTGCTATGCTGTACACTCCAAGCTGATCTTTATTGTATTCACCATCTCCCTGATCACAATTTCAATAATCCTCTCACATAGTAAATCAAATTGACACAATTATCTCATTGATCCAAAGGGCACCTGCAAGCTAATATTCTGCATGGTGTTACCCATTTTTCCATAAAGCATCATGCTTTCCCAGAAATTCAGTAATCTGCATAAAATAACCAAATTAACACAATAACGCGAATGATCCAAGGGGCATCCGCAGGGTAACTACTCCGCAAGGTGTTTCCTTGGCACAGAGTAGGCGAAGATGCCCAGCTTGAGACACCTCAGGGTCAGAGGTCAGCTGGAAGAATTTGCTACACGTGACACAAGTGTGCTAGCGTCCCTCCGTCAACATCTGTCTAAGCAGCCAACAGAAGAATGTGATGAAAGAAGCCATCGGCTGCAAGAGAATGGCCCCCCTGTCCACAAAAAGCATCTCAAAATATTACTTGCATAACAAGAAGATTGCCTTGCAGTTATGGCTGGCTTTTGTTGGTTTCTGATTGGCCTGGAATTTGTTGATTATTTTCTTTATATCAAACACTGTTTGGTCTATTTGGTCCCACACAGGCAGAGGGCTGAAGTAGCCAATTCATGGTCAGATCAGGGCTGCCTGGTAGAATTTGTTTATGTTTGGATCAGGGACTGACAGTTAGAATTGGAATTTAAAACAGGAATTTGAAGGGTTATTTTACTGGACACTTGAAATTAATGATCCCATTAAAATTCATGCTTGCAAGAGGAAAGGGATCTTCAAGTTCTGTTGATGCAAGTCAACAGTAGAAGACACCTGATGGAGACGAAAACTTGTCCAAACCTAATTGAACCTACAAGACCTCTTCTTCATTGTTTTTTATTATTAGTATGACACAAGTTGCATGTCTTACTGATTGGTACCACATAAAGAAGTTTTATCTGAAGATAATACGTTCTGCCAGTTTAGATTTCAAATATTTAAACCATTACAATAAACTATTTCTTTCAACATTATGCACACGCTAACAACAAGATCTACTAGGTTGACTAAGTCGAAGAGTCAGTTTATGGTCTAGCTGAGATGAGCTTTTCCAGGCAAAATAGAAGATAAGTACCTCCGTACTTGATATAAATAAATTGGGACATCAATGACCACCACTGCAATCTACAGCAACTTTATCACCAGATATGGTGGAAAAAATCCTGTGTCAGTATTTTGGAGTATCATCAACGTCTAGACCATGCTGTGGTCTGAATCAATACATATAATTGGTGGAACACCACACAACTATATATAATTTGAGGTGATCCATCTTTGCATCATGAAACTTCAACACTTGATAGAGGATCAAAAAGTCTACCCACATTCATCAAAATTGGAAAAGAATATGGACCGGTCAAATGTATGGAGTCCAGACGAATTCTGTCAAGAATCAATAACATTGTTGGCTTTATTGAGAGCTTGCACACTTCTTTTCCATGGTGCAAAATAAGTTGTGAGCAGACGCGAGGTTGTAGCACCTTGCGCAAAGAAACCATTTAGAAACACCGAGAGGGCCATCAAAATGCAATGATTAACTTACAGCAGGCTCAAAACATGCTACATTTCAATATAATAAATCCCTGTGGTGGTCACACAGCACAATTCACCTCCATCAATCTTAGTGTGTGTCCCTATCCTAACATATGATTGGTGGACTATTGGCAAACCCTACTCTAGAGACACTCAGATGACGGCTACAAGGCGGATTTCGCCCCTAGCCGACAGACATACCCAAACCTCCTCATTTCCAACCATTAAAACTTTCTTGATATTAAATTATAAGAACTTTTAGGACCTCTCACTATAAATCATTATCAGGCTAATCAGCGCTATCACACTGTAGGTATAAAAGGTCTACTTCATCGTAGTGAGAAAAGATATCTGTGATGGTAGCTGTTGATGATGACAATACTCTGTCACATGCCTTTGCAATTCAAAGATTCATTTTCCATATTTAGCTAACTTTACAGAAATCATTGAATTCACAACTTCCTAACTGAATATACATGCATATGGTTTGCAAGAAATGAATATAAACATCATTTTCTGACATGATAATTTCATTACTGATTCAGGAACATTTAACAAGAGATGAAGAAAATGTCATATTAAATATTGATGCCTGTGAAAGAGTCTGCAGCACAAAAATAATCTCATCACTGACATCTATTTCAGTAATTGTAAAATATCAAACAATGTTGAACAAAATAATAGAAATATCACTCTGACCGTGATATGTCAAAATTTAGTTACAACTGAAAAATTTGCAATTGAGTTTCAGTAAGCTTAATACAACTTAAGTAGAGACTGAAGACCAGCTGGTGCTTATGAAAATTCAAAATCCATACCTCAAAGAAATCACACATGGCAAAGGTAAGTCAGGTCTGGATGCACAAGTCTACAGGCAACATCTTTCGGACTAGCCAGTCAGTACATCTATTTCTGACCACATTGTTAACAGTACAACCTTGTAATGTTATTTTGAACATATCCACAAAAACACCATATGTTGCTGGTGAATATTGATGCATTCATGTATGCTTTGGATCTTCATTGTGACGGACACAAGAAGGATTGACCAAGAGGAGCAACTGCCCTCTCATGTGTCTTTCCTTGTGAACAGGCCTCAGTACACATTGTTATACACTTGCATATATTATTCGCATTCCTCTTACATGTGAGCTATGCTATCACTTCAAAACGTTCAATCTCATTTTTAATTGATGTTGGACCTTTTTAGAGATGTGTATTTCATTTATTAGAGATTTTTTGAGGGTATGGAAAAGGTTTTGTCGATTTTATTACCATAAGTTTTAGGTCAGTGATGGTTAAAGATGGAGTTACTCGTGCACCGCGGTTTGGCAACATGGTATATACACTTTGACCATTTTATTGATTCTTCTACCAAGACATGATATGTGATCTTGATATTGACAAGTGGTGTGCAGTTGACATTCGTTCTACATATTGAATTGATTCACCGTGATCAAATGACACATATGTCCATATATCATATTTCCCATATTTTAATGATTGAAATTACTTCAATTTCTTAAAACCTAACATTTCTGTACAAATAAGGAAATATATTTTGATTTACTAAAATGACATTGAACAGTCAAAAGAAAAGTTTGAAAACAATGATAAATGACCTTTCGCTGAGCGTATAAAGTTAACATGCTATATTGCATTTCTACTCAACACTGATTGCAGCAGAAGGCAGGTGATCAGTTCATGTTTTTTATTACCGGTACATGACACAGGCGCTTCATCCTAAAATTTGTTACAGAATATATTCTCCTCATTTTTTGACAGTCCAGATGATCAACAACTATGAAAGAAAGGTATACCTAAGTTAGCAGAGTCAACACATCAGGTAGCTCATCAATCATGAGTCTCTCATGGCCAAAACATAGCAAGAATCACATTCTCTATCAACAGGATTAGCCAGATAAAAACTGTCCTGAATCTCTCTGCTACGATATCAGTGAACAAGTAATGTTTACCGAGCCAACCAAAACTCACAAGCACAGTTATGTCTTCTTTTTTTAACCTCACTGTCTTAAGTATTTCATTACATTTGCGTCTTCAAGGCTATTACTGAAATTAATTGGGCAAACTGTCTCACATCCAGACGGACACTGTCTCTTACTGACCACAAAGTGATCGAAAATGTGTCGTAAAAATAATTGCTTTTTTCCTACGACCCACCGATCATTCTGATTTTAGATCTTATTTTCAGTCTGGCCGGCCTATCAATCGATGAGCACTCTGACGGGTAAGGACACTGGGTTAAAGAGACACGTCTTTCTTCTGTTACACTTAACTCTTTCCCTCTTTCACACACAATGGGATCTGCTGTTGCTGTGATCGCATCAGTCCATTTTTTATGTCTGAGGTTCAAGGGTTAACACAAAATGATTTTGTGTGAGATAACAGAAATATAGCTGTCAATTAATTTGAGAAATATTTTTGCATGTGATTTCTCAAATTTGAAGAAATATTACATCACATGAGACGGGCATCATAATTGGCAGGTCTTCTTGATTCTGTGAATAACTGAGGGATTATTACTTTTGAGACTTGAAAAAGGCAGCAAGTACATTTGTCGCCATCTCAGACATTACAAGCAAACTAATGACATTATCAGCATTATTACTTTTATTATTAATTTTTCCTTGAATCATAGCCACACAAACAGTGATTTTGTTCCAAAAGGTCAAAGTCATGAAGATGAATAACGACACTGTATGATTTTGTAAATTCTGCTTTCCTGTCATTATTGTTATACATTTTGACATTTAACTGACCCAAGAAATGTGTGTATACCACACCAATATGATAAGCCAACTACAATTTTGGCTGTACACACCCATAGAGTAAACAAAAGTCTATTATTGTCCCAACTGTCTGAAAACTAGCCTAATAACAAAAAAAGGACTAAGGAATAATTCATTGCATTATGAAAAAAAATCATTTAAACATTTCAAGTATATTGTCTTTTGTTCCTTCCACATGTCTGTTAACCAAAAACCTTTCACGCATTCTCCTAGTCAACTCTGTATCTCACTATGGCAAGGCCTTGTCTTTCAATTACCAAAGCCTAGCACTCTAGCTACAGGTCAAAATGAAATCCCACAAAAGTAAACATATATCTCTTTGATTAGTGCAGCCAAAAACACATTATACTGTCTAAGCCGTCCTTTTTTTGTGCACTAACAAGCCGGTTGCTCCTTCCCTCAGACGGTCTAAATGCTAGCACGTAGTCATAGAACACACTGATTAACAATGCCATCAGACAGCTGTGCTAATTTGGCAAAAAACCTCATAAGCTGTAGACAATGATTAGACAAGCCACTACACATATAAGGAGCTGTCTCAAAACATTTCACATCTTTTTTTTCCAAGACTGAGACCTTAGGAGAAATAATGATGGTTTAGATTTTCATAGAAATGTCAACTACGGTACAGAGAAGTATGATGATAGGGATAGAACCCTGGGCTGGCATTCTGGAGGAAAGTAATTGTGTTGCATGAAGGCTTTTTTTTTACAAAATATAAGTAATTTTGGAACGGTCCCTGAGAGGCAGCTCTAACATCAAAGACAGACTACTAGGAATAGCGTTATGCTTTTATTGAGATGCAAACATGGGACTCTAATAGGTGATTAGTGTGTAGAATATCAAAAGAGACAGACTTCATTTATCAACAGAGGATATTTTTATGTCCAATTCTGCAATTCTGACATGATATAGACAAGTGATTACCAACACTTCCCAAAAAATAAGGAAAGCAATGAACTAAATCATGTCTATGTTATGGAGCTAGAGGGAAATAGATACTCGACATCAGTCACATTCACAACCAGGAGAGTCTTCATCCCTGGAAACTGTTCTGTATAACAAGTATGGTGGATTTCATTCATATGATTAATGGCTGTGTTTCCATCTACACTACACGTGAGCCTTTAAGAAACTGATACTAGAGAATCATGTACACATTGTTATGTACAGTTTGTGCAGTCACTGGTTCTGAGAATTCCTGGACTGGAATAATCACTTCCTGTTACATAAAAGTGAAAATATTTTCTAAGTACCAAACTTGTATGTCTATGACATCAGTGTTTGAATCCAAGTCCTGGTAACCATAAACCAGAATATTTGTACTGCTAACCAATACTGATATCATCTACAGTAGTTATTGTTGCAAACATATATATGCTGGATTCTGATGCGATGCACCATCACATCAAAGTGAATTCAAACAATAACATGTATTACATTTTTGGTCATATATTGCCGGATATTTATATCAAACTGATTACTGATACAATATGCTTCTTAAACAGTTTTGTGGAAGTGTTCACGTGGTGCCACATGAGTGTATACCCGACCTTGATACAGTATCGACACCAGACATTACCTACGTCTGTCCACTCTCCATCATGGTCGGCCAATGAGAAAGGTGCAAGGGAGACGCTGCTAATTAAATCTTGCCAATGAGAGTGACTAAGATAAAGCTAGAGTAAGAAAACCCAGCCAAAGATAAATTGATTCGTCCCCCTTGGTCATGTAATTGTACTTTCATCACACTTCTGCTGATCATCACATTAACAAACCATTTTTCCATTTTTGCATAAACAAACCTTCTGTCACTTTTGGCTGGTAGGGCTTAATGGGTGTTTGAGGGCCCACTCGTCGATTGTCTTATAGATCTATAATAGGTCTAGACGTTGTCGCATCGCATGATATTTCTGCCTAATGCCCAACCGTCATCACCCCGACATCGCTAACAATAATTACCAAAAACGGCTCTCGCGCCTGGTCCTGTTTCTGGGGTTCATCTTGTCTTTAGCTCTATGTATTAATATAAAGCTTCACATATACTACCTCCTGATGACACAGACAGTCATTGCAATTGCTATGTCAAACGACCATGTCATCATATATGACTTCAACTGGTTCTACATAAAAACAAATAAATTCATTGAATCTTGTAAAATAAATTCCGAAATGTAGCACACTTTGATATTGCTTATAGTGTTTTAGCACTTTGATGAACTACCAGAACAACTTTTTGGTATGCAGACAACCATCATGTGGGATGTTGATGAAGCTGGGCTTCTATTATTGATGAAGTTAACACATCTAATCTTCAGACAAAGTCTTGGAGGAACTCATATACTGAACTTTGATTCAGAACCTTACAAAACAAAGAAACTTGGGAAACAAATCTTCTTTGTGTAAAGTTAGCCTGTATTGTCTACAGTTGTCATCACGCTGTCCTCATCAACAGCCATAGACAGTATGTCAAAAATATCTTCATATCAATATCAACATCCTTGACAACATGATGTAGTAATAGGCAACACGATACAGGAAAACACTATATGGAAATCTAAAACAAGGCATTGTTAGGGGTGAGATCTCCAGCCAGGAATAGTAGACAAAATGTCATACATCTCCAATACCGGTCATCGTCTGCATTGAAAATAATGATGACAGCGACACCCAGTGACCAGATGGAAATGGGATCTGCTAAACAAGACATGAAATCAAGAAATAAAATAGTTTGGATTGTAAGCAAGTGCTATTTCATCCTCAGAAATAAAAATGCATTGATTTGATGCAGCCATGATTGAGGTAATGCTACCGCAGTGATCACCGTAACAGTCAGTGCTATCGTGTGTTTCAGGTGAACAGGTCATCATTCCCAGGATATCCATCTGATGACTTTATCTACAGCCTTCTTAAGTTTACTTGCAATTAACGACAAGAAAACATGACACACAAGTCTTTGAAAATGAACATGACCATATGATCCCATGGGCATACATATCCAAACTTAAGACTGTGTCCCATTACAGAAAGACAAGTTTAAACCTTGCTCTTCATCATGGTCATTTAAACTCTGCTTAGTGGCCATATGAAAGCAATACACTGTCTGAGCTTTGATTCTCATGCCAGGGACCTTTGGTTGAGTTTCTAACTTATAAACTCAATATATATGTTTCCAAATCATACCTTTATGGACAAACTTCAACCCTGGCAAGAGGCATGCTGATTTTTAATTGCTTGCAAAAAAGGAACATTGACATGCCAAAAGAGCCTCCTACACTTATTGATACATGAAAATATCAGCAAAAGTGTCTCTTACATGTTAATATGAAAAAAAAAGAAACTATTTGTCTTGAAGAAATTCACAAGAGGAAATTTTAGCAAGTATACAGAAGTTTTCCAAATTAAGTTTTGCAGCCTGGCTGACTTGGCCATGCGTATTGCTGGGAACTGGTGCCACTTGTTCTAGGTCTACCAACCTTATGACAGGAAACAGAAATAAATGCTATCTATATTGTAACATAACTTCCCTTATCTAATAAACTTGTGTCAAATTAACTGCTGCTCAGGCTTTTTCCATTTTAGTTATTGAAATTCAATAACTGGACTCACGAAAGCAAGCGATTTAATCTATATGCATTATTTTTCTGTCTCCTATTTGCAACTGACTACAATTGAAATTGGTTTTCTAATCAAAACAATTTAACAGAAAATCAAATTACAACTGTTGAACGTTCACCAGAAAATTTCTAATATAACATTCAATTACAAGGTTTCTTTAGTGATAGTCATGTTAATCTTTAAGTAATACAAGTGAGTTGCCCACAAGCGACTTTCTAAAACACTTAATTATGACTACAATGTCAAAGATAGCAGCACAAATGGCCAGAAATCCTTTAATGTTCAGACAAAAATGAAAAACAGTCAATCCACTACACATGGAATAAATAAATATGTTACACTGCCATGAAAGGACAACTATAATTCACATATTTCACTTTATAAGCATCGCAGTTGACACATAAGCCTATGAAGAGAAACAAACAGAAATTAATCCTTTAAAACAATGTTACCATTTTTAATTTGTTTGAAATATTAGTCAACACTACTAACAAGCAAGGAGTGAAAATGACTATTTTACGGGTCTGAACTTGTGGCCAAGTTATGTAAGATTCTGAACCTCTGACCATCAACACCTGTCTGACTTCTTTATAACCCAACACAATCTACCTTAGCAAACATGACCATCAAAGAGGGTAATTATACTGTTGCGCTGGGTCCTTCTACAAACATTGCATGATGGAAAGGTAAAGCCATGCTCAAAGGACCTTCATTTTCTTTTCCTTTCCAGAGGGGAATGCATTTATAAACATTTTTATATGAGATCCTTTTTTCCCCACTGACCAGAAGAGAGTTTAGTTAACATCTCCCCTATTACACACTACCAGCTTTGCCTGACAAGTGTCGGCCTGCTGTGACTCAATTGAAATGTCCAAGTCATGCTCCATGACAGCTCCTTTGTAAAAAGGCAAGAAAGCTGTTGTGACTTCGATTTCTCAGCGTCAGTTCACAGAACAAAAACTTGTGAAGGATTGCTGTCGGCTTGCTAACAACACAGACAATGCTGCAGAAATGAATGAATTGGCAAAAATATGCTCTCAAGCACACAAAAACCTTGTTGAAAGATGAAAAGCATAACCGCAGAATAAATTGACGACAAATATTGGCAAAAAAGGATTAAGGCTAATTAGATGCATTAGTTGTGATACCAAAGACTTGAGTGAAAACTAGTTAACTGTTTTTATTCTTTGAAAAACTGGTAGAATTTCTCAGTTGGCTCTAAATTATTTAAAGTGACAAACTGGACTTCTTCCCCATTCCAAAACAGTGGAATCTAATAAATGTCTCCTTTCTTTTAACCATCCTGCATTAAATGAGTTATTCATTTTAACACATTAATAGAAGATCATATTTTCAAAGGTGATTTGGATGTTTAATGTCATTTACAAAAAAATCACTTCTAAAAAATCAATTCTATGTAATATTTACAAGAAAATCAATTTTTTAATTGAAAACAAACATTATATATTCAAATTCACCCCATTTGACAAAGAAGGATACCAGAATCAATCTTTGTGCTACAAAACATTCTGACATAAAACAGTTACATGTATACCCTGGGTGTAATCAGGTGACAGCAAACCTTGTGCAGCAGATAGACAGAATACCCCATCTTGCAACAAGACAACTAATAATAATAACAGAAGATTAAACTCTCTGGTTCAGTGAGCTGGCTCAAGAAGAAAGGGATATTACTGTCTCCACTGTATTACAGTCATTAGTCACAAGCGTACAGGTAAGGGATGCCTAGCATAAGACCATTAACATATCCCTAGCAGTTTTATGTTAGTGGACATAAATTATTCACTCTGACAATATTGTGGAAATGTGTGTAAAGTGTTAACATGATCGGAGTATTTCAAGCCTGAGCACCCTTATCTTCTATTTTACAGAATATATTCCCAGGGAAGTCATTACAAGGATCAGATAAGGAGGAAATCAAAACATATACAGACACTTCAGTCTTAGAATAGTGACATTTGTCATGAAATATGTAGGAGGCAACTTGTCTTGTAGGAGCTTACTATGGTTATTTATCTACATTTCCATTTTCTGACATTGGAATCATCTGCTGTGGTTTCAGTGAACAGATAAGTGATGTATGATACAAACTATGAAGTTTGATATGTTTTCTGGAGCTGTCTATGTCTACACAGCCAAATAAGGTAATATTATGAAGATAGGAATGATCGAATTGAATTTTTGTTCATAAATGATTAATGTGTTATTATAAAGAATAACCAAAGTGGCAAAATAATTTCTTCATGCTGCTGAACAGACACAGCTAACTATTCATTATTATAGAAAATGTTGCCATCACTAATTTATACAGACTACTGATAAAACACATAACTATTCACAAAGATCACGAAATAAATTTAAATCAACTCAACTAATAAAAGAATACATATTTTTTAAAATATCTGAATAATTAAAAACAAAAAAAGTCAAAAGCATGCAACACAAATAGATGGAATTGTATATAATGTAAAAGTGAAAGTCAAGCAACACAAAATTAATACAAAATGTAATCATGAAAATTGGAAAATAACCTTTTTTAAACAAATTCTAAAAAAATACATTAAAAAGATAAACTCAAAACACCAGAAATAATACATACCAAGAGTGCAACAGACAATTCCTCATGCAAATGCCCGAGCCAAAAAGCTACCTTGAAGGGAGAGATCCAAGCAAACTGGGAGGTAGCTGGACGTTCATCAATAAAACATGAGGATCAATTGATTTGGTGGGCACACTCTGGCCACGAGGCACCTGTCCTTGTAAGTTAGTGGACAGTGTAGTGGACAATGGTCAACGGATACGTGGAATGACAATGGCTAAAAATGGACTCATCTGCCCAAAAATCTCTAAGGACTCAAAATACTCTCCGGACAATGAGTGACCACTTGACCACTCGTTTGGTAACCATGGTTTCTGCAACACCAGCAATGATTGATTTTAGACTGCCAATCAATTTTTAATCAATGATATTTTGTTCCTTGCTAAAACAAACTCCTCCAAGTAGATTTTAGTTCTATGTCGTGAAGCTCTTAACAAGATGACCAAAACAAGAAAACAAGGGTTGGGCAGCTGACCAATCAAATTGCTTTTGTGGTGGTCAGTTGTGGCCGAAGCAAGACCACTGGGCAGCTGGGCTTTGAATAAAACAATGCCCCAAAATACAAAGGAAATTAGCAGCTTTAAGGCGGTATTTAAACCATCAAAACCATCCTCTTGTGTGGATGACAATCAGAAGAATGGAGGTGTGTAGATTTATTGACACTGGTCAGAGAGGTCACCTTTCTATTAAGATGATGCTATAATCTATCAGCTCGATCCAACTCATGCCAAAACACCAAAAACATTAACACTCCGTACTTCTGCTTTCACGCCATTTTGAATTAATTTTATTTTAAAAGGGTTGAGGCTGAATGGATTGAATTTGAGTATTTTCAGTACAATAGGACGAGGGGTGACAATAAAAGACAGGGAGATGCACGTCTGGTATCTTTGCGGTCTGCCCCCGGACCGTCCAGAAGGCACAATACCAGAAAATTGCCGAGGGGATCCTATTTTTGCGGCGCGCTTCTTTATGTCAGAGGTCAGTGGGCAGATGACCATCTCTCCGGACAATACTGACCAATGGTCATTCAGCCACACGCAAAATGTTCGATTTACAAAAACCTCTGCCATGATTGACAAAAGGCATTTTCTATAAATAGAATTCATTAATTTTCATTTCTAAGGGATGGGCAGTGGTCATCCTCTAACAGATGAATCTAACTGTCAGATGTCCGTGCGCTTGACCATTCATTATCTCATTTCAAGCCCTGCTTTGTTCAAAAGGCTTTGTTGCCTCTGAAATTTTACAGCAATTAAAACTGATGCATCATCCTCACACTGCAAACTTTTCACCTTCAGCAAATTTAAATGTGAGAGTTTTACAGCCGTTTTGACGCTATGAACTCTCTCAAACGGAAAATGTGTATTTAGTCAAGAACGCTTTCATCTTAAATTCAACAGAGCAATAATGATATTCATCATGCATTATTAAGTACCATCATTGGCTAAATCCAAATAGCCAAGAAAGATTGAGGACTTTGACATTAATTTTCCTAAAATAGTTTTAGATGACAGATTTGATAAACACTGGTTCCAAAAGGACCCACATCCTAGCAAAGGAGAAATTGTCATTAGCCCACCAAACCCCTTGTAATGTTAAACCATTGAAGTTTATTGGAAACAAGAAAACTGAGATTCTGTCTTGTTTTATGCAGGCTATTGTGCTTTTAATTGATGGTGGTGGGCTCACTGTAGCAGACATGTTAGTTTTCCCAAACTTATTATTGAGTATATAACTTTAATTAAATTTCATTAACTGCGCCAACCACAAATAGGAGCCGTGAATTTAACAGATGTGTATGTTTTACTACAGGTTACCAATATAAGCACAAATTAGTAAAGTATTTCATAAATATCGAACATACTCCTTATTGGGTTTCACAGCAATCAACTTTTCTGTGCATATTTTACCTAATTATAAACGAATCATGCAGTGCTTTTTTCACTGAATTAATAAAAATTAATGTTTGTTGCAAATAAATGTGTATTTCAATATTTCAAAATTGGATGTGCATTTACAAATGATCAGCAGATCACACTTCATAAGTTGGTTATACTGTAGAATAAAATTAATTAAATGCATCACAACTAAATTAATATTTAACCTAATCAGAGCCCTCCGATCTGTAGCTCACATGGCTAAATTTGTTCACACTGAGGAAGAGTAGGTTCAATGAAAACAACATTGCTGGGAGTCTTTATGCAAAGTAGAGAAGTAAATAATGTGAAATAGGAATGGATAATAACCATGACAATTCACTTTACCAGCCATTTTAGTTGTCATGCAAATTTTACTAACTGAAAAATGGGAATTCTTAATTTCTCTGTGTTCACAGAAATGAAGGATAGTCAGGTACTGATGACACAAACATTTACCAAGACGAAAGAATTTCTCTTCAAAACATGACAAGTATGTTTTGCTATGTACTGGTATATAGAGACTCTCTCCAGAGTGTCTTTTGAGATATATATCAAAACGAGTCAAAAGCAAGTTCAAAACCCTCTGGCTTGCTGACAAGTTTTATACTTGATTGACAAGTCTTGATATATTTGTTTTCAGAAGACAATCAGGTAGTAATAACCAGTGTCTTGAGTGTAAAATTACAGCTAACCATCTTCAGTGGCAGAGAGATTAGTGATGTCATTTGATTGTGATGTCATGGTAACTGATGATATCACAATACATGAAGTCTGCAAAGTATTGTGCTGCAATTGATATCATGATTGATATCATGAGCATGCAATTAGAATATGATGACATGCATCAACCAAGTCAGCGAGCCTGACCACCCGATCCCATAAGTCACCTTACGGCAAGCATGGGTTGCTGAAGACCTATTCTACCCCGAATCTTCATGGGTGCCATTGTAGTGATTTCCTCCGAGATGTTGCTTGATGTCACCCAAGTGATATCTCCTGTGGAGGTTAGTTTTGGATGACAAAATATAATTCCTTAAAATGTTTGTGTCATTAATTAAATATGCATGTTTTAACTGCTTCACAAAGTGTTACACACTCGAACTCGCTATCGAGGAAAATCCATTATTTTCTCATTTCTCATTTTACATATAAATTTTCAATGTCCCATATGTCAGCTCTTAATTCTCAAATAAACATAAAAGAAAAAGACTGTCTGAGACACCGCTCAGGGAAATTAATCAAATTAAAACACGGCATGGTCACTATTAGTAAATAATATTTGCACATTTTGTGACAGTGTTAGGAACCGTACATACCATCTCCAGCGATGAACTGCCTTGTTCATAACAGTGAGAAGCACTTCTCTTTACTAATGGGATGAAAACTCTTTACATTAAGATGCTTTTGTTTGGTGGGGGGAGTCCAAAGCATATTGCTTCGACTACTACAGCAAACTTGTCTTGGGATATGGACAGATTTATCTATCTCTGATGTGTACTGCTGTGCCGTTTTCCTCCCCGGCTGTGCTGTTTATCACCCTCAGCTGGACAAAAATGTCTCTCAAGTGGGACAGTCTCAAATAATTACACTCACAAGGGAAGGGTTCTAATTTGATTGCTACAATATCATTAGACCTCTGGCTTCTGGGAAAATTGAACTGAAGACCAAATATTACTCACTTTTATTTTAGGAACCGTGAAAACAGGACTGGAAATTAAATTTAATGTCTTAATATGCTTAACCTACTCATGTGAAAATCCGGTAAGTATGTCATACATTGACAGGAGATAAATACATACTGTCCCCATCTGATCATCAAGTAGCAGCATACAGTAGCAACAGTCAGGCTGTTCACGATAATTTACTCTTAAAAGCTATATTACAAATATAGATACAGATACAGATATATAAGTACTGCTTTTGTGATATAAAAGGATTCATGAGGCTGCTTTTGACACGGATCTATAAAATCTCACCTTAGTGGAAGAAAATACACAAGTCTCTCCTCTACAATATTTCCTTGTCAGGGATTGAGAAGCACCTACCATCCCACCCACACTGAGAGTTGCAGAACATTGAACATTTTCTACACAGCTAGTTAAATCATGTCATTGTTTTCTAAGTAAGGCAATATTTAAAAATTTATCAGAGAATATCGGCAGAAGTTAAAAGTTTTCTCTACAACTTCTCAGGGTGATGAACATGTAAAGAAATAAAGCAACCATTGCCATGACAGTCCGACATGACAATGCCAGTGATAATTTATTCAAATCACCAGATTCATAAACAATGACAGTGTGAAAGACAGAAGTAAATTGTTCTGACTTGAATTGTATTTCTCCCCTGAGGATTTACATTTACTATTTACCAACGAGACATCTACAACACAAAAAACAAAACCACAACCCACATAAAAGAATAGTTATTTTCTATTGATTCCCACAAACAAACAGTTCCATAAAGTATTCATCTTCAACTATCCTGGACTTAGGTTCCAAAGAAATACACTGGACCGTAAATTAGCGAAGATGGTGATTGAACTTTGTCTAAAAGCAATTCTAAGCATCTTCTATTATTTAATACTATTACTTCCAAGGCTTTCAACTAACTTATGAAGAAAACATGACAGATATATACATTTAGGTTACAGTACGATGATCAGTCAATACTTCACCAAATTTAATGAATCAATATTGACTGAAATTTGACAGGTTGAGCGTATCATGAGAGTCAGTTTAAAATCAGTATCATAGAGAAAAGACCACAGGAATCCAAGTGAACAAAGGTATGAAGCAAGATGTTTCTGAGTTAATATCATAATATACGCTCAAAACAATTATCCCATTGTGCAAGGAGGTCTCAAGATCTTATCCTCCATCCGCTACCTGGTGACAGATTGACTGACTTTACACATGTAAACACAAGTTAATTAGCAAGAAAAGCTGTGTGTGATCGGACCGCCAATGTGAGGCCAATTAACTTTTCTGTTATGGATAGTTGCCTATATATAAATGAAATATACTGTTTACAAACATTGTACACACCTGGTACCATCACTATTTGATAGTGATTCCTAAACACATGCTCATGATATAGTCAGAATCGTACACTCAACTCTGTTTTAAGCAGAGATTTCTTATGAACAAGAAGTGGTTTGTCGCTATATTTCAGGTAATATTGTCTTCCTATGGCACATTTTCTCTTAATCTACAGTATTATGCTTTTAGGATGATGTTTAGGTTAACATAACTTCAAATTATGTATCACAAAATTTTGTTGTTAGATATTAAAGTATCCATTTATTGGTTTCAATGAGAAACTAGCAGGCGGCTACACATCAGTAGTTTCCTGTGAGGTGTACTATCTATGGGGATGCATTACCATTTGAATGAGTGAGTGAGTGAGTATGAGTTTACACCACTTTTAGCAATATTCCAGCAATATGTTGGCGAGGACACCAGAAATGGGCTTCACACATTGTACCCATGTGGACAATTAAAACCAGGACTTTAGCGAGACAGGAGAACGCTTTAACCACTAGGCTACCTCACCACCTCATTCTCATTTGAACGATGTATCTCTAGGCTGTTCAGGTGGACAAATCTGTTGATGAAAACATGAGGAACATTCCATGCTTCTTTTATGTGACATATCTGACATTTATCAAAACAAAATGAAAACTATGATTAATATCTTCTTTAAATGGGAAGTTTTTTGTTTGTTTGTTGTTTAACGCCACACTCAGCAATATTCCAGCTTTATGACAGGGTCTGTATATAATCGAATCTTGACCAGATAATCCAGTGATTGACATTATGAGCATCGATCCATGCAATTGGAATACATTGAAATGCATCAACCAAGTCAGTGAGCCTGCCCACCCACGGACCTAAATACAGGGTTATAAAAGTCCACCCGATCCCGTTAGTCACCTCCAAAGACAAGCAGAGTCACCTTATACAGCATGCATGGGTTGCTGAAGACCTATTCTAATTCAGAGCTTCATGGGTCTAAATGGGAAATAAGCATATGATAGAATCCATTATGTGGCATCAACTTTGATGCAGCTGACCAAAATAAGCTAAGCAAAACATTTCCTAAATATATTGATTACCCATCAATTCCATTTCTAAACACAACAACATGTCTTAATTGACACTTTGATAATCCAATCACTTTATCTAAGTCAGTTTCTTTGTCTGACAAGGCAGAAATCTGTTTTCACTTTCTCTCCGTGGTCTCTGTTCTTTGATATAGTCCTGGGGTATGATAGAGTACATAAACATGACATCCCAGCAGCCCCTGGGGAGCACCAGCTAGTGGAAGCCCTGGGGGACTGATACGGGTTAGGGGGTGATGTAATACAGGAGATAACATCTAGCCACGGCCTGAAAAGTGAAACTGGCCAAATACATTCCTCACTCAACATGTATTTGCTGCCCCATCAAAGACACAACTGATAAACATGTGGATCTAAGCTGAGAGTGGATGCCAGGGTTCCTTACATAGGTTCTAGCTTAGCTATGGGTAACAGCAAGGCTGATGAACCTGCAGCTACAATCACTTATTGTAGGAAGTCAATAGAATACACTCCTTCTTTTAAAATATCAGGTCAGTTTTGGGGTATTAACTTTAATAACAGATAATTATATGATATGCCAGAAATGTTTTTTGGTGTTCAGATTTGTAGCATGGACAACCGATTATCAACCTCACAAGGGGACAAACGATTATCAACCTCACAAGGGGACAAACGAAGATCAACCTCACAAGGGGACAAACGATTATCAACCTCACAAGGGGACAAACGATTATCAACCTCACAAGGGGACAAACGATTATCAACCTCATAAGGGGACAAAACGATTATCAACCTCACAAGGGGACAAACGATTATCAACCTCACAAGGGGACAAACAAAGATCAACCTCACAAGGGGACAAACGAAGATCAACCTCACAAGGGGACAAACGATTATCAACCTCACAAGAGGACAAAACGATTATCAACCTCACAAGGGGACAAACGATTATCAACCTCAAATTTTAGCAAATACCATAAAAGACACTCCGGAAATCCTAATGTTCTCTTGTAATCACATCTTGACATTTCCACAAATTTTGCTATTACTATTCCAGCAATTGGAAACCATAAATCATACAGAGCAATTAAATGCATGACTTGACTCTTTGATAGTCTGACAGTAGTAATTCTGAATGTCAAAATGCTAGCTTACAAACTCTCCCCTCCAAGGATACTATCTCCCATGTACAGTATACCTCGTAAGGGCCATGTAAACTTCACCAACTGCCCTTACCAAGTATATGTCATGAAACAGTGATTATACTGTATAGGAAGAAGCCTGCATGATCACTAGATGCAGTCAGGGCTGGGTTACAGGGTTATGTCATCACTATGTGAATCTTTTATCCGGAGCCAGATGGTGACTTCATTAAACCATGACCTTGCTTTGTTGTCAGCTCTATACGTCATACTTAACATAAACTCAAATTAATCTCGGATTTAATTGTTTACCAATATGTTTATAATGTAAAATTGCTTCCAGATCTGTTGGATTAATTTCCCAAACATAATTACGGGCATGTTAGAGAGGGGTCAGAACAACCCTAGCAAACTAGCAGATTAGATTACAGACCAAATTTGGGCCAGCCATGTTGTGCCTAAAGTTTCTGCCTTGGAAGTAGTAAAGCATGAATTAAAAAAAGAGCGTTTTATTAACACTTCTATGTCTTTTGGATACTGGTAATCTGTGAAAGCCTTGTTGGAATAGGTGACTTAATTTGGCTTTATCTGTTTAACAAATCTATTAAATAAATCACAAGAACTACAACAGCAACTACAATTACAAATGCATGGTCAACAACTTTACATGAAGGCAGAGTAGGATTTCAACTTTTGGCAAAGATGCTAGTGTTGGTGCGACCTTTATCACTTATTTGTCAACACTGATACAACAACTTCTAAATCCCATATAAAGATATGGCCTTTCAGAAATTCAAATTCAAGTTGGAACCCATTTCTTGTAAAAGTAAGTTTTGCTCCTTATCCCATATGTACTACTCCTGACGGTGTGGCTAAGACCTCAGCAGGTTGTGACTTGTATTGTGTGTCCAGCTGATTTTGGGAACATCCAAAGGTGGACCCTCGTACTCTACTTATGTCTGACCAGTCACTGACCATAATACAATTATCTCATGAATATTCATGTCAACACTCTGCACACATGCGTTACTAATGTTTGTCAAATTGGTTGTCCACTTCATAACGAAGAGACATCACAGTCATGCTTTGGCATATACATATAATTGCTATGTTAAAATATACTACACTTTGTAAGTAGTACCAAGTACAAGCTAGGAACCTACCCAATATTTTTAAGATAGGATGAAAAAAGAAAACAAATGCGTTGTAAGTGTATAACTAAAAGTATACCTATATCCAGCCCCTATCCATACCTGCTAGAGGTTTTGTTAATCCTTTTAAAGAGGTTTCATTGAGAAACAGTATCCTTATGATCTTGATTTCTTTAGTGACTTTTATTTACTTTGGGTTTTCCTTTAGATTTGACATTCACTCAAAAATGTCCACATTATATTTACTTCTTATTATAAATCTGTTCAGCAAAAACAATGCCCCCACCCAATGCCTGTTTTGGTCTACGTTTAAACTAAACATGGGATATTAGGGGCCTATACTGACCTTGGAATCCAACAAAATTTATAAAAAAAAGCCTGATTATGTCAAGACATTATGTATATGACATGTCAAACAGGTTCTTGTTGGTTTCATCTTCAGTTTGAAATCCCATATCATAAAACATTAGTTCATATCATTCCATTTTTCTTTCATAAATTTATTGCAAATTATACAAACACACTTCTCTATGTTCTCCTACAGTTACTTTTCTTGCTTGTCCCTTATTTTCATTACTTACAAAAAATCACCATAAAATGACACAACATTAATCATTAATACACTTCTATTAAGTTTTATTTTGAAGTCAAGTCAGTGATAAAGAAGGGCAAATGATCTGCTCCAGGCATTCAAAACGATACCTTCACCAAATGAAGTAACATTAGTCAAATCTAACCCACATGTTGTAAAAGAGTAATTTCGTCATCTGAAATGAAGCAGATAAAATGTCACAAGGATACGCTTTCACTTTCAAATGAACTTGTACAATGTAATTGTCCAACAGTGTTTGTACCTGTTATTATACAACCTCCACAGAGTACAACATCACAGTGTTTACACCTCTAGGGAATAATACCCTGTATAGTCAGAGGAGAACAATGAAAGCATGAATCTGAGTAAAGTTCTAGTTTATTAACAAGGAGTATTAAATGATTCCAACTTAACAGCTCATTAGTTTCATTACAAAGGATCCACTCAAGTTGTTACCTGAATAAAATGTCATCTTCATCAAATTGATGCACATTTCAAGCAAAATATTTCAATTTTCTTTTCTATTGGATTAAATTATTTTACCTCAAGTCCAATAACAGCGTTGATGTTTAGGTCAGAAGATCACTTTAAACAAGTGTGAAGAAGCCTATTTCATATTACTTAGGCAGCCTGACACTGTCATATAAAAGACTGTAAGTGTTAACAAGTCACAATATCTTCTACATGATTAGGATACCTTCACATGTCTAATGTTACTGGATATCAATACTAAATAGGATATAGCAGAATAAAGCCAAGACCAAATACATTCTCCAGTTTCACCTATGTTATATGTAATTGTATACCTAGGTGTTGGAAGGACTTTCACTTTATAGTGAAACTGTCGGTCATATCCACAAAACATGGTGTTAAAAAGGGGACCCTCCCCCTCATTAGGGATCAAAGGACTCAGTCATCCATCCTTCTCCACCCCTTTTTCCATCCCATCTCCCACCTCCCTACTCACCATAAAACAGATCATATAGTCAACTCTTTCATATATTGACCCTTGCATTAGGTTTAATACCAGCAGAGTTTCTATTAACTGACCACTGGACACTGGTAGTCTTGGAAACAGGTTGTTAATTTCAAATAAAATTTTATTATTTTCCCAGCTTTTGTGTCCATGTGTTAGGTAATTAACCCCTGTCTAGTGCTGTTACCTGACTTATGTAATTAGTTTCTGATATGGGATTGCTTTAATTTCATGCCAGGTGAGGATTCGGAGCTTTGTGCTTGTAATTTAAACCCTGGTCATCACATGGAGATCTTCAGCTAGATTAACTTAATCAGTCAAACATGCAATTTCAAACCTTCTCTGATACTAACGAAAATAAGGAAAAAAGTCAATTTATTGACTGAATCGCAACAAATATTACATTCTAACAAGTGTCTTTTTCGGGAGTTTATTTAAAATGAAACAAGTTTTTTCAACAATACATTTTTTAAGATATTTTCTCTAAATATAAATATAAAACGTCAATGCCAGAAGAACTATGATTCATTTGAAAGCTAAAATGAAACTAATAATTTAATGTTGAACACAAAATAAATTTATACGAAATGATCAAGGTTTAGAAAATTTTAACTACTATATGCAGCTACAGTACATCATATGATTGAATGTTCTATAAATGATTATGCTAGGTACCAACCTAATCCTATGCTGGCTGCATGGGCCTGTCTCCACATACATGATGCAATATGTTGTTCAACAGTGACAGGCAACAGTAGAGAAAGTACTTCGTTGAGGGGCAGCTTGGCTCGTGCCTGCCTTCCACAGCTTAGTATCAACAAGAACCTAGCTATCATTCACTACAGGGCATGCTAGAGTAACGCCACAGTATTGCAGAAATGTTGTAGTAGCCATGGGTCATTTGATTCACACAGGTCATGGGTCAGGGGTCAAACAAAGCGTGCCAGAAGTGTGCGGCTTTAAAACATCACTGTCTGATACTATGCGTGATAGTGTTGGATTTCTCCCCCCTCCTGGGCCCCTATCTCTCCGATTTAATTCTGGGACAATTACAGCCACCCCTCTCAGACAATGCTGCCCCTCGCAATCCCCCCATCTCTAACACCGGACAGCCTCTGTCCAACCATCATGGCCGAAATCTGCAACTAAGCTGACCACTGTCAAAGCTGACCAGTGACAAAAGAAGTAATTAATAGCGACCCCTAACACGGGTGCTTGCTTTTCTATTGTCAACCCACTTGTCAGCACATCTGCCCTCTGACCCCTGATGAATGAAAGTAATGCCCAATCGCTAACCTTGTCACCTCGCCACGCGCCTGCGGCCCACATATGTCCTGCTTCATTCACCAGAAAAAAATCAAGACCACACTAGCGGCTCTTTTTTGTTGTGAATGACCCCAGGTCAAAAAGTAGGTGCTCAGGTGTCATTAATCTGACCCCCCTTCCAGGTCCTGTTAGACTCATCTGCTTCCTCCTCCGCCTCAGTACCTGGGAGGTACCTGCCAGTCAGACAACAATGGACTGCGTAGTTTGTCTTTCTGGGTCTTCAACAGCTATTGCTTTATACCCCTTTATACACAGAATGTTTTTGGAAAATAGGTGAAGAATTTGAATTTACATATTACTGAATGTTTTGAATAAATATATGTTTCTTTCATATTTTTCTACATCCACACACAATACCCCTAGACCCACACATGACGCTCACCCCCCAACACCCACACATACATCCACACCTGCACACCCGCACAGGTGTGCACTGCTTTTAGCAAATATGCCAGTAATATCATGGCAGGGGAATTAGGTGTGAGCTTCACACATTGTACCTATGTGGGGAATCGAAACCTGGGTATTCTGTTATTGTTGTTTAACGCAGGCAATATTCCAGTTATATGACAGCAGTCTGTAAATAATCAAGCCAGGTCCAGAAATTCAATGACTGATAGCATGAGCATTGGATATGATGACACGCATCAATCAAGTAGCCAGCCTGACCAACTGACCAAAAGCTTGAACCACTTGGCTACCCCATTCCCTATGACAAAGTGATGAGAAACTCAGGCTTTAATCATGTCCACTCTAGTCATGATGTGACCGCCTCAGTGGTCTAGTGGTAGAGCGTCCGCCCGAAGAGCGGAAGGTCCAGGGTTTGATCCCTCGCCGCGTCATATCAAGAGACGTTAAAAGATGGTACTTGTTGTTACCCTGTCTGGCCGCTCGGCATTAAGGGGCTAAAACAAGGACTGGTCGGCTCGAAGTCAGTATACTGTGTCTGAGTAGGGTATTCATGTTAAACTGCGGCATGGTATCTCAGTGGGCTAGCACTATAAATCAGCATCAGTCCGGACTAGTACAAGCAGCCACACACACACATCCATGCACATCGCTATATAAGTGTAATAATCTTGGACGTGACGTTAAACCCAAATTCACCTCACCTAGTCATGATGTAGACAACATACATATCTGAATCAAAAATAAAATATATAATATGATGCCTACATTCACATGACATGTTTAATTTGTGCAGCTTTATGAGAGCTGTTAAACAATCATGGTATGACAAGATATACATTAAAGCTTGAGAATTACAAATTTTATCTGCATCATAACCATTATGCTTGTCGTAAGAGGCGACTAACGGGGTCAGGTGGTCAGGCTCGCTGACCTTGTTGATGCATGTCATCGATCCCAATTGCGTGGATCAATGCTCATGATGTCAATCACTGGATTGTCTGGTCTAGACTCGATTATTTACAGACTGCCGTCATAAAGATGGAATATTGCTAAGTGCGTGGTTAAACAACAAACTCACTCACTCATTATCTTTGTTACCTCTCCAAACAAAGAGAGCAATGTGTCTCCGTGGCTGATGGGACTTTGTGCTGCATTTGCAACCCAATATATCAAACTCATTCAGGTCCTACTAAAGTCAAAACACACAAAAGGAATTACATGTTAAAAGTACATACCACATACAAATAACACATGAATGATTTGCTGAAATACTTTTCATGGCAGCAGTATCTAAACGTTTAGTTTAACCACCACAAGCCTTGTGGTTCCATTGAAGATGTGAGGAATGTTAAAATTAATCATTCATTAATGATTCCTTAGGAAGCAGATAAAGTCTCACCCCTCGTCTCCTACCAGCTTCACTGACCAGTCATTCTCTCTAAGTACTCTACTACAGCAACATCAGGCATGAGAAATACATCATGGTACATGTCCATGTTAACACACCTTCTCTGTCCTGCTTTGATGTAAAAAAACACAGACTACCACATCAAATAGCATAAACCCAACACCATCTCCATGCCGATCTCGTACTGGGTACAGTCTAAAGGTGTTGCACGTCATTTCACCCAAACATCACTCTTACTGACACTATGAAAAGATTGCCACCACCTGTGTCTTTCCCAGGTGAGACTCCTGGTGAAAAAGGGAGATATACACTGACAACATACACATGTTTACATGCTGAACAAGATCACCTATTGTACTCAGGGCCATAGTGGCACGCGGCGGGATGCCCTTCACAGCTTTTTGTTGTCAGCGTTGACACGGTGTATTGAAGTACATAGAAGAACACTCACTGACTCTTAACAGCGCTTCATAGCATATCCATAGCCTTCCTGACATCTACTGTCTGATGCAGGCTTTATGAAAGTGGTGTTCCATCTGAATGCTTTTTGTAGTATCTCATTAGTACGCTTATAAACGTAATGATTCTATTGTTGCTCTTTTTTCCTATCAACCAGGACGTTCATTTTTCAGGTATTAGAATCAACTTGATATTATCAAGTTAGACATAGTGATATTATTTGTCATTGAAGTAATTTACATAATTTGATTTCCCTTATGCTGATATGTACATGATCCACTGTCATAAAAGCGGCATCAGTTTTTACAACACTAAATTAGACACTATAAACTATACAATATTATTCAGGATTTAAATAATTCTGAGAGCAATAAGTCAGCAGGCTCACCATAGCAGGATTTGAAAACAATCTGTGGCATCATCTGTTTTTCAAAGAATTCACCAGTAATCCTTCTTCATGCTATATTTCCATAAAAACAATCAAGCCAAAGAACAACTACTGGCCGACTACAGCTGTTTCTCTGTCACTAATCCACACAAATGTTGCCAGCAGGACCAGGCACAGGGTGCCAATAAACAGGGACTATATGATACTTTCAAAACAGAATTTGGTGTCGAACATTACTTACCCTTTTCACAAACACCTGGTGTCATCACTGATTTTCAGTGGTCCATTCACATAATTCACAGCTACTTTGCCCTTTATGCCATTATAGAATCTGTTACGGTGGATAATCTAGACTGGTTATTCTCTTGCATTAACATTTTATATTTATCTAATGAAATGTTAAGATTTTATATTTTGAAGTGTGAAAGAATGGACTGCTTTACTGCCCACTATAGATGACCTAAGACAATGTCTTGTTAATAAATGTGCCAAAATTCATACATTTTATCTATTATACATACCGTATTCGACGTAATAAGCGCCCCGCTTCAATAAGCGCCCACGGCGTTATTTGCTAATATATTGGCTCGTGAACAATCCCAATTAGCAACCCTTCCGATTGATCAATGTACACAATGTAAACAAAATTTATCTTTCAACTCTGTTTTTTTCCACCGAAGTAATATTCCAATAAGAGCCCGCTATTTCTAATTTTGGACGCTTATTATGTCGAATACGGTATATCTAAAATTAAGTACCCAAACCTGCAAACTAACATTATACAAATTTCAGTGTTTTATATGTAAAATTATTTATTCATTTCTATTTACTTATAATGGTGTTTTATTTATTTTAGTTAAAAAGTCTCTCATAATTCCATTAGGTGAACTTCCATGTATATGTGTATTGTTTTTTCTTTATATGCTTTTTACTTAAATCTGAGGAGACAAAATGTGTCTGTCTGACTGTCTGTCTGAACTGAAAATAGATGAATAAGACCGACTGAAACTAACATTTAACTTACACTGCTGCAGCCATAGTGAGCATAAACTTTTAAAATGACTGAACAAAACAATATCCTAACCTGTTTTTTGTACAAGAAACAGATCAATGTATCTTTTTGTTTGATTTCATTAAAGATAAGCGTTCTTCATCGTACAGATTTATTTCAGGTCTTCAAAGAAATTATTGGGATATACCCAGGGGTAAATGTGACAACTCATTAAGTCTTTTGCTATAATGATTTGGGCTTTACATAATGAGTACATTGTTTTTGTCCTAATAACAAACAAATGTCAGATGGCTATGTTTTTAGTACACTTTTTGATAACTGATAACTCTTAAAGAATAAAATAATATGAATCAGCAAGAACCTGATTTAAAAACATTTTAGTTCATATTGTCAAATACATTTTTCGCTTTAATTCTACATGATAAATCTAATACAAACTATTCACATAAATAATTTAGGGGTGAGTCACCAGTGGAGTTACATATTACAGTTCTCACCGACATGTTTTGAAGATAACTTAACTACTAGGTGTTGGTTCAATTAAAGTCATATTGATTTCTGACAAAAGCAATTTCCTGAATTTGAAAAGAGTAAGCGGTAATATAACGAATCATTTTCTCAGCTCAGAGATTATGTTCCGATAATATCTGGTTCTTTTCATTATTTTAAAATTGATTCAGTATTGAAACCGTAATAAAACCACTGTTAATTTAATTCAAAATGCCTGTTATATGATGATGAAGAGCATTTTAGGTTTAATGAAAATATCCCTTAAGCAGATCACGGATAGAAAATTAAGCTTTTAATCTGTTTTAAAATTCAACACTTTAGGTCTACTGGTCAGTAAATTTAAGAATGGAATGTGACCGTATTTACAATTAAGTGACTTCCACAATGTTGATGCTTCAAGTCACATGCACGTAGCACCACAGAGTGTTAATATAATTACACCCGTATCACTGACATTATATCCCATGGGTTTCTCAACATTAACTGACACTTTCAACAGTTTTATGTTACTTCTAATCATTTCATACATACTAACATCTATCTTTTACATAGCTAAACTTACAAATTCAAATATATTAAGTCCCCAAGAAATGATCTTGTTTGATGGACAGGCATGGCAGGTGGTGCCACTCCCAATTAGGAAGATGATGGTCGATGCAGAAATGTAGTGGCAAAACACAGGGACAGTACATAAAGATGGTGTATATAAGTGAGTGAGTATGGTTTTACGCTGCTTTTAGCAATATTCCAGCAATATTACGGCAGGGGACACCAGAAATGGGCGTATATATAAGTAAGTAGGTATACATTATATAAGTGTGGTAGATATAGATTATATATAAGTGGATAGATATAGAGTACATATAAATATGGTAAATATGGAGTATATATAAGTGCGGTAGATATAGATTATATATACCGTATTCAACGTAATAAGCACCCCGCTCTAATTAGCGCCCACGGCGATATTTGCTAATATATTGGCTAGTGAACAATCCCAATTAGCACCCCTTCCGATTGATCAATGTACATAAGACCTATTTTTTCGCATATAATATGCATTCGTGTGTTATATGCACCCTTAATTATGGGCAATTAAATTCTGGAAAAATATATCTGCCTCACATAAACATTGCAGGCAGTCGGCATAAACCACGAAATTTATCTTTTCACCAAAATAATATTCTAATAAGAGCCCCATAGTTCTAATTTTGAGAGCGCCCAGGGCGCTTATTACATCGAATACAGTAAGTGGAAAGATATAGGGTACATATAAATATGGTAGATACAGATTATATGTAAGTGGGTAGGTATACATTTTTATTTAAACTAAACCCAAAACCAAAACTCCAAACGTCATATTCTCAACTGTTACTTAATGAAACTATTCATGAATGTTACTATGCAACATAGATGCACTGTGAGTGTAGCGGAATGTGGAAAGTGATCTTGAAGGGCCACAAGTGTCGGCATCTGAAGAATTCCACTGCAATAAGCTAGACACACAAATATTCAACAGGATATCTGCCACACAGATTGTTTGTCAAATTTTCAAGGAACTTAATTTCCTATGTGTTCTTTTCATCTTATCATTCCAAATATTTACACATCAAAAGTTCTCGCAAAGTTCACTACTAAATATAACAGTAGGTTTGTTGTGGACTGGGAGTGGGACCTAAGACTGTTATTAGTTGAATGAGCATACTTAATGTACACACATAGATAAGCTGCAAAAAATGAATTTTTGAAAATTTCTAAACATTAAACAAACAAAAAACATCATTAGAATTTAACAGACCATTTTAAAAATCATAGAATAAATCTCATACGAAAACATTTGAATGTAAAGTTAAACCCTTTGACAAAAAGCTTTATTTTCATCAATATCATAAATTTCCTGTTTCCAGGAGAATATTGCATTTTTAATATTAAATAAGTTGACTGAAAATTATTTCTTGAAATGAATACACATTTTTATTAAAAATCAGCAAACTACTTCTTGCAATCCATGTTTGTAATGCTGCCGCCACTATCCAGGGCATGAGGATATGCTGGCATCCTCCAGTATGCTATTTTCCATTGATTACACAGGGCTGGGTCAAAAGGTGGTGCGGCCAAATTGATTTTTGCGTTGAGATTGAAACCGGACTGTCCATGTGATACAGGCGATTTGTTTAATTCCAACTGATTTGTTTAATTAGCTGACCCGTGTCAGCTGTTATAACCGTCACGGCTACTGGACAAAAGCCAGGTGTCTTCAAACCACTAAACTGAGTTTCATTATGGGAGTACCCGGTAATATTTTGAAAAGATCTGAAAAATACATTTGCATGTAGTACCGAAAAACGACTTTTACAAACTTTTTATTGATTTTATACTCTGCTCAAGCATAGTTAAAAATGTCCAGTATATAAATCTTATTTATATCACTTTACAACCATTGAATGTCAGTACTTATTTCAACCAAATTAGGTTAAGTATACTGTGTAATCAGTATGGAAACTATTCAATAGCATGCAAACAATTTAACAAATTTATGGAAAGATAGAATATTTTTCATAGCTGTTTGTCTGTCTGATGTACTTCTTCATGCAAAAGGGCCGCTGTTTTAACAGCAGTGCATCCTACATTTTTAGGTTTATGCAGGCCTAGTTTCAAGCATAACTAACCGGAGTGCAGGGCATACTTATACATTTCATCTGCATGCTTTTAGCAGAGATTTCTTACTACATGGAAAGGGCTTTGTGGAAGTGGCAGGTACAACAGCAGGGCAGAACATGCTTACCTTTTTCATGAACACCTGGTGTCATCACTGATTTTCAGTGATCCTTTCACAATATTTTCACATCTATTTTGCCTTTTAAGCCCAATGGACTCTGTTTCAGAGGATAATCTAGACTGGTTATTCTGTTATTGACGTAAGTGATGTTAACTTTTAATCTCTCTTCTCATTAGCTTTTTTAAAGACAAATTTGTTTGTGTTTATGAAAAACATCTACTATCCCTCCAGGAATGACCCCAGCAAAAGCCATATAAACATCCTCCATGACGAGAATAAACACAATGTCTTCCATCCAATTCTACCTCCAAATATTTGGAAGTCTTAACGTGTGCCCAGTGATAAAATATTTATACATCTCATTTTATGATGTTCCTAATTATCCCCAGAAGTAATTCAATTTCTGTATTATATCTTTTTTATTTCCATCATTTAGCCCTCACTGACATTTCAATTGGTTGGTTTATTTCTCTGACAATGTTTTGGCAGCTTCGACTGCGACTGTTCGATATCAGACTGTTCACTTTCCTCATGATGAATTCTTCATTAGGTCCATTGTGGAGGCACTGTTAAAGCAGCCGTCCCCTATCTTAAACTCTGTTATGTTAAGCTCACAACAAGATCTTGTCATTGGTTAACAATGTGTCAGTGTTTCTCAACCCCCTTCCCAGCCTTCTCCAATCTGGATTACTACATCTTAGGTAGAAGAAGATATTCCAAACTGATTACTGGAATAGGCACAAACATCCAACACCTCCTGTGTTTTTCGTGTCAGTTCAAGAATGTTTGAACCACTCAGTAAGAAGCTAATGGATCCTTTCTCTTCAATACGAACTTATTACTTTTAGAAACAATCATCTTAGTGGTCATGATGAAATCTTTCGAATGACTTTTCAAGTGATTACAATTCAATTCCATTTTTCAAAGCATCATTGTACAGTCTGATTAATCTCTGCAGAAACTTCAGAATAGCCATAGGTATTATCTACGTTCTTTTCTTGTATACACATTAAGTTAACAACTATACTTAGCAAAGGTCTCTTGAGTCAAACACTCTACTGTTGTCTGTACCTGTGATTAAAAGTGGTATGAATATTTGCAGAACATATTTGAATGAATTGAAGAAAATACATGTGAAGACAAATCATATTCAACAATCAGATTGGCCATGGTTTTTTCTAACTTGTGTAATCATTAAAGAGACTTCATATACATGACAAGTGTCTTGATCCTCCAAACAGTTATTAACAGTTCTCAGCAGGTTGATCAATACACATTAAAGAAATGATGTACTCTCAGCAGTTTTGTCTATTTCATTCCCAAGCAGACAAACCACAGAACCATTAAACCATACACACTTTATACGTTCGATGTGCAGACATTACATCCTCACTCAGCTGATATCAACACAATTTTTGAAATGGGAGAAAACCTATAAAATATATCTCAAGTTGCTTTTTATTAGGTCTTCATGCATTTTCAATCTCAAAGAAAGGAACAATCTGTAGAATACAAGCACAAGTAGAAAAGAGTGTCATCATACTACTAACTGCTAGTATGTTTCTTATTAAACTCTGAACACTGAAAACAGCTGAAATGATATTTTTGTTGAACCTCTATAATTTCATGGCTGAGGAGGGACACTTTTGATCTGATCAAAGTCAAAAGATAACTTTGTAAATTTCCTTATCTTAAAAAACACACAACACAATGACCTTTTCCAGACCCAAGAAAGGGGCCAAAGCCCTGAAAACCAACTGTTGTTTTCAAGGCTTTAAATGCTCTTGAAGCATTCTACTATATGAAAGGGATTCGAAAACAGTCTACCCTTCTGACTTTCAAATGTTTCACGGTTTAACAATCAACACTATTGTAATATTATTCTTATCTTTTTTGTTACTTAAAAAAGATAATAATAAATCTTTAAGAACAGATTGAAAAAATAGTTGAAAATGACAATGTCTGCTTGAGGTGTCTAGACTCGCCTTTTACACTCAGATGCGGGGATTGGTTCCTTCTCCCCTTCTTCTTCTACGCCATGACTGCTTTCTGCACCCTCTTGAACTTTGACACACAAAAAACTGTCATCAGCTGATTGGTTGGCCCGCCCTTCCTGGTCACTCTGACCTGCCTCTTCTGAAAAGAAGCAAAAAAATGTTAAGTACAGGTTGGGCTTCCCTTGAAATGGGAAAGGCAGGATCCTTTCAAAATTTACTCCAGGTTGTTTGGGTCGTCTGGTGTTGGGTATTGTTTGTCCGAAGCAGCAAACATTGTGGCACATGTTTTTTTATTTACATTAACGTAACTACTACGCTCTGAGCATCTCTTGACCTGAGGTCAGCGCGACCAACAAAAACATGCTTCGTCTTGATCCTTGAAAAATTAACTTTGACCACATGGGGCTTTACCAAGCAGCTTTTTTCAGTCTTGATGGATTTTTCAAGTTCAGACATAAGGTATTGTGGTAGGACCGGAAGCAGACAGGAAATGTTGACTTTTGACTTTTTGACAAATGGTTTAGATCAACCATCTTCAGTTGGTTTCGTAAATAGTGTCTTTATATAATCCCTACCAACAAAATGTGTCAGGCATTTGGAGTTGATTCTCTGCAAATATTCAATGTTCAACTCAATGTTGCATAAACTTACATTCAATAAAACCAATTCTTCATATTTAACAAAGAGATAACTTTCAACTCCAAGGCTACAGTAAATTAATTTATAGATTTTCATCTAAATTTATAAAATGTAAAATGGGAGGCACTCAATGTTTTTAGAAGTTATATACTTTAAAAACTAATTATTCAAAGTATCTGTGTCCATTAACTGTCGCATGATTCATGTGATTCATGTGAAGCATGAGTGCTTGGAAGGAATATGGATATGGTGTATTTCATTAAGTGAAGGAAGCAGGTACCACACGAGGAATAAGACATTGAAAACGTTTGTTGTAAACAGTTTAGCCTGGGTTACAATGAGAACAATAACCATCAGGATAACTGTTTGACATGTTCACTTCCCATGACGCCAGACAAACTCTTTTCATTCCGGTTACAACATCTCATCAACAAAATCAGTAGGTGTGAAAATCATTCACAAGAACAATCGCCTTCTGGTACTCCAAATTATACATTCCCTGAACTGTAACCTGAACAAGTGTTATAATGGCCACAAAACAAGCCATAATTGCTGTATACAATCCTCTGTCATGTATAGAGCATACTGCTTGAATAAAAAGATACTATGTCAGATGTAAAATTTATTTTGATCTTCCTATCCTATCATAAAGAAATGCAAAGTCTTGACCAAACTATGGTCACCAGGTGCTGTATAAGAGAATATGAGGTAAATATGAGTAGCATAAGCACCAGAGAGTTGCATGGAATACGAGAAAGCAGCATTAAGAGTGGCCAAGTTTTTGGTCAGAAGATGAAGGCTGACCTCATATCCCAAGTTAGAGAGATGAATTAGCTACATGGTCGTCAGTCAAGGGACAGAATATACCACTGGAGCCTTCAGACATATAATTGAATTAATTCCTGTCTGTGTGGAGATATTAAGAAAGTATGTCTGATGTTTTAGATGTTATTTCAGACATGGATTAATTATGACGCTCTCATATTTTCATTTCACAATGATGATTTGAATGGGATTGTAACTTTGCAGTCTCTGATCATGGTATTTGGCTTTTATTTTATTCTAATTTGAAGTGGGTGATCCTATGAAACAGAGCAAAGAGATGTGAAAACATATTTGACTTCCTATAAATATTCCTCTAGAACTTCTAAAATCAAAATATATTCAAAGAATCTTAAAAAGATAAAAAAAATTATAACACTATAATGACCAAAATCAAAACTCAGTATTTTATAAAAATGTTTAATACCTATCATGAGAATTTTTATTTATTATTTACAAATTTGACAAGTCATCTATGCCAATGAATTTTACAATGTTATTTTGTGCATTTTAGAATTAAATACTTATCATAAAACATCAAAAGTGAAATTGAAAGTTCACCTTTAGAATGCTCCATTCATAAATGATACAATTGCATCATCAGTGAAATATATATAACACCAAAATGGTCATTTGAATCAGAAACCATATTCTCATCTGTATTTGTCTCTGTTTAAATAGTTATCATCAGTCAAAACATTTTGTAAATCAACTACATGGAGTAGGGTATGGGTGACTGCACACAGCACAAACATAGAAGGTTGCACTGCAACAACCTGCAGAGGCAGCATCTGACCCCAGCTATGGCCTTCATGATATAATAGTACAAGACCTGCAGAAAATAATTCCTCTTACCTTTCCAGCACGCCATCACTGTATCAGATCAGCATATAACCTTTCACTGACAATAATCCTCTCCAAAAATTACCTAGCCTCAACTGAAAAGTGCCCTTTTCCAATCTGTCATGCCAGTAAATATTTGCTGTACCCAGTTATAACTCTGTGATGTAATGGCCCACATCTAATAAAGCCAGGCCTTTGTCCACCACTGGACATCTAATGTCCACTGCTGGCTGTATAATGAGGGATGTTTACACTGACCACTAGTGGCCTCACTATAAAGCTGATAATAGCTTTTGTCCACATTGCATATATTTCCTTGGTATTGCATAACTAAACAGTTGGTTTCAAGTGCTTTTGCCTGGAGGGGATGTATACAGGTCTTTTGAAATGTTTTTAATATATAGGGCTTCAGTCTGCTGTAGGCAAGCAGTTAATTATTTTAATTTTCATCTGCATGAGTGGCACTGAGTTACGGTGTTAAGTTTTTCTGATTCTGTTGCTTTTAATGACTCCACTGTTATGCATATTACGCCATATGACCAATTACATTGTCAATGCATAAACCAACAAATTGGGTTTTAGTATTTAACATTCTAAAAGAATTAGTTGATATTTTTAGTTTAATGTATTATTTATTCATTTATTCTATTAGCTTTGTTTTCGTAACATGTGTTTGTTTCACGTTCAGTTTTATTGACTGATCTATTGATTAATTCCTTCTGTCATGTATCTACAATGTTATACTAGTTTATGTACACTTCTTAATGTGTACATCCTTTCATACTAGTAGCTAAATGCAATACATGCTATGGTCATAGTGTGAAATCCACATATGATGTGATCATTCTCATCTGTTTATATCCAGATCATCTACTTTCTATATCAGAAAACAATATGTAACAGAACAATAAAGATTATCGTCCAACTAAATATTTTTTGGTCCAAATGTAAGGACAGCCCTTGTGGCCAGCCTCACAGCAAGTGAGGGTAAGTCTGTTGAGACCCTAGACAAGGTGACCAGACACTTCCCTAAATAATGGCTGCCGATCTATATACAATTTGACAATCTTGTCTGCGCCAGTGCTATCTAGGATGACCACACACTTTGACTGACACCTAAGAATTTGTGTCTTGCTGTGCATTTTTGGTGTCTATGACAGCAAGGTGACTGGGATCCCTTCTGTGGTAGGTGTAGTGCTCAGTGCATAAGTTCTGCTGTAAATACAGTCAAAGGTTTCCTTGCATACAACTATACAGAAAGCATCTTCAGTAACATTGACCATTACCAACTTGTTTCAACTGAGGCTGGTAGACGAAGAGCGTAGTAAAACAGTATTTAATAGATCATCATCAGTTTCATATTAATATCACTAACATCACTGATAGCCTTGATGTCCACATACAGATATTGATGCCAGAGTATGCAGTGAATAAAAGAGTCACAGCAATAAATAGTTCTTTCAGTACGTTACTGTGAGGAAGTAGTTTATATCACACAAATATAACATATGAACTTATTGAAGGAAAATGATTTGTTGCTTTGTTCGTTTGTTGTTAAATGCTGCAATCAGCAATATTCAAGCTGCGGTCTGTAAATAATCAAGTCTGGACCAGACAATCCAGGGATTAACATCATGAGCATCGATCCATGCAATTGGGATCCGATGACATGCAATCAACTAAGTCACTGAGCCTGACAACCCGATCGCCTCTTACGACAAGGATAGATGTTTTTAATTATTCTTACCCAGAATCCCCATGGGTTTGAAGAAAAATGCTTATTGCTGCCATTGTCATTCATTCTTCCATCAGCACAAGCAGATAATCTTAAGCAATCTACATTAATTACTACATGATGAATGGAATTAAATCACATATCTTTGTTAACATGTGAAGTACCAACGGCAGAGATACCAATACACAAGAGGTTTAACTTGCCTAATGTCTGTGGGACTTTTTATAATGTGAAGGTTTCAAGGAAAATTTGAAAAAAAATAATAATCAAAATTGTCTTCATAACCACTCTGATATTCATACTGAATATGCAAAAATTATGAAAACCATTTCCAACTACTCGTTTCAAATTTCTACCAAAGATTTGTCAACACAAGCATGGATAAAGTGGTAACAAACTCAGGATTATTATGGAAGTAAATCTAGGATCTGAACCCATGATCAGCTTATCAGGGCAACCTTTGGCTACTGGGCCGCCCAGGCCCCTCTTTCAGACATAGATGATGACGCATAGAAGACCAATGCTAATAACAGTAAGGTATGGAATTTGACTTCATGAAAATATAAAATAAATATTAAAATCAGTCCATAGTCTCTGTACATTAAAGTCAGCACATTGTCTGTATGCCCCTAAAATATGAAACATGAAATCTATCTGTCAAGTGTTATATTTTAAATTAGCCTAGCCCTCTTAAAGTTAACGAATAAAGACAAAGAAGCTATGTCAATTGGTACATTTTGTCTCATTTTTCAAAAGTATGAGTCAAAAGATAAATTCTATCTTCTGTTCATTGTGTGCAATAGAACACTCCTTCAGGTTAGATGTGTTGTCATTATTACATTAAAAAGTGTTTTCAATGTATTCTTTGTAATTTAACAGTGTCTTTAATAACTTATATTTCATAAAATAAAGTTGTTAATGATGATATCAATACATTTTGTTATTACACACCTTTCAGGGCCAGGGATCTTCCTTCTATAAATATTCTTTGACTTGTCTTGAACTGAAGACTACACGAAGACTAATCAAATGTACTGAAGCCCTCTAAGGCCTGAGGAGTCACATTAAAGCTGATATCATTTTAGTAGGAAAATGTAGCTGAAGCCTCAACTGACCATACACAATGTAACCCTCTTTGTGCAAGGAAACACAACTACAGTAGGACTGACATCAGATTACTTTATCCTGAATTTGGGCCCTTGTTCAGTACATCATAGCCCTTTTTATTACTTATACACCAACACATTCCAGTTGTACTGTAAAAGGAATTATCCAATCCATATCAGAATTCCTACCAGTTAAGAGGAAAGATACATAAAAGCCATGGATTTGTAAATGGATCATGGGTCTTTCTTCTACATCTTAACATGTAGAGCTTTATTGTTTTAAGGTATGGTTTGTTAGTAAAATAGGATTATTTAGCTGCAGACTCCCTACAGAAGATACAGTATTGCTTCACACATGGATAAAGAAACATACTGATGGTACTTGTATTTAACTGTAACTTTTTCAAATACTTTGAATGAAGAAATATTTTTTTCTCAATTACAGTGCAGCATTCTTTAATGCTCTTATGTTACTGGTATGAAATGTGAAAATTACAATTCAATGAATTTGAACAACTGTAACATTTTGGTGCTAAAAGTAACAGTGATAAAGTGATGAAGGAGCTAATTTGCAACCATTTCCCTCTTCACTAATTAATCATTTCTCAATCTTTAGCAAATTCAAGTCAACAGAATAAACAATGTATGTAGAACTGAGAAATATATGACAAAACCATGGTCCAGCACAGATGTAGGAAATCATTCCAAATTAATTTGAAATTTTCCATTCTCTCTTGACAGGAATGTGCTGTAGTGCTGAAGCCATGCAAACATGTCTGATAGAGGCATCTAACGAAGTGAAGATCGCTCGTCATCCGCCGTTGCGGCCAAGCGTTAAAGGAAATGACCACCGGTCAGTTGGGTTTTTTCCTTCCTCGTGTAGAGTTGCTCCTGATGACCAGTCTTTTCTGGGAGCGAAGGAAATGAATTTAGCTATTGTGGCCACCGGAGAGAACGAATGGATTATATGTGGTCATTACTGCTCCGGCCAGGCCTTCAGGATGATGAGACGTTTTGATTTTTACGAGTCAGCCTGTCTGATAGAAAATTTGTAATTCTGGCAAATGTTAAAACAGGGAGGTTATGTGGGGTTCATCTTGTCCATAACGTACAACGGGGGTTCACTCCTGTCACGTCTTCTTGCATTTCTATGAATTGTTTGATGTTTTGATTATATTAAACAAAGTCAAAGCAGTAACTGATTTGGGTCTCCACTTATTCAAACACGGGTTTCCAAGTACATTCTTAGACTTTATACAGTACATTAAACCAGGTTCAAGTGTTCATCATTATGGTACTGTAACCTGAATTTGTAACGAAGACAAAATACATTCATCAATGTCTATAATTTCTGTCCATATTTTACACCAAGTTCAAGTGTTCATCATTATGGTACTGTAAATTGAATTTGTAACAAAGACAAAATACATTCATCAATGTCTATAATTGCTTTCCACAATTTAAAGGTAACACCATGAACCTTGATTGTATAAGAATTGTTGACATTTTATTAAAAACCCTTCACACGTTTTCTTGGAAGACAGCAAATCAAGCATACACAATCAGCAAAGATGTAATCTCATGCCATTTACACCTGTGTCAGTTGTAGATATCCGAGTACCAAAACCAATTCTGTCTGTGAAACAGTTTCAGTAATAAGGCTTTTATGACGAGGTCTGTCCCCATCACTAATTATCCCCTACAGAGAACAAGTCCACATGAAGTTAATTTTTGTCACACGGTCCAATCTGATTGAGTTAGTTGAGCACAGAGTTATCTAGGTTGACCCAAACACGTTCTTCCAGTGTCAACCAATATAAGATGTCTGTCGTCAGGGAAAGGACAAACCTGATGATGCATCAGACATGTGGACATATTTGGAATCAGTTTTATTGAGCAACATACCTCGCCTAAACAATTTGTTGGTCTTGGCAAATGATTATTGATGATATGTCACAAAAAATTATTACTTCAGCTCCTGAACAGGTGGTTTGGATCACTCATTTCATTGGGTAACATGTTTCAGAAAACAATTTTTACCAATGTTGGGAAACCAATTATATTGATGATATGTTGTCCAAGAAATAACCTGCAACAGCTGATAATGTTGTCTCGAATCACAAGTTCAAGCGTGCAACATATTGGGATAAAACTTTACTATATCATTTATTCAGATCTCCATGTATGTTGTATATAAGTAAGTATATATGCAAATTCAAAGTGTTTTTCTTCAATTCTGTTTTGTTTCATTCTTTAAATTCATCAAAAAAAGTATTGAAAAACATCATTTCTTTACATATGCAAAGCACATATTCTTTACAATACTACATGCATGTGCGCACATTTGCAATGTTGTAAAACAATTTGAAGCATTAGTTTGATGGAAATTCACTTCATATTAGCACACACACACAGAGACACACACAAACAAACAGACACAGACACAGACACAGACACACACACACACACACACACACACACACACACACACACACACACACACACACACACACACACACACACACACACACACACACACACACACATAGTTACTCCAAACAGGATCCTCTTTAATTATCTCCAACTTCAGCCTTAAGTCTTCAATGCAATATACATAACAGCTTTATGACTTTGAAAATGTATTAACAGTTATTGAAGCTTTTATACATGTCTAAAGTGAGTCTGGGACTACAGACAAATGTCTGGCACAGGTGATGGGGCACCACAAGGTACTGCAAATTGGCAATAATGAAACACAGTGACATCTATAACCCAACATAGATGAACATCTTGGAGAAATAATTTCAACATATTTCCATCTGTATGAAAGTTTGAAAACATGTTTAAACATAATCTGCAAACAAACTCCAAATAGAATAAATTGTAAAAACAGGCATGTCAGGATATTCATCTTCCAACACAACCATCAAGTTTACACACTCCCAAACAGAATTCAAAGTGATTTCAGTGTATTTTACAAATTGTTCAAAGCAAATTATCAAAAGTGATTCACTCTGATCTTTCTCCTTGGGTATAATCCAGACTGGTTATTCTCTGGCGGTGACGTTTTATATTTATCAATCATTTCCACATTTATCCCGATCCCAAGGAATTCAGTATTAACACTTGCACCAAAGTGAACCACCTCATTATATAACGATTAAAAGTGCATTAGAGTACCGTGGACAAAACCTCAACCCCCAAGTAGGATTCTTGTTAACTGACACTTGCACCATAATAACCTCCTGAATCAGGGATCACTCCAGCATGCATCAAACATAGATATTACTTAAAATGTCATACAAGGGAAATACCTTTATTTCACAGATTAATCCCTTTAGAGCTTTCCAAAGCTGCAATTTGGGAAAAAGACTAGACTATTACCTATCGGAATTGGCCCATAAGACATATTATCATTCATATAGCCTCTAATTGCAACTTAAGACCAGTCGTCACTAATTTGTTCCGTGTGCACAAGGCTGACGGGATTTCAATGTGAACAAAAGAACTGATGTCAATAAAGGCGGTTTATGTGGTAACAAGCGCACAATAACCCTGGCAGTAAAACTCAGTGTACGAAACATACACGTTTCCATGCTGACAAATAAAACACAAAATTTGGGACTTGGCGTCTGAAGATCCTGAACCGTGATGTAACTACATGCCAGTTTTTCCTCATTATTTCCTTAAAATGGAAACATAAAAAAGTCACTGACGCCAGGCGTTATTTGATTTGGATTCAATTGAGTGTCACTAGAGATGTTAATGTGATTTTCTACCGGTCTTTGAACTTGCTGATCAACCAAGCTTCAAAGATGGCCCTGGCTTTGTTTAAGCTTATACAGACATACACGGATGTGAATGTGTGAAGGGACAGCCACACCTTTAGCATGAAAGTGAATGTAATGACATGGGTAACACACCAGTATCTTGAATGGATGCTCTCTTTTTTACATTAACTAAAACACCTTAAATGTCACGATATTCATATCATGTACTTTAACATAACTGATATAAAAATTAAATCTGTACGTTATTAAATTATCAATGAAGTCTGGAAGTGTCTATAATGACTTGATGCAAAGAATGGTCAACAAATTTCTTTTCAAGACAAGAGCTGTATTTAGTGTCATGTGACAGTCTTGCTGATGTTTGTTTGTTGTTTAACGCCGCACTCAGCAATATTCCAGCTATATGATGGTCTATAGCTGATGACTGACTTGGATTGTCTGGAACAAGAGTGGTTGTCAGGGCTGCTAACTGTGGGAGGATTGTATGGAGCAACTATACAAGGAACTTGTCTTGACATGGGGAACTGAATACTATTGCAAAACTGAATCTGGGAAATGTAGCTATGAGCTGTGTAGGTACATATTCAACCTTAATCTTACATTTAATTCTATTGGCCATTTGATTCAAAATGAAAACATACAAAAAACAACATATTTATGGAATGAAAAGTGTGCATACTACATAGTCTGGAAGTTATTTTGTTTAGAATTTGTATTTCACCTTAGAAACAAGCACAGTGTTGATGTATACCTAAGAGCCAGTGCTTGTAGATTTTCACCTTTATTTTCAGTTTCAGCACAGAGCTACAAGAACCACCTTTTTGAGTAGTGACAGTATTTCTGAATATTTAAACCATCCCCAGTGTTACCCTATATGGAGGGGGGAAAAATCTAAACAAAATATTTCCCAATAGTACTAAGATTGAAAGTTACCTGACAGAACGCCATCCCAAGTTAAACCTTATGTGGAGAGACTGAACTAAATTGTCAGAAATAAAACCTAGAGTGACAGTTCCTTTGTACAAAACTATCCCCAGAGAAACCCTATATGGAGGGAATGTGAACAAAATATTTCCAAGTAATACTTAGACTGACAGTCACTTGATAAAACACCCCAAGTGAAACCCTATGTGGAGGGAATATGAACAAAATATTTCCCAGTAATACTTAGATTGACAGTCACTTGATAAAACACCCCAAGTGAAACCCAATGTGGAGGAACCCAGTGAAACCCTATTTGTCGGGAATCTGAACCAAATTGTCTAAAATAAAACCCAGATTGACAGTTCCTTGATAGAACACTATCCCCATTGGAATCCAAAATATAACCTAGGCTACTAGTTAATGAACAGTTCCTTGATAGAACACGATCCCCATTGGAATCCAAAATATAGCCTAGGCTACTAGTTAATGAACAGTTCCTTGATAGAACACTATCCCCATTGGAATCCAAAATACAACCTAGGCTACTAGTTAATGAACAGTTCCTTGATAGAACACGATCCCCATTGGAATCCAAAATATAACCTATGCTACTAGTTATTGAACAGTTCCTTGATAGAACACTATCCCCATTGGAATCCAAAATATAACCTAGGCTACCAGTTAATGAACAGTTCCTTGATAGAACACTATCCCCATTGGAATCCAAAATATAACCTATGCTACTAGTTAATGAACAGTTCCTTGATAGAACACTATCCCCATTGGAATCCAAAATATAACCTATGCAACTAGTTAATGAACAGCTCCTTGATAGAACACTATCCCCATTGGAATCCAAAATATAGCCTAGGCTACTAGTTAATGAACAGTTCCTTGATAGAACACTATCCCCATTGGAATCCAAAATATAACCTAGCCTGGAGGTTCCTGGACAGCATATGCACCCAAGTCCGACCTGTACTACAGTGTTCAGTAATCTGCCCCCCTTGTGAAATTTGACTAGAATGCTTTGCCAGTTGACTCTTGTTCTACCGATCTGAAGATATATACAAACATTCTGACTTCTTTCCTTCAAAGTTATTTTGATACTTATGGCAGTGAATTAATGAGAACTGTATGCATCGGTATCAGACTAACTCTGTTCCAACCAAAAGCGCAATGTGATATGAGAGTTACAATGGGGATTTCACATGTGGTTTGGTACCTTCCAAAGTATATGAAGCATAATGCTGCCAGTTGTCATATACAGTGTATGAAGCACACTGTCACTGGCCATTTCCTTAATCTGTCCTGATACTAATCACATAGTCTAGCCTCATAATTCGCCCGCCAAACTGTGCTGTTTGATGTGAATTAAATAAACACATAATCCCGGAGTGACCTACACCTGTGACCAAAAACGTTGTCCAATATTTGCCAATTTCCCCTGAACAATATCTTAAAGTACAATAGACATTAATTGGATGGCTAGAAATGTACTGTTTGTTAGTACATTGGCAGACTGGAATCTTTAGCATCCTTTTATTTATCCTTTAGAATTATTTATGTAATTCAGAATTTATCATGGAAGTTAATAAATGAAATTGAAGAGTTTGTCTGTTTGTTTGTTTGTTTGTTGTTTAGCGCCCCACTCAGCAATATTCCAGCTATATGACGAGGGTCTGTAAATAATCAAGTCTGGACCAGACAATCCATTGATTGATATCATGAACATTGATCCACGCAACTGGGATATGATGACATGCATCAACCAAGTCAGCAAGCCTGACTGCATGGGTTGGTGAAGACCTATTCTAACCCGGATCTTCACCCGGAACGTAAAGGATTTGATTTACAACAATAAGGCACTAAGAAGTCCATACATGGGGGTTCTGTTCTGGAATGGATTATATTATTATGAAAAACTTAAACACACACACACATTACCCAGACATGTGTGTGTGTGTGCATGGGTGTGTGTGTGTGTCTGTGTGTGTGTGAAGTTCCATGGAGATATTACAGACAGCTTCTGAGAAAAGACCAAGGAACAAAAACCGTATGTACAAATATACAGATGAATAGATGGGTGCTTCTCATTGACACACTGGATAAAATAAACATAGAACAGACATATAAATGAAACATTGTTTATCAGCCTTTGAGTAACCTAATGCTGCACACACTTTGCCTGTGTTCAGCTGTGGGACAGACATGTCACTCAGCAATGCAATGCCATCCTGTCACATCATAAATATTGCAACTACACAGCAAACTGAACAGGTGCTTGAATTATTGTACACATGCATACAATGGACAGTATAACATTATTTTTAGTTAGCACAAAATCTAAATAATACAAACTAAATCAAAATATAGCATTTGCCAGCAATTAACTATCAACAAATCTGGCCACCTAGACTAACATCTAGTCTCTGAAATGAACATATCGTACAGAAAAAAACAGTTGTTCAGTTATCTTAATAAAAATAAAATAAAAGGGAGCCCAGTGACTCTCTTCACTGCAGTAATCTAGACTTGCCAAACATTATAGACTTGCATGGGCTGTATTTGATATATATTTGTATCAGGTCTGTAAGACAGACTACTGGCCTCCTTACCACACAGTAATGTTACCACTAATGTAATCATAGCTCCCTTACTTTTACTAACATTGACAGACAGACAGACAGAGGTTTCACATTAAACAATGTTTTTCTACCAATTACAGAGAGATTACAGCACACTCTAATATTGTTCTAAAATGAATAATAAATTACGGTAGTATTTTCCATATAGATGCCAATTTTAGGTTGATAATGTTTTGGGAAAAATCAGAAAAAGGACTTTAACAGTGGGCATTATATAAAAACCAGATGAAATGCAGTATTAGTATTTACATAATCTTTGTAACATTTTAGTGATAGACAGAGTTCAGGCCAATAGGGGCCTAGCAGGGTTTATGCAATTCATTCACAAATCAAGTTGTTTTTCAGGAAATGTACATATTATGATCTATATCACTCCAGCAGTTTATGACTACCCCTAGAAATTGTCTCAGTTTGACACAACTCACAACTACATCATCTAAACCTTGACTACACCTTGGAACCAGGTCGTTGAGCCTGGCCTTTCTTTAAGCACAAGTGTATGTCCAAAATAAGAAAATAGTCAAACTTTGCCAAAATTACCACTCACTTGGGATCAAATTATACATCAATGTTTAAAATGAGTAAGGATATTCCAGTGAGAGCATACAATACCTAAAATCAAATTAAAACTCATTTCATTATCCATAATGTGCTGTTGATAAGCTCTGTAGAAACAAGAACAATAACCAGTAAGAAGACTTTCAATTAACCAAAGTCTCTAATGAATTTACTTTCACTTAAAAAGATTGAATAAAAGACATGAATGAAAGCGACAAAATATTTCCAAAATCAAACGAAATTGAGAACTCTTTGCTAAAGCAGAGTAGAATGTACTGTTCCACCCCTATCATGAGCATGTGTTTTTGAGTCACTACCAATAAATGATGATACCAGGTGCACCATCACTAGTGAACTACAGAGAGAAAAGGCCATGTAGCTCACCTTCAACTTTCTCAAGTACATGTAGTTAAATGGTTACACCAGTTTCCATAGCGCAAATACAATCTGCAATACTAGCTGAAGTATAAGCGGTAATACATCACCAATACTTGCGGTAAAAGGTGACTATGCTTGTCGTAAGAGGCAACATATCGGGTGGTCTGGCTCACTGACTTGGTTGAAACATGTCATCACTCCCAATTGCGTTGATCGATGCTCATGATGGCAATCACTGGATTCTCTGGTCCAGACTCGATTATATACAGATCGCCATCATGTAGCTGAAAAAATTGCTGAGTGCGGTGTAAAACACCAAACCAAAACATCAATCATATGAGCCACTGTGAATACAGAACCCAAATCCCCTGAATCCTGATTATTGTTAGGTTGGTTTCCTGCATTATTTCCGGACATAAATGCACATCACGATCATGATTGAGAAAACAATCATCCACTGCATAAAGACAAGCACTTGTAGTTAATAAAAATAAAATTTATAGATATTAGTCTTTGACCAAACTCATCCAGTACTTACATTTCAATCCAACTTATTTAAATTGTCCATCTTAATTTGAATGATCAATATCAGTTCTCTCTATATATCAAAATACCAGTAAAATCAAATCACCACACAAATAAGAGCATTAGAAATTGAAGGTTACTTCTCATATTGCAATGTTAAATATCTAAGCAAATAACATAGATGATGAAAAGCAAAGCTAAATTAGGTTCCTCCTCAAGAAGCAGATCATTTCAATAAATGTCAATTAACAGCTACAAAGATTCAAAACATAATCAATTTCAAATTTATTAGATTAGAAATAAAGTAATATGGAATGTGAAAACAAATGGTTGATAAACTCACACTATTTTAACTGAGAAGCAAATGAAATTATTCCACTCAGTTGATTTTATCCTAAGTCTGATTTTCACTTGGAAATATGTTCAGTAAGTTATATTGAACTAAAACAATGAACTGTACTGGCACTTCCTCAGTACTCAAAGAATACTTCTATATGTTTGTATTTTGTAAAACATAATTTCATTTAAAACTTTCAAAAAATAATTCACACAATACACAGCAGGTGATGAGTATCTTAGACACCTTAATTTTGAAAATCAATAAACTTGTTGGGTTTTTTGCTCAAATATAAACCATTTCAAACATGGTAGGCGGCATGTGGTTGCAAATATATTTCTAACCCCAGTCTTCATTGAACCAATATATTTTTACACAAACTTACCCAGATACATTACTTTTTAGAAACTGTTGCAGGAATGAGAGTTGGTTAGATAAACATAATCAAATTAAACAACAGTTCAATCAATTTTCAATTACCGGTACATAAAAAATAAACTCAGCATACTTTCTTTTGTCAGTTTATATTAAACAGAGATTTGTATTTATTATTTAAGATATTCTGATTCCAAACACTTTACCTGCAATTTCAGATTGGGAAAGGAAGATAAGTATTTTACCTTAGAAAAAAACTGCCATACTTCTAAAATCTTCTGAGTGAACATAACATTTCAGCAATTTTTTATTCACATGGTATCATTCGGATTGGTCATTTGAGTCATTTGGTCTTCCAGGTATTCAATATATTCCTACTCCTTTGGATCACGTTTCTAGGGTAGATTTAAAAGAAATAATTTTGCCTAAAGTGCAGTTTCTGGTAACTTTGAATTTTCTACTGTTCATGTGCTGCCCCAATATCACCTAAGCTCACAACAGCAATACATGTTTCAGCTACAATAAGGAAGGTGTGGCCCTTGTGCATTATTCACTGCAGTACAGCTTATGTACCTGTGCTGCCTGCATTTGATCAGTAAATGAAGAAAGAAAAAAATACAATAAAAACTAGTAAACAGATATAATATAACACACTGGCAATCTAGTTTGAAACCGCCGAAAAAAAGCCAACCAGAAACTACCCTTTCTATTTTCTTTCAGAAATGGAAAGACCTGATACATCCACCGACATATCTTAGTTATGTTATACAATACATACAGTACTATAGCTGGTATCAAGATGAGACTATGTTTGTGATAAAACCAAGACTGAACATCGTATACAACATAAGTACATCAATTCATTGTTATCAAATCCTGATAGCAGAGCACCATAAAGTTGACATTCTAACAGATTTGCATTGACAAGGTCAATGACAGAATCAAGACTGTACATTTTTTACAACCCAAGTACGGGCACGCCATGGTTATCCCACCCTGATAACACTGACCACCTCTGACCAGTTGACCAGACAACAGTCCCCCTCTCCACACCTCTCCCAACATTTTTTATGGGGTAATGAAATTCCCAGGCCAAGTGTTGACATATCTGACCAAACAGTCCGAAGCAAACAAAGCTGACAGATCTAAGTGAAGTCAAGAAGCAGAAAAATTATACTGGGCATTGACAATTGCATAACTGTAGGGAGACGTGTTTGCGTTGTCCAGCAGAGTGGAGAGGTAGGGCGTGGGGGTGGTGGGAAATTAACTTGGGGCAGAAGGTCAGCCATGTTGGGACAGATCTGAACATGTTTTAGGTGATACAACGTTGCTAGGATCAACACCATGTTTGACAATCATCAAATGCATAAAACATTTCATAAAATTCATATTGGTATATAATCCAAATATGGTTGTGAAAAGAACTGTAAATAGTTGAAATATCTTCGTGAACTCAAACCTCAACTGAATATGTGTGAGACTAAATTCGACAGTAACAGAAAAAATCAATAAGCCCATTTGAGCAAAGTCTAAAGACATAAATAATTTCCTACTTCCATCTTTGCAAACAAATACCCCAAACTGTACTTAAACAGGCCTGCTATCCTGGCTTAATGAACACTTATTACAATCTTACCAAAACGATTGCTTTGTGAAACAGTGTATGTACTTCTGCATACCATATTTCACCTCATATCTATCCAGAAGTATTCTTAAAGTCCAACAAGGTCTGTACTTCTGCATACCATATTTCACCTTGTATCTACCCAGAAGTATTCTTAAAGTCCAACAAGGTCTGTACTTCTGCATACCATATTTCACCTCATATCTACCCAGAAGTATTGTTAAAGTCCAACAAGGTCTGTACTTCGCCATACCATATTTCACCTCATATCTACCCAGAAGTATTGTTAAAGTCCAACAAGGTCTGTACTTCTGCATACCATATTTCACCTCGTATCTACCAAGGAGTATTCTTAAAGTCCAACAAGGTCTGTACTTCTGCATACCATATTTCACCTCGTATCTATCCAGAAGTATTCTTAAAGTCCAACAAGGTCTGTACTTCTGCATACCATATTTCACCTTGTATCTACCCAGAAGTATTCTTAAAGTCCAACAAGGTCTGTACTTCTGCATACCATATTTCACCTCGTATCTACCAAGGAGTATTCTTAAAGTCCAACAAGGTCTGTAATTCTCCATATCATATTTCACCTCGTATCTACGAAGGAGTATTCTTAAAGTCCAACAAGGTCTGTACTTCTGCATACCATATTTCACCTCATATCTACCCAGAAGTATTCTTAAAGTCCAACAAGGTCTGTAATTCTCCATACCATATTTCACCTCGTATCTACCCAGAAGTATTCTTAAAGTCCAACAAGGTCTGTAATTCGCCATACCATATTTCACCTCGTATCTACCAAGGAGTATTTTTAAAGTCCAACAAGGTCTGTAATTCTCCATACCATATTTCACCTCATATCTACCCAGAAGTATTCTTAAAGTCCAACAAGGTCTGTAATTCTCCATACCATATTTCACCTCGTATCTACCAAGGAGTATTCTTAAAGTCCAACAAGGTCTGTAATTCTCCATACCATATTTCAACTCGTATCTATCCAGAAGTATTCTTAAAGTCCAACAAGGTCTGTAATTCTCCATTCCATATTTCACCTCATTTCTACCAAGGAGTATTCTTAAAGTCCAACAAGATCTGTACTTTTGCATACCATATTTCTCCTCATATCTACCCAGAAGTATTCTTAAAGTCCAACAAGGCCTGTACTTCTGCATACCATATTTCACCTCATATCTACCCAGAAGTATTCTTAAAGTCCAACAAGGTCTGTAATTCTCCATACCATATTTCACCTCGTATCTACCAAGGAGTATTCTTAAAGTCCAACAAGGTCTGTAATTCTCCATACTATATTTCACCTCGTATCTACCCAGAAGTATTCTTAAAGTCCAACAAGGTCTGTAATTCTCCATACCATATTTCACCTCGTATCTACCAAGGAGTATTCTTAAAGTCTAACAAGGTCTGTAATTCTCCATACTATATTTCACCTCGTATCTACCAAGGAGTATTCTTAAAGTCCAACAAGGTCTGTAATTCTCCATACCATATTTTACCTCGCATCTACCAAGGAGTATTCTTAAAGTCCAACAAGGTCTGTACTTCTGCATGTCATATTTAACCTAATGTCCACCCAAGCATACTGTTAAGGTCCAACAGGGTATGTACTTCTGTAAATCTATGACAGCTGAATCCAAAGTTGTTCCAAATCTGTGAGAGTCTACGTGCAAGGGACATCAGAATGTGCATCCTCATAATATCCCACTGTCAGTGTTATCATTCCTTTCCCGGGCCACATTGAATATATTTATGGCATCTACTAGATGTAGATGGAGGGAATACTATTGTCTCTGGAATCAATAAATGAGGACATTATGACATAAAGAGTACTTCAGGCCAGGTGATGGTGTGACACTCAGACAAGTATGTAGGTATGTATTCAAGGTGAGGTAGTCAGAACTTATATCACATCATCAACATGTGATGTACAAGGTTAAAAGGTATATTGTCTGATAGGTAATGGCAGCATTTTATAGACTCGTCAATTATTGTAATGGACATTCGTACATTCATAGTCAGTGGTGATGTCAAAATGTCAGTAGTATCTAAGAAAAATTGCTGCCACACTTTAAAATCTTACCTTTTCTCACCTGGGTGGAATATCATCATTAGGCCAAAAACAAATAAATGATGTGTCATTAAGATAATGTGATTCTTTCACTCAGATTGGAAGACAGGGTATAGCTTATTACCATATCAAGATTCTTTCTTCAGGGATGGTAGGTAGGGCATAGGTCTGGACAAGAATCCTTACTCCATGGTTGGTAGATATGGTTCTGGTTTTTTTTGTAACGTGGCATTGGTTTGTAGGTAGGTACAGTTGTTGTTTTAAAAGGTGACCCTTACTCTGGTGTTGGTACATAGACATAGGTTTTACAATAAAGTGACATCTACAGTTGGGAAAGGTAATTTTTCATGATCCAACTGATGAATAGTATTTGATAAAATTCTAATCTTTGTTTCGTGGATGAAGCATCTCACATTTTATGCAAGTTATCTCTTCTTATCTCAAATGAACACCTTTAAGGTACTGACAGTTAAATATGGCCATAAAAATATGTGTATTATGCTTAAATGATCAAATTTCAAACAGAACCAAATCACTTGCCATGGGCTTGAAAGAGAAACATGAGAAATTGATACTTTTTACAACCCTTCCTGTAGATCTATCTATCTGATCAAAATTAACATCTAAGTATATATTTCACTTATCACTAGTTTACTGCCCTCCAAAAGTAATATGATTTTTTTCTTTTCTCATTTGTTTCACATATAGCACTACCTGAGGTCCTTTCTATGGTATTAAGTATCTCTAAGATTTTCATTCTAAATTGCCCTTAACGCTGTGTCAGTTTCACTCAAGTTGTATCGTCTATCTCAACACTTATTCATCATGTTACTGGACATGGTATCAGTGTTTTAACTTTTCCAAAATAGAAACTTAAATGTGATTTTAGAGGTATCAAATGGTCATATTTAAGCACCTCAAAACAGTGGAGACATATTCGCACATTCCCTCGAGACAAGCCAATATATTCCGAGTGTTTTCCTACTATCGTCTCCAGTATTTGCAATATTTTATTCATGTGTTTTCATGGTCATATTCACAGGTTCTATTAGGAACACTGAAAGATTATATTCAAGTGAAAATTAGGCCTTATGCAAATTGATGATTTACATTTCTAGAAAGACTGAAGGCTAATTTTTCAGAAAATTGCCTGAAACATAAGACTAGTTTATTAATACATGCCAAGAACAAATGTATATTATAATGTATGAGCTATTTTCTTGTCTTTCAAGTCTTCACCTGTAAAACTGTTAGTATTTGACATACTACTGATACATGGATTTATAGCAAATATTTTACACAAAAAAATATGGTACAATTAATTAATCATGTACTTGTAAATTCATTAAATCTATCAAACTGCCACAGAACACTAAAAACAACTGTCTACAAAGAAGTGTCCCAAAGTGAAAGAAGTAAACATTTATGCTCGTCCTGGCTAGTGACATTTTCAAAGTGCTAGTAGCTCACAAGCCTGGCTGGCTAGTTCAATCTTGAAGAAATATTCATTGACCTGAATTCCACCTCAGTGACATTTTTCTATACTGCATAATGATCACACATATTGCAAATATATAAATTATCAGTTCCATACCAGTCACCTGGTGGATAAGTACTTCCCACACAATGACTAGGGCCCCAAACCACCATGTGACGCCATATTTGGCAAAATGATTTTAAAAGGATGACAGGTGTAATGGCTGATATTGACATTGACACTGCAGAGATGGATGTGGGTTGTCCTGATTTTGTCACTTCACGCTGACATGGGGCAGAGACAACAGTTTTTATTTCTCTAATGCACTGAAGTTAATAATCCCATGAACACTGATTACATGACACCACTAATGTATCCACAACACTTCTCAACACAGTGCCATTCTAATGAATTAAGCTTAACCAATATGTTGACAACATAAAACATCTTCATATTTCCCATCAACACTCCAGGCTATAGGTGACAGATTTGTATCTTTTCTGCAGGAGAAAATATAAAAAGAGCAAAGCTTTAAAAAACATTGTTTATCTCCTCCATCTCAGCTTTAGCTTGAATTATGAAATTGTTTAATTCCATTTGTGCCTACATTACATGAGCAGATACGGCTTTTGGGAAAAGGAGGGTACAATTTTTTACATGGCAAAATGTGTTCAATTATCATGTAATTACTGGTACATTGAAACTGTCCAGCAATAAGTTAGTCATAGTGGTGTTAAATGTTTACTTTTAGTATACCTGACCACCTATAAATAGACAAATGTATAAAAGATAATTCTTCCATGAATTTGGAAAAAAGTTGATTCTGGTTGGTAAATGAGAGGTTTAAAATCACATTAACCTCCTCTAATTGAAACAGCTGATTTGACATTTGCTACATCAACGTGGATGCTAATATTGATAGGAAAGTGATTTTTTCACAACATACAAGGAAAGTCAGTGAGCACTTTTAATATAATGCAATGTACAAGAGTAGGTTACCAAATGTGAGTTATGGTTACTACAATACCTATAGTATGTGTGGTTAAAACAGACCCGTGAAGATCCGGGCTAGAACAGGCCTTCAGCAACCCATGCTTGCCATAAAAAAGGGACGATGCTTGTCCTTAGAGGTGACTAACGGGATCGGGTGGTCAGAATCGCTGACTTGGTTGATGCATGTCACCGTATCCCAATTGCGTGGATCAATGCTCATAATGTCAATCACTGGATTGTCTGGTCCAGACTCGATTATTTACAGACCGCCGTCATATAGCTGGATTATTGCTGAGTGTGGCGTTAAACAACAAACACAAAGAAAAAAGGGCTAAAACCTGATAGAAAACAACCAAATATACATACAAATTCACATTCAAAACACAAAAATTCAACACATCAACACCAGAGGATAATCCAGCTTGAATATATGCCGAATCAGATTCCACAGGGTTTAAAAAGGGAAGCTAGTGATGAAAATTAAATAATCTGATCCCTGAAAATCAATGATGACACCATGTGTTTGTGCAAAGGTTAAGCATGTCCTGCTTTACCAGTGGCGACTCCCACACCTCTTCGACACAAAATGTAATACAAGCAAACTTAAAATATGTCATACCAAGCTATAACAGCCACATAAGAAACAACTTATCTGGACCTCTGTAAATGACAATCACACTTCAAGCTAGTTTTTCAATGCTCATCTTTTCTCCTGGGCCACAGTTCTATCACCGAAAAAAGTCCACGCATTCATCACATTCATGAATGGAAACCTATGCTGATTGAATCAGTGCACAGAAAGAAACAGTTGGACAGTTCATCATGTGGTACATTATCAGCTGACATATAGAAAATGATATCTATTATTAGCAGTGAGTGAAACAATACTAAAGTTGCGTGGCAGGAGTACTGCTGTGTTGAATCAGGCAACAAAAACTTACATTTATAAGCAAATTGTGTGATTGGCGGGTACTACCGGTAGAACAGGACATGCTTACCCTTTTCATGAACACCTGGTGTCATCACTGCTTTTCAGTGACCCATTCATATTATTTTGCCACTTTTGTACCTTTTACACCCAATGAAATTTGTTTCAGTGGATTCTCTGGCAGACATTTTATATTTACCATATCCAATAAGAGTCTAAAAAAACTATGAATTGTCCAACCAGCTCAGATTTGGTAGCTAGAAGTATTCGTATCACTACACACTCACATATGAGATTCAAAACTTATCAACACATATAAATATCTTTATCTGAAGCTAACATTCTATTCAATCATATGTCCCCAAAATATTAAGTCCAAAACCTGACAAATAATGTTGAGACTGAGGTACTGGATGAACAAGCCTTACCTATAATGAGGGGCACCTGCTCCATGCCTCTAAGATCCTCTTACACAGAGAAGTATCACATCAATGTAGGGTCACTGCCGCAGTAGTGCTGCCACACCAACTGTTTCTGCATCATCACACCACTGAACATCAAATATTACTCAATACTTATATTGCAAGGTGCAAAAACACTACAAGTGTGGTTCAAACCAACATGTTGCCAACATTGCTACTCAGAAATGTTTGCTATATTTTGGATGAATAATTCAATAATTTCACACCTCTCATCCATCTGAGTTAGCAGCTAGCCTCATACAAATCCAAATGAGAAGGGAGAACATCAAAATTACAAATGATACTTACAGACTACTTTTTAATTCATTATTAATAATAAAACATATATTAATTACTTCCATTATTTCTGTTGAATACAAGTGCATTCAGTCATCATCATATAGTATCATATCTACTTGTCCCATTCAGCTTCTACAGACTGTGTCGCTCGACACAGCCTCTACAGACTGGTGACTAGTCACTCCATACACCCCCTATAGACTAGTGACTGTGTCACTCCACACAGCCTCTACAGACTAGTGACTGTGTCATCCCATACAGCCTCTATAGATTGGTGACTGTGTCACTCCACACAGCCTCTATAGACTGGTGACTGTGTCACCCCACACAGCCTCTACAGACTAGTGACTATGTCACCCCATACAGCCTCTATAGACTGGTGACTGTGTCATTCCACACAGCCTCTATAGACTGGTGACTGTGTCACTCCACACAGCCTCTACAGACTAGTGACTATGTCACCCCATACAGCCTCTATAGACTGGTGACTGTGTCACTCCAAGCAGCCTCTACATACTAGTGACTGTGTCACCCCATACAGCCTCTATAGACTAGTGACTGTGTCACTCCACACAGCCTCTACAGACTGGTGACTGTGTCACCCCACACAGCCTCTACAGACTAGTGACTGTGTCACTCCACATAGCCTCTACAGACTAGTGACTGTGTCAATCCACCCAGCCTCTACAGACTGGTGACTGTGTCACTCCACACAGCCATTACAGACTGGTGACTGTGTCACCCCACACAGCCTCTACAGACTAGTGACTGTGTCAATCCACATAGCCTCTACAGACTAGTGACTGCTCCCAGGTACAAGGGACAGCCAACACACTGTTTTTTAAGCAGTAGTTCTGCAATAAACAAATGGTGGGTGAGCTAGTTGTGTTTAATGCAGCTATGATCAGTATTTGTCCTATGGCACTGCTATGCAGGTATTAGATGTTTACTACTTTGGGGAAGCACACAAGCAATTAGGGTGCTGTCAAACCAAGAATAATAAAGATGAATCTTGGAATCTGGAGAGCTTAAGGGATGCAACTCTGCACAGCAAATGCCTATGCCCATGATGTCATACAAACTGTGTATGGACATACAACTGATGGTCCTATGATCTCTACTGCTCAATCAACCAGTTAAATCTGAATATCAAGTTTCAATTGGTGTCTATTTCTGACAAAGGTTCCTAATTTTGCACAGATGTTTTATATCTTCAGATTTATTAATACGTCCCGTCTAAAGGGGCATAGAAAACAAGCAGGATAAAGCTCTTGGTGAGACTGAAATACTATATATTATCACTTTAGCAGCACAAAACATAAGAGAAGATGTTCAGCATATTCAAATTTTAACTGCTTTTTTTATTTAAATTAACTTATGAATCATTTGATTAAGGCATTATCACTTAAATCGTTTGTTACAATGGAGAGACATATTTTTTCATGAACCATATGCAAAACTTATTAAAACACATTCTACACTCTAACAGCATACAGCAAGCACACTCTAAAAAAATAGAAATTCTTTTCATGAAAAGAGATTAACATTACCTTTCTGATATACTTGATACTGATTTTGTATTAAATTTTCAAACAAATGATTAAGAAATCTCTTCATACAAGTACATTTTCCAGACTAAAAATCACCAAAGAACATTGCTTCTGATGAATAGTATTAGTCTAATGCCTGGATGCAATGCTGATGGTAACATGCATTACAGAGTGACTCAAACAACACTTGACAATAGGTTCTGTGGATCAGTGAACAGCATCCCTTCTATTTGCATAATTACCTTTCGTTGAATAAAATATTCATCACTATTCTTAAAATCAAATTGTTGTGTTGGTATCAACAGTATCCTAATACAAATCACACCTGCTGATACGAGCAGTTGTTCACGTTTTGTCTGATCTCATTTCTATTATCAGCTTCACATGTATACTTATTGTAAATTTATATTTAATGATAACATAACCAACAAAAGTCAAATCCATCATCATAATATGGTCATTTATTAATTTCCCTTCCACTTAAATATTCAGGTCCACACACACATCTTTCAAGATTATTTTTTGATGAAGTTATGGACTAACATTTTGCTGCAGGATGTCATCACAAATCAGGGCGGTCCGGTAGCCTTGTGGTTAAAGCGTTTCGCTCGTCACGCCGAAGACCCGGGTTCGATTTCCGACATGGGTACAATGTGTGAAGCCCATTTCTGGTGTCCCCCGTCGTGATATTGCTGGAATATTGCTAAAAGCGGCGTAAAACCATACTCACTCACTCACTCACTCATCACAAATCAATGTGAGATATTGTAAGATATGTATTTAACAGCAGAGCTACCCATGGTTGCCTTTTCGAGGTCTTTTCAAGGAAAATTAGAATTGAAAGCAGATTAGAAAAACGACTGCCAAATCTGAGGACTATCTAAACTACAATCGGAAGTTTCAATGGGTGAGTGAGTGAGTATGGTTTTACGCTGCTTTTAGCAATATTCCAGCAATATCATGGAAGGGCACACCAGAAATGGGCTTCACACATTATACCCATAATGAGAATCGAACCCGGGTCTTCGGCATGACGAGTGAACACTTTAACCACTAGGCTACCCGACCGCCCCTGAAGTTTCAATGGGGTTATTATATGAGAGAAAGTTCTTACCCTTTTCACCAACACCTGGTGTCATCACTTATTATGCATATATTTTTAACCGCTATTCTTTGGCATTTACATTTTATACTTTAAAAAATTACACAAGTTGAACATAGTGTTTGAATATTTGCTAATTACTTTCAGAAATATTTCTTCAACCATAAAATGACACTGTCTTACAAAGAATATGTTTCTATTACCATTATCTTGGAATCTATGCTGTTTCAATACACTATACAGTTATCAAAAGACAATAAATTAACTTCAAAATGTGAAGCTTCAATTTTTCCAGAGTTCAAAAGGTTATCAGACAAATTCTGCTGTCAAGTTTCAATGAAGCAATATAAGTTATATATCACAGACCCTGTTAACTAATGGTTTTCAAGTGGGCACTATCACCTTGTGCTGGCCATGCGTGTATTAGCCGTATTGACCGCCTAGCAATCAGCTATATTGGATGAAGTACGGTTTTTGCCAAAGCAGCTCAGGCTGACCAGTGGTCAGTTAGTGGACAGAGGAAAAAATCAATATTACGCTGATGCATGGCAAAAAGTTTATCGCTTCGTGAAATTCTCTACTGGGGCTGGAACAAGTGTACTTTTGAACCCACCATTGACTGTGTCCCATGAGAGCCGAAGGTCAGAACCAATATGCCGACCATGATTTGGAAAAATTAATTTTTGCCCGACTTTATGAGAAAATGAAGGAACACAGCCATGCTCTTTTCATTGCAGTCCCTGTGGTGATTATTGTTTGAACATGCCACAGTGGAATCCTTTGCTTATGTTTGTTTAGGCGAATATGTATGAAAACAGTTAATCCTTTTTCCCTGTGTAGCGTATTGGCAGATTTATAAGGTGTTGGCCGACGGTACAATTAAATTAATTGCTTGTGCTCGTCAGATATGATTGTCAATATAGTATATACATAAGCCACCTATAGATGTTATTGTATTCATGAGATGCTTTAACGGATAGAGGATAAGTGATCAGCAAATATGACTCTCTTTTGGAGAGTGCTAGTATAAACACCAGCATGTCTGAATACTAGCCTGTTGCCACTAAAACCAATATTTAGAATTTTTCATCGAAATACAACAGACTAATGCACACTTGGTATGATTTAGACATGTTAGACTGTGATAAACAGACTAGTAAGGATTAAGTTGTCACAGATGGAAATTATGTACTTTAGTAATTTCTAATAATTAAATAATAACCATTACAAACCTTACCACGAAAACATGTATCTTCTCAATGATAACAGACGCATTTCTTCATAGTGTTGGAAGTACAACAGATCAGTGGCTTGTCACATCCACACATCCTTCTTTCATGGCTACTACATCTTATCGATAATCAATTTACTTTCTTCAAAAACTTCTTAAATGAATCCTTTACTGAGGGACTGACCATTTCATATTCCCAAACAAAATAATTTGTTCTTGTAAATACCTGAAAAAATCATTTGTATTCAGGTTTTAGCAAAGAGAAATATATTGTGTGCTGGTGATCCTGGCTGCCAAAAGTGATGTGTTGTGAATTTATTGTAAATTGTCACCGAAGAAAATTGTGTGTTTGAAGCAGCGACCAAAATTATGTCCTGTTTCTGACAGAAATCCCAGGCCCCCAGCAGAATATTATATGGTAAGTCCCTTGTTACTGCTGCATATATACAAGTGTGGTTTGTTTCCAAATGACTTGAACCTCGGATACAACGACATTGTACATGGTCCCTTAACATACTATGTAAACAACTCCTTATTTACATCCCTGTTCTGCGCTAACATTACACATTCAAAATGAGCTTATTATGGGTGTGGCACATTTCTTATTTGTTCCAAAAGAGTCTGAATGTTCTAACTTGTTTACATCTACTTTATACATATAAAATAAAACATAACAAGATAGTTTGAATTTTCTGTGCCAAAAAACACATATAAGAAAAAAACATAATTTTCCTAAACACAACATCTTCATCAAATATATTTTTACAAAAATTAGACATGAAAACCAATGTTATTTTAATCATGATAAGTGTATTCATTTGTCAAACAAAATCACTTCGAGACCTTTAATTGAGAATGTGCTTATCAAGTCAACAATTAAAATTTGACACAGATTTCAAAGTCATACACTATTTTCCAGTGTGACATTGCCCAAATAATCTGACTACAACTCAACAATAATTATTGTTTACTCCAGTGATGACTAATACGCAGGATGGCCCAAGGATGCACCGTTTGACACTTTTAAATACCAATTCCTACTTGTGACTAGATTGTAGTTTCTGGTGGCTGACCTCTATCTCTTATCTCTACACAGACATAACCTGTCTTTGTCGTAAACAATACATTCCTTTGAAATTTCAAGAGCTGTCAAAGTGGCCAGTAAGCAGTTTACAGTAGTGCAATGTGGTTGAATGGGGTTCAGAACAGCAGCGCAGATGTACAAGTGTGATATCGTAATCTACCACAATTAAATGATTAATATCAGCTCTTCTTGGTAATATGAATTTATTTTAACATCACAATGCAAATTAGACATGAACTTTTAATAGAAGTGTGTGTAACATTGATGGAAAAGTACTTAAGCAAGATTATTGGTAAGTGTTCGATATATAACTGTGGAAAAAAAGGACACTATCATTGGTAGCTTTTATCATCATGTATGTTTGCAGCTGTACAAAAGAATACATAGTATAACATACATGTAGAAAATTTACTGATATTTCAATAGAATCACCCAAAATAAATAATTTGAAAAATTATTAATTACACAAGACACTACTATGTCCCTTTCTTAATATGTTTGATGAATATACAATGGAAGGTTTCTTCCAAATTGATCAAACTCCCTAAAGCTATAAAATCACTGAAACAGGAAAAAATAGAAATATAAAGTGAACAGCCATCTATTGTATTGAAAGAGGAAATAGAGGATGGAGAGATGTTTCGCTAAAGTTATATCGGGCTCTTGGGAAGGGTTACAAAACTCACACAGTTTGGGCAGGACAAACGGACAATCATATCATTGTTAGTGTTTGGGAAAACTCATGCAGAGGGTCATGAAAAATGGACATACATTCATGGTGGGTTGGCAATAAATAAGACATACTATTTTGAAGTCATATGTATATGGCATTATCTCCCACAAAACAACCTCCTCCTCCTCTCCACCCCCTCCCACCACTCACTCCCTGTCCATATCAACTGGCCCCTCACACAAGAAACAACATCATTTTAATTTCTATATGACTATTTCACCATTAGTGCAAACCATTCCTGCTTCTTCAAACCACACATTTGACAGTTAAAGACATGTCATCAGTTGATGCTCATTGGCAATAAACCTTTTCAATTACTATCACATAAAGGAAACTTTTTAATCCATAAATGTAACAAAATACCTTCTCATTTGAACAGTATGATAATCAGGATGACAGTTGACAGTTGACAGTTGACAATGACGATAGGCTAGCTTGTACATGTAAGTCTGAGACAGGGCATTTCTCCTTCCCTGAGAGAGTATTGTGTCAACATTGTAATCAACATTATGTTATGTAATGTACTCACATAAACATACAAATACCTTACCAATCATTGTTTTATTGCCATTTCCAGTAAATTGTCTTCTCATTGAGATTCTTTCAAATATCTTTGAATTCCTTAGAGTAATTCCTTCCGATTTTATCCGAATACTTTAATGAGGAACATGAGAATCAGTACATCATAAATGAATAAGTCGTGTACTCACAGGCAAAGATAACTGTAAACCAATACATTTATTGATACCTGAAGCCTCTGCATAATTATGATGATCCAGACTATCTGGCTTGATCAATCTTCTAGCTGTGCATAATACAAGCCACTTGACAGGGCTGACCATGGTAGCTTGGTGCTGTCTGATTGTGTAGGATCAAAATGAACTTTTTCTTTCCTTTTAACTTTTCAAGCTGCTGTTACTCCCAGATGAATGAAACTAACCAGACATTTCACCTCAACTTGTATTCAGAACACAATTTGTTCTTATTTGTTTAAATTTAAATAAAAAATGTTTTAAAAGTTTATATATCTGTTTCATCTTCACCTCAATCACTGGTACACAAATATCAAATAACGATAAACCTTCAAGGCCAGAGAATAAGCAGTCTCGATTACCTACAGACTGAAAAAAGGTCTGTTTTCAGTAATGTTTCTAAAAATATCACAATTTGATTTAAATATTTTTCTTATACTGTTTTTCTTCCATTGGATATATATACACAAAAGAATATTATTGATATTTTTGTTGTTGATATTTTACAAAATTTCACACCCTTTGGTCCCCAGTTCAAACTTATGTAGATTGCTGCAGTGAATATTTCAAATTGACACTTAGTGTGAAATTCGATTTTGCTAAAAGAGCTCAAACATTATTAGCAATTGTTAATGGCAAAGAATGTTATTAAATGATCCAATGATTAGGAGAGAACACAGATATATGTCAAACCTTAAAATCAAATTGATAAAAGTTGGATGCACATCTAAAGAATGATTGTATTAAAAAATCAATACAATGTTTAAAATATATGATTAAACAGGTCACATGCTTAATCAAGAATAGCAATATCATAAATCAGTTATTCGGAAGGCTACCAGATATTTCAATGACTGAAAACTGAGTGATACGTAATTATTGTTGATTAAAAGAATCTGAGAAAATAGAGTCATATCAACACCAATTTATCAAAAGTCAAGAACAGATTCCAATACTGGTACTTCTTGCATAAAAAACATTGATTCCTTGAGAAAGCTAATACTGCTGGAAAGATAAAAGTAGCAAATAATAATTTTTCTCAAAACGACTCAATTACGTATGTCTCTAAAACTTCAGAACATCTCATACATCTGATGCTTGGTACTCAAGTTTCATTCTTATCAAAAGTTACATTTTTGCTGAAGAAATTAAGATTTTGATATGTACTGTATTTGAAAAAAAGTTAATGGATTTGAATTAAATGTAACATGACATTGTCAAGGAATTCATTTGCAAATATAATTGAAATTTTACACTTTACTAAGAATAATGATGGTCTTTTTTTAAACTCTCACGTTATCCAACTAATCTGTTTCCATTTTTATCTAAATAAGTCACAAGGTTTCTGACAGTTGTAACTTTTATAGACCAAAGGTTAACAGGACTCATCGCAATTACTGTCATGCAAAGTGTTTTAGTTTAAAAGTTGGGCATGACATTTATCCCCTAAAGACATGTTTTCTCAAAATTATTTCCTAAAGTCATTAAAATTTCTAAAATGTTGACTGATCTTATTGCCCTTTAAGGTAAAGACAAGGCTATATACATCTAGGTAAATCAGACGTTTAATTTCATAAACGCTTAATTGAATAATCATCCAATTAGACAAGTCAAAAAGGGGTCTTGGAGACAATGCCACGTCTGCAAAGCTGAAAAATGTGGATTTAAAATGTCATTGAGTCTTGACTTTTGACAACAGAACATAAATAACTTAATGAAAAAAGTCGTGAAATCTCCTGATAATGTGTTTTGTATATACGGACGACTAAATTGAAGTTTATATGTCAAACTGATATGGCATACAGCGACATGATGACTCCATGAAGGTGACATTAAAATACCACTTGTGAGACACGCCGATCTCCAAGAGAATAAACAAGAACTTACGTGCCACGTAGATGAATCCACTGCATATACAATGACAAATAATTGAAATCACTGTCTCAGACCTTTACACCACCATTTGAGACTTGCGCCATCAGAGCAACATGGTCAAGAAAGTTTGACAGTTTCTGTAGAAAGCCAAAATATGCATCTCTCTCTCACACATAAGCCTATTTTTCCAAATCAGTGTCACATCAGGAGAACGATGAAGAAAATTTATAGTTTTTAATCAATTCACTGCGAAGACAGCTTTGCTCTTGGCGGCCATTGAAAAACCATTTCTGTCAGTGACCAGTGTCCACTCTATGAGTTGAGACCGCTGGCCCTACAGAGTCAGTCCCTCGTCTGCGATTAAATTACTGAGTCCAGGCACAATCATCAGTTTTAAGGAAATGCAATATAGAGACCTACCAAAACTCTGATGAAAAACATCAATCAAATCTTTATTTCAAAATGATGAGACGGCATCTAACAGCCTGTGGACGCTATTTGGATTACTCGTTTGGCAGACTTGAACTACTCACGATGAGACTCCAGATTTGATACGTTATTATCACTCAGTGTCAGGTATCACATGGAAGATAATTGTAACATCAGTTTAAAAAAACTTTATTATCGATAGTGTCAAGACTGTTTGCCTTTTCGCAAGAAGTGTCTGTTTTCTACCAATGATAATGTGGCGATGAACTTTTCACGGCTTTTTGAGCAATAAATGTCAGGTCTCATCTCATCTGTCTTCTTCCAGCATCTTCAGCCTCACACTTACAAAAATGAGGAAATATGTCTCCAAATATAGTCATTTCAGTCACATGATAGATACCGTTATTTACAGGTAGGCACTTAATTTATTTCAGTCAAGTTTAAAATTTGATTTCTTCGTGTCTGCAAAATAAAGAATAAATGTCTAAAATCAAATTTTTCATCGATATCAACTGATATCTGATTATTTGTTTCATGAAAAATAAACATATCAAATCAGCATACATCCATAAAACCTGTATTGAATAAAGTCAAATGTCTGTAATGAACTCTATATGACCTTTACAACCAGATATAAACACTGGAAAATAATCTTACTTGTACATTCATTTATCTCCTATAACATGGGCAAAGTCAAACGAACCAGCCTATGTTTACTTGAAGTGTCTCAGCTCTAACATGCTCCTACAGGTAGGCTCTGTCACTACTATGCTGTCTATATCAGTGCAAATACAAGATGCTCTGGAATAATGATGGCTACACTACACATGCTATATATAAGATATATACAGTTTAGTTTAAGGCTCTTTTTAAAGCTATTGTTTAGATATACATCCAGTGAGTGAATCATGGTACTTCTAGTCACCTGTGTCTGATTGAGCAATGTACTTCTTCTCACCTGTGTCTGATTGAGCACTGTACTTCTAGTCACCTGTGTCTGATTAAACAATGTCCTTCTAGTCACCTGTGTCTGATAAAACAATGTACTTCTAGTCACCTGTGTCTGATTGAGCAATGTACTTCTAGTCACCTGTGTCTGATTGAGCACTGTACTTCTAGTCACCTGTGTCTGATTAAACAATGTACTTCTTCTCACCTGTGTCTGATTGAGCACTGTACTTCTAGTCACCTGTGTCTGATTAAACACTGTACTTCTAGTCACCTGTGTCTGATTGAACACTGTACACCTGTGTCTGATTAAGCACTGTACTTCTAGTCACCTGTGTCTGATTGAAGACTGGGGGCCGTCGGGTAGCCTAGTGGTTAAAGCATTCGCCCGTTTACGCCGAAGACCCGGGTTCGATTCCCGACATGGGTACAATGTGTGAAGCCACTTTCTGGTGTCCCCCGCCGTGATATTGCTGGAATATTGCTTAAAGCGGCGTAAAACCATACTCACTCACTCACTGATTGAGGACTGTACATCTGGTCACCTGTGTCTGATTGAGCACTGTACTTCTAGTCACCTGTGTCAGATCAAACACTGTACTTCTAGTCACCTGTGTCTGATTCAACACTGTACTTCTAGTCACCTGTGTCAGATCAAACACTGTACTTCTAGTCACCTGTGTCTGATCAAACACTGTACGTCTAGTCACCTGTGTCTGATCAAACACTGTACTTCTAGTCCCCTGTGTCTGATCAAACACTGTACTTCTAGTCACCTGTGTCTGATCAAACACTGTACTTCTAGTCACCTGTGTCTGATTAAACAATGCATATCTGGTCACCTGTGTCTGATTGAGCAGTGTACTTCTCGTCACCCGTGTCTGATTGAGCAATGTACTTCTAATCACCTGTGTCTCATTGAGCAAAGTACTTCTAGTCACCTGTGTCTGATCAAACACTGTACTTCTAGTCACCTGTGTCTGATTTAGCAATGTACATCTACCAGTCTCACCTGCAATGTCTGAGAATACACTACGTGCATTTACTTGCATCATAAAGTCATAAAACTAATTCAAATGGTCCTACAGAGTATATTTGTTGTCAATTATAAGGGACTTGGTAAAACTAGCTTTCATAGAGGCTAATATGGGTGAAATGTCAAACATTCCAATGACGAGTATATCGAGGGGGTATGGTGGCATCTGAAGTGTTAGATCCCCCTCTCTAATCCTGGTCCCTACAGGTCATTTCTGAGAGAAATACAATAACTAGTGATCTGCTAGTGACACCACATTTTAGTCAAATAATTTAACTTGGAAATGTGAAAAATTAAAAGATATTAAAATTTAGAGCAATTGCTGCAGTTATTTCACGGTATGACTGCAATGATATTATGTGCACACATTCACCCATTTCAATCAATTTCTTGTAACAAAAGGTTACCTAAAGTAATAATGCAATCTTTTCATAAAAAAAATATATCAAACTATCATTAATGATTTTTTAGATGTACCAAAAATATTTCCATTAATATATTTGTTTGTATATGTTTTTGACATCTCAGTATGTAAGTGCATATGGCATATTGATATGAATATTATATCCAGTTAAAAATTATTTATATACCATCTATACCTGAATGTGCCAATATCACTTCATGTATTGTTTTGTGGTCATTAAAACATTAGTCATTCAATACCAAAAGAGGAAATTATACTACCAGATATACTAGTATTATTCCAATGTAAACCTTCATATCATCAAGAACCACAAATACCAGTATAAAACTAAACAAGACACATCTCTCAAAATGATTAACCTCAACGCTACTTGCAACAACATAGGGTGTGGAAAGCTCCATCCTCAAAATGACTGAAATTGCAGTATTGTATTATAGATTTTGCAATAAACAACATCGAAGGAGCTTTATAATACTAGTTATAATAGTCGCCATGATCTTTACAACACTAAACCATTCATACAAACACTGACTACAACAAAAGAATGCAACTTTTCATGTACCAAGTCTGCTACATCTATAGCTGTCACGCCATAAAATATGAAATTAAACTGTTCACCAGTTCCTTACAGTTAAACAAACAGGTGAAATAGGCCCGGCATTATTTTGAAACCATTGTGTGAGCATTTTAGTATTTTTGGTTGTATTGTTGCCTCGAAGTATAGAGCAAGATGCTGGGCATTGCAGCAGTTCCACACAAAAGAGCATGGGCCATTTGCAACAGCTGTTGTGGAAGTGAAGAAAATATCTTATTTATATATGAGAAAATCAATTGCATCATTGGTGGCTACAGGTTTTTATTTGTTTTCTTTCACAAAATCTTTAGAGTGGGCCAGGACGGAAATGCCAATAGGCAGTAGTGTTGGCGGAAAACACAAACAAGTTGGCTAGAGCCTACTGCAACATCTGTGTTCTACATACTTCCATACAATATATTGGTCGTCACTCAATACCAATACTGTAACATGTGCATTCTTCGACTTTCTTATGAAAACTTTAATTAATTCTATTCCGTCTCTATTGCATTTTATTGACATGTACAGGAAAATAAAATACAATATGATCATGTTCTGTAATTGATAACTGAGAATATCACTGAAAAGAACATTTGTTACTGGGATTAAGACCTTTATGACTTTGTCCTCGTGGCATATAAAGCTATATTTGTAGATGATATTGCAGCATGCAGTTGCCCGAAGTTCTCGGTCAGTGGACACTAAATGAAGTTGACATGTAACTAAACCGAAATTCATGTTACAAGCAGTCATAAGCCTACTCGCTCTTGGAATGTTCAAGATTATATCAATAAGTAAAGACACATTAACAAAAAAAAGAACAATGCATGTGCTGCTCAAAGACACGCAGTGGCAGCATCGTCTCACATCAGTCTCACACTATACATTACAATATTCATCTTCAAAATTAAAACTGAACATGAAATGAAACCAGCCCTTCTTCATCACCATAATGGGGCAATTCATAGTCTAGAAGAATGACAGGGGGTACTTTTCTGGGCGAGAATTTACCCTGAACTACAGGCTTGGTTGCTTCATCTTTAACAGATATTCTACAACCTAGGTCATGCTGACCTCACACAGACAAACACAAAATTAAAACCTTACTGCTGCAGTCCATGCCAGGCCGTTAATGTCCTAGACTTTATCCAGGCCCTTAACAAATATTTACCCGTACTTTCTGTGACATATCAGTCTTACAGTGCCATTATTTTAGCATGGTTCATATTCTGTATTGTCGGTGGTTCTTCCATGTAAGAATTTGCTATAATCTGATCCTCAGTGCCAGTTGTGGTTGTGGCATTGATAACTAACACATTAACAGATCTAGAGACCATATACCGGTATATGGTCTCTGACATTAAGAAGATAGCGAAATAAGCCAGGACAGGTTGATATGATGGTAATGTCAATAAATATTTTCTATTTTACTCATCATGGAAATCATCTTACCAACACACACAGTAACAGAACATTATCACAAAAATAACTATAATAATCAAAATGAATTAATATTCGAAAAGGCTACAAATATAATTGTCTATGTTTTTATAAAGCAACCTATTTCAACAAGAGCGAAAATCTACACAGAAGATATTTACTTAAATAAGAAACAGATTATTCAGTGAGTTTGTTGTGAAAAGAGATGTGAGCAGTGACCAGCTCAAGAACCGCTCCTACAGCAAGTCTAGTATTGGAAAATTGTGATAAGAATCATGCATTTCTCAATTGGAAATGGTTTGTTTCAGAGCTTGACCAGTGCTGACCGATTGAATAACACAGATCTCTGGGTTCTATCACTGGTTGCCTGGCCAGTCCTGGGCTAATTAAACAAGCTCAAGCCCTCATTGATGAGCGATTCACTGCACATGTCAGCTTCGTTTAGATTACAAATCTGTTTGATAAGAGGAGGGAAATTATCTTCATTTGTGTTATATATGCATCTAAACATACATTTCCAACAACATTTCGGAGATTACTTTGCACAGTTTAAAAAAAAATTATTACAAAAGTAATTAATTGTTTCGTGAATATTACTTAGTAAGGAATGAACTACTGTGTCTGCAGAAAGTTGATTTGAAATTACTTTCTTTCAGTGAAAACACCAAGACAAATTTAGTGATCTGGATTACCAATATTTTACTCGTTTACAAATTAAACTACCCTTAATTTTGAAAAATGAAAGTGTGTGTTTTGAACTCCTTTTTTGTTTTAATTTCATATTTTTCCCTATGAAATTGAAACATGATGATTTGCCAGGTTATTTGATTTTAAAACCATGACAACACAGCTTCTTGTTCTTAATCTGCAATGGAATTTTGGCATACTCACAATGAAAAAGTGAACTTGATGACATATGTCAAGAGACTTTAATAATGATAAATTAAATCAATTTGTGGACAGAGAGTCAAGTTTACAGCACAATCATGATTCAGGTGCACATATTCAGCGTTATTTTACTGAATGAAGTGCATTTCACCCCAACATGGAAAAAACATATAAACTATCCCACTGTCAGTCTTATGGCTGCTTTGGTCTCAATTTTCATTTTGAAAATGCCGGTTACCAAACATTGTAATATCATAACTTCAACTACACTGCAGTTGTTTATTTTATCCTTATTGCTACGATAAGAGATTGTCACTTTATATGTCATAAAGCAACTTCATATAGTGTAGATTTCATCATAAAACTAGCTAGTTCTACAGGTCAAGCTGGTTACATCCTTGCCAATGTTCTGACTGACAAATAGATTTTTGCAACAGAATAACATCCTTCTTGAGGGGAAAAAGATGTCCTTTGATAATACAATGATACACAATAAATACATTAACAAAAAAATAAAGTAAACAATTCTCAAGGACATTATTCATCTTTTTAAATTTATGTTCAACTTTACAAAATTTATGGAAAATGCATACATATGAATTAAACAAACATTAAAAAAAATGTTTTTAAAATACAAAATAATAAATGAAAGTAAACAGATTTATTTTCAGTAACCACAATATTATTAAACATGAAAGCTTCTTGAAATGTTATTAGCAGTTGTTTTCATATGATTTTCAGATGAAACTGAGACACAAGAATTATTAAACAATTTGTCCATATCAACACATTGGAATAGCTCAGGTAGAAGATTAAAATGATTCCACCTCTGAAACATAAGTAGGAGTGTTGGAAGTGAAGCAATATCAATTCCAAACAAAGGGAACACCAGCTCATAAATCTCACAACATATGTATGCCACAACATTAAACTCTCTGTGCTAGTCCCACTGCTAATAGTTATGTAACACCCAACAAACACTCCTAGCATTTTATGACAAGGCTTTGGAATAATTAATGCTGGGGTTAAGTGGCATGGAGGCCTTGACATGAACATAAACAATGTCCAGACTCTGCCGCTTATCAAAAACAGATGCTTTATACACTAAAGCCACTCAGCTTATCTGGTATGTCCACAACTTGATCATAAACTTAAGTTATGCAATGTATTTAACCTTTAACCTTGGGCAAAATTTCAATTCTCTGAATATGAATGACTTGATATGAAAAATTTCAGATTATTTAAAATAAATTCATGAAAGTTTTTTAATTACAATATCCTTTATTTCACACAAGTTTGAAATCTAAAAATTTGAAATTTAATTAAGTAGAGCATTTTTGGCCGATTTTCCTTTTTCGGAAAAATGGAATAGTTCATCTGCAATTTTCCAATTGATTATATGTATACAACCTGCCTATATGTGTGTATATGTGTGTATATAAGAAAATGACGCAAACAATAATTGACTTCTGAATAAAACTTGAAGTTATGTCAAAACTTGGATAGAGAAACTTGAATAAACCAAAGCCAAAATATCATTTTACTTCCACCATGATTCAAACAAAACCTCATGCATCCAAACCAATTCATCCAGTAGTCAAAAGATCTTTCTTACAACTATTCACAACCACAAAATGTACTCAGTAAATAGATCAAATTGTGGGACAGGAACAATTTCCGAGACAATAGCAAAGACATAATCTCCACTCCAGCCAATGTCAGTATAACCAAAAAAATCCTTCCATTTGACCATTGTCCACTAGTGGTCAGTGCATAATTTTCCTGTTGCTAGGCAACTAGCTTAATCTGGTTGGATAGAATGACACTTTGATATTGCCTGGGCAGAAGCAGATTCAATTGGAACTCTCCACTGACATAAAGAAATGGAGAAAACACTTGAATGACCCCTGTGTGACCCTCAGCTCTGATAAGGTCGGGCGAAGCATACCATGACATAATCAGAGCGGAGGGGAGTGCTGGACTTATAACAAGCCCTCGTTACCAGGCAATGAAATAAAATGTAAACATTCAAAAAATGTTGAAACAAAACATTCCACTCTTTGCACCTAGTTGTCTGAGCAGCCACTTAATGTTTCTTGCATAATGGAACTGAAGAGGTCTTAGATGTGAAAAATTGAATAATTCAATGAATTTCACATAACATCCTTTGATGTGTAAATGTGTCAAATGTTTATGTCTAAAGGTTTGTTTTCCTTCCTTTTGGAAATAATTGTTCACTTTATGCAGTGCATTTTTCACCGAGCAAATATTTTGATTACAAACAGGGAAAAATGTGATACTCTTAATCAATACTTTCTTTCATTTTGTTTTCATTTTTAAAGGATAAATGTTAAAAAAAAATTCTTATATAGACAAGATAACCCTACTTCCTAACATTTCTAAATATAAATAAAAACCCTCAAAATCTCAAGAAACTTCCAAGTTCATAAGAGAAGGCATCTGCATTTGTGATGTTGAACATACACATTGTGTCTACCTTTCATCATTCACCATCCAATACATTCATGTTAACATGCCAGTTACCATTCTCAGCATGCAAACCACACCTAAACATCCTTCAGTATGTTTACATATGCAAGTAATTGCTCTCTGAGGGTTAAGAAAAACATTTTCTTTTCACTCCAGTCTTACTGAAAATTAATCTTAGTCTGGTCAAAACATTAATTGATACTAAATCTTCACAGTTAATACTTTTACTTCTAAAAGATCATGTTACTCTTCAATTATCTTCCATCTATTTTAAGGAAATAATTCTTTTCAAAAATACCTCTACAGCTAATACATTTAACACGAAATTACAAAATATGTCATAATTCATGACAATGTAATGTTTCTTCGCCAACACACAGGAATACCATGCTAACATTCTCTTTCCTAAACGGATATCCTTAAAAATTGATTACCACATGTGTTTGACATGATCTCAATTAATTATGCCAGGGACAGGTCCTGTATGTTGATGTGTGTTTGGTGTCCAGTCATACGTCATGTCTCACAAGGGACTGGTCATCTACTGGACATACTATCCTTTATAGCCTATGTGAGATATGCTGGACTGTCAGGCCGCCATCAGCTGATTGGGCAGTGCTTTCTACACTGGAGAGTGATACAATGTTATGTATCACCCAGGGAAATACCACGACTATTCTCATATTTAGACATTTATATATTCTTAATCAGGAAAGAGGCTAAAACCATATTTCCTTCAAACAAAGATCTGGTGAATCTGTGTCCTTTCTTACAATCTAGTCATCATGATTGGAAGATAAAATCATCTGTTGCAGTTTTTATGATTATTAAACAAGTTTATTTTAACATGTGATCATGCATATTTACCATTTGTCTCCAGGACCTGAATTGGAAAGTCCCCAGCTAACACTTAATGTAATTCTTGTACACAATATCAAACATTTATCAGTATTGTATGACTTTAACAAAATACATACTTCTATGTCTAAATATTGTGAATCTATTATGGCCTGTATTCTACAGAATTATCCTTCAAATGTTTGTTCTTGAGTTATTGATGGTTGTAAATGAAAGTATAAAACCTCACCAGGAATCATGTCTCGTCACCTTATATTATGTCTCCTAATTACATATGCAGACAATTGATCATTCAAATCTTGTGGTTCTATATTTTCACTATTGACCATATTGGCTGCAGTTGATCAGCTGCACATTAATGCAAGGGAGAGAACTCCAGACAAACCTATTACCATGTCAGATGTTTGAATTGAGGGCCAAGCCTGCAATGAAAGCATTCCTTTCTAGCTTTGTAAGAACCAACTGATATGATCACATTGTCTTCCAACAGAAATATATATAAGCTGATGTGACTGAGGGGTGTGTGTGTGTGTGTGTGTGTGTGTGTGTGGGGGGGGGGGGGGGGGGGGGGGGGTTGTTAATAATCAGCTAATGACATATAACTGACATGGTTACACAAGTTAAGTTCTATTGTCTGTTTAATCTGACAACAGAAAGTAGAAACTAAAGTATCTGGCAGAAATGTTTTTATTTGATAAAGATATGTTGTAGCAAGTTTGAGAAATTAAAATCTCCAGTTCTGAAGTCCTAATAAATTCTAAGAACGAGCAAACCCTTGTAATATCAGTAAAGTTAGAACCAAAACATGAACCTTCTAAGAACATTTGATTAACAATGTATCAGTATACTGAAATACATCTCTATCTACTAAATTCCAACCTCAAGATCAGCACAATGAAGTGTTGGACACTCGTTTTACTTAAAGGGATCTTTGCTGATGAGGAAAACTTAGTTACTGACATATCTACTGATATTCTATTAAGACAAAGAGAAATATTGCATTCACAATGCTACAAAATGATCCATCAATGATCCATCTATGCAGTTCCATCAATACTGGTCCATCTCTACAGATACATCAATACTGGTCCATCAATACTAGTCCATCTCTATAGATGCATCAATACTGGCCCATCTCTATAGATGCATCAATACTGGTCCATCTCTACAGATCTATCAATACTGGCCCATTTCTATAGATGCATCAATACTGGTCCATCTCTACAGATGCATCAATACTGATCCGTTAATACTGATCCATCTACATGATCCATCAATACTGATCCATCAATACTGGCCCATCAATACCGATCCATCTGCATGATCCATCAATACTAGTCCATCTTTATAGATCCATCAATACTGGTCCATATCTATACATGCATCAATACTGGCCCATCTCTATAGATGCATCAATACTGGTCCATCTCTACAGATCTATCAATACTGGCCCATCTCTATAGATGCATCAATACTGGTCCATCTCTACAGATGCATCAATACTGATCCATCTACATGATCCATCAATACTGGCCCATCAATACTGATCCATCTGCATAATCCATCAATACTAGTCCATCTTTATAGATCCATCAATACTGTGCATCTCTATACATGCATCAATAATGGCCCATCTCTACAGATTCATCAATACTGGTCCATCAATACTAGTCCATCTCTATAGATGCATCAATACTGGTCCATCAATACTAGTCCATCTCTATAGATGCATCAATACTGGCCAATCTCTATGGATGCATCAATACTGTCCATCTCTATAGATGCATCAATACTGGTCCATCAAAACTGGTCCATCTCTACAGATCTATCAATACTGGCCCATCTCTATAGATGCATCAATATTGGCCCATCTCTATAGATGCATCAATACTGGATCATCTCTACAGATCTATCAATAATGGCCCATCTCTATAGATGCATCAATACTGGTCCTTCTCTATAGATGCATCAATACTGGTCCATCTCTACAGATCTATCAATATTGGTCCATCTCTATAGATGCATCAATACTGGTTAATCAATACTAGTCCATCTCTACAGATGCATCAATACTTGTCCATCTCTAAAAATGCATCAATACTTGTCCATCTCTATAGATGCATCAATACTGATTTGTTAATACTGATCCATCTACATGATCCATCAATACTGGTCCATCAATACTGATCCATCTATGCAGATCCATTGATACAGGCCCATTCATACAAATATAACTATACAAGTGTAGTTACATAGATTCATCTTTACTGATCTATCTATGCAGGTCCATCAATACTGGTCAATTCATACAAATATACCTGTATAGGTCTAGTTGCATCGATCCATCTATACTGGACCATCTATAAAATCCACCTATTCACTGATGCTGGTCCATCAATACTGGTCTATTTAAACAGATCCATTTATGCAGACATACCTTTACAAATCCACCCAGGAATAAATCATAAATACATCTTTCCTGGACCATCTATACAGGTCTAGTTTTATAGATCCATCTATATTGGACCATCTCTACATATCCACCAATATTAGTCCATCAATACAATTCCATCTGCACAGGTCCATCCCTCCAGATCTATGATCCAGGTCCACCCCTCCAGATCTATGATCCAGGTCCACCCCTCCAGATCTATGATCCAGGTCCATCCCTCCCGATCTATGATCCAGGTCCATCCCTCCAGATCTATGATCCAGGTCCACCCCTCCCGATCTATGATCCAGGTCCACCCCTCCCGATCTATGATCCAGGTCCATCCCTCCCGATCTATGATCCAGGTCCATCCCTCCCGATCTATGATCCAGGTCCATCCCTCCCGATCTATGATCCAGGTCCATCCCTCCCGATCTATGATCCAGGTCCATCCCTCCCGATCTATGATCCAGGTCCATCCCTCCCGATCTATGATCCAGGTCCATCCCTCCAGATCTATGATCCAGGTCCACCCCTCCCGATCTATGATCCAGGTCCACCCCTCCCGATCTATGATCCAGGTCCATCCCTCCAGATCTATGATCCAGGTCCATCCCTCCAGATCTATCTACACAGACCCAGGTACACCTGCAGGTACGAGTCAGGGACTGGAACACCTGATAGCCTGGTTAAAGGCATGGAAACAATGGTAGTTAATCAGAAGGGACAAACAGATGTTTTACCTTAATTCCCCCAATCAATCATTTGTGACTGAATCAATAGCATAGCCAAACACTGGTTTGTGCGTACAAGATTACGATTTTTTGGGTCACGATAACAGAAAGTCAACTATATGGTGTTTTTACCTGCCTAGGTCTCAATTCTGTTGAAGACTTTGTAAAGAGTCAGGGGCAGGATCCAGTGTTACATAAACAACCTGCAGTGTAATATTAAGAAATGAAACAGAACCCAAGCCATCAAACCTAATAACTGTATATACAGATACATTAACGGTTCCTTACTCCTGAGTCCCGAAAAATGAAATATTACAACATAAGAAGGTTTTCTCAGAGCCATATTATATCACAGTACTAAACCTTTTGGGGGTTTTCAGCAAATGAAAAGCAGCTGTGCTTGTGCCCCTCAGGGCTACATATAACCAGTGTCCAGTGTTAGTGACAAAAAGAGGTTCAAGGGAGGTGCATGTGGCTGTATCCATTACAGGAATATTGGCAGCCACTTCAGCTCTGTCAAAACAATATGTGCAAAGAACTCAAGAATCAATATGTTGTTAATAGCTTTTTAAGCATCTCAAAGAAACAAATGCCCCCAAAAAATCAATTGATCAATTATCATAATTACAACACTTCAAGATGTGGCAGTATTGCCTGCAAAAAAATGATCGATGACGATAAGAGATCAACTTGCACATAAAAGTGACAAGGAATTCTTTTGATCAATACCTAAAAAAAATTGCTTGCTCACTCACGGCAATAAAGAGTTGTTGAACGCTCCTGATCAATTGGAGAAGCTGGTTGATTTGATTCTAATGAGATAAATTCTCAGACAAGTAATTACATTGCAAACGATCCTTATTTTTTCCCCCGATTTTATGTAATTTTTTGCAGCATGATGTGATTGACCCTAATACAAGTTGTTTATTCAATGGATATGTTTTACAATTTTTGTATCAAGTCTCATCATTCCAGATTTACAGTAGAACACAAGAAGAAACATGTCATAACACTTTAGCCTGAGAAATTAACAGTTTGTCTAATGTATTTACCAACCATCTGAAACTATTGATAGACTTGTTTAATCAATTTAACAAGAATTGATAAACTAAATATATGGGAAAATAGGATGAATTACATTACTTCAGACAGATTATTGTGAGTTAGAACAAAGGTTGTAGCAATACAGGATGTAGTAATGCAAAAGTGAAACCCTCTTGTAAGGCAATGGAGCCTGCATCTAAAGCCATACATTGCACTCTATCTATAACCATATAAGGATACTGCATCTAAAGCCATACATTGCACTCTATCTATAACCATATAAGGAGCCTGCATCTAAAGCCATACATTGCACTCTGTCTATAACCATATAAGGATACTGCATCTAAAGCCATACATTGCACTCTATCTATAACCATATAAGGATACTGCATCTAAAGCCATACATTGCACTCTATCTATAACCATATAAGGAGCCTGCATCTAAAGCCATACATTGCACTCTGTCTATAACCATATAAGGATACTGCATCTAAAGCCATACATTGCACTCTGTCTATAACCATATAAGAATACTGCATCTAAAGCCATACATTGCACTCTATCTATAACCATATAAGGATACTGCATCTAAAGCCATACATTGCACTCTGTCTATAACCATATAAGGATACTGCATCTAAAGCCATACATTGCACTCTATCTATAACCATATAAGGATACTGCATCTAAAGCCATACATTGCACTCTATCTATAACCATATAAGGATACTGCATCTAAAGCCATACATTGCACTCTATCTATAACCATATAAGGATACTGCATCTAAAGCCATACATTGCACTCTGTCTATAACCATATAAGGATACTGCATCTAAAGCCATATATTGCACTCTACCTAGAACTATATGAGATTACTACATATGAAGCCATATATTGCACCTTATATCTAGAACTATGCACTCTCCCTCGAACTATATAAGATTACTACATCTGAAGCCATATATTGCACTCTATCTAGAACTATATAAGGATACTACATCTGAAGCCATATATTGCACCTTATCTAGAACTATAAAAGAATACTGCATCTGAAGCCATATATCGCACTCTACCTAGAACTATATAAGATTACTACATCTGAAGCCATATATTGCACCTTATCTACTAGTATAGAAGGATACTGCATCTGAAGCCATATATTGCACCTTATCTAGAACTATAAAAGAATACTGCATCTGAAGCCATATATCGCACTCTACCTAGAACTATATAAGATTACTACATCTGAAGCCATATATTGCACCTTATCTAGAACTATAGAAGGATACTGCACCTAAAGCCATATATTGCACCGTATCTAGAACTATAGAAGGATACTGCACCTAAAGCCATATATTGCACCTTATCTAGAACTATATAAGGATACTGCACCTAAAGCCATATATTGCACCTTATCTAGAACTATATAAGGATACTGCATCTGAGGCCATATATTGCACCTTATCTAGAACTTTAGAAGGATACTGCATCTGAAGTCATATATTGCACCTTATCTAGAACTATAGAAGGATACTGCATCTGAAGTCATATATTGCACCTTATCTAGAACTATTTTAGGATCCTGCACCTGAAGCCTTATATTGCACCTTATCTAGAACTATAAAAGAATACTGCATCTGAAGCCATATATTGCACCTTATCTAGAACTATAGAAGGATACTGCATCTGAAGTCATATATTGCACTCTACCTAGAACTATATAAGATTACTACATCTGAAGCCATATAATGCACTCTATCTAGAACTATAGAAGGATACTGCATCTGAAGCCATATATTGCACCATATCTAGAACTATAGAAGGATACTGCATCTGAAGTCATATCTTGCACCTTATCTAGAACTATTTTAGGATCCTGCACCTGAAGCCATATATTGCACCTTATCTAGAACTATATAAGGATACTGCATCTGAAGCCATATATTGCACCTTATCTAGAACTATAGAAGGATACTGCATCTGAAGCCACATATCGCACTCTACCTAGAACTATATAAGATTACTACATCTGAAGCCATATATTGCACCTTATCTAGAACTATAGAAGGATACTGCATCTGAAGCCATATATTGCACCTTATCTATAGAACTATAGAAGGATACTGCATCTGAAGTCATATATTGCACTCTACCTAGAACTATATAAGGATACTGCATCTGAAGACCATATATTGCACCTTATCTAGAACTATAGAAGGATACTGCATCTGAAGTCATATATTGCACTCTATCTAGAACTACATAAACATTCTGCACCTGACGCCACTTATGGCACCTTATCTATAGAACTACATATACATCCCCTGGATATGAAGTCAACATTTTGATATGCTAACAAAGACAGCCACTTAACAAATAAAAAATGTCCTTCCCCTGGATATGAAGTCAACATTTTGACATGTCAACAATGAAAGCCACATAACAAATAGTGTCAATGCAGTGTAGCTCACCTTGATATACCATCAACAGTTAAAATATTAACAAAGACAGTCACTAAAAAAATTGCTGTCACTATTGCTTTTCAAATATGTTCTACATAAATTCTGAAAACAAAAGTAGTAATAAATATGAATCTGTAACTAAATTTCCACAATGTTTCCATATCTGGAAGAATGAATGTACCAGTTTAGAACATTGTTGCAATGCACAACAGTTACATTCACTTTATACAAAGTTTCAACTCTGAGCCTTGTTTTGGTTTTGGTTTTGGTTTGTTGTTTAACATGGCACTCAGCAATATTCCAGCTAGATGACGGTTGTCTGTAAATAATTGAGTCTGGACCAGACAATCCAGTGATTGACATCTTGAGCATCGATCCACGCAATTGGAACAAAATGACATGCATCAACCAAGTCAGCGAGCCTGACCACCCGATCCCATTAGTCGCCTCTTACGACAAGCACAGTCGCCTTTTACGGCAAGCATGGGTTGCTGAAGACCTATTCTACACCAGATCTTCACGGGTACTGAGCCTTGTATACCTTCTCAGAAGAATATAGAATTTTCTAACACCTTACAAATTTTTCACACAAAAAAACCCCAGTAAAATCCCGAATTGTATTACATTTTGAACAAAAATGACATAGTAAAGGCCACAGGCCATGGCGGCCATATTGAAAATTTGATTAAACGACTTGATCAAATTGGGGTGTCATCATTGGTGGAAACAATCATGTGAAATTTCAGCTTCGTTAGTCAAGTGTTCTCTTAGAAGATGTGCACAGCGGAGGACTCAGGATTTTTTGAAATTTTGAATTTTTACTGATTTTAATCAAACATGGCTTCCTGTTGGCTGTGTGGACATTCCAATTCTGAGGCCTTGAACAAACATCCACTCAAACATCCACACAAAATTTCAGCTGAATCCATCAAGCCATTTTAGGCAAAATGCCAAAATGTCAAGGTTTATGGATGACAACACTGGACAACTTGTGATGGTATATGCTCACTCATGTCACTTTAGCTGCACTTAAAATGTGTTACATGTTTTTCTGGAAAGCCTACTTAATTTATACCAAATGATGATAAGTTCATTCAGGTGAACTAAAACCTAGGATTTGATATTCATATCCTGTACTATTGCTATATAGGTGGTAGGGTAGCCCAGTGGTTAAAGTGTTCATTCGTCATGAAGACCCGGGTTCAAATCCCAACATGGAAACACACAATATGTGAAGCCCATTTCTGGTGTCCCCAGATATTGCTGGATTATTGCTAAATGCAGCACTTACTATTGCAATTATGATATGATACAATGGCAATGGTTACATATTTTTACATTTACCAATTTGATGATCCCAATGATCATGGTGCTGACAGACCAAGGATCATAATCTGTGAGAATCTAGAATTCAACCTCATGACAACCTGAATCCTCCCAGTCGCACTTTTTTCTCAGAACAGAACAGAACTTTATTTCTTTCAGGTGGAGTGCATCGGCATATGAGATACAAAAAGTATTTTACAATAAGACACTCAAAAGACACTGATATCCCTCACTTCTGATTTTCAAAGAATTTGCTTTTAATTATTGTAGCTAAAGTTAAACAAATTTGAAATGATCACTTGCGATGATTAAATTTGACTTAATCCAGTGTTTTGCTGGTTCACAGACAAATCAAATTTACACCAAGAGCTCGAAAGACAAAAGTAAAAACAAAAATCCATAACAGCAGACAAGATATATCATAACATAAATTGAGTTCAAACTAGGATCAGTTGGTGAACAATTATTCATTTTGGACCAAAAAAAACTACAACATTGGATCTGATAATTCAATTTCAAGCAAATCCAGAGGGAATTTAAGTTTGATTATCTTGAGGCATGCTGACCTCTGTTTGAAAAATTATCATCCTCCCCGTTGACAGATATTCCAGTGTGAGCGAAATAACACTTGAAAAATGACAAATCAAATCAAAGATGTTCCCACTTTTTTCAAAAACCCACACACAGCAGTACATCATCTTGAAAGAAATTTCAAGTAGATTACACCAAATCACCACACTAGAGCACCAGAGGTTAATTTTTTGGAAAATATTTTCACAGCCATGAGAGAATAGTTAGACTAAATGTGTGAAGGCTGGTGAGTGTGATTGATCCTGTGTGTTATTTAGGGAATAAACTCTGTCTCGCTTGGAACAGTCACACATCACCTTTGGCAGCTAATGAGACCAAAATTAGACAAATTTCACAGTCAGGGACAAACCACCTCTACAGAGGCAGAACAGGAGGAGGTACATTTAAGAGACTAAACCTTCAGTTCACTAGGAGCAAGGAAATATGTCTATTACAGGCAGATATACCTAACAATAGGTCACAGCAGATATCTGGACCACATGTCAAGTGCAAACATTCATTCATCATCACTCATGATGGTTCTTCTATCACAGTTTTACATCCATCGTATCAAATCAGTTACAGTACCTTGGATGTGTGATTTCCTCAATGAGAAATGCCAGGATTATCCTTCAGCTGCTGATGAAGTTCAGATGCAGACTAGTCACAATTTGTCCAAGTCATGTTAGAAAGTACACACAATACAGATGAATCCCCAAAGTAGTCTTAATTAAAATTTGATGAAATGGTAATATCAAACTAGTGATCAGGAAAACCCAATGACAAAGCATCGCTACTATTTTATCACCAATTATCACCATTATAGAGATGAGGCAAGAATTATCTCTGTCACTCCAGTGCTTCAAGAGTTGTGGCAAGTTGCTATGTTCTCATATGAAACTGTAATTATACTCAATATCTATAGCAAGAGAACTATTACTCTGTGTAACAAATCATGTTCCAAGTAGATATGTGTTTTTTCTTACGTGAATGTAATTGAATATTGCTGATGTCCCCAGCTGTAATAAACCTTTGAGTCAATTCCATTTTAAACAAACATAGTATGTGCTTACTATTTTACAAAATGTTATCCCCAATCAGATATCTCACAATCACCATAAAATTATCTTAAATCCCTTGTTCCATGAAGAATAGGACACAATCATATGTATCATTACTTATTTATAATAAATTCATCATTTACTTCTAAAATGAAATTTGTCTATTTAGAGAAACATTCAATTAAAAAAAACTGATCTTGAAACTGTTTACCATCATCAAATTTTAATTTAATTCTAAATAAAAAGTGACATGACACATCATTTCCCCAATTCAACTACCACATAACATTCATATACAAAACTGACATTTCAGTTCTCAGATGGTGTCAATGTAAAAAATACTTAGAATAGTGAGCTTGCTACATTGAGGCGTAAAAGATTGATAAGAAGGTCTCAGGAAAGATGAAGTTTGTTGTCAGGTTTCAAATGGAACCAATCTTCATCGTTAAAATTTCAAACAAGATGGAAGATCATGCTACAGCAGTAACCTGACATACCGAGCCGGTTTCATTAATCTTTGTATCAAGTCAATTCGGAAATAACTTAAACATCACAGTTTTCACTCAGACTATCATTCTTAAAATCTATAATTCTGAAAATCTATATTGTGTCAAACACATGACACCTTCTAGGTCCCTGTTATTCTTATTTCACAAAAGGTAGAAACATCAATTTTAACAGTAATATGCACATTTGTCATTTTATGAAATATGAAATTGTTAGTTTGTATTTCACATTAGTTATTTTCATGATGCAACTTTGAAATTTGAAAGTAAGTTGGAAACTCCATGAATGAGAGGTGACCATGTAGACACATCAGTCTTGCAGCCATGGTATTACTGTAAAGCTGACTACACTGACCACCTTGTAGCCGAGGAATCGGAGAGACTCCATCAGCGACTGGCAGAGTCACATGACCTTATGTTACATCAATCACAACAATTACTTTTCTGAACGGACAGCAAAAAACTCAATAGCATTTTCTTATGATTTTTCTCACATCTGACATTTTGGGTGATGATGAGACAAAAATAAATTTGAAATGTTGCGAGCAGAACAGTGCAGGATATTGCACGGTGTGATCATCAGTCAATAATCTTGTCTTTAATTGTCTCTACGCCAGACGTTTCCCAGACAGCTTTCTTGGAACTGTCCTTCCTCAGAGCGCCATCTGCAGGTAGAAATTACTCTTGCTGCGATTCACACACCATTTCTCTCACTCTTGGTATTGGCAAAACTCCTGCTATTTCCTTCAAAAAGACAGTGCTTTGGCAGTAGGATGACTGGTACAGTGTGATATGTTTAATTCACTTTGTCTGATAATGACAGCAAGACGGACCTCACAGTTACAGAAATTGTTTGGTTATTTTACTTTTACAGGGATTCAAATGTGTGATTTCCTCCTGCGAAGATATCATGGACTTGTCGACAGTCAATAAAGTGAACTCAAATCACTTCCCAACAAACTGCCTGTAACATCAGCATCATTATGCATAGAAAAGGACTATTATCATCACCTGACAAATTACAATTCATCCAACCTCATACACAACCATATATGGACACACTGATGGCATCAGTTATTGGGAATCAAACATGGTTCATACTGAACATGATTAAGTCACCCCAACCTAATAATACAAGTCTGTCTCCCAGACACGAGAGAAAGAGTTGAAAAAGCAATCCAAAGCAAGTCTAGAATGATTTAGCAATTCTAGATTTCAGATATTAAGCATTGTTCTGGTCTCCATATATATTTTAACTGTTATTTTGTAGATCTATATCTTTAAATAAGGGAACTTTATTACTGGGACTAAATGTTAGATGACCTTACCCCTCCACCTGACCTTCCCCATGACCCTTGTGTTCTTTCTCAAGTGGCTGAAATGGACAAACTCATATTTCCTTCAGATTTCACCACTTTTATTTACTGGATGAAGAGACCATAGATTTACTGCATCCACTCCAGTGTGGGCGTATGTATTTTACACAAACATACACCATACATTGTGGTGAATGCATTACACAATGTAGGATTTTTCACTTAAATACAGGAGCCATGAAGATCTGGGGTAGAATAGGTCTTCAGCAACCCATGCTTGCCGTAAAAGGTGACTTTGCTTGTTGTAAGAGGCAACTAATGGGATCGGGTGGTTAGGATCGCTGACTTGTTTGGAGCATGTCATTGATCCCAATTGCGTGGATCGATGCTCATGATATCAATCACTGGATTGTCTGGTCCATACTCAATTATTTACAGACCGCCATCATGTAGCTGGAATATTGCTGAATGCGGCATTAAAAACAACAAACCAACCAAACAACAACAGTACAGATACTTTCTCACATGCGGCAATGACATGCATAGGCGCTGAGCATCAATTCTAACCTGGAAATGCCATGGGGGATTCGGAGTATCTAATAGAAGTAGAAGTAGCAAGTAGAGGTGTCTAGGGTATCACTGAGATGATCTTCATCCACAACTGTGTGTGCTTTACAAGGCAAACACTTTACCATCATTTTACAACAAAGATCCCAATCTGTAAATATTCAACTCCAGTTTAGCAATGGCGATAAGAAGCATTGGACATGATACTGAAGGAACTATAATCTAATAGGTTTTTCTTGCGTTTGACAATGTAATGTAAAACCCTTTACAAAAGAGGTAATCTTGTATGTAAAATAATGTAACGATCATTCCAAGGGAGTAGATATTGCAAACAATATATAAGAAAGACCTTTCTGATAAAATGACTACAGTGCATTCACAACCTTTCTGAAAGGAAACATGATACATCCACTATTACAAAAACATTCAAAGAACTAATCCTGCATGCACTATTATACAAAAACCTTTCGCCCAGGAAACAAAAGTGACAAAATCATTTCCATATTCATAAGAAAGCTCTGTAAAATTTACACAATATTAAAAACTACATTTCAAGAGAACCCTCATATCATGTATCAACAGACATTATACTACACAGTAATAAGTTCTCTATTTGTAACGTCTTTTTTCAAAATTAAATGACTCCAATATCCAAACTCAGTTAAATAAATAAAAGCAACAAAGAACCCATGATCTTTATTAGAGTCCAACGTACAATTCCGACCATATCATGAGCCTGTGTTTAAGAATCACTATCAAATAGTGACGATACCAGGTGTTCGCGAAAAGGTGAGTGCATCCTTAGCAGCCCCACAGGCGGCACCCATTGCAAACACATGCTAAGGCAAGTCAATTGTTCAATGTTCAGATATGTTCCTTATAAGGTTATACTTCAAACAAAAAAATGAAACATACCACTGCAAGACGGTCCAGGATGATCCAAAATTTATTGCATGCAGTACAACGTAAAGACAGTCCAGGATGGTCGAAGTATATTGCATGCAGTACAACGTAAAGACGGTCCAGGATGAACCAAGTATATTGCATTCAGTACAACGTAAATGCAGTCCAGGATGGTCCAAGTATATTGCATGCAGTACAACATAAAGACGGTCCAGGATGGTCGAAGTATATTGCATGCAGTACAACGTAAAGACGGTTCAGGATGGTCCAAGTATATTGCATGCAGTACAACATAAAGACGGTCCAGGACAGTCCAAGTATATTGCATGTGTAACAATGTAAAGATGTTTCAATACTTTTGATGTAAAGACACTTGAAGACTGTCCAAATATATTGCATGCACTACAATCTAAGGATGTTCCCAGATGGTCCAAATATACTGCATGCATTACAATGTAAAGATGCCCCAAGAGGGTCAAGTATATTATTGCATGCACTACAATCCAAGATGGTCTAAGTATATCGTGAATACCTGGTATCATCACTGATTTTCAGTGATCCGCTATGTTGCCTTTTAGGACCAACTGAATCTGTTTCGGGAGATAATCAAGACTGGTCTTCTCAGGTGTGCCATTGTATACATACAATGTAGCACATGTAAGAGCATCTATTGTTTTGAACATAAGTTTTCATAGCACATCAATAGTTGCTGTTCCTAAAACAACAAACAATACCAGGAGCTCCTAATTGTAAATATAGAAGTTGTTCATCCATATATCTTATCCTTACTTAGTACTCCAACTTCTAAATGCCTCTCAAAGAAGCAATATGATATTGTCAGTCTAACACACTTGACACAACATCTGATCCATGAGAGAGATTTGCATAGAATATAGCTCATATCAACCATATGATCTCAAAGAACAGTCAAACAGTGATCTTATCAAACAGTGATGATACCAGGTGAAAAGGTGAGTGTATCCTTTCCCATCAGTGGCACCCATCACAAACGATGAAGAAAGGTTACACTTTGTGATGAAGTTATGTTAAATGTTACTCATATCTTTGCAAAAACAAAGCCTCCTTTAAACTGAATCCTCACATATAAGTGTTACTTGCTGCATCTATAGGTTGCCTATGAGAGATGACAAGTGGTTTAGGATCAATAAGGTGCTGTCACAACCTTTAATAACTGCAACATTTCTCAGTTGTTTTTCCATCCAACAATTTTACGCAATCTAACATTTTAGGTCGCTTGATTAATGTATTCTACCTTAAATTGTCACAAAATATGAAATATGTGTGAAATAAAGACAACAATCTTTCTGTTCAAATTCGCCTGACCAGCAGGTAACAGAGTGACGGACCATAACTGAACAATTACAAAATGCAGGTACAAATATTATTACCTCAAAGTACCGGTAGTATTCAATACCATTTTTTGACTCCAGTCTCCTTTAGGAAATGAAACACTTACCTGTAAAGAAGCAGTGTCTGTTTGGCAAGAATATAATACGTTGTCGTTTCCCCCTGTGCAGTACAAGGTTATATTGACCATCCACTTACCGTACAGCTGTCACAATAGATTGAAATGCTAACCGCAAAAAAGTGTGGCAAAAATCAATATGGCCGAAAGTACCCACTCAATATGATATTTTATTGATTCTTGACCGTTCCCACTGCCCCCTCCCGTGGCGAAAAACCAACTGACCCTGAGTTGCCATGGCAAGAAAAAAATACAACCTTGTACAGCATGCTCACAAAAACATCTACATTTTATTGCCTCGGTACAATAGGAGAGTTAAGCATAGAAATAAATCATAACACATAATACACAACAAACACTAAATCAGAGTCAATCAGTTAGTGAATATACAAATCAAAGGTAACAGATCTCTTTATTGCAGTAATTAGGCGAGACTTTTTTCTGACTAATGCCTTTGTTCTCACAGTGGTATTCATTTTGCTGAGCATTAATAAAGCTACCCCCTACCTACCCTTCCACGATGAAAGCGGAGCTATTGATTGTTTCTCTCTCCTCAATATTTGAGCAAGCAATGAGAGCTTGACTGTTGAACAAATGAAGTGTACTCTGCAGATAAACTATTATTGGGATTTTATTTCTACAGAAAAACTATTTACACTGTGAATAACGCTCTGAAAGTCAATAACCTTATGAATAACTAGGAAACATACAACATAAATAGAGCTCTTTGATGAGTGTATGATTCCAGTGTTCTGCTTTAAGTAATCAAAGTGTTACTCGGCTAATTTGTTAACACTGTACCGCAAACACTTAAGTAATTGTTTTTTATCAAATAGGTTGTTTTCTTAAATGACTTTGGACATCCATGTCCATGACATATGTTTGAACTTTGACCCAAATGAGCCAAAAACAAACACATGTTGAGCATAGAAAATTGTCACTGGAATAGTATATGTGTTTATATGTATTGAAAAGTTACATTTCAACCCTTTCCACGATTTGATGAAACCGCCTTTTGGTGGTGCAGCGTGCACTCAAATAACAAAAGGTTGGCAGTTCAATCCCCGGCTGCGTCATACCAAAAGACTTTAAAAGATGGTACTTGTTGCTACCCTGCCTGTCCCTTTGCAGTAAGTCGCTAAAACGGAGTGGTGGGCATGGTATCTCAACACATGCATGCCTGCACGCACATGTCGCTATATAAGTGCAATAATCTTGAGCACGACGTTAAACTTCATTTCACCTCACCTCACGTCACCTCCATTTGATGACACACAGCTCTACTTACCGGTTTTCAAAAAAGTTTCAAATATCACTGAAATCACCTTCTTTTCTGTTTTATCCTCAACTGTTGGTGTTGAAAAATAGGCCACGGTTTCTGTTGTTTGCAATAATATATGAGTAATTTGTTCTTGCCAAGTTGTCCATACAGTTGTCAATAAGTATGTTTTAAATGGTCATAGGTACAATGGATGGCCATCACACAACGAACAAACTGGCTAATTTTCGTGCTTTTAATGGTATGATGAGAGGTCACTCAAACAATATATATTTCACTTCAGTTGTTCACAAGAGAGATGTTGCAGTGTTACAAACCATTCTCATATCATCATCCATGAAGACAAAAAGATATCAATTATTGAACAATAAATACACATTAATTGTTCAATTTGTTAATATGTTCAATATATATCTCAGTGAGTCAACCATTGCAACCAAAGTTCAAATAACAATTATTAATCATTATAAAAAAGACAAAACCTATCAAAACATGAGGATGAAATATTTATTCAATTTGTTCGACAGTTCTGACAGACATGTACAAAAAGGGAACTGGTACTGACTTTTCATTTAACACCATGCCTTCTGTCTTTCTATATGTATTGATCTTAGACCACAGGAATGCAGTACATGCACTAGAAAGCCTTTTGATGATACATGTCAGAATTTTCAGCTTCAACGAGCTCCAGTGAATGCGTTTATGAACACAGATTGTGAAAACAAGAGTCTGTGCTATGAAAACAATTTCTGCCTAATTAATGTGTGCCAATATGATAGTGGATGAAAAAATCTGAATTCAATAGACTCATTGATTGTAACACTCAAGCCAAAAACGGTTCATCGAATCCATCCGCCAGATTCAATCGAACGACAAAAACAGTATTAGCACAGTGTACAAATGCTATACACTATACTTAACAAACACTAGGCTAAACCATAACGGAGGATGTCGACCATGGAAAAAAGTATTAACCAGGTTCTGCATCACTTCCTGGGTGTAGTTATTGTCAGCAGCAATGTTATTGGGTATTAGGAATGAATTGTTTGATAAAAAACATCAATATGTATCGCAATTATCCTATAATGTTTCACTCTATGAAGACAACAGGCATCACATGTTGCTCTATATTTGTAATTTGAAACTTCTATTTTTTCATAATAGTAATCATTAGAGATTTATATCCATAAACCTACAATGGTGGACTATTGATATTAAAGGACAGTCAGATATCATAAATCACACTTAAACAAATTTTTTTCGCCATGAAATGATATGGGTTTTGTTGAAAATCATCTGTTAATAAAAACAGGGGTCATATTTTGGACTCCTTTTTTATATAAAATGCATACTATAGGTACAATAAAGAAGAAAACACCAAAGAAACACTTCCCTACAAACTTCTGTTTTTGACGCATAATGTAAACTGAGTGAGTACGAATTTAATGTCTTTTTTAGCATCTTTCTGACACATCTGGGCTTAGGACACCAATAATTGACTTCTCTCATTTTACAGTATTGGGAATCAAACCCAAGTTTGCTTGAACCTAAGTACTACCCCACACCCCATAATATAAACAATAGCATTAAAATATCTAGGCAAGAATATTGAAAATATACTTTAATACCAAAAGAGATATGCCTCATTAATTACAAGTATTCTTTGACCCACTCAAAAGCTAGTGTCAGTTTATCATAGTACAATAAATGCCACTGATTGATGATCATTTCCAAGGGATGTCTGGATCGTAAGTCTTGCACTGACAGGTTACCTGGTCAAATCCAAGTCCCAGATTGTAAATATGATAGATAGGATGGGAAACAGATATTGATAGAGGTTTATTCCTAGTCCAGGCTACTTGTTCCAAGTAGCTGATTTACAGGTCTCTGTCAGGTACATGTGCATGTAAAATACATGGTATATAACATAGTTAAGTGTTTCTGACCTCCAGGCAATACTTTCCTGAAGACATGTGTTTTCTAAGATGTAATGAAATTCTTTCTGGTAATTACATGATTAGTTTGCGTACGTCATTACAGATTTGTTGACATGGTATTTCCGGTGTTACGTGCTCAGAGTTATGTCTGTATTGGGGGGAAAAACCCTTTGAAAGCCCCCTAATTTGAGGGACGAAAACTCGCCTTATACACAGCGATATACGGTAATAATGTGATTATTATTGAGCAACTGATTGCTATATACTATAATTTCTTGTTGGGAGTTCAATTTGGTGTTGACATTTTATATTATGTACAATGATCATTTTTTCCTAAAAAAAATAGTTCAAGGTGGGTATGCATTTTACATGCAGAAAAGTGACTTTTGACATTTTTGCAAACTCAAATACATTACCGCCAAATACATAACTATAGGCCTGAGTCTTTCAGTATTCGTAAATAAAGATGATTGATTAATACTGCCATGTAAAACCAGAAATAGCATGTCATCAAACCTACACTGAAGTATGCAAATTGGTCCTGTTATAACATTATCTGGTCATGAAGTGCTCACTGGATATCTGACTTTCTGTTTTTAATCTATCTAATTAATTTTATTCAAAATTTCATTCAATATTGTTTATTAAGTTTGAGAACATCACCAATATTGACATCTTAAAATGTTCAACCTTAGTTCTCAGAGAATGGATACATAATTCATAAATGCCATACTTTGACTCATAATAAGACGTAGTTGTTATTTGACTACTGAATGTCTATTTATTGTATTTGAGATCAAAATAACAACATGAATGCTCCAAATGCACCGATGTTTTTTCATGTCATTGTACTCTACATTACGACAGATTTAAAATTGCTAACCATAGTTTACATGAGTGTCCGATTGGAAACAATGAATGCAGAAGGCACCAATTTCATTCAAATCAGATCTTAGTTCTTGCTATCGGAAAACAAAGATCTGAGGACATCCCATTACGGGTCACGTCAGAACGACTTTTCATCCGACCAATCAAAGCGTCGCTTACAAGATCATGAAAGTGACAGTTGGAATGTGTTTACTAATCATGCAACCTTCAAAACATTAACACGGGGTATTCCTAACGACAGTTACGGCCCGTACGACTGATTCCGTCAAAATTATTGTCTATCTCTCGCTTCCGTGGGATTATCATTTGAACGGAGGAGGCGTTGCACAGTACGTGGGAAGCACTGCCATACAATCTCAATCATATATTAGACATTCCAGAATGTTCGCTTGTTCAGTTTTCAAACTTTTCATCAAGAATGTGTCAACATATTTTTCAAGCGTAATCTGAAATGGAAGTCGCCAGGTTGAAATGAGTGCCGTTAAGCTCGAGAAAGCTGCTTTCTTATTGGCTGATGTCGACTTATTGTTAGCCATATCAGTGGTCGGTCAAAGTTCGCAAAAGGTCTTTCTGACGTGACCCGTAATGGGATTCCTCAGATCTTTGTTTATCGGCAGCGAGAACATAGATCTGATTTTAATTAGATTGCACACGGCACCTACCAACATCCTCACACTTTTATAACTTTATTCATATTATTGTCACAACTAGTTTCATAATTTTAGTCTTTGTCATTCCATCGCTACAAGAAAAAGCTTCAATGATATGATACCTTTCCAAGGTGTACAACATACATAAGTCGGGTTGACAATGTGTGGTGTAAGATCCCCATATCAATATTCCATTCTACTGTACGACATACATGAAAAGAATCTTACACTTTGTATATTGACAAGGTCCCAGCTTGTAATGGTAACAGCAGACAAAAAATGATATTCTGAGGGTTTACGGTATTGATATTACTGTGTATGTTTCTAAGGCTTATTGGCATAAGTTTCTACCACAAGACTGCTTGTCATAAGAAGCAACTAACGGCATCAGATGGTCCGGCTCACTGACTTGGTCGATACATGTCATCGTATCCGAGTTGTGTGGATCGATGCTCATGATGTCAATCACTGGATTGTCTGGTCCAGACTCCCAACATATTGCTGGAATATTGCTTAGTGTGGCATAAAACAATGAACAAATCAAAGCATTGCTGTTACTGTAGTCGTTTATAATGTAAATAAAACACAAATAATATACCCTGCTGTATGACCATGTCCCTTTACCATTGACCAAGCAATCTATAACTTAAGCATAGAAAACATGATTGTCGTTTGATATAAAACATGTAAAAGTGTTAATCTCTGTTGATATACTTGATGTCAAAAGATAAAAGGGCAAGGTTCAATTTATAATCCAAAATCATTTTCCGACTTTTTGAGTTTGTAAACAGTGATTACCACTGTGATCAGGTTAAATTGCACAGCTAATCAGAATCAGTTGTAGAGATAGCAGTGGTATCATGGAAACTCATGGGTGAGTGGGTGAGTGAGTTGGGTTTAACACTGCTTTTAACAGTAAACTAGTTGTATCATGGCATGCTAGCTTAATGTGGGAGTAATGCCAGACTTGATGCAGGTCTTAGACGTTTACCATTCTAGTAATACCACAAGTATGGGTATGGTGCTGACGAACCTGAAAACATAATTGATGCAGCCTGGGATTTGAACCCATGATGATAGGATGTAACTCTGCTCTGCAAGTTGTGGCACCTTAGACAACTGGCCTACCTGTGCCCTCTGTGGTCTGTGAAGCATTATGATGTAATTACAGTGTACCGGTACCAATTTATCCTTGAAAATATCGCTTGATCACATCCAAATGATATCTCCTGTGAAAACCATTGACTGATGGGAACAGAAACTTATGCAATCTGCAGTCAGTTTGTTTGTAGCAATCCTGTTTAATTTTCTTCCTCGTCATGTGTTCTCTGTCCATCTTGTTGTTACAGTATTATCCTTCTGTTATCATTAGTCAACCTACTCAGGTTAATCTCTCTCATGTGTGCAATTGTTGTTACTGTTAATCCTCCACCTAACATATATATTCTGTACCATGTTCATTATTCAGCCTTACTTGAAAACAACAGAAGGATCTGTATGTTGACATAACAGTAAAATAAAGAAGTTGTTATCCATAAATTGTGCCTTCTTTGTCATCCGTTAACTTCTAAGAAATGCCTATCAAGCAACTCAATAATTGGAAAAACTAGATTGTTTCATATACAACACAATACAATGCCAATATGGTTATCGTACATATTTCTCAAATCTGTTGCTCTCTATTCAGATCTCTAACTCAATACTTTGTACCTGGTTGATATAGCAGTACTCTTGGTTTTAAACCACACACTTTCAGACCATTGCTGATGTATCACTTACTGGTGCACAGAACACAATCAAGATTAATGGGTGTCTCTGTGTCTTTGGATTAAACTTATTCCACAAAATCCATCAACACATTAATTACATGAGTCTTTGAACAGATTGAGAAATTTGTTGTATTCTGTGTGACAAAAGAACAAAACTGGACAATACTCAGATTTATTGTGTCTATCTGATTTCACTCCAAAAACATCAATCTGTGAACTAATTACAAGATCCTTTTGACACAAACATGACACCAAAATGCATTTCCTCTTATTCAAACAAAGGCATTGGCCACTGGTCAGTTGGTGATTTGAGAAGTCTTTCACACAAACCTGACCATTCCAGGAGATGGAACATAACCTTTTAGTGGTCAACTGAGGTCTGATGAATACCGATGAAAAACAACCTTACCATTTTAGCATTCAAAGATTTCTACATAGTTTTTACACACTTCCCATCAGTGGGTGATGTTTGGTATGATCCGACTTTAATTACCAATATGACAGAAAAATGACTTACACTTTTGTTAAAAAGAAATACCAGAATATGTCAAACCCATCTTCACAATACCCTTTATAATGAGCAGAAATGGTTACAGTAATAATGAATACATTATCCAATTTCAAACTCTTTTTCCTAATCCCAATACTGCAATACGAATACAAGTACCATGTCTTTGAATTGACCAAAATGGAAATGTTGACTTCAGGTTAAAATTATCAGTGTTTTCCCATCTTGTACAACACGTACAAGAGACAGTAATCCCATATTCTGTATTTGACATCCATGGAAACTATCCTATTTGCAGAGGAAAAACCTTCATGAATTTGACCCCTTTTCAAGGAAGGCAATAATGTTATTTTCTCAGTATCCAAATAGGGAACAAGACTGGACATTGGCTTGGGCAGTTACGAGCCGCTTGAAGCCTAAAACTCAATCAATAGAATCAATATCCCTTGTTTTGTGGGCTGGCTGGACATTCTGTTTGAACCTTGTCCTTTCCACTGACCACTCAGCATGGACAAACTCGACCCTTTCTAAATCAATTTTTACATGTGAGGCTCCATGTTTGAAGCTGTTTTCATGGAGAGTGTCCCTGTGGAGAGCCTGAGAAGACGCTCAAACATCCCCATATATTCTGCCATGCCTCTTGTTCCTGGCAACGAGATATTTTCTTTAGTTTTACTGCAATCAAATTAAACATAGCAAATCAATCGAAGTTACATTTTGTTTTCTAGACGATATTCTAAAACAATATTTTATGTTACAGTTTGATGTTTAAATGATAACTTAATATAATTATATTTAGATGATAATAGTTCTCTCTGGTCTCCCACATTGTGGCTTTGATGTTTACATACAAAATATGACAATTCATTGAGACATTCTCTTTCATCATTGAGACAATGCTGTACACAGATTTCATATCAGTTGTTGCCAATAAACCTCACACTTCCAACAGAAACAAAGATGTAATAGATATTTGGGTATTCATACTGCATTCCTTAGCTTATAATGGTCATCAAAAAGTAGAAAACATACCTTACTGTGGCATGTTAGAATCAATACCAACTAAACTATTCCCATGAATTCCACAGAAACATAAACTAACATAAAATAAATCCTTTCCATTTCCAATGACAATATTGGAGAATAAATAATGCCTCATCCCTCATCAAACAGCCTTGGTAGTAAATCATGACAAGTGCTTTCCTGTGCTATGAGTTTGAGAAAAAAGCAAAGCGTATAACTTGTCCTTCTACATGTCTTGAGTGGAATGTTGATTCTGGAGCTCATATCAAATTCACTGCATTGTTATCTCTTGTTAAGCCATGAAGAATGACCCCTAAATATTGGGGAGATAAACAGATGAACTTTTGTAAGCTCATTACTAAATAGGATCTACTGACTGCCCTTGGGTTGTGGTTGGAAAGTTATTGGTGAGATAAACGAGGCTTCAGAACAAATACAAAGTATATGTGTTCAAATAAATCAAAAGGATTCAAACCAAAAATACCTCAAGAATAAAATATATGCCTGACATTTAGATGAGAAGTAATCATGTAGTGTTCAAGGATTTAAGAGGTCATTAGAACTCCGAGAATACTGAATATGGTTAATGTGTTCATCCCATGAAGATTCCTTTCACATAAAACCATAATTGTGAAATCTAATGTTTTGACACGTCCAGCAGGTGAACCATCTGTAATATATGATACACAGGATAACGGTGTTGGGTAAGAAGGAAAAGGCTCAAATACTGCATGTCAAATGTCCATCACCTTTCACTGTTTGCTACATATACAGACAAGCTTGGGGAAACTGGCTCATATAGCATGTTTCTATGCACAAGTTGTTAAGTATTGCTTCAGATAACGGGTAAATGTCCTCAAATACTCGACCGCCTCCGTGGTCTAGTGGTAGAGCATCCGCCCGGAGTTCGATCCCCGGCCGCGTCATACCAAAAGATGGTACTTGTTGTTACCCTGTCTGGCACTCGGCATTAAGGGGCTCAGAGTCAGTATACTGTGTCTGAGTGGGATATTCATGTTAAACTGCAGCATGGTATATCAGTCAGCTAGCACTATAAATCGGCATCATTCCAGACTAGTACAAGCAGCCACACAAACACACACACGTACATGCACGTCGCTATATAAGTGCAATGTTCTTGGACGCGACGTTAAACCCCATTTCACCTCACCTCACCTTAAATACTCTTATCTGGTGCAAAACACTTTGGATAAGTAGAGTGAATAGTAGCAATATATGTACATAAATGTTACAGCATAATTGGAACATAACATATACCTCAAACTGAAGATATCAAGCCATAGGTGATTCTGTAAAACTCTGATGTCATGAAACATACATCCAATGTTCTTCAATGTTTGACTTCCCATGATCTTCAATGTATGACCCTCCAATGATCTTCAATGTTTGACTTCCCATGATCTTCAATGTATGACCATACAATGTTCTTCAATGTTTGACTTCCCATGATCTTCAATGTATGACCCTCCAGTGTTCTTCAATGTTTGACTTCCCATGATCTTCAATGTATGATCCTCCAATGTTCTTCAATGTTTGACTTCCCATGATCTTCAATGTATGACCCTCCAATGATCTTCAATGTTTGACTTCCCATGATCTTCAATGTATGACCCTCCAATGATCTTCAATGTTTGATTTCCCATGATCTTCAATGTATGACCCCCCAATGATGTTCAATGTTTGACTTCCCATGATCTTCAATGTGGTCATTTTGACCCTCCAATGATCTTAAATATTTTACCATTCAATAATCTTCAGTGTTTGACCCTCTGATGATCTTCAATATTTGACCCTCCAGTGATCTTCTGTGTATGATCACGCACTGATCAGAATACTTTTACCCAAAGGGATCTTGACTGGTTAAATCCAGAGTGATCTCAATGCAAAGTCTTCAGTTCAAATACTCATACATAAAAGGAAAATGATCATAAACATCACAAAAATCAGATGCAATGAAGCAACATGGTTCACTTTTCCCTCTTTATATCACTTCCTCTTTATAAAACTTTGCAGGAAAGACTAAATGCAAAAATTTCTGGTGATACACCAAAGCAGTATTAATACTAATGTCTAAAACATGTCATGGGTTATGGATAAATGGTCTTATCACAAGTGATGTACCTTTGGTTCCATACACAACGTGATTTTGGAGTTACATCTGTAGGAAATCTATGTTAAAGAATGGGAGTTACCACAACAGCTGCTTTGTGCACCCAGTCTGTATTTGTAACATACATGCAGCTCTCTAGGTCATCAAATTGTAACACTAAGCAATACATGGACTGTGCCAAGGTAACTAACTTCAAATACCTACCTCACAGCCTATTCACAACGCAGTTTTGGTGACAAGATTCTTGTAAAGGTGTGGAAAACATTTGTAGCTAAGTCTGCTCACAAAGCTATGTTATAGAGCTAAGTTATCTTTAGCTTATGACATCAAATAAGACAGGGTCAGACAGTGGGTGTTGTTATATTTCTGGTCACATTTTCGTTTTCTGGCAGCATCTTTTTTTCAAATTCTATATCAAATTCACCCTCAGAGTTTGCTGGGTCTATCCATAAAGGACATAAGCTTTATCATAATATCCGTTATGGATCAATAGCACAAAAACACACTGTGGCAAAAATTACTCTATTGGCAGTCATTACTTTTGTCATAAGTGCCTAAGATACGACAGGATTGTGCATAGACCTCCTGCTATTTAGAAAACATTGTTGGAAACAGTACATGTCATAACAAAGGAAACAAGCACATTCTTCTTGAAAAACATTACTTTTTAAAGTTTATTTACAATACTTATTCTCGCTGTCCAAAATGACACATTGCTATTACATGTTTCTTACAGTAAAAGACTTTCTAATATCAATATTGATAACGTGGGTTTGACACTGTAATAAGTCATAACACCTCACACAAACACAATGTCCAAAGGGGACAGAAATATTAACCAATGACCAATCAAATCAGACTACAAAAACCTGAAGGGGAGAAATATTATCCAAACTAATGTTCAATGTAGAACCCAATTAGTAGTTCACACTTTGGAGAATTTTAATTCCTCAAATAACTGCAGACATTAATTAGAATGGTAACATATGCCTCCAGCCATATCACTAGAAAACAATGACAATTAGTCTTGTAAGGAAAACCAAGTTTGATACCATAAACCTTCAATCCACAGGTCACTTAAGATCTTATCGTGTGCCTAAAAGTCAATTCCCATTAATAGAGATGATAAAGGTTTTACGTGAAAATTTCACAGCTTCAGATTTCACAACCTGACATGTAGGAGGATCCTGATGGTGGATACTGTTTAGTGTAAAACAACCAAACAATCTATCGAGTCTATCGAATCTGATGAGTCAAATTTGTATCGCAAAAGATGAACGTAAAATGTCCATAAATACTGTTTTTTTACTGAATTGTGCTAAAATTTTGTAAAAGTCGTATATGACAGATCAAAACCAGTTAGCGTTTGCTGCAAAACACAAATTGCAGTAATGAAAAAAAAGTAGAACCAGCCATCCCAATATTTCCCTACAGCCTGACGATCCGCATTCACACAGAAATGATTCCGCATTTTAGATTCAACTTGGCATCTTGTCCGCTATTAGCATGTTTTTGTTACCAATCCAGAAAATAGGACGACCGACTAAAGGCCCGATTTCTTACTGACAACTGACTGTGCGACAGCACCTCCACCCACCCCAATGTCAGGAATCTCCTGTAGGACCTTGTGTGTAGTAAGAAGGGGTAGTGTATGCCAGATAACCCACAGGCACTCATGTAACTGTTGGTGGCACTCAACCACTAAACCCGTGTGCGACATACGCTTGCAGTCGGAAAGCGCACATTAAATCTCCAATATAAGTAAGTAAGTAACCACTAAATGTCTACTGTTTCTAATAGACTGACTGTGCCATATAAAGTTAACCATGATAGTTACAGATTTCTCCTTCAAAGCACAGATCCACAATGTATCCCAGCACTAATCATCATAATAATAATCCTTATCTCTTTTGGTTAAATCAGTTTCATTCCTCCTATTTGCACATGTCTATATATAACTTGCACTATCAGATGAATCTCTAAGACTGCTCTATTCAGTGTGTCAATACATGTGTGAGAGGAGTAGGTGATGAACAGGTGTCACCATTTCTCTATCGTGTGAAACTCGTAGAGATCCCGGGGTAGAAGCGGTCTTCAGCAACCCATGCTTGCTGTAAAAAGTGACTATGCTTGTCGTAAGAGGTGACTAACTGGATGGGTGGTCAGGCTCGCTGACTTGGTGGATGCATGTCATCGATCTCGATGATGTGTGTCGATCGATGCATGGATCGATGCCCATGATATTACTCACTGGATTGTCTGGTCCAGACTCGATTATTAACAGACCGCCGTCATATATTTGGAATATGCTGAGTGTGGCATAAAACCAACTCTATCATTTTTGTTACAAAACCTGACTACATCAAAGTCCAGTTGCTGCATTTCAAGAAGATAGTAAGATTAATATGCATATCTTTTACTAGCATTTTATCTTTTTTAACAAATATTACAAGTACTTATTCATCATATTATTACTATCAAACCTAACTTACAAAATGGAAGCCACAAAAATCTAGACTAGTCTATACTCTTTACAAAATCCAGGACATAGCCTGTCTATATGTATGACAGCTTTCTGTCAGTCACCCACCTCCACAAACACAGTCTGTTGGAAAATGTCAAGTGAACGCAAACGTTAGCAGCATAGAGAAATATACCATATGTGTATTTCATATAAGTATGATTACCTAAATCATCTTTCAAACCATTTCCCTTGTGTCCATTGATGACAATTTCAGCTCTGACCTAACGCATACCCAAACAGGCTTCAGTGCAACTGAAGGATTCTGTATTGTGTTAGCATATGCTTGGCCACTCATCACAATGAGGCTGTGTTGATGCTACGAAACTTCCTACAGTAATCAAATCACTTGGAATTCCCTTCAGATGTGTACTTTAGTATGTTTGGAGTATATAAGTACTTGCCACACCCTATGCCGTGCATGTTGCTTGTGTCCACCAGGGCCACACAGGTGGAAGTAAGTGTTGGTATCTCAGCCTACCTTGGACACTGCCTTTGATCCACTGCCTGGTGTCCCCAGTTGCGGAGCTTGCTTCCACTGTAACATCAGAATAGCAATTTGACAAGACAAAGGTTAGAAGAATGGTGTTACTGCAATATAAACTCAGGGTTGTGGTAATATAAACGCAGCTGGTCTTTCTTCAAAATAATAGTTTCCAGTAATGTGTTTTAATTTAAAAAGCCTTATCTTTCAAGTATTGGTTACATTTTGTGAAGCACACCTACATGTTACATATTCGCCAAATTGATAGGTGTGAGGATGTTTGAACAAAACACACACTGAATGATACTTAGACAATGGAGGTGTTAATCTGAGATTGAAACATGAAACTTGAGAGATGAGATTCATGTGCGTTAAACGCTATTTTAGCTTAATCCTACTAGAACAGAGATATTAGGAGTTTTGATGACCATACAATCAGGTTGCACCAATAAAAAATATTCTGCGGTCTTAGATTTCCTCGATTCTAACATTTCTCACAAAGAATGATCCATTACCATGAATAGCAATAACTAACGCACAATTACCTCATGGTCACGAGTAAACAATTAATATAGTTATAGGACATTCAAATATGAAATAAACATCCAATTTCATGTGTAATATATGTATAAAACTATAATGGGAGGGACAAAAACATAAAAATCATCATTTTAAGATAATATTACTTGTGTAACATCCCGTTAGGAATGAGATCTTGTTCGTGTTGTTAGGCACTACACATCGTTACTATCATTGATGTTTACTGAAATGAACAGAATATATTGCATTTTTCATGATTTCATATCTCAAGAAACTTTTATTTAATATTTTTGTCCTGTTCTACCAAGAACTTAGTTTCCTTGATTGTACAGCACCACATGAAATAAAAACACTACACATAATATGCATCATGCCATTGATTCCACGGATCTTGTCTATTTCAAATTATTTAATTGAGAAAAAACAATGCCCATAAGTTCATCAATCAATTCTGACATAAGTAATGAATGGCATATTGGAAGTTAATCAATTGTTTCACAGAGTGAGTGAGTGAGTGAGTAATGTTAGAAATGGGCTTCACACATTGTACCCATGTCGGGAATCGAACCCGGGTCTTCGGTGTGACGAGCGAACGCTTTAACCACTAGGCTACCCGACTGCCCCTTGTTTCACAGAAAATGGCTACATCGGGGGTAGACATCTTTTGTAATGTCCAAAACAGTCCTTAGCTCATTTCATACGAGTGGTTATGTAAAGTAAGTAGATTTTGTGATAAAACAACTGGTACATATGGATTGTTACCAGTCTCAAACTAATCATGCTAAGGGACTAGTGGCCATGTCTATCCTTCTAATTGCAGTTCAAGGTTTCAATATACTGATGACAGTGTGGTTTTAATCAATTATCTTCTTCTTTCAGTAAATGCATATTTTCCTCCAATTATTGGAATGTGTCATAACATCAATAAGTGAGTGAGTATGATTTCATGCCGCTTTTAGCACTATTCCAGCAGACACCAGAAATAAGCTTCCCATGTGGGGAATCGAACCTGGGTCTTCAGTATGACGAGCAAACGCTTTTATCACGAGGCTACCCCACTGTCCCTTACTAACATCAATAAGACGAACTACCATCGAAATTGATAATATCTACATCTCTGACACTGATGATTCCTTAGACAAACAGGTCATGATGTAGGTGAAATGCCACGATGTTACAAATAATATATAAATATACCAAGTGGCTTCCAATTGTTGGTCATTTAATACTACCATCAACAAATGTTATTGCATTTTATTAAACAAATTTTTAATAAAATCATAAAACTAAATATTTTTCAAATAAATAAATACTATCTAGCATGTCTAATGCAAATAATAAACCACATAATCTTTTTTTATTTCCTATCAAAGTAAAAGAAATACAATTCATGACACATGAGTCGCAGACTTTTAATGCCTTATGCAGCTGTTCCTTAGGCATGATTCTAAGAAGTGGCAACATGATCTGATATTTCAAAACTGTTATCTAAACTCTTGAGTTCTTTTTGGTGACTAGTATACATCAGAATTATGAAAAATCTCAGCAACACAAATCTATACTAGTGTCAGGCTGAACATGACAACTGTCAGACGAACTACCAACACAGAAATATATTTAACAGCTTTACCCAAATATTGATAAATTTTCAATGTCTTCTTCCAAGTCTTTGTGAAATAACTCAAATCCTCTTGACATGTCAGAATCAGAATATCACTTCTATAATCAATAAATGTCTTCAACCCAACAGTTCCCAAAATACAATTGTAGGTATATGATAAATGTTTATTAATGCGAGTACTCAGAAGAGTGTAAAGATATTAGCACTGAAACAATGATCAATAAGTTTATGGATATTATTAAAGTCAGAATGCTTCTTCCTTATTATCTCCTTACATTGATAGTAGAGAAAAGACAAAGAACTGTAAGTAGAGCAGTGTAGTCGGCAGGCACAGTTGACAGTGAGACATCGAGACAGACATTAATCAAATGGCCAGTCTATGCCTACCAAATGACCACACCACCGGGAAGCGAAATCAAATAGAGCAGAAATGACATTTCTTTTTCCGACAGGAAAGCCATCAGGGGACTTAATTCCATCATAACCATTTTTCTAAGGAGAAATAAACCTTAATGCCTCAGCACAAAGATAATTAAGTCTCATTGATTTTTTTTCATAATAACATTCCAAGACAGAATAATTGATATTTCCACCTTTTACTTGACAATTTATTGTGCATGTACATCTGTGATGAAAATATAGATATCGCTTGTATTCTTCAGTTTGAAGAATTACTTCAGTGTTCCAACTCACATATCACACAGGTGTGAACTATTAAGCAAATGGTCATCTGTTTTGTATACATGTTGCATGAACTACAATTAAATAGTCTAAATATCAGATACTGTTAATTTAATATCGTTATTCTGTTGGCGCAGTGAGGATGTTGGAAGTAGGAGAAGATTTACCATCTCGATTCTACAAATCTTTGAGGATTCCTTGTGAAGGAGGTAAGACAATGTGGAGAATGTAACATTGCATCATTGTGTATGCTGCTGTTTGCTAACAGTTGTCTGTGTAGTCTGGTAGACAAGTCTGGCAGAACCTCATGAACATAGGAATTGTGTATATTTTGATGATTGAATCGCCACAAGGTATGTCAGACAGGATGTTCTGGTTCGTTGATCACTGGATTGTCTGGTTTGTTTATATAGGCTGCAGCTGCCTGGCAGGAGTACTGCTGCATGGCGTCACGCAATAAAAACTTACTTTTTCTGTCAAATTGTACGAATGGTGGGTGCTACTGGTAGGGCAGGAACATGCGTACCCTTTTCACAAACACCTGGTGTCATCACTGCTTTTCAGTGGTCCATTCACATAATCTTCACACCTGGAATCGGGGCAGTCGGGTAGCCTAGTGGTTAAAGCCTTCGCTCGTCACGCCAAAGACCCGGGTTTGATTCCCGACATTGGTACAATGTGTGAAGCCCATTTCTGGTGTCCCCCGCCGTGATATTGCTGGAATATTGCTAAAAGCGGCGTAAAACCATACTCACTCACTCACACCTGGAATCTGTTTCAGCAGATAATCAAGACTGGTTATTCTCTCTCAATGTCATTTCATATTTACACTCATCAATCACTAAAGTTCCACTGTCTTTACTCCTTTGCATTTGGTATTTCAATGAATGAGTGAGTGAATGTTGTTTTTGGCCAGTCAGCAATGTACCAGCATAATGATGACCGTTTTGAATTATCAAAGCTGGGCCTGACAAAGGAAATTGGTAAACAATAACACACATCTACCCACATCTACTCTCTGTTCACAGTTTCACCTAGGTAAGTAGTAACACACATCTACCCACATCTACCCTCTGTTCACAGTTTCACCTAGGTAAGTAGTAACGCACATCTACCCACATCTACTCGCTGTTCACAGTTTCACCTAGGTAAGTAGTAACACACATCTAACCACATCTACTCTCTGTTCACAGTTTCATCTAGGTAAGTAGTAACGCACATCTACTCTCTGTTCACCTAGGTAATTAGTAACACACATCTTCTCACTGTTCACCTAGGAAAATTGAAACACACATCTACTCTCTGTTCACCTAGGTAATTAGTAACACACATCTTCTCACTGTTCACCTAGGAAAATTGAAACACACATCTACTCTCTGTTCACCTAGGTAATTAGTAACACACATCTTCTCTCTGTTCACCTAGGTAATTAGTAACACACATCTACTCTCTGTTCACCTAGGTAAGTAGTAACACACATCTACTCTCTGTTCACCTAGGTAATTAGTAACACACATCTTCTCTCTGTTCACCTAGGTAATTGGTAACACACATCTACTCTCTGTTCACCAAGGTAATTAGTAACACACATCTTCTCTCTGTTCACCTAGGTAATTAGTAACACACATCTACTCTCTGTTCACCTAGGTAATGAGTAACACACATCTACTCTCTGTTCACCTAGGTAATTAGTAACACACATCTTCTCTCTGTTCACCTAGGTAATTGGTAACACACATCTTCTCTCTGTTCACCTAGGTAATTAGTAACACACATCTACTCTCTGTTCACCTAGGTAATTAGTAACACACATCTACTCTCTGTTCACAGTTTCACTGAGGTACGTAGTAACACACATCTACTCTCTGTTCACCAAGGTAATTAGTAACACACATCTACTCTCTGTTCACCTAGGAAAATTGTAACACACATCTACTCTCTGTTCACCTAGGTAAGTAGTAACACACATCTACTCTCTGTTCACCAAGGTAATTAGTAACACACATCTACTCTCTGTTTACCAAGGTAATTAGTAACACACATCTACTCTCTGTTCACCTAGGTAATTAGTAACACACATCTTCTCTCTGTTCAGTTTCACTGAGGAACGTAGTAACACACATCTACTCTGTTCACCTAGGTAATTAGTAACACACATCTACTCTGTTCACTTAGGTAATTAGTAACACACATCTACTCTCTGTTCACCTAGGTAAGTAGTAACACACATCTACTCTGTTCACCTAGTTAAGTAGTAACACACATTTACTCTCTGTTCACCTAGGTAAGTAGTAACACACATCTACTCTGTTCACCTAGGTAAGTAGTAACACACATCTACTCTCTGTTCACCTAGGTAAGTAGTAACACACATCTACTCTGTTCACCAAGGTAAGTTGTAACACACATCTACTCTCTGTTCACCTAGGTAAGCAGTAACACACATCTACTCTCTGTTCACCTAGGTAAGTAGTAACACACATCTTCTCTCTGTTCAGTTTCACTGAGGTACGTAGTAACACACATCTACTGTTCACCTAGGTAATTAGTAACACACATCTACTCTGTTCACCTAGGTAATTAGTAACACACATCTACTCTCTGTTTACCTAGGTAATTAGTAACACACATCTACTCTCTGTTCACCAAGGTAATTAGTAACACACATCTTCTCTCTGTTCACTTAGGTAAGTAGTAACACACATCTACTCTGTTCACCAAGGTAATCAGTAACACACATCTACTCTCTGTTCACCTAGGTAAGTAGTAACACACATCTTCTCTCTGTTCAGTGTCACTGAGGTACGTAGTAACACACATCTACTCTGTTCACCTAGGTAATTAGTAACAAACATCTACTCTGTTCCTGTTCACCAAGGTAATTAGGAACACACATCTACTCTCTGTTCACCAAGGTAATTAGCAGCACACATCTACTCTCTGTTCACCTAGGTAAGTAGTAACACACATCTACTCTCTGTTCACCAAGGTAAGTAGTAACACACATCTACTCTGTGTTCACCTAGGTAATTAGTTACACACATCTACTCTCTGTTCACCTAGGTAAGTAGTAACACACATCTACTCTGTGTTCACCAAGGTAATTAGTTACACACATCTACTCTCTGTTCACCTAGGTAAGTAGTAACACACATCTACTCTCTGTTCACCAAGGTAATTAGTTACACACATCTACTCTCTGTTCACCTAGGTAAGTAGTAACACACATCTACTCTCTGTTCACCAAGGTAATTAGTAACACACATCTACTCTCTGTTCACCTAGGTAAGTAGTAACACACATCTACTCTCTGTTCACCAAGGTTATTAGCTACACACATCTACTCTCTGTTCACCAAGGTAAGTAGTAACACACATCTTCTCTCTGTTCACCAAGGTAATTAGTTACACACATCTACTCTCTGTTCACCTCGGTAAGTAGTAACACACATCTACTCTCTGTTCACCTAGGTAAGTAGTAACACACATCTACTCTCTGTTCACCAAGGTAAGTAGTAACACACATCTACTCTCTGTTCACCTAGGTAATTAGTAACACATAATATATACAGTGTCACATCATGTCTTGTGATAATTGACAAATTTACATTTAATTGTATATTATTATATTAATATCCTATCTCACACTATGCATTTCTCCTTTCAATCCTTGTATGGAAACATCGTAAAACAAAGTTTCCAGCCTCTAAAACTCATTTTGCCCGAACACGCCTCGCATCATCATAGTCACCGCCTAAAAAACAGTTCACACACTACACTCCTGTGCACCATGTCCCAGGCAATTTGATCACCTGACAACCTATGCCACATCATTTTCTTTCTCAGAGCTGACAGGCTAGTGTAACAGGGATGGTCGGACAGGCATATATAATGTGTGAGACAGGTTAAGTTTATAAATATACAGTGTAATGTAAAGATTTTAATTTTTTTAAACTTATCCTATCTTATACAATGCATTTATGCCATGGCTAGACTGCGGGTTGCCGTTACCCTAGTCTGTAGTGTACTACAGCCGTGAGATACACATGAGGAAACTGGTGCTTAGCATGCTTCAATAAGGAAAATTGTCTCACGATAGTGAATATACGGGTATAACATTCTTTGTGTGCCTTTGCTTAGGACATCGTTTCAACAACGACCGCATAGCTTTGAAGTAGGGAACCTATTCCGCCACGACTTATAACCAATTCAGAAGAGGTCTCCAGACTAGTTGTTCTACAACTCAAACAACCACATACACCACAGCCAAGAAGCGGGAACGATTGACAACATCCAAACCAATACTGAAATATCACATAGTCAAGGCAGAGGTGAACAGGTAAGCATTTGGGACATACCTTGTGGTAATTTCAATGTTAAACTAACGAAAATGTCACGGAGATAATGGGAAGTGAAGACAGTACCCAACTTCCAAAAGCATCTTTCCATGATGGTGATGAGGAGGCAGTTCTCATGTCATGAGGGTTAGACGTCTTAGGACGATGCAAGCCGGCAAAGATGTAGGCCCGGATGATCGTTGAACATATCCAGAAGGACACCGTAGTATGGGAGGCCTCTGAGTTGGCCACAGAAGTAAAAAAAATGAAGAGCCTCTTCCATATTTTGCGGAGTGCAGTTGAAGCTTGAAGGTATATGCGGAGTGTTCTGACTGTATAACAAGATGTCTTCACGGTCTTCTGGGTTTATGATGGAAACCAGGGATGGGATGGTGAACAATCTGGCTGGTTGACCTGGGATCTGTCTATCAATCTGTCTGGTTGTCCCAGCGAAGACCACGATGAACCTTGCGGTGACTATGCCTCTTAAAACACAGACCCTAGCTGCTGTTGCTAGAGACAGGAGGAAGACCGTCTTCAGGGTGATGGTTCTAAACCCTTTTCGTCCAATGGTTCATAGTCTGCTGACATCAAATGGCGGAAACTGACATTCAAGTCTCAGGTAGGTGGCAGACATCTGGACGATTGGTCAGCGAGTTTGTAAGAGCAGATGATTGCCTTGAGTTCTGGAACCATTAATAACATAATGCTAGTCATGGTAGCGAGGACCGAGTTAAAGCTACTAGATACATAGCTAACACGAAGCCCTTGAGCTTCCTGGTAGACCAGAGATGCCGTGAAGCAGTGGCAGGTGAGGTGATGTCCCGGCTGTGGCAATTTCCCTCAAAGGCCTTCCATTTATGATCATTTAGTGCCTTAGTGGAGGTACAATGAGCTTCAGTGATGATCTTAGCTACTCTTCCCGAATACCTCTTGGCCACCAGGGACTTCTGGAGATGAACCAGATGCAAAGATGGAGGGTTCTGGTGACAAGTGCAGCAGGCTGGAGTGAGGCTAAAGCAGATGGTGTTTTCTGCTACCAGAGCGGTGAACCAACTGCGAGCTGGCCAGTAGGATGTGACCAAAAGCTGACGTAGCTGTGTCAATAGCAGCAGTCTTTTGAAGTACCCGAGGTATGAGGTCTGTTGTGGGAAATGCGTTGGCGCTCAGATTCTCCCCCGATATGGCCAGAAGACTATCCCTCAGACATGCAAGAACTTCATGATGGGTTTGGTAATCTGAGTAAAAAGACATTGTTCCAAATGGGAGCACCCTCCATTGGAAATGAAGCCCTTGGAAAATAAACCAGAAGTAATGACGGTGCTCCCGATGGATGGGTACATGCAGGTAGGTGTCTTGAAGGTCAAAACTGACCATGTAGTCACTTGGTCAAATGATCATATGAAGAAGCAAGACCGAAAACATGCAAGGCAGCGTTACTGGATACCACAAAGCACCTAAGCAGATCATCACTGTAGGTACTACGATGTAGGTAGAGCATGTCCGTGATCCAGAGAAGTACCATAGCAGGGTTGACCATAGTTTAATTGCCAGTAGCAGAAAGAGGCGAAGTTTGACTGTCAGGGTTTGCTTTTGGTTGCATAGGCTTTGTGTCAAGGTAAATGGGAGTGCAGAGGGGTAAAGTCAGCTTTCCGAATGCTGGGAAAATGCTGCAGTCGAGGAATCAAAGTCCAGAGTCGAACTGGTATTGGGAGTCGAAGGGTGGCATTGATGGTGTAATAGCACTAGCAGGAGCTTCTGTTGGGGTCCCAGTGGAGGAGCTAGTGATGGGGAAAGGTGATCTAATGGGTGATCGAAGACGTAGAACATGTACAAGAGGCAGGTCAACGTCGATCACAATATTCATGGTGATCCTGATGTTGATCTTGAGGTGGCGCATAGTGATAGTATTCTAGTATCGATCTGTAGTCTGGGTAAGGCTGATCCCAGGTGAAATGAATAGGTAGCGCATGTGTTGATAACGCAGTTTGGGAGATGGGTATCAATCCCAATCTTTATCTCTGTAACAGCTATAGCCCTCAGAGGAGTGTCAACGGGAACATCGTTGAGGGTCAGAATCAGATGATCGCAATTGATCTAAGATCAATCCATAGAATGATGATGATGGTAGATCTGTAGAATGTTGATCCTTGAAGTGTCTGTTCCCGGAATGTCGACCCTTTTGTCGCTTCTCCATCCGACTACCCTTGGACAAGTGATTTTTCCCCTTGGTTGAGAGAAGAATCTCTACTCTTCTCATCGTAGGGATCACACAAGAAGAGTCAAGATCGGCCAAGGTTAATAGAACTGGTGGACCCTGAAAAGGGGAGGTACAATCGGATGAGATGACATCTTGAGGTCAACTGTGCTTTCCCTTGCAGGTGACGATGGACAACCCTCACCTGATGGTTGAGGAAGGTCAGATGAGGTAGAAGTCTTAGGTAGTATTGTAGACAGGTCCATGTCGTTCATTGCCTAAACAGTGTGCCTGTCCGATGTAGGAGTCAGGGACTTAGCCGGGGAGAGCAGTGCAATTGAACTTGTCGACAGCAAAGTTTTGGTGGCAACTTTATCGTAAAGAAAACTGCTCAAGACTACATCATCCTGAACTGACAGGGGCGTGATGGAAGGTGGCAGGGTCGGCTTGACTGTTAACTTGACAGCGGAATGGATGGTAGAGCGACACAGACGGCCATGTTCAGCATCCCGTGATTTGAACCTCTGATCAACGTTAAGTTTTTTTCCATTTACGCAGGTAATTAGTAAAAGACTTTTCTGATAGTGAGCACAACGGGAACATTGGTTACTAGGTTTACACCACTGTGGATCACAGGGTGAAAAGACGTGGCGACACTCCTTGCAAGCTGGGCGGTTTTTATGGTCTTTTCCCATGATGTGATGGTGAAGTATCAAAGTGAGCTCACTTTAAGAAATAATAATTCCCTTTGAGGATGGAACTTCACATGCAAAAGTATTTCATATTTTTAGTATTAAAACAGTGGACATGACGACAGTTGTTACAATCCACGAATTAGTGACTGAGTGAGTGATATGGGTTTTAACATTATTCCAGTTATATCATGGAGTGTCAGCTTAATGTGGGAGGAAAGCCTGAAGTGATTCAGGTCTCAGACATTTATGACTTTTTATTTCAAGGTGGATGCAGAGACCATGACATACCGGTACTTTATTTATGGTTTCTGATATATTGAGAAAACCATATTTGTATATTTAACACTGAAGGCATTAGTAGACTCCACAGTGTTGCCAAACCTAGAAACATAATCAGGATGAACCTGGGATTAAAACCCACGATCACAGGTTTCTTGCAAGCCCAAGGGACACAACCTTGTAACATCACTACTTGATTAGGAAACATGTGCTTATGACATAGTGTTCAACTGACAATGGAGATTTCTTATGATTATGGAAAACATTTGTAACTTGTGAAATTTAAGATGAGCAGATTAGTCAAAGTTATCACCTGTCAAAAATTTAGAATTGATGTCAGATACTTCTCATAAAAGTATGGCAATTGCTTTGTGCTTTCATCCATTCCTAAAACTAAGAAAAGCTATCAATGGGTCAACACAATGATCGGTATTATGCTTTTGTCCTTAAAAAATGCCACTAATAAATCTGGACTTGAAACTGCTCAAAAGAGACAGCTGTTATCTCTTTAATGTGCATTCATCCATTCATACTAATAGGGCCCATCTATAATGTCACAGTTATTTGGCTAGAAGATCAGTGTTTTTTAATGTCTAGGATACAATTATGTCTACTTTCTAAGATTTCCGTGTCTGGCTGGGTTTCCAAGGCTTCAAAGTAGTTCAAATCAGATCTGTACCGAAATGGCCAGTGTCTGTTTGCCTGTCATGAAAAGTCTTTTCTTTTCAAACAAACAGTAGGCTAGTCTGGTACATATTTTCACATTAATCATGTCTGGATTTTAGGAGTCAAGTTTTATTTTGAACACAGTATCATAATGGATTTCTTTTCACTGACATTATACTGAAGAACTTACTTCCTATAAGTAGGTACTCTTGACCTTTTCAGAAAAAACACAAGTAAATGTCACACGAACTAAGATCATTTCTAGAATGACACTGTGTCATTATGTCAATAAAACAAGGAATAAAACACGTAAATATAATGACCCTCAGTTTGTAACACCACGCATTCCCTGTAGCTTACAATTACACCTACAATTTTGTTAACACTTTTTGGGTAACTGTATATTATATCAACTAAATACATACAACTATGTAGATCAAAGTGAAGTCAACAAGCATCTCTTCCATGAGGGGCGGTGGGGTAGCCTTGTGGTTAAAGCGTTCACTCGTCACCCCGAAGACCCAGGTTCGATTCCCGACATGGGTACAATGTGTGAAGCCCATTTCTGGTGTCCTCCGCCCTGATATTGCTGGAATATTGCTAAAAGCGGCGTAAAACCATACTCACTCACTCACTCTCTTCCATGAAGATCCAGGTAAATATTGGTCTGCAGCAACCCACGCTTGTCGTAAGAGGCGACTAACAGGATCGGGTGGTCAGGCTCACTGACTTGCTTGATTCATGTCATCGTATCCCAATTGCATAGATGCTCATGATGTCAGTCACTGGACTGTCTCGTCCAGACTTGATTATTTACAGACTGACGTCATATAGCTGGAATATTGCTGAGTGCAGCGTTAAAACACCAAACTGCAAGCATTTTACAATGATTGAAGATGAAGAAAATAACATATTCATGTACCGCAGCATGGTGAACAGTTTCTTATGGTTACATCCATCACATGTATGAGAGTGTGGTGAACCAGTGATGTTTTACACTGCAGAAAATAATATTAGAGCTATACCCTGAAAGATCCTCTCCACTGTCAAGGTGATATGATACCCAAAACAATTAGTCAGTTATGAACATCAATCAAGCACCACAATTTGCATCTAAATGATGTTATATCATTCAATAGTAATGTCATGCACAATAAATTTGTTTAGGATCTTGTACTTTCAGTTGCATAATGAATATAATAAAACACATAAATCTTAATTTTTTTAAACTAAAAATACCAGAAAAGGTAATGTCACCTAGCAGCTGGTTTTTGTGATAAATGAATTTCTCCACATTTCAGCAAACTTTTAGAGGTGAGGTGAAATGGGGTTTAACGTGGCATCCAAGATTCTTACACTTATATAGCTACATGCATGCACATGAACTAGTACTAGTCTCGACTGATGCCGATTTAGAGTGCTAGCCCACTGAGATACCATGCCACAGTTTAACATGAATACCCCACTCAGACACTGTATACTGACTCCGAGCCGACCAGTCCCTGTTTTAGCCCCTTATGCTGAATGCCAGACAGGGTAACAACAAGTACCATCTTTTAACATCTTTTGGTATGACGTGGCCGGGGATCGAACCCCAGACCTTTTGCTCCCTGGGCTGACCTTCTACCACTAGACCACAGAGGCGGTCCAAAGTTTTAGAAAAACATTGGTTCTGTAACATCATAAACAGTAAGTTGAGAAAGATAATTTAACCAAAGTCATGGTCATTAACACAAGTAGCTAAACAAACAATAATATCACAATGAATGTGTATAGTTTCCCAATGAAAATGGAAGCAACAGCTTCCAATACATGTACCAAATTCGCCATATTAAATGCCCTGCTCTAAAAAGCACCTCCTGACCAATTTCTGGACCAATCTGTAAGTATTTCATAATACTATGACCAAAAAGGACAGCCATGATTACAATATTGATACCTGAAAATGGTGTGTCTGTCATTCATGATCAGATTTAAACCACTTTGAGGGCGGCAAAACGCCGAAATATTACACCGCTATATCATCATCATAACAGTCTTGTATACACTGCTTTACTCCATGAGGAACACAATGTGTACAAAGCCATAAAGTATTGATGATGCTATATCCTAATTCCATCTTAAAAGATATATTGGTTTGCCCTTAACCAACCTGTTCTATCAGTTTTGGGTAGTTAAGCATGATAGGAGATTTGATTTCTTGAACAACTGCACTTTCCACCTTTTCCAAATAAATATGTTACCAGCCTGGTAAGTATTAGTAAGTGCATATTAAATTTATTCAAATATTTCACTGGAAACAACTAACTTTTATTTTACTCATACACTTGTTTTCTTTACATTTAAACAAAACCTATATTTAACAAATTGTATCTATTCAAAATTTATCTTTTTCAGGAATGTCTCAGAAAGTTTTACCTTTTGAAGTTTATCTATCAATTATTTACTGCATCAACATTGATAAGTATTCATCCTTGAACCTGCTTGCACTCAATACCCATTTGTTTAGTCAAACCTCTCTTCTTCCAAACCATTTACAATTAAAGGGACATAAACCCCAATATTTTCATCCTGTCATAATCAACAAACATATTCTACAATGTTAACAATTACAGAAATAACTTACTCTTCAAATCTATTTTCCTGGCCAACATTATAGCTTTTAGCACACCTTTGGCCATGTGTTATAGCGTCATAACACCCGGTCAGCAAGTGACTGTGGTCAGCATGTGAAGTTGACCCCTGGTTGACCAATGGGGTGTTTGTAAATTACACTTGGATCAAAGTACATACTGCTAACACTATGTTGTATTTGTTTGGAACAAAATTATCAGTGTTACATAATCCACGTTGCCATGTCGACCTTGTTGGTTTACATAAGATCCAGATGACTTCAGCGTGATTGGCAACAGAATACACCATGATTACCCAAAAGTAGTAAACCCAGTTAAGCACTCTCTTCAGCTGAAGTGTTTGTCATACGGGACGAATGATCAAGCATGAAAAAAACGTACCTTGTAAAAATAATCATATTATTAATTAAGATTTTTAAAAATGGATTCAATAATGAAACTGCATTGAATATACATGGAACATGAACCTTTGAAAAGGTATACACTGTAAATAGATTATTTATTTTAGCATTTGGGTCAAGTTTTAATCAAACTTCTCTTCAATGAGCAAATTCTTTTAATTCCAAAATACAGACGACATTTTCATAGCAATTTATAAAAATCACAAACTGAATTGTCTGGAATTACATAAGCATTTAATACTTACGTTTCTTGTCAATAAAAAGACAAGATTTTAATGCCAATGTTTTCCAAATTGTTTTTATTTATAGTTCGTTTGTTGGACAGAGCATCATCATCTTAAGGTTTATTTCAGGCTATCAACTACAAAATATGCTGCAAGAGATCGACAAGATGCTTCATCTGTTTTAAGTGAGTGAGTGAGTGAGTTTGGTTTAACGCCACTTTTAACAGTATTCCAGTTATATCACGGCGTGTCAGCTTAATGTGGGAGGAAAGCCTGAAATGATGCAGGTCTCAGACGTTTACCACTTCGGTGAAACCCACGAGCATGGGTATGGTGCTGACAAACCTAGAAACATAATCGGGGCGAACCGGGATTCGAACCCACAATCATAGGTTTCTGGCGTGTCATCTGTTTTAATCAGTATTTGTAACATAGTATCATCACAACAAGCATCCACACAGCACTGGTTATATGTTATTCTTAGAGATATTCAACTTTCATGGAAACATCAAGAGGCTTGACTGCTTTAACCATTGTTGTATAAACAGTTTTCATATTGTTTAATCATGGATGTGTTGTATAGAAGGGCAAAACGATACTTGCCAACCAAAGTGAAACTGAGTTACGATATATATTCAGTCTTTGACAAGCATCTTGGAGCCTACTGTACCAATGTCTCTTGTCATAATCTTTCAGTAGATTTTAGTGTTATGGTATCTCTTTCAAATGTTTAAAAACTGACTGGTAGGTAGGATTTTATTTATTTGTTTTGTTTCTTATTCATGATAGAAATTCACAACAATAAGCATGATTCTAATGTACCATTTATCCTCTCTTGGACACACACACTTCAAAGTATGAAGAGCAATGGCCAGTGCCATGGTAACCATGGCTAGGTCCCATGCAAATCTGACACATTATTAATGGCATGGCCAGAGCAAAAATGAATCTGGAGCAACAGCAAAATTTGAGTTAAAAATCCTTTTTCAAACAGTATTCAAAAGTGTTTCTTCCATGTGAACACTAAAACAATGACACACGGCTTAAATATAGAATTCACCAAATTAAGTTTTAATCTTCCTATATTGTTTTTATCTCTCTATCTAAATTGACACTTAAAGATTAAATTTAATTTGGAGATAAAACACCACAAACAAACAACTATTATGAACTATAATTGTATTTTTAATTTCCCCTAAGCATGATACACATTTCTGAGAGTGATTCCTCATAATTGTCTTTATGACATCATACAAGGTTTTAATTGATAATATCAGAAATAATCCAGAATCTTCTTTAAGGGGCTCATTGGACTCCAGAATTTACTTGAATTGTTTCTGTGTTGTCTTGAAGTTTTTCAGAGGAAATTAAACTTGTGCATCCACAACAATTGATATCTGGAAAACCATCAGTTTACTGATCACCAATATCTGCCTTCTCTAAACATTGCACACTCAAGGCAATCCATTCCCCAGTTAAAGTGCAACTTTGCCAAGAAGACCTGTTAATCATGGTCAAATGCTTCGGTGAACTTTTGAAAAACAAATTCCTTTGGGAATTTAACTTCAGAAAAAAGACTTCCTAATAAACTTATTCACAGTCAGAAGCTTGTCTTGATTATATTTCCAAACACGTGATGACTTGGCTTCTAACTGAAAACAACAGCTTTGGGATTTAAACTGACAACAGTCATTAACATCACATTTTTACGTGTTTTAAATCATATGATGATAAGTGCATCCATCATAGCACTGACAAAGTCATAATGAATTAGGTCGTTACTAAGCACAACAAATGACAAAAAGCCCCAAGGAACAATTCAAATGACACATTCCACAAATCGACACACGACACTAATTGTTTCTTGCTTTTTTCATTGCATCTTCATCGCAAGGCTAAGTGACGTTTTGCCATAAAGATTAGAATGAAATGGACACCAACACTTGAGTGATAAAAAAAGATCAGATCACATATGAACAAAACAGACGTTGCTTCGAAGACAACTTATCCATCATGTATCATGTTACTGATACAATTGTTGTAAAAAACAAGCTAGGACTGTCATTTCATATTATTTAACCATAGTATTAAGTGTCTTGAGTCTGAATACATTAAGCATACAAAGATACCTCATGGGTGTTCTCTAAAAGCAGTAACAGAATACCCTGTATCTTTAATCTTTCTTATGCAAATTTGATAAAGATAATTGACATCTACTTTAGGTTTTTCATCATTTTATTTTTTGTTCATATACAGAACACAGAACTGACATATGCTTAGATTTTCTCACGCGATATTACATCTTATCTTCCAATGTTATCCTTATCATCTATTTATCATTTATCAATTGTTTATCGGTCTTTTAAATGATGCACAAGGTGACATTAGAGGAAGAATTGATCTAAGTTTAGAATTCAGGATAGGATGTGAATCCGACAAAACTCAGAGACATTTTGTTAGATGTACTACATCAAGACACTTTCAATCGTGTCAGTACAATTTCCTTTTCTCTTTTCAATAGTACCGGTAATTAAAAAAATATACAGCTCATCTTCAAGATAATGACAATTTACAACAAATTTGGAACGGTTAGTATTAAGAGGGTCCACTGTGTAATTAACAGCATTAGGACAATTACCATAATCATGATAGGCTATCTATGATATCTTAAATGGTAATTTAAAAAAGACAATACAATAATAGTCTAATGGTCTTGACGGCTTATACAAAGATCAATATTTGCCTCAGGAAGACAAAAAAGAATTGTTTTTCAATTTTCTCAATTTGATAAAGTAATACTATAACACAAGTCTGCAGGCATGAGAACTGGTCTGTAACATTCTTTATGTTATTGCAGCGGTCATTTGGCCTTAGGTCTATGTCACTAATACCAGCATTTGACCCCCAATTATGACATATAGTAAATCACACAGATGATAGGCATTAATACTCAGTCAAGACAAAAACCACCTTCCACTGTATAAACAGTTCATCATTTTGGTTGTTGCTGATTAATGAGCATCTACAAAATCAATAACAGAGGAAATATAATCGTTCGTTCTAACATTGCGAGCCACCATGACCCCCTAAATGAGAAACATTCACGCAAACATGATGGGTGGAATATAAAATTATTTTGGCAGCCTCTGGCACTCCATCAGAATGTGGCCTGATCAAAGAAACTGCCTGAGAATCTTTGATCATATGAGTGTTGATAGCAGTAGCATATAGTTAGGCTTTTAAGCCTGACCTTTTATATTGCTTCAAGATTATGTTAGCTTTAAATTCTTTTAGTTCAAAATGTTTAAAAGAGAATAGATATAGAGAAAATGGGAGATAAATATACCTGTCTAAATTGAGGTGTATGAATTATGAAATATGGAATCCCTAAGTTTAGATTAGTGAATAAATTTTCACATTATGAAGAGTTGCTCTTCACGTGTGGTAACATATTACCTTTACAACAGTGAGGTGAAGAAGTTATTATTTCAGCTAGTCTCATATTTAAATAGATACCATGAGGCTGAAGTTGAAGTGATCAATAGGCAATTGTCAAAATAGCATCTTTAGGTCATGCTATATTAATTACTTGTATCCCCAAATGTTATTGTTAGTTCTTGTTCAAACACCAAAATCTAAACAGTGCCATGGCATTGTCACTCTTTTTCATGTTTACACAACACATTAAAATAAGCATAAATTGTCTCATGCTAAATTACCAGCATATTACCAGCTGCTTAGTTGAACATTTTCCATGATTCTAATAACATTTTTCTCAAGCTTTAAATAAAACTAAATTGTTCATTTCTATGTCATTAACAAATCCATGTCACATTGTTGTAAGCCTATCCACATATAGATTCAGTTCCCTGGACTTAAAGGGTTCAGAGGTAAATACTAAAAAGACTTAAAATTCAGGTTTTACCAGTAATGTTTTTGTTCAACCATATTAACTGGCATGTAGAAATTTGTATTTCTGGATGTCAAAGTTTAAGATTTCTCGCTCTTCTGATTTTAAAGAAGAAGATTCTTAAGAATATTTTCTATTTAGTTTCATTTGAAAACAATGAGTGAGGTTTGGATATTAAGGCCATGAACAGATGTGAGTTCTGTTGTGGTGCTAGACATCTCCCTCAAGTTTCAGGTTCATCCCTTTAGCCAGTTGGAAAAGCAGTTGAAAGTAACAAGGGAACAGACAACACCATGCCCATACAGATGGGATGTTTGCTCTCAGTGTTCTAAGGCTTATGTTCTATTGTAATTTTCCTGTGGCAGTGCTCCTTATGACTACCTGAAAATATCAAATTTTGACTAATTCTGAGTGAGTATGGTTTTACACCGCTTTGAGCAATATTCCAGCAATATCACGGCGGGGGACACCAGAAATGGGCTTCACACATTGTACCCATGTCGGGAATCGAACCCGGGTCTTCGGCGTGATGAGCGAACGCTTTAACCACTAGGCTACCTGACCGCCCCGACTAATTCTGAATCTCACAAGCCCCTCACTACAGTTCTTCTAAATAGTTGCATAACAATCAAGACAATAAATATAGAAGATATTATGAAGGTCAAAATACAGAAGATAATGAGAAAAAAAACTGAAATCCCCCGGCACACTTCTAATAAACCGCATTTCCTCACTTTTACTTAGATGTTTGTCATGAGGTGAGAACATGCATGCCATTTTCAACTTCATTGGTCCAGTGGTGTTGAATGAGAAGTTTTTAGAACACCAAGGATGCTGACAACAGGCATTATCATACCTCAGTGTCAGGATGTAGAGATCTGATTGGTTCATGCGATCCTGATTAAATACTATGTAGGGAAGTGAGAGTGAGATAATAAATCCTTTATACCTCACCACAAAGATGATGATGATGGATGAGTATGGTTTTACCCTGCTTTTAGCAATATTCCAGTAATATCACAGCGGGGGACACCAGAAATGGGCTTCACACATTGTACCCATGTCGGGAATCGAACCCGGGTCTTGGGCGTGACGAGCGAACGCTTTAACCACTAGGCTACCCGACCGCCCCTCACCACAAAGAAAACAGGCTAGATGTGGATTTCGAAGCAGGAGAGTAAATCCTTTATACCCCTCTACGAAGAAAAAGGCTGCACATTGCATACGAGTCAGTGAAAGTCACATGACATGGCACAAATTAACCTCAGCTTAATCAAACAGGTGTTATCAATTTTCAATGATTTATTAATGTTTTTACAATGACAGATTGAAACATGTCGGCAAGGTACATTTGTTGTCACAGGATCACTCCTGGTATGTGTGGTTTTATGAACCATCATTAGGTCTTGCTGCAGCGCTCTGGCCTAACGTGGGAAGCATACACAGTAATATTGCTACAACTTATACCGTGCAAGTACGCCAAGATATAAGGAGCTCTTGTTCTTCAGTTGAGGCAAGCTAACAATCAGACTGCTTTCAGCAACATTACAGTAATATCAGAGTGAGTGAGGTTTTACGCCGCTTTTAGCAATATTCCAGCAATATCACGGCGGGGGACACCAGAAATGGGCTTCACACATTGTACCCATGTCGGGAATCGAACCCGGGTCTTCGGCGTGACGAGCGAACGCTTTAACCACTAGGCTACCCGACCGCCCCCAGTAATATCAGAGCTAGGCACAGCAACGCTAGGATTTAGAAACAAACAAACATTGGAAATCAAACCAGAGTTTAAATCAGTGGTCATGAGTCTCTGTAGCTCACCTGCTTTTGAAACAATACAGATCAAATTCTTTATGACTTACAATTATGGCCCATAGTATATGTGAATAATGAGTTTGTGGGACATTTCTAACATTTCTTTTAGTTTGACTCTCCTGGAGTATTCTCACTACAAGGGAATGTTTTGTCCCGTTTGAGTCTACCCAAGCTGCACTGCATCAATACATTCTCGTGTTGTATTCTCACTACGAAAGAATGTATTGTCCCGTTTGAGTCTACCCAAGCTGCACTGCATCTATACGTTCTCATGTTGTATTCTCACTACAGAAGGAATGTATTGTCCTGTGAGTGTCTACCCAAGCTGCACTGCATCTATACGTTCTCATGTTGTATTCTCACTACAGAAGGAATGTATTGTCCTGTGAGTGTCTACCCAAGCTGCACTGCATCTATATGCTCTCCTGTTGTATTCTAACCACAGAAGGAATGTATTGTCCTGTGAGTGTCTACCCAAGCTGCACTGCATCTATATGCTCTTGTGGTTTATTCTAACCACAGAAGGAATGTATTGTCCTGTGAGTGTCTACCCAAGCTGCACTGCATCTATATGCTCTTGTGGTTTATTCTAACCACAGAAGGAATGTATTGTCCTGTGAGTGTCTGCCCAAGCTGCACTGCATCTATATGCTCTTGTGGCTTATTCTAACCACAGAAGGAATGTATTGTCCTGTGAGTGTCTACCCAAGCTGCACTGCATCTATATGCTCTCGTGTTGTATTCTAACCACAGAAGGAATGTATTGTCCTGTTTGTGTCTACCCAAGCTGCACTGCATCTATATGCTCTTGTATTTATTCTAACCACAGAAGGAATGTATTGTCCTGTGAGTGTCTGCCCAAGCTGCACTGCATCTATATGCTCTTGTGGCTTATTCTAACCACAGAAGGAATGTATTGTCCTGTTTGTGTCTACCCAAGCTGCACTGCATCTATATGCTCTTGTGGTTTATTCTAACCACAGAAGGAATGTATTGTCCTGTGAGTGTCTGCCCAAGCTGCACTGCATCTATATGCTCTTGTGGTTTATTCTAACCACAGAAGGAATGTATTGTCCTGTGAGTGTCTACCCAAGCTGCACTGCATCTATATGCTCTTGTGGTTTATTCTAACCACAGAAGGAATGTATTGTCCTGTGAGTGTCTGCCCAAGCTGCACTGCATCTATATGCTCTTGTGGTTTATTCTAACCACAGAAGGAATGTATTGTCCTGTGAGTGTCTGCCCAAGCTGCACTGCATCTATATGCTCTTGTGGCTTATTCTAACAACAGAAGGAATGTATTGTCCTGTGAGTGTCTGCCCAAGCTGCACTGCATCTATATGCTCTCGTGTTGTATTCTCACTACAGAAGGAATGTTTCTGCCCAAGTTGCACCAACACCTTCCTTACTTGACCAAGACAGATGTCTTAGACAAACGATCAACCTCTTTCACACATTTCAGAGTAGAACAATCACCTTTCAAACATCTACACACTATAATCAAACATGCATATTGACTCCCTTTCAACGTGATTGGATATTTGTCCTAATACTTCTAATGAGCATATTTCCCTGTCACAATATTACAAAGAATCTATTGTTAACTCGTACACAATAAATGATTGAATCACATGGTGTGACACACCACTGCTGGTCGTAAGAGGCAACCAAATGTGACCAAGAGGTCAGGCTTTGTAACCGTGCATGTCATGTTCCCCAATGGTAGCGGTTTGCTTGGTCCAGAACTGATTATATACAGGTAATGTGAATTATATACAGGTAATGTGAATTACATACAGGTAATGTGAATTATATACAGGTAATGTGAATTATATACAGGTAATGTGAATTACATACAGGTAATGTGAATTACATACAGGTAATGTGAATTACATACAGGTAATGTGAATTACATACAGGTAACGTGAATTACATACAGGTAATGTGAATTACATACAGGTAATGTGAATTATATACAGGTAATGTGAATTACATACAGGTAACGTGGATTATATACAGGTAATGTGAATTATATACAGGTAATGTGAATTACATACAGGTAATGTGAATTACATACACATGATACAGGTAACGTGATGTAGCTCGAATTTGCTAACTGAAGCATTAAATTTAAACATTCTATCACTCCCTCTGACTTCAGATAACTTGATGAACCTTTTATCATAATCATAATTTGTTGTTGATTGCCTATTACCTCTCCCTGTTTCTCTGTAGGAAGGCACCATGTTTCTCTTTGTGCAGTGCTGTCCTTTAACTATGACAACACTGGATTTCCACTCCATTTGGTGATCACTTGATACAGGGACGCACTGAAGGACCAAATGGTTACTGGCAAATTCATCATGGAGTGTACAGTGGTGACATCTCCATAAGTATACATAGTCTACATCCCCTGATTACCAGCTGGTTACTGGCAGTCAAGTGGTGTGTAGACAGGTTGCCAGGTCTCTAGCCGGGTCTTCCCACATCTGCTACAGAAATGGGGCCATTTTGCAAGGATAGAGTGTGAGTTTGTCCATTGTCATGTGATTAGCAACACTTAGAATTGCATTTAAATGTATCTCTATCATCCTCAATGATTAAAGGCAAATATCATCTTCTTAAAAATTCATTTTGTCGTAAAAAGTAATTATGGCTTGAAAGAAACGTAGAAAAAGTATACATTTCTGCTCATCAAAGCCAACAATGCACCTGAAAATAGTTTGACGTTGATATTTTTCAGCATATCAACACATGCAGTCGAATTTCAATATGGCTTTCATTTTGGCGTTTTCATAAGAATAATATTTCTCCAATATGCCATCAAAACTATGATTGCATTTTATCTCATATTCTTTTAAATGAAAGTAATAATGACATCATACATTAAGCCCAAGCAATCGATGTTCAATTGTGATGCAAAACTCAAGCAAACACAATGGCATTTCATTTTTTAGATGGACATCATGAGTGTATTATCCCCATTACTGCAGTCTTCAAATTGGTAATTCCAGACAAACATACCTTCAGGAGGTATGAAAAGACATAAAAGCTCATAGAACAAACATATTGGATTACAAAAAGATTAGTTCCATGATGCTCCACTTATGAGAAATAAATCAGGACACACTGGAAAAACCACCATGCTCTTAAAAAGTGTTCTGTGTTGTGACAAATTGATCACCGAGGTTCTTTGATATTAAGGCTTTTCTTTTATAGCTATGAAAATAACTTCAAGAAAAACTGTCAGTATTTTAGTGATTCATGATTCACACAGTTTCACCTCATAAATTCCCCTTTGAAAAGTAAGTACTTCTGTTTGGAATTAATTGAAATTTGATCAATTATTTATTACCATTCTATAATTGAATATGTTTTCTCAATACATTAAAACTTTGGATCCTTTCTTTTACCTAACACACTTCTCATGTTAGAAAAAAATGAGTTCCGATATATAAACCTGTATTTTGTTAAACTAATCATAAACAATCATCAAATCTGCTTGAGTAGTGACCTCTAAAATAAAACATCATTAGTCTGATTACTGTCGGAGGTCACTCTGCCACAGTGATATATTATGTCCATTTCATGTAGCAATCAATACCAGTTGCAATTAGTGGTAAATGCTCAAAAATGCTTTATTGCTAAACAAGAGTTTGCAGTTTTGTTTCCATGGAAACTTTATCATATATGAGCATAAACCATACCATGTTACCTTCCCCTAATTTTAAAAATTAGTATCTTCTGCCGTTTTGTCATTCCCAGTATCTTTATGGCATTCGGTCCTCCATAAGAAGCTGTGATGTCACTCCCCCATTCCCACAAACCTAAGGTTATGTTTGCTGTCGTGTGTCTGTGTGCATGCACATAAGATAGGCAAGGATCACTTTAAATAGTCTTCAGAGGACATTTAGGCTTCTGATTATCAAACTCAAAATCTTGATGTCAGAGATACATTGCTGATCTATCAGCCTCACTTTCTCATACAAATGAAATTTACCAGAAAACCATTATGTTACATCCAAATAGTATTATGATAAGGTGAGGTGGTGAAATAGGGTTCAACATTGCGCTCAAGATTATTGCACCTGTATACCGATGTGCATGCATGTGTGTGGGAGATAGAACTCACAATCGGTGCTCTATCCACGAAACCATGGAGGCAGGTGTATTATTATAACATTCTTCACACTTTCACATAGTATCATCCTGATTATTTCCCTTCTAATATTAGTTCTTAATTCTACTCCAAAACATTGTCATTCTAATTGCATTTCATCTACTGTGTGAAACTACTCGTGGGACATTGGTTGAGAATAGTTCAAACTACTGACACCACATTTAGCAGTACTTACTTATTTTCTCCATATAATTCCACATTTTCTCGCATAGAATACAATGTTAACAGTTCTAGCTGTTGAATTATTTGACAAAAAGTATTCAGTGTTATGAGTTCTTAATGCTGATGAATTTTTTGACAAAATGAATGCAGTGTTCTCAATTCTTACTGTTGATGAATTATTTTACTTGCCTTTCAGTCCACCACTGCACTCTTACAAGTTTGTCCAGATGCACAGTGTGGTTTATTAATCATAATCTGTCAACATGAATGAATAACAAGTATTAAAGGCGTTAGAAGAGTACTTGACTGCTGGGCTGTGTGGCAAGAGAATTTTCAATGTGCACTTGCTTCTTGCTAGTTCCAATCTCATAAAAATCTAAGAGATAGTCTATTTCACCATGTACTCAGGGCTCAAAACTTTAACTAACAAATGGTTCATCCGACTACCAGTCCATCTGATTACTAGTTCATCAGAACTGGTTCATAAGACTAACAACTCATCAGAACTGGTTCATCTGACAACTGGTTTATCTGACTACTGGTTTATCTGACAACTGGTTCATCTGACAACTGGTTCATCTAAGAACTGGTTCATCTGACAACTGGTCCATCTGACAACTGGTTCATCTGACTACTGGTTTATCTGACAACTGGTTCATCTGACAACTGGTTCATCTAAGAACTGGTTCATCAGAACTGGTCTATCTGACTCCTGGTTCATCTGACTACTGGTTCATCTGACAACTGGTTCATCAGAACTGGTCCATCTGACAACTGGTTCATCTGACAACTGGTTCATCTGACAACTGGTTTATCTGACAACTGGTTTATCAGAACTGGTCCATCTGACAACTGGTTTATCTGAATACTGGTTCATCTGACAACTGGTTCATCTGACAACTGGTTCATCTGACTGCTGGTCTATCTGACAACTGGTCCATCTGACAACTGGTTTATCTGACTACTAGTTCATCTGACTACTGGTTCATCTGACAACTGGTTCATCAGAACTGGTCCATCTGACAACTGGTTCATCTGACAACTGGTTCATCTGACTGCTGGTCTATCTGACAACTGGTCCATCTGACAACTGGTTTATCTGACTACTAGTTCATCTGACAACTGGTTCATCTGACAACTGGTTCATCTGACTACAAGTCGACCTGACTACCAGATCAACTGACTACTCTTTAATCTGGTTTTCCATTTCTTTGCTTTCAATGTACAACAAAAGGAAATATTTTTCGGTTAACAAAACTCCACGACACAAGTGCAACTGAAACTGATTTTACTTTAAGTGGTTTAGAAGATAAGCAGAAATCTTCAACCACAGGTTTCCATTCACTCCCTGAAGTCAAGAAACAAATCCTTTGAACAAACTACAATACTTTATGATGAACTGAGATATATGCATAAAGATTGAGAGCAAGAGCGTGCACATGAAAACCAGTGAGAGAGAAAGACGAGAAACTGCCAGTGGACAGAGAAATAACGGTGACATGTACTTAGCCTAAGTATGATATGGGCATATAATAACATATATACACACAAGGCTAAACTCATAAATTCTTCCTTAAAGGAAACACTTGTCTGCTGTGCAGAATACAGAAAATGAATCAGTTTCCCTGAAAATGTTCCTTAAGTTGGTCTTTACATCATGTTTATACATTATACTAAAACACTTATGCTAGATTTCCTGTAATATCTATTGTTTTGTCAAGTGTATTCATATATCGCTAATGTAAGTAATATTTTGCTGAAGCATATCTTTTATCATATCTTGGGCAGACCATAAAATTATATGATATATAATTTTGTTTCTTTATAGGCTCTGATCTTGGTGAAATGTTTAGAGCAGTAGTTATTTTTTTCTTTATAACTTCGTGAAAGAGCTTTTCAAATCTTAGGGGGGAAAATGAAAGTGGTGAGACCAAGAGGATATAGTTTTGCAAGTTGGGGAGATTACTAAACCCCGCATCCAAGAGGTTTTATGTGTAAATGCCCTGGGGCAAATCAATATTTCTATGTCCGAGAATGTTAGTCCAGCGACCATTGTTGATTTGGGTCAAGATTCCAAAAACATATCAGAAAAGGAAAGGGGGATTAAAACTGTCGTCTGCTACAAAAGTATGCTGAGCGGAAATCGTCTGCTGAAGCTAACTTATCAATACGAAGCGTCACGCTAATTAAGCGGAACATAATATTGTCAGGAATGACAACTGGTACTCGCGGCAGGAGTTCTCTCAGCAGAGGTCTGAGCCTGCCTAGCGGTCACTCAGTGGTCAGTGAGTGTCCAGCGTCCATTATGAATCTAAAAATAGATTTTTACACAACCTTATACGACCAAAAAACGCGTGTGGCATTTTGTGTAGTTATTGCAACAAATATGCACGCGCGACAGCCGTTAACAAAATCATACAAAGTTGTTATTTTACCGATTTGTTTGGAAGTTGAACCACGTGTTTTTGTTCCGCTATATACCGCTATCGAAAGAAAATAATATTTTTTTCACTTACCCGCCGTTCCTCGACCGTTGCCCGTAGTGGGATTATGGGAAGTATTGATCAAAGGAGCCGACAATCAGCATGCGCAAAAAGGAGGAAGAAACATGTGATTAGATATAAGTAAACAACCACAAGTGGGCGGAGCCTACATTGTTGATATTACCACATTTTGCGAGGACAAAAAGGCATTACTTAGCAGCTTGCAGTCTAAAACAGAATCGAGACGACAACGCAAACGGCGTGAAATATTAGATCAGCATGTTGTATCCAATTACTTAATTAGCGTGGATGACAAAAAGTATCGACGCCAATCGAAAAGTGTACTTTTTTATAGCGGCGAATATTATTCACGGTTTTCATTAATCATTATATTAAATTCCGTAATCTTGATCTGAACAGCATTTGAAGAGAAGAATACGATTAACTAGGAGTGATGCAATCACCACTATAATAATTTCAATGTTATTGCATTTTTACGTTCATAGACACCAATACAAATATAAATACATACACCTTTTTTCTGAAAACAAAATCACAAATGTTTAGATCAACGTCACCAGTGTGTTCACCAGTGCCACAAATATACTTGAAAGTCAGAAACAAACAGTCTCTATTTATAGAGTTTGATATTATATATTTGGATTCCAAATAATGATTTTTATTGATAACGAAATATTAAATTGGATACAAATGCGGACGAAATTATTTGAAAATGGTTATGCTGGAGGTAAAATGTGAGACTTATGTTTTATATGGAATATTCTACCTGTTAAACGATAACATCTGATACGCAGTCCCCGACCTTTTATCAGAAATATACGTCTCTATCTGAAGACTCTGAAAAAGGAAACATTAAACCATATCGCTTCATGAGCTTGACATGTAATTGCATGGCATCAACTGCAGTCAGTACTTTTTATGAAAACTTATGAAACTGTTGTTTTTTACGATAATCGGTTACAAGCAGGTGTTTGTAAAGGTGGACCGGAAGGTTTTAGGATAGGATCTCACGTCGTTATTTTTTTATTTTTTTATTATTATTTTTTTGTCGACGTAAACGCAATATTTCATATCTTTGTCAACAACGTTCACTGATCTGTGTGTTGTATCGGTATTACGAACCTGTATTGACACAGCGCACTCCAACGCGCATACCTACTAGTATATATACACTGATTCCTCTTTCCCATTTCAGAACATTCAAATGCATATCATACGAACCCGCCCATGTATCGAGACACGAGACTATTCGTTATTATTGAATGAAGCGCTCATGAAATGTAAGATTTTGAGGCGTATACCTTGACACAATGTTTTAGAGCATCAGTAATTTCAAGTAGAACAATAAGTTCATGCAGTTCCTGCAACTTCATGCAGGTATCGTATGATTGAATCATCACATAAAGCTACCATTCGCACATCATGAAAGCGTTAATGATATAATTGACAAAGTAAGATTATTAAAGCGACATCACGTCAAACACTTATATATAATAAATTCCAATCTCGACCGTGCATATTGATAACCATACATCATTTGTACCTTCATCTACAAGAGTAAATATATTTCTGTTAAATGAAAAATATGTTGTTAACAAAAAGAGACAGACAGACAGTGAGAGAGATTTGACCACATCAGGTGAGCTTTATGCAGTGTCCTATTCAGCGAAGCGCCCATAATATACTTGTGTAACATGAACTTGAAATGTTTTCTAATTATTGATTTCAACAAATGGCCACAGAGTACCTGGCGGCCAAGATGGAGTTATGTGTCGGTGTCACCCGCGACAATTAATCATTCGGCCGACACACGTGATCGATAGCGCAGACAGTACCTCCAGACAACTGCCGTTCAGTCAGGGTTTCATGGGCTGAATCAACTTAGTTGTCCGCGCATGCATGTGTTTCTCTGGTAAATGCCGGCGTTTAGCTTTAAGTCGAATGGTATCATACTTGTTTTTTTTATTTCCCTCTTTTAAATTATTTTGATGTTTGTTCAGGTAGATTTCGGTGTTATCAATTAAAGGATTTTATCATACCGAAGTTATCATAACATCATGCCTCTACTTCCATATGAACCGAGTTAACATTATTCTTCAGCGGATAAGTCTATACAATTTTTACAGCTCTTTAGGACCACAGCAACAGTTTACGTTGTTTGTATTTTTATATTGGTTTACTGGATGTAAACAATATAATTCGATCTAAATCCAAAAGTGTCAATACTGAAAACACAGAAATTTCCTGTTTATCTCGTAGGAAGATTCCTCATTTTCCATCAGGGGCGGTCGGGTAGCCCAGTGGTTAAAGCGTTCGCTCGTCACGCCGAAGACCCGGGTTCGATTCCCGACATGGGTACAATGTGTGAAGCCCATTTCTGGTGTGTCCCCCGCCGTGATGTTGCTGGAATATTGCTAAAAGCGGCGTAAAACCTCACTCACTCACTCACCACCAAATCAAGACTTATAGGGAAACGAGAATGTAGAATGCCTACAGCAGTCGTCAAATTACTGCATGTTGGGCTTCCATAATGTTTCTGTTTGTAAAACATCTTGAAGACCCAGCTGATTCATAAGAATTGGTGGATAGGTTGGGTGTGTTTTTTAAAGAAATGTGTTACTTTTTCTTCGCTCTTTTAGAACATATTGTCGGATCATAGGTTTTCGGACATCATAGGTTTTCGGACGGACATGTTTATCGCGAGTACTCGCGCTGAACGAGTAGTGTCGCGTCACACAGGCACTGTAAATACTCAGATGATGGCTTGTTTTTACAAAGTTGTCTTTTAAAAGTGAATGAGATGTTTTACAGTTGTTCATGTGATTAGCGAGAAAACTACGAGTGTTTCTAAAGCGTCCGAAAACCAGTAACACCGGGGTACAATATATGTGTATCCTATATCCTCTCATTGACAAAAATATAAAATACTTCCGCATTATTTCAGCCGTGACCATTTTGACAAAATGTAAATGGGAAATCGCCCGGGGGCCGTACGTTTCCGTGACATTTCACACACCCAATGTCCCTATTCACATGGATTGAGCTGAGTCTCTGTTTATAGGTATCATTGAACAGACAATTCATCGGTTCAAATGGACGGACGTGTCGGGTAAAATTAGCACACTGCCGTTACCCTCTTTCTACAGACATTTATGCAAATATTGAACTGTATATAAACAAGAAGTCACCAACTTGCCCTCGTTGATAAAATTGGGCTTCATGGGCTACAGTTATAGAAATGTGACGTCAGTGTAACTGTATCAATCGCATGTCCATATATTTGGGCTATGGCCTTATAAAAGAAATTTATTTTCTGTATCCCTGTATTCGGGTCCCGAGTCCCCCCGAGCATGGCTCTTCCATCAACACGGTACCAATGCTCGTGGGTTTCAGAAAAGAAGTAAACGCCTGTATACACCCTGCCACTCCAAGCTGACACGCCGTGATTTAGCTGAAATTCTCGGCTCACTCACTCACTCTGACAGTTAAAGGTGAACTTGAATTAAGAGGGGGATTGTTAAAAAATTGGTGCTTGTGTTCACAAGGAGGATTTTCTGGAATCAATTCTGAAATTTAAAAATCTCAAGGCGTATATCATATTCATTCTTTATGATTTATGTGCTTATCAGATTTGTTTATGCTGTAATTTCTTAAAGACATCTTGATTTAAAAACAGTTAGAAAAGAATGTCCTATATTATTGATAATGTACAATGGTTGAGTTTAAGCATGTGCGCGTTAGTAGAGTCTTGTGACATTCGACAGAAAGTTTTGAATTAGACGCAGTTTATTTGAAAAAAGGCTTGATTCCAGAAACGATGCCACCCAAGACTATACAGATCACAGTGATATACATATAATTCAACTGCAAATTAAGTGTCTTGCGCAGTCATTCGAATACGAGACATATAAAAACACTCAGTGTTAGCCATAAAGTAGAATTATGTTTCTGTGTATGACTTTCTCATCTAGCCAGAACATAAAATGCGTATACACTTTTGGGGGGGGGGGGGGGGGGGGGAATACTTGTACACACACGTCACTTTAACAACAATATCATCAAGGGCGGATCCATGCAGCATTTTTGAAAGGGAGGGGTTCAAAATATCAAAATCCTCCCTCAGTGTGTGTGTATGTGTGGTGGTGGTGGAGACACACTAGGGATTGGGGAGGTGTGCGTGTGCATGTGTGTGTGTGTGTTTGGGGGGGGGGGGGGGGGGGGGGGGGGCTCTGGATCCGTCTATGATCATGATGGAATAGATATAGATTTAACACCAGTGACGTGAAACTTCATCCCATTCTTCATTCTAAATGACCCAACAGTACATTTGAAACTCTACACCAGGATGTCGCATACAATGCGTGTCGTGTCCTGAAAGAGGTCACACACGAGAGCCTTGGTGCAATGCAGGGTTAAATCAACGTACATATATTGTGAGTGAGTACTGTCGCTGTTGGATCGCCATTATAAACTGGCCTCTTTGTCAGTTGTTAGCCAACTATAAGATCAAAGGTATAAAACAATTATATATTGTGTATACCCTACATGCACAGGAATCAGCTGTATAAAGATATGTAGTGATTGTGAAACATATCCAAAAGGGTAGCTTCAAACGATAGTTATCCATTTCTTTGATAGGCATTTAGAAGTTGGAGTACTAAGTAAGGATAAGATTTATGGATGAACAACTTCTTTATTACAACTAAGAGCGACGTTTCGGTGTGGGTTCTAACACCGTTATCAAGCAAGTGATCACGGTGTTAGAATAAACGTCGCTCTTAATTGTAATAAAGAAGTTGTTCATCCATCCGTACTTGATAATTATCCACACACTATACATAACTGGACCAGGTTTTATCATCCAAAACTGGCTCCCACAGGAGATATCGCTTGGATATCGCTGTAGATATCGCTGCAATGAAATTACATCACAATGCTTTGCAGACCATTGTGACGTCACTGTTACAATGACGTCACAATCAAATGACATCACTAACTGCTCTGCTACTGAAGCAGTTTGCAGTCCTTTTTACACACTGCGAATTACTGTCTACAAATTGAAAAAGTTGAAAGAATGATGTTGGATGATAAATAAAATCTCACCCGAGTGTCTTTTGATATCAAATATATCAACACTCGTTGATAAAAGTGGCAAAAATCCTCGGCAAGCCTCGGAATTTTTCCACTTTTATCAACTCGTGTTGATATATTTGATATCAAAAGACACTCGGGTGAGATTCTCTTTATATCAAGTAAACAGTTAGCTTATCGTGCATGTAGGTATGTATGCAACGTTTCATTGTGTCAATTGTCTTTTGTAGATTATGAATGGTCTGTAAGTTTGACGACCTTTCATTGATTGGCATAACGCGTTTTTCAATAACGTGTTTGCATGATTAAGAAATAAATGACGAGTGGGAGTTGTTTATCGTACAATAAAACACTGCAGGGAGAATAAACCATGAGTTGCGCAGAGTGTTTTATTCTCCCTGCAGTGTTTTATTGTACATAAACAACGACCACGAGTCGTTTATTTCTTATATGCGATATCAGCATTATATACAGCCTCTTTAAGGAAGTTGATAAAATGTATACAAGCTAAGAGGCGACAAACGGGATCGGGTGGTCAGGCTCGCTGACATGGTTGATGTATGTCATCGATCCCAATTGCGTGCATCAATGCTCATGATTTCAGTCGATGGATTGTCTGGTTCAGACTCGATTATTGACAGACCGCCGTCATATAACTGGAATATTGCTGAGTGCGGCGTTAAACAACAAACAAACAAACAAAATACAAATAGTTACCCAAATTTTAATAATGACTCTCTCAATAGAAAGAGACCGCGGAAATGTCGGACAAGTCCATATACAGGTGGTCTTTCCCGCAAATTCTCCCAATCCTAGCGTCGATTATCTGTAGCCTTTCTCCTAATACGTATTGTCATATCCGTCCCACTTTTGGATGCGATCGATTGGCCACCGCGTTTTTATCTGCGAAGACCAGCTACTTTGTTTAGGAACAGCTTACTCAAAAACAACGTCGTCCAATATATGACGTCATCGAGTTGCGAGCGTCATGATAGAACAAAGTGTTATCGTGAAATATAAGATAGCTACCCGATTAATGACAAAGAACAATGAAGAACTAAGTGTGGTTTATTGCACGATAAGACATTGTTCTACCGTGCCAAACTGTGTTTTGGGCCGCCATTTGTATTTTGCCTCCCAGCACTGCTAAGCACACCTCCCAGAGTTGCTGACTTTCGCTTACAGTGCTGGATAGCGCTAGGCCTAAGCCACGCGACCCTGACGCATAATAGTTGGTTGGGTTGTTGTTTTACGCCGCACTCAGCAATATTCCAGCTATATGGCGGCGGTCTGTAAATAATCGAGTCTGGACCAAACAATCCAGTGATTGATATCATAAGCATCGGTCCACGCAATTGGGATCGATGACAAGCATCAACCAAGTCAGCCGTTAGTCGCCTTTTACGGCAAGTATGGGTTGCTGATGACCTATTCTACCCCGGATCTTCACAGGTTATATACATAGCGGAACAAGTCGATTAAACACGGAATGTTTTACAAATTGTAGCGCCAACTGGAATTCTTTATTGTCAACGTGCTTTAGCAGTTTAATGTCCTTTCGTGCGCACTGACGTTCTTTCGTACACATTGTTCTTTCTTTTCGTATGACGTGAAGATTCCAGGGTAGAATAGGTCTTCAGCAACCCATGCTTGCCGTAAAAAGTGACTATGCTTGTCGCAAAGGGCGACTAACGGGATCGGGTGGTCAGGCTCGCTGACTTGGTTGATGCTCATGATATTAATCACTGGATTGTCTGGTCCAGGCTCGATTATTTACAGACCGCCGTCATATAGCTGGAATATTGCTGAGTGCGGCGTTAAACAACAAACCAACCAACCAATCGTATGACGTCTTTTCGTAACATCTGACTGTTATATTGCATACATTTGACCTTTTTTCAAGACCGCCTCCGTGGTCTAGTGGTAGAGCGTCCGCCCGGAAAGCGGAAGGTCCGGGGTTCGATCCCCGACCGCGTCATACCAAAAGACGTTAAAAGATGGTACTTGTTGTTACCCTGTCTGGCCGCTCGGCCTTAAGGCTAAAACAAGGACTGGTCGGCTCGGAGTCAGTATACTGTGTCTGAGTGGGGTATTCATGTTAAACTGCGGCATGGTATCTCAGTGAGCTAGCACTATAAATCGGCATCAGTCCGGACTAGTACAAGCAGCCACACACACACACGCACGTGCATGCACGTCGCTATATAAGTGCAATAATCTTGGACATTTAATACTTTATTCGTAACATTTGACTATTATTGCGTACTTTTGTTCTTAATTTTAACTTTGTGGTTTTTTTACCGAATGGCCGCCCATATTATCATGTTGCGAAGTCTGTGTGCGCTCGTTTCCAATCAGGTCGCTGCGCCCCCGCGAGTAATGCTGCTATCAGATATGTAGTTCGTTATCTGTTTAAATGTCACTTGTTTAATAAAGAACCGGAACTGCACATTGTTATAAGAGCTATCTCATTAGACCAAACACTATAAAAGCCCGTGCAATACTGTAATACATCTTTCCTATAGACTAATTACGTACATCTCACATGTACAATCTGTCACTTGGCACCTTGTTCTTTTGTTGCCGCTGCGTGATTAAAATGTTTCTTTTGCAGACAAAAGATATGCTAAATTCCTTGTAACAGTAAACATGAAAAAAGACACGACTGGATTCCGTTCTATTGAGATATTTTCACACACCCCACCCCATTGTCTTCTATACAGCTTCACAAACAAATACGTGAATGTTCTTGTCTGACAGTGTTAGTGTTATTTCGTACAAGCTTCACACACACCAGCGTGGTCTTGTCTGACAGTGTTTGTGTTAGTCTGTACACAGCTCACAAACACCAGCGTGGTCTTGTCTGACAGTGTTTGTGTTAGTCTGTACACAGCTCACAAACACCTAGTCCTGCACCATGACCGTGGAATATATTTATTTTATGAAAAAAAGTAATCTAGAAATGCATACAAAAGCAAGTCTAGCCAGTTCAAGCTAGCTCTATTCCACAAAAAATCTGAAATCAGCATAAGGAATTTGTAGGGGTTTTTTTGAGTCAAGAAGGATATTGTGTAATATAAGATTTCAGAGACTAAATGTTTGTCTAACAAACACACACCGTGGTCTTGTCTGACAGTGTTTGTGTTAGTCTGTACACAGCTCACAAACACACACCGTGGTCTTGTCTGACGGTGTTTGTGTTAGTCTGTACACAGCTCACAAACACCAGCGTGGTATTGTCTGACGGTGTTTGTGTTAGTTCGTACACAGCTCACAAACACCAGCGTGATCTTGTCTGACCGTCTTTGTGTTAGTCTGTACACAGCTCACAAACACACACCGTGGTCTTGTCTGACGGTGTTTGTGTTAGTCTGTACACAGCTCACAAACACAAGCGTGATCTTGTCTGACCGTCTTTGTGTTAGTCTGTACACAGCTCACAAACACACACCGTGGTCTTGTCTGACGGTGTTTGTGTTAGTCTGTACACAGCTCACAAACACAAGCGTGGTCTTGTCTGACAGTGTTTGTGTCAGTCTGTACACAAGCACTGGGTGGGGGTATGGGTGCGCAGCCCTTTTCCATGCATACTGGACATTATACTTGCACCTAAAACACACTGGACATAAGACACATAATACATTGCCTGCCACGATAACATGTTGATTTGGTTTCTAAGCCAAATTAAATAATGATTTATTCGTCGTGTTTATGATTTTTTAAGGTAGGGTTTTCGGCCCCCAAATTTGCAAATAGCTCAAGTGGACCCTACCCCTTTTAAAAAAAATCCTGGATCAGCCCATGTGTGTTATCTACTTATGAAATCATGTAGCACATGCAAAGAAAGCATTTGCAAAGCTGTGTACATCTGATTCAACCGGGCGAATACTTTTCCTGAGGAAACAGTCGTTTCATTGAAAGGGGGGCTATCTCAAAAATAAATAATCTTATTTAGGGATATCGCATATTAATAAGAAGCTATGAATCATATTTCATTGCTTTAGCGACTGACTAAATTTGCTGTTTTAATGGGGTATTACAACTTTCTTGAAAACCCCATAAAACGAACAAGGCTGGTAATGTTTAGAAGCTAATATACCCTATGCTAACATGTGCGCTGCGGAAGGAGGTGTCACGTGATAGACAAAATGGCGGTTGATGGTGATTTCTTGTAAACCTAACGCTGAAAGGCGCTTCGCACTTTAATTGTTACGCAACGAAGCAAGCAAGATCTCACCGCAGCAGCTATAAGGGATGGTGATGTATGTTTAGAAATATGATGTTATATTACTGTCATTAGGTGTTCTATGTCAGAAGTCGCGCGAGGAACGAAAAGTAAACAAAGAAAGACCGATGTTCAAGTGAGTGTCGAGACAGATAATTTCATGTGTTTAGTCGATGAAGAGACATGACAGAAATTTAGGTTCATGTTCGGCTAATTGTCAATTGTCCAAAGAAACTCTTTATATCATACGCCACCTCAATAACATAGGGCCTATGTCACGTATTTACGTTCTCCATAGATCTAATATAGAATAAAAACATCCTTGGCGTTTGACACTTAAAATATACAGGTCTGCTAAACTGGCAATCACTTGTCATGCATTTTGTCAAGCATCTAGAATTCCGGGGCTGGCAAACTGGGAACAAATCAGGGCTGTTCGAAAAATTAGTATTGTTATTATTTTCTTAATTCAGATTGAGATATTTAAACTGTGCTTTCAATGCAGTAATGATAACAAGGCATTACAGCCTCTTCTTCTTTAGAAATAGTGGTTGTGTTATCAGAGAGACATGTTGGTTATAACTACAACATGTATAATAACATGAATTGGGAATGTTATTCTCTGTCTGAGTAAGGTATCCATGTTTTAAATTGTGGTATGGTATCTAAGTGGGCTAGCACTTTAAAACCAACAAAAAATTTGACTAGTACAAGCAGAGACACACGCACACACACACACACACATATGCATATCACCTTACAGGTGCAATAATTGTCAATGCGACCATAAACCACTTTTCAACCCACCTTACTTACAAAATTATGTCATATGATATTTTGCTGACATTTTGACCTTTCTTATCATGCTTATCTTTCAATCGAACCTTTTCACCCATAAGTTGCAAGTAATCTTTGCATATTCGTGGCTTTAAATAGACTCTTCACTCGTGTATTGCCTCGAGTGAGTGAGAATGGGGTAGAGTCAAGTCCCAATATATTTGTAAGTGGCAGTGCTTACAATTGTAATAATATATAGTAAGGGTACTGTTGACAATGAATGGGGAGTTGTAATCATTGTAGTGCTTGGGGACCATTGCCCAGATGTTGTTTGTTGTTTAACGCCGCACTCAGCAGTATTCCAGCTATATGACGGCTGTCATGTCACTGCTGCAAATCATCATGTGGTTAGATAAGATAATGTCACTTGACAAGGCTGATTGGACTTCCCTATCAGACTTGTCTGCTCTTTGCTTTGAACAGTGTTGTAGGTTGTTGTTCATGTTTCGAATAAATAACCTTGGGAAAATAGTTTCTTAACTAATGAAAACCCAGTTGTGATAGCATTTACCAGTATGAGCCTAAATGTTTTAAGAACTACTAGCTCTTAACATAATTTTCTACAAAAAAATTGACAGAGTAATAACTAAACTACAAACAGGCCACACTAAGTTAAACTCCCACCTACACCAAATTAAAAAACACCAAAGCGGTAAATGCCCACACTGCAACTTAAAAGTAACGCCTAACACGTAATACTATATTACCAGCAACACAGAACAACACTCCAATCCACACTAAATTGCAACAATCAAATGACACTAGCAGCGGTACTAAACCCCCTAAATGACTTACAAACCTTTAAAGCACTAGGCATATATCTATCAAAACAGGTCTACTTGGCTGCAGTTAAAAATAAAAGTACAACAAACAAGCTGCCAATAAACCCTAAAATACTATAAAAACACACAAACTCCTTTTAGTTCCCCCCGCCACCTTTTGCATGGCATATTTCAAAATTCTAAATTTGTTCTCCAAATTAAGTAAGCAACCCTAAAAAGCCCCACCTAGGTTGCCTCACCTTTTCGGGCATACCCTTTTTGACCAAACACCAAATGGCCTGGCGGGCCCGTGTGCGAAGTACGCATATGTCGGAAAGGGCATGTTAAATTCCTAATTTAAGTAAGTACCATACTTTTCAGTAGATTTCAGTGTTATTATAGGGAGCAGCTGTATAATGACCTATCCTAACTATGACTATGAGCACCAACAGAGTCATGTGATCAGAGTGTGAAAACATTTTATTATCTGCAAGTTTGTTTTGCAATGCAGGATTGGTCAGAGATGCGACATTTGCCAGACATATTATGTCTGTGTCTATGGATATTGTAAGAAATCATTTGCCGATGTGAGATTGAATTGTTTCAAATGTAAAAAAATATGTAGATGCTCCTTTTATTCCGGGGTAGAATAGGTCTTCAGCAACCCATGCTTGCCGTAATAGGTGACTATGCTTGTCGTAAAAGGCTACTAACGGGATCGGGTGGTCAAGGCTCGCTGACTTGGTTGATGCATGTCATCCATCCCAATTGCGTGGATCAATGCTCATGATATTAATCACTGGATTGTCTGGTCCAGACTCGATTATTTATAGACCGCCGCCATATAGCTGGAATATTGCTGAGTGCAGTGTTAAAAACCAACCAACCAACCAACCAATTGCGTGCATCGATGCTCATGATGTCAATTACTGGATTGTCTGGTCCAGATTCGATTATTTACAGACCACTGTCATATAGCCGGAATATAGCTGAGTGAGGCGTTGAACAAGAAACAAATCAAATCAAATGTTGACCTTGTGCTGTGTACTATCAGTTGTGCTCACGGTCAGTGTCCTGGTGAGAGCAGTTGTACCACCGCTGTAGTCACTGTGTACTTCACATGGGAATTTCTGTAGTTACTGATATAGTAAAGCCTTATCATCCTAACATGACCTGGCTTTTCCTGTTTGGAATTATTACAGTTTACAAGGTAATGAACAATGGTTGTGTATTTTCTGAATGATTTCACTATGTCATGATTATCATTATCTCCAACCCAGACTCTACTGGATATGATGTGAACATGACTGGATATGATGTGAACATGACTGGATATGATGTGAACATGACTTGATATGATGTGAACATGACTGGATATAATGTGAACATGACTGGATGTGACGTGAACATGACTGGATATGATGTGAACATGATTGGATGTGATGTGAACATGACTGGATATGACGTGAACATGACTGGATATAATGTGAATATGACTGGATATGATGTGAACATGACTGGATGTGAGGTGAACATGACTTGATATGATGTGAACATGACTGGATAAGATGTGAACATGACTGGATATAATGTGAACATGACTGGATGTGATGTGAACATGACTGGATGTGATGTGAACATGACTGGATATGAGGTGAACATGATTGGACATGTGTGAATAGGATAGGAGTTGTGTGAATAGGATAGGGGAGGTGTGAATAGGACAAGAGAGGTGTGAATAGGATAGGGGAGGTGTGAATAGGACAGGAGAGGTGCGAATAGGACAGAGATGTGAATAGGACAAGAGAGGTGTGAATAGGATAGGGGAGGTGTGAATAGGACAGGAGAGGTGTGAATAGGAAAGGAGAGATGTGAATACCGTCAGGACAGGATATGTGTGAATAGGACAGGAGAGATGTGAATAGGACACGAGAGGTGTGAATAGGACAGGGGAGATGTGAATAGGACAGCGGATGTGTGAATAGGACAAGAGAGCTGTGAATAGGACAAGAGAGCTGTGAATAGGATAGGGGAGGTGTGAATAGGACAGGAGAGGTGTGAATAGGAAAGGAGAGATGTGAATACCGTCAGGACAGAATATGTGTGAATAGGACAGGAGAGATGTGAATAGGACACGAGAGGTGTGAATAGGACAGGGGAGATGTGAATAGGACAGCGGATGTGTGAATAGGACAAGAGAGCTGTGAATAGGATAGGGGAGGTGTGAATAGGACAAGAGAGGTTTGAATAGGACGGGGAGGTGTGAATAGGACAGGAGAGGTGCGAATAGGACAGATGTGAATAGGACAAGAGAGGTGTGAATAGGACGGGGAGGTGTGAATAGGACAAGAGAGGTTTGAATAGGACGGGGAGGTGTGAATAGGACAGGAGAGGTGTGAATAGGACAAGAGAGGTGTGAATAGGACAGGGGAGATGTGAATAGGACAGGAGAGGTGTGAATAGGACAAGAGAGGTGTGAATAGGACAGGAGAGGTGCGAATAGGACAGAGATGTGAATAGGACAGGAGAGATGTGAATACCGATAGGACAGGATATGTGTGAATAGGACAGGAGAGGTGTGAATAGGATAAGAGAGGTGTGAATAGGACAGGAGATGTGAATAGGATAGGGGAGGTGTGAATAGGACAGGATATATGTGAATAGGACAAGAGAGATATGAGTAGGACAAGAGAGATGTGAACAGGACAAGAGGGATGAGAAGGACACAGGTCTCAAGGAAATACAGTATACCCTGACTGCGTGTCATCGTCCCTGGCAGTAGATCATTGCATGCATCACTCATCTCTGGCTTATCTGGTCCAGGCCCAGAGCTTGTACAACCACCCTGATGTACCTAATAGGGCTGGAACAAGTCCAAATCTACTACCCGGGTACCCGCTCTAGGGCTAAGAGATGGGTTCAAAATGTCCGATTGGGACTAGTTTGACCATGGCCCTAGCAAAATGCAATTAGATACACATATAGAAACATCTGGTCAAGCATACGCTGACTTGGACTGAAGCTTTAACACCATAAAACGTATGAAAGTCAGAAGGAATGTGTGCATCGTCTGAAGCTTTAACAACATGAAACGTATGAAAGTCAGAAGGAATGTGTGCATCGTCCGAAAGAAATGCGAACATAGTGACTTGTAGTATAGCCATGAAATTCCAGATATCTTTTACGATCAAACAATACATCACGTGACCAACCACGGGTCTGGGGAGACCTGTGGGTACCTGGGTCCTACTCAGTACCCACCCGACCCGAGTACCCGAGTTACCCGTCCTAGCCCTGATACCTATTCCTATCAAATTGCAAACAGTGGCCCAAGACATGACCGATGCAGATCAACAAGAAAACACACCCACCCACCCACTTATGCACTCAATTACTGGTAAGTGGTGGTACCTACGTCTAAAGTGTTGTTTTCAAAACATAAACATAAGCAAGTCAATGGGCTTTTCTTATATTTTAAGATCTCTCCTCTTCATGAGCCATGGTAATCATACCAAACACACCCTTGACCAACAGGTTTGAATACTTAACCTCTATATGGTGAGAGAGTTGTGTCTTTAAGCCAGTTACCCTGAAGGGTTAAAGTTGTGTTACATAAGTGGCTCAGCCGCTCTCCCCGAACTAAGTCACTTATCTAATGACTAACAGCGGATGTTTCAGTGCTCGGTGGTGACAGATAGCAGCCCCCCCAACAACATGGCAAAGGAAAACGGAAGCAGACCTAAAGATATTCCATTGATTGCGCAACCAGAAGGTAAATTGAGATCAAACAATGCTAAACCACTTCAAGATAAAAACAGTGTATTAAAGACAAGGTGTACAGATGTATATGCAGGGCAGCAGTAGAGACACAGCTGCACACCTCTGTGGTTAGGTTGTGTGTATTGATCTCACTGAGTGCCATTGCACTGTGTCATGTGTATGTAGTCAAGGATCAGCTTGAACCTACCTCTGACTGAGGGTGTGGGGTAGCCTAGTGAATAAAAACACTAGCTTGTGCGTGGTAGTAGATTGTCCCCCACCATGAAGTGGGGCAGGGAATATATACTGAAACACTTTCAAATCATATTAAAATTATTGTAAGATTTGGCAAAATGGCAACAAAAATCAAATTTGGTTGTTCATTGTATTGAGGCGTATAATCGGGTTCAAATCTCATTGATGTGTTTTGAGATGCACTTGAGCACAAAACACATCTTGCCAGATGCTTGGAAAGTTGATCATGCATTTTCAGTATAGGTTTGGCCTCGTCCGCCAATTTCAATGGGGAAAAGTCATTGAGGAACCCACTATGGATACAAGGATGAAATTTGGATACATCATTAAGGGATAAATATGTTGAACCAGTTTGAAACCAGCAGTGTGTGAAGGTGGTTCTTTGTGTCCAGTGCCCTGATCATGCTGGTGTAAAAATCCAACTCACTCACTCTTGTTGTAATACAGGCCTCCAGATGACTGTTCAGCCATTGATTATTTATTCACATGTTATCATTCACATTGGGTAGTGATAATTTTTATTGGGTAGTGTTCTAAAGACATGTTTGTTCATTAGAAGTGTGCTCCAAAACGCTTCCGGAGCCTATAGATCATGCTTCATGTGCAGTCATAAATGTTCTGCATATATGTTAGTTTTAAATAAAGAATCTGTTCTCCAAAACGCACCCAATGAATAAAGATCGCATCGCATGAACACACCAACTTATGGCTGGGACTGCACGTGAAATGTGAGGGTTGTGAACAAATATAAGGCGGTAGTCATTTAGTTGGTTAGAGAGTGTTAGTTAGTGTTAGACTCCCGCAGAGGTAACCAACACATAAGCAGACAGTTAGAATTAGCAATAGTCTTAGATATCTAGTTTCTTTCATTTGAAGTGTTCTTTCATTAACAGGTAATCACGTTTAGTTCCTTATAGATCTTCCATAGTTTATTAATAGGTTATCACATTTAGCATGTTTAGTTCCTTGTTCTTTTATAAAAGGTAAGTAAGTTTTACCAAGTTAAACCACCCTCAAAAATATTTAGTTCCACTGCGCAACAGGTACTGATAATTTTCATTGGGTATTCAGAATTAGTTTACGTCCATGGGTCCAGATTATTTAGTATTTTTAAACCCATGATCATAACAACAAATAATTCTGCTTAATGCTTTTGACATTTTGTGCTTTATTCACTGCTGTAGAGTTCAAGTGTATGTGAGGCGTCCATTTAATCAGTAAATAAATATCTGTAGAGATCCTACAGCTCATAAGCTGAGAAGGCTAATTATGCACAGTATTGTCATACAATTAGTGTTTTACATTTTTCCTGCATATTTGTAACACAAGATTAATTCAATAATAGTGATTTATTCTCCATATTTAATGGAAATATGCAGATTATATGGAGCTTTGGTAATATCAAACTATTATCAGAGTTACCTCCCTTTACTCACTATGTTCCCAAGCTCTTCACAGCGATATCCCATTCACGGAGCTCTCCATATTATTGCTGCCACCAGTCAAATCTCCCCACTGTGATAGGTGGCTACAGCCATGCTTGGAGTTGAACTTGCAACCGACTGACCGTTATGTTTACAAACAAGTGATGACTGCCGTGACACAGAATACTCTTACCCCTGCTAAATTATTTTCTTTGTTTGTCAGTTTGAATTTCTGTTTCATTACAACTATTATGTAACTGGTATAGTATAGTAAGAATGTAAAGGAAATGTTTGTTGATTTTTCGTTTGTCTGCAATCTAGAACAAATCTGATTCAACAAACAAAAAGGTAAATTGGTCTGGGAAATATGGTCAGTCGTAAACATTTTTTAAGTTAACTATGATGGCATTCCCAAAGACATAAACAAAAGTATAAACGTTACTACATTTGGGGTTAGAGGGCATATTTCAAGATTCTTGTAATGGCCACGCCCACACTAGTGGCAGCGATGTTACCGAGTGTGTAACAAAGTTGTCACGCACTGGGAAGGCGCTTGACAATGTTCCATGGCACTCTAGGAAATGTCAGGCTTTGTCATTATTTTGTTAATATATACATTTTTTGTCAGGAAGTCTGCATTGGGGGAAGACTGTCTTCTTGCTATTGTTTTACAACTGCACCAATACCTGTATTCCAGCTCCGTGAAGATCTGGGATAGAATAGGTCTTCAACAACCCATTTTTGCCGTAAAGGCGACTATGCTTGTGGAAAGAGGTGACTAACAGGATCGGGTGGTCAGACTCGCTGACTTGGTTGATGCATGTCATCGTATAACAATTGCGTGGTTCGATGCTCATGGCATCGATCACTGGATTGTCTGGTCCAGACTCGATTATTTACAGACCACCATCATATAGCTGAAATATTGCTGAGGGTGGCATTAAACAACAAACAAACAAAACTGTATTACAGTTAGCTGTGGTTAGTATCACAGTAGTGTTTTAGCTATAGTGGCCCCAGAAGTCACCCATAGTGTTTGATGAGTGGGAAGCTAGCTACTGCGATTTGCACAATCTGTCAACTTTGTACAACTGGAATGAATGTATACCACTAAAAGAAACACGAATACCATACATGTTGGTTAATAAATGAAGAATTACTCATATTTAACAGATATTAGATTTAGCTCGATGCACAAATGAACATACCAGTATGTGGTGTGAACCAACGCTCATGAACGCATCACATATGTCGTCATAGATACGTGACTCATGATGCACCATTTGTTTCGTTTGAAATTAGTGTGTAAAGTTTTGAAATCACATGCAGGATAGGAATAAAGTGTGGTAATACTTGACTGATTGAACCTAGAAATGCCGAATCTAGTCAGTAGTGTGTCGGGTAGTGTGTCATGTAGTGTGTTTCAGCTGATGCAGTGACTATGACAGAAGTTATCTACTTTGGCATGGTTTGAAAATAAATGAAGAGTGAGATGTGTTTAATGCTGCTCTGAACAGAATTTCGATTTTAACATATTGTGTCAATTTAATGGAGATCTAGAGCTTAACTTGATGCAGGTGTTAGATTTCTACCATTAACTCAGTATTATTCTGACAAACCAAGTGCCATAACCGTAGTTAATATGGGATTTGAACACATGGTCATGGGATCCTGCACAACAAAGGGAAACAACTCTGCACAGGGGTTTTCTGATGCCTTAGAGCACACAGTTATACATGCATGCGCACCCACCCAGATTGTCACATTTGGATGTTGCATGTCTCAGTGCTGTTGCTTCAGATGAGGCTGACGCCAAGACAGGACCATCCCCCATAGATAAGCTGTCCCCTCAGACTCAATTCAACCTGGACTCGATGGTCGAAGTACTAGCGTCTGGAGAAGGTGAGTGTGATCACAGACCATCTCAAAACAGTTGCAGGTGTGACACCTTCCAGCTGGTACACCTCTCAGGTGTGAAGACATTTATAGCTGTTTTCTATGCCTTGTGATCTTTACATGTTGCAGCTCATCTTCCCGAGGCAAGAGAGTTAACTGACTTTAAAAGTGCCAAACTAGGCTGGAATTCCTGGGCTCCATCCTACCGCCACCAGAGTTTTGTCCCTTCTATGCCTTTCCTGATCAGATTCCGCCCTTCGTATCACACCGCCCAGTCAAGATGATCTGATCGATAATCAAGATCTATATTGTGATAAAACGGATCTTTCATCGCGAAGTGCATCAAATCACGTGAGCACCTTGATTAAAAACATGAGAAGATTTGGAAAATATCTGTTGACACCAAGTTGGTGATGCACATGCTTTGCAAATCCTGCAATTGACCGAAATCTACATGACTGTTTATGAACTGGATTGCAATTTCTTTGCACGATTTTGATTGGACCATGCATAAACTTGTTAGTCAAGCCAAAATCTAACTCCATAATTCCAGCCTAGTTTGGCAAGGGTGGAAACTGGACTTATATAGTCAGTTAATTCCCTTGCCTCAGGAAGATGCTTGCAGATGACAGAAGTAACTGAAACAGGCACACATATTCACACAAACCTTCATAAACCCTAAGGGGCGGTCGGGTAGCCTAGTGGTTAAAGCGTTCGCTCGTCACGCCAAAGACCCGGGTTCGAATCCCGACATGGGTACAATGTGTGAAGCCCATTTCTTGTGTCCCCCGCCGTGATATTGCTGGAATATTGCTAAAAGCGGCGTAAAACCAAACTCACTCACTCACTCACTCATAAACCCTAAAAATATTCCAGATGCTTCATCAACTCTGCCAAGTGGCAGAGCGTTTATTTCAGTGTGTGAAGAACATTGAATATTGCATTTAGTTTCACCTTAGCCTGTTGACTGTTGTTGCCCCAAGGTAGTACAATAGGTCCCCTGCACTGTAAAAGAAGGGAGGTAACCTGATGTCACACGACAAGGTTACTCACTGTGCAGTGATGACAAAGTATTTCAGCAAACTTTAGCAAACATCATCGCAGTAAATCACTGCCTATCAGCTTGATGTGGGAGGAAAGCCCAATCACATTAACACGAAAAGGGAGGCAACCTGATGTCACAGGACAAGGTTACAGTGCGATGATGTCATAGCAAGGCATGTTGTGTGTGTGTAAGTTTGGTTTAACTCAACTTTTAACAAACAGCATAGCAGTAAATCACTGCCTGTCAGCTTGATGTGGGAGGAAACCCTAATCACATTACCACAAATGTTCTACTCCCATATGGCACCTCCCTGTGTAACAACCTGAGACCTGAAGACCTTTGGACACCTCCATAGAAGGTTACATCAGGCGATCCCTGAGCATTTGACCGTCAAGTCTTAATAAAGGATGCCTGGACATCAGATGTCAGCATTTTAAATGATTTTTTTACCATCTTGATTCAGACTTTTATATACTGAAAATCATGAAATTGGGCGCTAGATTTAGACAGTGTTCCTTGCCAAGTATCGCCTCAAGTGTTGTCGGTTTGTTTCCACAAGTTGATCAAGCAAGTTATCAAGTATTTTACATTTATATATGTTTTTGTAAACATTGTTCTTTTCTTTGAGGGTTGTATTTTGACCTTAATTAGTAACACTTAATACTTTATGGGTAACATTTGACTATTATTGCGTACTGGTGATTTTTTTTCCAGCCAAATGGTTATTGATAAAAATGCAAGAAATCATTATTTCCCCACTGCAGAGTTGTTGAATGTGGTAAACGTCCAAGACCTGCAACACTTCAGGCTTTCCTCCCACATCAAGCTGACACACTCTGATATGCATCTGAATACTGTTCAATCAACTCGCTCACTCAGAATGCACAGGGTGACATTAATCATGTAAATAATGGCTGTATACATGAACAAGTCTTGTAATCAGTGTGCACAAGTTATATGGTGACCCTGATATCAGCTCACTGTCAACACCTCTGTTTCAGCCCGTCTTATTAAAGATGAAATTGGACAGGTGCAAGTGGTCTACAAAGACACACGGTAGGATATTATTGTTAAATTGTCATCAATGTTCATGAAAATATGACTTGTGGAGTTAAAATATAATTCCTTGAATCTTTTCTATCTTGGTTGTGTTGGTTTTGAAAAAAAAGCTTATGGTCAAAGGGAGATAATCCAGATTCAGGTTTATAGTTTTTGTTGTAATAATCTGTCATCAGTTATCTCCCTTTGTTCAGAAGATGTCAACTTTAAGTGCTTTGCTTGTTGTTTAATGACACACTCAGAAATATTCCAGCTATCTGGCTATATAATGTCCATCTGTAAATAATCGAGTCTGGACTAGACAATCTAGTGATTGACATCCAGAGCATCGAACTGAGATACGAATACATGCAATCAACCAAGTCGGACCATATGATTGATTTACTCACCTCTAATGACAAGGTTAGGTTGTGGGGACCTATATTCTTAGCCATGTAACACTTGAAGTGTTTATTCCTCTACTGACTACTTGTGTAAATCATGGCTATGACCAGGTCTACCATGGTTACAATGCCGGGTTATCAATGTTCTTTCAGTTCAATATTTCATTGTATAACTACTTGGATTTGCTTTGAATGGAAACTAAATAACATATGAATAATGTTTCTCAGCTACTCCGTGAACTGTTCATTTTATTCATTATTGTCCCACGCCCTCAAGAACTTGTCTGGGGTCCAGTGGTCTAAGGCGCTGCAAACCTATTATTGTGGGTTTGAATCCATGGTTTGGCCTAATAATGTTTCTAGGTTTGTCAGCACCATAGCCGTGCTCTGGGGTTTCACAATAGTGGTAAACATCTTAGACCTGCTACACTTCAGGTTGTTTTCCCACATTAAGCTGACACGCAGTGATGTCACTGGAATACTTTTAAAGCGGCCTTAAACCCAACTGACTCATTCAAATACGTGTCATAAGAGGCGACTAAGAGAGAGCATGGTCCTGACCTCTGTGACTTGGCCTATTGTCATCATAACCCAATTAATTTTGACTGTTGTCATAATAACCCGATTAATTATGACTATTATCTGGACCTCTGTATGTGACAGACTGTGGCATTAAACATCAAACAAGTCAAGCTGATATACATTGAGTTTGTAGTGTGTGGATTAATGAGAAAAACAGTTATGAGATATCAACTTATGTTTCTGATTCTGTGAAAAATATGCAGGAGTAGTGTCCTGATTGTTTTACCTTACAGAAATGTTCCCCTTCTGAGCTATGTGGACAAGTCACGAAGCAATGTTATACATGTAGCCAAGACTGACAAAGATCGCCAGAATCAGCTGACAGTGTGCTTACAAATGATAGACTTCATCAAGACCAACAGGGCCCCGAAAGGTGTGGACTTTGATCAGACAAAGGTATGAGCATTGTTTACAGCATGATTTGTTTGTTTGTTGCTTAACATCGCACTCAGCAATATTCCAGCTATATGGCGGCGGTCTGTAAATAATCAAGTCTGGACCAGACAATCGAGTGATGAATAGCCTGAGCATCAATCCACGCAATTGGTATATGATGACATGCATCAACCAAGTCAGCAAGCCTGACCACCCGATCCCGTTACTTGTCTCTGTTTACGAGTTTACTGGTTGTTATGGTGATCAGGTGGCCACAATGGCTGGCTGCTGAGGCGGTGACCCCCAGAGAGTGCCAACATTAATGCGGGCTGGTAATTTTGAGACCAAGTGACCACACATCAAGAGTTGGCCTGCCTGTGATATCTGTGGTATTCCTGACGATGATGTGTGACACCATTCACTGGGAGCAATGGATGTGATTCAGTATTCATTGTACTTCAGACCAAACTCAGCTCAACTGGTAAATACCGTGAAGGTCATGAGTTCACCAAAGAGCTGAAGGACATCCTTGGTAAGGGAGCCACTGCTGGAGATATAGTGGTTGTCAAGGACAACAAGACCGGCACCGAGCATGCTCAGAAAACAGTAAGATAACATCTTCCGTTTGTACAGAGCAAGTTCAGGAAACTGAGCATCAGTATTATTTCGTTCTGAATGTTGAAATAAAGCCAGCAATAAGTAGTGTCATATGTTCTGCCTATGTGGATGTACATGGAAGCAAAGGTCTCCAACATTTGACAATACTGTCTCACAAATACACAACAGAAATTAAATGAAAAAGACACAAAGAAATGCTGAGACAGCAGAACAGATATATAATAAACTATGTTCATAACGAATATGCTTTTAACAGAGCTCCAGATAAGCTGCGTATCTGCAAAAATACACATCAGAAATGCAGAAATATGCAGTAAAATAAAATCCAAGCGTATCAAATAGGCAACGAACATTACAGATACACTACAAAAGTCAAACTTGTGCGTATCATCAAAATATTGTGAAGTAACCCTGCGTATTCGATTAGCAAATCAGCAACTTATTTTGAAATTATAAACGGGCATTCCGTCAACCTTGCCAAACTCCACGATGACAGTTACATCATGATCATTTGCAATCACACTTTCTTGTGGAAGTATCATGGTATTTTTGAGTCCTATAAAGCTCTCGAACCTACACGACACCAGTTTGCAGGGACCAGATGAACAGTGTTTTTAAATATTTAACTTAAATACTCACATGTGTAAAAACTAGTGGGTAACAGAAATTTGAATACCCAGATAGAATTACTGATACCTAATGATTTTAAAATGCATGGGTAAAATACCCACAACACCAAAAGCTTATATGGAGCTCTGTTTTAACGAACTGGCGGATATAACGAACTGGTTGAAACATTTTTACAAGTGTTTCAAAACATCCATCTTCTGCAGGTGATGATTTCCGACTTCCGCACTGAAGAGGTTCGGGCATGGGTGGATCTAGGGGAGCTAACAATGGATGGAGAACCCTTGTGTCCAGCTCTGTACTGTTTCTACCTGCAAGATAATGAGATCTTCTTCCACATGGAAAAGCTGGATAGAGGTAGGACAGAAGCTCATCAGTTGGCCACATAGATATTGCTTTATGTTTGTGTTTTGCCTTGCTCGAGGTTTTACATTTTCAACCCAAAATTTCATTTTGTTTTTTTACACTAGATTTCTGGTATACATCCTGGTTGTATGGTTTACGCAGGGGCAAAATACCTGAAATGTTATAATGGAGTGTATTAGTGAGTTGGGTTTAATGCCACTTTGAACAGTATTCCAGTCATGTCACAGTGTGTCGGCTTAATGTGGGGGGAAAGCCCGATGTGATGCAGATCTTGGACGTTTTCCACTTTGGTGAAACCCACGAGCACAGGTATGGTGCTGACAAACCTTGCAACATAGCCGGGGTGAATAGGGATTCGAAACCCCTGATCATTGGTTTCTAGCGTGCCTAAGGGATGCAACTCTGCACATCGAATTACAGCGCCTCAGACAACTTTGCCATCTGTGCCCCCGTTGAGTGTCTCCTGCGCACCCCTTGCACATTGCATGTTGCTAGGTGTGGAGTCCATTTCCTGGAGTTTCATCTAGACTTCTTATAAACATTGAAGATCTTAACTGATACAATGTAAAAACTACCAAGTTATGTGCTATGACAACTCAGTGAGTGAGTGAGTATGGTTTTACGCCGCTTTTAGCAATATTCCAGCAATATCACGGCGGGGGACACCAGAAATGGGCTTCTGACATTGTACCCATGTCGAGAATCGAACCCGGGTATTCGGCGTGACGAGCGAACGCTTTAACCACATGGCTACCCGACTGCCCCTATGACAACTCAGAATTTGTTTTGATGTTGACAGTCGCACACACAGTGACACAGGCAAAATGTGAAGACTTCCAGTCTGTGCATGTGGAGAGGTTCAGGAAGGGAGATACTATTAATATCACAACTGATTATGGCCATGTGACAGTGGAGAGGACTTCTGTTTATAATCTGAAATTTTTATGAAACTTTGATGATGGCCAAAATACAAGATTTCTGACACTGAATTAATAGAGGAAGTTATTCTTTGAATATTGTTTGATTTTACCAGTGATGATGAAGTGATTGCTGGTGCTGAGGTCTTTTTACGGGACAAAATGAAGACTTCCATAACAAAGCTGGACTAAAGTAGATTATATTGAGACAGCATGTAAACAATTTTGATTCTAAATGCATTGTCTATGAGAGGACTCAAACTTTTCAATTTTCCCTCATACAGTGTCAGTCACAGGGTTGAAGTTACATACTCATCATTTGCATATTCTTAGTCTTGCTGTAATTGAATAATTAGCTCAGTGACGCATTGTCTGTCATCTGTCTGTCCATCCTTTTTTTTACGTCTGCTCTTAAACTACAAGGCTAATGAGGCTTTGTGAATGATCCCATCTACAATGTCTCTAAAAAGTGCTCACAGGATTCTGATTTTAATTACTCAGCCATTTCTGCATGTATCATTATGACAATTGATATACAGTAAGAATGTGGTAAGCAAAGTACGTTTTCTCCCATATTTTGATTTTTAATCAAGCAATGACCTTTAGCCTTCACATAAGCAGTTTTAAGTGTTTCTGCAATACACAACTCCAGTTATGACCGATGTTTACAGTGTTGATCTGTTCCTTCAGCTATAACCCTTCGAGATGTTATTGACAGTCATATGCAGAAGATACGAGAGAAAGAGCCAAGTCTAGTCCGTCCCTTCTCGCTCTACATCTGTCATGGACTTCTGTCTGCTGTCAGTCTCATCCACGGCAAGAACTGGACACATCGAGATCTGCACGGTAGGAGCATCATGTGACATACAGTCAGTGGGGACATCTGGACGTGGAATGTTATTGAATGAGGGTCCCTGATTACACAGTAAAGTTCTTCTATTAACGAGGAGATAAACATACTGTGTTGCCAGTGTAGAGCTGGGTTACCTGTAGATCTAACTGCGTACACTGAATTTGGAACTGAAAGATATGGCGTCTCAGTCGTATGTAGAAAAGCATGCACTCTATTATCCTAAAAACTTGAAGTACCGGTACATTATCTTTGTAGATTTCTATTGTGTTTATCTGCACAAAATGCATTACATCCTCTAAATATTGTAATAACTGCAACTTTGCATTTTGTAGCCTTTATATATAATTATTGGAATATGCATTCTGACAATGACTTTAAAAGAAGTACTATTCTGAAAATATTGATACGACCGTCAAATCTTCTCTTTCAATCAGAGGGGGTTTATTGTGAATTGATACCTCTGATTGACCAATCAGAATCGAGAATTTTCCAAATAGAATAACAGAATAACATGCTTTAGTCAATAGCAAATTGATATTCAGGGTTGCGTCCCTTAGTCATGAAAGGATCCGGGGTTTGAATTCCAGGCTCTTGTAGGTGTTGCTAAAGTGGTAAATGTCTACAACATGTGTGATTTTAAGCTTTTCTCCCAAAACAAGCTGACACGCTGTACCTTTTAAATACCTTTACCCAGGGGTTAAACCAAACTCTCTGGCATAGCTGTAATACCAAGAGATATTTTGTAAAGTGTCAAAGTTATTTACTCCCATATCAAATCCATAATTATTTCTGGGATCACTCTCCAGCAGGTGACTCTTGAGCAGCGACCCGGTGGATTGTGCCCCCTGTTCGATTGCGCTCCCTGGCGGAGAGGCACGTTTTGGGTTCTGTCTTAGGGGATCAAAGAGAGAGGAAATTTGCAGTATGTTGTATCAAAATGTCAAGTATACTCATTTATTTAAAGTACTGACTCAGCTTCGAAATTTGACTGCATCCACCATCTTTGTTTATTTGACATTGACTTTTGCCATTGACTTACTACATTTCTTGTTGTGAATGTTGTCCAAACTGCACGAAATTGCTTCAAATACAATTAAATGTTTTTAAAGATTTCTGACCCCCCTAGACTTTTCCTCTCTTTTTCAGAAAACCTGCCACATCCCTGATACTGTATTGGTATATTAATATAATAAAAATATATAAAATATAGATGCAAAGCAGGAATGGTGGGCTCCAAATAACACTGCGTCCATGTTCGAATCCTCAAAGGGTTTCCTTGTACCAAATCCGTCAAATGTAGGCACCACTTGCAGGTACCACTGGTGCTAACAGCTTATGATGTATAGGTAAAACCACTGGTGCTAACAGTTAGCTGGCTGTGTTGTGACAGGAGGAAACGTTATGGTGCAGGAGACTGACCAAAAGCTGTCCCTGAAGGTGCTGGACTTTGGGAAGGCTAATCCCCTGCATGGGGAATCTTATGACCTGCGAGGGGAACAGGACGACATCTACCAGGTCATCCGTCTCTTCAGCGCCATCTATGTCGGAGACGAGTTTGAAAGTGCCAAGCACATGAAAGACAGTTATGGGCAAAGTGAGCTGGTAAGTATTGTATCTGGTTGCCTACAGTATTTAACATTGGTTTATGAAACATATAATTCCTTCAGAAACCACAGCAACAATGCTGCCGAAACTTCACACACTTGTTACCGCCTTTAATGACCCCTGAATTTCAAGAGGTTTGAATCCAGTTGCAATATGGCCGTCATGGCATCCATGTATGATGGAGTCATAGGAGAAACACACAGTACAGCTTCCTCAGTCTGGTAATTTCACAGAAGATTTTTAGAGCCAAAATTAAATAGTGCACTCCCTGCAATACACACACGCACCACCTCACAATGGTTCTAATAAGCGCATTCATTTGAAAAAAAATTAAATGGCAAGGAGCGTATTACAATAAGGAACGTCAGATGGTGCTGCAATTTGTAAAATGAGGAATGACGTAATACATTGAGCACTTCTTCGTGCATTCATCATATGCACGGCGGAACAAGCCGATTATACTCGGAATATTTTACAAATTGCAGTGCCATCTGGCATTCTTTATTGTCAACTATGTCCTTTAGCAGTTTAGTGTACTTTTTGTGCACTGACATTCTTTCTTTACATATGACGTCTTTTGTTTGCGAGTTGTTCATTGGTATCGTTTTGTATTTTGTATTCATCATTTGTAAGTGAACAATGACCTTTATTTGTAAAATTCATTCTTTATTTGTAACATTTGACCATTAATGTATACTTTTGTCTATTCTTTCCACTTCGTATTTTTTAACCCGAAAGGCCACCCAAACAGTTGTGTGAAAGTAAATGGGAACTAAAGCACTGGAAGATTGTTTTATGATTAGCAATATGATATTATTGCCATGTGATTTTAAATGGTAACATATCTATGTACTACCATAGCTTGTTGTGTGTCCTGTTTCTTTATTTTATTTTTTTTGTAGATTGCAACATTATCTGCAGATGATAAAACAGAGATGTTTCAGCTGATAGATGCATTATTGAGTGTCGCTGAGAGTAAGAACAAAATGGGTGATGCCATAAAGGATATAGAAACAAAGATGAAGAGCACAGGTAAGATCGGAGGGACCAGTAGGGAACGACACACCTGTTGTAGGTGAGAAAGTAGGGAACTACATAGCTGTTGTACGGCACAACTATTGGCGCCAGTGTGTTGTCTCAGTAGTAGTGTCCAGTGACCCTTCCATGGACAGTATGAAGTGGCATTCTAGCAGTCCTCGTGATCCATGCCTCATTACAGACTCGGGGGCATGGGTGGCCTTGTCGTCTAAGGTGCGATTCGCTGTGCAGAGTTGCATCTCTTGGGCACGCCAGAAACCTATGATTGCCGGTTTGAATCCCGGTATGTTTCTAGGTTTGTCAGCACCATACCCATGTTCATGGGTTTCACCGAAGTAGTAAACGTTTGAGACTGCATCCCTTCAGGCTTTCCTCCCACATTAAGCTGGCACGCCGTGATATAACTGGAATACTTTTAAAAACGGCATTAAACCCAACTCACTCACTCACTCATTACTGACTCACCCCAAAATGCCACTCATATCCAGAAAGTCCTGAGTGAATCCTGTTCATCTGAAAACATTATATGAGACAATGAGTGACTCCCCAAGTTTCTTCACTCATAACATCTGGCTTGAATGTGTTGATTTGTGAACAGTGGTACAACATGTGGTAGCCGAGTATGCAGGTTACGTAAAAGCAGATGATTTCTAATCATCTAGTCAGTAACATGAACTCTAGTGGCCTGGTGCAAGTGAACAGCAATTTTATTGTTTGTTTGGGCTTGGCTAAGGCAGGGTTTCCTAATAATTGATCTTGTTGTTGACCTAGGACACCCTGTAAGGGGTCTATCATAATCATTAACATTTTGTGACTGCAGAAACCTGTTCCAAAGTCTGCAAATCGCAGACTGAGACACATTGAACATTTTGACTACCTCTTGCTGAATTCTACCTTGTTTTAGGCATGCCAAATAGTCTTTAGACATTCATCATGTTGTTGCGATGTATTCCCAACCTGATCACAAATACTTCATTGAAGCAAGAGTTCAGAGCTCACTGTGGATATTGAAATCAATACAGAGCAATTTGACGACCTTTCACTGAAGTGTCAAAAACTAGAATGACCCTCTACCCACATGTGCAGAGGAAATGCATTGTCCACATGCCATTTCTCGAGTGTTTGGAGCAGTAAGTTTTGGATCTGAACTTGTCTATCTCTGGCAGTCATTTTCAAAAGCTGATCTTTCTTCTGACGACCCATCATAACATTTATATTTCTTTTTGCCCTACTTTCTTTGGATGGTATATGCATGATAACTTGCATGATACAAACATGAGTCATTAGCATCCCTGCAATTGTGAAAATGTCGATTGTATATACCGACCTGGTTGAAACCCTCAGATATCGATGACATGCTGAAGAAAGTGGCAGCTCTTCTGTTCTGTGAAGCTGATTACAAGTCCATACATGGCGACGACCTGGGAGTGAAGGTAATGGTACACTCATCCGTCAGGTTGTTTCCATTCCGGGGCATTTGTCCAGCTCCTCATCTCTGTATCACCGTCCAGCTTCATCACATTGTTAATTGTGTTTAATTACCTTCATGCTTAAAAACACTTGACATTATTTATAAAGGAAATTAACGTAAGATCGAGAATTTATGGATGTCAACTTCCTTATTGTGAGGAAGAATTGTCAACTTCTTTATTATGATTGTTTGTTGGTTTGTTGTTTAACGCTGCTCTCAGCAAAATTCCAGCTATATGACGGTGGTGTGTAAATAATCAAATCTTGACTGAACAATCCAGTGATTGACATCATGACATCAATCTATGCAATTGGGATAGGATGATATGCATCAACCAAGTCAGCGAGCCTGACCATCCGATCCCACTAGTCGCCTCTTTTGACAAGCATGGGTTGCTGAATACATATTCTAACCCGGAATCTTCACAGGACTCTTATAATTTTGAGGAACACTTGTCAGTTTCTTTATTATGAGGAACACTTGTCATCTTCTTCATTATGAGGAACACTTGTCAGTTTCTTTATTATGAGGAACACTTGTCAGTTTCTTTATTATGAGGAACACTTGTCAACTTCTTTATTATGAGGAACACTTGTCAACTTCTTCATTATGAGGAACACTTGTCAACTTCTTCATTATGAGGAACATCCATAAATTCTCTCTCTTTTGTGTATCACTTCTAAATGCCATTCAAAGACTTCAAAATAATGTTGGACTATACAGAGATTATTACATTTGTATGCATGTATCATTATGATTTTATGAATCAATTCAGTATTTGTTTTTGTATTTCCAAAGCAAGATAAGTGCAGTGAATTAGCCAACAGCATTGTAATGATCAATGGTATTGGACATGTGCTCTGGTTTTGATCAGCTCATTCTTTTGAGCTGCATCTGTGCTAAGACATATAATACATCAATCAGCCAAACAGTTTTGCTTGCATTTATGGTTCCATAAACCTAAAGTGAAATAAGGCCATGGCCTCTGATGGACCAGCTGGGACAACAATGTCCTGAATGGCTGATAGATGATGGAGCTCGTTACGGTACTGTGCTGAACGATGTCACTCATGTCATATTGTTGTCCACAGGGTTTTTGTGTTAATGATTAAGCAAGCAGTCTACAAAGTTTTTATTTTTGGCATATTTATTTATTATAATAGAGTTTAGTATGTTTTTGCATTTATTGAGTTCTCAATGTAAAAACCAATCTGAACACTAAGCTATGGGGATATACCCAGTGTATACAGTATGCTTTACATTTATGCTTCCATAAATGCCAAAAATATTAAAGTAAAATTCTTAACTATTTTCTGAGAAATGGTTCTGTTACTAGTATTTCATTGAACAACATTCTTGTCAGGTGTCTTACTACCATCGTCAATACTTCCTGGTTGCGTATCCACTACATTCCTCCATCCCTCTCGAATACATACAGCCACTATGCAGTATATCACAGACGTGTATCTATTATTAGTCTGCTAATAAAATTAGGCCATTTATTACTCACAGACCTCAAACTCCATGCCCAACTCCATGCATGAACTTTGTGCCAACTCTAGACAATGCTTAGAGAAGACGTCCACAAGTCTAATGCACAGTGTCAAGCAAGAGCCATGGTGTAACTTGATTGGCTGGTTAAAAATAGCAACTATACTCCACAGCGACTATATGTATTCACAAGTGATGGAGCATTGTAGTGTACACAAGACTATTAAGTGTTAAAAATGGTGTCTTATCTTCAGTTGCATATGATAAACAAAGACAACGCTAAGACTCAATGTATTCTTTCAGTCGGACGGGGGAGTGGATGTTTGTGATTCAGTCACTGATCTGAGCGAGAGAGCTGCAAGCGTCCCTGATGACTTCATCAGCAAACTGCGTCTTGGGATCAATGTCCGAAACCTGTGCTAGATATTCACTGCTCATGCCATCGCCTGCAGGCTGGGATTCCTGTCCTTCAACAAACTGATGTCAAGAAGAAAATAATTAAATGCAGCCAGGCTGCAGTATTTCTTGACTACTTCAGTTAGAATAGAATCTTGTCTACTTGAAGTAGCCAAGGAAAAGTCACTGAAGGTGGCCACGTCCTGAGGCCAGGGAAAACGTTAATGAAAAGATCTTACCACTCAGACTGTTGTAACTCCCATACTTTGAAATAGACTAGTCATAGCTCTAGTCAGTACTTGGAAGTCTATGTTTCAAGAGTCACAGGTCATTTAACAACAGTCATAGGTCCATGTTACAACAGTCATATTTCCTGTAACAACAGTCACAGGTCCATGTTACAACAGTCATATTTCCTGTAACAACAGTCACAGGTCCTGTAACAAGTCATAGGGTCTGTAACAAGTCATATTCTCATAATTCTTACAACGGTCATATGTCTATGCTACAGCAGCCCTAGGACTATGTAACAGCAGTCCTAGGACATAATGTTTGATATGCATTACTTAGACGTTGACGGATGACAAGGAAGACACGATTTTATTGATAACAGTATTAAAGAAGTTGTTATCCATAAAATTGTGTCTACTGTGTCTACCTAGTCCTAGGACAGTCATATGTCTGTTACAGCAGTCATAGGACAGTCATATGTCTGTTCCAGCAGTCATAGGACAGTCATATGTCTGTTCCAGCAGTCATAGGACAGTCATATGTCTGTTCCAGCAATCCTAGGACAGTCATATGTCTGTTCCAGCAGTCATAGGACAGTCATATGTCTGTTCCAGCAGTCATAGGACAGTCATATGTCTGTTCCAGCAATCCTAGGACAGTCATATGTCTGTTCCGGCTGTCATAGGACAGTCATATGTCTGTTCCAGCTGTCATAGGACAGTCATATGTCTGTTCCAGCAATCCTAGGACAGTCATATGTCTGTTCCAGCAGTCCTAGGACAGTCATATGTCTGTTCCGGCTGTCATAGGACAGTCATATGTCTGTTCCGGCTGTCATAGGACAGTCATGTGTCTGTTCCAGCAGTCATAGGACAGTCATGTGTCTGTTCCAGCAGCCCTAGGACAGTCATATGTCTGTTCCAGCAGCCCTAGGACAGTCATATGTCTGTTCCAGCAATCCTAGGACAGTCATATGTCTGTTACAGCAGTCCTAGGACAGTCATATGTCTGTTCCAGCAGTCCTAGGACAGTCATATGTCTGTTCCAGCAGTCATAGGACAGTCATATGTCTGTTACAACAGTCTTAGGACAGTCATATGTCTGTTAGAGAAGTCCTAGGACAGTCATATGTCTGTTACAGCAGTCCTAAGACAGTCATATGTCTGTTACAGCAGTCCCAGGACAGTCATATGTCTGTTCCAGCAGTCCTAGGACAGTCATATGTCTGTCCCAGCAGTCATAGGACAGTCATATGTCTGTTACAACAGTCTTAGGACAGTCATATGTCTGTTAGAGAAGTCCTAGGACAGTCATATGTCTGTTACAGCAGTCCTAAGACAGTCATATGTTGTTACAGCAGTCCTGAGGGGTTATGATTACATGTAAAGAGTTCTTAAATTATATTCTTCATGCATTATTTTGTTGAATTCCACCATTTTGCCTAAAGTGTCCTTCGAAGCATGCATAATGTCCAACATTCAGGGTATGTTTTATAAGCATTTATATCTGTTGTTTAGATTCAACTGTACTTTATTCCATGTTGATCTCTGCTGAGTCATCTGCCATCGATCAGTAGTTTCATATTGAATGGTGCTAATTTAAGATGTTTACGATGATGACCTTTACACCACAATGAGTCCATCTAAGTATACCAACAGATTGTAATAACACCAAGTCATATACTGTGGAAGGAAGATTGGAATATTTTAAGTCTTATGTGACCGAGCTAACCAAAGAAAAAGACATACTTAATAACATTTTGTGATTTTTATTTAATTTTATACATGACCAAAGCATTTAAAACTAAAATAAATGATGTCATTTTTCAATATTTTTACAGAGCCTTTAGAGCATAGAGCATGACTTCTTTTGTCTGGCTGAAGCACTGTGAATATTCACCTAGTATCACCGGTGAAACACTAACCACCTTCTTACAGGATTCAGAGTTAGAATATCCAAAGATGCGACTTAATGGATAGGGTGGTCAGACTCAGTGATTGGTTGATTTGTGTATTATTGTACCCAGACGGCATGGCTCTTTGCATATCAATCACTGTATTATCTGGTCCAGACTTGATAATGTATAGTAAAACACAAATATTGCTATATGCAGCATTACCGGTAAACAACCAAAAAGAAAATAATGCGCAGCCAGTGCTTGTCAAATATACTCTCAAATCTAAAAGAAAAGAATGATTCAGCAATGACTTACGTTCTGTGAATGGATAGCAAGTTTTTCTAAAAAATGTTGGGTTGTTGACATCCTTTTGGGGATTTGAACATGTAAAATAGGTAAAACTCTTATTCAAATTGGTGTGGCATGCTGTACTTGGGTACCTGTATCAGTATTGAATGACAATCATGTGATAACGCCAGACTTGGGAGAAGCACGACATCTTTGCATTTGTACAATAACATATACAATGACTAGGACTGCACAGCATACTGCAATATGCTTTTCAAACAATATATATTGCAATATTTTTTTATTTTTTTTTTTCAGGTATAACATATGATATATTTCTTTATTATTTGTTTCATTTAACATACAATCCACACAGAAATTCATTAAAAAATGATGCTTTCCTTCAAAAATGATTTACAAAATAGTGGAAACTCAGAAGTGATTTTTCTCCCAACACCTTCTGGCCATGCTCACTTTGACATCGCAGTATTTACTTTAGTATGTAGAAAACAGGATCTCCATGTACAATCAGTGTCGATGGCTGTTTTGCTCCCATTATATCGCAATTCATTATTAAACAATACACAGCCCTGATGACGACACTGCTGTATCAGTACAGCACCAATGTGGTATGTTAGTACCGTTTTTTCTTGCGTATAGTGCACACTTTTTTTTACCCCGAAACACAGCTGTGTAGAAGGGGGTACGCATTATACACGCCATAAAGAGTTTTGATGTCTTTTTCCCCCAACGGAAAGACTATACTACAACGGTATACTAGAGGTCAATATGGCTTGGATAGCAAAGTTTCTTTATGAAAACAATCAAACAATGAAAATCTTGCTCATGCATTTACTTTCTCTAATGAGAAAGCTGACATGCCTAGTCTCATACATTTGTATGTAAATAAATTGTCTCATAATATGAAAATATACTGACAGCATTAGATTATTATGTATGAAATCTTTATTTCAGTCATTTATTTCTTTGTTCTACAAGGAAGTAGAATCCAACTCCTTGCTGCATTTTTTATAAGATGAATAGAAGGTAGCCATGTATGTTGTCCTCGGCATGTAAGTGCTCCCGTAGGGCTTGACTGGAAGATTTTCTATGTAGCTGGGGTTTAACGATAAATCGAAATATCGATATATTGCTATTGGTAAGCACTTTAAGTCAATAAATCGATTGTTAAATCAGTTTCCGATCAATAGTATTGATTTCAGTTAGGAACGTCGATAGTTTCGATTGTATTTACCATATCTATAAAATACATGCAATGCTGTTCAAATTTGTTTTTCTTTTGATCATGAGTGGTAGTAATTTACACATGGTAATGTGGAAGTTTCTTTTTCTTAAATTATTAGGTTAAAGAAAAAACAAATCAGTCATATCTCAAACTTTACTTTTTATTTGTTGTAATGGTTACAACGTTCAAAGGAAACTTCAGTTCCAAGGTTTAATTCAAGTCTAAAATCTATCTAAAATGATACACTGAAAAATCGCAATAGTTGCTTGTAATATCAATAGTTATCACAAAAGTGATTTCCAGACCAATAGTCACCCCTACTACGTAGGTAGTATTCCAGAATGGAGCCTGTCATTTGTGACATGGTTGGTATGATGTGGTACTCCGTGAGTTGTAGTTCAGTGTTGGTCAGCTAGTTCTCCTCTTTGCAGCTTGTGATGTGAGTGATATACTGATATATATACCCATCGACATGGCAGTACTTCAGCACTATTTCTTCATAATATTCTGATATATGTCCACCTGTTGGGAAATGATTTTTTGTAATTGTATTTTGTGGCTCCAAAATGAAATATAACAACTTCAATGCTAATATCACCGCAATCATATAGCTGGAATATTGCAGAGTGCGGCGTTAAACAACAAACAAACAAACAAAATCAATGCTAATATCCACAGGCCAGAAGGCTTGCTCCCAATGAAAGGATGAGCTAAGAAAGAAATAATTTTTTATGAAATTGTCCACGTATGCTGGTGGAGAAGCATTGCCTTTTGCCATTTAGAGTTCACAAGTATATATTTTAGAACAAAAACACTTTATATTTTCAGTTTGCTGTAATGATGTTGTATTCATTATATAGTCCTAATGCAACAGATGAGTTTGCTATTTTGTTAACTTATGGTTATTTATCCTAACTTTACCAAAGCATTGAGGTCATATTGCATCGCAAAACATGATTCATCTAGTGGTCACACAACTTGACACTTCTATTGTGATAAGACCTTGGTCACGTGACTGGCAGCCATTGGATCTTAAGGAAGCTTTTTGTGGGAGTATAAAGGCAAATGTTATCAAGTTCACATCATGTTTTATAATTTGTAGAATGTATTCCTCCAAGATAGACATTCGTTAAATGAAAAATGCATCAGCATTGGTTGTCTGGCAATTACTTTGAAAAATGTTTGGGACTGGCCTTCGCTTTAAATGTCAGTCGCCATGGTAACCAGAAGAAAAAGGCTTGCATTTAAAAGAAAGTTGGAAATTAGTCGACATAACTATATATATTTAAGTGTGCAGTTTTTGTACATGTGTTTATTTGAGGTCTGATGTTATTATTATTTCTTGCCATTTTCAAATTCCATGACAATGTCAGCATTATGTTGATTTTTTTGTAGTCTCCGAGGCTTCTTTCTTTTTGCTGTAAATGCTGCATGGTTTATTTCACTTCTCAGTGTCGTATTTAAGTCCACATAAATTTTGGATTGTAAAGAAAACTACAGATTTCCGACATCTTATTATTCTCATTGATGTCAAAGTCAACTCATCTGGTCTCATTTCATTGACACATTGAGAACTGTTAAAACAATTTGTAAAACAGTGCTAGTAATTTCATAAATTGCTTTCAGCTCACCTGAGTTTACTTCATAGAGTTATGTCCATGGTCTGTCTGATACCACAAGGCATATGATGCTGAAACTTTGTATACATGAAGCCAGTAGTGATTGTAACATGATTTAGACATGGCCACTGGGGCAGCCATATTGAAAATGTTGTAAAGTACAAAGCCTTTGCTTTATATGAACTTGTGAGATTTGATATGCAGTATGAATAATGATGTTTTGATAACTTCATGTTTGGGCGCTATTGTGACCTTTAACCTTCAAACCCCCTTATTACACTACTCTTAGCTCACGTTATGCTTGTAAACAAATCTGTTCATTCTGGTACACATTGTCATGGGATACAAAAGTGAGCCTGTGACTAAACTTTGTGTCATATGCTGGTTGTATCAGACAGTCCTTCATGTTTTTTAATTTATTAATCATGTTATTATTGTTGATGTGTCTAGTCCAGATTGTATTATCATTGAAAGTGCTGTAGTGTCAGAATATACCGAAAGGTGTAAGTTCAATGTTTGTATTTAAGCTTTTATTTTCCTTTGTTGTAGCAATATGTTTTTGTTTATTACACACCAGCAATGAATAACATCTTTTACGAAATTTGATAAGAATGCTTGATACAATAATTTGTATCCATTTGACAACTATTTGCACTATTTGGAAGCTGCATACCACTTCTAATTGTAGTAGGTTCAACCTTGTCATTTTGAAGAAGTTGAAGCTATTTTTGTCTACTGCTGTTCATTTTTCTACATAACAATCTATCAATAACTTGTTTGTATTACTTGATGATTTGGCAATATTACAGCAAAGATACAGGAATCTTTTACAATAATACATCTAATTATTAAAGATAGAGGAATCATTTGAAATAAAAAAGCTGAGATACAAGAATCGTTTACAATAAAAAAGCTGAGATACAAGAATCGTTTACATTCAAAAAAGCTATGATGCCAGAATTTTATACAATAATACAGCTAAGATGCAGGAACCTTTTACAATAATACAGCTATGATGCTGGAATTTTATACAATAATACAGCTAAGGTCCTGGATTCTTTTACAATAATACAGTAAAATAAAGGAAATAAAAAGCACATGCTGGCTATTTCAAGAGGATATTTGCTATTACTTTTTACCCCATGTGAACTGACTTTTGTCAGTATTTAGTGACCTCAATCTACACATGTTAATATTGGTTCATACATGACAGGACTTGTCCACCAGGTGAAGAAACATTATTCAAGACTATCTGATTATTGTGTTCACCATTAATTGAATGAGTTATGGTTTTAATTGATTTGGGGGGAATTAGGTTCCTGGGCTGGTCCCTTTCCATATCTTGTTCTTATATCTTTATGCACTTTTTGTCCACACAGTTTGAGAATTGTAATAAATATATTTGAAGATGTTTGCGTCATGTGTTGTGCATGAAGATGTCTTCTGTTGCCAAAAGCAGGTGCCCTGTAAATTGGTGAAGGGAGCAGTCATTGCAGTTTGCTGTGGAGTTGTGTACCTTAGTCATGCCAAGATCTCCTGGGCCCACTTGCACAAAGCGATCTTAGCGCTGAGATGATCGTAGCTCCCATACTTTAACATAGGCTTACAATAGTCTTAGCGCTAAGATCGCTTTGTGCAAGTGGGCCCTGATCTTAGGTTAGAATCTTATCATTATTAATTCTTAATTTGTCAACATCATATCATCTTCCTCATGCGTTTGACCGTGCGGTGGGTAGCCAGTGGTTAAAGCATTCGCTTGTCACGCTGAAGACCCGGATTCAATTCCCAACATGGGTACAATCTGTGAAGCCCATTTCTGGTCTCCCCCGCCGTGATATTGCTGGAATATTGCTGAAAGCAACGTAAAACAATACTCACTCACGTGTTGCACAGAAGTTGTAAAGCTGTCACATGTGACTTTCCTTCCTTCATGGGCTAAACTGCCATAAAGTCACTAAAATACTGATCAGCCTTACTTACTAACTTGATATTGGTTCAAATGTGTCTCTGACTGTATTTGTGATTTGGTTAGTAAGCAGATACATAATTATTCAATGCACATACTGTTTGGCTAGGATGATTCACATCACCTTAAAAGTGTATATGGGTCATTCTCAGAATTGCTCCATCTTATGGTCGGTTTAGTAATTATCACAAAGTGACCATTTGGGGGGAAATTCGAAAAATTATTTCATTACTAAATACATAGATTAAACAAGATGTAATCACGTAATTTAATCATATTAAAAATTGTTCAAATAATTTGAAATATACTCACTGACAAAAGAAATGTGAATACCATACATACGTATTGGTTATTATATAAAGAATTACTCATATTTAAGCGATATTAGATTGGTTAGGTGCACATACGAACATGCTGGTATGTTGTGTGAACCGACGCTCATAAACACATCACTTGATGCATCATTTGTCTCGTGCAGGATAAGTGTGTAAAGTTTGGAAATCACGTGCATAAGAATAAAGACAGTCTGTGGTAATACTTGACTGTTAGTTTTGTCATTAAGTGGTACACATTAGAAACATCTCTTCTTAATGTACATACTTCTCTATATGTTCCTATGGTTTATGTTTCTTTTGGTGGTGAGCATACATATTTGACACCAAGGAGGGTGAAGAACAAGGGTGAGTCAGCCACTGTGATGTTCACACATGGAAATGACAGATCAGATATAGTCTGTATCACCCTGGAAACAAACTTGGACCATCCCATACTCAGCCAGTCAGAGCAACTCATTAACAGCCTTGAGCACACTAGGCAAATGTGTCCAAGGGTGTGTAGGAATAGCATGGCCGATGTAATACTGCTGTCGGCAAGTTAGATGTTAGGCTATCCCAAAATTAGTAGGTGATATCCCAATTTGTCGTGTTCGTCATTCTTGATGTGAATGACATTGTCACCAGCAGATGCCTTGCAGCACTGTCCTCTTGTTTCATGTCAAATACTGGTATTGAACTCTGGCTTTTGTTTCAAAACATATTTTTATCTCATCCAAATGACCCCTTCTCTTTCCATTCCATCTGTCCATTGGCAGTTTGATATTTCTTACATGTCTGAAGAGGCCCATGATGAACTGTGAAAGATGCTGTAGATGGTGTCTGACGTCCACTGAAGCGAAATATGATGCTATTATAACATACCAGCCACACCCTGACACGGGTCAATAAAAGTTTTAAACTCCAAAGCAAGTGTTGATATATTTGATATAAAAAGACACAAGGGTGAGATTCTATTTCTCATCCAACCTCATTCTTCCAACGTTTTCAGTTTGTAGACATTAAATAGACTATTCCCGAGTTTGAGTTACTTTGCATTTGGAGACAAAGGGACTGTAGACAGTTACACACTTATAAGAGAGGACTTAACAGCCTCTATTTGACCTAGATCAGTTCTGATACTTTCTTTGGTTGTCACGTGTCAAGGTATGCAATTTACTTCAGGGCAAACTTGCATTTAGAAGGTTTCAGCTTCAAGTTGGCTTACCCCAGTTGTCAAATACCGCCTTGGTATAGACCAAATGGCCTTCAAAGTCTCTACTGTACACCAAGAGGGCATCTACGTATACTAATATGAACTTGAATGACAGACGACAACAGATGCCACATAAGAAATGAGCTAGGTGCAGAAACTCACGGGGATAATACATAGAATGTCACGTGAGTCTTTTGATATCAAATATCTCAACACGAGTCAATAAAAGTTTAAAACTTGGGGGCTTGAGAGTTGGTTTGTTTGATATCAAAATTCAAGAGGGTGAGATTCTATTTGCCATCCAGAATCATTCTTCCAACTTTTTCAGTTTTTAAACAGTAATAACGAGTATCTTGCAAAAGGCACAGCTAAGAAGCGTCAGGTAGCCCATGACGTCACAATGGTCTGCAAAGCATTTCATGCAATTTAATTGTGAAAGATACCAAGCCATCTCTCTTGTGTAAACCAGCTTTGGATGATAAGTGAAAATGAAGAACGTGTGGAGCTTGACTTTTTTCCATGAGTATTGTTACAATCGTATACCACTCAAGGTAATATTCTTTTGAAATAATCAGTGTTTGAAATAAGGTAAAAGAAATCAGAAATCAACACAGGCTATATGACCCTCTATCTGCATTGGGGCGTTACTCGTTATATTAATTACTGCAGTGTCTGATCCAGATTTGATTTATTACAGACCGACGTCATATAGCTGCCCAGTACCAGCCATTCGGCACTCCAGTCCGATGAGTCATATCACTAAACTCGGCCCCTCATTTTCTTTTTCGTTTATTTTGGTTAAATAATATAAACGGTGCCCCTGTTTTCCATGTTACACGTCTTCAAGGGTACCTCCAACCTGCCGATGGTGTTTTCCGATCTCTTCTTCTGACCCTGCCAGTGGTGCTTCCAGACAGTAAACCTATACAACTGAGTGAGTTGGGTTCAACGCTGCTTTGAACAGTATTGTGAAGAACACATGAATCAAATATTGCAGTAATGATATGGGGTAATACCTGGACTACTCCACTGCATAAAGGACACCCTATAGTGTTGCTTCGTACATAAAAACAAACAAATAGAATCAGGGAAAACATTTTACAACCATTGGTGGAATTATATAACATGGTAAGAACAATGTCTGAAGGTAGTGTTACTTGTGGGTGAGACACAGTCGTATAATGATTACTTCTGGGTTATTGACATAGATTGATACTTAAAGGTATAGCTACAGTCACCACCTAACTGACGCTAGGGGATCTCAATACGTATACATAAGGCATAAGATTACAGTAAGGGGCGGACCATATGATATTCAGGGTGTGTGTGCGCGCGTGTGTGTGTGCGTGTGCGTGTGAGCTGAGATATTTTATGACACATTTTAAATTCAACCTATGGAAATAATGTTAACATTTTCTGACTGTTCACTAAAACATAACTGTTCTGATGTAGGGGATTTTAAAACAAAACAATGAAAATAGTAGTATAATAAAGCATTGGTGGGTCCAGCAAATGTACCACCAAATCCCTGTCTCAAAGACTGACCATAATCCATAATACAATCAAGGAAGGACATTCTTTATATTCACAGAAAGTATTTGAGACAAGTGGAATTAATACCATGTGGATTCTCAAAAACACAAAGGACTTGCTTGACTTTTTGCAATCTCAGAAAAGAACCAAGTTCCATTCTGTCAAAACATTTGATTTTTCAACTTTGTACACCACAATTCCACATGACAAACTTAAGGAAAAACTTAATTCCAACACAAACGTGGTGTACACAGCTTCAGTTACGTATCTATATTCAGAGGTTCAGGACAATTTGTGAAAAAAGAAAGCAAATGCCACCTGAAGTTTACTGAGAAAACAATACGAGAAATGCTGGACGTCCTCCTTGATAACATCCACGTAAAATTTGGGGTAAGACATTTAGGCAAGAACTAGGCATCCCCGTGAGCACCAACTGTGCTCCCCTTCTTGTGGATCTGTTGCGGGTCGATTTATAAAATAAAAAAAAACCTACCCAAGATCCGGCTACATAAGGAGGTGTTAATTGACATTTATCGACATAACACTGGGGATTAAGGGTCCACCCCGGAGGGGGATTATGATCAGAGGGGAAATGCTGAATGTTTGCTGCATACATTAAACAGAAAAAGGAGATAGAATTTCTGTGCACTTTGGAAACATATTGAAACAATTAGGTACTTTGTATAACTGAAGTTTTAAAGAAACCTATTGAAGCGGTTTGCACTTTAACGATACTCCTAAACGTTGTGGAGCTTTTGTCCTCAATAATGAAAGTACAAGTATACAGTAACATGCATTTCTTCAATCAAAATATCAGTTTTTGTCTCAGATTGGTCAGGATTAGGACTCTCACTGATGGCACCAGACCCATGACACTCCCTTTTAATAAGCAAAATGCAGCCATTAGGAACGAATTTCCAAACAAGTACAAGAAAGGTTAGAAGCCAATATCATTCAGCCAAGTTCTTCTGAATGGCACTCTCCCATTGTCATGGTTAAAAAAAAGGATATCTCTTACCGCTTTGCTGTAGATTATAGACGCCTCAATGCTGTTACCAGGCTTATATTTTCCCCTCTACCACGTTTTGAAGATGTCGTTGATGCCATAAATAGGCGACAGCCATGCCGACATTTTCAGTGTCCTTGATTGTACTAGTAGTTTTTGGCAAATACCACTCTATCCAGATACAAAACACAAGTCTGCCTTCATTACACATGATGGCGTTTTTGAATGGAATCGCCTCCCTTTTGGCCCAAATAATGCTCCTATGGCATTTCAGCAAACCATTTAAGGCACTACAAGACATTGACTTTACATATTTATGATATGTAGATGACATCATTATATTTTCTCAAACTTTTTCAGAACATTTGAATCACCTCAAGGCAGTATTCCAAAAAATCAAAGAGGCTGGACTCACTCTAAAACCAAGCAAATGTAAATTCGCGATGAAACAAGTCATCTACTAAGGGGATATCTTCAGCAAATATGGCATCAATGTTGATCCTTCAAAAATAGATTCAGTCATACATATCCCACCACCTAAGCTGTGACTAATTATCTAAAAATGCTTTTATTATGTGACGTCTGTGCGTCAACTGTGCTAGACGATAAGGTTTTACTTTCATGATTTAAATTTTAACTTCATATTTCTTTATGCGTATAAATTATGTAAATCTGTATGTTTGTATTGTAAACTTATACACGTAAAAGTAGCTGTATGACAGCATGATGTTTGTCGTAAGAGGTGACTAACCGGATCGGGTGGTCAGGCTCGCAGACTTGGATGATGCATTTCATCGATCCCAATTGCGTGGATTGATGCTCAAGATATCAATCGCCGGATTGTCTGGTCCGGACTCGATTATTTACATACCGCCGTCATACAGCTGGAATATTGCTAAGTGCGGCGTTAGACAACAAACCAACCAACCAACCATCTATATGCAGAGCCTCCTGCCTTATATACAAATAGGTCCTGTCAAAGGAGGGGGTTCGGAGGCAGGTTCACACAGTCAGTCGTGGGTGTGTCACCTTGTCCATTGATGCAGACCTGAAAGTTTCGCCTAACTGCCGCTACCACATGTTGACAAAAGTCTTGGAATGGCATTCCATCTTTGAGGAAGGATAAACCGGGGTTCCTGCAGGGTTGTTGGAGGATTTGGAAAACGATGAGCGACGTCACGCTACTTAAATTGGTATCTGATTCAAGTATTCCTGTAACTCGCCAACTGTCATTTTCACATAGGCGTGGCATGATGTTTACTTGTCAAAACTGTCCAAAGTGATGTTTTATATAACTCTCCATGTCATAAACATTTTGCCTGGTTCAACCCCAAAAATGTATGAAGGTTTGTAAGTGAAAAGAAATCCACATCACAATTACTATCCCCTTTGAGAATAAAATAAACTACCGGGCAAAAGAAAGTTTTCCCTTTAAAAATAGTTGATTAAAAAGCAAAAAAGCTGGTACAGGTGTGAACATCTGCAGAAAACATTCGCCCAAATGCAACATGACCACAACCACAACGCAGATTTTCGAACGCAGCTTTCCAAATCATGTATTGTTGAAAACGTGCAAAACGTGATTTTGAGACATTGGTCCAAATGCACGTGCGTGATTGTGGCATAAATACCGACGATGGACAGAGCAGGCATTCAGTAAGCAAAAAAACACCAAGAATATGCCCAGACTTACGCAAGTGCAACGAGACAGAGCGATCGGTAAGACCAATATGGGGGCTACTCAACGTCAGATAGCCAGAGCCTTCAACTGCTCCCAGACCACCATCAGCAAGTTGATAATCCGCTTCCAACAGACAGGACAGACTCAAGACCGGCCAAGATCGGGAAGACCGAGAGTGACAACACCGGCCGAAGACCGCTACATCCGGCAGATTCACCTCCGAAACAGATGTGTGACGGCGACGTCAACGGCGGCATCAGCACTAGCGCATGCCATCAGCAGACGAACAGTCCTTCGACGACTTCGTACGGCTGGTATACGAGCCTACTGACCCTTCTGTGGAATGGCCTTGACCCGTCTACACCGTCAACGCAGACTGCAATGGGCACGAACTGTACGTCGGTGGCAGCGACGTGACTGACTGAGAGTGCTCTTTACAGATGAAAGTCGGTTCTGTCGGTTCAGGAACGATGGCAGAGTGGATGAGAGAGAGAGAGGGAAGAGAGACTGGCGCTTAACTGCATCAGAGAAGTTCACCCGTTTGGAGGTGGAGGCGTCATGGTATGGGGTGGCATTTGTGGCCAGATTACAACACGGCTGGTTAGCATTCGAGGAAACCTGAATGCTCAGCGACACAGGGATGAAGTGTTGAGACCTGTTGTGGTGCCCTTTATTCAACATCAGCCAAGACAAGACAACGCAAGGCCTCACACCGCCCGAATTGTTCAAGACTACCTGAACAACGTTAAAGTCAACGTATTGCCCTGGCCACCTTGTTCCAGACATGAACCCCATTGAACATCTCTGGGATCATCTTCATCGTCAGCTGAGACAACATGTACCGCCTCCAGCGAACCGACAGGAACTGGAACAGACTCTATTGAACCTATGGAACAGGATTCCTGTTGACGTTATCCGCCGACTGACGCAGCAATGAGGAGGCGTGTGTTGGCGTGCATGGATGCCCAGGGTGGTCACACTCGCTATTGATGACGTGTTACTGTGTCATAAATGGACTCTTCATGCACTTTTTCAATGAACTCTGATTTGTGTCATTTTTAATTTGGACCCCTGGACTCTTTCCTTGTGTATTGCGGAGAATGCAATATCGGCATTACAATGCATTTTCATTCTTATTCATGGAAAATGATTTGTGTTTATTAATTAATCATCATAAATCTCACATATGCCTTTGTTTTTGGTGTTTGGTCAAGTGAAATCGGTGAAAACTTTCTTTTGCCCGGTAGTTTATATTTGCAAGTCAATGCGCAATATTCGCAGGGGAAACTATAGCCTTGGTCACCAGTAACGCTTCATACTTCTACTCGCAGCCGCAGAACATTCAGTCCCAGAAATAAAGTTATCTTATTTCAAATATATTTCTTCAAAATAACAGAATAAAATACAAATTGAGCTTAGAACAATGCTTAATATCAGGTCTAGAGCTGAGGTAATCCAGACGTGCCCAGTCATTCTAGACTTGGGTTGGATTTACTTTTCATTTATTCGAAACCAACTGAGACAGAAACAATATGAAACAACATTCTCCCTCCCTGTATCCTGCCAGTTTTGAATTGTAGTTAATTTAACAGAGATTAATCCTGACGTCACCTTCTACCCCGACAAAGCATGCCACATTTTATTTCGTCCGACTAACTCACACACTCATAATACTCATATAATTGTCATATAAAGTGGAATGTTTTGTAAATAAACGATAATTTATGGTGTTTTCAAGTGGTGTCACCGGTTTCCGTTTGGGATGTCTCACACGCAAAACAGAAAGCGGCCTTTAATTGACCCCCTATGTGAACACATATAAGCTTGCGCTATCATATTTTTTCTATATCTAGAAATCTATTAAATAGACGACCTCCTATCGGATTCGCTGTCGCCAGTGACAGGTTTCATGTTGAGAGCAAACAATCCAAGACCCCCCGCAATGTGTGTTTATCGGTGTCGTCTGTCCAAGTCTCGAGAGCTGCACGAGATTACATGACATTCGGCGCTCACATACGTGTACTCGTTGCAGCATAGATCAGAGAAAATTCGACCCTATAATTTTATGGTCACTACTATACATGTAGACGTTCCTACATACCTGATTAAATTTGGAATCTACTTATTGTATTAAATTACACCTATGAAAAAAAACCTTGCTAGTTAAACAACGTGGAATACATGTTGAATGGGCTGAAAGCTGCGCTCATAACTGGTGATATCGCTAACCTTTCGATTGATTAAGGCTAGTTTCTCAAACACGCGCGTATGAGGTTTGTTTTAAACAGGGCTGTAGAAAACTTGGACTGATTTACGCACATGTTCCTAACGTCACGGACTATTCGCCCACACATTCATCGACCACTGACGTTAAAACACCTAACACAATTGTCAGACATGCTGTAAAGACCGTGGCATCGCCTCCTCCAGTCACATATATTCCCAATGTAGTCCACAGTCCTGGAAAGACGACAAAACTCTTTTTTGGTTGGACATGATGGCTACCGTGTAAGGATGCACCGGGTGAGTGACCTTCTGTACAAACAGTTAGCCTAACTCTTATGCAATATCTTTAAGCGACATTTAAAAGATGAGGTGAAATGGGGTTTAACGTCGCGTCCAAGATTATTGCACTTAAATAGCGACGTGCATGTGTGTGTGTGTGTGTGTGGCTGCTTGTACTAGTCCCGACTGAGGCCGATTTATTGTGCTAGCACACGGAGCTTCAATGCCGCAAATGAATAACATGAATACCCCACTCAGACACAGTACACTGACTCCGAGCCGACCAGTCCTTGTTTTGGCCCCTTAATGCCGAGCCCCAGACAGGGTAACAACAAGTACCATCTTTCTTTCTTTTGGATCGAACTCCGGACCTTCCGCTCTCCTGGCGGACGCTCTACCACTAGACCACGGAGGCGGTCTCGCGGCATTTAAGAAGCTGTAGTGTCGACTTATAGTGTTGACTGATGGCTTTCAACTTTCAATCCGACGTTTCGGTACAGATGCACATCTTTTCCTTGGATGTAGGACATGGCTGAAGGTAACTTTGATTGCACTTGCAGAGATTAACTAAAACAACGAACAATCAAGATTGTCAATATGATGGTAGGAAAGAAGCACAACAACCACCTTTCTTCACTCTTCAGCTGCGAGGGGCGGTCGGGTAGCCTAGTGGTTAAAGCGTTCACTCGTCACGCCGAAGACCCGGTTTCGATTCCCGACATGGGTACAATGTGTGAAGCCCATTTCTGGTGTCCCCCGCCGTGATATTGCTGGAATATTGCTAAAAGCGGCGTAAAACCATACTCACTCACTCTTCAGCTGCGGTACATGGCTAATACAATTTACTCACAATTATATATATAACGTATATGAGACAGGAAGATGAAAAGTCCATAAACACAATGTATCTATGTCTTCAACTAAAATGGTTATTTAGGAATACGATATACTTTGATAATTTCTTGATAACAGATGTACGTTTGGTGTTGAATAGTTTTGTAGACTTTATGATGTTTGTCCAATCATAATAGTATTTATTAAGCAAGATAGCTCGTTTATTGGACAGCGATTTACAACGGAACAGGTAGTGGAATTCGTCACCACGTGAATTTGGATCACCACTCAACTCTCAACTCATTTGTTTCTCGGACAAAACACCCTTGGTGGTACAAAGATAGAAATAAATACAATTTTCAATATGTACAAAATGGCAGCATTTAACAAAAGTACAGTAAAGTACGGTTATAACGAACTCACGGGACTTCTAATTTTAGTTCGTTATAACCGTAGTTCGTTATAAGCATATATACAGTATAACTACAGCAAATAGTCGGGACCAAAAAAGCAAGTTCGTTATATCCGTCAGTTCGTTTTAAGCGTGTTCGTTATAACCGTAGTTTACTGTAATGAAAATAGGATACGTATACGTTATACTCATTGTATACACATGGTTAGGTGATTTAGAGAGAGTTGTTAGATATCCAACACTATTAGTGGTCATAAGTTTCTAAATTTTAATCGATTTTGAAACTGAAGATACTGATTATATTAAAGTTCAAATTGCTTCTGGAGAAAAGTCTGAAAGTGACTTTGATTGCAATTTATAGTTACAGCGCGTGATTCTAGAATAGATGACGTCATGTCAGGCTGATGGGATGACGTTATCTTGGCCTCTGTTGGTCGGCTTGAATCTTTTGATGTAGATGGGATCTGCACGTTTTCCCAGATGACCTGGATCAACGCCGTAACTGGTTCCTTTAACTTCTTGTTTTCTTCATCCACGACTTTTCTTTACGAGTCATCGTGACATATATACGTGGGATTTATGATTGTCAGTGTGGCTATACGGGATTAAACCCTAGCTCTCTGTGGTTAGGTTGCTATGATATATTGACGAGTTGGCGTGCAACCACCTGTCTGTTGGTGTTTTCACATTGGCCTTCACTGGATCATAGCATGGAGGTTTCACCCGAATAGTGACATAAGGAATACAAGAGAACAGCAACCAGGAAGAGACTGGATACCATGGTAAAATAGTCACGTGTAGAGTATCATAGACTAACGCTTAGTCTCTGAAAATAGATAAGGTTGATAGAATCAAATAACTCCATATAAATTGAAAAAAAGGAGCACCAGTGAGATGGGAGATTCCTAAACCTAAGGAAAATCTAGACTTGCTTCATTAAGGTTTTTTGCATTTCAGAAAGACCTGGGCGGAAGGGAAAATATGGTTGAGGGACGGTGAGACAGAACACCCTGACCCACGAGGGTTGAATTATCGAGTTTATGATAACATTAAGTGGACCACAGACTACACCAATATCGCGTCTCACTCACATCCATTCCGTGTGTTGTAAAATATAGAAAACCCTTCTTATTATACCTGGAAACAAGTTAGGCTCCTCCCCTTCTCTACTTCCATATATCCTAACCTCTGTATATCTTTTGGAAATATCTACATGTCATTGATCTTATTTTTAAAGATGTCTGCGATACTAGTACCACCGACAGCTGAAAGGTCAGTACCAGAACGTCAGAGGTTGGAAAGAGTTTTTAAAGGAACAGTTTTGGTCAGAAATATATGCCTGAAATGAATAGTTTGTTTTTTAATAACTTCGAGATTTAAGCATTTTTAACTGACAGCTATAGCTTCGGGTCCTTGGGTAAAAATTACGTCGCTTTGGCCAAACAGTTTTGTTATGAAATATATTTCAAGAGGTTTCTATTGCATTCGGAACATTCCAATGACGAGGGCAGCTTTCTTTAAATATTAATATTCAAATATTATTCATTGTCACACAGGCACTTCTTGCAGTCTAGTGTGCTTCCCTTATTTTGACCTATGTGGAATATGAATATGCATGCAAACACAAATATTTACACGTGTAAACATGTAGTTCAATAAGCACATTGCTGACCACCCATAATCCTTTACTTCACCATCCCTCCTGAAATCATTTCTTCGTTCAGGCTGTCAAGATGCTCTGTATTGTCAGATTTATCTATTGACGTGTTTGCTGAAACTCTCTAAAAGTAACCAAACAATAAAAATAGCTGACTATGTAATTGAACCTATCTGGTCACTTGACCCCGATCACCATGACGACAGGCCCGATGTCCCCTGGGCCCCCGTGTGAGACGGGGAATGAGCCACCGTGAGGTATCAAGCAAGGAAAGGATCAATTATGCTGGATTATTTATCGATATCACACCCAGACCGTCACGCGAGACCTCTCGAGACTACAGGTATTAAATAGAGGGGATGTACCATCAACAAGATGCATGGTCAGTTCCGAAACTGTGCCGCGCACATGTGGTCATTATAATTAATAACTTATCAGAGGATTATTTAGAATTGTAAATGTTCAGATGTGTGTTTGCCTGTTGTCACGACAAGTTGTTAGGTAAATTGAGACAGTTTATGAACGCAATGACGAGGAAATGATTGAAAGTGCCTCCGAAAGTTCTCCGTATGGGTGCATGGATTAATCAGTACCAATGCAGTGGCAATCAAGAGATGAGGTAAGAAATAAATCAGTCATTCCTTACACATTTCCTATAAGATATGCGTGTCCGTCATAAATTCTTATAATGAAAACATATCTATAAAATCGTATTTAAATGAAACACATAATGTATGCAATTTCGTGGAATTAGAACAATCAAGACCGGTGATTATGTTCGCCGATATACATATTAGGTTATACGCGGGATTGACAGGTTATGTTCGTGATAGTAGTTTTACATTACATTAATTTGTCAGATGCTGTTTTCTTGTCACAATGAAAATAAATGTTTTTTCATCACGAGAAACATATCTTTGTTTTGGGTGGTTCTGGCTTTCAACAAGCTTGACTTACGAATCCATGAACTGCTTAAATATACAAAACTGTATATAATGCTGTAAACAAACATGTTATGAGTGCAGCGTTAAACAACAAAAAGGCATGCAATGAGATAACCATAATTCATTACATATACTATATTCATTATATTTACCGTAAATACAAATATAATTATAGTTATGCAATAAGAAAGTACCCATTTGGAGAAAGAGCTCTTCGGTGATTTGGCGGCAGCGGGTTCGAATCCCAGATTTTCGTTTTAAGAACATTACCATAGTGATAAACGTGTTAGACCTGATTTACTTTGGGCTTTCGTCCCACATGAAACTGATACAATTGGAATACTGTTGAAAGCGGTGTTAAACCCGACTCACTCACTGTAGAACGTCCAGGCAGGGGATAGTATATCAGTGCATCACGCGTTGGGCACTTGTTTGAATCCACACATGGAAGGAGAGAGTACGGTATTCCACTGATATCATATTTTAAATAAAACGACCACATACTACATCGACAATCGCTTGCAGATGTTGCATAATGATTGCTTACGTCGTGGGTATACTATACATTGTGAAAGCCTCGTGTTAACGCAAGTAAAGCAATTTGGTGAAAAGTATTTCTTGAGAACAAAAGTCTCATCCTCGATTATACAGTGTTTGATATCTCCATTTAATTTTCAAAAATATTATAGATTGGCGATATAATACACTGAAAAATCAAGGATGAAACACACGTTCTTTGGGCTATCAGTGTGGGTGATTCCTCAATTCTCACAATCAGCCTTAGGGACCGACCATTTGATATTCTTAGGGTTAGCTGGGGGCCTGGGGCCCGTTTCACAAAGCGATCGTAGCGCTACGACTACTGTAACTCCTATACTTTAATATAGACTTACGACCGTCTTAGCCCTACGATCTCTTTGTGAAACGGGCCCCTGGGATTTTGTATTGAGAACAGATATTTTGTTCAAGAATTTGTCAGCGACGATTTTACAACACATCCATGTGTAGCGCATCCACGACTACAAGTAAACAAACATTTTTATCCGTCTGGTACAAACATGACATTTGCAATAACAAAATAGATACTATGTTTATAAAATAGTCAATTTCATAAATAAACACAGAAAGGTTGTTGAAGAAATTATCCCTGACCCAAGACTACTGCTTAGTCTTTGAACATATAATTTTGTTAGAAACAATCAACTCTATGTAAATTGGAAAGGGGCCCCATTGAGATGGTAAATCCTGTGGAAAATCTAGACTTGCTTCAGTTAGGGCTACAGCGTTACAGAAAGGGTTGGGCGGAAGGGAAAGTAATATAGTTCGGGGACGGTGAGACGGACCACCCTGACCCACGAGAGTCATATATTTAATATATTCAGCATTTAATGAGGAATACATTTCACAGGTAAGATGTTGTTCAAATTAGCGAGTCCAAACATCCACATGGAGCACTTGTTGCACTGTATGATCTATGTAATTTATCATCCAAAACTGGCTCCCACAGGAGATATCGCTTGGGTGAGAACAAGCGATATCTATACTGTAGATATCGCTGCAATGAAATTGCATCACAATGCTTTGCAGACCATTAAGTCATTGGTTACCATGACGTCCCAATCAAATGACATCACTAATGGCTCTGCTACTGACACTGCTTATTACTTTCTACAAACTGAAAAAGTTGGAAGAATGATGCTGGATGATAAATAAAATCTCACCCTCGTGTCTTTTAATATCAAATATATCAACACTCGTTGATAAAAGTGGGGAAAAATATAGCTGCGTGATAAATCGCAAAGAACAATGAAGAACAAAGTGTGGTTTATTTCATGCAAAAACATTGTTCTATCATGACGTCATTTCTGGAGATTCGAGATGCGCTCGCAACTTGATGACGTCATATATTGTACGAAGGTTTTTTTGAGAGGGGAGCCTCTAGTGAGTTGTTCTCACAGATGTAGCTGGGCTACACAGATAAACGCAGTGGCCGAACGATCGCATCCAAAAGTGGGCGAGATAGGACAATCGGTATTTGGAGAAAAGATACAGATAACCGAAGTGGGGATTGTTAGAATATGCAGGAAATAACAAAGTAACCCCCCCTGTTCGTAAAATGGTCTTGTCCGACATTTCCGAGGTCGGATTCTATTCAGGGAGTCATCATTATTAAAATTTGGGAATAATATTTTTGAAGATTGTACATTTTATCCACATCCTTAAAGAGGCTGTACATAATGTTGATATCTCATATAAGAAATAAACAACTCCCACTCGTCGTTTATTTCTAAAATAAAAACACTGTTGACGTAACATTTCATTGTTGACCTAAGTTTCAAGACGTCACAATTATAATGACGTCACAGTGTAATAATGTTGACATTTTGCTGTCCTATTTCGCTTCGCGAACCGGTTTAGACGACACACATTCTTCACTACGGCTGATTATGAAGTGTGGATGATTAGTATTTATCTCCCTCGTGTACCGGGGGCACGGGTGGCCCAGTCGTCTAAGGCGCCGCGATTCGCTGTGCAGAGTTGCGTCCCTTGGACGCCAGAAACCTATGATTGTGGGTTCGAATCCCGGGTCACCCCGATTATGTTTCTAGGTTTGTCAGCACCATACCCGTGCTCGTGGATTTCATCGAAGTGGTAAACGTCTGAGACCTGCATCACTTCGGGCTTTCCTCCCACATTAAGCTGACACGCCGCGATATAACTGGAATACTGTTAAAAGCGGCGTTAAACCCAACACACTCATTCGTGTACGTGCAAGAATGCATGCATTATTACTATCTTTCGTAAACACAATACAACTCCACACACACGCGCGCACACACACAGACACACACAGACACACACAGACACACACTCATCGAATAGTCTCTATTTAACACAGCAAAAATATGTTATTTATTTGAAGATAGATAAATCAACCAAACTTCTTATTATATATAATTTGGATATAGCGTTAAACGAACCGTGAAGATCCGGGTTAGAATTGGTCTTCAGCAACTATGCTTGTCGTAAGAAGCGACTAACGGGATCGGATGGTCAGGTTCGCTGACTTGGTTGATGCATGTCATCCTATACCAATTGCCTAGATCGATGCTCATGATGTCAATCACTGAATTGTCTGGTCCAGACGCAGTTATTTACAGACCGCCGTCAGGAAGTTTGAACATTGCTGGGTGCGGTTTCAAACAACAAACGAAAATTGTTATGAATATGAATCAGCGTTCGACGGTGATCATTACATTATATTAGTATGGCCTTATTTACATATCATATATTTTATGTATTTGGTAACAAATGACAAAGTAACGAGAACATGGAAATGATCATAATAATTACGACATCAACGACGACAACAGTGGTGACGAGGACGACGATGATGACAAACAGCGAAATGCTACGACTATACTGTAAATTAATGTCACGCAGTTGAAAACAGCAAGTTTACCTTCCACGACATAATTTCTCACTTGCAGGTACAAAAAAAGGACAAACCTAAGCCTACCTTCCACAACATAGCCTCATCAACAAACGTTGCATAGCGACGACAAGAAACATCACCTCTCTTACTTTGAAACTTCGAAAGTCACTTAGTGCAACGAAAAAACTAAATCGTCTGATCTCTGTGTGCAATCTGTTAGTGGATCTCGTTTAAGTATATCCACTGTCTAGTGAGGTGTTGCCATTGCCGTTTAACCTGACAGTGTTGCATGTGCAGGTATACTTTGCCTGCGTTTCCTCGTCTCGGGTAAACCAAATCAAGCCCACGGGTGTGTCCATCTATTCTGACTTAATTAAGTCATAAATTAACGATTAATTATTTACACCTGGTATCGGATTTTCCTCGCACGTTCATTTCAGGTCATTCTTTCCTGACGCCTCTCACGACAAGTTGTGTTACAACGTTGGATCCCATGCATGTGGACTAGTTTCCGATTTCCCCCGTTAGAAACAGAAACAAATATCAAACCTGTCTCGTTCTCTCTGAACCAGTTCACCGTAGCCAATAAACAAATAAAAATGAAATAGAAACATAAAATAGATTAAATCCCATGCAAATGAAATAACTTTCATATGAATGATAAGGACACCTGAACAGAGATTTTTTTGGCTGTTGTCACACTTTAAAATTTCACATAATTTCAAAAAGAATTTGTTTCTGCGTTATGGAGGCTAAATTCGGCTATTTTGTCTTTTTCTGATATTGTTAAAAGCTAAAAAAGTAGACGCCATATATGCAGTTATATGATGAAACAAATCCGTGATGTACATCCCGTTGATATTGCTCCTACCAGTTTTATGAATGAATGAGATGGACGAACAATCTTTGTCAAACGGATTTTCATTGGATATAGATAAGTCACGTGACCGGATGATAATCACAACAATGGGACGCGTGCAGACGACAATCGTGTGTGGCCTGATGCAGGGGACAAGTTGTCATTATCTAATATATCTGATAAATGACAGGAAGGTACTGTGACCGGACACATCTCACATTTCTATGATAAGCTATTGTATTACCACAAGTAGATGTTTCGAGTTGTGTATATCTATATAAGACGATTAGAGTTCGAGCCGATCGATTAGGCTAAACTGCAACTGCAACTGCAAGACCCGAAGTACAGCAGCTTTAGCAGTTTAGTGTGCGATGTTGAGCCATTATATGTAGACCTAGTACTTTACTATCAATTTCAATTGTTTGTCTCCGATTTTATAAGTTTGTTATTGAAGGCAGTTGTTAGACGTGTGACTAGTACTGTGATCATGTTTCCAAGGTAGCAATATTGTCATGATGGACGACCTCCGACAAGGAGTTGATCTTGATGACGATACCTAGGCCTGGACTATATAAATAAAACTAAAGGTCTATGTACCTATATTATGATTTACATTTAGCGATTTCTACATGCATTGATGCAGCCTCTTAAAATACACTTATGCTGTAGGCCTGAGTCAAACTTGGACGAATATACAGGCTATATAAACACTGTAATACGCTTCTTTCAGACGACTTAGCAAAAGGCCACGCCCCAGTGGGCAATTACCTGATATAGATATGATAAGCAGCAAGCCTTCTTTGTTAATAAGGTTTGCTGCAGGACACTTCTTGTTATTAATTAACAGTGTCAAGTATGTTTTATAAGTTAATATTTTGTAAATATTTTTTAAGATTTCTAGTCCCGAAAAGACATGAAAGTGTGAAAATGTCTTCTAGATCTATATGTTCATCACTTCAGGCTCTCCGCCAACATCATGATGGTATGCCATGATATACTAAAACACTGTTTCGAAGCAGCTTTAAACAAAAGTCATGACTGGACTTGCTTTGCCTTATCACACTTATGCATCAAATTAAAATACATGTGGCTAAGGAATCACACAACAAAGATTTAGTGACATATATTTATTTGATTCATGATTAAGTAATTTTAATTTATTTCCAACTGTTGTGCATTAATGGAATCCTTTTATGTAAGTTATCTTGTAATTTTAGGCAAATGGTTTTCTAAAATATGTATTGCAAATTGCCTTTTTTCCAACACACAGTGCATGTGTGAGTAAATGTTGTTTTTTACGCCACAGTCACTGAGTCAGTAAAATTCCAGCCGTTGTCAAGGCCACCTGTAAATAATCAAGTCAGTACTATGGTGGATGATAATATGAGCAAAGTACCATGCTGGTCAAAAACTTAGTCGAAAAATTTATAAAAACAAATCCTGCGTACTAATAACAGATTATTTACCCCTTCAAAATTAATTATCTCTATAATTATTAATTTAGTAACTTCATACTTGTACTTATAGTCGTCTGTGCCGCAAACTTTTGGACATTTGAGCTTTGGACTACTGGCTAAAGTCTCAGACTGTAACCAGTGCGTGAGTGAGTTCGGTTTTACGCCGCATTTAGCAATATTCCAGCAATATCACGGCGGGGGACACCAGAAATGGGCTTCACACATTGTACCCATGTCGGGATTCGAACCCGGGTCTTCGGCGTGACGAGCGAACGCTTTAACCACTAGGCTACCCGACCGCCCCCTGTAACTAGTAACTGCAGTTCATAATTAAGTGATTTCATGTACAAAGATGACACGTCATCAAAATAAATTTTTGAGAGTGAATAAACTTGAGTGTGGAACATTTTAAAGATGGTTTGAAGGCCTAAGACTATTGCAACTTTGATTGAAGATGTATTTTTACTGTTAATTAGTAAGTATGTATAGTGAATAAAATCAAGCATTTAAGTCAAGAGTCCATGCCATAACCTCCATGTTGAAAGTTATTAACAAGTTGCCACATTCAAATACCATAGTGGCAAAGTTTAAAGACTCCAGGACCCCCTTCATTTTAAACATTATCCAATATGGTATTTTAGATATATAAGTAACAGTTAAAACCTAACAAAATGGTGTGGAAAGTCCATGACAATGTAGGTAAATAAATCAAACTTTTCCCATACCCTTGAGTTGCCAAACAGGCTAAGGGTAAGTCTATAAGTAAATAAAGTAATAAGAAAATATGTCAGTTGTCATGTTCAAGACTTAATCCTTGCATTCAAATGGGTTTTGATTAAGTTATATTCTTATTCTTGTCAATAAGGGAATAATGTGTTCCGTTATTATCTGTTGAGCACACATATTTTGGCTATGTTGTAAAAGCCCCCGTGGCATGCCAATTTTAAGGTATAGCTTAGCCCCATTTAACTAACCTCCTTTTGCTGAGAGGGATCAAGTTTAGGTATGTGGACATTACTAGACAGTATCTTTTGTTGGTTGTGTAGATCAAACAGCATGCTTGGTCAGCTGCAGGTATGTAGTTTATCTAATGTTTCAAACCATAATTGCAGATCCAGATCAATTGTGCTGACTGAAAGAACAAGCTTCCATTCTGAAGCTGATTCGGTCACTTGTTAACAGAACTGGAGACAGCCATCTGTGGTTACATTGTGTTGTGAATAAACTGCTGGACATCTCGGACGGCTATCGATCACTCCCTCATTGCCCCATCACTGTGGACTGTATGGGCACTGGCATTTCACTGTGGCTAGCAGATACAGAGGAGTTTTTTGAAGGAATCCTAACATATTTTAATGGTTAAGATTGCAACCAGTGATGCTGCACTACCCAATCAAGAATGTTATGGATCAATTACCTTTGGAATGAATCCTAAAGGGACTAAACTTGTCCGAAAGAAAAGGTAGGCAGGTGTTGTTCAGTTTGTTCATCCAAGTGTAACCCATGTCCTGCTTGACTATGGGTGTATGACTATTCTTGTAAGGTTATATATAGTTTTAGTAGTGATATATAATTACTAAATCTTTATATAACCTTATATATTTGTGAATGGTTTCAGAAAATTATTTCTTTGTTATATATAAGTTGTTTTTAACATTAACCCGACTTACTCAGTAAAGTACATATTGAGTGTCATATTGCAGGAGCAATTATTGTATCTTCGTTGTTTCTTCTTCATATATCTTGCTGTATTTTATGTCTTGATAATAATAAACAGAACTCTATCACCTATGACTTTAAGGTATACTATACATGTCAAGTACCCCTTTACTGGCTTAAAGTATTTTTTTGAGTTTGTGTATACAGGGTATTTAGCATGTTTAGGGGTATGTACCATAGGTAAAATCCATGTAGTTGCTCTTTACATATTGATAAGAGAACCTGTGTGGGGTGGTGGTGTGTGTGTGTGTGTGTGTTGAGTGTGTGTGTGTGTGTGTGTTGTTGTTGTCAGCTAAATATGAACAATCTCAACCCACCCCTTATAATAAATTACCAGTCCCTAAATGTAATGCAGTAGTAGACACATTCATAATGCTATAGGGAAGAGATGTGTTACTGTGACCATGGTGACATCTTGATCAATAGTTCATTGACTGAGGGTTGGTGTGTTCAGCATTGAATTATACATTCTCCAGGTTTATGGTTGTAATGAAAATAAGAAAACAGGTGAAAAAGGACAAAATTTGTTATTTAGGAAATACAAAACAGAAAATATAGGCTGAAAAGAAATAATTCCCATTTCCAAAACAGATATTCTTTTTTAATATTCAGTTTATGTATTTTATCACTATACATATGAATCACAGTGTTTGAAACTAAGGATGAAATTCAAGATCTGAGGGGTCCCTAGGGTTCCTTAGATTAAAATACTACAGAAGAAAACTTCAAGACCAATCAGCCCGGATGACCTTTTATTTCAAACACTGAATCAGTTTAGCATGTCACATATAACAAAACTTTCATGAATAATATCAAGTCATTTTTTTGCCTTGAAATACAACAGTATTGCCAAATGTAATTGTTTATTGAATTGCATAAACACATGTCCTCTATAACATGCATTAAGTAAACTGGTTTCGTTTTGCCAAGATATTTAGGATTAGTCAGCTTGGCAACATACAGATTATTGAAAACACTAAAAACATTCTTGATTAATAACATGCTATGAAGTAAATTGATTTTTCTTTGCAAATAGCTTCATTTGTTTATTCAAGCAGCCAACTGCATATTTTTTAACAGTTAAGAGTTTTGTTCTGGGTTTTCAATAAAAAAAATGGTTTGTAGACTTTGCTATTAATTTCATCTGGATTCATTACAGTTGTTATTTCATATAATCTCAATTACAATATCTACAGAACTTTTGGGTATTCATGCCCTTGCATATTATTCTGGACAATTTCCCTAAAGTTTGATTGTAAAATTGTATAATGTGTTAGAAACTCAGGGTTAGACATGGTCACTAGTCCAACAGTCTTAGACTAGTGAAAATCCAGGGGGACTAGTTGTTTTCTACTCTAGATATTTTTCTTTAACCACTTGTCAGACATGAGCTCTGAACTAGTTGGATATGACCAATGTTGTCTACCCCTGGAATTAAGTGTATCTTTGAATACTGGTAGTATGTCACGGAGATTTCACATAAACAGACAATAAAGGGTGTGGATGACAATGAGTTGATGTGCAGTTTCACAATCTGCAGAATTGTCTCCTAAAGCAGGCATGAATGTTAATATGTCAGGTGATTAACTTCATCACCTATTATTTGTATGTGCCAGACAGACCCTGTTTTGTTGGCTTGGTAACAATGTTATGTTCAAAAGATTTCACCTCAATCTATCCCCCCAAAGAGACACAGGTCGTCATTCAGAGCTTGAGATAAGCTGCGTACTGGCGTAAAATATGCATTAAATAAACTGAAATATGCAGACAAATCAAATCCTAGCATATCAAATATGCAACAAAAACTGTAAATACACAATTGAAATAAAACTAATGTATATATCACAACTATCAGATAAAACGGTTGCATATATTTCAACTGTTAGATAAAGTGATTGTGTATCAAAGGATCGCAAAATTCACTTACTGACAGTTACAGTCGGAATAGCTTGTGCAACAAACAAACTCGAATACCAATAGATTCCAATTGAAAAGCACATCGTGCCGAGTCAATGAATCTTAAACAGTCGATGATTGGTGATTAAAAAAATACTCCTTACAATGCTGCTATAATGGTAGTCTACATGTTACTGTAGAGACACAAGAGTTATTCACAGTTTGTAGTTTTTCATGAACATGAATAATGTATTTGAAAGCAAACTATTGCCGTACATTTTTAATTTCATGCCCAATCTAGCACAAACCTTGATGGTATTTTGTTTTCAAATGACAAATCCTGGGAACCTGGTGGCCCAATCTCATTAAAATCTGACCTAGGTTCTCACTGCCGCTAAACAAAGATCTGAGAACATCCCATTATGGGTCACGTCAGAACGACCTTTCGTGAACTTTGACCAACCACTGAAATGACTAAGAAGAAGTCGACATCAGCCTATAAGAAAGTAGCTTTCTCGAGTTTTACGGCACTCGTTTCAAACTGGCGACTTCCATTTCAGACTATGCTTGAAAAATAAGTTGACACAGTCCTCGATTAAAATTTTGAAAACTGAACAAACGTACATTCGGGAATGTCTAATTTATGGTTGAGATTGTATAGCAGTGCTTCCGACGTACTGTGAAACGCCTCCTCCGTTCAAATGATAATCCCACGGAAGCGAGAGATAGAAGATAATTCTGAAGGAACCAGTCATACAGGCCGTAATACCCCCTGTGAACGTTTTGGAGGTTGCATGATTAGAAAACACATTCCGACTGTCACTTTCATGATCTGGTAAGCGACGCTTTGATTGGTCGGATGAAAGTTCGTTCTGATGTGACCCGTAATGGGATGTCCTCAGATCTTTGTTTAGCGGCAGCGAGAACTTAGGTCTGATTTTAATGAGATTGCCTGGTGGCCATGTTTACGTCCACAATATTAGTATGATAATACATGTATACATAAGAAACTGCCCTTTTACACGTTGAAGGCACAAATTGTAACAACACTATACCAGTATTGTCATGATTATTAGTCATTATAGTCATTTGCACTAGTCCTATAGTCCTTGCCAAACTGCAAAATAGTTAAGGTATCATAAGGACTAGCAGAAATTTTCACTTTTTAATAGTTTTGCTATATGCTATCATTATAGGGACAAGTGGACAAAAACTGTTAGTTTCTATCACTGATATGACTTTATCAGGCTTATGAGCTAAGAGACACATTAGACCCAGTTATGAACACTGATACTAGAACATGGTTATCATAGTTATGTCTGCAGAGAATAAGTTATTCCATAAATGTTTTCTAGAATTTTTAACACATCCAGTAATTGTGCAGGAGACCAAATTTTGACTAAAATATCTTAAACATGGTTAGGTCATTTCTTATGACTATGTTGTTCTAGAAAATGAATTGATATGAATCCCTGCACAGTGTGCGCACCCATTGTTTTCATAGTTAAAGTTGAAACTGTAACTAAAATCCATCTCCCATATCAATATCTTGGACTAATTCTATGGATATAATTGGAATTATGTTCAAATGTACCATAGCATACTTTTATGAATGTTTAGGTACCCTTTGAGATAAGGGTGTGACAATCAGAAGAATACTTTTCAGTGACAACAGAAAGAGTATTTTTGAAATTCTGTTCTTCAAGTGCATTCTGTTCATCATTTGCAAAATGGTTTTCCAGTCTGCTTGTGTGAAGGGATATTTATCACTTGCTTCCATAATAAAAATCATCACACTCTATTTTCATTGAACAAATGGGATTTAAATGTGCAGTTGGCACATTAATACAACAGCCATACAAGGAATTTCAAACACAACCAGCTCATGTTCAGGATAGTAGTCTTAGTACCAGGTGACCAGAGGCCATGTTAATGGTGAACATGAGTGCAGTTTAGTAGTGAATGTCTTTTAATGTCTGGACTAGGCAAACCAGTGAGTGAAAGCAAGAGCAATGATCCACACAATCAGAAGACTTCACACAATCAGGGTATGATTACATATCAGCCAATCATATGCCAATTTTAGTTGGCGTTTTTTTTTCACTCCTCAATTTTCAAACTTATATATTTTGTGTAAAACAATTCATAAAGACTTGATTTACAAGTTATAATATACTGTGACTTTTTACATGATTCTATTACTGTTAAAGCGGTGCAATTCTTTTTGTTCATAGAATACTGACAGACAAATTACAGGGAGTACAGGCTCGCTGTACTCAGCAAAGAATTTACAGAGTAACCTAACCTGCCAAGTTTCTAGTCTCATAAAATTATTGTAAACATGGTAAACTTAAATTCATTACCATAATTGTAATTTGATCATGTGTACATGGTCAGAAATATGACACCTGTTGTGTGCCTACACCTACAGATATGTTGATCTATACTGAGTCAAATTAAAAACTTCACATTTTTAAAAGTAATCCTATATATGATATAAAACGGACAAATGTATCAGAGAAGGTATTTTTTTATTTGTTAATGTCCAAAGAAGGATTTTAATTAACGGTGGTAACCATAATTTGTTCCAAGCACCTTCGGTATTCGGTAATAACATCAACAGTTTAAATCATTAGTCCCAAGCACGAGAATCTGATGGCACACAAGTTCAGTAGCGTGTATGGCCACCATGTGCGTTGACAACTGCCACACAACGCGTGATGAAAGGATGTTCAATCTTACATGTCATGACTTTAGTTGTCCACATGCTACACACGTCTTTCTCCTGCCGCAATCATCGAATTTGTTTTATCTTGGGACTACTCTATCCTCATGCTTTAGCTATATTATTTCAGCGCAAAAAAAACACTTTATTACACTACACATGGGGGTAGAACAAACTTTATTTGTTAATAAAAAAACGGTTTGGTAACTTTTTGCATATGTATTGTTGTTAGTCCTCACAATTTATTCAGAAAACATTTAAATAGTGATGCTGACAGCAACTTTTATCTGAAATGTATGGCTGTTTATTTTTACATTGTAAGCTGTTGACTGCATACCCAGGTGGTCTACAATGCTTTAGCACTAACTATTTTATTTTTGTTCATATATACCGGTATAATATCCTCACCAGGTGTCTGTTAGAGCATTCACACTCAAGCAAGAAATATTCGGATAGGAATATGGACTGGAAGGTACCTGACTGATAAAATCTGATACCAGCAGAGCATCAATGACTGGCCAACCTCATCTGTGATTGATTTATCACATGAAGCCAATTGTCTAAACTCCTGGTACCTGCTTTATCAATATGTCTTAATGAGCTTTCACTGCATGAATGACAGTAATTATGTTTATTCACAGTTTGAAGACTCTCCACTCTCTGCTGTTTTGTTTTTTTATTGATTTATGGAACTGAGCTTTATGACTTACTGAATGGAACTGATTATTACTCCCCTGGTGGAAACCACCAGGAAATTTGTATGTGCATGTTTGGATATATAATATTTGCAAGATGCATTGTTAAGCTTCTTAATAATTTTATGATTCTTCTTATTTATGACCTAAGATGAGATATTATATACACTGAAGTGTGATTAATTTCAAAATCTTCATATAGAATACAGTATTGTTTATACAGAAAAATCTCAGAATTTAATCTGATAAACGATCTAAGAATTTAATCTGATGAAAGATGACCTAGCCGCTTAAGAAATTGCTGACTTTATTTATTTGGTAATTGGTTAATATTGTCTATTGTTTAAAAAAAATGACTTGGGTCAACATGATCAATAATTAATAACAACAGGACTAAGACATAACCTTGTGAACATGTAGGCTATTATACTTATGATAAAAGAATAGTTTGAGAAATATTTTACTCAAATTTAGGTTTCAGCCAAAGGCAGTGTCTTGGTTCTAGTCGCAGACTCCAACAATTTAATTTTGGAATTGTTTTTAGGACAACAACTTCATGACCAGTTGCCATACTTTGGTGTAACTATTTTGCATTTATAGCTTATCTCCAGTTTGTATCTTCGTTAAGCAAAGTTTGAGTGAAAGATTTCTGTGTACCTAAAAGGCTTTCCGATAAGATATCTCCCAATTGGTATGTAGCCATATGTCAGCCTAATCCGATCAATATGATTTTATCTCTTGAGTGTCATCTCGTGGATTTCCATACCTCGGATGTGAGGGTGCATACATGACTCTTTTTGCTAACTCTCACTGGATTGAATATTAGTGATCAATGAATGAGAACAAATTTAAAAGCTATAGACTCAGTAATTGTCTTTTCTCAGCATGCTGGTAAATTTGGAACTTGATGGTTGAGATTCGGTTTGATCAGTTGTTTTGCAATAGGTATTTTCTTATTGATAATGGTTTAAATTGTTTTGGTTATCCTCAACATACTTATTGATTGAGAAGAATACAGAGGGCTTAGCAATGCTTAGTGTAATCTATGTGTATGAAAAGACTTGGTTGACTTAGGAGAATTAATTGACTCTAGAGACATGATAGTAGATAAAATGGTGAAGACATTTGAAGGTAAAATATATTTGTATGATCTTTGTCACAAATAATAATTATTCATGTTTTTCATTGTTGTTATATTTTGTTTAAAACTTGGAAAATGTATTTTCAGCCGTTTCAAAAGAATGAAAGGTGAAAGATCTAAAGTGGAACAGAGCCATTCAAGACCACTTCAGCTGCCTTACATTGTGCCAATGACGGTTTCTCACCAATCTCATGCTGTAAGTATATTTGTGTAGATAAGTTTCTCCATACACTGTTCTGTTTTTGGGTGCATTGTGATTATCATTGTGTATATTCAGCATGTACAGTATGCAAAATGTTGTTGTGTATTGGATGCCTGATACTTCGAAATAAGCTGAGTCTGAACGCCAGTTGGTCTTACAGCCCCAACCCAAATTCATTATGGTTACAGTATCCACAGAACTAGTAGAATTTACTAAAATTGGCAGGATTTCTTATTTATAACATCATTAGGTCTATTGTCTAAGATGAGTTTATTTCTACACCTGACTAACAGCTCCATTTTTGGATACCTTGGGAACAGAACTAGGAGAATATTTAAGTTAATTCCATTAATCTGTAAATCATGACATGTGTTATTGTTGTTGTTTAACTCCACACTCACCAATATCACAGCTATATGATTGCAGCCTGTAAATAATCAAATCTGGAACGGACAATCCAGTGATCGAAATTGTGAGCAACGATCCACACCATCGGGGTATGATGACACACTATCAACCTGACCACCCAATCCATTAACCAGACCCTTACGACAAGCATATATCAGGGTTTTACATGATGCACAAATGTGCGTCAAGTAGACACAAATGTGAGATTGGATGCTGAAAAAGAATATACTGCGTCCCAATGGACACACAATAATTTTCATCGTACCTTCAGCGCATCAAGAGCAGTTATGTGTGTCTGTCATTTCTTTCATCAGTCTTGACCACTGTCCACATGATCATTGATTCATTCCAGGCTCTAAAGTAGTTATCAAAACGTTCAGTATACTACACCATTTCTTTACTTTACAGGACCCTGAAAATGAATGGGTGCTAAGGCTGTTCAGGCATTATTCAAGATTATTTTTGGATATAATATACTTAATGTCAGGAACATTTCCAAGGGAATTTGAGAGGGAGAGTCTGGTATTGAAGATTCTTCTTGGAAGGAACTCTATTCTGCTTTTGCATAGGTTCCCTGGAAACAGCAGTTTTCTCTTGTCTATTTCTGATTCCAAAGGTGTCCATCCAATTAAGCCTAAGCATTACTAATATTAATCTTAATGGTACGAGGAGGCCTTGTGCATTTTTCAAAGCAGCTCCCTTTGCATGCTCTAATGATAACAGTTCAGCTTTGCCACAATTGTCAATCCACTTAGGGTACATGGGACAAGAGGGTTCAGTCCTAACAGCAACGCCATTGTAGACTTCATCTATGAGTTGGAGTCTGTTCCCAGGAGCTGTATTCAGAGTCAAAACATTTTGAGTAAACTTCCAGCTTGTCTAATTTCTCTAGTAGTTGGGATTGATTGACCATACAACTTGATATTGATGGTGGCAGTACCTGCTGAGCCAAAAGTCAATACCCTGCTCTTTGAAGTAGATAATGTAAACATACATTGCTCACTGTATCTTGAACAAATGGAGAACATTTCTTGAAAATGTGCTCAAACTGGAGAAATAAAAAAGATGTCATCAATTTGGTTTGGGAGCTGTAATGATGATGTCCAGTGCAATATATACCTTCTTACTCTTAACTAAGTTTCTCAAAAGCTCATCTATATACAGTAAGGATAGTTTTGCGGATAAAATGATTCCATCAATGTAGCGCTAACTTGGTTATAGCGTGCGGTAACACATGGCTCCCAAAATTTACTTACATATTTATTAATTACGTATTACACTCACACAATGTTTTTCCCCTTCTCAAAAAATATAAGCTGATCATTGCAACCACGCAACACCGGAAATACCTGTCAACTGAAGTACGCAATTTCATCCCATTGTTAGGGCTGTTCCATTTTAAGACACCAGATTTTCTAACATCAGACAAAGCTGATATCGTTCATATTTTATTGTCAAGGGTGATGTCCGTTTCAAATTTTAATAGGTTTTTTTTGCAATTAATTGTTTTTGACAGTTTGAATGATCTGGGTCATGACTGACACAATGGAGAAATAATATTGCATATTTTCTTCATGGATTGCGTCAAGAATGCAGGTTTTCTTTGTCAGGGCAAACCTGCACCTAGTGGGCTCTGAAAATTTTAGAACTCCTCACCCGGGAAACACCTTTTCCTGCATTCTGAGATTTAATCTTGGCTTCCATTTGCCTCAATCCATGGTGATTGTTTAGCAAATAAAGATGTTGTTGTACACAACATTACAAAATGACGGCCGGTTGTCATTCTACCGAGATGATCGACATATTTCTCTCTTTGAGTTAACCCTTTCATGGGCCATCTATGTTACGTTTCAGCAAGTCTTTTGTAATTCTTACTGGTCATGGGACAGCAGTTAAATCGACCCCTGTAGCATGGTGATGTTCTCTCACTATCCCTTCCTATTATGGCTTTTAAGTGCATGGGTAATAAGGATTGTGGAATAAATTTATCTGATGATGTGACAATACAGCAAACTATATTGGCATAAAATGTTGCAATAGTTTCTGAATTACAGCTGTGTTCTTGGAAGAAATACTGACCACAGCAGGTTGGAGTGCTATCTCTTACAACCTTTTCTTTTCCCACAATTGGAGAAGTGAAGTTGACTGTTGACATGAAGCAATTATTTCCTTTCACTTGCAAAAAATGTTGCGAGGCCATGTAACTCCCCTGGAATCAAGATAGTATCAATTGCCAACTGTGGCCCACATCCGAGCTAAACAATCACACCACATATTCACAGCTGCTAAACTATTTTTCTTGACAAAGTCTATGAGAGATTTACGATTCTGAACAGGTTTTTTGGCAGTATACCAACAATATCACGAGAGGAGACACCAGAAATGGGCTTCACACAACTTGTACCCATTTGGGGAATTGGCCTTTGGCATGACAAGTGAACCCTTATACGACAAGGGTACCCTGCCCTATCATTTAAGATGTGATATCCGTATTTGAGACAGTATTTTGAATATAAATGTGTGTATTTCATTTTTGTATGGACCTGATAGTCTTAAATCAATCAGTAAGCAGTCACATGTAATGGGGACGCCTTATAGGAGATCTACGAAAAAAAATAAAATTTATGACATGTTAAATAGTCTTACAAATTCATATTTACTCCAAAAGAAAGGCATATGTGATTTCATTGTTATCTAAAAAGCAATAAACAACTGACCTGATCACACGATGAGCGCATATGCATATAGAAATCCCAGCTAGAGGGCCAGCTGTAGCTGAGACGTCATAGTGGAGAGATGTCTGCCATTTTGTTTCATTTTCAGTGCATTAATCTACATGACAATGAAATTATTTTCTGTTATTCCTGGCGTATTCAAAATGCAACATTGGGTATTGTATGGGCATGGGGGTGGTTAGTTCATCAAATAAAAGTACCAGGTGTCATTTCTTTAAATTTCTAAGCGAAAAGCCGATTTCCAAGGGGGAAAGTTTGGCTAAAGTGATGTCAGTGAAGAGGAAAATGGAAACTGACTGGACATGCTGTTTTGTGATTCTTACATTTTGAGGCATCTGTCAATGAGAGAGATCCACAGAAACTAAACAAGCTTGGTTACAAAAATAAATTTAGCATTAGTTATGTTGTATTTCCGCTTGGCATTATGCTCACTTGTTGACAACCCAGGTTTGACTCAAACGCAACAATTACTTCGTATCAATCAAAACGGTCTTTACTACACCATTGCAAACAACTGTCGCCTCAACCCCTATCCCACTCATCAGCTTACCAAGTTTGGAATACTATTCGTCATCAACTCACCAAGTTTCGAATACTTACTCTAGAATGAAAGTTCACTTGCGACGAATCCATGGACGTCGCCATGTCAGGTCATGTGACACCCTAGCTCCTTACACACAATACCAACTCCATGCATCGCATGCAACTTACCACATATAACAGTTACATATAATCCATGACTGACTACCCGCGTACAACAATTACAAAGGACCATGCACATTCATCAGATTACATGCTAAAGTTATATATTTGGCACAAGCTTTGGGTACATCAATTCACATTTTCAGTTCATGATCTTGTGTACTCGAAACTCTTGTCTGATTCTGCTGGAAATTATTCACAAAACATGCAGGGTGAAGTTTTCTACATTGTTTAGGGTGCAAACCCCTCCTCCCCTGAATTCTGAATACCATCAAATTATTCTCATTTGCTCACCTCTGAAACCAGAATACTACTCAACACAAGTCTCAAAGAATTGAGAAAAGGGAGCACTTTCAAGTAAAATTACTGAAATATCGCAAAAAAAGGAATTATATAAAGTAAATGTTTGTTAATGGTGAATCTGTATACCAAATACAATTTTATATGAATCCTGCGTACCACATCACTGAGTACTGAATACCCTCTAAATAGACCCCTGAGTCTAGTGTACCAAAGAGGGGTTGGCAGCCTAATTATTTTGGGATATATATGTAAGGTCATTGTGCGAAAATTCAACGTTTTCATTGATGGCATTGTCAGCTGATGCCATGGTGAAAGCTAGTTATCTAACAAACACTGTACAGAAACAGTGATCGTCTGCAAGTCAACCCTCCACTATGATGTCACATCACGTTATGACAAACCTGCTCATTAACTCTGGTAAGTTTCCAGAATATGAGTAGGTTTTAATGTTTTTTGTCACAAATATTGCCTTTAGAATTGTTTTGTTCAAGATACTTGTTATCTCCTGCCACAAAGAGGGGCAGAAGACATTGAAACGGAGTTCGTCCGTCCGTCTGTCTGTCTGACGTCCAGCTGTCCATCTTATCTAAGAGATACTTATCAAGACTGAGTTTGAGAATTAGTGTCATAAATTATTATTTCCAGAGAAGGCCCCTTTGTGTGTATTAATATCACATTTAATCTTTTTTCTGATGACATAAAGCATGTGTGTCTATCAGTTCTTAAGTTTTTACAGAACTCTTTTTTAATAGTTTATTTTCACTACTGTATGAACAACAAATATTCTAATGTACCCCATGGCAGGTGATACTGATAATGTTGTTTTCTTGTTTTAATATGCTTCATAAATGATTTAATCCCATATTTATAGTTTTCTGTAAATCTCCTATAATGTAAATGCTCACTTTGAACTGCTGCCACAATTGGCAGGTATTAGAATATTCTAACCTGATATACTTCAAACAGTGTTGGAAAATATGGATGAGAGTCAAGTGGACTTGTTATTATCTGATGTTAATAGTTTAAAATTTAGGGGGTCCCTTGATTCATATACTATTGCTGCAAACCTCAAGTACCCCTGGACCCCTTATTTTCGATCATTGTCAAATGAACTCCTGGCAATTTTGCTAACATGATTGGATGATCAAGTCAAAACCTATTAAATGCCATGGTTAAGTCAAGGCTACCTTTTTTAATTTAATGTGAACACTGTAACATTTGTTTTGCTTGTTGTGATTCCTGGTCACCATCATTGGTTTTGCAAGTGACAAAAACCTGTTTGATATTGACTCAGATTGAAGTTCTAACTTTGTTGAAACTTGAAAAATATTTTCTTTTTCTATGACAAGATTTCCCCTTGCATTTGGTAGTGTAAAAGATGTGGCTACTCAGATCTAAACTTGGCTAGCAGACAGCACTAAGTCGGTCGAAATAAGAATAAAAATAAATAGCTATGTCAATCATTTATTTATTAATATTAAAGTCATTCTGTTGTGGAGTTAAAACTGCAGCTGTCTTCTTGAATCACTGAAAGTGATGTAAACATAGAATATTAGGGCTGCAACTAATACACTATGAGGCGAATATGATTCATATCACGAATATATAGGGTAACGAATATGAATATTAATTCATGAATACAGTAACATGTCAGCAGTTGATGTATTATTTGTTACATTGAGTGAAACATTAAGAACATAAATTATTTGACATGGTTTGTTAATTATTAATATATTAAACATTTATATACTGCACTTATCCAGCTACTAGTATCTGCTCAAAAGCGACAATGACCAGTGACCACAATACTGTCAAATTAAATATTATTAGAGTGTTGTCATTGAAAGAAATCTATGCATATAATATGTTGTTATAGATATTTTTAGGTACAGGGTATGTAAATATACATGATAGCATATTCATAAATATTCGATTCTAGTGGCCACAAATACGAATTCAATTCATGAATGGATACGGCTCGATTCACCGAATACGCGAGTGAATCCTAACAGTTCTATAGAATATATATGTAACATTTTATATTGTATAAGAGGGTCTATATTACTAGTGGGAGACATAATAAAAGAAATCATTTTATGTTTGATTTACTTCTTTTCCTGCTGCTTTTCAGTAGGCGGGCCTTTGAAACGAAACCAAAAATGTGTGACCTTATGTCTCAAATAGTTGCCAATACTACTAAGAATTGGTTGGTGCATTCCAAATATCAAACACCACTCATCCACAGGAGTTACATATATATGCATAGAGCAGATGACAGAAATTGTGCTAACAAACATGACAAATGTGTCAAACTGTCATATGCTTCAGTTCATACATATAAGTTACCATAGAAACCTAATAGCAGGCTCAGTTTTCACCATAGATGGTTAAATGTCACATGACACAAACACCGAAGGTGTGAGTACCCTTTTGTTGATGAGAAGGTTTGGCACATTCTGTTAGGATGCAATATCTAGCTGGATCATGTAGAAGTATTGCATTCATTTAATTCTCCTCCATCAGATAGTCAGATGTGAAAATATAAAGGGGTAGGAACACTGGCATTTTTATGTATATCATATTCTTGAGCTAATTTCTTTTCCGTTGAAACTTTTGTTGATATTTAAGTGTAGTTCATGTATGTCAAATATCATTTAGCTTCCATACAACAGACAGCATAGAGAGCAACCAGATTTTTAAAGTAGTTTCAGTCTGTCAAGCCTGACAGCTGCTTGATAAATTGATTGATATTAGTTTATGAGGTTCTATCAATATGATTAAAAATCTTCATTAGAGCAAACTCAAAGTCATCTGTAATGTTTGTTAAGAGACTGTATGAATGGTGAATGAGTATATGGTTGAAATCTTCTTGGGCATGGAAAAGTCAAAGCATGGTGAAGAGTTCAGCAAAGACATTAGTGAGGCTGTCCCGTACCCGCCACTTGTATGTAAGTATGATGTTTCTCAGATTAGCGGCCATGATTATGTATTTGTACATAGTATTTATTATTCTTAAGGAATGTGATACTGTATTATGTTTTATAAGAGCAGGGTCGTACATGTTCATAAAATTTTACGTGACATTATGATGGGGCAAGATTTAAATGCAGGGATAGAAATTGGCACTAGTCCTATAGTTTTGCAAAACTGTCCAATAGTTAAGGTATCATAAGGACTAGCAGACATTTGCCATAATTAATGGTTTTGCTATACATGTTATCATTATACATGATAAGGACTAGTGGACTAAAATGTTAGATTCTATCTCTCAAATATTTTTTCAATGGCCTCTCAAATTGTGATAATTTGTAATATTTAATTTAGTTGACTGAATGTCATGATGTAGTTTAGTTTCACATCTGCCCTACCTACAAAGAGGTTTTTGTTGCTATCATGAACTTGAAAACTTGAATATCTAGGTGTTGCATGAGATTGTTTTAGGACCGAATTTGTCTGCACATGATATGAGTGTTAGTGTGAGTATAACATGATACCATGTATACATGCACATTTTCCTCATATTACAATTGATGTTCTGAATTGAACACTTATTTAATTCAGTGTCTACTACTGGTATGTGAATAGTCATTGTCAAATACAGGCATAAGGTAATTAATTGAACAGCAAGATCACTGGATGACAATTCAGTGGCGGCAGTGATGAAGTAACTAGACCAATAAACAGGATAAACTTACTGTTTCACTTATGATTCATTATGATGTTGTGATCTTTCCATGTTATCGTGTCATTGTTATGATGTTAATTATTTACTCAACTAAGCTCAGAACTTAGGAATGGTTGTGTAAAGAAAATAGGTGCTCTTTGAACAATGTGTCTTATCTCCCAAAGCTGCAAACTATGACAGTATGACGAATCAAAAAGACTGCACAGACAGTCCACATTGTGCTTTGATTGCACCTAAAAACACACTTTTGATAGTGTATTAACAAGTTCTTGTGAGTACACAATGACTTCTGAAGTGTGCACATAACAGTTCTATATATAGTGTCCATTGCCCCTGAATTAGGCAATTATGATCCTTTAATTCTTGATTAGTCCCTCAGTTGTTGATACCCAGGTCCTTTGTTCTGCACTTACCACTTACTGTTAGTAATGAAGCTCTTATAAGTAGTATTACATTGAAGTAAGAGTGTTAGCATCATACTTTCCTAAGCACTGAGGCAGTCAACCATCTCTAATACATCAAGAACCGTAAATATTCAGTTAAGTGAGACATCTGTGTGCATGTTGATGTTGGCTAAAAAGAAGATAGTTCATAGATAAAAAAAATATAGAAATATTAATACTTGAAAGACTCCCCCATTTTGATTGATTGGCTGATTTTTGTTGTTGTACTTGACATACATCTGAAAGAGTGGCACTGACAGATTTGCAACATCCCGTTCACCTTGAACATTTCTACAAGGTCAAGCTTGATAATCAAACCCTTCTTTCTAGCGTTATCATGAGCAAACATAAAGATGTCTATGTTTCGTAGACACTTCATGGTATGTTTCAAAGTATGTTTCGTAGACGCATTCTTTCAGCAAGTTTCTTAAGCTGAAAGCTGGTAAGTAATGGATTAGAGCTTTTACGGTATTATTATGGGTAGAATGGTCCAGTAAGAGCACTGCACATGTAATAACATGAATAACAATTAACTTTCTGGCTTTGCCACCATTGTTGTTGGTAATTTCTGCCGAGAAGCATGGATTTGAGGTAGCCACCTGGCAATGCATTACACAGACATATACACATGAAAATGGTCATGCAGGCCAACTCGAATGTAAGTCTTTTGAGATACTCTTTCTCATAATAGTGACATGTATTTTTAATGAAGCACTACTCTAAGATGTATACATGTAAGACTGTGATGATTGACATGATGAATGCAATCAATTTTGGACCATCAAAAGTAGATGTGAATAATTGACAGATATTTCAAGATTTGATTTTATATACGATTTTGTTTGTTTGCTTATAGACTTTTTTAGAAATTTATAATTTAATCTTATAGATGTAGTGTGTTGTGTAACTGAAGGTTGTTTGTTTTTAGATATGTATGGATTATGGCAGTTATAATGGTTAATGATTAATCAGTGACAGACTTATTATATGTGACCATGCCTTCAGAATGGACACATCCTAGATGAACATTATTGCTATGTAATACTTTGTGTATATATATATCATATATTACTGTGATATGTTGATTTATTGAAATTATCAAATGAAACAGATGAAATATTTGTGATGCCTTCTGTATTAATAGTTGTTTTTACATTATAAGACATGTAATGAAATGTTTGTACGTCTGACCAGTGCTCGACACTGACCAGAATATTTCATTAGTAAATTCAAAGGACCAGCAGGTAGAAAGATATACCAGATGGATATTGATAATATTTTTGTTAGTGTACAAATAACATATAACTGAACCTTGTTTTTGATAACATGGAAGAAGGTAATTGTTGGCGGGTAACATTTAAAATCTTACATGGATCATTCATCCTAAAAGCAATAGTTTACTGTATTCATTTGTTGCTTTCATTGGGTTGACAAACAAATATCACAATTTCAATCTGTGTCAAATGAGTTAGAGTCTGTTTGCCAAAACCTGTCTTTTGGCATCCTTTTCAGTAGATTTCTGTGTTAGCATATCACAGTATTGACATATTAGCTGAGCTTAGTCTACTAAAAGATATTTTGCTCAACTTTGGCTGTGACAATCACTAATCACATTCAGTCTGTATTATACAGGGAATTGATGAAGTTTTTATTCGTCACGGAAGTGACATTGTTCTTAATTTATGTGTTATGGCTAAATCGATCACTCCATACAACTTCTAAACTTTTGCAAGTACATGAACTGCATAAGTCAGGTAATGTATAAGTTCTGAAAACTTTTAGTCAGAAATAGGTATTTGCATCAGACAGTTAATCTTTATCCTTAGACCTGTTGTCAATATTAAGACAGATGGATATAGACCAGTGATTATGTTACGATATTACTTTATTTTTCGCAAAATTTGATAAGTAATTCATCTATATAATTACTAAAATTTAAAAATATCACACTAAATGGCCAAGAGAACAAACCCAGAGGTTTTGTGTTTTTGAAGTGAAAAGGGGAGATGACAGTCTTAACCCCCCAAAACTAGCATCTACAATGACAAAACTATGATTTATAAAACAGTTTAAATTTTATCATAAAATGTGAAAAATATGGATGTCAAGGTTTTGTGCACTTTTGTTTGCAAACAATGGTTTTATCAAAAATAATCTTAATTTGAGCAGAGAATTGTAGCCATTTGTCAGTGCCCAAACAATGTTCATCTAGGTTCAGCTAGTTGGATTTTGTAATAAGCTTATTATTACTAGTTCCAGGTCTGGTAGGACCTCAGATTAATATATTTGATTCATTGCCACTAATCTAAATCTTGGATTAAGAACTTGGCTCTTAGTTCCCTTTACTGTTTAGTATGAAAACATTAAGCATATTGTTGTTTGAAGTTATGGCTGAATATTACTGGAAGTGGAAGTTCAGTAGTCAGCTAACAGTTTAGTTGAAGCTGTGATGTACAATCCATATTATGTACGAAAGGTGGGATATTTGTCACTGTTGATGTGTCAAGTTTACTTATGGTACAAATGAAAATTAACCTCAGAAATATTTTATGAAATGGTGAACAAATCCATATTAGCCACTAACAGTTCTATTGTCAAAGAATGAAACCCTCTTCATATGTCAAATATTGTTGATACCATTAAATAAAATCTTATTTTGGTGATCATAGATCTGTTATACAAACTGTGTATGTCTTCCTGAAATATCTGCAGTATATTAATACTGTATGCTGAATACTTTCTGTTTCACATTTATCTTTAGTTTGTTGGTAAATGTATACGTGACTTAAATGTATGCTTCCTACAGATTATTGCTTTCTTAGATTCTTTAACCCATTCCATGTATTCTACTCTCTAACCCTGAACTCAGTTCAATTTTCAACTAATTGATACCTTAACCATGTTAACCAGTAACACTTTGTTCAACATTAAGGTTTTCTCAATTTATAAGAGGAAATAAATTATGTTGAGATTACTTCTCTTCGAGTCACCAATATATACATGTACATATTATAGCTATTTGAATTTGATATCTGTTGTAAATTACACACTGCTTGATGACACATTCAAGTGTCAGTTATTCTAAGGATCTGCTAGTTTCAACCTTAGTCATCTGACTAACTGTGAATCAATTGATCATGTAAATGATTGAACAGGGAGGTATGCTGTAACTTCATGCTAGAATGAGATAGCACTATCGTAGTGTAAAGTCAATCGACACCATACCACACAGATTCGAGACAAGCTATGACATACTCATACCACATTTAAATGTGTTAAGTGTTGCAAATCTGAAGTATTGTACCTGTCTTGTTTCAAATCAGTTAAGAGCCTGTCACATTGTAATTCATTTATATGAACTGAATATGTTGGGTTGAAGTCTATTATTTTACAATGTTTACTCCCTTGTCTGAGCAGGTTTGCAAAGTGACAAGGAGGACAACGAGCCCATCAACCTGAACTCATAATTGCCCGTTCTTTGTTGCTACTTCTTTACTATAAGTGATCTCTTGTTCCACACCTGTGCCTTCTTAAAGCTTGTGAATTACAGTCCGAAGTAGGCGTTGTGGAACAAAGGTTTGATATACCTGACACTCACGTATCATATGTGCTGGAAGGAATCTTTCATTGGATGATTATAGATGGATTGCAGTATTATTATTTGAATGCTTACTGGCTCAGTCAACCACATCAATATTTGTCATTGTATGGGAAGGTATATTCAGTCTATAAGTGTTGTCTCGTTTGAACTGTGTGATGAAAGTCTTTATTGCAACACAAAAATCACACACTAAATGGTATTCTTTGAAGAAACGTTCATTTGACTGTTATATTCAGCGTTAAAGGGATTTCGTGACAAGCTGTAATGACTGTCAGTATGGACGTGTTATATTGGCTGGATAATGATACAGAGGATTGTTTTGTTGCAATTGGATCAAACAAAAGTAGAAACACCTGAAGTAGATACAGCATAATCAGTATGAAGTTCAAGCTTCCAGTTGTTGTTGATTATCGAAGAAGGATAACTCACAAGGTAAGAAATAGATAAAACCAAGGATTTTCCTTCATTGATCAGTTGTGTGCAGTGAACACCGCAGTATTATTGTCCCATCTGTCATACATCAGGTCTATTAGAAGAAAAAGCACTGATCACTGATTACAGTGTCATGATTTGCCTTCAGACATAATATATGTACTAGTACCTTAGGTTTAGGTACATTATTTAGGTTTGCTTTGACACTGTATAGGCTATTCTTATCTGAAACTCCTACTTTCTTGTTTTACCACCATGAATACAAAGTGCATAAATATTTTGAGGTAGGCATTATAAATTTAATTGGGACAACACAGTCATATTTATAAAAATACAATTATTAACTCTATTGGTATTTTTGTAATATATCATATTGGGAACTATGCAGACAATTCTCCTTAATACCTTGAAGCTTGGTTCCCTAAATATAAAGATGGAGGTAACAAGACAATGTGGTTATGCTGAGTTCTAGCAGGCACTGCTTTCTCCAAGTGCAAACTTTATTTTTACAGAACTAAATCCAATTCCTTTAGCATGTTTAGATGAATGTAAAATAATGTGCCTGCAATATAGTTCAATCTGTATGCAAGACAGAGCTGTACAGCTTATAGAACAAAGACAGAAGAGAGCTGTATCCATAACACTTGTAAAGTATGATAATTATTCTACCATGAATGAACATCAATAAATATTTATTATCTTGCACTCGCTTAAAGCATTAAATACAAAGGTAAGTTTCCTTAAGACTGTAAAGTATGGTAACGTGAATTCTTTATGTAAAAATCATGTCGTTAATTGTATGGTATAATAGACTATTTAGTGCAAACTACCTTAAGAGATAATTACCTACAGGGTAAGCATACTGATAGATTCAGAATTAGACACTTGCATTTCCAAAGAACTTTCTATTAAAAGGCAATGCCAGTCATCCATCCCTTCATGGAGGCTCATGGCTGCTTGAGTTGTCTTGGTTGAAAGAATTTCCTCGCAGTGTCGGAAAATCTTTAGTGTAAGTGGCAGTATCAAAGTCTAGTCTAATCCTTCATTGAATATTTTCTTAGAATAACTGTATCCAAATAGACAAAAGATCAAGCTGAGCCAAGGAACATACTGATTTGCAATATGATTTACTAGTAGTATGTAAGATGGTAGAATTCCGTGTGACACTATGGGAACAGGATTCCATATTGTTGAATTGGTTAATGTTGTCAAAGTACATATGTATATTCACCTTTTATGGATCGATACGGGGGGATAACTTTCATGTCAATTTTCAAAGACAGCCCTGGTATTCATCCATGGAAGATGTCTTTCCTGCATTTTCTCCTCCCAGTATGATATGTTTTGGCTGTGTTAAGCCCTCTATGATACCAGCATAGACAATGATGGTATTGTTACTACTATTGTTAGGAGTGTCTACATACACACAAAGGACATTTCTCAGTAACAATAATGCTTAATTGTGACAATTTCACTGTGAACAGTTCAGTTTGTATCAACAGGGTTAACTGTATATGGACTGAAACTAGTTTTCCATGATACTGTAGTACCTACTGTTTCCATTGTTTACCCACATTCCAAATGACATGCCAAAATTTGCAATCTATTCCAGTGGTTTTCTTGATGACACAATAAGTCGAAACTAACACAGTTTAAATTATGATATGATCAGTGACTTTGGATAACTCAAAGTTATTTGAAGATGAAGAGTTGATTATTGACATTATCATGTATTAACCATGAGTTAACTGTTTTTTCGTCTTTCAAGCTTTGAAAAACTAAAATGATGATTAAAGTGAAAAAGCGGCAGACATGTGTATCTAAAGCGTGTTCACATTAAATAATGTCATTTTACAAACTACAGGCAATGCTTTTGTCGGTATGAACTTTTCAGAGCAGTGTACCATTTCAGAAAGATGTGATCACTTGGGTCATTATCCTGTGTTTTATATACCAAATTGGTGTTAATTTCTGTTGTAATGATTAAGAAAGTCTGTTAAGGCATAAGTTTGTCTACCACAAGAGGTATTGACTTGCATTTATCTTTATGTAAAACAAATGACAAACTGTTTGTAGCCACAGTAATCTATAAGACTATTTCCTGAATGTATTGTGCTACCAAGTGAGGCAAACAGATTCAAATAACAGGCTATAGTTCTAACCTTGTTGTGTGTGCAATCCAGTAACAAATAATGCCTAGTGGAGTTCCAAGCCACCACTGGCGGATTGTATTACATAATTGCATTAATTGATTTATTGGCACACCCTGGTTTATGAAAAAAAATGGCTATGCACACAGTTCACCTGTTATTCAGTTAGGAATTTAAGGGATCATTGGCTTTATCGAGTACATTGGAAACAAGTCATGTATACAGTTCCTGACTGTTGATGTGATGCTTGAGGTGTTTGAGATGTTAGTCCATTTGGAGGAGGTGAATAAGTCCAAAACATATCACTATTATTACATGAGATAAACAACAGTGTTGGTATTATTAAGCTCTTGGGGGATTAGGATTTAATGACATGTAGCATGCCATACAAACATTACACTTACTGTTATGGACACAGTAGTCCAGGATGTAAAATAATACATTTTCAGATCAATAACTCCCAAGTTTTGCAACAATTATTTTCGTGTATGAAATGTATACTAGTACATGTTGGAAGACCTGTTGTTGAATGATCCCTTATACACATTGTAGTGTTCTTCTGAGGATCACCAAATAATTAGAATCAATAATTCCCTTGTTTACAGTTTTTTGTAAGGAAACAAAATGACAAATATTTAAACTAAACATCAACAGTAACTGTTTTAGCTAAGGTAGGGTAAATAATAAACAATGGATATATTAAAAAGCTGGTCAATTACTTCTTGTTTTTCCATCAAATTTTGGAACAAGAAACAAGTTTGAGGTTTACCCATCATAAACAAAATGATATACAATGATCCTTTATGTTTGTGTTATGTGCAACCTAGAAGTAAAGAGCATGTTCTCCGTAGTCAACACAATATCTGACAACATTAAGGGGGTCTCTGTCTTCAGATTTGTTTATTTGGGTCAAACATTGATAGACATAGGATCACCAACTTACCAGTGGTGGGAGTACATTATCGTGAGACAGACACCAGTAATAGTACAAGATCAATATTGGGGGTTAGAATTCAAAATGTTTATATTGCTATTGGCAGTTCTCCGTTATCTATCAAGATATAACTTGAGTATAACCAGTCACTCACCATAACAACCCTTAGAATGCAAGGCTCACTACCAGTATTATATATTAGCCTCGCAATTTCTATTTTCCCTTTTTATCGCTGGAATTGTCTAAACATCTATTCATGAGCATTGCCTTATATCTGTTGTATAATCATTTTAGTCCATATGAAACTACGACATCTATTGATACTTCAATATTTAATTTAGAGCTATTTTATCTGTAGATTTAAGGTGCAAAATTGTGTTTAAAACTGAGTATGAACATGAGAAACTCTGTAATAGCAGTATTGAGGCTGTGTCTGTTACTGCAAGTCCATGATTTCTAGGTTTCATTCAAGATGTAATAATAAATTAGATAGTGATAAGTATGATTTTCAAGGATTAGGTAAAAACTAGTCATGCCTGTGTTGGTATGTGAGATTGAAAAAAATTAAATAAAGTTGATAGAATATAAACTGCTGGGCAAAAGAAAGTATACAACCATGTTTGATGATGGCTAATAATGAAACAAACAAGAATGGGTTTTTCGATGGTGATGTATTAGAAACGGGTATCATTGTTGTGTTTTGGACCTTAAGATTGCAGCGTTTCAGTGATTGTTTTGATAACATTTGTTATTTTTTGGTCAAATCCAATTTTTTACCATGTTCAAGTGTCCACTTTCTTTTGCACGGCAGCTTATAATTATTAGGCACACTAGGCTTAAAGAATATATTTTATGTTAAGGCATTTTTTAGGACAGAAGACTTTCTTTAGTTTTCATTGTTTGCATATTTATGTTATCATTATTCAGGCAACTGATGATAAAATAGAGTTGTTTTATCTCTGTTAGTTTGACTATTTCGTATGGCTCTGGTGTAGCATGTGAAAGAAGCAACAAAATAAATGAAGATAAGTATTATTATGCAATAAAGTGAACAACATATTAGCTGTTAATAGGAGGCATCCAGCATGATGCTTGAGTGATTTGAGACCCTCTGTTCAATCAAACAGACATGTTGAAGAAAATTTGATCACAGAAATATATGGTTTAGATCATAGTCACTATGGCTTCAGAATTGACTGAACAATGAAGATTTAGAAATGAGCAAATATAAGAATATTTTGCTTTACTAACAATTTCAAAACTTTTAAACAAATGAAATGTTTTTTACTACACTATAGTGTGATCTTCAAACAAGGCCTTAATATGGCATGTATCTATTAGTATGGTGAGTCTTTTTATTGCTTTGGATAACTTTAACAATATGAATATGGGAGCCCGGAACCACATTAAGAGAGTGCAAGTGTACAGATCCTATCTTATTCCCGACATGTTGTTTTAGCTTATTATGAAAAAGTTGGAGCTAAAACAGGGAAACAGTTTGACCTCTCAGCCTAATAAACAGGATTGCTAACAGCTAATTGTTCTACCAGCCAAGTGGCTGAAGAGAGGTGATTTAGAGCAAAAAGATTTTCATCATGGGGTTTGATAGTGGCAGTTTTTTAGGTAATGATGCTAGATGTAATTGGTTGTGACTTCCACATCAGTCTTAATTTCATGGACAGCTGTTTATGACAAAGTGTGGACTGAAGGGGAAGTTAATGTTTTTTCCAGTCCACAAGGAGCCAGTGATGTTGTTTGTAGACAAATGAATAGTGCATCATTTTTAGAAATTCTGCTATCTTCTTAGGTTCTTTAGAAAACAATTGAATAAGTGTGACCTTTTTAGAAGGTTATGTAATTATCTTTTACTTAAGGTGTATACTTTCTTTCATAGGTTTATACCTAAAGTTGAGTACAGCATGCTGTTTGCAGTATTACATGGAATAACCTGCGAATTTACTATTACAGCTGTTTTCAGCTATTATATCCTATCTGTGAAAAGAAAACATTTCTGTCCTTGTATCTTTGTTTTAGCAACATGATAAGGTGTTATGTTATTTTACCATCCAAAGAAAACAAGAGAAAGTGCTTGTTGAAGAAATTCCATCCTGACAGATACCAACATATTTATTATCATATCAGTAAGATATCTATACCTGTCTTTATTGTTATTGAAAGGTATCAGGTTTGTTGTTTGATTGTGATAAGTATATGTTACAACTTTAAGAACATAGATGTTGTTTGTGCAGGAAACAGTAAATATAGAAGTAACCTATATACAATGGGTCACCTTCAACATCTACCTGTTAAACAATGTTGATCTGGAGGCTAGTAAATCATTCTAATCTATTGCTCTGTGTTTCTATATCCTGTCAAAGCATGACAGAGATTTATCTAGGATTTTACACTAAGTATTCAGGCCGAGCAAACTGGGAAACATTTTTCTTTTGTTCAAAATTGGGAATTTGTGTAAGGTTCATGTATTCTTACATGTTGAGGTATTCTAATACTGCATTCAATGGAATAATGTTGAACCAAGTCACATATGCAAAACTATAATATTATGTTAACAGTTATGAAAAACCTGAATTGAATATCTCTAACTGAAATGTTTAACAACAGTTACTGGGGCTGAAAATGGGCCTCTGAGAATGCCTTGATTAAATCCCTACACTGCATTGTAAATTGTATAGATAAAGTTAGTGTGTGTGTGTGTGTGTGTGTGTGTGTGTGTGTGTGTGTGTGTGTGTGTGTGTGTGTGTGTGTGTGTGTGTGTGTGTGTGTGTGTGTGTGTGTGTGTGTGTGTGTGGATGGATGGATGCATGTATACATTTTTTCGGTATTCAAAGAAGTGAAACATTACTCTTGGGTTTTCAACAGGGAATTCATGAAAAGAATGACATATGACACTAAGACTGTAAACTATCTGCGACTGTGTTATTCTATAATATTGTTTCACAGTGATATAAAGTTTGTTGAGATATATTACATATCCACACAACATGTTGTGCATATTTCAAACATAGCAAAGAGAAACATCAGGAGTCATGTAACCAGGCAACATTAGTTTGAATGGAAGCAGTCATTTATTTGTGTTGAAATCTATATGTGTGATCTGGAGACAGGTGGGTTTGTTGTTAAATGCATGAGAGATTCCTCTGGTGAGGTTGTAAATTGTGGAGGGGCACAGCAGTACAGAAAGTAGCACTAGAGCTGCCTGTTTTGTGTACTTGTATCAACTCATTATTGCAATTGGCTGCACATGAGTAGAAATAACTTGATATGTTGCCCAAATTATCCCACTAATCTTTTCCCATCCCATCGTAAGCCTTGTGTTTTCTTGCATAGATGTAAAACATCTTTTTTCCCCCTTGTTTTTCTCTTAGCTACAAATTTTATGAGCATGTTCTCTCGTACTTATATATATGTATTTTTACTCTGGTGATAAAGAGCTTAAGGAGGCCTAAAATAAGACATGAAAATGATTATAGGCTGATTAAATTCAGGGGAAAAGATGTTTATGAATATGAAAAGTAGGATGTTTACTGCACGTGAATTCTGTATATATAAGTTCCTCACCTTCTGACAAAGCCTCATTTCGACAGGTTGAGGGTACTGGAAGTACTCCCAACACACTTCTTACACTCTCGGCTGCTGCACTGGACCTTACTTTCCTTGGGGTGGGATGTTTGGGTGAAAGAAAACATCGAACTTTGGGAAACATCTGAGTGACTTTCTAACTATTTTCTACAAGGGAAATTTAGATTGGTGGATTTGTAAATGTGTAACATCAGGGATGGAGGTTATTGAATGATGTTTCTTTTTTATTGTCGGCGTTCACATGGCGTAACAGAAACTGTGCATTCATCAAATGTTCCAGCTGGATTGGAAAACATACTTCTGTCGCAATTTACTGGGATGGAATACAGATTCACTAACGGATGCTAAGTGATTTTCAATGGTGTATCCATGGAGTTGCATCATCATGAAGTGAATTGATGTTGTATGTGTTTTACCATAATGTGTGCAGTGGACATTCATGATTTCTTTTAATATGAATGTTCCAGGCAACCTATTTTTGACTTCTCAAGATGACCATAAATTTAGCAAGGTTTTACATAGTAGCCATGTGTGTCCTACAAAGTAGGCTGATGAAGCTAAGACAAACAAGGGAAGATCCTTATTGTTATGGATTGTATCTTAAAAAGTAATTTTGTTTTAGATACTATTTGAGTTTGGGGGCATGTATAAGCAGTAACTTTGATGCTTTTGGAACTATTATGGCTTATAGCAAGTGTCTATATATATGTGGTAGTCAGGATTCTTAAGGAGGAAGCAACTCCTTCTCAGACCACTTGAGTTACACTACTGCAAATAGATACGAGACTTGGGGGGTCTTTTTATCATTTTGTTACAAATTTTATGATTCAGTATCCTTTCAAATTAATTTATTGTCATTATTGGCACTTTGTTGTCCTTGAAATTGTTGAGTTTGGCATTATCTTTATCATTTCTGGAGAGATCGATGTATTTAGAACAGAAAAAATAATCACATAATCACATTTTGTTTATATGATATTTATATTGGAAGTATATAAATTAATAACATGTATAAAAAGTTATTCCAATAGCAAAAATAGTTTATATAGGTCATATGTCAAATTTTAATTCTAAGTTACTGAGTGCACAGAGATATATTATCATTTATAGCATCATCAGATAACTTATTCTGACAAGCTTAATAGCTTATATAATCTGACACATACCTACAAATCTCCATTATCAGGGCTGATCACATGTATTAGTTTGTCTGTTAATACGATACTGCACACATGTGATACAACATGTAACACATATGTTGACACCAGTCTTGACTGGCCTCAGGGAGGCTAATAGTATCTTCTACCAAACCTGCCTCATTATTAAGCCTAATTAGGCTGACAGATCATGTGATGCACTCCTGTTCTGGTTCAGGCCATCATGTTTACAGAGCTTGGGGTCTGATGGTGAGTTTCATCTCACTTCCTGACCTAATGAATCTGGTATTCTAAATGATCACATTAGAAAATGCTTCTGGCTACTAGCTGATGGCTACTACTGGCATTTCAAGACAAGATCATGTATCATGCCTTGGGTAATCTTCCCAACATATATATATATCACTAATAGCTTCAGAATATGTCAGATGAAAAGGTGTTTGTCTCAGATATCTGACTGGACATCTGTCTTGATTGTCGAAGGACTTATGACTTTGTTTATATAGAACTGACATTCCACTGAAACATGAATTTCATAAAGGACTTTTGAGGAATCCATCATTGTGTATAAAGTGGATATTCTGAAAAAGAGAACTTTCAACCAAAAGAATCATGAATTATTACATCCTGAAATTCTGTGTTGAAACACTGAAGGTGATTTTCATGTGATGTGTTACCGTACACATGTAAAGAGTGTTTACATACTGAAACAGGTTTGAGGTGGTATGACAGTTTCTTTGATTATTACCAGTGGTCATAATGTGGTTTGCTGTATCCTGCATTCCCCCTGTTCCTCAAAGTACAGGACCATTCAATCCCCATATGGCCCTTCCAGATTTGCCAATGACCATCAAACCTCAATACAATGCACAATGCGGTCAGTTGTACAATGCAAGCCTGTGCAGACCTCTGCAAATACCTAATAATCAAAAAGACATTGTAGCATTCAAGAATGGTATGTTATCAGCAAGACAGGGCAAAAGAGCCTCTGAAAGTTGTTACCAACCTTTAGGAGCTCCATGGGCTTTAGATGGAGATGTATCTGACCCATATCAAAGTGGCTTTCAGTATACAAGAAACATTGAAGAAAAGTTGATACACAGACCTCTGAAACATTCAGATACCGGTAATGGTTTTGTGCAAAGTGGATCTAGTCAAGGTACTTTTAATAAGTTGGATTTTCAATTTCCAAGTGCTAGTTCTATACACAGCACTCACATCAAACAATCATTCATTTATCAGAATCCTGGACTCTTTCGTACGGAGAGCAAGTCAAGACAAGTGTTTCAATGCAAACAAACAAATATACCAATTAAGCAGCTTGGTCATAAGAATTCAACTCAAAACAGTGGAAATGCTTGGCTTACAAAAAGTCCACACAGTCATGGTATCTCTCAAATACCAAAGAAAGTGACCAGTTTTAAGAGAAATGATACCCCTGTGTTGTTTCTTGAAAGAAGTACATATGTTGGTGAGCACTGCTTGACTAGGAATGAAAGCAGCAGAGAATACTGTCGACAAGTTTCAAATGTCTCCACCCCAAGGGAACAGTGCTCAGTTTGTGGCACTTCTAGGCAGGGCAGAACTTGTTTCCCTGGTAACTTTGGAATGGTAAATAGAATCTACAATTAGTAATAACCTCTTACAACAACTGAGTTATCAGTCCATGTCATCTTGTAATGACAGTGGTACTTACTGTCTCATATCCAACTATCAGCTGCTAATAATTGTTAAAACTTCGTTAACAAACAGGAGAAGAGTAATTGTAAATCATAGATAATAGCCATTGTTTCATCACTGAAATATATTGAAATTGACTGAGATGGCTAGCTGTAACATTTCTGCTAGTTGTGTGTAAGAGTTTTGGTTTAGTAAAGGAAGGTGAAAACATTACACACTTACAATGTGTTGTAAAGACAACATGATAATTCATGGTAAGTATCTTTTTACAACTATTAGTGATGCTACTGAGGTCTGTAGTCAACAGTCTACAATTCTCCCTTTGTGCTCTTTTAGCATTGACAGAAAAACACATAAACTTCAACCTTTGACTCTGTGTATTCATAAGTGACAGTTATTCTAATATTCCCTGTGACAGTTATATCATGATCTTTGCAAACAATTTCTTTGATATGATGGTGGCCTTTGTTTTCAGAGTCCCCAACAGGGCAGTCTCCACAGGTCCCACCGTGTGAATGGAGAAAGCCGCTATGCCACCCAGATTTCTCTTACCTCCACCCAAAAACAAGGGACCAACTCTAGCAGGGTCAAGAATTCTCACTATAACTTGGAGGTAGGTACAATATATATTATGAATGTTTATTTGCCTCTATTGCCAATAAGAGGTAATTGATGCCACATATATAGTTTACTTCATGGGTAAAGTACTTGGAGTAATGTCCACTGATTTTAAAATTATTGTACAGGATAAGTGGTAACCACTCTTCCACTTTCATAATTACAACAATCAAATTTTTACATTGTAGGCAAAGGCTGTGTCATCGGTGGCACCTACCACCACATTACCTCACCTGAACACAGATCGGCATGGCCACAGCCACAAGCACCACCAAGAACATGTCACAGAACAAAACAACAATACCCTGCCCCAGCTCAAACAGACAGATGGGGTGTCAGGGGCTTCATCCTTCACAGGAGAGAGGACCAAGAGAGACCAGTATGGCAACAAGATCCCCATGACTCCTGCTGGTAGGTTGCAGAACCTGTAAAATATTATGTGAATGTAGTGACTATTTGGTTTATGTTTTACTACTTAACCTGATCATCGCATCACTGTTGGCATATTGTTGTGATGGCATATCAGGGAGTCCAGACATCAGTCCTACAAAAAGTACATATATTTAGTTTTTATTTATTTAATGTCTGTATTTTGATGTATTGGCTATTGGGGTATTGAAAAATATTTTACAACATGTAACTATTTCAGTTTCGTAGTTTACTTCCCCAACTGAATGACCATGATTGCATGATATGAGATACTTATGAAGGAGCAGTCTCTCATATCATAGTGTTTTATTTTAGAATACAAACTGTTCTTTCTATAAGTTCCATATTTCTATGAATACTACTGACATTATTGTAAGATAATGCAAAAGTGTATCAAAAGGTAATTTGTATCAAGTGTCAATGTTCTTGTTATTTCAGAGGCACTCAAATTATACAGGAGTAAACTTTCGCAGTTTGAACAAACAGAAATTTTGGATTATCCTGAGGTTTGGTTCTTGGGCCTAGAAGCCAAAAAGATTGAAGGAATCCCTGGTGGGGCTCAGAACAATGGTTATGATGATGACAATGGATCATACATCAAGGTAGGCATTCATTACATTTTGCCTAAAATGAGATTGTTGTTAAATGGAGGTGGCTACATGTCTTTTGAGTCGTCAGATCAGTATCATTGATTCATAAATCTGCAATTCAGGATATGGTAATTTGATGATAGACAAAATGCACAGTCTCTGTTTGCAACTTATCCACTGCCTAATATAATTAATTTTGGTCTCGTAAGCTAAGGTTATGACAGCCCACATGTTAAGATTAAAATGTACTGAAAAAAATATGGATGAGCACAATTTGGGGCTGGTTTACTTAAGTTTTAGGTACAGACTAGGGACCCAGGCCTTAATTCATGCACTCTTTGTCTTACAATTGCCAATTGTGCAAACTATGTCAGTTTGCATGAATGCAGCACTGTGAACTACTGTAACATGTCTGTACGATTGCCTAAGACATACATTATCATTGTTGATGCATTGTTGTGAGATCTGTGAAAGATTCTAAAAAGAAATACAGACAATGTATTTTCTGTTAAATTAGTTAAATTTATTAATTTCATTTTTAACATGGTTAAAACAATGTACAGGATAATAGTCATAAGTTATGAATTCTCACAAATTCATTTTGTTAAATCAGTGGATTTCTGTTAGCTATTCATCAGTATTTTTGTAAGTAATAAAAAGGCGAGCAACAAATATTCCATAAATGATATTATGATATGTATATATATTTTATGATGAAAAAATATGTTTTTATTCTACAGTCAGAGGTTAAGAGGGCTGTCCTAGATTTTGTAACTTGAGTCAAATGTGTTAATGTATGTGTTTCATGATATAAGACCTTGAGTGCCATATTGTCCCGAAATGAAACAAGACACCATGCACAGCGCTCTAATGCATACCTGTTGTAACGTGATTTGGACCACCTTTGGGTTCCTGTGACTAACAACAATCCATGCTATCAGATGACCAATGGTGTGGAACAGACCTACAATTATTGTCACTGTTTGGGAGGCGTTACATTTTCTATTTGTGTAGCTTTGGTTCAGTGTTCAATAACTTACATTATCCTTACAATGGTGTAGTTATGAAAGTCACAACCAAAACTGATATTTATTGATAGATCATTAACATCTGAATGTGGTATGGTGTACATCAAGGTAATCAGTGAAGTGGAAGTATCCATATTAGAGAAAGATGAAATGATTGTTGTTAACTTATTATCAAAATATTTGGTCTCATATTATCGTGATTTTGTATCAATATTGCACAGGTTAGTGATATTGATACTTTGTTTTGGCATTTGTTTTGTTTTTCATGACGAAGATTAAGCTCAATCATGAACATGGTAATTTGAGTGTATTCTTAATATCACTATTTAAGTAGCTGAACCTTTAATTAGTGTCCGAGTTCTGGCTTGTGACTGGAGATTTTCATATTTTTATTGCATAGAAATGCAAATTGGTTGATTTATCATTACATCAATACCAGTTGTTGGACAGTGTTGTTTAGTAGTGAGTCATCTAATTATACTATATAGGTATCCTCAATTATGTAAAATGACTAAGTTGTGTTTAACGATGTGCATCTTTCAGATCGTCCTCACTGTTTAACCAAAATGGAATCAGATCTATTTTGAGACCATGTAATTTATTGCATTGGTGTAAAACAACAGGATTCCAGTGGATCTGATCACATCAACATTAATATATTTTTATTTTCTGTGCAACAAAGGTTATAGGTGACCATCTAGCTTTTCGCTATGAGATAATGGAAGTGATTGGGAAGGGATCTTTTGGTCAGGTTGTCCTGGTATTTGACCACAAGATTCGAAAAGAGTTTGCTGTAAAAATTATCAGAAACAAGAAGAGGTAATCACTGGTGTCACAATCAAGCCTGATTTGCCTGCCATGTAGACTGCAGCTTCTTGTAATAAATCTTACATGTGATACCCTCAAAAGTGAAATTAAATTAACCATTTCCAGAGAGAAATAGCTGAAATTTTACAAAGCAGTGAATATTCAAAGTTGTGCTCTATTACCACTCCTCACATTTGAGGATACTCTCATCCTCAAATTTATGAGATGAATATCACATGTATGATGACCATTTTTTTAATTTCCTATGATATGTACTGTGTAGGGCTTGAAGTGCTTTCTTATCTATCTTGATCATATTTTACTCATTGATGAGCACAAACGAAAACGTTAACGTTGAGTATGCCTTTGAAGTTTTTCATCAGTGTAATCACTTGGATTAATTATACATCACTCATTGTGACTATTGCCAGTAAACAGCACATCATCCCTTGCACATACAGGCCTCTCTGTCTACATATTGATTTCTGCTTCCTACATTTCCCTTCATTAAACAACCCCATATGTTGTCAGCTTATGGCCTTTTTGCTTATTTTCAGCTCTCTGTTTGTACGGCTTTCCTATCATGTTCTGTCTCTGACATACATTCTGCAAAGTTGATGTTTGAAGATTGATGAAACCTTTGCTATCAGAAAAAAACATTTGAAAATATCTGTGCAGATTGTATTACTTACACCTTGCAGTGCCCTACTTTAGATTCATCTGTCTATTGCCTGAGCTCATTTAGAAATGAGTGACTAATCCTTTTCCCTGCGTATATCCCTCAACCTTCTCTTTGCTTATGCTTGGCTTGTCTATGTTTGCTTTGTCAGGTGCTGCATGATCATTTGGTGTTTCGCTATGAAATGCTAGAAGTGTTGGGAAAAGGATCCTTTGGTCAAGTCGTCAAATGTTATGACCACAAAACAGACCAAATGGTTGCAGTCAAAATAATTCGCAATAAGAAGAGGTAGTGATTTAATTTCTTTGTTTTAAATCAAATGAAAGAGGAATTTCTTTGTGTAGTTTTTAAGGAGAGCCATAACAAAACCTTTTCCCCGCAAGATTACCGTTTCTGTACATCAGTTCCTTGCATGGTGTTTTTTTAAGTGTTAGTTTAGTAATTTATTTGTTTTTCTACATTTTTTCCAACACTACCCTTTATAATATATCCACATCTTATAACTTTATACTTATCAGTCATTTTAAACATATTTATATTAAAGTGATAAAAACAACCAAATATCAGGTAACATGTTTGAGTTGTTAAATCAATATAAAAAAAAGATACTGTTTTGCTCATTACATAATGTTGTAAGGTTTTATGTAATGTAAATCTCACTGTCAAATGTAATGTGAAGGTTATACAGGGCTCATGACAAATGTGTGTTGGTACAGGTTCCATCACCAGGCATTGGTAGAGGTGAAGATTCTGGATGCTTTACGTCGCAAGGACAAGGACAACCAGTACAACATCATCCACATGTTGGAGTACTTCTACTTCAGAAACCATCTCTGTATCACATTCGAACTCATGGGGTAGGAAGATATTTTGATCAAGTACTAGAAATTACTCACACTTTGTAAATGTGTCTATATGCCTCAGAATTAAATAGATAAACTTCACCAGTAATGACTTACAATTAGATTTAAAGGTTTTCTAAGTTTAAACCATAAAAATGAATGCTCATCCATTTTACTTGTTGAATTTGAGCTGAACCAATGAAACAGCAATGATGGTCCAGAAACAGTGATGTTAAGGCATTTCATAATCATATTTAATAAATCTTCAAATTTTAGTGAAAATGTGAGTTCCATAATGGTAACCTCATCATGCTTTACTTAGGGCACATTTCATTTAACCTGAAGTATGTTTCATTATTTATGTAAGTATTGATTTCAAACCCATGTGTTCAGCTTGCCTACAAACCCCCTGTGCTGGTAATGTTTATGGCAAGGTGGAATAAATAGTGGCTTAAATACTTTTAAAAATTTACTCTGGAAGTAGGTTGTATACATTCATTTCTTTAATGGCTAAAGATATCAGATATATAATGCTTTTTTGCTGTTTCATATGCATAAAAATGTATGTGCTTTATAATTTCAGAATGAATCTGTATGAGTTGATCAAGAAGAATAACTTCCAGGGATTTAGTATTGCACTTATCAGGAGGTTTGCCTTCTCCCTACTTCAGTGTCTCAAAGTTCTCCAAAGGGAACGGATAATCCACTGTGATTTAAAACCAGTAAGTTTCTCTTCTTTTCTGATAGAATATGTGAGCAACACACATTATTGTCTCTCATAAGTATTATTCCCATAGTCTCATTATTTCATCTTGTTAATGAGGGCATACAACAGGATCCACCTCATTATTAAGATGCAACTATGAGCAATCTTTCAACTCAAAAAAGAACAATGCCTATTGCATAATAACTTGTTATAACATTACCATTCCTCGTCTTTGTTAAGATAAAAAATAACCTGTTTGTTTCTCTTTTAGGAAAACATCTTGTTACGACAAAGGGGTCAAAGTTCAATAAAGGTTATAGATTTTGGTTCTAGCTGCTATGAGCATCAAAGAGGTGAGGGAACATGACATATTTCTTTTGTTAAAAACCTTGGTGTTATATGTTTTGTTTGTTTTTGTTTGTTGTGTAACGCCATACTCAGCAATATTCCAGCTATCTTGATGTTATAAACTGTTCAATAATTGTTGTTGTAACCACTGGTCCTTAGGATATATCAATCAAATGTATGTATCATAGATGTAAAATGGGCTGTGATTTTTGTTTTCAAAGTTAGAATCTAACACAAACTCTCTGTTACAGTGTACACATATATACAGAGCAGATTCTACCGGTCTCCAGAGGTGATACTAGGTTTGCCCTACTCCATGCCAATTGACATGTGGAGTTTTGGTTGCATCCTGGCTGAGTTGTACACAGGCTACCCTTTGTTCCCTGGGGAGAATGAGGTAGAGCAGTTAGCCTGCATCATGGAGGTGTTGGGACTCCCACCTCAGAATGTCCTAGACCAGGCAACTAGGAGAAGGCTCTTCTTTGGTAGGTATAACTGAACATGCTACTGGATAAGGTATATGGCAGCAGTGTATTGATTCTGTTTAATCTAGTACCAAAGACTGATATAATCTTATAGCGCATGCTATTATCGGTCATGACAATCAATATGACAATAAACTGAAGTATAGAAAATATTTGTTGATATAATATATTGAATTTATAGATTTGTACTATGGACCTGTGGCCTTTCAGTATTTCTGAAATAAAGACTTGAACGTCAATATGTTGCATTACAGTGGGATAAGTATATAGAAGTGTATACATAGAGAAACAGAAGATACTAATGAAGAAACATCCATGCAATACTTCCTGATTTGTTTCAGATTCTAAGGGTAATCCCCGATGTCTTACCAATAGCAAAGGCAAGAAGAGGAGAGTGGCATCCAAGGATCTACAGCAAGCAATCAAAACTAGTGATGCTAGCTTCCTGGACTTTATAAGAAGATGCATAGAGTTAGTTCACTTTATATATAAACATCTGTCATTTATTGGAAATTTTGATTTGTTATAAAGAATCTATGTTGTGTTCATGTTTTGATAGTTGTGGAGACTTGTAAGATCAACCTTACTGAAGTGTGTTCTTTTAGAAAAATCTGACTTTTGTTATGAATAAAACTAATTTAGTGTTTCTTCAATATATGTATGGTTGAATCAGATTATTTGTGCCCAGAGAAAGGTAAACTAGTTTACTAAATCATTTCCTGATATCAGATGGGATCCATCAGTGCGAATGACATCAGATGAAGCTCTGCATCATGACTGGATCAAGGAAGGGCTGGTTCACCGGAAAGACAGGGTTCTGAAAGGACAGCACAAACGCCACACATCTCCTGGAAGTGAGGGACAACAGCCTGATCCCTACAAGGTTCCTGCTCAACCACCTGTGAAAGGTATGAATATCCAGAAAACACATAAGCTATTTGTTGAGATCCAGGTAAGTTTATGATAATTTTTATAGGGAAGTAGTCATGTAGTCTTTCATATTTATTTGTTGATACAATGTCACTGACACAAAGATATTATTTATAGAAACTGATGAGAGAACCTATGAAATGATTGACTGTGATCCATTCAGTTTGATTTTGCGTTAGAGGTAGGCAACAATAACATATATAATTTGTTGGATATTGTTTTGTTTTTTAAGTACATTGTGCTTTTGTATTTATTCTGTGTTTTTTAAGGCTTCTTGAAATTAGCCCATTGGGGTTTCTCTCACATTTAACTTGTCTATCCTTGTGTTTCTTTCCACACATTGCACAAGAACATTCAGGTGTCTTATGACACAAAGATATGTAGAGTAATAAGGGAACACTATGCTTTTTGCATTCAGAAAAGACAAAGGTAGATGAGTGGAAGATGTCACTAAAGGAGAAACGCAGTGCCAAGGCACGAGAGAGAGTTCCACCAGTTGGGGCCTCTGCAGAGCAAACACACGAAGAAACAGGCAAGGGTGAGTAGTAATCTTTGACATCTTGAACAACTGTGTTGGTATTACCCTGCACCAATGTTTGAAATTAAGAGCAAAAGTAAAGGGGTCCTTGTCATTAGCCCAGTGTTAAAAATAAGTCAGAAAGACACCTTGATTTAGATATGCAACAGTTAATCTCAGGCAGCCCAGGACCCAAGTAATATCTAACATCAGATACCGGTAATACCATTACATCCCTGTGGCATGGTTTTCATGCATCAAAGTACTATTATCAGAATTAGAAGTATTCTTAGAATAAATTTTTGTTTAGCATGCCTACCTAATAATAGCCCATATAATAATACTGGTATGTTCTAAAAATAATGCCAACAGACAATAAATGCCAGTTCACTTTTCGCACAGATTGTATTCATGTTTGGCAGTCAGTGTGACCAATTTTGTCATACCTGGGGGGTAACTGGGGGCCTATTCTGACCTGGAGTTCTCATGTTGGGCGTGATGACAGCAGTTTGGTTCTCATTTGTATGAAGGATGTTTTGTACTGATAAGCTTCAGGATTTTTTCCTCTCTTGATGGTTTAGAGTGAGTGAGTTGAGGCTTATGATTCCTTTGTAGAGTACAGTAAACTACGGTTATAACAAACTCAAGGGGACCACTTATTATGGTTTGTTATAACCATAGTTTGTTATAAGCATATATACAGCAAATGGACAGGACCAGAAAAAAGTTTGTTATAGCTGTCAGTTCGTTATAAGTGTGATCGTTATAAACATAGTTTACTGTATTTCAATCATATTCAGAATATCAGCTAAATTTGGCATAAAATTCCTAAGTTATGCAGATTATAGACATTTGATACTGTCTGTTTGATTGCATTCTAGAAGGTAAACACAATTTTATGGATTACAACTTATTGTTATCCATAAAATTGTGTCCACCTTGTCATCAGTCAACTTCTAAGTAATGCCTATCAAACAATTTTCACTGTTACCATGATAGCAGTGTACAAATCTACACCAAATGTCACACAATGCAATAAACCAGAAGTCGTTATCCATAAAGTTGTATGTTTTCTTATTTGGTACTTTGGTGAACCCTTGATCAAAGGTAGTAACACTGACAAACAAAGTATGATAAACGGGGCAAAGCTGGGATTTGAACTCATGACCAGCAATGAGATTGTTTAGAATTATTTTCAGATTTGAAATAACTTGAATTCACAATGGCTTGTTATCATTCAAATACATAACATTTTTGTTAATTAGATCCCGGTACCAAAAAGGAAGATCAGGAGCCCTCTGATGACCCTTCTGAGAAAGCAAATAAGATCCAATCAAATGACAAGCAGCCATCACAGGATGCAGGTGTAGAGAAGTTAACACAGTCAGAAAAGATTCACCATCAAGACAGTGGCGTGGAAGAAAGTAAAGACCAGCCGCATGATAATAATGTGGATGAAGCAGGGAAGTTTCTACCACCAATTGCTAAATGATTTCTCCTCAAGCCAGTACACATACCAGTTGACATAGGATGAATGCATACTTTGTGTGACTATATCAAGTCAGTATTATTACAATTGAAATCTTGAACACGAGACTGTTCATGGCAGGTATCTAAGAGTAAGTGAAATACAACCACAAAACTTTTGTCTGGGATACAAGTTTGTTTTTTAAATTAGTCTTCTATAAACGGAATGCTGTTAGTCATCAGTTAACAAACACATGGTGGTATTCAGATGGAAATATCAGAATCTTTGAATTGCAGCAGTTCATATTTTACCTGTGTAAGGTACCATTTAAGAAAGAATGATTCAAAAGTTGTAACAAATTCTTCTCATTCCAACTCACTCTTTATGCACAGGTTGATGTTTTGTAGTTACATGACAGCATTATCACCCTTGTAAAGATCTTGTCTCAACATATTTTGTTAACCAAAGCACAGTATTCACTGTCTGATATTGAATGTCAGCATACATAGGCCAAAAGTATTCTGATGTTGTATGTACATCATCTTTACAATGCATGTTGTGTGTCACGACAGGTCATTCTCTTTCATGGTAAACCAACTGATCTATTGCAGTATTTAGTATGATCTGCCTCGGTACAAATACATAACCTATAACTGGATTTCGCTGTATGGGTTTATGACGCTTTATTTTTTGGATTTGGTTTCTCATTTTAGTCTTTCCAATGACTTCTTCAGTGCAGACAGAAATATGCAGATAAAAGTTTGGAGGTTGTAGGTTTATATTATTTCTATGCCATGCTTGAAATAGCCAAACTTTGAGAGACATTAGTGTAATGTGCCTGATTATTTGCTCAAGAGGTTATAATTACTGAAACAACAGGAGTGATGTTCATATAGTACAATATACATTTCAGAAACATTTTGTTAGCAAATACTGATCAGTATTCAGTGTATATTTATGATTATAAAAATATTTATGAATACCATGTAAGGTGTTTGCAATGTATAGAGATTGATGATTTGCTGTTGGATTGCTCAAGTCATTGTTATCAATGTATATACCATTGACTCATTGTTATTGTACATACTGCAATGTTAATATGTTTATACATTGTTTCTTTACCATACCAGTATCAGGGTCAGCATTTTCTTTCTTTAAATTATTTCCAACCTTCAGTATCTAATTTTTTTTAACATTATCAACTAAGATTTATTTGGCTAGAAATTGAATTCACACTTCATTGTATCAAATGAAATGATTGTAATACTTTTAGTCTTTTTCTGTGATTGTTCTAGATTGTTACTGTTTTGAAATTTATATAATTTTGTTAAGCAGAGATCAAAATTATTTTGCCGATATTCTTTTTTATTTATACATAATTTATGTGATGATACATTTCTGATCCTATTTTACTATATAATTGTGTATTGTTTGAAGTTGTGTGAAGTCAGAATATAATCAGACGTGAATAATATTATGGTCAGTTTTGATGACAGAAAAATCATCACATAATCTTTTATATGGAGATGTCTTGCGTTTAGTGTTCCCCATAAGCAAGTGAAGTCTCCTTTTATTTTTGACCCAAAATTTTAGCAAAGAGTATCCTAAAAATATTTTCATAAAAAAATTGAACGCTCGACTTCCCTGGAGTCTTCTTATGGACCTTGTCAGATAAAGAAGTAACACATCAAAATGTATTGTGAGGATTAGAGTCATTGGCTATTTTGTATTTATGACAGAGCATAACAATGTAATTGCTTTGAACTGGAAATCTTTAGGTTACAATTTGCGGACAAGTTCCCCGATAGGCAAAATCCTGTTTTTGTGTGTTTTTATGCATTCTGTAAATTAAAGTCCATTTTTTCAATCATGCTGGATATGATTTATGTTTTTGTTTTCTTTAATGGAATTTTCTGTTTAAGATATTGATACTGACCTTCAGGCAAGCATTAAACATTTAAAATTGCAATATAACATGTGATTTGCATGTAGCCCTTTTTTGGCTGCAGCTTTCGGTGTAATACAGTAAAATAATAATCAATAGGAATTCAGTAAAGTGTTTTTCTTTGTGTATAGTTGTGTGCAATAAATGCTGTGATTTAATGACAGTTGACATTGTACTATGATACATTTGAGGCAAAAATAATTAGGGTTGTTAAGTTAAAGTGAATTTGTAGGTATGGAACACTTATCCAAATATTTTGCATGCATTAATATCCATGCTCCAGTGTTGAAATTTATTATCATCTATAACATTTTTTATCTATCTTAGTACTAAGAAGATACAAAAATATCTTTAGATATCAGTATTACTCAGTGAATCCGTCCATGTATACAACAGTGTTGTGTGCATCTCCATTGAAGTGTGTGTTTTATCAATGTTGTGACTTGTTATCATCACATCTGGTTCATGTGGTGTAACAGTGTTTGTTGGCTCTTAAAAGTTCATTTATTTTGGATTGTTTAAACAAAATAAAATGGCAGACAACATTCAAAAGCAATGGTAGTTTTGATATTTCATTGTTTTGTTACATTATGAAGGCTTGTGAAAGTTTTTCCTAATGTTTCACATTCTCAGATTAGTGAATTTTCATCACATCTATCAGATTTTGAGCTTCTGTGGACTTTGAATACAGTTATGTCAACAATATTCTCAATTGGAGCTTTATGGGACCAAGCAATTGATGATTATAACTTGTCCATAGATGTTTGGACATACCGTAATAAGAAGCCATAGGTGTCCAGCTCTCATTCAAGAACCAAGACTGAATAAATGATGGTTGCCAGATGTTGCACATGGAATCCTGTGCGCAATACTGTATGGTCTCCTGACCTGTCTGATGGGCTGATTGGACGCCATATCAAGATCCGAAATCATGACATGAGCTTGTTTCCAATGCACTATCGGGCTGCTTCTTTGTGCTCCATGCAGTCATTTTGGTGGCCATCTTGGTGACTGTGGTGTCCACGTTAACTGTCCCCCTGGATTTGTGGGGAGACGGATCCAAGCCCAGCACTCCAACATCAATCTGGCAAACGGTGCTCATGGTCCAAGTCAACCAGCCATGATACTGGCTTCCCCTTACTGGACTCTTGGCCGGGGTAGTTTTCTCAGCCTGCTCAGGTGCATGTTGCTCCTTCCTAATGGAAGCCATTTCTGCTGAAATTGCTTGAAATCTCTCTTTTAACATTGCCTGCATGTTCTCCTGTTCTTCATCATATCTTCAAACATGCTCGTCGGCAGAAGAGTAGTGGCTGACGGAGGTGGAACATTAGATGGTGTGGCAGGCCTGGGGCCTGACCTCCTGCGGTCTGGAACAAAAACTTCTCGTTGACTGGAGAGAGCTAGTCCAACCCATCAACCATCTTCTTGGCTGCTTTCCTCCTTTTTGCCCTCTTCCATGCTTCCACAATCTTGCAGAAAGTGTCGTGCGGGAGTGAAGCAAACTGAGAGCATTTAACATGATCAGTGCATCTTGAAGATCTGCACTTCCAACAGGAACAGTGAGGGTCCCTAGCCATCTTTAAATGGCCACATCTCTCACACGTAGAAGACGATGCCATCTTGCTCCCACAAACAAATGTTTACCACCAAGCAACTTTATATCTAAGATAAACAGATCCTCTTCAGCTGCAACTCATGTGAATATAACTCACTAGACTCTGCAACTCATGTGAATATAACTCACTAGACTACTATTAATTGCATAACTTATCATGGATAGATGACAGTGAAGAGGATTTATAGTGTGATGTCAGCCAAAATACACGATATGTATTTGAAGGCATTGTTTGCTTATACCATAATAGGGATAAATCCTTTGTCTTTTGAAAGTTGTCTAGGCTCAGCTTTATTTACTTTGTAGCTGTATAAAATTACATCCAATGTCCGGTCTTGATTGATGTTAAATACAATTTGATCACAAATACATATGTAATATCACAAAGTGCTTAAAGTTACAGAATTACCTGGATTTAAAATTAAATCTGTTCTTCAGCAATCTGTTCTTTAGGTATAGAAACTTACTTAGTATATTTAGAGAAGACTGCCTGTATATGGCCTCTTGGAAAATATCAAAATGAGCTCGGTTTCACACACTTCATCTAAGTCATGTCACAGTTGTGCTCTGAGTTACTCATGATAGTTGCAATATGTATTACTGTTGCAATGTTGTTTTGGTATACATCAGTTTTATTTGCACTTCAAGAAAATGCAAGTATTGTGCACATGTAATGCACAGACTTCAGGGGAAAAAATAAATAAAGATTTGACATTTGCACATATTTATTTGTATTTTTTTATCCATTCTAGTCAGTAACTGAGTTGAGTGAATGAAGGATTTGTTATATGCCACAGTCAGCAATATTCCAGTACAGATACATGTCTTGGCAATGGTCAGGCACATCAGTGCTTGACAGCATAAGCAATAATCCATTTCATTTGGGCACCATGACACACAATCAGCCAGGTCACACTATTTGTCCACCCAATCCATATTATGCGGCATGCATAACGAACATGGGCTGCTGGGAACTGTGCTTCATCCCCTGAATGCTCTGTTATAAATGGTTAGAGTTTGCAAGTACTTGCCCAAAAAATGCAGACACTTTATAGTCAAGGCAACTTCTTCAGATGCAAAAACTACCAAGTATCAGGATAATAGAAGTACCGTATATCGCTGTGTATAAGGCAACTGATTCATACCTAGAATTAGGGGGCTGTCAGGGGGGTCATCTTATACACAGGGTTGAAGACTTTTGATGTTTTTTCCCCCAACACAAAGACCATGAAGACAGTACTTTGAATGTGTAACACCGGAAATACCATTCAAACAAATCCGTACTGAAATTATTCATGTAATTACACTGTCTGGTTATAAAAAGTGTTCACTGTATCTCTAAAGTTATGTTTGTAATCTCTTTTATTGATTTTATTCAAAATTTCATTCAATATTTTTTGTTTACATTCATTTCGGCGAAATCGTGTGTGAAGTGATCGGTTGATTGCACAACTCAACGTTATTTACAACAACCACGGTCAGATTGAAACAGTAGCTGGCAATACAAGACAGAACCACATTTCACAAAAACCTCAAGACATTTTAGTGGAAGGATTTGCAAACATCAAGTTTCATCCTGGGTTTTAAACTTTATCTTGTTTTTAGCATATTTTGATCAAAGACAGTTAATGACAATAATTGTTATCCCCTAATTATCTATATCCCCTCACTGTAGGTAAATTAAACAACCATATATCAATGACTCTCAATGTAGTGAGTTACATTGTGAAGAGAATACTGTATTATCGAGTTATTATTATCTCTATTAAATGCCATTGGTGATTGAATACAGCATCTTTACAATTCTATTTGTCAAATGTGAGTAGTGTATCACAAGCTTGTTATCAAAGTGCATATTGTATCATGACATGTTGTCTTTGAATTCCTGAAACAACTCTCAATGACACATTTGCTGTAACCACACAAACATGATAACAGAGTAATTAACACTGTAGAGATGTCAGAAATGCAGAATCACTATTCAAAGGTCTAACATCATAAGAACTTAAACTATCAACATACTCACAGATCCAACTATGTTTGAACATCACAGACATACATTCCCTGTACAGTATTAAGAGTTACAATGTTCATCTTGTTTCAGGGATGTTGAACATGGGCCAAACAGTCTTAGGCAACATGTGGGATGTATGTTTGTTATCCAAGAGTCAAACATTTGCTAATGACAACAAAACGTCCATTATACAAGTATCAGTTTATTCCACATGGTGGCCAGAAAATTCTGCAATATGGCCAAGAATATCAACGACGTCATGACTGTAGCAGACAATATTTTCTTTGTGCATGTACATAAAACATACAAGAAAACCAATACTGGCTAAAAACAACTAATAACCAAAATACCTGACATACCTTGTATTCTCGAAATGTGTCAAATGCTACATTAAATAAAGAAGAAAGGTATAAAAAACAAACATAGCAAACTATATGTAGTCAATTTGATAAATGAACAGGGGACTTCATGTGGTGAAACGATCTCCTTAATTCATATTCATATGCTCATCTCAAAAATACTTTGTGTGTATAATGTGATATGAAAATGGAACACGATTGCTGGTATTATATTACAAAACATTGTTGGTGTTTGCAAGATCTAGGGAAAACATACAGGTTACTGACAGCACTTTAATGAGGTAACTTCAACATACATGTACCTCCATATATTATGATGCTTTTCAGGAGGTGTGAAGACATGTATACTGTATTTGCCATAATTAGTGCCCCGGGTACTTAGGAAATCCACAAAGGAAGGTGCTTATTAAAATTATCTCAAATTTGTTGTCAGAGATTGAGCTCAGTCATACTTTGATGGAACTTTTTTTGATGATAGTCATTGGGCAGTTATCTACCCTTCTACATGGAAAACAAAATCTATAATATATGTACGAGAAAATGGAATGTCATGTTAATTTTCAGACTTTGTATGGGATATTTATTTAGCTTACATTTTGATCTAGAAGTTGATCACGAGATGCTTCTTGGAGCGGGGTGCTTAATATAGCAAATAAGGTATTTCACTGGGTATGGGGTACATTAGGTTATTTGGATCATGATATATTTGGTATTTACCCACAATACAATTCATATCACGACTCTTATCACAAATGTTAAGTCGAAACAGATACTTTTGGTACCTGATATCAATGCACATCACAAGATGAAAAGTTGATTATGTTTTGAAATGGACAGTTGGTTTGAGACACAATGTTTTCAAAAATAAATATCATGCATTTTTCCAAATGTTTTCACTCTGCATTGATGCCTTTGCAGAAGACAAACCATGGTAATATTGTGCACACATTTCTGTCACCGGAGAGATCATTTTAATTCTGAAAACTTTTATGAATTTTCTATGTTCTTGTTACATGTTACAACAGCATATGTTCACTGATTCAATGACTTTTCAATAAACACTGAATTTCATAGTGAACAATTACAGTAACATTCACTGATAACAAGCAAATGACCATGAATCAGTGTTCACAAATATGTGTTGGAACACCATTCTTTGTCTACTGGTACATTACCACCCAGACTACATCTGATCACAGGTAAAGTACATATATACACATACAGGCATCAGCCACACAATTCCACAGATCATCATCTTGTTCACATTGTTTTCATCGACAGTGGGGCCTCGTTAATCCAGACAGTCCCATTTTCATGTACCAGTAAATAGTCTGGATCAATGAATCATGGGAATGGGGTAATTTTTCTTTGGATATATACAGAAATTCCCATCAAAACTCTCTGGAAGCCAGACTAACAAGGACTGAAATTCCCAAACCCAACAGGGTTTCTGGTCAAACAAGGTTGCACTGTATTGCGACCACTGAACATAACCCTGATAACAAGCCAAATCTTCAGGCATAGTCTAAAAACGTTTTCTTGTGTATGAAGTTTTGAAATATTTCTAGTCAACATGGTCAATAAATGAATGATGTCAGAACAGGTTGTTCTAATGCAACACACATAAATTCTTTTAAAGAATAATTCTGACTGCATCAAAGGTCAGATGACTAACAGAACTAGGTCTGTCTAGTCATGTTGATACTTTCATATGTTAATTGAGAACATGCCAAGAAAACACCAAGAATTGGCTTTGCACATGGTACACATGTGGGAAATAGAACCTGGAAATTCTGTATGGTGAGCGCTTTGACCATGTTAACCACTGGTCCATCCCAACAAACACAGAGGAGGCATTGCTTTAGCTCAATTAACATAATAAAGAATCGATAATAATGATTTACAGTTGTGTTCAAATGACTCTTAACCATAGTAACTAAAATCCAATTTGGATTTGAGTTCAAACACTGGTACAGACAAACATTTATCAAACGATGGATTGCCCTGTACAAGTTTCATTACCATCATTCTCAAGGGACACATTTCATTGACAGGGCAAGTTCCTTCTTCCTAATGCCTACCACTACATCAGTCCAACTCAATATTGCAACGATGATGACTGCAATAGTATCTTGAACAGACCTGTCACAGAATTCTGATCCAATTGGAAGTATGACCACCATGGCTGCTATGTTCATCCTGTAACTTGACAGACAATAAGTGTACCATATATATATGCTAAAACATGAGTGTGTTTATTTTCCTTCCTTACTGCAAAAATTCAATAAGCTACACTACCTCAGGATTCAATCATTTCATTCATAGATCACCTTATGTTTTTAAATAATTCAATGTGGTTAAAACACCATATAAATTGAGATTGAAGAATTCTCTGGGTTATTACACAAAGGGAAGTAACTCTTCCATGTCACCATGTGTCTATTTAACAGTGACTGTAACAAGTCAAAAATTGGACATAAAACAAAAAGGAGGGATCATAAGTGACAATTACTTTGACACGGAGCAATGTACTGCCATAAACATGGCAAGTAAGTTGATCTTATTCTTGACTCTGTTGAACTGTTTATTTTACAAAACTTCAGGTAGGGAATATAATGGTGTAACAGCTTAATGTGGGAGGAAAGCCTTTGTGTACGCATGGCTCCCAGACTTGTCTTGTCTGTATCCAGATGATGAACTGACCGTACAACTCTGGATTGATATTACAAGGCACCCCGACATATACACTGTGAAGTTCAAATCCTCAGGCAGCGACATTGCAATACCAGGGAATTTTCTAGGATTTTAAACGGTGCCCATGGCAGGCATATTGGGAAAAGATTGTTCTGTTCACAATTGGGATTGCTTTTTCAATTCTTATTTCCTGAAATGTTCTAACACTGCATTCAAAGTAGTGATGTATAACAAAGTAAAAAAGCATGTACCATTACTGATTCTGTTATCACTGTGAAATGCAAGTTACCTCTACAAAGCCATGACATGAGTTGAATATTATGAGTTGGAAAAGTATTAATTCCAATTAGGGAATGTTTACTTAGGGCCAAATATAGGCCTCTGAGCAGGTCTAGATAATCCCTGAACACATTATGTCAACACATTTCATATAACTTTTCATATAACTAACATGATTTGATCAGAAATTCCTTGGGATGCCAGGAACATATGGCTAACACATATACAGCATAACAGAGATGTTATAACCGTAGTAGCATTTGTATTAAATCTCTTAGCGCTACTGTCAATCCATTCAACAGGGTTATTATAAGCCTAGCATGTGAATTGAACACATTCAACAGTGACATTCTCAGCTGTGACGTAAGGATACTGCCAACTAATAGTGTCAATAGCTGTTTACCAAGATCCCTGTCTCCCACAACTAACACTGAACTTGATCCTGGATGGCCATACATGGCTGCTGAAAATTTAGCAGGCTAAAGGTTAATGTACACAAAAAGAATGTAGACATTGTGTTTGCATAATTAACTCTACAACAAGGCTATTGATGGATGCTGTAATATAAGTTATTATGTGTATGTGGTTAACACTTTAAATGTACATTATAAAGCATACAAATGTGATAGCACATAATATTAGCATCGCTGCATCAATCATTTCAACTGCCGCCTCTACTCCTGTGCTTCAACATATGTAAGTTTTAATTGTACAACCTAGACTTCTCTTAATATCAACTAGGTTTGAGTCCATGAAAAGTTTTCTTTTCTGCTGGTCAGTCACAGATAGTTAAAATTTATTCTGACATTCTGATAAAGATGATAAACACTTTTGGATTCAGTCAAGTGAACGATTTAGATTGTGATATCAGTTCTATAAAGTAGAGACTGTCCGAATTTTGACAGAAAAGTTATCTTTCCTTGACTGAACTTTGCTGCCACAGATGCTTCAATTAGTTTCCCGCCTTCTAAAAAAATGAAACATTACATTGTCTGATGCAGAAGTGTATTTGACCTCTCAGATCTGGCTCCACTTCAGTTGTTATGATGGACATGATGGATTTGAAGACTTTGACAATGACATGAGGCAGACCACAATGAATAAGGGCAAACATGCACATGTATACATATATTTACACTGAGAGAGTGAAAACAAAAACAGTTTGGGCTCGTAATATATCATAGAAATGCTGTGGATTTTCTGAAACCCCAAGGGAGAAGAGGGACTGTTGGTGCTAGCTGGTCTACTATGTGAAATGTATGATGCATGGATAGAGCTGGCAGATACATTTAAGTGTATCTACCCTGGTACATCACATATGTTTACCTGATGATCAGTGTATACAGAATGCACATCAGTGCATACCTTGTAAAGATATGTGAACTACATGTAACTGATGTAACAAATTGTAAGTATATATATAATGTACATGTATAAGGGACCGGTCAAATTTCGTTTCTTTTCTATTTCTTTTTTTTGGGTGGGTGGGTTGGGATTTCTGAATTAAATAACTTTTTGTTACTATGTTGATGGTGAAAAAAAACATTTCACTTTCAGGGTACTGTAAAAATATATCTTGTAGTAGTGACATAAAATATTCCCCAAGAGTTGGTTGGTCCCTAGCATTTTGGGTGAAGAAATGTGCCCCCCGACAGGTGCCTGATGTATTTACAAGTCTAGGACCTTGTCAAGGTCAAGTCAACATGCTTAAAGCTGTAATACTGTAACATGCATCAATCTCAAAAACAATAGTTCCGTTTTTGTTGTCACGACATGACATAATCTCATTGATTAATTGTGACTAAAGTAAGTCTTAAAATCGTTCAGATCTTACCAGAGTTCACTGAAAAGCTAACAGAGTAGGCGTCTACATTTTCATTGGTGTGAAAAATGGAATGTTCAGAAAACAATTCAATAACTGTGGCATTACTCGATGGTTGGACTTGAGCAGACACACAAGCCATGTTGGAGCTGACGACAAGCTAAGTCTTCATGCATGTCAACACAGACACTATTTGTAAAGAAAGCCAGGAATTGTTCCACTTGGTCGTATGCAAGTCAATGTTTCGTGCCAGGCATGCTGATCCTTGAATATCAAAGAAACTGAGATGAAAATGAGCACAAAGTATATTCATATCTGCCTTGTTCACGCACAAACCTTGAGAACACATGTTTTAGAAGAAAGTGAGCTCCAACAAGTTCAAAACGTGTCCACTGCTCCGTCAGGTGACAGATCATTTAAACTCACACAACAGAACTTTGCAAAACCTAAAACTATGGTCGTTGCAAACTTTAAGGTTGATCATAGACACTGTGAACATTCTCACATAACCTGTGACAAAACCTAAACAAATGTTCATGGGAACTGTCCCAGGTCTTCAAATCTTGATCTTCACACACAGGTCATACATCAGAAGCTGGCAAAACAAAACCACAGACCTTTCAACCATAGACAAAAGGACCATGCAGAGATTGTGGTTTCATCCCATACAATTCAATGTAGGATTCTGGCCATGGAGACTACAACCAATTCTCAGAAGCAACAGGAACATTTCAATACTCAGCAGTGTTAGGATATTGCGTACAATATCATAATGTATTGGTAAATAACTCTTTCACACACATATCTTGCACACGCTCTGTATGGATTCCATGAGAATGTGAGCGTCTTCTAATCAGTGGCTGTGATGCACTAGCTAGTGGACAGATCCTGCAAGCCCTCTGTCAGCGTTGTGGTGTCTTCTGTGGAGTCACTCAGAGATGGAATGCTGAATGCTGATGCAGATGCCGCTGCCTCGAACTGGGTGCCACAGTCCCCTTCCCAGTAGTCTTTGTGGTACGCATGTGACTGTTGAGAAAAGAACCGACATTACATATGTTGGGTACCACTGTCAGCAGCTTCACATCAGTGCTGGGGCTATTGTCAGTGAGCTCCAGATGTCAACAGCAGGGTGGAGAGGATTATTATGAACTGAATGGGGTTGTTGTATACCATGAGAATGATGGCTGAGGATGTACAAAACTGTTCAGCTTGTAAGGTCTTGTACACCCCGCTTTTGTTACACAGGAAATTCATTTATCATTGCAAGTTACAAAGAATCATGTCAGTGAAATACTGTGTGTGACAATTAGATCGATCTTGTTCCGCTAAAGTAAATCTTGAATTATGATAAAAGTTTCAGTGTAAAAACATGAAACTGGTAGCTATTTTATAGTGTGGGTCATCTTGTTGTCATAAAGTCTCACCATCTTGAGGTTCCTGTTCCACACTCTCCCACACTGACCTTTGCAGATAGGGCAAGGTCGGGTCATGGCAAAGTTCCCACACTCTTTACAGTTGGCTGTGAATACATTGTCAAACCAGACTTTGCCACACCTGAAAACATAGCAACTTTCAATAAATATCTCCTATATATCCTTTATGAAGATTAGAATCACCAGCTGATTACCAAGGAAGACACAAAATCAAATTTAGAGGACAATCTCAAAAAACCATACCTTGGTGACTCCTGATATTGTTTACTACTTTGAACATGCTGTCTGACTGATGTTTACTCTTTTGAATGAGCAGTCTGATCGATGTTTACTTTAAATGATCTTTGTTACTCCATTGGTACTCCTAAAAGCTGCCATTTTCAGACTTGGCAATGTGCGACATGATTTGAGGGCATGTGAGTGCATGAGTGAGTTATATTATGGTGTGTCAGATTATTGTGGGTTTGTCTGTTTTGTTGTTAAATATTCATGCTATATGACATCGGTTTGTAAATAATCCGGACCAGACAATCCAGTGATCTACACAAGTCACCGAGCCTGACCACCTGATCACATCAGTCGCCTCTCACGACAAGCATGGGTTGCTGAAGACCTATTCTAGCCCTAAGTCTTCACTGGACCAGATAATTGTGGGAGGAAAGCCTGAAGTGATGCAAGTCTCAGATGTTTATCACTTTCATGAAACCCACGAGCATGGGTGTGGTGCTGACAAACCTAGAAACATAATCAGTGATTCAAACACACAATCATAGGTTTCTGGCGTGCCCAACGGACGCAACTCTGTACAGTGAACTGTGTCGCCTTCGATGACTGGGCCATCTGTGCCCCCTTGAGAGCATGTACTCTAGCCTCTACTTGACAAGGATGTGAACAATCAGAAACAAAGAGTTGGTGATAAATCTGAGAGTGTTCATGGCAACAATAGATCCAGGAGTCAGTCAAGTTAGTCTGGCCCCTCAAACACAGGTTACACAAATTCAACAGGTTAAAAAGATTTAGTTGCTGTGTAATATATTATTTTGATTTAATGGAAACTGGCAAAGTAGTATAATATTCAGTATTGTCTTCTTCAGCTAATCCCTATGACCATGATGACTGGCAGATCTAACAGGAATTGGACCCATTTAAAGGTACACATCGGTCAAGTAGACATTTATTACTTACAACAGTTTCCCTTTCGTTATCAGTATGCAGGCCATACCAAACAGGGAACTAGTTTTTGTTTACCAAAATCTGAGAAAATGCATTGCAAGCACCTATTAGGTAATACCATGTCTACAAAGAGTTTGACAATATACACAGGTTGAGAGTCACACTCACAGGTGACAGGTTGAGATCTTCCTCTGGTAGGCCTCCGACTGCATGAGTTCCTCGATCTCGTCACGAGTGTAGTCTTTCCCCTGCTGGGCAGCCAGGTCCGTGTTGGGGGGAACTTGTACAGCATAATACACTGTGGCCTTCGGACCATTCAGGACCTCATCAACTGCCACAACACAGACAACATGATGTTATCTTGGCACTCAGGAACTAACATTTACCAATATGGCATGTATATACATGGTGAACGTATGCCACTGTTAGTCCATCTATTTACTTTATTAGTAGTACTGAGACAAGCTTTGATATTCCAATCATGTCTCATGAAAAAAACCGATCCCGTTAGTTGCCTTTTACAACAAGCATAGTCGCCTTTTACGGCAAGCATGGGTTGCTGAAGATCTATTCTACCCCGGATCTTCACAGGTCTCCAATTTGGGATTGAGAGAACAAATATAGAGCTGGTGGGGCAGTATTTGGACAGTGGCAGTACCTGGACACCCAGCAAATTAACATGTGTACACCAGAAGCAAACGTACTGATGCAGGCTTCTTCCTCTTCCTCTCTGATGTCAGCAAAGATTGGTCTGCTACTGGTAACACTCACTATAAATAGGTCGAGTACATGTTTTCCCTCATGACCATGCCGCCCATGCATTTTGTTGTGTTTTGGCAATGCATTGCAGTTTCTGATCATAAGCTTATAGCTTCCACACGACTATTTTTTGGTCTGTTTTTGACGACTTCTAGTGAATCGACCCCGCCAACAGGGAAACATTGGTGCAAAAATTCTAAAAATGACCTAATTTAGCTGTGTCCAACTACTACCTCAGAGAAATTACGTGGGAGGGCAGTACTCGGACAGTCGACAAATGAAATTTGGAACTACTTTTAGAAATAATATAAATAAAGATCACTGAAAAATAAGTGATTAAGAAAATGCAAAATGACATATTTTAAGAGGGTTCTGATTGGGGGTGGGGTGGTGCACGTGACTTTGTCTTTGGAGGTGTTATGCTGGGGATTAGTACAATATGTCGGTTGCATGTTTTTAGTGTAAATATTCAGTAACTGTCCATCTCTTAAACAAAGATGTTATCTCAGTGTCATTTTTTCAATCATAAGATAACATACACGCTGTGTTTTCGATAAGCAATATCATTTCACATTTTACTCTTGCGAAGAAACTGAACGTTTTTTATGTTTACAGTCAGCAGTGACACTCATCAGGACCCTCATTCATTCTAATCCAATAATATAACATATTAAGTACCAGTAACATTCCCGTTATTCTTCATTATATAGAATATGATAGTTCAATTGATTAGTTCTAATTATATTGTAGGACCATCTGTGTAGAATTGCTAAAATGGGTGTTCAAGGAGGAAAACCTGCTTATTCAATTGAAAACTTAAAGCGGGCTATGGATGGTGTTAACGCCAAACAGATGTCAGCACACAAAGCTGCAGTCGCATTCGGAATACCCAAAAGTACTCTTCATGACACTCTCCAATAAAGTACCTCTTGTTTACCGCAAAGATCCTTCACCAGTTTTATCACAGGATGAGGAAAGACATCTTTCAGATTGGGCTATACACATGTCGAGTATAGGGTACGGCCGGACAAGGGAAGAACTGTAAGACACAGTCCAGAAAATAATCAAATTAGATAGTAGGGAAAATCCTTTTACTGATGACAGACCTGGTAGGGATTGGTTTAGCACTTTCTTAAAACGAAACCCTACAATATCAATAAGAACACCCACACACCTTTCAAAAGAACGTGCTATGGTATCACAACAAAAAATTGCTGATTGGTTTGATACCTTCACAACCTACATCACTGACAAACCAGTCCTTCAGTCAACCTGTGTAACCCCATCCACAGTCAGAACATTCACATTTGCACCCCAAGCAGACTCGGTTAAGTCAGGAAAGCTCATCCCAACCTTCGACTATAGTAACATCACCAGAATATGCATCCTCAGCTCCTGCCCCACATACAAGCACTTCACCAGTCGTACAAACAACTCTGCCATCATCTGGGGGCACGGGCGACCCAGTCGTCTAAGGAGCCGCGATTCGTTGTGCAGAGTTGCGTCCCTTGGGCACACCAGAAACCTATGATTATGGGTTCGAATCCCGGTTCGTCCCGATTATGTTTCTAGGTTTGTCAGCAACATACCCGTGCTCATGGGTTTCACCGAAGTGGTAAATGTCTGAGACCTGCATCACTTCGGGCTTTCCTTCCACATTAAGCTGACACGCCGTGATATAACTGGAATACTGTTAAAAGCGGCGTAAAACCCAACTCACTCACTCACTCTGCCATCACCTCCTACAAGCCCTTATGCCCCAGTACAATCTCAAACTGCACACATCTCAACACCTCAAACAGACACTTCACACCCCTCCGTACATTCTTCATCAACTGTAGCCACAGCCCTGACATCTTCCAGTAACACATTTGACAAATATTTGGTTCTTCCCAAAGTGCCGAGCCGTTCCCAAAAATGTAAGCCTACAGTGTTGCCCAAATCTGCCTCATGAGAAGACATCAGGGAACTTTCATCCTAGCAAAGAAAAGAAAGACAGAGGAAGAGAAACAGATGAAAGAAAGCAGAAAGCAAATGAGAGAGGAGACGAAGCTTAAACGAGAAGAAGAGAAAGCAGCCTGGAAACATGGGAAATGACACGGATGACATCCGACTGTTGTCACTTGTCATATCATAATTTATTTCTTCATAGTTATCACATGTATCATGTGAAGCTGTTACCATTTATGGCACTGAAGATGAATCAGGAACCAGAAAACATCTATGACGTAAACGCTCTCAAAATTAGTATTCCTGATGAAGCTGACATACATTTCCATAGTTTAGATCTGGAAGTCCGCCCCCCACCCAACAGACAGGTTTTGCGAAACATAGCTGGCACTGGAGTTGGCAGAGTTCCCTTAAAACTATAAGGAGTAATCACTCCTTTGATGACGGAAGGTTGCATTTTAAATGTGACACCATTCTTTACTGGTAAAATGACTCACAGTGGGCCTGTTAGGGGTGGGGGCCCAAAACTAGACTGTTTTTATTTATTGCGTATCAAGCCACAACGTCCTACTTTATTCAAAATATTAGAAAGACTGAATGAAACAGGATTCGATGGTGACAGCGTTTGGGTTTAGTGACTGAGAAGAAAACTAACAGTATAAGAAAACACATGTATCTGTGTATAGTGATACCAAAATGAGAGAGACAAACCAATGGAGTTGTATTTATGTTGCTATTATTTTGATGTTCTCATTGATACAATCAGAAAATCACAATTGTAATTATGGTTATATTCGGGTAAGACATTTTTTTCAAATTCTTAAATTGTCCAGGTACTGACGCAAAGGTGTCCGACTTCAACCGCAGGCGTCCGATTACTACCGAAGTAGTCATCGTGGAAATATCCTAAGAATTTGCTGAAACAAGCGCACGAACACTGACCACTACCGACTATAATCACCACAGCAGTTACCTCCCTTCACATATACAAGGAAAGAAAGTCAATGGGTACTTTGGTTCAACTTGCATGCCGTTAAGAATGTTAAGTGTCCGAGTACTGCCCCACCCACTCTACTTATTCATGAGCAGTGACTTGTCCAGGAACTTTTTTAGTTTTGAATCTCTATAATAATGTTTTTTCAACCAATCAGATTGCAGCACACGCTCCCATTCATTTTACAATCATACATTATAGCAGGATTCAGAGAATCAGACCAACAATCATGAAAACTGGCACTAGCCTTAATTCTCCAGTCGTCTTAACCAAAATTCTAAATATGTAAGGTATCTAAAAGTCTTCATAAGTGTTGAACATGTTATTTGCTAATGATGAGGAAACATGTCCAATCATAGTAACATACATTCTGGTATTTTTCATTTTTCAGCAATCATTATACACATCTTACCTTCATTGTCAGCAACTGTAGGTACAACCTCCATGGCTTCCTCTTCCACACTTTCATCATCAGCAAACCCCTCGTCATCACCGGTCTGACGTCCACCCTCGCCACCACGATTTGCACTCATTTTGGGGTTAACACTGAAACAGTTATAAATGAAAATGCATTTTGTTATAATGTTAAGACTGTAAGAGTTATGATTCAGATAACACAAAAAGAGACACACAAAATGAGACTCGCTGCTCACTTTCATATTGCTTTCTAAAAATAACAACCAATGCTGACTTGATACTGTGCTTTCTGGGTTTGGGCTCTGTGAACAGGGTAGAATCAGGAGCTGCTGCATATCACAATACCGTATTTGACGTAATAAGCGCTCAGGGCGCTCTCAAAATTAGAAATAGGGGGCTCTTATTAGAATATTATTTTGGTGAAAAAACAGAGTTGAAAGATAAATTTCGTGGTTTATGCTGACAGCCTGAAGAATTTGTGTACGACAGATATATTTTTCCAGAATTGAATTGCCCATAATTAAGGGTGCATATAACACACGAGTGCGTATTATACGCGAATAAATAAGTTTTGTGTACATTGATCAATCGGAAGGGGTGCTAATTGGGATTGTTCACTATCCAATATATTAGCAAATGTCGCCATGGGCGCTTATTAGAGCAGGGTGCTTATTACGTCGAATACGGTACATGTATTTGTGTTCTTCTCATAGTACAAAAGGATCACTAGACTCAAAGTGCTTAGGATGGACTGTCTTTTTCATTTTGGGTTATATTTTGCGTGTTGTGCAATGAGCACCCTGGGTGTTATAAACATAATCATGATAATAAAGCTGTATCATGTACAGTCGATGCCAGCATGAGTAAGAAGAAATATTGGTGAAGTACTTAAGACACATTCACATGAAGAAAACTAAAATAAACTTTCGAAAATAAAAAAGTTTGATGAGCATTCTGTGGCTCCTGAAATTTTTGTTTTACTATATTTTGACTTGTAACACATACTACTGATTTCACCTTTGTATTAGTATGGTGTGTTCACATGTCTATGAATGTAAACAAATCAGTAAACAATGAGAACAAATTGCCTGTCTCACGTAAAAATAATTCACCAAGATCACCTAAAGGAACTAGAACAATTATTTTCAGTCCTACAGTAAATGAATGAAACAAAATAAAAATACTGAAAGTGACAATAATATTTTTCACTAGAAAACAGTGCCTTGGGTGCCTTTACACAAAGGCATGCTCAGACTTCCACTGCAAGGTAACATTTTCCTATAGAAAAGTGGAGCTGATTCACCAACTTTAATGATACAAATTGTAATCAGTACTCCCAGTTCTTTCATATTTGCTTTAACCATTGAAAGAGGATAACCATTATTACAGTGAGTGAGTTTGGTTTTCCGCCGCTTTTAGCAATATTCCAGCAATATCACTGCGGGGACACCAGAAGTGTCCTTCACACATTGTACCCATGTCGGGCATCGAACCCGGGGCTTCGGCGTGACCATTATTACAAAGAGGTATTACACATTTTCATGTGGCATAGCTAGTAAAAGTGAAAAGAATTAATTTTCCAATTTTTTTAAGATTGACAGATTTTAAATTATTCCACAATTATATTTCATGACAGGCTTGATGCTTCTCTCAGAATGCAACGAATGACAAACATTAAAATGGCAAAACTGGAAAGCTTAAATATTCGCCAAAACCATGTGATTTCTTGTCTCTATTATCAGTGGGATCTGGATCTCCTTACTTCATGTACAACCTATGCGTATCACAGTCCTGGGTCAGCATGGGTACTAAATCGTGGTAACCAGTCAATATGTCAAGGAATTCAAATGTAAAAAAGTGATGACGTATCAAATAACTCGACCCGTTTGATCAAAAATGCGCAAAGACCAATGTGCCAAGAAAAGAAATACACACTGCCCTGCAGCCCATGATCCGATGATAAGCATATATTCTTGTCATGGATTAGAAACGAATAGGGACTCAAGTGTTCACTGTTCACATTTGCGCGCACCTGTCATATGTTGAAATTCCTAAATCAACAAATCTAATGTAAAGAGGAAGCATTTACCTGTGTTTATGGTTATTACAAAAAACAAAATGCAATAATAAACGACGCGTTCGACAGCACTTGTGTGACGCTAACACAAAAACGTTATGTTTGGAAACGCTTCTCCAAGCTGAAATTTGTTTACTTCCTGTATTCTGATTGTTGGTAAGTCGTAAATATGCACAACAGTTTATGTGACAGAAGTTACTGTATTTTATGTTATACAATATGTATTAATTGATTCAATGCCATAAATGTTTATTTTAGTATATACATATGTATATGAACGACAAAATAACACAACGGGGAATAACGACAATCGTGTAAATTCGATTAGACGAACGGGAAGATTGTTTGTATTCGGGGGTGTGGGGCGTTTAAAAAAAATATATTTATGTGTATGACTGTGGAAACAAAAGAAAGAAATTTGGGCTCATACTTTTAGTTAAAAAATGTCTGTGGTTGTTTTTTGTTTTTTTTGGAAATTTAACAATAAATAATATAAATAAATGTCTTGACAATAAATAAACGAGTGTCTTTTCATGGTGAAATTAAAATGACGAAATAGCAATAGAGAACACCAATCAGATGTTGTTTTTGCTAAATTTCTCTTTACTGATGAGCTCTAGTGGTGTTTTTGTGTTTATAGTCTGAAGAATGTTTTCTTAAGAAAAGATTTTCGACGAATAATGGAAACCCATAAAACAAATAGTTTCATCATTATATGATAGTATGTCTCGATGTGTATATACTGTCCAGTTAGAAATCAGATACAACGGAAGCGCTCATTAAGGCATATACATAACAAAAAGACTAGTCTGTCGTTCATAACAACTCCGGATTCAGAATGTGCAACATCTTATCTTATATGTCTGTTTCACATCTTATCTTATATGTCTGTTTCACATCTTATCTTATATGTCTGTGTCGACAGTGTGACAAGTGTGGAAGCTGAGGCACAAGAACATCAGTAACTCAACACACAATCAAGTGTTACCATTCAATAATAAGTAAATAATTGAATAGACCTATAATTAACTAATCCTACATACTTATAGGTCTTGCTGCATGGTGCACAGATATTGTCCATTGAAATCTACCAACTCGATCACTCATTGACACTAATCCTGCTTTTTGTCAATTGTTTGTTGACACGAGCGTTTTGACAGATACTAGCAGTGTGTTCTTAACAGATTGCAGCAGGATTCCAAAAAGGAGATTGTTTGTTTGTTGTTTAACGCCGCACTCAGCAATATTCCAGCTATATGACGGCGGTCTGTAAATAATCGAGTCTGAACCAAACAATCCAGTGATTGACATCATGAGCATCGATCTACGCAATTGGGATCGATGACATGCATCAACCAAGTGAGCGAGCCTGACCACCCGATCCCGTTAGTCGCCTCTTACGACAAGCATGGGTTGCTGAAGACCTATTCTACCCTGCTATGGGTATCGGACATACCACTAAATTCGTCTTTACATCCAGTTTAAAAACTCTTGAGCCATATCATGTACACAGTTTGAATCAAGAAGGCGTGAGATAGAGGGTGCCATTAACCCCTGCTATAGGCATCGGACATACCACTAAATTCGTCTTGACATCCAGTTTAAAAACTCTTGAGCCATATCAGTGTACACAGTTGGTACAAGTAAATTAGACTGGGGTTTTCACGTGGAATGCATGACCATGGTGCTCATAACCTTAGGGTTAAATATTTATTTTATCTCTCACGCTAAAGAAGGGCGGTGGGATAGTCTAGTGGAGAAAGCGTTCGCTCGTCAAGCCGAAGACCCGGGTTCGATTCCCCTAAGTGGTACAATGTGTGAAGCCCATTTCTGGTGTCCCCCGCGGTGATATTGCCAAAAGCGGCGTACAACTATTCTCACTCACTCTTTTAAAATAATTAAATTTGAACATTGAAACATTGGCTCCCGCGTACCAGATAAACGTTTCATGGCGACCACGTATAGTTTCCTGCACTGCGGCATCCGCGGTACCACATAAGGCTCGGCAGCCTGCGTACCAAGAGGGGGTTGGCACTCTCTGTATAGTACTGCTAACATTGTACCCTTCCGGCGAGACCCTTGAAGATTCCGGGGTAGAATAGATCTTCAGTAACCCATGCTTGCCGTAAAAGGTGACTATGCTTGTCGTAAAAGGCGACTAACGGGATCGGGTGGTCAGGCTTGCTGACTTGGTTGATGCATGTCATTGATCCCAATTGCGTGGATCGATGCTCATGATGTCAATCACTGGATTCTCTGGTCCAGACTCGATTATTTAAAGACCGCCGTCATATAGCTGGAATATTGCTGAGTGCGGCGTTAAGCAACAAACCAACCAACCAACCTTCCGGCGATGAACTCATCCAAGACGTATGTTGTTATGAGCATCTAGACGTAGGTATATACACACGTGCATGTGTTCCTCTATAATATAGGCCCAAATAGTGTGTGACTAAATGTAGTGTATCAGCATGAATGTGGTCGAGTTTGTAAGCCAAATATATATGATATCAAAAGACATGATAGGAGTTTAAAACTCTAAAAGTGACCAGCTTCTTTTTGTTTTCATGTGGTATTTCACTGGTCAGTTTCGACCAATTTGGCGCAGGTCCGTTTTGACTGAATTATGAACATAGAGGGAAAATTACAGTCCTGCAAATTATAGAAGCAGCATTTGTTTGTTTGATAACTGAAGTTTTATGTTGTAGATTAATTGAGGTTCCTTATTATGCATTATTACACACGGCAATGTCCGGGCAAGTTTTAATCTGGCACCAGACACCACCCCACGTTTATATAATGCACGGTGACGGTCTGTGCGTTCACTTCTGGTACTTTGACAGAAGATATTCAACAGACTGTGGAGCGTATCCCCTTCACGGAGTAATGTGTTGTCATATGAAAAAGGGAGGAGTATTCCTCAGCTCATCCTCGATTAACCACTGTATTATTTCTCTATTCTATTTGTTTTATCACAATAGATCGATATATAAAAACCAACAAAGTGGAAACTCGAGTATGTCAGCTTTGTTCTAGTCCCGACACTTGGCAAAAGAATCATGCGAATAAAACATAATGTGTTATAACAGTGTTGCACACAGTTTTATATAGACTCTTTCGTATCACTTGCGTGGGAGCAGGTCAAAACTGCCCGATGTATAACATTAAGGAGAGATTTTACTGCCGCTTTAAAAATTACTTTCGCGTAAACATATCGTGTACCAGTTTATCCAATCGAACTGACTGAAACGGGAAAGTGGCGCGAGTTACAACATCGAAGAATGATTGTAATTCACACCCTCATTTCATTTACCCAAACTTAGACTCGTTTTGATTTATCTTGATGGCACTAGGGGATGGTGTGATTTCAATGTAGACAGGTATGTTCATATTGGTACAAAATAACGCCCAGACTTCGTTACGGCTGACCAGTAGACATACGATTTTCGTGCACTGGCACGAGTTCATGATATGTTGACAGCCTGGATTCACGAACTTGAATGGACAATGCAGGAGGTAACAAAAGACACACACACCTATTAAAAAGCTTAATATAGACTGATTTGTATTCTGCAATCAGCAGTAAGATTATTTACGTAATTATTGTTGTTGTACATAGTCATGTAGACATACGGTCAGTCATGCTCAATGGGTTGTAGTCTGCTCGGGCTACTAGGCCTAGTCCTACCAAACACATCGCAGAATATTAGTCACATTGTGGTTATAAGCATCAATTCTCTGTGGGGAAAATTACAAAACACCCCTTTTATTGCATTCAATGCACTAGATAGACACGATTCAGTCATTAGCATACTATCATATCTCAACTAGGCCTATGTTCCGAGTGATATCAATGCATAGTAGAGTAACCGTGAAGTTCTGAGAATAGGACTTCAGCAACCCATGCTTGTTGTAAGAGGTGACTTACAGGATCGGGTGGTCAGGCTTGCTGACTTGGTTGATGTATGTCATCATATCCCAATTGCGTAGATCGATGCTAATGATGTCAATCACTGGAATGTCTGGTCCTGACTCGATTATAAAGTACAGACTGCTGTCATATAGCTGGAATATTGCTAAATGTGGCTTTAAACAAAAAACAAAGCGTAGTGGAGATAATGATAGTATTACTCTGAATGAGGGTATATTTCTGGGATCTGGAATCAGTTCATCCTTCATGGACTAATGAATGAAGTCTGTCCGCAGTAACAGGATGAGTGAGAAGTCGACAGGAACAGAGCTACCATCTCAGTTAGATCCCCTACAACTTGCCCTCAAGAAGGTCTACTCACTACACAAGGAGAAGATCAGAGGTAAGTTTTCAGGTGCTGAAAGGTAGTCATTGAGTGTCAGCTTTAAATTGTGCTGCTGACATGGCCTACATGCAGAAAGGAATTTTGAAACATAAGCAATGTGTTAGTTTATGTAATCCAGCCTTTTCATAATGTTCATATGAATAAAAAACTATCGTTTTGTCGAGGCCTATGAAAGGTTGCCTGTGTGCTGCAGATTTAGGCCGATCTCCAACTTGATTACATTGAAGTCAATTAAGTCCATGAAAACTATTAATTTGTTAGATTTGAATGTTGCATTAATCAAGAACTTGTGGGAAATAACACGATGGCTGATAGTTGAGTTTGGATTATTTCATTGATGCAGCATTACCTCAGACTGACAGAATGCCTTGTAATTTTCTGATGTAGAAAATGTCGAGATAATACAGTTTTTCATGGCTTTTTGCCCCTTACCTTCCATCGTGTCAATTCGTGTTTTAGTTGCAGTCTCTCTACAAGTCATGTGCTAGTTAAGATATTCAGTGCTAAACGACCATTTTTGAATGAAGGTGAAACAATGAAACGTTTTAGCTTGGCTCTGTCTCTACATGTCACAAGTTGTCGCAAGTTTTCGCAAGTTTTCGCAGCACACATTGAGCAGGGAACCAGTGCGGAAGCAACAGGTTGGACTGTCGCTTATGTCATTTCAAAAGAAGAGTTATTGCCCTTTGGGACAAAAAGACTGCCCATTGAAATAATACATATATTTTTGGTTTGTGTTACTAGAAATACACCTTTGATTGCTGCAAAATTGTAGCTACGTTTTCTGACAATATCCACTGGGACTGACAATATCCAATGGGGCTGACAATATCCACTTGGAACTGATTTCATGTTCTAGCTAAGCTATGAATCCCTCCTGCTGTAACAGTCCTATAGTCTGATGCTGATGTTAAACTGGCCTTCACAAGCTATATACATGATATTTGGTCTACTAAAAGGTCAATTGTTTTGGAACTTGGTGGCTTTAGGTGCCCAAATATTTCCATGATATCTTTTGATGTGCAGCACTCAAAAGAGCTTGTTAATAGTGAAACCTGGTTCAAAATCAGCATCAGACTCTAATAGAATGGTAGGTTGGTACTGTAAAAGGGATTTATAACTGTGTTATTGACCAGAAGATGTTTGGAAAGTGAAAGTGGAGCTGTACATAGCTATGAGTTTGCAGTAAAAGTTACCTGATTTACAATAGAGGATTTATAACTGTGTGTTATTGACCAGTAGATATTTGGAAAGTGAAAGTGGAGCTGTACATAGCTATGAGTTTGCAGTAAAAGTTACCTGATTTACAATAGAGGATTTATAACTGTGTGTTATTGACCAGTAGATATTTGGAAAGGGAAAGTGGAGCTGTACATAGCTATGAGTATGCAGTAAAAGTTACCTGATTTACAATAGAGGATTTATAACTGTGTGTTATTGACCAGTAGATATTTGGAAAGTGAATGTGGAGCTGTACATAGCTATGTGTTTGAGGTAAATGTTATCAGATTTACACATAGGCATATTTCTATGATAATTTGAATAGTAAACTGTTTTAACTTACAACTCTTTTTCTTTTTCTTTTAGAATTAACAGATGAAAAAGATAAATATAAAAAGGGCTATGATCACCTTGGCCAACACAAAACAAGGTAATGAGCCTGGAATAACATGGGTAGCTGAAGTAAAACTCTGGGTAAAAGTTCAGCTCTGTGAGGAGCAGGGGTCCGGAAAATTTAAAATCCCAATCGGACATTTACATTTATGCCACGCCCCCTCCAAACAGCGTGTTTTAGTACGACTTTTTACACACAAATTAGAAGTTGTTACGTATTCATAATATGATGAATTATGAATTGTTTCAATTTAAATTGTTTAATTCACCGGACAATTAATAACAAATAATATCATTTTAGATATATATGGAAAACATACGTTTCTTTCTGTTATAATAACGATCTGTCAACGTTGTGAACGGTCTAATTAATATTCATGAGTCTGCTCAAGTGTACGCGTTGTAACATTTGGATCGAGACTATTATCCCATATTTGGTTATCACGTGACCTCACGGGAAATATTTTTTTTAAACTAAAGATTATTTAAAAACAAGACCGATAATATAATCATAAATCCTAAACTATCGTTGATAGCAACAGTTATTTGAATACTTTTTCATCTGTACTTAATTATTGACCATATAAAAAATTGATATCGATCGTCACAGAAAGCAAAATGGCGGTCAATAAAGATTCAATAATGATCAACAAAATGATCATTCAGACTTTGAGGGTTTGGCAGAACCGCTCGACTGATCTGCATCGGTCGACTGGCTGTCGTCATGCTTTCACTTCTTTTTCTGAGGTTACGTATCGTAGCATTGTGAGGATAATGAGGTACATCGATGATGCAAGGTATTTATGTACAGTTGTAAACACATTTTACTCAAATTAACAAGATGTTCTCAGTAATTAATCCTCGATTAATCAGTGTCAACTCAGTTTATTGCCTATTACAGTGATTGACCGATTGGACTATCACTGTAGGTACGATGTATTTACAGCAATCAAAACAAACAAAGCTTGTAGATAATCTTCATTGTGTTACAACTGCAGACAGAAACTGCTCAGTCCTAACTGTTGATCATATCCGGTCAAAATTTAAGAATGTCCGGACAATACTTTTTAAAATGTCTGGACAGAAAAAATTAAATGTCTGGTAAGCAATATTTTAAACCGGACATTTGAGATTCCCAATCGGACATGTCCGGCGCATATGACGGTTTCCGGACCCCTGGTGAGGAGTCCAGGCAGAATGAGCCTTTAGTCCTTAGAGTCAGCTGGTGATGATGTGAATCATTGATCCTTCTATCAACCACTGGTTTGTCTGATCTAGATTCAATTATTTACACATACAAATGCCAAATCAGTTTGAGAATTTTATCAAAATTATCAAACATTGATCGTGATGGATTTCAACCAAACTGAACTTGTTACCGGTAAGCTAACGGACGCTCCTTTCATGAATAGGGGGGCATGGGTGGCCCAGTCGTCTAAGGCGCCGCGATTCGCCGGGATTCGCCGGGATTCGCCGGGATTGCAGAGTTGCATCCCTTGGGCACACCAGAAACCTATGATTGTGGGTTCGAATCCCGGTTCGCTCCGATTATGTTTCTAGGTTTGTCAGCACCCATACCCATGCTCGTGGGTTTCACCGAAGTGGTAAATGTCTGAGACCTGCATCACTTCAGGCTTTCCTCCCACATTAAGCTGACACGCCGCGATATAAATGGAATACTGTTAAAAGCGGCGTTAAACCCAACTCACTCACTCACTTTCATGAATAGCCTGGCTGTAACCTTTATGTTGCAAAAACTGCAATGTTTACTTGATAGAATAAATTGTTTATTTTGTGAGATGCATTCAATGAAGATGTTCTGGTGATGTGTGCGTAGGAATTTCATATTGATGTAGCTAGGTCTTACTTTTCTGTTGATATTGTATGATGTTACATGTCTTGTTATACTTCAGACTGGTAGAGAAAGTGCAGGGTCTGCTGGACCAGAATGAGATCCTGTACAGTGAAAACACTCGTCTCCGGAACCTCCTGGAGGACATCAGAGCTCAGTAAGGCTGACAGATGTAGCTGGAAACAAACCCTATCATATACATGAATGCTCTAGTTCTTTTGGGGGGCGGTAGGGTAGCCTAGTGGTTAAAGCGTTTGCTCGTCACGCCGAAGACCCGGGTTCGATTCCCAACATGGGTACAATGTGTGAAGCCCATTTCTGGTGTCCCCCGCCGTGATATTGCTGGAATATTGATAAAAGCGGCGTAAAACCATACTCACTCACTCACTCTAGTTCTTTGGTATATTAATTGTTGAAGAAAATTCAAATTTTGAAATTTACGAAATTAAACCATGTTAGTTAAAAAAAAAAGATTAAGAGGTTATCTACATTCAAATACTACAGCAGCTGACCTCAGCAGCAAACCTATTATAGTTGTTTGTATTCCTGTTTTACCTCAAACATGTGCCTGACAATAGGGATGGTCGGGGCAGTGGGAAGTGTCGGACGTGTGAGCACCTTCAGAGTTCGGTGTCGGCCATACAGGAGGCGTACAAGCACAGCCTGGAGGAGAAGGAGAAGATGATCCACTATCTCGGTAAACTGAAGAAAACTGAAGCAGGGGAAACAAATATGAGAACTGACAGCGGGAAGGTGAAGCAGTGTGACCTGAAGCAGGGGAAACTGAAGTAGGGGAACCTCAAGCAGGGGAAACGGAAGTATGGGAACTGAAACTTCGGGAACTAAAGCAGGGAAACTGAAGCAGGGGAAATGGAAGTAGGGGAAACTGAAGCAGGGAAACTGAAGTAGGGGAAACTGAAACTGAGAAACCGAAACTTCGGGAACTAAAGCAGGGGAAACTGAAACTGAGAAACTTAAGTAGGGGAAACTGAAACTGCGAAATTGAAGCAGGGGAAGATAAGATGAGACTGGAAAAGTGAAGCAGTGGAAACTGAAGCAGGGGTAACTGAAACCGGAGGGAGAAAGTGCAGCAGTGGAAACTGCGGCAGGAGAAACTGAAATGTGGAACTGAAGCAGGGGAAACTGAAAAGGGAAGCCATAGCATAGGGAAACCTTAACTAGGAAACTGGTAGGGGGTCTGAAGCAGGAAAAAATATATCAGAGGAAACTGGAACTGGGAACCTGAGCCAGTGTAACTGAAATGGGTCGTGGGAAGGGAAGTAGTGGAAACTGAAATGGGAAAGTGAAACGGGACAACATGCATGCTGGCGCTTATGGGGAACCAATGATGCTACAATATGTTAGAATCAATATCGTACTTCAATCTAGTCTTAAACAACAATTCTCACTTTCACTTTAGGTTTATTGTGTGGGTAAACTAATAAATGCATATTAGAATAGTTTACTTCTGGAAAAGAGCTGATGGATATAATTAAGCCCCACTAGTCTGAAAACTGGATAATGATTATTATTGACAGAAAATAATGATAACAGTAAAGAAAAATTAACCAAACAAGTTAATCAAGTAAAGTTAACTCATGTGTAGAATGCAGTCTTAATGTTATTTTGCAGAAGAGAGATTATCTGAGACCAAGCAAGTTCCGCAGCCTGATCTGAAGTAAGTGGGATTGTTGTAACTTGTCGTACAGTAATACACATATTTTTTAACTTATCCCCCTACAACAGTATGCAATATTCCTTCTTGCTTCGATTATATAACAGTGTTGAACATTGTGAAAACAACAATCAGCGGAAAACACCGTCCGACCACCTCGCTCCCAGCATGCTCCTGTACTACTCGTCACTTTTTCCTTCATCGCCCGTAGTGAACGGACGTGTTAGCTTCCACTCCACATTTACGATTGGATTTGTTTGTCATTTCGGTTTGAATTGAATATCTCCGTACATTTATCTACGGGTCCTTAGCCATTCCTTATAAAAAAATATTTAAAAAACGGCTACTTACCTTCCTCACACATTTCTTTCCCCGCCATTGTTAACATAACTCTTGGCACGTGAAAGCTCCATTTTGTTTTCCGACTTTGAACCCCTATTGTAAGCATGCAGCTGTCACCTCCACCGTCTCAGGATGCTCATATGCTCAGGGACGTCAGTTCGGTACTACAGTTACCACTCTCGTCTCCTCAGGTACCCCCCTACTCCAGTCTGTTGCAGCAGGCTTTGGATAAGGAAGCCCTTAAGGGTTCGCTTCCCAAACCCGCTATCGGGTCCTGCATTAAAAATTGCATGGGATTTCATTTCCAACTTTGGCGCCTCCCCTTGATGGAGATGATGCTATAACTTTGGGTTGTTCTATGTCCTTGCACCTCAAGATGGATCATAGATCCTTTATGTCTGTTGATTCTGACATTCGTTTGTCCCTCCTACCATAACGTTACAGGACAACATGCGGATCCTGTTTGACAAGGGGGCTTTAGAACACCTATCTCCAACGAATCTTACTCCAGGATTTTACAGCCCTATTTTCCTGGTACCAACTTATCACATCAGCGCAGGATTCGCCAAACCCCAGACGCTTGCAGTTTCACCCTCTGCAGATTTTTCTTCAACTGTGGTTCGATCGGGACACGCCAGACCAGGTTGTATCTCTCCCAGCCTCTCTTTGACCTTACCTCCATTGGTGGACCCTCGAGTTGAACATCTTCGACGGGGTCTCTTTGACCGACTTAGTTCCCGCTCACCACCTGTTTGTGGATGCATCAAATGAAGGGTGGGGTCCCATTTAAGGACCTCCGGGTTTCAGGATTGTGAACTGCCCCATCTCCACTGGCACATCAACTGTCTGGAGTTTCAAGCAGGCATACTTCCTATTCAGATGTGGCGGACGATACTGTTGGGAATTTTTCTTGTCATAGCGATGGACAACTTGTCGGCTTCTCATGACATCAACCGCCGGGGATCACTCACTCACAGAGTCTCCTGGACCTCAAGTTAATGTTATATCTCGTTGGAGGTGAAAGAGCTCATCCCGGGCGTTTCCAACATTCTTGCTGATGCCCTAAGTGTCAGTGAACTCCATGCTCTCGACGTCTCCCAAATCAAGTTTGACCGTGGCTGACAAGGTTGAGGTGCGGAGGCTTAATGTGTGACTATTGCCTGGTCTCGCGGATCGCACTTTCGCTATTGCCCCGCTGACTGACATTGTTGGGTTTGGTGACACAGAGGACATTTTCCTTTATCCTGTTCGTGCTTTACGTCACTATAAGGACATCACTTATTGTTTTCGGCATCAACGCAAATGCCTTTTCCTCCCTACCACCGAGAAAGGTTGCAGGAATATCTCCAAGACTACCCAGTTGTTTTGGTTACTTTCCACCATTGTTCAGACAGATGCCCATCCACATCTACTCTACTTTTGCCAAATTCTTCCTCCAGAATCTGTCCGTTGAGGATGTCGAGGGAGTCCACCAGAACTGGCCTCTCGTCTTCACAAAGCAACTTGTTCCCCCTCCCCATCTGCGTTGATGTACTCCCATCTCTTTGTTCTTTCTTTCTACGGAATGATTGCTTTAAACTTTGTACCGAGGGGAGTACATATGGAGAGGGTAACTACGGTTCCCAATATTTCAAGTACCTCCAGTTGCAGTGCAATTTCTGACCCAGCCTCGCCTGTAACCAGGCATGGCAGTGATGTATTAAGGGACTAGTGAAGTTGACCACACCCTGGGTTGAAGACTAAGTGGCAGTCTAGTCTGGCACGACCACTTAATTGCAAATGGGAATATGCAGGTGATCCAACCCGCTGTCCTACTGTGGGATAATTGTATACTGTTGTGGAGGGATAAGTTAAAAAATATAGAGAATCAGAGTATTCCCCTTCTTTAGCCCTTTGGAGGGGCGGTCGAGTAGCCTAGTGATTAAAGCGTTCGCTTGTCACGCCGAAGACCCGGGTTCGACTCCCGACATGGGTACAATGTGTGAAGCCCATATCTGGTGTCCCCCTCCATGATATTGCTGGAATATTGCTAAATGCAGCGTAAATCAATTCTCACACACTCACTCACGTTTGGTTGGTTGGTTGGTTTGTTGTTTAATGCCGCACTCAGCAATATTCCAGCTATATGACGGCGGTCTGTAAAATAATCGAGTCTGGACCAGACAATCCAGTGATTGACATCATGAGCATCGATCCACGCAATTGGGATCGATGACATGTATCAACCAAGTCAGTGAGCCTGACCACCCGATCCCGCACTCACGTTTGGATCCACTTGTCACCTGTCTCTGGGAATATTGCATACTGTTGTGGAGGGATCAGTATATAAATAAGGGGAATACTCTGATTCCCTATATTGTTTAGTTCCCCAATTTGAACAGTAAACACAATAGACATCAAGAACAATGCGTTTGAGGGAACTTTACCTTTGATTATTAGGATAATGTATGTGCTTATATTGTGCAAGCCTCCATACATTCGGTGCAAAAATTCAAAGTGCTAACGTTATTAACCTGGTGTGCACTCAATTTTCATTCTCAGCTCCCTGGGATGTATACAACCCAAGCTGATCAGCTGTTCATGGTGGCCACATTACTACAGTTCAATGACTGAAACAATGCTGGTGTAATATTAAATGTTACTCATCAAAGTTCACTGATCAGTTGCTGTGCAGGCCAGATTGCTCCATTTACACGACAATTTACAGCTGAATTTATGATATGAGTAATTGACATGCATTTATCTGATTGGATAGTCTGGAATTTTTATTTGCCAGAATGATGGTTTCGCTGTATTTTGTTTGACCGCCTTAGTGGTCTAGTGGATAGAGTGTCCAACGTAACATGCCCAGAAAATGGTACTTAACCTGCCTGGCACTCAGCATCAAGGGGTATAACAATGACTGGTTGTCACGGAGTCAGTATAGCACTATGAGGCTGGCATTAGTCCAGACTAGTACAAGCTGGTACTCTCATGCATACATGCACACATATCGCAAGTACAATAATCTTGAATGCGAAGTTAAACCCTATTTGTCCTCACCTCGCCTGTATTTTGTTCCAAACCAAAATGAGGCGACAATGCTTGTCATAAGAGGCGACTAACGGGATCGGGTGGTCAGGCTCGCTGACTTGGTTGATGCATGTCATCAATCCCAATTGCGTGGATCGATGATCATGATGTCAATCACTGAATTATCTGGTCCAGACTCTATTATTTTTTCAGACTGCCGTCGTATTGCTGGTATATTGCGAAGTGTGGCGTTAAACAACAAACAAACAAACAAACAAAACCAAAATGGACTGCTCCGTAAGATATGCTGTATATTGCTTTTCCAGCTTGTCCAATCTTCTGACCCCAAACAAGTCCTTTGATGGAGCAGATAGTGTACCTGGAAGGAGTCCAGCGTCTGCAATTAGAGACAAAAATGGGGACTCGGCATCAACTGTTAGTTCCAGAACAATGAAGGCTGTCACACAAAGACACTGTACAGAAAGCAGCGATGATCTGTCAGCGGGTAAGGCAAATCAGAGATCATGTAATAGAAGGGCCGCTAATCTCAAGAGAAGTGAATGCTTTGATGAAGTTGATTCGGGGAAGGTATATAACCCGAGAACATCTGATCAGAAACATTCGAATGGTGGTATTGCAAAGACATCACACACCAGACCCAATGTCAATCATTGTGCTGTGAGAGACACTGCCTTGGATACACTGCGCAGCAACACTGGGAGGAAGGAGATTAGCAGCGGCGGTGGAGAGACAACACCCATGGAAGAGGAGGGGTGTCGGTCTGACGGGTCCAGTGACAGAGAGAGTCCGGAGTCCGCCAGACTGAGGAAGTTGCGTCTGGGCAGGAAGCCAGGGAAGAGAAGCAGATACACCGAGGTACTGAATTTGCCGAGTCGATGTGAAGACAAGAAAGTGTATTGGATACTACTTGAATGCATCGAAAGCTTAGGATATTTGCTCTGTGGGGAATCTGAGGCAGCATTGGTCCCTCGTAACCTAGGTTGATGTTGGGGTCATCGATGACTTGGTTGATTGAGTGTCATCACCCCGACGCTGTGGAACGTTGCTCATGACAACTGACTTGTCTGTCAGTTGTTTACAGACTGCCATGATGTAGCTGGTATATTGCTGACTGTGGTGTTTAGATGATTACTCACCCCCGTATATTAATATAAACTGAAATATTGTCCGCACCAATCGACTCGTTGCATTATATATTTAGGGGCAATGTCTATTTTGTATTGATTGTTGATTTCTTTATTTAAGGATGCAGTGCAGGAGAACAAGAAACACAAGTTTGACAATTCCCATGTTCACAACACGTCGGATGAGTCTGATGGACCTCCTGCCCCCCGGCCACCTCATCAGCAACACCGCTCCTACCACCCACATCCGTCTCACATCTTGGTTCAGGAGACGTGTGACCCAGACACGGACAGGACAGCCTCCATGAGTTCAGATGGCTCACCAGAGAAGCTACAGAGAAGCAGGAGGTCCTTGATAGCAGAGCGCAACAATACTGAGTTCGGTGTAGTCCCTGAGACCCTTGGCATGGGACTGACAAGCAGTGAGAGTGAGTCAGAGTCCGACATAGACACACAGGACACGATCAGGGCCAAGTCTGTGGATGGCAGTCCAGATGATGCGCTTGTGACCTCTCCATCAGATGTGGAAGACAAGATGGAGAAGGTCAACAGGATTTTGAACAGGAGGAGTAGAACTGTCATTGATAGGACACAGCCGGAAGAGAATTCTGCATCAAGAAAAGATGAAAGCAGATGTGATAAAAGTACCTCGGATCATCATAAAAAGGGTGAAAGATTAAGTGATAGTGTGGTAGTGAAAAAAATAGAATTAGACAATATGAATGGCAAGGATATGTCCCCGAAACCATCATCTCCAGTATTTTCTGGTGTGAAGGGATCACGGCAGAGTATCGAGTCTCCCTTCTTGTTTGAGGAGGACAGACCAGGCAGCAGCAGGTCGTCCAGCAGGAGGAGTGTCAACATGAGTGGGGTGATGTCAGACCAGGAGTCGCCTCTGTTGCTGAGGCCAGTAGAGGCAGTTGTAACCCGCAGCAGTGAATGTGGACAGAGTCCGGCTCTCAAGGAGGCACCAAGAAGTACAGATGTCTCTGTGAGAACACAGGAACGAAATCACACCGACTCCGAGTATTTGCAAGCTGGGAGGACTTCTCAGGAAAGGCTGCAGAGGACTGTTCATGCTAGAAACTTGAGAAAAGCTGAGAAGCTGAAGCAGACGACTCTGAGCCAGGCTTTCACCCCGAGTCCACCTGGCCTGCCTGTCTCTCCCACTAAACCCGAGGAAAGGGCTGCTATTGATAAGGCTATCAGACTGTCACTGCAGGAGATACATGACAACACAGAGGGGGTCAGGACAAAGAAGACTCTGTTTGTGAGATCTAAACACAAACCCGATGATGCTACTAGTGCTGAGAATGTTCCCCCTGTCTTTAAGAAGCCACCCTCACCAAAGTCACTGAGGTCTCCATCCAAGAGGTCTCCATCCAAGAGGTCTCCAAACAAGAAATCTCCACCGAAACAGAAATCAGACCGACATTCCAGAACACAGAATGACCATGTGGATGTGATAGACTTAGATGAAACTGTAGCTCCAGACTCAGCATCCTTGGAGACATTTTCTGATAAAGGACACGGTGTGGATCAGATACGGAAGTTTCCAGTGAATGTCTTGAACGAGAGCCTGGACCCCGATGTAAGCCTGACTCAGTACTGTTCTGACACAGAACTCCTGTCACAGAGGCCAGGCTTGAGAAGAAGCTCGAGGAGAGAGCCGAGGAGAGACCCAGGCCCCAGGTCAGCCAGTCACAGTCAGGGGTCACAGGGAGCCTCGCTGGATGTAGGGGAGGGCACCTGTTACAGAACAAAGGGTGGGATTCACAAGGTGCTTGGCAGCAGAACACATGCAGACCCTGCTTCCGGTGAGGCTCAATCTAGATTTAGCAAGAAGAATAAGGATGGTAGAGCCTCAACTGCTGAATCTGGTAATGAAGACATGAAAGACAGGTTAAGCATGTTAAGGACGAAAAAGACTAGTGTCCCGAGTTTTGACTCCTTCAATGAAGGAGTCTCTCTGGACCATGATGACTACCTTGCTGACAATGGAGCCAGCAAGCCCAGTGCTAGTGTAGAGAGTGGAGCTAGCAAGCCCAGTTCTAGTGCAGAGAGTATGGGTCCATCTCTACACACAGAGGACGAGGAGAATGAAGCTGATGTAACCCTTGACCCCAAGTTCATGAAAGCTCACATGTTCCAGGCACAGATGGATGTTGATAGTGTGCAGACAGATTCTGACAGTATTCCACTCAGCTCACGCAGTTTCAAGTTTGGTTCTTCCAAATCTTCCAAATCTGGGGATTCTCAAGGAAAAGAAGCAGTGATAGGTGAGGTCCGATTTATTGTAATTTCACATCAAGGTTGAAAATCTTTCCAGACACATTTGGCTTAAGTCCTGTCCATGCTATAAGCATGTAGACATGACACTGCCATTGATGTCATGTTGATAGTGAGTGACTGAGTTAAAATTTAACATCGCATCGGCATTATCGCAGCCATATAGCGACGAGACAAAGTTAATATATTTACAATTTAGTCATTAATGCAAAGTTTGGTTAAAAAACAAGCTGTAAAACATATTTGAGCATACTATATTTGACATGTTGATAAGCATAATCAGTAGCAGTGCATGGTATTACCGGTATACCTGTACACTGGGATGCAAGCCATCAACAATGTGTTTTACGATAAATTGGTCGATATATTGAGAAAATATATTAATAAGCATGATAAGTGCTTTCCTTGGGTTTATCAATAATGAAATAAATTGTAATCTTCCTGGTACAGCTGGTCTCATTCTATTAATATTTCTAGGAAGCACTACTATTTGTCACTGTGTTACCTCCCATGATTAAGCATTACTACAGTTAAAAATGTTGGTCAAGCCTCTTGATCTTGAGCTCATTCCCAACAATATGAAGTGCAGTTTGAAAGTGGAAGAAAACACAGCAGTGTGTTATGACATGAAATTGGAGTATGTATCACAATACGAACCTAAGAATAAAAATATATTGAAATACAAAATTCGAGGCAGTACACAATCCTAATAATCAGAAGAACATTCTTTTGAAAGTTTGAATTTATGTTGATTGTTGTAAAAAGATTCACCCACATACGATACGAGGCTGAAGGCCAAGCATGAATTCCGCTACGAAGTCCTGTGGTTAGATCCTGTTGTCACCTGATCTGGAACGTCACTTGTCAAAGCGAGAGCGTTGATCCAAGCCATTCGAGACTGAATGCTGTGGGAGCAGTGATCAGAAGAACGTCGATCCTGGGATCGGGTAGTCTGTTCATGGAACCTTAGAACTGCGATCCCTTGGAGAGTGTTCAGGAGAGTGGTGAATATTTGAACAAGCCACTTATGGACTGTAAGCCGTAGGTGAAGAGGGCAATTGAACCTGATCCTTCCTTGGAGACGTTGGGCCTTGGGGATCGATAGGAGTGGATACAATGGTCTAGGGTTGCCAACAGCATTAGTGGAGATGGAATGTTTGTCTGAACGGGATGCCACAGGCGATGGAGTAGTCGAAAGGGAGACAACCATCATAGATGAATTAGCACCTGAGGGAGTGGTGGCAAAGACCACTATGGTATCTGGAGTGACCAGTGCTGTTGTCAGAGATGATGACCCAGGCTGATCGGCAATATCTTCAGTTATAAAGCTGTCAGACACTCCTTCATTGGCCACATATATAGTACAGGTAATGAGGAGGCTAAGGGGACAGAAGTAGACACGGTGGCAGAAGAAGGCTTGCTGTACATTGATGAGTGACAGTGGACATTTATGGATTCATCTTAAGACTTCTTGTCCGAGTCATGGGATTTGGAGTGGCGATCAATTTCCCACTGATGACATTTGGGGAGATAAATGGAGAATGCAGCCTCCGGAGGTGTTTGCATTCTGTACTGCATCATTCAAGGCTGCACTGTCTGTGACAATCACAACACTTTTGATGTGGGTCAAAGGTATAGTAGGTATGTCGACATTACGAACAAGCAAGATGCAGATTATCTACCGCTTTTTCCTTTTTCTTTTGCACTCCCCTTAACGTGGTATAAAAACGTCTGCACTAAGTGTTGGGGAATCGTTGGGGCAAAACAAATTGTCAGACACGTCACCACGTGACGATGAGAAAGAGAATGAAGTGACAAAGGAGGCACATGATCAGGTTGTGTAGGTCTCTATGCACGGGATCACGACCCATTCGTTTGGGAGGGTACCAGGGTGATGCTGGTGTGTGTTCAGGTGGATATTGTTTTTTCGAAGCTGAAAACTCTGTTCAAGCACGATTCCATATAGGATAAAAGAAGAAATGTGTGTGAGATAGGATAAGTATAAAAATAATACATTTCATCGTCATCTGTTAATTTGGAAATTAAAAATGTAACATTTTACTCATCTGTCTCTGTCGTATCCTTGCAGGTGGTGATGTAGATGACTTGGAGGAGGAAGAACACACGATTACTCCCGATGGGCGGGGTCACAGGAGGGAGTCCTTGAGTGACAGCTTTGACAGGTCAGAAACTGTTGAAGCTGCGATCTAATTAATCTGACAAATATTGTAAACACTGATTTGTATATGAACTTAACAGAAAGTGTGAAAACCGCCCTTCTCATGTTTTTTGACACTGATGAGCCCTCTGTGAGTAATTAACAATGATTAAGGTGCCGTGTGCTGTGGAACACTGGGACACATGGGTAGCACAACACTCGGATACACACTGGTTTCACTGACAGTGGTACAGTGTGCTGTTTTGAACTTAAGCGTTGTCATTGGGGTCTTTAGACCGCCTAGTTGTAGAGAGTCTGCCTGGAGAGGGGAAGGTTTGGGGTTCGATCATACCAAAAGATGTTTAATGTTGGTACTTGTAACTCAGCGTGGTGCTCAGCATTAAGGGGCTCAAAGACTGGTCACCTCGAAGTCAGTATACTGTGTCTGAGTGGGGTAATCATGTAAAAGAATTACTGCGATATGGTATCTCAGTGGGCTAGCACAAAAGGTCGGCTTTAGTCCAGAATAGCACAAGCAGCCACACATACACATGTGCATGCACGTCCAAGAGTGAAATGCAAATCACCTCGACCAAACCATCACATTAATTATAACCATATCAGCATGATTTGGGAAAGTTTAAATTCAATTTGGGAACTTAAACTGACATTAATGATGGCCTCTGAGTGGGCTCAGATAAATCCCTGCCTTTCCTTACCAAACTGTTGTTATTCCATCTCCTTCCAGAGTGCCGCGGAAACAGCAGGCTGAGTTCGCCTATGTGGACGTGGTGAGGAAGAAGGTGGAGAGACAACAGCTAAAGGCCTCCAGCTGTCAGGAGTGTTATGAGGTGGGCACACGTGGTTTGCAGACTGATACAAATGTGTACAAGCTAGAAGTTTGTTTGTTTATTGTTTAACGCAAACGGAACAGGATCCGTGATTTAGTGGATAGTGTGTCACAAATACCCTGACAGCGTGGACCGTTGCTCATAACATCAACCACTTGTTTGTCTGCGCCAGGCTCATTATTTTCAGTCATGATATCAGTCACTGGTCGATCATTTACAGACTAATCATATTACTAGGTTATTGCTGAGTGCGGGGTTCAATAACAAAAAAGCATTATACAGTCAAGTCCCGTAAATCCGACATCGTTGGTTGCATATGATTATGTCGGATGAACGAGAATGTCGGATAAACGGAATTATGTAGTATCAACGTTCGTGATCGAAAATCAGACTACACAATAGGTAACGATACAAACAAGTAATAAAAAATGAAAAATGAAATATTCATATTGTTTTATTACATTGTTAGCGGAATATGTTTTCTAATCATGCAACCTTTAAAGCTAAGCACAAAATAACTGTTACAGACTGTATGACTTATTCAAAAAAAATTAAAAAGGATAGTCTGGAATGGAAGTCGCCAGTTTGAAACTGGTACCGCAAAGCTTGAGAAAGCTGCTTTCTTAGTGGCCAACGTTGACTTCCTGTCAGGCATTTCATTGGTCGGTCATAGTTCGTGAAATATTGTTCTGTTGTGACCTGTAACGGGATGTCCTGGGCGATAGCGAGAACTTGTATCTGATTTTAATGAGAATGAGGTAATCTAAGTATGTGATTAATCCTGTATTTAAAGCATTAATTGTTTATTGTTAAGCAAGTTTATCTCTGCATCCGTTGTAATATGCAGCTACCAGCCGATTCGTCTCGCATCAAAACACTGGCTGAGAACTCGTGGGCAGATGACCACGGAGTACGCTGATCACTGTGTCGGATTAACGAGACTGATAATTCCGTAATTCGTCAGAGTCGGAGTGTCGGATTAACGGGTCTAAATAGCACTGATTTTATCGGTTCCCATCATTAGTGTCGGATAAAGCCGATTGTCGGATTAACGAGTGTCGGATTAACGAGACTTGACTGTATTCAGGCCACCATCATTTTGCTGGAATGTTGCAGATTGCAGCATTAAAGACCAAACAAACAAACAAACAAACAAACAGTGTTTATACATTGAGCTTGTGTTCCCTCTGCAGTATTACAAGAGTAAAGGCTGCTCAGAGGAGGAAATCCAGCAGCAGATCCAGGACTGCTCCCGACACCGCGCCCGCTACCTGCCGCCCTCCACGCCTGAACACTTCTGGTCCATCGGATTCCCTGATACACAGGAGTGTGAGGAGAGAGGTGACTCACTGGTTTGCTCTTCTACCAGGGATGGAAATTAGCACGAGCCCGCCAGCCCGGAGCAGTATTGTTAATGTTAAGGCCAGACGCTGCACCTTACAATTGCCAAAATGCTTCACAAGTATTTGTTAGTTTTAATTGGTTACAACTTGGAGGTATGCATGTTTACATATCTTAGGGCTGGTAGAATTTCAAACATTTTGGGAGGTATTGCTGTGTGTTATCACTATTTGGGTTAGTTGATGTTTTTGGCTAATTTCTATCCCTACTCTCCCTATTCTATTCTGTTCATCTGGGATATCTGCAGTTGCTCCATATCACAAAATTTCCGAGTCAGTTTTGTGTAGAGTTAACTCCCTTGGACCAGTGGCTGAGTGTAATAGCTGCACATTTACAACACATACCTTTTAGTCTGTAGGGAAAGGTGATGCCTGTCCTAAGTCTCCAGGCAGGAGTTTTTGACCCACTTGCACAAATTGAACTCAGCTCTATGCCTATTCTATGTTAAGGTATTGGAGTTATGATCTTTGTAGTGCTAACATCTGTTTGTACAAATGGACCATGCGGTGGTAACCCATCCTTTTAAGAAGTGACTAAAATAGTGCTCACATATCAGATATTAATGCCCACACTTTCAACCAAATGTTCGCTTGTTACAGATATCACACACTTTAGGGTTATGTGATAACATGTTAGAGGTAATGGCTACTGCATGAATATCCCTTCACTAAACCCATGGCCAAGTATGGCCCATTGTCACAAATTGTTCATGTTGGTGCTTGTCTTTTGTAACCCTTATCTATTGTTACTCTAAGTGTACAGCATTCCTAAAGCTATTACCGTATTCGACGTAATAAGCGGGCTGCTCTAATAAGCGCCCACGGCGATATTTGCTAATATATGGCAAGTGAACAATCCTAATTAGCATCCCTTCCGTTTGATCGATGTACACAAGACTTATTTATTCGTGTATAATACACACTAGTGTGTTATATGCATCCTTAATTATGGGCAATTAAATTCTGGAAAAAATATATCTGTCTAATAAACAGTTCAGACTGTCAGCATAAACCACGAAATTTATCTTTCAACTCTGTTTTTTCAACCAAAATAATATTCTAATAAGAGCCCCCTATTTCTAATTTTGAGAGCGCCCTGGGCGCTTATTCCGTCAAATACGGTAATATCTTTGTGTGCAAATGGACCTTAACCATGTGTTGTTTACAAAATGAGGCCTAGAGTTATCTCCCCTAGACAATGGAGGTTTTTGCATTAGAATGCGGCATTGCCTTTATCAAAAGAATACCCGCTAATAATAAAATCCCCCAAACTCATATAGTATTTTTTGAGAAGCATATATGTGACATTACCATGATTACTGCATGGACTATTTTACGATTTGCAAATAATGAAAAGACATACATACTATTTGTGGAACTTAAATGACATTTTAATGGGGTTCTACAGCCCAAGACCATAAGCATGTTTGCACTGTTAGCTTATATTGTATCAACTGCCTCCATGGTATAGCAGATAGAGCGTCTGCTCCGAGAGCGGAAGGTCTGTGGTTTGATCCCCTGACCAGTGACCATGTCATACCAAGAGACCTTCAAAGATGGTACTTGTTACCCTGCCTGATGCTTGGCATTGAATAAACAAGGACTGATCGGCTCATATATGTCTGAGTGTTTCATCTATGTGAAACTGTGTTAAACTGTGTTATGGTCCAGACTAGTACAAACAGCAACACACAGCATGCATGTCGCAATAATCTTGAACAACCATCAAACTCCATTTCACCTCACCTCACTATAATTCGTATCAGAAAATACAAAACAATGTTCAGTGTCATATCTGAACAAAACTTCACTTCTTTATATATACATTTGTACTGGGATAAAGGATGAGTTATTTTCAAGTAGATGATTGCCAATGCAAACTTCAATGAAGAAATGAAGATGCTCCATTGGGAGGTATAACTTTTCAATAACGTATGACAAATCTGAGTTAATACAAATAGATTACACTAGTTGGTAATATCTTCTTACAATGTGACTGGACTTACATGTACTGCTTGTTTCAAGTATGAGGAAAATGAATTATTATTTTTTAGGTTATATCCGGGTGGAGTCACCTTCAAAACAGAAGCCTGGGTATCGACGGCGACGGAAGCTGACCAAACGGTTCAAGTCTCGAGGGGAAGAGGAGGAGGACTCCCAGACAGATACACAGAAGTGACAAGGTCGATCAGCACCCTTCTGCAGCTTCTCTTCTCCCATGTCATACAAATTTGCAGAAGAATGTAACTGTAGGAAGTAATTATTTCTCAGGAATAATGTCAAATATTTGGTGATATTTGGTTATATTTTGTTATAAGCATTCACTATTGTAAGCCATTTATGATGAAATATAAATATACGTATATATATATGGAATACTAAAGTTTTCAAAATTGCGTTTCAGTATAATTTATTATCTTTACATGTGTTTGAAATTGTGAATAGACTTTGATACACTAACCATGCTAACATAGTTAGGCCAACAATTATATATAATCGGCTGCCTGTAGGTCACTATAACACGAACGTTATTTATTTCTGATTGTTATTTTGTCAGAAGCCATTGTTTGCATGGTTTGAGGATCAATCAAGTTTTGTGCACCTCACTGACCAGATGAAATAAGCCTTTAATGGTAGTGATCTTTGTTTTGTGTGATTTTTTTAGTTTGAATGCATTACTTTATTTGCAAAATACCTGTTATCAATGATTGTGATAATTCTACACTGTTACAAGAATAGGTCTTCAGCAACCCATGCTAAACATAAAAGGCGACTATGCTTGTCGTAGGAGGCGACTAACAGGATCAGGTGGTCAGGCTCGCTGACTTGGTTCATGCATGTCATCGTATCCCATTTAGGTGGATCAATGCTCATGATGTCAATCACTGGATGTGTGGTCCAGACTTGATTATTTACAGACCGCCGTCATATAGCTGGAGTGTGGCGTTAAACAACAAACAAACAAACAATGTTATAAGCTCAAATGGTCATAATAAATATTGACATTTAGCTTCAAATGACATGGCCACATTTAATGAATTTCAACTGCAAGACTGATGAGACAAGCTTTAATCTGGTGAACATACTCAGGTGACTTTTTGCAAAAACTCTACAAACCAAGAATTAGAAAAAAATCTTGTCTTTCAGATCAATGTGATATAACTGTGACACTACTGTCTGCAATAAACCAACCTTCACTCACTCAGGGTGTTTTGTTTGCAACCAACTGTTTCATAACAATACCTCCAGGTTTAGTGATATTAGCTTGCTTCAAACACAAGTATTATAGACTGGTTTAATTTGAACTGCTGATCATTACCCTTAAACAAGATGGAAATAACAACCAGTATCCACTCTGTGTGTTCATCAAGGCTGGACCAGAAGTGCAAGGTCCATATATATGACGATATATCTACCACAATCAAGTTACCTGTGAAGATCCGGGGTAGAATGAGTCTTCAGCAACCCATGCTTGCCGTAAAAGGCAACTATGCTTGCCGTAAAAGGCGACTAACAGGATCGGGTGGTCAAGCTCGCTGACTTAGTTGATGCATGTCATCGTATTTAAATTGCGTGGATGCAGTTGATGTCAATCACTGGATTGTCTGGTCCAGACTCGATTATTTACAGACCGCCGTCATATAGCTGGAATACTGCTGAGTGCAGCAATAATTAACAAACAAACAAAACAACAATCAAGTTATTTTATATATCCCATGTCTTGGATTGTCAGTGTACCCAGGTGATGAACATCCTGACACTGGAAGCGCCTGGAGCACAAGAACAACTACCACAGACAAATGTTCTCACTCAGTTTTCTGCATGACAAACACAAGAAAAATCTAACACGCAAACAAGGAAAAGGATGAAAGCGGGGTCATTACCTGAACACCTTATTTTTTTCAGGTTAGTTGGGACTAAAACATGGTAATTGGGATGCATGTACAAAGCTTGCTTTATTGAACAAGGTGCTTCTTAAATGTGTGAAAATTTTACGTCATTTCATGTGAACATGAATAAACAAAGACATGACTAAACACATGTTCCCTCTTAAGAATGAATTGAATATTTTCTGGTGTTGCTTACCGTGATATTGCTGGAATATTGCTAAAAGTGGCATAAAACTTTACTATCTCACACATACAGCAGTGCAGGATGGATAAATTCAGTTGCAGGGTATTCATGTTTGGATTCAGGGACTTTTTCCGCAGATATCGTTCCTTCAGTGTCCTGAACTAGAGGATTCCTGTTTTCATGAGTTTCTTGATGGTAGCCACCAGTTTGAGGTACCCTGCTGCGCACCCATCGGACTCAGCTCCACAGTCGTAGATCTGCCATTTCCCAGCATGGTCTTTAGCCACACAGCACATGATGATAGCTCGGCTGTGGATTGCTCTGTCAAATGATGTAGAGCAAAGGTCAGCATTAGTATTGGAGGCTTCATAGAACTGAAGTGTTGGGTTGGGAAACTTGGAGACAGTGGGGGCCTTGAAGGCGCTCAGGGTGAAGATAAGATGTGACACCGACTCTGGGATCTTCTTCATGTGAACTTCAATGGTGTGGTGCCCACGTTTATTAGTATCATCCATACGATCACCGGAGTGTTTGATGGCAGCACTGCATCCGTTATCTGTTCTCACATGGCGCATGAGATTGAAACGAGTTTTTTTCGCAGATGACTCTTCTGATTCATTCATGAAGTCGCAAACAGAGGCGTAGATGTTCTTCTTGAAAGCAAAGCATGACGCATCGAGATAGTCCACATTGTCTTCCCCAGCGCTGGCGGGATAGCCCCAGTGGAGGTCAAAGACAACGTGGTCAAGGTCATCTGGGATTGCATACAGAAGGACAAGCAGATGGATTGTGGCATTTGCTTCTATGCCATAGTCGGCTAGTGTCATCTTTTTATGTGATCTGCCAAAGACCTGTACCGGTAATACAACAGAGGCAATATACACATCTCCGTAGGCAAACTTGCAGATAGATTCTGTAATGTTGTTATCGTAAAAAAACAAAATGGTTATTTTGCGTTTTAATTACAAAAATAAATTTACATGAGTGACTCCCTGCACATTCTAAAAGCACTGCATGTTTGTAAAGTTATCATTTGTCTTCAAAACACTATTTGTGAGCTGAATATTAATTTGTTTTCCATATCCGTAACAGGTGACCTGTGTTTTACCCATTTTTGAACACTTTAAGTTTGTAGTCAATTTGGGAGGAACACAAGTATGGTGTTGACAAACCAAAGATTAGACTGAGTTTGGGATTTGAACCCAAGATCAGCTGCTCCCACCACTAATAATGAGTGCATCTGCTGGCCTGCCTGTTTCCTCGTGTCCTCTAAAAACGTGTGTGATTTATAACCAAAATGAATTTACCTCCACATGAGTCATTTGTTCCCCAAATAAGATAAAACAATTACCTCCAGTACTTTTTCATTGTACACAAGTTTTTGCTTGCTGTGATCATGTTTGAACCTTTTCTTGATGGCGTCTTTCAGTTGAAGGATTGTGAGGTCTGCACTGTAGGGCAGGACCACTGCATCTCCAGTTAAGATGGTGACTTTGACCACATCTCCGCCTAGTGACATAGGTGGAGTGTATTCACAGCTGTACTCCCGGAACATCTCCCTCAGTGTAGCTTCAAGAATCTTCATCACCTTGCTGTCAGGGTCTACTTCAACGCCACACTCCTTATGAGGACATGCGTTATTGGCCTCCACATGCTTGATCACACACTGCAAGGACATTCATGTAATTCATATAATACTACAGTATACAATAAGGTTTTAAGCAAAAATAACTAGTTTCAACCAGTTATGATCTTTGACCTGTTACCCTGCTGATTTACTTGAACTCCCATCTGTCGGTTTAAAATAATGAAGTAGGGTGACTCTCGCTTGTAATACTACCACTTTGATAACTAGATGGCAGATGGCTATACACATGATACAAGAATCAACCCAAGATCCACCAAAAAGCCATATTCATACTCAAATGAACGGAAAGTTGAAGTAGCCATCTCATGCCTCAGATTCGGTCATAAAAAGAACCATTACAAGGTATGTCCATCTTACAATCAACCTGAATCCATTGCCCACTTGTTACTGGAATGTCAAGACCATGCCCCAGCCTGGACTGGGTTAAAACAAGAATTGCAGTTAGATCCGGTCATAGGTCTCCTAAAGCCAAGAGATGTAATAGCGAAGGCCAAACTAACTCTATTTCTGAGAGATGGTCAGCTACTCGAACTATATAAACCGAGCAACCAAACAAAATTCTGTCAATTTCTAAAAACCATCATACCAATATGAAAATAAAAATCTTATCAATACAAAAACAGAAACGTTATCAATACTAAAACTCACAATAGATATATGTACCCTACTCACACACATGAGTCCCAAAGAGGGACAGGTCAGCCGAAATTGCTGAGGCAGAAGGCGAGCTCTTAAACACTAAAGCAACAACAATGACCACAGATAAATTCAAAACAACTGTTCATTGCAACAATCATAAGAAGACGGTGTGGTGAAACTGGCCAGCTTTATCCTGTCTCTTGTCAGGGATGGATTCACAGAGTATGTGGACCTGGAGGTACTGTCACTGAGTACAAGGAGCTCACACAGCAAGAAGAGGGATTTCCCTTCACTTGCTGTGTCTGTGTATAGAAGATCCTATGGCTACCAGTCGGCGACCATGTCACATTCCATAAATTCCTTTCAAGAAGAAAACTTAACGTCTAAACAATAAATATTCTACGACACTGCAGATTTATGTTAGTTTTGTTTTTCCAATATTTGAGTCCATTTTCTCCAAAATTGTGGCCATTTTCACTCAAATGTGGGGCCTTTTTTCTCCAAATTGTCTGGCGCCATTTTCGCATGGGGATACTCCTGCACCCGGTCTGGGTGACTTCGTTCATAGTATCTTCGAAGCTAGACGTTTCCATGCCCATAGCATATATTAGTTTCGTTTGTTTGTGGTTTAACACCCTATTCGGCAGTATTCCATCTGTATGACGGCGGTCTGTTAATAAATGAGTCTAGACCAGACAAGCCAGTGATTAACATCATGAGAATAGTGAAATCGATCTACGATGACATGCATTAACCAATGCTTGCGATGCGAATTGTCCGCACGCACTGACCATGATAGCTTTGATTATAGCGTCAAGCCTAAATATTTATAATAAGTAATAATTTTTAAGGCGATATTACTCTGTGTCCATTTGTGGCAAAACCATCACTGAACATGACCAGTCGACTTACAACAAGCAGGGGTCGTTTGAGATAAATTCTAACCCGGGTCTTCACGGGTCCCATAATATAAGTAACACCTGGGATATTCCGGAGTGCCCCGTTATACAAAACGCCCGCACACACAAAGATCGAGATATTGTCATTCTGTCAGGCAGCCGGAATACTGTTCACTGCCTTATGGTACAACTGTAGGTAGTATCTGCTAAATACTACATGACTGAGGTTTGCACTTGACAACAGCAAATATTGAAAGCACACAGTGGTGTCACTTTTGCTTTGTGTATCAAGTCCAGATATCTTAATCATTATTATCATGAATAAATTAGGAGTTTGACAGGTCTGATTGCCTTCAGATTTGTTTATCATTATGAACAGCAATAGGTAATACCTTAGAAGCCAATACAAAATATGATATATCATTCTCAAACAACGATAAACGTGCCAATTGTAGTTTTGAATTGATATACAGTAGTTTAACTTACTAATCACTTATTAAAAATAAAAATAATTTTGGGTCCCAAGTATGATAGTATATTCAGTTTGTTTTTTTTGTTTAGCAGCCATACGACGGCGGTCTGGAAATAATCGAGTCAAGCCAGTGTTTGACATCATGAGCATCGATCCATGTAATTACGATACGATGATATGCATCAACCAAGTCAGTGAGACTGACCGACTGATCTCGTTAGTCGCCTTTACGACAAGCATGGGTTGCTGAAGATCAATTCTAACCCGGACTTTCACGGGTACATTATCAGTACAAAATGTGAACTAAATATACACTGAGACCTAGCAGCATACGTTAAATAGGGTAGAACATTCAAAAGAAGAGTGAAACTCAGTGAATGACATTTTACACATGCAAATATAACTGATTCTAGACGAAACCGAGGCTGATCATGAAACGAAAGTAGCATGATTATCATCTCCCAAGCTGGAAAACACGCCTGTCTAAATATATAGACGTTACACGAAGATTGCATTTTGTCACAGACCATGGTAAGGTGAAGAGGTGCAACGCCACACGGTATTGTAAGATATAGATGTACACCTTTTCAGAGAGATGTCCTTGTTAGATCTCGCTTTTGTTATGGACTGCACAAGCAGCATGGGGTCGTATATTGAGTCTGCTAGAACAAATATCAAACGCATTATCGATCAAATATCCTCGACTGGTGGTAGAAGTGTGAAGTTTGCACTTGTTGAGTATAGGGACCATGCCCCACAAGATCGCACCTTTGTCACCCGGCAACATGATTTTACCTTCGACGTCACCATTATGAAATCGTGGTTGAGCGTCTGTTCTGCCAGAGGAGGAGGGGATACTCCTGAAGCTGTGGTAGATGGACTGCAAGCGCTCTTGAATTTCTCCTGGAGAAGAAGTGCAACTAAGATAGCCGTGCTGATTGCTGATGCACCGCCACGGACTTGGAATGGGACGGGACGGATTTCCATTAGGCTGTCCTCTAGGACACGACCCCTTTAAAGTTACAAATAACCTGGCCTCTCGAGAAATCACGCTTTACGTAGTTGGATGCGAGCCAAGTTTATCACCCTACAAGGATTTTTTCACTGGATTGGCGTACATTACAGGGGGTCAGTACGTTCCTCTTGCGTCTGCCAACAACCTCGCCACCATCATTGTATGTGGCGCGGAGGAGGAGATGTCACTGGAAAGCCTCATGAAGACCGAAGTTGGTGCAGCCATTAAACATTTAAAGGACTCGGGGGTCGAATTTGACGATGACCTTATTGAGCTACATCTCTCAGCAGAAATGGCAAAGAAAGGTATCACAACAAAAAAGTTGAGACGGAACAATGCCAGAATGGGAGGTGTTAGTGAAAAGGCTAAAGCTATTTCTCAGATGGGAGATTTGAAAGAGTATAGGTCAAGAGACCTTAGTAGTATCCGGCCTGCTGCTATAGCCAGTGCTGCAGTAGGTGACGTGTTTGACGTGGAGGAGAGTGAGGTAGATTACGCCCAGGTCCAGAGAATGGTGCAGAAGTCGAAGATGAGGAACAAAGCACTGTTTGAGGATTAATACACACACTCTGTTGGAGGACTGGGATCTTTCTTTTCACAAGACTTTCTTTTTCAGGACGTCCGGTGTGTCCAGGGAACAAGTTTAAGTTTTGGGTATAACTTGATAAACTATTTTTTCATTGCTGATGTTTTGAACATGAAAATGCTGTAAATTTTTATATTCGAACGTCGTCAGTGTTGTAATTGTGTTTTGTAAATAATAACTCATATTGTGACCTTTTTTCTCTATTGGTTGTTTTAGTAAACACACCAACCCACTGTGATTAAATTAAATTATTTAAGTGTACCTGCTGGCTGTAACAAATATTGAATATGAATCTGCAGGTAGAAAAGGACCATGTCTACAGGTGTAATCTGTTCATATTGTGAAGATTGTTGATACAATGATGTCAATAAAACCAGCAGGCGAGAAATATATGTTTTTGTCGGATTTTTTTCTAACCCTGGAACCACTTATCCACACCAATACAATTTCTGAAGTCTTCGTGTAATAAAATTGCCAATGTTCTAGCAGGCCGGCTATTTGATATTCTGTTCCCCGAAATACTGGACAAAAATATTTTCTCTTAAGGTTTTACAAACTTAAGTAAAATTGTATACTGAACATGCTAGAAATTTTATAAATATTATGTGGTACCTCCTTTCAGAGAAAACAATTGTATGTCCTGAAGTGATGACTGGAAGCAACAACTCCAGGTCCCACCCAACCCCTATATCATTATATTAAGCTCATTTACTGAGTGCGGCGTTAAACAAGCAAACAAGCAAAACAAACATGGTAGCTTCCTTTGTTACTTCTATCCGTTTCTCTGTCCAGCGTTAATACTAATAATACACCGACACTGAAGAAACACGCAGAGCTTTGTTAAAGCAGAATATTTTCAAATTTATAATTAAACATGCAATAACAACACTTATAACACCTGGCAAATATTTGAGTGATTCGGGATTCGTAATTTGATATATCATTATAAACTATATCACTGTAATAGTTGCACGTCGTTGCAAAAAGAGAACGAGGGGATTCCGGATTAGAATAGATCCCCGGTGACCACTGATTGTGGATCGGGAGGTGAGGCTGGGTGACTTCGTGAAGTGCCTGTCACGGTGCCCTGACGGCGTACGTTGGACTTTGCTCAGAATATCAATCAATGGTTTGTCTTGCCCACACTTGATTATTTAACAAAAACACACATCTATCTATCTATCTATCTATCTATCTATCTGAACCGATCACCCACGGAAACAGATTCCACCCGGTGCAAAAATCAAAATATCGGTGAAAACATGAATAGATAACTAAACATCGATGATGACACCATGTGTTCGCGAAAAGCGTACGCATGTTCTGACTTGCCGGTAGCACCGGCCACTGACACACTTTGCATAAAAAGTGTTAATTGCCTAAAGCCGCTCAGCAGTCCTCCTGCTTTGAGTGAGTGAGTATGGTTTTACGCCGTTTTTAGCAATATACCAGCGATATCACGGCGGGGGACACCAGAAATGGTTTTAACCACTAGGCTATCCCCACCGCCCCCTCCTGCTTTGAAGTAATTGCAATATCACAAGATGATTTCAAAGACATTTAGTATGGATCATTATTATAATCTGTCATCGAGAACACATTACAGTTCCGGATGGCCCAGTAGTGAGATATCCAGATATTAAATTGATATGTACACTAATTCCGGAGATCGCTGACAGCCATCGACGATCTTACCCTCATACAGAAGAATCGTGGATGTTTGCACTGCTCCGTCAGATTCATTGAGGGATACTCGTTTGAAAGTTTCCCAATGCCACATCCATAACACTCCATGGTGTATCACCTGCAAAAAATTAATATATACGTAACTCAGTACGTAGTACCTTCCATTTCAAGAGCATTCCTAAGAAATATTATGCATTTGTACGTTAATGGCATTTGTTATACAATATATATACCAAACGGTATCTGCTTCCACCCTTATCAGAATCGATTCTCCACAAACCGTGGAATAAGGCAAAATTCCAATACTATTTATATATTTGGGTAATGAATTAGTGCAAGAATGGACTGAAAGCAGCCCTCGAGGCATTTTGTTGATGAGAACATTGACAACAGTAGTCTGATACTATTTGCTGGTGATGTCAAATTTGTTACCGATACGTTATTGGGATTACAAAGGATGCGCTGAGGTGTGTGTTTGCGAGTGAGTGTATATGTGTGAGTGTGTGTGTGTGTGTGTATGTGTGCGTGCGTGCGTGCGTGCGTGCGTGCGTGCGTGCGTGTGTAAATAACCAGCGAAAAGTGTTTTACAAGGTCACCCCTTATTCATAATTAATATGTATTCAAATGTCGTTTTGTCTCATTTGGTCTAAAACTTGTGTAACGTAAGTCATGTAAGCTTCAATTCCTGTAGAAAATATTTGTATTTTCTTGACAAACACATGCCATCGAGTGCCACACGACGTTGGTATTTTCATGGGTGGTGTTATCACGAGTGAAAATGTCAACTTGTCATGCGATTTTGTACCATTATGCTGATTATTGTTCTACGAGGGCTGGTCAAAAAGTTCTAAGCTTGACTAACTTTCAACTATGGGACTTAACAAAGTGAACTAGTCAATGTAGTACATTGTTTGTGTAGTTCATTGCAAGTGTATTTGGTCTGTTGAGGCCGTTTGTATATTGGTGACAGCCAGTTGAACGTGATTGGTGTATAAATGGACACATACATAGAAAAATAACGAGTACTGAGCAGTCAACAAGTTTTGGACTTTAGGAAAAAGTACTCCCCTATAAATTCATGACCGCATGTCACAAGTGTGTGGGGATAAGAGCCCTAGCTATTCCAATGTTAAATGTTGTTAAGCTATGTTTAAGGCTGGGAGAACGCCCCTCAACTTCCATCAATGAAGATTCAATCAAGGAGAACTTATACTGTCAGATAGACGTATTTCCACTGTTGAACTTGAGGAAGACACAGGTCTAAGCCATGGATCCATTGAAACTATTCATTGAAACTGTAGTCATGAACATTTACAGATGAATAAGGCTCATGTGCGACAATGTGGGTTTCCTGTGCGACAATGTGTGTTCGATGAGCTACCTCCACTCCCCCCTCACACACACACACACACACACACACACACACACATACTCGCCAGACCTGGCCCCAAGATATTTCCACCTGTTTCCTAAACTGTAAGAACACCTTCGTGGAAAGCACTATGACGGCAAAGCTGTCGTGAATGGTTTTTTCAGGGTGGCTGAAGATAACTTCTTCCTGACTGGAATTGAAAAGCTTCACTATCGATATGAGAAGTGTATTGAAAAGCAGGGAGATTATGTTGAAAAATAACTTTTAAAACACTTTCACAATTGTTGGTTTTGTTTGTTAGGCTTAAAACGTTTGGACCAGCCCTCGTACAGCCCTATTGACGCGGCCTTATCTGACCTTCGATACCTGGAACACAAATCGAAAGACGAGATCTGCCCTTTTCCGAGTAAAGGGGCTGGTGTGTCATAGCTGTGGAATGTATGATAGGTGCATTCATAAGTGCAACTGTCCCATTTAAAAGCAGATATTTTTCATTCTTGATTTGCTTTATCAATCGAAGTCTTAAAGGACACATTTGAAACAAGTTACTACCATGAATTGAGAATGAGGTATTTGCAACTTCTGGAATGAAATCGTTAGCTCACTTTGACCATTCAGACATCCATGATTTAACAGTACTCATAAATAGATTAGCGATGTATGAAAAACGAGATTACTCAAAGCATTTTTTTTAACGCATTCTGTTGAACTAATTCAGTATTCGTTTGTTTCATGTTGTTTAAAGCCGCACTCAGTAATATTCCGGTTATATGACGGCGGTCTGTAAGTAATCGAGTCTGGACCACACACTCCAGTGATTGACAACATGAGTATCGATCCACGCAATTGGGATCGACGACATGCATCAAACAAGTCAGCGAGCCTGACCACACGATCCCGCCAGTCGCCTCTCACGACAAGCATCTGTATTCAGAACCGAAAGTAGGTTCCCGGAAGTCAGAGTTAGCACGTTATTTAGATGTTAATCAAGACATGGTCTAAGGCTGACAATGCATATGCAGGGTTATGTATTCGAATCTGTGAAAACTTACACAGCCAGTGACTAGTCTTGATCCCGACGCCCACTGTTCAGTTATCGTTGTTTACCTTCAGCCACAGTGACAGAAAGCCCGCCCAACCCCCTTCATTTGTCGACTCGTCCATTCACCTCATTGGTTGAGTGGAGATACCTTAGTTAAATGTGCAAGGGCTAAGTAGGTTACCATGACCTATGCTCCTATGCTAGTATAACAAGCTGAATCAGTACATTACATCTTTTACAACGGCCTTAATCTAAACTGAACTCAAAGCCTTACCCGTACAACTCCCACCCATGTGAACATGTCCTGGAAACATGAAACCGGTTCATCGACCAATAAGGACAACGGAGTTGCGTCCCTTCTGAAAAGGGAACCTTTAAACTGAGCCCGTCCTTGTCTAGCGTGATTATAAATTAGGTTAATATACTGTGTCTGGGTGGTGTATCCATGTTAAACTGCGCATGGTATAGTACCGGCTTTAGCTTCGACTAGTACAAGCAACCACACCAAACCAAAATATAAATCTCTTTTCTATATATAAACATTACATGATCGCACTACAGCATCATTTCTCTCACATTGGAATCCTGTCAAGATTACTGATAACTGGTGTTAATATGATCACTCACTCTTCAAGTTTGGTCGTTTAATCACACACACTTTGAATAATCTCATATACATACAACTATATTTGTAAAGCCTGTTTATAGTATAGATATTACTGTGATATTTAAGAATAATAAAACATCAAGTCATACGCCCACTAATACAAGATTCTAAAACACCAGCTATAAAAAAACACAAACACCTACAAGATTTATTGCATGATATTACAGCGAGAGCCCACCTACCTGAGGAAGGGGGGCTATGTTGAAAGAATGACTAGTAAAGGCCTAAATGGCATAACCATGCCAGGCCAAATTTAACTATGTGGCGACTTGCGTCTCCAAACATAATTGTTAATATATACTTAATGCTAACGCCCAAATGACGTCGCTGCCCGAACAACGCTGCGTGTCTAAATTGGGAGCTAACGCCGCCAGGCCCAACTATGTAGCAAATTGCGTTGCTAAATTTTTATTGTCACTAGATTTCCGAGTGAAAACCAAGGGAAGACTGGGTTCCACCTAGCAAGAAGGTAACCCAGTCTGGGTTGCTGCTGGAAAGCAGATAATCGGAAACCCTAATTAGTACATTTACTCATATAAATTATGATGATATAGGAGGTAGCCCAAAAGAACCGCGCCACTTCGCACAAAAGTGCTACCCGACACCCCACGCCGCAGATGCACGCCATGATTGCTAGCCGCCTGTTCAGCTTATGGATCGATTCTCTTCCACCTTACTGGGTCGCGTGCATTGTGCCAGTAACGATCTGCAGGAGATTGTTGGTGTCTACCTATAACAGATCCAGAGTAGATCCTTGAGCGAGTGAGTTATGTTTAACGCTGCATTTAATATCGGGGCGTGTCAGCTTAATGTGGGGGGAAAGCCCGAAGTGATGCAGGTCTCAGACGTTTACCACTTCGATGAAACCCACGAGTACGGGTATGGTGCTGACAAACCTAGAAACGTAATCGGGGCGAACCGGGATTCGAACCCACAAGCATAGGTTTCTGGCGTGGGAAACTCTGCACAGCGAATTGCGGCGCCTCAGACGACTGGGCCACCCGTGCCTCCAGATCCTTGAAGATCCGGGGTAGAATAGGTCTTCAGCAACTCATACTCTTTGTGGTAAGAGGCGACTAACGGGATCGGGTAGTCAGGCTCGCTGACTTGGTTGGTGAATGTCATCGTATCCCAATTGTGTGGATCGATTAAACAACAAAGAAAGAAAGAAAGATCCAGAGTAATAGGTGATAATGCGATGTGAGGCTTGATGAAAGCCTGTGAGACAGTGACGTAGTTCAAGAAGCAGTGATGTTTAACTTCACCACAAAATGGTTACGTAACCAAGCGCGTACTTAATGTAAATAATTTCAACCAGTCTAAAGAGCACACATATTGGTTAAATTAAACAGAATTTTTCCTGTTTCAAACATGTAGAAAAACACTTCACTTTCTTCTTTGTGTACTCGGTACATATTTCACACATTTGTTTTTGCAGAACTTCCTATGCTGTCGTATTTACTCTCTTAGCATATTATCTCACTGCCCGTTAGCTTGATTTATTTATCAATGTACAGTAAACTACGGTTATAACGAACTCAAAGGGACTACTTTTTTAGTGGGTTATAACCGTAATTCGTTATAAGCATATATACAGCATAACTACAGCAAATAGTCGGGACTAAAAAGTTAGATCGTTATATCCGTCAGTTCGTTATAAGCGTGTTCGTTATAACCGTAGTTTACTGTAATAGATTTTACACCAACATACATATGCCAGACACTGCACCTTACAATTGACAAAATGCTTCACAAGTTTTTGTTAGTTTTAATTGGTTACATGTTTACATTTCTTAGGGCTGGTAGAATTTCAAACATTTTTGAGGTATTGCTGTATGCTATGCTTGATGTTTTTGGCTAATTTCCATCCCTACTCTTCTATTCTATTCTGTTCATCTGGGATATCTGCAGTTGCTCCATATCACAAAATTTCCGAGTCAGTTTTGTCTAGAGTTAACTCTCTTGGACCAGTGGCTGAGTGTAATAGCTGCACATTTACAACACATACCTTTTAGTCTGTAGGGAAAGGTGATGCCTGTTCTTTGTAAACATGTTTGAGGTAATGGCTACTGCATGAATATCCCTTCACTATACCCATGGCCAAGTATGGCCCATTGTCACAAATTGTTCATGTTGGTGCTTGTCTTTTGTAACCCTTATCTATTGTTACTCTAAGTGTACAGCATTCCTAAAGCTATTAATATCTTTGTGTGAAAATGGACCTTGACCATGTGTTGTTTACAAAATGAGGCCTAGAGTTATCGCCCCTAGACAATGGAGGTTTTTGCATTAGAATGCTGCATTGCCTTTATCAAAAGAACACCTGCTAATAATAAAATCGCCCAAACTCATATAGTATTTTTTGAGAAGCATATATGTGACATTACCATGATTACTGCATGGACTATTTTACGATTTGCAAATAATGAAAAGACATACATACTATTTGTTGAACTTAAATGACATTTTTGATGGGGATCTACAGCCCCAGGACCAGCATGTTTGCACTGTTAGCTTATATTGTATCAACTGCCTCCATGGTATAGCAGATAGAGCGTCTGCTCCGAGAGCGGAAGGTCTGTGGTTTGATCCCCTGACCAGTGACCATGTCATACCAAGAGACCTTCAAAGATGGTACTTGTTACCCTGCCTGGTGCTTGGCATTGAATAAACAAGGACTGATCGACTCATATATGTCTGAGTGTTTCATCTATGTGAAACTGTGTTAAACTGTGTTATGGTCCAGACTAGTACAAACAGCAACACACAGCATGCATGTCGCAATAATCTTGAACGGCCATCAAACTCCATTTCACCTCACCTCACTATAATTCGTATCAGAAAATAGAAAACAATGTTCAGTGTCATATCTGAACAAAACTTCACTTCTTTATATACATTTGTACTGGGATAAAGGATGAGTTATATTCAAGTAGATGATTGCCAATGCAAACTTCAATGAAGAAATGAAGATGCTGCATTGGGGGGTATAACTTTTTCAATAACGTATGACAAATCCGAGGTAATACAAATAGATTAAACTAGTTGGTAATATCTTCTTTCAATGTGACTGGACTTACATGTCCTGTTTGTTTCAAGTATGAGGGAAATGAATTTTTTATATATTTTTTAGGTTATATCCGGGTGGAGTCGCCTTCAAAACAGAAGCCTGGGTATCGACGGCGCCGGAAGCTGACCAAACGGTTCAAGTCTCGAGGGGAAGAGGAGGAGGAGGACTCCCAGACAGATACACAGAAGTGACAAGGTCGATCAGCACTCTTCTGCAGCTTCTCTTTTATGTCATACAAATTTGCAGCAGAATGTAACTGTAGGAAGTAATTATTTCTCAGGAAATAATGTCAAATATTTGGTAATATTTTGTTATAAGCATTCACTATTGTCAGCCATTTATGATGAAATATAGATATACATATATATGGAATACTGAAGTTTTCAAAATTACATTTCAGTATAATTTATTATCTTTACATGCGTTTGAAATTGTGAATAGACTTTGATACACTAACCATGCTAACATAGTTAGGCCAACAATTATATATAATTGGCTGCATGTAGGTCGCTACAATACGAACGTTATTTATTTCTGATTGTTATTTTGTCAGAAGTCATTGTTTGCATGGTTTGAGGATCAAGTTTTGTTCACCTCACTGACCAGATGAAATAAGCCTTTAATGGTTGTGATCTTTGTTTTGTGTGGTATTTTTGAGTTTGAATGCATTACTTTATTTGCAAAATACCTGTTATCAATGATTGTGATAATTCTACACTGTTACAAGAATAGGTCTTCAGCAACCCATGCTAAACATAAAAGGCGACTATGCTTGTCGTAGGAGGCGACTAACAGGATCAGGTGGTCAGGCTCGCTGACTTGGTTCATGCATGTCATCGTATCCCATTTAGGTGGATCAATGCTCATGATGTCAATCACTGGATGTGTGGTCCAGACTTGATTATTTACAGACCGCCGTCATATAGCTGGAATATTGCTGAGTGTGGTGTTAAACAACAAACAAACAAACAATGTTATAAGCTCAAATGGTCATAATAAATATTGACATTTAGCTTCAAATGACATGGCCACATTTAATGAATTTCAACTGCAAGACTGATGAGACAAGCTTTAATCTGGTGAACATACTCAGGTGACTTTTTGCAAAAACTCTACAAACCAAGAATTAGAAAAAAATCTTGTCTTTCAGATCAATGTGATATAACTGTGACACTACTGTCTGCAATAAACCAACCTTCACTCACTCAGGGTGTTTTGTTTGCAACCAACCGTTTCATAACAATACCTCCAGGTTTAGTGATATTAGCTCGCTTCAAACACAAGTATTATAGACTGGTTTAATTTGAACTGCTGATCATTACCCTTAAACAAGATGGAAATAACAACCAGTATCCACTCTGTGTGTTCATCAAGGCTGGACCAGAAGTGCCAGGTCCATATATATGACCATATATCTACCACAATCAAGTTACCTGTGAAGATCCGGGGTAGAATGAGTCTTCAGCAACCCATGCTTGCCGTAAAAGGCAACTATGCTTGCCGTAAAAGGCGACTAACAGGATCGGGTGGTCAAGCTCGCTGACTTAGTTGGTGCATGTCATCGTATTTAAATTGCGTGGATGCAGTTGATGTCAATCACTGGATTGTCTGGTCCAGACTCGATTATTTACAGACCGCTGTCATATAGCTGGAATACTGCTGAGTGCAGCAATAATTAACAAACAAACAAAACAACAATCAAGTTATTTTATATATCCCATGTCTTGGATTGTCAGTGTACCCAGGGGATGAACATCCTGACACTGGAAGCGCCTGGAGCACAAGAACAACTACCACAGACAAATGTTCTCACTCAGTTTTCTGCATGACAAACACAAGAAAAATCTAACACGCAAACAAGGAAAAGGATGAAAGCGGGGTCATTACCTGAACACCTCATTTTTTTCAGGTTAGTTGGGACTAAAACATGGTAATTGGGATGCATGTACAAAGCTTGCTTTATTGAACAAGGTGCTTCTTAAATGTGTGAAAATTTTACGTCATTTCATGTGAACATGAATAAACAAAGACATGACTAAACACATGTTCCCTCTTAAGAATGAATTGAATATTTTCTGGTGTCGCTTACCGTGATATTGCTGGAATATTGCTAAAAGTGGCATAAAACTATACTATCTCACACATACAGCAGTGCAGGATGGATAAATTCAGTTGCAGTGTATTGATGTTTGGATTCAGGCATTTTTTCCCGCAGATATGGTCCTTTCAGTGTCCTGAACTAGAGGATGCCTGTTTTCATGAGCTTCTTGATGGTAGCCACCAGTTTGAGGTACCCTGCTGCGCACCCATCGGACTCTGCTCCACAGTCGTAGATCTGCCATTTCCCAGCATGGTCTTTAGCCACACAGCACATGATGATAGCTCGACTGTGGATTGCTCTGTCAAATGATGTAGAGCAAAGGTCAGCATTAGTATTGGAGGCTTCATAGAACTGAAGTGTTGGATTCGGGAACTTGGAGACAGTGGGGGCCTTGAAGGCGCTCAGGGTGAAGATAAGATGTGACACCGACTCGGGGATCTTCTTCATGTGAACTTCAATGGTGTGGTGGCCACGTTTATTAGTATCATCCATACGATCACCAGAGTGTATGATGGCAGCACTGCATCCGTTATCTGTTCTCACATGGCGCATGAGATTGAAACGAGTTTTTTTTGCAGATGACTCTTCTGATTCATTCATGAAGTCGCAAACAGAGGCGTAGATGTTCTTCTTGAAAGCAAAGCATGACGCATCGAGATAGTCCACATTGTCTTCCCCAGCGCTGGCGGGATAGCCCCAGTGGAGGTCAAAGATGACATGGTCAAGGTCATCTGGGATTGCATACAGAAGGACAAGCAGATGGATTGTGACATTTGCTTCTATGCCATAGTCGGCTAGTGTCATCTCTTTATGAGATCTGCCATAGACCTGTAATACAACGCAGAGGCAAAATACACATTTCTGTAGGCATTCTTGCAGATAGATATGTGTATATATGTGATCATACTATATGATATATTCTGTAATATTATGGTTATAATAATAAATGGTGACATTGTCTTTTTCATTATCAACCATGAATAATCTAAACGTGACCCCCTACATATGTTAAAAGCACTATTTTCATTTTAAAGTAATCATTTGTCTTAAAATCACTTTGTGTGCGGAATATTTATTTTGTTTTCCATATCCTGAACAGGTGAGCTGAGTTTAACATTATTCCAGTTTGTTGTATATCGTGAACTTGGAACACAAGAGCACTTATACATCCATGTCAGAATGATGAGAATTGATTGATCTATGTGATCTTAATAAAATGCTGTGTAGAGGGTAATAAATTTCTAGAGCGGGTGAATAAATATCATACCCCGCCAAGAGGGAATATCTGAGAAGCAGAATAACTAATTTATACCCAGGTCAATGGAAGTCATGTGACATAGTACAAGTTAAGCTCCGCTCAATCGAACATAATTTAGAATTTTTCTTAACTCTTACAATGTCACATTAAAATATGTAAGTTAGATAAATTTGTTGTAGCAGGATCACACGGGGTACATGGGGTTTTATCCGGCTTGTGGTATAAAACCTAACGAGGGACACGTACCTCTCGTGATCCTGCTACAACTTATAATATCTAGTGTTGGCAAACCAAAGATCAGACTGAATTTGGGATTCACCTCCAAGATCAGCTGCTCGTGCCACTACCTTCTAATTATTCTTTTCCCTAAAAGAAGTCAAATCAATTACCTCCAGTACTTTTTCATTGTACACAAGTTTTTGCTTGCTGTGATCATGTTTGAACCTTTTCTTGATGGCGTCTTACAGTTGAAGGATTGTGAGGTCTGCACTGTAGGGCAGGACCACTGCATCTCCAGTTAAGATGGTGACTTTGACCACATCTCCGCCTAGTGACATAGGTGGAGTGTATTCACAGGTGTACTCCCGGAACATCTCCCTCAGTGTAGCCTCAAGAATCTTCATCACCTTGCTGTCAGGGTCTACTTCAACGCCACACTCCTTAAAAGGGCAGTGCTTGTTGTCTGCTACATGCTTGATCACACACTGCAGTCAGTAGGACATACATCGGTATTAAACTATTTGCTGGAACTGAATTAACTGTTTGATTGGCATTGCTTAGAAGTTGGTAACAGTAAGAAAAGGTATTTAATGGATGACAACTTCTTTATTCTATTATGATGCGAGGTTTCCGTATAGATCCTTATAGTGCTGTCAAGCAAGAGTAAAGACAGCACAGTATAGGCTTATATGCATCTAATAAGGATAAACCAAAACAACATGAGAGTATACATAAAATATCTTGTCTTTACTGTTACTTATCATTTTCGAAAAAATGCCAATTAGCTTCTCTGTGTTACTATATCAATCAACCATTATGCTTTGTTGTTAATCCCTGTCATGTGTACTCTCATGTTGTTTTTGTTAATCCTTATTAGATGTATATGACTTTTTACTCGTATTCACTCGTGCTCGACAACAGTATAAGGCTCTATACCAAAACATCATAATAGAATGAAGAAGTCATTCATAAAATATACTCTGCCAAAAAAGAAACGCAAATGTAGTAAAATCATAAATATCTGACGAATCCATACAAAATTAATACCAAAAATGAAATAGTAATTTTGTACATGGATTGGGATTGATTAGTGTGGAAATAATGAGGTACTGCTGAAATTTGGTAATTTGGTTTTCATTTGCATGTCATTATAATCTTCACAGCAAGTTCACAGTGAAAACATGCCACGATTGACGGAAGCCAATCGCAACAAAGCCATCGGCCGACTGCAAACAGGAGAATCATTTTCAGCTGCAGCCAGGTTTTTCCACGTAGCACCAATGACCATTACAAGACTGGAAAACAGGGGACAACAGGCCTTCCCAGATCCGGTCGACCACGTGTCACTATTAAAGCACAGGACATTCATAGGGCTATGTGAAAGAACCACTATGGCACCTCTACAACTACTGCAATACCAGGATGGCGTGGGATGTCAGCCCAGACCGCGAGGAACCGTTTATTTGCTGAAGGTATATTGTGCAAGACGACCAGTTCGGGGTGTCATTTTGACGGACCTGTATCGTTGGCTGCGACGTCAATGGTGTCAAGGTCACAGAGTGTGGCCACATTTGCCACATTTGTCACATTTGTGGGTGGTAGTCGTTTACAGGCGTCGTGGGGAACGTTATGCACAAAACTGCATACAGGAAGTGGACAGATTTGGCGGTGGTAGTGTGATGATGTGGGCAGCCATCTCCTACACCGGTAGAACATGCTTGGTGCATTTTCTGGGGAATTTAACGGCACAACGTTACACGGATGATATTCTTCGGCCACACGTCCCATTATGCATTCAGCGAACGTCATTTTCCAATACAACAACCCTCGACCTCTCACGGCAAGACGGAATACAGACTTTTTCAGAATCACAACCTTCAGGTCCTGCCATGGGCCTCCAGATCTCCAAATTTAAACCCAATCGAACATTTATGGGATGCACTGGATCAACGACTTCGAGTACGTAAGCAACAACCACAGAACATCCGACAATTGGCACAAGCATTGACGGCAGAGCGGATCAACATTCCCCAGACCACAATTCGGTATCTGACTGCTTCCATGGGACGACGACGTTAGTCAGTTTTGGACTCTAATGGTGTCCATACAAGATATTGAGAACAGATGGCCTTGTCCCTTGAAAAATCTACTGTTCCATGTTGCCATATGGAACCTGGGTCAATGGGAATGATGTGTGCCGACTTTAAACAATCTGTTGATTATTTATATGATATATGAATACACATAAAATCACTTTGACATTTCTTTTTTGCAGAGTATATCTTGTCTTTAATGAAATGAATAACTGAAAATTCATTTGATCTAAAAAAATCGCCGCCGATATTTGTTTGTTCATTTCTAAAGCCGCAATATTCCAGCTATATGACGGTGGTCTGTAAATAATAGTCTGAACCAGACCATCCAGTGATTGACATGATGAGCATCGATCTACCAATTTTGGATACGATGTCAATCATCAGCCAAGTCATCGAGCCTGACCACCCGATCCCGTTAGTCGCCTCGTACGACAGGCCTGGAACAGAAACCAGTAGTTGATTGCATGAGCTACAGGTATTAACCACTGAAATCGGGTGAACTGTAGAGTTAAAACGGCATTGCTGGTCGATATATTTAAGAATATATCAGTCATCATTTCACATAACATTCTTAAATGGCTACATATATGAATGACATGGACAAAATCTATTGAAACTTTTCAATCGTCCTCGTTTCCAACTCATCTCTGGGATTTACATGTGATCGTTTTGGGTGCTGGCTAAAACTACACAGACTTAAAACTGACCCACCCTTTCTATACCAAGAACAGACAAATAGATCTAACCTGGTATTTATTTGAACACTTGCAAATATTTTTCTGTATACAGACTGTTTTAAAATAATGAATTCAAAATCATCTTGTGCCTCCTCCAACACTGACAAATGTCGCATCCTTTAAGTGGAAAAGAATCAAAATAACATTCCATATTACTATCACACGCCATAATATATCTGAAATATTACTGACTGCCGCATAAAGAATTGCCATCTTACCCTCATGCAGAAAAATCGTGGATGTCTGCACTCTGTCGTGAGTTTCATGGAAGGATACTCGTTAGAGAGTTTTTCAATGCCACACCCATAGCACTCCATGTTAACCACCTAGAAAGCATAAAAATGTATGTGATGCTCAATATATCACTGATAATACTATTTGTATTATAGTTTATGCTTCTGCATGAATGTTTTGTAAAAGGGTTACTGTATGGCTGAAACAATACCGATCCGACGTTAAATGTCACTTTAATTTACCTTCATATTATTATATTATGCACATCTAAACATACCAGTAAGTTATATTCCATGAATGTAAAACATCAATGCTAGAGAATAACCAGTCTCGATCTTCTAGAATCAAATGGCAAAAATAGCATTGAATATTATATCATAAAAAAATAAATTGGATCACTGAAAATCAGTGACGACACTTGTGTTACGTGTTTCACGTCACGCTTTTCTCGGAAAGAGCTACCAACTGACCCATAGGCGATCAACGTGTACCTGTGACGGGAGTTGCACTGACCTACATCATTGTCCTTATATGTAGCTAGTTGACAGGTCTCCAAAACGTTTATGAGATGTCAGTGCGATATAATGTGTAACTCTTTTTTATTGGTGCTTGGATATGGCAATTTGTTAACGTATCTGACACATACACTTTGTGACACTTGATACTTGGAAAGCAAATCGAAAGTACGCTTTTGGGGATAATGTAACGTACCGGGAAATAAGAGGCAACTGGCAACTCGGAATCACACCGTCTCACACAATAGCACATAGAATCACACCGTTTCACACAATAGCACAAGGAATCACACCGTTTCACACAAAACCACACTGAATCACACCATTCCACACAGAATCACACAATACCTCATCACTCCACACAATACCACACATAAACACACCGTTCCACACAATACCACACGGAATCACACCATTCCACACCATTCCACACAATAACACATATAAACAAACCATTCCACACAATACTAAACAGAATCAAACTATTCCACAAAATACCACACCATTCCACACAATACCACACATAAACACACCGTTCCACACAATACCACACGGAATCACACCATTCCACACAATAACACATATAAACAAACCATTCCACACAATACTAAACAGAATCAAACTATTCCACAAAATACCACACCATTCCACACAATACCACACATAAACACACCGTTCCACACAATACTACACAGAATCACTCCATTCCACACAATACCACACAGAATCACACCATTCCACACAATACCACACCATTCCACACAAAACCACATATAAACACACCATTCCACACAATACTACACAGAATCAAACCATTCCACAAACTACCACACCATTCCACACAATACCACACCATTCCACACAAAACCACATATAAACACACCATCCCACACAATACTACACAGAATCACTCCATTCCACACAATACCACACGGAATCACACCATTCCACACAATACCACATATAAACACACCATTCCACACAATACTAAACAGAATCAAACATTCCACAAAATACCACACCGTTCCACACAATACTACACAGAATCACTCCATTCCACACAATACCACACGGAATCACACCATTCCACACAATACCACACCATTCCACACAATACCACATATAAACACACCATTCCACACAATACTACACAAAATCAAACATTCCACAAAATACAACACCGTTCCACTCAATACTACACAGAATCACTCCATTCCACACAATACCACACGGAATCACACCATTCCACACAATACCACACCATTCCACACAATAACACATATAAACACACCATTCCACACAATACTACACAGAATCAAACCATTCCACACAATACCACACCATTCCACACAATACCACATATAAACACACCATTCCAAACAATACTACACAGAACCAAACCATTCCACAAAATACCACACCATTCCACACAATAACACATATAAACACACCATTCCACACAATACTACACAGAATCAAACCATTCCACAAAATACCACACCGTTCCACACAATACTACACAGAATCAAACCATTCCACACAATACCACATATAAACACACCATTCCACACAATACTACACAGAACCAAACCATTCCACACAATACCACACCATTCCACACAATACCACACATAAACACACCGTCCCACACAATACCACACAGAATCAAACCATTCCACACAATACCACACGGAATCACACCATTCCACACAATACCACACCATTCCACACAATACCACATACAAACACACCATTCCACACAAAACCACACAGAATCAAACCATTCCACACAATACCACACCATTCCACACAATACCACATATAAACACACCATTCCACACAATACTACACAGAACCAAACCTTCCACACATTAGCACACCATTCCACACAATACCACACATAAACACACCATTCCACACAATACTACACAGAATCAAACATTCCACAAAATACAACACCGCTCCACTCAATACTACACAGAATCACACCATTCCACACAATACCACACAGAATCACACCATTCCACAAAATACCACACCATTCCACACAATACCACATATAAACAAACCATTCCACACAATACTACACAGAACCAAACCACTCCACACAATACCACACCATTCCACACAATACTACACAGAATCAAACCATTCCACAAAATACCACACCGTTCCACACAATACTACACTGAAACAAACCATTCCACACAATTCCACACAATACCACATATAAACACACCATTCCACACAATACTACACAGAATCAAACCATTCCACACAATACCACACGGAATCACACCATTCCACACAATACCACATATAAACACACCATTCCACACAATATTACACAGAATCAAACCATTCCACACAATACCACACCATTCCACACAATACCACATATAAACACACCATTCCACACAATACTACACAGAACCAAACCTTCCACACAATACCACACCATTCTACACAATACCACACATAAACACACAATTCCATACAAAACTACACAGAATCAAACCATTCCACACAATACCACACCATTCCACACAATACCACACATAAACACACCATTCCACACAATACCACACATAAACACACCATTCCAAACAATACCACATGGAATCACACCGTTCCAAACAATACCACACAGAATCAAACCATTCCACACAATACCACACAGAATCACCCCATTCAACACAATACCACACAGAATCACTCCATTCCACACAATACCAAACAGAATCATACCATTCCATACAATACCACACAGAATCACACCATTCCACACAATACCACACATAAACACACCATTCCATACAATACCACACGGAATCACACCGTTCCAAACAATACCACACAGAATCACTCCATTCCACATAATACCACAAAGAATCACTCCAATCCACATAATACCACACAGAATCACTCCATTCCACATTATACCACACAGAATCACTCCATTCCACATAATACCACACAGAATCACTTCATTCCACATAAATACCACAAAGAATCACTCCATTCCACATAATACCACACAGAATCACTCCATTCCACAAAATACCACACAGAATCACTCCATTCCACATAATATCACACAGAATCACTCCATTCCACATAATACCACACAGAATCACTCCATTCCACATAAAACCACACACACTCACTCCATTCCACATTATACCACACAGAATCACTCCATTCCACATAATACCACACAGAATCACTCCATTCCACATAAAACCACACAGAATCACTCCATTCCACATAATACCACACAGAATCACTCCATTCCACATAATACCACACAGAATCACTCCATTCCACATAATACCACACAGAATCACTCCATTCCACATTATACCACACAGAATCACTCCATTCCACATATTACCACACAGAATCACTTCATTCCACATAATACCACAAAGAATCACTCCATTCCACATAATACCACACAGAATCACTCCATTCCACATAATACCACACAGAATCACTCCATTCCACATAATACCACACACACTCACTCCATTCCACATTATACCACACAGAATCACTCCATTCCACATAATACCACACAGAATCACTCCATTCCACATTAAACCACACAGAATCACTCCATTCCACATAATACCACACAGAATCACTTCATTCCACATAATACCACACAGAATCACTCCATTCCACACAATACCACACAGAATCACTCCATTCCACATAATACCACACAGAATCACTCCATTCCACACAATACCGATAATGCAGTGACATTTATCATCTTTCATCAAGAATCGGTTGTATCTTAAGCATTTATCCAAAAATGCTGAAAATGATACAACATGCTGCAACCAGAGAGAGAGATTCTTTATTTCCTCCAGAAGTTAATCCGAAGATTATACATAATTAATCACACAGAATCACTCCATTCCACATAATACCACACAGAATCACTCCATTCCAGACAATACCACACAGAATCACTCCACTCCACATAATACCACACAGAATCACTCCATTCCACATAATACCACACAGAATCACTCCATTCCACACAATACCACACAGAGTCACACCGTTTCACAGGTTACACTCATATTCTACGCAGTACCACACAGTTTTACATTCGACCTGACAGCGGACCGAACAAGCCTGATATTAATGTACTGACCTGATGTCCTACAGCAATTGATTAAACTTTCTGTGAGAACATTTTTAGAAGAGAAAAGTTGTGCAGGCATTTCTAAATAAGAATACATATGGAACATAACGAAGGACCTCCAACTAAAATATATACATTTCCTATTCCATATTGTATTCCCATATAGCATTTAATAAAAAAAACCTTCAACTGTTTACTGACTAAATACATATATTTTTTGTGACATTCTCGTACTGAAATACAGAAACTAAAACCGATAATGCAGTGACATTTATCATCTTTCATCAAGAATCGGTTGTATCTTAAGCATTTATCCAAAAATGCTGAAAATGATACAACATGCTGCAACCAGAGAGAGAGAGAGAGAGATTCTTTATTTCCTCCAGAAGTTAATCCGAAGATTATACATAATTAATCAAACGTATTCACACAAACTCATATTACCTGTACATATATACAATAAAAGACAGTAGCACCAGTGTCATGCCATTCACACAGTACAAAAGGTTAGATCAGATGACATAATCAAGGTAAGGCTTTAGTGTAAGTACATAAGCAGAAAATATCAGTATAACAGATTCCCATGTAACTATATCAATACATTGTGAGAAGTGAGTATCAGCACCAAAGAAAAATGACAACATATCTTCTTCATCTTGTAATTCCAACTGGACATAGGTTTCAACATCAAGCAGATCAATAAAGGTTGAAAACAGTTCATTTCTTTCCTGCAGTAGAGCTTCACAATGTAATATGATGTGATTATCATAATCAAAGGCATGCTTGTTACACAATAAACAGTCCCTGGAAGTTTTGTTACGTGATGAAACTCTAACACAAAATGTTAAACTTGACCTCTGTTCTGGGTACTGATATGCTAGTTGCCATAATATATGGTGAGTAAGCTTTGTGTGTATTAGCATGAAGCGTGAAAGACCTGTATTGACAGAAACTTTTCTGCGCCACATATTTTCTTCATATTCATGAATGGTTTTATTTACCAGTTGCTTCCAGTTTCTCTTTGTAGGAAATACACCACAGCTTACATATGTACAAAGGTTGTTTCGTAGGTTATACTTGTTAAGAACTGATAATAAATCTCCACATACAGATTTAGGATTAGTTGGATTTGCAATGTATGCGCAAAAAAAGATGTTTAACAAGACTGTTACAGGTTAAGTTACATAAGCGGCCAAGCAGCTGAAGTTTACAGTTATCGATATAGCCGATCATTGTCCAAAGCCCAAGATTAGCAATAGTGGATTCTGATGGAGATCTTTTATCAAGTCCTTGTACAGTTCGCGCGAAATAGCGTTGAGTATGTTCAATGACATTAATGTTTTGACCCTTAATATCAAGGAGCAGTTCGCAGCCGTAAAAACTTGTTTTTAATATCATTCTTAACCAGATTTTTACACTGGTAGCTGGATGTAGCTCAGAACTGTTGAGTCCCACAGATTTTAACGAATTAATACTTTGTCTTTGTCCATTCCACATAATACCACACAGAATCACTCCATTCCACATAATACCACACAGAATCACTCCATTCCACACAATACCACACAGAGTCACACCGTTTCACAGGTTACACTCATATTCTACGCAGTACCACGCAGTTTTACATTCGACCTGACAGCGGACCGAACAAGCCTGATATTAATGTACTGACCTGATGTCCTACAGCAATTGATTAAACTTTCTGTGAGAACATTTTTAGAAGAGAAAAGTTGTGCAGGCATTTCTAAATAAGAATACATATGGAACATAACGAAGGACCTCCAACTAAAATATATACATTTCCTATTCCATATTGTATTCCCATATAGCATTTAATAAAAAAACCTTCAACTGTTTACTGACTAAATACATATATTTTTTGTGACATTCTCGTACTGAAATACAGAAACTAAAACCGATAATGCAGTGACATTTATCATCTTTCATCAAGAATCGGTTGTATCTTAAGCATTTATCCAAAAATGCTGAAAATGATACAACATGCTGCAACCAGATGATTTCTGCATATTGGAGAACACACAGGCTACGTTTATATATCATGTAATGTTTGTAAGGAAATCTGTGTGTGCACTGTGATATGAATATATCATGTATCTCTCTAATCTATCATACGTTGTCTATCTACTGGAGAAACGCTTATACAGTTTTATCTAGCATTTGAATATGCCTTCACTTATGACATTATTGTGTGCATCTCTTTAAGTATAATACGGTAATCAAAACTGCTTTCAAACACATAAGCTTCAAGCAGTTGATTTAGTTTGTACTTCCCATTACATTGTGACATCCACTCTGTGATATGTGGAGTGAATTTTACATACCAATCTATAACCAATCTCACCTTCAAAACTACTGTTCTAGACCCGGACACCCAAAGCTTGGCTGCCAATCTCCTTTCAGTTCAACGACGACCCGGAACAGCAGCCCCTTTACGCATATGGACTCGTCCGTACACCTCATAAGCGAGGTAGGTTCTTCATTCCCAGTGTTGAAGCGATCCCTTCACAACGCGGTCAAGTGTGTACAGTACACTATTCACGCCTGGAAGGTAGGTTTCTTACAGAATAACCTGCCCTTGTACTGGGTATTGAATCAAGTGTATCTTGTCATCCAATGTACATGCAAACCAGTTGTAATAATCAATTATGAAATGTTTTGTTATTCCCCGAAGAGCACAATTCCGATATCAAATGCTATTCTTGGAATTAGAAGGTATTTCTTTAATGAATATGGATAGCTAAACATCACTAATGATGTAATTGCTTTATAATCAGGGCATACTCAGATTTCTGATGACTGGTTCTATCAGAAGTCGACAGCTTGCTCGACATGCTCCTTGTTCTCTAGCTGAGATATATCACTGATTCACCTGTCTGGCTATTAGCGACGTGGGGTCGCTTTAAACACAGCGATATACGGTACACATTAAACATGTATGCCCCAACATGATTTTATAAGCCATTATTCTGTACTTTGTAAATATAAAATTTTAAAAAATCTTAAGACGAATCTCATCGACATAATCTGTTAAAAAGTGACAATAGCTTTGGCTCACTGTGGGAAATGCGGTATGCTTTTGTGTGTCCAAGGTTATATTCGAGGAAACATTTGTTCACACGTTCAAACTACTGACTTACAGCAAAGACACATTTTTTAAATACAATAGTGTCATACTTTCCAATGAGTTTTTCCGTTGTTCGTATAATTAGGCTCCCTGTGTTTTGTATGTCCTCTTTAGGCAGATTTGCAGTTTCAGTTGTGTTTGTGACGTCATGTGTAAGAAGGCCACGCCTATCCGACCCTGCCCTACCAGAAGAGTAGTATATTTTGTTCAAGTATCCCTTTCAAACAGTGATACAATGTTACATATACATCTGTCATATTTGTACATACCAATAACTGGGATGAGATAAGTACTAAGTGAACAATGCCTTGCATGTAAACAAGCTCGTATACATTATATAGATATATTGGTATCTCCCTGAGTCCGCCATATTGGATTTCTTGGAAATAAGGAGGCGTATGTCCTTAAATGGGCCGTCATTCACCACAAGCTACCATGCAAGGTGTGCGTGAGCAACTAACATGCAAATGAGCACGTTTGTGTTCGCCATTTGCATTTCTCTGTGTAAACCGCCGTCATGGCGCAACTCGACCTTGCTTTCGTCTTGGATTGCACAGTAAGTATGAAGAAATATATCGACGCAGCAAAAGCTAACATCAAGCGCATTGTTGATAAAATCGTGGCAAGTGAAAAGCGAGACGTTCGTTTGGCACTTATACAGTATCGTGACCATTTCTCCCCATGGAGAGAATTCGATACTGTGAGGGTTAGGGACTTCACATCCAGTGTACTGACAATGAAATCATGGCTGGATGTATGTAAAGCTGTGACAGAGGGAAACATCATCGACGCGCCTGAAGCTGTTGCAGACGGCCTGCATGAGTTAACAAACCTTACTTGGAGAAAGGATGCAACAAAAATTGCAGTTTTGGTTTGTGATGCGCCACCTCATGGACTTGGGGGTGATGGTGATAACTACCCTAAAGGTTGTCCACGGGGCTACGACCCTCTGAAAACTGTAAACCGATTAGCAACAAAGGAAGTTGTGCTGTATGTTGCCGGCTGTGAACCAAGTGTGTCAGCCTACAAGAACTTCTTTACAGGTTTAGCCTATGTTACTGGGGGGCAATACGTGCCTCTTGCATCCTCTGACAACCTCGCCACCATCATTGTATGTGGCGCGGAGGAGGAGATGTCACTGGAATATCTGATGAAGACAGAAGTTGGTGCAGCCATCAAACAGTTACAAGACTCAGGTGTTGAATTTGACGATGATTTAATGGAGCTACACCTCTCTGCAGAAATGGCCAGGAAGGGTATCACAACGAAGAAGTTGAGACGAAATAAGGCCAGTTTGGGAGATGTGAGTGACAAGGCCAAGGCCATCGCACAGATGGCGGATTTAGCAGAGTACAGGAGAACAGATCTTAGATATGTTCGCCCTGCATCCGTTGCCAGTGCTGCTGTGGGTGACGTGTTTGACGTGGAGGAGAGTGAGATTGATTACGCCCAAGTCCAGAGAATGGTACAGAAGTCCAAGATGAGGAACAAAGCACTGTTTGAGGATTGATATGCAGACAAAAAAATCAAGTATTATTTACTGTGTACAGAGACCATATAATATGGTCTCTGCTGTGTATTCTCATCTTGTATATTCATGTCTGGTTGGTCGACTGTGTAAAAAGTGACAATATAGCATAGCCATTTGTATTATCAAATGTTACACATATACAAACTGTCTTTCATGCTTTACATCATACATATGTGGAATGTAAAGAATGATTGCGCCACTAAAGTTATGAAATTATGTGACTTCTCATTTAATAAGCACGTAAATAAAACCTCTTGTGATCAATTTGTTAATTTCCATGGAGCGGGTGAGTAAGTATGGTTTTACGCCGATTTTAGCAATATTCCAGCAATGTCACGGCCATGTGGGGAATCGAACCCGGGTCATCGGCGTGAGAGCTTTTACCACCAGGCTACCCCACTGCCCTTGTTGAACTGGAACCATGCATTCGTGTACAATGTTCTACTCTCCACTTTGAGGGTTATTCTATTTCCATGATATTGTTTTGTATATTATTATGTATATTTATGTCTTCAAGATATAGGCACTTTAACTAGCACTGACTTTTGGGACATTTCAAAATCCAACAAGGGACATAGGGTTGTATCAGTCATGGTGTACGCCCACGTAGCCCACGTAGCCCACTAGCCGGACTAATACAGTCTTACTCGAATGAAGAGGAACTGCTCCATGACAGCTCAATGCTAAAACCGAAATATGTTTCCCTGCTGAAAAGGTCTAATTCAATTACTAATATTTTGTTATTGTGTGGAATATGATGAGTCAGTATACACCTATGTGGTTGTTACTTCCAAAAGAACCAAGTTTGCATGAAATTAGCCATCTTGGATATCTTTAGACCAAAGTGTATAATCCAGTAATACTGTAACAAAACAGTTAAAAAAGGCATAAGACTCAAGTAAACTCAAGCATCTTCTTGGAAGAGATGCCTCAATTAGTTCATGGATTGTTCTATTGTTTGTTGTTTACAGACGCACTCGGCAATATTCCAGTTATATGACGGCGGTCTGAAAATATTCATGTCTGGGCCAGACAAGCTAGTGACTGACACCATATGCATCGATCTACGCAATTGAGATATGATGACATGCATCAACCAAGTCAGCGAGCCTGACCTCCCGATCCAATTATAGTCGCCCCTTATGCCAAGCATGGGTTGCTTGAAGGGGGACTGATCGCCCTTCTACCTGGTTGTCTAATACTGCCCTCTAGGGCTAACCAGCTGCCGTGAATCGATTTGCTGGCTAAAGCAACTGAGTGTGACTGACATTAATTTGGATCCTATATCTATGTTTGATATTTAATCATGTTATGTCAATAGAATATAATATTATTATTTTTTTTAAAAGTATGAGGCCGTAAAAGAAACCCCATTTTGTCATTGCATATACCTATTGCATACTATATACGGATATAAACCGAACAAGAAGATAAAGTCATCAATATCCCCTGCCCTGTTACATATGAACATAAATCAAACAAAGTATATGTGATAAACCTCATTATACCCCCAAAAAGGTTTGTGAATATAATTGACATTAAACCGCAAATTGTAACCTTGTTTTGAACCTGAGTTCAACTTGAAACTTGATCAAATACACAAACACAGTGGTGACAGCAAAAGTCAGAGATGTATCCTTACTGTGCATCTGGCTTCATTACCTGTGTGCTATTTGTTATTCTTACTGTACGTTTGGCTTCATCACCCGTGTGCTTCATTGCCTGTGTGCTATTTGTTATTCTTACTGTACGTTTGGCTTCATCACCCGTGTGCTTCATTGCCTGTGTGCTATTTATTATTCTTACTGTACGTTTGGCTTCATCACCCGTGTGCTTCATTGCCTGTGTGCTATTTGTTATTCTTACTGTACGTTTGGCTTCATCACCCGTGTGCTTCATTGCCTGTGTGCTATTTGTTATTCTTACTGTACGTTTGGCTTCATCACCCGTGTGCTTCATTGCCTGTGTGCTATTTGTTATTCTTACTGTACGTTTGGCTTCATCACCCGTGTGCTTCATTGCCTGTGTGCTATTTGTTATTCTTACTGTACGTTTGGCTTCATCACCCGTGTGCTTCATTGCCTGTGTGCTATTTGTTATTCTTACTGTACGTTTGGCTTCATCCAATGGGCGATCTTTTTCAATTTATCTTCCCTTCACTAACCCGCTAGGTGCGCTGACCCGGACGGTCCAACCTTAAACTGACGGCGCATGTGGTATGCGCGATACGAGCACTACATGTTACTATGACGCCTATAGACAGTTAACTAGTATAACCTTCACCTCTGTCGGCAACGGTCACGCTTGTGTGTGGACAGTATATCTTTTCGCCTAAACAATGATTTATCTATTGCCATGTCCGGAAATAAATGTTCCTTGATTTAATGATACATCAGGGATGACCACGACTGATTATATTGTATAGTTAACCACTAGATAGGCGTTCGAAGCGATGCGGTGAGATCAGCTGATCGTTCATCCCAGGTCGCTTTGTTGACGTTTTGCAGTCGGTACTGAAAGTGGTGCCCTTGATGTATGAATATCACACTTTTAAAAATTAAGTAGATTTTGTATACGTTCCTATATCTATGTTGTGTAGCATCGCCGAGCAGGCTACATCATATGCATGCATTTCAGTATGTACAGCGGTGAGGCGATACGGTACGCGAAATGTGAAGGTCTCATGCAACGTTGCCCGTAGCCTTAATGTTGTGACAGACACACCTGTAAGTACTTGTCAGATATATAACAGAGAGCAATGAGAAATGTTCTCAAGAAATTGTAAGAGTAACAGGCACTGTAAAATTACGTCATCAACTAGATATCATGATACAATGTTCAAAATAAAAGAAATGGAAATCACTGAAATCTGTTTTGATATTCAAGGGTTAATGGTGCATGTTGTATAAAAGGATTTTATGTATATGAATGGTAGCTGTTTGTTGCCAAATACTACCATGATTATATTTCAATATGATCAATGAAAGATATATATTATTTTGGCCTTTTTGGGATTTTACAAAGAAAAAACATTTCAGACACAGAGGACCCTATATATTAGTTAAAATACTTTTTCAAGAGTATTTGTACCAACTACAATTTTTATAAAATAAAACAATATATTCATACTAATTGTCAAACTCTATAATGTTGATTGTAATATCAATGCAGTGTCTACATCCAGTTTGCATTGACAATAATCATATGATTGTGACACAGATAAAGCTGATTCTTAACTTCATTAGGACTTGCTTTTTATGTTTCCTTGTTCTAAACTGATGTTTCAAATTCCAACATAAATAAATTATTAATGTTATTCTTTTTTCTCTTCACACCAAAATATATCTGCATTGCACAATGACTCTTATTATTTAATTTAATATCTTGGCACACTTGTGCATGTGTACTAGTATTTGATTACACATGCATGACTTTTTAGCAGTCATCTGTTTTTGAACTGAATATTATGCCAATAAAGATAAGTAACTTAAAAAGGAACTCTGGTATTCTTTCAGGTTTGGAGAATCAATCAATTCATTGTGAAAACATTTTTAATTTCTTACATAAGTAACTTTGATCTTGATAAGATCAAAATAGATCAAAATTAAATTGAGGTGATTAAGTTATGCAGTCGTATTCATTTCAGCCAGTCTGTCTAAAATCCGGTCCTATTTTTCAGGCAATAATAAATGAATGAAGATTTAAGAAAAAATATACCTTGCCTGAGTGAATCAGTCAATATGCATATTGACTGAAATTTTCAGTCAAAATACATTTTGGGCTTGATTATAGACACTGACACTGATGTAAGTATAATCTGTTAGATGCACAAACAAATAACATAAATAAATCCATTTATCTACATGGAATGACTGTGGGGTTCAATTAGTATTTATTTAACCATCAGAAGATTTGATGATAAACTTTCTAAATTCATATTTGCTATATGATAATAATATCTACAAAATATACTTTACTACAGGTGTCTTGAAGTAGTGTTGAATGAAAATCAGGATACTTAATTAGATACAGCAGGATAGTGTGTTGGTTTGTATGGGAAATAATTTGTCAACATTAAAATAAATATAATGTTACTAAAACAAGAAGCTAAAACTATGATTTAGATCTATTTATGCATCATACACATTTTGTGGGGTAGTCAGTATGATTTGTTGTTTGTTGGGACAAATCTCTGTAATTTACTACTGTTTTAAGAGCATGAGTATCAGAATTCTGTAAGAAATGATGGATCAATGATTTAACATGGGACACATGTTATAAGGGGCAGATTTATATGTGTAAATATCTTATTTCAAAGTATGATGACTAGTATGTATATTGCAACTGAGTAACTGAATGCTTAATAGATGCATGGTAGATGTTCATTTGGCCTATTTCTAAAAAATAATAATATAAATTTAAATATTCAGATGCAACTTTAATTTTGATATAAAAAGTAACATCAGTTGTTTCATTATTTTGAACGTTATTTCTTCTTAAAATATTTGTAAAGGCACGGATGTATACTTACTAGATCTATATATAGATCATTGGTAAAGGCCTGTCAAAGATGTCTGTGTGTTGCAAATGTTGGCGTATCACTAATTCTATTAAATTGAACTCCATGGTAGTATTTGTTGTGATTTGAATGCTTGAATTGTTGTGGGAAATAACACAAAGGCTGATAAATAAAATGAGTTTGCATTATTTCATCGATGCAATATGTTAGCCCAGACTGACAGAATGCCTCGCTGTTTTCTGACGTAGAAAATAGAGTAGGGGAAGGCTCCTATGTGCCGTGTGCCGGGAGCCACAAGGAAGTGCCAGTAAGCGTGAACCCAGGGGAGAGTTAAGTTACATAGACTGGCGGCAAGTCTCCCTCGCCAGATCCTTTATTACGAGGCTGTAGAAATACGGGACGCCCCTAACTCACATCCGTCTCCAGAACTCTCACGCCGACTTCTTGAGATAATTAAAATATTTTTTCAATGTTCTGCACTTTTTAATATAAATATAGTGTTTGTCAGAAAAGTTAGTTACATAGTTTACTTAATCAATTCTGGTTTATTTACGGTAGACGAATTTATATGACCATAGTGTTATTGCCAAACCCTTCAGTCAATTCTAATTGATCCAGACTGCACAATATCAGGGGAAATCATCATTACATCTCTGTAGTGTTTTGGTACCGTTAACAAAGGCGAAAATATTGCATTAGTGTGTCGCATCATGTATGACGAACAATACACAATAAATTACTAAAAATACAACATCTGGCCGATTCAAATAATGGGGATTGCTGATTGTAACAACCTGTAAATACCTCCCATGGTAGGTGAGACGCCGTTTATGCTCCTGATTAGAATCGGTCGTCAGCAACCCATGCATGTCGTAAAAGGCGATTAACAGGATCGGGTTGTCAGGCTCGCTGACTTAGTTGATGTATGTCATCTTATTCCAATTGCGTAGATAGATGCTCATGATGTCAATCACTGGATTGTCTGGTGCAGGTTCGATTATTTACAGACGCCGTCATATAGCTAGAATACTGCTGAGTGCGGCGTTAAACAACAAACAAATCATCATTTATCACCATGCATTTGGTGAAGTCTACCGTAAGGACGAGCGCAGGATTCTCTGGAATGCTGAGAACACCGCAATCTATGTGTACAAAGCTTTGGAATTCCCTTTGCCTCCAACATTTGAGAGAATTACCCTATCGCATCAGCATTGCAATTGCACATTCATCCAATGGGCTTTTGACGTTCAATGTGTATTGTGTAGTACAGTGGAATATCTGCTTCGGACTTCATTGCGTCATTGTTTTGACATCCAGGTGAAATGAACGTTTTACTTATTGTGGGGCCGAAAGTTAGTCTGATTTTTACAGAGGCCTGTGTTAGGAATATTATAGAAGTATTATTATGAATCATAGTATATTCGGCACCATTGATATCGCCTTGTATTACAAATGCTGATTAGTTAAAGTCCTGTCCCGACAGATTCCACTGTGCACGGTAATATTTGTAAATGTAATAGGTGTGAAGAAAATATGTCCATATTAGCGATAGGGTAGCTCAGTGTCTCAATCAACGCCTAAACTGTCGAGTTCGATTCCTTACATCGGGGTAATGTTTCGTTTGAAGCCCATTCCTGCAGCCCCCCGACGCCGTGATGTAGCCGTTGAAGCCTATAACACCATACACATGCATTAAGTGCACACAATGAACTCAAACTTTGGGGTACATGATAACAAAGACATTTATTCATAACAGAATAATAAACACATATAATATATCCATTGTAATAAAAAAGGTGTGTTAGGTATACCTGCTTCAAATAGCTTCACCAGCAAATATTAACACACTCGGGATACTGTGACACTCAATCAACCGAGTCACCGAGTCCGACCACCCAGTCCACGTAAGTCGCCGCTTACGACAAGCACAGGTTACTTGAGGCAACGCCTACTTCTTTAGGACTCCCCATAGGGTCACATCAACATTTAAGGCCATTAATACATTTATATTTGTTATTCAACGCCGCACTCAGCAATATTCCAGCTAATGACCACGGGTCTGTAAATAATCGAGTCTACACCAGACAATCCAGTGATTGACATCGTGAGCATCGATCACGCAAATGGTATACGATGATATGCATCCCGTTAGTCGTCTTTTACTACAAGCATGGGTTGCTGAAGACCAGTACATGTACTAACCCTCGCGTTCTTGGGGTCGTGATTACATAATTAAGAGAGTATTAGATATAAACACAGAGCAAGTAGTACAAATGACACAATTATTCAAATGAACAGTTCACTCATTCACGTTGCCCTAGCGACTGTCACTTCTGTCCATTACACATACGTATGGAAGTTCCTTCAGACGACACTGAACTGAACTTTATATACATTTGATGGCTAATGGTGGTATTAGACTAGATGTACAAACATATATCTACAAAATTGAAAATATGGAAAAGAGTAAACTAAGTGAAGAGCCTTTGACTTTAAGTGAAGTGATTCATGTATTAGGGGTGTTCTGTAAACGTCAGATCTGAGAATAAGTTTGTCGGCCTTTGACACAGTGCATGGGTTGTGTCTGTCTGGACTGCTTGAGTACTCAGCTCAATGATGCCCAGTTTGCCACCCGGTGCGTGAGTAGATCTCTTGTCCCCAACAGTGATAACTCACCGGATGCCTTTTGTGTAAGTTCTTTTCTTTGAATGACATTGTTATAAACTTGTCACAGCTGCTGCTGCTTAATAAACCGTAAGGTGCAATATATAGTTCTTTGTATTGTATTTATATTCAGGTTGGTATTTCTGCTATCCAAAGTGTGCAGTGAGGCCTTCTTATTCTTTATAGTAATTTTGGAGACAAAAGTGCTAAGTTTATGAACACACAAATGTCATTTTAGAAAGTGGTCATATGTAACAAATGTTATATTTTGGATGACACTTTCTTAGTAAAGTTCATAGCTTTCGGCCATGGGAGCTGTGCCAATTTACACTTGTCAGAACGGTACACAAAGTACGTGATCTAGACTACCAGTAGTCGTACTTCCATTTTTGCGTAAGCCTCGGTGGCTGAGTGGGTAATTAGATAGGGACTCAACCAAACAAAGTGCGAGAATTTGTACTTTACTAAGAAAGTGTTGTCCCAAATATGACACTTGTTACATATGACCACTTTCTGAAATAACATTTGTGTTTTAATGTGTTGTTTAGTTTCGGTTGTTTTGCTTGTACATTCCAGGAAGTGGGCAGTGTTCCCATATTTATAATGTATTGATTACAATCTAGTAGTAAATAGGGTTCATACACGACTTTTATATTTAATTTAGTCCCATGAATTGCACACTACATGTTCTTAATTTGCTGCAATTTCGCGTATTTGTTCATTGGAATATTTAGCTCTCTTTCACTTATCCAGCCTTGTAATAAGTGGATAATTTGTCAATTGCTTTACGCTAATTTCTATTAAACAAGTTTTCTGTGGCCTTCCACTAAGCACAAACATCAAATATTCAATATTCAAACAACATATCTTCTTAATGTCACTCACTCATTCACTCCAGTATCAACCTTTCACTCACTCTTATATCAACCCGGTCCTCATTTTTTGTAATAGATATACTCTTATGTACTCATAACGCTTTCTCTTAAATAAGCGCATATCCAATCTGTCATGAATCTGAAACAAAATAACGAACTAAAAGTTACATACATGACAACTGGACAAAATTGTAACTACATACGTGTATGAACAATTGGTTCAAAATCCATTTACAGCATTGTTAGATGTGAGAAGAAATATACTACAAATAGGCCTATACATGCATGTATGTAGGAGAATTGCTCACAACTATGCGAGATGTTTATTTGCGCTTCTCAAAACTGTTAACGTGGCAAGCATTAAATATTTAAGTCAAATTTCGAGATAACGATATGTTATATCGTGTCTAATTAGACAGATGCGGGTAAATTTATATGTATTTGTATAGGCGGTCGCGACCACAGACAAGGTTCGACATATCGGTACATTCGATAAAACACGGTTCGAGTATACATGTTGAAAATGCAAAAGTAGTATATTTACACAAAATGGTTTCAACGAAGTGACAGTCATTTAAGGATTACATGACTTCGACCTACATGACTTCGACCTGCATGACCTCGGCATTTTCTCTCCTCTTTAATATGCTGACAAATCCTTTCATTTATTATTGGTATACTCATATCCACGAACATCACACTCACTTACTCACTCACCCACTCAAGAATTACATACCTGTGTGCCTTGTTTCGAAATGCTTTCTGGCATGGTAGAAAATGAAATCTTCCACCACTTTGAGGAAATAGTCGTTCCTGAAAAATATATGAATCGAGTGACAGCAATTTTTGTGATGGCTGAAGCCTCATGTTTCTGTCACCCGTACAACCATTAGGACAGAACTATGTATTACAACTTACAATCATCAGTCACATACCTTGGACGTCCAAATTGTAGTACAACATCGGGTAGTATCAGATTTCTTTTTGTGATGTCATAAAGTCTGAAAATGCAAATTAAATAAATCACTACATCATTTCTGTATATTTGTTGGTAGTGTATAGCGTAAAACTATCGGTCAGTTGTGGAAACAAAGCTTATTCGTTCTTAATACGCGCTTGATTCTTATATAGTGATGACAAACAAACAGAAGCTTCTTGATGGAAAATTAAATATGTTCCTTAAGTTTATTTTATCCTATACTTACCTTGGACCTCTTGTCCTCGTCACCAAATGTGTCTCCATGGACTGCATCAGTATGGCATATCCCTGAAAGCAGTCATTCTATCATTAAGTCATGTCATGTACTCTCAGTATAAATTTACGTGTAAAAGTTTGGATCGAAAATATCTTCATATATGGGCATATCCGCTTTAGACAGAGGCCGGTTAGACAAATGTCACTGTAGTATGAACATACCGTTTATCTGTAAGCAAATTTAATATGTAACTCAGTATTTCTGTGTTGAGATGGTTATCAGTATTTCCAAACACTGGCAAATTAATAGGCGTTTTCAACATTCGTGAAGTCAAATTAGAGTAATATTTACAACAGCATTGAGGTGGGACATGGCCCTGCTCCTCTCCAGCTTCTTTCGTTGAAAATAAAGCACATGTCTCCTGAACTCTTCAGGTACTTCTTCTGTATCATTTGTTGGGTACCGGTACAGCCTGGGTACATCTTCATCAATTATCTTTTCCAACTAAAGGAACAAAACATTCCTAGTTATACCGTTCATCAAGTGTACACAGAAACATATTTATAAAGTTACAAATCCAATGGAATAAAAACGTCATCAAAAATACGTTTTCATATTGTTATTCGTGACACATTTACTACAGTCTAGAGATTGGAAATTAACACTATCTATCTATCTATCTATCTATCTATCTAATTATCTATCTATCTATCTATCTATCTATCTATATTGAAACTCACAAGTTGTTATGCCAATATAATATTTACAACTGAAACTGTAGGTCAATATATATGAATGTTCATACCACATTTCGGAATTCTGATCGTTCCACAGTCCTCAGCTCCTCGAGATCATCAGCAAGTATGTTCACTTGTTGGTCACCATATTCCTTCATGTCTACTGCAGGAACCGCTATTTGTATTAAACAAACATATTCATACTTTGAGTTTATACCATGGGCATCTTTTTCTCTCTGTGTGTTTGTCTGTGTGTGCATGTGTGTGCGTGCGTGTGCGTGCGTGCGTGCATGTGTGTCTTAATTCTTATATGAGGTTGGTTTCTAAACAAATACTCACGCATGGCTTTTCTTGTCACTGTCGTCTTTTCGACACATTTTGTGCTGCAATAATATGTAGTAAATTAATAATTATCTCTAGTATTCCCTCTTTCGCAACAGTAAATGCAATTAGTAATTATTCTTTCTCCAATATATTTTAATTGCTGTATGATAACTGCCTGCAAACTTATGTGACTAGTCGATGTGTATCAAGCGACACAAGTATAGAAATTTATTATTCACAAACTTATGATATCGTCTTAATCGTATCATGTTTCAAGCAAAGATTTATTATGATTATTAAAATGTTTTCATATATTATTGTCAAAAGTATCATACCTTTTAAGCTGCACCTCAGGATTCGGTTTCTAAATGAAATACAAACAATTCTATGGTCATTCACAAACCAATTTTTAACAAATGTATACTATTTATCAACCTAAGATACGAACTGTACAACACTCTCGTAAGTCTTCTTGTGATGGAGCAAGAACAGAACATTCAGTTATTTCATGAATCAGATTTTACTTTCTGTACCTGTGTTTGGATCTTCAATGCCGCATATTCAGGTCTTCGTATTCGTTTCAATGGCAGAGGTTGGTCAGCACACCACGAATCCGAAAATCTCTTCTGATTCAGAAACATATAGAAATGTATTTGTGTCCTGAGTGTAGTAACAGAATTTCAGGAGCGAATAAATTTTATATGAAATTTTGAAACAGTGTACCATTATTACTAGTTATTATGTTTAATGAATTATAGTACGAATTAAATTACGTCAATTCTATATTACCTTATGAAACCAGAAAGTGCACGTGAATACAACATGTATATAGGGTCGCATCACTTCCATGCAAACTTATGGAGATAAATTCACTGAATAAAAGTCGGCAAGCACAGACCCCGTTTTTCCGAAAAGCATGGGTTGTTGAAGACCCTTTTCTGACCCGGATCTTCACGGGTGTATTTTAGGTATGAATCATAACAGTTTGTTGTCATGGGTACTTAATGCATTATGTGCATAACACATGCATGTGTACTAGTTGGTTGGTTGGTTTGTTGTTTAACGCCGCATTCAGCAATATTCCAGTTATATGACGGCTGTCTGTAAATAATCGAGTCTGGACCACTGGACCAGACAATCCAGTGATTAATATCATGAGCATCGATCCACGCAATTGGGATAGATGACATGCATCAACCAAGTCAGGGAGCTTGACCCCCCAATCCCGTTAGTCGCCTTTTACGACAAGCATAGTCGCCTTTTACGGCAAGCATGGGTTGCTGAAGACCTATTCTACCCGGATCTTCACGGGTCGCATGTATACTAAATGTATTTTCAGTACTACATGAAATGGAATCGACCATCTAGATGTATCAGTGAAACCTCATTATGTTTTACCACTGGAACTTGCTCCCGCAGTCCGTATTTGCTTCGTATTTCCTTTGTTGTATTCTGAAATGGAACGATGTTCCAAGTAGCACATATTTTATAAGTAGAATAGAATTGCATGTGAATTACTTATTGAATATTCGAAATACGGGGATATATTTGTGACACATACCTTTGGTTAGCTTACGAACAATAAACAGTAGCGTATATGCCCATTACTGTCACAATTATTCACAGTGCACAAATAAAGTACCTTTGGTTCCACATCCTTCACTGCATTCAAAATTTCTTTGGCTATGAAAGAACGGTAACTGCTCGGGTCACACTGCAAAATATGTCATGTTTTTATTTTAAAAATAATCATTGATACATATCGTCTGTAATATAACTGCTATACATTAGAACTTCAATACACCACAAAAACGGTCGTACCTTCTTGTCCTTGCTGCATTCGTTCCACGCATACTGAAACACGAAATCATATTCAATGTGACCATTAAATCACTCACTATTCCAGGTATTCTTTCATTTACATAAATTTAAAAAAAATATTTTCTTCATAGTAACCGTGAATAAGTCAAAGTGTAATCAGTGGCGAGAAAATATTTAATCGTTATTATTCAGTTTTGAACAACTCTTTCTAAGACCTTGCTGTACTCACTATGCATATGCAAACACCACAGCTTGTAGCATCCGTCTGTGTGGTGTACTCATGACTGACCTCTACGTTGAAGTTTGATAGGTCAATTGCATCATCTGGTACATTCTGAAGTCTGTATTCCATGTACTCCCTTTGAAGAAAAGTGCAAATGCAATGAGTTTGGACCGACAGGCAACGCAGCAGTTCATAGTAATAACGTAAGCAGCCATGTACTTGTAAGGCTATAAAACTACTTCATTTATTAATATAGATGTGGCGATATAGGGCATTTACTTATTCAGCAACCCTACCTTGTTGTGTTGACCACTTCTTCGTCTAATCTCCGGTTCAAGGGGTCATAGAAGCGCATTCGTTTGGCTTGTACATCCAACACCTGCGTCAGAAATAAGGAGTGACAGTAACTGTTGTACGTCTATATGTGACCTTCACATAAAGGTAAACTGAAAATCAAAGACGACGCCAGGTTTTTACGAAAGGGGTAAGCATGTCTCCCCAAATGGAAGCAACTGCCATTCACACAATTTGCACAAAAAGGTATGTATTTGTTGCCATCCGACGTGGGCCTGTACACAAATCTGAGGATCAAGTGATCGACCCGAAATTCAGTCACACGATTGAAATCCAACACACGCCCACACACTTCGACGTGAGTCACACAACTACACACATACGATAGGCACCATTCATGTGTGGTCAATTTCTGTCTCAAATACCTAGGAAATACAACTTACCAGCAATGTCCAATGGCTTCCATGTCTGTGAATCGGTATAAACACTTTCTCTGCTTCCGAGAGTTTTTCCTGAAATACAACGAACATGGTCCTTTACATTCGGAACAATACTCAAATACCTACAATCTACAGTACAGGACTAAGGTTGTGCTGTCTCACGGCATTGTGTACTTAATCTCAGCCTACAAACGGTATCTCATGTCGTCCCTTGAACATCTCTGGTATCATATGTATTAACAGGCAATCGGTTGTTCACATATATTATTGAGGACATTAAATTTTGTTTTCTTTATTAGTGTAGCGAGTCTTTCACAGTAGCCTATGTTGTTGTGTTGTGGCAATTTTCAGTTAGCCATAAAATATTTAATTGAATAAAATATCACTGGTAAATTATATTTATGTTCATCTCATGTACATAGTTCGTTTCCATGTCATTATGTTAAAACATTAACCATCAAAAGAACTGCATCTATCTTCTATTAAAACGTTTCTTATGACATTCACTGCCCATATATATCTGACAACTGAAGACAGTATAACAACATGCATCCATCTTGAAAACATACCTTTTGTTTCATACCGTACCTCATATCATATTGTTAATCTAGAAGTAGTTCCAACAGTAGCATGTACATGATTAAAACGTCGCCATATACCTAGACTATTGTTTATTGTGGCATTACAACAACAAACAACATAATATCCCGTCTTAAGGTTTCATATATGTGCAACGATTAGACTTGACATGTATCCAGTTACCTGTTGCTACATTAAGGGAATGTTTGTCTTCATCAACTTTATTCAATTCATTCAATTCATTTCCTCAATATGTCGGCGTCTTTCGGCGGTTCAGAAACTCTTCCAGTGCATCTTATCTCACTTATGATACTGTCAATTTCAGAAAACGCTTTTTCTTGAAGATTTAATTTTCTTTTCTCAATAATGACAAGCCTTGCAAGGCTAGGCGATTCTTATTCACCAACCGACAGTGAATGATATCTTTTCCTCAACGTCATCTTCGAAATATTCTTCTCTTTACCCATTCCCACTTTATGACAAATAGAGAATACTAAACGAGCTCCTTTGTAATACTTATCGTATGAAACGAGTGAATAGTTCTGGTATCTCACGATCGAAAGGGAGTCCGATACAAGAAACTATTCACGAGTTTCATAAAAATGTTATTAAACAGGAGCGAGCTTAGTAATTTATTTATTACTTGCCGTTTATAACTTTTCTAAATATGTTACTGACCCACTATTACAAATATGGAAATGTCATAGAACAAACCAGATGATGTCATACTTGGGTTTTGACTATTTGTTCGGATAGGGATAGGTGACGTCATGTTCAATAGTGACGTCATCTGGTTTGTTCTATGGCGTTTCCATATTTGTAAAAGCGGGTCAGTGACATTCGTGTTGATTGCAGTAAATGTTTCAAAACCGATATCGTTGATTCTTTTTATTTGATAACAAATTCCATCCTTTTTAGCTATTATAACGGTAACGCTATTTTTCAGGGTATTATCATTTGCAGAAACCCTCGGTCTTAATGGAAGACCTCGGGCTTCTGCAAATGATAATGCACTGAAAAATAGATTTACCCTTATAGTAACATAAACTTACGTCTGTCGTTGCTCTACTATCGACTTGTGGAACAGGATGCTGCATCAAAAAGATTACAACACGTCACAATACCCTCTGACGTAATATGTAGAATATTGTTACAAGATCCAACCACGAAACAATGTCATGTGACGTCAGCATAGCATCAGGGTTGAGAGGGTCATTGCGTGTGCATACCCTCTCAGTGATCTATCGTCACTACACGCAATGTCGTTGAATAAGCCCAGGGATGTTGGGAGTTTTCAATATTTGTTACTGAAACTTGTTCCCGCAGTATATAAGCACGCGCTTTGGTATTATACAACGTGTTATACAGCTGTATGTTTATTAAACGGGTGATCTCTTTACGGGCGAATAAAAAAACTATATATTCCCTTGGCATATTTTGTCTTCAGTTTAAAATTGTAACTGCAGATATTTCTAAAAAGCAATTCTGACCTTTTGAACAAGTGGCGCCCGGCGTCTCCTTTTGGACTTGAAATGTTGCCATCCCTCTATAACTTGGCTTGATAAAGCTGCGTTTCTCTGCTTACCCCGAAACAAATAACATATTCTAAAATAGCAAGTGATATATTCAAGGACGAATATTGTTTTGGCATTTGCACACATTATCACAATTTGTAACAAAGTTGATTAATCTATTAATGAATGACATGGCATCTTGTAAACATATCTACATATCATTTTGTACATATCATATGTATATATCACGGTATGTTGAATATCCTGTCACTTACCCCCCGCCTTTGACACAGCACATACAAGAAGACGTTTATTATCTGCAAAGAAACATAATATTATTAACGTTATTGTTCCACTTTATCACCGTTTAATAAATGTACTTCATGTGTATACAGTGGTGTACACATACCTGATCATTTAACCAGCCCACAGTCCATCTGGTCTCTTTGTCAATTTTCACTCTCAGCTGGTCTTCTGTTTCTTTCGGAAGTATTGGTGCTATTGTCAGAATATCCAATTTTGATATTCGGTAGGGACCTATCGTCACTACTATTTCGTCCAATCTTCTGTCATCATTACAGATATCTTGAAACTGAAAAACATACAACAAATTATATCTATATATCAAAGATATCATTGTATCCGCCAAGTTTATATTTCCTTTATATATTGTAAGTGTACTTAGTTATAGGTTACAAGTAACAGTTAAAGTTAAACCGCCCTGTAATAACAAACATTATTACATGACTCTCTACCTTAAGGCAGTTCGTCCTGTATCGTAAGCATATTTGTAAAGACGAAAATATCAATATGTTTCATCACACTCACCACATCCTCCGCCGGCAATGGTGATGAATCTGCTTGCGCGGTGGAACATTCCACTTGTCCTAAAATAACAATGACGGATTGTTTCGGCAACAGCTTGCTAAAATGACATATACGTCATGTATACTTTTTTTATTACTTGTACTTATATACATTGCAAGTGATTCCATGGCATTTCATTGACTAACCAAGGAATTTTAGGCGGAAACAATTACCGAAAAATATTTAGGTCACTAACTGTGTTATGATTGGCTTATGAAGTGTGTGCGCTGTTTTAGCTCGAAATGTTGGCTACAGTTGTGTGTTTAATGAACAGTCTGTGAAGTTACTATCGTTGACGTACTTATTTATGCTTATGTACACAGTGTGCAAACCGGTTTTTACCTTTATACCAACATAAAAGCAAAAGATATATATTGAAGTTAATTCTTAAATGTAACACGTCAACGACAGCGATTAACCAGTCTCGATAATCTGACGAAACAGATTCCACTGGGCGTAAAAGGCTCAATAGTGGTGATAGTTAAAGGAAATATTCCGCGTTGTATGCGGTTGTATTAGATTCTATACTTTGTATTTATTTAGAATAAGTCGCCAGCGCTTGTCTTAAGAGACGACTAAAATGTATCGGATGATAACACTTATTATGCCAACCACTGGCCCAGGTTCTTGAATTAGAAGAATTGATATAGAAGAACTGTTGGTGAAAGCAAATGTGTGGCAAAAGTGGGTACTTATTTCATATTTGATCTTTTAGTTACTTATACATGAAACCCGTATGAATGAAAATATTGAATATAGAATACTTACCAGCACGTTGGAAATCTAGACTTTGATAATGTGCTTCATGATAGTGACCTAACATAATAGCCGCTCCTGGTCCACCACATATCATTACAACATTGCTGTCGGACGCGGTTCCATCTTCGGAACTTGTGAAAACGGCAATGTCCTTTTTGAGAAACTGCGATGTTCTCTGTACTACAAGGTGATCAACGTATTCACCCGGTGTAGACATGGCCTCCAAGTAAAGGTTCCAGGTTTTGTGCCGTTGCACATCGACAAAATTGGATAGGTGTGTGCCTCCTTCCTATAGAAAACAAGTATATATAATTGACGTTACACAAGCAGGTTTGGTAGCATTTTAATTAGTAATTCATCATATATCAATTTTAGGCACACTTAGGGTGTGGGTGTAGTATTGTGGCTGAAACGTTTGCTTGTCACGCCGCAAGCCATTGTTACATTTCCCACATGAGTACCATCTATGGATCTAATTTCTGAGGTCATCAACGGTTCCATTGACCAGCTAAAACCACGATCACTCTCTGAAATTAAACACCTACATGCGCCTTAAACTCTAATCATAGCGAGGTGAGGTTGAATGGGGCGAGGAACAAGGAGCTGTCATCTATTCGCTGTGCAGAGTTACGTCCATTAACCATGTTAGAAAATACCGACCATGTACACAGCTATAGAACTGACCTTATCCTCCACTTTAGTCGGCATGTTTTATGCCAGTCGTGGAACTGCCTTGTCCAGCGAAATTTCGTACCTCCACCTGAACCCCACTGAATACCTGTGTTATGAATTTGAATGATGTGCGCAGACATCCTGTATCATCTGTATTCACTTATCGAGTGTATCTGCACCCGAAGGGCAACCCCAGTACCCTCACCAGACCAATAACACGTAACATATGCACAAATATATGGTCCGGTGTGCACTTACATAAGGATACCTCCGTAGGCTGTCAACTACTGCCATCCTTAGTCCCCTGTGGTCAAACACTGATCTGGTATCGAGGCGTTGAAGCTGATCTACAACTGCGTGGAAAAAACAGTTGCCATCTCCGGGAGTTCTCCCTCTAAAACGCAGCCCGTGTTCGGTTACCGAGGCCAGAAGTCGTTCTGATGTCCCTTGGCAAAACGTTGTCACGTTTGATGGACTAGCCTTCTGCAGTGCTTCTTGCAGTTGTTTCAAGGTAACTTTGTGATCTGTATCATACAAACGTACAATAAAAAGTAGGCAATATGTGTGTGTGTATATATATATATATATATGTGCGTGTGTGTGTGTGTGTGTGTGTGTGCGTGTGCGTGTGTGTGTGGTGTGTGTGTGTGTGTGTGTGTGTGTGTGTGTGTGTGTGTGTGTGTGTGTGTGTGTGTGTGTGTGTGTGTGTGTGTGCACATGTATCAATCTAGGCACGGATCGAGTCTATAGTCTGTGTGTGCATATCTTTAAATATTATGTTCACTAGGATGAGTCGTAACGAGGATATTCCATCACTGCCATACAGTCAAACACTTGTATGCAGAAACCCTAAGTTCAAGATGAAAATGCCCAAATGATCAATACTGACACTTCTCAATTCTTCGTGATAGAGAATTCCCAGGAGTTTCCCATGGGGATGTGGAAGAAGTCCGCCATTGTTTACGACAATTTCTGAAATACAGTCTCATGAAGACATGCATCTAAATTTCAATGTGTGTTGTTCATACGCTTATAAACGTCAGTTTCGTGGTCATGTGACCGGCCTCTTGACATGATATGTGACTTCATGACATGTGAACTTCACATTAAAACATTATATTAATGTGTTAAAAAATACATGCAGGTCAACAGATTCATCAGTGAAATGACTAATATTTGATGCCGCTGTTAGCACTATTCTAGCAATATCCCATACAGGGACATAAGACATTTGCTTCATGCATTTCCCACGTGTGAAATCGGACATTGACCATCGGGAAGAACACCGACCTCTAGGGTACCACACTGCCCAACAGATACATAAATGTTACTTACATTTGAGCGATATTTTCTTGTGCTTCTGTGCGTCTTCAGTCCTCGTCCAAAGGTCTGTTTTCTCTGTAAATATGAAAGGTCAACACCAGAACGATTATCTCGATTATCCAACGAAGCAGATTCCATTGGTTGTAAAAGGAACAATAGCCTTGAAAATTATATGAATGGATCACTGAAAAACAACAGATAAAGTTTAACATGCCATTGTAAAAGTTCAAATAAAATACAACAAGAGCCTTTATTATTTCTTGTCATCTAACTTATAATTAGACATGGCACTTAATGGATGCTAAATCATGCTGCATGTTTAGGTACATGTATGTCAACATGTTAGAAATAAATTGTATCAATTTACCTTCTTTTTCTGCTGCATTGTCCAAATCTGGAAGGTAAAATGTCACTTTGGAAATGAAATACGACGCTTGTGCGTGCTGATTGGCGTATATCGTCAAAATAATGTCAACCTATTATATTGTATTCAATTTCTTCATATGGACGGTGGAGTACACTAGTGGTTAAAACGCTTGCTGGTCACGCTGAAGACCCGGGTTCGATTCCCACATGTGAAGCCTATTTCTGGTGTCCCTCGCCGCAATATTGCTGGAATATTGATGAAAGCGGCGTAAAACCATACTCACTCACTCGCTTCCCAATAAACGTCATATATGATCATGTCATAGAATGCCACTTATAAGTTCTTACCTGAAAGATGCAGGCGGCCAAACTTGTCATGACGTATTTCACCATACGAAATGTCTGTGTTCAGTTTTCCTTTGATTGCTTCTGTCATTTTCCTGTTTGTATGTTCATTGTGAAAATGTAGAAGCAATCGCAGGACAAACATGTAGTTACCCGGCGACATCGAATCTAGAAAGTAGTTGTTCCGGTTCATTTCCCTGTGCAGCTGCTCTTCAACTTGTGAATTTATTGAGCCCTTCATTTCGGGAACAAACGTTATACGCCTTAGGAGTTCCTCATCTGATTTTGTATTCCCTTCATGAAACCTATCCAGCAAACAGAACGTTTCATTTGAGGTTGGCAAATCATTGTCGGAGACTGGTGCTACTGTCACCCATTCCTTCATGCAAGGTATACTCTTTGAAAATACCCCCTCCTTAGCTTTTTTTATGTTGTCTGCAGTCGCTTCACCCAAGCGTCCTTCGTTGGGCATGTTCTTCCGCCGCTTGTTACCATGGCGTGACATCATTGGGGCTACGTCACTAATGATGACTGGCGGTTGTCTTGACATAGATAGAATTATGTCGACATGGTCTCTGACACTTTCAGGCCTCAGAATAGCTTTGAACGCGTACACTATTCTATGGGGGCAGGACGCTGATACCCATCCACCTGAATGAACATTAACATAGTGATGGGACACATTTGGTTTAACCTTGCTTTTAATAGTATACTATATCCTCCAGTAGTCAGAATGTGCTCGGATCCGAGCAGAGATTGTGGAGTTTCAAGTTACAAAATGACATTCCATTAACAGACTCAGTGCTGGTTCTTATGCAGAGGGGGCTGGGGATGGCTTATCTTGAAGACATTTAACGAAAATAATATTACCAAGCAAAAGCCACTGTGTTACAAAGTAAGTAGTTATTTTGCATCATTTGGTCTGGCACTTGAATGTGGGAACACACACAGCGTACACATACATTGAACAATACCCTAAATTGCATGTTTATATTAATAATATGTTTTATTCATCATTTTAAATGCAATAGTAGGCATAATTACCAGAATGGCCCCATATGCTTGAAAATAACTTGTTGAAGGTTGATTTGCTTTTCAACTTTTCCTTCAAGCTGTTGATCATCTCTAATTTGGTCCCTTTGGCGTCTACTTCCATCTTTGTACACCAGTGCCGTACATCCAGAACCTACATGATATGATATAGAAAATGTCGAAAACATGAGTGACTATGCTTATCATATCATATCATATCATATCTCAATTTGTAATATTACTACCTACGCATATCAAGATTGCAAGAATTATACAAATGTGCCTAGTTGATATCAATAAGGCCTTTCGATTATGTCATATTTACCTTCTTTTCACATAACATTTGGATCAGGAAATCTTCAGTCAGTTCCTTATCCCCTGTATCAAAATCTGTATCTTGAAGATGGGTTCTGAGAGATCGTACTTTTTCAGCTTCAGTGTTGAAAGCATTTTCATCTTTTCTGGCTAATCCAATGAAAGGAGCCCAGTTGTCATAACTAGGTGTAACACGCCCGACGTTGGCTGCTTCTGCCAGGGAATGAAATGATAAATACATTATAGTGTATATAAACAATATCCTTACAGTAAGTTTAATTTTAGTCCCCCCCCCCCTCTCTCTCTCTCTCTCTCTCTCTCTCTCTCACTCACTCACTCACTCACTCACTCACTCACTCACTCACTCTCTCTCTCTCTCTCTCACACACACACACACACAGACAAGATGAGTCATTTATAATACAATATGAGGATTTGCACCTTTTCCAAAACCTCGAAGTAAAATAGACGCCTCCACCGTTTGGCTCCAAAACACATCCATGTTGATTCCATCTGTAGCTGTTTCTGTCCCTGGTACTTGTGACACTGTAAGCAATACATGTTTACCATAACAGACGAGAGAACAGGGATAAGGAAACATCATTATGGGATATTGTTTGTGACCAACCATGAGATAATGGACCTTACATTTTTGCTTTCCATTTTTATATTTTGAAACTACATCGTTAATGCGCTTATACATTTCTTAGACACTGGAAGTTATAAAATAGACTTACATGCTAATGGAAATGCACATTTCCTATTTGCATCTGTCACCAGGCAACATGGAAAACGGCCACAGATGTCACAGGTAAAGTTGTACTTGTGATCGCACATTGCCTCAAAGTGCAGATATCCCTGTAACATTTTGTCTCCGGGAAAATGTAAGCCGGAATCTTCTGATAAGATGTCGGCAGCCCTTCCTACGGCTGTATGATTCTGAAACCATTAAGCAGGCGAAATTGATCACATTCATTATGCCGATATTTTAAACTAATCCTAAGTTAACAGTCAAAAGTGTTTAAAGTCCGAATGTCACCGGCCCACATCAAGTGCATATATCAACAAACAATGCGCCATACAACAATCAGATATCACGATCACATAAATATGCAAAGTGTTGTTTTGGAGAAGGGAGTCGTCCATAAACTAACTAAATTAGGTATAATGTACCTTCAAGTTAACTCTGAACCAGTGGCACAGGCGAACTGACAGGAACACGTGGTCGTCAAAATTGTGTATACCATCCCTGTGCTCTTGGTACCTGTAGAAGTGACCGCACGCTTTGCACTTCTTTATGAAAACAGCTATATCTGACAATGAAATAATGTAATTAAAACATTGTAGAGAAAAGTCATATTCAAAATCATACTATTATGATACACTATACAGACAATCGCACCCTTGTGTTTTTTATGCCAACTATATCAACACGGTTCAATAACAGTTTAAATCGCCATAGCTTGCCCAGTTTCGATGGTAGACAGATTAGTTATGCCATTAGATAGTTATGTTGTGACAACTTATGACGTCACAATAGTCTGGAAAGCATTATGATGCAGTTTCATTGAAGCAATATGTCCTAGGTAATATCGCATCATCTCACCCAAGCAATATCACCTGTCGGATTACAAATTACAGTCCACATTCATAAATTGGCTCTCATTTGCTAGGAAGTAATTTTCATTTGTTTGCATAAATTGTTGTAAGGTATTTACGGTCACCATACATACCTGTATACACATGACCTTTATCGTATATCTTCCCCTTTCTGGTTACCAGGTACTGGTCAAGTTCTCCTCCATCTGCACACATTACACAATGTGTTTCGATAGGCGACAGGTTTTCTAGATGTCCTAATTGGGCATTTTCCGGAACTTTAAAATCTGGTGGTATTTTCTTCCTGGACATTAGATAATTGGCCATTAAACGTGCACCTTGTCCGGATGGTGGGTATGTCTTACAGAAGCTGCTTCCGGAATCTTGTAAGGTTCGGGTTTCAAAGGTGACCGATGTTGTTGGTTCCTCGCTACGATAATGTCCAACTGATACCCCTTCATTCTCACTACAGATGTAACCGCTTCCCTTGGAGCTAATGTGCAGCAACTCTGGGTGTTCCTGTGCCAAATACCATTTGACAAGAGTCTTGTGTACGCAAGATTTGGTGGTTTTACAGCAAACGCAATTCAGCTGTCCTTTGTCCTTGAAGAATGTGACTACAGCGCGACCGAGTTTAGCCCAGTATTCCTTCGTTCCATCATACACGGAGAAATAAACGCTGTTTACAGAGTGCTTCTGCTCCCATAAAACGACGACAGGTATTTTGCTTTGTTCTGCAGTGCCTACAAGCTTCTGGGCAACCTGCATGTTAGTAGAATGTATTACCTTCTGTTGACAAAGATTTTCAGCATGTTCTGACTGGAGGTGTACTTCTTTCGGGCATTCACTTGCAAACATAACTGATTGCAAATGGGGGCACTGATAAATACCTACATTGCCCCTTGCTGCAACACCCAAAGCTAAATTGCAATTTTCATGTTCACATTGTATCTGCTGTGTGACAGTGTTCATTTGTACATGAAGTGGGTAATCTGGAGCGATACTGGACTTGCTGATCATGTAGAGACCGCGGTGTTTATCAACGCATATTCCACGTTGGTATGACTTGGTTTTCACTTCATCCCGTGCATTGTGTGTCTCAATATGTCTTTTAATGTTTTTCTTAGAGATCATTGCATTGCAGACAAAACATGTCTCTTTCGGAACTTGCTCTCTCTTCACTTTTTGGATGTTAGGGGACTCTGCTGAAGTTCTTTCCTCAGAAGCTGTCTGGTTTGTTGTCAGAACAAAAGGGCAAACCGTGGTCGTGTGTCGGACAAATGTGAACTTTCTCCGAAAGAGTTTACCACACGGGCAGTGGTAATGGCACCGGTCTTGTTTCGGAGTACAATCCAAAAAGCAGCTTAACACCCATAAATCTGCAAGGACACAAATACGGATTATTATACCGGACCGCCTCCGTGGTCTAGTGGTAGAACGTCCGCCCGGTGAGCGGAAGGTCCGGGGTTCGATCCCCGGCCGCGTCATACCAAAAGATGGTACTTGTTGTTAACATGTCTGGCGCTCGGCATTAAGGTGCTAAAACAAGGACTGGTCGGCTCGGAGTCAGTATGCTGTCTCTGTGTGGGGTATTCATGTTAAACTGAGGCATGGTATCTTAGTGAGCTAGCACTTTAAAACGGCATCAGTCCGGACCAGTACAAGCAGCCACTCACACAAACACGTGCATGCACGTCACTAAATAGTGCAATAATCTTCGAGGCGACGTTAAACCCCATTTTACCTCACCTCACCTCACTATTATACCAGATAAAATGGTGCATTGGGCTTGTGAGGTTGTGTAATGGACACCGTTTTACACGTATGCGTAATGCCACGTATACGCTAGGTACATACCACGCAATATTAGATTAATAACAAACACCAATTTATACATACCCCCAACTTTGACGTCATGTTGTGTGTGCTTGTTTATGTGTCCTTCCTTGATATTGTACCGCCGTGACGTTGATTCTGGACACAGTTTGCACTGGAATATTCCATCAACTTTAGCCAGTAAACTCTTACATGTGCCGAGCTCTTTTGTGTGCCATATGTCTTCATTCTGTAGACAAAGGTAGAAAGTGTAAAATCAACAAGTTTTCAAAAGAAGTCCTATTTTTCTATTGCTTGAGACTCCAGGACACTGAGTGGTGTAAAGCCACTTACATTTATGAGTACTAAATGAAACATAACGCGTCGATATCCATTATCTTCGCCGTGCATTTATGAAAACCTGTAACCAACTGAAGGTAGGGTGCTACAATGTCTAGGTTACATGGCCACTGTAGATAATAATACTCACGTTTGTTTCACAACGTCCATGCCTGGAAGAAATAAAATAATGACAATATATAAACATTTGAAGAAATGTGTACAACCATTAGAATTCTTAAATTTATGTTAACACTGTTACCAGTTTTTAGCACAAGGTGTAGGCAGTTTCAACTAGAACCAATGTCTTTATAACTAGGAATATATGCTCTTGGTTTATGTATATCACAATTCCATTAACGAGTTTCAGCCATCTCTTTCTATAACCATATATAGTACGAACAATATAGTTAACATATACCATTACTTTAATTTTCTTATTTGTGTGTTAGTGAGTGAATGAGTGCGTACGTTCGTGTGTTCGTGTGTACGTGTGTGTGTCTATGCAAACGTCCCAATTGAAATAGCCTGAAAACTTAGTGGCACATCTGTGAGGCTCACATGTTTCGCATCGAAAAGGTTTAATATACGGGTTTGAAATATTATAAATATTATTATCTCTTTCCTTTACCATTTAGGCATAAAATAACTTTAAAACAGTCGCTCTATACCCCCTTTTAGAAACTATATTGCTTCCCTTTACTACATGGGGTTGTCTATGCAAACGTTCTTATGGAAATAGCCTGAAAACTGAGTGGCACATCTGGGAGCCTCGCATTTTTCGCATCGAAGTAGTTTAAATATTTGAAATACTATTTTCTCCTTCCTTAACTGTTTAGGCATAAATAACGTAAATGTATTCGCTCTACACCCCGTTTGGAACGCTAAAATACGGGTTTAAAATAGTATTAGTTCTTTTCACATTCATTTAGGCATCAAATAACTTAAAAAGAGTTGTTTAAAAACGCACTTTGGGAAGATATATAGCTTCGCTTTGACACGATCATCGATCCCGATTGCGTGAAGAGATGCGCATCATATTAATTACTGGATTGTCTGGTCCAGACTCGATTATTTACAGACCGCCGTCAAATAGCTCGAATATTGCTGAGTGCAGCGTTAAACAACCAAACAACCAACCAACCCAACCAACACGAGGGGCTGTCTATGCAAATGTCCCTTTGGAAATGGCCTGAAAACGTAGTGGCACATCTGGGAGCCTCGCATTTCTTGCATGCAAATAGTTTACAATACGTGTTTGAAATACAATGTTCACCTTCCTTAACTAGTTAGGCATAAAAAAAAGTAAACGGAATCGTTCTGTGCCCCGTTTGGAAAACTATATTTGAAATACTATTTTCTCCTTCCTTAACTATTTAGGTATAAACAAACGTAAAAGGAGTCTCTCAATACCCCCTTTGGAACACTATATGGCTTTCCTTTAACACGGGGGAGATTATCTACACAACATCCCTTTGGAAATAGCCTGAAAACTTAGTGGCAAATCCAGGAGCATGGAAATAGTTTCAAATGCGGGTATGCAGCATTATTATCTCCTTCCTTCCATAAGAATGTTTAATGACATAACATAACATAACATAACATAACATAACATAACATAACATAACATAACATAACATAACATTATGTAAACATAACATGAGAAAAAGTAATATTCAAATGAATGTATTTTACATAAAAAGAACAATAGATACTCATTTCCACTGCGCATATGATAAAGTCAAACCTAAACGCCCTTCACCCTACCGTCATTCAATACGTATTGTCCCCGACATGAAAGATACGTGGAGTGCTCTTCTTTATGAAATTTTAATATTTTACGTTTCACATGCGAGCACATACTAATCGAAAACCATTTGAAACCCATTAAACAAAACTCTGGACATATTATACCCGCAAACATGGAGAAAAGAAACGCCTCTATTTTAATAAATTACTAAAAACTAACACGTGATAATGTACATGTTTCCCAAAGTGGCATTTTGAAAGCAAATCCTGCTTCCTTTCCACGTTGCACGAAAATTTAAAAAAATAGTACGTACCTTGCAAGAAATATTTTTTTGGACATGATCCAGTCTTGAAAGTTACATAGCCCTGTTTGTGAGTTCTCAGCGCTCTGTAAATATCTGAGTCTTATTGAGAGTCTGTTGTGAGATGCCCTGGGTATGTTAAAGGCTGACCACGGCCTAAGTTTCAAAAATCTGTAGCTAGCTGGTGTTAGCACTTTTATCATGAGGCAGGATGTTCCTTGTTTATATGTATCAGTTAGCCCTGTCAACTTCATGAACCTCATTCTTACAGAATGTCAACCGCATGCCCCATTCTGGGTTTCAGGTAGTATGTGCTTATCTTTTAGGATCTCACAGAAGCACTAAATGTGTTATCCAGTTATTGCTGTGACATCTCTAACTCCCTAGAAACTCCTCTGGGATCTGGAACTTGCCACAGAATGTATCACGTCACAATTAACAAACAAGTCCCCTAACAGACCCTAAAAGGAAAGAGTCTAGAGTGTCTAGACTTCTTGTTTCCAAAAATGAACATATTCATTCTGGATTAAGAAAGGGCTACCGAACATCAAGTAATGTATTTGTTCATAAAATATTTATTTAATAGTTTTAACAAAAAGTAAAAAGAAAAATGTATACACTTCCTTTGTAGACTTTCAAAAGGCCTCTGATTCAGTTGACAGAGCACTACCCCTAACAAAGCTATTTCAAATAAAATGTCAGGAAATAGTTCTTATGAAGTGAAAATTGACGGGGCATTTCACAACCCTTTAAATCCAACATCGGCATAAGACATGGGTGCATTTTGTCTCCCAGATTATTTAATATATTCCACAATGATCGTCCACCACATATCAAACAAGAAAATAACAAAATAACACTTAATGTTTTAAACATTTGTCATTTGTTGTTTGCCGATGACTTTGTACTTTTTGCCACTTCCAAAAATTCTGCACGAGTTATTTGATGGTCTAAGAGTATTTCGTGTAACAAATAACCTAAAGATTAAAGGTGAAAAAACAAATGTTGCAGTGTTTGGCAAATCAAGTAAAATAGAAGAAACGAATACTTGGACCTTGGTTGGTGCAAAAATTCTAGTTATGGATAGATATAATTATTTATGAATAACATTTGAAGCAAATGATAAACTTAATAATAGCGCCAAACCTCCCTTGAAATAGGGCCTAGGTACTACCATAAGCTTCAGTCTACCAATAATCTACCCAAATCTGGGGTATAGACGCAACACCCCTAGTCTGAACAACTTTGATTAATTAATCCCCGAGAAACTGCGGCGCCGATGTTGTATATCCATGTTAGGTGTCAACAAAACAACACACAATTGGGCAAGGCGAGCAGAACTAGGATTCTATACTCTTATGTACACAGTACTAATATAAATTACGAATTGCTATCACTATGATGGTTCTTCAACATAGTGAAATTCTGCTTTACCCACTAGGCTCCCCGACCGCCCCGTTCCATGTGATAGGAAAGCCCGAAGTGTTGCAGGTGTCAGACGTTAACCACTTCGGTGAAACCCACGAGCACGGTTGTCGTACTGACCAAATCTAGAAACATAATCGGGGCGAACCGGGATTCGAACCCACGATCATAGATTTCTGGCGTGCCCAAGGGACGCGCTTTTCTGCACAGCGAATTGCTGCGCCTCAGACGACTCGGCCAACCGTGCCCCAAAAGGTGCAAGAAAAAACTGAGGACATTCAGGACAGTTAAAAATGAAATAAAATTAGAATCATATTTCAGTCACTGTAAAATAAGAAAATATCGAGTGCACTTTTCTAAACTAGGAGTAAGTAACCATAAATTAACTATAGAACTTGGAAGACATACAAAGCCACCCACCCCACTACATCAGAAACTATGCTCTACATGTTCAACCATTGATGAGGAAAGACACTACCTACTTTATTGTATCAAACACACGAAAGAAAGAAATATACTCTTTGGAAAAGTATCCACACAAAATGTAAATGTCCACAATAATGAAAACATATTATTTCACCACATCCTCTCAAATATTGAGCCATCAACATCAATTGCATATGTTTCAAATGGATGATGTCAAGCAATAGATTCCCGTGGATCAACCTATGACATTTTATGTATAATATCATCAAATCTGTACTGTTGATATTTTCTATGCATTAAATTATTTCTTTGTGTTTTCAGGTATGTATGTCTGTCTGTATATGTGTATGTATGAATTATGATGTGTTTTTTTCGGGAATGGAATGTTTTCTGCAATAAATATCCTTTCCAGATACAAATAAATCAGTCATAATCCTATTGTACCTATGCTGTCATACAGATCATGAAACAAATATATCCATTACAGTCCCTTCCAAGCCTATGATATTTGGCAAGTCTAGATTACTGCAGTATCAGGGTCTGTACAAATCTGCTGAATTCACAGGCCTTGTAATCATCAGTTAATCTCCGGCTGGCATTAGTGACACCACACCAAGACCTCCTGCTCCTGCTCTTCCCCCTGCCACTCGAGCTCTGGCCAGACATGTGTGATGACATTGGAGACCTGGTGACATATACAACCTTTGTATTTGTTTTAGTTGTTTAATTGGTTGGCATTTCTGGTTAAAAATTAATAGGAACATTCACAAGTTGGCTTAAAGTATTGTCCACTCAAGTTGCCTCACCTAGACATGGTCGGGACACGTTATGTGAAGAACATTTTCGATGTCCTGCTCTTTGAAAACTTTGCAGTCAGAAGAAATGTCTCTGTCTTAGTACTTCTAATAAAAACGTATAGAGCGACGGTTTTAAAGTTATTTAATGCCTATATGGTTAAGGAAAGAGATAATAATATTTCAAACCCGTATTTTAAACTATTTCCATGCGAAAAATGCGAGGCTCCCAGATGTGCCACTAAGTTTTCAGGCTTTTTCCATAGGGACGTTTGCATAGACAACCCCCTGTATCAAAGAGAAGCTATATTGTTTCCAAATGGGGGTATAGAGGGTCTGTTTTAGAGTTATTTTATGCCTCAGTGGTTCAGAAAAGAGAAAATAATATTTCAAACCCGTATTTCAAACTATTTTCATGCGAAAAATGCGAGGCTCCCAGATGTGCCACTAAGTTTTCAGGCTATTTCCATTCGGACGTTTGTATAGACAACCCCCCGTGGTAAAGGGAAGCTATATAGTTTTCACCAGGTGGTATAGAGCGACTGTTTTTAAAGTTATTTAATGCCTAAATGGTTAAGGAAAGAGATAATAATATTTCAAACCCGTATTTTAAACTATTTCCATGCGAAAAATGCGAGGCTCCCAGATGTGCCACTAAGTTTTCAGGCTATTTCCATAGGGACGTTTGTATAGACGACCCCCTGTGTTAAAGAGAAACGATATAGTTTCCGAGACAGGATATAGAGTTACACCTTTTACTTCATTTTATGCCTAAATGGTGAGGTAAAGATATAATAATATTTTAAACCCGTATATTAAACTATTTCCATGCGAAAAATGCGAGGCTCCCAGATGTGCCACTAAGTTTTCAGGCTTTTTCCATAGGGACGTTTGCATAGACAACGCCCTGTGTTAAAGTGAAGCAATATTGTTTCCAAATGGGGGTATAGAGGGTCTCTTTTAGAGTTATTTTATGCCTCAGTGGTTCAGAAAAGAGAAAATAATATTTCAAACACTTATTTCAAACTATTTTCATGCTAAAAATGCGAGGCTCCCAGATGTGCCACTAAGTTTTCAGGCTATTTCCATTCGGACGTTTGTATAGACAACCCCCCGTGGTAAAGGGAAGCTATATAGTTTTCACCAGGTGGTATAGAGCGACTGTTTTTAAAGTTATTTAATGCCTAAATGGTTAAGGAAAGAGATAATAATATTTCAAACCCGTATTTTAAACTATTTCCATGCGAAAAATGCGAGGCTCCCAGATGTGCCACTAAGTTTTCAGGCTTTTTCCATAGGGACGTTTGTATAGACGACCCCCTGTGTTAAAGAGAAACGATATAGTTTCCGAGACAGGATATAGAGCTACACCTTTTACTTTATTTTATGCCTAAATGGTGAGGTAAAGATATAATAATATTTTAAACCCGTATATTAAACTATTTCCATGCGAAAAATGCGAGGCTCCCAGATGTGCCACTAAGTTTTCAGGCTTTTTCCATAGGGACGTTTGCATAGACAACGCCCTGTGTTAAAGTGAAGCAATATTGTTTCCAAATGGGGGTATAGAGGGTCTCTTTTAGAGTTATTTTATGCCTCAGTGGTTCAGAAAAGAGAAAATAATATTTCAAACACTTATTTCAAACTATTTTCATGCTAAAAATGCGAGGCTCCCAGATGTGCCACTAAGTTTTCAGGCTATTTCCATTCGGACGTTTGTATAGACAACCCCCCGTGGTAAAGGGAAGCTATATAGTTTTCACCAGGTGGTATAGAGCGACTGTTTTTAAAGTTATTTAATGCCTAAATGGTTAAGGAAAGAGATAATAATATTTCAAACCCGTATTTTAAACTATTTCCATGCGAAAAATGCGAGGCTCCCAGATGTGCCACTAAGTTTTCAGGTTTTTTCCATAGGGACGTTTGTATAGACGACCCCCTGTGTTAAAGAGAAACGATATAGTTTCCGAGACAGGATATAGAGCTACACCTTTTACTTCATTTTATGCCTAAATGGTGAGGTAAAGATATAATAATATTTTAAACCCGTATATTAAACTATTTCCATGCGAAAAATGCGAGGCTCCCAGATGTGCCACTAAGTTTTCAGGCTATTTCCATTCGGACGTTTGTATAGACAACCCCCCTTGGTAAAGGGAAGCTATATAGTTTTCACCAGGTGGTATAGAGCGACTGTTTTAAAGTTATTTAATGCCTAAATGGTTAAGGAAAGAGATAATAATATTTCCAACCCGTATTTTAAACTATTTCCATGCGAAAAATGCGAGGCTCCCAGATGTGCCACTAAGTTTTCAGGCTATATCCATTCGGACGTTTGTATAGACAACCCCTTGTAGTAAAGGGAAGCGATATAGTTTCCAAGAAAGGATATAGAGCGACTGTTTTAAAGTTATTGTATGCCTAAATGGTTCAGGAAAGAGATAATAGTATTTCAAACCCGTATTTTACTCTATTTCATTGCGAAACATGCGAGGCTCCCAGATGTGCCACTAAGTTTTCAGACTATTTCCATTCGGACGTTTGTATAGACAACCCCCCGTGGTAAAGGGAAGCTATATTGTTTTCACCAGGGGGTATAGAGCGACTGTTTTAAAGTTATTGTATGCCTAAATGGTTAAGGAAAGAGATAATAATATTTCAAACCCGTATTTTAAACTATTTCCATGCGAAAAATGCGAGGCTCCCAGATGTGCCACTAAGTTTTCAGGCTATATCCATAGGGACGTTTGTATAGACGACACCTTGTAGTAAAGGGAAGCTATATAGTTTCCAAGAAAGGATAAAGAGCGACTGTTTTAAAGTTATTTAATGCCTATATGGTTCAGGAAAGAGATAATAATATTTCAAACCCGTATTTTAAACTATTTCCATGCGAAAAATGCGAGGCTCCCAGATGTGCCACTAAGTTTTCAGGCTATTTCCATTCGGACGTTTGCATAGACAACCCCCAGTGGTAAAGGGAAGCTATATAGTTTTCACCAGGTGGTATAGAGCGACTGTTTTAAAGTTATTTAATGCCTAAATGGTTAAGGAAAGAGATAATAATATTTCCAACCCGTATTTTAAACTATTTCCATGCGAAAAATGCGAGGCTCCCAGATGTGCCACTAAGTTTTCAGGCTATATCCATAGGGACGTTTGTATAGACAACCCCTTGTAGTAAAGGGAAGCTATATAGTTTCCAAGAAAGGATATAGAGCGACTGTTTTAAAGTTATTTAATGCCTAAATGGTTAAGGAAAGAGATAATAATATTTCAAACCCGTATTTTAAACTATTTCCATGCGAAAAATGCGAGGCTCCCAGATGTGCCACTAAGTTTTCAGGCTATATCCATAGGGACGTTTGTATAGACAACCCCTTGTAGTAAAGGGAAGCGATATAGTTTCCAAGAAAGGATATAGAGCGACTGTTTTAAAGTTATTGTATGCCTAAATGGTTCAGGAAAGAGATAATAGTATTTCAAACCCGTATTTTACTCTATTTCATTGCGAAACATGCGAGGCTCCCAGATGTGCCACTAAGTTTTCAGACTATTTCCATTCGGACGTTTGTATAGACAACCCCCCGTGGTAAAGGGAAGCTATATTGTTTTCACCAGGGGGTATAGAGCGACTGTTTTAAAGTTATTTAATGCCTAAATGGTTAAGGAAAGAGATAATAATATTTCGAACCCGTATTTTAAACTATTTCCATGCGAAAAATGCGAGGCTCCCAGATGTGCCACTAAGTTTTCAGGCTATATCCATAGGGACGTTTGTATAGACGACCCCTTGTAGTAAAGGGAAGCTATATAGTTTCCAAGAAAGGATATAGAGTGACTGTTTTAAAGTTATTTAATGCCTAAATGGTTAAGGAAAGAGATAATAATATTTCCAACCCGTATTTTAAACTATTTCCATGCGAAAAATGCGAGGCTCCCAGATGTGCCACTAAGTTTTCAGGCTATATCCATTCGGACGTTTGTATAGACGACCCCTTGTAGTAAAGGGAAGCTATATAGTTTCCAAGAAAGGATATAGAGCGACTGTTTTAAAGTTATTTAATGCCTAAATGGTTAAGGAAAGAGATAATAATATTTCAAACCCGTATTTTAAACTATTTCCATGCGAAAAATGCGAGGCTCCCAGATGTGCCACTAAGTTTTCAGGCTATTTCCATTCGGACGTTTGTATAGACAACCCCCCTTGGTAAAGGGAAGCTATATAGTTTTCACCAGGTGGTATAGAGCGACTGTTTTAAAGTTATTTAATGCCTAAATGGTTAAGGAAAGAGATAATAATATTTCCAACCCGTATTTTAAACTATTTCCATGCGAAAAATGCGAGGCTCCCAGATGTGCCACTAAGTTTTCAGGCTATATCCATAGGGACGTTTGTATAGACGACCCCTTGTAGTAAAGGGAAGCTATATAGTTTCCAAGAAAGGATATAGAGCGACTGTTTTAAAGTTATTTAATGCCTAAATGGTTAAGGAAAGAGATAATAATATTTCAAACCCGTATTTTAAACTATTTCCATGCGAAAAATGCGAGGCTCCCAGATGTGCCACTAAGTTTTCAGGCTATATCCATAGGGACGTTTGTATAGACAACCCCTTGTAGTAAAGGGAAGCGATATAGTTTCCAAGAAAGTATATAGAGCGACTGTTTTAAAATTATTTAATGCCTAAATGGTTCAGAAAAAATATAATAGTATTTCAAACACGTATTTTACTCTATTTCCATGCGAAAAATGCGAGGCTCCCAGATGTGCCACTATGTTTTCAGGCTATATCCATAGGGATGTTTGTATAGACAACCACTTGTAGTTAAGGGAAGCAATATAGTTTCCAAGAAAGGATATAGAGCGACTGTTTTAAAGTTATTTAATGCCTAAATGGTTAAGGAAAGAGATAATAATATTTCAAACCCGTATTTTAAACTATTTCCATGCGAAAAATGCGAGGCTCCCAGATGTGCCACTAAGTTTTCAGGCTATATCCATAGGGACGTTTGTATAGACAACCCCTTGTAGTAAAGGGAAGCGATATAGTTTCCAAGAAAGGATATAGAGCGACTGTTTTAAAGTTATTGTATGCCTAAATGGTTCAGGAAAGAGATAATAGTATTTCAAACCCGTATTTTACTCTATTTCATTGCGAAACATGCGAGGCTCCCAGATGTGCCACTAAGTTTTCAGACTATTTCCATTCGGACGTTTGTATAGACAACCCCCCGTGGTAAAGGGAAGCTATATTGTTTTCACCAGGGGGTATAGAGCGACTGTTTTAAAGTTATTTAATGCCTAAATGGTTACGGAAAGAGATAATAATATTTCGAACCCGTATTTTAAACTATTTCCATGCGAAAAATGCGAGGCTCCCAGATGTGCCACTAAGTTTTCAGGCTATATCCATAGGGACGTTTGTATAGACGACCCCTTGTAGTAAAGGGAAGCTATATAGTTTCCAAGAAAGGATATAGAGCGACTGTTTTAAAGTTATTTAATGCCTAAATGGTTAAGGAAAGAGATAATAATATTTCCAACCCGTATTTTAAACTATTTCCATGCGAAAAATGCGAGGCTCCCAGATGTGCCACTAAGTTTTCAGGCTATATCCATTCGGACGTTTGTATAGACGACCCCTTGTAGTAAAGGGAAGCTATATAGTTTCCAAGAAAGGATATAGAGCGACTGTTTTAAAGTTATTTAATGCCTAAATGGTTAAGGAAAGGGATAATAATATTTCAAACCCGTATTTTAAACTATTTCCATGCGAAAAATGCGAGGCTCCCAGATGTGCCACTAAGTTTTCAGGCTATTTCCATTCGGACGTTTGTATAGACAACCCCCCTTGGTAAAGGGAAGCTATATAGTTTTCACCAGGTGGTATAGAGCGACTGTTTTAAAGTTATTTAATGCCTAAATGGTTAAGGAAAGAGATAATAATATTTCCAACCCGTATTTTAAACTATTTCCATGCGAAAAATGCGAGGCTCCCAGATGTGCCACTAAGTTTTCAGGCTATATCCATAGGGACGTTTGTATAGACGACCCCTTGTAGTAAAGGGAAGCTATATAGTTTCCAAGAAAGGATATAGAGCGACTGTTTTAAAGTTATTTAATGCCTAAATGGTTAAGGAAAGAGATAATAATATTTCAAACCCGTATTTTAAACTATTTCCATGCGAAAAATGCGAGGCTCCCAGATGTGCCACTAAGTTTTCAGGCTATATCCATAGGGACGTTTGTATAGACAACCCCTTGTAGTAAAGGGAAGCGATATAGTTTCCAAGAAAGGATATAGAGCGACTGTTTTAAAATTATTTAATGCCTAAATGGTTCAGAAAAAATATAATAGTATTTCAAACACGTATTTTACTCTATTTCCATGCGAAAAATGCGAGGCTCCCAGATGTGCCACTATGTTTTCAGGCTATATCCATAGGGATGTTTGTATAGACAACCACTTGTAGTAAAGGGAAGCGATATAGTTTCCAAGAAAGGATATAGAGCGACTGTTTTAAAGTTATTGTATGCCTAAATGGTTCAGGAAAGAGATAATAGTATTTCAAACACGTATTTTACTCTATTTCATTGCGAAACATGCGAGGCTCCCAGATGTGCCACTAAGTTTTCAGACTATTTCCATTCGGACGTTTGTATAGACAACCCCCCGTGGTAAAGGGAAGCTATATAGTTTTCACCAGGTGGTATAGAGCGACTGTTTTAAAGTTATTTAATGCCTAAATGGTTAAGGAAAGAGATAATAATATTTCAAACCCGTATTTTAAACTATTTCCATGCGAAAAATGCGAGGCTCCCAGATGTGCCACTAAGTTTTCAGGCTATATCCATAGGGACGTTTGTATAGACGACCCCTTGTAGTAAAGGGAAGCTATATAGTTTCCAAGAAAGGATATAGAGCGACTGTTTTAAAGTTATTTAATGCCTAAATGGTTAAGGAAAGAGATAATAATATTTCAAACCCGTATTTTAAACTATTTCCATGCGAAAAATGCGAGGCTCCCAGATGTGCCACTAAGTTTTCAGGCTTTTTCCATTCGGACGTTTGTATAGACAACCCCCCGTGGTAAAGGGAAGCTATATAGTTTTCACCAGGTGGTATAGAGCGACTGTTTTAAAGTTATTTAATGCCTAAATGGTTAAGGAAAGAGATAATAATATTTCCAACCCGTATTTTAAACTATTTCCATGCGAAAAATGCGAGGCTCCCAGATGTGCCACTAAGTTTTCAGGCTATATCCATAGGGACGTTTGTATAGACAACCCCTTGTAGTAAAGGGAAGCGATATAGTTTCCAAGAAAGGATATAGAGCGACTGTTTTAAAGTTATTGTATGCCTAAATGGTTCAGGAAAGAGATAATAGTATTTCAAACCCGTATTTTACTCTATTTCATTCCGAAACATGCGAGGCTCCCAGATGTGCCACTAAGTTTTCAGGCTATTTCCATAGGGACGTTTGCATAGGCAACCCCCTGTATTAAAGAGAAGCTATATTGTTTCCCAATGGGGGTATAGAGGGTCTGTTTTAGAGTTAGTTTATGCCTCAGTGGTTCAGAAAAGAGAAAATAATATTTCAAACCCGTATTTCAAACTATTTTCATGCGAAAAATGCGAGGCTCCCAGATGTGCCACTAAGTTTTCAGACTATTTCCATTCGGACGTTTGTATAGACGACCCCCTTGTAGTAAAGGGAAGCGATATAGTTTCCAAGAAAGGATATAGAGCGACTGTTTTAAAGTTATTGTATGCCTAAATGGTTAAGGAAAGAGATAATAGTATTTCACACACGTATTTTACTCTATTTCCATGCGAAAAATGCGAGGCTCCCAGATGTGCCACTAAGTTTTCAGGCTATTTCCATTCGGACGTTTGTATAGACGACCCTCTGTGTTAAAGGTAAGGTATAAAGTTTCCAAAAGGGGATATAGAGCGACTGTTTTAAAGTTATTGTATGCCTAAATGGTTAAGGAAAGAGATAATAGTATTTCAAACAAGTATTTTACTCTATTTCCATGCGAAACATGCGAGGCTCCCAGATGTGCCACTAAGTTTTCAGGCTATTTCCATAGGGACGTTTTGTATAGACGACCCCCTGTGTTAAAGGGAAGGTATAAAGTTTCCAAAAGGGGATATAGAGCGACTGTTTTAAAGTTATTTAATGCCTAAATGGTTAAGGAAAGAGATAATGATATTTCAAACCCGTATTTTAAACTATTTCCATGCGAAAAATGCGAGGCTCCCAGATGTGCCACTAAGTTTTCAGGCTTTTTCCATAGGGACGTTTGTATAGACAACCCCCCGTGGTAAAGGGAAGCTATATAGTTTTCACCAGGTGGTATAGAGCGACTGTTTTAAAGTTATTTAATGCCTAAATTCTTAAGGAAAGAGATAATAATATTTCAAACCCGTATTTATAACTATTTCCATGCGAAACATGCGAGGCTCCCAGATGTGCCACTAAGTTTTCAGGCTTTTTCCATGGGGACGTTTGTATAGACAACCCCCTGTGTTAAAGAGAAGCGATATAGTTTCCGAGACAGGATATAGAGCTACACCTTTTACTTCATTTTATGCCTAAATGGTGAAGTAAAGATATAATAATATTTCAAACCCGTATTTTAAACTATTTCCATGCGAAACATTCGAGGCTCCCAGATGTGCCACTAAGTTTTCGGGCTTTTTCAATAGGGACGTTTGTATAGACAACGCCCTGTGTTAAAGTGAAGCAATATTGTTTCCAAATGGGGGTATAGAGGGTCTGTTTTAGAGTTATTTTATGCATCAGTGGTTCAGAAAAGAGAAAATAATATTTCAAACACGTATTTCAAACTATTTCCATGCGAAACATGCGAGGCTCCCAGATGTGCCACTAAGTTTTCAGGCTATTTCCATAGGGACGTTTTGTATAGACGACCCTCTGTGTTAAAGGTAAGGTATAAAGTTTCCAAAAGGGGATATAGAGCGACTGTTTTAAAGTTATTGTATGCCTAAATGGTTTAGGAAATAGATAATAGTATTTCAAACCCGTATTTTACTCTATTTCCATGCGAAACATGCGAGGCTCCCAGATGTGCCACTAAGTTTTCAGACTATTTCCATAGGGACGTTTGTATAGACGACCCTCTGTGTTAAAGGGAAGCTATAAAGTTTCCAAAAGGGGATATAGAGCGACTGTTTTAAAGTTATTGTATGCCTAAATGGTTCAGGAAAGAGATAATAGTATTTCAAACCCGTATTTTACTCTATTTCCATGCGAAAAATGCGAGGCTCCCAGATGTGCCACTAAGTTTTCAGGCTATATCCATAGGGACGTTTGTATAGACAACCCCTTGTAGTAAAGGGAAGCGATATAGTTTCCAAGAAAGGATATAGAGCGACTGTTTTAAAGTTATTGTATGCCTAAATGGTTCAGGAAAGAGATAATGATATTTCAAACACGTATTTTACTCTATTTCCATGCAAAACATGCGAGGCTCCCAGATGTGCCACTTAGTTTTCAGGCTATTTCCATAGGGACGTTTCCATAGACAACCCCTAGTGGTAAGGGGAAGCAATATAGTTTCCAAAAGGGGGTATAGAGCGACTGTTTTAAAGGTATTTTATGCCTAAATTGTTAAGGAAAGAGATAATAATATTTCAAACAAGTATTTAAAACTATTTCCATGCGAAACATGCGAGGCTCCCAGATGTGCCACTAAGTTTTCATGTTTTTTTTCCAATGGGACGTTTGTATAGACGACCCCCTGTGTTAAAGGGAAGCTATATAGTTTCCGAGACAGGATATATAGCTACTCCTTTTACTTCATTTTATGCCTAAATGTTTAAGTAAAAAGATAATAATATTTCAAACCCGTATTTTAAACTATTTCCATGCGATTCATGCGAGGCTCCCAGATGTGCTACGAAATTTTCAGGCTATTTCCATTGTGACGTTTTGATAGAGAAAACCCTATGTTAAAGGGAAGACATATAGTTCCCGAGTGAGTGAGTTAAAAGTTAACGAGAGAGGTTGTAGATCGAAATGATTTACCAACAATTTTACAGGTTGGGAGTTATGCAGAAGAAGCATATGAAGTGATTGTAATTCTCTTGACTTTACTACTAAGATAATCTAGTTTACCCTTTCTTTACCAATGTGTTGTATTTAACTTAGATTTTATGGTAATGTTGCAGCCATGTTTCTTATTTCGTTTCCGATGAAACTTTGATCATTGGTAACATTACATAACATTTGCAAAGGATGGGCATACAAAAGAACTACACAAAGGTCAAACTACTGATCATATGAATCATATTATATATAGTAGCTTCACGCGATGTATGCTCAGTTGGTTTATAAGATTATTTGATGAGAAACAAATGCATTATAACACAAGAACATACTGATATATATCTTTACTATCTATATGGCAACTTTACCTATTTGACACGCTTGATGATAAAATAGTTGGAACTAATTGAAGATGATGTTGTATAATATAAATGCATTCCCAGCCGGAAGTAAAGAACGTGTCGTCTGTTACAGACAGCTTGCAGATTAATTATCCAGCCGTCCTCGTCTTTATCAGTTAGGAGGTGGGAGATTTGTTCATGTGAACCTTCACTGAAGGGATTTGTTCCGGGGCCGCGCTGCAGTTTATTTGGAGATGTCGTATCAGATTACAAAAGTGCTGTCATCATTTGGCCTTGACGTGTTGACGGGAGAATGGCGTTGAGCAGCCGGCGGAGAGGGGTTCTTATTTAAGATGACCCAGACTGGAGAAATAGAATAAAAACGCATAATTGAATTCAATAGAAAAACACTGGAACATGCATGCTGAAACAGAACAGTGAACTAAAATGTACCTAAATATAGGTGGCTGGAGGGGTTGGTGCAGCGTTCGAAATACCTGCCTGCCCGACCGTCCGAGACGGGTTGATTTTAACTCGGGCTGTGAGATTTTCGAATCCCCCTGCCCGACGGTCGGGTTATATTTTATAGGTGAAAATATTCTAAATAATTCCCGATGATAAGCATTAATTCACATGTAAAGATGAATGATAAAATGTAACCAAAAAGAAACCCCGTTAGCTTTTAGCCAACCTAACATTTAGCGATGCGCTTATGCTACAAGCAATCAGTTTTCATATTTTTAATTAAACTATCCTGAGAAACATATGATTATAGCGGGCAGGCAGGTTTTGGTAAGGGCTGGCAAGTATTTCTGCTAGCCAGTCCTGTGGTCTGGCTGAAATTTTTGGGAGTGTCATACCCTGGTTGGTGGTGGGGAAATTAAAGGAAACATTATTCAGGAGCTCTTAACTGTTTGGACAATATTTTAAAAGAGTTCAATTTAACTATAAACCCCCACAGTATAGACTTTCTTGGTCAAACTCCTTTCACGGTATTTACTTTCGAAACAAGAATATTATATGAACAGGGTGTTATATACTACCTAGTATGCACTAGACAAATAATGTAACATGTGAATAAGTATAAGATATGTGAATAAGTACTATAATAAGACACAAAAATGTTATCAATGCTTTGGGAAAAGCCTGTGTAAGTCTATGTCTCCTGACCCCGGGTTCTATCAGATAAGGGACAGTCTCGCCACAACACAGCTGTTGCTGAAAGGGGATATAAACAATAACACAGAGATGTGGGTCAGCTCACTGGCACTTTTTACTGGCACATGTGCCGATCAGTGGCATGAGCCTTCCCCATATGACTGAAAGTGGTGCCCTTGATGTATGAATATCACACTTTTAAAAATTAAGTAGATTTTGTATACGTTCCTATATCTATGTTGTGTAGCATCGCCGAGCAGGCTACATCATATGCATGCATTTCAGTATGTACAGCGGTGAGGCGATACGGTACGCGAAATGTGAAGGTCTCATGCAACGTTGCCCGTAGCCTAGCTTAATGTTGTGACAGACACACCTGTAAGTATTTGTCAGATATATAACAGAGAGCAATGAGAAATGTTCTCAAGAAATTGTAAGAGTAACAGGCACTGTAAAATTACGTCATCAACTAGATATCATGATACAATGTTCAAAATAAAAGAAATGGAAATCACTGAAATCTGTTTTGATATTCAAGGGTTAATGGTGCATGTTGTATAAAAGGATTTTATGTATATGAATGGTAGCTGTTTGTTGCCAAATACTACCATGATTATATTTCAATATGATCAATGAAAGATATATATTATTTTGGCCTTTTTGGGATTTTACAAAGAAAAAACATTTCAGACACAGAGGACCCTATATATTAGTTAAAATACTTTTTCAAGAGTATTTGTACCAACTACAATTTTTATAAAATAAAACAATATATTCATACTAATAGTCAAACTCTATAATGTTGATTGTAATATCAATGCAGTGTCTACAACCAGTTTGCATTGACAATAATCATATGATTGTGACACAGATAAAGCTGATTCTTAACTTCATTAGGCCTTGCTTTTTATGTTTCCCTGTTCTAAACTGACGTTTCAAATTCCAACATAAATAAATTATTAATGTTATTCTTTTTTCTCTTCACACCAAAAGATATCTGCATTGCACAATGACTCTTATTATTTAATTTAATATCTTGGCACACTTGTGCATGTGTACTAGTATTTGATTACACATGCATGACTTTTTAGCAGTCATCTGTTTTTGAACTGAATATTATGCCAATAAAGATAAGTAACTTAAAAAGGGACTCTGGTATTCTTTCAGGTTTGGAGAATCAATCAATTCATTGTGAAAACATTTATAATTTCTTACATAAGTAACTTTGATCTTGATAAGATCAAAATAGATCAAAATTAAATTGAGGAGATTAAGTTATGCAGTCGTATTCATTTCAGCCAGTCTGTCTAAAATCCGGTCCTATTTTTCAGGCAATAATAAATGAATGAAGATTTAAGAAAAAATATACCTTGCCTGAGTGAATCAGTCAATATGCATATTGACTGAAATTTTCAGTCAAAATCCATTTTGGGCTTGATTATAGACACTGACACTGATGTAAGTATAATCTGTTAGATGCACAAACAAATAACATAAATAAATCCATTTATCTACATGGAATGACTGTGGGGTTCAATTAGTATTTATTTAACCATCAGAAGATTTGATGATAAACTTTCTAAATTCATATTTGCTATATGATAATAATATCTACAAAATATACTTTACTACAGGTGTCTTGAAGTAGTGTTGAATGAAAATCAGGATACTTAGATACAGCAGGGTAGTGTGTTGGTTTGTATGGGAAATAATTTGTCAACATTAAAATAAATATAATGTTACTAAAACAAGAAGCTAAAACTATGATTTAGATCTACTTATGCATCATACACATTTTGTGGGGTAGTCAGTATGATTTGTTGTTTGTTGGGACAAATCTCTGTAATTTACTACTGTTTTAAGAGCATGAGTATCAGAATTCTGTAAGAAATGATGGATCAATGATTTAACATGGGACACATGTTATAAGGGGCAGATTTATAGGTGTAAATATCTTATTTCAAAGTATGATGACTAGTATGTATATTGCAACTGAGTAACTGAATGCTTAATAGATGCATGGTAGATGTTCATTTGGCCTATTTCTAAAAAATAATAATATAAATTTAAATATTCAGATGCAACTTTAATTTTGATATAAAAAGTAACATCAGTTGTTTCATTATTTTGAACGTTATTTCTTCTTAAAATATTTGTAAAGGCACGGATGTATACTTACTAGATCTATATAGATCATTGGTAAAGGCCTGTCAAAGATGTCTGTGTGTTGCAAATGTTGGCGTATCACTAATTCTATTAAATTGAACTCCATGGTAGTATTTGTTGTGATTTGAATGCTTGAATTGTTGTGGGAAATAACACAAAGGCTGATAACAAATATGAGTTTGCATTATTTCATCGATGCAATATGTTAGCCCAGACTGACAGAATGCCTCGCTGTTTTCTGACGTAGAAAATACCGTGGCAATATACAATTTTTCATGACGTTTTTCCCGCTATATTCCATAGTGACAATTCGTCTTGTAGTTGAAGACTCAACAAATGTTGATATTATAAACTTATAATCACTACAAAACATGTGCTAGTTAAAAATATTCAGTTGTAAACGACCGTTTTTGAACGAAGGTGCAACAGGATAACTCTTTAGCTTGGCTCCGTCTCTACATGTCAGTAGTTGTCGCAGCGCGCATTGATCCGGGAACCAGACCGGAAGCGACAGTTTGGACCGTCGCTTATATCATTTCAAAAGGAGAGTTTTTGCCCTTTGGAATAAAAAGATCGCCCATTATCTGTGTTTTACTTGTTATCTATTACCTGTTGTTGTCAATGTTAATCTGCTGCTTATCACAACATATCACGCATATAGACCTCTCATCACTTGGTTGTTGTCACTCCAGCTTGATAACGGTGTGAGAATCTACATCGAAACGTCGCTATATGTAATAAACCGGAAGTTGTTTATTCATAAAGTTGGACGTTTTCTTAATTCCCTTTGTTGTTTTAACGAAGTGTAGAGGTTTTGGCATGTAGGGGTTTTGGGAAAAATCGAGGAATGATGAGATGTGTTGCGAAAAAACAACAGCCATCCATCAAAGGATTAACCGTAAATACGTTGGTTGAATAATCACTGTTATCTTGCTCAGTTCATTCATCAAAAGTAACTGTTAATATATGTAGTTTTACTAAAGCGGACAGAGTATACCCATATCTAGGCTTAAACTGCCTATGTAAACACAACACACTTTGTTCCAATGATTAGCCGATAATACGTTGATTGATTTCTCGTTGTTATCAAATGGATTTATTTCAAGAACGGTGGACATCTTGAAAATAGTTGTCACGTGTGCTATCCCAGGCGACCAATACGACTTGACACCTGTGAAAACACCTGTAACAAACTGACGTGATTATAGTTGAGAAATGAACACGAGTAATAATATCCCGAAAAGCTACATATATATTAAAAATATATTGTTACAAAGACACGTGCAGATAGCTGCAGATGAATGGGATATTGTTCCTTTATGTGGATATTCACGGATACATTCATCGAACAAGGTAACTGCCTAATATTACACATGTAACTTTGGTCTTTTGTAATTACGATATTTGCATTTTGTATTCATTCATTTGCTGTAGCATTGCACAGAATCATTCTTGTTCCTCTAGGTTATCGTTGAGAAGCTCTTCGATGCCAAGTCTTTGTTTTTACAAGCCTTTTCGTTTGTAGGCGTGTATATGTTAAACCAATGTGTAAAATGTGATTCAATTAAGTATTCATAAAACGTCTAAATATTTATGTCATTTTACAAATTGACTGAAAATCTGTCCATTTATTTAAAATACTGACTACAAACTATTAAGAAATTCAAAAGGGCTTAAAAGTATCACAACTGACTAATTATGCTAGGATAAGATTATCTTTGACATATTTTTCAGTCCATTTGTAAAATAACTAAATATTTAGGCGTTTAATAAATTTGCCTATGTGAAACGTTATTCATTTTACACATTGACTGTAACACGATAAAATAAGCAATGCTGATATGAAATATTTAGTTTGTGTTAAATATTGTAAACGAAAATCGCACAATACCTAGCAGGGACTTATCAAAACTTCGCCACCATTACCGAAGCCACCACCAAAGATACCTACATTTCCTTATTAATTCCAAAACAAAACTATTTCATTTTGTTGATCAATGTGACGACAAGCCCTTACATTATCAATAAAAGCGACATTTGCGCATATGGTTGGCGCAGGATATGAAGCAAACTGATATTTCTGGGATATCATCCGGATATCCACGGGATAGAAACAAAAAGAAAGGCAAGAACCCGTCCCCGTGAATTATCAGAGATCAGTCAACTTTTAAGACCAATTCTCACCCGGACCTTCATGGGGCGCTTGGCTTGTATTGCACTATGTATTTATAAAGACTGAATGTTTCACACTCGTTAACTATTGAAGTAAAACGTCACCGGGAAAGCAGTATAAGAAAATATAATATGGTGATAAATGAACACAGAATAAGGTGTTGACAATATAATTATATATCTCACAAGAGGAAAAGCTTTCTATAGCATTTCTTGCAAACATAATTTTGTGTTGGGAAGTATGACGTCCTGATGGACATACATAGACGACTAAGATGTGTATTAAAGTTTCAATAATTGTAAAATGAATTGTTACTTCCAGCGATTGTGTCCAGGTGAAATATGTTCGGCTCTTATAGTTAGATATCATAGACAGTATTGTGAAATATTTTTCATTTTAAAACTATGCGCCCCCTATCACCCGCAGAATATTAAATTGTTGGTCCCTTATCATGCATTTATAGTATGTTGAATACGGTAATACCAAAACGAAACTAACTTTTTGCGTCGTGCTTCCGAGAACCAGGGACTATTGGAGAATATACTGTTCAACAGACGCGTTTCTAGAACGTGTAGACATTGATTTTCTGACACACAATAGGCATCACGAATCAACTAACTTTTTGCGTAGTGCTTCCGAGAACCAGGGATTATTGGATAATATACTGTTCAACAGACGCGTTTCTAGAACGTGTAGACATTGATTTTCTGACACACAATAGGCATCGCGAATAATGGTGTAACAACCATATCGGTGTTTCGATTTTTTAAAATAATTATGTCCTTTTTAGACCTCGGCAGCATGGGCTCGTATTTTGGTTATGCCAGAGACAACTTCTGACATAGTATAATTGATCAAATAATTGATCAAATGTCTGTACGGGTGGGAGAAGTGATCAGTTTGCAATTGTTGAGTACAGGGGCCACCCCCAGAAGACGAAACGTTCATCACCAAGTCGTATAACTTCACCTCTGATATCGCAACAACGACAAAATCATGGCTAAGTGTTTGCTTAGCAGATGGGGTTGGAGATATAGGTAATATAGTCAAAGATATAGGTAGTCAAAATAGGTAATTGAATCAAACATATGTTTTGTTGGAGTTACGTTATATTTTCTACATGTGCGCAGTTTTTTACATGTATTTTCCCCCAAATAGTACACAGAGGCAGCCAGTTATCAATATCACACTTAATTATTTAACATAGTCTGCACAACGTATAGCTCCCCACACAGTCTACAAGAAATTCACAACTGGACTGTGATAACAGCCTAAAGTCCCTACTACTCTATTTTACTTTTAGATCATGTATTACTTTGTCATACTTATTCATACTCTAAATACTGGCACCATACAACAATACAGGTTTATACAACATGGCAAATAAATAATATGACATCCTATCAGCACAGATAAATATAGTGTACAAGACTGATAGATAGGTTTCTACTGGTTTACCTAAACATCTCATTAACAGTTGCATGCATGTTCATAAGCTCATTCATTCAGACAAAGGCCCAAGTAGCAATAAACACTGCTGGAAGCAATTAGGGTATCACCACAGAAGAAAGTATAGGAAGATTTAACAGTATTGTGAAATATTGTTGAATAAAAAAAGATTCAGTAGTGTCGCGAAACATATTCAGGTTACCCGAGTGAAATAGATATTTTAGAATAGAGTGAAGCGTGATGAAAATGTCACTTTAAAGCAATGGGTCATTGGCTTGATGTGGTGGTGAAATTCACCTCAGGTAGAATAATTTATGCAATTTAGCAAAGCCTTTGACTCTGTAAACTATGACAAACTCTGGGCACTTCTTAGGTCTAGAGGAATAAGCTGAGAAATATTGAAATTATTTTCGAGGCTATCTGAAGGTCTTAGGCAAGGGTGTATACTAAGTCCTTTCTTATTTAGTTTCTTTATTAACGAACTGACAAAGGAAATAGACTATGAGTGTAAACGTGACATGCAGTTGCACCCAGGAGAAAACAGAGTATATAACAGAAGATTATCTTTTGAAATCACGTTTTGTATAAATATAGAAATGTAGTTTCCAGATTTAAATGCCCATCGCTTGCATTAAATATTGATACGGTAAGATATGGCAAAACCCCAAAGGAATATAGACTGAGTAAAATGTGTATTTGCAGTTTATAGAAGACGATAACCACTTTGTTCCCATATGTCCATTCTATCAAAGTCTACGTTGTACAGACCTAGTTCCAGTTAAGAAATGATAAGACTTGTGACATAAACATTTAAACATTATTTCTGTCTACTGTCTATCTACTATCCACACAGATTTGTACTATGAGCCCGTGACCTTTCAGTATTCCTGCAATAAGACTTGAATTTGAAATATTAACATCAAATGCAATGAGTTGAACAATACTCACAAATTAATTCAAAATGTTCTGATACCCTTTTACATACGTTAAAAACCGAACCCGAAGCCGGACACATCACAACTGACATATTGAATATATTGTAGGAAATGAACAGTCTTGAAACATTGGTCCTTAAATCAGTGACCTGTCAGTTAAATCATTTCATATAAATCTATCATCTCAAGCTGGTTCATATCTAACAGAATGAACACAATGGTAATTTCATTTTTTGTGTATTTTGTAGATATGGCCGCAGGACCTGCAATTAATGTAGTTTGATGAGTTTGTTGTTTTAGGTCAAAATCAGATATATATGTCAGCTTTATCACAGCTGTTTGTAAATAATCGAGTCTGAATCACGCAAACCAGTGAAATAATGAGCGATGAGTCCACTTGATCCATTTCGTGTCCATTTCGAGTCGGCCTTTGCTGCTAGCAATATGGGATCTTGGGATCTAGGGTTGGGACGAGTCCAAATGAACTACTTGGGTACCATCCACCCTATATATACCCGACCCTACCCGGGTACCCGTTATAGATATTTAGAGATAGATACTGTCCGATTTGGAAAAGTTTGACCGTAGCCTTGGCAAAATGTATTTAGATACATGTGTAAAACGATCTGGTCATGCATACAATGAAGTTTACTGCATGGAGTTTTATCTTTATTCAAACATATAAAAGTCAGAAGGAAATGGGAACGTTAGTGACTTGTAGCGTAACCATAGAGTTTTAGATAATTTTTGTCATGAAACAATATATCACGTGACTAACCACGGGTCCGGGTAGCCCTGTGGGTACCCGAGTCCTACTCAGGACCCACCTGAACCGAGTACCCGAGTTATCCGTCCTAGACCTATTGTGATCTATTCAAATTCGTAACCACAAATATGACAGCTTTATAGTATACCACTCACAATTACCCCTTAAAGTGAGTGAGTGAGTATGCTTTTACGCCGCTTTTAGCGATATTCCAACAATATCACAGCGGGGGACACCAGAAATGGGCTTCACACATTGTACCCATGTCGGGAATCGAACCCGGGTCTTCGGCGTGACGAGCGAGCGCTTCAACCACTACCCGACTACCCGACCGCCCCACCCCGTAGAGAGTATGACACTATGTCAGTGATGAATACTGTATATCTACGTAGTAAATGCGGTGTTGCTTTCTGTGTACAATGTGGTTCTTAGAACAAAATTGTCCCTACTTTTCTCCGCAAAGATATGCGTCCAGGACAACATGACCTAACAGTGCACTGTAGTAACGTGTGGTGATCCTTAAACCACGTGACTCCTGTTATGAAAGCCTCGTGAAGTAGGCCACATAGGACATGGTTAACAAGTCGGTTTTCTGTGTTAGCAGTGCATGTCATGTCGGTAAGATTAGAAGCAGTTTCATTGATCAACAAGGAAGACAACCGCAGTTGCGTCCCTTCTATTACCGGCTTTGCTAAGGCACAGATACTACACGTTTTGTTCATCCGGACACTGGCAAAGTGAGCTTACGGCATATTCGTCCGTATGTCTACACCCGAACTAGAAATAAAATAGACGTGTAGGACAAATTGCCTTGTTTTGATCTTGCCAATCGGAGCAGAAATTCCGATACATATGCCTAAAGAAACCGATCAGCAAGAAGGGGAGCACGATTGATGCCCATGGGGATGTCTACGTCTTGCCCACACGTCGAAACCCAAATTTTACATACATGTTATGGACCCGTGAAGATTCCTGGGTAGAATAGGTCTTCAGCAACCCATACTTAACGTAAAAGGCGACTATGCTTGTCGTAAAAGGCGACTAACGGGATCGGGTGGTCAGGCTGGCTGACTTGGTTGATGCATGTCATCGATCCCAATTGCGTGGATCGATGCTCGTGATATTAATCACTGGATTGTCTGGTCCAGACTCGATTATTTACAGACCTCCGTCATAGCTGGAATATTGCTGAGTGCCGCGTTATAAACCAACCAACCAACCAACCAACCAACAACTTCATGCCTACTTGTCTTGGCTGGATCTTGGCGCCACCCCGTGTAGGACATGAGTTGTGTCCCTTGTTATAAAACTACTAACCATATATATACTCAACAACATAAGTTCCTGTGACACAAATGTTTTAGTGTATTTTTCAAACAAGTAAAGTTTGGTTTTCAATATTGTAATACATATATGGAATCAAGTCACAAAAACGCAACTGCTACAGAAAAGCATGCATTCCATGCAAAAATTGACTTTTATGCAAGCCCCGTGCATTTCACTACCCAAGAATGGGTATAAAAACACGTGCGTTAACGGGATTCCATATGCATTGTTTAGCATCGTGCTGACAACAACCACTCAGAAAAACAACAAAATTACGCAATTATTCAACATTACGAAATGCCACGCCTGTCCGAAAATGAGCGTCTGCGAGCCATTGGTATGCTTGAAGCAGGATCGAGTCAACGTGGTGTTGCAAGACAATTTAACGTCCACAGAAACACCATTTGGTGTTTATGGCAACGTTGGCAACAGACGAATGTAGTCAGAGACCATCCTCGGAGTGGCAGGCCACGCGTAACCAATAATCGACAAGACAACTGGATTCGAACAACACACCTACGAAATCGATTCCAGCCAGCAACAGTGACTTCAAAAAGCAGCCCTGGCCTTCGACGAATATCTTCACAAACCGTACGTCGCCGCCTCAGATGTGCAGGGGTTGTAGCCAGAAGACCCACCAGACGTCCAATTTTGACCGTCAAGCACGTCTACAGTGGTGCAGACAGCGTCTACGCTGGACGGCCATGCAGTGGGGACAAGTTCTATTTAGTGAGTTTCGTTTTCACCTCAGCCACAGCGATGGACGGATTCGAGTGTACAGACGTCGAGGTGAACGTTACGTCAATCGTTGCGTCTAGAAGATCGGTTCGGGGGCGGCAGCGTTATGATATGGGGTGGGATTACAGCAAGACAGACGACCCGTTTGATAGTGGTAGAGGGAAATCTCAATGGACAGCGCTACCGCGACGAGATTATCGGCCCTGTTGTTCTACCGTTTTTGCGTCGCCATGGCCTAGGTAGTACCTTACAACATGACAACGCTCGGCCTCATATTGCTCGACTTGTTCAGGATTCTCTACAACAAAACAAAGCGAATGTCATCCCCTGGCCGGCTCGTTCCCCTGATCTCTCACCAATCGAGCACATGTGGGATGAGATGGATCGGCGCCTTCGACGTCAACCACGTGTTTCACAGACACTCCAGGAACTTCGAAACATGCTCCAGCAGATATGGACTGATATCCCACAGCACTTTGTGCCAAGCCTGGTCCATTCCATGAGACGAAGATGTGTTGCTTGCATCGCAACCAGTTGTGGACACAAACGCCATTAATTTGTAAATTGACATTTTGGCATGTTCATGTTTGGCATGTTCATGTCACCTATTCGACCCTTTTCGTTCAGTTCCGTAACGTCGTAGCCATGACTTGGTACATTTGCACATTGTTTCACAGTGTGGACGTAGCTCAGTCGGTTAGCTGTCGGGCTAAACAATCCGAAGGTAAAGAGTTCGCGTCCGACGGATTCTCACAAAAACTGGTTTCTTGTCTTTGAGACATGTGACCTACGGCAGAGACCGTCCTCACGAGAAGTTGTGGTACTGTATTCTAAATGTGCTCCCAATAACAAACATGTTCCTCAATGATGAGGACATGTGCTTCAGGAACGTAACAAGATGAGGGTTACTTCCCCTGAATCTAGTTAATGCGGTCACGTGACCCCCGAAAATAGGTGACAATCAGAGTTAATATTTATCATGTTTAAATATCAAAACAACTATTCTATTCCTGAACCCAAACTATAAGAATACTATACCCATAGATACCTTAAATGGGAATCACATACCTTTAACAGTCAAAAAGCCTGTGAAACACAATCTGTCGATGACGGAACCTCTAACGCTAACCACGAGGTTTCTGCACGGGTCGATAAGTCGAAAACACAACAAATATACGATGCTACCTCCGACAGAATACCTACCACCTATTTCCTTGCATTGTTATCTACAATATGTGATACAAGACGGCCTTATTTCGACCAATATTAATGTATACATACCTAAAACAGAGAGAGAGAGAGAGAGAGAGAGAGAGAGAGAGAGAGATGTCACCAATTATTTCAAACAGCATACGGCCCAAAGTAAGCGGGCAATTCTGATTGGTCAGTTGACCTTTCGGTGGAAGCGCACCCCACACTCCGGCTGAGTGGTGACTCAGCATAACTCCCCACTGTGATAGGTGTCCCAACCATGCTTGGAGTTGAACTCGCAACCGAATGACCGTTATGTTTACAAACAAGTGACGATTGTCGTGACGCCGAATACAGTTACCGCTGATAAATTGCTTTCTTTCTAAATTTGAATTTCTATTTCATTAAAACTATCATGTTATTGATATTTATGACGTTGCCAAGGGATCATACCAAAATATAGATCGACACTACTACACTCATTCTCGTTCGATCTAGATACCATTTTTACGAAACGAGTGGACTTTCTATTGTATCTGGCCGAGCGAAAGCGAGTTTACCCACGTAAAGTGGATCTATGTATTTAAGTGTAAGTAAACATAACAACTTTCGTTCGTGAACACACCAACACTGAACCCGGTTGCAAATCTGGTTGTGCATGAATATTGATATATGCCCAAATATGGGCATTGCTGACATTTCTATGCATACGTATTAACAACATGTTCTAGCCGCTGTGTGTGCAAACATGACAGCATCAACGCTCAAGATCTTATTTTAAGAATTGATTCAACTTATGGTAAGTCAAGCGCATTGTTGTTAGCCTAGTACGCATGACAGCTGTAAGAACACTGAAAAAGTCAATTAGCGCAGCGCTTTGAATCTCGGACCAAACTCGTTCCTTCGCACCGACGGGTTCCCGGCTGTGCAATCAAAAGGGTTCGGTTACCTTGATTTATCATCCAAAACTGGCTCCCACAGGAGATATCGCTGGGATGAGATCAAGCGATATCTACAGTGTAGATATCGCTGCAATGAAATTACATCACAATGCTTTGCAGACCATTGTGACGTCACTGGTTACCATGACGTCACAATCAAATGACATCACTAATGGCTGGCTCTGCTACTGAAGACACTCCTAATTACTGTCTACAAATTGGAAAAGTTGAAAGAATGATGTTTGATGATAAATAAAATCTCACCGGAGTGTCTTTTGATATCAAATATATCAAGACTCGTTGATAAAAGTGGCAAAAATCCTCGGCAAGCCTCAGACTTTTTCCACTTTTATCAACTCGTGTTAATATATTTGATATCAAAAGACACTCGGGTGAGATTCTCTATATATCAGCGGAATTTATATCCTGTCTTTACCATTTTGGAAGAGATAAATCAGAGTGCTCGCCAAAGACGTTTATGATTACTGTATGACCCTGCACTTCAACTCAAGTCTGCTTACATGTCAGTGACAGCTTCGAACGAAGGCCAAGGTCACCATCGGAATAAGAAAAGACAACCGTGATCTAGACTTCAACTCTGCATTTTACGCTAGAGATAAAAAAGCAATGTTATTTTAACATTTAGGATGCTTGGGCCACAAAAACAGAAGTCAGGCACACTTCTACAGAGTTTTCAAATGTGTTGTATCAGAACTGTTCACTTTGAGTGATCTGGCCTGGTCTTGCAGTCCTGTATGCTCATTCATGAACAAACACCTTCGGAAGCAATGTCATAAAAAGTACACTTCGAATGGGACACTGATGGCACAACCTAAGGATCCATAGTAGGTCTTAGATATCTGTCCAGATAGTTTATACCGACTTCATTTCACCACGATTCACCTTTTACCTTCACCTTCACCCTCTGGCGGCCACCTAAAAATAGCCTGAGTAGTACGCCTAACGCTGTGCCGAGTTTATTGGCGAGTGATGTTGTGAAAACTGCACACCTTCGTGAAGTTCGTCCAAAAACGACGTAACGTAACAATTTAAAGTCACGAAAGTGTTTGGTTCATCATTCTTATAGGGACCCTCGATCTATCGGTAGACGTACTTTGCATATGGATATAGATCTAGCTCGATTATATAAGGTCAGTAGTAGCTCTATCATAGTCTTTGCATAACTAATATAGAATGCAAAGGGAATTTGATGAGTGTGATGAGCTTGTTTGGTTTAATAAAGTGTGTGTACGAAATTAACACACAACTGCAGTATGCACAAAATCCGAACGAACCAGATTCCACATGGTGAATCGAATACTGACACCAATGACGTTAATCACAATTTTAGTGCAGAATATCCCTTTAATACAGGATCATACATGTATTTTAGCACATGCAGTGATTTAGTTTTCCCTGGATTGAACCAAATAAATATACCGTATTCGACGTAATAAGCGCCCAGTGTGCTCTCAAAATTAGAAAGAGGGGGCTCTTATTAGAATATAATTTTGGTAAAAGAGTTGAAAGATCGTAAATTTTGTGGTTTAGGCTGACAGCCTGAAATGATACAAAAGAAAAGTATTCGACACGCCAGATATATTTTCCCAGAATTTAATTTCCCGTAATTAAGGGTGCATATAACACACAAAGGGTGCAAATTGGGATTGTTCACTAGCCAATATATTAGCAAATATCGCCGTGGGCGCTTATTAGAGCGGGGTGCTTATTACGTCAAATACGGTATCTAAAACTGACATTTGCCAACGTTTACCAACGATTTCTAGTACTGATAATATTCAGCTTGATCACATATTATCTAACTTTTGATAAGTGTAATTTAGTAAATTTGAAAAGATCTATTTCAACCCCAGACGGATAAGAGATTCTCCCTCAGTAATCTCACCTGCTCACTGAAGTGAGCTGCTGGAATGTTGCTTATTATCTGCATGCCTTGATTTAGTACCTCTGTCCTCGTATTTGTTTTTTACACTGCTATACTTGAAGAAAAGTAAATTTTATGCGTCTCAGACCGGTTAGCAAATGTGTTGATCAACAGTGTATGAGTGGTGTGGAATTTGACGTTGGTTTTAACTGTATTTCATTTTTATCACACTTCAACTTAATGTGTAAGAAAAGCCAAACATGACGCAGGTCGAAAACATATCCTGTATGATAATGTCTGGGGTGACAGTTGCAGTCTTGCTTTCTTTGTTTTGAGCAGGAGCATTTCTAATATACCGGTAGCGATCAGGTTCTGCTAAATGACAGTGGGTAGGACTGCCAGCGATTGAAATAATTTCATTTTCATTTTCCTCACAGTAAAGATCTCTACTATTTAAGCATCATTCAAATGTACTTGTAGTAAAACTACTGTGGAAGCATCAGTGGGTACATTGAAACCATAACCTTGAGTATGATGTGTACCAGTATTCACAAAATACGAAAAACTATAAATACTGACAGAGTTTAATAATCATTTTGATAAGGCACGTTTCATTTAGGCACCATCATCAGCACTCAACTTTGGACATTGGAGACAAAAAGGTTAAGGTACTATGTCTAAAATTAGTCAGTTCAACCCATATGGATCAGATGATGTTCTATACATACAATAAAGCACACAAAAAATCTTTGATAATCTACAGAGAAGGAAAGTAAAAAAGATAAATGTAAACCAATTATTCTTGTGATGTACATGATGTAGATTAGTATATTTGTTTTAGTGATATTGTTTTTGTTTAGGTTGCCTTCATTTACTGAAGCATGTCTTGCCAAAGTGGTGGTATGGATATCAACCAGCAACATCAACTTGAACATTTTGGTATGTGCTGATTTATTCTTCTCATGCTTCAATCATAAAAGCTTATTCACAATGTCTTAGTTATATGACATATCACAAGACTTTTGCAAGAAAAGGCAAATAAATCGCTCTTTCATGTGTTTTCTTGAATTCTTACAGGTTTTTCTTCAAAGCTGAATGTTTACGTTGTGAATGAGGATGAGGAAGAAGATGAGACAGAAGTTAAGGACTACGGGCCTATCCTAGAATGCTTCAGAGATGTTAAGGAGCTGAATCAGTTGTTGCCCCAAAACATCGAAGTTGTTTCTGTGACCCAAGAGCAGATAGCATGGAGGGTGTCTTCACAAAAAACCTTAACCAAATGGTTTGAGACAATCAGGAAACTATCGAACCTACTCACAGAATTTGCAGTGAACACAGGACTTGTGAAAAGGCTCAATCTTCAAACTGGATATCGTCTTGACTTTGACATAGTTTCTCCTGATGCAAGGGAATTAAAAATAAAGGCAAAGAAACATTTTCAAGAAGTTAGGTATGCTGCTGATCATGTATTATTGCTGGGGCCTAAACCTTTTAGCATAGACATACTTGTAAGTGATGTAATGAGCTACTCTATTTTATGAGATGTGTATGGGATCCATGTTTTGATTCAGATGAGGACAGTTTGTCTCATTCATGGAAGATTGCTGTATGATATGTAATGTCTCAGTGCAGATTCTTTTATTGTGTCACTAAAGCCCCCAAGGTCGATGAAACACATTTAATAAGCAGTGAAAATAATAGAAGTCCTGCAATGTTATATAATTTTCAGTTACTATCTGTGTCGATTTGATTGGACATCTCATACTCTTCTAACGGGTAAACTTCTGTTTGACTGCTTAGCCTGTATAACCATAAGTATCCCCTAGAAACACTGCAATACCTTTGTATATAGTGGCCTAGTGACATCACTGTGGACTGGACGTAAAATCTGAATGATGTCACTATCTAAATGAGGTCATATAACTATGAACATCTTAAGGATAACCTGCCAGAGATCTACATCATGCATCATGTATTTCAACATTTGAAAAGAACAGGAATACAATAAAAGGGTTAAGAGGTTTTAAAACATTCATGATAGCTGAGTGTGGTGTTAAACAGCAAACAAACAAATAATACAGTTATGATTCGTTTCTACAGTTATATTATGGTGATCAAAATGCACATGTTTTATTCAGAAGGAAATTGTTTTATGGAAACACTTTAAACAATTACATTGTACTGGTAAATGTATCGGATCACATTATTGAATGTCATTTTGTTGGATCATCTGCCGTATGTTGGATTAACATTACCTAGTGAATCCAACAGCAAATTGGATCTGGAACTTTGCATGTCTGTGTTCCATACAATAATGACATAAATTTGTCCATAATCAATCTTTAACTCAGTTGAACTGAAGGTTCAAGTAAGATTCTGTTGTTGTCTGTCATTTGTCCTTCCGACTGCCCTTCTCTCTGTTGGTAACTATCCCCTATTAAGCACATATAGCACGTTTATCAGGCATATAGCATAACATGCACTTGACATTTTGATTCAAACCAAAATAATACATCATCATGTTCTTGATTATCATGTTAAATTACCTTTATAAAAAAAAAATAAATATGGAAATATTAAAATAAACAAAACTTCAGACAAACCACAGAGCCTCATGGTTCTATTGTTTTTGTGGCATTGCACGTTTTGTGTCGTCTGTCAGTCTGTAAACATTAGACTTCTCCTCTGATCCGACTGAAGTTTGAGAGGGTGTAAAGAGATCTTGATGTGTTCATGGTTTTCTTCAAAGAATGATAAAAAATTTTTTTGAAAAATCTTTAAGATTCTTTTTCTGAGACACAACCACACCTTTGGATCTGAAACATGTATGTGATATGTAGCAGCAGAATGGGATTCAATTTTCTTCATGCCAATAAGATTAATTTCTTGAAAACAGAATGCCCAGATATATAACATTTGATGAAGATGTTAAGGTCCATGATGTCTTTATGGTCTGTTATGTTTTGAAAACAGAAAAATATATTGTTTAAAATGATGAAGCATAAACTTTTACTCTGACAGAATGCAAACAGTTAAGAGACATGATATTGTGGTGATAATAACAAGGATGTATGATATCATATTTCAGTGTCAGACATCAAATTAGACATGAATGGTCAATGATTAATGTGAACCTGTTAAAACCCTTCTGCTTATTTTGGTGTCTTGATGCTTCAGTCTATTTATGTTTCATTTTATGATTACAACATGGCTATGCCACAGATCATCTCTTGCAAAAGGACCCAATGGAGAGCCATCTTTGAATCTTGCACTGTCAAAGCCCTTAACAACTGTAACTAAGACACCAGGAACTCCTGCACATAGTGAGGTACTAGTATACTGAATCCTGCTGCACAGGTTGCAGAGTTGACTAAGACGTTAGTGTTAGCCTCTTTGCTGGTCAGATCAGCTGATTTACTGTGTGCCAAGGAAGCCTAAACCTATGTTGAATGAATCGAAAGCAATATCGTTGACTTAAGAACACAAATTATCCTGCCTTAAACACAATGGTGAAAGTGATTATGGGCCTTTATTTATTATAGGCAGAGACAATAAGTTAAAGGGGTTCTATTTAATTTATGGTATAGTGTCTATTTCAATCCTAGGTCTAAATGTTGTAATAAGTAGCATCAAAATTGGTCACTGCGAAGACAAAGTTTCCAACTGTTTACATCATTCTCTTCGCCTTTAGGTAACAGCCATAGTCCCCAATCAAGAATCCTCTTCTTCAATACCGGACCCAGAACTTTCTGACGTTTCGGGAGCTCATTCTGGTGGACCTGACAAGTATGTACTTGCTGTAAGTGTTACATTTAGCCATGATAATTTCAGGGAAATCATTGTGTCAGACAAAGTGATGATCTTCTAAAAGAAGTTTCCACAACTACTAAATATTTTGAGATAAAATAACCTATGTCACATAAACAGAACTAGAATGCCTTATATGGTGATACGAGGCATGAGTGGCCCAGTCGACTAAGGCGCTGCAATTCAAAGTGCAGAATTGCATCCCTTGGGAATGCCAGAAACTTATGATTGTGGGTTATTGAAGCAAATTGATATTCATTTTGTATATGTTCAGACCAACACACAGCTTTGCCATGATGACTCATTACCAACTACAACCCAAGCAAAGGTGGATATGAAAGCATTAAAGCCTGGTAACATCTGCAAAGAAACAGAAGCAAAGTTGGTAAGTTTTAGCTTGTTGTTCATGGTGATAAGAAGAACATATGATCGACGAGGAGGAACTTAAGATAAGAAGGGTGTGGATTTACCTTCAACCTGTGTAAGATTGTAACAGACCAATAGCAAGAAAGCTAGCGTGATAGAGTTATATATTACAGTGAGACTGTTGCAAGTGAGCAGGTGTGGGAGTTTTGTTTAATGCCACATCTGAACAGTATTTTAATTACCGGTATATCATAACAATTCAGGGGAGAAATAGTAGATGTGGTTAAACAATATCATTTAATTGTTTATTTCCTAAAAGATTTACAATTACATAATATTTTTCAAATGCCTACAAAAATTATTCTTAATGTTCTTTTATTACATAATACTGTATATATTGTATCAAAACTAATAATAATAATAATAATAAAATAAATGTTATGTATTGAATACCATACTTAAACACGAAGGTTCACCCAGAAATCTTTGATTGCAGAATTTGGGAAATCAGTAAATAACCACACAAGATCAATAATCGATTTCCAGAAATTGATGAATTTAACAAACTCCACACATCGAAGCAATGAATGAATGAAGTTGTCAATCGCTGATACGTAGTTTTCCAGAAATTGATGAATTTAACCAACTCCATACATCAAAACTCCCTATTATCAGGGAGGGTAATGAAGTTGTCAATCGCTGCAATGGAGTTTGAATTATAAGGTCAAGGCCATTGTTAAATATATATTGTAGGAGTACCTCAATCAAATTGCTGCCACTTAAATCAACATTTTGGGTTATAACAAAACTACTGCCACATAGATCCGGGGTAGAATAGGTCTTCAGCAACCCATGCTTGCGTAAAAAGCGACTATGCTTGTCGTAAGAGGCGACTAACGGGATCAGGTGGTCAAGCTCGCTGACTTGTTATCCCCCTGGCATATAATGCGGGGGAATATAGCGATCAGCCAGTCTGTCTGTCCGTCCGTCCGTCCGTCCGTCCGTCTGTCTGTCTGTCTGTCTGTAATCATTTCCTTTTCCGGGGCAGAATTCGAAAACCATTCAGTGTATTTGATCGAAACTTGGCAAATCTATCAGGCACATACTGAAGTGGTGCTTTTTGATATTTTGGGATTTTACTAATTTTTAATTTTTTTAATTTTTATGGAATGAAGTTGGACATAGACTCAATTGGGGATGGGGTTCGTTTCCGGGTCAGAATCCGAAAACCATTCAGTGTATTTGATCGAAACTTGGCAAAGCTATCAGGCACATACTGAAGTGGTGCCTTTTGATATTTTGGGATTTTTCTATTTTTTATTTTTTTAAATTTTTATGGAATGAAGTTGGACATAGACTCAATTGGGGATGGGGTTCGTTTCCGGGTCAGAATTCGAAAACCATTCAGTGTATTTGATCGAAACTTGGCAAGGCTATCAGGCACATACTGAAGTGGTGCCTTTTGATATTTTGGGATTTTTCTATTTTTTATTTTTTAAAATTTTTACTGAAGTGGTGCCTTTTTTTACGAATTTTTATTTTTTACAATTTTTATGGAAAGAAGTTGGACCTAGACTCCATTGGTGAACGGGTTCATTTCCGGGCCAGAATTCGAAAACCATTCAGTGGGTAAACAATGTATGCTTCTTAAAGAACATTCAACAGTTGACTCATTAAATACAGAATTGCACATTTACTAGTGGTTACTTTACAGACAGCTGCCGGGGGGATATGTCATCTTTCTGATGACTCTTGTTTGAATCATCTCATTGTATCCCAATTGGGTGGATCGATGCTCATGATGTCAATCACTGTCCCAGGATTGATTATTTACAGACTGCTGTTATAAAACTGGAATATTGCTGAGTATGGCGTTAATCAACAAATGAACAAACAAACAAATAATATTATACTAGTCCATTTCTAAATCTTTAAACTTCAACATCACTGCAGTAGAAACTAACATTTTTAGTCCACTAGTCCTTATAATGATAACGTATAGCAAAACCCTTAAAAATGGCAAAATTCTACTTGTCCTTATGATAACTTAACTATTGGGCACTTTGGCAAGGACAACAGGACTAGTGCGGATTTCTAACGCTGCATAGTTTATATATAATGATTAAAAATTAATCCCTTTAGCTATGATAATAACATTTGGGCAAAGCAGAAACTACCTATGAGGAAGAGTCCTGTGTCTAGCTCTCCAGGTGAATGGCAGAACCCCAGGAAGCAGACAAAAACATTGACTGCGATGGATACCGTAACCTTGGTTACTCTGTCGGATATTTTGCTCATTGAGACTCAAGCTTCACAGCCTCAAGTACCCCAGATAACAGGAATTATGTCTCAGTCAAGACAAAGCTAGACCACATGGAACAAGAAAGGTGCACATTGCTGAGGAATGCAAGGGAATACTGAAGCAAATAAGACATCAGCAGTCATTGCAGATGGAATTCATAGACTGGTATTTCTTCTGATCGACGGCATTATGTCAGCGGTATTCTCGGGTCAACTTGTAAATCCAACGACAATGCAGTCTTCGAGCTTCAATTCTCCAGACTATCCAGTGCTAGACAGACAAGTAACCTTAACCCCCAGTAACTGTTATCTAGAATAGTTTCGTTTGCTGTAATATCTCATCTAAATGGGAAGCATCAACAAATACACACAATAACATTTTTTCATACAAACAGCATGCTCACTCCTTTTTATCACCTCATATCAGCTAAATATGGGTTCACAGTTTGTCAAAAGTGTCTTCTCTTCAATATTTGTAGGTCACAGGTTAGACAGCGTCCTTGTATTACTACTTTGAACTTAATAGAAGGTTTGATGCACATTTATTGTGACAGTTCTGTTTATCTCCGAATATTCAAAGAAGATTTTCTTTTTCAACCTAGTATTTTTAACAGTTGTTCATACATGGATGTACCGCCTCTGTGGTCTACTGGTAGAGCATCTGCCTGGAGAGCAGAAGGTCGAGGGTCTGAAGCCAGGCTGCGTGATACCAAAAGACGTCAGAAGACTTGTTGATACCCTGCCTGGCGCTGCATCCACTATATAAGAGCAATAATCTTGAACGGAACGTTAAAACCCAATAATGCGTATAAATGCAATGAACACCGCTATATAAATGCAATAATCTTAAAGGCAATGTTGAACCCCAATTTTATCTCACCACCTCATTCTTGTAACATATAACACTACCATGTATATATACATATATATATATACATGTATTGTATATATTATATGTGAATGCTGCACATAAGTATTTCTGTTTTTCTCAACCACATGCGAATAACAGATGCCAAAGACTTCATGCCTGATATACTTCCTATATAGCCCAATCACGTATGACAGGATCTCAGTTGTTAACACAATGTCTGTCATCTGTCAAGGTCACTTGGAAGGTCCTCACATGAAATAACTTCAGGAATTGTTGTGTTACTTCCTGAAAATATCGATGTTTTTTTTGCAATATGTTAAGGTGAAGTGTTATGTTACTAACTTAACAACTATAATATGTTATAATTGTGTCAAATGTCAAGGTCGCTTCGAAGGTCATTCCCACATGAAATAACTAGGTTCATTTAGGAAGCATATTAAGTAAGTTATGGTATTTTTGACACACCCCTAGTTTGCGAAAAGTATTTTTTTGCATGTGATTGTAGGGTTTGGAAGAATCGGTCAATTGGTGTGAAGTATTTTCGTCCCAAAATGCTCAAGCATTTATGATTGGAATTTAACGATCTCTTGCTAGTTGTGACAGAGAGTTAAAGGCAAGGTTATTACACAAGAAGTACTTATAACTTTGTTATTTATGGTAGCTAAATACATTGGACTTTCTGTTTCAAAGTTGTACTGCATTGGCTGTGTGTTTTCCTTAGTTGATGTTATTAAACCAGTAGTGCTCAGAACTTTGTTATTAAAGAAGCTTCGAGGAGTTTTCTGTTTAAAAGTTGTGAAAGCATGTGTGAATGAACTGTCACTTGATGTTTTGTAAAGTCAAAATGGTTTGTAATACGTTTCTTATAAATTATGCCACCTTTCTAGTTTATATATTTTAGATTTTTCTTATTTTATTGTATAGAAATATCAGAGTATTCTGATTATTTGATGTGGCACCAACAGCCTCTGTCAGTGTATGTACATGTTAAGGTTAATCATATATACTTAAAAACAGAACCGCAAAAGTAGAAAATATCGTAAATATCTGACAGAGTGTTGCCGACATCCGTACCAAAAATATATACCAAAAATGAAACGGATTGGGATTTATTTGTGTGGAAAGAATGATGTACTGCAGAAATTTAGTGTAAACACGTGCAATTACTTGTTGGGCTATATAAACGTTGGGTTTTCATTTGCATGCCATCACACTCTTAAAGCAAGTGAACAGCGAACGAGTGACTGAAGCCCAACATATATATTGAAGTAGGTAGATCTGATAGCAACATGAAGGATTAGCCACTCTTTAGTCATGGGTGAATTGTTCTGTATCTTTGATACTCTATTCCTTTTTCTACCATTTCAGCCTTACTCCACTGAAACAGATAGTCATAAAATGACCACCCCACCCCTGCCTGATGTAGCTGACAGTTCTTCGGTTGATTTTGATGTTTGTGGTGGACAAACAACTATTTCTGGAAGGGAGCAATCAAAGGTATATTGAATCAAATCTATTGTATACCATAATGATTAAAATAATGAAAATATATCAATCCCTGGCATTTCATGAAATAGAATGAAAAGGTTATAAAAGTTAACAAATATTGTCATGCTTTAGTGTATTTTAAACAAAAGAGGTAATGCTTTCAACATCCTTAGAATCGCTCAGGTGCCAGTCAAAATGGGCCAGCTGATTTGGTCATAAGGGCCCATTCTCTGGCCAAAATGGACCATTGCACTCTCAAATTGAAAGCCAAAATCATATCTTTAGTCATGCTTTCAAAGATTGTATGAAATGGATACAAAATATAAGCCTGGTGCTTACTGAATTATATGTCTGAACAATTGTATCTTATGTAAACATCGCAACAATAAAGGATTTCGAGTTCAGATGCATCTATCAAACAAACATCAATGACATTGGGCTCATATATTGATAGTGCAAAAAATATATGATTAATTTAACAACAAATGTGAAAACAGTTTTGATAACAGACTTGGAGAACAAGTAGCCGATGGTGGATGACAGGGCTAATAATGTTATTGTGCGACTCCAATCGCTCTCTACTTGATCAAATGCATCCATACACTTGTCTAGGTTTACCTATGCATATATTTACATACATTTACATTTATATAAATCAAAGGTAACATTTTCCTTTCATCATTTCGTAGAGATAAATAACATGTCTCTTGAATACATTAGTCTTTTCCTTGAAATTGATTTTGCCAGACGGGCAAGTTATGATGTTTAAGGTCATCTATCAGACGGAAGAATTTGAATTTTCTTTGCAACATTGTGTCCGTTCACAATAAAGATGTTGTCATCTCATTTTTATGAGTATCTTTAAATATATTATACAAGGTAATAAAATCAACAAAAATATATCTGAAAGTTGCCAAACTGACATCTAAGTTATTATTTCTATCTTTTCGTGTGATCACGTGTAATGTAAGTCAAATAACATCTTGGCTTTCGTTGCCTTGATTTCTCTGCTCGGATACGATATCTTTAATGCCAAAATATTTGCAATAGAAATCTTTGTCCCAGCTCGTAACCAAGCACTATACATCCATGGAGTTCCATATTTTTAACATAGATTGCGATCTCATGTTTAAAAAAACGTTCAGAATAACATGATTTAACCCAAACCTTTCATCAAAATCTGAAAATTATCATACACGGGGTACCATTGCTGTAATTTGATTGGTTGCCTCGGGTCAATGCTTAAACTTGACCAATCACAAACCTTGTAGCAGATTATGTCCGTGAAACAATATAAGTTTTTTTAATAGATACTGACATGTCAGCCTTCGATGTATGTGTTATTCATATGAAGCTTCGAAAACGGAGGTATTTCCTCATGTTAGTGAGCGGACAGCCACTATCAATGGGAAATGGTTGATGACAGATACTATGAAAATAAAAAAGAAATAGGAATGTGGATTTTATGAAATCTTATATTTGCCGAAAATCGTCAAATTTTCGTTTCATTGGTCCTTAGTCTGGACTTTATGAATGTTTTAGCTTACATGATTTTAATTTAAAACAAACTTAATTAAGTTGTAAATGAATTATTTAGATAATGTGATACACATAACTTTCATATTTTATAAACAATAGGATTAATTAGTCATTTCAAATAGTGTATAGCCAAACATGTAGTAGCAAAGATGTTTTACAAGCAGATAATTTTCTTGATAAATGTTGGCTTCATCTATCACACAAGAGTCTCTGGGAACTTGGTGTCACAGCAGTAGTAACCTTCTGGTTGGCTGGTGTTGAAAGCGTTAATGCTGCCAAAATAGCGGCGTCTTTCATGCATTTCCACCAATGACATGAATATTGTTATATTGCCATTTGTGCACAAGCTGACTGCAAGGGATATAATAAAATGCTCTTGAAAAATTTAGTTGTTTTACATTTGTTACTCTGGAATTTTTTGTTTATACCTACCTAACTTTTTTTTTTACAAAATTCAAGAAAAAAATAATCTCTGAGGCTTTTTTTTTATATAAATTGGCCTACCTCACTTTTGAAATGAGTTTGAAATCCGTAAACCAAGAAATAAAAAAAGTGTCGCCTAAATGCAGAATGACTTTATCTTCAGTTTTAGCTCACCTGACTCAACGTCTAGTGAGCTTATGTCATGGCCTGTATGTCTGCCGTTCTTCATGCATTGTAAATATGTTCTCTTCAGAAACAACTGTACTAGTTAAGCTAAAACTTGTCCCCACCAATTTCCCCTAATTGTTCCCACCAATGATGACACCATAATATGTACAAGACGTTTGAAAACGGTAGACATTTTGGAAAGCCTCTCTATGGACATTACTCATTACTTTTGTGATCAAAATGTAATGGAATTTGTTCAGCCTATATGTTCCATTTCTCACGATATTGTCAATTTTGATCTTGATTTGACCTTTGCACTTCGACCACACTAAAAGCTGATCTTTTTGGGTATCTATTACTCAGCCATTTTCTTTTGGTGATCCTTTCCGTGATAGCTATTATTGTTACAAGTTCAAGGAATACTACCTCAATTTCAACAGTACCAGAAATCCTTTATTTCGGCAGTCATCACACTATAGAATCTTAGTCTAAAGTCCGCTTCACTGTCTTCAATCCATAACCATTTGATATACTCAAACTATCTCCCTTCCTAAATCTCTACACATAAGCAGGCAGGAAGTCTGCTTTTCTTTCTAACATCAGCAACCTAAACACAGAATTTTGGTGAAGTGGGTGGGATTAGTCCTAATGTAGAGGTAGTAGTAGTGAAATATTAACAATGATAACTATTGTTTGATAATTCTTACGAATACATAACTTCTGTTACATCAGTGCCAGAATAACACAGTGGGATGGGTGGGTTTTGACTTTCAATAATACCCATAGTGTTATGTGTCGATTCTCAAATTGAAACAACATTTTAACCTTGAAATATGTTCGTAAAAGAACTTGGTGTGAAACCAACAACCAACCAACAAATGTATTAAAAATGAACTAGGTTTACAAATCAATACAAATAATTACTGCAATTACAATGGCAGTACACATTTGAGTGGTAGTACAATATTCAATAGCAATGTATAATATGATGGCAATGGTCAGTATCAAATACAAAAATATAGTGGTGATAGCAAAAGTCAGTGAATAATGATATATATTCACCCAGCGGCAACAGCTGTCAAGCGGTATCCTGCAATGAGAGGAGGCATTCTGTGAAAGATATAGGAGGAAATCCGCCAGATCCCACATCAGCACCACTGGTAGAACTTGCTCCATCTGTCATACAGACGAGGATGGTCTCCATGATCAAGTATCTGCCACTGAAGCAGAATTGGGGAAGCCAGAAATCTTTTTGAGTGTGGGTGAAGGGAGTATAGGCTTCCATATATGATGTCTGATCTGGGTTGGAGAAGGAAATCATGGCATTCCGGGAGTCGGAGGTGTTCGTCAAGGAATAACGCAAACAGTCTTGAGGAACCTTGTCTTGGCCAAGCATACTGGCACTTTGAGAATGGTAGTGCAGTCGGTGTCGACAAACTTCAGAAGTACTCTTGAAGAGAACAAGGGGAAAAGCGTATGCGAAGAACCCCTGTACAATCCATGGACAACACATCCACTTGCAGAGCTTGGGGATCTGGCTCTAGACTGAAGTACCATGAGAGTACCGTATTGGAGAACTATCCACACCATCTTGACATTATGATCCTCTAGTGGACAATCTGGCGCCAGTGTAATTGATATACTTGTAATTGGATCAGGAAGATGGTGATCTGATGAATCTGGGTCTTCTCCTGATTGCCTGATGCCATCAATATATCCATGGACGCGCACTAGATGGATGTGAGCAAAACTGATGATCAGTGCTGTAACCTGGGTGAAAAGCCAAGGTACAATGGATATGCAAAACGGAAGGAATAGGAATTCGATCTGGCCGATGTTGACTGATACATTGAGATATGTCCTGGATCCAGGGTGAATTGGCACATACAGGTATGCATCCTAGAGGTCAAAGCTGATCATCCGATCCCCAGGCCTGATGGTAGAAGTGGCAGTTTTTCCTCACTCCCTGGTTTCCCAAGTGGCTTGCTGACTGGCATTATATTTCCTTAATTAACTCTGAGAATGTGTGACATGGACAGCAAGTGAATTGTAGGATCTGAATGCTGGCTCAGGAAGATCGTCCTGCAAACTGTGCATTGTTTTGGTCAATTGTGACACAAATCCGGAGGCTTCCCGCCCTGAGTCTCTGGGTGGACGAACAGTGGGTCTGGATTCCAGCTAAGCATGATATACGTAAGGGTAATCGTGGCACTTTCTGGTACTTTTTGCGGCTGTATTGTCGATGGTAATCACAGTTGGAGGTCCCATTGCAGCAGTGTGAAACGGCGACATGTGATGATCGTGCTTGAAGTCCTGTGCTCATGGTGGGTAGACTTTGAATTCATTGTGGATCCGACAGTTAGCAGTCGTCATCTTGTTGGACTGAGACCATCTGGCCATTCATCATATTCTGGGTGAGGTGGATCCAAGTTAACTACATCAGATACGAATAACCTGGCCTTGATACTTACTTCTCCCTTACATGGCCACCAGGAAGGTTCCCACTGCCTCGACTGTGCATAGTCTTCAAGTGCAAGTGAAGCACACTGCTTGCATTTTGACTCCTCTGTACAATAGAGCAAGAATTTCTTTTTTAATGGTGGAAAATCTACTATGATGTTTGTCCAATTTTTCTTGAATAATAACAAATAGGATGATCAAAGCCCGGTGTATCTTCTTCCAACAGGACAGCTCCAGCACCAATGTCACTAGCATCAACTGCCAATCTGAAAGTCTTGTCAAAATTTGGTGGTTGGGAAACAGGAGATTTCATGAAAATAGTTTTAATTTTATCAAAAGCAGCCTAACAATTGCTGTCCCAAACACATTCACCCTTTTGCCCAGCAAGTTAGAGATAGGGATTACCACATGTGTGATCGTTTTACAAAATGGACGGTCATAACCAGCCATACCCACAAATCTCATAAGTTCCTTTTTATTTTATTTTTTTTTCAAATAGCTTCCAAATTTGCTTGAACAGGCTGAACCTGACCTTGGTCTACAACATGACCTAAACATAATATATGTGCCTGTGCAAATTCACATTTCACAAATTTTACAGTCAACTTGGCCTCTCTCGAAAGAAGGCACATATCTCTTCAGGTGTTCATCTCACTCCATGGCATGAGAGATGACATCTTTGGTGTAGGCTTCAGCACAGTCAAGATTGGCTGTAATGTCATTGATGAGATGCTGGAAGATGGCTAAGCGTTCTTGAGCCCAAGGGTCATATCTTTGTATTGATAAAGTCCACCTTGAGTCACTAAAGCTGAGACCCGCTTGGCAAGCTCAGTCAGTAGAATCTCCCAATACCCCTTCCATAGGTCAAACTTGCTGACACACTTGGCTTCACCGATTCTATTGAAGCAGTCATCAATTCTTGGTTTGGGGTAAGAGTCAGTTTAAGAAACAACGTTCACCGGTTTCATGTCTGTATCACATCTACAACTACCATTGGGCTTTGGCACAAGAACTCCAATCCCTATGACCTGGTTCAATAATGGCATTGTCCATCATGTATTGAACTTCCTTCATTAGGGCTTCAAGCTTGATTGGATTAATCTGGAAGGGATGTTGTTTCACAGGCGCAGCATCACTTTAATTTGTATAACCAGGTACAACTGTAAACAAGTGAACAAAGTCTTGAATTAACTCTTGACACTTGAGCTTTTTGCTCAGATGACAAATGACCTAGCTTAACATCTGAGTTAGCTAAAACTTCAGAATTGTTTAACTTAGGGCTAACAGAGACAGCAATGCCATGAAACCTCACAAAGTCACAATTTTCATCAATATCACATTCTGATACGTATCTTCAGGAGAAACAGTGGAAACACACTGAGTAGGTACATTGTCAATCTTTCATGGTATTATTTTCTAATCCTCATTGACATGACATAGCTGTGTCTTTTTACGAAGGCCTGGTGTTTGTACAAAGTAGTCAGTATCACTAACTTTCCTATAATCAGTAACATAGTACCTAGCCAGGTACCATGGTACCTAGCAAAAAATGGTTGACCAGGGATTGGAAAAAACACTAAAAACTTATCGCCAGGACTGAAATTTCTCTCTTGAGACTTTTTGTCATAATTTACTTTCAACTTGTGCTGGGATTCTTTCAAATTATCACTAAAAACTTCACAAGCTTTAGAAACCCTAGCTCGAAATGAGGAAACAAACTCCAACAAACTATTGTCACACCTATCATTCATCCAATGCTACTTCAAGTGAATAAAGGTCGATAAATAAAGTGAGAGACAATGTCAAAAGGACTAAATACTAGGGACTGCTGAACTGACTCACTCACAGTAAACAACAACAAATGAATGCTTTCATCCCTTTCATCTCAATCTCAAAACAGTAAGTCTTCATAATATTCTTCCCGAATCTGATGAAACATCTCTAAAGCTCATTGATTTTCAGGATGATATGCACTAGATTTAATCTGATTTATGACTGACTGGTGCATAGCCTGTTGGAAAACACCTGACATGGAATTAGAGTCCTGATCTGACTGAATAGTCCCAGGCAAACCAACCATAATGAAGAACTTGACCAAAGCCTTGATAATAACCTGAGCCATAAGGTTTTGCAAAATGTAGTCACATCATACTGCGAATTAGGTCAAAACAAATGGGACAAAACTTGTCACCAGTTTTGTTTACACCCAAATGACATATGCCAAACTCAAACATGTTTTCGATGGAAAGCCTTCCATTCATTAGGTAAATTCAGCAGGTACATTATCAACCTTCATTTCCTTTATGCTAACCTTGAAATAATAGCAAACAGGACCTTGTCAGCTGCTTCTAAAGTGAGTGCCCTATTGGCAAGCCTTTTGAGTTCTGGGTCTTCCCCCCCTGTAACTTAACCAACTCCTCCCTACCCAGAACTAGTCCCTCAATAGCCTAGTTGTCAGAATTTAAGTACCCTCCCTTAAAAGTGAGACAGGTCAAGAGAATGACAACTACAAAGAAAAAATACCTGGAATTTCTTTTTAAAGATTTTCAGTACTTTTTGAAGTGCTAGGCTCATGACAAACAACAGAATCTGCCAAGTATTTCTGCCTTGCCAAATCATTCCTAATAAGCAAGTCTACACCTTTAACAACCCCACCTTGACCAACCCAGACACCAAATGTGTCTTCAAATTGACAAAGTGGAGACAAAACTTCAGAGATAGCTGATAACTCCTCAGAGAGTGGCAAAATACCATCCAAAAGCAGAGTTTAGAGAGCACCAGTATCCCTCAAAATGGTAATGGGCTTATAATTGGAACTGTTGCCTTTAGCTGACACAAAACCTTTACTAACAAAAGGTAAGTACTCCTTTCTCACTCCTTTGTCAACAAACTCAGAACCAGACTTAGAACTTGATCTTAGATGGGATGAACTATCCTTTCCTGATTTGTAACCCTGCGAACTCATGCCTGAAAACACTGACTGCCTAAAACCAAATCTATGAGTTAGCAAATAATCATTGTGTAACTGATCCACTTTCTGCTTATAAAGATATGTACGAATGTTTGTTGACACACACTGCTCAAAATACTACAGCAAAACCAACTGCCTCAAACTATCAAAGTCCCCATTGATCTCTTTAGAAGTACACCACCTTTTAAACGTCTTCTTCTCCCTCGCAAACTCAACAGAAGTGGAACCATCCCTTTTCTCATCCTAAATTTTCGCCTCTATGGTTATGACCTATTCATAAGCCTTCAAAACTGCAACCTTAACAGGCTGATAATCAGAATTCAAATCAATACTCCTTTTTAACGCAGCGGCCATTATAAGTGAGAACTAGGCTCGATATACATGATCCCGTTCCGGATTCACAGTCTGCTAAAAATATGTCACACAGGCCATTGCTGCTACCTGGACTAGGATTCAACGAGCCATTTATAAGAAGGGATATAGCAATTTTTGTTCAAATTGTATGTTATAGTTGTAATGATCTACCACTTGGTAGTAGTCACATTGATTTAAGTTTATTCTAATAGTTTTCTATAAGACAGACACAGTATGTTAATAGCTGCTAACTGGAGTGACAATTACATGCACATGAGTATAAGCTGGTGTGAGGTGTTGTTGTGAGGTCGTAATGTAGTCTCCCTCTGCTCCCGGTTGCAAGAAGTGTGGTTGGTTTATGATCACGGGAGATCTGCGTGAGGTGCAGAGGGACTACATGCACAGAGGAGGCAAGATATGAGCAGTGCGCCAAAACATCGAAGAAAGCCTTCCAAAAGTTAGCTGAGGCTATAACTATGGCTAAGAGGCGGAAGCAGCCAAGAAAAAAGTTAAAGTCATCACGGCAGCGGACACTGTTCAGGCCCCAGCTTCTACCCCAGCAGCTCCTACTCCTACTCCTACTCCAGCAGAACAACCATCTCCTGCACTCTCAATGAGTATGATACAACAACTTTTCAAGCAATAGCAGGAGATGATGAAGGCCATGTTTATGACTCGGTTCTCACCCTCAAACTAAGAAATGGAGATGATTAAGAATAGATAGACAGTTCTGGCTAAGAAGAGTCCCCAGGTCAAGAGACGGCATGGGGGACAGCTATCTGTATGGCCGTATGGCCTACCCCCAGCCGACCATACCGACCAGCCAACCATCCACATTCACATTCAGCCAGCCAGCTGTCCAACCAACCGATCAGCTGTACTGGAGCCTACATCAGCTGTCTGACCAACCGTCCAGTCGCCCGGGTATAAGTTTCCAAGCTTTTTCCCTACTGTGATACATGGTCAGCTAAATCCTTGCTTAGGTCCCAGCAGGTTACCGCAAGACCCGACTCCCCAGCTAAGACACCGTACTCCAAGGCAACCCAGCCGACCATCAGGCCAACCGTTAAGACACCATATGGTCACAGCACGGACTGGTCTGCCGACAGAGATGAGGATTAACGTACAGGCTCCACATGGACTTTAATCACAACTGAATCCTGGACACCAGCAGATGATGAATCGCACTGGGAATATGTGGCGGGTATACGAATATCCCCCACACACCCACCCACCCACACTGGGAGCTACCCACAGTCACTCGGGAGGTGAAAGCGGAATGTTATGAAGAGACTTATCAGGCTGATGACTTACCCCAGCGGGATTATACAGAGGGATATACGTTTGTTGAACTCATCGAGGAGTTAAATCACCTCATGCCTGTACTCCAACCTCCTATGACAATATTTGCAGCCTAAGATGCCGGAATATGGGGGAGGTCATGCTCCTACATCATCTCAACACATCCACCAGACATTGCCTTGGCTGAGTTATGCAGGCAAGGTAAAAGACCTGATGTCTTAAAGTCTACTCAAGCTCAGACATGATGAATGACTACTCTTACCTCCATTGAAGAGGAAGTTGTATAGAACACACAATGCTCCACTTCCGGATCATCAAAGTTTGGACGAAGAATTTTATTAAGCTAGTACGCAACCCTAGTACTAATGTCAAGTTTCCTGCTTGACGGATTAAGGATCTGTCCTCGGTATCCAGATATTCAATGGACATTGGCACTTATATCAACTGGTTTGTTAGGACCCGACACCAGCAGCATCAGAGGATGAGTGAACCCTTGATTATCCTGTCTGTTAGGTGTAGGATGGATTAGGAGCACCTTGAGTATTAACTGCTGGAAGTAACGTCATCACCGGAAGTGACGTTAGCACCGGAAATAGCAGCACAAGATCCATCTAATCAGGAAATGACGTCTTTGGTAGAAATAGACCTTGAGAGACGTCATTATCCAATAAAAGGGAAGTAACAAACTGGAAGTGACTCCATCACCAGTATTAGTGTCACAAATCCAAATTTAACAAGAAATGATGTCATTGGGTAGAAATAGACAAGAAATAACTTCATTATTACTAACAAGATCAGCAAATATAACGGTAATTCTAGTGAAGGTATCATATATTTGACTGATTCTTGAGACATTCTGATTTTCAAGTCCTCAGGGGGAAATTCAGAGGAAATTATCTCAAGTTAGGATTAGAATCAGAAAAAAAGGTTTCCAGGGGAGATTACTGTCAATTACACAGGGAGTTACTAGAGGCAGATCCTACCGGGTGCCTCTGGTATATTCTGGCAAAGATAGAGGTAGAGGAATCGCAAGAATTATCAAACAGTAGTTATTGTTGTTAATAAGTCTAAGAATACTACCTCTATTACATTGGAAGTACTCCCCACGCACCTGCCCAATTCATCTACCTCTTGTAATTAGATGTGGGAAAGAAGTGAGGTTCCGGCCATTGCATACATCTTATATTGAGTGGTTACGATTCTATTCAGGAACAACTAATTGTGTTTGATTGACAGTGAAGAGGACATTTGTCATCCACCAGGGAGTACCCCTACGTAACAATTACAATGCTGATTGATTTGTGCATGTCAGCTGCAAATTCAGGCACATCTGTCTTACATATCACAAGTCACACCCCCAGTTCAAGTGTTATCGGGACACCGTCTCAGAACAAAATAGATGTCAAGACCATCGCCCGAGAGCCAAGCGTGACCAATGACTCCAATCCACTCCATTCCCAATCAATGTCAAGGTATTAGCTGAGAAACAGTTCATGTGACAATGTTCAAGCAGTCAACACACTCATTCCTGGACTGACTCATAGTTTTCTAGCGGATATTGTAAATCCAGTAACACACACCAAGATATGCCAGAATTTACTATCACCTCAAAACAATCCAGAGGTGGTAGATATGCTTTTACAGAAAGAACTCAACAAAGGGTTTCTGATAGAAACCATTTCAGCCCTCGCCATTTTCCTCCCTCATAGTCAACCCAATTGGCTTGGTGGAAGGGGAATGTTCCAGAAAGAAGCTGTTGATCCTGGACCTTTCATCACCATACAATGATGACCAACATCCTATTCTTAACTCACAATCAGCAAGGAAGACCATTTACTTACATATGTGAAAGTAGATGATGCTATTGAGATCATTAAAAGTATTGGACCCAGGGCGCACATGTGCGTATTCGACATCGCAAATTCCATTAAACTAACTCCCATTCACCCTTCTATGTGACATCTTCACAGAATTCAATGGGATGAATACTTCTATTACCACACAAGGTTAGTCTTTGGATCCCAAACTGTTTGACCAACTGTCTGAATAAATTTGCTGGAATGCAGAGCATGTGTACAATGTGACCCATATACTCCACCTGTTGATTGATGATTCTATTAGACTTTCTCACAATTGATGATTCTATTAATAACTCTGGAGCTGGCACAATGCAAAAAATGATGAACCTGTTCGCTGATCTAAATATTCCATTGTCCATGCACAAAACAGTTGGCCCAACTCAGTGCCTAGAGTAGTTGGGCATTTTGCTAGATTCAGAGAACATGGAAGCCCTTCTACCAAAAGACAAAGTGGTTAGAATTCTGCAGATAATGGAATGGATTGATGGCAAAGTAAAAAATCACCAAACAAAAGCTTCTCAGTGTTCAAATAATTCGTCCAGGATGCTCTTTTGTCAGTTACCTACTCAAACTAGCCCATTCTGTTCCTGAACTACATCATCATATCTCTCTGACCAAGGAATGTTGTGTTGACCCAAAGAACTTTCCTCAGCCAATGGAATTGTAAATTCTTTTTCTTGAAGGACAGGATACTGCTCTTCAACTTCTTTGCTGCCGCTGTTGGCTTTGGTGCCTACTTTCAAGGAAAATGGTGTGCAGACAGGTGGCCACAAGTGCTGTTCGACTTAGCAGGGGATGACATGTCAATAGTTTTATTGGATCTTTACCCCATTGTTATGGCATCATCATTGTGGGGTCACCTTTGGACTTCAAGGAGCATATGTTTTGTGCAATCAACAGTGTCAATAAGGTAGATCAAAGATTCCGGTTATCATGCTCTTCCTTCGGAAATAAGTGCTTACGGCAGCAACACACAAGTTTGTGTTCGGTGCTATACATATGCCAGGTAGAGACAATCTTACAGCAGATGCTTTGTCTCGTTTACAGATACAGAAGTTCCGTCAGCTAGCTCCAAAGGCTCAAGAACATCCTACTCCCTGCAAATTAAAGATCTAACGATGTCTCTGATTTAGACTGTTTAGATCGCCTCTGTTCACAAGTGATCTCCATGCACACAAGAACAGTGTACAACTGAGGGTTAAGAACCTTTCTGATATTCATGAGTATGTCAGGTGTGGCGTGGTTCCCTCACGTTCTACCTCAGCTCACAGAACAAATATTGTTAAAATTGACTGACATACTCTACAATCAGAGAATATCTTAGTGAGGTCAGATTTGCCTATCTACGTCATGGGGTAGACAATCCTTGGTGTTGCGGTACCCTGTTGCATTTAAAGACTATCATGAGGTCTGCAAAGAAGACACCCAGTGCCAAAAACAAAATATGCTTTCCAGTGACAATTATGGTGGTACAACACATAGTACTGATCATAACATGTTTTTGCCATACATGGACATCATGCTCAAAGCAGCCTTTTGTACTGCCTTTTTGCCTTTGTACGTTGTGGGGAGACTGTTTCCAAACTTCTTCCCTTTTTTAATGTACTGGAAGGGCATCGTTTACAGCTATCACTCGAGCAGCGTCATATTCCTGCAAGTGTATACTTAGCCTCGTTTTGAATTTTTAGTGGATCGTGAGAGAAGAGCATATAGGTGAGGCAGAATAAACTTTTTAAGCTTTTTCCCTGAACACAATTTGCAACAAGATGTTCCAATGATCCTGTGGCCATTTTAAACTGATAGCAACCTTTTCAAAATGTAAGAAAAACTTTTTAACATCACGCTCAGTGAAGGGCGGAACAAGTCTAATCTGCTTGTAAAGATCGCACAATCACCTGTTGAGGTACTGAGATCATTCTGCAATTCAAGCTGTTTCAGCTAATTTCCATATCAGCTTCCAATAGTTTAATCTGAAATTCTCTCTATTTCAGCTTCAAAGTCCTTAAGTTGAAATTCTCTCTCTTCTTTTTCTTTCTCAGCTTCCAATCTGAAGATAATTACACTACACTTGAGATACCCTCACCCCATACATGTTGATGGAGGAGATAATGTGTCCCACAACATGTTAATCACCTAAGTAACTAAAACCAGATTTGCAGTTGAAAAGCATCTTCTTGTAACCTTTGTGAACCGAAATTCTAAAAACGACAAACTTTCAAGCTATGACAAACTTATTATTTTAAAAATATTTCTTTATATTGATAGTAGTCTGTTAAGAGTCTGTCTGGTGAGCTACAGTGCAGTACTATTTTTCTGTTGAGTGTTGATATCATCGTTAATGTATTTTGCCCGTGATTCAAGTTTATATTGATCTTATAGGTATCATCTACAAAAGTCATACTCTATGTGCCTGAAGAGTATTCTGCATGGAGTGTCAAAATGAAATATGCATTTAGTGGAAACAAAAAGGGAACCGTAGTGAAGATGGAATATGACAAGGAATCAAAGTTGTGGTTTTCTGAGAAAATTCAATGTCCATTGGATACAACATTTTCTTATGCTTTTGATATTTTCAAAAGATTTGCTGTGATATACCCTTCACACTCTGACAAAGACTTTACCAGATGTCCACACTTGACTTCAGTTATAAGGACATTAAAGGGATCTTCATATGAAGAAGGTTGCACACATCACTTGCATCACATTGCCTCGGGGAGATCCTGTGTATCGATAGGAGGAAATTTGATTGAAGTTGACAACTTATGTAAACTTGCAAACTTAGATCTGGATAAAAAGAATGGCATATTCACAAGATTTACATCTCTGTTGGAAAAACCTTTGAAACAGTCAAAGGTATTAGCTATTCTTGCTTACTTGATAGGTAAGTGGGACATACATCATCAGACACTTATTACATGTTCGGTGTCTCCTTTAGAGGTACTTACCAGTTTTATGATATTCAGACCAGATGTATTGTCAAGACAACAGCTTAAGGTTTTGCAATGTTCTGCACCGAAAGTGGTTAAGGCTGCATTTCAAGAAACTGCTTGTGTCCTTCTTCTGATGAAGTACTGTTTACATTTGTTCCCCTGTTCGTATTTCATACGCCTACAGAAGGAGAACAAATTCACATTTTCTTCTCGGGACACTGATACAGATTTTAACTTGCACGAAGAACTATTTCACAAACTGGCATGTGTTGTTTCACAGGAGAATGCAGATTCCGAGTCCTCATTTCATCTGTTTGATTTGTTTATAGAATATACCAACGTTTTTCATATTCTGAAATTTCCGCTTGAAAAATACCCAAATCTGATAGAGAGGATCCAGAGGTTGATATCAAATTCAGTTAAGATTGAGCTCAAAGGAATCAAATCCAACCGTAACTGGAATAAACTGAGAGAAGTGTGTGAGGTGGTATCCAAACATCCAAGTCTTGTAGACATATATTCAGCAGATCTTACAGAAATTACATTTGGTATGATGAGGTCTTTGGGTGGCCACACACCACTACCTGGTGACACACTGAAGAAGATCCTAATGTCTAAAGCTCTCTTTGTACAGAGACATGAAAAAGAGACATTGATAACAATCGTCAGCAGATCCCAATGTGAACAATTGCATGGTTATTATCTGGAAATAGTTGAGAACTGGAATATCGCCCAATCAGTGATATCTGAAAGCATGTGTGTGTGGTTGGAAAACGTAATAAAACGTTTAAGTAAAAATACAAACTATGAAACACCGGTAGATTATTTGACAGACATGTATGTGAGACTTTGTGAGCTTTTAAGGGTGAAGAAAATCAGTCAAGATCAGAGTCTATCTAGCAAACTTAAAGAAAAGGTCTTCCAAACGGTGTCTGCAATGGATGTGGAACTTGTTTTAAAGAAGTGTCTTCAAAAGGGATTTAGGGTTGATGACCTCTTTTTTACTCATCTTGAGCAAATAACAGATGATCTAAACAGAGGACGCTATTTTGTGTTGAAACTTCATGAGCTACTGACCACATCATATTACACGTATCCTGGGTAAGTAATTCATAAATAATCTTTACACAGATGTGGTCAAAGCACAATTGGATATGAAATTATGGCTTGTGTCAAATAGACACCAGTGAAACTAGTTTCCATGTAGAAAAGTTGACTGTTGACAGATAAAGCATTGTAAAATTTGTACTATTATTAGTAAATTTGCAATATCTAACAATAGTTATCATGGTGTATAATTCTAAGAATACTACCTCTATTACATCATAGCCATACGTTCCTGTTTATCCTGAGAACCACACTACAAATTTTAATAACTTTTCAACAGATATCCTCTTCACTGCGAACGTATCTAATAGTTGTGAGGGGAACCCTATCGCTCGCAAGAGACGCCACTGCACATGCGCAAGGCGAGCAACACCTCACTTCTTTCAACCCATAACCTTCATTAACTAGATGCAGATATTTGGTGAGGTGGGAGGGATTAATTCCTGATGTAATAGAGGTAGTATTCTCAGAATTATACACAATGATAACTATTGTTAGATAATTCTTGTGAATACCTTACCTCTATTACATCATAGCCAGTATACACCAGAGGGACCGTAGGGATCTGGAATCTAGTATCCCTTACATAGTTGGCTTTTGTGAAGTGGGACTATATGAATTGTATACAAAAGGGACCAAAACGGAATATGTCTAATAGCCTAACTTCAAGGCTAGACATAGATGACATCATATCACTAATATTATATACATATATTGAGCCATCAATGTGATACTTAAACATATTATGACGTCACTTCTGGTTGTCATTTCTATGACCTTGTTTGTGTTTATATGTATCACATGACATCATATCACTTCTTATGATGTTATTTCCGCTGTGCCCTTTAGAACAGTGATATTTAACGTATATTGACGTTAGTCTGGACGTGAAGTCTCCCATGACGTCACTTCTGGTGGTAGTACATCATACATCCTAGATTATCATGTAGAAACCGTATATCACTTTGTATCCCTTCCATCTATGATTTCAGTGTTGCCACTTAACCTGCCTACTATCCGATAGCAAACTAAGTACAAAGGTCAACTTACCCTGAGTTCATGAGGCTTTCTGAAATCTTCCTGAGAGAAGAAGGGGTTGCAAGGCTACTTGGAGACTATCACCTGGGCTGCCACCAGGGTCTCAGTGTGTATAGTGCATCCAGATCGGTCTGTATGTCTCATGAGGTAAAGTTTGACAACGTGTTATGGGACTTCCACTGGCAGCTAGCTACAACTTGTTCAGTGGAGACTGTATTCCATGTGGCTAGACTTGTTGCAAGAGCTTTGATCTCGTGAGGTCTGCAGCTTCCCCAAGTTGGTGTGGAGACGTACCAGTTTGAAACTATCGACAATCGCCGATCTCAGCCACCTGCAAAAGTACCCTTGCTTATGTCCTTTTCTGACGAAGGTTTGCAAGAGATAAAAAGGCGTTTTCTCTGCTTTCTGTGGGGTTAAGTATCTGTAATGAGGTATCTCAAGCCTCTTATGGGACAAAGTAATCTGTCCGGATAGTCCACACTTTTACTTAAGGCTGGTATCGTATATTGCTTGGCTCTGAGTGGGTCGAAGGTCGATGACTGGTTTTGGGCAATAAAATCCGGAAGTGATCTGAATGACTCTGATTTCCATGTTTGGGTTTGAGTTACGGTGGACCTGTCAGATAGCGTGTAATTCTGATACACGAGCCCCAGTGGCCATGGCTAGGAGAAAAACAGTTTTCCTGGAAACTAATAGTAATGTCGTACTACTCATGGGCTCATAAGATGGATTCATCAATGCTGACAATACTATAGATTGATCCCATTTTGGAAATATACGTGGTGTTTTAATGTCTTCCAGTGCAAAGGATTTTCAGGCAATTCAGTACTGGGTGTGTACCTATAGATAATACTGATGTCAGGACGGATCTATAGCCTTCGATAATGCTTGTCGAAATTTCTTGTCGTTTCTGACGTATAGCAAGAATTCGACAACTATAGGTATCTTTATCTCCCCATCTAAAGAATTTCTCCTTCTCCACTCGACGAACTTGTCCCATCTTTATTGTATAGGGCAGACGATGTTGGTCTCCATGAGCTTGCCACTCTTTATGCGGCCGATTTAGAGTAACTGGCGGCTTGCAATTTATTCTAGATAACTTCCAAGCGTGAAGGTGGAGATTTGATGAGGCGGCCTATTTCGGTTGTCAGATTAAATCGTGACTTATCGGGAGTTTTCAGAGCTTTTTCCATTAGGAGGGGTAGTAACCTTGGAACCAAGCCCTGTTTGGCTTTGCTGGGGCTATAAGAATTATGATGCAGTCTGTCTCTTCTATTTTCTTCAGAACTCTGTCTAGAAGAGCCCATGGGGGAAATGCATAAGCAAACATTCCCTCCCAGTCCATTGAGAGAGCGTCTACCTGGAGAGCTAGAGTGTCTGGTACAGGGCTGACGTATACTGGTAGTTTGTTGTTGAGTAAGAGAGGTTATTTATGCCGCTTTCAGCAAAACTCCAGCAGTATCACGGCGAGGGGCACCAGAAATTGGCTTCACACATTGTACCCATGTCGGGAAACGAGCCCGGGTCTTCGGCATGACGAGTGAACGCTTGAACCACTAGGCTACCCAACCGCCCCCAGTTTGTTGTTGAGACATGTGGTGAGTTTGGAGTATCCTATAGGGAGGTTATCCACTTGAATATCTCAGGATGTAGTGACCATTCTGTGGGTATGATCTTGTTTTCCCGGGATAGGTAATCTGCTAGGATATTCAACTTGCCCAGTATGTGTCTTGCTTTGATCCTGCAACTCACTGAGTCTACCAAGGCAAAAAAACAAAAAACTCGTAGCCTCCTACAACAAAGGCTGATACTTTGTGCCCCTCTGGTGCTGTATGTAAGCAGCCATGCTTCTAGAGCTAGATATATGACATATATCATACATCCCTCTCATTTTTTCTAGGCAGTTGATGTGTAACCTTTCTTGGTGGACCATTTTCCCTGTACTGTAATATCATCCACATGGGCACCCCAATCCTCTCCTGACGTGTCTGTGTAGAGTTGATGTAGAGGGGAGGGGGGAATATGAGAGTCGAATACCGGGCATGACGTTCTGGCAAGTTAGCCACCAATGCAGTTCTGAGATTCTAACTGGTGGGGATTGAATTAGTGTTTCTAGCTCTAGGATTTTGGTGGTATTCATCCAGTTTTGCAGGGGTATTAGCTGCAGTCTGCCTCTGTAGGTCAGATCTTGGATGTTGTCAAAGTCCCTGATTTTTGGCCATGTCAACGTGCATCCTGATGTTAGGTTTCTTAACAAGGTCATAAAATTCTTCATCAATAGTAGGCTGTTGTGCGAAGGGAACATCATGTGTCTTGTAACCACTTTTATTAATAGCAGGCATACCAAGTCTGATATTATGCGCTGACAAAGCTTTCAAGGATGTTTCGATTTTCTTCATGATGTCATAAAAGTATGACGAACAGGAGTGGGTATGCAATTCTTCAAATTTACTGACAGGTTCTTCATACCCAGCACGTTCTAACAAGGGTTTGGTAGCCGGTTATCTTTGCTACCTAATTTTAACCCCGGCATCAGATTATAAAGTTCTGCAATGATGACTTTAATGGAATATTTGTTTGGTTTGTAATTATCCCCCGCAGTGGAGTCCCAATTGCATGAAGAAACAGTGTTAACAATGAAACCGGTCATCTGATCTGTGGCTAGCGGAGCGGGAATCAGCGTTCTATAACTGTATGATTGTGACGTAACATAAACTTCGCTTTCCCCGCCCGTATAACGGTACTGTGTATGGTATGGAGCACGCTTGGTAAATTTATCATGATGTGCACGAGTTTTGTTGTCAACTCATCTATCATAGTGGTTGGATGGGACTGGTGTGTATTTCTGTGCTCACTGCGATGCGATGTCCTGATTCACAATCTACCTTATGATGTGTGTGTTAGGGAGGGGATCTATGAGATTCTCAATGTCCTTTTTATCTCTCCTACTGTCCTCATAATAAGCTGACTCAGCTTGACTGCGTGAGTGTCTACTGTGTGAGGATGCCCCGTCATATTCAGCCTTAGATCTCTTGTGAATCTCGTGTTGTGCGACGGATTCTTTAGATGTGAGGTTTCATGAGACATTGAATGCATACGTTTGTCAATCATTACAGGCATGGAATTGGTTATCATTTCCGTGAACTCATTTATGTTAAAGGGAAACGTGGCATAGAGGGGAGATCGGTTGCTTCTTCCAAGCCTAGATTATCCACCTTACCAGATGCTTCCGAATGTATGTCACTGGTTACGTTAAAATACATTGGTTCCTTAACTATATTGGGAGAGTGGGATGAGCGACGAGATCACTCCTCAGAAGGAGAGACGGCGTCCCTGTGCGACCTGAACGGACCGGTGTCTAATTTGGGGATGAAGTCCTCAATCCCACAACCCTTTTTCTAACTAATTACTTACTAGAGACTTCTGCCTTCTTATACCCCCTTGTTCTCTGCTTGTAGAACTGCTCAAGGCTTGTCTTTATTTGAGCTTGTGATGATCTAGTGTGGCTTGTAAGTGTTGAACAGCAATCACGTGTACAGATGTATCTGGACACACAGGAAAGAAGTGAGGTGTTGCCCGCCTTGGGCATGCACAGTGGTGTCTCTTGAGAGGGATAGGGTTTCCCTCACAACTATTAGATATGTTGGCAGTGAAGAGGATGTCTGTTGAAAATTTATTAAAATTTGTAGTGTGGTTCTCAGCATAAACAGGAATATATAGCTATGATGTAATAGAGGTAGGGTATTCACAAGAATTATTTAGATTTTTATAAACCATCGGGGTTTAATGTAGCCACTAGTGAGGATTTTACACAACACTGTCCTGATATATAATCATGTATAAAAGGAAACATGTTTTACTGACTAATGCGGAAGCAATGTTATCCATAGTCTGTTTGTCTTTTGTCATATTTACTTCAGGCAGCAATTCAATATCTTTTGCTCTGGAAACATGTTTTGCTGGTAGCTACTGTATGTGGATCAAGATATTATTGTAATTATTTATTCATGTTTGCAGAATGAGGACAATTCAAATTGGAGTCGATACACTTGGACGGATAATGCCCGAAAACTCTGAGGATATGTTGAATGTCATCCTACAACATTGGAGACTGTGCAGTTGTGCTCTCAAGCACTCTACAAATCATCTGTTTAGAAACAATAAATCTTTAAAATGTATTTTGAAATGTAGAGAAAAATACCAGAGACAGTTCCAAGATCGTCACATAGAACTCCATGTTATCAGGAAGCTCAAAGAGTTGTGCAAAAAAGATGATTACATTGCACTTTCATTTCTTTCACATGTTGAACCTTGGGAGAAGCAAAACAGGATTGTTGGAAGCATGAAGCAATATCTAGGTGAAATAGAAGAAACTGATATTGAAGTGAAATGTGTGTTAGACGTTCTCCTTATAATGAGAGAGAATGCACCTCCTCTACAACAATTGATGAAAACAATGCAAGGGAAGGCAAAGGACTTCGACATTGGACTAGATATTACCATAAAATGCATTGTGGACAGGTCTTTCTTTGGGGAATTCAAAAGCATGTTGAAAATATGCAAAATGAACAGATATCTTTGGGAATCAAAAGTCTTTTTGAAAATGTATAGAAACTGTCTTACTGGTGACTCAAGTCTTCATGGCGACGGTTCATTGTTAATAACAGGCGTATGTGATCTGATGGAAAAGACAAAAGGGACATTCCAAACATACTGGGAAAGATTAACCAGTGACAGATACACACCAATCGCAGATATTCACATGATCTCCATTAAGGATCTTGAATGTGAAATACAAACTGCTGAGAAAGTAATGGACAAGTTTGTCCCTCAGTCTGTGAAGAATGCACTTCAATTAGCCTGTGACTACAGAATGTACATTCATAAGACTGCCATTTTGAAACGTGCCCTGAAGGTACTTGACCTTGATGCTACAAAGGATATCAAGTTTACCACAGCAGTATCAGCATTTAGTGCAATTGAAACGCACAAGGACACCATGCATTCACTTATTACTGCAAGTGAAACTTTCCAAGAAATAGACAAACTGATGGACCGGCACATTGTTGATGTTCTCAAAGAGTTTTCAGAATCAACACACCTCCTTAATTTCATTGAAGAAATAAAACATGAAGATCTCCGGAATCTAATTGATGCAGTTGAAGAACACTCTGAACAGTCAGTGCAGGAAGTAACAGTTTCATCTCTCATTGATGTACGGAGGTTCCTTAGACCATTAATTGAAGGTTCCTTAGAAGATTCAGTTCTGGCATTTTTACAGACTGTGCAAAAGTCAATTGAAGAAAATGAACTGACGAAATTAGACAGCAAACTGAAGGAGTGTAATACTAATCTGCATGGCTTACGTTCTCTCTACCACAATGTAGCCAACAGAGGTGAAGTGACCAAGGGTATTGTAAAAGCATTAATTAGTGATGATGAGGCAAGCTTTTCATTTAAAATACTGAGCAGTAGTAAGGTACATATTGTACTAAAGTACAGATCAGGCAAGGGAGAGAAACTATTGAATTCAAATGAACTGAATGATTACAGAAGCAGAGCTTTACTCTTAGTTAACACAGAATCGAAAGAACAAGACGTAAGTCTTCAATCTGAACTGAGTAAATTCACCGAGTTGGTTGATTGTGCTGTAGCAATAGCAGGATTGTATGAACAGTTAGTTTCAACTGGGCATCCCTGTTATCATGTTGGACATGCCATGTCTGAGCAGAAAAATCACCTTGCAGGTGAGGAACAACGACTCAGAAAAGCTTTATCTGAATGGAAAAAAGCTCTGGAAAAGGCAAGGGAGCAATGGTATTGGTTAAATCATTTCTATCCAGAGCAAGTTTCCCAAGTCAAAGGTTTCCTTGTGGATGGGTTGAACAAGGATGCAATTTCGTCATTGTTTCAAAGTGCTGGATGTACACCTGGCAATTTAGATACTGCACAAGAGTTGTATTCACAGCATAAACTAAGGATATCAGATTTGGATGAGTTCAACTTAAATGCTATTGGGGCCACATTAGATGACATTCTGGGAGATAACATTGTTAATGGTCAAGAGTTCCCAGAAGATGAAGAGTTTGATCCTTCTCAGGTACGTCCTTTGGAGAGGGTGCAAGAGGGGCAACTGTATGTCCTTAACTGGAACGAAAACAGTGCGTATGTCATCCCAACACTGATAACTCTGTACAGGAACACTACAGGGCTCATACCATGTCATCATCAAGTCCTCTTCTGTACTGAACATACAACATGGGAAAGTATACAGCTGTTGCTTAATAGGTCAGTTGGAGGCAAATACAAAGGATTTAAAAAGCAACTTTACTGTGTTGTTCATGCAGAGAAATTGAGAAATGAAGTGCAGTTTCAATTTGTATACAAACTAAAAGAACTTGGAGATAAGATACAATATCTGGCAGTCATATGTAGAGGAAACATCAACCACCCTCTTGTGAATCATTTTTCTGAGAATATCCATAAACTAAGACCTATGTTAAACATCGCACTCTCGAACAGCATTAAGCAATTGTGGCCTGATGTAGTTGTTGTTACATCTGATCTTCCAGGTCAAGGAAAGAGTGAACAGGTTCAGTGTGATGCTTTCAGAAAAGGGCTCGACATTGTGCCCCTAGATGTAAGTGGCAATATTACTGATGTAATATTCATGTTAAAGTTGAAGGAGATTTCACTGGAAAGGGACAGTCTTTTACATATCAATATAGGAATTGTGTCAAGTGCAGAAGAAATTGACATTTTCATCTTCAAACTTTGCATTCTCGGGTTCATGTCTTGTGGTGCTAGCATATTTCCCTGTACAACTGGACACGTGCGTATTGAGATAGCCAACACAATCAATCACACTTTGGAAAATGATTTGCCAACCAGTTTTTTTTTTGAAAAGAAAAACCTGCCTTGGCTAAATTTTACAAATCTTAGAGTTAGTCAGGAAGTTGGCAGTGCAGTTCAAGTTGTTTGTCACTATCTACAGAAGATGAAAGACAGTGCAGTAGATTCAACAGATATGTATTTTTCTGGTGAGAATATTGAAGAACCACTGCCTGAAGATTGGTGCAGAAACCTACTCAGAGAACATTTTTCTACAATTGGAGATCTGTCATTTTCGGTACTAAACATTTTGGTGAATGTACTTGCAGATCAGTTAAAGAAAATGTCCTGCAGTTTGTTTTTGAGAACATCAAGTTTGTATTCCATGGTTGGTGACAACACAGTTAAGAGTTCGCTCCTAGAGACTTTGATATCATCATCAACTGAGTTTGCTACTAGGTCAGTTGGGCCATGTAGGCAGGAACAGAAGCAGACTGTTGTATGGTCAAAAAGAGAAGGGGGTGTCCCCAGTGGCAGTAGTGACATGGCAACAGCTACAACAATGGCCGATAGAGTGCAGGGCATGATACAGTGGGAGGATAGTAATCACTTGATCATAGCTTTCCACTCTCAAAATATCCAAACATTTTCAGCCTTATATAGAGACTTGAAAAGAATTCCAGACCATGTCAAAACTCTCTTTGAGACACAGATGAATAAGGACCTACCTGATTTCTCAGTGCTGACTGATTCAGAATTGAAGGATAAGTTGAAACATATTGCTGGATCAACTGATGAACCACTGTCACAAGTACCCGAGTCTTATGCAATGACTCCAGACAACCTGCTAAAAATGATCCTAATTGTAATGAGGATCAAAGCACACATCCCTGTAATAATTATGGGAGAAACTGGATGTGGAAAGACCAGTTTACTTAGATACCTTGCAAGTGTATGTGGCATTCATTTCATTGCCAAGAACATGCATGCAGGCATAGAGGAAGAAGATGTGACTGAGTGTGTATTAGATGCAATGAAGTTGTGCAAAGAAAAGTTGGAAAAACATGTGTGGCTCTTTTTTGACGAAATAAACACCTGTGATCATTTAGGAATTTTGAATGAGCTTCTTTGTCACCACAAATTCAAGGGACAGAAGCTCCCACCAAACCTTTCAATAATGGCAGCTTGCAACCCTTACAAGATACGAAAAGAATGTAACATTTTAACAGCAGGACTTGTCACTAAAGTGAAAAGTGATGACCAGTCCAAGCTAGTCTACCGTGTTCACCCTTTGCCAGAAAGAATGGTAGACTATGTGTGGGATTATGGCAGCTTGACAGAATCAGATGAAAAGGCATATATTAGCAGTATGGTTGCCAAAACATTGGATGCTTTGCCATGTGAGTTACTTGTAGATCTGTTGGTAATGTCACAGAAATTCATTAGGCGTGTTGAAAATCATCCCTACTGTGTAAGTTTGAGAGATGTAAATAGATGTAGGCTCTTGGTGTCCTGGTTTAGAGATGATATGCTAGCAGAAATCTCTGATAGTGGTGACAACACAGATGAGAGGGAAACAGAGGCTATGATAATGGCTTTGGCACACTCGTATCATTCAAGACTGAATGAAAGCAAAAATAGGGAAGAGTATAGACAAAGTGTAGTTGGCCTTTTACGAGACCATGGTTTACATGTTGATGAGGAATTTGTCTTGAAAACAATAGCAAAAAATCAGAAGGCAGTCCTTGACCAGATGGAACTTCCTGATGGCATAGCCAGAAACACAGCACTCCAGGAGAATGTGTTTGTCATACTGGTGTGCATCCTGAAACATATACCAATATTCGTTGTTGGTAAGCCTGGGTGCAGTAAGTCATTATCACTACAGCTACTTAAGGGCAATCTTCGAGGGAAAGATTCCAAAAATGACTACTTCCGAAAGCTACCTCAGCTGTATTATGTGTCTTATCAAGGTTCAGGGTCTTCTACATCAGATGGAATCATAAAGGTTTTTGAAAAAGCACAGAAATACCGTGAACATAACAAAGAAGAAGATGTATTACCTGTTGTAATACTTGATGAGATAGGTCTTGCAGAAGTATCTGCATATAACCCACTGAAAGTCCTGCATAGCTTGTTGGAGCCAGAGAGGAAAGAGTTCCCTGATGTTGCAGTAGTTGGAATATCAAACTGGGCTTTAGATGCAGCCAAAATGAACCGTGCAGTATATCTCTCACGGCCAGACATGGATGTTAAGGAGTTGCATTCCACAGCAGTGTCTATTGCTGAATTTAGCAGTGAAGCAAACAAATCAAAATCTATAGACAGTACCATATCTTCAGATCTGTCAAGAGAAGATGACAGTGTTTTGGAAGCTCTTGCATATGCCTATTTTGAATATGTTAAAAATCAAAACATTAAGAATTTTCATGGTTTGAGAGACTTCTACTCCCTGGTTAAATTTATTTCCCGGGAAGCTAATTCTCAGTCAGCTGGCCCAAGGAATAAGTTTCAAGTTGTTTTGAAAGGACTTCTGCGTAACTTCAGTGGTTTGGAATCAGAAATCAAATTTGTGATTCATACATTCAACAAACACTTAAAACAAATGACAAAACGACAACCCCAAGATCTAACAGATGAATGTTTTCCATCATTATTGAAGCTGATTGATGACAACATCAAGGATACATCAGCTAGACATTTGATGCTAATATCAAGGGGGGATTCATCTCTAGGCATTGTTGAAGATCTTCTGCGATCAAACAAGCGACAATATATCACTATCTTGGGCAGTTGTTTTGATGAAGATCAGACAGACCACTACAGCTACAGAATCCTCAGTAAAATCATCTTATGTATGGAACAAGGAATCACACTTATTTTGAAAGATCTGGAGAACATCTATGGAAGTCTGTATGATATGCTCAATCAGAACTACACAACAGTCGGGAGCAAAAAGAACTGCAGAATAGCACTTGGTGCATACAGCAACCCATTGTGTCAAGTGGATGATAGCTTTAGGTGCATTGTTCTGGTGGAAGAACAGAAAGTAGACTTGTCGGATCCTCCATTCCTAAATCGCTTTGAAAAACAAAGACTCATTATAAATGATGTGCTTGTTCCTGAGACAAAGCAGATCGTTGAACAATTGCAATCATGGATTAAAGACATTTCTAAAGTATCAGATTTTGAATCCATGAGTCCAACAGAGCTCCTTCCAATATTTAGTTCAGATCTGATCCCATCATTGGTACACAGTGAATACAAGACTGAACTTGATGACAGGGAAGATTTTCAAAACGTATGTTTGCAGAAGATTATCAAACTCTGTACTCCTGAAGGCATAATTCGTGCTGAAAAGTCTGCCTTGATAACAAAAGAAAAGAGTCTTGTAGAATCAATAAGAGAACAATACTTTTCATTGCCAATACATGATGGTTTGGAGATATATTTGCAACACATGTTAGAGTGTTGTAGCCATGGAATATCTGCAATGGTATTTACACACAGCAACATATATGTTGACCTTCCAGCCATTACCCAAAGCATTACCAAGCATGCCCAGCATGAAAAGCTGGGGTCATTCAAATCTGAAAAGCAGCTGTCAAGTAGCATACAACAGTTTTGGTCTGACACTCATGACTGGCTGTTTATACAAGTGTCACACACCGATCAACAACATTTCTTTCTGTTAAAATCCATCCTGGAATTGGAACAGAAACGATATTTATCAACAACAACTTCTGCAGCATATGTTAAACATGTTGTTGTCATCATCCATGTAGACAGGACTACACAAGGCAGCCAAATAGGCCTCATGAACTTTTTAAATGGGTGGGACATGGCAAATGTTGATTGTCTGGAACCTCATATTTTTCCACTGAAAGACTTACTTGAAGGAACCCTGGCAGACATGGCTCAAAGACTACTGAAAAAGAGGGGGATCACTTTTCAAAATCTGTTTGAAGCTTTTGCCTGCATTCGATACACTGAAAAGTCACGTTCAATAGACAGTATTAAATCAATGATCAATCTTGATAGAGTTGTTGATGTCTTACTTGAACGAATTGAGGAATGGATCAAAGAAACAGAGTCCATCAGAGAAGATAGGAACTGGCAACTAGAAACTGCATGCAATGTTGTCAAATTGAAAAACTATATGACATTTCAAACTGCACTTTTGGAAGAAATAAAATCAACACTGCTGCATCCACTAGCTGCTTTAGTGTTTACCATTGAAAGATTCCATGGGTGGGATTGTCTATGTACAGAAGCACATGATACAATGACACAGGAAAAAATGGCGCTGTGGAGTCGTCTTGTCCTGAATACATGTGTTGTTGACATATCAGGTGTTGCAGAACCAAAGGGTCCAGAATGTCTCCCATGTAAAATGTCAAACTTTTCCACAAAATTCCCTTTCAGCATGTACTTCATTCATGCTATTGAAAATCTAGAAAGTATATTCTTGGATATATGGCGGGCCAGACAAACTGAGGAAAATGACAGTATGGACAAGACTGCCAGAGAATTACTGACTGAATCATTCAGAAGACATGTAAATACTGTTGCCACAGATATGTTTGAATACAGCTATGGAGAAGAACAGTTTGGTGACTACTTTCATGATTTCTGTCTGTGGTTTACAGCAAAACTGCCACTGAGTATGTCAGAAAATCAAATGATTGAAGTGACTGGTCATGCAATTAGGAGTCGTACCTGTCTTGATAGAGACTCATTTGACATGTTTGTGACTAAACTGCATGTAACAGCATGGATGTTCAAGTATCAGTTGCAATCTGAACTAGTACTTGTGGATACCTGTCTCTCACAGCTCAACATATCTCTTGATGACATACTGAAACATACATATCAGTTGAGAAAAAAGGTTAAGAAAATTGAGCAAATCAAATCAAATGTGTATCATGAAGGAGAAGGTGACAGTGCATTGGATGTCACAGATCACGATCATGCAAAATATGAACGGACAGTGTTGGATGAGGAAGACATTAACAAAAAAGAGAATGTAAAAGGAGACCATCATGACAGAACAGAACTAACGCCTACATACAGTGAAGACACAACATGTACTGAAGTTACAGATCACGATCATGTTGGAAGTGAAAGAACAGTGTTAGATGAGGACGACATTAACAGAAATGAAGACTTAAAAGGAGATCATCATGACAGAGCAGAACTAACGCCTACATACAGCAAGGACACAACATGTACTGAAGAAAGATGTGTAGACCAAATAGAATTGCGCATATGTGATGACGATGATGGTGGTGATGATGATGGTGACAATGATGCTTGTGGTCGACTTGATCATGATGGAGAGGACGAGAAACGTGATGAAACACAGAATTGGGAAGAAGCTACAACTGCAAGTTGCCAACAAGTCATATGTGTCCATGAAAAGATTGAAGATAACGACACATGTGTAGAGAAATCTAATGGTGAGGATCTGAAGATCCTGCAAACAGATCCAGAAGTAATTCAACCTGTTGCGGAACAATCTGATATGTCTGATGGTGGTATCGATAAGAGATTTGAAACTGTTAAAATTAGTGGAAGCGATGAACCAGATGATAGGTCATTGAGAAACTCAGGTGAAAGCTTAGAACATGTCACTGATTCAGATCCAGACGAAACTGCTGCAGCACACCTTGTGGATCTGGCATGCCAATATCTTATACCATCACAGGAACTAAGGAAGGTGCAAAGTGTTAAAACATGGCAGAGTTTGGTCAATTTAGTTCTTTCACTTACTTCAGATGTCAGTGTTGAGCCTATGGTATTACAAACACTTCGAGTATGCAGTGATATGGCCTCTCTCATCATTCTGCCTCATGGAGTAAGTGAAACACATTTCTGGGATGTAGGCAGTAAACTTTCAACTGACACCTTAGATTCTGAACATTCTGAGCTTGTACTCCAAGACTTAATCAGAAAGGTTAGTTGTGATGTACCTTCAAAAGATTTGAAACATTTTCTTTCATCATATGCAAGTTGCTGTCTCATGGCTAACGCAGAAACAGATTTTGTTGCAAGATTGTCTGGCATTTATTATGATTGTGGGGAGGAAGGAAGTGATGTTGCCTTCCTGGGTTCGGTTCTCCACCACTCAATCTACTTGCAATTTGATCATAATCCAGAAGAAATGATGACAGATAGCCTATTAGAGAATGAGTTTTTCAAAGTACTCGACGAATGGTTGAAAAGAAGTCAAGTGCAAGTTGATGATTCTCCACTAGCCTGTATTATTGCTGATCTCTTACAAAACCACATATTTGGAAACGTAAGTGAACAACTACAAAAAGGACAATCTGAGTTTCTTGACAAACTTCTCGAGCTAAAGAGACAATACATTGGTTCCCTGCAAGTGACATTTAAGTTGCTGGTTCTTGTAGCATATCTAAAATCAGCACTGCAAAGCCTAGTTAATTTAATTGAAACAAACAGCCTTAAAGATAACACTTGGCAAAAAATAAATCAACTTTTTGAAGGTGGAATGCTTCATACAACAAGCAGAATGCAAGGAATGCAAACATATTTCCTCAAATGCCTGACGAAGGGAGGAGGTTTCAAAGCATGCATGAACATGAAAATAAATTGGTCCAATTTCATAGAATACATGACAACTATTAAGCCTGCTTCAGACAAGACAATGACATTTCTAGAACAAAATCCAATGGTAATGTCTTGCACAAGTGTGTTCCTTGAAATACAAAAGGCAGCAAATTGCCTAACTGAGGGTGATGTGAATCCATTACAAACTCTGCTGCAGGAGAAAAGTGCGGATGTAACTTACAGCCTTTTTGCATACACCCTGAAACAATTTTATCTTGCTTCCATTGGGAGAACTCAAAACAGATCAGAAGAAGACGCATCAAGTAAGCTTATAGAAGAGGCAAAAAATCAGCACATGCCTGATCATCAGATGAGGCTCTTTTCAAGGCTTTGTCAGCAAGAAGCATTTGGAGTTTTCTTTCTCCAGGTTCCATCTACTGTTACTGATTACCATATGGTATCTCCAATCATAGACATATTATCTACAGTAATTTCTGCTGTACCCAGTTTGGACTCCAAAGCAAGTCTGCATGTTTTCTTGGAGTGCATATGCAACCCATGCGGGGATGTCAGGAGGTCTATCCCAGGATGTTCAGATGAAACTGATGCAGTCAGTACACACAGTGATTGTGATATCATGCATGGGAGGTCATCTATACACTTCTTAGATTGCGAGTGTGGTTACAGAAACGTGTTCAGTGTGGACAGCAACTGTCCAAACTGCTCAAGGGAACTTGATCAAGTTGAAGTCATGGCTGACCCACTTGTTACAAAAGTATCAGATGATTATTATGCTTGCAAGAAACTGACGTGCTGGCAGACAGTTCGTGGCATGCCACAGGTCGTGTTCAGGGTACTCCAGTTCATATATTTCAGCTGCTTAACTGGTGCATTAGCCTTGCGATATGCAAATGATGAAGACTTACGTACGCTTCTATGCCTGGACAAGGATTCAGATGTGACAAATCACTTTAATGACAGACTGTTATGCCACTGGGAATGCCTCAAAACCCTTTTAAGCATGGGAGATGAACAGCTCAATCGATTTATGCATATTGTTTTAAGGCAATCTCGTGTGTTCTTGACAGATGTAAAGTGGCATGTTGGCACAAAAGAGGAAAGACATGAGTTTGAAATGTATTTTTCTGAAACTATTTCTCCCCTTGTGCAAAGACGATATGAAATTATCAAGGAAGATGTTGAAAAGTTCAAACATATATATGACATGGAAGATTGGTGTCTGCAAGATTCAGTTTGTGAGGTTTTTGAGGAAGGAAAAAGATATGAATCATTACCACACTTGTGGAGGGAAGTCACTCGACCAAATCCTGAAAATTTGAAAATGCAATTTATTTTGACAAGTTCAAATAAAATGTTTCCTTTGCTCTCACTAATTCTGTATAATGAGCAAGAATTAAACCTCACAAAGCATATTTGGAATGTTATACAATGGCATATTTGTACAGTGAAACACATCAGTTACAGATACAAGAAAAGAGAGTGCAGCAAGAAAACACTTGCAGACTTTAGACATTCTCTTAATGGAAGTGAACACACTGGTGAAGAAGTAAAACAAACCTTAGATGACTTTTTGCAGTCATGGATAGAGATCGCAAAGATGAAGTCTCTCTTAGACATGTATGATGATGATCTGGGGCAGTTAGATATTATCCATCCAAATACTGAACTGGAAAAGTGCATTGTTGTGAATGAAGAATCTCAAATATACAAAGTTTTAGAAGTTCTCTTAAGAATGCAAAATCGAATCTTAGATGAGGCAATGACTGTAACAGTTCTGCAAGATGTGTTGTCAAGTAGTTTTCTTATGAGATCAAGTACGTGTGCTACAGTGCCAATAGTAAAAGTAGAAGATATTAAAGAGCAACACATTATGAAAGGTCCTGAATTTGATGAGCTGTTGAAATTCTCACAGTGCAACACTAAATGTGGACATGGAAGAGAAGTGACATATGACTTTTTTCAGATAGAGAAGGAGGTAGCGATCCAGTGTCTTTTAAACAAAGCATACATTACTATTGGAGAAAGTTTCCCAACTATTTCGTTCTCTGGTGAAATCCAACACACAACAGCTTCCCTTCTTCAGGAGATTGAACAACTCCTAGAACAAGAACCATTGAGTCCAGAGATGGAACACTTGGTGGACAAAATGGACCCAGCTGACCGTAAAGTACTTATGAACTACTTAGAGATGACTTTCTGCCTGATAAAGAGAACACCAGTATCTCCAAAAGACAGGAAACGTTTCCTCACTGATTTCCTTGATTCGTGGCAGTATCTGTTTCCATACAGGGTCGAGACTATTCATGGTTTTTGCTCAAATATAAATCTCTACAATATTGTTGCACTGTATGAAGCTGTGGAAAAACACATGGCCTCTGATGTTGTGGACTCATTGGAAGACAAATTCAGAAAAGAGATTCCAAGAGAAGCACTGGCCGCAGTCAGTCAAGTTGTAATTTTTGGTAATCCTTCCTTCCTTCAAAATTTGGTGATAGCTCTTTCAAAGTATGCTTACAGATACTTGCAGACACAAGATGCAGATCCAGAGCAACAACTTTCTGATCAGCTTAAAAACCCTTCTTTGTGGCCTAAAGGTTTAATAGAAAGACTCTATGCAGTTGAAAATGACGAGGAGAAGGAGGTTGGCCTTTTACCACCAAGCATATGTGCTGAACATATCTTCCATGTCGTCATGTACTACAGGCAGGAAATTAAGGTAGGTTTTGTAACTGACCTGTTTTTCAATATATGTCAAGGGGGCATGGGTGGCCCAGTCGTCTAAGGCCCCGTGATTCGCTGTGCAGAGTTGCGTCCCTTGGGCACGCCAGAAACCTATGATTGTGGGTTCGAATCCCGGTTCGCCCCGATTTTTCTAGGTTTGTCAGAATCATACCTGTGCTTGTGGGTTTCACCGAAGTGGTAAACATCTGAGACCTGCATCACTTCGGGCTTACCTCATCCACATGAAGCTGACACGCTGCGATATAACTGGAATACTGTTAAGTGCGACGTTAAACCCAAATCACTCACTCACTCAATATATGTCACTTTTTTACACCTAGAGGGATGTATTACGTAAATTCACTTAGTACGTGTGTCTGTGTTTACACTGACAGCCATACAACAACTAGCTGTAACACGGAATACAATAGTTCATCAAAAGGAGAGGTGACTTAAGCGCATGTATGTGTCTTTCGAACAGCCTCAGTAAGTCACTGTAACGTTGTGTTGTAAATACATTTACATCAAATACAGGATGTCAAAATGCCCGACACGATAAACATGATAGGAGAGATTTCTGAAGTTGTTCATGAACCTGTGGCGATTACAAGTGTTAGGCATCATTGATCAATTTGCCAATCATTGAAAAGAGATACTGAGGTAAATGTATAAATTGCTGTAGACTTGTCAGTCTAAACGCTGAACAAGTCCACAGTTTTGATGTGCATTTCCTAGATTTGTTCACTACGATTGGTCGTAGCTGGGATATTCAAGAACTCTGATTTATCCCAAAAGATGATGAAACGCTAAGTTCAAGATTAAAGGGTCAAAAGGATCAGAAACAACACTTCTGTATTTATTGGTGCAAGGGATTTCCCAGGCATTTGACCGGGAATGTGAAAGCAGTGCATCAGTTTCTACATCGTTTCAAGAATACAGTATCATGAAAAATGTTTGAACGTCAAAATGCCTTGTTCATACACTTATGAACATCAACGTGATATTTGTATATTTGGAACATATTGCTTTTATGTGTCCATAATAAATTCAATGATATAATTTTTCATTCAAAGTGATTGTTATCAAAGGCCAAATCCTTATCATGTCATATTACAGAAAGAGGAAAGAAAGGCAGTATGTGGTGATGTTCGGCACAAGCAGAAGCAGACAAAGGCTGTCAAATCAAAGAAATGGAAACACTAAACAGTGAAGTGTAAGTATTTCACTTTTCCTCATCACCTTTAAAAATCCCCTGTTCAGTCTGGTGTTAAGCATTCCCCTGTAATAGATACTGCTTAAAGTGTTTGCTCAAATTTGAGCTTCACCTCTGCAGCTGGCACAATTGTTTTTCTCAAACACACGCTTGTGACAGATACCTCATATGTACCACAGGGATTATTTTCTGACATGATTCGGTGACCTTGAAGACCAAGGTGACTGAGTATGTTCTAGGCCTAAAAAAAACTTGTGTACACTATAAATTGAGTATTTATGAATTGAAATTGATGAAACTTAGTATGCATCTCTCAGGTGTGGTCTCTGTCGCATTAACTTTGAATGACCTACTTATAAGGTCAAGGTCAAATTATGAAACATGGTTAAAATATAATGAAGATTAAACAATCACAGGTTTTTGCAATCAGGATAAATTCTAAGTAACTAACTCAACGGCTAACATCAACATGATTTTGTAAATTGTCAAGATCAATTTGAAGCTTATTAACTCATGAAGTACTGTTAGTATGGTATGGAGACTTCATATTTATAACATAACCATAGTTTGCAACAAATAATGTTCTTGTCTCAAAAAGCTTGTATTTACACAATATCTTGATCAGTTAACTTTCTGTTTCAAAAATTGAATTGCATTTGGCATGTGTTTTTCCCATACCATATGTATGCTCACAACTTTGTTATTACGGCATCGGTATTTTGTGTGAGATCATCAGTCAAAAGGGTTCATGATACATGTCTCTGATGGGAACGTTTTGGGGTATTCAGGAAATGGTGGGGGTGGAGCTGTTTCTGTTTTTGCATATATTCCTTCCTTTTTAAAATTGTCTTTTGTTAAGAATGACAAACTCAAATTGGTATGCATACGTATGCATGTGTTAAGTATGAAAAGAGATGATAAGTATGCATAGTGATGTAGTGAATGTAGTTGGTATATAAATGTACATATATCTTTGTGTTTCTTTCTCTCTGTACAGATACAGCCATCTACCGACTCACTGAGTGTCATCTTGTCCTTGGCTTTTTTCTTTGTCATATCTAGTCTTGGTCAATTTGATGAGGTTGTCCTGAATGTGACCAACTGAATGTACATTGACATCACACATATATTCAAGTATGAATATACAATCCCAATTAAGTTAGTGATATATGTATCAAAACTATTCTCTGATAAATGTAAACAGGCATACAAATACATCAGAGGACACGACTTTGTGACTAATTAATGTCATGACCACAGACTATAAGTTTCATTTTGTCGATATAAGTAGTACATGAACTATATCACAAATCTATTGAATAAATCATTACATATTTATTTCATTTAATGAACTATGTAACAAAATCTGATGTATTAAAGTAGGTTGGCATATCTCATATTGTAAATAACTATTCATTTTCAAGCAATGATAACACAAATGTATGAATGTATAATGTATAAATGTACACTACCAATGTATTTAGTGACAAGTGTATCATCAAATCAAAACTCTCTTTTTTTGTCTAAAATCGTGGACTGTTGAAGACATTTTGTTTGGTATCTCTTGTTGTAAATAACTGAGCAATTGTGACACTATTGGATAGATATTTCTTAACATTAGATTTTGATCTGGTCTTATTTTCTAGATCATTTTCAAGCAATGATAAAACAAATGTTGGACACTTTTGTACTTTGTAAATAGTGAAGAAAATTGAATTTCTTGCAAATATAGAAACACAATATATTGAAAAAAATGCTTTTATTGTACTGGGCATGATAACCATGTGCCCATTGTATCTTGTTATTTCTTTCCTAGAAAACTCTAAGATTGGAAACAATGTTTTTAAATCTTGTACATAGCTATGAAATTTGAGTGTAATTATTATTGATTTTAATATCTATAAAACTGGAATGGACATTTGGCTTTAGTTCTAGATATGTCAATAACCTGATACAAAGTGTTAAACGGTTTGTCAATGTTAATGCAAATCTACAATGTCATATAAGGGTAGTGACAGATGTATCAGTGCTGACTGATCACTTGTAAATGTGCATGCACACAACCAAAGAATGCACAATACCATTTAGTTCAGTGACTGGTATATCAATACCAAACTGTCTGTGACTAAATAATTTTATAAGCATGGACTGTTGAAGACATTTGTAAATATTTGTGGTACATGAACTATATGATAAATACAGAAACAAAACATTTAACATTTTGTTTACTTATTTTGTCAAAGAACCATGTGTAAATAGTTTTGTTAAATGAACTTAATGACAAACATGGCAACAACATAGGATAAAAATGCTTTTATTCTACTAGTCATGATAACCATGTGTCTACTGTATCTTGTTATTACTTACATAACAAATTCTGAAATTGGAAACAATATTGTTTTCATATCTTGTACATAGTCATGAAATGTGTGTGTAAATATTATTTATGTTAATATCAATAAAACTTGAATGGTTATTTGGCTTTAGTTCTGGATGTGTCAATAACCTGATTCAGATTGTTAAACAAGTTTATGAAAACATTCAAATATAAATAATAAATGTCATATCAAGGTAGTTACAGATGTATCAAAGCTGACAGATCACTTAGTTATAAATAAACATTCACACAAGCAAAGATTGGAATATGTGACTGAATCAGTCCATGATCCTAGACAATACAGACCATATGTCCAAGCTGTTTATTGCCTCCTTTTGTGAACCATTTACCAAAACGTGAATGCTGAATAGCAGGTTGTTATGTCATGTTGTAAATAAGTGTAAAGCTTTGTGTTGGATAAACATGTAGACATATACATATTTTAAACTTTGATTGTATTTTATTCTGGATTGTGTTAACGCTTTGATAAAAGGTATGTTGGAACATTTTGTAAATATTTGTAGTACATGAACAATAAGACAAAAATAGAACAAAACATTTAAAGCAATTGTATACCTTTTTCTTGTTTTGAAACATGAAAGAAAAAAATAACTAATAAATAGTAGGTTATATGGCATTCTCATATCTTATGTTGTAAATAACCAGGAACTGGATATTATGCTGAAATAGATGTTGGATCGTTTTGTAATATCTTCAAGTATCAATATACAATACCAATTAAGTTAGTGACATGTTTATCGACAAAACTCTTTCATCAATGTAAACAGGCATGCAAATATATAAGAGGACACAACTTTGTGACTAAATAATTTCATGACCATGGACTATACATTGCATTTTGTAAATATTTGTACTACATGAACTATATCATAAATATTTTGATACTATGTAACAAAATCTGTATTATTAATAGTTGTTTGGTATATCATGTTGTAAATAACTATGAACAATTGTAACACAATCAGATAAATATCCCTTATAATCTGTTCTTATATTCTAGATCATGTTCAAGCAATAACACAAATATTTTCAAGTATAAATGTATAATGTATAAATGTACACTGTCCATGTATTTAGTGACTTGTGTATAAACAAAACAAAACTCTTTTTGTCTAAATCATTTCATAATTGTGGACTGTAGAAGACATTTTGTAAATATTTGTAATACATTAACTGTATGATAGATATAGTAACAAAACATTTGACATTTTGTTTACTTATTTCATGCAATGAATCATGGAACAAAATCTGTATTATTGATAGTTGTTTGGTATCTCTTGTTGTAAATAACTGAGCAATTGTGACACTATTGGATAGATATTTCTTAACATTAGATTTTGATCTGGTCTTATTTTCTAGATCATTTTCAAGCAATGATAAAAAAAATGTTGGACACTTTTGTAACTTTGTAAATAGTGATGACAAATGAATTTCTTGCAAATATAGAAACAAAATATATTGAAAAAAATGCTTTTATTGTACTGGGCATGATAACCATGTGCCCATTGTATCTTGTTATTTCTTTCCTAGAAAACTCTAAGATTGGAAACAATGTTTTTATATCTTGTACATAGCTATGAAATTTGAGTGTAATTATTATGGATGTTAATATCTATAAAACTGGAATGGACATTTGACTTTAGTTCTAGATATGTCAATAACCTGATACAAAGTGTTAAACGGTTTGTCAATGTTAATGCAAATCTACAATGTCATATAAGGGTAGTGACAGATGTATCAGTGCTGACTGATCACTTGTAAATGTGCATGCACACAAGCAAAGAATACACAATACCATTTAGTTCAGTGACTGGTATATCAATACCAAACTGTCTGTGACTAAATAATTTTATAAGCATGGACTGTTGAAGACATTTGTAAATATTTGTGGTACATGAACTATATGATAAATACAGAAACAAAACATTTAACATTTTGTTTACTTATTTTGTCAAAGAACCATGTGTAAATAGTTTTGTTAAATGAACTTAATGACAAACATGGCAACAACATAGGATAAAAATGCTTTTATTCTACTAGTCATAATAACCATATGTCTACTGTATCTTGTTATTACTTACATAACAAATTCTGAAATTGGAAACAATATTGTTTTCATATCTTGTACACAGTCATGAAATGTGTGTGTAAATATTATTTATGTTAATATCAATAAAACTTGAATGGTTATTTGGCTTTAGTTCTGGATGTGTCAATAACCTGATTCAGATTGTTAAACAAGTTTATGAAAACATTCAAATATAAATAATAAATGTCATATCAAGGTAGTTACAGATGTATCAAAGCTGACAGATCACTTAGTTATAAATAAACATTCACACAAGCAAAGATTGGAATATGTGACTGAATCAGTCCATGATCCTAGACAATACAGACCATATGTCCAAGCTGTTTATTGCCTCCTTTTGTGAACCATTTACCAAAACGTGAATGCTGAATAGCAGGTTGTTTTGTCATGTTGTAAATAAGTGTAAAGCTTTGAGTTGGATAAACATGTAGACATATACATATTTTAAACTTTGATTGTATTTTATTCTGGATTGTGTTAACGCTTTGATAAAAGGTATGTTGGAACATTTTGTAAATATTTGTAGTACATGAACAATAAGACAAAAATAGAACAAAACATTTAAAGCAATTGTATACTTATTTCTTGTTTTGAAACATGAAAGAAAAAAATAACTAATAAATAGTAGGTTATATGGCATTCTCATATCTTATGTTGTAAATAACCAGGAACTGGATATTATGCTGAAATAGATGTTGGATCGTTTTGTAATATCTTCAAGTATCAATATACAATACCAATTAAGTTAGTGACATGTTTATCGACAAAACTCTTTCATCAATGTAAACAGGCATGCAAATACATAAGAGGACACAACTTTGTGACTAAATAATTTCATGACCATGGACTATACATTGCATTTTGTAAATATTTGTACTACATGAACTATATCATAAATATTTTGATACTATGTAACAAAATCTGTATTATTAATAGTTGTTTGGTATATCATGTTGTAAATAACTATGAACAATTGTAACACAATCAGATAAATATCCCTTATAATCTGGTCTTATATTCTAGATCATGTTCAAGCAATAACACAAATATTTTCAAGTATAAATGTATAATGTATAAATGTACACTGTCCATGTATTTAGTGACTTGTGTATAAACAAAACAAAACTCTTTTTGTCTAAATCATTTCATAATTGTGGACTGTAGAAGACATTTTGTAAATATTTGTAATACATTAACTGTATGATAGATATAGTAACAAAACATTTGACATTTTGTTTACTTATTTCATGCAATGAATCATTGAACAAAATCTGTATTATTGATAGTTGTTTGGTATCTCTTGTTGTAAATAACTGAGCAATTGTGACACTATTGGATAGATATTTCTTAACATTAGATTTTGATCTGGTCTTATTTTCTAGATCATTTTCAAGCAATGATAAAACAAATGTTGGACACTTTTGTAACTTTGTAAATAGTGATGACAAATGAATTTCTTGCAAATATAGAAACAAAATATATTGAAAAAAATGCTTTTATTGTACTGGGCATGATAACCATGTGCCCATTGTATCTTGTTATTTCTTTCCTAGAAAACTCTAAGATTGGAAACAATGTTTTTATATCTTGTACATAGCTATGAAATTTGAGTGTAATTATTATGGATGTTAATATCTATAAAACTGGAATGAACATTTGACTTTAGTTCTAGATATGTCAATAACCTGATACAAAGTGTTAAACGGTTTGTCAATGTTAATGCAAATCTACAATGTCATATAAGGGTAGTGACAGATGTATCAGTGCTGACTGATCACTTGTAAATGTGCATGCACACAAGCAAAGAATGCACAATACCATTTAGTTCAGTGACTGGTATATCAATACAAAACTGTCTGTGACTAAATAATTTTATAAGCATGGACTGTTGAAGACATTTGTAAATATTTGTGGTACATGAACTATATGATAAATACAGAAACAAAACATTTAACATTTTGTTTACTTATTTTGTCAAAGAACCATGTGTAAATAGTTTTGTTAAATGAACTTAATGACAAACATGGCAACAACATAGGATACAAATGCTTTTATTCTACTAGTCATGATAACCATGTGTCTACTGTATCTTGTTATTACTTACATAACAAATTCTGAAATTGGAAACAATATTGTTTTCATATCTTGTATATAGTCATGAAATGTGTGTGTAAATATTATTTATGTTAATATCAATAAAACTTGAATGGTTATTTGGCTTTAGTTCTGGATGTGTCAATAACCTGATTCAGATTGTTAAACAAGTTTAGAAAACATTCAAATATAAATAATAAATGTCATATCAAGGTAGTTACAGATGTATCAATGCTGACAGATCACTTATAAATAAACATTCACACAAGCAAAGATTGGAATATTTGACTGAATCAGTCCATGATCCTTGACAATACAGACCATATGTCCAAGCTGTTTATTGCCTCCTTTTGTGAACCATTTACCAAAACGTGAATGCTGAATAGCAGGTTGTTATGTCATGTTGTAAATAAGTGTAAAGCTTTGTGTTGGATAAACATGTAGACATATACATATTTTAAACTTTGATTGTATTTTATTCTAGATTGTGTTAAAGCTTTGATAAAAGGTATGTTGGAACTTTTTGTAAATATTTGTAGTGCATGAACAATAAGACAAAAATAGAACAAAACATTTAAAGCAATTGTATACTTATTTCTTGTTTTGAAACATGAAAGAAAAACCTAACTAATAGGTAGTAGGTTATATGGCATGTCTCATATCTTATGTTGTAAATAACCAGGAACTGGATATTATGCTCAAATAGATGTTGGATCGTTTTGTAATATCTTCAAGTATCAATATACAATACCAATTAAGTTAGTGACATGTGTATCAACAAAACTCTTTGACAAATGTAAACAGGCATGCAAATACATAAGAGGACACGACTTTGTGACTAAATAATTCATGACCATGGACTATACATTGCATTTTGTAAATATTTGTACTACATGAACTTTATCATTATTGTTTACTTATTTCATTCTTTGAACTATGTAACAAAATCTGTATTATTAATAGTTGTTTGGTATATCATGTTGTAAATAACTATGAACAATTGTAACACAATCAGATAGATAGCCCTTATAATCTGGTCTTATATTCTAGATCATTTTCAAGCAATGATAACACAAATACTTTCAAGTATAAATGTATAATGTATAAATGTACAATGCCAATGCCAATGTATTTAGTGACTAGTGTATAAACAAAACAAAACTCTTTTTGTCTAAATCATTTCATAATTGTGGACTGTAGAAGACATTTTGTAAATATTTTTAATACATGAACTATATGATGGATATAGTAACAAAACATTTAACATTTTGTTTACTTATTTCATGCAATGAATCATGGAACAAAATCTGTATTATTGATAGTTGTTTGGTATCTCTTGTTGTAAATAACTATGAGCAATTGTGACACTATTGGATAGATATTCCTTAACATTAGATTTTGATCTGGTCTTATTTTCTAGATCATTTTCAAGCAATGATAAAACTAATGTTGGACACTTTTGTAACTTTGTAAATAGTGATGACAAATGAATTTCTTGCAAATATAGAAACAAAATATATTGAAAAAAATGCTTTTATTCTACTGGGCATGATAACCATGTGCCCATTGTAACTTGTTATTTCTTTCCTAGCAAACTCTAAGATTGGAAACAACGTTTTTATATCTTGTACATAGCTATGAAATTTGAGTGTAATTATTATTGATGTTAATATCTATAAAACTGGAATGGACATTTGACTTTAGTTCTAGATATGTCAATAACCTGATACAAAGTGTTAAACGGTTTGTAAATGTTAATGTAAATGTACAATGTCATATAAGGATAGTGACAGATGTATCAATGCTGACTGATCACTTGTAAATGAGCATGCACACAACCAAAGAATGCACAATACCATTTAGTTCAGTGACTGGTGTTTCTATACAAAACTCTGTCTGTGACTAAATCATTTAATAAGCATGGACTGTTGAAGACATTTGTAAATATTTGTGGTACATGAACCATATGATAAATACAGAAACAAAACATTTAACATTTTGTTAACCCATTTTGTCAAAGAACCATGTCACAAAATGTGAATGACATATAGTAGGTTGGTATCTTATGTTGTAAATAGCTATGAACATTGTGTTAAACTATCAGGTAGATATCACAGAATGTTGGACAGTTTTATAAATTGTGTAAATAGTTTTGGTAAATGAATTTAATGACAAATATGGCAACAACATAGGAAAATAATGCTTTTATTCTACTAGACATGATAACCATGTGTCCACTGTATCTTGTTATTACTTACATAACAAATTCTGTAATTGGAAACAATATTGTTTTCATATCTTGTACATAGTCATGAAATGTGTGTGTAAATATTATATATGTTAATATCAATAAAACTTGAATGGTTATTTGGCTTTAGTTCTGGATGTGTCAATAACCTGATTCAGATTGTTAAACAAGTTTATAAAAACATTCAAAAATAAATAATAATGTCATATCAAGGTAGTTACTGATGTATCAAAGCTGACAGATCACTTATAAATAAGCATGCACACAACCAAAGATTGGAATATGTGACTGAATCAGTCCATGATCCTAGACAATACAGACTATATGTCCAAGCTGTTTATTGCCTCCTTTTGTGAACCATTTACCAAAACGTGAATGGTGAATAGCAGGTTGTTATGTCATGTTGTAAATAAGTGTAAAGCTTTGTGTTGGATTAACATGTAGACATAAACATATTTTAAACTTTGATTGTATTTTATTCTAGATTGTGTTAAAGCTTTGATAAAAGGTATGTTGGAACGTTTTGTAAATATTTGTAGTACATGAACAATAAGACAAAAATAGAACAAAACATTTAAAACAATTGTATACTTATTTCTTGTTTTGAAACATGAAAGAAAAATCTAACTAATAAGTAGTAGGTTATATGGCATGTCTCATATCTTATGTTGTAAATAACCAGGAACTGGATATTATGCTCAAATAGATGTTGGATCGTTTTGTAATATATCTTCAAGTATCAATATACAATACCAATTAAGTTAGTGACATGTGTATCAACAAAACTCTTTCATCAATGTAAACAGGCATGCAAATACATAAGAGGACACGACTTTGTGACTAAATAATTCATGACCATGGACTATACATTGCATTTTGTAAATATTTGTACTACATGAACTAAATCATCATTGTTTACTTATTTAATTCATTGAACTATGTAACAAAATCTGTATTATTAATAGTTGTTTGGTATATCATGTTGTAAATAACTATGAACAATTGTAACACAATCAGATAGATAGCCCTTATAATCTGGTCTTATATTCTAGATCATTTTCAAGCAATGATAACAAATACTTTCAAGTATAAATGGGCGTATGGGGAATTCTCAGGTTTGATTGCGGGTGCCCATGATTGAGCATCAATCATGCCAAGCATTGGAAACGATTTGGCCACTTGCAAATAATAACATGACATGGCCAAATCGTTGGCACTAAGTGTGTACATGATCGAGCATCGGTCATGCCCAAGCATTGGGATCAAACGCTGGCTATAGTTCTGAGCATCAGAGCACAGCGAGTGACTACACAGAACGGTACAAAATGGTGCGATAAATGAGCATACAAGTAGCCTACAAGTTGGATTTGGATTATTGAACTTTAGGGGGAACTATCCCAGCAATTTGAGGAGGATAGTAAGGCCACAATTCGAGCCAGATGTGGATAAAATAAAATACCATGACACAGCTGGCTGAGAATACCCCATAAAGCTGTCCATGTATTTAGTGACTAGTGTATAAACAAAACAAAACTCTTTTTCTCTAAATCATTTCATAATTGTGGACTGTAGAAGACATTTTGTAAATATTTTTAATACATGAACTATATGATGGATATAGTAACAAAACATTTAACATTTTGTTTACTTATTTCATGCAATGAATCATGGAACAAAATCTGTATTATTGATAGTTGTTTGGTATCTCTTGTTGTAAATAACTATGAGCAATTGTGACACTATTGGATAGATATTTCTTAACATTAGATTTTGATCTGGTCTTATTTTCTAGATCATTTTCAAGCAATGATAAAATAAATGTTGGACACTTTTGTAACTTTGTAAATAGTGATGACAAATGAATTTCTTGCAAATATAGAAACAAAATATATTGAAAAAAATGCTTTTATTCTACTGGGCATGATAACCATGTGCCCATTGTAACTTGTTATTTCTTTCCTAGCAAACTCTAAGATTGGAAACAACGTTTTTATATCTTGTACATAGCTATGAAATTTGAGTGTAATTATTATTGATGTTAATATCTATAAAACTGGAATGGACATTTGACTTTAGTTCTAGATATGTCAATAACCTGATACAAAGTGTTAAACGGTTTGTAAATGTTAATGCAAATCTACAATGTCTTTTTTGGACAAATGTAAACAGGCATGCAAATACATAAGAGGACACGACTTTGTGACAAAATAATTTCATGACCATGGACTATACATTGCATTTTGTAAATATTTGTACTACATGAACTGTATCATTATTGTTTACTTATTTCATTCATTGAACTATATAACAAAATCTGTATTATTAATAGTTGTTTGCTTTATCATGTTGTAAATAATTATGAACAATTGTAACACAATCGAATAGATATCCCTTATAATCTGGTCTTATATTCTAGATCATTTTCAAGCAATGATAACACAAATATTTTCAAGTATAAATGTAAAATGTATAAATGTACAATGCCAATGCCAATGTATTTTGTGACTAGTGTATCAACAAAACAAAACTCTTTTTTGTCTAAATCATTTAATAATCATGGACTGTTTAAGACATTTTGTAAATATTTGTAATACATTAACTATAGGATAGATATAGTAACAAAACATTTAAAATTGTGTTTACTTATTTCATGCAATAAATCATTGAACAAAATCTGTATTATTAATAGTTGTTTGGTATTTCATGTTGTAAATAACTATGAACAGTTGTAACACAATCAGATAGATATCCCTCAACATTATATTTTGATCTTGTCTCATATTCTAGATCATTTTCAAGCAATGATAACACAAATATTTCAAGTATAAATGTATACTGTATAAATGTATACTGTCCATGTATTTAGTGACTAGTGTATCAACAAAACAAAACTCTTTTTTTGTCTAAATCATTTCATAATCATGGACTGTTTAAGACATTTTGTAAATATTTGTAATACATGAACTATATGATGGATATAGTAACAAAACATTTAACATTTTGTTTACTTATTTCATGCAATGAATCATGGAACAAAATCTGTATTATTGATAGTTGTTTGGTATCTCTTGTTGTAAATAACTATGAGCAATTGTGACACTATTGGATAGATATTCCTTAACATTAGATTTTGATCTGGTCTTATTTTCTAGATCATTTTCAAGCAATGATAAAACAAATGTTGGACACTTTTGTAACTTTGTAAATAGTGATGACAAATGAATTTCTTGCAAATATAGAAACAAAATATATTGAAAAAAATGCTTTTATTCTACTGGGCATGATAACCATGTGCCCATTGTAACTTGTTATTTCTTTCCTAGCAAACTCTAAGATTGGAAACAACGTTTTTATATCTTGTACATAGCTATGAAATTTGAGTGTAATTATTATTGATGTTAATATCTATAAAACTGGAATGGACATTTGACTTTAGTTCTAGATATGTCAATAACCTGATACAAAGTGTTAAACGGTTTGTAAATGTTAATGTAAATGTACAATGTCATATAAGGATAGTGACAGATGTATCAATGCTGACTGATCACTTGTAAATGAGCATGCACACAACCAAAGAATGCACAATACCATTTAGTTCAGTGACTGGTGTATCAATACAAAACTCTGTCTGTGACTAAATCATTTTATAAGCATGGACTGTTGAAGACATTTGTAAATATTTGTGGTACATGAACTATAGGATAAATACAGTGACAAAACATTTGACATTTTTTTTCAAAGAACCTTGTCTCAAAATGTGAATGATATATAGTAGATTGGTATCTTATGTTGTAGATAGCTATGAACATTGTGCTAAACTATCGGGTAGATATCATAAAATGTTAGAACTTGATGTCTTTTATTCTGGATCTTTTTCATACAATGATAAACAAATGTTAAAAAGTTTTGTAAATTGTGTAAATAGTTTTGGGAAATGAATATAATGACAAATATGGTAACAACATTAAAAAATAATACTTATGTTCTACTAGACATGATAACCATGTGTCCACTGTATCTTGTTATTACTTACATAACAAATTCTGAAATTGGAAACAATATTGTTGTACATAATCATGAAATGTGAGTGTAAATATTATTTATGTTGTAAATAACTATGAACATCATATTATGAAAGTTGATGTTGATTTTATTACATTCTTTTAAGATGTTGGAGATAAGCTATTAGTAAGAAATGATGAAGTGTATACATTCTGTGCACATAGTTTCTGTTTCATTGAAGAATGGTTTTCATTTTGTAAGGATCTAGTGTGCTGTGTATGTATTCAGTTATAGTTTTCTTTGGTGTTAATTGCCCATGACCTCATCAAAATGACCAATGCTATAGAACTTGTCAGATTACTTGTACTTGTGTATGAAATGCTTGTTCTTGGGATATGCAGTATGTCCTGAAACTGACTGTATACAAGAATATTTGAAATGAACATGACTTGTCAGCCTCAATATTTCATGGCTAGACAGGGGCATATGTGGCCCAGTCGTCTAAGGCGTTGCAATTCGCTGTGCAGAGTTACGACCCTTGGGCACGCCAGAAACCTATGATTGTGGGTTCGAATCCCAGTTCACCCCGATTATGTTTCTAGGTTTGTATGCACCTTACCCGTGCTCTTCGGTTTCACCGAATTGGTAAACGTCTGAGACCTGCATCACTCCGGGATTTCCTCCCACATTATGCTGACACGCCGTGATATAACTGGAATACTGTTAAAAGTGGCGTTAAACCCAAATCACTCGCTCGGTACATATGTTGAATAATAATAATAATAATAGTAATTGATGACATAGGACCAACGTGTCAGTGATATGATTTCTGCTTGATTACGATTTAGTAATTACATGCGTTTGAAAAAGGTTCCAAAATCAATAAGACAATGTGTTGTAATTAACATTGTCTTGTTAGTTTAAAAGGACCGTGCTTTAGATGTCATTTTGTGTCAATCATTTTTCATTAATCTATATTTTGTGCCACAAACAACATGAAATGTATTACATTGCAGGAAGTTTTATTACATACAGATATTTACATAAACATTTGGCTCAACATGGGGGCTGCCTCGGTTGCCTAAGAGACCCTGAGGTCGAAGTGACCCGGGTTGACGCCCTGGGGTCATGGAGACCCGGGTAAGATGACAATGTCCTGGGGTCTTATGGACCCGGACTGTGTAGCTGTGAGAGGGATATGCCGGTCCTGGGGTCCGATGACCCGGACGATCCCTAGAGTTAAGCTAGTACTGGTCGTGCTGAGCGTAAGTTCTTTGGGGGCCACAAGCCTTCCATGCTCTGAGTATGGAGTGGCTTATGACGCCCAAATGAGGTTAGCAACCGAGAGCCCCCAAAGAATCTATATTTATTAATTAAACAGTCATAACATTACCAGCTATGTTATCCCATTTCCTCTTTATGAGGATGTCGTTATTTATGAATATTTCTGAATTATGTTGTACATTGAACCAAATATCCAAAGTAGATAAATTGGAACGTGACAGTATCTCCAAGAAACACCTATTTCGATTGTAATTGTATTTACCTGTTATGTTTTTGCAAAGGGTGGTCGTCAAGTGAACATATCTCTTGAAATCACTGGTAATGGCATGCAGATTGTGGAAAATATCAATAACAGTTCTTAATTAATACAAGCATAACAACCTTTCTGTTTTGCTATAATTCGAGATGAATGCAAAACTGCTGGTGCCATGGATATTGAAAGGAAAGCTACTCTAAATATCTGCTGCAATTTAACAAAGCGACATCTATTTCTTAGTTGTTTCTTTTGTGTTTTGAAGGTGTTTTTGCTGTTTTGATGAAAGTTGTATACAACTTATGACCTTTAGCATATGTGCATAATGTCGCTAGTGCTTGTGTTGTAGTCTGTTAGTTCATCTGGCTCAAACTGAGAAATCATCTACATCCATTATCTTTCCTCATTTTTATCATGAATCACTTCTTGGTCTCGATTGAGCTGAATCCTCATCCATGTAGGGGATGCCATTTTCATGGAATCAAATTCAAAAAGTTTACTTTGGAAGCTATCTTTGATTTTCTGAAATGTAATATTCCCAAGAACTCAAAATCCCAGTTGTCTTAAAATGTTACAGGTGGAATGATGAGCAAAGATAGTAATTTTATTTGTTCAACCATGGCAATTGGGAAACAAATCATTTATTGCAAAATGTGTGTAAAATTACTTGTTTGGCTAATATCTGGACTCATCCGACATTTCTTGTATCCACCAAGTAAAAATTCCTTAAATCGAAGTGTTGAAATTTGTTCCTGCTCCCTTTGAAATCAAAAAACTCTTTTACATATAAAATATTAATGAACTTGTATGTAATCGAGGTCCATTGTCACCCAAAAGGCCGAATAGTTAATGAAATGGATTCAAATGTCCTTTAAACAAATTGTGGAAACTGTTGTAAAAGTGAAACTTAGTGTCAGTGTCCATGCTTTGTCATTTTCCTAGTTTCTAAATAGATACACATGTAGTCAGAAATCAAGACAAATTTCTTGAATGTGTTTTCAAGCACTTGTGATTCTTAAAGACATGAACTCCGTGCCATAGCCCACCTATAGAGGCCTGTGTGTTAACATGACGTCCTGAATGTGCACAGATATCAAGGAGACCAGCAATATATGTAGCACATCAGGTGAGCTACATGACCTTTGTCTATTTTTTACACTTAAAAGTAATTTCTTCAATAAGTGAATAATGTTATATAACTCAGCATACCATTTACTTTAGCTTTATTTTTAGCTCAGCTGACTGAAAGTCTTGTGGGCTTATATCATGGCTTTCTTGTACCATGTCCTCAGCATTGCTGTCTGTAACAACATTGAAAACAGATGTATGGCTACAGCTCTGCTCAAAATGTACTGTAATGCTGTTAAATTATCTGAAAATGCATTTTTGACTCTGTAAACATCTTCTCAAATTGCCAGACTGATTAAGGTGTACTTTGGCATGTGTGTTTCTCCTTATGATGACATTTTATATAATTCAATCATTTGGATCAGGAAATACCATATTCTCCTTAGAAACTGTCTGTAAATGTAATGGTTTTTCATTGCAGCAATGTTCTAAAATAGCAGTCATTCTTACCTTATGTTTAGTTGATCACTTGTTTCATAGTTGTTAGTGATTTTGTCCTCCTTATCTATGCAGAAAATATCTGAATAGCAATACTGGCAGGAACTTTTGTTAATTTGTTGAGTGTCTGTCTTAATGGCAGATTAAACTGTTGACTATATATCCATGTGAGCTACAGTGCTCTGGCACTGTTTTTAAAACATCTATGAGCTTGTAAAGACAATTTTGTCATGATTGGGGTATTGTTAGTCTGAAGTGATTCCAAAATGAATATATATTTATCTTGATTAGAAGACACCATCTCATCATTCTGTTAAATATAAACATCCTTAGTTTTATGACAAAAGGGAAAAAAGTAATCCCGGTTTACCCTGAAGTAAAAGAGGAACTAAATTGGCTTCAAAATGGACTCTTAAGCTAACCTTTTAATAATCCCAGCTCAGGACTTTCATTTAATCTGGTTGGTGTTTAGCACATGCAAATTAGATGTTATGCTTTAAGTTGTTTTTTATCCATCACGCAATGTATCTTTTCATTTGCACGTTTTTTATGTACATACTTCCCAAGACAAGTTTCTGTGTTTTTATTGTGGATGTTTGTTTGCAACATGCTACACATGATTAATTAATAACTTTATTATTTAATCAGTTAAATATTTACGACTCATAAATATTAATGTTCCGGTAATCACTTTTACCAAAACAACTTTATTTTGTTTCATTTTGTGCAAAATATTTTGAAAATGCAAACAGATTGAGGAGCTTAATAATGCAGAAACACTCTCATGAAAATTATAGCCAAATGGATCTCCCTACCCAAAGATTTCATAACATGCTATGGCCTCACAGATTTTGTTGACTATTCTATTCTGAACACCATTCAAGCGTGTATAGTTTCCATATTGATTTAAAATGTCATTCAATTTATTTTGAAAGTTTTTAGTAAGCAATATTTCCGGTTTATTTCTGCTAGTTATATTCTGAATAGTTCAAAGTGTCCAAAATGTTAGAGACATTTTATCAATTTTATGTAATCAATAAATGGCTTAATATGTCCAAATTACGTACCTGTCTTTCTGCCTGCACCACTTTTATTCAATGTGGTTTCAGTATAGGATCTCATCTTTTGTTCTTCTGTTTGTCAAGGAACACGGGTCTCATAGAAATGAAATCAGTAAGCCTATGTCAACTCACCTGTTATCCATGCAACACTCCTAATGGAGAATGCATGCTCCTGTTTAGTAACTATTAAACTAATAAAAACATACGTCCTACACTGAACAGACTCTATATTGCTGCAATTAAACAACACTGAAATTACAAATATAATTGGCAGAACGTTATATACAAAACGTATAAGGTGTGGCTTCAAATAATTATGATATGTACATCTACTACTGTTCTACAAAAAGAATGTCTATGTCCTGGAAAAGGAAATGTTTTGGAAAATAAAATGTACATCTTGAAGCAGTAATTGAAATAATATCCTGTCTCTAACAAAAATGGTTGGTCCCCAAGTAAAGAGTTTAAAAGATGTTCACAACTTGCAGGCGGTCACACCGTAGTTCAGTCACACTGATGTTACATTGATTTTGAACATTTGACACATTGAAGTTCTTGTGTCAAGAGTTGATATTAATAACACAAGACTTAGTGTTTCAGTTTCATTATACCATTTCTGTGGTAAAAAAGTCATAATTTAAACTTGTCTAAAGAGCACTTATTGTTTTGAAGATAATAAACTAAACAGAATTTTGCTGTGTTCCAACATGAAGAAAAGCACATACCCATGATGAACTTGTTTTCTTTGTGTATATATTTCACACATTTGTTTTTGCAGAACTTCCTATGCTGTGGTATTTACTCTCTTAGTATATTCACTTGATGCCTGTTAGCTTGATTTATTGTCAATGTAATAAACTTTACACCAACATACACATGCCATTGAGTTTTCTTTCATTTCCCTGATTTTATAATATCTTAAATCTCTACGCAGTAATCAAGGCATAAATGGAGCGGGGTCCAATGTCACACAATGTCCATGCTCATGGGTGTAGATATGGCACAATGCAAATATGTACACTGACTAATGTATTTTTTTTCTTTTAACACAAACAATGATGTATTAATTCAAAGTAATGCATCCTTTAAAATGCAGAATTTAATTCATTGCAAAGGTCTTATTACCCAGGTAGTAAATGATGGTTTGATAGAACTATCACCTAATCAACACTTCAAAATATATGACGAAAAAGAAGTTTTATTATATTTCATTATGCTAATGACATGAGAAAATAATTAAAAAAATAACCCACATTTACTTCCTTGTTTGTTGTTTAAACGTTGCACTCAGCAATATTCCAGCTGTATGACGACGGTCTGCAAATAATTGAGTCTGGACCAGACAATCCAGTGATTGACATCGTGAGCAATTAGGATACGATGACATGCATCAACCAAGTCAGCAAGCCTGACCACCCGATCCTGTTAGTCGCCTCTTTCAACAAGCATGGGTTTCTGAAGTCCAATTCTACCCCAGATCTTCACGGGACTAACCCACATTTAAGCAGGGTATGTACTTGTACCATATGGTAGTACTTGGTAACCTTGATCCCAATGTTCTGTCCACATATTGAACACAGACGTCAGATCACCTAGTATTTCTCATGGCAACCCAAATACCTACTGTTCCACTGCACTCCATCAAGGTCAGGAGGTACCAGGACATGGTGTTGGAAATAAATGGAGGATATTATCTGAGTGTTCATGTCATACTATGTTTATGACACGAGTGTCTTAATACTGGAATTTAGGCCCGTGGTAAACTTAGCATGATATGAACATGATTATGATGCTCTATTTATTACCAAAGAAGATGTCCACATAATACAAATTTTAGTGTTTACCTATAAGGACTGCAAGTCGCAACAGCAGTGGAACCACAATTTGTCGAATGACGTCAATAATCTTCAGCTGTTTGAACCTGACGTCACAATGATAACGGAAACAATACACGGTTGTCTCGTGACGTGATATGACCCTAGGCACATACATTTTTATGAATCCCGACATGTTTGCCCTCGGAGGTAATAAAACACAATAAGCTACAACCACCAACCACCAACCACCAACCACCACCATATGTGGGATATAGTGAGAAAGGCACTGTATACAAAAAATGTGGACAGTTGTGCATGGAATATTTTATTCACAAATGCTGCACAATGTTTACAACTTTACATACACAGACATAACTTGCAGTAACCTGAATGTGATTCAGTTCTCATCTCTGGTACAGCAACATCTGTATGGGTGAAGCATCAAAACAGTTTGTCTATACTGCAGGATGAATAGGTATACAGTCAAACACCGTTGTGTCGATGTTGAAGGGACCTACATAAATACTTCAAGTTATCCGAGGTTCGACACAACTGAAAATGATGAATAATGCCTCAGTCACATGTGCTCTACGGCTAGGATACGGCGTTTGAAGCCCCGAAAATCGAGGGATTACTTGCGGCGTCTGAAGAGAATCTGCGGTGGCCTCAGGGTCGCCCTAGGGAGTATCCCTATCTTTTACAGGCCGTATAGGTCGCCGTGGGAATATAGCGCGGATTTATAACTTTTTTAATTTCTACGTTCGCCGTAGCAATTAGACACGCCGTAGCCATGCCATAGAGCGGTTCCACGGCTGCCCCAAGGTGACCGCTCATCATCACTTCAAAGGCCGTACGGCAGCCTCAGTTTTTCTGTCTCCACAAATTAAAAATACGGCTTAAGAAAGAATACGCAGGGACCAAATATTTACTTCAAGGCAACTACAAGTTTGACACATCAAAGTTCGACACAACGGTGTTTGACTGTATATGTTTAATGGTAAGTCAAAACTAAACCAACAAACAAAACAAGTTTATGACGTTGAACATTATCTTCTTCCGGAATTTTACAAAACCTAAATCTGATTCAGACCTCTCCAACCAGCCTCATGTACCTCATGGACATTTGAGACTTGTCAAACAGTCTGATGAGAGCCCTCCAGCTCGAACCTAGTCACCAATACTTGAGGTTACTCTTCAGTTTTAGCCAAACTCCTCTTCTTATCTAACAAATCTACAGTCATTAGGGTTGTTAAAAGTACTCAATCGCAACAGGTTTTCATACTTCTGAACCTCCATTCAATCCGTCATTCAAGGACACTTCATGTTACTGACTGACCCACAACCAAACTGTCAGTATGCTTGATGTATACCACATATTACTTACAGTGTAAACATGATGACTGAACTCAGGGACTGACTGAACATCTTGAAGTTTTAACAACTCTCGAACTCTATTTTTGTTTTTTCATCTTCTGATTTTTAAATGTTCTCCTCTTACTCTTCTCTTCCCTTCTGTGTTTCTGGAAATTCTGGATTTTACTTTTTTGTTTTCTATTCTTGACTATTTGATCCATTGACTTCAGTTCCTTAAACTGTTTCTTCTTCTTTGGTCCTGAAGCTTCTTCTGATCCCTTGGTGTGCCCTGCAATAACAGCAGTGATGTTGAGTCAACACACCACCCACACAATGCAGATAACGAAAAGGAAGAACATAGTACATGTATATGTTTAACACAAGATTTAGCATATTTCGGCTGTTACAGCGACCTGGAGATTATAGAGTATGGGCCAGGCTGACAGTCATTGATAGCATGTGCCGCAATCAACGTTGTCAGGTCATGACAATCAATCGATCAGATAGGTGACACTTAGTAACCACCAGAACCTCATTAGTCAGCTGTAGTATGACAAGAATGAGTATGGTTTTATGCCGCTTTTAGCAATATTCCAGCAATATCATGGCGGGGACACCAGAAATGTGTATGATAAGAACAAGATACCGGGAATCTATCAGACCTAGAAATCTGAAACCCAGAAATCAGTAAAATCTGAACATTTTCTTAACAGACACTTATTCTTTTTTCATATCAAACAATGTCTGTGGCATGCTCTACCTGTGAGAAAGATAATGGGTACCCAAAGTGTTAGGCAACCCAAACTAGCACTAAGAAAAGAGAGTTGTGCGCCTGTAGCTTGTGTGTTGTACGCCATGAACTCACATAGTCGTCCCTTGGAGCCCATTACCACCAGCCGACCTGGTCCAAATGACCTTGACTTTTGACCTTCATCATCACTGTCGCCTGGGTTGGAGTCAATCTTGTGTCGGTCTCGCCAGTCACGGTAAGTGAAAACATTAAGAAAAATAATGGAATGGAAAAACTGTTCATTGATGTGTTTGTTGTTTAATGTAGCATTCAGCAATATTTCAGTTTTGTGACTGAACCCTGCAACTTATCAAGTCTGGACCAGACAAACCAGTGATTGACACTGTAAGCAACGATCCACAATGGCACAGTAAGATGACAAGATATCAGCCACATCGCTGAGCTTATCCATTTAGTCTCCTCCTGCAAGTGTAGCTTGCTTAGATCCTAGCCTGCAATCCCCACTAGTATCTGTGAGTGTATATATCTTACAGACAATGTGTAAAATCAGTCAGTGTATAAAACAACTGAAATTATCACTTACACAATTGACAAAACGCCAAAAATGTTTTACAATTATTTTTCTTTTAATCATACAATGATGAATTCCAAACATTTTTAAGCTCTATTTAATCACCAAGTGACAGAAAATGATAGGATTAAAAGAAAATGAAGGTCAATGTATATTTTAAAACATTTTTGGCTTCTAATCCTAGCATAATAAGTCCACTGTGATGTTTTGAGGACCTTTTAAACTTCTCAATAACTTTTAGTCAATCTGACAGCAAAATAATTGTAAAATATTTTGGCATTTCGTAGTGAGTGAGTGAGTTTGATTTTACGCCGCTTTTAGCAATTTTCCAGCAATATTACGGCGGGGGACACCAGAAATGGGTTTCACACATTGTACCCGTATCAGGAATCGAACCCGGCTTCGGCTTATGAGCGAACGCTTTAACCACCAGGCTACCCGACCGCCCCTGGCATTTTTGTAAATTGCATAAGTAAAGATTTCAGTCATTTTACATTGACTGTAACATATATGAAGTGGAATGGCCAAGTATATATTTAACATGTTTAATAGCTTGTGTTGCTAGAGTAGGACTTGTTTGATGTTCAATGCCGCACTCAGCAATATTCCAGCTTTATGAAGGCGGATAGTGAAATCTTGACCAGACAAACCATTGATTGATATGAACAATGTCCCACATCATCAGGAGAAGATAACTCCCAGTCACCATGCCTGACTTCCTGATTCAATAGGTCACCTCGTCATTAGCATGGTTGAGTGTGGAGCAACTCACACCCGGAATACCACAGGGAGCCAGGGTAGGAAAGCAAAGGATATGCATTAGACTTGTAGGAGGCCGAGATCCAGGTGCCGCTCTCCGTCTTTATCTTCTTCTTCTTTGGGTCCTGTTCTTCCCGGATAAACTTCTTCTTCTTTCTGTCCCTTTTGACAAAAAGTCATTAATACAGCTTCATGGACATAAATCTCAAAGATTTCAGCTGGATGTTTGAAGTAAAACAAGGGATGCACACATATATGCCAAACCAGTGAATCAGATGGGTTTAGGGACCAGTTAAACAGTTCAACGTTGTGGAATGACCAAATGTATATAACAACAATGCCTGGCAAATACTGTTGCGATACTGTTTACATTACCAGTGGTGCTAAGAGCTTGCAGGAAGAGTAAAGTGCTTTTTCTCTCAACTTGCCCTGACAGTGATAACAATATCATGGTAAAATAGGTTCGTGAAACAGGATCAGAGTTTTTGCTTAGTTTAGTTATTTCATAAAACATTGAGAAACAAGTATTTGTCACAGAGTGACGAAATATCCCCCGCCTGTACACCATAGTACCAAATATGAAGACAATCCAGCGATTAGTTCTTGAGATATTGTGGCAACACCGTTTTCCAACTCCAAAAACAGATTTGCCTGCTGTGACCTTGAAAATGGGGTCAAGGTCACCAAATCTGACAGGTGTATGCGGTGTCTGTATATACACTATAGTTCCAAATTAGAAGACAATCCAGCGATTAGTTCTTGAGATATCGTGGCAACACCGTTTTCTAACTCCAAAAGCAGATTTGCCTGCTGTGACCTTGACAATGGGGTCAAGGTCACCAAAACCGACTGGTGTCTGCGGTGTCTGTATATACACCATAGTTCCAAATATGAAGACAATCCAGTGTTTAGTTCGTGAGATATCGCGGCAACACCGTTTTCTAACTCCAAAAGCAGATTTGCCTGCTGTGACCTTGACAATGGGGTCAAGGTCACCAAAACCGACTGGTGTCTGCGGTGTCTGTATATACACCATAGTTCCAAATATGAAGACAATCCAGTGTTTAGTTCTTGAGATATCGCGGCAACACCGTTTTCTAACTCCAAAAGCAGATTTGCCTGCTGTGACCTTGAAAATGGGATCAAGGTCACCAAAACCGACTGGTGTCTGCGGAGTCTGTATATACACCATAGTTCCAAATATGAAGACAATCCAGTGTTTAGTTCTTGAGATATCGCGGCAACAAACAGGTGGGACGTACGGACGTACGTACGGACGTACGTACGGACGGTCGTGAATACTATATCCCCCGCTTCGCGCTTTCGCGCGGCGGGGGATAATCAGGCAAGTTGATTTTGTCCGCAGGAAAACTTGAAGGACCCATACCTGCCTACATCTAAACTTAAAGAATGAAAGATTTATATCTGACATCAAACTTTTGAACTGGTCCCTTAAGTAAACTTTCACAGTTACCAAGAATTAATTGCTCTTTTATGTAATCATGGTAATGAACCTAATAAACGTTGGATAAACAAATATTTAGGATCATTAGGCTACAATACAATAATTATTAGATTTTCATCCAAATTTGTCAAATACGTGAGGTGGCAGGCACTTCATTTCATGTTTGTGTCTTTTAAAACAAGATCCACTATTAAAGGATGTCTTCAGATGGTAAGTGAGGTGAGGTGAAATGGGGTTTAACGTCGCGTCCAAGATTATTGCACTTATATAGCGACGTGCATGTACGTGTGTGTGTTTGTGTGGCTGCTTGTACTAGTCCGGACTGATGCCGATTTATAGTGCTAGCTCACTGAGATACCATGCCGCAGTTTAACATGAATACCCCACTCAGACACAGTATACTGACTCCGAGCCGACCAGTCCTTGTTTTAGCCCCTTAATGCCGAGCGCCAGACAGGGTAACAACAAGTACCATCTTTTAACGTCTTTAGGTATGACGCGGTCGGGGATCGAACCCCGGACCTTCCGCTCTCCGGGCGGACGCTCTACCTCTAGACCACGGAGGCGCTCTCAGATGGTAGGACTATGTATGGTATATTTTATCAAGTAAAGGGAGACAGGGACAGGTAGCCAGTTTCAACTGTAGGTACTTAGGGCCAATAAGATGAAAAGAAGTGGGATCTTTTAGTGAGTGAGTGAGTGAGTTGGCTGTGACGCCACTTTTAACAGTATTCCAGTTATATCACGGCATGTCAGCATAATGTGGGAGGAAAGCTCAAAGTGATGCAGGTCTCAGACGTTTACAACTTTGGTGAAACCCACGAGCACGGGTATGGTGCTGACAAACCTAGAAACATAATCGGGGCGAACCAGGATTCGAACCTACAATCATAGGTTTCTGGCGTCCCCAAGGGACGCAACTATGCACAGCGAATCGTGGCACCTTAGACGACCCCGGATATTTTAGTGGCGAGGTGAGACACAAAATGTAAAGATTCATTAGGTATGGATGTAGAATTAGTCTGTTATATCCACCAACATTACTAAGCATGGTGTGGGACAAGAGTGAACTTTGGTTCATCCAGTGTTTCACTACAAAAGTCTTTGTGATGTAAAGTTAACTGAAGGGAGACAACTCACCATTTGAGCTGATTGTTTTTCTTCTTGATCCCGGTGTCGTCATCGCCGGTGAGATCCAGAACAGCACTGGAGGCCTGCTGCTCAAATGTACTGCTGACACTCAGGCTGAAAGAAACACTCAGTAACATAACCAGTTGCAGAGAATGTGTACACGAGACTTGAGAAAGGTTCTAGAGACTGACTCGTGGAACCTCATTCAGTAATTGTAATGGCCTTTCCACATGGGATCAGACGTAACTTTACAGGATCTAAACACTGTCAAGTTCATAAAGGAATTAAATTAATACCCGAGTGTGATTTGGTATCATAAATATCATATTTTAGGAAAACAAATTGTATTATGTGTGTCTTTGGCGATATTTCTTTATATCTATATTTCATCTTTAAGGTTTGAAAAAAATAAGCCTTGGTTAAATACCAGTATTTTACTCATCAAGGAATACATTTATGAGGCCCTTTCCCAGGTTGATTGTACACAATTGTTTATTGGTTTATTGGTTACATAGTTTGAACAACAACCCCCCCCCCCCCCCCCCCCCCCGCCAAAAAACAAAACACACCGCCCGCCCGCACTGCCTGAGGACCAATTCTTTTATTTTTTTAAGCCTGAACTTCAGAAACACACATCATCTATATATCATATAATATCATTGTTTCAATTATTAATGTCACTAAGTGATGTACGGGTAGTAGATGAATAATGTTTGATATGTTTGAGTGAACTGTTCCATTTATCATATGAGCTATGTTAATCTACATTCTACCATGAATTTGGAATTTACTCGATTCTGATTGGTCAATCAGAGGCTATTAATCACAATAAACCCCCTCTGATTGAAACAGCTGGTTTGATGGCCGCTTCACCGCGGAAGCTAATATTCGTAGAATGGTACTATTTTCAGTCATTGTCGGTAGGCGTATTTAAATAATTATATCTGCAATTACAGGTTACAAAATGCACAGATGCGGTTAATACAATATACAAAGGAAAACACGACAGAAATCAACAAAGGGAATGTATTTACGTTTTGGAGACAACAGAGAGCTTGGAATTTTGGTGCTTTTCTATATATGACTGTGACGCCATATCTTTTGCGTCACAATGAGCGGCATGACGTCATAATGGTGACGTTCGATGTAGAGCGAAAGCCTTGCAAAGCTTGCTTTGTTTTCTTTACGGATGCCCACCTCATGTTTGCTTACCAAGTTGCCGTGCTTATATGCTTCCAATGCCTGTCATATGTTCGACTGAAGTATTACGGTATAAACAAACTGCTTGAGGATATACAGCACCATATTTTTTTTCGGTGATTCCAAAATTCAGATCGATAACGCACTCAAAACACTGAACTCAACCCATGACGCTTCACTCAGTATATTTGCTAACACCAAAGAGTTCGCATTTTATTTATTCATGGGCTTTATTTAGCTGCGCGTTCGGTTCCAAATTCAATTTAGCGGGGTTAAATCTACAGGTAACCTAGCTCTACATTGAAAACACAGTATGTTTATCTCCTAATTATCAACCACACATCGGAAAACCTCTACCTAAAGTTCTTGGAAATGGAAGTCAACACTTTATCGAGCAGGGAGACATTTAATGGATGTATGGAGACTAAAAGTAGTTCTTGTTTGGTGACCATATTTGCATATTTATCAGGTCATGATATCAAGCTTACAGGATTGGCTTAGTGTAGAACACTATCCATTAAATGTATATGATAACACTATCCATTAAATGTATATAACACTACATGTATATGATAACACTATCCATTGCATGTAAATGATAACACTATCCATTACATGTATATGATAACACTATCCATTGCATGTAAATGATAACACTATCCATTAAATGTATATAACACTACATGTATATGATAACACTATCCATTGCATGTAAATGATAACACTATCCATTACATGTATATGATAACACTATCCATTGCATGTAAATGATAACACTATCCATTACATGTATATAACACCATCCATTGCATGTATATGATAACACTATCCATTGCATGTATATGATAACACTGTCCATTACATGTATATGATAACACTGTCCATTAAATGTATATGATAACATTATCCATTGCATGAAAATGATAACACTATCCATTACAGGTATATGATAACTGTCCATTAAATGTATATGATAACACTGTCTTCATGCACAGTCTGTATATCTCAATGACAACAGACCTTTCCAGCAACATTCATTCCCCTTCATATGGTTACTTATTAAAACATTTTATTTTTTTAAAGCCACTGGTAGCTAATCCAACTGTAGTTGTGACTGACCCTTTCTCGCTCTGGTAGTCAGCAGGGCGGTAGTGGAGATAGTTCTCTTCATCTTTGATGTCTACGTGTTTCCGTTTCTTCCCTTTCCTCCTCTGGGATGTATCCCTGCCGGAGTGATGTTTGCTGGGTGCTATCACAGTGCTGAACACGTTCTGAAGACAGAGGAATGACATTTCTACATCGACAGCTGACCACGAAGGAGCTACATACAGTAAACTTTGACATCAAGTTGAACTTCGTTTATGAAAGAGTTGGATCTCATGACAAGCCAAAAGTAAGAATTCAAACTAAAATATTATTAGGAAATTTGAACAATAAATATAAGCTACCGGAATGCAAGAGTGAGTGAGTAAAATGAGTCATCAGAAAGACGACATATCCCCCCGGCAGCTGTCTGTAAAGTAACCACTAGTAAATGTGCAATTCTCTATGTAATGAGTCAACAGTTGAATGTTCTTTAAGAAGCATACAATGTTTACCCACTGAATGGTTTTCGAATTCTGGCCCGGAAATGAACCCGTTCTCCAATGGAGTCTAGGTCCAACTTCCTTCCATAAAAATTGTAAAAAATAAAAATTCGTAAAAAAAATAATATCAAAAGGCACCACTTCAGTATGTGCCTGATAGCTTTGCCAAGTTTCGATCAAATACACTAAATGGTTTTCGAATTCTGCCCCGGAAACAAACCCCATCCCCAATTGAGTCTATGTCCAACTTCATTCCATAAAATTTAAAAAAAATATAAATTAGAAAAATCCCAATATATCAAAAAGCACTACTTCAGTATGTGCCTGATAGCTTTGCCAAGTTTCGATCAAATACACTGAATGGTTTTCGAATTCTGCCCCGGAAACGAACCCCATCCCCAATTGAGTCTATGTCCAACTTCATTCCATAAAAATTTAAAAAAATAAAAATTAGAAAAATCCCAAAATATCAAAAGGCACCACTTCAGTATGTGCCTGATAGATTTGCCAAGTTTCAATCAAATACACTGAATGGTTTTGGAATTCTGCCCCGGAAAAGGAAATGATTACGGATGGACAGACGCACGGACGGACAGACTGGCTGATCGCTATATCCCCCCGCATTATATGCTGGGGGGATAAAAATTTAACGTCACATCAGCATTATTTCAGCCATAAAGCGACAAGTCCACAATGCAAGAAAACACTCCAACAAAAGGTAAGAGTTCCACAGCTGCTGTCAAACAACTGGATAGTAGTGCCTCCGAGAGTGAGTGAGTGTGAATGAGTAACAGAGTGAGTGAGAGTCTTAATGCCACTTTGAACAGTACATCAATCGTATCAATGTCAGCAGGAAATCTGAAGTGACACCCATGGAATTCATTTAGCAATAGATCACTGGAACATATGAAGGCAGATCGAGGATTCAAACCAACAACCAGTGGATCCTGTCATGGTCAAGATACGCAACTCTGTAAAGTGAATAGTCACAGCTTAGACCACTGGGCCACCAGTGCCTCTGATACTGCAGGAGTCCTAGGAATCCAGTACACTGCAACTGACCTGCACCATGACACTCACCTGAACGTCCTCCTGATTGGCTGCCTCCTGCCCCTCCCGCTCCTCCTCCCCCTCCACGTCCGCGTCCGCGTCCCGCTTGGTGGCCTCCCTCAGTCGGCTGCTGCAGATCACCCTCTCATGCCATGTCCGCTTGTTCTTCATCACATCAAATGATGGATTCTTGTTGGTGGAATTCACCTCAAATACTGTCTGTAAATTGAATTGCTCTTGCAGTGAATATTAGGTGACTATTTCAGTGATATAGTGTGTCCGCTAAATGTGGAACATGCATTATACCGGACACCAATCCGCTATATTTGATTGATGCTAATAAAGCTGCTATTTGCCATTTGAAAAATTGGGTGAGAGAGCTAAAAATAAGCAGAAAAAATTACCCTGCTTGCATTTGTATGGTTTAATGTGATTAAACCTTGAAATTGAATATCAAAGCAATGCATAAATGTCAAAAATTGGACATCAACATCAAAGTACCCCGGTACTCAAAAATAGAAGTTCCATCATGGCTTGCAACAACCTTATCAGTGACATCCGTCGGCGCCACATTTCAGCAAACACACTGTATTTTGTATCTACTTTGCAAATTAAACATTTCTTTTACTTACCAAAGCATTTAATTCAAACTGTTGAGAAGGGGGCAAGCCCCCCCAAACCCCGTTTTATTAGCGAGGTGACAAAAATGGTGTCTGAAAAACTTATAAACCATTACTAAGGAATAAGCTTGTGCACGCTCAGCGGACCCAACTCTGTTTGGCACATTGTGGTGCTTCAGACGACTGGGCCAATCATGACATAATTGCTGTTACAACTGAAATCTGTTGGCAAGTTTGTCAGCTTATATCACATATACAATACGTATTGTACCAAGCTCAAAACAAATGTGTGAAACCAATGTTATGTCATAATCAAGATTTACTGTTTTCGATGAAATGTCTGCATTTTCAAAATTCCAAACCAACTGATGTACATGGAGTAATGTCCAGGGCCCCTTTCCACTAAGTGATCTTAGCTACGACTATCGTAAGTCAATGTTAAAGCATGGGAGTTATGATCACCTTATATTTGCAGCCCTGTACAGCAGTACTTGTTCTGAAGGCTCAGGTTTGATAGGTCCAGACAAGCAGGATTTCATTATATTGTACATCTATCATTGGAAATGTTTTGCTTAAGTAACGTGTATGATAGGGCTGCAACGGTTCACCAATACTTCGATTTTGTTTGATGCTCGATTATTTCCATTCGATTCGATTATTTTCGATTCGATTCATTAGTCTAATAATATACAATGATTCAGGTATAAGATGCATAAATAAGTAAAAAAAAGTGTATTTACTTTAACTTTTTTATTGAACAGTGCAACACTGTGCACCAACAGGACAAACTCATCACCTCAGACTGTGAGGTCAATCAGGTCATCAGGGATGATCATGTTTTTGGATAAAAACACAAGCATGTCCACATTGTCACAACATCCCCGGCTGTTGAAAAGACCCTCTCACTAGCCATACTTGAGCCCAAACCTTAGATTCTTCGTCGATATGAACGCAAGTCTTTTAATTTTTTTCGCCAACGAGGTAGGTTATTTTTGTTAATTTTAAATTTATTACAAAAATTTGAATGAACCGAATCGAAATCTAGACATTGTGGATCGAAGATCGAATCGAGACGACAAGTACCGGTTCTCAGTGCACCGAACCGAACCGTTGCAGCCCTAGTGTATGAAGAAGACGTCTGCGTCTCTATAAAGTTTTATTGAGTATGTTGACATTGATGGGGGCAAGTTACCCATCTTTGTACTTTGCAAGCTATCAATCTTGTCCTAATGTTACACCTTCAGAGCTTTCTTAACACTGGAAAAGGTCACACAATAAATGGACAAGTTGGAGCCCAAAGAAAATGTAGAAATCTGTCAGTCCTTCATCACAAGAGCCCTGAGGTTCTACTGCTGGGTGGGTGTGACAGTGTCTGTTTGTTATTTAACACTGCACTCAGCATAGTTTCTGCTATATGCTGGTGGCCTGTAAATAACTGAGTCTGGATCGGACGATCCAGTGATTGACATTATGAATAATGATCCACGCCATCAGCGTACACAATCAACAAAGTGATGACCCTGACCACCTGCTCCATCAAGTCGCCTCTTTTGACCAGCACAGATTACTGGGGGCCAGTTCTAACACGGAAATCTCAAAGGCTTCCCAATCTTGTCGCCTCTTTTGACCAGCACAGGTTACTGGGGGCCAGTTCTAACACGGAAATCTCAAAGGCTTCCCAATCTTGTCGCCTCTTTTGACCAGCACAGGTTACTGGGGGCCAGTTCTAACACGGAAATCTCAAAGGCTTCCCAATCTTGTCGCCTCTTTTGACCAGCACAGGTTACTGGGGGCCAGTTCTAACACGGAAATCTCAAAGGCTTCCCAATCTTGTCGCCTCTTTTGACCAGCACAGGTTACTGGGGGCCAGTTCTAACACGGAAATCTCAAAAGACTTCCCAATCTTGTCGCCTCTTACAACTAGCAATGGGGTACTGGGGAGACATTCTTCCCTGGGTCCCCTCAGGGTGCAACAGGAATTGATCCCCCACTGAAGGAGGGGGCAGATATTGATGACCAGGTAAATACTCACTGTGTTTGACTTGTAGCTACGGAGAGCATCCAACAGGTTCAGCCTCTCCGACTCGTCTCCTGTCTTGACATTGGCTGTGGGAGGAGAAGAGTACCCCAATATTAACACAACCTACATCTTCTTTTCTCATGCCCTGCCTAGTGTTGAACTTAGTCAAAGTTAAGAAAATACACATCTCGCACACACCTTCAAGCAGTTACAAGCACTCTTAATAAATTATGACTTTTTCTTATTTCCTTTTTGTGAAAATTCCTTATTAAATGTTTTTATTTCTGTGAAAAATCCTGGTTGATACCAGCAGGTAGGAATAAATGAAGACATTTCACATTATTTTCTTTGCTTTCAGAAATAATCTGAAACAGATTGTTTCTACCAATTTATTTTTTTAGTACAAACATTTCTTTTCTGTTCAGTGGTTTTGACTGTATTCAGTTTAAGCAGTGCTAGTGCTGTCACTGCTACAAAATGATAAACTTAGCATGTGTCCTGCACAATGTGGAAATCTGTTGCCATGTCTGTGTAAAACCGTCTCTGCAACTATGCCAGCAACATTGGATATAAGAGCACATTCACGTCAACACAGGAAGCACATACCGGTACTCACCAAAATAGGGATGAGGGCCCAGCTTCGCCCCTGACTTGTCCACGTCCTTGACTCGCTTCACGGACTCTTGGGCTGGCAGCGGTCGAGACTTCACGTAGTGCTTGTAGGCGTTCTCACTTACACGCTTCAAGTTTTGCTGAAGAGGAAGGATAATCTTAGTAAAATCTAAATATTTTTTACATTTGTATACTTATCCTGCATTACTCCTTAATGCATTCACTGCTTACTTACGACAACTAGAAGGACAGCGCTGCGAAGGTCCTGGGTGAAGAAATAAAGTTGTTGATCTCAAGTCCCAATCAGTGGCCTTCCGTCGCTGTCCTGTGACCTTGATGACACCTAAGGTCATCTTCACATCACTGCCTGTCGCCCAAGCTCTTAGAAAAACATACTTTTGAGGTTTCTGAAGCCAAAGTGGGGAGGCAAGTCTAACGACGGGTGGGCCTTAAACGTAGTAATGCAGGATAAGTATACAAATGTAAAAAATATTTAGATTTTACTAAATTTTTTACTTATCCTGCATTACTCCTTAATGCATCTGTATCGGACGGTTTGGAGGTGGGTAAACCTTCAGAATACAGAAACCTCAATAATTCACACCCTGCAATACGACACCATTTGGTCGATAAACCGTGAAGCGGAAACGTTCAGACAAAAACGCCATTACGGTAGGGTTGTTCAAAAATCAAAAAGGTTGAACATAGGAATTAAAGAGAAATTCCCTATACACGCTTAGTAATAAAGAAAATAACAGCTATTCATCTAATTCTTTACTTACTGCGTCATAGAGCCGTCGCTGACAAACAAGATTGTCTAATATTCTTCCACTGGTGGCGACTGAGTGACTGCACATGGAAGTTGACTGGCTCTGTATAGGGCGAATTCTTATTTGCGTCAGGGGTTGGCAATCTGCAAGGATAACAACCAGAGGGCCAAACTTCGAACGTCTTCGACATCCTCGAGAGCCCCAACGCGAAGGTTATGACTAACGAAAATATGTGTCGAATCTCCAGAAATATCCTTCCGTGATTATTCCAAAACCACAATTGCCGTGTTGAGCCCTGGTAAGGCTGACACCTTGAGATCTTGAGGGTAATTCGCTCTCGGCGAGTTCCGTTTGATGATCTCGTAGGCCTGAAGGATTACTGCGCGTAACCATAGAGATATGGTGTTTGCGATTATGCGACTAACTTCTGTCGTGGACGAACCACGCCTAGTCTTGGAGCGTCGAATGAATACTCGAACTGCTCGCACCGAGCCCAGGAGAACTTCACCATGTACGATTCCCACAATAGTCGATATCGGTGGGATGGTGAAGAACGGTCGGGTTGGCCTGGTAGTAGATTTTAGCAATAAAATCCCAGCATAACCCTAGATGTCCCGTTCCGTGCGTCCCATGCTCAAAACGGATCCGGGTTGAGTCGATCACCTGTAGTTCGCTCACCCGTACCGCCATTGCTAATGCCAAGAGAAACCATTGTTTCCTTGGTGATGTCCAAGCTCCTCACAGCGATAGCCCGTTCGCGGAGCTCTCTATACTATACCGAGAGTGTAACGAAGGTGTCACGCGCTGGGAAGGAGCTTGAAAATGAGGATGCAATGAGGGGCTCGAAGGGGGCCCTCGCAAACCTCGAAGTACCACGTTCAAGTCCCAATCAGGTGGCTGGAACTTGGCCGTCTGATCCTCAAACCTGAATGAGCATAATATGGCCTGTAGTTCCGTGACCTTAATCACACTGTGATTTTCCGGAAACGGCCAACACTAAGATAATTGCAGCCAATTACGTAGTAATGGTGCTACCTTCCAAGTGTTTTTGGGTACGCAATGTAGGAGGTATTCCTCTAGGAATTGTGACGCAATCGTAGGGTCTTGATTCTTTTCTTCCCTGTAAAAAGTCTCAAGTGATCCCCACTTGTCATCGTCGTCTCTGGGAGAGTAACGATGAACTAAAGCTATAGCTTTGCTTCCCGTGTCGAAATAACCCTTCGCACTTAAACGCCTTTTAAAGACGAACCATGCGTGCAGACGTTGGGTGAGGCAATTTTCTGTTGAGGGTGGATGAGTAGGTTGGACCACTGTGAGAGGGGAAGTGAATCGTTTTAGATTTTTCCGAGCTTGACGAACTACCCTCTCGCCGGTTACCATGGTGCGACCAAAGGAGAGATCGAGATACCTTGTCTCCTTGATCCCCTGTAGCACCTTGGGAAGTAAAAGTGGTGGCAGAAGAGTGTTAGTTCTTTGCCCTTCCCAAGTGATACTGAACTCGTCCACCGCCCAAGTCTGCGGATCCGGCAACGGGGAGATATACGTCATGAGTTGGTGGCCTAGGCAAGTAAAAAACAAGTCAATGTTTGGTTGCCTGAATTCCTGAAGCAGTAACTGGAATGCTTCTGTGAGAAATTTCCACTCAGTGGGAGCCACCCTGTCTGGACGTGATAAAGTATCGGCCAGTATGTTTCTACATCCGGGGATGTGCTGAACTATGAACCTTAGTCACAGCCGATCCACTAGATGGAAGAAATCTGAATGTCCTTAGAAGTGGACAGTGGGAGTGTGTTGTTCCCCGATTGCACAGGCACCACACCGCAGTGCTGTTGTCTGTGGATATAGCGAGTCGGGCTAACTGTAGTTGATTCTGCCAATGTGATATAGCCAGAATTAAAGCTTCCAACTCCAAGTTGTTTATGTGCCACTTCCATTGTGCGCCGGGCCATAGCCCTGAGCTTATCTGGTCTTGTAAGTGAAGACTCGACCCCTGAAAGGGGACGTCCACAAACAGGTGTGTATTCGGGGAAAACCCGAATAAACAGACTCCGCAGACATTCAGCGCCACAAATTGAGGCAAAGCTCTAGCTTAGTCGGTAGAGTGATGGCCTTGAGTGGATCCTGACTCCTGATGTAAGGGTTCAGGAAAAAATTGAATTGGTCGCAGTTGTAAGCGGCCCATGCTAGTTAACTCCTGTGCCGAGGTGATTAACCCTAGCAACACTTGCCACTGGCGAAGTGTGTGTGGTTGGTGAAGAGTAGATGACAAAAGAAGTAGAAACTTGTGCCATCTGTCCCTCGGTACAGATAGGATATCCTGGTCTGTCTTAAACAGGTCTCCTATGAACTAAAGTCAATAGGAAGGAGAATACTCCCGAATTCGCCTCGTTGATTGTCTATCCCAGTTATTGACATGTGTTGATGATACAGTAGATCGCCCTCCATCTACGACTCGAACCAAGTGTTCGTCACGTGTAGATAGTTATTGGCTTCATTACTCCTGTAAATAGCCATAAGTGTCACTGACATGTCAAATGGGAAATACTACCATTGGTAGTGAACCCCAATGAACTGGACCTGAAAAGTCTACGGTTGGGATGGATAGTCGAGACTGATGAAGAATCAAACGTTCGTTGAACACAGAGATTGTGGATCATTCTCATCTTGTCTGGGTTCTTCATGAGTACCAGGTAGGTGTGAAGATAAAACCCCGGAGTAAAGACTGGGTTGTGAACCCACTCTACAGCTCTTCTTACCAACAGTATGTCTATGTTGGATTTTCCCAATCAAACTGTGGTCAACGGTGGGGTTAACTCTACCCTTATACGGACACCATGATATAGTGCGATAAGTACGAAATCGTCCTTGGGACTTGTCTCTGCCACTCCCTTTCTCAGTAAGGGAATGCTGGTCTTCCCTGAGAAACGCGCGTCTAGGCTTATAATTCCCTGACTTGGACTTTCCAAGCTTTTTGGGAACTTGACGTGCGTGTCTGCGATCTGTTCGTTGAACAGGGGAGTAGATGATCAAGGTTGACGTAATAGACTGCCCTTGAAACCAGCATCTCAGTTGGAAACGCTATAAAGTCTTGGGTGTAACGGTAATCACCGTCAGAACGGTCTCAAGATGAATTTTCCTGTGGTCAAACTGACGCTGTAGGAAAAACACCATAGTTTGGAAGTGATCTAATCAGATAGGGTTATCCTCTAATAGATTCTGATCCACTGCAAACATTGACGATATTGGTCGCTTAAATCACGGATCAAATGTGAGTTTTGGAGAAGGCTTCCTCCAATGACCTCGTGGTGTCCCTCTTATTTACCCTGTTATCAGGGGAGGGCGTTACTGACACGAGATGGTCTGCTTCCCAATCGGGTACATGTGCTAAGCTGATCATGTGCCGGTTACGTAACCGAGTACACTGTAAGCCTTGGGCTAACGTCATTGTAGAGACCTTGATTGATACGCAGACGCTGCACTCAGCGCATGTCTGGAATGTTGGAACAGCGCTAAGCTGATCGTGCGTCACTTGCGTGATAGTAGCGCTTGGGTATCAGTCAGACGCTGCGCTCGGCGCAGGCCTATGCTGGATATGTTGGCACAGCGCTAAGCTGATCGTGCGTCACTTGCGTGATAGGAGCGCTTGGGTATCAGTCAGACGCTGCGCTCGGCGCAGGCCTATGCTGGATATGTTGGAACAGCGCTAAGCTGATCGTGCGCCGCTTGTGTAATAGAAGTGCTTGGGTTGTAGTCAAGTGCTGCGCTCGGCGCAGATAAATCAGACAAAGCTCAAAAGTATTGACTGGATCAAGGCTTGCGTCTAATCTACCCCCATCATAGCATCTCGATACGCTGGTGCTGGTGCTGTCGCCGACGTCACAGATTATCATACATGTATCTGGAAGTGTCCGGCGGCTGAAAAAATAGGAGCAGTTACGATACTCACAAAATCCTCCGGTATTGTTGATTTCGGTGGATGGTGTACTTCTGCAAGCACAGGTGTCATAATACCTGCCGATAATAACGGTTGGGTGGTAATGACAGAACCATATGTCATTCGCTATTCTGCGAGTGACATTCCTCTCGTCTCACGACGGAATAACTGCAAAATATGATTGTGAGTAATCTGCTTTTATATAGTAAACTCGTTGGATTAGAGAATTACATAAAAATTACATTTTGAATTTTGGCGAGCACATCTACGTGCATGCCTATGACCGTGGATAAAGAGCTTTGGGCGATTATTCCACGACAATATGTACACCGAGCAAACATAATTATGTTACGCAATTAAACCATTGAATAAATGGTACTGGAAGAATGCCGTAGAATTGAACAGTAATCTATCGGCAAAAATACGAATTGCAAGGGTATACAATATTTTTATATACGCAATTCAATGTAAACCAAGGCTATTTACATTTAGAGATTGGAGAGCACATCTGCGCGCAAACCAACCAATCGTGGATGATAATCTTGTAAGGTTTTTTCCACGACAATTAGTAAAATGCTCAAAGGTATGTTACGCAATGAAACCCTTGTTGATGAGATAATACTGGAAGAGTGCCGAAGAATTTGAACAATCTATCGGCAAATTTATGAGTTGCAAGGGTATACAATATTTTTGTATGCGCAACCCAATGTAAACCAAGGGTATTTATATTTTCATTTAGGGTTTGGAGAGCACATCTGCGCGCAAACCAAACAACGTGGATGATAATCTTTGTAAGATTTTTCCCACGACAATTAATACCACGCTCAATCATAAGTTATATATGTATAATGTATAATCAATATATATATATATATATATATATGTATAATCAATGTCTGTACATATAGAGTAGGGAAAGGGCCACCTAAGTTGGATAACTTTTGCCCAATCCCGTTGACCATATATGTCAATAAAATATGTTTAAAACAAACACAATTACGCCATTGTTGATGAGGCGGTACTGGAAGAATGCCATAGAATTGAACAATAATCTATCGGCAAAAACTACGAGTTGCAAGAGTATACAATAGTTCATATACGCAACTCAATGTAAAACCAAAAATACCAACAAAAAACTATTTAATCGCATAAACATAGGTACGCAATAAAAGAATTGTTGATGAAGCGGGACTGGAAGAAAGGCGTAGATTTGATATTAATCTATCGGCAACCATATTTTTAACGAGTTGAAAAAGTATACAATAATTTTAGTATACGCAACTCACTGTTACGCCAAAGCTAGTAGTATTTAAGAACATAAGACTATGTTATACATACGTAGCTGAGAATTGTAAACAATATGACTACCTTGGCAGGCAAACGATTGTAACACAATTCAAAATGGCGGCGAACAACAAAATTTTGGCGGGAAAAAAGACAAGAGTCTTTTCACGCCTAATTATAATCACATAAAACTACACAACATGGTGAAAGTAATATGAAAAGAATACATCACCCATCGCAGATCAATTTTTAAGATTGTAGACAAACTGAAGGTCTAAAATTAATCCAAAAGGAGAGCTCCGCTTGGACACGTCCTATCTGTGCTGCGACAAGCAGTGATGTGAAGATGACCTTAGGTGTCATCAAGGTCACAGGACAGCGACGGAAGGCCACTGATTGGGACTTGAGATCAACAACTTTATTTCTTCACCCAGGACCTTCGCAGCGCTGTCCTTCTAGTTGTCGTAAGTAAGCAGTGAATGCATTAAGGAGTAATGCAGGATAAGTAAAAAATTACTTTATCTCCCTTACATTATAATACTAGCTTCTGATTGGTTAAGGAGCAGGCAATTATTTTCCATGTACTCCGCTCATGCAGCCCGCTGAGAAATCAATTGGAAGACACGTTAGGTAACTTGCTTATCTTGTATAAGTATTGTTGAGCTAAAATGAGTTGATGTTTATCTGAATGCAATGGGTAAAGGGAAGTAATTCGGCTTGCGTCATCTGCTACTGTCAAACTGGCTGAATCAAAGCGTTTTACTCGGTGAAACTTCAGACATATATTCCAAGTCTGTATGAATGAATGTTGTGAGATAAATTCATTGTCAACTGATCCCTCGGGGCATATGGTGTGATGTATCTGATGGCTCGGGGTACATAGGCTCACACACAGGGTACATCACACCGTATCCCCTCGAGATGAGTTGACAACTTACAATAACACCAGGGATCCGGAAGTATTTTTTTGCAAATCGGACATTTGCATTTTGGTCAAGATTCAGCTAGTTTGTCATGATTATCCACTTACGTGATTATCCACTTACTGTCCAGTAGTGAGTGAGTATGGTTTTACGCCGCTTTTAGCAATATTCCAGCAATATCACGGCGGGGGACACCAGAAATGGGCTTCACACATTGTACCCATGTCGGGAATCAAACCTGGGTCTTCGGCGTGACGAGCGAACGCTTTAACCACTAGGCTACCCGACCGCCCTACTGTCCAGTAAGTGGATAATCATGTACAACTATCTGAGTCAGGGTCACACAATGATTGGGCAATACTGTGCCACAGAAGTATGTCATTGAGACACCCTTTCAGGGAGAATCATTCAGGTGGCGTACTGCTTCAGGATAATGCAGCAATACACACTTCACAAGTGGATGCATCTCCAGACTGTGGCTTTGCATTACTTTCAAATTACCAAAGTATCTTATTTTAGTGACATGTAATAGTAACAGGAAAAAGTGACACAATATAGTAACGTATTAGCAACACACAAAAATAGTCTCTAACACAAGTATGATAACAAATGTATATAAATAAATAAATTCTCTCAAAACACTGCAAAAAGTGTCAAAAGATTTCATTTATTGGTACTTGCAATAGTCAGGAAGGACAGTGAACAGTGATGCAAGGTTTTAGTATTCCTACACAGCGTGTTCTGCACAACTCACCAGGTCCACAGACTCGTCATGTAGCTGCCTCACCATCTCGGCCTCACCGTCTATCACGCGCTGCGGAGCCTCACCGAACCACCAGCCATCATCTGAACACACAACCAGGCACGGTTTGTAACTTCTTAACAACAAACATCGCCAGGTTATAGAACAGAACAGGAAAGATCTTCTATAACAAATGCAACTATAAATTACAATGAAATAACTCCGAGATGTTCCACCGACTTGCTCCCAAGCTTATTTTCATTCACAGTGATAGCTTTCTGTCACCAACTGCAAGATGGCTGTCATCAGTAAAAGTCAATTCCATCTGTACAATGTCCTCAGCACATTCTGACACAGAAAGATAATAAGATATAAATGTCCAGACTTAAACACGTCAGCTGTTAACTCAATCATTCCAACTATGGAGTTGGTCCGATCCCAGACTACACCTGGATGTAAAGCGTCGTACCTGTGATTTTCTTGCCTGTGGGCACAGTCCTGACAGCCCTCCCCAGAAACACATGAAGGTCATACAGGTAGGGCACCTCCTCGGGGGCTATCAGGCTATAGGCCGTGCCACTACGTCCCGCTCTAGCAACACGACCTGAAACAACCAAACACTTGGAAGTACACGCTCACGTCGCTCCTACCTCACATATTGTGATACTTGACACTATGTATCGGTTGGTTCTGTGTGAAACTCTCCATGTTAATTGGAGCCCAGTTAATAAGAGGTTGTGGCTGTCAACTGATAACTTTAGGATGATAACTGTATTATCCAATCCGATTTAGCTTTATATTTTCATAAAAAGCAGCAAGGTTAAGCTTGCTTTAGAAGTTACCCGGCTAAGTTATTGCAAAATTTGCACATATTACCCTTCTTAAACTGACACTGTATGAAAACATCATTTGTTACATGAGCAAGTTTGTGGTGTGTCATATTGTCAGGTGTAAACTTGTGATTCATTGACATATCGGTGAAACATGACGCCAATATTCCAACAAAAAGGTGAGGTGTATTAGACATATTAGTGATGTGTACAATCTTTGCCGATAGTTTGAATTTTGTTCCCGTCAAATGCCTCACATATTGCTTTGAGTGTGAACTGTCAACACACCTTTCACCAGGCTACGTATCCTTAGGACCTGGGTCCTGTTTCACAAAGGGATTGTTGCGATGCTACTGTAGTAACTCCCACAGTCTAACATAGACTTACAGCAGCCGTAGCATTACTTCACTTGGTGAAATGGAACAATATGAGAACAATATGTGAGGAAGGATATCTAAAATTCATTTAATGGGTTGCGATGGAAACTGCAGATGACAAAGACCCAACCTACCAACTCTATGTACAAAAAGCTTGGACTTGGCTGGGAAGTTGAAATTGATGACATTGTCCAGCATTGGGATGTCAATGCCCCTGGCTGCCAGATCCGTTACTATCATCACATTGACCTTCCTGTGCTGGAACTTGGCCACGCTGATCTTGCGGTACGTCTGGTCCAGGGAGCTGTAGATGTAGCAGGAGGGGATCCCGGCCTTGGACAGGACCTGCCGGAGGGACGAGTGAGTTAATGTTCATGTATGCGCAATAAGCAAAATACTCCACATGTTTAGAGATATCAAAGCAAACCTTAAAAAAATAAACTCTGATACAGGAAAACCAGTGGTTAATAGCTTGAGTAACATTCAATCCTGGTCATGGGAAGATGACATACAGTCAGTTAACACATTGTTACCATCCAATCTTGATTTTATTCAAGCATGACTCAAACTGCCCCAGAAGACCTATCCCGTCCCAGAATACACTAGTATTCTAGTGAGACAAGCATGGGGTACTGGGGACCTGTTCTTCCCCGGAATACCCAGGTGAGACAAGCAGGGGGTACTGGGGACCTATTCTTCCCCGGAATACCCAGGTGAGACAAGCATGGGGTACTGGGGACCTATTCTGCCCCGGAATACCCAGGTGAGACAAGCATGGGGTACTGGGGATCTATTCTGCCCCAGAATACCCAGGTGAGACAAGCATGGGGTACAGGGGGCCTGTTCTGCCCCAGAATACCCAGGTGAGACAAGCATGGGGTACTGGGGACCTGTTCTGCCCCAGAATACCCAGGTGAGACAAGCATGGGGTACTGGGGATCTCTTCTGCCCCAGAATACCCAGGTGAGACAAGCATGGGGTACTGGGGATCTATTCTGCCCCGGAATACCCAGGTGAGACAAGCATGGGGTACTGGGGATCTATTCTGCCCGAGAATACCCAGGTGAGACAAGCATGGGGTACTGGGGACCTGTTCTGCCCCAGAATACCCAGGTGAGACAAGCATGGGGTACTGGGGATCTATTCTGCCCCAGAATACCCAGGTGAGACAAGCATGGGGTACTGGGGACCTATTCTGCCCCGGAATACCCAGGTGAGACAAGCATGGGGTACTGGGGACCAGTTCTGCCCCAGAATACCCAGGTGAGACAAGCATGGGGTACTGGGGATCTATTCTGCCCCAGAATACCCAGGTGAGATAAGCATGGGGTACTGGGGACCTATTCTGCCCCGGAATACCCAGGTGAGACAAGCATGGGGTACTGGGGATCTATTCTGCCCGAGAATACCCATGTGAGACAAGCATGGGGTACTTGGGACCTTTCTTGACCCAGAATGCCCAAGTGAGACAAGCATGGGGTACTGGGGACCTATTCTGCCAAATAAAACCCAGGTGAGACAAGCATGTGTTACTGGGGACCTATTCTGTCCCAGAATGCTCAGGTGAGACAAGCATGGGGTACGAGGCATCTATTCGGCCTTGGAATCCCCCGAGTAAGACATGTTGTACTGGGGACCTATTCTGCCACAAGGACCTTGAGGAGGAAACACAGAACTGCACCAAAAGAGTCAATAATGTTGCTTATATTTAAAACAATTTTCATACCTACAAAACAGTCTTGTCATTTAATCATCTCTTTTTGAAACATCTATTCATTAACCACAAGACCTAGAGTACAAAACAATGTCCTTTGAACAGAGAAGACATAAAATAAGAGTTATGTAAATATATCTACATACAAACAAGGTACCAGGAGTGCATCAGTAAGCAGGATTTTGTGCTGTTCTATCCAGAAACTTCACAGTCAGGGAAACAATGACTTGAATATGATACAAAGAACCTCAAAACCGGGACATATATTCTGGTATAGTCCGGTTATGACAGTAGATTCCAGTGATGATACTGAATCACATCTCTCATCGGGAACATTTTAATATGCGGAGGGACCTTTGGGCCGCCTCTCTAACCAACAAAGCTTAAACTCTGTTGCATGTTTGGTTACCTCCTGCTTAACCTTTTGGTAGCCTGTGCTTACCATGTTTAGATATTCCACATGATGTTTGGTGGCGGCAAACACGACCGTCTGCTGCTTGGCCTTGACAACAGACTGCAGCAGGTAGATGAGGAGAGGCAGCTTGTCTACAGCTCGACAGGCCAAGAAGGAGAGCTGGAGGCAGGCAGACACACAACAAACTATCATTGTCATTAAAATCAGACCTTCTACTGTGTGTGTTTTTTGTTGTTGTGTTGTTTAACGCCACACTCAGCATTATTCCAGCTATATGAGAGCGGTCTGTAAATAATCAAGTCTGGACCAGACAATTCAGTGATTGATATCATGAACATCGATCCACGCAATTTGGATCAATGACATGCTTCAAGCAAGTCAGAAAGCCTGACAACCCGATCCCGTTGCCTCTTACGACAAACATGGGTTGCTGAAGACCTATTCTACCCCGGAATCTTCACGGGTCTCTGTGAAATGATACCCCTCTAAGTGAATATCTGAGGACACCTAATACATCCTGAACAAGCCAGCTCACTTCATCTTTGAGTCAGGGCGTTGGGGTAACCTAGTCGTTAAAGCGTTCGTTCGTCACACTTAAGACCTGGGTTCGATTCCCTACATAGGTACAATGTATGAAGCCCATTTCTGGTGTCCCTCGCACTGATATTGCTGGAATCATGCTAAAAGCGGTGTAAAACCATACTCACTCACTCACTCACTCATTTTCGAGATGCAGAAATCAGACATGCTGGTCTGAATGCTTCTCTCATTTGTAACGAAGAATTTAGGAGCCTTGATGTTGATTAGCTGACTAGAAAGTTCCCCTGCCCCGACCTTCCCTGAAGGTATCCTCAGATCTCCATGTAGAGAGTTATCATATCGGAGCAAAAATGCAGATTTATGAGATTTGACAACACTCCACTCAGACAACAGGGACAGACAGTGACATGTTTTAATGGGAATTTATCTGTGATTCCAAATGTGGCAGACAAATTGGGGGGTGGGGTGGTGGGTGAAATATTTTTTACACAGACGTCAGGCACATAGTCAAGCTCAAGTTATGCATGGCCTCATTATTTGACTAAAAATACACATACATCCCCAGTACACCACATATGTCCTAAGTACATCCAGGCCATCAGGGTATGACACACAATCACCAGGGCCCACTTGCACAAAGCGATCTTAGTGCTACGACTATTGTAAGCCTATGTTAAAGTATGGGAGTTACGTTCATCTTAGCGCTAAGATCGCTTTGTGCAAGTGGGCCCAGGTCACACATTGTTACCAAAAGATCTTAGCATCAGTCACTGGGAACCAGTGAGCAATGGGATTCCAATGCCAGTGAAGCACATGGACCATTATCCAACAGTGGAGGAAAAGATGGATTCGCACAACACGGATCATGCACCTTACCTTGAGGTTTTCACTGAGCTTGCTGTCAACATCGAGTCTGATGAGAGTGGGGTCAGTCAGCCCTGCTTTAGCAAACTCCACCAGGAGTTTTGGCAGCGTGGCTGAGAACAGCAGAGTTTGGCGTGACTCGGGCAGTCGGTTGATGATCTCATGGAGCTGCTCCTGGAAGCCCATCTCAAACAGCCTGCAAGCACACAACAAGATGTCAGCCCATCTCAAACAGCCTGCAACACACAACAAGATGTCAGCCCATCTCAAACAGCCTGCATCACACAACAAAATGTCAGCCCATCTCAAACAGCCTGCAACACACAACAAAATGTCAGCCCATCTCAAACAGCCTGCAAGCACACAACAAAATGTCGGCCCATCTCAAACAGCCTGCAACCACACAACAAAATGTCGGCCCATCTCAAACAGCCTGCAACACACAACAAAATGTCAGCCCATCTCAAACAGCCTGCAAGCACACAACAAGATGTCAGCCCATCTCAAACAGCCTGCAACACACAACAAAATGTCAGCCCATCTCAAACAGCCTGCAAGCACACAACAAGATGTCAGCCCATCTCAAACAGCCTGCAACTACGCAACAAAATGTCAGCCCATCTCAAATAGCCTGCAACACACAACAAAATGTCAGCCCATCTCAAACAGCCTGCAAGCACACAACAAGATGTCAGCCCATCTCAAACAGCCTGCAACTACGCAACAAAATGTCAGCCCATCTCAAACAGCCTGCAAGCACACAACAAGATGTCGGCCCATCTCAAACAGCCTGCAACCACAACAAAATGTCGGCCCATCTCAAACAGCCTGCAACACACAACAAAATGTCGGCCCATCTCAAACAGCCTGCAACACACAACAAAATGTCGGCCCATCTCAAACAGCCTGCAACACACAACAAGATGTCGGCCCACCTCAAACAACCTGCAAGCACAACAAAATGTCAGCCCATCTCAAACAGCCTGCATCACACAACAAAATGTCGGCCCATCTCAAACAGCCTTCAACACACAACAAAATGTCGGCCCATCTCAAACAGCCTGCAACACACAACAAAATGTCGGCCCATCTCAAACAGCCTGCAACACACAACAAAATGTCGGCCCATCTCAAACAGCCTTCAACACACAACAAAATGTCGGCCCATCTCAAACAGCCTGCAACACACAACAAAATGTCGGCCCACCTCAAACAACCTGCAACCACAACAAAATGTCGGCCCACCTCAAACAACCTGCAACACACAACAAAATGTCGGCCCATCTCAAACAGCCTGCAACACACAACAAAATGTCAGCCCACCTCAAACAGCCTGCAACACACAACAAAATGTCAGCCCACCTCAAACAGCCTGCAACACACAACAAAATGTCAGCCCATCTCAAACAGCCTGCAACACACAACAAAATGTCGCCCATCTCAAACAGCCTGCAACACACAACAAAATGTCAGCCCACCTCAAACAGCCTGCAACACACAACAAAATGTCAGCCCACCTCAAACAACCTGCAACCACAACAAAATGTCGGCCCACCTCAAACAGCCTGCATCACACAACAAAATGTCGGCCCACCTCAAACAGCCTGCAACACACAACAAAATGTCGGCCCATCTCAAACAGCCTGCATCACACAACAAAATGTCGGCCCATCTCAAACAGCCTGCATCACACAACAAAATGTCGGCCCACCTCAAACAGCCTGCATCACACAACAAAATGTCGGCCCACCTCAAACAGCCTGCATCACACAACAAAATGTCGGCCCATCTCAAACAGCCTGCAATACACAACAAAATGTCGGCCCATCTCAAACAGCCTGCAAGCACGTAACAAAATGTCGGCCCACCTCAAACAGCCTGCAAGCACACAACAAAATGTCGGCCCATCTCAAACAGCCTGCATCACACAACAAAATGTCGGCCCATCTCAAACAGCCTGCATCACACAACAAAATGTCAGCCCATCTCAAACAGCCTGCATCACACAACAAAATGTCGGCCCATCTCAAACAGCCTGCATCACACAACAAAATGTCGGCCCATCTCAAACAGCCTGCATCACACAACAAAATGTCGGCCCATCTCAAACAGCCTGCATCACACAACAAAATGTCAGCCCATCTCAAACAGCCTGCATCACACAACAAAATGTCAGCCCATCTCAAACAGCCTGCATCACACAACAAAATGTCGGCCCATCTCAAACAGCCTGCATCACACAACAAAATGTCAGCCCATCTCAAACAGCCTGCATCACACAACAAAATGTCAGCCCACCTCAAACAGCCTGCAACACACAACAAAATGTCGGCCCATCTCAAACAGCCTGCAAGCACGTAACAAAATGTCGGCCCATCTCAAACAGCCTGCAACACACAACAAAATGTCAGCCCATCTCAAACAGCCTGCAACACACAACAAAATGTCAGCCCATCTCAAACAGCCTGCATCACACAACAAAATGTCGGCCCATCTCAAACAGCCTGCAACACACAACAAAATGTCGGCCCATCTCAAACAGCCTGCATCACACAACAAAATGTCGGCCCATCTCAAACAGCCTGCATCACACAACAAAATGTCAGCCCATCTCAAACAGCCTGCATCACACAACAAAATGTCGGCCCATCTCAAACAGCCTGCAACCACACAACAAAATGTCGGCCCACCTCAAACAGCCTGCAAGCACACAACAAAATGTCGGCCCACCTCAAACAGCCTGCAACACACAACAAAATGTCGGCCCATCTCAAACAGCCTGCAAGCACACAACAAAATGTCGGCCCATCTCAAACAGCCTGCAACACACAACAAAATGTCGGCCAATCTCAAACAGCCTGCAAGCACACAACAAAATGTCGGCCCATCTCAAACAGCCTGCAACACACAACAAAATGTCGGCCCATCTCAAACAGCCTGCAAGCACACAACAAAATGTCGGCCCACCTCAAACAGCCTGCAAGCACACAACAAGATGTCAGCCCATCTCAAACAGCCTGCAAGCACACAACAAAATGTCGGCCCATCTCAAACAGCCTGCAAGCACACAACAAGATGTCAGCCCATCTCAAACAGCCTGCAAGCACACAACAAGATGTCAGCCCATCTCAAACAGCCTGCAAGCACACAACAAAATGTCAGCCCATCTCAAACAGCCTGCATCACACAACAAAATGTCGGCCCATCTCAAACAGCCTGCATCACACAACAAAATGTCAGCCCACCTCAAACAGCCTGCAAGCACACAACAAAATGTCGGCCCATCTCAAACAGCCTGCATCACACAACAAAATGTCAGCCCACCTCAAACAGCCTGCAACACACAACAAAATGTCAGCCCATCTCAAACAGCCTGCATCACACAACAAAATGTCAGCCCATCTCAAACAGCCTGCATCACACAACAAAATGTCAGCCCACCTCAAACAGCCTGCAACACACAACAAAATGTCAGCCCATCTCAAACAGCCTGCATCACACAACAAAATGTCAGCCCACCTCAAACAGCCTGCAAGCACACAACAAAATGTCAGCCCATCTCAAACAGCCTGCATCACACAACAAAATGTCAGCCCATCTCAAACAGCCTGCAAGCACACAACAAAATGTCAGCCCATCTCAAACAGCCTGCAAGCACACAACAAAATGTCAGCCCACCTCAAACAGCCTGCAAGCACACAACAAAATGTCAGCCCATCTCAAACAGCCTGCATCACACAACAAAATGTCAGCCCACCTCAAACAGCCTGCAAGCACACATCAAAATGTCGGCCCATCTCAAACAGCCTGCAACCACGCAACAAAATGTCAGCCCATCTCAAACAGCCTGCATCACACAACAAAATGTCAGCCCATCTCAAACAGCCTGCAAGCACACAACAAAATGTCAGCCCATCTCAAACAGCCTGCAAGCACACAACAAAATGTCAGCCCATCTCAAACAGCCTGCATCACACAACAAAATGTCGGCCCACCTCAAACAGCCTGCAAGCACACAACAAAATGTCGGCCCATCTCAAACAGCCTGCATCACACAACAAAATGTCGGCCCATCTCAAACAGCCTGCATCACACAACAAAATGTCGGCCCATCTCAAACAGCCTGCAACACACAACAAAATGTCGGCCCACCTCAAACAGCCTGCAACACACAACAAGATGTCAGCCCATCTCAAACAGCCTGCAACCACACAACAAAATGTCGGCCCATCTCAAACAGCCTGCAACACCCAAGAAGATGTCAGCCCATCTCAAACAGCCTGCAAGCACACAACAAAATGTCAGCCCATCTCAAACAGCCTGCAACACACAACAAAATGTCGGCCCACCTCAAACAGCCTGCAACACACAACAAGATGTCAGCCCATCTCAAACAGCCTGCAACCACACAACAAAATGTCGGCCCACCTCAAACAGCCTGCAACACACAACAAGATGTCAGCCCATCTCAAACAGCCTGCAACACACAACAAAATGTCGGCCCACCTCAAACAGCCTGCAACACACAACAAGATGTCAGCCCATCTCAAACAGCCTGCAACCACACAACAAAATGTCGGCCCATCTCAAACAGCCTGCAACACCCAAGAAGATGTCGGCCCACCTCAAACAGCCTGCAACACACAACAAGATGTCAGCCCATCTCAAACAGCCTGCAACACACAACAAAATGTCGGCCCATCTCAAACAGCCTGCAACCACACAACAAGATGTCGGCCCATCTCAAACAGCCTGCAAGCACACAACAAGATGTCAGCCCATCTCAAACTGCCTGCAAGCACGCAACAAGATGTCGGCCCATCTCAAACAGCCTGCAAGCACACAACAAGATGTCAGCCCATCTCAAACAGCCTGCATCACACAACAAAATGTCAGCCCATCTCAAACAGCCTGCAACCACACAACAAAATGTCGGCCCATCTCAAACAGCCTGCAAGCACACAACAAAATGTCAGCCCATCTCAAACAGCCTGCAACCACACAACAAGATGTCAGCCCATCTCAAACAGCCTGCAACACACAACAAAATGTCGGCCCATCTCAAACAGCCTGCATCACACAACAAAATGTCGGCCCACCTCAAACAGCCTGCATCACACAACAAAATGTCAGCCCATCTCAAACAGCCTGCATCACACAACAAAATGTCAGCCCATCTCAAACAGCCTGCATCACACAACAAGATGTCAGCCCATCTCAAACAGCCTGCAACCACACAACAAAATGTCAGCCCATCTCAAACAGCCTGCATCACACAACAAAATGTCAGCCCATCTCAAACAGCCTGCAACCACGCAACAAAATGTCAGCCCATCTCAAACAGCCAGCCCATCTCAAACAGCCTGCAACTACACAACAAAATGTCAGCCCATCTCAAACAGCCTGCAACACACAACAAGATGTCAGCCCATCTCAAACAGCCTGCAAGCACACAACAAAATGTCAGCCCATCTCAAACAGCCTGCAAGCACGCAACAAGATGTCAGCCCATCTCAAACAGCCTGCAAGCACACAACAAGATGTCAGCCCATCTCAAACAGCCTGCAAGCACGCAACAAGATGTCGGCCCATCTCAAACAGCCTGCAAGCACACAACAAGAGTCAGCCCATCTCAAACAGCCTGCAAGCACGCAACAAGATGTCAGCCCATCTCAAACAGCCTGCAAGCACACAACAAGATGTCGGCCCATCTCAAACAGCCTGCAAGCACGCAACAAGATGTCGGCCCATCTCAAACAGCCTGCAAGCACACAACAAGATGTCAGCCCATCTCAAACAGCCTGCAAGCACACAACAAAATGTCAGCCCATCTCAAACAGCCTGCAAGCACACAACAAAATGTCAGCCCATCTCAAACAGCCTGCAAGCACACAACAAGATGTCAGCCCATCTCAAACAGCCTGCATCACACAACAAAATGTCAGCCCATCTCAAACAGCCTGCAAGCACGCAACAAAATGTCAGCCCACCTCAAACAGCCTGCAAGCACGCAACAAAATGTCGGCCCACCTCAAACAGCCTGCAAGGACACAACAAAATGTCAGCCCATCTCAAACAGCCTGCATCACACAACAAGATGTCAGCCCATCTCAAACAGCCTGCAACACACAACAAAATGTCAGCCCATCTCAAACAGCCTGCAACCACACAACAAAATGTCGGCCCATCTCAAACAGCCTGCATCACACAACAAAATGTCAGCATGGCTTGTGGACATGTGGACACTGTACTCAGAGAATAGCATTAGGAAGGGCATATGACTACTAGTTTGCTAATGTCTTTACTTAAATCATACTGAGAGAGTCAGTATGGTTTTACACTGCTTTTTGCAATACTCTAGCAACAGCATGACAGGGGACACCAGAAATGGGCTTGACACATGCGGGGAATGAAACCTGGATCTTTTGCCTGACTTGCGAACGCTAGTCTATACTTAAATCATACTTGAGTGAGTCAGTATGGTTTTACACTGCTTTTAGCAATTCTACAGCAACAGCATAGCAGGGGACACCAGAAATGGGTTTGACACATGTGGAGAGTCAAACCTGGATCTTTTGTGTGGCTAGTGATAGATAGTCTATACTTAAATCATACTTGAGTGAGTCAGTATGGTTTTACACTGCTTTTAGCAATACTCCAGCAACAGCATAGCAGGGGACACCAGAAATGGGTTTGACACATATGGGGAATCAAACCTGGATCTTTTGTGTGACTAGTAAACACTTAAATCACAAGGCATTAATCGCCACTCCAGTACCAGTGTCATCCCTACTTAACAAAACATGAGACAGTTCAGGTTACATGGCAGATTACACACTCCGGCGCAGTGGTGACTCAGCATAACACCACTGCCACAGGCTAATTTGCATATCACGTGACCGGACTTTTCTCTTGTTTGTAAACAAATGCGCTTTTTCAGAAATCAGTATAGAACGAACTAATGCAAGTATTTGGAGGCGCTTTACATATTGTTTTGCATAACTATATAGATATGCTACTACAACTGTGACAGTGAGTTGCATGACAATATATATTTATGCATCAAAGTGACCGTGTCGCTAGCTCTCTGTTGGGCTTCTATGACAGCACGTGGAGCCGTACAACCAATGTAAACATAGGATAACTACGCAAAAACAAGTAGATTTTTACGTATTTGCATACTTTCTCAATGAAAGTTAACCATTCTTTGACATTTGTTTATGAAAATGTGTAGACTTGTCAAACATGAAACAGATGAAAAGCATATGCAATATCTTGAATGGACTGTGAAAGATGTGACGAATCGTCACATGGCGCTGGCCTGTGGCAGAGGTACTATGCTAGCTGGCTGCTGGCCGCATGGAACTCTGGATAGGAGAGTGGGCAGATTACTCTGCTATCCATTTCCTGTTGCCAATAGGCAGTTTACTGCAGGATGGTCACACAAATGATGGTCAAAATCTTGATCTCGTTTTGAGTGAGTGAATTGGGTTTAACACCGCTTTGAACAGATTTCCAGTTATATCAAAGCAAGTCAGCTTGATGTGGGAGGAAAGCCTGAAGTTAGACATTTACCACTTTAGTGAAACCCACAAGCATGGGTATGGTGCTGATAAATCTGGAAACATTATCGCGGGGAACCGGGATTGAAACCCATGACCATAGGTTTCTGGCATTCCCAAGGGACACAGCTCTGCACAACGAATTGCTGCAGCGGCTTAGAGGACTTGGACTTGAAGAGTCAATCACATGTTACAATAACCAAGTACCATCGATATGATCTTGGCATGAGCTATGGTGACCATGGTGACATATAGAAAACCAAGAGGTATCAAATCTCAGATAATATACCTCGTAACTTCAAACACTGCAACTTCATCTCCTGCAATCAAACCACCAACTCCTCATTTCAAGAAATTTGCTATTTTCACCAATGTGAAATGTCTTTTAAGCCAAAAGAAATGATAGTCTTGGTTCTCAGACACCCCCTGCATCATCATAAAGTCTGCCATATGTTTTGTTTTTATTGCCATTTTCAAAAACTATATAAATCCTAATAACACTATGCACAAAAAAATTGAAAATGGAAACAAAAACGAAATGTGCAATGAACTTTATGATGATGTGGGCAGTGCCTGAGAACAAAGACTATTATTTTTTTAAGCCTAACAGTCCCACAAACAAAGAATGTAGCCCTTCATTAAACATCAATATACTACCAGTATTAACACTCCATAGCAATCGTGGCTGCACAATTTACGTTGGTTTATCCAAGCATAGTCGAGATGGACAATCTTTTCTTCCTGGGAATTCTCATACAGTTACATAGAATGTTTCCTCCTAAGGTAACCGGGCCCAGAAACCTACCTGTCAGCCTCGTCAAACACAATATACTCCACAGACTTGAGCTTCATGTCCATCTCCACGACGACATGGAGGAAACGTCCGGGCGTTGCTATGATGCTGAAACAATCAAGTTCCACACAGGTTCCATGATGTAATCGGAACTGATAGATGCTGATTAACTAATAGGTAAAGTAAAGGAGCACAGGGATGCAACTGAATTTACTTGCTGGAATAGTGACAGCATATAGCGACACCCCATAAATAGCCTGAAATTATACTAGCCCTTGTGAGTGAGTGAGTGAGTGAGTGAGAGTGTGTGTGTGTGAGAGAGAGAGTGAGTGAGTTTGTGTGTGTGTGAGTGAGTGAGTTTGAGTGTGAGTGAGTGAGTGAGTGAGTTTGTGTGTGAGTGAGTGAGTGAGTGAGTGAGTGAGTGAGTGAGTGAGTGAGTGAGTGAGTGAGTGAGTGAGTGAGCGAGCGAGTGAGTGAGTGAGTGCGTGTGTCTGTGGTTTTACAACACCTTTAGCTATATTTCAACAATATCACGGCCGGGAACACCAGAAATGGGCTTCACACGTTGTACCAATATGGGGAATAAAACCCAGGTCTTTGGCGTGACGAGAAATGCTTTAAACACTGGACTACCCCACCTCCCCTACCCTTAGGATACCCTGAACATTATACAAAAGGACTAGTGCTAAGAAGCATTCCTGCATGCATATACAAAAAAGGTTATGAATAATGAAATTATATACAGTATCTATTTCTAACATACAAAACATCTAGGAAGCAAGTAACTATGATGGAAGACAATGAGATCATCAGGGCAAATGTCTGTGGCTACTTACATATCTGGATTTTCATGTAAGGCAGCAAATTGGTTCTCCATTCTGTAAAAGCAATGACATAGTGCACACCTCATGTCAACTAACACATGCTATTGGTACCAACTCATTCAGTGCCCAAACTTCATAAATCTACTATCCAGGTTGTCATTGTACAAAACAACCTACAACTGTAATAAGCCTATGTTAAGGTATGGGTGTTACGATTACCTTAGTGCTACGCTAAGATTGCTTTGTACAACGGCACCCTGGACAAGTGTTTCAGCATAATCATATTTCGGTAAATTGTAGTCTAACGTATGGACTTTGATCAGATAAGATGTAGTCAGAAACATGCCACTTATGTTACCAGACTCAGTCCTTGTACTGATAACCTTTTTCCAGTAAGGAGGTGAGGTGAAATGGGGTTTAACGTCGCGTCCAAGATTATTGCACTTATATTGCGACGTGCATGTACGTGTGGCTGCTTGTACTAGTCCGGACCAATGCCAAGTTTATAGTGCTAGCCCACTGTGATACCATGCCGGAGTTTAACATGAATACCCCACTCAGACACAGGATACTGACTCCGAGCCGACCAGTCCTTGTTTTGGCCCCTTAATGCCGAGCACCATGCAGGGTAACAACAAGTACCATCATTTAATGTCTTTTGGTATGACACGTCCGGGGATTGAACCCACAACCTTCCGCTCTCCGGGCAGATGCTCTATTCACTAGACCACAAAACAAACAAAACAAAAGCATCTATTTCTAACCTGTCTCCACCGAGGATAACTGCAGCCTTCAGACCAGTGAACTTTCCCAGCTGGAACAAAAGTGATAGGTACAGAATACTTAAGTGAATCCAAGTGAGTGAGTTGGCTTTAATGCCGCTTTTAACAGTATTCCAGTTATATCAAGGCATGTCAGATTAATGTGGGAGGGAAGCCCGAAGTGGTCTCAGACGTTTACCACTTAGGTGAAACCCATGTGCACGGGTATGGTGCTGACAAACCTAGAAACCGGGATTCGAACCCACAATCATAGGTTTCTGGCGTGCCCAAGGGACACAACTCTGCACAGCGAAACACATCACCTTAGACAACTGGGCCACCTGGGTGCCGTTGTACAAAACAACCTTAGCGCTACGACTGTCGTAAGTCTATGTTAAGGTATGGGAGTTACGATCACCTTAGCGCTAAGATCGCTTTGTACAACGTCACCCTGTTCCCACTTCTGAATCTCAGAAAATAGAACCTAAATAATCATAATTAGATTTTGGTCAAAATAGAAATCAGTAATGATGCCCTTTGTCCAAGTTTTGCCTGCCACTGAAACAAGCATCAAAATCAGAACTGGTGATCCTACATCATTCACAATTGCAACCAATGTATACAGTGCTTCTGATGATTTGTTCCAATGTGCATGATTGTGTGTGAATGACAGAAGGCACAGCATGGTTAAACACAGCACAGTCTCACCTCCTTTGTGAACTTGAGCGTCTGTAGCGCCAGTTCCCTGGTTGGGGACATTATCATGGCCCTGGCTCCCTTAGAGGAATGGGCTTTCAGCTTCTCAAACATTGGAATCAGGAACGCTGCAGTCTTACCACTTCCTGTCCTGGCCATGGCAACCACGTCCTTACCATCCATGATGAGTGGCACTGTCTGTTGAGAGATATATCCTTATAGTTATACACAAATACACTACTTACTCAATTCTCCTAGTTTTACTGATAATTGTTACATCATGCCAAACCATTACCGTATATGACCGCGGATAAGCCGACCCCGCAGATAAGCCGAGGTGTTAACTTGACCATTGAAATACGAAAGAAAATGATATGACCCGCAGATAAGCCGAACCAGGAATTGAAAGGCAAAAAACACTGCAAAGTCGGACTGCAAGACATGTGCCGGTACTCGCAGATATTCAAAAATATAAGATGAAAAACATTGTAATTATATTGAAAAAGTCATTATTATTTCTAAAAAAGATTTAACAAACCAGTCATCCACTTTCATAATGTGGGAAGCTGTTTCTCTTGTCTTTTTTTAATCTCATAATGATCGTTATATGTTGCCATCAACAACGAAGCGCCATTTTGTGAATCGGTGTATATAGAATTATGAACCCGTGAGAAAATATATCAGCTAGAGCGAAGACTCGCAGTTTTAATTCAGCATCGTAAGCATGGCGTTTTCGTTTCAAACCCATAATGAGAATGTCAGTCAGTAAAAATATACCAACTTTTATAACCCCCTTTACACCACTATTGTATGTTAATCCAATTGAATTAAATAAACTATCATACTATGAACACATTAAATGACCATCACTTACTCACAGGCTTCTCCAGTTTATGAAACTAATCTCTCGAAAACAAAGGAATTAAGCCCCTACTCCCAACACGATCGCTAAGCACCCACAACTTGAAAATGTTTGTGTAAACAACATGACAATACCAATCGGCCCGTTATAATCAGTGCTCATTTCCTTGTGTACCTTGTTGCTTTTTAAACAACAGGAAGCAATCACGGTGGTCACCGTTTGTGACGTCACAGGAAACAGCTGATCACATGTTTTTGCAAATGGCGAACGGAATAACTCGCCGATACAGTTTTATATATGCCTCTTTCAATAAAAGTAGACACTTGTTCACTATCAATTTATGCACTTTGCAAAACGTATGTAATAGCTATTGGCGATTGCATCTGGGGATTATATATTATAGCTGTGAATTACATACACATGTAAAGATTGTGGAGTTTATGAAGAACGATAAACTTTGAACATTCAATTGAAAACTTATTATCGGAAGTAGTAACATGCATAACATTTTTTTAATAATGACAACATTGGTGTATAATAATAACTTTATTGATAATTTATAACAATAATGATTCTAGTCGTGGCAACTTCCAAACTTTCGGGAAGTTGTAATCTATCGGACCGTCATTCAGGCGATGTTTCTGACAGATCACGATCTGAAAAATACTATCATGAAAGTGTATCCCGTGGATAAGCCGACCCCTTTCTACAGAATCTTTTTTCTGATCCTCAAAATTCAGCTTATACGCGGTCATATACGGTAGGTTATGAATGGCCCTCAAATAAGATTACTTTAGCCATACAGAAATTTATTCCACATACCGGTACTTGGAAACATGGTTTTACACATACTAACTGAGAATGGATACAAATAATTTACATTTTGAGTCCTGGAGCTGCAGTTGAATCATTACAAACAAATCAAAGTGGCATATGTTACATGTAACTGACATTTCCATCCTGCAAAGAAAAATACACTCAAATTTCGGAGTATCAATGGTTTATTTTCTTCAAAATGTTTAATCTTACATCTTAACAATAAACTGCCCCTCTACAACAGGCTTCGGCACCTGTGCAATGATATGACATCAGCAAAGATCTTGGAACCTGGCCAGCATGGGAGCATTATATTCATGCCTTGGGACACCCAAATTATTTCGAAGAGTCTCCTGGCCTCATAAATAGATTGATGCAGGTAAATTCTTTTGAAAGAAACCTTTTCACACTTACACAAGATCTGCAGTAGGAGGAAGGTTATAGATAAAAGCAAATATCCCAATCTTCCAATGCAGCATCACGGAACACATGGCTACCAGTGCTTATAAACATACTTGACATCCACAAGTATGACAAGTGCATCAGATACTGTGTCACTCATTAGCAATAATCCACACTCTGCCCTCAAGTGCCACTACACGTACCTTCCTCTGTATGGGTGTGGGGATCTTGTAGCCCTTCCTTGTGATGCCCTTGTACACAGGGTAGGACAGCCCTGAAACAAACATCACAAAGCAGGGATGTCAAGTCACTCCTTCATAAAGTAGCAGTATTTACACGGATCATTCAGAGCTCCAGATAAGCTTTTGGTGTTGTGGGTATTTTACGCATGCATTTAAAATCATTGGGTATCAGTAATTCTATCTGGGTATTCAAATTTCTGTTACCCACTAGTTTTTACACATGTGGGAATTTAAGTTAAATATTTAACAACAAACTAGTTTCATGTGGGTTAGAGAGCTTTATAGGACTCAATAATACCACGATACTTCCACAAGAAAGTGTGATGGCAAATGATCATGATGTTACTGTCATCGTGGAGTTTGGCAAGGTTGAAGGAATACCCGTTTATAATTTCAAAATAAGTTGCTGTTTCGCTAATCGAAAATGCAGGGTTGCTTCACCATATTTTGATGATACGCACAAGTTTTATTTTTGTAGAGTATCTGTAATGTTCGTTGCGTATTTGATACGCTTTGATTTTATTTTACTGCGTATTTCTGCATTTCTGATGCGTAATTTATGCAGATACGCAGCCTATCTGTAGCTCTGATCATTTGTCACTATGTTGTCAAGTAGCATTTTGATTTTCATCCTAATTATTTGGACAAGGGCCTTTTTAGGCCCACTGATATATTGTTATGTAAATTATTGGACACCTGTTCGTATGATTGACATTTAGCAATATTTTGCCTTCTGACACTTGAAAGTTTTGGACAAATGACATGATTAAATACATATTGCTCATGTTGCTAAAATGTGTAAAAAGTAACATCAACAGAATATCAAACTGTGGTCAAGCCTATGATCAAAAGGATTGTGTTACTATAAGTTTACCTACGACTCCTATGAAAATGAGGTTGGATCAAAGGCTTGCTTTTCAAAAACAAGTTCTGCTCATATCTTTTACAATGAAAATCCTTTGGGTAAAAGGACCCTTATCATACCTTGTCTTTTGTGGAAAATCAAACATGCGAAAACATTAAATTAACCATAACTACTGGTTATGATTTTTTAAACACCTTACACAATCTAAAGCTAACCATGTTAACATGTTTGTGTGTGGAATCCTTTCATTCTACTAGCAGTGTAGTGACACGTGAGTGAGTGAGTTGGGTTTAACGCCGCTTTTAACAGTATTCCAGTTACATCACGGAGTGTCACCTTAATGTGGGAGGAAAGCTCAAAGTTATGCAGGTCTCGGGCGTTTAGCACTTCGGTAAAACCCATGAGCATGGGTATGGTGCTGACAAACTTAGAAACATAAAAGGGCGAACCGGGGTTCGAACCCACTATCATAGGTATCTGGCATGCCCAACGGACGCAACTCTGCACAGTGAATCACGGCGCCTTAGACGACTGGGCCACCCGTGTCCCCAGTGACATGTGAGGAGTAGTTGTCAGCTTGGAAGCATCTGCAGCAGCAAGACGCTCAATAATGCCTGGAGCAGACCCATTCTACCAGGGTCTCAATCCACAAAGCAATCTTAGCGCTACAGTTGTCGTAAGTCTATGTTAAAGTATGGCAGTTACATACACCATAGCCCTATGATTTTTGTAAGTCTTTGTTAAAGTATGGCTGTTGTGATCACCTTAGCGCTATGATTGTTGTAAGTCAAAGTTAAAGTATGACAGTTATGATCACCATAGCACTACAATTGTTGTAAGTCTATGTTAAAATATGGGAGATACAATCATCTTAGAGCTAAGATTGCTTTGTGGAATGGGGTACACTACAATATAGCTTTCAGGAAGAAATTTGTTTCCAAATTAAAAGTAGCATGAATAGTAGTGAGTGCGTGAGTATGGTTTTACGCCGCTTTTAACAATATTCCAGCAATATCATGGGCTTCACACATTATACCCATGTTGGGAATTGAACCCGGGTCTTCGGCGTGACGAGTAAGCGCTTTAACCACTAGGCTACCCGACCACCCCAAATGAATAGTAACTTTTGATTTTGGCTCTGCAAAACAACATTCTACAGTTCTACACTAAAAGTAACATGTATCATGAAAAAATGCGCCTTGATCATGCTGATACAAGTATTGTATCATGAGACTATTTAATCTTGTTAAAAAACGATAAAAGTACAGGAAGTGCAAAGGCTATGTGAAATGGTAGGAAAAAGAATTGCAAAGTACTACATTCTGACTGTTTATATGTGAGTTCTCAAGGCACTATTGTTCTTATAACTCGAACCTAAGAGTAAAAAACCTGTTTGCATGGGCCTCTAGCCATTCCCTTGAAGATAGTATGTCTACTTGACATGACAATTGGCAAGCTTATTCTATGTATCATATTGTGTATCACATCAGGCCCTACTATGGAGATATACATGGTGTTGTGATGAAGTGCACTTCCCTAACCACCTCACTGCTCACACTTATCTACAATAATCTAGGCAATGACTCAATGAGGCAAGCAAAATTGACTTTGAAAATTCACTGATTGATTGGTCGGTGATGGTAGCTATTACAGGGTAGACACCATCAGTTTTACCCAACTAATTCACAGCTCGTATTGGATGAATGGATCATGTAAAATAGATCGATTTTGGAAGAAAACAATCAGTCTCTCTAGATTTTCATCAGTCTCTGGCTGACTAGAGCTCGGACTAAAATGATGAATCAGTATTTACCCATAACTTGGAAGCCACCAGACTTTTTCTTCTTCCTGTTTTGTTGCGTTACGAGTTTCCGTGTCTGTGCCATCTCCTCATCTGAGTCCATATCAGACTCCTCATCGCTATTCTACAATATTCAACCATACATGTCAGTCTTCCCATCACCATCACTAGTCTGCATGTGTAATATTCAACGGGTGCAGGTGGAAATGGCACCTTAGCAAAACATCACCAATTTAGTAAAATGATTGATCATGTTGATTCTCTTTTTGTCACGATATTTCCCATACCACTAATAACATGGTCTTCTATTGATTCTCTTTTTGTCACAATATTTCCACATACCACTAATACCAAGGTCTTCTATTGATTCTCTTTTAGTCACGATATTTCAACACACCACTAATAACATGGTCTTCTATTGATTCTCTTTTTGTCACGATATTTCCACATACCACTAATAACATGGTCTTCTATTGATTCTCTTTTTGTCACGATATTTCCACATACCACTAATAACATGGTCTTCTATTGATTCTCTTTTTGTCACGATATTTCCACATACCACTAATAACATGGTCTTCTATTGATTCTCTTTTTGTCACGATATTTCCACATAGAACTAATAACATGGTCTTCTATTGATTCTTTTTGTGTCACGATATTTCCACATACCACTAATAACATGGTCTTCTATTGATTCTCTTTGTGTCACGATATTTCCACATACCACTAATAACATGGTCTTCTATTGATTCTCTTTTTGTCACGATATTTCCACATACCACTAATAACATGGTCTTCTATTGATTCTCTTTTTGTCACGATATTTCCACATACCACTAATAACATGGTCTTCTATTGATTCTCTTTTTGTCACTGACTATGAGTTTAATTGAATAAAGGTACTTAAAACTTCAAAGTATTTGTTGTTTTCACAATGAGTTTACTTGCGCATCCCAATCAGTGTCGGTGAGTTTATTTCTAATTTCCAATGAAAACATGTTGTAGGTAATTAACATTTTCCAGTTACTTGTGTTTGCATGTTGACCTGTAAGTTTAATTTAATTTATTTCTTGTTTTTAAACAAGGGGTAAAAAATTTAAAAATAAAAATAAGGCACCGTTCTTGCCTTGCTATAGTAACCATTTGGCTGTGGGTCAATTTTTATTATTGGTGCTCTTTTGCTGAGGTGCTGTTTTAGCAATAGCATGGTATGCTATATTATTACGATAGTTAATTTATAATAGATTATAATGGCGAATGCTTACCAACATATCAAATATGTCATACGCAAAATGTTTCTTGTTCTTTATTCAACTTAATGACACTTCAATTAGGATTGATCTATGCTGATTTTCTTTACTGAGTTCGGTAAACTGGTACCTTGTACATGTATCTGTCATTAACGACTCAAAGGCAGACAACTCTAAATTATTGCGGGATCACTATTTTTTGTGGTGTGATACATGTGGATTATGTGGTTTACATAACTTCCTGTTTTGGATTATGCATAATCAGTATTCATACCACCAATGTTGGGTCAAGGGACATCTTCCAACCAGTGGATTCATTTCTAACCAATTTTGAATGTAGGTAGGGGTAATTTAACCACCTTTCAAACTCCCTTTCACTTGTCTCAACATGCCATGCATGCTGAAGGTGTGACATATAACCATTTATTACCTACGAGGTCAAACATATCGGGGTTCATAAATATCATATGTGCCCTAGGGTCATATCAGGTCATGAGACAACAGTGTATAATTGTTTCCGTCATCTCGATGGCTTGATATGTCAATTGAATCTTATTGTGACGTGAGGTCGTAATGAAGTCTCACTAGAAACGACTCCATAGCTGAAGATTATTGACGACAAATCGTGGTTCCGCTGCTGTTGTCATGGTTGTGACTTACTGTCCTTATAGGTAAACACTAAACTTCGTCTCTGTATGTAGATATCTTCTTCGGATTAATAGAACATCATATTCGTGTTCAACTTCATGTCACACTTTGTTTACGACACTCGTGCCTATTGTATCGTAGACACACGTATCATAAACATAGTATGACATAAACACTCATACAATATCCTCTATATATACATACTAAATTTGATCATAATCCTTTTTCTTATTATTCACAAATCCAGTTGACTGCGAATATTAATATCTTTATATACCAACACATTTTCCATCATGTCTATCACATTCTTCTTATCAAGTTTATCACATATCACAAAAAGGTTTCAGAAGAGATATTTGCTGTTCACTCCCCTTCATATCTTTCCTTGGTTTCCGACAATATAATAATGAAAAGCAATTTAAAAGAAACTTCGACACCAGCTAGACAGTCTGATTTTACACAACTAGATCTATAAACTACAAGTGAATTAATAACTGGATTAATTCCCTACGGTATAGCCAAAGTGAATTCCTTAGCCTGAAGAACACAAACAGCAACACTTAGCAAGACACGAATAAACAAGTTAGAAAAATGCAGATAATAGATATATATATATTCCGTAAACTACCTTATGTTTGACATTTCTGTTGGTGGTGACCACTTCTAAATCATCGGATTCCTGATCACTGTCAACTTCCTCATCAGGAGATTTCGACGCTTTAACTTCCACCTTTCCTTTCTGATTATGTTGTTTTCTATTCTTTGGCTTATATTTCTTCTTGTTTCGACCCTGTTTAGGTCTTGCCATTTTAACAACACTTCAAGGCATGAACACGTGCGTGCTATTTTTACTTAACAACAAGTTGTCTCCCTTCGTATGAAACGAATAAGAAATATTTGTACTTGCGTCTTCAGGTCAAGGGGATGTCACTCTAATTGTAGTAAACAGGAAGTAATAAATTTACGAACCAAAACGAGTCTGTCATGGCGCCGATGTGGACGAGTCACGCATTTCGGCTTGTGAAAAACTGATTACTTAGACCCATATCGCAATAATGATGACACTTAGGAGTAAACTGTAACATAGATGTAAGCATCGTTTTTGATAATGTAAGAAAAAATTCCCCTTACGTCCTATCTGTGGGATACAATCTGTGTGAATATGGAGGGAAGCATATATCAGCTCGATCCGTTGCATTCACTTTTTACTCGTCTTTCTGAGCATCAGTTCTTTCACATTGTTCTCTTGAATGGACACCACTAACTTTGGATCAGTTTCTTTAGAAACAGTATATGCAATTAATGTAAAATCAGACCCAAATCAAAACTTCTTGAAAGTTAAAATTGAGAAGTAAGAACAAAAACATAAAAACAGCAAAGTACACTTTTTAGGAACACAACATGCTTGAGACATTACGTAGAAAAATCAAGACATCCCAGTGGTTTACAGAGATGTTACCAGAAATCTAGTCACCATGATTGTTTGATGCTATTAATCTAGCCACATACAACAGCGTCACTCATTGAGAAATAAGGCGATGATGCTGAAAAAAATAAATGACTGCTTGCATTTGTGTGGTTTAATTTAATTAAACCTACAAAAGAATTTCAAAGCAATTCATAACTTAAATAATTGGACCTCAATATTGAAAAATTACTAAAAAATAGATGTTCCATGATCATGATAAAGGCATGTGGCAACCTCATCAGTCACATTCCTCAGAGCTACATTTCAACAAATACATAGTATTTTTCATTAACTTATGTTAGTAAAACTTACATTAACTTGTGAAAGCTTTTATCTCAAGCCATCATTGTGTTGGGTAAGCTCCCTCCCCAATCACCCTATTATTTTAGCATGGAGGCTCAATATGGCATCTGAAAAACTTAGAAACAATTACTTGGGAAGGAGCTTGTGCACATCTTTACCAAAATGGCAGAGGTTCTCCGCTAAAATACCTTAATTGTTACTTGCGTGAAGTCTTGAGTCAAATCCTGTTCTGCCTGATATTATAGTGACCACATACAGTTGACACTATTATTTACATTCCTTGGTGCATTATCTTTATTCTCAACATACACACTGGTAATTGTATTGAATTTGATTCCTCAGGGCTGTTTTCACTGATTTAGGAAATATCCCCTCTAAACCTATATTGTATGTATGCACATTTGATATTTGATGCTGTTTGATGTTCTGTAACCATGGATACCTGTTAGAGAAGGTCATCTACATGACCTTCATTCAACCAATCGAATTCAATGCATGAACTTCCTGAAAAATATGTCAATGTCTAATACAAATTGTAGGTTACATTAAATATTTCTTATCACTGTAATTATTTCCCTTAATTCAAAGTGTGTCAAGCTTTCCCAGTGATTAAGAATTGTAAAAAAATAAGAACAAAAATAATACAAACAATTAAAAAAATAAGAATCCATAAATGCCAAAAGACAGACACTAGTCTTTTTATTTGGATATCACTAGTATATAAGGGAAGGAAAAAAACCAACATATCAATATTAATGTTGGGCAATATAAAAAATGTCCTAGTACTCCTACCTTGCTTTTCGCTTTTGAGAAAAAATTGCCTGATAAACCTTTTTTGTGTAGCCTAACTGATGATTGCTTGAAAGTCTGTGATATATAACAGTAAACTTGAAACATTTTTCAGCGTTAAACTAGTAGAATCTCCATCATGAGTCAGAGACGGTGGGAGTTGCCTCCTCGATGGCTCCACTGCCCACGGAAGGGTCAGCCTGTTGCAGGTGAGCTTGTGTCATGGTCTGTTCGTCATTTGTTATACATGCTTGCCATCTGTAAATATTTCTCCTGTGAAATGTACATCCAGATGAAGTTGAGACTTTGCATGTTTTTACAAATACGGAAGTGAAAGTCTTTTCAAATACTTCAGATCCTATTGTTCATTGTTTTTGCGGCACTTGAAAATAATTAAAATCAGAAAAAATCATTGAAACATAAATGTCATTAACCAGGATGACAATAAAAAGTCTTCAAATGTTCCTGTTCCATTTCTTACTTCATTTTTATAAATTGAAAAGTAATGAACACTACAAGGAAATGTTCACAAGGAAAGGGTTCGATCCCCTGCCGTGTCATACCAAAAGACGTTAAAAGATGGTACTTGTTGTTACCCTGTCTGGCGCTTGGCATTAAGGGGCTAAAACAAGGACTGGTCGGCTCGGAGTCAGTATACTGTGTGTGAGTGGGGTATTCATGTTAAACATTGTCATGGTATCTCAGTGAGCTAGCACTATAAATCGGCATCAGTCCGGACTAGTACAAGCAGCCACACAAACACATACACATACATGCACGTCGCTAAATAAGTGCAATAATCTTGGACGCGACGTTAAACCCAATTTCACCTCACCACCACATTCTTAGAAAGCACAAGGCCAAGCTAAATCATGATGTTGGAACCACAAAGTAATGTGTTGTAACATATCATTGATAGCTTTTCTTATGGGCATGATTAGTTTCATAAAGTCTTCAAAAGCTGACTGTTGGAGGTGAATGACAACATTGTTATACTATTTTACACCTTGAACTGTTCCTGTTGCTGATGAAATGAGCATAACATGCATAACCGACATGTGTAAATAGAACTCTCTTCATTACATTGCCACTATGTTTGGCATCAGATTAATGATGCTTGACAACAGTGATTATAAATGTTGATGTTTGCTCAGTATGGGAGTCATTCTTTCCACAGGCAAGTTTCTCCCATTCAAGACACCACTGGACTCAAAGTATGATGATCAAATCCCTGATGAAAATATTTTCAACATCCAGATGCTCTTCCTTTCTCTCAAAACTTTCAAGGTATGCAGTTTCCACCATGACACTACATTCTTCCATAATGGAGAAACCAAGTTTATGCTGTCAAACCTCATATCTAATTATCTAATCTACTCTTTATTTCTCAAAATCTCATGTTTATCATTTTGTATTTTACAATATGGCTTAGATAATTTGACACGATCAGGAAATAGTTGGTTTTTTTGTTGTTATTTTGTGTGTGTGTTTTTAGGTGGGTAGTAGTTAATATTTTGCAGTTTTAGAGATAAAAATATACATTTTTGAACTTGTCCTTTCTCACACTATGCATTTCTCCCTTCTTCTTTCGATTATTCTGTGGAAACATGCTTGACAAAGTTTTGAGCTTTTAAAAACAATTCACCTGAACACATGTCCGCATCGCCATGGTCACCACCCAAACAAATGGGTCACACACTGTAATCCCGTGCATAGTGACCTACAGGACATGATCACATGAATGCCCCTGCCACATCATTCCCTTTATTATTGCCACACAGGATACATGTACTGAGTTCTTAGAGAATACATTTTCTTCATGTTTTTGCAGATTTCCCTCCAGTATCAGTATTCATTAACTTTACATTTTAACCTGATAGAGGATGGATTCCGGACATGACAATCGCCCGGCATATCTTGAGTGCAGACAATCCTTTTCCACTTCGGATTCTCACAATCTCTGTTGTGATTGTCATGGCCTTTTTAGCAAAGACAAAAGATATTCCTAGTGTTCTCATCTCACGGATAAATCGACCTACGCAAATGCCAAGAATCGATGATCGGGGAATTGACACTGATTTCTACCATACCGTCGGTAATCTAACACCCATCTCCAGGTATCAATGGACCTTTTCCGACTTCAAAAGCAGCATCTGGAGGAGCAACAGAAGAGGAATCGATGTCAAACACAACCACCTCCGTGAAGTTCAGGGAGCGAAGACTAGTTCCTTTTGTGGCCGAGGGCGTGGCCATCAAGGACATCGGGCTCAAAGTCCTCCGGGCGCTCTGTGTCATTCACCGCTTCCAGGGATATGGGCGAGCCTGCCAAGCACAGCGACACGTCCCCCAAGCTGTGGGAAATTACGCCTTACTTGTACCCTTTGTAGAGACTCCCGTAGGCAGAAGACTCAGTCTATATGCAGCAAACTGGTCCATCCTGGCCGATGCTTTCGTCACGGTTCTCCTGGAGAACGGTTACAGGCTGCTGCTAATCAGAATTCTTCCGCCGACGTCCACACCCCTTCAGTGAGTCTATGCGGCCAGTAAGCTTCTGTTGCTAAAAGAAACCATCGGTATGTTGCTTTCAAAACAAGCTATAGAATGTCTAGGTCCAGACCCCGGTACCCAGGGATTAACTCCCCGATCCTCCTGGTCCCTGAAGAAAGACAGCATGAGGTTCCGGATGATCTTCGATATAAAGACATTCAATGCGTTGTATCTAGAAGACACATTTCAGCATGACATCTCTCGCACTCCTTTGAACAATCAGCCGACCCGGCGACCAAATGGTCAGTCTCAACCTCCAGAACAGGTATCTATATGTACCCAACCATTGGGAGCATTGCCATTTCCTACGTGTCATTTTTCAAGGCCAACACTACCAATGGAAGGTGCTCCCTTTTGTAATTTCTATGGCCCTTTTTACCCGTGGCTATTTACCCATATTACCAAGCCCATCACAAAGTTCCGGCACATTTGAGGGATAGTCTTCAAGTCATACATTGATGATTGCATTCAGGCCCACGCAGATCCAGAAGTTGCTCGGACGTCTGACCTCAGCACAAGCCCTCTCACTCAGATTCGGTACTTCTTGAAGCCCCTCCTTCAGGGCGACAATTGCCAGGTCCAGATCTCGCTGCCGATCTCTCTGCGTCCGTATCTTCAGTGTTGATTGGTGATATCGAATATTGTGCCGGAGTCTCTTTGCAGCTGTTGTCCCGACCCAACACATCTTTGTCGACGCATCGAATGTGGGCTGGGGAGCTCACTTTCATCCTACAGGTGGCAGGGCACTGGTCTGCCGAAGCGAAGCGACTCAATATCAACAACCCCGAATTCTAGGCATTCATTCTGGTAGTGTCCCACTGGGCAGAGCTCCTTCGTGCATCACACCTCATGATCCAGTGGGACAATCTATCAGTTGTCTGGTATTTAAACAAGATGGGCTCCACCAACCTGAAGTTGCTCCTGTCACTGTCGATCGACTTTTTGCCAGCTGATTAACTAAGGTCTGAGTGGGGCACATTCCCGGGCACATCAAACAAGGCGTTTCCACCCAATGATATTGCAGTCGCTCTGCCAACTTAATCCAAGCCCAGATGTTGACCTCTTCACAAGCAGGTTCAACGTTCAGATACTGATCCTCAGGCATGGGACCATGACGCTCTCTCTTGGGAGGACATCAATGCCTAGGCCTTTCCTCCCAACGGCATTCTACCTCAGGTCATTCAGAAGGCAGCAACCACCTTTCACTGCTTTTGGTCACGCTATATTGGCCAACTTGGGGTTGGTTCAATGCTGGTACAACTCATAGGAAGAAAGTTCCACCATCTGCCACTGCAGGATGATTTTCTCCAGCCTCTCTCCCACCTGCTACATGTGTCGCCCAAAACGCTCCATCTGGCTCATCTCCAGAAGTCATTTGTCACCAAAGGGTATGCAAGGAGAGTAGCCAAGACCAACACTGAGGCTCAAATACCTCTACTAAGACCCCATATGGCCACAAATGGAAAGTGTTTGAAGCCTACTGTCGAGCTTGTGACATCAACAAGCCATCCACTGCTTCTTCTCAACAGGTTGCTGAATATCTCCAACATTTGCGATCTACTTGGAAGCTTAAAGGGTCCAAGCTTTGGCTACCTATCTCGATGCGATCAACTCCGTCATTGCCACTACAACAGGATCAAAGATCTCTACGGTTGCTGAGTTAAAGTCCTTCATTTGGTCTTACAACTTGGCTGATCAGTCATCTTGCTTTCAGGCAAGTCTTTGCCTTCACTGGATTGCTTCAACCTGTGACATCCAACTCCACATGATACTTGGACCGTCGCCTCGACCATGGCCTTGCACAGTAATTGCACCTGTCCACCATTATGGAGGGATGCTTTTGGAAGTCTGGTACTGTTTTCCCTTCCCATTATCTACATGAAATCTCCGTCCCCGACGTTCAGGGCCTCCATCTGCACTACAGATGACATCTGCACACCAGCGCAGATAGACGATACGGGTACCCACTCCTGCTACTCAGTACTCCTTATCTTGTAGATACAGAATAAATCTTGGAACTATCGCACCTGTGTTTATTGTCTTTATTATTCAGGTTCCAGACTGTGTACCCATTTGATGGTGAGGCTCCACCCCTGTAGACTCCAGTCTTCAACATCGAAGTCACCGCAAGGTGTGGCCGTTTCGGCGGTGTCCTGAGCCCTTACCTGCTCACCTCTCCCTTGTGCATGTGGTGTATCAGTATTGGTTCGAAGATCCTCTTATGGATATTGTCGATCATTTCTCTTTGCGTCTTAGCATGCTTCAATCCCTTGGGCATGATTGATAGCTTTGACTAAGGGTTAAAAGAGATGCTGAGCTGGCTTACCCTATTGTCCATCGGAGATAGTGGAGTCTGTCTTGTAGAATCGATTGACTGGAGTCCCTTCTGGATCAATTATGAGTTGTATGATGAATACTACATGATCATTCATGAAACGATGTCATACGTAAAAACAGGTAACACCTGTCATACCCGATTTCATGATGTTACGTCCGCCTAACATATAGGGATCACATCACTTATTTTGGTGTGTCTTCCCCCGCACGAGTTCTTGTCTTTATGACATTAGGCAGTGTTCTAGATTATTTTATTTGTATCACTGTTTAGCACCAGCTTCCTCGTATGTGTCTCACGTCTCATGGTTGTAATCTATACAGACAAGGGTATCTGCACCTCTCCGTCCAACCGTGGGATAAATGCATGGAATGAGATAGGTTAAGTTTAAATTTTTTTAAATTTATATACTTATCCTATCTCACATGCTATATCCCTTCCGACTATCCCCGCATCTCAGCTGTTCTAGCCTGTTAGCTCGAAGAAAGAGAATGATCTGGCAAGGTAGTCATGTGATCATGTTGTGTAGGTCGCTATGCACGGGTTTACAGTGCGTGACCCATTTTCTTGGGCAGTGACCATGGTGATGCTTGGGATGTGTTCGGGTGAATTGTGGTCAAGTTTATGTTTTTTTAAAAGTCTTTAACATAAGTCTGCCTATAGCCAGTCCATAATTGTATGACCGCTACTCCAAAGCCCTAAGAGACCACGAAGATCCGGGGTAGAATAGGTCTTCAGCAACCCATGCTTGTCGTAAAAGGCGACTATGCTTGTCGTAAAAGGCGACTAACGGGATCGGGTGGTCAGACTCGCTGACTTGGTTGATGCATGCCATCAATCCCAATTGCGTGGATCAAGGCTCATGAAATTAATCACCGGATTGTCTGGTCCAGACTCGATTATTTACAGACCGCCGTCATATAGCTGGAATATTGCTGAGTGCGGCGTAAAACAACAAACTAACGAACAAACAACCAACTAAAGCCCGAACTTGTGGATTGGCTTGTGTCTCAAGACTCCTCATCACCTCCATGATGTAGTGTCTGCACTCTGCGTCAATGGTGAGGACAGTCGTTACATCATCTCCATGATGTAGTGTCTGCACTCTGCGTCGATGGTGAGGACAGAGTCGTTACATCATCTCCATGATGTAGTGTCTGCACTCTGCGTCGATGGTGAGGACAGTCGTTACATCATCTCCATGATGTAGTGTCTGCACTCTGCGTCGATGGTGAGGACAGTCATTACATCATCTCCATGATGTAGTGTCTGCACTCTGCGTTGATGGTGAGGACAGTCGTTACATCATCTCCATGATGTAGTGTCTGCACTCTGCGTCGATGGTGAGGACAGTCGTTACATCATCTCCATGATGTAGTGTCTGCACTCTGCGTCGATGGTGAGGACAGTCGTTACATCATCTCCATGATGTAGTGTCTGCACTCTGCGTCGATGGTGAGGACAGTCGTTACATCATCTCCATGATGTAGTGTCTGCACTCTGCGTCGATGGTGAGGACAGTCGTTACATCATCTCCATGATGAAGTGTCTGCACTCTGCGTCGATGGTGAGGACAGAGTCGTTACATCATCTCCATGATGTAGTGTCTGCACTCTGCGTCGATGGTGAGGACAGAGTCGTTACATTCTCTCCATGATCTAGTGCCTGCACTCTGCGTTGATGGTGAGGACAGTCGTTACATCATCTCCATGATGTAGTGTCTGCACTCTGCGTCGATGGTGAGGACAGTCGTTACATCATCTCCATGATGTAGTGTCTGCACTCTGCGTCGATGGTGAGGACAGTCGTTACATCATCTCCATGATGAAGTGTCTGCACTCTGCGTCGATGGTGAGGACAGAGTCGTTACATCATCTCCATGATGTAGTGTCTGCACTCTGCGTCGATGGTGAGGACAGAGTCGTTACATTCTCTCCATGATCTAGTGCCTGCACTCTGCGTTGATGGTGAGGACAGAGTCGTTACATCATCTTCATTGGGGGCAGTTTATTGTCAGTACCGTATATCAGATGATGAAGCTGGAGTTTACAGTATTGGTTTGGATGATAACAACACCAAGTGCTGTAGGTGTCTTGTAAGAGGCGGGAAATGAATCTTAACATGACAACTGCTCAGGGATTGGACTGTCTGTGTGAGCATTAGCTCTGAAAACAACAGTTCAATAGCATGAATTTGACTATGAGATTAACTACTGTCTTGGTCTACGGTCTTGGTCTTGTACAAGTAGATCAGTGTCTGTGTCTAGTCTGTGGACCGTCTAACCATTAATAGCTTAAATGTAGGCTCTGTGTAAGCATAACACAAGGCAGTGTAAACTAATTGTTTTGCGAGATATGTTTAATCAATATGTTCGACCGAAGATGTTTACAGAAGGGTAGTTCCAATGTGACGTTTCTAAGGCCATGTGTTTTTTAAGGTCTTCAAGCTTTGTAAGCCATGTTAACTACTCATCTTTATTTGTTTCAGACCAAGATGGGCCTGCTGATCGACCTGACCAACACAACCAGGTTCTATGACAATAAGGAAGTTGACGGCCAGGACTGTAAATATCTCAAGCTACAATGTAAAGGGTGAGCAGGGCTGGACATTTATAGAAAGTAGAAACAAGCCAGGTGTCTAGTGAAAAACAATCTTCTAGCCAGGTGTCTAGTGAAAAACACAATCTTCTAGCCAGATGTCTAGTGAAAAATACAATCTTCTAGCCAGACGTCTAGTGAAAAACAATCTTCTAGCCAGATGTCTAGTGAAAAACGCAATCTTCTAGCCAGATGTCTAGTGAAAAATACAATCTTCTAGCTAGGTGTCTAGTGAAAAACGCAATCTTCTAGCCAGATGTCTAGTGAAAAACACAATCTTCTAGCCAGGTGTCTAGTGAAAAACGCAATCTTCTAGCCAGGTGTCTAGTGAAAAACACAATCTTCTAGCCAGGTGTCTAGTGAAAAACACAATCTTCTAGCCAGATGTCTATTGAAAAACACAATCTTCTAGCCAGATGTCTAGTGAAAAACACAATCTTCTAGCCAGATGTCTAGTGAAAAACAATCTACTAGCCAGATGTCTAGTGAAAAACACAATCCTCTAGCTAGGTGTCTAGTGAAAAACACAATCTTCTAGCCAGATGTCTAGTGAAAAAAAATCTACTAGCCAGATGTCTAGTGAAAAACAATCTACTAGCCAGATGTCTAGTGAAAAACACAATCTTCTAGCTAGGTGTCTAGTGAAAAACACAATCTTCTAGCCAGATGTCTAGTGAAAAACAATCTACTAGCCAGATGTCTAGTGAAAAACACAATCTTCTAGCCAGGTGTCTAGTGAAAAACACAAACTATGTTTGAGTATCACTAGCCCAACACTCAAGGCATTTATCATATTCGCCTGCTCCAATAAGTGCCCCAAATCAAAGTCTAGACTTATCTGTAAATAATCTTTATAAAGCGCTCCCTACAAAGACCGAAAAATGATATGACAGTCAATATTTTCTTGTGCATATGACAGAAACAGTAAGAATGGGTGCATAAGTGAAAACCTTTCAGTTTCAGCGATGTTTGGACTAAGTTTGATCACTACTGCTTGATCTCTGAAAACAAATTTACCTTTTGTAAGAATTTAACAAATGCCCCCTTTGAAAATTTTCTTAGTGCATGGGATGTTTTTATGGCGAATTTGGTAAGAGTTGTCAGATATGGTCATGGTGGTATGATATGCTCTAACTGCCATTGTTGAGAGTGTGTTCTATGTTGTGTGTTTCAGTCGATCTGAGACTCCCACTGTGGAGCAAACACAAGCTTTTCTTGAAGTGTGTCACAGATTTTTAACACAGAAACCTCTGGAAATTATTGGTAAGAATGCTTTTCTTCTGTAATTTTGTGTCAGATCATGCAAAGTGCGGTTTCAGTTGATATGATTAACACGTTATATATTAATTAATCAATGTAACCAATATCTCAGATTCTAGTTCATCTGGCTCTTCATTGTTTTCAATACAAAATTGGATTGTGACAGTGTGGCTTTGTAACACTTTGTGAGTAAGTGTAGGTAGGAGCACTCGGACCTGGTGTCCAGTCTTTGAAATGGTTAGTCAGAGTCTGGGGTGTGGAGCGCTTAGCTAACCACTTCAATGATTAGACACCGTGGTCCGAGTGCTCTAACCTGCTTAGCCTAGTGGTTAAAGCGTTTGCTCGTCACGCCGAAGACCCGGGTTCGATTCCCGACATGGGTACAATATGTGAAGCCCATTTCTGGTGTCCCCCGCCGTGATATTGCTGCAATATTGCTAAAAGCGGCGTAAAACCATACTCACTCTTTCACTCACTCTAACCTGCTTAAACCATGTCCAACGTTTGTAGCACCTAAAATGCTTAAAAAACATTGTTTGTTAAAGGTATTTTGAAAGATATTCAGGAACTATATGCTCAACTGTGAGAACACTGTGAGTTGCCCCTATGTAATGCATGTTACGTACCTGCACCTTTCACACATGCACATCGCTCTTTGCAGACTCGGGTGATGAAATGCATGACCCGGGTTAAGTATACCATTCATTTTGGATCAGCTCAGCGCATTTATCAATCACCTAAGCACTACTCAATCTGACTCATGTCCATGTGCTCCATACAGGCGTCCACTGTACTCATGGCTTCAACAGGACTGGCTTCATGATGGTGGCTTATCTGGTGGAGAAGATGTCCTGGAGGTGAGATCCGACACTTTCACAGCATCATTGACTGGATGTTTCTACAAGTGTATCAGAGCTCCAGATAAGCTGCGTATCTGCGTAAAAAACGCATCAGAAATGCAGAAATACACAGTAAAATAAAATCCAAGCGTATCAAATACGCAACAAACATTACAGCTACGCTACAAAATAAAACTTGTGCGTATCATCAAAATATTGTGAAGTAACCCTGCGTAATTGATTAGCAAATCAGCAACTTATTTTGAAATTATAAAGGGGCATTCCGTCAACCTTGCCAAACTCCATGATGACAGTTACATCATGATCATTTGCCATCACACTTTCTTGTGGAAGTATCGTGGTATTTTTGAGTCCTATAAAGCTCTCGAACCCACATGACACCAGTTTGCAGGGACTAGATAAATAGTGTTTTAAATATTTAACTTAAATACCCACATGTGTAAAAACTAGTGGGTAACAGAAATTTGAATACCCAGATAGAACTACTGATACCCAATGATTTTAAAATGCATGGGTAAAATACCCACAACACCAAAAGCTTATCTGGAGCTCTGTGTATGTTTTCATACTGTCCCTTATTCACAAAGGGTTGATGGGGTAAGGAGAAGAAGGTCAAGGTTCAATTTCCTGCTGTGATGTGGCCGGAATGTTTCTTAAAGCAGTGTACCTCATTCACACAATTCATGAATCATAAGGAATAATTTTGTATGCCTGGCCCTGTTCCACAAGGCAATCTGAGAACTATAGCTGTTGTAGGTCAGTTTTATGATATCAATGTTACTGTCAACTTAGCACGAAGATCGATTTAAAGAACGTAGACAGGACATTAGGTTTGCGAGGATAATTACACCACTATCAGAGAAAATGCAGTTAGCATAGATTTTAGTAAGGGTGATATGGGTCATTGTCTGATGCAATACCTTGATGTCTTGGTAAGATATCGAATGTCAATGCCGTGATACACTGTTGACAAAATAGTTATCTACCGCCAAACGTTTTGCGGGGTGTATTAAATTGGACACCTTCCGTCCTTGCGTTGTTTCCAGAGCTGATCTTGAAAACCGTGCAATATTTCTTCACCAAATGTGGTACATAGATACAGTTGTTGGTGAACTAGTGCCTTTTAATAGTTTGGAAATTTTGAAAAAAATATTTTTCTTGTTTCCAAGGCAACGACTTTCCCTTAGTCTGGAAATGGCAGTAGTGCTTGTTTCTGGAGCAGATTTTGAAAACTGTACAACATTTCTTCAGCAAACTTGGTACATAGATAGGTTTAGTGGTGTACTGGAGCATATGATAGTTCATGATTATTTTGTACAAAAAAATGTGCAGCAATTCGGGAATTAGTTTGGCCTTATTATACAGTTACCTTCCTAGGGAGTTACTACATTATATCATGCATCTAATTTCAAGACACATTTCAATTTGCACAATGCATTTTAATAATTTGTTCCATGTGCTGGCGATAGAAAGATTTTGGTGTGAAAATCTTTCTGTCAATTTATTGGGTTGTTTTTATTAATGATTTTATTTTTGAAATATGTACCTTGCTTAAGGGGCTGTAAGGTATTCAAGAAGTGCTCCAAAAGTTGTATTAATTATCCATGTTTTAAGAACAGTCTGTTGTTGAATCTAAGACTTGGTGAATGTGAGTGACTTTGTCATTATGTCAAATTATGCAAGGAAAAATACAATGCAGTATCTTAGAGATATAACCTATTTCAATACTATTATTGATTTTAATAACAGCAATGCTATTGCAATAGGAGAAATGTCCCCTATAGTCATGTATAGTCCCCCTGATTGATTGTAATGTATTTCTAATGTATGAACCATATTGTTACCACCGATGTGTAAGCTATAGTTTAGCTGATTAGAAGTCTATAATGAATGATGCCTGTTTGTGTGCTGTGATATTGTTTAAGGATGGTGACAATGTTTTTTTACTTCCAGTGTAGAGGCAGCTGTTCGAGCTTTTGCACAGGTGAGGCTTGGTGAAATATATGTGATGTAGATTCTGGGGAACTGGATAGCAAAAATTTCGAATTCATAATTTTTCTCATTTCACCTCTGAAATAATTGAAAATGGGAAATGTGTATCTGAAGTTGTGAAAACCAGTGAAACTCAATATTGCAATCTGTTCCATTCCAAAAGGTTTTTCTTTTTTTAAAGTTATGTCTTGTAACCTACTCTGCTTCTGCAAACAATCCAAACCTTGAACATCCTGATAGTTCATATGCCAAACTTGTAGGCACGGCCCCCTGGCATCTACAAGCAAGACTACTTGAATGAGCTGTTTGAGCGGTACGGAGACAAGGAGGACACGCCCCCTGCCCCACCCCTCCCTGACTGGTGTTTAGGTGAGTGGTGTGAGTTTGTCATTGAGGTGGAACATTTCAGATACACATCATGGCTGCTCCGTATTTGGCATGTGTGACCTCGCTGTCTGAGATACTGCAATTCACTGTCCAGAGTTGCTTCCTGGTCATGTAAGTGTGCCAGAAACCTATGATAATGGGTTTGATTTCCAGATTCTTCTTGATGATGTGTTAAAGTTTATCTGCACCATACCAGTGCTCATGAGTTTCACCAAGGTGATGAACATAAAAGACTACTGTCACTTAACAGGATCTTATGTTCTGTGTTTCCATAGACTGCCTCCATTGTCTAGTGGTAGAGCGTTCGCCAGGAGAGCGGAAGGTCCCCGACCGCGTCATACCAAAAGTTGTTAAAAGATGGTACTTGTTGTTACCCTGTCGGCGCTCGGCCCTGAGGGGCTAAAACAAGGACTGGTTGGCTCGGAGTCAGTATACTGTGTCTGAGTGGGGTATTCATGTTAAACTGCGGCATGGTATCTCAGTGAGCTAGCAGGGGTGGTCGGGTAGCCTAGTAGTTAAGTGTTCGCTCGTCACGACAAAGACCCATTTCTGGTGTCCCCCACAGTGATATTACTGGAATATTGCTAAAAGGGGCGTAAAACCATACTCACCACGGTAATGTCTGATGTGATGGCAATGTGTTTGAGGCTGTAGACAGACGGTAACTTGATGTTTTCACCTTACTTCTCAGAATATGACGACAGTGTTGATGATGATGGGAATAGTATGAACAATCAGTCAGAAGCCTCTAAACAGAATGGTTCCAGCAAACGGAAACGGGAATTCAACAAAAAGGTGAGTTAAAATCCTTGTAGATTGTCAACCTCAAGAAGTAGGTGTCCCTTCCTTAGTAATTTGATTGTTAATTGGCTCAAGAACAACTTACTTGTAACACATGTTTTTTAAGATTTATTAATACAAGTTACAAAGGTTTATCTTAGATAATACTGTTACAAGCTTCACATTTTGTAAATTTACAATCTTAAAATAACAGAAACACTGTCATGGGAAGCGTTTACCAAAACACTTGATAGCGTGTCAATGACGGCATCTGGACAAGCCGGGGTATGTGGTTCAGCAAAGGTGACTGTCATCAATCATTGTTGTATGACATCATCCTTCAAAATCCATGCTAGTTCGCTAGCCCTAGACTACTAAGTTTTGCTGAGAACAAGTGAAAATACAATGATGATAGTCCTCTCACAGTCTGAGACCTACAGACTCGGAGGACTAGTGAAATAAGGTTTAAACTACTCCTCTGGACTAGTCTTAATAAAAGGGTGGTCGGGTAGCCTGGTGGTTTAACCGTTCGCTCGTCACGCCGAAGACCCGGGTTCGATTCCTGACATGGGTACAATGGGAAGCCCATTTCTGCCATGATATTGCTGGAATATTGATAAAAGCGGCGTAAAACCATACTCACTCACTAGTCTTATAAAGAACAAGAAGTCTAAGGCTGTGACACACACACACGCACACACAAGAAAGATCAATGATATTATAAAGATCCTGTAATTAAAGTAATTATCAAATCTTACAGTACGGTACACCATTTCATTATGTCACAGGACCCTCATATTTCCTGTACGGACCCTTAAAGTTTGTTTATGGGGTTCCCTTGACCGCCGGTTTTGTAGGTCAAGATAAAACCGTAAATGTCTCATTGCAGGATGCCAAGTTCATGGAGGGTGTGTCGGGGGTGTTACAAGTGTCGGTGCAGCCCCGGCTGTCACAGATCCAGCAGTGTGTCCAGAGGATGTGTGACTGGTCCGGGTAAGACACTACGACCACTTTGTTATGTTCTTCAGGTTGTGTATGTATCTCATGCCTAGTGGGATGATCCCAGTGTGTTCCCAGTGCTTTAGGGTTGTCTGAGCTGTGAGTGTGTGTTGCAGTAATGGCTTCCCTGGATCCCAGCCCGTGTCAATGGACATCAACAACCTCGACTTCCTCAGGAAGAAACCGTATAAGGTCAGCTGGAAGGCAGACGGAACAAGGTAACGGAGTGTTGTGGATGTTTTGTGTGTACTGAGTAACAGTGTCAGTTAGGGACTGATCAGTCAAGTAGTTTCTTAAACAGATACAACTATTGGGGCGGCTTCATTGCTTCATTGCTTCATAGCGCTGCGGACCCGTGAAGATCCTGGTTAAAATAGGTCTTCAGCAACCCATGCTTGTTGTAAGAGGCGACTATGCTTGTTTTAAGAGGCGACTAATGGGATTGGGTGGTCAGGCTCACTGACTTGGTTGATGCATGTCATCCTATCCCAATTGCGTGGATCGATGCTCATGATGGCAATCTCTGGATTGTCTGGTCTAGACTCGATTATTTACAAACCAGCGCCATATAGCTGGAATATTGTTGAGTGCTGCGTTAAACAACAAACAAACATGACGTAAGACAAGTCCCTAATTTACACCAAATCTGAGTATTAAGCTTTGTACAGGCGCATGTGCTTCAGTTATGTAATATTAAGAAACTCACATATTGGGGGGGGGTGCTGTTTTTGTGCTGGATGTCCTCAAATATTGAAGCAAGATAGTCTGTCACTAACAAGAATTTCAATCATATTCAATTGTCACAGTACAGAGTTGTTCGCGGATAGGTTACATTTCTGTGTCTACCCCACTCACACCAGCAGCCCGTGGAGATCCTGGTACATGTGTACCGCTGTGTGTTTCAGGTACATGATGTTCATTGATGGTATGGATGAAGTGTTTATGGTGGATCGAGACAACGCAGTGTTTCATGTGCCTCACTTACAGTTCCCCAAGAGAAAGGATCTTAACTCACACTTAAGGGAAACGTTACTAGACGGGGTAGGTCGCAGTAACATCATGCTAGTCGTTGTAGAGTCCATGATGAGACAGTCATCATAATCATGGAGCGGTATTGGAGGGGAAAGTGGAACTGTAAGTGATAATGCCCATGTGAGAGTCATTGGATGCGTATGGTGAAGAAACAGTTTTCTGCATTCAAGAACAACCAGACTATTATTTACAGACCAGCGTAATATACCTTAAATATTATTGATTGATATCAGATATTTCATTACATGCTCCATGGGAAAACATATTTCCTTGCTTCTCACTGACATTCCAGGAGGGGGCACGGGTGGCCTAGTTGTTTAAGGCGCTGCCATTCGCTGTGCAGAGGTGCGTCCCATGGGCACGCCAGAAACCTATTATTGTGGGTTCGAATCCCAGTTCGCCCCGATTAAGTTTCTTGGTTTGTCAGCACCATACCTGGGCTCGTGGGTTTCACCGAAGTGGTAAACGTCTGAGACCTGCATCATTATAACTGGAATACTGTTAAAAGCGGTGTTAAACCCAACTCACTCACTCATTCACTCTTTCCAGGAATAAATCAAAGTGCAAGCACAAATTGAGTCATAGTTTACATGATTTCAATGTGTAAATTGACATGATGGCCGATAGTGTTAAAGATGTGGGTATGGGTTGTGTTGCAGGAGATGATTCTAGACAAGGTAGAGGACAAAACGGTACCACGATATCTTGTATATGATATCATTAAATTTGAGGTGAGTTGACTGGTCAGACTTCTACAGCCATTTCACAAGCTGCTTTAAAATATGCCACTCAGAAGAAGTTAAATCTGTCATGACAGGTTGACTATAGTAATATGAAAGAATCGGGTGTCCTTCAACTTCTTAATATTATGGTCGCTATATGGCTGGAATAATGCCGATGCGAAGTTAAATTTTAAAAAATTTAACTCGCTCACTCTTGATATTATGCTATTGAAACCTTTATATTGCTCAGTGTGAACTTATGTATACAGAGAATCTGTTTCTTGTCAGGGTCAAGATGTTGGGAAGACAGATTTTGACCGGCGATTGTTATGCATACAGAAGGAAATAATTGGCCCACGATATGCAAAGATACAACAGGGCATGCTGGACAAGACTAAAGAGCCATTTAGTGTGAGAGCCAAGCCCTTTTGGGATGTCACCATGTGTGCGAAGGTAATGCACTGAATGAGGGGATGTTCAGATGTTACTGGTAAAGACATACGTACAAAGAGGTATCAGAAAGTTTGGAGACTGGCATGTCTTAGTTGTTGTTATGCTGAGTGTGACATATACTATTATTGACCTGTGTTTGTTGAGTCATCTTTCACAATTATGCATACTTCAGTCCAGTAACTTGTTCATATTTGAGGAGGGGTGGTCGGGTAGCCAAGTGGTTAAAGCGTTTGCCCGGGTTCGATTCCCGACATAGGCCCATTTGTGCTGTCCTCCGTTGTGATATTGCTGGAATATTGCTAAAAGCGGCGTAAAACCATACTCACTCATAACTGACTTTGATTCTAAGCTATCCCACTCCTTGGCATTGAAATGGAAAAAATTTAGTATAGTGCAGTCATAATATTTTTTCCCCTAGGGTCAGTCAGTATTGATGAATGGGTACATGCTGTTTATGGGGAGGCTGACCCATCATTGGTCACATAGGGTGAAGGAATTTCAATTTGGGGAGGGAAATTGGCAGATGATTTGAATTTGGCAGATGATTTCTATGTGGGGGGAGAGAATTTGGCAGATAATCTCCACTAGTCACCAACAGCACACAAAAATCCATTGATGCTGTCCACAACCTGGTACTGAACAATAGGCCCGTCACACTCCATGAGTTCCTAGAATGCTATTGGATGAAATGAAGGCTATGCAGTTCTATGTATGATACCCCCTCGTACAAGGGCTGGTCAAAGAGTTTAACTTTCAACTATGGGCCATAACAAAGTGAACTAGTCAGTGTAGTACATTGTTTGAGTAGTTCATTGCAAGTGTATTTCGTCTGCGAGCCCCGTGGTTTATTCTCCCTGCAGTGTTTTATTGTGCGATAAACAACTCTCACTTGTTGATTATTTCTTAAATAAAGTCTTTATGAAGTCATACCTCATTTGCAGCTCCTGGATGGGAAGTTTACCAAGGAAGTGAGCCATGAGGTGGATGGTTTGGTGTTCCAACCTGGATCTGATGTGAGTTGATGTTCACATGGTCACATCATGTACATAGGAGTCCTTTATTGGCGATGAATATTTCACTTCTTCTTCTCATTTTTCTCCTCTATCGACCCCTCAGCCTCTTTATCACTCTTCTCCTCTTCCTCATTTTTCTCCTCCTTTTTTTTTTCCATTCATCTTCCCCTTTTTCTCTCCCCTCTCTCTGTCCATCTCCTTCTCTACCACCTCCTTGGTCTAGTGGAAGAGAGTCCACCCAGAGAGGGGAAGGTCCGGGGTTCGATCTTCTCGCGCTCAGCATTAAGCGGCTAAAACAAAGACTGGTCAGCTCTGAGTCAGTATCCTGTTGAGTGTTCGTGTTAGGTTCATCTTCTTCTCCTTTTTAGTGTCCATCATCTCCATGTGCATCTCCTTCACTGTGTCCATCTCCTTCTCCATGTGCATCTCCTTCTCCATGTCCATCTCCTTCTCCTTGCCCATCTCCTTCTCCATGTCCATCTCCTTCTCCTTGCCCATCTTCTTCTTTGTGTCCATCTCCTTCTCTGTGTCCATCCGTGTCCATCTCCTTCTCTGTGTCCATCTATGTCCATCACTTTCTCCGTGACCATCTTCTTCTCTGTGTCCCTCTTCTTCTCCATGTCCATCTTGTTTTCTGTCCATCTAATTCTCTGTGTCATCTCCTTCTCTGTGTCCACCACCTTCTCTGTGTCCATCTCCTTCTCTGTGTCCATCTCCTTCTCTGTGTCATCTCCTCTGTGTCCATCTCCATCCATCACTTTCTCCGTGACCATCTTCTTCTCTGCGTCCTTCTTCTTCTCCATGTCCATCTTGTTCTCTGTCCATCTAATTCTCTGTGTCATCTCCTTCTCTGTGTCCACCACCTTCTCTGTGTCCATTTCATTTTCTGTGTCCATCACCTTCTCTGTGTCCATCTCCTTCTCTGTGTCCATTTCCTACTCTGTGTCCATCACCTTCTCTGTGTCATCTCCTTCACTGTGTCCATCTCCTTCTCTGTGTCCATCTCCTTCTCTGTGTCCATCACCTCCTCTGTGTCATCTCCTTCTCTGTGTCCATCTGTGTCCATCTCCTTCTCTGTGTCCATTTCCTTCTCTGTGTCCATCACCTTCTCTGTGTCCATCTCCTTCTCTGTGTCCATCTCCTTCTCTGTGTCCAGTTCCTTCTCTGTGTCCATCTCCTTCTCTGTGTCCATCCGTGTCCATCTCCTTCTCCTTGCCCATCTTCTTCTCCTTGCCCATCTTCTTCTTTGTGTCCATCTCCTTCTCTGTGTCCATCCGTGTCCATCTCCTTCTCTGTGTCCATCTATGTCCATCACTTTCTCTGTGACCATCTTCTTCTCTGTGTCCCTCTTCTTCTCCATGTCCATCTTGTTTTCTGTCCATCTAATTCTCTGTGTCATCTCCTTCTCTGTGTCCACCACCTTCTCTGTGTCCATCTCCTTCTCTGTGTCCATCTCCTTCTCTGTGTCATCTCCTCTGTGTCCATCTCCGTCCATCACCTTCTCCATGACCATCTTCTTCTCTGTGTCCCTCTTCTTCTCCATGTCCATCTTGTTCTCTGTCCATCTTATTCTCTGTGTCATCTCCTTCTCTGTGTCCACCACCTTCTCTGTGTCCATTTCATTTTCTGTGTCCATCACCTTCTCCGTGTCATCTCCTCTGTGTCCATCACCTTCTCTGTGTCCATCACCTTCTCTGTGTCCATCACCTTCTCTGTGTCCATCACCTTCTCTGTGTCCATCTCCTTCTCTGTGTCCATTTCCTTCTCTGTGTCCATCACCTCCTCTGTGTCATCTCCTTCTCTGTGTCCATCTGTGTCCATCTCCTTCTCTGTGTCCATCTGTGTCCATCTCCTCTGTGTCCATCACCTTCTCTGTGTCCATCTCCTTCTCTGTGTCCATCACCTTCTCTGTGTCCATATCCTTCTCTGTGTCCATCTCCTTCTCAGTGTCATCTCCTTCTCTGTGTCCATCTCCTTCTCTGTGTCCATCTGTGTCCATCTCCTTCTCTGTGTCTGTCTTCATCTCTGTGTCTGTCCTCTTCTCCGTGTCCATCTTCTTCTCTGTGCCCATCACCTTCTCTGTGTCCATCTGTGCCCATCACCTTCTCTGTGTCCATCTGTGTCCATCTCCTTCTCTGTGTCCATTTGTGTCGATCTCCCTCTCTGTGTCCATCTCTGACTGTGTCCATCATCTTCTCCATGTCATCTGCTTCAGTGAACAATTTTTATGCAGTATTTTGAAATGTGAATGGGTACTTGATAGGGCTTGGGCGGGCAACTCGGGTACTTGGGTCGGGTGGGTACTGAGTAGGACCCAGGTACCCACAGGACTATCCGGAGCCGTGGTTAGTCACATTATACACTGTTTCATGACAAAAATTCACTATATAACTGCATGGTTACCCAACAATTTTAAGTCTCTAATGTTCGCATTTCGTCATGACTATGAACACGTTCCTTCTGAGTTATATATGTTTGAACAAACCTAAAACTTCAGTCAACTTCAGTGTATGCATGACCACATCGTTTTATATGTGTATTTAAATACTTTTTGCAAGGGCTACTGTCAAACTATTCTCAATTGGACATTTTGTCTCTTGACAGCAATAGCAGGTACCCAGGTAGGGTCGAGTAATAGGGGTGTGGGTACCCGGGTAGTAAATCTGTCCCAGCCCTAGTACATTTGTAATGAATATATGTGATCAGAGACTCTCTGATGGCTCAGTATTGAGTTTGAATAAAATGTAAGGATATTAATTATCTATATGATGTATTTCAGCCTTACAATCCAGGGAGATGTCATGATGTTCTCAAGTGGAAACCCCCAAGCATGAATTCTGTTGATTTTAGGTTGAAAATAGTCAAAGAGAACAGACCAGGGTAGGTTTATAAAATTGCTTATTCAAATTGACTTGTAGTCATTAAGAATGACCTCCCTTGTATAAAATCTTTGGTAAACTGTAGCAGGCCTTCATTTAATAGGAATTATTATACTTATGTATTACTTTCAGTCATATATCTATCAAAAGTAGGATAAAAATAGTGAACATTTTAAAAGTTGTGTTGCTATGTCAACAATTGTGAACTTCCCTTCTTCAGAATGTTGCCAGAAACTAAAGGCTACCTGTACGTGGGCAGCTTAGATCAGCCATTCTCAGCCATGAAGGTGAGAGTCAAGCATCCCACTCACAGTGCCAGGTGGACCCAAGAATTGCTGACTTGCAACATTATGTGTTTAACATTTAACCCGTGAAGATCGGGGTAGAATACGTCTTCAGCAACCCATGCTTGTCATAAAGCTATGACTATGCTTGTTGTAAGTAACGGGATCGGGTGGTCAGGCTCGCTGACATGGTTGATGCATGTCACCGTATCCCAATGGATCAATGCTCATGATGTCAATCACTAGATTGTCTGGTCAAGATTAGATTATTTACAGGCCGCTGACATATAGCTTGAAAACTGCCGAGAGCAGCGTTAAACAACAAACAAATTAACAAATGTTTCTGTTACAAAGTGATATCTTTCTGATAAGCAGATAAGTATTAATTAAATTCAGAATACATTTATATAGGCAAGATATTCATGTCAGCATGCTGAATGTCACGTTTTCAATTTTTAGGCTGAGGAAATAGAATAGGTGCCAAGAGAAGTTTTCCAAGAAGAAATACGCAATGATAAGTCTTTTAAGATACCACTTAGCAATGAGTTGCAACCAATCAGATTCATGCTCACATGAACATTCGTATTTTCAATATTTTTTCAGCTGAACAAAGAACTGAAAAGTTTAGACAACAAAATCATAGAGTGTTCCTGGGATGGAAGAGAGTGGAAGTTCATGCGGCAGAGGACAGACAAGTCTTTCCCTAACGCATACAGCACAGCCATGGGTGAGTGAGTTTGTCACACTGCTGCAGGGGGAGACTTCATCCACAGCCTCCCCAACCTCCCCCACCTCCCCCACCTCCAGGAATGTGGAATCATAAACAAGTCACCCCAACTGGTTTTTTATCCCCCGCCCAATGAAGTTGGCGGGGGATATAGAAACGGGGCTCTGTTCGTTCGTCCGTCCGTCCGTCCGTCCGTCCGTCACGTTTCGTTTCCGGAGCATAACTCATAAACCGTTCAATATTTTTTCATCAAACTTTGCAGGTCTGTCAGGTACATGCTGAACTGGTGCCTTTTGATATTTAGAAATTTTAGAAATATCTATTTTTTACGTTTCCATGGCAACAAGATGGACTTAGGTTCTGTGAGGGTAGGGTTCGGTTTTTTTTTACAATTTCCATGACAAGTTCCACCTCGGTTAAAAAAAAGTTAGGGTTTGTTTAGATTTAATTATGTCATCAATTCTGCAACAGGGGCGGGGGATATAGCCACGTTAGTGTTAAACTCTTGTTTTAATTAATTCCTTTTACAAAATTCAACTTGAGATTGTATTCTTCTATTGGGCTAATTGATATGTAATTTGATTTAAACTTCAGAAAATTGTTTCATTATTCTGAATGAAACATAATTCATATGAAATTTTAGGTGCCAAATTCTTTTATGCGAAAAACTGTTTTCTTCTTTCTTTGGAGTAATAATGAAGAGTTATTTATGCAATCTTGCGAACATACAATTGATGCATATGGCCATTCTGTTGATTGACATTTCAATGTTTGTACTGTCTTAAAGTTGTAAACGATTTGGTATCTACACATGTCCTGACATTTGTGTTCTCTGCAGGTGTCTGTGAAAGTATTCGTAAGCCCGTGACAAAAGACATCCTGATGCACACAATAGAAAGAGAGAGGTGGACACCCCCAGGGTCAAACCGCTCCGAGTTCGGCCACTCCTCAGACAGAGACTTGATGCCCCCTCCTGCCAAGATGCCCAGACACTGATAGTGACTGTGTTTCCTATCCAGATTGATGGACGTGTGTTGACCGTGTCATTTAGAAGCAGTGATTGTAAACCGGTGAATCACTTCAGTGGAGTGTGACCGTCACAACAGGTGATGGTGGGAGTTTGGGCCATGCTGACATATCCCGCAGCAACCACAGCTTGTGCAGTCCCGTTCAGTGATGACATCCCCAACAACAAGGACATGGTAGTGACTGGAGGACCAGCAGAATGGGAAAATAGCAGCAGTGTGTCGACCGAGTCGTCTAGGCTCTTGATACTCACAATGGCCACATTAGGGGTAATTCAGGCCGTCATCAGTCAGGAAACTTCAGGGAAACTTCAGGCCTGTAATAATACACTAAGTCATCTAGGCTCCATTACTGACAAAAAGGGTTAATCCGACAGTCATCAGTAGGGAACTACTGGGATCCCTATAGGCCTGTAGTAATACACTAAGTCATCTAGGCTCCGTTACTGACGATCATGACGATAAGACTTAGACAAACAGTCATCAGTATTGAGAACTAGTTTGGTTTCCTTTCGGCCTGTAATGATTCACTAAGGCATCTAGGCTCCATTACTGACAATAAGGGTTAATCTGACAGTCATCAGTGGGGGGATAGATTCCCTCCAAACCTGCACTGATCCACTAAGTCATGATGAATGATACATCCCTTGATACTCAGGCCATGATCATGACTTACAATTGAGTTAAATCGTAACAGTGCTGATGGAGACTAACTTTTTGGAGGAAGTTGAACTGAAGTGTTGGTGTTGTCGAATCATCCATGACATCGAAACATAAATGATGAACATTATGCTAGGAATCTAATGGAGAGAAAGAGACAGCTGTTTTCAGTGGTAGACATAGTGACACTTCATGGCCCGTTTTCCCAATGGTTTTCTGTGAATGTTGATGCCTCTCATTACAAGGGTTGTTATTACAACTGGCCAACATGTTGCAAAAGGATGCAGTTGTACATCAAGCAGTCATTACAACAGCTCTAGTTCCTTGACCATGGACTTTTCTTATGTTGTTTATATGCTTGAATATTGCGTGCGAGTCCAAGCCACTGATTAGTTTGCTGCACTTACCTCTCTACCTTCACCATCCAATGTCATTAAAATCAGAGCTTAGTTCACGTTACCGCTCAACACAGATCTGAGGACATCCCATTACGGCTCACATCAGAACAACTTTTAATCCGTCACATCAGAGCATCGTTTACTTGATCTGGACAGTTACAGTGGGCATGTGTTTTCTTATCATTCAACCTCGAAAAGGTTATCACGAGGTATTCAGAACACACGAGATATTCAGAACACACGAGGTATTCAGAACACACGAGATATTCAGAACACACGAGGTTTTCAGAACACACGAGGTATTCAGAACACACGAGATATTCAGAACACACGAGATATTCAGAACACACGAGGTATTCAGAACACACGAGGTATTCAGAACACACGAGGTATTCAGAACACACGAGGTATTCAGAACACACAAGATATATAGAACACACGAGGTATTCAGAACACACGAGGTATTCAGAACAACAGTTACAGCCTGTACAACTAATTCCGTCAATAGCATTGTCCATCTCTCGCTTCAAAGAGATAAACATTTGAAATGGAAAAGACTTTCCATAGCCCATGGGAAGTACTGCCATACAATCTCAGCCATCTGTTAGACATTTGAGAATTTTCTTGTGTTCAGTTTTCAAATTTGGAATCGATAGTCTGGAATGGACAGTTTGAAAGTAGTTTCAGAAAGGTGCTTTCTGATTGGTTTATGTCGATTTGTTGGTAGTCATTTTATTGGTTGGTCAAAGTTTTCGAAAGGTCGTTCTGACGTGACCTGTAATGGGATGTCATCAGATCTTTGTGTGGCAGTAGCGAGCACGGAGATATTATTTTAATGAGATTGCTTATCCATCTGCACCATCACCCATCTGTTCCATCGCTGACCCTGCCTTTGAATGAGTGTGACAATGTAGAGGTAAATGTGACACACTTATACAATCATGTACGGGGCGTGATGACCATTACACCGAAATGATGTATTCTTGAAATACTCAAGAAACATCTCGCATTGCAAACATTAAATTTCTAAAAATAATCTGATCTCTTGGTGTTACTCTCGAAGTATAATAATAGGCTGCTTGGTCGTAGCCAACTTCTTTGCAAGCCAGTGATTATTTTGACTGGTGTAACACAACATGTTTTGAGCCCTCATTCCCCTGCCATGTGTTCTCATTATTTACTATTCACACAATTAGAAAACTCTTTGGGAATTATTCTGATTAATACATAAACCCGTCTTAAATTCCTTGTTAGAGGACATGATACCCGTCATAGTGGAGCCTTTAGAAAAATGTTAACCTATCAAAAGGATACCACATCATATGTTGAAGATCACTTTGAACTTTGGAGAGATGAGTGTATGACAAATAACAGCAAAGAGTTAAGATTCATTTTCATTGGAAATTATTTTGCAGTTTTTGTCTGAACAACGCATGCTTAGTACTGTTGCACAAGATGTTAGAGAGGTTCAGGAAAATCCCTGCTGATGGAAATGAGAAGGATGTTATCAAGTATCATTTCAGAGGTACCGTATTCGACGTAATAAGCGCCCCGTCTTAATAAGCGCCCACAGCGATATTTGCTGATATATTGGCTAGTGAACAATCCCAGTTAACATCCCTTCCAATTGATCATTGTACACAAGACTTTTTTATTCGTGTATAATACACACTCGTGTGTTATGTGTACCCTTAATTATGGGCAATTAAATTTTGAAAAATATATCTGTCGTGTATAATACGCACAGACTTTTCTTCTGTATCGTTTCAGGCTGTCAGCATAAACCACGAAATTAACGATCTTAAAACTCTCTTTTTTCTCTCACCAAACTTATACTCCAATAAGAGCTCCCTATTTCTAATTTTGGGCGCGCCCTGGGCGCTTATTACGTCAAATACGGTACTTCATTAACTTTGTATGTTAGTCAGTAATGATCCAGAATGTGTTGATTCACCATTATACCGCTAGTCTAAGAAATAGGGAACCTTCATTAACTCAGACACCATTACATATGGGTTAGTGCCCTCTTCAAGGGTGATTAGAATCCCAGCACTCGAGGCGTCGGCTGAGAGCTTTGTAGTGCATTGAGGAAGGCGCTACTCATCTTATCTTATACCATGTGGACTTCAAACGTGATGGGCTTTGCTCGATAATGAAATAAATGTGAACTGAGGTGGTCTCCCCTCGTCTAAATCGAATGGTCCAACCCTGGCCCCTGCATGTGTGGGGTATACAAAGAATAACAACCTGAAGAAACGATGAACATAACTTGATATAATGTTCAAGACAATGCATCTTTTTGTCCTCCAGACCCCTTCTCAGCACTGTTGTCTCGTATCGGTTCTCCATCTGCTGTACTTTGAAGCCTTGGAAACAACTTCCTCTTGTGTAGAATTAAGTTATAACATAGTTCCTACCTCTTTGAGCTGTTCATGTCTTGAATGTTTAATGTCGAAACCACTGCCACGTTTCTCCTGTTCCTAATGTGTCTAGACAAGGGAAACAGAGCTACCGTTTGTAGTTTGATTTTAGACAATGCTGAGTAGAGGTGAAAATCATTCTGTGTGTACATATTCGTTTATGATATGTTGTAATATTATATACATGGATTCATTTGTACATTGACATTGGTTTCCTCACTTTGGTGAGACAATTGCCTCATGTTATGGAGCCTCTTGTTGGATCCCAAACAACCCGCATGACAATTTGTTACTGGAAGTACTTAACGTTATTCGAATCTACAGGTACCATATTCGACGTAATAAGCGCCCCGCTCTAATAAGCGCCCACGGCGATATTTGCTAATATATTGGCAAGTGAACAATCCCAATTAGCACCCCTTCCGATTGATCATTGTACACAAGACTTATTTGTTCGTGTATAATGTGCACCTGTGTGTTATGTACACCCTTAATTATGGGCAATTGAATTGAGGAAATATATATCTGTCGTATATAAACAGTTCAGGCCATCAACATAACCATGAAATTTATCTTTCAACTCTGTTTTTTTCACCAAAATAATATTCTAATAAGAGGCCCCTATTTGTATTTTTGAGAGCGCCCTGGGCGCTTATTATGTCGAATACGGTAGCCAGAAACATTAATTGGGTGTTCAAAGTCACTTGACATGAACAATTTCATCATGCAGATAGACAGGAGGATCCTGTAGTCCAGTTGTTAAAGTGTCGGCTTGTCATGCTTCATGGCCTAGGTTTGCTTCCCCACATGGCTAGTGTATGTAATTAATCTCCCAACATTGTTTCACTAAGGTGTCAAATCCAGCTCACGAGCGCAATATTTAGTCCAAATATTTCGTCATTCTCTGATAATGTCCTGCAGCAAAAGGCACAGGTCAAGGTGAGAAGGAGCACAATCAGTAAGCGATCCCTCCAGATTCCACGCATGAGATCCCATTTTCCTATTTTAACAAGGAGGATCACTTATTGTGAAATAGTTCATCTTTTTATGAGTTATTCTCCTATTTTCTGCACAGTAGCATACCGTGCTCCTTATGTCGTTGATGTGCAGTTGGCATCTTTGTTAATGCAGTAGAACACATCCGTGCAAGATACCTTCAGAGCACTGAAACTGGGTACCAATGTCACACTTCTGAAGGAAATAATCCTGCCTATTCTGCAATTGTAAGCGTGGGAGAATCTATAATTTTTCAAAGTGATATAATGCACAGATACAAGGACATTCCTTAAATAAAGTGATCTATACTGAACCAAATAAGTTAGAGATCATGATTGGGTAATGTTTATGAAATTGTGTGATCAGTCTTCAGTTCAAAAGATGTTCATGATCCCAAGCTTTGCTCAGTATATACAGTGTTATCCCACATTGAGTATTGTGATGATGTCTAAGGATTTTCTCATCACACACAGAACGTGTGAAGCACATTTCTGGTGTCCCCTGCCGTGATATTGCTGGAATATTGCTAAAAGCGGCGTAAAACCATACTCCCTCACTGTAAGCATGACAAGTTCGTAATCTACTACCAAACACATTGCTTGTTATCTATTGCCTTACAGACTGTAAATAACAAAGTCTGGTCAAGGGTCTCTAGTGGCTGACAGCATGATCAATCAACCAAGACATGGAGCCTGTACATGGGTACAATGTGTGAAGCCCATTTCTGGTGTCCCCCGCCGTGATATTGCTGGAACATTGCTAAAAGCGGCGTAAAACCATACTCACTCACTCATCCATCACACACAGTCCCAGCCTTACACCAAATGCATGATACCAAGTCTTGGTGATCCTATCGAGGTCACCTTTTTTAAGTTTGGGAGGTTTTACTACTCTATTACAAATAAAATTCATTACACATCTGAAATTTGCATATATGAACATCCAAATTAGATATTTGAAATATTGTGTGATTTTAGCAGTTACAAGGATGGCATCCTGAAGAGCATGTACCCCAAAGACATGCAGCCGTCCCATGGGGGCCCCCCCTCCACAGGGCTGTTTCTGTATAGTGTGTACAATATATCACTCAGGTGATCTGCAACCAGTCTTACGGTCATGTTGGAGGATAATTGCATGTTGTATATAACATCAAGATACAAACTGATTTCGTATTGTTTGCAAATATGAAATAATAATGTTTATGGCTTACTTGTGCTAATGGCAAGTATTGAAACATTAAAATTGATATTGAAACATGTTTGTTTGCTTTTGTGTACAATTCTACTACTGATATATCAGGATCTGATCCAGCTGTTCCACGCACACCATGTCCAGGTGTACAGGAAAGACCCTCCAGGAGCTATATAATCTCTTTTGACTGGGGGGATTCTTGAGCTTAAAACATCCCCAGTACCTCAAGTTTGTCACAAGAGCTGACTAAAATGGGGACCTAATTGGTGGCTGTCTAAATATTCACAGAAAATAGATCCTCAGTAAACCATGCTTGTCCAGATAACCAGGGCCAACTTGCACAAAGCGATCTTAGCGCTAAGATGATCGTAACTCCCATACTTTTACATAGGCTTCCAATAGTCGTGTATTAAAGCACACAAAACTAACAGTTACATACCATGGATGTTTAAGTGTGATTTATCACAGTGATAGATTTGACACTTTCCCAAACACCTTGAAGAATTCATGACAGATTTAATTTATTTTATTTGTTGGTTGTGAAAATGGATCTTGTTTGAAAATTTGTGATGTTCATACTGCTTTTTAGGTCAGACTGATGTTACTGAAAAAGCCTTGAGAATGACACTTGAAAAGGCCTTGAATGTTCCATAACAGTATGAACCATGGTGTCGTCGTGTGTAGATTGTGGCTCAAGCACTGGATTGCTTGGCCGAGATTTGATCATTTACAGACTGCTGTGATACACTTTGAATATTGGAACTTTAACTCACAATGGCTGGTTACCATAAACGTGATAAAGAACTCACCTTCAGCAGTGACCACAACCCACTTGCATAAAGCCATCTTAGGGCTAAGACAATCACAACTCCAATAGTTTCACACTGACTTACGACTGTTTGACACATCTTTATAATCACCTTTCAGTGACCTGTTTCACCAACAACTTCAGAAATCTCTCCCGTCACATGATTCAGCGTGTCGGCCATTTTTACGTCTTGTAGTGGATGTAAATGTACTACAACGTGCAGTCATCGTGACCGACTTACTGAGGAAGTTCTCAACAGACCATTCCCATCCAATGATATGATGTGAATACATTTGTTATAAACAAACTACAACAGACATTTCCGTAAAGCAAGTTGAGCACACATACGCTCATGTCACCTCTCTTTGTGAGTAACTATTTTATATTCCCCGATACCTCTGGTTGTTGTATGGCTGTCAGTGTAAGCATGAAGTTACACGCATAGATCTAGCTAGCGCTACATGCTTTGAGGTAAAAAATAGTGATATAAAATATCATAGGAATTTACTTTCACTTTGTGAAACATAACTGGACTCATTGGAGTATGAACCTTCATAGAGTGAATGCCAAACTGTATCAACGTCTGAGCTTACGACTACATTCATACAATGTTTGACCCTTACTCTATGAAGGTTCATACTCCAATGAACTCATAGAAAGTGAAAGTCAATAAAAACAACCATTTAAGTTCGGGATATATGAAAATACAGGATGGGTGCTCTACCTTTTCCAGGCTTACTTCTCCATTGCAATAAAAATTTGACTTAAACAATTCTGATATTTATACTGTACATAAAATGATTCAGTGTCAATAACTCCAGCAAACTGTCGTTTCATCCATGTGGCCAAGAAGGGAACCACACAAACTTGTAAACTCTACCACACTCGGTGGAAACATAACACACATGGATTTCCTTGATATTTTATTTCAAATAAACATTCTCTTATCATAATACATTTGCAACACAGTCACAATTACAAATCACTTATAAATGCTCTTACAAAACAAACCCTTCCCATCTGTTGAACGATAGTCGCAGCATCAGACCCACTCCACATCATGACCCTAGTGCTGTACCACCAACACATCTCTTTTCAAGATACATTCTCATCTAAGTGCACTGCAACATAGCTCACTCTCTCTATCACTTAGCTCACTATCAGCAAAACTGATAGAAAAGCGCTTTATATTAGAATTAGGGATACAACAGTAACCATGGTAACAGTCTTAATTTTCTTACTCACACATTCATTCTCCACAACTTGTATACATGATAATTTGGTCTATTTACACAGATTCTCTTATAAGAATTCATTGTCAAGAGCCGCTTCTACCATTTGTGAATATTTCATGCTTGCCATGCTAACAAAAAACAGGGTAGTGATGCAAAATGAATGCCAATAGCTCACAAAAAGGTGTCTGGTTGTCCTGTTATGTTCAAAGATTTATATATCAGCAATGATTTACCTGTAGGTTTGTAATATGGTCAGGATTTACCTGTAGTTCTGTAATACGGTCATGATGTACCTGTAGTTCTGTAATACGGTAATGATTTACCTGTAGTTCTGTAATTGGGTAATGATTTACCTGTAGTTCTGTAATTGGGTAATGATTTACCTGTAGTTCTGTAATACGGTAATGATTTGCCTGTAGTTCTGTAATACGGTAATGATTTACCTGTAGTTCTGTAATTGGGTAATGATTTACCTGTAGTTCTGTAATTGGGTAATGATTTACCTGTAGTTCTGTAATTGGGTAATGATTTACCTGTAGTTCTGTAATACGGTAATGATTTACCTGTAGTTCTGTAATACGGTAATGATTTACCTGTAGTTCTGTAATTGGGTAATGATTTACCTGTAGTTCTGTAATTGGGTAATGATTTACCTCTAGTTCTGTAATACGGTAATGATTTACCTGTAGTTCTGTAATACGGTAATGATTTACCTGTAGTTCTGTAATACGGTAATGATTTACCTGTAGTTCTGTAATATGGTAATGATTTACCTGTAGTTCTGTAATATGGTAATAACTTGTCTACCAAGTGATCTAATGCTTAGCGTGCGTCAACAAAAGGGGGAGGGGGGTGCTGGATCCAGTCTTCTAATGTCATGGTGACAGTGTTACTTTAAGGTGTTACCACTATTAGGACTGCTGCATCACTGGCTTCACACACAGCCATAGGAAGCACCATGCAAGAAGCACTACCTCCCTTTAGATTTATAAACACCCTGAAAAATAAGTCCTCTGGGCGAAATCTTAATTTCCCCTAACAAGAAGTTTGCAGAACTTCCAAACACAATGATCAGACCACGGTTGATTTCATTCTTCAGGTTTATCTATCTTCTTTCAAAGTTTGAGATATTCACTTTGATTCTGCAATTCACTGGCTTAAATCATGACTCCCTCTGACTTCTTCATCTTCTGTTTGACTCCAGTTCGGCGGTACTCCGACCTCTCCTTCAGATACTCCGCCGTACACTCGTCAATGAAAGCCTGATCTGCATATCTGCAAGATTATAACAGGCCTTATCATATAAAGGATAGTGTAAGGATGTGATAAACCATTACTGTAAACTTGGTATCACGATCCAATAAATATGCATATGAGGCCAACAAGCAGGAACTACTTCTAATGTCCAAACATTGACTCAGTGTCTGCTTGCTCAGTTAGCTATTGACTTATGTTACCCATTAGTTTGATACAGGCTTTCCTGATATGTGGGTGATTAGACAACCATTTTTTAAAAATCCCACACCATCAAAAGGCACCAGTTCACAACTATGTCTATCTTTGTGACAAGTTTAGTTCTCTCTCTTTAGCTCTTCTCCGGAAATGAAACGAGATGGATGGAAGGACTGACGGACAGGGGATAATAAATTATGAAAATAAAACCCAGTTGAACTCTGTCATGGGCAGACCATTTAACAACACCACGTACTGAAACAATAACACAATACAAGCAAATTAACATTTTTTTAACAAGTCAAATGTACGGAAACATATGAGGCATTTGTATTGATGATTAATTCCCATTTATGACAGAAAATTGGCTTATGAAAAAAAGTACAAATCATCACTAGCAATATTACTGTTTCCTCATCAACTTACGCTGCTGTCAGACAGATGTGCATTTCTTTGGCTTGTTTTCTGCATTTGAACGGCAGCAGCAGACCTGCTTCCTTGGCACAGATTCCAAACTCTGCAATAAAGAAATTGTTAAGATTTGGCTTGTTGTTTAACTCCGCACTCAGCAATATTCCAGCTATATGACGGCTGTCTGTAAATAATCAAGTCTGGACCAGACAATCCAGTGATTAATATCATGAGCATCGATCCACGCAATTGGGATCGATGACATGCATCAACCAAGTCAGCGAGCCTGACCACCCGATCCCGTTAGTCGCCTTTTACGACAAGCATAGTCACCTTTTTAGAACTGGGATGCATTATATTACAGTTGAACCATAACAAATGTATAATTCAGGATGGAATAATTATATAATAAATATAAATATACATCATCCAGGAGAGAAATGTACTGTTTTACATATATTTCCAATAAGGGAAGAATGATTCTCAATGTTGGAGTGATGTGACATCACATTGCGCCATTGTTTAGAACACCATATGGTGTCAATCATTGTTCATAATGACACAAAATGCTAACAATGGGCCATCTGAACAACACAGTTTTTCAGAATGGTTGAGATTCTAAAGGTTTTTCTTCATTACTTAAAGTGAAAGTAAAGTAAAAAATAGCAACTTTGCAGATTTTAATACTTTAGGGCATACTTTATCACAAATGCTTGCCAGAAGTTAAATTTCAAACAGCGAAATACTGTAAAACAGATAATAAGAAACGCCAGACAAAATCGTCTCCCAAATGAAAGATTCCGCCACACTGGGGATTCCCCTTACTGGGCTTAAAACAGGTGACCGGTGTTTGATGTGCTGCACAATTTCAAGGATTGGGCCGGCGCCCGGTTTGCCTGGTGGTTTATTGGGGAACTTCCGACTTGTCCAGCACCTTTTGTTATCAGTACAAATTCACCTGAGCATGGGGATTGGTAGGACAATAGGGGATCAAGGGGGCATTTCACTTATGACACAACTAATTGGTGAACTTTATTCACTATACTGTACTGAGTGAAAACTTTTAAAATATATATCAATGAGTGAGTGAATGTGAATCATTTAGTACTACTTTCCCCACAAAAAAGGAATACAGACAAGAAACAGCATCCCACTGAGGCAAATGCGCACTTGGTTCTTACCGGATACAATTCTATGTCACTGAGCAGTGAGATGACAAAACACATAATCTTGAGGGGTCACATGCAAATCTGTACAAATTCACTGAGATACTGCAGGTTGAGCAGGATAATACTGTGATCACAGTCCAGGTAGTTTACTGACACCCAAGGAGAAGACAAAGTATTGCAAATGCCCTTGAGAGGGCAAGAGACAACCTCTTGCCCACCAGAAACCAGTGAACGATTATCACAATGCTGTTTCGCATCTAGTTGGACTGTGAATGATGGAAATGTTAAATGTGAATTTGACAAATAAGACAATATTTTATACAGTGCTCATTCTTTTTATCAATTGTTTATTTCATATTTTAAAGGAAATGTTTTGTTTGTTATTTTACGATGCACTCAGCAATATGCAAGCTATATGACAGCGGTCTGTAAGTAATCGCGTCTGGACCAGATAATCTAGTGATTGACATCATGAGCATCGATTCCATGCAATTGAGATACGATGACATACATCAACCAAGTCTGACCACCTGATCCCGTTAATCGCCTCTTACGAAAAGCATAGCCGCCTTTTATGGCACGCATGGGTTACTGAAGACCTATTCTACCCCGGATCTTCACAGGCCTTAAAGTAAATGAATGCTGGAAGAATGGGTATATATTGCTTAAACAAACACGATATGGATTATTCCTTGGCCAGCTGTTGGACAAGTAGAAAGCCCTGTTTAATGGTCCCCCAAACAGGATGTTAGTCGTACAAAGCCTGTTACAGACATTTATTGTTATTTTAATTTTTGACTACCGTATTCGACGTAATAAGTGCCCCGCTCTAATAAGCGCCCACGGTGATATTTGCTAATATATTGGCTAGTGAACAATCCCAATTAGCACCCCTTCCGATTGATCAATATACACAAGACTTATTTATTTGTGTATAATACGTGTGTTATATGCATCCTTAATTGTGGGAAATTAGATTCTGGATAAATACATCTGTCGTATATATAAACATATCAGGCTGTCGGCATAAACCACGAAATTTACGATCTTTTAACCCTGTTGTTTTTTACCAAAATAATATTCTAATAAGAGCCCCCTATTTCTAATTTTGAGAGCGCCCTGGGAGCTTATTATGACGAATATCGTATGTCAAAGGTTGTTTCACACACTCAACAATTTGTGCAAATGTTAATTTTGTAGGTTTAACCGATATAGCAACACTTTTTGCTTGGTCGCTTCCAGAGTCAATGGACAGCTTCTTAGCATCACAAGTATATACATATCAGCCAATGAAAATATTTGTCATGCACTGCTGCACCGGTAGCTTTCGGTCATGCCCCCAAAAAGCAATATTCCAGCTATATGACTGCGGGCTGTAAATAATCAAGTCTGGACCAGACAATCCAGTGATTGACATCATGAGCATCTATTCACGCAATTGGGATACGATGACATGCATCAACCAAGTCAGCGAGCCTGACCACCTGATCCCGTTAGTCGTCTGTTTGGTAAGTCCCTAGATAAGGAATTAGAACTACCGGTACCTTTGACTTGTTCAGCACACTGCCCCTTCTTTGCCTTGGCCTTCATCTTCTGGGGGATGACAATTTCTCTCTCAGCTTTCCGCAGTGACTGATCTTCAGGGTCACCTGCAGAGAAGCTCAGTTTGCATATGGTGATATACAGCAAAACAAATGGTCAGCCTCTTATTGGGAAGATGTAGCACATGAAATGTGTGATCAATGGCAACTAATTTCTAATCATTGGTAATAATTACAATGTATGGGACAGATAAAGTAACTACATGTTGTTTTGTATTTTGAATTCATTATTTGTATGTAAACAATGACCTTCATTTGTAACCTTCATTCATTATTCTTAACATTTGACTAATTTTGCGTACTTTTCTCATTTATTTCAACTTTGTATTTTTTAACTGAATGATCGCCCATAGTGGGCTTGTGTAACATAGAAACAGGATATTTCATGCTATTTTTTCATAAGATGGTTTGTTTTGTGAGCTATGTTCAATCAAGCATTGAACGTATATACGCTGGTAGCATATGGAGAAATGGGTATTGTGACATCCTCAGGTTATGTATTAAGGCTTTGATAGCTATATTCAAGGTTGACACCATCACTCCCTTGAGTTTGGAGAACTTTGCCGACACGTTAAATATCTTGTTGAAATTTTAAGTTTCATTATCATAGTAACACACCAACGCTGTATAAGAATTTTAAAGCAGGTAACTGGTTCAACAATTTGACTTTGAATCCTTCGTTATGTCTCTCTGCAGGTAACTGTCAATGTTCATTCATGTTGGTTACATACGGTCTCTGGTTATGGTCAATCTTTCATGTTTCATCATTCCTAATACGTAAAAAGGCCGCTGTCTTTGCGGTAGAAGACTAAAAAAACATCCGTGTAATGTCCAGGCAGTGCATTAACTATGTACATGTGGTCAAATAGAAAACAGCCATACCAAGTCCCATTGGCCCTCCCCCCATATTCTCGCTCAGGACACCCGTCTCCCTGTGGGGGTTTGAGAACATTGCCCCCATGTTGAATTTTTGTTTTGTCGCTTATAACGCTCAACATTAGTTTGTGTTTCGCCAGTACGTTTGTTACGATGATTGTCTATTGATAAGATGAAAAAATCCAAATGTATCATAATAATGTTAAACTTTTCCCTAATAGTCGTACACAGAAATAATGCTTTTGGATTTTTAGTGATGTAAGCGGCGAGGTAAGAAAGAACTTGAGGGAGGGCTTATTGTATACGATGGAAAGGGAGAAATTGTTTTTTTCTAATAATGAAGAAGGGCTCTTGTCAGCCGAATTGTTGAGAATGGTCTGTCGATAAGATTTACTGATAGTGAATTAATATTGAGAATGAACTGCGTTAATGTCTTTTTACAGATCTTGAGTATTTATGAATAACGATAGTTTTGAAGTCTGTATTTCACAAAGACTCAAACTGCTATTATTTTCAGTGTCGATATATTGTTCTGTGCACACCAATTAAGTTGCTGGTCTTTTGCTGATCACCCCAAGTAAGCAAATTCTAAGATTCTTTTTTTTTTTTGCAATTAGACCACGCATAATGTGCATCTCAAATACTGAATAGTTTACAGTTGGAATATTGTTTATTGTTGTTGGTATACAGTATATTGTTGGTAGATATATACCCTGTATGCCATTCAACCCGCGCCCGTTCAAATATTTGTACAATTATTTTTTAAGTATCACTTGTCCCCAACTTGATTCAAATAAAACTTTTTTCTATAACCTCCCATCCCCCATTACACCACTTGATCTTTCCTCCATACTTCTTTGAGGGATTCCGGATAAAAGATGAGTTCCTCTGCAACCTAACCTTGTCGGAAAGAGGCGACTCATTGGATCGGTTGCACCAGTGAACATCCATGCCACGAGTCACTTTCTTTCTACAGGCTATCTGTCCAACAACGCTTGTAGTGTGTGTGTGTGTGTGTGTGTGTGTGTGTGTGTGTGTGTGTGTTTCACGCCGCATTAGTTGGTTGGTTGGTTTGTTGTTTTACGCCGCACTAAGCAATATTCCAGCTATATGACGGCTGTCTGTAAATAATCAAGTCTGGACCAGACAATCCAGTGATTAATATCATGAGCATCGATCCACGCAATTGGGATCGATGACATGCATCAACCAAGTCAGCGAGCCTGACCACCCGATCCCGTTAGTCGCCTTTTACGACAAGCATAGTCACCTTTTACGGCAAGCTAGCATGGTTTGCTGAAGACCTATTCTACCCCGGAATCTTCATCACGCCGCATTAAGAAATATTCCACTTACATGACGCCGGCCGCATAAGAAATATTCCACTTACATGACGCCTGCCGCATTAAGAAATATTCCACTTACATGACGCCGGCCTTTAAATAACCGGTCCTGGATCAGTTCGGGTTACCCTCATACAATCAACCATTTTAGGTCGCCTCTTACGACAAACATGCCTGTTGCTGGGAAGGAATGATTTCTCCGAGGCAAGGGAGTTAATTTAACTGACTGGGAACTGGACTTGTATTGTCAGTTAACCCCCTTGCCTCGGGAATGCATGAATTTGTACTAAACTGTTACATGTACACAACACATGTTTACATAAATAGAATTTATTTTAATCTTAAATATATATTTACATATGTATGATGGTATATTGACATATCCATACATTGGCATAAACATCACAGGAGCTCGTCCAATGAATTGACAATTTTAATCGCTGGGTACAGGTTTACGACCGTGACGACTGGGCCAATAATGACCATAGCTATTAAATTATGTGACATGTACATTAAAACGACCACTTGAGAAAGAAATACAGTCGATCGATATTTTAAAGTTGGCACAAACCCAATTGATAAACCAATTAAACTAAGGTTTGGAATAACTGAACCAAAATAGGATGTGTCACACCATGACACACACAACAGCCTGTTTATATTAAGTTCCCATTCCATGTAAGCAGCTAGTGGCAATGAAAGGCTACAGTGTAAACTGGATTTTAAAATAATAATAATAATAAATAAAAAGTCAATGGTAAATATGTGGAGTCTACTAAATATCTATCAAAATATAACCTACAACGGAATGAAATTCCAAAATTGAAACGAATGTATAGAGTAGAGTAAGGTATTCTGTGTATTTACAAAGAAGGCAATACCCGAGTGTTCTATGATAAAGAAAAAGGTCAATAATATCATGTAGCGTTTTAGAGTGATTATGTAATACGTATATCCGGATGACTTTTTTCAGTTGAAACATTTCCTTCAGAAAGCAAATTCATGAATTTTGAAGAAAAGTTGGTTTCAAATGATGAAATTATTCCCCAGAAAGTAGAGTAATAAAGTTTAGTCAACATGGTTTCCCATTGTTTACAATAAAAGATATCACTCGGATGGCCCTTGCATGCTTGAAACATTCACTCACTCACACACACACGTATTAGCCTATTGTTAAACAGCATTGTCTCTAGGCAGCATTTGATCCATATCAGCTACCACGTAGCTTACAACTGCCCACAATGCAGAACACAAGTCCATTGCGTGTGGGTCCTGAACGGTCATTGTGTCAGCGTTGCTGTGGTGGAAATAAAAGTACTTGTCATTCATATTGTTGAGATTGGCCCCTGGGACGCCGGCTGTGATGAAGTTGGCAACATCCCCGCCATCAGCTGGCGTTGTCATCTTGCTAGCATTGATAGACTTCAGAAGATTCAGCACACCCTGCATTATAACCGTCGCAGCCTTGTTACCAGTGAACCCCAGTCCCGTGGGGGTGAAGGTACCCCCATCCGACTCCATCACAAGATCGTAGTTGCTGACGTTGCTCTTGTGTCTCTGCCAGTACTGTATTGCACCAACGTGGCCGGGTTCTTCTGCCGTCCACATTACCATCCTCATTGTGCGTTTAGGGCGGAGTCCGAGCTGACGGATGAGTGACAGAGCTTGCCACGAGATGAATGCCCCGCCCCCGTCATCCATCGCTCCCTGTCCGACATCCCAGCTATCCAAATGCCCACTCACCAATACAACCTGTTCAGGGTACGTGCTGCCCTTGATTTCTGCGACTGTGTTACGGGATTTAACCGGAGGCAGATTTTTAGCCTCCATTTTCAAATTAACGATAATCTTTTCCCCTCTTTGAGACATCCTGTACATCATTTCTGCATCTTCAACTGTGATGCAGGCTGTGGGGATCTTAGTAACATTGTCGTTATATTCCTGTATCCCTGTGTGGGGACTGTAGATGGAAAATGACGCCACGCTTCGTATTAATGACGCCAAGCCACCAACCTTAGCAGCTTCCACTGCGCCGTTCTCTCGATATGCAACAGTAATTCCATATTCTACCCAGTCTTGATTGTAAACAATAATCTTCCCTTTAGCCAAACCTGCTTTCTTACGAAGCTCGTCAAATGTTTTCACGACAAGAACCTCTGCCGTTATCCCTTCTGGAGGTGTCGCTATGCTGCTTCCGAGGCCAAGAATAGCCATGGGATGTACCCGGGGCTGTAGCATTGTCGCGGACTCGTTACCTCTGACCCAGTGGGGGACCGTCACTTCTTCTCCGTGAACATTTTCTAGGCCATCTCCCTTCAACACATTCAACATATAGTCTATCGAGTTCTCGAGATTCTGGGAGCCAACCAACCTACTTCCGTATTTGTCAACAAATGTAGCTAATCTTTCATACGACTGATTTTGTGATTTTCCGTACACCGATCTTTGAATAATTTGATCTGCAACACTCTGATATGAGAGTATTTGTTGCTGTATGCGCTGTGGGTCCACACATGATGCAGGTCCCGGCAAAACAATACAGCAAAATACCGCTGATATCACGAAAACAACTGGCGAAACCATCGTAAACCACGATCACATGACATTCACGTGACCACCTCCCGCACGCCGACTGGGACAGTGGGTTACTCTAAATTCGGATTACGGAATATTAAAACGAAACAAGCGCTACTTAGCAAATAATACAGTGAATCTGGAAACACTGTGACCTACATTAACATGCTAAGGCCTTTCATTTCAGCTTTCATTCATTTTCTATTGTTAAACCACAGATGGTGTTTTACAAAAATGATTTTTTTTGTGATTTGTCAGAGACTGACGCCACACGTTTTCATTATAGTATTCATGCTTATCAACTTGTTTTGATAAAGCTACTCAGAATACAATTGTGTATGTGGAATTCAATGATGAGATGCGTATTTTATACACTGCCAACACTAATAATTGCCAGTTTTACCAGAATACTATAGTATAGCTCCTATAGTCACAATACAATATATATTTAAACGTTTGAATTAGTGACACAGGCGGTCAAAATCAACTACAGCATCATACACTGTGATATAGAGTACAATATTTATGATGTCACTGTACAACGGGTTTATTGGAGACAGTTGCGTTAGATCAAATTCTTTGTTTAAAATACACTCAATAACCTCAAAAGAAGTGTTTACTCTGAACGTTGTTCAGTATTAATTAATAATACCCATGCATAGGGTTAAAAATAACAAGTTTTTTAAAAAGCGTACTGCACTTGGGCAAATATCACTTCACGCGCACCAGTGTATTGTTTACGTCATCCGGACGCCATTATCGACCGCATTCGAATCGTATTATGACGTAAGGTCGGAATGACGTCACAACAGAACCGACGTCATAGCTGAAGATTGTTGACGTCATACGACAATTGCGATTTAGACGGCTTTTGTTATATCAATTTTCTGAAAGAGGGACTCAAAGGAATACAGAAATAATGAGTAATAAAGTAATTATTACACTTGCATGTGTGTCATACTCGCTCTCGCTCGGGAAATAAAAGAATTGGCTCATTTAGCGTTTATATAGATTATTATACGAGCGTGCGTGTCATACTGATTCTACAAAATCAGTATGACACGCACGCTCGTATAATAATCTATATCAACGCTTAATGAGCCAATTTAAGGTCCTAAATCATCCGACCGCCTCTGTGGTCTAGTGGTAGAGCGTCCGCCCGGAGAGCGGAAGGTCCGGGGTTCCATCCCCGGCCGCGTCATACCAAAAGACGTTAAAAGATGGTACTTGTTGTTACCCTGTCGGCATTAAGGGGCTAAAACAAAGACTGGTCGGCTCGGAGTCAGTATGCTGTGTCTGAGTGGGATATTCATGTTAAACTGCGGCATGGTATCATAGTGAGCTAGCACTATAAATCGGCATCAGTCCGGACTAGTACAAGCAGCCACACAAACACACACACGTACATGTGCAATAATCTTGGACGCGACGTTAAACCCCATTTTACCTCACCACCGCACCTAAATCATCCCAAGCAAATAATAATTTTCCATTACAGCATATTAATCGACCGAGAGAGCGGCAAAACAACTCACTTCGATAATGGAGGCATGGAGTAATTGCGAATATAAAGAATACGGACAGCTCAGGTTAACATACAGCATGAAATGATTCCTTGGCTTTCACACACGTGTGTGAAAATACAGTTGCATGCACGTTCTCATTCAGACACGCACCCTTTGATTCAAAGCACAGGTGATAATATTTCATATAAGCACGCAAGCACAAGGAGTAATATTTCTGGTACCCGCGCCACCACGCATGCACATATTGTACGCGTGATAACATTTTAGACACGCACCCTTCGATTCAAGCACATATCATCCACACGTGACAAAATATTATATAGGGGCGGTCGGGTAGCCTAGTGGTTAAAGGGTTCGCTCGTTACGCCGAAGACCCGGGTTCGATTCCCGAGATGGGTACAATGTGTGAAGCCTATTTCTGGTGACCCCCGCCGTGATATTGCTGGAAAATTGCTAAAAGCGGCGTAAAATCAGACTCACTCAATATTTTATATACGCACGAAAGCACTCGTGATAAACAAGTGGTAATAGTTAAGATACGCAAGCAATCACGCGTATATTATATGCTGAATGACATTTAAGACATGCACGCAGCCACTTACGCGCGCACACACGGGTAAATATTTCAACTATCACACCGACCTATTGTTGCACTGAACATTGTCATAACATAAACCAACCAGAAACAGCTACATTGGTGAACTAGAATGTGTTTTTACTCATAAAAACATATGTCCCCTTTTTCTGATACATTAGTTCGAGTTGGTTGTTGCTGTAAATGTGCTTGCAAATCCGAAAAATTACGTTTAATTAAGCAGGGACGCAACTGCACAGCGAATCGCGGCGCCTTAGACGACTGGGCCACCCGTGCCCCCGCAAGTAGATGTAGTACCCATGAATAATCAGTAGTATTGTGTTCAGTAGAAAGAATCTTAAGAATTTCTATTTCCAACACAAGACATTAAACAATATATACATTGAATAGGCAATAGTTGAGCATGTGGTCATTGCACGTGTCTAGTTTCATGAAAACAATATTCATTAGTTCTGACGCGGAAACTAAGCTCAGAGTTGTTTGAGACTAAGTCGAAATTGTTTTCATGGAAACATAAAATACTAAATTTTATTTATTTTTATTAAAATAGCAAAAGACACCAGTTAGGTCGATGTGCAATGCATGTGCCAAGTTTCGTTGAACAATATTGAAAGGTTTTTAAGTTATGACCTTAAAACAAACCCTAGCCTCATTTGAGACTAAATCAAAAGTTTTCATGGAAATAACAAAAGAATGTTAAAAATATTGAAATATCAAAAGGCACCGTTGTCAAGTTATGGCAAGAGAGTTAAGTGACTGTAAAAGTCCAGTTCCCACTGGCCTTTGATAGTCGGGTAACTCCCTTGCCTTGGGAAGATGGTTATGGCCCGGAAACGAACCCTACTCTCGAAATAGTCTAAGTCGAAATAGTTTCCATGGAAAAATATGATAATACATAAATAAATATACGTCAAATTGCATGCAATTTTCTTAACACACCAATTAAAACAATGCATCCAATTTAGCGTTTACATCGAAAGTAATGAGAAGTTCAATCTGTATGGCAAACATATTGATGTGGTAATGTATCGTGGCAAAAATACCTACTTAGGTAGCAATTCTCATCAAACGGTCTCCCCTGAATCACAGTTTGAACAATGCATTCTGTATCGATTAATGGTTATATAGTAGACGGAATCATAGGCTAAAATGCTCACACGTAATTGATCATGTTCCATTTCGCAATTACTCCATGCCTCCATTATTGAAGTGAGTTGTTTTGCCGCTCTCTCGGTCGATTAATATGCCGTAGAAATAGAAAATTATTATTTGCTTGGGATTTTATTGATTTTTGTGCAGTGGAAATCTCAGTCTGTGACAAGCGTACCTGGCAGTTTATCTGCACCCAGCGGTAAAAACAGTCGCCAGTTGGCGAATCCCCATACACCTTATAGGAAGGTATTAGAACTATCATCCACTGAAAATAATATGGCCTCCAAAACTTGGACAAATTATTAAAAAGAAAATCGTTCGCTGGCCATCTTGATGATTTTGGTCTGGTTCTTCCTTGTAGAGGAAAACTAGGTATGTGATGGGGTGCCGCCTGAAAAAGATCATGTGTGCCCTTAATAAACTTCTGTATTCAAAGCTCGTTCACTTTTAGGGTGTTAAGAGAAAAAGAAAGAACACAATATTTTTAACTAATGTAGAAACGTGTAGCTGAGTACAATATATGTCCTGACCCGTGAAGATCCGGGGTAGAATAGGTCTCCAGCAACCCATGCTTGCCTTAAAAGGCGACTATGCTTGTCGTAAGAGGCGACTAACGGGATCGGGTGGTCAGGCTCGCTGACCTGGTTGATGCATGTCATCGTATCCCATTTGCGTGGATCGATGCTCATGATGTCGGACACTGTATTGTCAAGACTCGATTATTTACAGATCGCCGTCATATAGCTGGAATATTGCTGAGTGCGGCGTTACAACAAACAATATGTGTCCTGGATATAAAACAAGTAAATATCTGTGTATTTAACTGATTAGATTGTGTCTAGCATCATACTAGTCCCATACAGGTTTAATAAACCAGACTATATGTACGTCTTTAGGGTCATTTAAAAAACCCATAATATTTACATTAAGTTTTTCATTAACAATTTCTGATCTTTTTACAATAGCTTCCCTTCATTGAAGGTTTTCTTTTACAAATTTCGAAACAATTTGTTCGAATCTCATACATCTTTGCGTTTATGATTTGTGCTATACAAAAGATCACATACAGTAAAGTACGGTTATAACGAACTCAAAGGGACTACTAATTTTAGTTCGTTATAACCGTAGTTCGTTATAAGCATATATACAGCATAATACAGCTAATTATCGGGACCAAAAAAGTAGTTCGTTATATCCGTCAGTTCGTTATAAGCGTGTTCGTTATAACCGTAGTTTACTGTAGTTGTGGATATTTATTGAGGAATCGTTTTTTTCTAGCAACAAGTATTGTTTTAGTTATCTCTTGTTAATGTAATGAAAGTATGTGATGCGGATCTGTGTGTTGTGTGAAGGTGTATCATGTACAACCAGATAATCACTCAAATATATATTTATTGCAATAATATCCGTTTTAAATTTATTACCACTGCTCTAATTGTATAACCCATCTACTCAAATCCAATCGTCAATGTATAATAAAGCGAAGATAAACACCATTGTTAAAGCACTAGTTATAGATGTGGATTGCCTCATTATATGTCAGTGCTAGCTGTACATTAAATCTATATCCCAGAGCAACATCTGACAAAGTCATTTTTATAGATACATGTAGAACACATGTCTAAAATCAGATAAGCTGGCATGGACTAATTATGTTCTGGCCTAATAACTACAATGCATGATTGTACTTTGCAATATATGCTTAGATAAAGTGATGCTTATGCTATACAGAAAATGCAAAGTGCTGATTTAGTTATAGATTCTTGTAATTGTAAACCGTTACTTTAACCTTACTATTTTATGTTTCAGGGTATATCATCATTTCTGCAATTTTTTTGTGTTAGGATCTTTATATCCCCGATTGAACTACAGACAGAATAAATCCCACGAACGCTCCCATGAAGTTCATTCTTCCAACCTACACGTCATAATACTTCGGTTAAATACTTTCGACATGGATACTACAAATCTCTATATACACAAAGAAAAAAGTTAAGCACACCCTAATATAATTCATTATTGTTTGATCCCAGTATTTGTAACAGTCATGAAAGATATAATTACGGGAAGTATTATGTTTTCTCGAGATGATGTAATCAGTCATGCGTGACGAAAGCTCACGCGCCATGCATGGTATGCCCGTGCAGCATGCTACCCTCGAGTATCTCTAAAAGCAGTGTATCCAAACGTTAAAATTGCTTTCTTAAGCTCGGTTTTAAACAGTTATTCCATGACATTGTGTGACCATGGCACGAAGGCTGTTATCAAACGCCACAAGATGGCAAATAATCGGCATGCATAACGCAGGAATGTCTTGAAATGCCATTGGTCGGAATTTGGGGTATCATCACACTGCTGTAAGCCGTTTAGTCGAGAAACATGCTCAGACCGGTGATGTACAGGACCGTCCCTGATCCGGAAGACCTCCTGTGACGACATATCGCGAAGACAGGGACCTTCTCCGTCTCATACGCAGAAAACCCTTTTTAACAAGTACTCGTCTAAAACAGCTGTTGTTGCCCAATCGTCGTTTCAGCACCAGAACCGCCAGGAACCGTCTGAAAGCAGCAGGACTGAGGGCTATACGAGTCATAAAGCGTCCCTTGTTGAGAGATCACCACAATGCTGCTCATTTAGCATGGTGTATTGCGCGACAGAACTGGAATCTGAGAACTTGGAGACGGAGCCATTGTTCAGACGAAAGTCGCTTTCTGCTCCACGTCACTGATGGAAGAACGAGAGTTTGGAGGCAAATGAACACGGCCTACACCCCCAGGAGCATTAAACCGGCCGTTGCATACGGCGGGGCCTCAGTAACGGGGGTGTATCTCTCATGATTACAGGTTGTCACCATAAGGGGTAACTTAACAGGGGCTCAGTACATCCGGAACGTTTTGAGGCCAGTCGTCGTTCCTCATTTTGACAACCACCCTCTTTCTACTCGACCCCAGGACATGGATGACAATACCAGGCCTCATCGTTCGCATGCAGTCATGGATTATATGAGGGCCAATGCAATAACGACTCTACCCTGGCCAGCAATGAGCCCAGATTTGAACCCCCTTGAATATGTTTGAGATATTCTGGGGCGGCGCATACAGGCACGAGATCCTCCTGTACAAGATTTACGCCATTTGGAAGCAGCATTGCATCAGGAGTTGTTGTTGACCCATCAACAGATCCAACTGGAGGCATGAAACGTAGGGTGGAATGCGTCATCCGGGAACGTGGCGGTTATACCCGCTACTGATCTGTTTCACTTGACATGTCAAGTAGAGACTTTAAGGAACATTTTCACATGAAACATAAAACGTAACTAGTGTACTTAATCCTGCAGCTCCATACTTTTTTTAGGTATTGTCTAAGGCAAAAACAGTACCTGGGTTACCATGATGTTTTTGTCAGTAAATGTCAATCACAACTCACCAATATCTTCTTTATTTGCTGTCAAATGTTTGTTCTAACCGATGACATTGGTATGATATCGCCCAGCTCCTGTGGTCAGTCATCCCATGTCATGATTTTTGCCATTTGTCATGGTTCAGAAATAGGGGTGTGTTTTAATTTGTTCTTTGTGTATAGTAACATGTCCACTTCACAAATTCTAATATTTCAGTACAACATGTATTTTATTAATCGGCATAAAAGTTACTTTTGTTTTCATAGGGCTTTACTGCAGCATTTGGCTACCTTGGTCTGTTACAATCAAATTTGAAAAAAATCGCCAGTGGCCAATATCAATATCAAATGTGAGTTTGACAGGTACATGAATAATTTGTTTTGAAATCTGTGATTAGTTAATTACTTTAATACATTTTTAACTTCTTGGTATAATATACAAAGGGATATTTGCGCCGTTCAACGCATGACGGCCTTAGAGAGGGTGACGGGCCTTGTTGTAGGTTATGGAGACATGCGAGTGGTGACGATTGCGTGGTACGGCTGTCACTTCGTGGTCTGTAGTGATGCACGCGCGATAATATTGGGTTTTACCCACAGACAGCACCACTTCTGCCAGCCTGGTTACCTGGGTATGCTGCGCTGGCGCTACACCGAGGCCGTACATCTGCTCTATCACCATAGCATTCGTCACCACTCGCCCCTTTCCGTAACCTGCAAGAAGACTCGTCCCCCTATCGATGAATGTTATGTGCGAAAATAGGACAAACCAATCAGAATGCGCGTATGATTTCAAGTTCTTCGTCAAAGAATCCCTCAGAAATTATTAATTTTTATATTTTACATATGTCTTGCATCTAAAAATAAACCCAAGACACAGTTAAATGTGTTCAATCATACTGTATAATTCCGCATGTCCAGATGTGCTTTAAATTGCATGTGAAATATATATAAAACGAGGAAATATATGAGGAAATATATGTGAACCATTACGCAACGAGTTGACAATTGTTTTAGGTATACTCGCTATTCGGCTTGTCCCGGAATAACACGAGTTGGTCACGAATGTCACCATAGGTTGAACACAAGGGAAGCTGGGCCAGACAAACTAGTGGCTGACATTATGAGCTCCATTTCACGTCGTCGGGGTTCGGTGACACCACATGGGGCTTGTAACGCAAATTTGATAATACGGATAATCCTTTTATGTAGTACTATGACGCCGTTAGTGACCGTATATATCTTGCTGCTAACTTTTGCGTTACAAGCCCCTGTGGGTGACACGCAATCAACCAGGCCATCGAGTCTGACCATCAGGTCCAATTTGGTTGCCATGTGCGCCAGGCATAGGTTGCTGGGGATGTATTCTAATTCCGGGTCTCACGTATGGGGTTAACATAATAATAGAGAGTGAGTTTAAATTCAACGCCGCATCGGCATTGTATTGTGACGAGAACTAGTTGATATATACACAAGTGTCATGAATACAAATTTTGTTTAAAGACAAATTTGCAGACATATTTGGGCATAGAAATATTATTTACAACTGTTTAAAACGCGGGCTATATGAGAGAGTGAGAGAGAGAGCGAGAGAGAGAGAGAGAAAGAGAGAGAGAGAGAGAGAGAGAGAGAGACCATGTTAACCTGTGCAATATTATTATTGTTTGCTTTGTACTTCACAGCTAAATGTCGCAGACAACAAGAGACAACAACAAAGCAGATTACAAGGGCGGAGTTTTACTTACTGGTACGTGTTGATTCCCTAACTGAAACGACTGCCTCCGTGGCCTAGTGGTAGAACGTCCGCCCGGAGAGCGGAAGGTCTAGGGTTCCATACCCGGCCGCGTCATACCAAAAGACGTTAAAAGATAGTACTTGTTGTTACCCTGTCTGGCGCTCGGCATTAAGGGGCTAAAACAAGGACTGGTCGGCTCGGAGTCAGTATATTGTGTCTGAGTAGGGTATTCATGTTAAACTGCGGCATGGTATCTCAGTGAGCTAGCACTATAAATCGGCATCAGTCCGGTCTAGTACAAGCAGCCACACACACACACACACACACACACACACACACACACACACGTGCATGCACGTCGCTATATAAGTGCAATAATCTTGGACGCGACGTTAAACCCCATTTCACCTCACCTAACTGAAACGTGAACGTTAACCGAGATAGTTGTGAAATCAGTACATAACCACGCAAGATCAATGGACGATCAACAAGTTACACATGTTACACAATGGGCCAAATATATGATACAATGATGAACTCATTAATTGGCTCTATTTCAAAAGTCAATGCACGCACGAATGAATATCTTGTATGAGGCACGACCTCCGTTCTTGAATCGAGGAATCATCAGTGGTCACAAAAATGTGCGGGGACACATGACGCTAAGTCGTCTAAGGCCAACGAATGGTAAGTTGCGTCCCTTGGGCACGTCATGATTTTGGGTTCGAATCCCGGTTTGCCTCGATTGTGTTTCTAGGTCAGCACCATACTCACTCACTCCCTCACAAAAATGTAACGCGAACACATGCGCAGTGTTGGAAACATTGCTCTTATATATACTGATAAATAATTTAATTTAAGCTTTCTGTCAGTTCATTTGAAATAACGCGCATACAAATTCAACACATCTCAGAATCAAATGTTGAGATGTGTTTGAGTGCTTTCCAACCCGAAGTTGGCGGACAAGGCTAGTAACCCATGATAGCATATCATTTTACTGTCTCTAAAACTTAGTGTTCCCTTATTCATTTCAAACAATAGATCTATATATACAGCCACCCGTCATGAAAATACTGCCTCGAACCGTCTTGAATAATATCTCACATCAGAGTTCTCCATACCGGGAAGGTAACCAAGATGTTAAGCGCTGGGGCGGAGTTTGAATAACCTAAAGGGAAATCACTCTATATCAAAGTGCCTACCAAAGTCAATTTTATTCGAGCGCTGATTTTTAACTTACTATAGAATGAAATTACAAAATACAATTCCACATTAAACAATTATATAGTGTGACAACAATGTGTCAGGTCAGCACATGCTAGTAGCAGTGGTGCGCTGGGCTAAGAGTGAGCCTCAATTACATCTCTCTATAACTCTGAACCAACGCTTATATAGTCAAAGTCTCAATACCAGGATTAAATCATAAACATAAACACGCCTAAAAACACAATAACATTTGCCAAGTATGTTCTTGGTGGCTGAGACTAAAGATAGAAGACAATGCAAATACAGATTAACAAAGCAAGTTCATATAGGGATTAGCGTCTAGCCGTATTGGCCATTAGGAGATTGAAGAGTCAGCATTAACATCATTACATGGCATGGCAATAACGTAATATAACTTTTACAAATAGGTGCTATGTACATAAGACAAAGTTAACTGAATTGGGTTGGTTGGTTTGTAGTTTAACGCCGCACTCAGCAATATTCCAGCTATATATGACGGCGGTCTGTAAATAATCGAGTCTGGACCAGACAATCCAGTGATTGATATCATGAGCATTAACTGAATTGGGTACCATGTTAATATTACAAGGGTGGGGTGTGGGGTGGTCGCGGGTTGATATGGCAAACTGCCTTACAATAACCTTTTTATCATAAAACATAACATAAAATTGTAAAATGCATCCATTTTCACCTTTCTTTTGGAAGACATTGTCACGGGAAAGCAAGTCGAGAGGACGAGCAGACGACGCAATAAGGGACGTAACTCCAATGTTTTACCACGCGGGCTGATATCGTTCGCCCAATCAAAATGCATTGACAAAGCCGTATCAACCACGAAGCGGGCCGAATAAGGATCTGGTTATGCCCGTATGTGTTGGCTCTATCGCACATGCAAAATAGGTATGTGACACAGACTGATACAGGCAATGCAGAAAGTAGGGTACAAGTCAGACACACCTCTGAAAGTTTGGGCGCAATTATTCCTTATCTCTTGGCTCACAAGGCCAGTCAGCTCTTATGCAGACATCGTCTAGCTAATCATATCACTATATTCATTTAACGAGTAATGATAATGCTGAATACGGATATTTTTATGAGGAAGCCCAAACAATATATTCTCGTTAGCGCCTTGGTACACGAGTTTACCAGGTAAAGAAGCTAATCATGGCGTTAGTAGCAGGCTAGAGTGATGCTGAATATGAGATATATGTTTATAAATAGGATTTGGTTGCATCACATTGACCTGAATCAAATGACATGTCACTCTGAATGCCATGCAGCTATTCTTCACTCGCACTTGATGACGAAAAAGGAAGACATTACCCGGTTTTGTTTAGAGATAATGAGTGCAATGATATGAAAACAACTCAACAAAATACATCAACTCTAGGTCTGGCATGAAAATGGAAAGCTCTAAGGAGCACGGTCATGTAATCATATATTGTAATTATGGACCCAGCCCAACAAGCAGGATAAAGCCATATGCAATTTAACAAAACAAATAGATAACATTTCAAAATGACAATGTTTAGCGGAAGCAAATATTTTTATATTAATACACTGTCATATCTTCATACATGTTACTGCGTGTCGATGAATATATTGATAAAACATGTGATAAATGTACTGCGAAATGTACTTCAAGCGCAATAATATGTTTGGATTTTATCGTTTTAAAATCGGAAGTCTTTTTTAATTTGTTTAATCGCTACATGATCAATTTGGAGTCAGAACCATCAATATGTCTGGTCTGTTGATCGGGGTTGTGTCTCGTCATGAAGTCACGATACATCCCTGTATGCATTCTTTCTCTGATACGATTTATTGCCAAAGTGTTGTATGACGATACATACGTGTTAGGAATAAGTGACAGGTTAATCGAACCCTAGCCTTCGGTGAGTGAGTGAGTGAGTGAGTGAGTGAGTGAGTGAGTTATTATAGTTTTACGCCACTTTTATCAATTTTCCAGCAATATCGCGGCGGGGGACACCAAGGCTTCACACATTGTACCCATGTCAGGAATCGAACCCGGTCCTTGGCGTGACGAGCCAACGCTTTAACCACTGGGCCCACTATCCCTCCATTGAGTGAGTGAGTAAATATTTGTCACGCCATTGCAAGCACCATCCAAACAATATCACGCTAGTCTGTTAATAATGTTGGCCAGCAGAAATCAGTGATTGACGGCATCAGCAACGATCTAGGGCACCAGAACACTGTTGTTTTAAACCGCAGTCAACAATATTCCAGTCATAAAACGGTTGCCTCTAAATAACCGATTCTGGACCAGGCAAAACAGTGGTTGATAGCATGATCAACTTCTTGGTAACTGATACCCACAAAAGTCAGGTTCACCATTTTAATCTGCTCTAACCACAATCACTAACAACAGTGTCAGGTCACACACTATAACTACCCGATACCCATTTGTCTACGACAAAGATGGGAATCTTTTATTCCCGGAAGCCCCAAATGTCGCTGTAACTGATTTAGGAGGTTTGGATTTAAACCTGGGGCATTTAATAATTCTAAAGGACCAACCCCTGTAAAGGAAAAACACAAATGAAACAATAATAAAAAGACTAAAATATTTCGGCTCCTTGTTTGCCTTGAAGCAATGGGTGAGTGAGTAAGTTGGGTTTAACGCCGCTTTTAGAATATTCCAGTTATATCACGGCGTTTCAGCTTAATGTGGGACGAAGCCCAGAGTGATGCAGGACTCAGACGTTTACCACTTTGGTGAAACCCACGGTACTGACAAACCAAGAAACATGATTAGGGTGAAGCGGGATTAAAACCAACGATCATAGGTTTTTGGGGCCCCGTAGGGACAAAAGCCTGCACGACGAATTGCTGCGCCTCAGACGACTGGGCCACCCCCAGTGAGCGTGTTATGCCCTCTTCTTCGAGAGGCAAAATAAATAAAAACCCAGTCAAAGTATTACAAAACAGTCAATGACGTATCTTGTCATCAACGAGTGAGTTGCTTGGGTCTGTTTTGTAACGATATTTTCTCATTTTGAACAACAGAACAAGTCATCCAAGTGGTTGCAAACATTTATTCCCATCTGAACAATTCTGCAAAAATCAAAAACTGTTCTCACTCTGCACAATGACTCAGAGCACAGTACATGCATATTTGAACGAATAATTCTGAAATGGACCTTGTATAGTTACAGTTATATTGAGATATCACGGGGTCACCGGGGCTATTCAAATATACCGTAATACTCTGAAGTGGGAACAGTGCCTGTCGTGTGAAAGGTTGCTATTGTACTTTTGATATCCCCAGCCGTCCAATTACAAATTAAGCGTTTCAGCATGTCCGTGAAATATGCAGACCCTGCTCAACCAATCCAATTTTACATGGATTCAACTGAACTGTGTTGTCTATCCCACCTGTACATGTATAAGACGTGCTATTAATCATTCATCAAGGGCAATACTGTAATGGAAGCCTGAACCGTAGAGAGGAAATCCGACACAGTGATTGTGTGTTCTCGTTCGAATGTTTCAGATTTCAGAAGCGAATTTGCACTGTCAGTTTACAAATGCATCTGCTACATCCGCTTCGAGGCATGCCTTCCTACAGTACTGTACATATGCCCCTGTATGTGCAATTGTGGGAACAATTCGCATGTGCTCAATTAAGTACGGGCCATTGACGTAAATCTTAATGTATATTTTTGCACCCGTTACATGATGACCTTCAAGACGCATCTCCTAAAAGCAACAAACATCGAAATGTGGTTACTCTGACCAGCAACCGATCACAATCCCTTGGCTAACATCTTTAGTGTGAAATTGGCTTGATGTCGGCAGTTTAGATTGAATTTCATGACAAAACTTCCAATTACCCAACCCCGCAATGTTTGTTCAGCTTTCACGCAACGAGTGATAAATTTAATTGAAATGTTGGTAGACAAAATTGTAAAACTTTGTAAAAATGATTTCTGAATGGAACGAGTCTCTGCAGCATGTGTACTGCGGGTATACTGAGTAGGTTTTGCTCTTTCTCCTTTTAATGAACTGGTTTCCTTTTCTGTAATTTTAGTTTCGTTTTAACAAACTGTAATAGTTGTAACTTAAATATGTCCTTGAGTCACATTCTTTCCACAAGAACTAGCTGGGTATTTCGCTCTTGGCTCTTTGTGACCTTGCCTTTAATGAATGTGGAACCTCATTGGTGTGATACTCGGCATACTGGGTAGGGGTTGCTTGTCCTCCGTTTGTGCAGATAGTGATTATTACATGTTGATACCTTGCTTTTAATCTTATTTTTTGCAGCAAAAACAGTTTATGAATTAACATTAAATGTGTCCCAAATCTTTTCACAGGAACTAGCTGGGTATTCCGCTGTTTGCTGTTTGTAACTTTGACATCAATGAATATGGAACCTCACTGGTGTGAAATAGTGACAGATTTGTGAGTGCCAATGGATTTCAGACACTGAATGATCACTGGCAAAAAGGCGACACTCACACCCATACTGCCGAATATCAGGAAAGGCAGATCATACGACCCAGTCAAGTCATACAGTTTCCCTGTAATTGAAGAAGAAACATACGTTACCAAATATGATTACCACAAACCGAAAACCGGTAAACAACAAATTAGCTTCAGTTGCCAAGGCCATATGCTTGAGAAATAAAGTTTGATCTACCCCACATGTGTTGTGTAATATAGAACAGTTTTGCCCTGTACTAATATAGTTAAAGCACGAGGACCCTTGCCTCCGACTGCTTGACGTTATTATAGTTCTTGCATAACACATGGGTTAGAGACTAACGCTACATTTTAGAGGGGTTTAAAAAGAAACATGTAATACGCAGTGCCGTAAACTCTCGAATATAGGGCTAACTAAAGGGCACTTCCACCTAATTGTCTGCATCGTTCTTACCTTAAGGGAAAGTACATTTTGAACATAATAAAACACAACTGAAATTGGTAGTTCATAGTTTATCTCAGTCACATTTTATTATCCGTTTAGTGTGTCATTGTTCATAATCTCAAGCAGCAAAAAGAAGGATTTATATTTATGTTATAATGTAATAATTATATACTCTTCAAAAAACGAAACTTGACATAGATGTTAAACCACTTTCTGCCAAATATCTAAAATAATTACGTTAAATGAGAACCAAATAAGTCAAACAGAAAGATGATTGTTCTATAATTCGCGAAAACACATGCAAAGCACATAAACGTAGCGTTTGGGGATCAATTTTACAGCTTCATCCAAACGCAACCGCCTGTAAAAAACGTGCAGCACAGGATCCTGCATTTAGGCTTACAGGCCCCCCTGCTGAATGGGTATAAAAATCCGCATCAACGGCTGTTCATACAGTCCTTATAACGGTAGTAGAGGCGGTGACAGAATGCCAAGACTGAATGCAGCTCAACGAAACAACGCCATTGGGAGATTACAAGCTGGAGCAACTCAGCAAGAAGTTGCCAGGCACTTTGGCGTATCCAGACAGACGATCTCCTCACTGTGGACCCATTACAACAACACCAACAGAGTTGACGACAGACCAAGGTCAGGAAGACCAAGGATGACAACCCAAGCACAAGATCGATACATCCGGCTGCGACACCTCCGAGACCGCACTGCCACAACCACGTCTACAACCACACAGATCCCTGGGGTACGCAGAATATCAGATCAAACGGTACGCAACAGACTGAGGGAGGCTGGACTTTTTGCACGAAGACCTGTTCGACGTCATGTATTGACCCCACGTCATCTGGCGGACCGTCTGCTTTGGTGCCAACAGAGGGTTAGATGGGCACGTGCAAGGTGGAGAAATGTACTGTTTACTGACGAGTCCCGTTTCCTACTCACACGTGCTGATGGGCGCGCACGTGTCTACAGACGTCGGGGTGAACGTTACGCCCCCAACTGTGTGCAGCAGGTTGTCCCATTTGGCGGCGGGAGTTTCATGGTATGGGCCGGAATTCATCATGGTGGTAGGACGCCTCTCGTGCAGGTGTGCGTTACAGAGACTTGCTCCTACAGCCTTACGTTCTTCCTCACGTCAACGTTCATGGCGGACAGTTCCAGCAGGACAACGCTCGACCGCATATTGCACGTGTTTGTCAGGACTTCTTACATCACAACAACATCCAGACATTACCTTGGCCAGCCCGGTCACCAGATTTGTCCCCGATTGAGCATCTGTGGGACGAGTTGGATAGACGCGTTCGCAGAAGGAATCCACCGCCCCAAACACTTCCGGCGCTTCTTGATGCACTTCAACATGAATGGCAGCACATCCAACAGCGTGTTATTGACAACTTGATTGCATCTATGGGTCGTCGGTGTCAAGCGGTGATTGATGCACGTGGTGGGCACAACCGATACTGACATTTTCTGTGCCCTTTGACATTAACTGTATCGTGTACGTGTGTCTGTCTAGGTGACACGATTAATGTTTTGAACATTGTGTACATTGATCTTCAAACAGTGTTTCAATTATGGTTTCTGTGTCCTATTTTGAAACAATCGCATTATATTACATTTTGAAAGTCAGTGTCAAGTTTCTTTTTTTTTAAGAGTATATAATATTTGTTTCAGTTTAATGACTCAAAAGATTCCCCAAGTGAATTGTGGTGCTGAGGTGATGTGTTTTCTGTTATAAAAGGTGGATGTTTGACATCATTTTTGCCATACATTTTCCCAGGTAATACCATTCAATTACACAAATCAATATTTGCTGTGGATGTGCCATTTTGACAGTGATGAAAGAACAATTTTACCATGGATACGTGAGTTCACAGGGTCGGGATTTTTTCTGAAAATATACTTTGGTTTACTGAAATAACTTACATATGCCTCGTACTGTAGGAAAAAAATAATGTACATTTTTCTTGCAGACAGTGTGTATTTAGATATTGAGAAGTCGGACACCTCTAAACCAGATGCTTCGGACTCCTCAAAACCAGATGCTTCGGACACCTCAAAACCAGATGCTTCGGACAAATGATCTCGTCAGCCATGGCTGGTTGCTCTTCTAGGTGAAGGTAAACCTTCATTCCAAACCACTGCTGCCTTGTGGCTGTACCAATCCATGGGAATAGCTGAGCGAAATCCAGAGTAAGAGGCCCTAAGGCAGTATGCCTTTATATTCAAAACCCCTCAGTCACCTCTTGCCCTGTCGCTGATACCAAACAGTATTGGATTTTGCCTTACTATGAGAGAATCCAGTATAAAGTGATGCTGATTGTGTTCAATGCGAGACACAATCAAAAACCAACTTATATCATCGAGCTTCTTGAAGAGTACGTGCCTGGGAGATCTCTCAGATCAAGCTGCCAGTCCCTACTCTCTGTGCCCAGTGTTAGAACGGCGACTTTTGGAGGTCGGAGTTTCGCCAAAGTTGCCCCTGAGCTATGGAATAGGCTGCCATTGGATATCAGGAACATTGACAGTCCTACTTTGTTCCGATCAAGACTCAAAAATCATTTCACAAAATCTTTCTTAGAGTATTGAGGCTTTGTGTTTTCCTAGCTGTGTAATGTCTCTTCTTTGTGTAGACTCAAATGAAGCGCGTTTGAGCAGTTCTTCGAACTGGATACCAGCGCTATATAAATCTGTAGTTATTATTTTTACCACCCTTGTATCTATCAGTGAGACGTGGAGAGGCGGGAACTCATGCAGGTGCTTTAGTTGGCACTCCAGATCAAGCTGCCTAGGACAGAGGTAACTCCAGCATCACCTCACAGTGACAGGACAACCGGGGAAGCAGGAGTCTACCAGTGGAAAGCTTAGCTTGACTGGCATAGAATGTAGCATCAGAAGTTGCTTCAGATGGTGGGAAGGATCAATGCATTGTGCTCTGACCAGCCTTGCATGCAGACTGTAAACTTTGCCCCAGATAAGACAAGCAAAGAAGAAAGAAAGAAACTCAAGAAGAGTTTTGATGCTGGAATGTCTGCACCCTGACGACCTGACCGTCAGCCGACCTCTGGGAGATGAATGATGTACGCATGACTGCTGTTATCAACAATGTGAACTCGGAAGACTGCAAGTGGATATCACCATGCTACATGGTTGTTGTCGACAAATTCTGCATCTTCAGCTCATTGCTGCATGGAAGTGAGTCTTGAAACGTCTCTTCTAGACAAGAACAGAAACTCAACGCCTTCCATACGCGCAGTCTGAGCGCATCCTCAGAATTAGCTGGAATGACCTTCACCAACAGCACCGACTTCACTGCCTCGACCATGTCCGTCACATTGCGGACAGAACAACACTGAATCGTGTCCTGTTAACAAGTTCGCCTTAAAATACATCTGCAAACAGCACTTGAGGTCACTGGACTACGAGAGGTGAGAGGAACTTGCTAACAAACAAAGGCATGCTTGTTTAAAGAATAAAGTTCAATTGCTATGTGTTGAAAATAATGGATTGAAAATAATGGAGCTCCTAAACATTAAAAATCAGAAAATCAAATGGTCGTCTATTACCCATTAGTATCCCCAGCGTTGTGTTTGAGGCTCCAGTGACTGCCCCGCCTAATCCCATGGACACAGCATACATGTCTTCCCCCACCACTTGGAAGACAACTGCAAGGAAACATTTGGGTTAGATTAGTATAGGCTTAATCAGAAGTAGACTTTCTAGCTTCCCGTGTCACATTAGATCCTAATACAATGTGCGTTTAATATTTGTGCAAATTAAATAGAACAGGTCACAACCTCCACCTGCGGACATCAACATTGAAATAACATCCTTGGTCTAGAGGATAGAGTGTCTGACTTGAGAGCGGAAGGTCGGTGGTTCGATTCTTGTCTGGTCATACCCAAATATGTTGAAAGATGGTACTTGTTGCTACCCTGCATGGCACTCAGCATTATGAGGATATATTGGCTTGCACTATAAACCCCGCATCTTTATAACTCACCAATAGCAAAGGTGGACACCATCCCGCCTGCAGCCAATCCGTAAACTGAGAAGCAGGCCATTATCATGCCATAGGAATCCGCCCACGATATCACTATCAGAGCGGTACTGGACACCAACACTGATGTACAGAACACATGGTAGGTCTTCACTCCTGGGATCATCTGTATGAAACCCGCCATAAGACGCATTCCAGTGCTTGTCCCATTTATTAACAGCATAATCATTATTCCCGTTTCTGCAGACAGACCCTTTGAGACACCAAAGTCAACTGCAGTCAAGACAGTCGCTGTGATGGAACCAAATCCTATTAAGCCACACAACAAGTAAGCACCATATAAGGGATTCAACAGTCGACGAAATTTAGATGTGGCCTCGATATTTGTATTGTTTTTCAACCGAGATGTAGGCGATACACCAAGTGATGACGTAACTAGGAGACCTGATAGAGCAACATTTAGGTAAATACCGCTCATTATAAGCAGTGCTCCTCTCCAGCCAAACTCCCGCTTGAGTTCCTGCAAGATGGTGGGGAAGATCATGGACCCAAGACCACCTGATGACGTCATTAATGCTAATGCAAAGGCCTTGGCCCTAGGGTCACGGAACGCCAAGGTAACGTTGACATTGTTTGCCAGATACACCATGCTACAACCACAACCTGAAAATCAAAACAACAAATCAGCTAATGTAATGGCCATTTGTTAATAGAGAACATAAACTTCATGAAGGGAGGAACACAATGTATGAATGCGACACCCTTGATTATCCAGCATTTCTAATCGCCATTCTGTTATGACACACATCCTGGATCAATTCGCCACCCTCCTTTCACGATGCTAAAAAAGCAATCCAATCAAAATACACTTTTTAATGATTGAAACCAGGTAATTACCATATGCTGTATGAAATACAACCAGAACGTCTCACAGCAAGAGGACTTCCCGCCCACCTTAATCATCACGAAAACGTCTTGCTCAGGTTAAAGTTCAATTTAAATAAAGTGTCTTCTAATTCGACTTAACTATAGCGATTGCTCCATCATAAGAGAACTCTCATTCAGAAGAGACATTTTGGTTGGTTGTTTAGGTCACTCTCAAGCGCGAAAGAAATTCTGTGCCATTAAGAGTAATGGAGATGGTGACGTCCCCAAAAGATGCAATGATTAAGATGCGTATCACTTCACTCTGGTTGCAAACATTTTAGTAAGCTGTCAAGATGTATATATAGGATGGTATTTGCTGGTAACAGCTACACTCTTTGCAATTATTAATACACGACTCACCCATTACCACGCCTATAGATACAAGGGTGAAGGTGTAGCTTGTTGCAAACCAGCTCGCAAACAGTCCAAGGGAAGACACCATGCTACCTGAACACAACACAGCTCGGATACCAAACCTCTGGATAAGGAAGCCATTCACAAGTCCTAGAAGAGAAAGATAAATTCACACTAGGTCAATCTCTGATAACTTAAGTAGGGCAGGAAAAGTATGGTAAAAGAATATCATGAAAAGGCACGAATATACACTTGCTTGTTTGTGACATAGGCTTAATAAGTTATAATATAATTGTTATGGTAATATATTTTGAAGAGGTGTTGACGCTCGAAGACTTAATAATAATTCTTAATATTTTCCGATTAATTGATCTAAAATATGAAAATAAACCTGCCTCCCATGAATGTCAATCCAGTGGACGTTGATTGGATAGATGCGGTTGCAGCACGTGTGGTTTGAAAATCCTCTAACCAATCAACAAAGAGGGCCCCAAGTGAAAAAGGAAATCCCAAACCAAGGAAAACATTGAAACACCCACCAAGCAGGGTGACTATTTGCCGAAGTAACTGCTTGGATCCTTCCTTTTTGTCTATCTGCGATTCATACCTGATACATAAATAAAACCATTCTTTACATGTTAATATGGATTTTGTATTGTAAACACAAGCTTTTCTCACTTTAGCGTGACTAATATCTAGGAATGAATATCAATATATTTTTCATATTTTTTAGTTCATTAAAAGGTATGTAACTATACAAACATCAATTCTGAAACATGCATACCTGATATATGTGCCTTCAGAGCCATGTTGCACACAGCCATCATCTATGATGAACACCTGAGGCTCTATCGCTGGCACATCCGGGACATATGCTACATTGGCATACCCTGAAACAAAGGGTTTGGCCTTTGGTGGTTCTTTGTCCACTTCTTTTGTGATGTTTGTACTGATGCAGATATGTTCTTCTGACAGCGGGGCAACTTGAGTTGAAGGTCTACAAGGAAGATAGTCATAAACTAACGGACGTGAATAATTACTCTGTGAATTCTGCAGCCCCAGCCCCTGGTGTGCTTCTGAATGAACGTCTTGTTGCACATTAGAGGACTTTTGTACTTTAATATCGACCGCACCACGGTCATTGTTTGTATTGCCTTGTGTCTCATGGGTATTCTCAAAAAATGCTGAACAGGTAGACTAAAATCTAGTCTCTGAAATGAACATATCGTACATAAAAAACAGTTGTTCAGTTATCTTAATAAAAATATAATAAAAAAGGGCCCAGTGACTCTCTTCATTTTCAGATACTGCAGTGATCTAGACTTGCCAAACATTATAGACTTGCATGGGCTGTATTTGATATATATTTGTATCAGGGTCTGTAAGACAGACTACTGAACAGGTTCCATGTTCAATAGCAACTGTATTGGCCTTGCTAATGTTGTATTCTGGGGTTTCATTGGTTTCATAAGGATGGCATTGTCCGTAATTTAACTTTGGACTGTGGTTTATTATGATGTCCCTCAATGCAATAACTTTTGTTTCAGTGCGTAAGATTTCACAAGAAGCGTGTACAGAAGATGCCTCTGGATGATTCTGACTGCAACAGATAAAAGTTCAATTAAGCTGGTGCACCAACGCGAATCTATTTTCTCTAAAAAAAAGTAGATCATCATAAAATAGAAATGTTACAATCGGTCATCAGTAGAAAGATCAGCTTTGAAAAATGACTGCCAGAGATAGACCGGATTCGCAACGCCCGTTGATCAGGCAGTTCGTCAGTGCCGACTTTGGATAGGTTTCTGCAGACACAAAATGAGAATGATCATCCCACACAGTCCAGGATCGATTAATCAGTAACCATAATTTACGAAAATGACCCCAAAGAGTTCATTGTTCACTTGCACCAGTCCACCAGAGTTACTGACCAGGTGATTACAAATCATCTTCTTGCTCAGGAACTACGTGTTGATCAACCGTTAACAAACTGAAGCATTCTTCAATGTCAATCCTAGGGTCACTAAACAGTATTACCGAGGCAACGTACTGGCGTCGTCAGTCGTGCCATTTGCGTGTCATGCTAATCCGTTTTTGTCTTCTGGAATCACCTGTTATTTTTGACATCCCTTTTTATTTTGGCGAATATAGTTTTGATATTTGATAACTAGTGTCTCAGAAGAATTTCGTTTGAAAAGGACTCATTGCTAAAATTGTTCATTGATTGAAACTATTTACAAACTGTATGTTCAAAACTGACAAATATGTATAGTTAAATCATTAATCTAATCATATATAAATGTTATTTACCTTTCATCCATCGTATAAACATTGCTGATACTGGGCATGATTGTGACATGATCTTTTTTATCTTCATCTGAAACAATGTCCCCGTTTTCTTGAAAGGTACACTCCTTCGTTTTGCTTGTGATGGAAGATGAAGCAATATTGATCTTATTGGTTCGGTCAACATCATTTGGATATTCCGGATCTACAGCTCCCCCAGCCTCTTCCCCAACTTGACCATGTCCTGGAGACATATCTTGCACAGCATTCCCAGTTGAAGGATAACTTGAGCTAGCCATTCCGCCATCATATCCAACTGACAGATCTTTCCCTTCTAAGGCCCTGTCCATGCTCATATGTGTGATGTCCATGGCAGTGGAACCCTGAACCTTCATAGATAATCCAACGACTTCCGTTGACCTGGTTTAATATTGAGGCGTCTAGTTTTACTCACTTAGTGTCAGTTTTGACACATGTCAGTATATCCTTAAAGAAATATTCTGCTGGTATACAATGAGTTATGACAAAATTTCCATAAACAAGTTGCACTGATATGGTTGTTAGGCTATCGTGATATCCAGAGAAGCCTTTTCTCAGTGCTTCATACCTGTCCAAACACAGTTAGGACCACAATGACAACTAAAATTAGCTACTGATATAGCACAATTTGGCTAAGTATCACATGACTCATTAAGTCCACAGCACGCATCCATGATCATGAATAGTCCCTCCCAAAGTGTGACTAAGCTGAAATACAGACTAAATTTGTCACTTACTTCAGAAGATAAATAGCTGGACTTTCACACACTTGAATTTGACATTTTACAGACCTAAACATTAGCTTTGCATGCAGTATAGGTAACATGCACCATATCAGTACTTGTTGTTATACATGTATTATGCTTAATGTATCAGGTAAAAGGTTATCAAATAAGTTATGTGCAATATCCGCAACTGTGAAAATAACTTCAAGTCTATATATGACACTACATGAAATTTACAGATTTGAGTGCTCTGACACATACCATTCATTATAAGTAGCATTTATTCCCCTATTACAATTTATGAGGATACACAGAATACAAATAACTAATGGCTAGGCATAGGTTTATGTGTGAATTGGGTATAACACCACTTTGAATGGTATTCCAGTCATTATACCAGCTGCCTTCTAAATGTGAAAAATCCCATGAGCATGGGTATGGTGTTGATAAACCTAGAAACATAATCGGGGCGAACCTGGATTCGAACCTACGATCATAAGTTTCTGGCGTGCCAAAGGGACGCACATCTGCCCAACGAGTTGTCCTGCCCTCCCTTGAAGCAACGGCAGAAAGGATATTCTCTCGAATATTAAATAGTCGCCCCCAAAAGTCAACCACACATCCTGAGATACCAAATACCGACACTGATAAGTTGAAAAAGACATTTTTCTATGATGGTCAGTTTAGTAGGCTTTGATAATCTTCATTCTAAATCATACACATAAGAGAATGGTTACACTCGTACTGTGGATGATGATATATCGATTAAACATAGAGACCTTCATTCACCTTTGGGCCTATGATTCTAACAAATGTGCCATCTACACACCCTAGCACATTTGGAAATCCTGAAAAAAATGACATTCTTATTTTTTATAATTTTTATTGGTTAAAAGGATGATGGTGAATGGTAATTTCATATTGATTCATACCTGAACATTTTACACTTTACAATTATAGAATGCCGCCTAAGGGAACTATTATGACTGTTCAAAACAATGCCGTTTTCTAAACTTCGGATTTTAGCATTGCTCTAACTTGCACTAAGAGTTATGCCCCCTTTACGTTTATAACGTAATGTTAAAACGGTTGAAAGATTGAAGAATTACCTGCGAATTTTGTGAAAACTTCTGTTTTGTGGTGTCTGCATCTGATCCTGTCGGCATCCTCACACACCGGTAAGCAGCTGAACACGAGTGACACGATGTAAAGAATCGTTTCCGCCCGAAACCTAAATCTAAGGAACAAATCATCGTCCGACGTATTCCAGTGGGTTTTCACGATCGGTAAGCCGCCTGGAAATAACCTGTCTCCTTCTTGATCTCCGCTTACGTCTATTAGCAATCGCCTTTTCTGCTTACTTAAGTTTTACGTGGTTTCGAAATCAGTTTAAGTCGAAAATTGAACTCAGTTTGGTTTGAGAAATGCATTTTTGCTGAGTTTTCTCAAATTTGAGTAAAAACTCAGACCTTAATCAGTTTTTGAACTTAAGTTTGTTTCGAGAAATCGGGGCCTGATGCTAAAAGATTGTAGTGGTTGCACCTCTTTATTTCACAGACCGTTTGTACATAAATAGATGACAAAGCGTAAGAGAAAGAATATATTTTCTCAGACCTAGTGATGAAGAAACATAGAACTGTGAGTACACATCCCTCAGTATATTGATGGATGTCATTTTTTAGATTTGACAAATCAACTTTTCCAAAGCCACTAAATCGTAAACATGAAGGAACAACATATGTATATGTACTCGCTGCAGAGGCAGATTCGACTAAGAGTTTAAACCAGGCAACTCATTCGACAGGGCGGTATTGTATCTCTCCACATTTCTATCGCCCACGCCTTTCTACGGTCATTTACTTGAAGCTGTCAGAATGAATAAATGTTGTTGATGTTCTCGCTGAAGAGTCAGATTCGACTAAGAGTTTAAACCAGCAACACTTGAGACAAGGGAATATTGCATCTCTCCTTATTTCTGTCTACCGTGACACGAGCTGTGTGCGGTGGAGCGATTTGCTGCCAAATTTCCCTGAACCACAACCAAGTCAGATCTCGTGGTGTAGGATATGCGATATGGCGAATGCCATAACTTGCACGTGCATTTTCTTTACTGTTTTCCCCCATGAATTTTTGAACAAGTGTGAAAACAATGACGTTTAAGACATTGCAAATCGACAAGGCTGCGTTTTGACACACCGTTAGTCGAATATCAGGCCACTAACATTTTCCCAAAACATATATCCAATTTATATACCGGATGTTTTTTTGTGTGGTCAGGTTCAATGGACTTCATACTACCTGTGCGTTTCTTTTCTGAAGAGTGTATATTCCAAAATGTTAATTTTTCTTGAAATATTTAGATTGTGGGTCATGTTCCCATGAAATATACTAGAATATCCTTCCTTCATGGCGCTCATATTGGATTTGGCGGGTGGCCCTATATCTCAAAATATTTGGAATGTCATTAGTTACAACTGTGCAAAGTTTCATGCTTTTATCACAAAGGGTACATTGACCCTATATCTGTAATGAAATCGCTCCACTATACCACAAGCATAGGTTGCTCAGGATCGAAATAATGGTATACTGTGGAATCACGATTTGAATATTTACACATCTTCACTGGAATGAAATAGTGACAGACTTATGAGTGCCAATGGTTGTCAGACACTGAATGATCATTGGGAGGAAGAAAACACCAACACCGATACAGCCGAGTATCAAGAAAGACAGATCATAGGACCCAGTCAAATCAAACAGCGTCCCTGTAATTGCAAAGATTATATATACAATGTATATCTCTGTAAAGGAAAAATATTTTATGCACGACAAATTCTTTAATCTACTATTATGTGACATTTCGGTATAGATTTTTATACCGCTGTCAAGCAGCAAAAGGTCACGTTTATTATGTTTGATATTTGTCATTATCTTGTCTTTACGGAGTATGCACGTCCGAGAGAAAATATTTACTTTCCCTCAAAGATTACATTACAGATGAGTATCCCCATCGTCATGCTGGAAGGTGCAGTGATTGCTGAACCCAAGCCGGTAGCCACAGCATAATAGCCTTCCCTACCACGTTGTGTATGACTGTAATCAGGGAAGGACAGAACCATAAAATATATAGGAACTGATATTTCCTGATTGTTTCTAGACCTGGAGTCGACGACCGTACAATGCATGAAGGCTAGACCCCCTTAATTATGTGAACAATCGTGCATCTTTTATGACAGTATATTCCATATATAGAGTTCTTCAAAACGACAATATGAGAGTGTGTATACTCAACGTGTCCTACCGTGATCCCCTTTGCAGTTTAGTTAATAGAAATAGATTCGGAAAATTGTCAGTTTATTGTTTTTAAGGCCATTTGACCCATATGACATACATGTATATTATGTATACAATTATATTACATTGACATGCATCAAGGTATTGGATTTAATTACAATTTAGAGGAAATATAGTCTCAAGTATTTTACAATTAATTGTAGACACCATATCGTGGGCTTGGTTCTTTGTTAAAAGTTCATAGTGGGTACGTGCATCGGTATATAGAGGACATACAAACCAAACATGTTTTCATCTTCTAGACAGTGCGAGCAGAGGGAGTCTTCATCACCTACAACACTTTTACGTACGTTTTGAACACCCAGGTATATTATATCCTATTCTCTATTTTAACCAAGCCTTTCTGTAATTAGGTATATTAATACTTTGTGTATACGATTCAACCTGAAGTTCTGATTTCATGGTTGAATAAGATACAAGTGATCGTTTATCTATGAGAAGAGAATGCCATTCAAGAATAGATTGTTTCAGAACAAAGATAAATGCTTCTTCATCACCCACTCCCTGGGATATCCAAACATGCCCGAAGACGAATCTGACCATGATATCTAATACGAGATGCCCAAATTAAGTATTTCCAATCACAGGTATCGTATAGCATTTGATATCACTGATGCGGGTGTCTATATGTGGGCATAGATAAAACACGAAAGCAATATATTTAATAGTTATAAAATAATATTTTGTCTAGAGTGGATATCTGCCACACTCACCATGTGGAACAGCATTGCACAATTTACCACGTACAATTTCTTTACATTTCCTTTGAGTGTATCCCAACAACTGACTACCATACAACAAATATCGGTACTATTTTTGTGTCAAATATTACAAAGGCATTATTAGCGTATATATTGTATTTTCTCACAAGCATTTTAACAGTATAAAGTGTTTTACTTGCCTGTTCCGCAAGGCTATTGGAAGCTGTAGTCCAAATTAGTTATCAATAGAACCAGATGTTTGTAGGAGCTAACAGTCTCAAGTGGTACACTATTATAGGTCTATCTTTCGTAATGCCATCATCTAGAGAGTCTGCCACCGTTTTAAATACAATGATATTAGTGTTTTGTGCATTTATTTCCATTCTCCAGATTTCACAGTATTCTTGCAAGAGATACAATCGTCTTTCTACTTTTATAGTAGTATCTGCTACCAGTATTAGATCGTCTTCAAATTTCTTCTGATATGAACACACCCTTGTCTAATCTAGAGCCAATAAAATCTACTAATTCCACATTGAAACTGAAAAAGTAAAGGACTGAGAGTATGTCATTGTCGTACACCAACCGAACACGTAACATACTCAGATAATACTTCCATTACACATAGAAACTGCAGATTTAACATGACTATACATAGTCTGAATAACTCTAAAGAAATTACCTTGAATGCCATTGTTGGATAGTAAAGACATCAATATATTTCTATTGACCATATAAAATGCTTTCTTAAAGTCTACGAAAGCGCAGTACAATTTACCTTTTTACGTTTAATGTGTTTCTGTATTAATGCCTGTAAAATGAATATATTGTCCACAGTGGAATGATTTTTAAACCCACCTTGGTATTCCCGAATAATGTCTTTTTTATCTTCTATGAAAGTATTTTATTTAGTATAAATGCAAATATCTTACTCTTGGTGTTAAGTAAGGATATTCCTCTACAGTTATTAGGATCTTCTGTATTGCCTTTCTTATGTACGGGTATTAAAATGAATGTATCCCAAAGCACTCAGAAAATTACCTGTAATCAATATTTGGCCAAACAGCACAGTGAGATTTGGAATTGGTATATCTTGGCATTTTTATAGAACTCGGAGGGAAGACTGTCATCTCCTGGAGATATGTCAACTTTAAGATTATCCATTGTTTCCGCTACATCACACAATGTAATCTCTGATGATTGATCATCAGGTTGCAGGCACATTTCACAGTCAGCAAGTGTATGTAATGACAAGAAACTGTCCACCCCTAGACTCTGTTTCCACCTCCCCGTTCATCTCCTGGTTAAGCAGATTATGAAAGTGTTCCTACCAATCATGAACTGGTACATTGATACTTTTTCATATTTCTTAACTAATTTCCTAAAGATCTTACAGTCGTGTGTATCAGCTGCTTGAATGACAGATATTCTTAAACCTATTTCTGGCTTGTTTATACATGAGAACGTTTTCTCTTTTTGGGCTGAGACAGGACACGTTTAGAAGTGTCCCTATGAAATTAAAATCCCACGAAGCGTCTGACAATCTTCCACTGACAATACAAGATCACTGACAAACAATTAAGCTATTTTGACGAATTTTCTTCCATAATTGTCAATAATAGTGTCCCCGTTTGCACGTACAGACGGGGTAAATTCAACAGAGCAGTGAATGTCCTCATCAATGGTTAGATGGTCAACTGAGCCATCCTCAGTAAAGTCATTCAAGTTACCAATTCTAGCTTTCGTGGCACCACACAGTATCAGATTGCTGTCTGGGTGTTCACATTTAACAAAAGTACTGTCGGAAATGCTAGAAAGTGCTTTTCCTACTACAGACTACATGTCGTGTACCATGGCTATGGCTATGCAAGTGTAATGTAACATGCATCATCGGGGCAGTGTTGACAAAACAAACACAGCGTCAATTTTTTATTTTAGAAGATGTACATCTAGAATTTTCTCCATGATATTTGTGCGTGGATTAGATGTTTTATGAAGACTACATTATTATCATTAACGGAGTCACGTGCTCATCTTCTGTAGTCCGTTTCGGACTGCCATCATAAATGTGAACTTACTGTTTTCGTTCGATTTTTTCACAGGTAAACTTGTCCTTGGACTCCTTGAGACTGAAATACTTCAAACCACATGTAGGTCAATTGGTAGCTACTGATATGTCAATAGCAACAGTCTGTGAAAAAATCTATCCATTTTTAAGGGGAAAAACGAATTTTTCTAGCATTCCCACGGTCCTTTAGTTGCTCAAGATCTTCCATACCACAGCGATTCTCGGTTGTTTCTGGTGGAACACAAACAAAGAGCAGCATCAGACGTTTTATTCCCAGCAAAACGGAATAATAGCAGCCATATGTTTTATTCGTTTTGCGAATCTGCTTGTACTGTTAATATTTGCTAAATATATGTGCAAAGTCCTTTACCTTTTTAGCTCATGTTTCCAACAGGCAAAAAATATATGAAATAGGAAGGAAACTGCTAAAGTCAGGAATACTTAGCTTGTTGTAAAGTCTGTTTACATTTCAGCTTAGAAGCACCCGTTTTTAGTTGGGGTTGCATCACCAGTGTTGGTGAGCCCTGGGCCACGGCCCATTCCCGAGAGTGTAATGATCAGCAAAACGCCGCTAATGAGGAAAATTAGGAGTCACCGGAGCTTATATATAAACCGTAATTATCTGAAGTGGGAACAGTGCCTGTCGTGTGAAAGGATAGCATGATAATACAAATTGAGCGTTTCAGCATGTCCGTGAAATATTCAGACCCTGCCCAACCAATCCAATTTTACATGGATTCAACTGAACTGTGTTGTCTATCCCACCTGTACATGTATAAGACGTGCTATTAATCATTCATCAAGGACAATACTGTAATGGAAGCCTGAACCGTAGAGAGGATATCCGAGGCAGTGCTTGTGTTCCTCGTTTGAATGTTTCAGATTTTCAGAAGTTTACAACTGGATGGGCTACATCAGTTTTGCGGCATTACTTACAACACTCTTATATCACTGTACATATGCCCCATTATGTACAATTGTGGAAACATTTTTGCAGTCGCTCAATTAGTAAGGGAAGTGATGTAAAATGTGTATTTTTGCACCCGTTAAGTGATGACGTTCAAGAAGCATCCCCTTGATGCAACAATCACGGAAATGTGTTCACGAAACATGAATGTTGTTCTGGCCAGTAATTGACCACAATCCCTTGGTTTGCATAACTCGATGTCATCAGATGAAAAAGTTAGTTTCGTGGATCACAAAAACGTTGTTGTAAGAGTACATAATTCGTATTTAATTTGTTTAGTATCAAAATGCTATGCTATGGGATATTTAGATTAATTGTTGCGTATTTCATGAATATTTGACGATTTCTAAAGCCACGAACCTCTTCTGTATGTACTCCTACATGCGGGTATGCTGGCTGTGGGTTGCTGTTTCTCCGTTTAGTGAACCATTTTCCCGCTTTTCCTATTGAGTGCACGTTGATACCTTGTATATAGTTTTATTTTCGTTTGTAGGTGATTGTAATAATCGTAACATAATTGTGTCCTTGAGTTACAAGTCTTTCCACACGAACAAGCTGGATATTACGATTTTGGCTATGTGCCTTCGCCTTTAATGAATATGAACCTCACTGGTGTGAAATAGTGAGTGAGTGAGTGAGTTGGGTTTAACGCCGCTTTTAACAGTATTCCAGTTATATCGCGGCGTGTCAGCTTAATGTGGGAGGGAAGCCCGAAGTGATGCAAGTCTTAGACGTTTACCGCTTCGGTGAAACCCACGAGCACGGGTATGGTGCTGACTAACCTAGAAACATAATCGGGGCGAACCGGGATTCGAACCCACAATCATAGGTTTCTGGCGTGCCCAAGGGACGCAACTCTGCACAGCGAATCGCGGCGCCTTAGACGGCTGGGCCACCCGTGCCCCCTGAAATAGTGACATATGTCGAATATCAGGAAAGGCAGATCATACGACCCAGTCACGTCATACAGTTTGCCTGTTATTGAGAAGAAAAAACCCATAACGGAATACCACAAAACGAAAAAACCCATAACGGAATACCACAAAACGAAAACTCCAAACCCAGTGAATTGCAATTACTTTCATTTACAAAAGCAATATACTAAGTTTAAGTTCACAGCATTTTGCTGTCCTAAAGGCTCAGAGGTTCAAGAACATAGTAAGAACAACATTTACAAAGACTACAGTGAATGAATGTAATGCAGTAATACTTTTGGTAAGTGAATGCTGTTTTGCGCTGTAGTTAGAGACTGGAGATATCTCATGGTGTCAAGACTGGGACAGGCAGACACTTGTTTGATACCATGAACATCATACTCCACGCTGTTGGCGCACGATGACCAGGTCACACATTGTTACCTCCAGGGCCTCGTTCCTCAAAGCGATCTTAGCGCTACAGTCATCCTAAGACTATGTTAAAGTATGGGGCCTGCTATCACCTTAGCGCTACAGTCATCCTAAGACTATGTTAAAGTATCGGGCCTACTATCACCTTAGCGCTACAGTCATCCTAAGACTATGTTAAAGTATGGGGCCTACTATCACCTTAGCGCTACAGTCATCCTAAGACTATGTTAAAGTATGGGGCCTACTATCACCTTAGCGCTACAGTCATCCTAAGACTATGTTAAAGTATGGGACCTACTATCACCTTAGCGCTAAGATTGCTTTGAGGAACGGGGCCCAGATCATTAGTAATAGGCCTTACGAAAGGCCTCGCGGTGACCTGGAGACCTTAATGTATTAGCCATTAGTGTCCCTTGGGTTATGCAGGAGGCTCCAGTGACTGCCCCGCCAAAGCCCATGGACACAGCACACGTTTTCCCCTACCACTTGGAAGACAACTACAAATAAAATCATTTAGATTAGTATAAACCATTACGTGAAGTAGACTTTCTAGCTGCAAAGCGTTGCATTAGATCCCAGTACTCTGTGCTTCATAAAAAGTGATGAAACACTACCAAGCGAATAGCATACAATATTGATATTTGGCAAGTACTGCAAGTACATTTAAGGTTGAAACATTTCATCATTTGTGGTTGCCATTGGTTTTGCATAACTTCAGTTCCCTTTCTTGAGATAAAATGCTACTGTATATGCATAATTTGTTTAACTGTAATATGTTCTGCAACTCATCAGATTATTGCTGTACACTCTTCAGTCGCGTTAATGAGTAAATTACGATCGCACGTTTTAGAACTCGCTGAAGATAAACAATTTTGGTGTTTTGGTTTACCAACATTATGCAGATAGGAGAACAATGTTACTTATCTTGCCTTTGCATGCTTTTGTGACGGTGGCAACGATGGAGCAGGACTCTCAACTTTCGGCAAACACCTGGTAGAACTATTTGATAGTGAGTAACAAACTCGTGCTTGTGATATAGTCGGAATCATACAATGACCTAGTTCGAAACTGATTGTTCTTTGGCGTTGGCGGTTTACATTATGAATATGAAAAAAAGAAAGAAAAAACCCTCAATTGACACAGTCTATACATTTATTGAAGTGTCAACTATGATGATACAATCAGAGGCATCCACTGTACCTTAACAAATATGTTATTGTGCTCAATTGTCAATGCATTTTCATTGTATCAAGTTGAACGCTTAATGCAATAGTATAATCAATCACCAAAAACGTTCTGATCCAAAGGCCATGAAAAACGAAAGATAACAGTTTTCCATTTTTAAGGTGTTTGTTGTTAACACTGCCCTCGGCAGATTTCAAGGTATATGGCGGTGGCCTGTTAATAGCCGAGTCTGGACCAGTCAGTCCAGTGATTGATCTATGCCGATGTATGTACGATTACACACAGTCAATCAAGCCTGACCACCTGATCCCTGTGGTCGACTCTTATCACAAGCATAGGTTGCTGGGGACATGGATCATGTTATACTGTAGAATCACCTTCTTTAATATTTATACATCTTCACTGGTGTGATATAGTGACAGACTTGTGAGTGCCAATGGTTTTCAGACACCGAATGATCACTGGGAGGGAGGAAGCACCAACACCGATACAGCCGAGTATCAAGAAAGACAGATCATACGACCCAGTCAAATCATACAGCGTCCCTGTCATTGAAGAGAATACGTACAATGTATATCTATTATGTTACACCTGAAACAAATCAACAAAAAGGTACTGTTATGTATGATTTATCTGTGTCATTATCTTGTCTCAATTGGATGCATGGCCGAGGGCAAATAATTTCTTTCCCTACAAAAGATTATATTACCTATGAGTATCCCCATCGTCATGCTGGAGCAACCACTTATTGCTGAACCGAAGCCGATAGCCACAGCATACTTGTCTTCCCCTACCAGGTTGTGTATGACTGCAATGAGGGAGTGATAGAACCATGAAACACATACAATTTCATAAAAATCAAATCGTAGTTCTCGCTACCGCTAAACAAAGATCTGAGGACGTCCCATGACAGGTCATGTCGGGGCCACCTTTCATACTGACCAATCAGAGCGTAGCTTACAAGATCAGGAAAGTGACAGTCGGAATGTGTTTTCTCATCATGTAACCTCGAAAAGATTGACACGGGGTACTCCTGTCGACATTTACGGTATGTACGACTGATTCTATTAAAATCATCTCATATGTCATTTCAATGGGATAAATTTTGCATAGCCCGTGGGAACTACTGCCATTCAATCTCGGCCATCTATAAGACATTCCAGAATGTCCTTTTGTTCAGTTTTTAAAATTTGAATCGAGAACTTTGTTAAAATATTTTTTAAAGCGTAGTCTGGAATGTAGTCTGAAATTTAAGGGAAGTCGCCAGTTTGAAACTTGTGCTGCATGGAGGCTAGACCCCCTTAATTATGTGAAAACTTCAGGAATTCTGCATCTTTTATGACAGTTTATTCCATGTATAGAGTTAATTAAAACAGCAATATAACGTATGTATTCTCAAATTGTCCTGCCGTGATATCCTTTGTAGTTTGGTCAATAGATAAAGATCGTCATTAGAAGAAGAGTCATGTGAGTCAAAGCACATGGTGTAAATGTCACATTACTAAAATACCTGTGTGACATACCCATAGGAAAACTGCCCACCATCCCGCCTGCACCTAATCCAAGAAGAGAAAAGCAGCCAACGATCATGCCATAAGTGTACGCCAAGGAAAGCGCAACAAGAGAGGCACTGGATAGTAACACTGACATGCAGAACACTTGGTAGGTCTTCACACCTGGGACCATCTGTATCAAGCCGACGAGAAATCGCATTGCAGCTCCCAGCCCATTAATCAGCAACAAAAACACCAGTCCTGTCTCGTATGACAGACCCTTAGACATGCCAAAGTCCACTGCAGTGACGGAAGTTGAAGTTAATATTCCAAACCCTACCATGGCACACACTAAACAAGATCCATACATAGGATTTAAGATATGCTGATATTTGGACTTTTCTTTTTCATTTTTCGATGTTGTCTTTTCATGTTTGGCTGATAGTGTTGGTGATGCTTGGTGTGGCGACGTTACGAGTAGACACGAAGATGTAATGTTCAATAAGCCACCGCTAGCAAGGAGAAGTGCACCTCTCCAACCATAAGTCTCCTTGAGTTCCTCCAAGACAATGGGGAAAACAATGCTCCCGACGCCTGCCGAGGAGGTCATAATTGACAGCGCCATTGATTTAGATCTTGCATCATGAAACGTATGCGACAGGGTGACAAGGGAACTCAGATACACCATGCTGCATCCAAAACCTGACCATGAAAAACAGAGTGGACATTTTACGCAGGTACACAGACAATTACTATCCTGCATAGAACTTTATTAAGGTATGGACCATGTAATATTCTTGGGGAGTTTCAATACCCAACACCTCTTTTACTGATTATTTTGATAGTTTAAGTGGAGTCATACAAGGTTGTATTATCATCCCCTTTTTATTTGCAATGTATATTTCAGAATTTCAATCCATGATAGAAGGTGCAGATGTAAGAGGTATGTTTATAGGCGTGGAATATTTGGAACTACTGTTATTATAGTATGCTGATGATTTATGTATTTTTGATGACAGTCGTATTACAATGAAAGATTGACATTTTGACAAATATGGATTAGACAGAAATATAAGTTTTTCGAAAAGTTTGTCATTTAGGACATTATGAGAAGTGTTTTTTTATGGGGAGCTTCTAAAATATCATCTTATTACATGTTTAATTATTTAGGCATGATGTTTTCTAGGTTGTCGTAGACAGATTGTATCAAAAGCCAGTAAAGATCTGTTTTTTATTAAGAAATATTACAGCATAAATACCCAAATATTCCTGTAAATATGTTATTTTAGTTCTTAAATATATGTTAAATAAAGCCAATGTTGTTATTTTGGGCGGAGGTGTGGGGCTTCGAAAAAAGAGCTGTAATCGATAGATTTCATAATATATTTTTGTAACTATTTTTTGGGTGTTGGTAAAGGTCCATGTAGTGTAGCTTTAGCTGGCTGTGGTAGACATGGATTTTATTTGGATTACTACCAAAAATGTGTAACTTGCAGATGTTAATTGTAATGAATGTTTGGCGATGGCTATCCCAAGCAATGTTACATACTTATTAAGACGTTAGATTCAACAGGAAGGAAGACAAGGGCATCTTGTGTCAGATAATTGTTATACACGTATGGTTTCGGATATGCATGGATTAGTCAAGATGTTGCAGATACTTTATGTTTTCTGTCGATATTCAGACAGAAATTAGAAGACTGTCAAAAAAAAAAATTATGTTTAGTCGTATCAATGATTCAACATGACTTGCACATAAGAATATTAAGTCATTGCTGACTGTTGAATATTACGTTACAAATATCAATGTTAGGAACTAAAGAAAATATATATGTTTGTTGAGATTGTATGAACTGCCGTTGCGTTGTTAAATTAGATGAAAGATGCTATAACTGTTCACCGAATTTGTAGGATGTGTAATACTAATAGCATGGAAGATTGACTCCATTTCATATTCGATTGCGAGGCATATGCGTCGCTGAGAAATAAGTACACACCGAATTAGGGCTTTTCATACAAAATTTGTAAATTTCGTAACTTATTGACTTATAATAATGTCAATCTTAATGAATGTGCTAAGTTCGTCAAAGAAGCTCTGATAGTGTACCACATTGTACATGGGCCGTAGGTGTACAAAACAGGATTAAAACTACCCTATGTTATAGAAGCCTTACTATCTTAATCGATGACTTACCCATGACTACACCTATAGATACAATGAGGAAGACGTAACTTGTGGCAAACCAGCTGGTGATTAGCCCAAAGGAGGACACTATGCTGCCAAAGAACATCACAGTTCGAGTCCCAAACTTCACAACCAAGAACCCATTCACAAAACCTGTTTAATAATACTAATAATACTACTAATAATAATAATAATAATGTTACAGTATTTGAGCAGTGCAAGTAACATCTATGAGATTTGACCATCATATGACATCACAAAAATTATCGTATAGAAGTTTTGACCTTTTAACACATACTTGGGTCAAACTTTCTCAGATACTATCAGTGATGAGTGATCTAATTGTATCTGAGCCATCAATAAGACTTATTTTAGTTTTAGCTGCAAAACTATGAATTTCCTTTCTTATGTTGCTGTGAAGACAACATGATGGACTCGTGCAAGATCAATATACATTTTCACAGACCTGTGGTTTATCATTTTGGTTCCGTTTACTGTCACATAATGCATTACTGAACCTTGTAATCAATAAACTCTACATCGTGTGTTGCTTTCAACCATTTGAGGTCATGTATCTCTTTGCTATGTCGACTACCTCGGGAGTTTAAAGCACAGTGTATTAAGAGTCAATTTTGTGTCAAGTTACTGCTTAACCCGAACTCAAGTCTTGCCTCCCATGAAGGTTAATCCCACAGCTGTTGACTGGATGGACGCTGTTTGAGCACGTGTTGTCTGAAAAGCCTCCAGCCAATCCACGAAGAGAGCACCAAGTGAGTATGGAAGTCCTACAGCAAGCAAGACGTTGAAGCAGCAGCCGACGATGGCGACGAGTTGTGGAAAGAACCGCCTGGGCCCCCCATTCTTGACTACCTGTATCTCGTGCCTGATATATTAGAACAGGATAGTTATTCAAACTAAAACATGAAGACAGATCTTGTTTTTGCCCGTGTTCACGGGTTAATTTTTTTGGTCTGAATCATAAGGAATTATAAGGAATGCACTGCTTAGGACATGCCCGAAAGGATTATTTCCGGGCCAGAAGATTTGATAATGTGCCAGACACATTCTCTACAAATTGCCCTAACAACACATTTCCATCGCTCGATGTTTAGGAAAGTGATTCATAAACACAATCTCTTGATAAAGTCGGAATCGTAAAATGAGCAGTTTCTAGCAATTTCAACAGCGATTTCTTGTGGCTATGGAAATAGTTTTCTACCTGGTATTTACATCATAGGAACCGTTTACGATGGACACTTGAGGCTATGTCTCTTTATCACCCGGGACATATATTACCATAGCACACTGTTTAGCGTTAAATAAAAGTGACACAACCCTTTCCTTATTCAAAAGAATAAAGAGTCGATTGTACGATTCCGGCAACATCATGAGCATGTGTTCATGTGTCAGAGGTTGTGTTCCTCTGTAAAAGATATTTCGCAGAACATGTTCCTTTACCACATGCACACAAATATATATTCTGTATTGAGCACAGATCTAGAACAAGTGCGTATTTAGTCACCAACATGTCTTCACATATTATACATTAACATCTGTGTGACTTGTTCATATACATGTTAAAGTTACGCATCGCCTATGAGACTTATGCCTTAATTTCTTAAGCAATGACATCATGGAAATTTGAGCGACAAAACCCTTTCCCAAACATTCTGACCATATCCGAACGCATCCTGATACCAATACATAGCTGCCACTTACTTATCTTCCATCCAATTCCCATTGCTGATACTAGGCATAACTGTCTCTCCTTCATTGTGCATGTACCCAGGATTGTGGTAACATGTCTTTCCTTCCATTGCCTTGTAACCATACACATTAACATCTCCCTGGAAGGTGTTCTTGTTGGAAGCATTCTGATTTGAAGGAGGAGTAGCAGAACGTTGTTGATTAACAGCTCCCATGTCCCCGTGTCTGTCTTGATAAGCAGCATCTCGAAGATCATGGCCCAGAGAAGGACAACCAGCCTGGCTTCTGCCAGGTTGCACTGACAGATCAATCTCATTTAACTCAAACTGGCTATCCACATGGTCATCGTTGTTGTCTTTCACGTTGATGCCCCGTTCCTTCATAATTGAACTAATCCTTGTGTGGCCTGATAATGACACTTGGTTAAGCATATCTTTTCGGTTTCTGTCAGCTCTGTCAGTCTCAACATTTGTTTTTGTTCAACCAGGAGGATAATGTCTTTGGTGTACGTGAATGTGCTTACAAATGGAGATTGTAACTTAGCTCATTAAGGCAAAAACATGCTCCATAATCAAGGTAAGTCTTGTGTAACCCTTTCAAGTGACAAAGCTAAATACGTGTGTGTCTTTCTTGTATATTTCATATTGGCACTGCTCAACGTGTAACAAGTGTGTGCAAGTTGTGACCTACAAACGTCAAACAGGATTCTATGCTGAACATATAAATAAAAGTGACAAAACAAACACATGCAAAAAGACAAGTCAATTGTTTACCCGAAGAAAACCTCGGTCAATATTATCAGACATAATGATTGTGACTGATGCGTCTTATTTGGAAATGTCCTCTGCATGTCAACCATAAAACTTTTTAAAGCTTCACTAATTCCTTGAATGCTGTAATCTTGATCAAACAACTTTTGAGCAAGAGTCATAAGACGTTCTTTTAAATCTTTGTAGAAAGAGCATGCTCCACTGTACCTCAAGAGTTATGAGATGTAGACATGAAAGGCTGTATCTACTGCAATAGTTTTTTACATGTTGTTGACTATTGAGAACTTGAAGTTATCCCTCTTGTGAATAGTCTTGTTAATAGCTTTTGTCATTCCATGTTAGGCATAGATCTAAATATGAAACAGATAATTCACTTTCACTGGTCTCTTTTTTTTCATTTACCCCACTCGGGTGGATAAATCAGTAGAGGGAATTGGCTATTTGACCATTTATGAACCATATCTGATATGATCATCGATATTGTAGCGGCCCGGACCCGAACTTCTGATAAACCTTGAAGTCAGGATGTAATTGAGAGTCAAAACACTTCTTTTCAATGAATAATTAGTTTTTATTCATGTGGATATAACAATGCCTTATATGGACAACACAATGCTTCCAAATAAGTAGATCCCTCTGAGCTTTAAGGTTTATTTGTAAGGACCAGTGTCAGGGCAAAATAATTATTGCCTGTAACTATAATGGTAGTTTACTGCTATAAATATATATAGATGACTTCTTTATCTGAATAACTTTACAGTTACTAAGATAGCAATTTGTGTCTGTGTTCAAAATTGCAGTCTTTTTATAGAAATGATTACATAAGGACAAGGGGAACTTTTGGGCTGAATTATCTGCCCTTTGATTGAAACTGACCTTTAGACTGCCAAAGTCAGAATGACCCAGAATGGATCTCATCGTATTTATAGGTGTGAGAAAATGGTCACATGTCTGTTATTGACCAATCAAATTACGAGAAATTACGTCTCTTTACGTCCTTATTCCTTTGAGGGATCTACTTTCACAATGTAAAATCACTGAAATAAAGAGGAAGGCAAACCATCTCAGGAGGTAATTTGGTATAAAAATGAGTATTTATACCAATCAATTAATTCTGTCTAATTGATTCACTAATTGCCTTCCAATATCACAAGATTAACAATTACGTCCTGCTACGTCAAAGCTACGTCCTTGCTGCCTGCCGAGAGGACGTAATAACAACAAGCAACATCGACTGGGAATTACGATGGACAATTCAAAGAGGAAGATTACAAATTTCAGGAGGCAATTGGAATTTATCTGATGCATAAGACGTTTTATAACACAAATTGGCCACTGGTATGCTTTGACAGAAGCACTGGATGTCATATTTATGAGAAACATGTTCATAAATAGTGACGCTAAATACTGCGCATGAATACATCAGCGAAGATTACATAGTTCCTGATGTCAGAATTAACATTAACTTTAATACACGTCTTGACATATCATCAAATACGATTCTGGGTTCCTCTGGACATAGTTCATTAGATTAAATAAACTTTATAATGCAAAATGCTAAGCATTAGCCAAATTCAGTAACTTCATCGCGACCTAGGCTAGCTGTCACAAAGATAAAATGGCGGGCGTCGGCGAAACACGTAGCTCAGCCCTGATCACAAATTCACACAAATATGGATAAATATCAAGCTGCCAAGTGATTGTGATCTGTTTGTTGAAGAACAAAGGTATGATTAATCTGTATCTGATGGTTAATTTGCGTAACTGTGTGCTTAGAACGATGAATTCTTCAAGTGTTACGGTCAATGCAAAACTCTTGAAAAAAGTAAACAAGATCGTTTTGACAGGCACGTTGTTGACATCGATGCTTATGAGGTACTGGCACATCCTAAACAATATGCGTAACATGATGGCATGGACATATTATTATTTTTACGAGATAACAGTGTGCCATGAAGCTCTATAAAAGCATGCTATGATCCTCTGATAGATTTCTTACCAAAACGGGATTCAAAACATTGAATTACGTGAAAACGAGGTTGGCAAAAATATACTGATATATACCTGCAAAACTAAGTACAGTTTACAGGATAATTATGATATAATTCGTGCACTGTCATATAACCATAAAAAATACAACAGGGAAATATTTAGGAAATATTTCTAATTTTTACAAGCTGTCATAACTTACATATTTTATAATAAAGACACATCAATATTTATATATTCTTCGTGATGGCCATCACAATATACCCGAAACTTAAATTAAAGCCTCTCGGCCAAATTTCCTTTTTTTGATTTTATATGCATAAGAAAAAATATATGCAAAAGGGGGAGCACAATTGGGGCAGCATACTTCTTGTTTAAATGTATTATCCTCAAATTACACACACATATTATCTATGAGGATTTCACATATTGTTTTCTGAGTATAAGAAGTATCTTTGTGTATATTGCTACCAATTCAACATGAATATTTGTCGCAGAATTGACTTTCCATAGGCAGTGTTCACCTGCCAGACAAAACTGATGTAACTATCGATTACTTACTGATTGATTTGGAATGTAAATCTTGTCATTTATGATCTGTCACAGTGGGTCATTAATGTGCATTGACATTGAACCGGAACAATGGGTATTGATTGACAGAGATACCAATGGAGGAGGTTCACCTTAACGAACAGGCATGTATAGTTTGTCATCTTAGTTTGGATAGAGATAATATACTTGCAAATATGGGCTACCATGAATATTATCATCATTGTATGACATGTCCTGTTGAAGTGTCTCATGGCATATTTCACCTGTAAGGACACATTTGTTTCCCTTAGCCTTTTGTAACTGTTCTTGATTCCGTTTTATGCAATTTATATACTAGCTAGTGTGCTTTAAGAATCTTTAATGACCATGCGCTACATCTTTGCGTATAGATTTCTGTTCATGTAATATTTACCAGAAACTAATTTGAAAGTTAAATCCTGGTAAAATTCAAGCATTTTCCCGACAATTACTCTTGACAAGTATACACGACTGTAAACAGCAACACAATACCCAAACACTGTCAAGTTTTAAATGTTTCTTGTATCTATGTATTTTGAATCACCCGTGGTTATAGAATGCCAAATAATTCAATCAAAATGATGGCTTTGTCATAGTAACCGTTTTGACTCTTGTTTTTTTTCTGAACACTGAACACAAAATAAAGCAACTGTATTTAAAAGCAATGACAAATTTAAGGATTATAGAAATTGTATACATTAGTATACTAAATAACTTAAAATGTTCATATAAATATAAGCGGCAAAACTCGTTATCGTATTCAAAAGAAATATCTGCCAAAAGTTGGGTCGATTGCATGATTCCGATTATGTGTGTTTATGATTCACTATCAGATAGTGAGGGTACCAGGTGTTTGTGAAAAGGCTCCTCAGTTAACGGTGTGGCCTTATACGTGACATAATTTGATATGTCACTTATACCATGTTCTTTGATCAAACAATTAATGTAGTGATGCTTACAAATAATAGTGAGCGGTTGTGTAGCCTAGTGGTTAAAGCGTTCGCTCGTCACGCGGAAGATCCGGGTTCGATTCCCGAAAAGGGTACAATGTGTGAAACCCATTTCTGGTGTCCCCCCGCGGTGATATTGCTGGAATATTGCATAAACGCGGCGTAAAACCATACACACTCACTCATTACATATAATGGTTACATTATTTGAAGCCTTGTCAGTGGGAACAACTACAGAATTTCCATGTTGGTCAGCTGGCTGGATCATAATGGGTTTAGTCCATTTCTCTTTCCTCTTTTTCAGTTTCTACATTTAACCAATGAAAACATCCCGCACTGACTACAGCTTCTACTACACCAAATCAGAATCAGGGCTTTGACAAGCAGAGCCTTCAATACAGATTGAATCATCTGGCAGCTGTGATTGGACGATTTTGTGTAAGATTGTTCTGTTTTTTTACATGTACATCCATCCATGATTTAAAACTGTCCATGTTTTTTCTATAGTTAGTGATGCCTTTTTTAACACGATGACTTAATATTAGCTGAATATGACCACAGATATTGTCAAGCAAGTGATATTTAGTGCAGAACTCGGGTGGTGTGTTTTGCTTCCTGTACTCGGAAAAGGAGCTGGCAAAGCTTGTCAATGATTTTGTTTTTGATTTTATTGCAGCCTTAAGACCAGACTGTGCACACACGTACATGTAATATCTGTTGAAGTTACAGTAATTATTAAGAAAAAATATAATGTTAGCGAAGTTCTTCTCTTTTGGCCCATTTATAGGCAAATGCTTGGACACCATCCATAATGATTTTAAAGTTGTGATCCTAAATGATAGGAGGTATTTGATAAATTAATTAATTGGTATTATTCAAGCAAATGTATTCAGAAACCCTGTTTATTACTAGTAATTATAGAAGAGATTATACATATTTAATGTTTGAAAATGGGGCGGTCGGGTAGCCTAATGGTTAAAGTGTTCGCTCGTCACGCCAAAGACCCGGGTTCGAATCCCGACATGGGTACAATGTGTGAAGCCCATTTCTGGTGTCCCCCGCCGTGATATTGCTGGAATATTGCTAAAAGCGGCGTAAAACCATACTCACTCACTCACTAATGTTTGAAATGCATTTACATCTATTATAGTACTTGTAATAAAGAAACTAAAAACCGGGAGTATCGTTGATATAACTTAGATTACTCTTTTCCTAAATTTCAAAAGCACATCATATCACCATCAAACACAAACCAGCAACATATATCCAAACTATAGCAGTCCTTTTGGCAAGAACACATGATCAATCGTTCATCAGATTGAAATGTTTAACATCTAACGCCACAAATTCCCATTAATGCAAACATATTTTGTATTTATCTCCAGATCACTTGAATAAACGCTTCGTGTCAGAAAAAAGTTAACATTGACAATATAATCTTTCTAGAGATGTGTCCAACGAAAATCAGTTGCACTCGGTGGCATATGAATTAATCATTCGTGGGATTATGCAAATTGTGTGATGTGTGCTGACTGAGTTTTGTGTAACATGAGCTTGCATACATTGAATGATCCAGGCCCAAAAAGCCGAACAGGCTCTATCAGATATCCTTGAGGGAAGTGCGACAAACCCCGGGACAACTCACCACTTCCGGGGCGTATATTCAAAACGAATGAAGACGTGATGATGAATACGTGACATTTGTTCATGGATAACAACAGCAGCACTCTTTGTGTCGACGTCAACATGACGATTCAAGGTCCCTTAATAAATCATGGAAAGCATTCGTCCATGGCTTTTCGGCTAACGTCCATGGCTTATGGTAATAATAATTTCAAAGCACCATAAGGGACGCAGGTCAATACTTAAATGAAAACATGATAATTTAATATACAAAATTCATATATTAATATCATGTTGAGGGACAAATGGGTGTCCCAGGACGAACATAGCGTAACTTAGCACTTTCCTCACACCCACATTTTCTTTTGTTTTTGCATGAATTAATAAGAGGTCCTTTGGTAAGGAACTCGGGATATTTTTTCAAAAGGTGCTTTTCCAACATATACCACTAAATATTAATCAGTGGAGAACCTACAAAGTCGTTATACTGGAGGTGAGGTGAGGTGAAATGGGGTTTAACGTCGCGTCCAAGATTATTGCACTTATATAGCGACGTGCATGAACGTATGTGTGTGTGTGTGTGTGTGTGTGTGTGTGTGTGTGTGTGTGTGTGTCTGCTTGTACTAGTCCGGACTGATGCCGATTTATAAGCGCACTGAAATACCATGCCGCATTTTAACATGAATATCCCACTCAGTCACAGTATACTGACTCCGAGTCGACCAGTCCTTGTTTTAGCCTCTCAATGTCGAGCGCCAGATAGGGTAATAACAAGTACCATCTTGTAACGTCTTTTGGTATGACGCGGCTGGGGTTGAACACCTGACCTTCCGCTCTCCGGGTGGACGCTCTACCACTAGACCACGGAGGCGGTCCCGTTAAACTGGAAATCAATATAGACTGCCATGTTGTCTAACTGTGATTGGACTAGTGATCTTAATCACCTGGAGTGACCAAGTAGATAGGATCTCATTTGGGTTTGTGACTTTTACAATTTCCCAATGACTATTCTGAGTATTGGTGCCTGGGGATACGAAATATACCAGACTTTATTATCAGAGGAAATTGATACCATGTAGATATTAATCCTTTCTTTCTCTGTGGGAAATCACTGAACTAGTTCGTGCATTCACGACCAGACGTGTTTATCAGTGACAAGTTCTAGCTTGTGACATTTTAGTGAACTTAACATGTGATGATGAAACTATAACATTAATTATTTATATATACGATATTGGAAAATGTATTATGTTTTCACGTCAACGTGGTACTTAAAACCGAAACATTAATAAAGTTTTAATTCATATTTCATTTTTGAGTTCACTCTTTCCTTTTGAGATGAGAGTAGCTTGCAAACTCCACAAATAACAACATAACTAATTGACTACCTTGCTACTGTAAATTCAGTCTTTATTCTTTCAGTCTCATTTTGTGATGTGAGGTTGTTGCAATTGCACAAATAACAACACACGTGAGATACCTTGTTAACACAACAGTGTTATTTACCACGCATTACACACTGAAATGGTATTTTCCATCAGTGAACTTCTACACGAACAGCACGAAAGGCATAATTAGAAGAGAAGCTAAGGAAACACACATCATTTAATAGTAACATGTCATCAAATAGGTTTCTATTTTTAAGAGTCATTTAGGAGGAGAAACAGTAATGTGTTTATGAGTATCTATTATCTGGTAAATGTACACAGCCAGACAATAAACAATACCTATCTTCACATCAAAGTAAAAATATCTGTTTAAAACAGAAAATTAACCAAATCTATATCAAACTAGATGTACATTTCCACGAACAAAAAATACAATAATACCAGATGGTTAGTTAGCATGATATGTTAAATTTGGCATAGAAAGACGTATTTCTGTACACTATTTACAGAGACAGCACCTGAAAAACAAGCTAAATATTCAAGATTAGAAGGTGACATGTGGATCGTTTGGTGATAATTAACAATGCTTGAAGGATCAACCCTGTCTTGGCTGTTCCAGCAGTTGACAATAGGAATTTGTTATAAGCGACTGGAGCCGAAAGTTATATTCGCCTATGTATGTACGGCTTAGCGCATACAAACCAAGGGCCCGGTTAAGTCATGCATGTTTCCTGCACATCAACATGTATAATTATATAATCAAAGAAAATCTTAATGCGGTTTATCTGATAAAGGAACCCTGAAAAGCCGACCCCCCCTTTTTATTTCGAAAAAAAATCTTTATTTCTGTATAAATTACAACCAAAAATGTAAATAGTGCACCCCCACCCCCCTTTTCAAAAAAGCTGTATCCGGCTCTGATATTTATAATACTTATCCTATTTCAAACCCTATATGTCCACCCGTCCATCCCCGCATCACCATTCCTCTAAACTATTAAGCTCCAGAAAGAGAACGAGTTGGCACGTGTTCAGCGCGTGTGAGTCAACCGGCAAGAAAAGCATGCATGACCCAGATTTCTGGGGGGCGTCAATGGTGATGCAAGGTGTGTACGGGTGAATTGTTTTTTAAGAAGCTAGAAACCTTTGTTTAGGCACGTTTCCAATTAGGATCGAAAGAAGAAAGAGAAATGCATAGTGTGAGATGGGATAAGTAATATAAATATACAATTAATTGTACAATTTAAAATAATCGTTCTGATGTAGTGAGATTGTAAGTGCTAAGAATCACAGTGAGGCATGAACTCTGCCGGTCCTTTCCCCACTATCCAATATCATAACGCGGTCCTTTCCCCAGTATCCAATATCATAAAGCGGTCCTTTCCCCAGTAACCAATATCATAACGCGGTCCTTTCCCCAGTATCCAATATCATAACGCGGTCCTTTCCCAAGTATCCAATATCATAACGCGATCCTTTCCCCAGTATAAAATATCATAACGTGGTCCTTTCCCAGTATCCAATATCATAACGCGGTCATTTCCCCTGTATCCAATATATCATAACGCGGTCCTTTCCTCAGTATCCAATATCATAACGCGGTCCTTTCCCCAGTATCCAATATCATAACGCGGTCCTTTCCCAAGTATCGAATATCATAACGCGATCCTTTCCCCAGTATAAAATATCATAACGTGGTCCTTTCCCAGTATCCAATATCAAAACGCGGTCCTTTCCCCAGTATCCAATATCATAACGCGGTCCTTTCCCCAGTATCCAATATCATAACGTGGTCCTTTCCCCAGTATCCAATATCATAACGCGGTCCTTTCCCCAGTATCCAATATCATAACGCGGTCCTTTCCGAGTATCCAATATCATAATTCGGTCCTTTCCCCAGTATCCAATATATCATAACGCGGTCCTTTCCTCAGTATCCAATATCATAACGCAGGCCTTTCCCAGTATCCAATATCATAACGCGGTCCTTTCCCCAGTATCCAATATTATAATGCGGTCCTTTCCCCAGTATCCAATATCATAACGCAGTCCTTTCCTCAATATGCAGTATCATAACGCGGTCCTTTCCTCACTATCCAGTATCATTACGCGGTCCTTTCCCAGTATCCAATATCATAATGCGGTCCTTTTTTTCGGTATCCCATATCATAACGCGGTCCTTTCCCCAGTATCCAATATCATAACACGGTCCTTTCCCCAGTATCCAATATCATAACGCAGTCCTTTCCCCACTATCCAATATCATAACGCGGTCATTTCCCAGTATCCAATATCATAACGCGGTCCTTTCCCCAGTATCCAATATCATAACGCAGTTCTTTCCTCAGTATCCTATATCATAACGCAGTCCTTTCCCCAGTATCCAATATCATAACGCGGTCCTTTTTTCAGTATCCAATATCATAATGCGGTCCTTTCCTCAGTATCCAATATCATAACACCGTCCTTTCCCCAGTATCCAATATCATAACGCGGTCCTTTCCCAGTATCCAGTATCATTACGCGGTCCTTTCCCAGTATCCAATATCATAATGCGGTCCTTTTTTTCGGTATCCCATATCATAACACGGTCCTATCCCCAGTATCCAATATCATAACACGGTCCTTTCCCCAGTATCCAATATCATAACGCAGTCCTTTCCCCACTATCCAATATCATAACGCGGTCCTTTCCCAGAATCCAATATCATAACGCGGTCCTTTCCCCAGTATCCAATATCATAACGCGGTTCTTTCCTCAGTATCCTATATCATAACGCAGTCCTTTCCCCAGTATCCAATATCATAACGCGGTCCTTTTTTCAGTATCCAATATCATAATGCGGTCCTTTCCTCAGTATCCAATATCATAACACCGTCCTTTCCCCAGTATCCAATATCATAACGCGGTCCTTTCCCAGTATCCAATATCATAACGCTGTCCTTTCCCAAGTAACCAATATCATAACGCGGTCCTTTCCCAAGTATCCAATATCATAACGCGGTCCTTTTTTTCAGTATCCCATATCATAACGCGGTCCTTTCCCAAGTAACAAATATCATAACGCGGTCCTTTCCCAAGTATCCAATATCATAACGCGGTCCTTTCCCCAGTATCCAATATCATAACGCGGTTCTTTCCCAAGAATCCAGTATCATAACGCGGTCCTTTCCCCAGTATCCAACATCAGAACGTGGTACTTTCCCCAGTATCCAATATCATAACGCGGTCCTTTCCCCAGTATCCAATATCATAACGCGGTTCTTTCCCCAGTATCCAATATCATAATGCGGTCCTTTCCCCAGTATCCAATATCATAACGCGGTCCTTTCCCCAGTATCCAATATCATAACGCGGCCCTTTCCCCACTATCTAATATCATAATGCGGTCCTTTCCCCAGTATCCAATATCATAACGCGGTCCTTTCCCCAGTATCCAATATCATAACGCGGTCCTTTCCTCAATATCAAATATCATAACGCGGTCCTTTCCCAAGTATCCAATATCATAACGCGGTCCTTTCCCCAGTATCCAATATCATAACGCGGTCCTTTCCCCACTATCTAATATCATAATGCGGTCCTTTCCCCAGTATCCAATATCATAACGCGGTCCTTTCCCCAGTATCCAATATCATAACGCGGTCCTTTCCTCAATATCCAGTATCATAACGCGGTCCTTTCCCCAGTATCCAATATCATAACGGGGTCCTTTCCCCAGTATCCAATATCATAACGCGGTCCTTTCCCCAGTATCCAATATCATAACGGGAAGGGGAACAAGGATGGAAACTGAACTCTTTAGTCAGGTAACTCCTTTGCCTCGGGAAGTTTGAACACAGATGAGTTGTTTGTTTCAGGGACGCAAGGTCGAAAATAACGCACAGGGATTAACAAATTACTGTATCTATGGCAACATACTGATCCTACATATACTGGTATTGTGCTCAGTTTAGAAATGACGAATACCACCACAACCGCGACCAAGAACATCACATTGGGGGAAACGGTTCTCCAACCTCGCTCTTTCTTCAGCTCATCAGAATCAAAGGTCACGGTGAACTCTTGTCATGGTCCGTATGTCCGTGTCACCGTTGTGCGTTGTAGTCAGTGAAAACCTCTGTAATCATCGCCCCCTTGAAGCTAAGGCTTAACATGATATTCAAACTTATGATAAGAATTTAGAAAAGGTATGAACATTAGAAGTTTACTCTTTGAAAATAATCAATAAACATTTATAAAAATTATACAAGTTGTGGGGACCAACAAGACAACGAAAATGTTAACTCACAGTTAACCGATAATGACAAATACTGTTAAGTTTGTAGGGAACATCCTAACTAGCATTCTATTTGTGGTAGATGCCATTTTCAAAATAATGTTTATTATTTTTTTCGCACTCCTGAAATGAATATGTTCAAACTTTACACGCGGTTTTGGAAACAGAAGGATGTTGAGTTTGGAGAATAAAAGGAAACAGAAAGTTGTAGGTTATTCACACAATTGAAAAATATCTTTGTTCATTTTCTTCTAGAATCGTCTGCCGTGAAAGAATGTGAACGATAAGACGATGTTGAGCAAAGAAAGGCAACCATTGTGGATTTCAACATCGTTATATGATACTATTGCTGTTGTAGATTGTATATGTTTGTTGCAGCTGCGTTGATTGGCTGATATTTCAAGCAGTGTAATGTATAACAACTAGGTGAGCTACAGTCCCTATGCGCCTATGAAGATACATGTCACAAGTATGTCGCACCTGTCCAAGTATGGAAAGGCGTCCACTTACATTTATTAATTCCAAGGACGGTGAATGTATGCCTGAAAGTTTAGTCCAGTAACATGACTCTAAATCCATTTCAATCATTGCATTGTTTACGTAGTCACGAATGGTCATGATTAAGCCAATGGATTTCAAAGGGAAGATATTTTCGGCGAGAGCGTAACGCAAAGCTTGCAGAGTCTCGTGTCACGCCTTGTGACTTCGAGAGCGATTCAATTATTGTTTCATCAAAGTGAAATATTGTTGTTTTTATACTACGTGAGAAAACAATCATTGATCACAATTCGGGCAAGATAATGTTTCATGAACACAAAATACTGATATGGTCGCTGGCCTAGGTCAATATCCGTTTCTTGGGTCCATAAAACACGTAGTTGGACCTATTAAGAATATTGCAATTCCATTTGTTAATCCGTACCACGTGACAAAACAGTACCTTTCGATATAGACCCCCTAATCATGTGCCTGACACTGACCTCGAATATTGACTCGTCACATGATCAGTATTGACCTGTCATGTGATGAATGTTGACTCTCGTCTGCTAGAAAACAAAATGGCGTCCCGTAACATTTCACGATTCGACGTTATGTCAGAAGAAGATATTGTTGACATGCTGGATAACAGAAACCTGCTTCGTCATGTTAGGTGCTCATGATGGTTGGGAATCCTCTTGGGGAGATTTCCATTGAATGGGAGTTTGGCGTCTGGCCTTACTCGCGAACTGGTATCCGATCCATCTTAGAAATGTGAATAAACTGTAAATAACCACTGTTTCTTGTCTGTAATTGCCTTTATAGCCAAAATCGTACAAATTATTGCTATGTTTACTCACTCATTGATATATATTTTAAATGTTTTCATTCAGTCATTTCACCATGTCATGAGTATGGTTTTACGCCGCTTTTAGCAATATTCCAGCAATATCACGGCGCTTTATCCACTTTGCTACACGAACGCCCCCAGTACAATGGATGTGATTTAAGTTCACCAAATAGTGTTGTCGTTGTAGTTTGTGAGATATTCACCAAGTTCTTGTCTCATGTGAGATGCCCCTTAATCGCCTAAGTCTTACCCATCATCACGCTCCGGTGAATGTATACCCATAGTAATAGGTGCTTATATAGAATACTAAACAAGGTACCGTGTAATACCAATTTTATGAAACGAGTGAATAGCTAACGACTATGCACGTGTTTCATAAAGTTGGTGTTACAAGAGGGCGAGTTGATTATTGTATTTACTACTTGCCGTTCATACATTTTAAAGTCTCATTTGTTCGATCTATGAAAACCCGTCATAAACTAGGTCAAGTGTGTGACTACAATAGTTCACTGTCGTGGGCAAGCTGGCAGACATTGTCGCGATCCACAGCACATATCCAATTGAGTTTAACAGAATAATACAACTTCAAACACATAAGAGTGAGTGAGTGAGTGAGTGAGTGAGTGAGTGAGTGAGTACGCCGCTTTTAGCAATATTCCAGCAATATCACGGCGGTGGACACCAGAAATGGGTTTCACACTTCGTACCCTTGTCGGGAATCGAACCCGGGTCTTCGGCGCTTTAACCACTAGGCTATCCGACCGCCCTAAACACATTAGAAGTTGACGAGTATTAACTCAACAACCTACATTTAGAATTCAGGCGGCTTGTTCACGAAGCTGCCTTCGCTGAGACAAATTGCTACAATTACGAGTGCCATATGAGCTATTCTTTAAGATGTCTTAAACCTTACTATCGTACTATTTGTCGAGAAGTAACTGTTTAAAAGATGTTCACGTACACACAGTGATGAATCTATTTCAAGATAAGTCGACAGATTTATTACGATTTCTTTTTGTATAGTGCCTTATGCCTTCAGAGTCGATTGGGTAATATACATCACACATGACTAAAAATGAGAAAACAACTTTGAAAGACAATATCCCGACATGATTAGGCCAAAGTACACTGTTGTTATTACTATTTATCTCTAGAAACATGCTGAATTCCTCTCAATCTCATTAAAATCAGATCTAAGTACTCGCTGCCGCAAAACAAAGATCTGAGGACATCCCATTATGGGTCACGTCAGAACGACCTTTCGCGAACTTTGACCGACCACTGACATGACTAATAACAAATCGACATCATGAATACACAATGCCATTTAGAAAGTGGTCAAATGTAACTAATATTTGGGATAACACTTTCTTAGTAAAGTACAGATTCTAGTACTTTTTTTTGGAAAACTGAACAAACGAACATTCCGGAATGTCTAATATATGGTTGATATTGTATGGCAGTGCTTCCCACATACTGGGCAACGCCTCCTCCGTTTAAACGTTTATCCCACGGAAGCGTGAGATAGACGATAATTTTGACGGAATCTTCGAGGTTGCATGATTAGAAAACACATTCCGGATGTCACTTTCATGATCTGGTAAGCGACGCTTTGATTGGTCGGATGAAAGGTCGTTCAGACGTGACCCGTAATGGGATGTCCTCAGATCTTTGTTTAGCGATAGCGAGATCTAAGATGTGATTTTGATGAGATTTGATTCCTCTATGTCAATTAGCACGGAAACAGCTTTCCCATAGCTAATTCGTCTTCCACTCAGAGGACCTCGCAACAAAGGGCGGACTAAAGTGTTTCCCCTGTTTCCTCGCGTGTCATGGACAATGTGGTTAGGTTCGCCTTGGTTTCTGCATGTCCTGAATGCTTTAACAATAAAGAGAGTGCTTTTACTGCTAAGTGGTAATGAGTCCCAATTCCGCGATTCAGCTTGGTGAGCAATTTCACAATCAGTGCTGGATATTTGGTTATAATGAGGTACTGGTTCGAACGGTGAAACCACTATTACGTGTCTGATGGTTGGGTTTGCACTTCATCAGGTGCACGTGTTTATAAATTTACACCTATTATCATGTTGTACAATGTGTTTACATATAAAAAAATATCAACGCCAGAGAATATGCCCCGGTTGTCTACTGAAACAGATTCCATCGGGCGTGAAAGGCAAAAGCGATGAAAAGTAGATGAATATATCACTCAAAACCAGTGACAGGACCAGGTGTTCGCGAAAGTGATTGAGTGAGTTTGGTTTTACGCCGCTTTGAGCAATATTCCGGCAATATCACGGCGGGGGGACACCAGAAATGGGCTTCACACATTGTACCCATGTCGAGAATTGAACCCGGGTCTTCGGCGTGACGAGCGAACGCTTTTACCACTAGGCTACCCGACCGCACCTCGCGAAAGAGAGACAGGGGATATTTAATGTGTCAAGTGAAATATCATATTTCTCTCATCGAGTGAAGGGGGGAGAGATGATATTTTCACGAGGCACATGGAATATCATATTTATTATATACTGTTTGTGTGCCTGTCTACCGGAAAAGAAAATTATTTCATTACAAATGTAAAACCTTGAAACGTAAATTCTCCCCACCTAACACACAGGGACAATTCACCACCCCTTGCATTTGCGACTAAAAAGTAGTTTCGTATTTGCAAAATCTTAACATAAACCAAAGTAACAAAAATTATTTAGGGTCACTAAAATTCTGTATTATACATACAATGTTTAGATATGAATATATAATAAATCAACTTAAAAAAAGCATACTTGGAAACTACAAAGCCGCAGTTGGAAGCGAAAGTGTACATGCTTGTCAAGTAACAAAAATGGGGCTTTGCGAGACGAACAGTCTCGATTGACGAGTTAAGTGAGAAATTAACAGTTTATAACGAACATTTTCAAGAGCATAACAAACGGCATGAAGCGATATTAACAAGATGAAGTTCATTTTCAATCTTACTCTGGTCTTAGATTTTGTGAAAGATGTAGCTTCCCTAGATCTAATTTTATATACGTAGTAGTTGAAAAGCTTGTACATAAATTTAATGTCAAGTTCTACTTTTCTTAACCCCCTCGCCGCTCTTCGATCTGAAATGCATAATTGGCATCTCAACGACTACAGGAGGTATTTACAGGTTGTTACAATTAGCAATCCCCGTCATTTGAATCGGCCAGATGTTGTATTTTTAGTAATGTATTGGGTATTGTTCGTCATACATGATGTGACACACTAATGCAATATTTTCGCCTTCGTTAACGGTACAAAAAAAACTAGAGATGTAATGATGATTTCCCCCGATATTGTGCAGTCTTGATCAATTAGAATTGAACTAAAGGGTTTGGCAATGACACTATGGTCATGTAATTTCGTCTACCGTAAACAAACCATTTAATCGACTCAGAATTGATTAAGTATGTAACTAACTCTTCTGACAAACACTAAATGTATTTTGATATTAAAAAGTACAGAACATTGAAAACATCACAAGACTTCAAGAAGTCGGCGTGAGAGTTCTTGAGACAGATGTTGAGTTGGGGGCGTCCCGTATTTCCACAGCCCTGTAATACGGGATCTGGCGGGGGAGACTTACCGCCAGTCTATGTAACCCAACTCTCCCCTGGGTTCACGATTACTGGCACTTCTTTGTGGCTCCCGGCACACGGCACATAGGAGCCTTCCCCTACTCCATAAATGGTTATCTGTCAGTAGTTAAGGATAGCGCTTTGGCCCGTAAGTCAGCAGGAGTTATCTTCCCCTACTGGACGTGGTTCTGCGCATGCTCGAAGAGGGACATGCTGGGTCATGCGTCACTTCCGGTTCCGGGAGGGGGAGAATGAATAACAAACACAAGGGTCGGGTCGGTTTGGAAAACCAGGGCTCAGACCAGGCACCGGAACGGACCAATCAGCGTGCAACGTTTTGGACCAATCAAAAGAGGGAACATTTCGAGCCACTCCCTGCATTCATACACCACGTCCATGTCTGTCCATGTCGGTTCACCTTTAGAATTCAGGCGTCCGTTCCACAACATGATCGTAGCGCTAAGGTGATTGCAACTCACATACTTTATCTTAGACGGACGACTGTCATTGCGCTACATCTTGGATCGAAAACGAGGCTTGGAGAGCATAGCTCCATGCAGCGCGAGTCGCATCAGCTCATAGGGAACAGACAGCATGTTGTGCATTTCTCTGATGGACATTTCAAACAAACAAAAAATGGTATCCTCTGTATCTAATACAGAAAATATTTCACATTTAATCATGAGGTCCAACTAAAATATGCCCGTAATACACTTGAATTAGCATTTTGCTGTCAGGATCCCGGATGTGAATCGAAAGGTGCATTTCGAGATACGTATTTCAGAAATAAATTGTTTTATCATAACCTCGTCGGCATATAGGTACAATGTGACAGTACATTCAATGACAGAGGTTTTGTATTGTAAATGAACCGCATAACATGAAATACGTCAGTGTACTTTTGCAAATTTGCTCAGTCAGTGTGTGGCTTGGCGAACTCGAGATCGTCGAACATGTTTATTTCACGTTTCATAGCGGTGTTTTGCTGCACAACGCACTATCGTTTTGCTATGAGTCCAGGTGACAAAAGACACTTTTTCTGCTATGAGTTTCATCTTAACATATTACGATGTAAATGAAATTAGTTCACAAAATAATTCTTGTGTCAAAATAAATATTCAGAAGGGGCGATAACTCTATTCAGTGTGTACAATGACAGATGATACTTTACTTGTTCTTCAAACATCACTTACTTAACTGATTATTGCCGATTGAGATTGCACCGGGTACAACAAAAGTTATAATGTGTGAACTGTTTAAAATAAGTTAAAAGAAATCTAAAAATTGATAAATATAAATAATGCATGAAATTAAAGAAATATAAGAATTGATACAACCACCAACTTCTTGAACACCCTCACCCAATCCTGTATGATGATAGGTAATTGTATATCAAAAGGAAGCTACTAATACATTTATCCTGAATATTTTGAAGATGTCTTGATCAGATATGAGTACAGTTAAAATAACAAAAGATAAAAAAGAATCAACTTCAATTGGTAATCAAGCCAAGATAAAATATATGTATCGATACAAATTATGTTGATTGAACAATCTGGATTTCTTATATTTAACAAAGAATATCAAAACCGAAATTTTCATGTCTTTATTTCTCACAATATAAGTTTTCAAAACTTAACATGGACCGGGTGTCTTTGTCGGTCAAAAGCACCTGGGGCGGTCGGGTAGACTGGTGGTTAAAGCGTTCGCTCGTCACGCCGAAGACCGGTGTTCGATTCCCCACAGGGGTACAATGTGTGAAGCCCATTTCCGGTGTCCCCCGCCGTGATATTGCTGGAATATTGCTAAAAGCGGCGTAAAACCATACTCACTCACTCAAAAACCTAATTAAATTCCAGGAGAAAATAATTTTCTTGCTGGTAAACAAATGGTACAATGTGCTTTTTGTAGTGTCTGATAAATATTGGCCATGTTGTTTTGTGAGTGAATAAGGTTTTTCACTTCCTCGTCCTATTTAAGTGAAATGTGACAGGAAGCACATTTGTTGATTGAAAAAAAATGTCTTTTCACTTCCTCGTCCTTTGACAGGACGCATATTGTAACCAGTGTATTATGACAGCAGAAAGCTCCTCCAGACATCCATCACAGGATACTAGTACTTCATTGTGTTGACTCGCTGGCCTGAAATGAATAATTCAATAATATTGTAATAATATTTCTACTTCAATAAAAACATTTTATAAACAATGCACATTCACCTTCTCTCAAAATAGTGCTTATGTAGAAAACAACATTCATCTCAAATAGAGAAATTTAAGGAAAGTTAATCACAGTGTGTAACATTACATGCAACTTTAGAACAATCTTGAAGGCATCAATTCATCTGATATGTCTAAAATTCAAGCAGTATATTCTGTGTAAACAGTAAACTCAACAGATCAAACATCAATTTAATGACTGTACTACAGCTCTTTATATCAATGTCACACAGAAATGTACTCTTGTTTTAATGAAACACGTTTTGATATTTGTATTACCGGTATGTATTTAATCATGACATACTTTGTTTAGTCTGACCATGCTGAAAACAAATACGATTTTTATTAAAATCAGGTGAAATATCACATTTTGTCATCCCTACAGTCAGTCTGCCTCATTGACACTATGGTAAGGTGATGAAGATCACAAAGAAAATATAAGACTTGAATTTATTTTGTCAAATATAATGTTTATCTCTTCTTGTTGTTTACTAAAGTTGATATCTTGACTTGAAAATATTAACTTTGTCATATCACAAGATGAGATAAATTCATGCTATCATCGTTATTTGACAAGGAAAACAAATTTCTTCCATGTATATATATTTTTTTATATTTCTCGTTTTGAATGAATTATAAAAAGATATCACACCTCTTGACTTGATTGAAATAAACTAAAGTTCTAAAGATTGTTAACAATAGTAAAATATTACATCATAACAATATAATTATTGCAAAATGACACAGTAAGCACAACTATATTCTTACATATAAATTGATATGATTAAAAATCAATAATACATGGCAATTGCTTACACAAAAGAAATCATTTTGTTTTTTAAAGTTTCAACATGTTTGTGGACATAAAGCCAGATGGGTTTCACAATTAAACAAAGAGGATAAATGAGTTATGATTGCAATACGCATTGGAATTAAAAATAATTCTGTTTATACTTTAAGTTTATAGTAATGTCAATAAAAATTTATGCATTTAAAATATTTGAATACAAACTGTTAAAGAGTTATCTGTTTGTGTAAATTATATAAAGATCACATGTAGATTGAACATTTACTGGCCATTAATCAGTTGGGTTTTTGTTCATTTCATGACATAATTAATTTGGTACAGTAAAGTAAATATCATTTTGGTAGAAATATTGTTTACAAAATTGCAGATCAAACTGTACTTTACTTCAAATACTTAAACACCTTTTATGTAATAATTCAGTTGAAATATTACACCTCATGGTATCTGATATGTCAACATTGAGAATCAAAATAACAACTTTCACAATATTGACAGCACAAGTAGATCTAGAGGTCTAATATTTTATTGGAATGCATTTGAGTCCATTACAATTTACATCAAATACGCAACTGATGCAAAATTCTGATTTGTTACGATTGTAAATTCTCAATAGGTTACAATTTGATACATTATATCAACATATCAATTTAGTTAGTTTCTGACATATATCTAGATATGGTCAAAAGGTCAATATTTCGACTTCAAATACAACCCGCAAATTTATTTAAACTCACAATAAATAGTTTGGCTTAATGGTGTGTAAACAATGAATTCTTCTTTAAAAGATCTCAGTAGCATTTGTATTAAAGGGCAAGTTCACACGGAAATGAACCAATTTTTCTTGTACTTTTTCCACATTAAAAGTGTTAACATAGAAGTGTCATAGACAAAAATATAAAAACATCATACTTAATTAACATATTTTTTGCATTAAAACGATTTATATTTTTCACATTTACCAAGTGTTCTATTTCCATAACAAAAACACCATGAGTTATGCCCCTTGCAATATGACGTCATTGGTGCCAATTGATCAACATTATGACGTCATCATGCTTTGTTAGAGCCGCTTCACGTGGTGTAGGTACAGTTTTGTGATTCTAGCGTCTCAGATGCCAGCCAGAATTGTGTTATGCTGAGTCACTACTGCGCCGGAGTGTGTCGTAGGCCATGTTGTTTTACCGCAAACTTGTACTTGATATCTTTTGCGTTCAGAATAGACAGGGACCCAGTTGAATTGGCACCAATTACGTCATAATCTAAGGGGGATAACTCAGGCCTGTTTAGCTCGAAAAACGAAGGCCTCATAACGGCATATCATTTTCACACTATTGTGAGCTTCCTACTTTCACTGTGAAAAAAATGAGTTTACATTTTCAAACACAGATATTAACTAATTCTAAAATTGCGTTTTGTTTAGAAAAAGAAAGAAAGTGATTTTTGCGTGTACACTTCCCCTTTAAGTCTGTTCAGCTACCATAAACTGCACTGGGAGTTACCAGGTGATCATGGATATTTTAAAATGAAATCACAACAGAACGGCCAGACTCAAATTTATATTGGTAAGGAGACCAGATAACAGTTGAATAGTTTGTCAATGATAAGAATAAGAACAATGTTCAATACTTACGATAAATGTACCGGGATGGTTAAATTGTCACAGTTTGTCCCGATTGCGTGCCTTGTTGACATCTCCATGTGTTTCATGTGCTATCCAGCCTTCACCTTCTGCTCTCCAAGCCTCGCTTTCAAACCGGAAGTAGCGAAGTGTGAAAAAAGTCTTGTGGAACGAGACCTTGCACCTCAAAGTTTACAATCAAGTCATAATACCCGATGACGTAATTTGTTGAATTTTGTTGCAAGATCCTTAGGCGATGTGACGTCAGCCAAGCAACAACGTTGCTGGGTCATCGACTGTGTAAACGCTCGTCTCAGTGATCTATCATCTCCACACGCAACCGGAAGTGACGTCATCGTGGATGCGCACGCATGACCCAGCATGCCCTCTTCGCGCATGCGCAGAACCACTTCCGGTAGGGGGAGATAACTCCTGCTGATGCACGGGCAAAAGCACTTTCCTTAACTACTTCTGTCTTTATTTTGCCTCGTCAATGTGGAATTAACGTGAAAAGGAAGTCAACAGTTTGTGTACGAGCCAGACACCATAAAGGGAGACAATTGGAGGGGAGGTCACTCTTGTATGACAATAGTTCCGTCAAAGTGTTATGTTCACTGCGAGGAAAAAATCACTTTTTCCAACTTCGGAAAACTCAGTCTTTCACTCAGAAGTATATGATAAATCATATAATGCCCTACAGGTACCAGTGATTGAGGACTAAATACTGAATACTGAACGTTATACTTCTACTATTGGAAATAGCCATGGAAAATTAACTGGGTTTCGAAGTTGAAATTATTAATATATAAAATGGGATCTGGTTTTGTCTGTGAAGATCAGTCTATTGGCAGTATAGATTCTTTTGTTTCGGAGTTTATGGCTAGAGCACAATATATGCACCAACCTGAATGGCATGCCTCCCAATCGCTAGGCTCTAAAACGTTCTCATACTTCTTATTTCAACCTATTTTGGGCGTTTAACCATATATTGGTGATATCACTATAAATAAGTTTCTTGTGGCTTTAGCAAGGTAAAGATGTGGCCCACATCGTCTAAATATAGAAACCGTTAGATACGTGGGCATGCCAAGAAACCAAAGAATATGTGATATGTGTTACACAGTAGCTATGTTGAAAGTGAATACCATTATAAATAAATGGCTGTAGCACTGTTTGCAACATGTAATGGGCCGGCGGCCTATACTTCTTGAATAAATGATGAGAATAAGGACTGAATACTTGTAATCACGCGTTGATAAAACTGTTTACAATGATCCATTCACATATTTTCCACCACTATTGTGCCTTTTACGCCCAATAGAATCTGTTTCGGCGGATAATGGAGACTGCTATTCCGGGGCCTTGCCGTTTTACATTGTAATTTGTTATATCAAAATATTTTTTAAGTCAACAGAAATAGACCAAAATCGACTACTCTCATGTTTGTAATTTTTTTTAATCAAAACTGTTAATATAAGCATGCTCACACTCTACTTTGAAGCTTGTTTCATAATCAGTGATTTAGAATTCAAAGGTAACAAATCGCATACCAGAAACATTCATATTCTCCTTCTGAATAGAATGAGAATATGTACAATGTTTCTGGTATGCGATTGGTTGCCTTTGGATTTCTAGGTCACTGATTATGAAACAAGCTTCAAGAAGAATGAACATTCTTACCATTTTTTCATATGAGCATATCTCCATATATCACATATACGACACCTATGACATCAAAATATACCATTTATGTAAACATCGTCCATTATTAAAGCATTCACAAAATCTAACATTCATTGTTGTTAACCAGTGTTTCCTTTGTAGGCATCAATCCAGAGAACGCCACATATCGAGTCATTAATAATCAGAATATTGGCTTTATCCTATTTCCTTCACTTGCATCAATTCCTACATGAGCTCACTGTGTAAAGTCCATTCCTCGTAATACTCATTCTAAATGCCAACAACTGTTCGATTATCACGTACAGTCAAACACCGTTGTGTCGAACTTCAGGTTATCTTGAAGAAATAATTTGATCAATGCGTATTCCTTCTTTATTAATTATTTTCGGTTGTGTTGAACCTCGGATAACCTGAATTATTTACGTAGGTCCTTCAACTTCGACACGACGCAGTTCGACTGTACCTGACTGTACTGACAGTTTGCGGTATGTGTCGACCAACTTTCAGATGAGATGAAAGGTTGTATTGTTTGTGTTTGTTGTTAAACGCCGCACTCAGCAATATTCCAGTTATATGACAGCGGTCTATAATCCAGTGATTGATATCATGAGCATCGATCCACATAATTGGGATACGATGCCATGCATCAACCAAGTCAGCGAGTCTGACCATCTGATGCCGTTAGTCGCCTCTTACGACAAGCATAATCGCTTTTTACGGCAAGTATGGGTTGCTGAAGACTCATTCTACCACGGATCTTCAAGGTTGTATTGAACTGACTGATATGATGATTAGACACCCTTGTGAAGCACCTTCGAAGATTCACATACATGTGCTTTCGTACTTCGGATAGTGTGTGTATGGCTTGACAGTGAGCAAATTGTTACACGAACGTTCAATATGGTTCACGCCGTTCCCCTCTTCTGTCGATCTTGTTCGGTCACTGATTTTGGACGCTCCGGGAAGCACATTGTCCACGTGCATATTGTCTGGAGACAGTTGCGTTGGTTGACGCCAGAAGCAGAGGGTTTTCTTGTACCCTTCCCTAAAGCTGCGGTTCATGAGACCGTAGAGGAACCAGTTAACACAGGAGTTGGTAAAGGAGGTGTATGAACAGGCGATGTGGACGGTAGCGGGCCATGTGTCGTCTCTGTCAGCAATGGTAGTGATCATGTAGGGGCTCATGAGTGCCGCGAAACAGAGGAACACGGCAAACAGTGTCTTGATGAGAGATATCTCAGCAGGCTTGGGGGTTCTGTTAGACGGCAACCCTGTCTGTCTGATCCTATTTTTGGCGTTCCTGACGTAGCGGTAGATGTAGAAGTTACAGATGAAGATGATGATGGCTGGAGCGGCGATGCTGCCGAGGAGGAGAAAAAGAGTGTAGCCGAAGTTAGCTGTTCGGTCATATCCGCAGTAGTGCAACTTCCGGTCATACCGGAAGCGGCCCCAGCCAACGAGAGGTGGTAGCGTCATGAGTGCTGCAACCACCCAGATACAAACACAGATTGTAATGGTTGTGTGTTTCGTGAAGACACGGCGGTATGTATCGCTGTGGCAAATGTTGAGGTAGCGGTTTATGGAGATAACGGTGAGGGTGAGGAGAGATGCAACGTAGGCGCACACAATAAGGAACCCGTTAAAGACACAGTGCCCTGGTCCAGCAACGGAGTATCTTCCTGTCATAAGATCCACCAGGAGATAAGACACAACGTATCCTAGAATGATCAAGTCGGCCACGGCAAGATTGACGATGTAGATGCCGTGAAGGGTTCGGAGCACGCGATGGCTTGCCACAGTGACAATGATGAGGAGATTGCCAAACGTACCCATGACGACGTAGAAGATACCGATAATGATAAAAATGATCCTAGCTTCTTGACTAATTTCGAATCCGACGTAAGGATCTGTTGGCGTCATGTTGACGGAGGAGTAAGCCTATCAGGAATCTGTAACAATATACTTTGGTATTAGATGTCAGAACATGTTGAAACAAAACAAAGGACAGCCAGGCTGCCGTTAACAACTGGTTGTATGATGTCGGGTAGGTTAGCCAATAAAGAAGAATTGTTAAAGGCTTTACATAATATTCTTAATAAACATCATGGACACACTGATCATAGGTTATTTTCGTACAATTCTGTCTAATCAAGCTTTTGAAGTTTGAATATTGATTGCCGTTATATCGGAACAACAGGACAAGTTAGAGTTTTAATAAATGAATTTATGCTCAAACATTTTAATCAGTTGGTAACAAGTGTGTTGAGAAGTAATTTGAAGCACCTCAAATGCGGATGTGTGTTATCCTTCACACAAAAACTATGCATAGACACACAATACTCAGACCGACAGAAAGACAACTTAATCACTGGCCCAAAATATAGTCATAAAAAGGTTTACCTGCATGGGCTTATTGCCGTATGTAACTCTCATAGAGAGAAAAAAAATACAATTCTCTATTTTATTAACACTGAACTATACTAGCTTAAATTATAAATAATAATTTCAAAATTTGCGGACTTCATTAAGTTTCAAGTCTTTGAAAGGCAATCCAGCTTGCTTCCATTTGTCAATGCCATTTCCATTCTATTACCTGTCAGTGCTAAATATCCCCAGCCTCACGATTGCCCACTGTCCATTGCCTCGTATCAATCAGTGATAATTTAAGTCCTGGCCTCCAGCTGTCCGTCGCTATCACCTGTCAGCGCGAATTAACTGTTAAGTGTTCGCTTCCATTTGTCCATTGTTAATCACCTATTGGCGCCAATGTACTGCTGGCTTCCCGTGTGAAGTTCCACCTTTGTTATCTGATTACCTTTGTTGTTCTTACAGGTATGTTTTCTGCCTGCGACAGAAGCGATCGTTAAACTCCAAAACTGCCTGTCTGTCACAACATTTGTTCACCTGATGAACGTTGTGTTCCTCATAGTACATTTAGGTAAACATATTCGTATATCTGCCATTGTCAGTCATATGTTTCAATTTCCAACATCTAAAGTGAGGAAAACACATTCTCCTATATCTGCCAATTTCAGTCAAATGTTTTTATTTCCTACATCTAAATTTAGATAAACATATTCGTATATCTGCAATTGTCAGCCATATGTTTCAATTTCCCACATCTAAAGTGAGGAAAACACATTCTCCTATATCTGCCAATTTCAGTCAAATGTTTTAATTTCCTACATCTAAATTTAGATAAACATATTCGTATATCTGCCATTGTCAGTCATATGTTTCAATTTCCCACATCTAAAGTGAGGAAAACACAATCTCCTATATCTGCCAATTTCAGTCAAATGTTTTAATTTCCTACATCTAAATTTAGATAAACATATTCGTATATCTGCCATTGTCAGCCATATGTTTCAATTTCCCACATCTAAAGTGAGGAAAACACATTCTCCTATATCTGCCAATTTCAGTCAAATGTTTTAATTTCCTACATCTAAATTTAGATACACATATTCGTATATCTGCCATTGTCAGTCATATGTTTCAATTTGACACATCTGAAGTTTGACAAACACATTCTCCTATATCTGCCAATTTCAGTCAAATGTTTTTATTTCCTACATCTAAATTTAGATAAACATATTCGTATATCTGCCATTGTCAGTCTATGTTTCAATTTCCCACATCTAAAGTGAGGAAAACACATTCTCCTATATCTGCCAATTTCAGTCAAATGTTTTAATTTCCTACATCTAAATTTAGATAAACATATTCGTATATCTGCCATTGTCAGTCATATGTTTCAATTTGACACATCTGAAGTTTGACAAACACATTCTCCTATATCTGCCAATTTCAGTTAAATGTTTTTATTTCCTACATCTAAATTTAGATAAACATATTCGTATATCTGCAATTGTCAGCCATATGTTTCAATTTCCCACATCTAAAGTGAGGAAAACACATTCTCCTATATCTGCCAATTTCAGTCAAATGTTTTAATTTCCTACATCTAAAATTAGGTAAACATAATCGTATATCTGCCATTGTCAGCCATATGTTTCAATTTGACACATCCAAAGTGAGGAAAACACATTCTCCTCTATCTGCCAATTTCCGTCAAATGTTTTAATTTCCTACATCTAAATTTAGGTAAACATATTCTTATATCTGCCATTGTCAGTCATATGTTTCAATTTGACACATCTGAAGTTAGGAAAACACATTCTCCCATATCTGCCAATTTCAGTCAAATGTTTTAATTTTTTACATCTAAATTTAGGTAAACATATTCTTATATCTGCTAATTTAAGTCATATGTTTAAATTCTGATATCTAAATTTAGATACATATACAGACTATTATATTGAAGTTGTAGTGGATGTTGAGGTAGCGGTTTATGGAGATAACGGTGAGGGTGAGGAGAGATGCAACGTAGGCGCACACAGTAAGGAACCCGTTAAAGACACAGTGTCCTGGTCCAGCAACGGAGCATCTTCGGAGTACTTCACTGACGGAGTACTATATTATTAGATTTTGCCAATCTTCATGCATCGTTTACTAGTTTTAATTTGGATGGTTTTCTATGGCTTACAACATGTAGTACGCCATGTTTCTTCAGCCATAACATACAACAGTTGTAACCATAGCATCAGGGATTTTGAAAAGATTAGTACAAGAAATATATCCTACCCCTTTGTATATCTATAAATAGCCCTCACATTCTTTACAATACAGAGAAACATTAATCGACATTAGGAAACATCGTACTGCAGTAGTGGGCCCCATCTGATATTTCAAAATTAGCAGTACACCTTTAGTCCAACCTTTTTAATATATGTGGACCACTCATATCGAACACTTACATCTCCATATGGGTATAGATTATATACAGACGGCTTATGCTCGGGACAAATGGCAGGCCTAGCAACATGGATTTAACAACCTCAGGCACCACTGTCTTTGACTGCCAGCTTACATTTTATGACGTATGATAAGCATTGTATGACGTATAAATAACATTTTATGGCGTATAAATTACGTTTAATGATGTATTGATAGCATTTTATGACGTACTAATAGCGTTTTATGACGTATAAATAGCATAAATGATGTATTAATAACATTTTATGACGTATTAATAGCATTTTATGACGTAAAAATAGCATTTTATGACGTATAAATAGCATTTTATGATGAGCCAAATCACAGAGAGTGTCACAGTGGGCATACATTAAATTGATTCCATCAAAGCTGAAAATTTAGCTCTAGTCTTTGTTGCATACATTTATTCGCAAATTAATAAACAAGTGTTGTTATATGACAAACGGATTGGAAGCTGATTATCAATGAGAGTGGCTATGAGGTAAACCAGTGAGACAGTGAGACAGTGAGACAGTGAGTCAGAGAGTCAGAGAGCCTGTAAGCAACTATGGAAGATGGATTCAGGATGTAAACCTCTTTGTGATGAGGATCACAACGTTTCGGAGTATATACTTACTCCTGCATCGGGTTAATGATTCTAGCTCACCTGATGAAGGAGTAAGTATATACTCCGAAAGCCAGCAAGCCATTGAGCCATTGAGCCAGTAAGACAATTTGCCAGTCAGCCAGTGAGTCAGCAAGCCAGTGTGACAGTAAGTCAGTTGGACTGTTGGACAGTAAGCCAGTGAACCATTGAGTCAGTGTGACAGTAAGCCAGCGTGACAGTAAGACAGTGTGACAGTGAGTCAGTGTGACTGTAAGCCAGTGTGACAGGAGGACAGTGTGACAGTGAGCCAGTAAGCCAGTGTGACAGTGAGTCAGTGTGACTGTAAGCCAGTGTGACAGTAGGACAGTGTGATAGTGAGTCAATGTGACAGTGAGCCAGTGTGACAGTAAGCCAGTGTGACAGTAAGCTAGTGTGACAGTGAGTCAGTGTGACTGTAAGTCAGTGGGACTGCTGGACAGTAAACCTATGAGTCAGAGAGCAAGTGTGACAGCAAGATAGTGTGACAGTGTGTCATTAAGACAGTGTGACAGTAAGTCAGTGTGACTGTAAGTCAATGAGGCTGTTGGACAGTAAGCCAGTGAACCAGTGAGACAGTGTGACTGTAAGCCAGTGTGACAGTAAGCAAGTGAGCCTGTGTGCCAGTGAGTCAGTGAGGCAGTGTGATAGTAAGCTAGCGTGACAGTAAGCCAGTGTGACAGTCAGCCAGTGTGACAGTGAGCTAGTGAATACGTGTGGCAGTAAGTCAGTGTGACAGTAAGCCAGTGTGACTGTAAGCCAGTGTGACAGTAAGCAAGTGAGCCTGCGTGCCAGTGAGTCAGTGAGGCAGTGTCATAGTAAGCTAATGTGACAGTAAGCCAGTGTGACAGTTAGCCAGTGAGTCAGTGAGTCAGTGTGACAGTCAGCCAGTGTGACAGTGAGCTAGTGAATACGTGTGGCAGTAAGTCAGTGTGACAGTAAGCAAGCGAGCCTGTGTGACAGTGAGTCAGTGTGATAGTTACCTAGGGTGACAGTCAGCCAATGAGTCAGTGAACAGGTGAAAGTAAGCCAGTGTGACAGTGAGCCAGTGAGCCATCGTGACAGTAAACTAGTGTGGCAGTGAGTCAGTGAGCCAGTGTGACAGTAAGCCAGAGTGATAGTCAGCCAGTGTTACAGTAAGCTACCGAGACAGTGAGTCATTGAGCCAGTGTGACAGTATGCTAGTGTGACAGTGAGTCAGTGAACCAGTGTGACAGTAAGCCAGTGTGACAGTAAGCCAGTGTTACAGTAAGTCAGTGTGACAGTGATTCAGTGAACAAGTGTGACAGTGAGTCAGAGTGACAGTAAGCAAGTGTGACTGTGAATCAGTGAGGCAGTGTGACAGTAAGTCAGTTTGACAGTGAGCCCGTGTGCCAGTAGGCCAGTGGAACTTAAAGTCAGTGGGACTGCTGGACAGTAAACCAGTGAACCAGTGAGTCAGTGAGCCAGTGTGACAGTGAGTCAGTGTGACAGTAAGCTAGTGTGACAGTGAGTCAGTGAACAAGTGTGACAGTGAGTCAGTGTGACACAAAGCCAGTGTGACAGTGAGCTAGCGTGACAGTGAGCCAATAAGTCAGTGAACAGGTGTGACAGTAAGCCAGTGTGACAGTGAGTCAGTGAGCCAGTGTGACATTAAGCCAGTGTAACAATGACTCAGTGAGTCAGTAAGCCAGTATGCCAGTGAGCCAGTAAGTCAGTATGCCAGTGAGCTCGTGAACCAGTAAGCCAGTAAGTCAGTATGCCAATGAACCTGTGAACCAGTAAGCCAGTATGCCAGTGACTCCGTGAACCAGTAAGCCAGTAAGTCAGTATGCCAATGAACCTGTGAACCAGTAAGTCAGTATGCCAGTGACTCCGTGAACCAGTAAGCCAGTATGCCAATGAACCTGTGAACCAGTAAGCCAGTGACTCCATGAACCACTAAGCCAGTAAGTCAGTATGCCAGTGAGCCAGTAAGCCAGTATGCAAGTGAGCCCGCGTACCAACAAACCAGTAAGACAGTAAGCGAGTGAGCCAGTATGCCAGTGAGCCCATGTACCAGTAAGCCAGTAAGTCAGTTTGCCAGTGAGCCCGTGTACCAGTAAGCCAGTAAGTCAGTATGCCAGTGAGCCAGTAAGCAAAAATGTCAGTGAGCCAGTAAGCCAGTATGCCAGTGAGCCAATAAGCAAGTAAGTCAGTAAGCGAGTGATCCAGTATGCCAGTGAACCCGTGAACCAACAAGCCAGTGAGCCAGTATGCCAGGAAGGCAGTGAGCCAATGAACCAGTAAGCCAGTAAGCCAGTGAGCCCGTGAACCAGTTAGCAGGTAAGTCAGTGAGCCAGTATGCAAGTGAGCCCTTAAGACCAGTAAGCCAGTGATCCAGTAAGTCAGTAAGCCAGTGAACCCGTGAACCAACAAGCCAGTGAGCCAGTGGGACAGTAAGCCAGTTAGTCAGTGAGCCAGTACGTCAGTGAGCTCGTGAACGAACAAGCAAGTAAGCCAGTAGGAGAGTTAGCCAGTGAGTCAGTGAGCCCGTGGACCAGTAAGCCAGTGAGCCAGTATGCCAGTGAATCCGTGAACCAGTAATTTAGGAAGCTAGTGAGCCAGTATGCCAGTGAACCCGTAAAGCAACAAGCCAGTAAGTCAGTAGGGCAGTAAGCCAGTGTACCAGGAAGTCAGTAAGCCAGTATGCCAGTGAGCCCGTGAACCAGTAAGCCAGTAAGTCAGTAAGCGAGTGAGCCAGTAAGCAAGTAAGCCAGTGAGGCCGTGAACCAGTACGTCAGTAAGCCAGTAAGCCAGTGAGACCGTGAACCAGTGAGTCAGTGAGCCAGTGAGTCAGCATGACAGTGAGTTGGTGTGACAGTAAGCAAGTGTGACTGTAAGCCAGTGTGACAGCGAGCCAATGAGACAGTGAGCCAGTGGGACAGTAAGCCAATGTGACGGTGTGTCAGTGTGACAGTGAGCCAGTAAGCCAGTGAGCCAGTGTGACAGTAAGTCAGTGTGATAGTAAGCTAGCGTGACAGTGAGCCAATAAGTCAGTGAACAGATGTGACAGTAAGCCCGTACGCCAGTGAGCCTGTGAACAAGTACGCCAATAAGCGAGTGAGACAGTAAGCCAGTAAGTCAGTGAGACCGTGAACCGGTAAGTCAGTAAGTCATTGAGCCAGAAATTCAATGAACCAATAAGTCAGTGAGCCAGTAAGCCAGTGAACCAGTAAGTCAGTAAGTGAGTGAGCCAGTAAGCCAGTGAGCTCGTGAACCAGTAAGCCCGTAAGCCAGTGAGCCCGTGAACCAACAAGCCAGTAAGCCAGTGAGCCCGTGAACCAGTTGACTAGTGGGCCAGTGGGCCGTGAGTTTAGTTCACGTAGTTTTGCGATGTACTGTAGCGGTGGTCGTAAACATTTCCCGCTTTAAAGTATACTACATTGCTCGTTAAAGGAAATATTAGAACTTAACCGGAAAAGCACATTTCCGGAATATAACTTTATACAAGACAGCTCACAGCTCATGGTTAATGACTCACAGCTCACAGGTCATGGCTTACGACTCACAGCCCACAGGTCATGGTTAATGACTCACAGCTCACAGGTCATGGCTTACGACTCACAGCCCACAGGTCATGGTTAATGACTCACAGCTCACAGGTCATGGCTTACGACTCACAGCCCACAGGTCATGGTTAATGACTCACAGCTCACAGGTCATGGTTAATGACTCACAGTTCACAGGTCATGGCTAACGACTCACAGGTCATGTCTTACGACTCACAGCTCATGGCTTACGACTCAAAGCTCACAGGTCATGGCTTACGACTCACAGCCCACAGGTCATGGCTTACGACTCACAGCCCACAGGTCATGGTTAATGACTCACAGCTTACAGGTCAAGGCTTACGACTCACAGCTCACAGGTCATGGCTTACGACTCACAGCTCACAGGTCTTGGTTAATTACCCACAGCTCACAGGTCATGGCTTACGACTCACAGCTCACAGGTCATGGCTTACGACTCACAGCTCACAGGTCATGGCTTACGACTCACAGCCCACAGGTCATGGTTAATGACTCACAGCTTACAGGTCAAGGCTTACGACTCACAGCTCACAGGTCATGGCTTGCGACTCACAGCTCACAGGTCATGGCTAACGACTCACAGCTCACAGGTCATGGATTACGACTCACAGCTCACAGGTCATGGCTTACAACTCACAGATCACAGGTCATGGCTTACAACTCACAGCTCACATGTCATGGCTTACGACTCACAGCTCACAGGTCATGGCTTACGACTCACAGCTCACAGGTCATGGCTTACGACTAAAAAAAATCTCAGGTCATGGCTTACGACTCACAGCTCACAGGTCATGGCTTACGACTCACAGATAACAGGTCATGGCTTACGACTCACAGATCACAGGTCATGGTTAATGGCTCACAGCTCACAGGTCATGGCTTACGACTCACAGCCCACAGGTCATGGCTTACGACTCACAGCTCACAGGTCATGGCTTACGACTCACAGCCCACAGGTCATGGTTAATGACTCACAGCTTACAGGGAATGGCTTACGACTCACAGCTTACAGGTCATGGCTTGCGACTCACAGCTCACAGGTCATGGCTAACGACTCACAGCTCACAGGTCGTGGATTACGACTCACAGCTCACAGGTCATGGTTAATGACTCACAGCCCACAGGTCATGGTTAATTACCCACAGCTCACAGGTCATGGCTTACGACTCACAGCTCACAGGTCATGGCTAACGACTCACAGCTCACAGGTCATGGATTACGACTCACAGCTCACAGGTCATGGTTAATGACTCACAGCCCACAGGTCATGGTTAATTACCCACAGCTCACAGGTCATGGCTTACAACTCACAGATCACAGGTCATGGCTTACAACTCACAGCTCACAGGTCATGGCTTACGACTCACCGCTCACAGGTCATGGCTTACGACTCACAGCTCAAGGTCATGGCTTACGACTCACAGCTCACAGGTCATGGCTTACGACTAAAAAAAATCTCAGGTCATGGCTTACAACTCACAGCTCACAGGTCATGGCTTACGACTCACAGCTCACAAATGTTGCATGTTGAATGTATTTCAAAGTGGGTTAAGTCATTGCTTCATTGGTAGAATGCAAGAGCTGAAAAAAAGGAAACAGAATTGGAATAAACCCATTCTGTCCCAGCTAGCTGTCATTCAAAGTCTGGCTGCCCACATGAAACGTTTGTAGTTGTTACCACTGACAAGGCCTCAGATAACATGACCATTACATGTCAGCATCCCCACATTGATTGTTTGATCAAAGAACTTGGTATAAGTGACATATCAAATAATGCCACATATAAGGCCAGTATGTTAACTGAGGAAGAAATCCGTCAAAACCATGCATCAGTACCCTCAACTTTTTACTTGACTCTAAAACCTGAAGACATATCCGTTGATCTTTTGTACTGAATTCCAAAGCTCCATTAAAAAAATCCGCAAAAAGAGAGATATATTGCCGGGCCCAGCAAATGTACCACCAAATTCCTGTCTCAAAAACTAACCATATTCCTTAATAGTATCAAGGACGGACTTTCTTTATATTCACAGTAAGTATTTGAGATAAGTGGAATTAACACCGTGTGGATTCACAAAAACTCAAAAGATTAACTTGACTCTTTACAATCTCAGAAAAGAACAATGTTCAATTATGTGAAAAAATTAGTTTTTCAACTTTGTACTCCACTACCCCCCTGTGACAAACTTAAGGGTAAACATTATACCTTGATCCATGGGGCTTTTGTTACAAAACGTGGGGACCATAGATTAAATTGCATATCGAACGTCCGAGGTTCAGGACAATTTGTCAAAAATGAAGCGATGATGAAAGATCTGAAGTTGACTGATAACACAATATGTGAACCCTGAACTTCCTCATTTATAAAATCTATGTAACATTTTGAGGTAAAAAGTAGGCATCCATGGACACCAATTTTGCTCCCCACCCTGCTGTTTCTTTGTGCACAAGAAATCGGAATTTCTGCTCGGATTGGCAAAATTAAAAAAAGGTAATTTTAAGCTTAAGCTTCATGTATATCGATATTCTGATATCGTTCAATCACCATCAAAAAGCCAATTCCCTTCCACTAATTTACCCACACGAACAAGAAATAGAGGAGACCAGTGAGACCGCCTCATCTCTTTCATCAAGGTTACAACATTCCAAAAAAATTAAGGTAGACATGTGGAGGACATTTCCAAATTTGACACATCAGTGACAAAAATGATATCCGATGCAATTCCCAATTTTGCCTTGTACCATATGTTTCCGTGTTTTTTTCAGGTGAACAATTGACTTGCCTTTGCATGGGTTTGTGACCGGAGCCATCCAGAAGGGCAGGACACCTTTTCGCGAACAACTGGTATTATTCACTATTTGATAGTAATTCACAAACACATGCTCATGATATAGTCGGAATCGTACAATCGACTCTTTCTTATGAAAATGGAACGGATTTTGTCGCTTTTATTTACGACGCTCACAGATCATGGCTTACTTGTCACATCTTACATGTTATGGCTCACGCAGACATTCAGAACTACCAATTATGTATTCAAACTTTCAAAGACTCACCGAGTAGCAGTAGTAGGTGTGGGTCAGATCGTACACGAGACACCTATCCGCCTCGCCGGGCTGGTGAAACTTAAGTCAGCGGCGGTGCTAACAAACTGCCACACTCCATGCCACGTGCGTGTCGCTCGTCAACACGGAGCTGATGTGAGGTGACTGTTGGTTGGATTACAAGTCGTTACAATGTTTCTGTATCAATCATTCTCATATGTAATTGCACAGTACATCTGGATAATGACCCGAGCGCCTAACACACCCATCAATGTATAGATAGTTAATTGATTTCATATTGATCTCCGGATCTTATTTGATGAAACACACACACCGATTGAGGATTTTCTTATTGGACCCATCCTATTTAACAATGCTGGATCCGCACTTGCTTTCTGGACTCATGCTTGTCCTGTTTTTTCGATATAAAGACAATAATTATTCATAAACCAGTTCAGTCACATTTGAAGCAATGGTTTTCACATATTAAAAAGATTGGAAGCTAATAACACGTCATAAGTATGAAAGCGCAGTAAGTTCAACCAAACTGACACTGGGCGGTTCTAGGAAACAGAACACCACGAGATTTCTTCCCGGAATGACTATATGCATATCAGTGTTCTGGTCATGATATCGATCTGTGATGCTTGGATGCAGAGACTGAGGGTCGATGTCGTGACATGGGGCTCTATTTGTGCAGGATGCATAATGCATCACAGGTGCGTCATATGAACGCTTTGGGCAGAGATGTGACACAGCTTAATGCAAAGTAAATTTGACGACATGGTTTACATGAGAGACAAATACATCAGACACAGGAACCTGCGTATTCCTCACAATTGAGTGTCACCAGAGGTTGCTGTCTGAACCTGCGTATTCCTCACGATTTGAGTGTCACCAGAGGCTGCTGTCTGAACCTGCGTATTCCTCACGATTTGAGTGTCACCAGAGGCTGCTGTCTGAACCTGCGTATTCCTCACGATTTGAGTGTCACCAGAGGTTGCTGTCTGAACCTGCGTATTCCTCACGATTTGAGTGTCACCAGAGGCTGCTGTCTGAACCTGCGTATTCCTCACGATTTGAGTGTCACCAGAGGCTGCTGTCTGAACCTGCGTATTCCTCACGATTTGAGTGTCACCAGAGGTTGCTGTCTGAACCTGCGTATTCCTCACGATTTGAGTGTCACCAGAGGTCGCTGTCTGAACCTGCGTTTTCCACACGATTTGAGTGTCACCAGAGGTCGCTGTCTGAACCGGTGTATTCCTCACGATTTGAGTGTCACCAGAGGTCGCTGTCTGAACCGGTGTATTCCTCACGATTTGAGTGTCACCAGAGGTTGCTGTCTGACCCGCGTATTCCTCACGATTTGAGTGTCACCGAGGTTGTTGTCTGAACCTGCGTATTCCTCACAATTGAGAGTCATCAGAGGTCGCTGTCTGAAACTGCGTTTTCCTAACGATTTGACTCTCACCAGAGGTCGCTGTCTGAACCGGTGTTTTCCACACGATTTTAGCGTCACTAGAGGTCGCTGTCTGTACCTGCGTATTCCTAGCGTCTTTTCTATAGCCTTTCCCTATAAACCATTATCTGTGTCTGTATACCACTAGTGGCTGTATGCTGTATTCAACTACGGAACTGCACGTGTAAATCCCTTGCGTGTGTAGGCTGCATACTGTCCTGCCAAGACCGCCTTTATCAGTCACTATACACCATGCATTATGCACGATAGTCCATTTCGACCTACGCTAAGTGGTTTCATTCTCAACATCAACTGACAAACTCGACGGTAAAGAGACAGTGATTGGTATCCGACAACCACAACAACCACTAAGCACTCCCCATCTGAAACGATTTGTGGTCTATTGTTGCCGATTTCAACGTTATTGAATCAGGAGCGCCCGTCTCTCGTTCTGTTGCACCAAATTGAGTGATGTCTCCAAGCAATCCAGCTGACATAAACGTTCTTCTACATGTGAAACAAGTAATGAGGATAATTGCTTAGAATTTTTTGGTTTTGATTTATCACTGTACTGTACCTCCGCCTCTTCTCTGTCCGTGTGTCGCCGCGAATAGCTGCAAGATTGATGATGCGGCGTTTAGCAGTTAGTACTTACTCACTGTAAAGAATGATCTGCCATCCCACCTAGTGACGAGTATTTATGAAGCACTATCATCTACACCGGGGCCTCTTCTCGGGCGTGTCAGAAACCTATTACAGTGGGTTCGAATCGATTCGCCTTGATTATGTTTCCGAGTTTGTCAACACCATACTGAGCTCGTGGGTTTTATCAAAGTGTTAGCGCCGTTGTATGCAACTGAAATACTGTTAGACGCTGTAATAAATAACTGAAATACTGTTATACGCCGTGATATATACAACTGAAATACTGTTCAAAGCTGTGTTATAAAACTGAAACACTGTTAAACGCCGTGATATACAACTGAAAAAACTTATAAACGTTGTGATCTATGACTGAAATACTGTTAAACGCCGTGATATATAACTGAAATACTGTTAAACGCCGAGACCTATAACTGAAATACTGTTAAACGCCGTGAAATATATAATACTGTTAAACGTCGTGATCTATAACTTACGGTGACCCATAAGGGACATGGAGTCTGTTTTTCCATATTTTGATATTTCACTTACATTTATCGTAACCTTTTGCAAATTAACACGATTTGTCTTACAAATATGTGATAAATCACGTGTAAAGAAGATATTGAATCGCTGAAAAACGAAACGAAAATGTCAAAAACTAAAATGAAAATGTCAAAAACACAAAACGAAAATGTCAAAAACTAAAATGAAAATACAGAAAACTATTTCCACCGCAGTGTAAATATTATCACCGCGGTGTGAATATTATCACCATGGTGTGAATATTATCACCGCGGTGTAAATATTACCACCGCAGTGGAAATAGTTTTCTATATTTTCATTTTCGTTTTTGACATTTTTGCTTTTGTTTTTGACATTTTCGTTTTAGTTTTTGACATTTTCGTTTTTGTTCTTTGCCATTTTCGTTTTAGTTTTTGACATTTTCGTTTCACTTTTCAGCGATTCAATATCTTCTTTACACATGATTTATCACATATTTGTAAAACAAATCGTGTTAATTTGCAAAAGGTAACGATAAAAGTAAGTGAAATATCAAAATATGGAAAAACAGACTCCATGTCCCTTATGGGCCACCGTAATAACTGACGAAAAAATGCACATCCAAACTATCGTCAGTATCGACTCGATCCGTGTCTTGGCTGACAGTGACCGTATCCAGCAATCTACGAATTTACCTTGGTGTCTGTTTGACGCATCTTTAATCACCTTTCAATAATCGGTCAGTTGATCAATGATGACTAACACATGTAACCGCTTCATTAACAACTTCGGAAATCCTCCCGTCACGTTTATCGTGTCGGCCATTTTGACGTCTTGTACTTGATGTAACTGTATTACGACGCGCTGTCATTGTGACTGACTTACTGAGGTAGTTCATTACAGACCTTTCTCATCTAATGATGATATTATTTGAGTACATTTGTTCTAAGGGAACTACAAAAGTTGTCCCTGTTGAGCATGTTGAGCAGATATAAGCACATGTCACCTCTCGTTTTGAGGAACTATTTTATTCCAGTACAGCTGGTTGTTGTTTGGCTGTCAGTGTAAACATGAAGTCACACGTACCAAATAAAATTGTGTTTAGATCTTGGCCTACATCCTTTGAGGTAAGAAATTGTTTTTAAAAATTATAAGAATTGACTTTCACATTGTATGAATTCATTGGAGTATGAACCTTCATAGAGTGAGGGCCAAACATTGTATGAACGCCGTCGCAAGCTCCGACGTTCATACAGTCTGGCCCTCACTCTATGAAGGTTCATACTCCAATGGACTCACACAAAGTAAAAGTCAATTCTTAATTGACTGTGTAGGCGTGTCAAGTTATGCGCAATTAAACGATCACCTGATTCATGTTACGCCATGTCATGTCAGTATGAATTCCTACACCTGGAATGTTTATCAATCTCGTCATTTTTGTCTGTTTTGATATATACAACTGTTTTTGGTTTAACTATTGTAGATAAAACATGTTTTACGCTGTCGAATTTAATAATAAGCATTGACTGTGTATTTTTTCGGTTCATTGAGGTATGAATCAAAAAGCCGATGTGCAAACTTTTATAAGAATCCGCTACACAGATTCATACAGTTTGCACATCGCTTTTTCAGTCCATACCTCAATGAACCGAAAAAAATACACAGTCAATTCTTAAATGAACGTCAATTTCGCGGTCATGTAACCTATCTCTCGTCCAATGGTAAAGCCGTATATCGTGTAAACTTCAAATTAAAAAATTATAACTGGAATACTGTTAAACGCCGTGATATATACTCACACGCAAAAGAAACGCAAGTAGTTTTAAGAAAATAGGTAACAAACACGGAACCATAAATTGATACGAGTTTTAGCATGTAGTGAAGCCTGATGGTGTTATCAATATTTTTGGTTGCATTTTGGAAGCCCCGACTAAAAACGCAACATAAAAAAACGAATCGCCAAAACGCACCATTTCAATGAATATGTGGGTATCATGCAACCATTTCTCGCGAAATTGAAAATGCACGAACTGTAGTGGGTATAAAACTGTGGCCGATTCTTGGACCTACCACTCCTTGGTCAACAATGCAACGCCTAACTCAAATTCAGAGAAACGGACTTTTGGAAGCTGGAGAGTCTGTCCAAGATGTTGCCCGTCATGTCAACGTTAACATAACCACAATTTACCATCTCCTGCATCGATACAATGCAGGGTCATCACAATTGGCGTCATCGTGAGTGCATGGAGGCGTGTCATCTTCTCTGATGAAAGTCACTTTTGTGTCTCCCATCGAGGTGATCGTTTCGTCTATGAGACGTCACGTTTGTTTAGAGTCTGCCTGTCCTGTCATAACGTTACGAAGTGCATTAGGTGTACAAACAGCGATAAAACGAAACATGGTAACAATTCGTACATATTTCGGCCACATCCAACTCTTTTAATTTGTGGAAAAAGGTTCCAAGCCGCAGAGGTCTACAAGCAAAGATATGGAAATTGATCGCTGGCGTTAGTCTAGTGTCCTCGCTAAATTGTTTCGCAATTTATATCTCCAAAGTTGCGAAAACTTGTAAAATGCATTAGCTTCGTCACAGTTAGACACTGATATTCAGTATATCAGATTATCCTTTTGATAATGATAGCAATTATCCCCGTAGTTTCTCCAGATTCCCGATGGTTACTTCCGACTCGATCGCCGAATGAGAAGGGCGACGCCATGTTTGTGTGTAACACTGAAAATAGTCCTTACTCGACTTGCTATTTGCATCTCTAACCGCATATGACCCCAACGGATATCGTTAATATCCAATGATATCGTTTTTATCCGTTGGCTTTATCATGCCGAGAAACCTACCCATTATATGATAAATTGCGATAATCACACTTCTGTGCGCATAATTTTCTGCCATGGGGACACGTGCCGTTGCCTTCCTCACCTACTCTTCACTTCACAATGACTCCCTAGTTTAGTCGATTGGTCGTGACAAAGGCGTGAGTACGCGTATCCTGTACACATTATCGTTAACGCTGTTACGAATAGATTGCTATTGCGCTAATGAAAATACCATAACGGATTAATTTACGACCAGCACAGTCTCCCATACTTATTCATAGACTTACGATATACTCGTGGCACTAATTAAGATGGCCTTTTCGAAAGCGTCAAATGAATGAGGTCTTGAGCGGAGAGGAGGCGCGGCAGTCACGGGTGGCCCAGTCGTCTAAGGCGCCGCGATTCGCTGTGCAGAGTCGCGTCCCTTGGGCACGCCAGAAACCTATGATTGAGGGTTCGTATCCCGGTTCGCCCCGATTATGTTTCTAGGTTTGTCAGCACTATACCCGTGCCCGTGGGTTTCACCGAAGTGGTAAACGTCTAAGACCTGCATCACTTCGGGCTTTCCTCCCACACTAAGCTGACACGCCGCGATATAACTGGAATACTGTTAAAAGCGGCGTTAAACCCAACTCCCTCACTCACTCCAATTTATGTGCACATGAGGGAATGGTCTCTTTGTCGGATCGGGACTGTTGTTGGACTCTTCGTTATCTGAACCATCCCATCAATTGCACTTTAATTATCTTGAATTGCTGTAACCTTACTTTACCAAAGGGGGCACGGGTGGCCCAGTCGTCTATGGCGCCGCAAGTCGCCGTGCAGAGTTGCGTCCTATGGCACACCAGAAACCTATGATCGTGTTAAATCCCTGTTCGCCCGGTTATTTTTCTAGTATAGGTTTGTCAGCGCCAGACCCATGCGCGTGGCTTTCAACAAAGTGGAAAATGTCTGAGGCCTGCATCACTTCCGGCTTTTCTCCTACATTAAACTGTAAGGCGGTTTATAACCGGAAGACTGTTAAAGGCGGCGTTGAACCCAACTCACTCACTCAGTACTTTACATAATGCATATGCTCTTGCATGAACCAATCCATCAAATGCATTTTCATGAAAAATTCCAACCACAATTTAGCAAAATGCTTATTAAGGATAGGATTTATGGATGCATAACTTCTTTATTTACTATTAAGAGCGCCTATTTCGGTGTAGGTTCTAACACCGTTATCAAGCAAGTGATGATGCATATGTTGTCGCATGAACGAATCCATCAAATGCATTTTAATTAATCGTTCTGCATGGCTTCAATTTAACAGAATGCATTTGTTGTCGCATGAACCTATCCACCAAATGCCTTTAAATTAATCGTTCTAGCGTCAATTTATACATATGCTATTGCAAGATCTTGAAAACAATGCATTCTAAAGCTAAGCGCTGATTAGGTGCAATAATCTTACTTCCCTAATAAAATCTATAGTAGAAATGCAGAGAAATATATTTATTTCGAATTTGATATATCATTATCGCGATGTATCTTTCTAGTCGGATAACTTTGTGTGGTAGCAAAATGACTTCGAGTAAATGAGGTGTAACATTATTGTCCATTTAAAAAACATTTAATTTCTGAAATAGAAAAGAAACTGTCGCCCTTATTTTGCTTAATAAACAATTTGTACATTTGTATCAGTGTCATTTATATCTATTTAGTTGTGTATTTTGTGTCGCAGATCAACTTCGGTGCTTAATTATGCGAACATGGTATGCATAAGTTCGCTGTCGCGTCTTATCTATGATATCAGATAACTTGGATATATTTTCGCCTTCACTCGACGGAAACGGCATCTCGTTATCGTAACCTTCCGCCGACTATCGATTCCTTCTGATTGAGATTGCTACAACGGGTCAACTACAGGTCAAAGTGTGGCGACACATTCGGTCCGGAAGCGCCTAATTACAACACAGCGCTTCCGCGTCCGTTAACTTCATACGTCAGAACGAAGACGTATATACGTGTATGTACGTCTTTGGCCAGAGTTAAGCGACGCAGAGGTTACGAAAGTTACAAATTAGAGAACGTCTTTGTGGAGATCATATTCACACAAGTATAATTTTATATGCGCACACACAAACACATACACGCACGCACGCACGCACGCACGCACGCGCGCGCACACACCTGTAATAAATTATCAGTCCCTAATTAATGTTCAATTTAGAACATTTTGATTTGAATAAAAAAGGACTATATATCATTTCTCAATTTCAATTCCACCCCACCCACCCCAAAATTAGAATAAAAATTATTATAGTTGTGATAAATTTTGGAACGCCCTTCTTTTCCTGTGTCAGTTTCTCATCACCCCCTGCTCAATTCTCCAAACCCAATCTCGCCCCCAACCCCACCCCACCCCTGTAGTCAATGACCAGTCCCTAATTATATTCTGGTAATAATACGTCATTGGGGAGACGCTTGATGGACATGCCTTTAAGTGGCAATTAAGAAACTCTGTAGCATGTTTTTGTTCCGCCCAATTTTAGTTCCGACCAGGACAAATATCAGGATTAAATACATAAAATTGCATTGAAATGTTCCGACCCTGTAGTGAAAAGGTTTTTTTTGCGGTTGACGTTAACAAAGGTTTTGGTGTGTTTATGAGCGATGTTTCCGTGTGTTGTTAATGTGCAACATAAAAAAGGAAACTAAGACATGCAATCGCAATACAAATAAACATAATCTAAAAGAAAAACAAAAGAATATGATGAAAAAGAAAAGCATGAAACAAATACCGATAGTTAGTTAATGATAAAGGCAAATGTGAAAACATGTAATTATGACAGAAACAGATAGAATGCAGCGCCCCAAACGCAACCGAAATCGTAGGTACTGTTGCACGAGATTTCCAAGCAATAATCGTGTTTATGTAAAAATAAATAAACAAAATGCAGTCGCCAGTGAATACTACGGCTGTCGCAATGAATTATCACGAACACTTAACGGAAAATGAGGTTTTTATACCATGGTAACAGATATATATTAAAAATGATTTTTTTGTTTTTTTTCCAAAATGTTAACGAAATGTCAAATAAGAATTTTCACACATAAAGCATGTTCCAACCGGAACTTGTACTTGAATACATTTCAAATATTTGTTCCATGCTTAAAATTCAGGTATTCTTTCTCTCTCAAAGAAGACAAAACAACAAGAAAAAGAAAATAACTAAGTCCCATTTTTAATGTAGCCCAATCACAAAATCCCTCAGGCATTTGACAGTTTCACAAGGTAGAACATACAGTATGTTTGGTTTACTGGAAAGTTGGATAAGTTGAAAGCAAGAAAGTATTTATTCTATATTCAACAACAAAAGAGTCCTTTTCAAACAAGTAAAGTTTGGTTTTAAAAATGGTAGTACAAGTATGGAATCAGGTCACAAAAATGCAACTGCAACAGAAAAGCATGCATTCCATGCAAAAGTTGACTTTTATGCAAGCCCCATGCATTTCACTACCCAAGAATGGGTATAAAAACATGTGCGAGAACGGGATTCCATATGCATTGTTTAGCATCGTGCTGACAACAACCACTCAGAAAAACAACAAAATTACGCAATTGTTCAACATTACGAAATGCCACGCCTGTCCGAAAATGAGCGTCTGCGAGTCATTGGTGTGCTTGAAGCAGGATCGAGTCAACGTGATGTTGCAAGACAATGTAACGTCCACAGAAACACCATCTGGTGTTTATGGCAACGTTGGCAACAGACGAATGCAGTCAGAGACTATCCTCGGAGTGGCAGGCCAAGCGTAACCAATAATCGACAAGACAACTGGATTCGTACGAAATCGATTCCAGCCAGCAACAGTGACTGCAAGAAGCACCCCTGGCCTTCGATGAATATCTTCACAAACCGTACGTCGCCGCCTCATATGTGCAGGGATTGTCGCCAGAAGACCTGCCAGACGTCCCATTTTGACAGGAAACCACCGTCAAGCACGTCTACAGTGGTGCAGACAGCGTCTACGCTGGACGGCCATGCCGTGGGGCAAGTTCTATTCACTGACGAGTCTCGTTTTCACCTCAGCCACAGCGATGGACGGATTCGAGTGTACCGACGTCGAGGTGAACGTTACGTCAATCATTATGTCATGGAAGAAGTTGGGTTCGGGGGCGGCAGCGTTATGGTATGGGGTGGGATTGCAGCAAGACAGAGAACCCGTTTGATAGTGGTAGAGGGAAATCTCAATGGACAGAGCTACCGCGACGAGATCATCGGCCCTGTTGTTCTACCGTTTTTGCGTCGTCATGGCCCAGGCACTACCTTTCAACATGACAACGCCCGGCCTCATATTGCTCGACTTGTTCAGGATTCTCTTCAACAAACAACGTGAATGTCATCCCCTGACCGGCTCGCTCCCCTGATCTCTCACCAATCGAGCACATGTGGGATGAGATGGATCGGCGCCTTTGACGTCAACCACGTGTTCCATAGACACTCCAGGAACTTCGAAACATGCTCCAGCAGATATGGACAGATATCCCACAGGACTTTGTGCGACGCCTGGTCCATTCCATGAGACGAAAAGTGTTGCTTGCATCGCAACCAGAGGTTGACACACACGCTATTGATTTGTAAGTTGACATTTTGGCATGTTCATGTTTTCATTAATGAAATCACGCATTTTCTGAAGTCAGTATGGTATTAAACCATTTGAAAACTAACAGGAGTATTTTATCTTTTGCAAACCGAAATTGTTTCAGATTTGGTAAAAAGCATAACTTTGCATTAAATCTTATTCAATGTCACAGGAACTTTTGTTGTTCAGTATAGATTTTCTACATATAGGCCAAGGTTTTTTTGTGAATCATAGAGAATTTAACCCTCGAGGAGGAGAAGCAGTGTGTATACATACTTCTACTGTGAATGGTGTCAAAAGAGTTATTACTGAATACACGGATATTAGTTTTTGTCGTTTTTGACAAAACTGTATTCCCATTTGACCAATGTGTTGTTATTGCTTCTGTTCATGTACACCCCGCAAATACACCAATGCAGACTGATAATAGGTTCTTCAAAGGTATAGAATACTTCGAAAGATCTCTTATAGCCGTTATCAGAAACCATATACTGATACATGGTCTCTGTCGTTATATATGACGCGTATATACTCCCTGCCCATTTACGACATATCATGTTTGTACAGTCTGTACACACGACTTATTTATATTATGTGATCGTGTTTATTTTGTTTGACAAAACGCATATTACGCCCATTAGTATTATTTGTTTAATTACCAAGATATTGGCCTCCGTTGTTGGTTAAGAAATGTATTTTGAAACAGACGATAGATAGTCACCGACGAGGTCAAAGGTCTAAGTTATGGGAAGGTGAAGGACGTCAAACACATGACTCAGGAAGTGGTGAGTGTTAGGAGACTAACGAGTGAGAGAACCAATATGGTAGATTCAATGACAGAATCACAGACTTGTAGAAAATACTGCATGGATTACCGACCGACTTACCTAAGACTTCCAGGGTTTGCGCAGAACTTTTCTATATCTCAAATATCTGTAACATGTCTGTGTGGGTTGTAAGGGGAGACAATCAGACATGTCCATGGTCCAAGTTTCTACAAATTCCCGAGGTGACCCGGATAGGAACAGGTGCATGGTTGGTGCTAACACGGTCGTGTCTGTTAATAGATGAACAGCTGAATATAGGGCAGTGTGACATAGACTTGTTCCCCGATGACGGCAGATGAAATTTCTGATTCATTTTGAAGCACCTGACCACATTTGAAGCACAGCCAAAGTCCAGGGTCCCGTTCAGCAATGCGATCTTAGCGCTACGACTGACGGAAGTCTGCATTTGAAGGATGGAAGTTACGATCGTCCTAGCACTACATGTCATTGTGGAACGGGACGCTGATCAGCTGACAACACACTTTTACCTTAAAATGCCGGAAATCACATTTCAGAGCTTTTAAACTAAGACCATCCAGAGTAGTGTCAGAGACCAAACAAATTAAAATGAATTTATTTTATGATCTCGTAGTGTCGATTAAAACAGTCCACATGTCACAGTGATTGCGTATATCCATTGTTTAATGTGACATTCTACATTATTCCACATACCCAGTTCATCAGGATTGGGGGGGGGCAGGGGTGGCCCAGTCGTCTAAGGTGCCGCGATTCGCTGTGCAGAGTTGCGTCTCTTGGGCACGCCAGAAACCTATGATTGTGGGTTCGAATCCCGGTTCGCTCCAATTATGTTTCTAGGTTTGTCAGCACCATACCCGTGCTCGTGAGTTTCACCCAAGTGGTAAACATCTGAGACCTGCATCACTTCGGGCTTTCCTCCCACATTAAGCTGACACGCCGTGATATAACTGGAATACTGTTAAAAGCGGCGTTAAACCCAACTCACACACACACACACACATCAGGATGGCCTATAAATAATGAAGTCTAGACTAGGGCTGGGACGGATCACTTGAGTACTTGGTCGGGTGGGTACTGAGTAGGACCCGAGTACCCACAGTACTAACCAGACCCGTGGTTAGTCACATGACATATTGTTTAATGACAAAAATTATCTCGAACTCTATGGTTACACTATAAGTCACTAATGTTTGCATTTCTTTCTGACTATACACCCATTCCTTCTGACCTTCATATGTTTGAATAAAGATATAACTTCAGTGAACATCAGTGTATGAATGACCAGATCGTTTTTCACTTGTATCTAAAGACATTTTGCCAGAGCTACAGTCAAACTATTCCCAATTGAACACTGTGTACCAAACTCTTGAGACCGGGTAGGGTTGGGTAATAGCAGAGTGCTTCAATCAATTTGATTGTTCAATCAGAGTAAGGATAAGGCATATGGATGACCACCTCCTTATTACAATCAGGAGCGAAGTTTCAGTGTAGGTTCTAAACTTGACGCTGTGCATCCGGTTCCCAATTAAATTTAGCAGGGTTAAATCTACAGGTGACCTAGCTCTACATTGAAAAAGCAGTGTGTTTATGTTCTAATTTTATATTCTGTCATGACCTGTAAATGTTTTGAAAAGTATATGTTAATTTACAATTATTTGTGTCAATAGAGATGTGATAGCGTCACAATCATTGCTCAGTACGTACACGTTCTGGACTAACATTTCGTTCCAGAAATAAAGTTATCTTATTTAAAAATATACATCAACAAAATGAAAAGTTAAATCCAAATAGAGCCCAGAACAATTCTTAATTCATTCTAGACTTGATTGGGATTTAATGTTTGATGGGGCTGTGGGGTAGCCTAGTGGTTAAAGCTTTGGCTTATCAAGTTGAAGGCCCGAGTTCGATTCCCGACATGTGTACAATGTGTGAAGCCCATTTTCCGGTGTCCCCCACCATGATATTGCTGGAATATTGCTAAAAGGGGCACAAAACCATACTCACTCTCTCACTAATTTTTAGTTTAATCTCTAGGGTCTGGTAGAAAGACTAAACAAATCTAAGCATGTAAAGTTCCCTAGTTTATTCTCTCACGTCCATTCACAGTTACTGGTAATTGCCTGCCAGATGAATTGTATACCTGGGTAGAAAATCAAAAAAGCAGTAAATTTGTTTATTGGTGATAATTATTAGGGCTGTGTATTGACCTGGATTTTGTATTGCAATATATTGCCTTACTTTAAGCTGTATTGTGATATGCATTGCAATATATTGCCAATTTACATTTTCATTATACCCTGTATTAATGTCCGATACCATAAATCTGTGTCCCTCACTATTTTTCCTTTTCAGTGAATAAATGTATGATAAAGAGATTAAAGAATAAAAACAAAACAAGAGGAGCTTGATAGTCGCAATGTGTACACGCTAATTGATAAAAAGATCTTCAGAGGCAAGTTGTATCAGATAAGATACTTGTAAGATACTTTTTTCCATCTCCATATCGTTTAGGAACACATAAATATACTTTTTTATATTTGCCCAAATATATTTCTACATTTACAAACGTATCGCAATACGTATTGCTGAAGATTTGCACCACAATATACCAGTGTACCGGTAATACTGCACACCCTTAATAATTATTAACAAAAACAATCCTAATCTGAGGGCTAACTAGATTTAATTAAGTAACTAAGATTACATAAAAAAACATGTTTCTCAGGTACTTGAAAAAGTGGGGAGGGCGGTATGACCTTTGAAATATTATTTATTGAAAACAAAGTGAGGAGGGAGGAACACACACATTTTGGATCATGGCGTATATCATTTGATGCATGAATGTTTTCAAAAATGTTTTATTGGCAATAAAAAGTAATGTTGTGCCGGAGTTAAATTGACATGCCGATTTCCTGAGAAACTTTTCCCTGTTTTTAGCCTTTTTTAAGTATTGAATTGGTATTTTATGGACACAGGTAGTGAAGTGGTAAGTGAACCATTTTATGGACACAGGTAGTGAAGTGGTAAGTGAACCATTTTATGGACACAGGTAGTGAAGTGGTAAGTGAACCATTTTATGGACACAGGTAGTGAAGTGGTAAGTGAACCATTTTATGGACATGGGTATTGAAGTGGGAAGTGAACCATTTTATTGTCACAGGTGGTGAAGTGGTAAGTGAACCATTTTATGGACACAGGTAGTGAAGTGGTAAGTGAACCATTTATGGACAGGTAGTGAAGTGGGAAGTAAAGAATTTTATGGACACAGGTATTGAAGTATTAAGTGAACCATATTATGGACACAGGTATTGAAGTGGTAAGTGAACCATTTTATGGACACAGGTAGTGAAGTGGTAAGTGAACCATTTTATGGACACGGGTATTGAAGTGGTAAGTGAACCATTTTATGGACACAGGTAGTAGAGTGATAAGTGAACCATTTTATGGACACAGGTATTGAAGTGGTAAGTGAACCATTTTATCGACACAGGTATTGAAGTATTAAGTGAACCATATTATGGACACAGGTATTGAAGTGGGAAGTGAACCATGTTATGGACACAGGTATTGAAGTGGGAAGTGAACCATGTTATGGACACGGGTATTGAAGTGGTAAGTGAACCATTTATGGACACAGGTAGTAGAGTGATAAGTGAACCATTTTATGGACACAGGTATTGAAGTGGTAAGTGAACCATTTTATCGACACAGGTATTGAAGTATTAAGTGAACCATATTATGGACACAGGTATTGAAGTGGGAAGTGAACCATGTTATGGACACAGGTATTGAAGTGGGAAGTGAACCATGTTATGGACACAGGTAGTGAATCGGTAAGTGAACCATTTTATGGACACAGGTATTGAAGTGGTAAGTGAACCATTTATGGACACAGGTAGTGAAGTGGGAAGTGAACCATTTTATGGACACAGGTAGTGAAGTGGGAAGTGAACCATTTTATGGACACAGGTAGTGAAGTGGTAAGTGAACCATTTTATGGAAACAGGTAGTGAAGTGGGAAGTGAACCATGTTATGGACACAGGTAGTGAAGTGGGAAGTGAACCATTTTATGGACAGGTATTGAAGTGGGAAGTGAACCATTTTATGGACACAGGTAGTGAAGTGGGAAGTGAACCATTTTATGGACAGGTATTGAAGTGGGAAGTGAACCATTTTATGGACACAGGTAGTGAAGTGGGAAGTGAACCATTTTATGGACACAGGTAGTGAAGTGGGAAGTGAACCATTTTATGGACAGGTATTGAAGTGGGAAGTGAACCATTTATGGACACAGGTAGTGAAGTGGTAAGTGAACCATTTTATGGACACAGGTATTGAAGTGGGAAGTGAACCATTTTATGGACAGGTATTGAAGTGGGAAGTGAACCATTTATGGACACAGGTAGTGAAGTGGGAAGTGAACCATTTTATGGACACAGGTAGTGAAGTGGGAAGTGAACCATTTATTGACACAGTTGAAGTGGGAAATGAAATTTCCAGTAATAACCTCACTGCTTGCTGAGGAGGAGCATTTCTTTATTTTGTACCTTGTGACAATACATCAACAGCACACTTTGTGATTCAGGCATCTGAGATGGAAACATTTACATCGACACATACTGACTGTTTGGATTAGGGCTGGGACGTGTCCAAACTTACTACCCGGGTACCTGAGCCCGTTACCCGACCATACCAGGGTACTCACTGTAGGTCTCAAGTTGGGTACATAATGTCCGATTAGGAATTGTGTTACCGGAGCCCTTGCAAAAAGTATTAAGATACACATATAAAACAATCTCATCATGCATACACTGAAGTTGACTGAAGCATCATCTGTACCCGAGCATATCAAAGTCGGAAGGAATGTGTGCATTGTCATCATCAGGTCTGTCTGTCCGTCTGTATCTTGTTTCCTGAGCATAACTTGAAAACCATGAAACATTATCCATCCAAACTTGGTACATGTATTAAACCTGGGGCTGAAGTGGTGCCTTTTGCTATTGTAGGTGCCAGGGGGATTTGTCATCTTCTGATGACTCTTGTTTGTTATTGCTGTCAAACCATATATCACATGACTAACCACGTTCTGGGTAGTCCTGTGGGTACCCGGGTCCTTCTAAGGACCCACCCGACCCGAGTTACCTGTCCCAGCCCTAGTATGAATGTGGTCAGTTCAAAGTCCACCACATACTCAAATAGGATTCTAAGGCAGAATAGGTCCCGAGAGCCAACTTATCAGGTTCAGGTGGTTAAAATGGGTGACCTGGATGATTGTGTGTGATTGTTCACCACTAGAATGGATCATAGGTAACTTGATAATACTGTCAGTTGCTTGCTTTTTCTTACCTTTGATATTTACAAGTTGCCCTGATATTGCTAGGATATAGCTGACTACAAGTGTAACACAACATTCACTCACTAAAACATGAGGATTCCGGGTATGAATGTAGGTCCTCAGTGTCACAAATCAAAAGCAAAACTAAGAATATACAGCACACATTATTACAAACGAAAAAGAAAAATACTTTAGGTTGAATATATTTATTACAGTCAGCAATATTTCACATCAGGGTAAATGGCATATATAACAAAAGATAATAGTGTTGAGAGTTCTCCTTGTTTTACACAGACAAGCAGTATAGTCAATACAAACACTGTTCCTGCAGGGTCCAAATATGAATATAACATTCCACACTAAAATAGAATTCCGTCATAGCATTCAAATGTCCTTTTTACACATGTTCAGGTGTCCCATTTAAAGGTCCGTGATGAATGTCCACGCAATATCACACTAAGGCAAAGCCTTTCTTCTAGCCAGGTCTCGCGACAGTGAAAGATCAACTGTGTCTTAAAACTGCTATGACATGGATTTATATAACAAAGTCAGAAACGAAACACATACTTTTCTCATGTCAAAATGGTGAGTTTGGGCGACCTGTTCCAGTATTAGGGATGACATCTACCCCTACCAAAATACATCCCAAAAGTAATGATAAAACAGCACACGTGACACTCAGTGACCTATTGTCATAAGAGGCAGCTAAATGGACTTGGTTGGTTACATGTCATTGTTTCCCAATTGCGTGCATCAGTGCTTATTATGTCAATCACCTGATTGCCTTGATTTGACTTGATAAGTTACAGACCACTTCCAACCCATGAAGATACGGGTTAGAATTGATCTTCAGCAACCTATGAATAAACCACGTCAGTGATCCCGAGGCCGGGCTTAATGAACTGGTTGATGCATGTCGTGGTATCCCAATTGCTTAGACTATTTACAGACTGCCATCATATAGCTGGAATATTGCTGAGTGTGGTGTTAGGCAACAAACAAATAAGCAAAACATATATTTACAGACCGTGATACAACGTAGCTGATATATTGCGGCACATAATAACATTCACACATTGACAGGAAACGATGGGACACGTTGTATTGTAATGAACATAAAAACAACAGCAGTCTAATCACAACATTAGCTGGAATATTGCTGAGTGCGGTGTTACACTAGACACAATAAAACACGGATGCCCCATGATTGGTATTGACTCACAGCATGTTTCTTTCAGGTAGAGGAAGTGGTAGATGGTGACCTCCAACCCAGCCTGCATCCTCTCCAAGCCATGGAAGATTCACCTTGTGTGGAGACGATCTGAAGAGTCAGGGTCTCATTTACAACCAACAATACCAGTACCAACCAATGACTAAATGCAGTTTTCCTGGTACTGTGACTAAGAACACTTTACATCATGCCATACTTTATATGCTACTAGTGAAGAAGTAACAGCTTGAAAACCATCTTTGAAATATTTCTTCAGCTGATAGAAAAAGTCGTCAATCCGCATCTGCTGAGTTAGGTAGTGAGCAACATTCTTGAAATATGTTTAAATGTCAACAACCACCTTAAAGTCTGCATCAAATCCGTAATCCGTAAACTCCCTGAAAACCCACACCTCTTCAGAGACCCTATAGCTTTATGAAAAACTGCTTGCATCAAAGGCGGTCTGCAACATCCCTGAAACCACATCTGTGCAAGGACCTCACAACTTAAACAGTAACAGCATGAATCAAAGACCATCGGCACCATCCTTGAAGTATTGCTGTACTTACATCATCTGATTGTTCAAGGTGTAACGATGCATCTGTAAAGAGTAACCTTCTTGAACACCTACATCTCTACTACACAGCCTCCTGGTCAGCCAACAGCAGCAGCACCATGAATGTCCTGCAGCAGTTGTCGGACCAGCACCTCAGCTGCAGCATCTGCATGGAGTTGTACACTGATCCTAAACAGCTGCCGTGTCTTCACAGTTTCTGCAAGCACTGCCTGTCAACACACATCCTGAAGAAGGTGGCTGGCAGTGGTGACGTGTCCTTTCCTTGTCCTATGTGCAGGAATATGTGTAAGCCTACAGATCCGGACCCCAATAAGTTGATGACATGGGTAGACTCCTTCCCGGACAACTTCTATATCAAGAATCTGATGGACACTTTTGAGACACAGAGTCTGACTACTGGGTCTTTAACAGTGGAGGATAAACTGCAATGTTTGGCTGTTGAGGCAGAGTCATGTGCAAGGCATAAGAAAGAGAAAGTGTTGGCATACTGTGTTGTGAGGAAGGGTGGAGCCTGTGGACTGTGTCTGAAGAGCTCAATCCATGACGACTGTGCCAAAAGTCATCTGACTCTAGATAAAGCTCAGAATCTTGCAGGAAAGCGTTTAGAAGATTTTAAGAAGAGAGTAGGGACTCTGTCTTCAAGGATTGAAACAGTTGGTCAAAAGCTGCCTTTAAAACCAGATGAACTCAAATTTAAGAGGGAAGAATTGGCACTTGAGATTTCTCAACATTTCTCTGATCTGAAGACAAAGATAAACAAGCTACTTCTTCAGAAGGAGAAGGAGACTACAGATGAACTAAAAAATGTAATTGATAAGGAAAATGGAAAAATAACTGAAGCAACAACTGAAGCAACGTTTTTATCAGCATCACTGAAAAACACAGAGCAGCTCTTTGATAAACTTCTTCAGAGCAGACCCGTGGAGACCCTGTCCCTGGCAGAGAAAGTAGAGGAGCAACTAGCTACTTACGAGAGAGGAACAAAGAAGGCAGAGAACATTTGTGAAAAGTTGGACATTAAGTTACTTCAAACTGAGGATAATCTTATAGCTATGAGGAACATGCAGTGGGGCAGAATTCTTGTTGGTGAGGAGGATGTGGATGAGGTAACAGATGCTCAGTTGTTTGCATCTTCAAGAGAGCTGGGAGCACCTTCTTCTGCAGGAAAGTCATTGACCCTGCCTGCTTCATCTGTGAGAAGAGATGCCTCTAAGCATGCTGAAAGGTTCCCTCGACCTGATGGACGTACAGCTAGTGCACTATCTGCTGAGGAACAGAGGGCTTTAGAGAATAAGCTGTCTGGTGATGCTTCGGTCAAACCAAACATGACCCTTCCCACAGTTGAACCTTTGCCTCGTGTGTCTCCTCGAACAGAGGTATTTCCAACCCAGTCAGTTCCAAGACAAAGTGCCATTGTTCCAACCATTGTGTCAAACTCGGCTCAACTTGAGAACTCTTTACAAGCAACAGCTTCAGCTGTATCTAACACAAATGTAAGGAATGTAGCTCCTAGTCAGGAATTCCACCTGAATCCCACCCATGATTTTAATGGTCTGTGCCCAGATGATGTCCACTCTTCTAGTTATGTGGGTGGGTGTCCATTTGGACAGAACTGTCTTCTCATAGTGGACAGATGGAACAAGAAGCTGAAGCTCATTCAGGTGGGTGGAAGGACTCTGTTGTTCCATGCCTTTGCTGACACTCTGGAGCCCTGGGATGTGGCCTACATTAGTCAGGACAGAGTAGCTGTCACCTGCCCCAGCACCAGCCAGATCCTCACCATCTCTGTGACCAGTTCCTCCATAGACATCAGTAGGTTCATCAAAACTGTCATCGGCTACTCAGCAATTGCCCACTTAGAGGGACCTAGGTTTGCTGCAGGTGTGTGTAAACCATTTGGAACTCCGCGAGTGGATATCCTGGACTGTTCCTCTGATAAAGCAAACATTCTCCGAGAGCTCCCTTCGACCGTGAATGTGACCTACCCCCGAACGATGGGTCTCACCCTGAACAGGGACCTCTTTGTCTGCGACTGGAGTCTGAAGGAGATCTCTGTGTTTGACAGGAATGACTTCATGCAGAAGCTGCGCTACAAAGGGGCAGGGAAAGAGGGGGTCCTCCGAGAGCCCGTGGGGGCCACCAAGGACAGACGAGGCAATCTGTACATAGCAGACAGGAAGACCAAGAAGATTCATGTGGTGTCCTCAACCGGAACCCGTTTGGCGCTGCTGACACTGGACATTCCCAGTGACCCCAAGGTTATTGTGATAGCCGAGGTGGAGAGACGGTACTCTACGAGTGGGGAAGTGTTGGTTGTAGCCACGGGGGGAGGCAGGCTATTTGTGTTTGATCTCATCACACCTGAAACACCATAGATGGGACACAGGTTCGGGCAATGCTTCAGTTATCCTGTTCAATCCTTATTGATGATGGTGTAAGAAAGCGTCTGTGATTTATTTGAGATGGCCCTGTGATTATTCTCGGATGGAGTTGATTTCAAATGTCCTTGCTTGTAGATAAAGATGATGTAAAATGGGGATAGAGGAAGGGGGAGTAGAATTAATCACTGGATTGTCATGTCTTTTCTAGTAGATGCCAAAAGTAAACAAATATATTTGGAGTGATTAGATTGCAGCCATGGTCCAACGGTTTACATGCCTTTTCTACATGGTGACTGAAATGATTCTTTGTTTTATTTTAAGAAATTGATTAAGGTGGTGAAATGATTTTGACATGACAGTGCAAGTACTCTGATGATTATCAGTTTCGATATCCAGCTCCGCCAACCTGACTGCGTAATGCATATAATGATTGTGGCAAATCACATCATTTTTACCTGATGTCAGAGAAAACCAATTTATTTCCAGGGAGGTAGTCTTGGATTTTCATTTGAGATGAGAAAATACTCTTCAGCACACACTTTGGTATTGATTAACAAAACCGTTGATGATTAATTACGCCTGCTTGTATCTGACAAGTTGTTTCCTTTCTCCCAAAATAGACCGAAAATTGTGTGATGTTTGAGCATTATCCGGAACAAGTTGTTTTGAAAAATATCAGTTACGCTTTAGGATTTAAAATAGTCCGACTCCAGTCAAAGCCTATATTTACCAGGCTTTCTTCTTGTATATGGAGACGTGTCACTAGACCCTGGCCTCACACTTGTGGGGACTGCCTCCGTGGTCTTGTGCACAGCATAACAAGGACTGGTTGGCTCAGACATACACATACACAAACAGGGTACTGTTGTATAGTAAATATGAAGATAAGTCTTTGCGCTTCTGTACAATGTATGTATGTACTAAATGTGTTAAAAAAAGGTTCACAGTTGTCTATCTTAAGGCAAACTATAGCTGCTATTGTTGTTGTACCCATTACCGCATCTGACTGCACTTGTAAATTAGAACCATATGTGCTTCCACAGTCAGTTATCTCAGTTATTTCATTTGCGAGAGGACGGTAATATAAATGTTTCATTTGCGAGAGGACAGAAACTTAAATGTTTCATTTGCAAGAGGACAGAAACATAAATGTTTCATTTGCAAGAGGACAGAAACAAATGTTTCATTTGCGAGAGGACAGACACATAAATGTTTCATTTGCGAGAGGACAGAAACATAAATGTTTCATTTGCGAGAGGACAGAAACAAATGTTTTATTTGCGAGAGGACAGAAACTTAAATGTTTTATTTGCAAGAGGACAGAAACATAAATGTTTCATTTGCAAGAGGACAGAAACTAATGTTTCATTTGCGAAAGGACAGAAACATAAATGTTTCATTTGCAAGAGGACAGAAACATAAATGTTTCATTTGCGAGAGGACAGAAACATAAATGTTTCATTTGCAAGAGGTCAGAAACAAATGTTTCATTTGCGAGAGGACAGAAACATAAATGTTTCATTTGCTAGAGGACAGAAACATAAATGTTTCATTTGCGAGAGGACAGAAACATAATGTTTCATTTGCTAGAGGACAGAAACAAATGTTTTATTTGCGAGAGGACAGAAACATAAATGTTTCATTTGCAAGAGGTCAGAAACAAATGTTTCATTTGCGAGAGGACAGAAACATAAATGTTTCATTTGCGAGAGGACAGAAACATAAATGTTTAATTTGCAAGAGGACAGAAACAAATGTTTCATTTGCTAGAGGACAGAAACAAATGTTTCATTTGCGAGAGGACAGAAACATAATGTTTCATTTGCAGGAGGACAGAAACATAATGTTTCATTTGCAGGAGGACAGAAACATAATGTTTCATTTGCTAGAGGACAGAAACAAATGTTTCATTTGCCTGAGGAAAAAAACATAAATGTTTCATATGCTGGAGGACAAAAGACTATCACATCAGGATATCTTTGAAGAGGGTTTATCAGTGTGTAGATCACTATCTATTTATACATTTATGAATGATTTTGAACAAAGTTTGTGAATTAACAAAAAAGTACGTACACATTATGGCGAATCACTGATAACCTTTTCAACAGTTTCATATTGATTTGAGATTCTTTGGGCAGAAAAAATCGTAGTTCTATCTTTCAAAATATTTCTTTTTCATTATAAATTTGAACATTATCCATGACTTTTCATTTATAAGGGGTGCGGGCTTAAATTACAATGATGCATAAAATGGGGGTTGGGGTGGGGGTAGGGTTGGGGGTTGGGGCAAATTGTAAATAAGGATACAGTTCTAAGACCAACCCTCCCCACGTTCTTTAATAAATTACCAGTCTCTAGGTAATCAACTTTTGGCCCTACAAGATGCCAAGAAACTTTGGCACGACTGTTAATTATTTCCAGACATTTGGAAGCTGAATTCGATAGCGTGATCAGGCAGGGCATGGTTAAAGGGAGATAACTCGTATGGGCAGTGATTTTAGTAACGTTTTATAATAGTTGTAAACACGATAGGGGTGAATTCTTTTCAACTGTAAGTGAATTAATTAACTAAATGCGCGGAGAAGTATACTTGGAGTACGGATGAGCATAGCTAAGATTTGGTGTGGAGTGTGTAGAAGAACTCTTGTTTTGAATATGTGGGAAGTTTATGTAATTCCTAAAATATCATTTTTTATATAAAACCCATGTCTCTACAGTTTTTGTTTTAATTTTGTTCACCTCTGTTTACAGTAAATTGGATTGATTAACATGCCTACCTTGTCTAACCAGCGAAGTCACTCATCCCAGACTATTACTGGGTTGTCTAATTGCTAACTTTTTCAAACAAAATAGGAGCAGGTTGATACTGTTAGTGGGTCGAGCGTCTGCCAGGAGAACAGAATTTGGCTGGTAAAACCACCCTGGCCGCGTCGACCTCCTCCGTGGTCTAGTGGTAGAACGGAAGGTCCGGGGTTCGATCCCCGGCCGCGTCATACCAAAAGACGTTAAAAGATGGTACTTGTTGTTACCCTGTCTGGCGCTCGGCGTTAAAGGGCTAAAACAAGGACTGGTCGGCTCGGAGTCAGTATACTGTGTCTGAGTGGGGTATTTATGTTACACTGCGGCATGGTATCTCAGTGTGCTAGCACTATAAATCGGCATCAGTCCGGACTAGTAAAAGCAGCCACACACACGTGCCTGCACGTCGCTAAATAAGTGCAATATTCTTGGACGCGACGTTAAACCCCATTTCACCTCACCTCACCTCACTTCACCTCACCTCACCTCACCTCACCTCACCTCACCTCACCTCACCTCACCTCACCCTGTCCGCGTTATACCAAAAGACATGGAAACATGGTACTCTGCCTAGCGTTGGTATATCTACTGTTGAGTACATCCTTAAGTTGTTTAAAATGGCGTTAAACCATACTCACTCACCACGCCGAAGGCTCGGTGACCCCCACCATGATATTGCGGGAATAATGCTGAAACGGCGTGTAACCAAACGCACTCATACTGGTCCTCGGAGCTGAATTAACCTGATAACCAAAGCACTTGTCATTACGCCTGCAGCTCATGGTGACACCACTAACAGATCTGAACCTGGATTTTCTCTATAACAGTGCCCTGGCTGTGACTATAGCCTGTGTATCCCCGTGTATGGCGCCGAACCAGGGTTAAATAATGAACGTTTTCTCGTTCTTTTCATGAGTATGCATGGTAGTGTGTACATTGTCAGCAAGCGAGGATAAAGATTTTTTTGGAAAACAGACCATCATACAAGGTAAATACAAATTATCCCAGAAGAGTGTTTGGGTTGGTGGTCATGTCATTATGATTAATTTACACGTTATGATTTCGATCACCTTTACAACTTCCAAATTCAAAAACGTTCAGGATGTTTCAAAAATTGGCTGGGGGTTGTTAGTGGAGTCGAACCCTTGCACCCCGTATCCAACACCTCCATCCGACTACCTGCAAGGTACTTCTCAAAACCCCAAACACTGAAGATCCCGTGAAGACCCGGGGTAGAATAGGTCTTCAGCAACCCATGCTTGCCGTAAAAGGCGACTAACAGGATCGGGTGGTCAGACTCGCTGACTTGATTGATACATGTCATCGATCCCGATTGGGTGGATCGATGTTCATGATGTCAATCATTGGATTGTCTGGTCCAGACTCGATTATTTACCGACCGCCGTCATATAGCTGGAATAATGCTGAGTGCGGCGTTAAACAACAAACCAAACCAAACATTGAAGATCCCCGTGTGGTCGCATATGTTCTGTTACTGGTCCACAGATAGTTGAAACACGTATAACGACGCCAAGCAGTATACTTCCAGACACCCTAATCAGTTAGACTTAATTATATAATTTGTACATTGTGGTGAATGTAAGCATGCGTCGCGCAGACAAGGATAGTCGGGCCTGGGTGTGGGTTTTGGTGTAGCTTGAGCCGTGGTATTCTGGGAATAATAGTTTCCCAGTAGCCAATGCTTGTAAGATCCGACCAATGAGGATTGTGTACATGTGTCTGTCGTCTTGTGATCGCTGAATCAATGCTCGTGCATTCAAACTCTGGTTTGCCTCAGATTACCGGTGTGATATATCGGGAATATCGATGAGAACATTCACTCACTCACCGCAACATGTTGGAAGTATTTCAGACACATCAATACGGTAACCTTGCACACCAATTGTTGTGTTATTGACGACCGTACATCTCTACTGATGTAGTGTCTCCCTTAACGTTGTTGACCGTGCAGATTCGGATCATTTTCCCTTAGAAGTGACATGTTACTTCTCTCGGAGGAAGCCACCCGTAGTTAACGATTAAACATATCCAAACAACTGATAGTATACATGTGTGGGATGACTCCAACATAAACTTATTTTCAAAATCAGCTGAAGATTGGCTGAATAGTTATGAAAACTGATTGATGGAACACTGGGAATAAAATCTGGAAGATGGGAATGCTGGTTTTGTGAAACGTTTTTAATAGACGCGGTGAAGTGCATGCAGAGACGTAAACCACGACGTTATCATAGTCGCCATGATAAACAAGCCGTAGGTTTAGGAGTAGATTATCAAGACGTGCAGCTCGGACGGTTTTACGGAAATTCGGATGCCAAAGGACGGATTATCGTAGGAAACTACTGTAAATTTAGACATATCTACAATCAACATGTAGGAAACTCAAATCGGACATCCAAAGATCAAGACTGACCTGCTTCTGCATATTGAGGATGGTCTGAGGGGTGGGATTTCCATGACCACTCATCGCCATGTCAAATCCAATCATGACCAGGTCCCCGGTGTCTGGCTTTGGCTGAATGAAAGTAAAATTCATTCAGTAGACATTACTCAGTTATCGGATGAGTGTTCGGAAATATTATGTTAAAAATTGACTTGAACTATCTTCATTAGCTGCCTGATCTTACAATGAATATCCTCTAGCTCCTGAACAGGACGTTGGCAAACCTCGGAAGCTTTTACTGTAGGCCCATACCTTTAACATGCACAAAAGTGTCTCATCTCTCCCCTTTAGAGGTGAGTGAAATGGCGTTTCACATCGCGTCAGATATTATTGCACATTTATGGCGACGTGTGTGTGGCTGCTTGTACTTGTCTGATGTCGATTTATAGTGTTAACCCACTGAGATACCATGACGCAGCGCAACATGAATACCCCACTCAGACACAGAATACTGACTTCGAGCCGACCAGTCCTTGTTTTAGCCCCTTAATGCCGAGCACCAGACAGGGTTACAAGTACCATCGTTTAACGTCTTTTGGTATGACGCGGCCGGGGTCGAGCCCCGAACCTTCCGCTCTCCGGGTGGACGCTCTACCACTAGACCACGGAGGCGGTCTCCCCCTTTTCGACTTCAGATACATTAGATTTATGTTATATTTTAAATATTGATCGATGTTCATGATGTTAATCAATAACTTGTCTGGTTCACACTCGAATATGTATAGCAATCGTTATATAGATGGAATATTGCGGCGGGCGGCGTTAAACACCAAAACAAATAAACACTAACGTGCATAAGGTATCATCTGCAATGCTCAACAACGATAACGGTCATATCATTAAGCGTTGGTTATGTTTTCCCTGCACATGGAATAATTCAGACTTGACAAAACAATCTAAATCTGATACGTGCATTTCTGCATTCACTAGTTATGAAGTCGTTTAAGTACCTCCCAGGGTCAAGACATGGTCATGTATCTTTAACATCAGATATAGAGCTGTAAGTTAAGTAGCATACCCATTCCTGAGAAAACGTATCAAAGTAGTAGCAGTATACTCTTCGTTGTAGTAGACTGATCACAATGGTACCTGTGAAGATCCGGGGTAGAATAGGACTTCAGCAACCCATGCTTGCCGTAACAGACGACTATGCTTGTCGTAAGAGGCGACTAACGGGATCGGGTGGTCAGGTTCGCATGTCATCGTATCCCAATTGCGTGGATCGATGCTCATGACATCAATCACTGGATTGTCTGGTCCAGACTCGATTATTTACAGACCGCCGTCATATAGCTGGACTATTGCTGAGTGCGGCGTTGAACAACAAACAAAGAAAGATAAGAAAGATTACAATGGGAATCGAATGACGCGTCACAGTCTATGATTTCACGTGCAGGCACACACTAGCGTTTGGGCGAAGCTGTCCAATGCCGGGAACAACCTCACACTTTTCGTCCCATTTCGCCTACTTATCATTTAGCTCTGCGCTATTATCCCTCCAGGCTCAGATGCAGTTGATGGACATTTTAAATGTTTTCAACACATCTCACCAAATGAGTTATATATGGTAATACAATGAATTTTCACGTAATAAATAATAGATAAATTACTTATCTCAAGAGATATTACTTGTCTTTTATATTTTGGACAACCTAGCTGCGCGCTCATTGCTGCATGTGCGAAATTGATTGGCGACTGTCGAATCCATAGGGCCAATCATTTAAGTATTGGTTTTTGCTCAATATTTGACATATTTCCTAAATTCATTCTGACATATTTGATCATTACTGGTCGATATGAGAGCAAGATAAAAAACTATCCAACCCGCTTGTGCATATGATTGTAAACCCTGGAGTCTAGAGCCTTAGGGGCCAGACATCTTGCATCGCCCTCGGGTCTTACTTTCCTCGCCTTTCTGCCACCCGCTTTTGCAATCTCAGTTGTCTTATTTCAAGTGTAACCTCGGGGCTCTGTTTAGCCTGACCATTGTCAATAATGGTTTACTTGCGTTACGTGACCGAAGGCCACATGTCAACGTGTAAACATTTAATTAAAATATCACTGACCCGGAGCACTTGTATATCTTTGGACTAGCATTAATAAGAGCTCGATTGTATTCCATGTTCTTATCACGCCAAGGGCCCGGGTTCGATTACTAAATGGGTACAATGTGTGAAACCATATCTGATGTCCACCTCCGTGTTATTGCTGAAATATTGCTAAAAGCAGAGTAAAAAAGAACTCCCTCACTCACTTTTCAATGTTTGCAGAACGATTATAATTTTGCTATCGAAAAAGCTTGATATCTTTAACATAAATATTGGTACGAAACTCGTAAAGTTGTTTAGTTAAGTCTCGCTTTCCGTACAATATTGTGTTACACCTGGTCTCTCATACAGACCCTGAAACAAATATATCCAATAGGATATCCATGCAAGTCTACTATATTTGGCAAGTCTAGAGTATTGTAGTTTCTTCTGAAAATGAAGTCTCTGGGCTCCTTTTTGTCATATTTTATTGAGATAATTTAACAACTGTTTTGTTTTTTTTAAATAATTTCATTTAAGAGACTAGATGTTAGTATATGGTATACCTGTCTACGTCACTTAAAAAGTCTTAAAGAGTTTGCTAATCCTCTTTGCTGTGTCAACAAGGGCTGTATGTGCACAGGTATATGCCAATAAGGATTAAGCTATTGTTCCTTATGTCTTGATTAAAATGAGGTGTCAACCACTGGCAATTAGAGTGTTTGTTGACGACGAGACGCAGCGTTTATACAAAACCTTTAGGGAAGCTAATTACTCGACGTTTCTTTTGTTTTAACGCGCGCCCTGCGGCCTTTAAACAAACATATCTCCCAGGCATGCGGAACTGCATTTAAGACATACACCGTTATAACGAGGATCGAGTGTATATAAAGACGGTATACCAGCCACCCGTGACCTAATTTCAGCTTTAGGTGTGGTTCGTGTTGTTTGAATACCGGCAACGGAAATAACACACAGCATTGAACATGGCGTCTGAGTCGCGTTATACCGAGGCGTAGGTCTATAAAGTAGTAGACTCCATGGTGACGTTTTGTTCACGTTGACAGCAGAGTCATACTTGACTGGTCATGAAGTTGACACAGGGAACATCCCTGAACTCGGTATGTATCCAACTGTCTGTACACGGCTCAAAACGCGACCTATGAGGTTAAACATTGTTTGAGGATATACCTGTGTGTGTGTGTACTGTCCACGTAGCCGTAATTCTAGTCATACCTAGATCGATATTCCGAGATTGCACGTTTGTACAGGAACACTCGTGTCGTTACGGACTAGGTCAGTTGCTCTGTATGTATTTCCCTGGACATGCACGAGGAGGACATTTTTTAATGTAAAGAAGTAGCTTCAAGGTAAGTTTTATCGCTATTTAGCGGATGTTAATCGGCAGGACAATGGTGTGGCGTCAACCGGAGTGTCGCCAGGAGCATGTCGGTGCAAGATGCACAATTCGATAAATCTATAAAATTCACTGATTAGGTGATCTAGCAGTGATCTGAGTATACCTTTGAATATATCATGCCTTACTTGATAAATAGAGTTTAATGTTAAATATAAATATACCTGGGTCATATCTACTTTAAAACATAGATGACATTTGTTTATTAGTCAACACGTTTATTAAGCCTGTGATTATGGCGTCACTCGATATGCTTGAGGAAGACCAGCTCTCTGCATTTGGGATCTACATCTAAACTGCCATTTCTCTGTCAGGAGTTTGATGTTAAAATTCTGTATTATTTGGCGTTTTAAATGTATTGTTATTAGAGATATACATACCTAAAGACCATAAACTGCTTTTCCCCACAAGCCATACAAACTCATTATTTAAGTTGTTAAACTCACGAATCGCTATGCTTGAATAACCATATATCTTGTCCATAACTTTAAAGCGACCGAACCCTTTCTATATTCATAACGGATATTAGATCAAATTGTTTCTTTCATATATAAGGTTATGATATTAAAACCGTGTTGTTTGGAAATATAACTCTGTCATCTGAAACATATATTACCCTAACAAAACGCCTTGAAAGCCTTTTAAGTATGTTAGACATTTTTAGTTCATTTATATATATTTGATGTTGAGCCTTTTATATTCCACTGTGTGTTGTGATATTTTATATGAATATTCTTGTGTCGGAGATTTCTTTAAATAGGCACAGCGCCTGTGGACCAATCCAATTTGCAGAAAATAAAAGATTGTTTAAACCATATTCATAAGAAATATCTGACAAAAACAGTCGATTGTACGATAAACCCGATTCATATAAATCATAGATTGAAGCTCGAGTGTTGTACATCCAGCTGCGGGTAGTTTTGTAAATGGAACTGTCTTGATACAGACAAATTGCCAGCTGACCAATCCATTGGCTATAAACACTTCTGAATAACTGCTCAGGCCATTTAATCAATTTCCCCAAACTTACTATCTCAAGGAGTCCTCCTATACTCAGAAACTAACAGTGATGAAATCAATTCAGTGATACTAAATACAAAGTGAGTGATGTGAACTATATTTCTTCACAGATTGATTAATGTAACTGTGAAGATACACACCAAAAACAGCTAGCCTCATGTTGTTCCGAGCATAATCGTCCGGATTAACAAATGCCCGGATTAACGAATCATTGGTATGTAGTAATGTCCTTAACGACGTCCGGATTAACGAGGTTTGAGCATGTTAGGGTAAAGCAGAGAGTCATATTAAGTTTTGATTTCTTTCAATCCCTGCCCTCTATCTCGACTGGAAATATATTTTCAGAGACTAAGCGTGAGTCTACCAGCTTTATCTGCACGGGAACATATATCTCCACTATGTAATCATCTCAAGTAAACAGTAGCAATTTAACAAAGCAGGCATAGTCAGGGATGAGTGACTTTGCTGGTTGCACAAAGTAGGCATGTTTGATCTACCCATTTTATTGTTAGCAGGGGTGCTCAAAATTGAAAGAAAAGACATTTATTTATCTTTTTATCTAACAAAGATACCTTCATTGTTCGCAAGAAAAAGATTAATCAAAGTCAAGCATACTCTCCTAGACTTGCAATTGACTTGGGGAGATACACAAATGTCCCATATACTGAACGATTATGTAAATATTGTATAGAAAATGGTATATCTTTTATTGAAGATGAATTTCATGTTTTACTTGTATGTGAGCGTTATTCAGCCCTAAGAAATATGTATCTTAAACAGTATATCAAGTTTCAAACTGTAACATCTTTTACTGAAATTATTTCATCAGAAAGCTTTGATGTTGTATATAACACATGTTTATATCTATATAAAGTCCAACGGCTAAGAGAAACTTAAATCGACTACTTCCTTGGCATGCGTAGTTCATGCAATCAACCATTGTCTGTATTATGGGCCTATGGCCTTCTTACTGAATAAACTGTCTGTCTGTCTGTCATACTCTCCTAGAAGATGTGAAACTCTGTCAGTATAGTTCAACTTTTGTCCTCGCGTCTAAGACCCTGCTCCACTGCCGCATACTGTCTGCGTCTCGTAGGTAATATTAATCTCTTTATTGACAAACTATCTTTGTTCACTTACATTTCTTTAATTAATCATATCCCATTTCTAATATAAGCAATATCTTAAGCTGTCCCTATCCAAACACCCCTAAGCCCACTGATAATCTCTCCCAAACAGATAATACGAGTCAGTGACTACACGGAAAACACTGAGCCATGCAGAAACCACTTGCATGGTCAGACAACCCAGGCATAGTGAAGCTCTATAACGCAGGCGACTCGGTTGTAGTCGAGTTAACGACGGTTGTCTATATCACTTGAATGACACGCCGGGTCACGCATCGTTATAAAAGATAACGCCAAGTGGTCGTTTAGTACTTTAGCAACTGGTATGTCATTTGGAACCCAATACAGACAACCAAGGGCAATATCTCAGCATTATACCACGGCGGACTGAAGTCAGTAATATCTCAGACTTATACCACGACGGACTGAAGTCAGTAATATCTCAGCATTATATCACGGCGGACTGAAGTCAGTAATATCTCAGACTTATATCACGGCGGACTGAAGTCAGTAATATCTCAGCATTATACCACGGCGGACTGAAGTCAGTAATATCCCAGCATTATATCACGACGGACTGAAGTCAGTAATATCTCAGCATTATATCACGGCGGACTGAAGTCAGTAATATTTCAGCATCATATCACGGCGGACTGAAGTCAGTAATATCTTAGACGTATATCACGGCGGACTGAAGTCAGAAATATATCAGACGTATACCACGGCGGACTGAAGTCAGTAATATCTTAGACGTATACCACGGCGGACTGAAGTCAGAAATATCTCAGACTTATGCCAATGTGGAATTGGAGATTCGGCATCGATGACGAGGAGTTGTCTGCGTTGCAGAATCTCATTGTCAACTCGCCGATATTTTTCGTATACGGACACTGCTAGACTGATCTTTAGTAAGTAAAAAAACTGAATAGGTTGTGATGAGACTGTCCAACGTTAGCTATCTAGTGTAACATACTCAATATTCACTAGAGCATGAGCCATGTTGAATGACAGCGCAATGGGGGAATTCTCTATTTGAAGGTCTAGTGTACTGTTATCAATTCTCTTAATTTCTGAAGTTCGTAAAGGGGGAATAGTCAGCTGGTTTCAGCTGAGCTCATTAGTGAGGGCTTGGATCGGCTGAAAGACAGACAGATTTGTATTATATACTTCAGTGTGAAAGACTGAGTTTTCTGAAGTTGAGAAAGGTGATATTTTCATTGCAGTGAACATAGCACTTGATATTTCACTACAGTGAACATAACACTTGATAGTTCACTGCAGTGAACATAGGATTTTGATGGAATTATTGTCATACAAGCGCTACCTCTCCCTTTATCGTAAGTGTCTAGGCTGATGGACAGATGGTCATTTATGGAGTTAATGTCACATCTTGCCGTTTGTTATTCTCTTGAAAATCTTTCGATATAAACTGTACATTTCTCATTTAACTCGTCAATTTGTTACTTGACCAGCGTGTATTCCTTCGCTTCCAACAGCGGTCTCGTAGCTTTCAAGAATATATATTTTTGAAGTTGATTTTCTATATAATCATATCGCGTGAAATATCATTCTTTAACTCGTGATTGAGGAAAGGAGATATTTAACTCGACACATTGAATATCCTGTATTTATTGCAGTATCACGCCAATCCATGACACTGTTACATAATAAAATACATATATGGGCCCCTCCTTACGGACGTAAGAGAGACCCTTCTAAAATGTATATTAAAAATAGAAGCTGACTAGCAGCTGTATAAAACACTTCCCTTTTTGTAAAATGTCATTGCAGGTTTTGGCGGTAAGAGGACATAAAATATTATCTGACAAAATAGAGGTTATTTCTGTGCATCACACACTGGTTGATCAAATTTGGTGTCACTTAATTAGGAGACCATGTCGCCCAACAATATACACATGACACCAATGGCATGACATTCATCTTCAACAGCGTTAAGACACCGAAAACCCTTCCTGTCCCCTAAAGGCATCTGAATGAATGAATGAATGAATGAATGAATGAATGAATTGTTCATTTAAGTGTCACACATAAAAATACATTAGTTATATACGTCATAAAAACATGTTTATATTTTTATGCAAGGCCAATATAAGCCGAGGAGACGCCAAACCATGAGACACAAAACTATGTTTTTAACATAATTATAAAATTACAGTAGGTGTAAAAAATAGAACTTTGCTAAAGATTATTTGGTTAAACAACGTTTGAAAAGCGTTTTTGCCGGGCATACATATTAAAACACATTTTACCTAAGTCAGCGATATTTGAGGCAGTTGGCATGAATATACCGTCTTAATATACCGCTCTAATTCAATTTCAATAGGAGCGGTGCCACATCTGAATTTAGCCACAGCGCTACACAGCAAAGACATCTACTTGTGATAAGAGCCCTTCTAATGCCCAACAAGCTGCCCGCACGGCTGATCCATCCATGCATTAAGGCATTTGTCTCCACAACGGTAGATGTGAGGTTTAACCTCACTGCGCCCTGGGATTAAGAGCTCAATGAAGATTAACTGACCCACTGTATACCATTGTGACTCCAGCATTCACCCGGTCAACCATTCACTCAGTTATATACTTAAAGAAACGGTGATTCAGACGGAAACTAATAATGTATTTTTTAAAATAGTTTGAGCAATATTCTATTACTATGAAGGAAATATGGGTTGGCTAACAGACGTTATGCCTGTTTGAAGACCTCCCCAGCACACGTATCATCAATAGAAATTTCAGAACAACACACTACGGACTGTTGCATAATATCAATATGTAAATTAGTATTATTTAGCTCGACTTAGGCATTAAACCATACTTTTACACAACGTAATCATTTTGTATAAACATGTAACACTTATAAGCTACGGAGGTAATTTGCTTTGGTAAAAAATTCATGGACATATCTGAATTACCGATCCATATAATTGTTATACCTTTGAAATAGTTATACTAGATGGATGCAAGCGGTCCAGATCCTGCATGTCTTCAGTATCAGCTATTGCTAACAGCTGGGCGGTAAATGTGGCGAAGTTATTGCTAGTCGTCATAATACCTTGATATGCTATAGTCGTCAATGGACACATGTTGCGGTTATTGTTCTCATCTCAGGGACGAGCTCGTGGCATGGAGCTTTTCAAGGACCGGCCATTTTGCTTTGGGACCAGCTGCAGCTGCAAAAACAGATATTTTATTTAATTAAAACTATGAGCCAAACTTTTTTTTTCTCCGAAAAACACGTTGCAACAATGTAATATTTGCGGCAGACAATTTTTTATTTTTCCAACAATATGACAATGAAAAGATTTTAGTACTTTAATGTCATGTATTATAGTAATGGAAAACTGCATTATTTAGACACCAACGACTTCAATATATTGGCTTCATGTATTTCATTTTTGCAATTTGTATACTAGTATTTATGTTTAGCACTATCTTATAAAACCAGCTGTGGTCATGTTATTACCTGGAGAGGTATTTACATGAGCTAGTTTTGTTTGGTTACCGATCCTTTTGAAATAATAAAATGTATGTAAGCCAAAATTCGATTAAAATTACATATTTGCGATATTAGTTACTCGGCAAAATATTCCCATTCTGAGCTGCCGTTTTCTGTGAACAATGTGCAATATGAGATGTGGACTGCGTCGTGTATATACGGAGACGCTTATTGAGAGTACTTACAGATTGAACTTAAAGTTGGTCTGGGGGCGTTTATTGGACACGGGAGCTTAAAGGGGCACTGATCTAACGCAATTCCCCGGGACTGGTTGTTGCCTTTGTTATTGTTTTTTCCCAGTGAGTACCCGGATGTATAGCAGAAATCTAGACTAGTTCGCGACCTCTGCTGCGCCATTCGTAAGCGCATTAGTCACTTTTATGGGTAGTAATAAGGGCGTATGGTCACATTGATCAACAAAATGAAATACTGTTTTCGAGAAAATAAGGAAATGTAGGTATCTTTGTGGGTAGCATCGGTAATGGTGACGAAGTTTTGATAAGTCACTTGCTTGGTAATTTTGCGATTTTCGTTTACACTATTTTGACTTGCATCACAAAGTAAATATTTCACCTGAGCATTGCTTTTTTATAGTGTGTATATTTACGGCGAATACGGTACGTGTAAGAACCAACCAAAATGACTCGGGTGGCTAGGTGACAGCGATATCTGCGTGTTATCGTTTCCCGTAGGCGTTGATCGTTGCTCATAATATCAGTCACTGGTTTGTCTGGTCCAGATTGTTTACATGACGGCGTGATGGGTATTGCTCATTCGTGACCAAATCGTGTTATTCCGGGACAAGCCGAATACGTTACGGAAAGGGGCGAGTGGTGACGGAGGCCGAACAAGTAATCGACCTCCTCCCAACCGCCGTACCCACCGAGCCAACGATTTACGCCAGAATCTCCACGCGGTTATTGTGAAGGGACATCGCCCCCATCACGCGTTATTGTAAACTATACTCGTTTTATGTTGGGCTCAATGTATTCACAAACCCCACCCAACCCAGTTACCGAACACATTCAGATCTTAGTGTCTTGTTTAAGTTTAAGACACACCCATACCCCAATACAAACTATAGTTTGTTGTTTAGCTTTGAGTGATGTGTCCAGTGTTTTTGTCTTATTATGTGAATACTGAAACCCGGTTTTCTAAGTCCAAATGGGCGTGGCCAAAAACCCACCCCACCCCTTTCATGTCACCCCAACCACTCTCACACATCGCAAAATATTATCACATGAGAGTTTGTGTCGGACTGTCAGCATATTGACATAATAATAGGTCTTCAGCAACCCATGCTTGTCGTAAAAGGTGACTATGCTTGTCGTAAGAGGCGACTAAAGGGATCGGGTGGTCAGGCTCGCTGACCTGGTTGAAGCATGTCATCGTATCCCAATTGCGTCGATCGATGCTCATGATGTGAAGCACTGGATTGTCTGGTCCAGACACGATTATTTACAGACCGCCGTCATATAGCTGGACTATTGCTGAGTGCGGCGTTAAACAACAAACCAACCAACCAACATACTAATATACTACTCAGCATTTGCTAAGGACCACGCCTTTGATTAATAGTGATTATCTTTTAACCTTAGAAATATTGAGTAATATATTATTTCTCTGATATCCAGACTTTGCATTAACCCGCAATGAATGAGTAGTGTCATCTTTTATCCAGAAGCTAAAGTGGACCACGTTGCGCCACTGTTGTCTTTTTTTACGTCACGGATGGTGTACATGCACTTGAAACTGACACATCACCTGTGACAATAATTAATCTCGCAGCGTTAATTGTGAATCATTTGAATAAATATAGATTCCTCCTTGATATGCCTCACATCATTACTGGGTCATTGAAAGACGAAGTGATGGGAACTGTTTGTGTGTTGTGCAGGGTAACTAACAACCACAGGTTTTGTGTTGTGCAGGGTATAAACTCACAAGTACAGGTTTTGTGTTGTGCAGGGTATAAACTCATTAGTACAGGTATTGTGTTGTGTAGGGTATAAACTCACAAGTACAGGTTATGTGTTGTGCAGGGTATAAACTCACAAGTACAGGTTATGTGTTGTGCAGGGTATAAACTCACAAGTACAGGTTTTGTGTTGAGCAGGGTGTAGAATATAAACACACAAGCACATGTATTGTGTTGTGTAGGTTGTAGAATATAAATCCACGTGTACAGGTATTGTGTTGTGTAATGTATAAACTCACAAGTACGGTTACTGAGTTGTGCAGTGTATACATTCATAAGTACAGGTATTGTGTTATGCAGGGTAACTAACAACTGCAGGTATTGTGTTGTGCAGGGTATAAACTCACAAATACAAGTATTGTGTTGTGTAGGGTATAAACTCACAAGTACAAGTATTGTGTTGTGTAGGGTATAAACTAATTAGTACAGGTATTGTGTTGTGTAGGGTAAAAACTCAAAAGTACAGGTATTGTGTTGTGTAGGGTATAATTCACAAGCACAGGTATTGTGTTGTGTAGGGTATAAACTCACAAGTACAAGTATTGTGTTGTGTAGGGTATAAACTAATTAGTACAGGTATTGTGTTGTGTAGGGTATAAACTCAAAAGTACAGGTATTGTGTTGTGCAGGGTATAACTCACAAGTACAGGTATTGTGTTGTGTAGGGTATTAGCTCAAAAGTACAGGTATTGTGTTGTGTAGGGTATAAACTAATTAGTACAGGTATTGTGTTGTGTAGGGTATAAACTCAAAAGTACAGGTATTGTGTTGTGTAGGGTATAACTCAAAAGCACAGGTATTGTGTTGTGCAGGGTATAACTCACAAGTACAGGTATTGTGTTGTGCAGGGTATAAACTCACAAGTACAGGTTATGTGTTGTGCAGGGTATAAACTCACAAGTACAGGTTTTGTGTTGAGCAGGGTGTAGAATATAAACACACAAGCACATGTATTGTGTTGTGTAGGTTGTAGAATATAAATCCACGTGTACAGGTATTGTGTTGTGTAATGTATAAACTCACAAGTACGGTTACTGAGTTGTGCAGTGTATACATTCATAAGTACAGGTATTGTGTTATGCAGGGTAACTAACAACTGCAGGTATTGTGTTGTGCAGGGTATAAACTCACAAATACAAGTATTGTGTTGTGTAGGGTATAAACTCACAAGTACAAGTATTGTGTTGTGTAGGGTATAAACTAATTAGTACAGGTATTGTGTTGTGTAGGGTAAAAACTCAAAAGTACAGGTATTGTGTTGTGTAGGGTATAATTCACAAGCACAGGTATTGTGTTGTGTAGGGTATAAACTCACAAGTACAAGTATTGTGTTGTGTAGGGTATAAACTAATTAGTACAGGTATTGTGTTGTGTAGGGTATAAACTCAAAAGTACAGGTATTGTGTTGTGTAGGGTATAACTCAAAAGCACAGGTATTGTGTTGTGCAGGGTATAACTCACAAGTACAGGTATTGTGTTGTGTAGGGTATTAGCTCAAAAGTACAGGTATTGTGTTGTGTAGGGTATAAACTAATTAGTACAGGTATTGTGTTGTGTAGGGTATAAACTCAAAAGTACAGGTATTGTGTTGTGTAGGGTATAACTCAAAAGCACAGGTATTGTGTTGTGCAGGGTATAACTCACAAGTACAGGTATTGTGTTGTGTAGGGTATAAGCTCAAAAGTACAGGTATTGTGTTGTGTAGGGTATAAACTCAAAAGTACAGGTATTGTGTTGTGTAGGGTATAAACTCACAAGTACAGGTATTGTGTTGCGCAGGGTATAAACTAACAACTACAAGTATTGTATTGTGTAGGGTATAAACTCAAAAGTACAGGTATTGTGTTGTGTAGGGTATAAACTCAAAAGTACAGGTATTGTGTTGTGTAGGATATAAACTCAAAAGTACAGGTATTGTGTTGTGTAGGGTATAACTCACAAGTACAGGTACTGTGTTGTGTAGGGTATAAACTCACAAGTACAAGTATTGTGTTGCGCAGGGTATAAACTAACCACTACAAGTATTGTATTGTGTAGGGTATAAACTCAAAAGTACAGGTATTGTGTTGTGTAGGGTATTAACTCACAAGTACAAGTATTGTGTTGTGTAGGGTATTATCTCACAAGTACAAGTATTGTGTTGTGCAGGTACAAGTACAAGTATTGTGTTGTGTAGGGTATAAACTCAAAAGTACAGATATTGTGTTGTGTAGGGTATAAACTCAAAAGTACAGGTATTGTGTTGTGTAGGGTATAACTCACAAGCACAGGTATTGTGTTGTGTAGGGTATTAACTCACAAGTACAAGTATTGTGTTGTGTAGGGTATAAACTCAAAAGTACAGGTATTGTGTTGTGTAGGGTATAAACTCAAAAGTACAGGTATTGTGTTGTGTAGGGTATAACTCACAAGCACAGGTATTGTGTTGTGTAGGGTATTAACTCACAAGTACAAGTATTGTGTTGTGTAGGGTATTAACTCACAAGTACAAGTATTGTGTTGTGCAGGTACAAGTACAAGTAATGTGTTGTGCAGGGTTTATGGTCAAGGGTCAGAACAGGTAGAATCTGGGATTCAAACCCACGAAAACGTTCTAGAATAGAAAGATAGAATTGAATACAATGATGATAAACGTATCTGTTCCAGTCCATGGGCAGTCATTTCATCGATCACGTCATCAAAAAGAGCATGGAGGGACTCTCGTCAGACAAGTACGCTGTGTTGGACGATCACACACATCCTCACCATGAAGTCACGTTGTGTCAGATGACGTTGTTTGTTATCTACGTCGGCGTGACGTTCCTGTACGCAGTCAGAGCGCCACGCTCCTTTGTCAGGGGTAAACAAGACGAACCCGAACCGGATGTGGAAAGAACACGTGACACAAAGCCAGTCACCAATCACGTTGCAGTAGAAGTTAAGGATGCTAATGACTCAAACGTTGTCAAAGAGAGCGAGAAAGCAAGTGTCCAAACCCCGAAGAGGCCCCCACCACCTCCACCTCCAACTTTTGACGCTTTCCTCAAATGCATCATTGTGTTTGGTGCCATCATGGGGTATTACTTTCTCTGCGATTACATCAAGGTATGTCCAAGGTATCCCAAAACGACCCGTTGTTATTAATTTATTGCTTATTCTCTCTATGGCACACCCGTATCCACCCGAGGCTTGTCGTGCGAGGCGCTTACACGGATCGGATGGTCAGGATGGTTGTGTGCTAGCAATTGTTAAACGGACGATGCTCATAATATCAATCACTGGTTTTTCTGGTCCATTATTAACAGACTTCCGTCACAGAGCTGGAATATTGCTGATTCACCTTGAACAGTAACAAAAATAAAAAAATAAAAAAGTAACAAAATAAACATTGTTTCATATGCGAACAATGAATATTATAATATGCGCATTTTCAGAATGACCTGAGTCTTTTGACTCCCAGTGGGGATTTCCCGGTAGAATAATAGATCCCAAGTACCCATGCTTGTGTACACAGTAGACTTCTGTAAGGTGTGATCTGGCTGAGTGCATGCCATCTTTTCCGACGGTGTGTATCATTGCTCACTGTTTCAACCACCGTTGTGCTTGACAAAGACTCGACCACATGTATTTACAGGCCGTAAAGATCCGGGTTAGGTCCATGCTTGCTGTAAAAGGCGACTATGCTTGTCCTAAGAGGCGACTGACGGGATCGGGTGGTCAGGCTCGCTGACTTGGTTGGCGTCTCTTAGGCGGGCCAGAAGTCTATGATCATGGGTTCGAATGCTGGTTATGATTATGGAAGCATCATACCCGTGCTCGTGGATTTGCCTGAAGTGGTAATCATCTCGTCTAAAACCTGCATCACATCTGCTGTCGGGCACTGCAACAGCAGTCGTCTAAGGCGCCCGCGATTCGCTGTGCAGAGTTGCGTCCCTTGGGCACGCCAGAAACCTATGATTGTGGGTTCGCCCCGATTGTGTTTCTAGGTTTGTCGGCACCATACCCGTGCCACCGAAGTAGCAAACGTCTGAGACCTGCATCACTTCGGGCTTTCCTCCCACATTAAGCTGACACGCCGTGATATAACTGGAGTACTGTTAAAAGCGGCGTTAAACCCAACTCACTCACTCACACATCATGATGACGTGACGTGATATAACTGCAATAACGGCGTTTAACCAAACCCAGTAACTTATTTTGATTTTGTGCTTGAAAATGCTGAGACTGTCAGCAACATTATGAAACAACATACTATGTGACGTGTCTCCTGCAGGTGTTCCCCGCCGAGCCCCGCGTGTACAGCCGGGACACCTTTCTGTTCCTGGTGTTCCTCCTGTTCCTCGTCGCGTGTGTGTTCACCATCCGGCCAACCAAGGACATCATTCTTAACAGGTGAGACGCCTCTACTGTTTAGGGTGAGCTTCACAAGGCTAGGTGTAAACATATACCTGCTTCCTCTGCGATATACTTTATTATTTTATTATATATAGATATCTGTGTGACTGTTGGCAGTAGATTTATTTAACAGACATGCGACAGATCGCAACCGATACGCCTACGTGTAGTGGGAGTTTAAATATATATGATTATGCCATTATACGGAAGCCCTTTAGGGCCATTTGCTTTTTTATTTTTTTCGATACTATCTTGAAATTTCAAGATACTAAGTTGAAATTTCAAGATATAGAAGTTGAAATTTCAAGATAGTATCGAAATTTAAAAAAAGGCTTCCGTACTATTATGTCACTATTGTCTGCACGGACCTTTGGTAATTTATAATAAGCATAAGCATCGTAATCTATATATCTGTATAAATGCAGAGTTGTTAATGTTGATGGTGGTGAGACGAAGACGGCGACGACGACATGATAATGATGATGATGATAGCAGCGTATGCCACAGTTTGAATAAACAATTTTACCAGGATACGAGTCCAAACTCATTAAAATCAGATCTTAGTTCTCGCTATCGCTAAACAAAGATCTGAGGACATCCCATTACGGGTCACGGGTCAGAACGACCTTTCATTCGACCAATCAAAGCGTCGCTTACCAGATCATGAAAGTGACAATCGGAATGTGTTTTCTAATCATGCAACCTCGAAAACGCTAACACGGGGTATTCCGAACCACAGTTACGGCCCGTACGACTAATTCCGTCAAATTGTGTCAACATATTTTTCCAAGCGTAGTCTGAAATAGATGTCGCTAGGTTAAAACGAGTGCCGCAAAGCCCTAATTGGCTGATGTCGACTACTTGTTAGTCCTTTCAGTGGTCGGTCAACTTCGCGAATGTCGTTCTGACGTGACCCGTAATGGGATGTCCTCAAATCTTTGTTTAGCGGAAGCGAGAACTTAGATCTGATTTAAATGAGTTTGATACGAGTCTTGTGGTTGATGGGTGATCAGTGTGTACACTGTGCTCAACGTCAACGTCCATTCCGGGGTAGAATAGACCCCCATCAACGTATGCGGGTCGTTAGGGGCGGCTACATCGATCGGGTGGTAGGGCTTGGTGACTTGGATGATTGCATGTCATCGTCATAATATCAATCACTCGATGGTCTTTATGTTCAGGCCGCCTACTATAGCTGGAATATTGCTGAATTTGCAGTCAGAAGATAAACAGTTTATGATGGGCAAATTATGAATAGTATAACATAAATAACCCCACGTACGCACATTCATTATGTCTGCATAACGTTGTCTCGTGTCCAGGGAGCAGACGGAGGAATGGAAGGGCTGGATGCAGGTGATGTTTGTGTGGTACCACTACTTCGCGGCCAAGGAGTGGTACAACTGGATCCGAGTCTACATCGCCTGCTATGTCTGGATGACAGGATTCGGTAGGTAGTAGGGAGGGGTTGGAGTCTAAATGACAGGATTCGGTAGGTAGTAGGGAGGGGTTGGAGTCTAAATGACAGGATTCGGTAGGTAGTAGGGAGGAGTTGGAGTCTAAATGACAGGTTTCGGTAGGTAGTAGGGGTGGGTTGGAGTCTAAATGACAGGATTCGGTAGGTAATAGGGGTGGGTTGGAGTCTAAATGACAGGATTCGATGGGTAATAGGGGTGGGTTGGAGTCTAAATGACAGGATTCGGTAGGTAGTAGGGAGGGGTTGGAGTCTAAATGACAGGATTCGGTAGGTAGTAGGGAGGAGTTGGAGTCTAAATGACAGGTTTCGGTAGGTAGTAGGGGTGGGTTGGAGTCTAAATGACAGGATTCGGTAGGTAGTAGGGAGGGGTTGGAGTCTAAATGACAGGATTCGGTAGGTAATAGGGGTGGGTTGGAGTCTAAATGACAGGATTCGGTAGGTAGTAGGGAGGGGTTGGAGTCTAAATGACAGGATTCGGTAGGTAGTAGGGAGGAGTTGGAGTCTAAATGACAGGTTTCGGTAGGTAGTAGGGGTGGGTTGGAGTCTAAATGACAGGATTCGGTAGGTAATAGGGGTGGGTTGGAGTCTAAATGACAGGATTCGATGGGTAATAGGGGTGGGTTGGAGTCTAAATGACAGGATTCGGTAGGTAGTAGGGAGGGGTTGGAGTCTAAATGACAGTATTCGGTTGGTAATAGGGGTGGGTTGCAGTCTAAATGACAGGATTCGGTAGGTAGTAGGGAGGGGTTGGAGTCTAAATGCCAGGATTCGGTAGGTAGTAGGGAGGGTGTTGCAGTCTAAATGACAGGATTCGGTAGGTAACAGGGAGGGGTTGCAGTCTAAATGACAGTATTCGGTGGGTAGTAGGGAGGGGTTCGAGCCTATATGACAGGGATTTGTAGGTATTAGAGGGGGTTCCAGTCGCAAGATACGGCTGGGCGATTTTCGCCTGCTGTCTTTTGATAGGGAGTAGGCTCTTTACAAGGACTAGGGTCGAATAGTGTGTAATGTTACTGATTTAATGTAGTTCTTCGATTTTTGTTACAGTAAAGAAATAGCGCATTTGTCTCAAAGTGGATTTTTTTGTGACAATAAGTGTGTATTATCTAATTACATTCAGCGATTCTCTTAACCCAACACCATCCATCTGAAATCGGGTTCCTCTTCAGTAATCATCAAGCGATTGGAGATTTGATGACAGAAATAACTAACGTATTCCATATCTGACATCATTGCTAATCTATTGCAATAAATAGCGTGTCAAGTATTTCCAGTAGGTATCAACAGTAAGGCACATTTACAAATATATTAATCGTTTTTGTTTCGCTCTTGCTAGATATCGCCTTCTAAAACGCTTTTCTTTCTATCTTTCAGGTAACTTCTCCTTCTTCTGGGTCAGGAAAGACTTTTCCCTATGGCGAATTATCAAAATGATGTTCAGACTGAACTTCCTCGTCATTTTCGTCGTCATGACAACCAACAACGAGTACATGTTGTATTACATCTGCGCCATGCACACCTACTGGTTCATCACGGTCTATGTGTTCATGCGCGTTCTCAACAGCTGGAACCAGAACAGGATAAAGATGGCGGTCAAGTTTGCCGCTTACATAATATGCAACGCCCTTATATTTGAAATCTCTGGAGCGTGCTCAACCCTATTCCGTCCATTGTGGTTCATATTTGGTCTGCACGAGACGAAACACGACATCATGCATGAATGGGAGTTCAGAGCTGGACTGGACCACTGGGCGTGTCTGACCGGGATGCTATGCGCCTACAACTATCCTTACTTTGAGGCTTTATTGAAACGACTTGAAAAGGAAGCGAACAGCAGGAGAGAAAAATACACTCAAATAGGCGTCAAGATTATCATGATCGTAGTTGCCCTAGCGGTCGGTGTGCTGTGGTATACAACGTTCATGCGTAAAGACAAATATGCGTACAACAGAACACACTGTTACTCATCCATGATCCCAATACTTGTTTTCATTGTGCTAAGGAACTGCTTTCCTGTCCTCCGGCGACACTACATCCATATGTTCGCGTGGCTAGGCAAGATCACCCTGGAGACATATCTCTCACAGCTCCATATATATCTCCAGTCGAATGCCAAGGATTTGCTTGGCTATCTTGTAGATCAGCCGCTTCTGAATTTCGCTCTAGCAACCATCATTTACCTGCTCGTCTCATACATGTTGTTTCATCTAACCACGGAATTCAGTTCATTCTTGATACCCAAAGACTTGAGCGTGGTGTCCAAATACGCCGTCACCGGTGCCATCGTTGTTGCTGTTGCTGCCGCAGTTGCATTTGGGATTCAGGTGTCTCTAGGGGGACATATTCTTGTGTGAATGTCACTGGTATAGAAGAATGAAATGACACTTGCAGTGCTTGCATTCATTAAGGGTATATGATAAGGTGGCATTTACTCTGGGAATTGTTTATGATTTATTTATTACATTTTTGCGAGTGGTATATTATGTTCTTTGCGAATGCAGGGGAAGAACCTGTTGATTATGACTGAACCCGATGGATATGAGTGATGGGTGGGACCACAACGCGTGTAGTTATCTTTTCACGCTTTTCCCTGCCATGCTCTGTCCTCTAGTACAACACGTTGATTAGGGAGGTATGGTTGGCCAAATAGTGGAAAGAAGCGCATCTCGCTCTACACAACCTCCAGCTTGTCGAAGCAGGATCCGCTGATCTCGGGCTCTTATCTCTGCATCATGCTCAAACAGTCAGCAATTACTCATGCGCTTGAGTTTCAAAGTGTTACTCTAAAATACTGTCCGAAGTAGGGTTACACCCAAATCGCTCGCTCATTCGAACGTGTCACTGTTGCACTGTGGTATTCTGGGATTCGAGATGAGGCCTGACTGTATTGTGTTAATATTTACGTATCGGAACGTTTAGTGTGGATCTCTTTTACAGACTACAGTATTGCATGTTGACATAGCAGGAACAAGTGATGTATGTGATGTTTTGTATCGGGATAGCATATGTTCGTTGTGCCATGTCTTCGTTGAGGTTTTACATCCTTATAGGGAGGGGCGGTCGGGTAGCCTAGTGGTTAAAGCGTTCGCTCGTCACGCCGAAGACCCGGGTTCGATTCCCGACATGGGTACAATGTGTGAAGCCCATTTCTGGTGTCCCCCGCCGTGATATTGCTGGAATATTGCTAAAAGCGGCGTAAAACCATACTCACTCACTCACTCACTCCTTATAGGGACCGACCATTGGATATTTGTGTTTATGTCCGTTTATTCTGGGGTTTACGATAATATGTTTCTGTTACAGCTGCAAAACCAGATATTTCTTAATCAAAACCATCAGCCCCTGAATATTTTTTTAAAGTTAAACACCTTGCAATATTGTAGATTTTGTGGCAGATAATTTCTTTTTTTTTCAACAGTCTCAATTATTATCATAATTATTATTTTAAGAGTCAATGGGACATTTTTTTTATATCATTTGGTCAATTCGTAAGAACAGAATGGTATTTGAGAAACAGGTTCAGCGGAAATTCCGTGTCATATCAGGTCAAAATGAACCTCGCATAGTACTGGCTGCATAGAAAGAGTAAAGAGCTATAGATCGACGTCAGGGCTGAACTGGACATAGCACGAGGGAGTGTGTTAGTGCAGTTGTGTGATTGAGTGTAGTCAGTGTGAGATAGACTGAACATGTAGTCTGTGAAATCTTTTATTACACAATATATTTCTCTCCTCTAAAATTAAAACATATAATTTTCCTGATGCTGGAAATATTAACAAGCTTGACATATTCCAGACCATTCATCTTAAGGAAGGCATCAGATTCAATAATACGGATTCAATACGACACGATTCAATACTACAGATTCAATTCCACACGATTCAATACAACAGATTCAATACCACAAGATTCAATTCTAAGCGATTCAATACTGCACGATTCAATACCACACGATTCAATACTACACGATTCAATACCACACGATTCAATAATATACGATTCAATACCACATGATTCAATACTACACGATTCAAGACTGAGCCACTTCAGAGCTATAAAAAGAGCTGGCATCATGATATATAGCTATATTGGTTTGTTTTCATAAAATAAATAATTTATATTCCACAGTCATGGCGCAGGACTAAGTGAGAGATTGAATGTAGTGATTGGTTGGTTGAGTGATTGGTTGGTTGAGTGAGTGAGAGTGAGTGAGTGAGGGAGGGAGGGAATGGCTGCTTGGTGGAATGTATGGTTTTAGTAACAGGGTTATTTGACTTTAATGTAAATTATGTATATTCGCAATCAGACGATGACGCTACGTGTTGACACTAATATCTAATACATCGAACTGAAGTTAAAAAGACACATGTATACGGTAACTGTTTCTTCACTGGTCGACTAACACCCATTCCACTTAACATGTAATATATGTTGCACAGACATATTGCACAGAAGTTGGTTCTACTCCTACCTTAGACTCGTTAGAGCTGATATCTACTTGTTATTTAACTTTGCATGTCACATGGTGGACATATTATTGGGGATAACCGAATGTGATGGTATATTTTCTGGAAAATATATTTTTATAGTTTTATTTTTATGTGGGTCTTTTTTGTGTGCATTAAATGCATTGGTCTATTGTTGTTGAGTGTTTCTTGTGTGTTTAAGCAGGACAATGTCATCTGCCGGGAAAAGGACCCGATTAGTATTGTTATCTGCCAGAACAATGACCTGATGAGCATTATCATCTCCAAGAACAATGTCCCAATGTAAAATATCCTCTGCAAGAACAATTACCTGATGACCTATTGGTATCTGCAAAACAATAACTTGATGGATATTGTTATCTGCCAGAACAATGACCTGGTGGTTATTGTCCTCTGCAATGACCTAATGAGTTGTTGTCTACCAGAACAATGATTGGTTGGTTGGTTTGTTGTTTAACGCCGCACTCAGCAATATTCCAGCTATATGACGGCGGTCTGTAAATAATCGAGTCTGGACCAGACAATCCAGTGATTAATATCATGAGCATCGATCCACGCAATTGGGACCGACCAGAACAATGACCTGATGAGTTGTTGTCTACCAGAACAATGACCTGATATGTTGTTGTCTACCAGAACAATGACCTGATGAGTGTTGTCTGCAAGAACAATGACCTGATGAGTTGTCTACCAGAACAATGACCTGATGAGTTGTTGTCTACCAGAACAATGACCTGATGAGTTGTTGTCTACCAGAACAATGACCTGATGAGTTGTTGTCTACCAGAACAATGACCTGATGAGTGTTGTCTGAAAGAAAAAATAACCTGATGAGTTGTATCCAGAACAATCACCTTATTAGTATTGTTATGTGCAAGAACAATGCCCCAATGAATAATATCACTTGCAGGGAGCTTGTATCGGGTCGTGTCAACATCGCCAGGGAGCTTGTATCAGATTGTGTCAACATCGCCAGGGAGCTTGTATCAGATTGTGTCAACATCGCCAGGGAGATTGCATCAGATTATGACAATATTACCAGGGAGCTTGTATCAGATTGTGACAACATCGCCAGGGAGATTGTATCAGATTGTGACAACATCGCCAGAGAGCTTGTATCAGATCGTGACAACATTACCAGGGATCTTGTATCAGATTGTGACAACATCAACAGGGAGCTTGTATCAGATCGTGACAACATTACCAGGGAGCTTGTATCAGATTGTGACAACATCAACAGGGAGCTTGTATCAGATCGTGACAACATAGCCAGGGAGGTTGTATCAGATTGTGACAACATCAACAGGGAGCTTGTATCAGATTGTGACAACATAGCCAGGGAGGTTGTATCAGATTGTGACAACATCGCCAGGGAGGTTGTATCAGATTGTGACAACATAGCCAGGGACCTTGTATCAGATAATGACAACATCGCCAGGGAGATTGTATCAGATCGTGACAACATCGCCAGGGAGCTTGTATCAGATCGTGAGAACATCGCCAAGTGACTTTAATATAAAAAATCGCTAGCGGTATATAAATCCAAGAGGATAAGCATATCGTGCACCTTGTCCCGGTATGCATCACAAGATCCGAACACACTGACACGAACGTCATATTAATCACACTTCAGGTGTCTCTCTGTCCGTTCTGATCTCAGGTCAGTGTTGTAAATCACACACTTTGCACTATAAATCAGGTGAGTTGAGGTGAAATTGGGTTTAACGTCGCGTCCAAGATTATTACACTTATATAGTGACGTGCATGCATATGTGTGTGTGTGGCTGCTTGTACTAGTCCGGACTGATGCCGATTTATAGTGCTAGCTCACTGAGATACCATGCCGCAGTTTAACATGAACACCCCACTCAGACACAGTATACTGACTCCGATCCGATCCGTCTTTTTTTAGCACCTAATGCCGAGCGCCACACATGTTTACAACAAGTACCATATTTTAACGTCTTTTGGTATAACGCGGCTGGGGTCGAACCCCGGACCTTCCGCTTTCCGTGCGGACGCTCTACCACTAGACCGCAGAGGCGGTCACTTTAATATAGGAAACAAAGCTATTTAAAGCGGCATGCTTATGAAGAACAACGTGCTTGAGTACAGGGCATGCATGTTGTGTAGGGAGTCGGTATGTTTTCCCAGCGTGTGTCCTGAATGGAAGGAATTGCGAATTGGTGAAATATTTTGTTGTGTATTACATGATGTCATAGAGGTATATCCACAACAACTTGAATAAATTAAACAACAAGTCTGTAGGTACAGCAGTGGTCTGTGACCTTTGAAAAATGGACAAACTTGAAGAAAATGCGGTGATCAAGTGCTTGCAGAAAATTGGCTTAATGCCAAGAGACATCCATGAAGGTATGAGTACAACACTTGAGAAGAATGCCCTGAAGGCCTGTGACGTCATCAACACCAGCAATGATCCCGGGAATCTACGAAATGGTGATGTTCTGAGTGAGTGAGTGAGTGAGTGAGTGAGTGAGTGAGTATGGTTTTAAGCTGCTTTTAGCAATATTCCAGCAATATCACGGCGGAGGACACCACAAATGGGCTTCACACATTGTACCCATGTCGGGAATCGAACCCGGGTCTTCGGCGTGACGGGCGAACGCTTTACCCACTAGGCTACCCGACAGTTGACCGTTAAACAACAAACAAACAAACAAACTATATTGGAGATTTTTTAGGGTTGGTTAATACTCGATGGTTCCTTTGTAGAAATATTTTATTTAACCGTATACATAACTTTATTGCTTGGACTGTATGTCGGCCCAGAACAGGCAGGATTGTCCGAATTGACGCATTCGGGAGCGAATATGTGATCGTTTAGATAACTACAACCAATTAAGTATGAGACGGGGGTGTATCTTTTGATAGAATCTAGTTCAAAAGTTTGGATCAAATATGTTTTGAGTGAGTGAGTGAGTATGGTTTTACGCCGCTTTTGGCAATATTCCAGCAATGGCGGGCTTCACACATTGTACCCATGTCGGGAATCGAACCCGGGTCTTCGGCGTGACGAGACAACGCTTTAACCACTAGGCTACCCGACCGCCCCTAAATATGTTTTGATATTCCATCAATATTTAAGAGTCTCTGAGTTGAATGTTCACATTAAAGCTTCAAAGTATTTTGTAACTTACTGGTACAATATACGTGTCACAAGTGCAACAGGGTTTGTAAAACATTCAAGGAAATTACGTTTTGTTTTTTTTAAAGTGGTATAATGTCCGTTAATAATGTGACCTAAAATGAACTCAATCCTACGTTAAAATGCAGCTTACAGGCTTAGTCATTTTCAGCCTGCGTGCCGTTGTTTTTAAATGAGTTGGGTATACACTATGTATACAGTAGAAGTTACTATTGATAAGCCACATTACACAAACAAGCGTTTATTTCGTTCCTTAAACAAAAAACACAAATACATATTTTGTATATATAATTAATATTTTGTCTAATGATTACTTAGTGTTTCACTTCAAAACGTTGATATTCATATAACCTGCATTTAATGGAATGACAATGAAATGTCGACAAAGGTACAAACACTCTACCTTTAAAATAATGCCATACAATTCTCACAAGCTCGATGTGTACGGCAACCGCTAGAAAAACATAATGGTTGACATATAAATAAATCCATGGTCATTCCCTTCGTCCGACCCTGCTGTTTAGAACACTGATATTAAAGATCATATCCCGTGGCTATCAGCGAGCGGTCATATGGTGTGTTTTACTTCAAAATAGTATCATCTATGTCAGCCGACAGCTGGCTAATGAGTCATGATATAAACACTGTGTGCATTGACAAGGTATGGACCTGGCGCGTGTCAATCAATATGTGGTTTTCACGTTTTCAGCATGCAGCGAACACCTCAACTGCTGTGAGAAATTGCGGTGGAAGATTATAATTGACATTGTGAGAATATGCACTTCCTCGAATTATCTGCAAGTTCTTTTTCTAAAACTTCGGACTATATTTTCTCAACTGTCCCATTTGTAGTCGTGCTTATCACAAAAACGAGGCCTCGATGCTAACGTGTGGAACGTTATATATGTATGAGGCTGCCAACCCCCTGTAGGTACGGGGATTCGGGGATATATTTAGAGGGATTTCGGGACTAGGAAGTGTGGTACGAGGGACGCAAATAACATAGTACTCAGATTCAACATTTAGACAAAAAATAACGCTGGGCGTAAAAGTTTCCTTTATAATATTATATTATTTCGATATTTTTTAAGGGATTTAACTTCAGTTCGCTTTTCGCAATGCTTTTGAGATTTGTGTCAAGGGGTGAACCATCTGCAACACTTATTTATTAATAATCATTTCAAATCTTCCATTTCAATATGCCATATTATGCAAGTCACGGTGTCGTATTCTTGGACATGGTTATTGACTCCACTTGTCCAGCTGTGATGTGATTATAACAGTTGTTGACTGTGCTGTAAATTGCCCTTTAAGCATCATTTACCCTTACTTGAAATTACAGTAACCTAAACTGACGAACATAAGAAATGTTACCAACAAACATTTTTAGTTCCTTGCTCCTAAACCCAGAACTAGCGTCAAGAAAGATGATTGTGTCATGAATTGAGACATGGATTATATATCAACATCATTACAAGTTATGCCATGATTGAGAACAAATATGAAGGTATTGTGTCCATAGTTTGGAGGATGGGGACAATTGTTCAGTATTAGATCGATCATCAAGGCGGATATCAGCACATGGAACTCCCTTTGATCCTTCAGAATGCCACAATTGTCAGTCAGTATTGTGGAAGCCAACAATGGGAATCAATGCACGCCCCAAGACGAGGAGAAAAAGATCACATGAAATGGATTCAACGCTATTCTTCTCTGGCGCCTGTGCTGACTGATTCTTGTTATAAAGGCGACCTGGTCGTGTTCTAATTTGACAGTCAAGGTGACCCCACAAGTGTTTGATAGGTTATAAGTTTGGTGATTGTGCAGGCCAAGGCAAGATGTTGTATGAGGCCTTGTGTTATCTTGTTGAGACAGGGTCTGTCCTGTTCTGTCGCAAGAACGGTAGTATTACAGGGTTGAGGGATTTCCAATCGAACGCTCTCCAGTGATTTTTCTCTACAAAATCACCAGATCTGTCTTGACAGATACAAATGCTGCATTGACAGGACTAATGGTGCTGCATTGACAGGACTAATGATGCTGCATTGACAGGACTAATGGTGCTGCATTGACAGGACTAATGGTGCTGCATTGACAGGACTAATGATGCTGCATTGACAGGACTAATGGTGCTGCATTGACAGGACTAATGATGCTGCATTGACAGGTCTAATGGTGCTGCATTGACAGGACTAATGGTGCTGCATTGACAGGACTAATGATGCTGGATTGACAAGACTATTGGTGCTGCATTGACAGGACTAATTGTGCTGCATTGAAGGAACAAAGATGCCGCATTGATACACAATTTTTATATATAAATGCTGTATTATACTGCTTTTTTCGTTGTTCTGTTTTATAATCACATATGTCTGTGCTGTTCAAATGAACAGTGAGAAAAAATTTAACATTCTTTCTGCATGTTGAATTTGAAATGTGACGTAAAAGAAATCTCAGCTCTAAAAGTGAAGAAAAAACAACATGACTCTAACCCCTAAACCCGGGTCCAGATCAGACAACCCAGTGAATGACATCATGAGCATCGATCTACGCATTAGGGATAAGGTGACATGCATCAACCAAGTCAGCGAGTCTGGCCACCCGTCAGTTGCCTCTTTCGACAAAGGGATCGTGCACTACATTGGTTGCTGAAGATCAATTCTGACCCGGATCGTCACGGGTAGCATGGGGGACATATAACTTCAGGTCCCCACTCGGAAATGTAGGTATGGATTCACACTGCTACAACCAGGTTAAGGTTTTTCTCGTCGTTATATGGGCATTTGCAAATTTACTAGTTTTTCACTCTGTGTCAATCCCTACCTATATACCCACAGGGTATTTTAATATCTCCCAATAAAGCAAAAATCCTTATTTTCCAGCAATTTAATCAAGAAACATTTCTTTTCAAACTTGTCGAGACGTGTAATTTCGTTGTACATATTACCCATACAAATTTTAATGATATAGAAATGAAAAATATGAACAAAAACTTGAAATACACCATTACCGCCGTTTTTAACCTCACGTACATTTGATATGCTGAAGTCTAGATTTGTGAAACACACTATAGCCTGCCAACGCCACGTGATCTATCACATGATCTACAAAAATCATGTGATCTCATTGAGCGATAAACAAATTTCATTCAAAATGTGCCAGTCACTTTGACGTGTGCTGATTACAGATACGTATACATTTAAGTGGAATATTCGAGTCCTCAATTGCCAGTTCTCTTTTTGTAGTCATCCAAGACCTACAAGATGCAAGTCAACATTGTTCTAGCATTGATGTTGTGTGCGGTGGCGGGGACCCTGGCGTCTGAATGCTCACTCCCCCCGTCGCTATGGTGTAGTTCCTACGAGGTTGCAGAGGCGTGCAAGGTCAGTCATTTATGATAGTACTTTAATAGCAGTTTGTGTGTGTGTGTATGAGTATATCTGATCTGTGTTGTTATTTAGACAGTGCCAGCAGTGCGTCATCGTGATGGTAATTTAAGTTGGTCCTTGACAGCTGCTTGATGAAATGTGATCTCCGGTGAGATATATTGCGTGAGTATAGCGGGGTCTAGGCTGTCAGTGTCCTGTGAGATATGGCTTGAGTATATCAGGGTCTAGGCATTCAGTGTCCTGTGAGATATGGCTTGATTGTGTCAGGGTCTAGGCATTCAGTGTCCTGTGAGATATGGCTTGATTATGTCAGGGTCTAGGTTATCAGTGTCCTGTGAGATATGGCTTGTTTATGTCAGGGTCTAGGCATTCAGTGTCCTGTGAGATATGGCTTGATAATGTCAGGGTCTAGGCATTCAGTGTCCTGTGAGATATGGCTTGATTATGTCAGGGTCTAGGTATTCATTGTCCTGTGAGATATGGCTTGATTATGTCAGGGTCTAGGCATTCAGTGTCCTGTGAGATATGGCTTGATTATGTCAGGGTCTAGGTATTCATTGTCCTGTGAGATATGGCTTGTTTATGTCAGGGTCTAGGCATTCAGTGTCCTGTGAGATATGGCTTGTTTATGTCAGGGTCTAGGCATTCAGTGTCCAGTGAAATATGGCTTGATTATGTCAGTGTCTAGGCTATCAGTGTCCTGTGCAATATGGCTTGATTATGTCAGGGTCTAGGTATTCAGTGTCCTGTGCGATATGGCTTGATTATGTCAGGGTCTAGACAATCTGTGTCCTGTGCAATATGGCTTGATTATGTCAGGGTCTAGGCTATCAGTGTCCTGTGAGATATGGCTTGATTATGTCAGGGTCTAGGCTATCAGTGTCCATTGATATATGGCTTGATTATGTCAGGGTCTAGGCATTCAGTGTCCTGTGAGATATGGCTTGATTATGTCAGGGTCTTGGTATTCAGTGTCCTGTGCGATATGGCTTGATTATGTCAGGGTCTAGACAATCTGTGTCCTGTGCAATATGGCTTGATTATGTCAGGGTCTAGGCTATCAGTGTCCTGTGAGATATGGCTTGATTATGTCAGGGTCTAGGCTATCAGTGTCCATTGATATATGGCTTGATTATGTCAGGGTCTAGACAATCTGTGCCCTGTGCGATATGGCTTGAGTATGTCATTGTCTAGACAATCTGTGTCCTGTGAGATATGGCTTGGTTATATCAGGGTGTAGATAATCTGTGTCCTGTGAGATATGGCTTGATTATGTCAGGGTCTAGACAATCTGTGCCCTGTGCGATATGGCTTGAGTATGTCATTGTCTAGACAATCTGTGTCCTGTGAGATATGGCTTGATTATGTCAGGGTATAGACAGTCATAGATGAGTAAATGACCTGACTCTTTGTTATAGGTGACGGCACAGTGTAGGAGAACGGTGTGGAGCCCCGTGCGTGGCCCTGCCCCCCTTGTCAACTTCACGCTGTACTATGAGTCCCTGTGTCCAGACTGTCGAGACTTCATCAAGAAACAACTGTTCCCAGCATTCACTGCAGTCCGCAGCATCTTCAACCTCACGCTGGTCCCGTATGGGAATGCAGAGGTCCGACATGCAAATTTAATAGCCCCTACCCTTACCATGCTTACTAGAGTCTGGCTCTTATCAGACACCGCCCACATAAGAGCCTGGCTCTTTTTAGACACCGCCCACATAAGAGCCTGGCTCTTGTTAGACTCCGCCCACATAAGAGCCTGGCTCTTGTTAGACTCCGCCCACATAAGAGCCTGGCTCTTTTTAGACCCTACCTTTGTTAAAGCCGGGATCTTTTTAGACCCTGTCCTTGTTAGAGCCTGGTTCTTTTTAGTCACCTGGCACATCTACCTGTTTTATCTGATACTCGAAGTGATGACAAGCGACTGCTTAGTTTAGCAAACTTTATGTTATTCATTTTTAAAGATGCATTTTCCGCTGAACTTCAATGCAATTATTTGTGTGATTTAGACAGGCTTTATCACTGTATGATGGTGTTTGTATATACGTGAACTTGAACAAGAGCCAGGCTTTAACAAGGAAGGGTGTAATAATATATCTGAGAGTAGTATACAGCCTAAGCATATAGTGAGTGAGTTTGGTTTTACGCCGCTTTAAGCAATATTCCAGCAATATCACGGCGGAAGACACCAGAAATGGGCTTCACACATTGTACCCATGTTGGGAATCGAACCCGGGTCTTTGGCATGACGAGCGAACGCTTTAACCACTAGGCTACCCGACCGCCCCTTGTTACTTAGTGGGATGATCTGCTGACCATAACATTCAGGATTGTGGAAAAATGCCAGTTTACAGCTCTTTTATTACTTCTGGGTCTGATAATGATTGTACCGAAAGAAAAATTGCAAAATGATGATACATGTCTAATACATGTCATTTGATATATTGTCAATATATTTTCACAATCAGGGTCCAACCGAATAAGACATTGTACTATGTTTTCTATGCCTGTGTGTTGCAGGAGAAGAAAGATGGCGACAAGTGGGTGTTTGATTGTCAGCATGGAGAAGAAGAGTGTGCTGAAAACCTGTTGGATGTGAGTCGCCTGAGTATTGAAGCTATTCCACCATGATAACATCTTAATCCTTCATTTCCACCGAAAGTTATCAGAGGATGATAGTGCCAGGCTTCCTTAGTTTCTTGCTTTACAGATGTTTGTGTGAAAAACTTGAAGTTGGTAGGTTAGAACTAAATATATAAAAAAAGACTTTTCATTTTATTATTCTTGTTCTTCCAACAGTTGTCTCATTATTTTCCCTGTGGGGCAGGGTTAGTTAAGACTGCTTATTGTAAAACATTATTCATAAAAAATGTTGCATCCAATGATCTTTTTCTTCATGTATTAACATATACATCAACTCGGAAAGTGAATGATATCGCACGCCTTGTCGAGAAAGTGAATGATATCACACGCCTTGTCGGGAAAGTGAATGATATCGCACGCCTAATCAGGATAATGAATGATCTCAGATGCCTCATCAGGATAATGAATGATATCACATGCTTAATCAGGATAGTGAATAATATCGCACACCTTATCAGGATAATGAATGATATCACATGTATAATCAGAATAGTGAATGATATCACATGCCTACTCGGGATAATGAATGATGTCAAATGCCTTATCAGGATAGTGAATGATAGCATATGCCTAATCATGATAATGAATGATATCACATGCCTAATCAGGATAGTGAACTATATCAGAGGACTATTCAGGATAATGAATGATATTACATGCCTAATCAGGATAGTGAATGATATCACATGGCAAATCAGGATAGTGAATGATATCACATGCCTGATCAGGATAGTGAATGATATCACATACCTAATCAGTTTAGTGAATGGTAGTACATGCCTAATCAGGATAATGAATGTTATCATCCAAAACTGGCTCCCACAGGAGATATCGCTTGGATTAGATCAAGCGATATCTACACTGTAGATATCGCTGCAATGAAATTACATCACAATGCTCTGCAGACCATTGTGACATCACTGGTTACCATGACATCACAATCAAATGACATCACTAATGGCTCTGCTACTGAAGCTGTTAGCAGTACTTTTTACACTGAAGACACTGCTAATTACTGTCGAATGATGTTGAATGATAAATAAAATCTCACCCGAGTGTCTTTTGATATCAAATATATCAACACTCGTTGATAAAAGTGCCAAAAATCCTCGGCAAGCCTCGGAGTTTTTCCACTTTTATCAACTCGTGTTGATATATTTGATATCAAAAGACACTCGGGTGAGATTCTCTATATATCACATGCCTAATCAGGATAGTGAATGATAGCACATGCCTAATCATGATAATGAATGATATCACATGCCTAATCAGGATAGTGGATGATATCACATGACTATTCAGGATAATGAATGATATCACATGTATAATCAGGATAATGAATGATAAGACTGCCATTCTGTGTGTTTTCAGACTTGTCTTCTCAACATAGTGAATGATATCAACAAGGCCTTCCCATTCATTCACTGTATGGAAGAAGGCCCAGAGCGGTCAAGAACAGCATTTCGAGAGGTCAGTGACATGTCTGTTACATATCTACCTCAGTGCTGATGGGGCAACTTGAGGCAAACTAAGTCACTGAGCCTGACCACCTAATCTATTTAGAAGCCTTTTACGACAAGCACAGGTTTCAGGGGACTAATTTTAACTCGGAATCCCCACCGCAGTGATAGAAACGAAAACTTTTAGTCCACTAGTCCTTATAGAGATGTCATATAGCAAAACCTTAACGATAGCACATTTTTACTCGTCCTTTTGATTCCTTACCTATTGGGCAGTTAGGCAAGGTCTGTAGGACTAGTGCTCATTTCTATCACTGTACCGGTAACAAAATTTGGACACTCAATGAGAAAATGAAAAAAAGATTTAGCCTAAATAATGGCTTGCTTTTTTCCAGCTTTAAAGAGCTTGATAATTTTTCAGAGTTTTGTTTGAAATAGAAATCAGACTAAAAAGTAATTCATTCATAAACCATTCATTATGCAGAGATGACTGGGCATTACCCGGTATACTAAAGTGATATCCCAAAATGGCTGTCACCTAAAAATAGCATCATCCGAATAGGTCATGACTTGAATGTGCCTCTAGACATCATAATGATGACAGAATGCATATACAGCCAGCTACCAGTCTGTTGAGGTAGCCCAGTGCTGAAAAAAGTTGGCTTGTGACGTTGAAGGTCTGGGTTCTATTTAGGGCTGGGACGAGTCCAAATTTACTACCCGGGTACCCAATCCCCTATTACCCGGGTACCCACTGCAGGTCTCAAGAGTTGGGGACAAAATGTCTGATTGGGAATTGTTTTATCGCAGCCCTGGCAAAAACTATTTAGATACATGTATCAAACGATCAGTACAGTGAAGTTGACTGAAGCTTTATCTGTATTCAGACATATACAAGTCAAAAGGAATGTGTGCATCGTCAGAAAGAAATGCAAACATTAGTGACTTGTGGTGTAACCACTGAGCTATAGTGAGTTTTTGTCATTAAACAATATATCACGTGACTAACCATGGTTCCGGGTAGTCCTGTGGGTACCCGGGTCTTACTCGGGACCTACCCGATCCGAGTACCTGAGTTACCCGTCCCAGCCCTAGTTCTATTCCCACCTAGGTACATTGTGTGAATATGGCTGGATTATTGCCAAAAGCAGTCTAGTTCACTCATTCAGTCAAACAATATGCATATGTTATTGAAGTTATCCTAGATTGTCAGTTAGCTTTGTTCTCCACCTAGTGTGCCAAGAAGTTCCCTGCCATCCCGGCTGATCAGATTGAGGCTTGCGCCAACAGTTCCCAGGGCAACCAGTGGGAGCACGAGATGGCGATGAAGACAGACGCACTCAACCCCCAGCATAAATACGTGCCCTGGGTCACGCTCAACGGGGTAAGTAGGTCAACTACCATCCTGATAATCTGATGATAACTATGACAATAAAAAAGATAAAGATGAATCACTGAAAATTATTATCATAAAAAGTTGATGGTAACTATGTTCATAATTATCGGATTGAACTCATTTAATTACTCTGATGGTAAGGCAACAGAAAATTAATTATTGTTAGAATTTCATCCAAACTGTTTAAATGTGAGCGTGGAGGTTTAATTTTAAGAAACTCTTTTTACAACATCTGTGTACATTAAGTGTTGATGGAAGTGATTCACATGAGGGGGGGAGGGGTGTTTGGACTGTGTATATGGTGTATTTCTTCAAGTAAATAAAATGGATGTCAACACACATTTCTTCAACTGTCGGTTCTTGGGAACAATATTATAAAATGATGCAAGGTGGGGGATTGAATTCCAATAATATCATAATGACCAATGGCTGTTTTCATCAATATTATTTCAATTAGCATCTCATCCGTATGATATTCTGTTTTATGTTGTGATACTAACTCTTACCATATATTATTCATATAATATAAATAATTGATAATAATAATATTAATATAAAATTATTATGTTAAATATAATGTTTTATTCATGAAACTTTCATGACATGATAAGCCTTGTCTCAGGCTCTATCTGGTCCCATTGGCTGAAAGTGCACTGGTGACCACTTTGTCACATCAGATGTTGTATATATTAATAATGAAAAAACTCAATAAATAATCAATTTGTGAGCTCTGATTATCAATAGGAATATTCAGAGTGATAACCAGAACTATTCAAGTCAGGTCACTGCCACATGTTGGTAGAGGATATAATGTAACCCATTTGAGCTAGTGGCTTCATCCTGCAATAAGCCAGTCCTAGCAGCATCAATCTTTTTATATCAGAAGAAGTGAAGATCTGGTTACACCTCTATAGAATGTTGCGATAGGTCATTGGGGGGGGGGGGGGGGATTTTTTATAGAAAACAGTTTTATTTGAATCATGAAAAAAAAAGTTAACTACGGCCTTGCATGCATGTGAAAAACTGAAAAGACTTACCAAAAACAATGGCTTGTATTTCTGTGGGTCGAACCTAATTGAGTGTTGTCTTGCCATGTGCCTTATATGGATGCAATGTATGGGGCAACTTACTGGTCGAGAGTATTAACTGCTGGAAATACCACACCGCTTCTTCAGTAAAAAAGAACAGGGTCTACCAAGACTTACATCAAGCAAAGTTGTATTGGATAATCTGGATCTTATAACCATTCAGGCATACATTGATAAACAAGATCTGCTCTTATTTGGCAAACTGTGTCGATCTAGCTGTGACTTCTATTTCAAACAACCATTTATTGGCAGACTTGGGCAATACAAATGTCAACCAGATTTTGACAAAAGATGTTATAAATCTCCCTGTTTCAACATGCTGACCCTTGCTCATAAATATGATCTTTTCCATGTCTTGAATGATTACATAGTTAATGTAAATGGGCTAGTATTGAATAAATTCATACACTCACAATATATTTATCTATAATCAGTATAAGAATGATCACTCAAAAGTATGAGTATCTAAATTCACATCAGTTGATCAGTGACAGTAATTGATAACCAGCAGACATGATTTCACCAGGGGCCCTTTAACCAGAACAGACTTCAGCCGGCCAACCACCCATGCACTATTATTAATCCAGATTACTTCAGATTACCCGAATGGCTACACAGGATTGACCCAGAGGTCAACACTGAGCAAACTTTGACTGCCCAATCAAAATAAAGGATGTGTTGTTTCTTGGCCGAATAGATGCTATCTTTCTAAAACAGTTTGGCTTCTTTTCTTTATCACCTTGATTAGGAAATTTCTATCTTAGCAAAAGAACCAACAGAACACTTTCCATTGTACGTCCGTTTGAGTTTAGATGCCAAGAAACAACACTCAGGGACAACAGGATGTATAAACTATCCACCACAATATAGTAGCAGTGAGGCTTCTTGTCTTTGCTTTTGAGATGTAGAAATAGGATATGCTTGTCTGAATGCTTTGCTCACTTGTACCAAAAATTTAGAAGCTTTGACACTGATTGGCTGAATAGAAAGTTCACCAGACGCGACCTCCTATGAAGGTTTCTAAGATTTTCACGCAGAGAATGTCCATCAATAGGTGATATCACATCTACACGTCAGACAAGCACCATGTGTTTCTTGGTTATTCTGACATATGTTCAGATACAAATCTGGGAAACAGCTGTCAAACTGATTAAAACATCACAGCTGGTTACATATTTGAGCATGTCACATTCTATGATTTGAATCCCTTGCTGTGACTGTACAGTGACTGTAGGTGGCATGTGATGACGCAGTGTTCTTGGTCCCTATTACTTGTTGTACAGAGTTGTCTCCTCTAGTTGCCAAGATTTGCTGGTAATGGGGTCAAATCCAACATCTCTCATGGATTAGGACTCTATTAGTGGTCAGCACCATATCCAGCTTTCAGAAAGAACATCACTTTTGTTTTTTCCGACAATACAAGCTGACCATCACTATATGTTTTCTTCTCAGGACCAGTGGGGCGGTCGGGTAGCCTAGTGGTTAAAGCGTTCTCTCGTCACGCCGAAGACCCGGGTTCGATTCCCAACATGGGTACAATGTGGGAAGCCCATTTCTGGTGACCCCCGCCGTGATATTGCTGGAATATTGCTCAAAGCAGCGTAAAACCATACTCACTCACTCACTCACTCACTCACTCACTCACTCACTCACTCACTCACTCACTCACTCAGGACCACTAAAGGACCACTAAAGGACCACTAAAGGACCACTACAGTTAAAAGATTAAAGATGGTAATTTCTATCACTGGAACATGGTGTGTAACGATGTAACTGCATTGCTTATTGAATTCCATTTTGTACTTGCACTGATATAGTTACCATCTTGCTGTACTGGTTTTACGTCCACTTTCTTAGAAAGTGCTTGTGTGAAAATATTGTTCAAGCATAGAATAAAGCATACAAACAAGGCATAACAGTGAATACAGTAGTACATGTACCTGTATCTCAAAGAAAATGAGACACGTGAAGATCCGGGGTAGAATAGGTCTTCAGAAACCCATGCTTGCCGTAAGAGGCAACTATGCTTGTCGTAAAAGGCGACTAAAGGGATCGGGTGGTAAGGCTTGCTGACTTGGTTGATGCATGTCATCGATCCCAATTGCGTGGATCGATGTTCATGATGTCAATCACTGGATTGTCTGGTCCAGACTCGATTATTTATAGACCGACGTCAAATAGCTGGAATATTGCTGAGTGCTGCATTAAACAACAAACTAACCAATCAAAGAAAATGAAATAGAAACAAACAAGTAAAAAGAACTGAAAGGCCTAATGGGATGTTTGTCGTGCCTGGAGGCTTTTAACTGTTCTTTACTTTGAACCTTTTGTTTATGTTTTTGTTGTACCGTATATGACTGTGGATAAGCCGAATTTAGAGGGCCAGAAAACAAATTCTGTAGAAAGGGGTCGGCTTATGTATGGGTTGCACTATCATCAAACTCTTTTTCTGTTGGTAAAAAAACTACATCGTATCGCCTCATGTGAATGAACAATGCTATAACAAACTTTGTTAATGAAAATGTGAAATTTGCGATTTAACATCACTAGACATTTCGATTGTATTTCTTGTTATGCTAGGCATTGTTTTATATGCAGGGATAAAAATTACCGTGTGTATTGTACCTGGGTATGTGATTTCAATTTCCTTATCCACCCAGAGCTACAGATAAGCTGCATATTTGCATAAAATACCCCCCAAAATATTCAAAACCCAATTACTTTCAATTAGCTTGCGTACAGAAACGCATTAAATTAAAAACTCAAATGTATAAAAACAGCTTGCGTAAATACCCAATGAAGCTTTTTCAGCATGCGTACAGTGGAGCTAATTTCCGAAACACAATTACAAGCTAATTTACTTTCCGAGTCAAGCCTATAGTTAGAACCCTTATAAATATCTTGAACATTATTTTTTTTGAAATCTCAAAATGTTAACTTATTTTGGGAAAAACTCAATAGGGTGATGAATAGGTTTTGGTTAGAAATTGGTTTCTCAATGAAAAATGTAATAACCCAATTAAAATATAAACCCTAGAGAAAAATTCAATTGCTCAAAAGTTACTGGAGCTCTGCCACCACAGCAAGGGTGGTTGGACAAATATGAAAAAAAATTAAAACTATTTTGATTTGATTTTTGGAATGTAATTCCTTCTTGGTGATCAGGTCTGTAAAGTGAAGTGTCACCTAAACATTGTGCCAGGTGAGCTACACCCGGCCGTATGTAGTATATATATAGTATATACCCACTATAGTGGATATATGTGGATAGTGTCAGGGCATTTCTGTCCTTTATGCTCAGTTGGATCCTAAATGTCCTTTCTTCCTGTTTACAACAATACAGCAAGCAATAGAAAAACAGCCTTGATGTAATCTGGATGTGTTGAGAATCTGACCCTGCACTTTGAAGATTTGCTTTCTGTGGGGGATTTAGACATGTTTGTGTGGATGTCGACATGTGTTTCCTTGTGACTAGCTGCACACATCCTGGGGATTTGCTTGTCTGAATGTGTTGTGCAATCTGTGTCGCCAAGTGGGATAATATGTCAGCATCGTGGTTCGGATGAGTGAGATTGGGGAATTGGGAGGGAAGGGCACTCGTGTAATCTGGAACTTGTTTTGATAAATGTGATGAACAGCTGATTTATCAACAATATATATCATGATGCACTCATAAACTGCTATTCTTTTGATACGGTTGCTGAGATTGTTGCTGAGGGGGTTTCTGAGCGTCACTTATGATAAACTATTCCAGTGTTAAACCAGACACTTTGATCCACTATTCCAGTGTTAAACCAGACTCTTTGATCCACTATTCCAGTGTTAAACCAGTCTCTTTGATCCACTATTCCAGTGTTAAACCAGTCTCTTTGATCCACTATTCCAGTGTTAAAGCAGTGTCTCTGATCCACTATCCCAGTGTTAAACCACTCTTTGATCCACTATTCCAGTGTTGAACCAGTATCATGATCCACCATTCCAGTGTTAAACCAGTCTCTTTGATCCACTGTTCCAGTCTTAAACCAGTCTCTTTGATTCACTGTTCCAGTCTTAAACCAGTATCATGATCCACTATTCCAGTGTTAAACCAGTATCATGACCCACTATTCCAGTGTTAAACCAGTCTCTTTGATCCACTATTCCAGTGTTAAACCAGTATCATGATCCACTGTTCCAGTCTTAAACCAGTCTCTTTGATTCACTTTTCCAGTGTTAAACCAGTATCATGATCCACTATTCCAGTGTTAAACCAGTATCATGATCCACTATTCCTGTGTTAAACCAGTATCATGATCCACTATTCCTGTGTTAATCCAGTCTCTTTGATCCACTTTTCCAGTGTTAAACCAGTATCATGATCCACTGTTCCAGTCTTAAACCAGTCTCTTTGATCAACTATTCCAGTGTTAAACCAGTCTCTTTGATCCACTGTTCCAGTGTTAAACCAGTATCATGATCCACTGTTCCAGTCTTAAACCAGTCTCTTTGATCCACTATTCCAGTCTTAAACCAGTCTCTTTGATCCACTGTTAAACCAGTATCATGATCCACTATTCCTGTCTTAAACCAGTATCATGATCCACTGTTCCAGTGTTAAACCGGTCTCTTTGATTCACTACTCCAGTGTTAAACCAGTATCATGATCCACTGTTCCAGTCTTAAACCAGTCTCTTTGATCCACTGTTCCACTGTTAAACCAGTCTCTTTGATCCACTGTTAAACCAGTATCATGATCCACTATTCCTGTGTTAAACCAGTCTCTTTGATTCACTGTTCCAGTGTTAAACCAGTCTCTTTGATCCACTGTTCCAGTCTTAAACCAGTCTCTTTGATCCACTGTTCCAGTCTTAAACCAGTCTCTTTGATCCACTGTTCCAGTCTTAAACCAGACTCTTTGATCCACTATTCCATTGTTAAACCAGTATCATGATCCACTATTCCTGTTTTAATTTTTTTTTATATGATCCACTGTTCCAGTGTTAAAGTTTACAGTCTTGCCATCTGTTCTGTGCTGGGATCATGTGCCTTGACAGGACATACGTTAGTCCTAGTCTCACCTTCTATATCGTGGACATACTACTGTTTCAGGTCCACAATGAGAAGATTCAGAATGAAGCCCAGAACAATCTTATAAAGCTGCTCTGTGACACATATACAGTAAGTACATCCATGATACACTTGTACCATGATACACTTGTACCACGATACACTTGTACCATACAGCAAGCAGAGAGATGTGTTGTCACCTGGAGAACCCATTTCACCAAGGTTGGAGTTTGGTGTTATCCCAGAATACCCTGGTTGTATCCGCCAAGGAGTTTCAGGGCCACATAACACATCTATAACACCTCTATAACACCTCAAAACAGGCGACTACTCTTGCCATAAGATGTGACTAAAGGGATCTGGTGGTCAGACTTGGTTGATGCATTTCATCGTATCCCAAATGGATGGATTGATGCTCATGATGTCAATCACTGGATTGTCTGGTCCAGACTCGATTATTTACATGGACCACCCTTATGTAGCTGGAATATTACTGAGTGCATTGTTAAGCAACAAACAAATAAACAAACAAACACCTCTAGCACATGCATCTGTCTGGAACCAGAGGATTGGTGTTGAAACTATCTTCAGTGTATGACTGATGTAACTCAAAGGAACAACTCTCAAACATGTCAAATGAATCAATTGATTTTGTACGTCATTGTACCCTGATGACACAGATGCATTTTCTATATCTGCCGGAGTCACATTTCGGTAAACCACAGGCCTGTATCGATGTCGGGGCGGTCGGGTTGCCTGGTGGTTAAAGCGTTCACTTGTCACGCCGAAGACCTGGGTTTGATTCCCGACATGGGTACAATGTGTGAAGCCCATTTGTGGTGTCCCCCGCCGTGATATTGCTGGAATAGTGCTACAAGCGGCGTAAAACCATACTCACTCAGTCACTATATCCAAGTCTGTTATACAAGCCCTTGGCTGGATCCATTCCTGTGGTTCTCAAATTATCCGCCCTTGATTTTCATTGACATTTTACTGACCATATTCAGTATTAAGCAATATTCACCCACTCAGTCTTCCTTTCACTTCAGCTTTCCTCCCATATCAAGCTGTCATGCCATGATATGACTGAAATAATGTTTACTGAAATAATGTTCAAGGCAGTGTCAAGCCTCACTCACTCACTCACTCACTCCATTGTGTTTCAGGGCACCAAGCCATCAGGATGCCAACAAAGACGTGGGACTAACTGTGCCAGGAAGTAGAGTATTCAGAAACAACTTGTAGAATCACGGAGACACTTTGCAAAAAGTTCAATATTAGTCAATGTCAGAGCAAAAAACAACCTTTGTTTTTTCTTAAAACCTTCTTTTATTTCACTTTTCAATATTCCATCTGTGTTGACTCGGGTTGTGTCGATGCTGTCTTCTGTTAACTCTGAGAGATTAATTTCAGAAAAAAACCATGTTTTTTTAATATTTATTTTGCCCACCAACCATACAGTTTGGGTAAATGTATGGTAAATGAGATAACTAAAAAAGATTCTTTTCAAACAGATCATTTTTTTGGGTTTCAGTAGCTCCTGACTATGTTGCAATGTTTATATGTAGCAGAACTGATTTTTTTGTAACATAACTGTGATCTTGAGAAACAACTTAATACTGCTGACATAAATTCGGGTATTATATATAATATTAAATATACATAACTTGTTTCCTTCTTTTCTTCCTATTGGTGTGGACATTGGTGCTTAAAATTTTCACAATAAAGAGTATGTTGATATATCAAGATGAATTCTTTCATCACATTTGTAGTTGTATACATGTTTTTTGATACAAAATAACAATACTCATTATACATTATTTTACTACATAAAATGACATTTTGAAAAACAATTTGTATTTGTACCTTGTGTGATAATGGCTGTTGTGGCTGATATAAGTGAAATTAAAAGACAGATACCTTAGAGTTGTCCCAACCTTTGTGACTGCAGCTGGTAGGATGTGTATCCCTTATATCATGGACATGTTTGGGCTGAACAAATGAATATACTACAATCTCGGAAACATGCTTATCACCAGTTAGTAAATCTTTTTCCATTTCCCTTTTTTTTTATTTCATTTAATGACGAAACATCTTAGCGTTGTTTACAAAATGACTCGTATTAAAATTTAGAAACCAAAATTGATCGTCATGTTATGTGAGTGCTTCATTTGACTACCATTTCGACTGCATCCTCCTCTACACTGCATCCCCTGCTACACTGCATCCCGTAATATGACCCAGTATGTGCAACCATGTGGAAAAAAAAAAGGAGTGTTCCTGTTCCAACTGCAAGAGGTATGGATGTGTACAATTTGTCAAAATGTCATGTGTAGATTTTTCCAATGAGATCTATGAGTTGGGTGTATGTAAATAAAGAGCTAATGGTACTTAACCTTTTTCCAGATGTATTTGTCCATCCATATCTTGTTCAGACCTTGACAAATGGCAGAAAATAGTACTGTCTTGAGAGTTGTGTAACATCCCAAGGCTTGAGGTTTTGTATGTTGATCTGTTTCCCTATAAAGAGCTAATGTCAAGATGTTTACATGTACATATCATTCCTATTATTTCAGGGAGAAGAGACTTAATACATATATGTACATTATTTTTTACAGTGGTAATAAAATTAAATTGGGAAATTTTTTGTGTTTCCATTTCTGAAACCTAGCATGCCCAAGGGACGCAACTCTGCCCTATGTAACGAGAGCTGGCGATGAGGTTCATCACATCTTTAAATGTATACGTTAACCAAGAAGGGCGTTTGCCTAAAGAAACGAGAAGGCGAACCCAATCCCAGTCTCTGATATGTAATGAGTGAGTGAGCTTTGGTTCAACGCCATTTTTTTAATTTGTAACAGCATATTAGCTTGGTGTGTGAAGCATGCCCGAAGAGAGGTAGGCTTTAGTTAAACCCACGAGCACGGGAATAGTGGACACACTTACAAACATAATCAGGGCGAACCAGGATTCGAGGTGTCTGGCATGACCAAGGGACGCAACTCTGCCTATGTAATGAGGGTTGGCGATTAGATTCTTCACATCTTCAAATGTAGCCACGTTAGCCAAGAAGGCATGTGTAGTTCCCAAAGAGCTACACGAAAAAACCTCAAACGGTTCACTTATACAAATTAGTCTCCAAAACCTAAAGTATGCTCACATAAAAGCTTTTCAATGTTTCCAAGGGAGTTCCATTATCTCCCCTTACACAATCATTTGACAATCATTTGACACACGAATCCCAAGTTCTGAATTTATGTTAGGTTCGCATCAAACACTACCACTGTTGTGCTTACCATGAATACCGTTTGCAATCTGGTTAAGGGTCCTGCATGCTCACATTTGTGGAATATGGGATAACAAGGCCATCATTACAATGGCAAAGCTCAGATCTTTGAAAGGCATTTAGAAGTGATACACATAAGGAAGAGAATATATGGATGTCACCTGATGGAGTAAGCATATACAGTAAACTACGGTTATAACGAACTCAAGGGGACCACTAATTTTAGTTCGTTATAAGCATATATACAGCATAACTACAGCAAATAGTCGGGACAAAAAAGTAACTTCGTTATATCCGTCAGTTCGTTATAAGCGTGTTCGTTATAAACGTAGTTTACTGTACTCCGAAACGTTGTGTTCCTCATAATAAAGAAGCTGACATCCATATATTCTCTTCCTTAATGGTAAAGCTGAATCCAGGCTTATTTTTTGCTGCATCTGCAGGCATAGTGTTCAAATGCCATCAATGAATATGTCCATTGTAATTAAGGGACCAGTTCAATCTTGATTCCTTGATCAGGTGACTGGTCTGAGAGCCTTCCATCCGATACAAGTAAACTCTTCTGTTCAGGCCATTACACGACAGGTCTAATCATCACACGTGTACACTCAAAATGAGGGGCGGTCGGGTAGCCTAGTGGTTAAAGCGTTCGCTCGTCACGCCGAAGACCTGGGTTCGGTTCCCGACATGGGTACAATGTGTGAAGCCCATTTCTGGTGTCCCCCGCCGTGATATTGCTGGAATATTGCTAAAAACGGCGTAAAACCATACTCACTCACTCAAAATGAGCGTATCCGTCATAATGCATTATGTACAACACGAGTTGACATACTGGAAAGCTCAGCTCCAGGTTTAGGAATCATTGCAAACATTTTCACAATTCATTTAGGAATAAGATTAGAGCAGACATTTTAAGTTGGTTTTGAACTATACTACTCAAAACAAGTTAAAGAACACCCGCTTATTTCATATAGCTATAGTTCAGCTGTAATGGCCTGAGAGATTAACTATGATAATGTGAAAGAATCGGGTGTTCTTTAATTTCTTTAGAAGTATATTTCAATCAAAGTAAAGCTACAGTCAGTCACAGACAATGCGACCGCGATGCAACCTCTTTGCGACTTACTTCCTTTGCGACCGACTGAGATCGCTGAGACCGATGCAACTACTTCTGTCCATAATTGGAATAAGCGTATGATCGCCGATCAATCAGCGATAGGTTTTGCAACTTGTCAGTGATTGATCGGCAACTGTTCACCGCAGATACGGCGAAATGTTTGCAACCGGTTGAGACCGATCGGTGACTAGTCAGCGAATCGTCGGTGACTTGTTGCAACTGAACGGGGACTGGTCCGTGACTAGTTGGTGATCTATCACCGATCAAAACATAATGGTTTTATGAATAAAATTATTTCTTTGCAAGTTGTCCAGATGCTAACAGCAGTTGCTCCGCCTGCAAAGAATAAATCAAAATGGTGCAGTTGCTGCCATGATGATGTACAGAAGAATGAGAAGGACAAGGCGAAATCAGTATTGACTGTTGTCTCCTATTGTATCTTCTACAATTTCTGGCTCTTTTGTGTTCCTGCCTTTACGGAACATAGTGATGAATGGAAATAATTTATGTGAACTCTCTGAGTACTTATGGCAAAATGATTCTGTAATGCACAGAAAGGTCTTTTTCCAGACGGTGACATGTTGCAAAAACAACGGCCAATGATCGACGCACGCTTGGAAACCACTTTGCAACCTGATCGACAACCAGTCACCGATGAAGCGCCGGTGGATCACCGCCTCATCACTGATCAATCACCGATAGGTCGCCACTAGGTTGCAAAGAGTCAACACATGTCTCCAAGTCACGTTAGTACCGGGTATGTCCACCGTGAGCGTCAATACACGCAAGGACACGTCTACGGGATGATGACGTCAGACGTCTGATGACGTTGGGGGGATGCGTTGACATTCATGGAGGAGGCATTGTTCCAATTCATGGAGGTTAACTGGAGGCACAGGGCGATTCCTGACTTTGAGGCCGAGAATTCCCCACATGTGTTCGATTGGGTATCATTTTCCAACACGATAATGCGAGGCCTCACACGGCAAGGCTGACCCAGAACTTCCTAGCAAACGACAACATTCACGTTTCACCTGATGGAGTAAGCATATACAGTAAACTACGGTTATAACGAACTCAAGGGGACCACTAATTTTAGTTCGTTATAAGCATATATACAGCATAACTACAGCAAATAGTCGGGACAAAAAAGTAACTTCGTTATATCCGTCAGTTCGTTATAAGCGTGTTCGTTATAAACGTAGTTTACTGTACTCCGAAACGTTGTGTTCCTCATAATAAAGAAGCTGACATCCATATATTCTCTTCCTTAATGGTAAAGCTGAATCCAGGCTTATTGTTTGCTGCATCTGCAGGCATAGTGTTCAAATGCCATCAATGAATATGTCCATTGTAATTAAGGGACCAGTTCAATCTTGATTCCTTGATCAGGTGACTGGTCTGAGAGCCTTCCATCCGATACAAGTAAACTCTTCTGTTCAGGCCATTACACGACAGGTCTAATCATCACACGTGTACACTCAAAATGAGGGGCGGTCGGGTAGCCTAGTGGTTAAAGCGTTCGCTCGTCACGCCGAAGACCTGGGTTCGGTTCCCGACATGGGTACAATGTGTGAAGCCCATTTCTGGTGTCTCCCGCCGTGACATTTCTGGATATTGCTAAAATTGGCTTTAAACCATACTCACTCACTCAAAATGAGCGTATCCGTCATAATGCATTATGTACAACACGAGTTGACATACTGGAAAGCTCAGCTCAAGGTTTATGAATCATTGCAAACATTTTCACAATTTATTTAGGATGGGCTGGGGGTGTATCTAAAAACTTAAACTTGAGGAATTATGTTTTATCCTGCATTGAACCTTTCAGTTGCCCCCTTAGATAGCCATGAACTGCGAGATTAATATACACGATAAGATTAGAGCAGACATTTTAAGTTGGTTTTGAACTATACTACTTAAAAGAAGTTAAAGAACACCCGAATCTTATAGCTATAGTTAATCTGTAATGGCCTTAGAGATTCGGGTGTTCTTTAATTTTTCTAGTAGTATATTTCAATCAAAGTAAAGCTACAGTCAGTCACAGACAATGCGACCGCGATGCAACCTCTTTGCGACTTACTTCCTTTCAACCGACTGAGATCGCTGAGACCGGTGCAACTACTTCTGTCCATATTCGGAATATGCGTATGATCGCCGATCAATCAGCGATAGGTTTTGCAACTTGTCAGTGATTGATCGGCAACTGTTCACCGCAGATACGGCGAAATGTTTGCAACCGGTTGAGACCGATCGGTGACTAGTCAGCGAATCGTCGGTGACTTGTTGCAACTGAACGGGGACTGGTCCGTGACTAGTTGGTGATCTATCACCGATCAAAACATAATGGTTTTATGAATAAAATTATTTCTTTGCAAGTTGTCCAGATGCTAACAGCAGTTGCTCCGCCTGCAAAGAATAAATCAAAATGGTGCAGTTGCTGCCATGATGATGTACAGAAGAATGAGAAGGACAAGGCGAAATCAGTATTGACTGTTGTCTCCTATTGTATCTTCTACAATTTCTGGCTCTTTTGTGTTCCTGCGTTTACGGACCATAGTGATGAATGGAAATAATTTATGTGAACTCTCTGAGTACTTATGGCAAAATGATTCTGTAATGCACAGAAAGGTCTTTTTCCAGACGGTGACATGTTGCAAAAACAACGGCCAATGATCGACGCACGCTTGGAAACCACTTTGCAACCTGATCGACAACCAGTCACCGATGAAGCGCCGGTGGATCACCGCCTCATCACTGATCAATCACCGATAGGTCGCCACTAGGTTGCAAAGAGTCAACACATGTCTCCAAGTCACGTTAGTACCGGGTATGTCCACCGTGAGCGTCAATACACGCAAGGACACGTCTACGGGATGATGACGTCAGACGTCTGATGACGTTGGGGGGGATGCGTTGACATTCATGGAGGAGGCATTGTTCCAATTCATGGAGGTTAACTGGAGGCACAGGGCGATTCCTGACTTTGAGGCCGAGAATTCCCCACATGTGTTCGATTGGGTATCATTTTCCAGCACGATAATGCGAGGCCTCACACGGCAAGGCTGACCCAGAACTTCCTAGCAAACGACAACATTCACGTTTCACCTGATGGAGTAAGCATATACAGTAAACTACGGTTATAACGAACTCAAGGGGACCACTAATTTTAGTTCGTTATAAGCATATATACAGCATAACTACAGCAAATAGTCGGGACAAAAAAGTAACTTCGTTATATCCGTCAGTTCGTTATAAGGGTGTTCGTTATAAACGTAGTTTACTGTACTCCGAAACGTTGTGTTCCTCATAATAAAGAAGCTGACATCCATATATTCTCTTCCTTAATGGTAAAGCTGAATCCAGGCTTATTTTTTGCTGCATCTGCAGGCATAGTGTTCAAATGCCATCAATGAATATGTCCATTGTAATTAAGGGACCAGTTCAATCTTGATTCCTTGATCAGGTGACTGGTCTGAGAGCCTTCCATCCGATACAAGTAAACTCTTCTGTTCAGGCCATTACACGACAGGTCTAATCGTCACACGTGTACACTCAAAATGAGGGGCGGTCGGGTAGCCTAGTGGTTAAAGCGTTCGCTCGTCACGCCGAAGACCCGGGTTCGGTTCCCGACATGGGTACAATGTGTAAAGCCCATTTCTGGTGTCTCCCGCCGTGACATTTCTGGATATTGCTAAAATTGGCTTTAAACCATACTCACTCACTCAAAATGAGCGTATCCGTCATAATGCATTATGTACAACACGAGTTGACATACTGGAAAGCTCAGCTCAAGGTTTATGAATCATTGCAAACATTTTCACAATTTATTTAGGATGGGCTGGGGGTGTATCTCAAAACTTAAACTTGAGGAATTATGTTTTATCCTGCATTGAACCTTTCAGTTGCCCCCTTAGATAGCCATGAACTGCGAGATTAATATACACGATAAGATTAGAGCAGACATTTTAAGTTGGTTTTGAACTATACTACTTAAAAGAAGTTAAAGAACACCCGAATCTTATAGCTATAGTTAATCTGTAATGGCCTTAGAGATTCGGGTGTTCTTTAATTTTTCTAGTAGTATATTTCAATCGAAGTAAAGCTACAGTCACACAGACAATGCGACCGCGATGCAACCTCTTTGCGACTGATTTCCTTTGCGACCGACTGAGATCGCTGAGACCGGTGCAACTACTTCTGTCCATAATTGGAATAAGCGTATGATCGCCGATCAATCAGCGATAGGTTTTGCAACTTGTCAGTGATTGATCGGCAACTGTTCACCGCAGATACGGCGAAATGTTTGCAACCGGTTGAGACCGATCGGTGACTAGTCAGCGAATCGTCGGTGACTTGTTGCAACTGAACGGGGACTGGTCCGTGACTAGTTGGTGATCTATCACCGATCAAAACATAATGGTTTTATGAATAAAATCATTTCTTTGCAAGTTGTCCAGATGCTAACAGCAGAACAGTTGCAGTTGCTCCGCCTGCAAAGAATAAATTAAAATGCTGCAGTTGCTGCCATGATGATGTACAGAAGAATGAGAAGGACAAGACGAAATCAGTATTGACTGTTGTCTCCTATTGTATCTTCTACAATTTCTGGCTCTTTTGTGTTCCTGCGTTTACGGACCATAGTGATGAATGGAAATAATTTATGTGAACTCTCTGAGTACTTATGGCAAAATGATTCTGTAATGCACAGAAAGGTCTTTTTCCAGACGGTGACATGTTGCAAAAACAACGGCCAATGATCGACGCACGCTTGGAAACCACTTTGCAACCTGATCGACAACCAGTCACCGATGAAGCGCCGGTGGATCACCGCCTCATCACTGATCAATCACCGATAGGTCGCCACTAGGTTGCAAAGAGTCAACACATGTCTCCAAGTCACGTTAGTACCGGGTTTGTCCACCATGAGCGTCAATACACGCAAGGACACGTCTACGGGCTGATGACGTCAGACGTCTTATGACGTTGGGGGTGGGGGGGGGGGAGGTTCATGGAGGAGGCATTGTTCCAATTCATGGAGGTTAATTGGAGGCACAGGGCGATTCCTGACTTTGCGGCCGAGAATGTCCCACATGTGTTCGATTGGGTTCATGTCCGGTGAACATGCCGGCCATGGTAAAACGTGAATGTTGGCGTTTGCTAGGAAGTTATGGGTCAGCCTTGCCGTGTGAGGCCTCGCATTATCGTGCTGGAAAATGATACCATTAGGCTGTTGTAGGATTAATGGCACCACAACTGGTTGTAAGATGTCATAACGATAACGCTGCGCATTCAGGTTTCCTCGAATAACGACGAGTCTCGTTTTGACGTCACCGCAGATTCCACCCCAAACCATTAAACCTCCGCCTCCATATGGCCTGACTTGATGGATGCAGTTCGGTGACAAACGTTCACCTACTCTTCGGTACACACGATGCCGGGCGTCGTTCCTGAAGATGCAAAATCTGCTTTCGTCAGAAAACATGACACGTGCCCAGTTCCACCGTTGCCACCGTCGAAGTCGCCTGGCCCATATTCGTCTGTTGAGTCGGTGTTTAGGTGTCAGGAACGCTCCGCGGTAGGGGCGACGTGCTCGGATACCATGTGCCCGCAGTCTCCTGTACAAGGTTTGTCGACTTATCACGTGTCCCAGTGCCGTCCGTGCCGTTAACGTCGCCGTTACGAAGCGGTCCCGAAGGTGACGTACCCGGATGTGGCGGTCTTCAATAGGCGTGGTCACCCGTGGTCTCCCGGTTCTCGGCCTGTCTGCTGTCCGACCTGTTTGACGCAACCACTGCATTAACCTGGTGACGGTTATGCGCGCGCATCCTAACCTTCTGGCGACGTCGCGGTGCGTAGCTCCCTGTTGGAGCAATCCCTACGGCTCTCTCGCTCTCAGTCGCTGTCAAACGTGGCATTTCTTTTGTGTGCTTTTTGTTGCTGTGATCCCAACGTGTCGGGTCAGCAGTTTTATACAGAAGATATGCACGTGCATTTCGTGTTACGGGACGGAACGTCATTTGGGCAAATTGCACGCTTTTTTCTCAATTGATCAAATGTTCCCGGTTTTATCGACCGAATACGTTTGGTTTGGAACGTAGGATACGCAAAAGTACCTTTTCAGACGAAAATTAACTCTTCATAATAAAATATTTAGAAAAATGTGTGGTATCGTTTCTTTTGGACATTAGTTTACATTCTTTTAAAAATGAGTCTTTCAAATAATTTCCCAAGACAGGATAACAGTGAAATAGGCCTGTAGTTGGAAGGGTTGGATTCATCTCCCTTTTCGTACAAAGGCATTACATTAGCAAGTTTCCACTGTGATGGGAATGTGCTTTGTTCAAGAGAAAAATTAAATAACAAGCGTAAAGGTTTGGCTATGGATAGTGATATATATTTAAGTAATCTGTGATTCAGGTTGTCGGGACCGCTTGCTTTATTTACCGGTAGGGACTTTATGAGATCTGTTATTTCTTGACTCTTAATAATGGTATAATCCAATTCATGTTCACATAGTTTAACAAATGGTGGTAGTGAGGCGCCTTCATCAACTTTGGAAACTGACGTAAAATAATCGTTGAGAGCTTCAGCTTTATCAAAATCAGAAAACGCTTCAGGTACAGTATTGTTGTTACTGACCAGAGGTGGGATCTCGGTACTGGCTCCAGACTCTTGGATCAAGTGACGTAAAAGTTTCCAATAATTAGAACTGTTTTCCTTGATTTGTGTAGATAATAATTCATCTAAGTTAAGATAAAAATTTTCCTTGGCAGCTTTCTTCAAATTGTTTACTTTATTTCTTTGTTTTCTATATTTAGATAAATCGCGTTCATTGCATGTTCGTCTACCTTTTTTTCTCAGTCGATCTCTTATTCTTATTTCTCTACGTAGTTCACTATCAAACCATGGTTTATCTTTTGGCCTTATTGTGACAGCACGGCTTGGTATGCATAAGCTTATATAGTTTTTAAATGTGGACAGAAAAATATCACATATTTCACCAATAGACTCGCAGCTATTAAACATGCACATCCAATCAGTTGATTCAATCAATTCATTTAACTTCGCATAGTCACCATCTTTATAAATTAGAACCTCTCTCATATAGGATTTTTTCATGTCAATGCAGGTCGTTAGCGAAACAAAAACTCCCTTGTGGTCACTTATATCCGTGCTGAAGTCGACAACACTCGACTCTATACAATTGCAATCGTCACTGATAACAATAGGGTCAAGCAGAGTTTGTGAATGCTGAGTGACGCGTGTCGGCTCTTTAATTACATTACGTAAACTCATCCTCACTAAAATATCGTGCAGATGGTGAAGGTTGCTGTTGAGTAAATCTTCGTTAAAACCACCGAGTAGAACAACGTAAGGCGTATAATCTAGAGCAGTTTCAAGTGAGTGTTCTAGTTGATCCCAATACAACACAGGGGTGTTAGGTGGTCTGTACCACGCACATAATAATATTCTCTTCTGAGGCAAGAAAACCTCGAAACACATATTTTCATAATTATATGATTCTAAATCTTCCCTACGTTTAACGTACAACAATGCCGAGAAATATACAATAATACCACCACCAAAACAATTCCTATCCCTCCTATAAGGAGAATGATAAAGGTCTATTTTCAGGTCTTTTGTGTTTTCAGAATCATCAAGGTATGTCTCTGTAAAACATACAATGTCATATTCAGAGATTTGCTCAGAGATACGAGGTAGTTTATATCGGAGACTTCTTACATTAAAGTGGAATATGGATATTTCCTTATTGTGCGAGTTTACTGAAACAGGGCCAGGATGTTTCTCGACATCTCCAGCAATGATGAGAAGTAAGATGAGGATTGGTATAATATTGGAGTTAGTGAAAGCCTGTCACGAACAGAGGTATATGTGAACAAGGCTACAGCTGATGGATAAATAAAAGTGTTCAAAACATCCATGGAATAACCAACTAAAGTAGGCAGTGGATGATTGATTTGTAATGCGGGATTTTCCCTTTTTTAGGTGAGTTGAATAACAGTTGTTGTAATGCAAACCTATCGATGCTCTGTACGCACTCAAATCAGTCACTGGTTAACGCTACCACTTGTACAACTTTTAATTCCCACCACCTAGGGATGCTTCCAACCAAATATGGTTGATATCTATTTCTTAGTTCCAGAGAAGAAGTCGTTTAAAGCAATATTGCCAAATTACCTCTATTTGGCCCCGACTCTGAGTCCCCTGGGGGGTCAGCGCCACCATTTGTACAATTTTTAATCCCCACCACTTAGGGATGCTTCCAGTCAAATTTCGTTAATTTCCAATTAATGGTTCAGAAAAAAAGTCGTATGAAAAAAATGTTGACGTGCGGACGACGTGTCTCGTGATCGGATCCACGACAGTCAAAACTGTAAATGTTAAATGCAGAATGTATAATATCCTTTCAAGAAGCTTACACTCTTCATAGAAAGCCGGGAGAGCGGAAGGTCGGGGTTCGATCCCACATCGCGTCATACCAAAATGGGGGCGGTCGGGTAGCCCTGTTATTAAAGCGTTCGCTCGTCACGCCGGCATTAAGGAGGTAAAACAAGGACTGGTGGGCTTGGCGTCAGTATGCTCTGTCTGAGTTGGGGATTGGTATCTCAGTGGGATAGCACTATAAATCGGCATCAGTCCAGACTAGTACAAGCACCCCCCCCACCCCCCCCACCCCCCCCACACACACGTGCATGCAAGTGCAGTAATCTTGGACGCTATGTTAAACCGTTTCACCTCACCTACACTCTTCATAGTTATGTTTTGCTGGGTCATCATGCGTTTGCAAACATCTTATAACTTCTCTAGGTGAACTGAGATAGTTAACTGTGGCGAACAAGTCTGAGATAGCCAAGGGAACAACCAGGTGCCACGTTATACTTCACCTTCAAGTCTTTTACAAATCTCAGTACATCAGTGTTGGTCATGATGGCGTGTCGAGGCATTGCAGCGTTATTAGTTTGTGTCGTGGGCGTCACTGCTGCTGATCTTTGTTTGGTGAGTAAATCCTACATTCAGTAGAAGGTTGGAAACTAGTCACCACATGGAGAGTCCTATTTACCAGCAATGTCTTCCGCCGTATTTGGCACGACCCGTTCAGGGACCGACCATTTAATTTTCTAGGTTGAGGCTGGGATTGTGTATAGATTTTGTTTCTTAGCAACAAAACCAGATATTTTGTATTTAAAACTATGAGCCTGAATGTTCTTGTTTTTTTTTAGAAAAAAACCCTTGCAATAATTTAATTTTTGTGACAGGCAATTTCTTTTTTTCAACAGTCTGAAGGATAATTAATTTTTTTAAAGTATTTTCGTGGACAGTTCATTATTTTGATAGAATCCTAGCCCGAACCCCTAGAATATCAAATTGTCGATCCTATAAATGAGACCATTTCAACGAAACCTATAAACTTGGACTCCATTAAAGATAGTCATCAACTCATATTAAAAGACTGGAAGACCAGAAGTAACCTGACATAAATGTTTCAATGCAATTCCCTTTCTGCACACGTAAGCAGAACTACATCTTGTTAAAAAAGTATCTCGCAAAACAAACAATTAATTGAGCTTACATTTTACTACCCTGTGTTTTGTAACATATCTCTTATTAAATGGCCGATCTAGGGCTATCATTAACTTAAAATATCGCAAGTAAAACTTAGTGCTTGCGATGAAATCCTTATCAACACTTTATATATGGTCAGTTATCAGCACTGTGGTTGTCGTGAAATACAGAACTTGAGTTCACGAGATTTCACTGCATATTGCACGGTTCTTATATGGGCACGAGCTTGATACCAAGGTAGCATTAATTATCCAAATTCTGTATTGAAATAGGCATCCGAGTTAGTGGCTGTTTCTATTTTTGGCGTTTGTTTAGCGATAACAGTACATGAACCCTCTGTTTCAGGATTGTCAAGAGGACACTACCACTGCTGAGCCAGTAGACCTTGTTCTGTATTATGAGTCTATGTGCCCCTACTGTCGCACGTTCATCACCACCCAACTCTACCCTACCTTCACCGCTCTGCCTTCTGGTGTCCTCAATGTCACAATTGTGCCCTACGGTAACGCTAGGGTAGGTACTGTGTCTTGTGTTCTAAGTGTCACAATTGCGCCCTACGGTAACGCTAGGGTAGGTACTGTGTCTTGTGTTCTCAATGTCACAATAGTGCCCTACGGTAACGCTAGGGTAGGTACTGTGTCTTGTGTTCTCAATGTCACAATAGTGCCCTACGGTAACGCTAGGGTAGGTACTGTGTCTTGTGTTCTCAATGTCACAATAGTGCCCTACGGTAACGCTAGGGTAGGTACTGTGTCTTGTGTTCTCAATGTCACAATAGTGCCCTACGGTAACGCTAGGGTAGGCACTGTGTCTTGTGTTCTAAGTGTCACAATAGTGCCCTACGGTAACGCTAGGGTAGGTACTGCGTCTTGTGTTCTAAGTGTCACAATAGTGCCCTACGGTAACGCTAGGGTAGGTACTGCGTCTTGTGTTCTAAGTGTCACAATAGTGCCCTACGGTAAAGCTAGGGTAGGTACTGCGTCTTGTGTTCTAAGTGTCACAATAGAGCCCTACGGTAACGCTAGGGTAGGTACTGTGTCTTGTGTTCTCAATGTCACAATAGTGCCCTACGGTAACGCTAGGGTAGGTACTGCGTCTTGTGTTCTAAGTGTCACAATAGTGCCCTACGGTAACGCTAGGGTAGGTACTGCGTCTTGTGTTCTAAGTGTCACAATAGTGCCCTACGGTAAAACTAGGGTAGGTACTGTGTCTTGTGTTCTAAGTGTCACAATAGTGCCCTACGGTAACGCTAGGGTAGGTACTGTGTCTTGTGTTCTAAGTGTCACAATAGTGCCCTACGGTAACGCTAGGGTAGGTACTGTGTCTTGTGTTCTCAATGTCACAATAGTGCCCTAGGGTAACGCTAGGGTAGGTACTGTGTCTTGTGTTCTAAGTGTCACAATAGTGCCCTACGGTAACGTTAGGCTTAGTATTCTGTCTTTCACAATCAATGTCAACTTTAAAGCCTTACGGTTACGCCAAGGTAGTTATTCTCTCTTCTTGCGTTCTCAATGACACCATAGAGCCCAATGTAGGTATTTTGTTTTTTCAAGGTCACGATAGTAAAGGACAATAAGATACTAAAATCGTAATGACACTAAGAGACAATATTTTACAAATGAAACTGTTTCAGGAAAGGCAGCGGAACGGCACCTGGGAATTCGCCTGTCAGCACGGTTCTGTGGAGTGTCTTGGTAACCTTATCGCCGTGAGTTCGAGAGTGTCTTCATTGCAGATTTTGTAATTTCAAAATACATATTCAGCGTCACTCCTAATTTCTATTCCATAACTGTGACGTGTAACAGATAAAACCTGAATATGAACTCAGACTGCATCTAGTCATCAGTGATAGTTAAGAGAAGAATGTACAGATTTCTATGAACAGTTGGTCATTTTGTATTTTATCTTCAGACATGCGCCCTCAACTATACCTCCTATACACCCAGTGACTACATGCCGTTTATCAACTGTATGGAGACCAGTACGGTTCATGGTCACGAGTTGACCGCCTTACACAAGGTACCCGTCGTTACCCTTTGTGTCAGAAGGCTTCAACATATTTTCACCTTGGATAGGTCAAGACCAGCCTGATCTTCTAGTGCTGTTAGATCGGTCGCTGCGCCCCTTCTCCAGTGGTAGTAGAATATGCTAAGTGATTGCTGCATCCGTGGTTGCCGTGAGGGGCAGTCGTTCACATGCATGTGACTATGCAATGGCCTGCGTCCGTTGTTAATGTCTTGCCGTATATACGCGTGCATGGAACTCCGTCAAAGTAGCGGTGAGGGTTGCTCGTAAGAGTGCACGTGACTACGTGAAGGTTGCAATCGTACGTATAAGGGACCACCGTGTATGGTAGCTGCGTCCGTGGTTGCAATTAGGGGAACGGGGTGGATGGTGGTGGCTGCGTCTGTTGTCTGTGGCTGCAAGGGGGATGGGATGAGATGTGGTGATTGCAAGGAGGGGGATGGGTTGTGGTGGTTGCAATGGGGGAATAGGGTGGGTTGTGGTGGTTGCAATGGGGGTATGGGAAGTGGTGGTTGCAATGGGGAAGAGGGTAGGTTGTGGTGGTTGTAATGAAGGTATGGGTTGGGTGGTGGTTGCAATGAGGGTTATGGGGTGGGTGGTGGTTGCAATGAGGGTTATGGGGTGGGTGGTGGTTGCAATGAGGGGTATGGGGTGGGTGGTGTTTGCAATGAGGGTTATGGGGTGGGTGGTGGTTGCAATGAGTGGTATGGGGTGGGTGGTGTTTGCAATGAGGGGTATGGGGTGGGTGGTGTTTGCAATGAGGGGTATTGGGTGGGTGGTTGCAATGAGTGGTATGGGGTGGGTGGTGGTTGCAATGAGTGGTATGGGGTGGGTGGTGTTTGCAATGAGGGGTATTGGGTGGGTGGTTGCAATGAGGGGTATGGGGTGGGTGGTGGTTGCAATGAGTGGTATGGGGTGGGTGGTGTTTGCAATGAGGGGTATTGGGTGGGTGGTTGCAATGAGGGAAATGGGGTGGGTGGTGGTTGCAATGAGGGGTATGGGGTGGGTGGTGTTTGCAATGAGGGGAATGGGGTGGGTGGTGTTTGCAATGAGGGGAATGGGGGTGGATGGTGGTTGCAATGAGGGAAATGGGGTGGGTGGTGGTTGCAATGAGGGAAATGGGGTGGGTGGTGGTTGCAATGAGGGGTATGGGGTGGGTGGTGGTTGCAATGAGGGGTATGGGGTGGGTGGTGTTTGCAATGAGGGGAATGGGGTGGGTGGTGTTTGCAATGAGGGGAATGGGGGTGGATGGTGGTTGCAATGAGGGAAATGGGGTGGGTGGTGGTTGCAATGAGGGAAATGGGGTGGGTGGTGGTTGCAATGAGTGGTATGGGGTGGGTGGTTGCAATGAGGGGTATGGGGGTGGTGGCTGCAAGGAGGGGTATGGGGTGGGTGGTGGTTGCAATGAGGGGTATGGGGGTGGATGGTGGTTGCAATGAGGGAAATGGGGTGGGTGGTGGTTGCAATGAGTGGTATGGGGTGGGTGGTTGCAATGAGGGGTATGGGGTGGGTGGTGGTTGCAATGAGGGGAATGGGGTGGGTGGCTGCAAGGAGGGGTATGGGGTGGGTGGTGGTTGCAATGAGGGGTATTGGATGGGTGGTTGCAAGGAGGGGTATGGGGTGGGTGATGGTTGCAATGAGGGGTATGGGGGTGGATGGTGGTTGCAATGAGGGGTATGGGGTGGGTTGTGGTTGCAATGAGGGGAATGGGGTGGGTGGTGGTTGCAATGAGGGAAATGGGGAGGGTGGTGGTTGCAATGAGGGGAATGGGGTGGATGGTGGTTGCAATGAGGGGTATGGGGTGGGTGGTGGTTGCAATGAGGGGTATGGGGGTGGATGGTGGTTGCAATGAGGGAAATGGGGTGGGTGGTGGTTGCAATGAGGGAAATGGGGTGGGTGGTGGTTGCAATGAGGGAAATGGGGTGGGTGGTGGTTGCAATGAGGGGTATGGGGGTGGATGGTGGTTGCAATGAGGGGTATGGGGTGGGTTCTGGTTGCAATGAGGGGAATTTGGTGGGTGGTGGTTGCAATGAGGGGAATTTGGTGGGTGGTGGTTGCAATGAGAGGAATGGGGTGGGTGGCTGCAATGAGGGGTAACGGGTGGGTGGCTGCAATGAGGGGTAACGGGTGGGTGGCTGCAATGAGGGGTAACGGGTGGGTGGCTGCAATGAGGGGTAACGGGTGGGTGGCTGCAATGAGGGGTAACGGGTGGGTGGCTGCAATGAGGGGTATTGGGTGGGTTATGGTTGCAATGAGGGGTATGGGGAGGGTGGTGGTCCCAATGTGGGGGATGGGGTGGGTGGTGGTTGCAATGAGGGGTATGGGGAGGGTGGTGGTCCCAATGTGGGGGATGGGGTGGGTGGTGGTTGCAATGAGGGGTATGGGGAGGGTGGTGGTCCCAATGTGGGGGATGGGGTGGGTGGTGGTTGCAATGAGGGGTATGGGGAGGGTGGTGGTCCCAATGTGGGGGATGGGGTGGGTGGTGGTTGCAATGAGGGGTATGGGGTGGGTGGATGTTGCAATGAGGGGGATCGGGTGGGTGGCTGCAAGGAGGGGAATGGGGTGGGTTGTGGTGGCCGATCTTTGGTTGTTGGTTGCAATTTCGTGTCGTTTTATAGTTCAATCTTTCTCGCTGTCACAATATGGCTGAACATTACATTAAACTCACTAACTTACTCACTTACTTACTCACTAACGTACTAACTTACTCACTCGCTGCTGGACACAATGGCCCTCAATACAGATTCTCCTTGTCGTCGTTTCAGTGTGCGGCTGCAAACAACATGTCCGAGGCCGACCTATTGACTTGTGTAAAGAACGAAGATTCCGGGGTGCTGATGCACCAGATGGCGCTGACCACGGAGAATGCCAAAATCAACTTCGTTCCTTGGATTGTCGTGAACGGCCAACACACCACCAGCATACAGAACAGCGCCTACAGGGGGTTGATGAGTTTTGTCTGCAAGACGTACTCTGGGCCAAAGCCGACTGCCTGTAAAGACGTCACAGATGCACCAGTCATAGGGTGACGTCCTCGACAACTGGACACGTGGGATGTGGCTGTAATATCGTCCATGCTTTCGCAAGGGACACTGACATTTCCCATTAAAACATCCGTCTTTCTTTGACGTTAGTTTTTCTTAAATGGATACTGATTTTGTGGTATCATATTACTGCGCCTGCTAAACATACTGATATTTTCAAACAAGTATTACATTCATGGAGGGGCGGTCGGGTAGCCTAGTGGTTAAAGCGTTCGCTCGTCACGCCGAAGACCCGGGTTCGATTCCCGACATGGGTACAATGTGTGAAGCCAATTTCTGGTGTCCCCCGCCGTGATATTGATGGAATATTGCTAAAAGCGGCGTAAAACCATACTCACTCACTCACTCACATTCATGGTGTATAGGAGCTGGATATGAATATTTATTCTTCCTTTAAAACAATTTCTGTTATAATAATGGTGTAAAATGTATTTGACATTTCCGAAACTGAACAAGATAAATAGTTCTGAGTGTTTTTTTGAATTACTACAATATCACTAACTACAATGAGTGAGTGAGTGAGTTTGGTTTTACGCCGCTTTTAGCAATATTCCAGCAATATCACGGCGGGGGACACCAGGGTCTTCGGCGTGACGAGCGAACGCTTTAACCACTAGGCTACCCGACCGCCCCGTAACTACAATGAGCTGAAATACTAGGTACGTTGGCTAAATGACTGAACAACCTCCGGTGATCACCAGGGTGAGAACAAAATGTCACGTCAAGGTCTTCCCTTTTTACTTTTTTCCTATTTCGTTCCTTCAGTATATGATGAGCTTTGGAGCTTCATATGTCTGTCTCAGAGAAAAATATTTGTATTCTCTACAGAGAACATGTATACACGATTATCACACTATTCTCCAATTTATTTCAAGATTCTGATACACGACCTCGCTGGATGCAATTGTAAAACTGTATTAGACGAGTCTCGATTTGTCGAAAGGTTTTGTGAATTTCCTGTAAATTAACAGACATGGCTTGACAAAATTAGTACATAGATATCTGAAAACGTTTCACCAAAAATAACTTTCCAGTCTATCGTGCTTGGAAATGAAATTACTGTGCTTTAGAACATCATGTCATCGTTTGCCTAAAGAAACGCGAAGCTGAACTCAAACTCTGTAATGAATGAGTGAAGTTTGGTTTAACGCCGCTTTGAACAGTTTTTCATTTGCTTCACAGCGTACGTATTATCTTGGTGTGGGAGGAAATAATGCAGGTTTTAGTGAAACCCACGGGCATAGGAACAGTGCAGACAAACATATTCAGGGTGAACCACAATCATAGGTTTCCAGCATGCCCAAGGGACGCAACTCTGCCCTATGTAATGAGCGATTGTCATGTGCCATCCCCACTCTGATGGATTCACATTGAACCCTTTCCACTCCATTATCTGGTAGTTGACATGGGGACTGTGGTATCTTGCGGCTGCAGAGGTTGTTGGCAGAGTTTATGGCTCTGCGTGTGATCAATTGTTCGTCACCTTCTCCCCAAAATCGCTCGTATCATAAGCTATACAGTCCTTCCACCTTACATCCGCCATATAAAGACATATGTTCACCTGCTTCGGTGATGACTTTTTCATCCCCAGCTTCTTCTGTTTGGCTGAGACCGCCTCCGTGGTCTAATGGTAGAGCGTCCGCCCGGAGAGAGGAAGGTCCGGGGTTCGATCCCCAGCCGCGTCATACCAAAAGACGTTAACAGATGGTACTTGTTGTTACCCTGTCTGGCGCTCGGCATTAAGGGGCTAAAACAAGGACTGGTCGGCTCGGAGTCAGTATACTGTGTCTGAGTGGGGTATTCATGTTAAACTGCGGCATGGTATCTCAGTGAGCTAGCACTATAAATCGGCATCAGTCCGGACTAGTACAAGCAGCCACACACACACATACACGTGCATGCACGTCGCTATATAAGTGCAATAATCTTGGACGCGACGTTTAACCCCATTTCACCTCACCTCTGTTTGGCTGAAATGTTTAGCCTGATGGCAGAAGACGGCATCATTCATGATCTTCTTCAGCGCAAGACCCATTCCCAAGCCAAACAGGTGATAAGTGTGCCACAGCCAAGAATTGCATGTAAAAAGAGCACATGCTCACATACATCACTGCCCAGCAGCTGCTTTGATTGATCATGCACCAAATCCTGATCCTTCTTGGAGCTTGCTTGGGTTCTGGTGCCAGGAACAAGTCATGTGCTTCCTTTTCAACATGAGGAAGGAAGATAAGCAAATCTGTGTCATCTCCCACCAGGACAGTGTCTGTTTTTCTTGCAGATGTGACAGCATCTTGTTTTGCCAGCTCTCTCCAGTTTGTCACCCAGATAGGCAATAAAGCCTATTGCTTTGTTCAAGAATTCTTCCTTCTACAATTGAATGACCATTTCCCCCGTGCATCATCATTTTGGCCATTAAAGACAATGTTAGCAGCAGCATGTTTCTGCATAACATATAGATGGTACATAGTTCAAATACGTGATATAACGTAGAACCTCTTGGTCGGGTACCCGGTGAAGTACTATCCAGAATGTACTGGACATTTCCAGGTTCTTGTTGTTTCACTTGGAGGGTGTTCCAGATAGCATCAGCAAGGGTTGCCTTCCTGACCTGAAGATAATTCAAACAATGCTGGTGGGTACCTACAGAGTTCATACTTGAACACTGCTGGTAGATAGATCTTGCAGTCTACTTGTGTGACAGTTTATTTCACAGGGAAATGATCATTCGATCGAAGAAGGAAGCATTCTTGAACACCGCAAAAAACAAACAACCCTTTGTTGCCCGCCTGGGTGATAAACTGGAGAGATCTGGGCGCAGTTCGGTACATACAAAACAGGCGATCATTAACTTGTGTCTTAATGGTGGATGTAAGGAGTAAAGACTGGACAGCTTAAGGCTAAAGTGGTTTTGTGAGAAGGTGACGAAGAACCCACCACATGTAAGCCACCTACTCTGCCGCCATTGCAACCTCTGTAGCCGGTATACCACAGCCTTCATGTCAACTACCAGATAATGGAGTGGAAAGGGTTCAATATGAATCCATTAGTGGGGGTGGCACAGGATAGATGGACGTTGCTTACCAATACAGTCAGATCAGCCTGCAGCACCTTCAGCACTCCTTAATATCTACTGTAATTTTTTTTTTTTTTAAAAGACTATAACACTCAAAGATGCACTTGGCGGAAATATGGCCTAACTTGCAGTGCTGTGTGCAGGAAATACCAAGCTGTACCAATAAACAGTTATCAGACTTCTCAGGGGATGACATACCTGTTGAGACTTTGAGATGCATGTATATATAATGACCCGGCAACGTCAAGCTACAGCATTCGCCGTGTCATTTGTTTCACTGTTCATGGATCACACAATCATGTAACGGAATGAGCAGTGGATAAATAGTTTCAGATTTATATCGAAATAATGGTATTTGGTGTAGATATTGAATTTCCGCAAATTACTACAAGGGAGATAACTCATCGACTTCTTGTGTAACAACAGTTTTGGGTTAATTCTGATAGGACCTCATACAGGTCATACTTGTTTCAAACAAGTATTTACATGAATGAAAACGAAACTTGTTATAGCATTTATTGTCATGTTAATAAGTAGATTCAGACAATAACAATCAACATTGATATCTAAACTCGCCAAAACATGTCATTTAAGAGATACATTTTGCTATTTGGGGGTTGTTTTGGATTTATGCAAATGACTGAGTATTCTACATGCATCCTTGGGTCTGTTTACCCCAATGTAGAAGTTCAAATCACTCAAAAAGTTCATCAGAGACCAACAGTGTATTAATATTCTACGTCTAGCCATCAAACTCTTGGCGGCCATCTTGGAACATTGGGCCACCAGGGGCTCTGGTGACGGAGATTCTATCTAAAAGTGTTAACTATATTTCAGTGAGTTAGTGTGCCAAGTTATATGCATATAAGTCCTAGCACACTGTTTTAGAGTTAAAAGATTCAACAGTGTAAACACACATTTAGGAAACTTGTCGGCAATCTTGAAATTGGCGGCCATTTTTATTTTTTGCAGATTTGTCAATAGTCGAAAACGATCAGTAGTTGTGAATATCTTTTTAGAATTATAATATGGCTATTTCGCAATACAACACATGCTTTTTTTTTCATCAAAACATTGAACCTCATCTGAAATATGGAAGTTTTATTGATAATTGGATTATGCAAATTAGACATATTTCCCAAACTAGGATTGCTTGGGACTTTTAGTATGTTGTTTTTAGGACCTTGTAGAAATGCATTGTGGTGAAATAAATTCTGTTGCAATTTGTTCCAAGTGAAACCTTATTTTGCCTGGACTAGATGAGGTTCATCACATCTTCAAAGGAAGCTACGTTAACCAAGAAGGGCGTTTGCCTAAAGAAACGCGAAGGCGAACCCAATCCCAGTCTCTGATATGTAATGAGTGAGTGAGCTTTGGTTTAACGCCAGTTTTTTATTTGTAACACAGCATATTAGCTTGCTGTGTGAAGAATGCCCGAATTGTACAGGTTTTGGTGAAACCCACGAGCTGACAAACTGAATAGTGCTGACAAACTCTGCCCTATGTTATGAGAGTTGGCGATGGGGTCGTTCCATCTTCAAATGTAGCAACGTGAACCAAGAAGAACATGTGTATATCCCAAAGCGCTACACAAAAAAAAACGGTTCAAAAACGGTTTTTATCCAACACTTATCCTTTAAACTACTCCCTAGGATATTCATGAACTGCTAGATTAATATACACGATAAGATTTGAGCAGACATTTTAAGTTAGTTTTTGAACTATACTATTGAAAAGAAGTTTCTTTCATATTGCTATAATAAATCTGTCACGGAGGTGAGGTGAAATGGGGTTTAACGTCGCGTCCAAGATTATTGAACCTTTATAGCGACGTGCATGTACGTGTGTGTGTTTGTGTGGCTGCTTGTACTAGTCCGGACTGATGCCGATTTATAGTGCCAGCTCACTGAGATACCATGCCGCAGTTTAACATGAATACCCCACTCAGACACAGTATACTGACTCCGAGCCGACCAGTCCTTGTTTTAGCCCCTTAATGCCGAGCGCCAGACAGGGTAACAACAAGTACCATCTTTTAACGTCTTTTGGTATGACGCGGCCGGGGATCGAACCCGGGACCTTCCGCTCTCCGGGCGGACGCTCTACCACTAGACCACGGATACGGTCGTCACGGCATGTGAAAGAATCGGGTGCTCTGTCTTCTTTTGAGTAGTATATTTAATTCAAAAGTTAATTGGGCTGCCAATAAACCGAGCAGGTAAGCATCTTTAACATTTTAGCAAACAAATAAATGATTAAATAGATAGTGCCTCATGCTCGCAACCACGAGAGTGATTTTTTATGTTAAATGCAAAATGTACATTATCATTTTGGAAAACGTAAACTCTGCATAGTTGTCTTATAATGTCATCATGTCTCATCTTATGACTTGTCAAGACGAACTAAGATAGTCGAAGGTAACTGTGGCGCCCAAGTCTGAGATAGCCAAGGGAACAACCAGGTGCCACGTTATACTTCACCTTCAAGTCTTTTACAAATCTCAGTACATCAGTGTTGGTCATGAAGGTGTGTCGAGGCATTGCAGCGTTATTGGTTTGTGTCGTGGGCGTCACTGCTGCTGATCTTTGTTTGGTGAGTGATCCTACAAACATTACATTCAGTAGAAGGTTGGAAACTAGTCACCGCATGGAGAGTCCTATTTACCAGCAATGTCTTCCGCCGTATTCGGCAAGACCCGTGTATACCTATGCCTATCTAAAAATGAGACAATTACAGTGAAACCGTTTAACTTGAACATCTTTAAAGGTATTCATCGAGTCGTATTAAAAGCCTGGAAGACCTGAAGTAACACGTTGCCTGAATATGTCACAGTGGAATCACCCTTTCCCCTTTCTGCACTAAAGGAACCTGTTAAGATCTGGGGTGGAATAGGTCTTCAGCAACCCATGCTTACCGAAAAAAGGCCACTATGCTTGTCGTAGAAGGCGACTGATCAGATGGTCAGACTCGACGACTTAGTAGATGCATGTCATCGTATCCCAATTGCGTGTGGGTACAATGTGTGAAGCAACGCCGTGATATAGCTGGAATATTGCTAAAAGGGGCGTAAACCGCATTCACTCACTCACTCCCAAAAGCGTGGATCGATGCTCATGATGTCAATCACTGGACTGTCTGGTCCAGACTTGATTATTCACAGACCGCCGTCATATAGTTTTGTACCCATGTCGGGAATCGAACCCGAGTTTTCGGCGTGAATAGCACACGCTTTAACCACTAGGCTACCCGACCGCCCTTATTTAGAAGGAATAAGGAGAAGTACCCAATTTGAAGAGAATTACCTATGTTCTCTGTAAACACAAAAATAACTTCTTAAGTGTCTGAATATTAACGTGATACCAAGGTGGCATTAATTATTCACACTCTGTATTGAATTGTGCATCCGTCAGTGGCTATTTGCATTTTCTGTAAGAGACGTTTGTCTAGCGATAACAGTACATGAACTCTCTGTTTCAGGATTGACAAGAGGACACTACCACTGCTGAGCCAGTAGACCTTGTTCTGTATTATGAGTCTATGTGCCCCTACTGTCGCGCGTTCATCACCACCCAACTCTACCCTACCTTCACGGCTCTGCCTTCTCGTGTCCTCAATGTCACAATTGTGCCCTACGGCTTTGCCAGGGTAGGTATTCTGTCTTCTTGTGTTCTTGGGGTCACAATAGTTCCGAGCGGTAACGCCAAGGTAGGTATTATGTGACAATTAATAGTATGTGGCAATAAGTTACTAGACTAGTGATGACACTTACAGACAGAAAAATAGCCGAATATCTGCTATTTTACATATTAAACTGTTTCAGGGAAGGCAGCGAAACGGCATCTGGGAGTTCACCTGTCAGCACGGCTCCGAGGAGTGTCTTGGTAACATAATCGCCGTGAGTTGAGAATCTTAACTTTTGATGTTGAATTTCCAAACACGCACGTTCAGTGTAACTCTTCAATTTTCGATGACATCCTGTGACATTGTGAAAGAGTAAACCTTGAGATCAGAATGCATCTTGTCATCAGTGTTAGTTAAGAGAACAATTTATAGATCTCTTTGGACAAACGGTAACTTTGTATTTTCTTTTCAGTCGTGTGCCCTGAAGCATACCTCATATAAAGCCAGAGACTACATGCCGTTCATCAACTGTATGGAGGCCAGCACGGTTCATGGTCACGAGTTGACCGCCTTACACAAGGTACCCGTCTTTACCCTTTGTGTCAGAAGGCGTCACCATATTTTCACCTTGGATAGGTCAAGACCAGCCTGATCTTCTAGTGCTGTTGGATCTACTACGCGATGGCTGAATCTGGCAAACGTTAACGTGCATGTGACTATGCAATGGCTGCGTCCGTAATGTCTTGCCGTATATACACGTGCATGGAACTCCGTCAAAGTAGCGGTGAGGGTTGCTCGTAAGAGTGCACGTGACTACGTGAAGGTTGTATCGTACGTCTAAGGGACCACCGTGTATGGTAGCTGCGTCCGTGGTTGCAATAAGGGGAACGGGGTGGATGTTGGGGTTGTACAGATCTACCGTCTTTCTATGGATCGTACATGACGTTATGACGGACATGTTGAAATATGTCCTCTTTAAGTAGCACATGACGTTATCAGATGGGGGTCAGTTGCAATTTCGTCAAATGGAGGTTTTTCATAAAACTTGGATAGACCAGCCTTATCTTCTAGTTCTGTTAAATCGGTTGTTCCCCTCCTCCAGTAGTGGGCTTTAGCATCTAGTATGGCATGCCTGGACAGACAATCCAGAGATTAATATCATGAGCATCGATCCACGCAATTGGGATCAATGACATGCATCAACCTAGTCAGCGAGCCTGACCACCCGATCCCCCCAGTCGCCTTTTACGACAAGCATAGTCGCCTTAAGGCAAGCATGGTTTGCTGAAGACCTATTCTACCCCGTATCTTCACGGGTCCTATGCAATCACTGTCGTTGAGTCAATAGTTGCAACACGGTTGCAATGAGGAACGAGGTGGGTGGTAGTGGTGGTTGCAATGAAGGGTGAGTGGTGGTGGCTGCAATGAGGTGAGATTAAATGGGTTTAGCCTCCCGTTCAAAATTATTGCATCGTGCATGCAGTATGTGTTTGTGTGGCTGCTTGTACTAGTCTGGACTGATGCCGATTTTAAAGTGCTAGCCCACTGAGATACCATGTCGCAGGTTAACATGAATACCCCACTCAGACACAGTATACTGACTCCGAGCCGACCAGTCCTTGTTTTACCCACTAATGAGGATCACCAAACAGGGTAACAACAAGTACCTTTTAACATTCGATCAACCCGGGCCTTCTGCTCTCCAGGCGGACGCTCTACCACTAGACCATTGAGGCGGTCGATGAAGGGAATGAGGTTGGGGGTGCATCCATGGTTGCAATAAGGGGAAAGGGCTGGGTGGTGACAACCTAGCTGGGGTACCTTGATTAATCCCAATGGTCACTTGTAAGTTAAGCTGAACTATCGTTGTTAGCGATCTATAGCCTGAATGCTATTTTGTGTCATTTTATAGTTGCATCTTTTTCACTCTGGCACAACAAGGCTTAACTTCCCACTAGACGCACTCACTCACTCACTAGCTATTGGACATAGTGACCCTCCTCATCGCCATTTCAGTGTGCAGCTGCAAACAAGATTTCAGAGGCCGACATATCGACTTGTTTGAAGAATAAAGATGGCAAAGACTTGTTGCACCAGATGGCGCTGACCACACAGAGAGCGAAAATCCACTACGTCCCTTGGATTGTCGTGAATGGCCAACACACCACAAGCATACAGAACAGCGCCCAAGCAGGGTTAATGAGTTTTATTTGCAAGAAGTACACTGGGCTACAGCCAACAGCCTGTAAAGGCGGTTCACATGCATCAGTCATAGGGTGATGTCCTCCACAACAATATCTTTCAATCTTTGGCATCCAGCATTGACATTGGGGATATTAAAATATCTTTTGCGTCAGTTTTTTTTTACAAAGATACTTTTGTTTGTTTGATGTTTAATGCCGCACTCAGCAATATTCCAGCTGTATGACTGCTGTCTGTAAATAATTGAGTCTGGACCAGACAATCCAGTGATTGAACCCATGAGCATTGATTTACGCAATTGGGATACGATGACATGCATCAACCAAGTCAGCGAGACTGACAACCCGATCCTGTTAGTCGCCTCTTATGACAAGTATAGGCGCCTTTAATGGCAAGATTGGGTTGCTGAAGACCTATTCTACCCTGGATCTTCACGGGTATTGATTTTGCAGTATCAAATTACAGTGCCTGCAAAACATACTGACATTCTCAAACAACTATTACCTTCATGGTGAGGTGAAATGTGGTTTGACGACCACGGTCAAGATAATGGCACTCATCTTGCTACCTGCATACACGTATGTGTGGCTGTTTGTACTAGTCTAGACTAATGCCGATTTTTTAGGGCTAGCCCACTGACATACCATGCCGCAGTTCAACATGAGTTCCCCACTCAGACACAGTATACTGACTCCAAGCTGTCCTTGTATTAGCCCCTTAATGCTGAGCGCCATGCAGGCAAACAACAAGTACTAAGGTCTTTTAGTATGAAGCGGCTGGGGATCAAACCCTTGACCTTCCGCTCTCTTGGCAGATGCTCTACCTAAATACCATGGAGGCGGTCTCATTCGACTGAGACCATGCCGAAATTGTTTCCATAAAAACATAAAAAAATAAAATTTTGAAATCGCAAAAGGCACCAGTTAAGCTGATGGGAAGTGCATATGCCAAGTTTCATTAAAAAAATATTGAAAGGTTTTCAAGTTATGGCGTACCTTCGTTTGTGACTAAGTTGAAACTGTTTCCATGGAAACAACAAAGAAGAACGAATTTGAAAAAAGCAAACAGCGCCAGTTAATATAATGAGCAATGCATATTCCAAGTTTCGTTGAACAATATTGTACAGACACAATTAACCAGCAGTCATGATGTAAATGCACACTGAAGTTCTGAACATCACAAAATTACACAATAAAGATATGGTTATTGATACGGAAGGTATTCAATTTCATAGCTGTATAATCAGTCATATCAGATTTCAGGCACTTACACAATGATCAAGGTAAAAAGGGATCCTAAATTATACATTTATCACTCTAAAGTGTGTTTTTCATTTCTGAATTTGTTAAGTTTGGGAAACATTTCAAACAAGTGTCATCCGAAGATGTCAAATCCACCCCGGTCTCCACAAATTTGACAGAACAATTCATCTGACTGTTACTTTAGGTCCAACTTTCTGAGAGAATTTCTATCATATCTGTCAGTCTGTATACAAGAGTAGTTATTGAGCTATCAAAACAATACCATGTAATTGGGCTTCGGAACTTTGTATTTCTATGTCAGGTACACACCACTATGAACAGAGTCAAAATCAAACTTGTTGCTATGGAAAAATAAAAATAAAAATGCTAAAAATCACCAAATAGCAAAAGGCACCATTTGATAACCTGGTCCTTGTGTGCACAGTTTCAAGCAAGAGTACCTATTAGTTTTAGAGATATGTTCCACCCCAATCAACAGAGTCAAAGTCAAACTTGTTGCCATGGAAACCGGAAAAAAATATTTTTTTAAAATAGCGAAATAGTGAGGGAACCACTTCAGACCTTAGTTATATACAAGTACCAAGTTTGGATGAAAATTGTTTAAAAGTTTTTTAGTTCTGCTCCAGAAACGACACCAACCACCATTTCAGCTAAGTCTTACTTGTTTCCATGGAAACAGGGAAAGATCAAATTTTGAAAAATACTAAATAGCAAAAGGCACCACTTCAGCCCTTGGTTAATACATGAACCAGGTTTGAATGAAAAGTCTTTCACACTTTTCAAGTTGTGCTCCGAAAAGTCTAAATTGTTTTAAGAATAAAACATAAAAATGCCAAAAGTCTGCAAATAGCTTAAGGCAGCACTTCAGGATCAACTTGATATATCTGCCAATCTTAGTTTAAAAATATTGAACGGTTTTCAAGTTACGATCCAGAAACGAAAAGATTACAGATGGACAGACAGACGGACGGACGGACAAGGCGTCATCTGTATCCCCCCCGCATTACATGCCTAGGGGATAATAAACATAAAAGCTTATTTGTGCAAAAAGTTGTTCTTTTGATGGGCAAACACAATCCCCTCACTTGCAGAAATTCTGATAGAATACCCAAAATCACTTGGAAGAAATTTGCAAATTCTGCCAACTATTCAAATTAGTTTGAAATGGGATTACTGAAGGACTTGGAAAAGAAATATGTATAATAATTTTTTATGCACTACTGAAGAAACTGAAAACAGGTGTAATGAGAACTGCAGTGACTTCATCAGTGATGTTCTGTCACACCAGGTGAGCTAAATGGCTATATCCATTTTGCAGATTATAGAAATTGTTTGAAAAGTCTCTACATAGATGTACATCCTATCTATTAAACAAATTAAAGAAATGCTACTTACTGAATGGAACACAAGAAGTATTTTTCAGTAAATCATGTTTTGCCCACCTGTATTTTTTGGCTTTGAACAAAACTAACCTGGACAAACCATTAGCTTGTGTCATACAGTATGAACCAGCATCACTATATTCGACATCCTAACGTCAAAGGAGAGAGTGAGTTGGGTTTAACACCGCTTTTAACAATATTCCAGTTATATCACGGCGTGTCAGTTTAATGTGAGAGGAAAGCCCGAAGTGATGCAGGTCTCAGACGTTTACCACTTCGGTGAAACCCACGAGCACAGGTATGTTGCTGACAAACCTAGAAACATAATCGGGGCGAACCGGGATTCAAACCCATAATCATAGGTTTCTGGCGTGCCCAAGGGACGCAACTCTGCACAGCGAATCGCGGCGCCTTAGACAACTGGGCCACCCGTGCCCCCTAACGTCAAAGGAGCTGCTGCATATGACATTATCATACTCCATACTTCACTGTCTTCATCATCTCATCATAGTCATGATAGGAAGGACATTTCTTCACTTATATGTTTGAGAGACAATTTGCAAACATACATATACAGTAAAATAAAGCTATTTGCATCCTGAAGAATCCCAGTTTATTTTTTATAAAAATAATGAAGCAAACAAGTCTTTGATGCCTTTCCCAGGGAGGAATAATCCTGAGCGCCACAGGAAGATACAATGATCTATCCTCAACCGTTCTTACAACATATGCTTATATATCTCATTCTGACAGCAGAGCTACAGATAAGCAGCGTATTTGCATAAAATACCCCCAATAATATTAATTCAAAACCCAATTACTTTCAATTAACTTGCGTACAGAAATCCATGCATTATATGAAAAACTCAAACGTACAAAAACAGAATGCGTAAATACCCAATGAAGTTTTTTCAGCATGTACATGGAGCTAATTTCCGAAGCACAAATACGAGCTAATTTACATTCTGTGTCAAGCCTATATATTTAGAACAGTTATCATGGTTATGTACATCTAAAACATTCTTTCTTTTTTTTAAAATCCTAAAGTGTTCACTCTTTTGGGGGAAACCCCAATAGAGTGATGAACAGATGAGTGGAAAAATATTGGTTACCCGATGAAAAATGTAATAACCCAATCAAAATAGAAACCCAAGAGTAAAAATTCAATTGCTCAAAAAGTCATCTGGAGCTCTATGACAGTTAAATACATTGAATCTTGATGCAAGCAACAAATATCTCTGAGATTGTAATGTTACATTATCTTGTAACTTGAAGGAATATTAAGCACTATTTGAACAGTTTGAATTTCTTGAAATATTTCTGCACCTCCTGTTTTGTGTAGGGCTTAGCTGCCACACATGTTGCAATGTCCTCTGGTTGCTCCATCCACAGTTTGTGCTGGATTCCATCTTGTGTCAAACTCTCCGATAATTCTCGGAGACTCTCTTCATTTTTAGCCTGAAAAAGAATTTTCCACTGTATGTTTAGGAGCATTACAATAGAAGATGGCAACTGTCACATACATGAGCTAGATGCATCACAGTTCAGGCTGGCTTCAGAGCATCTTTCAATGTTCAGTGGAAAACATGTAGCTGTAACTGGAGTTATCTCCCATGTATCACACGTCATTTGTTAAACACCATCGAGCTTGACCTACTGCAACAAATAATATAACAAACCTTGCTGGTGTAGCGGCCATAGAATTTCTGAGTCCCGTGATGGGGATCGAACCACTGACCTTCTGATGAGGTCGGACGCCTTGTCCACACGACCAAAGAGGTTAACCCCCCTTCAGCAAGCTGACAAGGTAAGGATGTCATCTGTGGGATGACTCCACGCCCTGCTACATACTCCCCCGTCAACAGAAGGCACGTCCCTAGCCGCATAGTAGGGTACTGAGACTTAGTTTGCTTAAATTTAATATGAACGTGCTCAGCCCCGCGTTGGGCGCCAATGTAGCAGCCATAAAATTTCTGAGTCCTGTGAAGGGATTCAAACCATGGATCTTCTGATCAGAGGTCAGACGCCTTGTCCACATGACCAAAGAGGTTAACCCCGTCAGCAGGCTGACAAGGTAAGGCATGTCATCTGTGGGATGACTCCATGCTCTGCTAGACTGGGTTAGACAGGCAAGATTGAGTAGCTTATTATGCTTATAAAGGGAGCTGCCACAAAGCTGGAATATTGCTGAGTGCAGTGTTATACAACAAATGAACAAAACAAATATAAATAGGAGCTAAGCTTAGTCCCAGCAAATTTGTCATTCAAAACTCACTTTATTTGTAAACATTTTTTATTGCAGATCAGTATTGCAGTTAATGATCACCCAGTTTGACAAAAGACACTAAATACAATGGTTAGGCCTTGACTGGAGGGGGCGCCAAACCATAAGGTTCCTCGATAACCAAGTTTATTATTTATCGTACTAATATTATCCATACTTATTCGAAAAAATTTGAGAAAATTTGGCAACGATGCAGTTTACCGGGTGCAGCTTACATAGCGCTAATTGGTTTAGGCTGCCATCTTGGGCTCAGCTGTGGCTCCAGCTTTACAGATCTTGCGTGCCTCTTGGATGCTTAGGGTTAGTTGAGTGAGTGAGTGAGTATGGTTTTACACCGCTTTTAGCAATGTTTCAGCAATATCACGATGGGGGACGCCAAAAATGGGCTTCAAATATTGTACCCATATCGGGAATCGAACTCGGGTCTTTGGTGTGGCGAGCGAACGCTTTAAGCACTAGGCTATCCGACCGCCCCAGGGTTAGTTGAGTACAGTCAAGTCTCGTTAATCTGACATCGTTGGTTGCACATGATTGTGTCGGATTAACGAGTATGTCGGATTAACGGGACTAAATAGCACTGATTCAATCGGTTCCCATCATTTGTGTCGGATAAAGCCGAGTGTCGGATTAACGAGTGTCGGATTAACGAGACTTGACTGTAGTTGGTTACTCCCAACTCCTTAGCCCTTGGTTCCCTTATCCAATCAAGCACCCCATTACGATCATCATTGTTAATGATTACATACTAGACTTGTTTGATGTTACATGAAATGTAATTTACCTCCAGAATGACTTTATGCATGCTATCAAGATCGGATAAATACTGTTGAGTCACTTCATCTTGGTAAAACGTGTGTATTGCTGCAGTGCAAGCATGACATGCTTGTGCGATTAGGGCACCAGTTGGCCATTTTAATGCACTAATCAAGTCACCCCTTACAACAACATACTGCACGATAGTCGAAGACATTTTTTAGTCTCTATGTACATCAATGTGACCGACCAAGTTTGATTAGCGTACAATGATCCACGTTTCTTGTGGAAGCTGCCATTATCATTCCGCAGAAATTGCCGGTCTTTAATTTGATTGGTTCAAACCGTATACTGTACTTGACAACATAAAGTGGTGACGTTCTTCGCAGAAGTGTATATGAAAATAAGCAGGTTGTGTTAAGGTAGGTCACATCTGGAACTTTACGATGCCGTAAGAGCCGTGTGCGCATCCAATCGTAGACGAAGGCATGTCTATACACCTTTGTCTCAGACTGGCCGGTGTTGTTTGAATTCTTTCCTATTGATAAATATTTGACACGCAGTGGAAAACACCGTGGTATCAGTCCATAAACACCCAACAGTCAACCTCAGCAGGTTATGGTAACATTGGTTTATTAGTAATCAGTATGAGTGTATTGTTTACAGTAGCATAGCACCATTGCAGCGTATTTTTTATATGACAGTTCTCTTAAGAGGTGTGCCACGGACTCTCTTTTTAGGCATTTTACTTATTTGTGTCTATTATTTTGAGATATACCCTTTTAGCCTAATTTGAAAGGAGACCTCAGTAACATATGGTCATTAGATATTTAGACCCCAAGTAATGTTTACAATGTGTAATGATGTACCTGGTTTGACTTGATGCACACCCTGTGTTCATAGTATCAGTTGTTATCAATTTAGTATTATCAGTGATCATTGAACTTACATCTACTGTTGATAAGGTGATTTTAGATAGGCCTATATGTATGATATAGCAACAATAACGACATGTTTGCACATTCACAAAAATGATTTCCTGGTATTTACTTTTTTTGTATCAATGTGTTTTTAAATGTTGAAAGTAATAATTGGAATGTTTTTGTCTTTTACATGTTTTTGGCTTGTTCAGCATGTCAACATGTTCCCATTGATAAATTTACTTGAAGCCCAGTGTCAGGTATTACTTACAGCCCCAGCTGTGGTATATACCATGCATACTCATTACTGACATGATTGCTGAATAAAGATCAGCTTATGCATCTTTTATTGCAACAGCTATTGTTGTGTGTGTTTCTTGCAAAGGAGACATGTCCTTTGATACCAGCTTTACAGATAAGCTGTGTATTTGCGTAAAAATATCGAGTGAAATACCATGTTTCTCTCATCGAGTGATGGTGGAAAGGAGATATTTTCATGAGTGGTGTAACCACAAGTGAATCTATCGCCATTTTCCCCATCACGAAATGAGAGAAACATGTTGTTTCACAAGACACACGGAATATCCTGTTTATTATATACTTTTTGTGTGGTTGTCTGCCAGAAAATTAGATTATTTCATTACAAATGTAGAACCTTTAAACCTAAATCTCCCAACCTTACACACAGACATTTCACCACTCCTTGTGTTAATTTGTGACTTAAAAAGTAGTTCCGTGTTTGCAAAATCTTAAAACATATAAACAAAAGTAACAAATAATATTTAGGGTCACAAAAAATCTTTATCATACTATTTTCATATGATCTTATACAAAATCAACTTCAACAAAATATATTCTTGAAATCTATGAGATCGCTATTAGAAGCGAAAGAATACACACTGGTCAAGCTACAAAAATGGCAATTTGTGAAAAGACCAGTCTCGACTGAGTTAAATGAGAAATTTACATCTTTTTACGAAACATTTTTAAGAGAATAACAAATGTCAGGAAGTGATATTTACTGAAATTATTTTGCCTTAATGTGGAACTAATGTGAAAATGAAGTCAAGAGTTTGTGTACAGGCAAGACACTTACAAGCTCCTCACAGCAATATCACGGAGCTCTCTATACTATCGCTGCCAGCAGTGAGAGCTCCCCACTGTGAAAAATGGCTAAAATCATGCTTGGAGTTGAACTTGCAACTGACTGACCGTTATGTTTACAAACAAGTGACCCAGAATACTTTTACCCCTGCTAATTTATTTTCTTAGTTTGACAAATTGAATTACTGTTTCATTACAACTATCATGTAATTGGTATAGTAAGAATGTAAGGGGGAAGTTGGTTGATTTTCCTTTCGTGTGCAATCTCGAACCAATCTGATCAAACAAGCAAAAAGGTAATTCAAATGGGAAATATTGTCAGTCGTAAACCTTTGCAAAATAAACCGTGATGGCTTCCCAAAGACATAAACAAAAGTATAAACATTACTATATATTGGGTCAGAGGGCAAATTTCAAGATTCTTGTTATGGCCACACCCACACTGGTGGCAGCAATTTCACAGAGAGTGTAATGAATGTGTCACACGCTGGGAAGGAGCTAGAGACACTTACAATAAAGGGAGACAATTTGCAGGGAGGTACCGTATTCAACGTAATAAGCGCCCCGCTCTAATAAGCGCCCAAGGTGATATTTGCTAATATATTGGCATGTGAACAATCCCAATTAGCACCCCTTCTGATTGATCAATGTAAACAAGACTTATTCATTCGCGTTTAATACGGACTCCTGTGATATATGCACCATTAATTATGGGCAATTAAATTCTGGAAAAAATATATCTGCCGTACATACTAGTATACATTTCAGGCTGTAAGCATAAACCACGAATTTATCTTTCAACTCTGTTTTTTTTCCACCAAAATAATATTTTAATAAGAGCGCCCTGGGCGCTGATTACGTCGAATACGGTAACTCTTGTATGACAAAAGTTCTGTCAAATTGTTATGTTCACAACAGTGAAATATCAAGTGTTATGTTCACTGCAGTTAAATACCAAGTGTTAAGTTCACTGCAGTGAAATGTCAAGTGTTATGTTCACTGCAGTAATTGATATACATTCAGAGCTCCAGATAACTTTTTGAGCAATTGAGTTTTTACTCTAGGGTTTCTATTTTAATTGGGTTACATTTTTCATTAATATTTTTTCACTCATCTATTCATCACTCTGTCGGGTATTTCCCCAAAAGAGTGAACACTATAAGTTTTTAAAAAATGAAATGATATTTTAGATGTATATAACTGTTCTAAATATATAGGCTTGACTCGGAAAGTAAATTATCTCGTAACTGTGTTTCGGAAATTAGCTCCTTTGTAGGCATGCTGACAAAGCTTCATTGGGTATTTATGCGAGCTGTTTTTATACATTTGAGTTTTTCATTTAATGCATGTGTTTCTGTACACAAATTCATATTTTTTTATTTTTTTTGCGGGGGGGGGGTATTTTAGGCAAATCTGCTGCTATCTGTAGCTCTGTACATTTTCATGTGTTGTACTTGGTTTGACCCAGACACTGATAAAAAATGTAGGGTGATGATCATGATGCACTGTGTTTCATTATATAAAATATGTCTGATATAAAATAACATACCCTTCTGTCAACAATGGTCGTCTTTGAAATTAAGAATGAAAGTCTTAGGGTCATTTTTTACATAATTCTAATGGTTTGAATTAATTTTGTGGAGTCAATAAGTATTTTGACAGGACATCACAACTATATATGATTATGTGCCTCCAAATCATGACTACAATAATTGGATCATGTTAATATTGTTAGTAAAAAGACATTGTGTGTTGTATGTCAATCTTAATTGTAGAGTGTTGTTCATTTCGTCCAAATAGTAAACTCACAATTTATTTCCTGATAACTCAATATGATATAAATTTATGGGTCACATCTAGAATTATGGGTGATATTGTTTCAGTTTGGGGTCATACAATGAACATGAGGTACTATATTGTTTATCATTTGGTTAGTCTTTATTAGTCCACAGTAGTTCTAGTTGTATTGGCAGCCTCATGTCAAGCTATTGTCACGGCACTTGATGAAGTCAAAAATAACTACCTAGCATGAAGATCACAAATCTCTTTACAGTCCCTGAAACAAATATATAAATATAGCCCATACAAGTCTATAATATTTGGCAAGTCTAGATTACTGCAGTATCTGAAAATGAAGATAGTCTCTGGGCTCCTTTTTATTATATTTTATAACTCTAATTTAACAACTGTAATAAATGTTCATATCAGAGACTAGATGTTAGTCAAGAAGATCACCTAAGTCTGTGAGAACCCAAAGTGTGTACATATTTATATCATATGTACCGTATTCGACGTAATAAGTGCCCGGGGCGCTCTCAAAATTAGAAATAGGGGGCTCTTATTAGAATATAATTTTGGTGAGAAAAAAAACAGAGCTGAAAGATTGTACATTTCGTAGTTTATGCTGACAGCCTGAAATGATACAAAAGAAAAGTATGTGCGTATCCTACACGACAGATATATATATTCCAGAATTTAATTGCCCATAATTAAGGGTGCATATAACACACGAGTGCGTATTATACAAAATCCAATAGGTCTTGTGTACATTGATAAATCGGAAGGGTGCTAATTGGGATTGTTCACTAGCCAATATATAAGCAAATATCGCCGTGAGCGCTTATTAGAGCGGGGCGCTTATTACGTCGAATACGGTATATGCATTGTTATAGATTACCCTTCAAGGTATCAAAATGAATGAATTAGAGTTAGTTTTAATTAACTCTAGGAATTTTCTGACATGGACCCTCTATCGTCTATGTGAACATTTGAAATATTCCAGAGGTATGCCCATACAACACAATGTTAAAATGCCCCATTGTATTTGAAAATGTGGGAGCTAAAAGCACCCCACCCCACATGAAGTGTTACATGTCTAATAGAAATAACAATGCAATAGTGCACCGCTAGACATGCTAGAGAAACTGCCATGTGAACACATGTCTTGTAAGTGCATCAAATCCTGATAATGTCATTACGAGGAAGGAGATCCCATGGGGGCCCAGACATGCAACACATGCAGCTAATGAAACAGTCGTTATTCTCATTGACTCGGTGAAGATGGGTCTTCTATCACTTTGTGGAAGGTTTTGCTGTAATTTATTGGACGAAACAGAGAATTGGTTTATTTTCAATGTTTTTAATGGTGTGATACTTTCACGATTGATGCAACTTGGTAGAAAAAAACTGACAATAGCATATGTATCAAACAGGTATACTGTATTCAACGTAATTAGCGCCAACGGTGATATTTGCTAATATATTGCCTTGTGAACAATCCCAATTAGCACCCCTTCCGATTGATCAATGTACATAAGACTTATTCATTCGCGTATAATATGCACTCGTGTGTTCTAACCAACCTTAATTATGGGCAATTCTGGAAAGATATATTTGTCGGATATAAACATTTCAAGCTGTCAGCACAAAGCATGAAATGTATCTTTCTACTCTTTTTTTCCCACCAAAATAATATTCTAATAAGAGCCCCCTAATTCTAATTTTGAGAGCGCCCTGGGCGCTTATTACGCGAATATGGTATATGAAATATATATTTGTCATTTTATATGCCCCATTAGAATACTGGTTCTTGCTGCATAATGTTTGGTAATTTGAGCCAGACATTTGCATGAATATAATCAGCTGATAATCATGATGATAAGAATGCACCTCAGCATTACCATGATTGCTCAACATGCTCAACGTATGTGATGTATTGAAATACAATTCATTCTACTGAATACATGAAAATGTAGTGTCCTATTGTCCCTGGTTTCAAGAATTTGTTGTCCATCTCTTCAAATTACTATCTGTGGTGCTGATCAGTCGTAGCCCTTGGCAGCTGCTATAGGCAGTGATTGAGTCCAGGGGTCCTTGACAGCTTAAGGATGCTCCTGTTATAAGCTGAATCTAAGACTCTTTCAATCTGTAACATTCAGTGTTTGAGTTATGACAAGCACCCTTTGACTCTCTTCCTATCCAGTAGTCTAAGGCGCCGCAGATTGCTGTGCAGAGTTGTCTTCCTTGGCCACGCCAGAAGCCTATCATTGTGATTTCGAATCCCGATTTGCCTCAATAATGTGATAATGTGCTTGGTTTGTCAGCACCATACTCATGTTTGTGGGTTCACCAAAGTGTTAAATGTCTCAGACCTGAATCACTTCTGGCTTTCTTCCCACATTAAGCTGACATGCTGTGGTATAACTGGAATACTGTTCAAAGCAGCGTTAAACCCAACTCAGTCACACATCCTTAATTTTAAACGCTTATGACCCCAAGGTTTATTATGTTTAAAGCAGCTTGCTTGATGAATTTTTGAAAGTTCGATGCATTGAAGCTGATATCCCTCAAGTGATATGTCTCATTTATTCAGATTTGTGGTATTAAGGACATAAGAAAACAGGGAAAATGTTTCTGTAGGTTTATTGTTTAGATTGTCTTAAGCATTCAGATGGAGCTGGATAAGTTGATATTCAAAAGGATAGGAATAATAAGTGGTGTAATGTTGATGGGCTATATATTGGAGTTGTCCATACCGCGATGGCAATACATGAATGGCATGTGAATGTGTTTGAGATAGCAACAGTTAAAATCTCAGCCATGTTACACTATTGATAGTAATGACTATCAATTGACGTAATGAAATGAGAAATAAATAGTGTTAATTCAATAATTGTTTACTTTCCCATTGAGTTTGATTCAAAATACACTCATCTTCCTGAGGCAAGGAAGTTAACTGACCTTAAAAGTCCAGTTTCCACCCTTGCCGAACTAGGCTGGAATTTCTGGACTTGATCGTAGCACCAATAGTGGCTATTGCGAGATATGTCCCTTCTATGGCCCTCCTACTAACCAATCGGAGTCCACCTCTCATATCACTTGCATTTGCTACAAACAAAATGGCTGCACACAGTGAAGAAGGTCTGATCGATAATCAAGATCTATATTGTAATGAAACGGGTCTTACTTCTCAAAGTGCGTCAAATCACGTGAGCAACTTGATTAAAAACATGAAAAGATTTGGAATATATCTGTTTATGCTAATTTGACAGAACACATGCTTTGCAAATCCTTCTGTCAACCGAAATCTACACTGCAGTTTACGAACCGGATGCCTATTAAGGTACCCGATTTTGATTGGATTATGCATGGACTCGTTAGTCCAGCCAAAATATAACTCCATAATTCCAGCCAAGATTGGCAAGGATGGAAGTTGGACTTTTATAGTCAGTTAAGTCCCTTGCCTTGGGAAGATGAAATACACTTGGCTTGAACACAGTTGAAGAGTATTTAAATACTTTCAGAAAACATAACTTTGCAGCAGACAATGATCAGGTATCTCTATTAACTCCAAAGCAACTGGATACATTCATGATTTTGGTGACGTGTTAGGCTTCGTCATCATGTTGAATAATGCATCAACACTGGCAAGATAGTCTACTTCTCAAGCTATCTCATACATGATATAAGTACAACTTTTGCAAAAGTATCACAATAATACCCAAAAAAATAAGGCTGGATTTTTATTGGTGAGCCTCTGAGATATGTGAAAGCAGAGATGAACACTGTATAGTTATATAGTCTAATCATAATAATTATTGATGTGTATTATGAAACTGAAGTAAAACCAGCCCTCATTAAAACATGGATTTGTCTCCATGGGCATGCTAGCCATTAATCAAGATATATATTCATGATCAGTAGTGGCTGACTAAAATAGACCAAAAGATCTTTAATCTTTCATCTTAATCCTAATACTTATGCTATCATTTAATAACCACTTAACCATGTTAAATACCGTATATGACCGCGGATAAGCCGACCCCGTAGATAAGCCGAGGTGTTAACTTGACCATTGAAATACGAAAGAAAATGATATGACCCGCAGATAAGCCGAATCAGGAATTGAAAGACAAAAAACACTGCGAAGTCGGACTGCAAGACATGTGCCGGTACTCGCAGATATTCAAAAATATAAGATGAAAAACGTTGTAATTATATTGAAAAAGTCATTATTATTTCTAATAAAGATTTAACAAACCAGTCATCCACTTTCAAAATGTGGGAAGCTGTTTCTCGTGTTTTTTTTAAATCTCATAATGATCGTTATATGTTGCCATCAACAACCAAGCGCCATTTTGTGAATCGGTGTATATAGAATTATGAACCCGTGAGAAAATATATCAGCTGGAGCAAAGACTCGCAGTTTGAATTCAGCATCGTAAGCATGGCGTTTTCGTCTAAAACTCATGATGAAAATGTCGTCAGTAAAAATATACCAACTTTTATAATCCCCTTTACACCACTATTGTATGTTTATGCAATTGAATTAAATAAACTATCATACTATGAACACATTGAATGACCATCACTTACTCACAGGGTTCTCCAGTTTATTAAACTAATCTCTCGAAAACAAAGGAATTAAGCCCCTACTCCCAACACGATCGCTAAGCACCCACAACTTGAAAATGTTTGTGTAAACAACATGACATTATCAATCGGCCCGTAATTATCAGTGCTCATTTCCTTGTGTACCGTGTTGCTTTAAACAACAGGAAGCAATCACAGTGGTCACCGTTTGTGACGTCACAGGAAACAGCTGATCACATGTTTTTGCAAATGGCGAACGAAATAACTCGCCGATACAGTTGTTTATTTGCCTCTTTCAATAAAGGTAGACACTTGTTCACTATCACTTTATGAACAATGCAAAACGTACGTAATAGCTATTGGCGATTTTATCTGGGGATTATATATTATAGCTGTGAATTACATATATTGTTACATGTAAAGATTGTGGAGTTTACGAAGAACGATAAACTTTGAACATTCAATTGAAAACTTATTATCGGAAGTAGTAACATGCTTAACATTTTTTTAATAATGACAACATTGGTGTATAATAATAACTTTATTGATAATTTATAACAATAGTGGCTCTAGTCGTGGCAACTTCCAAACTTTCGGGAAGTTGTAATCTATCGGACCGTCATTCAGGCGATATTTCTGACAGATCACGATCTGAAAAATACTATCATGAAAGTGTATCCTGTGGATAAGCCGACCCCTTTCTACAGAATCTTTTTTCTGGTCCTCAAAATTCGGCTTATACGCGGCCATATACGGTACATGTTATGCTCTAGAGGACATCTTTCATCTTAATCCTAATACTTATGCTATCATTTAGTAACCACTTAACCATGTTAAATACGTGTTATACTCTAGAGGACATCTTTCATCTTAATCCTAATACTTATGCTATCATTTAGTAACCACTTAACCATGTTAAATACATGTTATGCTCTAGAGGACATCTTTCATCTTAATCCTAATACTTATGCTATCATTTAGTAACCACTTAACCATGTTAAATACATGTTATGCTCTAGAGGACATCTTTCATCTTAAACCTAATACTTATGCTATCATTTAATAACCACTTAACCATGTTAAATACATGTTATGCTCTAGAGGACATCTTTCATCTTAATCCTAATACTTATGCTATCATTTAGTAACCACTTAACCATGTTAAATACATGTTATGCTCTAGAGGACATCTTTCATCTTAATCCTAATACTTATGCTATCATTTAATAACCACTTAACCATGTTAAATACATGTTATGCTCTAGAGGGCATCTTCCTTCATCTACAGTACATCTTTGTAATAACATCAAACAAGAGATAAAGGGAACAGCCTATGTAACATATACTGGTAAGCTTCATAAACTGCTACTCCAAACCATGTATTTCAAAATAATAACAGTCATCTCTGCCACAATTTCAACTAATCTCTGTGCTTCAATGCTCTCATTCCTCAAACAAAGTTATCTTAGCGCTACAACTATCTGAAGCTTAGGTGATCTTAACACTACAAATATCTTGGGGTATGTAGGTGATAACGATAAGATCACTTTTGGGGACCTTGGACTGATCTCTTCTAAGTCGACCCATGAAAATCCGTGTTACAATAGCTCTTCAGCAACCCATGCTTTCTATAAAAGATGACGATGCTTGTCATAAGGGGCGACTAAAGGGATCGGGAGGTCAAGCTTGCTGACTTGGTTGGCATGCCATCATATCCCAATTGCGTGGATGCTCATGATGTTAATCACTGGATTGTCTGACCCGGACTCGATTATTTACAGATCGCTGTCATTTAGCTAGAATATTGCTGAGTTTGGCCTTAAACAACAAACACTCATTCTATACCAGTAATTGCTGGTAAATGGAAACAAGGGCATTAAAGAGAGACTTTGGTAGGGGAATAGGCAGCCCCAGCCAGTTCTATTCAGCTTGTTTCAAGTTGTTCATGCTCCTATGTTTTGTCTGCCTAGTCACTTTTGGACACGGGCGGTTGGGTAGCCTAGTGGTTAAAGCGTTTGCTCGTCACGCCGAAGACCCGGGTTCGATTTCCGACATGGGTACAATGTGTGAAGCCCATTTCTGCTGTCCCCCGCCTTGATATTGCTGGAATATTGCTATAAAACGGCATAAAACCATATTCACCCACTCACTTTTGGACACACATATCATCATCACAGACAAAACCTTTGTGTCTAGCCCGAACTTGGTGCAAAGCACCATTATCAGTGGATTTTATATGGATTATTTTTATCTCAGCTTACCATGCTTACTAGACTGAACCCAGTTTGCTGGACTTGGGCTAGACTAGTTGCTGTCCTAGAGTGTTATCAGTTAATGTCTGTCCCAATCATTGCTAACTACAGTAATATTTACACTGAGACAATGTCTGAACCTAGACCATGATGACATGGTAGACTGAAAATGGACCAAATGGAAAAAAGGAGTGTGGGACATGTTTAGATGACATAAAAATCAACAAATGAACTCTGAAATGTTTTATGTGACGTGCAAATAACGACCCCTTCCATGCTTACAGGCTCAGTGAAGTAGTGGTAATTATTGAGTATTGTTCAAAAGCCTTGAAATTTTTATTTGAATGTGTTATTTTCTTGCAGCATGTTTTGTTCGGCGATGTTGGGATTGTGACAATGTAAAGAAATGCAAGAGGATGAAACAGCATGCATAATGACTAGTACGAAACAGTGACTTCATCAGCGGTAGTAGCCTCAGTATGTTCAGGTGCTGGTCGGGAAATGGGAAGCGATGTTTCAATAAGCACCAACAGAAGATAACTCTCCTTCTCATCGGTGCTTTCATCTATGGTGAGTGGCAGCAAGAGGTTTCCATACTATCTAAACAATACTGTAAAATCGAACTTAGTTTTGAGTTTTTCATAGGTATGCATTTTGGAGAAAAATTGTGAAGTTTGTTTGACAATTTACTGGTACAGAAGATACATGTTTAGATTGTCAGTGTCAGTGCTGTAGAGAATAGGATTACATGGATTACAGCAATGCTGTACCGTAGTAGAATAAGTGAATTAAAGTGGTTTAGATTTGTGTATTAGGTGAAGCTCAGTGGTGTACAGAAGTGGATTAGCTGAATTATGACATGTGATGTACAGTGTGTGTAGATGAATTAATGTAATGTTGTACCATACTGAAATTGGATATATAGTGGTGGTTTGTTATTGTGAATTAGATGGATTTTGATGTGTCTTCTAGTGGATGACATGAATTAGAATGGTGTACCATAGTAAATTCTGAAGCGGATAGCAGGAATTATGATGGTGGAGAAGAGATGAATGACAATTGTTCATTAGATGTATTTGTATGTCTGAAATACAGTTTCTTAATAAGTAAATGCAAAATATGGTTGATTTCTGTATGTATTGTGACCAGGACATTGACTGAAGTTCCTTTTCACTTTCAGGAGTGTCTGCAGATATCTGCAGTTCCACCATCAATGAGAGTGAAGCTCGAGATGCGATTCACAGGGGATTCAAGCCCAGGTTAGGATCCAACGCTGGACGCTACACCAAGGACATCAACGCTGCTGCTGTGTTGGACTGTGTAGTGAGCTGCTGTAATGAAGGGTCCTGTGACTCTGTCTTCTTCCATCAGAATACATGCTATCAGCTAGAATGCAATCGCTCCATTCCCGGTGCTTGCGACCCTCTCAAGGCAGACGACCCCAAGTTTAACAATACTTTCTACATCAGCGTTCGAACTGTGGGTGAGTAGCGATCTGTGTTTTTAGCAGCCTGCAGATAATGTGTTTCAAGGAGTTAGAGCTCGGTGAAGAGTGTATTTCATGGCAAGATGTTAGGCCAATTAGTTCTTTTGGCAGTCTCTTTGCACAGTTGAGACCCGTGAAGATCTGGGATAGAGTAGGTCTTCAGCAACCCATGCTTGTCGTAAGAGGCGACTAACGAGATCGGGTGGTCAGACTCGCTGACCTGGTGGATGCATGTCATTGAACCCGATTGCGTGGATCGATGCTCATGATGTGAATGACTGGATTGTCTGGTCCAGACTCGATAATTTACAGACCACTGTCATATAGCTGGAATACTGCTGAGTGCAACCTTTAACAACAAACAAACAAAAAACAAACTAACAAACAAACTAACAAACAAACAAACAAACACAGTGGACAGCTGGTGATCATTTATTCATCCTTAGGTCATTATTTAACATGCTTAGGCGGTAAAAGCTTTCATAGTCAGAAGTTGTAGCTCTTTAGGCGGTGACTGGTATCCTTTACACAGAAGTGAGAGAGTTGGGTTTCAACAGTACTTAAGATATATCGAGGCCTGTAAGGTATATACCACTTAGGTAAAGCCAGTGAGCATAGACAATTATGGCTTTAAAACTAGGCAGAAATGTGAGTCCAGTACGCACAAATATATAAAATGGATGCCGAAAAATGAATATGTTGTGTCCTAAGGGGCCGACAATAATATTCATGGCACCGAATTCTTGTCAAGGAATATTAAGTTCTTGTAATTGAAGTAATTATCAAACTCACTGTAGTGTGCACAACACCATTACTTTACCATGTTTACAGGACCCTCGTATTTCCTGTAAGCACCCTTGAAATTAATCATTAGGCGTCCTGTGGACCCCCCGTTTTTAAGTCGAGGTAAAACCCTGGGTATGTTGTTGACATTAAGAAGGAATCTGTGCCTCTACTACTTGCCCATGTCCAATATCTACTGTATCACTGTTTGTCTGTAATTGTAAGTTCAGTTGAGTATAAGAGGGGGTCAAGACTTTGATCCCAGAGATATACTTCATTCGGGACCAAAACTGTGAGTTAGATTATGCTGAAAAAAAAAGAAAAATGTGATCATGAATATTTTTGGTGTATATTATAATTCATCATAATTTGTCTCATTGTAATATTATGTTGGATGCTTAAATATTGCTGTAAGACCGCCTCCGTGGTCTAGTGGCAGAGCGTCAGCCCGGAGAGCGGAAGGTCCGCCACTAGACCGCCTCCGTGGTCTAGTGGCAGAGCGTCCGCCCCGAGAGCCGAAGGTCCGGTGTTTGATCCCCGACCGCGTCATACCAAAAGATGTTAAAAGATGGTACTTGTTGTTACCCTGTCTGGCGCTCGGCATTAAGGGGCTAAAACAAGGACTGGTCGGCTTGGATTCAGTATACTGTGTCTGAGTGGGGTATTCATTACTGTTAAACTGCGGCATGGTATCTCAGTGAGCTAGCACTATAAATCGGCATCAGTCCGGACTAGTACAAGCAGCCACACAAACACACACACGTACATGCACGTGGCTATATAAGTGCGATAATCTTGGACGTGATGTTAAACCCCATTTCACCTCACCTAAATATTGCTGTAGGCAAGCTAGAGGAGAGACAGAGTGCTCCCTTGAGAAACATACTTTATTATGTCAGCACGTTCCCCTCATTGTAACAAAGCAAGTTTAATGTATTGCATGCATATCTGATAAAAACAACAAATAGAATACATATATGACTTGTGCCCCTGTGAGCAAATGGCTATGGGCTATATACGGACATGCTTCAGTGCACACCAGCTGGTACCGTAGCTGATTGTTGTGAGTCAGACCACATAACTGTATATTACATTGCATCAGCATGTTATATTGGATCGATTAAAGTGTCTTTGATAGGTATACAGTTAAGTTTGTGTTACACATGTAGCTTGTTTGGAAATTGCACTGCTTTAATGGATGGGTTCTTTTCTTATTTAATGATTGAGAGAACAGTATGGGCATATTTATGGTGAAAATAAGATATTTTCTTCAGGGTCACAGTAGTGAAGATATAAATGATATTTGCAGTGATCCACCTTCCAAGTTTTCAATGTTTACTGGAACTTCTTTTGAAGTGTCCAAGTCAACTATTTTTCTCAAACACACACTTTCAAGGCCTTTCTTTGACATGACTATACTACTCAATATTTACTAAGGATCACAATAGTCACCTTTAGTCAAAGGTGTGTTCCTTAGCAAATGTTGAGTAGTATGTAGCGGCCATAAATTTTTCGAGTCACGTGATGGGAGTCGAACCACGGACCTTCTGATCCGAGGTCGGACGCCTTGTCCACATGACCAAAGAGGTTAACCCCTTCAGCAAGCTGACAAGGTAAGGATGTCATCTGTGGGATGACTCCACGCCCTGCTACAAGAAAATTACAGTAGTTTCTTAGCAAATGTTGAGTAGTATATTACAGTAGTTATGGAATCATGCTCAAGAATGCAACCTATGACCCTTTGTTTCAGTGAGTGATTCAGCACAACAGTTGCACATGCATTTTGTTACAGTCGCTTGTATGCACATGCCAACCACAAGGTTGTCTCGTGCAACTTTTGGAATAGTTTGACAATCTTTTTGTAGAGGTGTTTGGTTGTTCAGGATGTATTTTACCTGGAACAAATACAGACTTATAACAATAGGATGACACAATAATTATTATGATAGTTAAAAGTAACATTGAAAATGTTGCAGTGGATGAACATCTTGTCATTTTCATTATTTTTCTCATTTCATTTGACGATTAGTGGCTACTTAAACATACTACATATCTCATTCAATTATGTTTTTGATTAAATTTTTATTTCTGGAGTCAAGTTACAGATTGGAGCTCCTGCCCAGGAAAGCCTGAAGCTTGCTGGAAGGAAATTTGAGAGATGAAATACATTCATTTATTTTACCAGATGAGCACTTTTGAGATTAGGATTCAGCATGACAAGTTAACCTGAAACATATTTTAACCTGTATAGTGATCATATACATGGACATCCTCTTAAACCTCTATAATTCTACTTGCCTTTGGATACCTTTAACATTAGACAAATTGACTTGAATGTACAGGCTAGTCCCATTCTACATCCCTGAGGATGATCCATCAGTAGCATATTCGATACAAGGGACGTTAGTTGTCTTGGGGTGTAGTGTCTTGTGAATGTTCATATGAGCAAAAGTTGTAGTTGTGAAAGAAAGATTGTGAAAAATGTATCCATGTTAGTTATTGTGTAAACATACAACAATGTACAATATTGAGGTGAAATTGGGTTTAACGTTGCGTCCAAGATTATTGCACTTATATAGCGATGTGCATGCACGTGTGTGTGTGTGTGTGTGTGTGTGTGTGTGTGTGTGTTTGTGTGTGTGTATGGCTGCTTGTACTAGTCCGGACTGATGCCGATTTATAGTGTTAGCCCACTGAGATATCATGTCGCAGTTTAACATGAATACCCCACTCAGACACAGTATACTGACTCCGAGCCGACCAGTCCTTGTTTTAGCCCCTTAATGCCGAGCGCAAGACAGGGTAACAACAAGTACCATCTTTTAACGTATTTTGGTATGACGCACCCGGGGGTCGAACCCCGGACCTTCCTCTCTCCGGGCGGACGCTCTACCACTAGACCACGGAGGCGGTCCTACAATTTTGAGTCTTATATGTGACTGATATGACTGAATTAAGACTTACTGTCTCCGATTTAAATTTTACATTGCCTGGGGTTGGAAATTCTGCCATGGTGAGACTTAATGCATGATGTGCAAATTGGGATATCTTTGTGTAGAAATATGTAGCTGCAAGTTACAAGAAATATGTGCAAGCAATGTTCAAAATAAGTGCCTGCCTGTAAGCCCGTGGCAGGTTGATCTCGTGTCGGGCCCGTAGTTTCGGATTTGTATGGGTCCTTAGGGCCCGCTGTAAATGTGGGTGTTAATCTATTTGTCACATAAGCTGCGGGGCTTTTTCTTAAATGAGGGCCTGAGTTTAGTCGGGGCCTGCAGCTTCTAAATGTTGGCAGCCTGGAATGTTGGCGGTGTAAGTAATTGAGTCTGAACCAGACAATCAAGTGATCTACGCATTTGGGATACGATGACATGCATCAACCAAATCAGCGAGTCTGACCACCCAATCCCGCTAGTTGCCCCTTCCCACAAGCAGTTGCCTTTTCGGCAAGCATGGGTTGCTGAAGACCCATTCTAACCTACTGTAAAGTAATAAGATGGTTTAGTGTACTGTACTCTAAGACTTGGTTATTACTTTAGTTACAGGACCTTCATATTTCTTGTGACAAAGTAAGTACAATAAATATTTCGGAGGGACTCACAATATTTATTTTTCTGCATCCATTCTGCACATGTGTTCATACATGACGCACATTTCTGTGTCTTGCAAAACCTGAATTGTTGATGTCTTCTTGACACTGGTCCTTCAACACAATTCCTTACATAGAGACACTACTTCATCAATACAGCAAATTAAACATGGTAAAGATATATGTTATGAAGACATTAGAACTCTGTGGTGTAGTGGATAGAGTGTCTGTATTCTCTGAGAACTGATGGTTGTCAGTTCGATCCCCTCTCCATGTTAAACCAGTTTAAAAGATGGTTCCTACCCTGCCTGGCTCCCAGTGTTACAGGGATAAAACAATGGCTGGTAGTCACAACCAGAAGTCCTGTCTAGTACAAGCAGCCACACACACACATGCATACATGTAAGTGAAATAATCTGGAACACGATGTTAACCCCATTTCACCTCACATAATTGCTGGAGTTACAAAATTCTGTTCAAACATTCTACACTTGTGTGTAACCGTTTTTACACACATGAAATCTCTGTATCCCTGGTCCCTTACCATACAGCATGTACATGGTCTTATTGATCTTTTACTGTTTACTGACACAAAAGGATGTTTAAAATATTAAAGTGCTGAATAAGACATCAACCTTGATCTATCATCAGCGCTATACATTTAAACTGTTATAAGTGGTCCCCTTGAGGACCAGTAATCTTGAATGCAATATTTCCTGATAAAGGTTTTCTAGCCCTCCAAGAAAGAACGTTATCAAGAGTCTCAAGACATCCATCTACTTGACCCTGCTTCGTCTGATACAAAGTCGCAATTGCCTTTTTGATAGCATCTTAGAGCCTCCAGTGACACCTCTTGTTTTCCAAAAGGGATATATCTCAAAACAGATACCCCTAGCACAAAATCTCAGGGAGAGTATTTTAAATCCTGAAGATGTTATGATATCTCAAGGATGTTATCTTCACATTAAGTGTTCTTAAAATATTTCCTGTTACATGGATTTGAATCTTTTTGCTTTGCATGACATCTTGTAGATGGTTCTCAATTTGCTACCAGCTTCAAGGGCCATAATAAGTAACAGTAGGGATTTTTTGTTGTTGAAGTCATACTTTGGTGTGCTATTAATTATTGTTTGTAGTATGTACCAGATATATGATATGTGGTTTGTTCTCAATAATTCAAACAGATATACATTGCCATCAAAATATTTTTATGCAATATCTGGGAACTCGTCCAAGAGAGTTATGTTGCACATGCAAAATGGACATGGCGCAGGTCGGGGCTACATGCTTGGAACAAACATCTCATGCAACTCAACTCTCTTTGCATTTTCACCATTTTGGACTTCAGGCCACTTTTCGTATACATACATATCATTCACAGTTTAGTTATGCAAAACCTGGAGCGAATAGATGATTATGCCATTTATTTGATCACTGAAGGAACTATGAATAATGGCTCAAGTTCAACATGTATTTGACATGCGAGAGCTTGTGGACATGTTTGGTATTTTTTATCATTAGTTACTATACAGAATTACTTTGGAAAGCTAAGAAAATTTTGCATCACTAAAATTCTGCAGAAATAGTGTTAGCTATGTTTTCCTCAATAACATGGAAAAAGGTTATGTGTGGGTTGCTAACGGTAAGCTGTGACAATGTGGATGTGGCACCAGTCCAGCTGGTGTGAGTGTTGATTTCCAACTGATAACTAATTACACTAAGCAAGGTTCAATAATCTATAAGCGTCCTGTCTTAACAATGAGATTATCACATGTAAGTTGTCTGATTCAACTTCGATGAGGACTGACACTGATTGAGTTTGAACATTTCATTTTTTTCGCATAAGGAAATATTTTTTTAGGTCTGTTTTGGGTGAAAAATCAATTTGCTGTAACCGTAAATTTGTTCTAAAATATATTATACAGTTGTCGGGACTTTGGAAATAGTTTATTATAACTATGTTCTACTGTACATTGCACATTACTACACTAGTTCTAACTGATCGTGGGCATGCAGTATCTTATGCTTGTCATTGTTTGTTTGTTTGTTTGTTGTTTAAGCCGCACTCAGCAATATTCCAGCTATATGACAGCGTTCTGTAAATAATCAAGTCTGTACTAGACATTCCAGTGATTGACATCATGAGCATTGATCCACGCACTTGGGATACGATGACATGCATCAACCAAGTTAGTGAGCCTGACCACCCAATCTTGTTATTTGCCTCTTATGACAAGCATAGTCGTCCTAAGAGGCGATGTAATGGATTGGGTGATTGCTTGCGTGTCATTTCTTCTTGACTGCATGGATTGTTGCTCGTAATATCAATCACTGGATTGTCTTGCCCAGACTTGATTATTTACAGGCCACCATCATATAGTTGAAATATTGGCAGTGTGGCCTTGAAAAAAACCCCAAAACATAACAATGCTAGATCACTTGTGGATTAAATCTCTGGCCAAATGTCCCCACATTTTAACAGTCCCCACATTTTAACAGTCCCCACATTTTAACGGTCCCTATTCATGTGTTCATAAAACTATGCTGTGCAGTGTGCACGAACACATTGAATTCTTATCCAGATTTATGTCTCTGATCGTGTAGGGCAGTCATTAGATACATGAAACGCTGACTTTTCACTTGGGTCGGATATTGCATGTTCATTTTGGTTTATGATTCTGGAGATAATGTCTTGGTTTTGGTAACCTGACCTGCCTTGATTTCCCAGTACCAGTCCCTAAAAACTTTATCTTCCTTTTAATCAAACAAATAAGTAATGAACGAAGATTCTGTTCATAATTAGAAATCTACATAATTTAATCAGACCTTAAAAGTTTTTGATAAATTTTCAGTTTTTTTTAACATGTTATCGATACGAGGAAAAAGTATGATTTTTTAAGTTTGTTTTTTACCTTAAGTGTATTTGATTTTGAGAAACAAATTCCAAAATATGGCATTTAGACACCACCCAGTGAAAGAGATATGAGGTGTTAATTAAACGAAAGGGCAGGCCTGACATGCATATTGTTTAAAAATACATTCATCTGACTACAGACCTGTCATTTAGGTCTGTGATGGGACTAAATGCTGGTACTAATACACACTTAATACATGCAAATTCAGCCTGCAGGCACTCTGTGTGAGGGGAGTCAAGGCAATGCATGCAAGACATTCATTGTGGTATCGATAGGGAAATATTTGACATACTGATGAATGGAGTTCACAAGCTAATTGGTATCATGTCAGTGAATGAGGACGGGTATGTTTAAGGTGAATTAAAAATTTAAATATATTCGTTTTTTTGGCATCATGAAATTATTGAAGTGTAGATGATATATTTCTCTATCAGAATTAGCAAAAGATGCAGAAGGCATCGAATACTTATACCAGTACTCACACAAGGCTAGCTAATACCAGCTCCTATGCAAGGCTAGTTTTTCAGGTGAGATCCCATGCCATATCAATTATCACTGACAGAAACTTGCCATAACATATCAGCTGTCACTCTTTGTAATTATTCCTAATGCATTCATTGAATTAAAAAATGTGTACAAAACAATTCTCCCTCTCCCATATCATGCATATATTTAAATTTCTTACACAACAGGAAGCGTCTATTGCATCAACACATCCACTAAAGTAAGAATTGATACATCAGAAATGTGGACGCCAGACATATTTGTACGAAGGTGTGGAGGGGAACTCCCATGTAGATAGCGTGACGTGTACTATCATTCCTGTTGGTGCATGCCGTGCTTGTTCTCTGGAGGATGCTAGACTCACAGATACAGAAGCTGAGCGTTGTTTGTCTAATGTGATTAACAGTCATATCCTTCAAATGGTGGTATGGGGTTTGAGATTCCTTTTAACTCTGAAATCCCATATGAGTGTCAGATCTGTTGTTCTCTTGCCTAATTGATTACTTAAGAAATGTCTGCAAGATTTTGTTACAGGTGCATAATTGTTTACCATGCTTGTCTTGAACAATAATATATATGACTATGATTTGTTGGTGAATGGTGGGTCCCTGGGAAGAGTTATTCATAAGATTATTCATTATTCTTTGAATGATGACAAATGCTCAAGCATTATTATGCATCTATATCATCTTTCAGCAACCCAAATTATTTTTTGGTTTCTTAGGTTAGTGGCTAACATTGCTAATGGATGAGATAACAGGCTGTACTGACAGGTCAAACTAATGTTACATGCAGTACTTACAGGTCATACTAATGTTACATGAAGTACTGACAGGTCAAACTAATGTTACATGTAATTCTGACAGGTCAAACTTATGTTACATGTAATTCTGACAGGTCAAACTGATGTTACATGCAGTACTTACAGGTCAAACTGATGTTACATGCAGTACTGACAGGTCAAACTAATGTTACATGCAGTACTGACAGGTCAAACTGATGTTACATGTAGTACTGACAGGTCAGACTGATGTTACATGCAGTACTGACAGGTCAAACTGATGTTACATGCAGTACTTACAGGTCAAACTGATGTTACATGCAGTACTGACAGGTCAAACTAATGTTACATGCAGTACTGACAGGTCAAACTAATGTTACATGCAGTACTGATAGGTCAAATTTATGTTACATGTACTATTGACAGGTGAAACTAATGTTACATGCAGTACTGACAGGACAAACTAATGTTACATGCAGTACTGATAGGTCAAATTTATGTTACATGTACTATTGACAGGTGAAACTAATGTTACATGCAGTACTGACAGGACAAACTAATGTTACATGCAGTACTGATAGGTCAAATTTATGTTACATGTACTATTGACAGGTGAAACTAATGTTACATGCAGTACTGACAGGTCAAACTAATGTTACATGCAGTACTGACAGGTCAAACTAATGTTACATGCAGTACTGATAGGTCAAATTTATGTTACATGTACTATTGACAGGTGAAACTAATGTTACATGCAGTACTGACAGGTCAAACTGATGTTACATGCAGTACTTACAGGTGAAACTAATGTTACATGCAGTACTTACAGGTCAAACTGATGTTACATGCAGTACTGACAGGTCAAACTAATGTTACATGCAGTACTTACAGGTCAAACTGATGTTACATGCAGTACTGACAGGTCAAACTGATGTTACATGCAGTACTAACAAGTCAAACTAATGTTACATGCTGTACTTACAGGTCAAACTGATGTTACATGTAGTACTGATAGGTCCATCTAATGTTACATGCTGTACTTACAGGTCAAACTGATGTTACATGTAGTACTGACAGGTCAAACTAATGTTACATGCTGTACTTACAGGTCAAACTGATGTTACATGTAGTACTGACAGGTCAAACTAATGTTACATGCTGTACTTACAGGTCAAACTGATGTTACATGTAGTACTGATAGGTCCATCTAATGTTACATGCTGTACTTACAGGTCAAACTGATGTTACATGTAGTACTGACAGGTCAAACTAATGTTACATGCTGTACTTACAGGTCAAACTGATGTTACATGCAGTACTGACAGGTCAAACTAATGTTACATGTAGTACTGATAGGTCCATCTAATGTTACATGCAGTACTGACAGGTCAAACTGATGTTACATGTTGTACTGACAGGTCAAACTAATGTTACATGCTGTACTTACAGGTCAAACTGATGTTACATGCAGTACAGACAGGTCAAACTAATGTTACAAGCAGTACTGACAGGTCAAACTAATGTTACAAGCAGTACTGACAGGTCAAACTAATGTTACATGCAGTACTGAGAGAAGGTCAAACTATAACATACCATAATCCTTGACAGATGCATTTGTTGTTTTGCAAGTCTTTGAAAGAAATAACTAGTATGATGATTATGGAAAGCTGTTATAAATACCATGACCATGTAAGGTTTAAAAGACCTGCAGTTATTGCTAGAAAAGTGATCTAGGCAAAGACATTTTTCAGGAAAAATTGACGTCCTGATGTTGAATGTTGAAGAAAGTGACACATGAGAGAGTTTAGGAATAACCTCTGACGCGTCTGTTGGTGAGATAGTTTGTGTGAATGGCTAGCTAATATCCAGCATAGTTAATGTGTTAATGTGTAAACTGTGTAAACACTGCAGGCTAGTGGAGCTTACACAAGGCTGGTTCTCATAATAACTCTGTTAAATTCCCAGCTTCTAAAGGGTTACACAAATATAGAGAGTATTGATTCATAACATATTAACAGTTGTCAAACATGTGGGCCTGGCGCACTGCTGTTTTATGTGTCTCACGTGCATCCAGTGCCTGCTGATGTCCAGGGTGTATGCTGGATGCTTACACTGACATATTTGAAAATAGGTCACTGTTATTGTGGATTGATGATGGAGAGTAGGGAGGAAGAATATTGTATTTGAGAGAGTTAATGGGCTCTTATGCCACGGTCACCTGTATTTTGCTTAAACTGTATCTATGTTACACCTATATTACATTTATATATATTAAGATCGATATTACTTTGGTAATGGGTTGTGATGGAATGAATTGAAGAAGCATGTGTTTGAATGAGATGATCTGCAATGATCACCTGTAAATGGCAAAATAAAAAATAAAACCAATTCAGTCAATCTCGTTAATAAGACACTTGTTTATCTGACTATCAGCCTTATCCAACCCTAATGATGGGAACTGATAAAATAAGTGCTATTTAGACCTGTTAATCTGACTGTCTTTCACTCCGAAACTGACACACGTAATTTGCAACGAATTGCTCAAATCACTCATTATTCAGTCTCGTTAATCCGACAGAGTGATCAGGGTACTTCCTGGTCTTCTTTTCCCCCTCGAGTACACCGCGAGTACACATGCAAAATAAGTCGGCGTGTAGCTGCATATTACAATGGCTGCATAGAAATTTGCTTAACAACAAATAACTCCTATAGATAAACAAGACAGGATTATAATCACATGACGATGTCTAGATCACCTAAATCTCATTGAATTAGATCTAAGTTCTTGCTACCACTTAGGACATCCTATTACAGGTCAAGTCAGAGAGACCTTTCAGTCAGAATGACCGACCAATGAACTAGAACTGGAAGTTGATATTAGCCAATCCGAAAGCAGCTAACAATATAACATACCATTTTTATATATCCTTTTTGATTATTTTTTTACAACATGCATGTTTCTTTATCTATCTTGTAGTTGTCCGATTTTTTATCTACTTAATTGCGTTTATTCAACATACTCGCTTATCTGATATGATCATATGCAACCAACCATGTCAAATTATTGGGACTTGACTGTACCTATGCATTGTCACATAACCAGAGTTCGTTCAAAGTAAATCGCCCAATCAAGTTAAGTCATCAAAGTGAGTTAGCTTTCATTTATTGAATGTTATATATTGCAGTAAGACTTCCAATTAGGGGGCGGTGGGGTAGCCTAGTGGTTAAAGCGTTCGCTCGTCATGCCGAAGACCCGCGTTCGATTCCCCACATTGGTACAATGTATGAAGCCCATTTCTGGTGTCCCCCGACGAGATCTTGCTGGAATGTTGATTAAAATAAAGCGGCTTAAAAGCATACTCACTCACTCACTCCCAATAGGACAGGGGCACGGATGGCCCAGTTTCTAAGGCAATGTGGCCATGCATTTCGCCATGCAGAGTTGTATCCCATGGCACATCAGAAATGTATGATTGTCGATCGAATCCAAGTCAGCCCCGTTATCTTTCAAGGTTTGTCAGCGCAATACCTGTGCTCATGGGTTTCAAGTCGGACTTTCCTCCCACATTAAGCTGACATGCCGTGATATAACTCCATTACTGTTCAAAGCAGCATTAAACCCAACTCCCTCCCTCAATCCAAACAACTCATTTCACGAATCTGAATTACAAGCATCGTTTATGTTCACACACATCTTTCATATGAGTCAAGTTGATTTATGTCACATCCATACAGAAAATAAGCTCATAAATATCCTTCAGGGCTTAATGTGAAATAAGTCATTCTGGTTTGGACAGGTGTACCTGCACTGCAGATGTTTTGAATATTTTGATGCAATGAAAATTGTTAATGGGATACGAAACAGCTTCAGTAAGACAAGTAACCGGTTAAAGATAAATTTCAAACCGCGACCCTACTGAAGTTTTTGTCAATGAGTAAATAGAATATAGTTTTCAATGAGATTTACTTGGCTAGCAGGGTATCTTTCTACATCCCACTAGCTGTTTGAAACTGTTACCGTTACATACAAACCATGCTAACAGAATAATGTTCATTTGTGATGCTGAAATACGTTCATACTGAGGTGCCATTTTGGCTACCGGATCTCATCTTAATAATAGGTTCTTGCACAAGACATGTGGTGCAAGGGATATTGTCTGCCCTGGACTCCCCAAGGAGTAATTGATTTGAGCACGGATATTGATTAGAATCTAGTCAAGGTCCATGCCCGTGCATGTATTATTTCAGGTCTTTTCAGGGAACCTGTATTCTGGTATTAGCAGGGATATGAAGCATCTCGATCTTCAAACAAATCTAAATGCTGAAAATTTTACTCAATTTGACTGAAATATCAGCAGAGCAATTCCAAGAATTTGAAAGTTGTGGACACAATTGTATTCAAGGGAAGAATAGGTCCCCAGTATCCCATATATGCTCACTGATGATAGAAACGCGAATACCATACATGTTGGTTAATATATGGAGAATTACTCATATTCAAGAGATATTAGATTGGTTTGATGCACAAACAAACATACTGGTATGTTGTGTGAATCGACGCACTTGAACGCATCACATGTGACGTCAAAGACACAAGACTTGAGATGCCCCCTTTTGTCTTGTGCAGGAATAGCGTGTAAAGTTTGGAAATCATGTACTGCATACCGTGATAAGAATATAGACACTCTGTGGTAACACTTGACTGATTGTTAGTTTTGTCATTGATTGGTACACATTGGAAACATCTCTTCTTAACGTACATGCTTCTCTATATGTTTCTGTGGTTCGCGTATCTTTTGGCAGTGAGTATTTATCCTTGTAAAGGCATCAGGTGGTCGGCTGATGGTGTTATCATGCCTAAATGACATTATCAGTGCTCATGCTTTCAATCACTGGTTTGTCTGGACCAGACGTGATCATTCATACACCGCTAGAATATGGCCAATGGCACATAAATGTGTGCATATCAAAATATCTAGCACAACAGGAAATACAATTAAAATTGTAAATCATGTCTAGTAATGTTTTTCGCAAAAATTCACATTTTGACCAAGTGTCTTATTTCCTGTTCATTTACCTGAACTATGACGTAGTGTTGCTCATCGTGTACTCAATAACAGTTTTGTATTTTAACTGAAAGTCTGATAGCACTAACTATACGACAGACTGCTTCAACACTAATGCAGTGGATCTTTTCACCATGTATTTACATGCTTTCCACTGCTAAAGTATTCGCTAGTCACGCCAAAGATATTGCACAAGGAATGAAAGTGGTCAAGGTAGCTGCAGAACTAGACCCATTTTGTTCATCAGTTTATTAACTTCCAACCATGACTGGGGGTGGTGTGCCAGCCTGGTGGTTAAAGCATTCGCTCGTCACGCCAAAGACCCGGGTTCGATTCCCCAAAGGGGTACGGAGTGTAAGATGTGTACAGCCCATTTCTGGTGTTCCACGCTGTGATATTGCTGGAATATTGCTAAAAACAGCATAGAACCATACTCACTGAAAGTTTGATAGTACTAACTATACGACAGATTGCTTAAACACTGATGCAGTTGATGGTTTGACCATGTATTTACATGCTTTCCACTGCTAAAGTATTCACTCGTCACGTTGAACACCAAGGTTCTGTTCCCCACATGGGTAAGATGTGTACAGCCAATTTCTGGTGTCCCCCGCCATGATATTCCTGGAGTGATAGAGTGTGTCAGTTTGTTTAAACGCCGCTTTTAACAGTATTCCAGTTATATCACGGCATGTCAGCTTGATGTGGGAGGAAAGCCTGAAGTGATGCAGGTCTCAGACTTTTATCACTTTGGTGAAACCCACGAGCACGGGTATGGTGCTGACAAACCTAGAAACATAATCGGGGTGAACCGGGATTCGAACTCACAACCATAGGATTCTGGCGGGCCAAGGGACGCAACTCTGCACAGCGAATCGTGATGCCTTAGATGACTGGGCCACCCGTGCCCCCTCATATACCTGGAATATTGCTAAAAGCGACATAAAACCATACTCACTCACCAACTTCCCCACTGTGTCAAATACGCAGGATGTTGCCTCACCATGTTAATCATTATAACCACTGCTAGTTTCAAACCACAGATTTCGTCCAGAATAAATTACAATTGAATGACTGCACTTGGGCAAGCCTTGGTAAATTCCATAGGTAATCAAGACATTCAAGCTTGTATACCTCACGTTAACTCAAGCAAGTTAAAATTAGAAATCCGAAATGGAAATTCGCCTACTGTATTCGACCCAATAAGCGCCCATGTCCCAATAAGCGCCCCCCCCGGTCCGGATATGTATATAGTAATTATTTTGTTTTAAATGAAAATCGTCCGGGAACTGAAGTTTCCGGATATTTGAAGTCTGTACAAGCGGGGCATGACTGTATTCTGTTTATTTTAGATATTTGTGACTTACCCGGGTAAGGCTTACTGATGAATTTACGCCAATTTGACTCTGAATTGGTCCCAATAAGCGCCCACCCCTTCTGTCTTTATTTTAAGCGCCCTGGGCGCTTATTGGGTCGAATACGGTAATTTGTTTTAAATATTCTTTCAAATTGTGTAAACATAGACTGAGACACATTGATTTTGCAGTTTCTATTACCAAGTTGCTTAGAAATACCTCATCGATTTTATGCTACAATATTGATATTTATATGCAGTGTTTAGTTGCAAGGGCTGTGATGCTGAGTGTTCCCTATGGGACCCAGCAAGTGTCAGATTGCATCAAACAGCCATTAGGTTAGTGCTTCATGGTAATACTGCTCTCTTGACAATGACACAGTTTGTCAATCAGAACTACTGGTAATTGTAAAATAAATTGAAGTATGTTTCATATCTGATTGTTTGAGAAATGTTAAAATGAAATTGGTTCTTTGTTTGTTGTTTAATGTCGCACTCAGTAATATTCAAGCTATGAAACCGACAAACAAATAATCAAGCCTGGACTGGTTGATCCAGTGATTGATATTATGAGCAATGGTCCATGCAGTTGGAGTAAGATGACACTTTATGACCCTGTTGAGCCTGAATAGCTAATCACAGACTAACGCTTTGTATATAATATTGATAGAAACAGTCACTTTTAGTTATTTCATTTGAGAAGGTGCATCAACGAGATTTCGGAACCTGTGGCAAATCTAGACTTGCTTCATTTAGGGCTAAAGCATTACAGTCCGGGCTTGGCGAGATGGACAATAATATGGTTCAGACTGACCGGAACCATAACGTTGCCTCTTACAAAGCTGGGGCCAATTCTAACCTGGAATCTCCGAGGGTCCTGACACCATCCAGATTTTTAACTTTATTTGTGAATACTTTTTTGTAGATACTTTTCTTTTAGATATTAAATAATAATGTCCCAAATGTGAAAAAGGTGTAATCATTACACTTTTTGTATTTTGAGTTTGCTAATATTCATGAGAAAACCTTTCATTATTGGATCTTCTAAACATGGCTGAGGCGAGTCATGGCAGAATGTGATGCCACCTATTGTGTCGTGTTGTCACAGCATTCAAGTTACACCATGTTTCAAGCTGTTTGAGTGTATATTGATAGAGTTCTGTGGAAAAAATTACTAGTAACTTTTATGTTCCATATGAAATTTCCAGGCTGTGGAAGCTAAAAAAACCACCCCAAATCTGAAAACAGTTTCCCTTAATGAATGGATTTGCTGTTAAGTTTTCTTCATATTCCAATAATCTAACAAGTTGCACCCATAGTTTGAAACAACTTTTTTATTGTGACAGCTGATGTGACATAGAAATATGACTATTGATAATAAGTGCTCTTGTAGTGAATGAATGATGATAAATTGCAATTCATTGTCCATGGGCAGCCCCTGTGTCTACATTGCCTCAGTGGAGTTAGATGTGTTATTCACTCCCCTTGAGATGGCCATGCTGATAGCCAGCCACATCTGTAGTAGTTGAGATCAACTTTGATTGTAGTGCTGCCTACACCAGAAAGTGCATTGACCCTTCTGAGTAATGGTGTGTTTTGCCATGTCCAAGGATTATCTAGATGTGTTCAGGGGCTGATATTCTGAAGCAATCTGAGCCTTTTTGTGTCTACTAGCAGGAACTTGTCACTTGACATCACTTTTGGTAGATTTAACAGCATTAGAAATTGGCACTAGTCCTATAGTCCTTGCCAAACTGCCCAATGGTAAAGGTATCATAGGGACTAGTAGAAATTTGCCCTTTTTAAGGGTTTTGCTATATGTTATCATTATGAGGACTAGTGGACGAAAGCTGTTAGTTTCTAACCCTGTTTAAGTGTTAATGTTTCCACTATTTTCAGATGATCTTACTAGACTGGTGGACAGTTTACCAGACAATTTGGGCTGTGTGTATTGCCTAATATCACAATGTGCTCAAGTCTGCAGCAAATGTTGGTCAAATTCCCAGTCGGAAATTGGGATTAGAAATTGGAATTAGAAATTGTCATGATAATCAACTTTTGTTATGGGTTCTAAGACTATTATTAGTATTAACATGATCAAGAAGAAAAGGCTACTTTACTTACTTCTGTATGACTAGATTGAATGCAATGTTAGGACAAAATAAAGCATTTTCCCATTTTGCCTGCCACAGACACTTAGTTTTGTATCTGAGCTAAATCCCCGGTTATTGAAAGTGCTGGTGGCGTGGAGCATGGTGATGGAGGAGAATCCGAGGAGGCTGCGTCGACTGCATGCCTGCCATGTCCCAGTGGCTTACGTGAGCCGTGTTCCGTGCATTCCAAATGTCAAGTGTCCACCCTAACTTCAGTTGTAAGATTTCCCTTGATCAGACATTCCAGTCATGTGGCCACTTCTGCTCACGTAAAGTCTCCTTGGCCCCTGCACCTCTCATACACTGCTGTCAGGAGACTTGCAGACGCAAGAAAGTCTCACAATATTGAATAGAATCAAGGGTTAACCAGACCAGTTTCATTCATTGATTTACAACAGCAGAGACAATAAAACTTTTTTTCAATGTTTATGTAATTTCTTAAAATCCTCTTGAAATATAATAAACTATAAACACTGATGCTGATACTAACATGTTTATTAAACATATTTTCTGTCAAACATATATTCATTTCCTTTTCCAAAACTTAGGGTAGTCTCATATATAAAAAGTGTAAGGGAATTTTTCTGACTTAAGATTGATATTTAGGCACAAAATTTGTTATTTTCTTACTCCAGCCCTTGCTATATTTTTAAGTCTTGCACATCTAGTGCTTATTTCAGGGTTTGAAGAAAAGGCATATTGTCCAGTTTTTGTTTAATTTACCCTTTGAACACTTAAAATTCACAACAATAGTTTTATAGTTTTCTCAGAAACCTCTTGAAATATAATAAACTAAGAACATTTATTGTTTATGGGAGTATTTCTTGTCATTTATGACGTCTTGAGTGCTAGCAGACAATGTGTAGTGCCTGTGACAGGGATTAGTACCAGCCATGCTGTTTGCCTCATGTCAAGATGCTCAAGGTATCCTCAGGCCAAAAGATAAAGACTTATGTTTCTGACTTTTTGGTTTTATCTAAATTGATGAGATGGTGCAAATTCAAGTATTTTTACATTTTATTTTTCAACAAAGCATACTAACATGGTTTAAATCGTGTAAACAGGTTTAGAGATTGTTAACATTGTGCTTTCCGGTTGGCAGATTAGAGTTATCTGCCCTTTGGTTAAAAGCCCAGGCAACGATGCATGCACGGTTTGACATGAACACAAGACTATTTTGTTTGGTCTATGGGCTAGTAAACATTCAAACTAATGAAAATGAAGATGTTACAATTAAAGTCATACATGTGAATTCATTCATCTGATGATATCAACGAATCTGAAGTTTCACCTCTGACATTGTATCACATTTATCAGGTTGTCGGGTTGAAGAAACATAATAATAACATCGAACGGTTGGGGGGTATATGAGAAACAAGACTCAATCTAATTACCAGGACATGAGGAGTATGGTTTGATTTTCTTCAGTGGGTCAACATGGTCTTATGAGCAATGTCAAGTCTCTCCTAATTAGGGATTCCCACAAATCCATTTATACGTCTCATATTTCAGAAGTTTATTGATTTTCATTAATTCTGAAATCATATGGAAATAACAATGTTTCCAATGACAACAAATATGTTTATGTTGACCCAGTTGTTCTGTGAAGGAAAACAAGACGAAATCCCAGATGTGGCCAAGGGGATTGTTCCATAACCACCTGACGTCTCCGCTAGTCAATGAGGCTCTGGTACACTCGAGATCTCATCTCATAATCAATAAGACCTGTTGTCCAACCCTGCACCACTGTTACAGCATCCTTTGGGCTGAATGGGAACATGTAGAACCGAGCTGATTTATGACCAGCGGCCCCATCTGTCAGTGTAACTGTGTTATGACTGTTTTCAATTTTGGTGATATGCTTGGCTTTTGAAGTCTTTTTGTTCGATCTCATGCTAATGGAGTTTTCAGATGGGCAGTGTGCATAGCTGCTTTAAAGGCGCAAGGTCTTACATTTCAAGTAAATTATTTGCTACTGGAATTTGAAAATCAAATTTTGATATATGGTAGTTTTACTTGTCAGAAGTAACAGAGTATTCCCTTTACAGGTATCAGCTAAAATTAGATTGGCATTGAATTACAGGTAATTCTGTTATGACAACAAGAAGAGCTTCAGTGGGTACCAAAATATTTCTTTTGGAAACTTTCTTTAAACCTGATATTGCATCTTTAATATTTTCTTGAACTGATTTATCAAAAGATTCTATCGTCAAAAACAATTTGTTTTGAATTTCAGTGATATTTACATATTTAATTGTCACAACATTTGGACCCAGTACCAGTACCCATGAAGATCTGGGTTAGAATAGGTCTTCAGCAACTCTTGCTTGTCGTAAGGGGCAACTAACGGGATCGGGTGGTCAGGCTTGCTGACTTAGTTGATGCATGTCATCGTATCCCAATTGCATGGATTGATGCACATAATAATCACTGGATTGTCTGGTCCAGAGTCAATTATATACAGACTGCCATCATATAGCTGGAATATTCTGAGTGCTGAATTAAACAGCAAACATACAAACAACATTACAAAAAGTGTGTATTGTATTTAAGCTTTCATGCTTTCCTATTCGGTCCAGAGTGGGAATGTCAGTGAGAAATGATCTGTTACATTGCCTCATTAGGTTTTTTTCTAGGCCATTGACACTGGCCAGTGGCTTCACTGCCGAGTTTGAGATAACCTCAATTTTCAGAGCACATGTGTTACATGAGTTCTTAGTCTACAAGATATTGATATGAAAATAACTTCAACTAAAATGTTTCTATTTCAGCCTTGAAGAGATTAGAAATGCACTTTATTGTCAACATCGTGAACATTCTGTTCGTTGAAACCAAGGTTGCCAGTCCTTTGGGGGATTTTGTAGGCACTACAAGTGACAGAAAAAATATCCTTAGGCGTAATATGTATAAAAAGTGTGTCAATTAAACAGGACCTCTATGTTATGTGAATCCTTGGTCCATCCATCTTTCAATTATTATTTTTTGTGGTCATATAATTGCATCATTTCTTATGAGTTATGACAAAATATAAGAGAATGTTGTTTCATTATTGATATTTCTGCCATAACAGTTTGGAAGCTCGTGAATAAAACACAACACAGACATGATAGATGTATATTGCTGGAATCCTTATTGAATTACGCAACATCAACAGAATTGCAATGGCCTACATTCAAGTGATGCAGAGTTATGCCCCTTATATATATTTACGCTTACTGGGCATCTGCAGTGTTTTGACATGAGAGAGGAAATTCAGATTTTGTGTTAGCGTGATTTACAGGATCAGCATGACATAAGTAATGTAATACATCATACAAATGAGTTATACCATGTATAATACAGGTCAGATATGAACCAGTGTTTTGTTTGCTCATGAACATGTTTATTGAGGTCTGTTTAAAATAATTAAAATGGTTCTTTTCCTACCATGTCTATGCAAAACCAAACCTTCAACAACATTCAGCACTGTCTGCTTTTTATGTACCGGGTAGTCAAATCTTCACAATCAGTTTCAACCCTTGAGGTAGGGAGTTCTTTATTCTACCACTGTGTAATTCTCTAGATTAGGGGTAGACCCAGTGTAGCGTAACCACAATTCTCACATATTGTTCACTTTGCTCTTTTTAACTTTGAGCATAAAAATAACTGGGGAGTATGGAGGTTTATTGTCTTTACGATAACAGATAAGATTTATGAGATTGGAGATTTTTTATTACAGTGTCATGTATTATACAACTTAAAAATATAACATGTTATTTATGCAATAAAATGTACACTATCCAAACTGGTAAAGTCTTTCAAGAGACCTCTTAAACCTGAATGTTGTTTTTTCGGGTTATTTTCTTGTATTAATAATATTGCACAAGGAATGAATGTGGTCAATGAAGTTGCACATCCAAACCCCCTTTGTTCATTAGCCAGTTTCTTATTAGTGAGTGAGTGAGTGAGGTTTTACGCCGCTTTTAGCAATATTCCAGCAATATCACGGCGGGGGACACCAGAAATGGTCTTCACATATTGTACCCATGTCAGGAATCAAACCCGGGTCTTCCTCGTAACAAGCGAACGCTTTAACCATTAGGCCTAAGTTTCTTTTTAACTTTCAACCCATGACTCTACTCTACGATTAAGAATGTCTGTGTACGCTTTACTGGGTATCAACAGCAGAGTCATGCCTCTGTGTCTCAGTGGGTCAAAAGAGTCGGATGAGTCTGTCACTCCTTTTCCTTGGCAATACAGTGTTATTAAGATGGTAGGGCTGGGACGGGAAACTTGGGTACTCGGGTCGGGTGGGTCATGAGTAGGACCTGGGTACCCACAGTACTACCCGGACCCGTGGTTGTCACGTGACATATTGTTTAATGACAAAAACTCACTAGAGCTCAGTGGTTACACTACAAGTCACTTATGTTAGCATTTTTTTATGATGATGCAAACATTCCTTTTGACTTGTATATGTTTGAAAAAAGATAAAGCTTCAGTCAACTTCAGTGTACGCATGATTTGATCATTTCATAAAAGACCATATATCTTTTATATAGTCTCTGGTTTCATACATGTATCTAAGCAACTTTTGCCAGGGCTACAGTTAAACTATTCCCAATTAGACATTGTGTTCTCAACTCTTGAGACCTACAGTGGGTACCTGTGTAGGGTCGGGTAGCCGGGTAGTAAATTTGGATTCGTCCCAGCCCTATAGGATGGTATGCTTTGATCTGGTGCAACAGGTGTATACTGTTTTTTTTGCAGTAGTCAGGGGAAATGTTATCAATACCTGTAGCAATAGCTTTGTTCCTTCGTTGTTGCAAAACAGCTGTCTCCACTTCTGTGAATGGTATCGGATTACATGTATTCAGTTTAGAAACATGAGAAATGTTTACATCTCACTCCAGCTCTTTCTGTCATGGTAGCTGATCAATAACATCTTGGTGGAAATCGTCATCAAACGTTGAGTGTGGAGTATCAGATGTGTAGGAGTTTTCTAATGCTGTAAAATTTGTTCGTTGTCAGTGACTATATTGCCTTTTTCATTTTCAGTAGAATTTCCTCTTTTCTGTCGTTGGCTAATCCCATTTTTCCACATGTCCCTGAAGAATCTTTACTTTTTTTCCGCTGACGTATGTATAAGCTGTTTTGCTTGATACGTTCTCCTTGTTTGACGATTTGTTTTCTTGATTTTAGAAAGTTTTTTTCATGCATATCTTTTCAATTCAGTTTTTATTCCTTTTCTTCTGTAAACAGGATTGTGATGGATCTAGAACAGAACAGAATTTGTATTCAGTAATTTTGGTTTCAAAGTCCATCAGTGCCACACGTTGCAGATACAGGCAGATGAATCTGATGCTGTTGATCCCCACGTTAACCCCCTAGTATTGCATGCTGGGACAGAAGCTGAGAGTTTCGCTGCTGCATTATTGGTCTCCTTCAGTTATTGCACCTGTGACTAGTGTTAGGTATTAATAGAGAAAATAGAGGATCACATTAAAATGGATGGTCTGTTGATGTGAAACCTTGTCTTGTATAATCTTTTATTGCCGTTTGATTTCTTTTGGTAAACACACGTTCATTAAAACGAACTGGATTGATGAAAACATATTTCATCTGCGATAATGAAAGACAGCAAATTATTCTTGGGGACCCATGTGTTGTTGTCCACCAGCTTTGGAAGAGAAGAGAGATGCCACCTGTTGACACAGAAACTAGGTGATTTACTGTAGTGAATGGTTAGTTCTCCGGGGGATACCGGGTTAGGATTGGTGCTCAGGAACCTATGCTGGTCATAAACAGCGACTGAATGGATCAGGTGGTCGGACTTGGTGACTTTGGTGATAACATGTCACGGTCTCCTGATGGCGTGGATTGTTGCTCAACAAATGGAGTGTCTGATCCTGACTTGATTTTTACAGGCCGCATAATATATATAACATGGCCGATTTCAGCGAGGTCCAGATATTGGTTTTTGTGATTCAGTCAAGTAAACCAACTTGAACAAGGCATTGCTTTTGGTTGGTTCTTCTTTGTTTTTGAGATAAACAGAGTTGTGTAAATGGAAAATACTGCTGTGGTGTATAAGGCCAACAATTAATAGGTACTTGGGCTGGAGAGAATGTAGAGGATAGCCAATAGGGGATGAGGGATTATCCAGCGTTAGAAATTGGTACTAGTCCTGTAGTCCTGGCCAAACTGCCCAATAGTTAAGGTATCATAAGGACTAGTAGAAATTTCCCATTTTTAAGGGTTTTGCTCTATGTTATCATTATGGGGACTAGTAGACTAAACATGTTAGTTTCTACTGCTGTTATCTGTTATGCGTGAATGAAATGTTTGTCTCAAGATATAAGCAAGTTAAAGAGACAGCACATATATAATGATGATTTCCATCATTGAACCAAGTTTCTTTGTTAACCAAACTCCTTATTGGCAGTACAGACGTCATTGTTACAATGTAGAGATGATGTCATCATAGTAATAATCTCATAGCATGTCTCTGTTGACATACTAACCCCGTTACCTACTGGACATGGTGTTCAAATGGACAGGATGGGCATACAGTTTGGCCCTCACCCTTCACTCCTGGGTCACTCCTGGCTCACTCCTGGCTCACTCCTTGTTCACTCTTGGCTCACTCCTGGCTCACTCCTGGCTCAATCTTTGTTCACTCTTGGTCCACTCCTGGCTCACTCTTTGTTCACTCTTGGTCCACTCCTGGCTCACTCCTGGCTCACTCTTTGTTCACTCTTGATCCGCTCCTGGCTCACTCTTTGTTCACTCTTGATCCGCTCCTGGCTCACTCTTTGTTCACTCTTGGTCCATTCCTGGCTCACTCCTGGCTCACTCTTGGTCCACTCTTGGCTCACTCCTGGCTCACTCCTGGCTCAATCTTTGTTCACTCTTGGTCCACTCCTGGCTCACTCTTTGTTCACTCTTGGTCCACTCCTGGCTCACTCCTGGCTCACTCCTGGCTCACTCTTTGTTCACTCTTGATCCGCTCCTGGCTCACTCTTTGTTCACTCTTGATCCGCTCCTGGCTCACTCTTTGTTCACTCTTGGTCCATTCCTGGCTCACTCCTGGCTCACTCTTTGTTCACTCCTGACTCACTCATGGCTCACTCTTTGTTCACTCTTTGTCCACTCTTGGCTCACTCCTGGCTCACTCCTGGCTCACTCCTGGCTCACTCTTTGTTCACTCTTGATCCGCTCCTGGCTCACTCTTTGTTCACTCTTTGTCCACTCTTGGCTCACTCCTGGCTCACTCCTGGCTCACTCCTGGCTCACTCTTTGTTCACTCTTGATCCACTCCTGGCTCACTCTTTGTTCACTCTTTGTCCACTCTTGGCTCACTCTTTGTTCACCCTTGGTCCACTCTTTGTCCACTCTTGGCTCACTCTTTGTTCACTCTTGGTCCACTCTTTGAACACTCTTGGTCCACTCTTTGTCCACTCTTGGCTCACTCTTTGTTCACTCCTGGCTCACTCCTGGCTCACTCTTTGTTCACTCTTGGTCCACTCTTTGAACACTCTTGGTCCACTCTTTGTCCACTCTTGGCTCACTCTTTGTCCACTCCTGGCTCACTCTTTGTTCACTCTTGGTCCACTCTTGGCTCACTCCTGGCTCACTCCTGGCTCACTCTTTGTTCACTCTTGGTCCACTCTTGGCTCACTCCTGGCTCACTCCTGGCTCACTCTTTGTTCACTCTTTGTCCACTCTTGGTCCACTCTTTGTCCACTCTTGGCTCACTCTTTGTCCACTCTTGGCTCACTCTTTGAACGCTCTTGGTCCACTCTTTGTCCACTCTTGGCTCACTCTTTGTCCACTCTTTGTTCACTCTTTGTCCACTCTTTGTCCACTCTTGGTCCACTCTTTGTCCACTCTTGGCTCACTCTTTGTCCACTCTTTGTTCACTCTTTGTCCACTCTTGGCTCACCCTTTGTCCACTCTTTGTTCACTCTTTGTCCACTCTTTGTCCACTCTTGGTCCACTCTTGGTCCACTCTTTGTCCACTCTTTGTCCACTCTTGGTCCACTCGTTGTCCACTCTTGGCTCACTCTTTGTCCACTCTTGGCTCACTCTTTGAACACTCTTGGTCCACTCTTTGTCCACTCTTGGTCCACTCTTTGTCCACTCTTGGTCCACTCTTTGTTCACTCTTTGTCCACTCTTTGTCCACTCTTGGCTCACTCTTTGTCCACTCTTGGCTCACTCTTTGTCCACTCTTTGTTCACTCTTGGCTCACTCTTTGTCCACTCTTTGTTCACTCTTTGTCCACTCTTTGAACACTCTTTGTCCACTCTTTGTCCACTCTTTGAACACTCTTTGTCCACTCTTGGTCCACTCTTTGTCCACTCTTGGCTCACTCTTTGTCCACTCTTGGCTCACTCTTTGAACACTCTTTGTCCACTCTTTGTCCACTCTTGGTCCACTCTTTGTCCACTCTTGGCTCACTCTTTGTTCACTCCTGGCTCACTCCTGGCTCACTCCTGGTCCACTCTTGGCTCACTCCTGGTTCACTCTTTGTCCACTCTTGGCTCACTCCTGGTTCACTCCAATAAACTCACACAAATTGAAAGTTATTTATTTAGTAATTAAGTTTACTTCTAACCAAGTATCAACTTGTACCAAAGATTTCATCCTGCCTTTTAGAAGAATGTTGTGGCAACAAAATATCATATGTTGTAGCAGGATCACGAGGGGTACATGGGGTTTTATGCCTCCCACGTTAGGTTTTATACCCCTCGTGATCCTGCTACAACAATTTTTTCTTACCAACATGTTTTACAGTGACAATGTAAAAGAATTCAAACAAATTCGAAATTGATAGAAAACAGCTGTTCGCTTGAGCTGAGGTTAGCTTGTGCTATGTGACGTGACTTCCATTGACTTGAAAAAAGCATGTGACTTTTTACTTTGAAGCGGGGCATAAGAGATTTAGTCTGCCTCTCAGAAATCCATGTGCAGCCTAACTTGCTCAGGGCGGGGTATAAGAGATTTGTTCCCCGGCTGAGAAATTTATTCCCCTCCAAGGCGGGGTACATAGTACTTTATCACGATCACGTGGACCAATCAGATCTCAGCATTTTGACATGGATGTATGATAAGGACTATTATTAGGTGTGCCTCTGACATTGTATAAGCCCAAAAGAAGTCTTTTCGGATTTTGGCTTTCAGAACTTGTAGACTGAAGAATGGGAATTTAGGTAGCCCAGTTTTTAAGGTGTTTGCTCATCACACCGAAAACCGAAATGTATTCATGAATGTATCATGAATTTTTTTGTTTCCTCAGCTGTGATATTGCTCAAATATTGTTAAGGCGTAAAAAGTTCCCTCATTGTAGACTGAGGTATTAACTATTAACTCCTTTTTTTCAGAGTACACCAGCAGCAGCAGCACCACCACCACCAGCAGCAGCAGCAGCAGCAGCAGCACAACGCCACCACCAGTGCATCAGCAAACATGTGAGTTCGGGATCGTGGGCGAATGTAAGCATGAACACGAGGAGTGTGTACTGCGGGAGGGCTCCAAGTCTCGCATGGGGCTTTGTAAGTGTGAGCAGGACTACCATCGGGACGACAGCTTCAATTGTGTGCCGGCTGACCTGGTCCCAGGAAACAAGCCTAAAGGTAACCATGTTTCTTTGCCATACTTACAAGTATTGTTTAGCTAGTCTTAATTGTGCAATATTTGCAGTATTTATAAACAAAATATGTTGTGTTGTGTGACATGTACTCATGAACTCAATGGAGATTTCGGGTTAGAATTGGTCTCTCGCAGCCTATGCTGGTCAGAAGAGGCGACCAAATTAAACATGTGGTCAGACTCGGTGACTTGGTTGATTGTGTGTCATCGTATGGTGTGGATCAATGCTCACAATTTCAGTCACTGGATTGTCTGGTCCAGATTTGATTATTTACAGGCTGCCTTCATATAGCTGGAATATTGCTGTGTTGTGTTAAACAACAAAGAAACAATTTACTCGAGAGTGGTACCCTAATATGCTATCATTTAGTGCTGAAGGAACCTAAAACTTACGTCACCTATAACTTGCAAAATATAATGTAAAACATATTGTAATGGAAATCAATACAGTATTCATAGTATATCTGACTATTGGTTTAGTCGAATCCTTGGAGGCACCAGGGACTTCCTGTCAATTCTCAAGGAAGTGCTTAATGAGGATGCTGATGGATTTTACTGATATTTTAAAATAACTCGAGGACATTATTGTAAAGATTGGTCTGAATTTGATCGTGAAAGTGTAATATAACCATGAAGTTCTGAATAACGTGAAATCAAATACTGCTTCAAGTAAAAGTGAAACAACAAATTAGTGACTGAAAATAGAATCTGTCTTATAATTGGTCTCACTTGCAATTTGCCCTACAATGTTATTGATAGCTTTGATAAACAGAAAATGAAAGCACAGTAAAGAATAGAGGCTTCCGCCAATGGGTCATTTGTGTTTATTTGACTGGTCAAGCTAAATTATTTACTGCTCATAAATATCAATCTCTGATTTACAGGATGCCATCATATAGCTGGAATATTCATAAGTGCACCTTTAAACAACAAACACAATTTGTGACTCACAATTAACCATCACCACCCAGATCCACCTTAATGGATAAAAAATTTGCTTTTTAAAAACTGTTATTTGAAGTCCTACTATCTACAATGGTTCCCGTGCAATATGCTAAATATCATAATAATTAGAGAATTGAGAAAATCTGCAGAATGCAAGATTGTTTACCATCAAGATTTATGACATTTTTAAATGAAGTGTTATAATTGAGAAGTGTAAGAGTTATGCCCCTTTTATCATTGCTCAGACTATGAAGGCTCTATGTTATAATAAAAACTAAAACTAGGTAAATGCTATGTAACTTTCTTTTGAATTTTGAGCATTTATGTCTGTTTTGTTTCATATTTGTGAACAACAGAATATACTGTGTATGTGTTATGGTTAGAGTATAAGGCCAAACAACATAATGTCTTGCTTCTCGTCACTGACCAAACCTACAATCCTACATAAGTCCCCTTTTCTTGTGATGCTGAATTCGGTTCCAGTTCCAAGGTTGTACTTATAATGCATCCCGTCATGATGGTCAACAATGCCATTGTTGCTGCTGCTGCAAGTTTGGAAGCAGTGGAGGGAATGTTTTGGTAGAATTGTGAATTTTGGTTTGAATGGATGGGAAATTAATATCTGAATAATTATATGATGCATTATATTATATGATGAGAAGCAAGATTGTTTTAATGTGGACTTATATATAGCTTTAGGTGATAAGTTACTATCTGCTGACTGTCAGATTTTATGAGATTTGTATTCTTGCATTCCTTGTTATGCATCAGCCTCCCATCAATTATCATGGAACTGTTCTGGGTGAACAATACCTTCCAAATGACGTGCTGGTTTTCTTGGGGAATTAGTCAGCAAAGAGCCAGAGTCACAGGAGACTAATCACAATTTTATTTACAAGAACAATTAACAATTTACAATATACTTAGATAATAACTGAGGGTGCCACAGAGAGTCGGTACACACTCTGGGCTGTGGGAGAGAGGTCTGCTTGGTAAGAGAGTCAAACCCCTTCTCTCCCTAAAACCTGCCTACAGTATGTATTTAACAAAAATTTAAACAATAAAATGGAATGTGATTGGATGATACACGATTGGTTGTGTCCTAAGCTAAATGGATGGCTAGACAGAGGGGAATACTAAATCCTGTTTATCCTGTTGGACTGGCACTAATCTTGTTGACATATTTACTGGATGCTTTGAAAGAGATTAGGGTGTCACTATAGATGAGCTTGTATGGGGGCTAATCCTTAATGCACTATAGACGAGCTTGTATGGGGGCTAATCCTTAATGAGTCTTAATTGAAGTAATGTTATTCTAATATACCCCGGTAGGTGATGACAGATATACTTAAATAAATATCCTTTGTCTGGGAGATGGGATCTTGATACCTTAGGCTAGCATTTATCTAAAAGCTTCAAATCAATTAAACTATGTAGACGTAACTCTTGTCTTATTGAATAGTATGTCTAGAAGACGCGCTCCCATTACCTTAGGCTAGCAACCATCTAAAAAAGCTTTAACTGAAACTACTGATATTTTATATATGCATTTTACCTAATGATATTTATTACTTGGTAAACTATAATTATATGAAATGATGTATAAATATTACACCATGATAACTCATAAAAGCACTTGATGTAGATCTAATTATTATAAGATAACTTAGTATAAATGTTATCCCATGATAACTTCCCCTCCGTCTGAAAAAGTTTGGACCCCAAACGTGTAAAAATAAAAATAATTAAGGCTTAGATGGACAATGTATAAAGTTAAACTGGTAGTAGTGAATAATGATTATTATAGAGTCTCTTTGACATAAGGAAACATAATATAAAAATGCTGTCATCAGGGGTTCTGGATGTGGAGCTGGCTTGTCTTGGCACTCTGTACTGGTGGTTTTATGGGTGATGTAGGAGGCCTTGAGTTCCACATCCTGGATTGGGGTTGTAAGGTAGTAGGCTGTGTCCATGGAGGTGTTACATGGAAACAAAGAAAAGAGAGTTAGCATGTTCAAATAATATGTCATATATAAATACTTCCTTAGTTTGTCTGTAATAACTAGAAAATAAAACAAATATGATAATTATGATGTAAAAGATCAGTACATAATTATTACTAAACGGTGTCATGACCAGGAAGAATGTATTGGCGGCAAATTACAAAAGTTTATCATGAAAAAAAAATAGTAATATCCTTCTACTTTTGGATACAAACATTAGACACATTATATGTGCATGTGCATATAACAAGTGCATTGATTTGTTACATTAATACGGTATACAAAAGGTGTATATCATTGTTAGTTTTCGTAACTATTTGGTTTGCCTTTTCTTTGTTTTGGTTCATTTCGGTTGTTAAGTTTGCTTTATTTGAATTTGGTTTGTTTCGCTTTGATTTTCCTTCGGTTCAATGCGATAGGGTTTGGTTTATTTTGCTTCTGACAGTTTGGGTTCGATTCCCAGTATGGTTTGGTTCGCTTCGGTACGGTTTGGGTTTGATTCCCAGTATGGTTTGGTTCGCTTCGGTACAGTTTGGGTTCGATTCCCAGTATGGTTTGGTTCGCTTCGGTACGGTTTGGGTTCGATTCCCAGTATGGTTTGGTTCGCTTCGGTACGGTTTGGGTTCGCTTCCCAGTATGGTTTGGTTCGCTTCGGTACGGTTTGGGTTCGCTTCCCAGTATGGTTTGGTTCGCTTCGGTACGGTTTGGGTTCGATTCCCAGTATGGTTTGGTTCGCTTCGGTACGGTTTGGGTTCGATTCCCAGTATGGTTTGGTTCGCTTCGGTACGGTTTGGGTTCGCTTCCCAGTATGGTTTGGTTCGCTTCGGTACGGTTTGGGTTCGCTTCCCAGTATGGTTTGGTTCGCTTCGGTACGGTTTGGGTTCGATTCCCAGTATGGTTTGGTTCGCTTCGGTACGGTTTGGGTTCGCTTCGGTACATTTTGGGTTCGCTTCCCAGTATGGTTTGGTTTGTGTCATTTCACTTCGGTACGGTTTGGGTGCGGGTTCGCTTTTGAGATTGGTTGATCAGGTCAATGCTCAAAATTTGTTGTGATACAAATAACTCAGATGATCAGGCTGATGCCATTTGTTCTCAACTGGCGACCCATAGTGAAAAGACTGGACACAAGAAAACATAACAAGATACAGCTAATAGCTGTTTCGTGATTTGCACCGTTTATTCAGGAGATTTTGTATTTTGATCAAGAATATGTGCAATTGGCATTGTTCGGTATGTTCGGTAAGGTTATCATAGTATGGTAGATGGGGACTAAAGTCTGTGGCTGAAATACGGTAGTAAAAGGTGTTGATGGTTCCAAAGTCTTTATCTCGAAAAATAACCCTTTTGGATTTATAAATTGGTGGTTCCTCTGGATCATATCGAGGATTATCTTCTATACAGGACCAATTACGGAGATCCTGCCAGCTATCATCAAGGTAGCGCTGTATGAGGTGGGGAGGAACACTTTCAAAATAGCATGTGTGAACAGTATCAGGATGTTCTTTATATGAGACCTTGACATAGCAGTCTCCTTGAATAATTTCAATGCCCAGAACTCTTTCTATTTTATGTTCTACTCTTCGTAGGTGTTTGGGAAAAAACGGATGTGGTTTGACATCTAATTCTATGCATGGTTTGGTGTTGTCTTGCTTGACATTTCCTGACATTGTATTCCCTGACAGAACATTGACTGATTTATTGTCTTGTGCTGATTCCTTTTGGTCGAAAAACTTATGATTCTTCAGTGGACGTTTTCGTCGTTTTCCTGACATACTTCTTTTGAGGTGAAATTCTCTCCGAATGGAGTCTGGAATGCTGCTGCCATACTCCCATGTGTTTCCTCTTTCTGGATCCTTCCATTTTACTCTGTAGTAGATTTTGCCATTTGCTCTCTTGGAACTAACAATTGAGTGGATGTCCTCTGGATTGAAGACCTGAGGGATGTCCTTGGTTTGATTACCTGATGTTGGACTTGGAGGTTGTACCTGGCTGTCGTCGGGTTGTTTTCTGGATTTGGGCTGGTGATGCTTACTATTCACTCCTCTTTTCCCTTTATTTACCTTTTCATTTACCTTGGTTGGGGCACTAGGACCTGGTGTGGCATGATTTTCCTTCATGGTTGCCGTGGGACTGGTAGGTTTTTCTGTTGTACTTGAAGCAGGGTTTTTCTTCTTTGTTGGGGTCTTTTGCTTCTGACTCTTGTTGCTGGAAGTACCTGCCTTTGTTTTGGAATTGACCTTCTTACCTTTCTGTTGTGGAGGTGATTGATCAGTAGCCTGGTAAGTTGAACTTGTTAATGGGGAATTGTTGCTGTCAAACTGAGTATCATTGACTGGTTCCTCGTTGTCATCCATGACTCCTGAATCTATGTTACTGGAGTCATTGAGGTATGGTTCTGGAGGATACTGTGGACGATCAGCAGGATCAAAATATGGCTTCAGACGGTTGGCATGGACCAGTGGTTTGTGTATTTTGTCGTCAGAACTTCGGCGTAGTTTGTAGGTATAATTTGGACCTGTATGGATGATATAATAGCTACCATACCACTTTTTGGTTAATTTGTTGGAAAGGCCTTTTTCAACTTTTTGACAGTAAAGCCAAACTCTTTGACCTGGGGCGAATTCTGGTTCTTTAGCCTTTCTATTATATTGTTCTGAATACACCTCCTTAGCCCGAGCAGTGTTTTCAGCTGCGATTGTTCTAGTGATTTCAAGCTCCTCAAGCAAATTGGAAAGATAACTTTTGTTATTGTGGCCTAAATTTTCTTTTGGAATTAATGCTACATCTTGTGGAGCTCTCATTTCTCGGCCGAAAAGCATAACATATGGGGATTTTTGAGTTGATGAATTTGGGGCCATCCGATAGGCCATCATGATGCCAGGAATAAAACGGGGCCAATCATTTTGAGACTTGTTACAGTAGGCTCTTAGTGATTGATTGATATAAGAGTTGAGCCTTTCTACACAGCTGTTAGTTTGAGGATGGTATGGGCTGGTATGAGTAAACTTAATTGCCAAAAGTTCACAAATTGCTTTGATAAGTTTGGACATGAAGTTCTGACCTCTGTCTGAAATTAAGGTCCTTGGAGCGCCATACCGACAAAATATTTCTCTGACGAGAACATCTGCTACTTCTTTGGCTTCTTGGGTCTGAAGTGGAAAGGCTTCACACCATCTAGATGATGCATCTGTGATGACCAAAATGTATTTGTACTTATCTGGTGTTGTTGGCAGGGGACCGAGAATGTCAATGTGCCATCGGGTGAAGACCTCTTCTACAGGTAGTGGATGAAGTGGTGCCTTCTTGCCATGGTAGTGCCTCTTGGTCTGTTGACATACCTCACATGTCTGGACATAAGTAGCAATATCGCTGTACATTTTGGGCCAGTAGTACTTAGGTCTCATGGTGTTGTGCATCCTTTCTTTCCCATGGTGGCAACCGCCAAACTCTGAGTCATGATAGGATTGCAGGACTTGATTTCTGAGGGTTCTTGGGACTGCCAGCTGTTTAATGAACTTGTCTGCATGGCCTTTCTGTCTTTGTGGAACGAATCGGTATAGGATGCCTTCATCAATTTCAAAAGTATTGGCTTCAATAAGAATCTTTTGACGATCCTTTTCATTTTGTGGAAGGACTTCATCCTCTTTGTAGTCAAAGATTTGGATGAAATCTGGACAAATCCTTTGTAGGTGACGTAAATTTGGATGTTCTTTTATACTTACTTCAACCAATGTGTCTTGGGTAACATCAGCATTTGTAGCATGAAAGGCTGCAACAACATTAACTGGTACTGACTGATAATCCTCTTCATATTCAAAGGTGACTGACCAATGTGTTGTTTGTGTGTCTGATTCTAAGTGATTGACAATAGGTGTGCAAATATCCTCAGTCTGAGTTGTCTGTGTGACTTGTGTGGATGAATGGGTGTTTGGCAAGATTGTGGTACTGCTAGTTGATTTGCTTTGCTGAGTTGAAGTTATTGAGAAGACTGTTTTCTCAGCATCTTCTTCTGTCTGATCATTACAGTTAATATTTTCCTCATATTCCCTACGTGAGAGAGCATCGGCATTCCCATTGGCTTTGCCGCTGCGGTGAACAATGTCAAAAGTGTAGGTAGAAAGTTCCAAAGACCATCGTCCTAACCTACCTGTGGCATCCTTGATGGATTTCAGCCACTTCAATGCTATATGATCAGTGTAGACTGTGAATTTGGAATTTGCAAGGTATGGACGAAAGGATCTAATGGCTTCAACTAGAGCTAAGCCTTCCTTTTCTGTAATGCTCCAGTTCTTTTCGCTGCCATGAAGAGCTCTACCACCAAAAGCTATTGGATGTTCATTATTTTTCTCGTCTTTTTGACTCAAAACAAAACCTATGCTCATATCACTGGCATCAGTTGCAAGAAGAAATTCTTTGTCAAAATTTGGATACGCCAGAACAGGTGTATTACTCATAGCATGTTTGAGTGTGTTGAATGCCTGATCACACTCAAGTGACCATTGGAACTTTGGTTTCTTTCCTAGTTCTGCCTCCGAATGCTTCTTTAGCAAGGCATTCAGTGGAAGGGCTATGTGAGCGTAATTTTTCACATACTTCCTGTAGAAGTTTGTGAGACCTAAGAAGGAGCGAATCTGCTTTTGTGACTTGGGCACTGGAAAGGTTCTAATTGCTTCAATCTTTTTGTCATCAACTTGAACACCTCCACATGATAAAACATGACCCAGAAAAGAAACTTTGTCCATTGCAAAATTGCATTTGGATGGCTTTAGTGTTAATTTTGCCTGTTTTAGATAGTAAAATACTTGCTCCAAATGTTGGAGATGCTCTTCAAAGTTTTTGCTGTAAATTATCAAATCATCAATGTAGATCAGCGCAACCTTAAAAAGCAATTTTCGTAGCACTTTGCTCATGAGCTGTTGAAAACAAAGTGGAGAATTTGTCAAGCCTTGGGGCAATCGTTTGAATTGATAAAGGCCTTGATGGGTGACGAAAGCAGTTTTATGCTTTGAATCTTCATGTAATGGCACTTGGAAGAAGCCATTAGCAAGGTCTAAAGTTGAGAAGATCTTAGCATGTGCATTGGCGATGTTATCAACAACATCATCAAAAACAGGAAGAGGCCAAGACATTGGTAAAGTGACAGAATTCAATTTTCTGTAGTCACAAACAAATCTATATGAGCCATCGCGTTTCTTGACTAGGATAATTGGAGCTGAATACATAGAAGTAGATTCCTCGATCAAATCATACTTCAGAAAATCATCTATAAGTTCTTCAGTGACTTTTTGGAGATGAGGAGATTGACGATATGGTCTACTCTTAACGGGTGGGTGGTTGCCAGTGTCAATGATATGTTGGTGCAGGTCAGTCTTACCTAAATCTGCAAGACTTGTTGAAAACATGTTTCTATTTTGTCCCAAAAATCTAAATAGTCTGTGTCGTTGGTCTGGAGTCAGTTGTGTATTGGTCAAATCAAATCCTAACTCCTGTGCAATTTTGACATAATCCCTGGTGTCATTGTCTCTCTTCTCATTGTCGGTGTTAACGGTACTGATGAATGGTTGGTCAGAGCCGATTTCAAAAACAGAGTCTTTGTCAATGTAACTAAATTTGCCTACAACTGTACCCTTGTCAAGAACCTTTTCTTCTTGGGAGGGATTCATAAGCCTAAATGTAGCAGTCTTGCTTTTTGATTTAGAAAGAGTTCTACCGCCTGCTACTTCAGAATGAGCAGTGAGGGAAGCAATGGGTTCAATGAGGATGAGGGAATCCTCTTTGGTCTCTGATAGTCTGACCTTGAAATGAATTTCACTCTGAGGGGGGATGTAAATCTGATCTATTGTTTTTGCTAATCCACTAATCTCATGCACTGAATTGGCTATGAAATTGATATATTGCCTATCTGAGGTGCTGTTGTTGAGTATCAAGGAATGACAGCTATAATCTAAGACTGCATCATTGTCATCAAGGAAGTTCCCACCAAATTATCATGGAACTGTTCTGGGTGAACAATACCTTCCAAATGACGTGCTGGTTTTCTTGGGGAATTAGTCAGCAAAGAGCCAGAGTCACAGGAGACTAATCACAATTTTATTTACAAGAACAATTAACAATTTACAATATACTTAGATAATAACTGAGGGTGCCACAGAGAGTCGGTACACACTCTGGGCTGTGGGAGAGAGGTCTGCTTGGTAAGAGAGTCAAACCCCTTCTCTCCCTAAAACCTGCCTACAGTATGTATTTAACAAAAATTTAAACAATAAAATGGAATGTGATTGGATGATACACGATTGGTTGTGTCCTAAGCTAAATGGATGGCTAGACAGAGGGGAATACTAAATCCTGTTTATCCTGTTGGACTGGCACTAATCTTGTTGACATATTTACTGGATGCTTTGAAAGAGATTAGGGTGTCACTATAGATGAGCTTGTATGGGGGCTAATCCTTAATGCACTATAGACGAGCTTGTATGGGGGCTAATCCTTAATGAGTCTTAATTGAAGTAATGTTATTCTAATATACCCCGGTAGGTGATGACAGATATACTTAAATAAATATCCTTTGTCTGGGAGATGGGATCTTGATACCTTAGGCTAGCATTTATCTAAAAGCTTCAAATCAATTAAACTATGTAGACGTAACTCTTGTCTTATTGAATAGTATGTCTAGAAGACGCGCTCCCATTACCTTAGGCTAGCAACCATCTAAAAAAGCTTTAACTGAAACTACTGATATTTTATATATGCATTTTACCTAATGATATTTATTACTTGGTAAACTATAATTATATGAAATGATGTATAAATATTACACCATGATAACTCATAAAAGCACTTGATGTAGATCTAATTATTATAAGATAACTTAGTATAAATGTTATCCCATGATAATCTGTTAACAATGATGAATATTCACCGTAGAGAGTCTGACCAGAGGGTGGAAGGTTGGTTTTCTATCCCCTGGCCACGTCATGCTCAAAGACGTTAAAAAGATGGTACTTGTTGTTACCCTGCCTTGGGCCCAACATTAAGGGGCTAAAACAAGGACTGGTCGGCTAGGGAGTCAGTATGCTGTATCTGAGTGGAGTATTCATGGTTAAACTGCGGCATGGTATTTTAGTGATACTGGCATAAGTCTAGACCAGTACAAGCAGCCACACACACACGTGCATGGATGTTGCTGTACAAGTCAAATAAGCTTCAACGTGAAGTTAATCCCTTGACACCTCTCCTCATCATCAATTACCTTACTGTATTTTCTTGAGTATAGTGCGCACCCATGTATAATGCGCACCCCCCTCTAGCGGATTCAGTATTTTGGAGAGAAAAAATTCAAATGTCAAGCACAGAAAAAAATTACACCGTAGATCTACCCGTTCAGCGAATTCCGGTAAACAAACGGGTGATGAGAAACTTGGTCAGTACACATTCGAAATTTGAGATAAAAATCACCAGACATGTTTATTTACCGTTTAAATTGTATTTTTTGTTCTGCTAGGCATTGTTTTACATCCAGGGATTAAGATTACCTTGTGTATTTTCTCGTAACTAAGCCGGAAACAGCAATCAGCTGTACACACATTTTCTTGGAATCTTCCGGTGATACTCAAGAAAATACTGTACTCTATTTATCATAACCAGCAAGATGGCCAAAACACAGTTGTCTGTTTGAAGCAAAAAATGATTCTATTGTAGTCCTTTAAAAGATACTTCATGTCCATCTAATGTGTTTCAGATAAAAAGACATCCGATGAGAACACTGATGCATCAGTAAGTAGTATGCTAATTAATTTAAAAAATAGAAATGTGTAAAAGGAAAATGTTCTGATGATTTTAGCTCTCTTGGATAGAGATTAATAAATATCCAACAAATAGATTATTTCACATCAGTCAATTATTCCCCATACCGTATTCGACGTAATAAGCTCCCAGGGCGCTCTCAAAATTAGGAATAGGGGGCTCTTATTAGAATATTATTTTGGTGTAAAAAACAGAGTTGAAAGATAAATTTTGTGGTTTAAGCTGACAACCTGAAATGTTTATATACGACAGATATATTTTTCCAGAATTAAATTGCCCATAATTAAGGGTGCATTTAACACACGAGTGTGTATCATACGCGAATAAATAAGTCTTGTGTACATTGATCAGTTGGAAGGGGTGCTAATTGGGATTGTTCACTTGCCAATATATTAACAAATATCGCCCTGGGCGCTTATTGGAGCGGGGCGCTTATTACGTCGAATACGGTATGTTGATTTAGATATTGGTTTGAATGTGTGAAAATGTGTCTGTCCTGTTTAACATGAGTCCTCTATCCCCCAGATCGGGCCCACAAAGGCCTCAACTAGTGGAGAGGAGAAGCCAGGGGATGGTGGAAAGAAAGGTGGGTGGAAAGATGTGTTATAGTAGCTCTTACCAGGCCCCTTGGACATTGAGGGACAGTATACGTCCCCTGTATGCACGCTTGTTGTGAAATGCATCAATATTTATCAGAACAACCTCCATTTAGTTGTTGTTTTCCACATTCTGCTAACCAGGTGAGTTCAGTTATCACAGAAGCACATATCATCATCCACTGTATCACAACATTCCAGAGAAACATCATGTCTGTCTCACAACTGCCAGAGTAGGTATAGGGATGCCAGAGTAGGTATAGGAAGAGAGTTCCTCAGTACATTACTGATATATTTTGTATTTTACAGTGTCGATAAACATTATGTGCAAGTTTGAAAAAAATCCCTGCAAATCTGAAAACACATGATGTTTATCACTTAAGTTGGACCTATTTCCAACAAGTGACTTGCAGTGTTCTGCCAAGAAAGTGAATGCCTGGGGACAGACAGACCCCCTTCAACTCCAAAATATGGGGACATTTTAAAAATAATGGGGTCGCTGTCAATGACAAAGTTATTCATACTCAATGGACTCATGATATACAGATTCTTCTCATTTTTTTTTATACATAGACATACATACCAAGAGTTTGTCTTGGAATGAAATTGTAACCAAGCGAAATCTAGAGCCACCTTTGTTGGAAATTTCTGTGCTTATATTTCTCAGTGTCATGGGGTCTGATTGAGTTTTGTCCCAAGTTTAAGCAGTATCATTTGATTTAGTCTCTGAAATTCAGTTGCTATAGTTATCCGTTGTGTAACTTTTTGGATTTGTGGCTGAAGAGTCATGGTCTCTGTAAACTTTTGCCTGTTTGCCAGTAAAAAATCTTAGAAGTTTACACTGTCGTTTGCAGCCGTCTACTTTGTTGACCGTCATTCTCAGTATGGACTGTTTCCTGTCTTTTTGCGCATGTGCTGTAGGCAGCAGAACCAATGAAGTAGGGCAGAGGAAGCCACTCTCTCAGTGTACCGTCTCTTTCATTTTCATCAGCGAATGAAAACTGCCAAGATAGCGTACAACATTCAACAAAACTTATTACAGCCAATTACATTATTACCCGTTACTAACACAGACGCTTTTAAAAAAACAAAAAGGACAGGAAGTCGGCAAACTTACGTAGACAGACGCTCTTGATGACAAATCGACAAGTTTTCAAGAAATTTATGTATCATATTTGTGAGACAATAACTATATTACAGAATTTGGTTCGCCTGGTGACCCCCCGATAGTATGATGTGTCAATTCTTATTTGTTAGCGGGGATACCGGTACCGCGAGCCAGCTGCCTCGGCAGAACATTGGACTTGAAATCATGTGTATCAGTATGGCGTTGGCAACGTATAGACACTATAATGAGGTGGCTACATACCAGAAACAACTGCTTATCAGAGCAGTAAACAGTTCTGACTTGTACACAGATAAGTAAAGAAGCCAGAATGTAGTGTTCACCAGTGTTTCAAGTCATTGTGCAGTACAGGCAAAATCCTATATTTCATTGTGTTCATTGAAATTCGTGCATTCTGATTAGCTGAATTGGTCACGTGTTATTGCATTCATTTCCTAATGAATTAAAAAATTAAGCCACGCCCACTGAGGCGAACTACTTTTATTACTATGGAATGTCAGGGAATCCCAATATTACAGTCGATGGAATTCCCTTTATGCTCATGTGTATTGTCATGCACAGGACATTTAGCGAAACTCTTGCATATTCATTGTCCAAACAACCCTTTGAGACCGAAAGCAGAGAAGGAATGAAACAGCAAACGTGCATGCTCGCTCGCCTGTTTTTTCACCCTTGCCTCAGTTCCACAACTTTCATGTTTCGGGTTTCATTTCTAACCAGCATTTTTCCAACTGTGTCTTCCCGCTCTCAGAGAACTAATGTTTGAATCTGGCGGTAACTGACAATGTCATTTAAAACAGCCGCCATCTCCTGGACATATTTGTTCCGGTTCATTACAGTCTGACTGTTGCAGTTCTTTGCGCCTCTTGCCTTGATTGAAGGTCCTATGAACACTGTTTTGATTTTATTCTCCGTTGATTGGCTCCCGACTTTTTGTAGGCGTGTCAAGGTATGTGCATGAATTAAACAATCCCCTGTTGAATGTCACGCCACAGTATTGTATATCAATGGAATGTTTATCAATCTCGTCATTTTTCTCTGCTTTGATATATACAACTGCTTTTGGTTAAACTATTGTAAATAAAACATGTTTTCATTGTCGAATTTAATAACAAGCATTGACTGTGTATTTTTTGGTTCATTGAGGTATGAATCGAAAGACCGATGTGCAAACTTTTGTAAGAATCCGCTACACAGATTCATAAAGTTTGCACGGGTTTTTTTTCATACCTCAATGAACTGGAAAAAATACAATGCTTAAATATCTAAAAACAGTCACACAAGTGGTTGATAGCATAAGAAACAAGCCACAATGTTAGGATATGACACAATCAATAAGTCACATAATTGTCAACTTACTTACCAGTCTTATGACAAGCATGTTGCAGTGCAAGCCTATTCAGACTAGGAATCCCCATTTAGTCAGAAGTATACACCTCACAATGCTAAGACCTTAATTACGGCCTTACCTTCCTCATTCGCTATCTGCTGAATGATGAAACAGAGCATAGTTGGGCCCATTTTGTCCAATGTCCAAGGCCAATGGCGCCATGTCATTATGATGTTATGATATTATAGCATAATTGGTGCCAGCCTTCACACATACTCAAAATACCCAATTGTTTTGTTTTTTGCTTGTTTTGTAATGCCACACTCGGCAATATTCCATAATACCTAAAGCAAACAACAGTTGTGATTGTTGCTTTATATTCACTAATAGTAGCAACATCTGTCCTGTTATTGGTGATCTGGTTGACATGGAGACAGGTTGCTGTAGATCACAGTCCACCTACATTCCTGCTCATCAATATATGCTGATGTAGACCCTGCAGCAGGTTGACTGTGGTGTAGAGGCCTAGAGGTAGTCTAGTGGTGAGAGTTTGCCTGTCCTCGTGGCCTCCACCAAAGTGGTTATTGTTGGAGGCATGCATCACTTTGGGCTTTCTGCCCACTGACAAGCTGTGATTTCACTGGAATACTGTTAAACGTGGTGTTAGTACCAAACTCACTCACTCAACCAGTTTTCCCATCCATCCTGAAGACATGGGTTCAATTACCAATATCGGTACAATATTTAGGCCCATTCTTACATTGGGATCTATTTGTAATAGTTCCCCAACAATTGGATTGGGTGTCATTGCGCCTCTGTTGGATGTTGCTCATAGTATCAATCACTGGTTTGTCTGAGATGGTTGTTTTCTCAGACACAGGCTACACACCTGATATGCCTCCGATATACCCCTTGGGAATTGTTCTAAAACATGATTGAATGACCTTGGTCAAGGTCACTCAGTATGAACTAGGCGTAAAAAAAGCTTGTGTATACGATAACTCGTATTTAAGAATGGAATTTGATAAGCTGGCTATATTCAGTATGCTGTCTAGCCGGTCACCTCTGTATATTTTTAGATTCATGGACATGCTAGGAATATAGATACCTGGTAGCTGTGATAAATAGTCTCATACATAATGGTGAATGTGGTCTGAATAATACAGCAATGTATAGTTTACAAGGTAACTGCCTGAGTGTATATCATCAGTATATTGTGATGCTATCCGACAGAAACTAAGAACAGTATGATCGATGTAAACTGTGGACCATGTCACAGATGTAGAACCAGCCGATGCATCAATACCTCTCTCTATGGTTACAGCCCCCCCCCCCCCCCCAGTTGTCCCCCTTGCAGAGGTAGAAACTAACATTTTTAGTCCACTAGTCCTGATAATGATAACATTGCAACACCCTCAAAAATGGCAAATGTCTACTACTAGTACTAGCCTTTATGAGACCTTAACTGTTAGGCAGTTTGGCAAGGACTACAGGACTAGTGCCAATTTCTAACTCTGCTTTGTAGTGTTAATGTTTTCTATGGGCAATGTGAACCTTGGCATTTGGACATCTAAAGGTCCTGTTGTGTTTTGTGGGCTGTAGCTTGGTTTATAGGCACATTTGTTACCCAAGGTAATGTTTAACCTGGTGTTTAATGTGACCCGGAGTCAGTTTTGAGGGTAAATATTTTGACATGATTACAAGACAAATCGAATATCATGCAATCTGTGATTACATGTTACCGTCACCTACAAATCCAATAACTGTTCAAACAACTGACTCAAGGCAGACCATTGCAAGATGACAGAGGAGAGGAGATTTGTCATGGTATTTGCTGCAAGCTTCAACTGCTGCCCTTCACAGAGAACCTTCTTGTGTGGGTGCAGGACAGGAGCAGATTCTGGTGGAATTGTATCAAATTTGGGGTGGCCTAGTGGTTAAAGCATTCGATTGTCACGCCGAAGACTCGGTTCAATTCCCCACATGGATACAATTTGTGAAACCCATTTCTGGTGTCCGCTGCCATGATATTGCTGGAATATTTCTCAAAGCGGTGTGAAACCATACACACTCAAATATTCAAACATTAAACGTTGTTCAGGGAAAAGAAAATTTTCAAATGTCAATGAGACTGCAGCAGTGAGACCTTGTCTGTCCGCAGAGCACAAAGTAGCAGTTGCCTTATATGTTCTAGCATCTCATGCAGAATATTGATCAGTATTATTTGAAACATGACCTTTTTCACTTAAATTGTCCCATGGGTTAAATCCAGCCCGGGGTTATGTCAGTTTGACCCACCTCAAAACTTGGGCTACATTTGACAATATTTAACCCCAGGGTGTCAAATATAACCTAGGGGTGAAAAAAACAAAACAGGATCAAACCATTGCATATAAACCAGACTTAGGTTGTATTGGGCAACTGTCTTCTCCCCAGTTGTTGGCTGCCATTTCCAGAATTTTGTGATGTAGGATATGTGACAGATGTTTTATCTTATACTTATAGGTGACCGCAGGTTCTTTAATAGATCAATATATCAATTATATGATGGGCAACATGTTCAGATTTGAAAGGTGTTACTGAGTATTTCATGCCAGGGTAATCATGGGCACAGGACAATCAGTAGTCTGAGACGTTCATAAGGTAAACCACCAATAGTCCAATGCCAAAGTCCAGTTTGTTTGTTTGCTTGTTGTTTAACGTCGCACTCAGCAATATTCCAACTATACGACAGCGGTCAAAGTCCAGTAAAAGTCTGTAGAGCTCAGCAAATAGTTAGACATTTTGTTAATACTAAAATCCACTGACAAGAAAACCACAAGAGACTGAACAAAGATGATTATGGATAGTGTAAATAAAGTTGTGAGTGTCACTAGGGTTGCATCCAATTCTCTGTATACTCAAACAGCTGTATGTGCAAAGGAAGTGGATCAGAGTGATGTACATCATCAGTTTACCATACTTTCACCCTGATTGATCAGTCAGAGGTTTCAAATAATAATAACATACCTCTGATTCAAGAGTACCAGTAGCTATATTTTATACATCAGTACATTAATATATTTGATGTATGAAAAGTCTGCTTTCCTGATTCCTGTCTGTTTGGCTGATTCAAATAATGACATTAACAAATAAAGGTTACAAAATTTACTATATGCTGAGTTGTGGTTTGTAGAATATAATTTGTGTTACATACATTTGGTGTAGAAATGAAGTAGTAAGGAAGTGTAGTGAAACTTAAATGAACACCAATGTTTCTCCGTCATGGACTGGGAAGTCAAATTTGTTTCTTCACAATTCTAAGGCTCCCATGATAGCAGCATGCAAGTTACAACCTTGCAGAGATAACATCATTTTATTGTTTGCTTACATCCGACAACCGTTACTTTCAGGCCCTTTCAAGTCCAACTGAGATTAATGTGTATGGTGAAAAGATGTGTTTCTATAAAACATCTGTAATGTGTGCAGTTTGTTTGTTTGTTGTTTAACGCCGCACACAGCAATTTTCCAGCTATATGACAGCGGTCTGTAAATAATCGAGTCTGGACAAGACAATCCAGTGATTGACATCATGAGCATCGATCCATGCAATTGGAATATGATAGTCTGACCACCCGATCCCATTGGTCGCCTCTTACATCAAGCATAGTCGCCTATTACGGCAAGCATGGGTTGCTGAAGACCTATTCTACCAGAAAATACAGTCTGTCATATTAATTTTTGTTCTTAGTCGAGGGTGCTAACAGAATACTCACAGATGGTCTAGAAGTTGTTCATTGGGCACTTACTGGAGAAGGGCACTTAATACGACAAATACAGTACTCATACTGAATATTGAAACCGAAATAGATTATCTAATGGCATGGTTTGTATCCGTTCCTTGGCAATAGTTATCTGACAAGCTCTTTGACTGCTTCTGCTGCATCACATGATATGACTAAGTACTTGTGACCATCTGGAGAAACAAGTGTGTCCTTGTTCCAACTGTTCGGGTGACGTCTCAGACATTCGTCAAGATCAAAGTCACATGTAGATATAAACAAAGGATACATGGAAGATTGGGATATATGAAAATATAAAATGGGTGGTGGTTTACTTTTTCCAGATGTTTATGTCAGTGGCAATTTGTTGATTCACTTGCATGAGGTTCAGTCTTTGAACTGAAGCCTTTGAGTCTTCCGTCCTTAACAGACTCCTAGTAGGTTTTAGGGTAAGAATAAGTCTCCAGCTACCTATGCTTACAAGATGACTAAATGGATCGAGTAACCCCACTTGCTGCCATGATCAATGGCTAGACTTTGTAGACCATTGCCCACAATATCAATCACTGGTTCGTCTGACACAATTATTTACAAGCTGCAGTTGTGTAGCTTGAATATTTCTGACTGTAGAGTTCAGCAACAAACAAACAAATGCTTGACAAGGATTTTGTGTTTCTGAATGCACCAGATTATGAAGCCTTGTGTGTCTTTCTCCCTTATGCAGGGTTTTGTTCAATACACATGGGATTCTCAGAAGTGAAGCCTTGTGTGTCCTCCTTCACTGACATGCAGGGGTTTTGTTGACGGCTCGAGAAACACACTTGGCAGATCTGATTTATTCAAATTGCACATTATATGAAATGTCCACTCCATCTGGAAAAATCTGATACTCCATTCAGCATGTTCAGTAAAGGTTATGGCAGGTTTGATGTCATTCATAAGTTCTCGAAATGTTAAGATATGAAAGAGAAATTCTCGGTGTCTGAAACAGACAGTAGCTAGGTGGGGTTTTATTGATGGGTTACAGTTGGACACATGCTGACATTTCTGAAAAAAATCATTCCCTGAAAATCATTTATCAAGTACTCAATGCGACACTCAGTGTCAGAGACGTTGAAGGTCAGATGGATCTGCATTCATAAGAACGCTGCACAGGATACCGTCACTCTGTCCCCCTTGATGTATAGCTGCTTCTGACCTTTATTGGGTGCTCCATCATAGAAGTGAGACAATTCCATCTCTCACATTACCTGTATCTGTGATATGCCCTGGATCTATTTTACGTTTTTATGTTGATCAATTTCATATGTCATTGATATATTCCAGTTTCTAACCAAGCAATCATTTATGAAATCTGTGATTGATTGCTTTCCAGTCACATTTGTTGCAGGGTCATGGGTTAAGGCATACACTCGTCACGCTAAAGATCCTGGTCCAATCCTGCTTTTGGGATACAAAATGAAAAACTTTGTCAAATAGCATTGTCGAGAACCAATTTCTCAGATCAAATTGAGGTGTAAAGACAATGCTCATATGCAGATTCAGACATGTATATAAAATATCCACAACATAAAAACATGGCCTTTATTTTTTTGCATTCAGAACTGCCTGTACATGTTAAGTACAGAAATCAGAGTTGGCTCATCAAGTTGGCTGATCATCAAGCATCATGCATATTCTTAAGTGGTTGGTGCTTATTATAGTCTGAAAAGGGATGTTATGTTATGAATGAATTTGTTTGTTTCAAATTCGCACTTTTGTGTAACGATGCACATTGATCAATGTGTTTTGTATAGCATAAATTTAAACTATGCCTGTAGGGCTGGGACGGGTGACTGGGGTACCCGGGTCGGGTGGGTACTGAGTAGGACCCGGGTACCCACAGGACTACATGAGCCATGGTTCGTCACGTGATATATTGTTTAATGAAAAATTTATCTAGAACTCTATGGTTACACTACAAGTCACTAATGTTCGCATTTCTTTCTGACTATGCACCCATTCCTTCTGATTTTTCATATGGTTGAATAAAGTTAAAACTTAATTCAACTTCAGTGTATGAATGACCAGATTGTTCAATACATGTATCTTAATACGTTTTGCCAGGGCTATGCTAAAAATGTTCCCATTCGGACATTTTGAGACATCTCCTGAGACTTACAGTGGGTACCCGGGTAGGGTCGGGTAATAGGGGGGTGGGTACCCAGGCAGTAAATTTGGACTTGTCCCAGCCCCGTATGCCTGATATCTGAATGATCTACTCACACTCACTGATAGATTCTACTTGTCATGGATTCTGTCCTGGATTCTTGTCTTGGATGTCTGCCCAGGTCTATATTCAGAGTATTTAACTGTATACATTTAACTGTAAGATAGGTATTTTTTTAATCAAGACAATTTTATCCAACCTCCCAATTGAACAATAAAGAGTGTTGGTGTGCATTCTATTAAACTGGATGGACTAATTAGCTATCATGCCAAATTTATACGTTGTGTTAGCGCCATATAAGGTAATCACCTACTGTCTTATTTAAAGTTTTGTATAAAAGTATGATTAATTGTGTCTTATTCTAAAATAGTTTAACAACATCTGGGTAAAACGTTCATCTATTACAGAAACATGATGTCTATATGTTAGTGTAAATATTTTTAAGCAAATGGATAAATATATGTGCATATGTATGATTTCACACTAGTTGTAACGTGCAGTGTCATTCCATTGATAGCATACAGTGAGCTTACAATGCAGTGACGTCACAGTTTTAGTGAACATCGTGGCGTTACTCTCACTCACTTTTCCCATAAGGAATACAAGGCCGGTCATGAAAAGGGAATTATTTAAATTTTGTATGGTGTATTACATGGTATATTTTACTGTTTGACTTTGGTCTGGGAATTCTCAGATGCTCCACTTCATATTGGTGATAGACTGACCTAAGATATATGTTGTTGAGGACAGTTTGAGTTTCATGGTAAACATCCTTATGTAAAGCCAGCTCAACTGGGGATTGGGTGGACATTATGTGTGACCTTGCTGAGTTTGTTGCTCATGCTATCAGACACTGGTTTGCTCGGTCCAGAATTCATAAACTCCCTTCATTCTCCCATATACTCGAGAATGAAAAAATTAGTGATCATTGGACAAAACATATTTTGGAAAATTCTATTTCCTGATATTGCAATACACAACATCTGTTTATCCTGTGAGCACTTGAGTTGAAAATATATCGAGTTGATCTAGAATAACTCTATGGAGCAGATGAATTATGAATATATGAAATTGATATACTGAAAATGTCAATATTTAACCAAATACTTGATTTTGTTGTCATTTTTGGGGGCATTTATTGAACAAGATTCAGATAGTAAAAAGTATCCTGACAGGCTGTCAGATTGATTTGGGGCTGGCAGGTTAGCATTAACCTATTTCTCTTCAAGCCTACATATTAATACCGTTCATGTCTGCACCTACCATTGATTGCCCTGATTAAATCGCACATCTGTTAATTACCTCTAGAATCTGCATCATGTAATGGCATTACAGCCTATAGATTGCCCTTGACACTGGGTGCATTTAGAATCATGATATTTACTAATATATTTGCTGGTGAACAATCCCAATTAGCACCCTTTCCGATTGATCAATATACAAAAGACTTATTTATTCGCGTATAATACGCAATGAAATTCTGGAAAAATATATCTGTCGTATATAAACATTTCAGGCTGTCAGCATAAACCACTAAATTTATCTTTCAAGGCTGTTTTTTTTTCACCAGAATAACATTCTATTAAAAGCCCCCCATTTCTAATTTTGAGAGCGCCCTGGGCGCTTATTACGTCAAATACGGTAATATTAAATATTGATGCAGATAACCAGAAATCCCATAATTTCCAGTTGGGTGCATAGTGATTGTGTTTCGGTTAAATAAAAATATTTCAAGGTGGCTTTTTTATTTGTCACTTTCAGAAAAATAGCCAAATCTACTTGGCCAGGGGTGTGCTTTGCTTATTCAAGTGTAAGAATGTTTATTATCATATTTATTCTCATCAAAATCCTGTAGCCTCAAGGCATGAGATGAATTATAATAATATGATTATTGTAACGAGCTATTTAAAAGTTATATTTGTAAATATTACTGCAGTAAATATCTTCATTCATCATCAGTATTCCGCCCATTGTGTATGTGACAGACTGGCAATGTATTAGCATTGCTGCATCTCGTATAATCATATCAGCATATGTAGACAGCACCTATCCCATGCAGAATTCATCCCAGTGGAACACCCATGTGTTGGAAGTTGTCGTGGCCACCCGCGCTTAGTCAGATTTATTGATCACTCGGCAACACAGCCGCAGAGTATTGGATCCATGCTGTGATAGCATATACTGGGGCTGTCTACATGTGTACACTTGGCTCTTTGTCACTATCAACGATGCTCATGTGCTTGGGTGTACATTGATGTGTAGGAAACAAGCATGCATGTATCTGATTACCGTCCTCGTCGTCAATCTGATAGCTACTCTGTCACAGGCTCAAGGTGGGTACTGCCAGGTGCTGTCGGGGGGTATCTGTCAACTTCTGTGGGGGTACTGCCACATACTGTCTGGGGGTACTGAGATTATCCAGTCCCAAGCAAGGCTGTTTCTGGAGGGGGGTGGGCTCATGGTGCTCCCCAGTGTGGAGGTGGGGTGTCAGAGGTATAGCATTACAAATCTGAGTGCTGTGTGTTAAGGGTATAGTGTTGTCACTCGCAGCAAGTCAACATTATTGAAGTAACTAAACCTCACGTACATGTACATATCCATTTTCTCATAATGAAGTGACAGGTTCAAGGATCGATTATGTTGTTTGGTCTTAGGATTTTTGTGTATATAAGTGCACAGAATTGTGGCAAGACATCTGTTGTTCCTTGATTGGAAGATGCATTATGTGATTAGTTTCTTCAGTGTTGTATGATGGAATGAGTGAATAAACTAACTAGATATAGCCAGCAGTAGTTCAAATGCCAGATTTATGATTAGGTTAGCAACTGTCTTGGGTTGATATTTTAATATTCAGGCTATAATGTATTTTTACTTGATGTATGTATGTTGTTATAGTTTACAAGTTCCCCATATTTGTAATTCTTTTCCAACATTGTAATGTCACACAGTAAGTGATGACGTCACATGGAACTCTGGTAACATCATCAGTAAGATTCTCATGTGAGACCTCAAATGGCTTAGACGTGCGTTGCCAGCACTGGATTTTAGTTTTTTTGATGTTAGGATTATATATTATGAGGTCGGCTTAGTTCATTATAGACTTGGTAAAAGGTGGGCACTGTGGCCCACTTAATCCCCCAAATATGAGCCATTCAGGAAATCTGATGGTCCATGAAGTCAAACGCGTTTCGTCTGACAATCTAAGCTATGGATAAAGTTTGGGGCCAATTCCTTTGAAACACACAAGGTGCATACTTAGTTTCGGGGTTCCTCACTTGGCTTGTTGGCCAAATATCGGCTGGCATGTCCTCTCGATTTATCTGTTGCATCATGATCATCATTTGCCTTTTGTAACTTTGAAAACAAGGAAACTATGATGGCCTCCCCTTTGACCTTTAACACCTCGTCCATGGTTTACCAATGTCATGAAATATACATCTTGAAAATGATTGGCTACTACTAGCGCTATGGACCTATCACAGAGCTCGATATGAAATGTTTTGGTGCAGTTGTCTGACAGCATTTCATGGGCATCACATTGTGTAATTATATAGTGTGAAGATTCCAAAACAGTGATATATCTCAATACAAAAAAACAACACAGGGTGCGCTCTAAACATGCTTAATGTATTGCAGTATGAGTGAGTGCATGATTTGAAGTTTGAACAAGATTACATAAAAAAACAACATTTTTCAGTATCTGGATACTTAATTTGTTTTATTTGGTTAGAATTAATTCAAACACAATCCACCGTTTTGTCCCCTCTATTTTCGAATGTGTCAGCATTTGAAAGTAGAATGCGGCAATAGCTTATGTTCCCTTGACTTAACAGTATGTATCATGTGAACCCGCATCACCAGGCGCGGTCCTTTGATGGCAGGTCACTGTTGGGAGCAGTATCGTTCAACCATCATCCAGTGTTCATGATTTCATCCAAGTTCATGACATACCAATCAAATAATAGGAACAGGAGTTCAGGAGGACATCTGATGCGATATGATGCAACCTGAGACCCTATTGTCATGTTTGAACTGTTAAAGATGTAATTGTGTTGTATTTCAGTCATACAGTTGACAGTGTCAGCCGGGGATAACAAGATCATCACACTCCCTGAAAACACAGTCACTCTCTCCGCCTTCGTCCTGCCCAAGCCAGTGGAAGGTAAGTTATAATAGTTGCCAAGTCCTTGTGACTCCACTGCAGAAGCAAACTGAGTATTTCCTATCCTGTCTATGAAAGTGCTTGGAATGGTTGTACACAAAAGTGCTTAGAATGGTTGTACACGAAAGTACTTAGAATAGTTGTACACGAAAGTGCTTAGAATGGTTGTACATGAAAGTACTTAGAATGGTTGCACACGAAAGTGCTTAGAATTGTTGTACATGAAAGTGCCACAGTGCCACAGATAATGAGTCCCCATCCCACTGGAGATTGAGTCCCCATCCCACTGGAGATTGACTCCACATCCCACCCTACTAAAGACTGATGCTCCACCCCACAGAGAATGAGTCCCCATCCCACTGGAGATTGAGTCCCCATCCCAACCCACTGGAGAATATTACATGCAGGGAATGATTGAGACCCTGATCTACCTGTGATCTACTTGTAATCTATCCTTAATCTGATTGTGATCTACCTGTGATCTATCCATGATCTACCAGTGATCTATCCATAATCTACCTATGATCTACCTGTGATCTATCCATGATCTGCTTGTGATCTACCTGTGGTCTACCCATGATCTGTTTGTGAACTACCTGTGATCTACTTGTGATCTACTTGTGATCTCTGGGTGATCTGTTTGTGATCTACCTGTGATCTACTTGTGATCTTTGGGTGATCTGTTTGTGATCTGTCTGTGATCTATCCATATCTGCTTGTGATCTACCTGTGATCTCCCCATGATCTGTTTCTGATCTACCTGTGCTCTTTCCATGATCTACCTGTGATTTGCTTGTGATCTACCTGTGATCTGTTTGTGGTCTATCTGTGATCTACCCATAATCTGTTTCTGATCTACCTGTGATCTATCCATGATCTGTTTCTGATCTACCAGTAATCTACTTGTGATCTGCTTGTGATCTTTCTGCGACCTACCTGTGACCTACCAATGATCTTCCTGCATTCACACACTGTCATGTGGCACAAGCACCTGATGACAATGACATATAACAAGCTGGTCATGATTCTCTATGCAGCATGGACACCAATCTATTTGTTGTTTTTTATTGTGTTTGTATAGAATATCATTACCAAATGTCCACGGTCTATTATATATTTTTTGGTACCACTTTTGTTTTACTATACACAATGGTATTGTGTCAAAACATTCATGATAATAAACACACCTTGCATGAATGATGCCAGTTTCACACCCAATCAGCAATAGAGCCCCATGCCTGTTAACAGCAACAGGTGTCGCCACTTGTCAAATCAAAGATGGTGACGCATGTAGCACTTACTCCATGGGTAATGCCTGCCTTCGTCCAGCTGTCTCAAACAGGTAGCAATGCCTGATCAATCATTTCTCAGGTCGGCATGTAACATCTTCATTTTATAGCTAGTATCAAGCTGCCTAAGTCTTAACAATTCATTCCAGATTAATACTGTGCTGGGATATTTCAACAAATGTTCAACTCTTACTTTGCAAGTTTGGGAACATAATTATATATTCCTGCTTGTGACATGTGAGCATTTAGTTATACTTGTTGATATTTATTACATGGGATATGTATTCAATCTTAAATTTTGCATACTGGACTGTAAATGTTAGTTCGTTGTTTTGTTTGTTTGTTTGTTTGTTTGTTTGTTGTTTAACGCCGCACAGCAATACTCCAGCTATGGTGATTGTAGTCTGTAAGTCTGGACCAGACAATCCATTGATTGATATCATGAGCATCGATCCACACAATTGGGATAGGATGACATGCATCAACCAAGTCAGCAAGCCTGACCTCCCGATTCCCCTTAGACGCCTCTTACGACAAGCTTAGTTACCTTTTATGGCAAGCCTGGGTTGCTGAAGACCTATTCTACCCCGTAACTTCACAGGTCGACTGTGAATGATATGAATGGTGATGAAAATTCAAAATGGTGAAACAGGTTCGCAAGTAGTGAACAATGGATACTGTAAATCTTTAAATTAAGGCGAGCGTGAATTAAATGCGAAAAATGCGGGTGGTCTTTGCCCGCATTATTAAACATCGCATTTATATCAACAATAAGACATTTTGGATAGCCGAAATACCCAACTTAGACATACGCTGAAAACAAACAACTATGTATTCCACATCACTGTTTATTGAGCAGCACTAGTAACAAGTATATAAACAATGTCATTCAAACACTAATTACGTATTGTGAATTGTCACTGCTTCGGTCAAGACAAGACTGACGCAACACAGTGTCTTTGTTCTTTGCCACTACGTCAAAGGCCGACACGAGCCAGCGCGCATGTATTGTTTTAGTGGAAGTACTCTACTCAGCGCTAATAAGCGGTGCTATTTGGTGTGTGATTGGATTGATGTAAGGTTGGATTAAAGTGAGGATTCTCCTGTAAACTTGACAGAGGACGTTTTCTTTAGATATAAATCCACTGAATCTTGAGAGTAGGGGGTGTCTCATTCATATTGAGTCACATTTTTGGCTAGGGACCAGCGATTGCATTCTTTTGGAGATGCATTAATTTCACGATTTACAGTATATAAAACAAATTTCAACTGTCACTTGAAGTAGGTTATAACCATAGAGTAAAATGTCAATTCTGAATTGAGTGAGTGAATGAGTGAGTGAGTATGGTTTTACGCCGCTTTTAGCAATATTCCAGCAATATCACGGCGGGGGACACCAGAAATGGTCTTCACACATTGTACCCATGTCGGAAATCGAACCCGGGTCTTCGGCGTGACGAGCGAACGCTTTTAACCACTAGGCTACCCCACCGCCCCCAATTCTGAATTGTGTAAATTAGCTGAAAGATGAACATGATGGCCTGTAGCAGGTGTTTATTCTGGAACATTGCCCAGTGTCTCGGGTCACATATCTACAGTGGAACTCCTCATGGACTAGTAGGATTGGAAGCCTATTATTCTGAGACCGCCTCCGTGGTCTAGTGGTAGAGCGTCCGCCCGGAGAGCAGAAGGTCCGGGCTTCGATCCCCGGCCGCGTCATACCAAAAGACGTTAAAAGATGGTACTTGTTGTTACCCTGTCTGGCGCTCGGCATTAAGGGGCTAAAACAAGGACTGGTCGGCTCGGAGTCAGTATACTGTGTCTGAGTGGGGTATTCATGTTAAACTGCGGCATGGTATCTCAGTGAGCTAGCACTATAAATCGGTATCAGTCTGGACTAGTACATGCAGCCACACAAACACACACATGTACATGCACGTCGCTATATAAGTGTAATAATCTTGGACGCGACGTTAAACCCCATTTCACCTCACCTCACCTATCATTCTGAACCATTCTCAGTGATTCAGTTTTGTTACAAATTGGGACTGAATAAGACTGACAGAATATGGAAACATCATAGACATTTTTATGTTGTTCAAGCAGGACCAGTGTCTCCTGCAGGTATTTATCTGGACCTGACCAGAGGCTCATATACGGCTCATATACGGCAAATATCAGTATAAATTCCCAAATTGGAATTAAAAATGTTCCAATTCTTAACATAGTTATAACTTACATGATGGCTTGGGTGATATGCCATGTCTTTCACTGATAACGGGGTCTATAGAGAGGTAGAGGCTTTAAGCCTTGGCTGTACATTATTACATTCATTGTATGCAATGTTAAACTACAATGTTAAAGTACCTCTAAAATTAAGGAAATAAGAACCTTTTTAAAATACAGATTTTGAACAAAATAAGTTCTCCCCGTTTGCTTACTTAGTTTAAAATCATGAATCCTGGCACAGCCTGTCATATAGCTGGAATATTGCGGAGTGGGGCTTAAAGAACAAACAAACAAACAAACAAACAAACATGCCCTATTGGAGTGAGTGAATGAGTGAGTTTAGTTTGACTTGTAGCAATATTCAAGCAATATCACCTGGCCTAGATTTAGAGCCAAGATTCACCTTGTTTATTACCCTTGCTTTGGGAGAGCCATGTCCATGCTCCTAGGTGTCACATTCATCAAACAGATTCACTCACTTGTTGATAACTTATATGGAGATACAGTCAGAGAATGCATAGATTGTACAGAGGTGCAGTCAGAGAGTGCATACCTTACATAGACATGCAGTCAGAGAGTGCATGTGGGAGTCAATGTGCATGGACTGTTAATCATGTTAGCATTTCCAATGTTTTGATCAATCACAACATTTGAAAGCATTTCAATTACCTGATGTTCATATAAGAGCTGGTAGCAAATTCTGAACTTAAACCAAGATGAAGAGACCAAATATGTTAAACTTTGTTTTCATGTGTGGACCTATCGCTGTCATGACTAAGACACTGCCTAGCCTAGTGGTTAAAGCTTTCATTCGTCATGCCAGACCCTGGTTAGATTTCCCCAAATGAGTACAACTTTTGAAGCCCATTTTTCCACCACAGAAGGCTTACTTGAATCTCTTTTACTGTTGCAGATTTAGTGTAATGTCACAATGGCAGTTACACTTGTAATTTTAAGTGTCTTATTTGTTTAATATTTTAGTCACAGCTTGAAGTTGAAACCAATTTTTCACAGGGGGCACGGGTGGCCCAGTACTGAATTGCGTTCCTTGAGCATGCGAGAGAACCTATGATTGTGGATTCAAATCAGGGTTAACCCAATTATGTTTCTAGGTTTGTCAGCACCATACCCGTGCTCTTGGGTTTCACCAAAGTGGTAAATGTCTGAGACCTGCATCACTTCAGGCTTTCCTCCCACATTAAGCTGACACCATGCTATAGCTAGAATACTGTTAGGTCCAACTCACTCCCATTATTCACATGTTTGGGAGTTTAGACAACAGGTGACTATGGATTTCTTGACTTGCAGAGTCAGCAACAAAATGACGGCATGTGTTGCAGCTAGTCCCTACAAGGTGCTGCAGAGAGTATAGTTTCATGGACCAACATAGAAACACCACTTGTCACTCGGAATGTACCAGACAAATATAAACCCACAGACGCACCATGAAATATATTACAAAAGCAATAGCTTTCTCTGAATGCGACCTTAATGAATGCTGTCAATATGAACCATGCTGAATAGAAACATTACATACATAGAACAAGAACTTGAATCAATTTCACTGGCTCATATTTTGCCAATTTCTGTCTTTTCATACTGTGAAAAGTATGTATTGTTTCCAACAGCCAAATGACCATTTTGAAATGTTTGCTGGTATTTAGCTAGTGGGTGGGCCACCCTATTTGTCAAACTCTGTAGTACAGACCCCTAAAGATCCAGGGTGGAATAGATCTTCAGCAACCTATGCTTGCTGTAAAAGTCGACTATGGGTGGTCAGGCTCGCTGACTTGGTTGATGCATGTCATCGATCCCAATTGCGTGTATGGATCATGCTCAAGATGTCAATCACTGGATTGTCTGGTCCAGACTCATTTGTTTGCAGACCGCCATCATATAGCTTGAATATTGCTGAGTGCAGCGTTAAACAACAAACAAACAAACTAATTGACTTAAACAGGATAACAGTTCAACTGGCAGAAATGGGTCGGAAGCCTTGTAGCCTTCATGAAGTCATATTGACATCAAGGATAAGAAAAAGTAGTTTTTGATGGTTCCTGCCAACAGAGTTGTGACTGATTTCAAGCTCATTTGACTGAATGTCATAAGAAGTGATGTTATGGCATGCAGTGATGATGTAGTCCTCAGAAACCACTGGACCAATGACGCTGAAGCTTCACATGCTTGCTCCCACCAATAATTGCACCTCAATTTGTCCAAGAGGGTTGAATCCGATTTTCAGTATATATTGTGAAAATTGAAATTGGTCTTCAGAAACCCATGCTTGTTGTAAGAGGTGACCGACGGGATCGGACGGTCAGGCTCCCTGACTTGGTTGATGCATGTCATCGTATTCCAACTGCATAGATTGATGCTCATGATGTCAATCACTGGATTGTCTGGTCCAACCTTGATTATATACAGACCACCGTCATATACCTGGGATATTGTTGCATGTGGCATTAACCAACCAACCAACAAACAAATTGTTCTTACAGTTTATGCAGAAAATATTTGATTTTCAGTGTGACAGTGAAGTTCTGGGTTAGAATAGGTCTTCAGCAACCCATGCTTGTCATAAAAGGTGACTTACAGGATTGGGTATCATCAGGCTCAGTGACTTGGTTGATGGATGACAGTTTTAGTTGTTGACTAAATATCTAGAATAGCTGCAGTGCAGTGGCTCCCTTTTTGTCACATCTTAAGCATGGAGCAAGTGATTTTGAAAAGGTAGTAAATGTTGAATTGGGAATTTGGGTAAATTCTTTTGGGTGGAACATAAAATTTAGGTTTTACCATTGGATCTTTTTGTGACATTTGATTTCATCTGTGGCATAATTTAATTTGAGGTAAGTGAACTCACATGGAATACAGTCTGTGTGACTGTTGATGCCTGATAGATAATGTTGGCATGTTTGTCATGTGTGTCATGTGTGCATGTGTCTGGTCTCAATGTATCATGTGTGGATGTTTGGATGTGTCATGTGTGGGTGTGCCATGTGTGGATGTGTCATGTGTGGATGTGCCATGTGTGGATGTGTCATGTGTGGTTGTGCCATGTGTGGGTGTGCCATGTGTGGGCGTGTCATGTGTGGGTGTGCCATGTGTGGATGTGCCATGTGTGGATGTGTCATGTGGGCACATGTGTGAGTGTGCCATGTGTGGATGTGTCATGTGTGGATGTGTCATGTGGGCACATGTGTAAGTGCGCCATGTGTGGACGTGTCATGTGTGAGTGTGCCATGTGTGGATGTGTCATGTGGGCACATGTGTAAGTGCGCCATGTGTGGGTGTGCCATGTGTGGATGTGTCATGTGGGCGGGTGCTATGATTGGGCATGTCATGTGTGAGTGTGCCATGTGTGGATGTGTCATGTGGGCACATGTGTGAGTGTGCCATGTGTGGGTGTGTCATGCATGGGTTGGTTGTGTAGGTGTGAATGTGCCATGTGTTGGTGTCATCTTGTAGAACTCCATTATAAAAAATGATGTTACAATGTCAGCTAAAACATCTGAATCATAAATGTAGTGAAGCAGGTATCATTATCTTCAAACATAAATGCATTATGTATTTATTCAGAGAGAATTAATCAACTGGGAATTTGAACATCGGCATCTCAGATACTGTTAGGAATGATAGTCCATGTTGGGAGGACAAGCTGTTGGTCCGTCCTGGCTGCGTCACTGGCAGTTCCAGGCTGGTTCATGCTGACATTAATGAATGTACAATTAGGAACAGTGTTATAATGAAGATGTGTAGGTATTTGATCCTGGAGGTGGGGAATCCTCTCAATATGTGAGATGGAAGATTTAGTACAGCTGTAATAATAAACTACAATTAATAATTAAATGATGTAACAGGATGCTACAATTAACTGTCGAATCTTGTTCACTGGTAGTCAACATGTACTGGGGAAATGTTTTGAATTTGATGACTTTTTAGGTTGTAATAGATGTATAGGGTGTCATAAGTTTGTAGTCATAAACCACAGGCCTTCCTTTTTAATCACTTGGTTTACACATTTTGGTTTCTCATAACCATTGGGCGGTAGTCAAAATATAAGTAAAATAAAATTAGAGCCTTTAATTTCTAATTTATTTAATTTAAGGTAGGGTTGATAGGATGATTAAAGTAATATCACACTGTCTAAGTTCATATAGCATTTAAGTGATAAAATGTTTGAAAAGCCTAACACTGAGCACCAGTCAGGCCATGACTGTACTCATCATGGCTGCATCTCATGCTTTCAGTGAACATTTACGGGTCATTAGACATGTATCATCATTTTGCAAAAAATTTTTCGGTACAATCATTATCAGACCCAGAAGTAATAAAAGAGCTGTAAACTGGCATTTTTCCACAATCCTGAATGTTATGGTCAGCAGATCATCCCACTAAGTAACAAGGGGCGGTCGGGTAGCCTAGTGGTTAAAGCGTTTGCTCGTCATGCCGAAGACCCGGGTTCGATTCCCGACATGGGTACAAAGTATAAAGCCCATTTCTGGTGTCCCCCGCCGTGATATTACTGGAATATTGCTAAAAGCGGCGTAAAACCATACTCACTAACTAACTAAGTAACAAACAGTAACATACCTTATGAAGTAGTAATATAGATTCATGTGGGCAAGTGTTAATGCTGACGTGAAACACAACTGCCTCACTCACCATTATCTCACTTGCTCATCCACTCATTATGTGGAAACTTGTTTTGCTCACTAACAAAACTATTGTGTGGCATCAGGTCCCCTTTTGAAAGACATATTAGTACCTGTCTGTAATACATGTGAGTGGGTGAATATGGTTTTAGGCCACTTTTAGCAGTATCACAGTGGGGGCACCGGAAATGGGCTTCACACATTGTACCCATTTGGGGAATCGACCAGAGGCACACAGGCTTTCTGGAAGACGTGTGAACACTTTAACCACTAGGCTACCCCATTGCCCATGTATCATGATGATGAGTTGACTCTCACCTGGCACTTAGTCATTGTGAGATCATCCTATGAGATTATTAATGTGAGTGCATACAGCATGGTTGAATGAGTCCCCACAGCTTTCATAAAGGGCTACCCGGGAGCTCAGTGGTCGAAGTGTTAGCTTGCTTTGATGTTGACCCTGGTTGAATTCAATTGTTTTGTGAGCAGATCCATAAACTGCTGCTTTGTTCCTGATTTGCTGATCTGACACTGGTTGTATTGTGGTACGTAAGGACCCCTATGTGTGATCTGCAACTGGTTGTGTTGTAGATGAGGACCCCTATCACTATGACTGGTCACTGGTTACCTTCCCTGAGGGAGCGGAGACCGGAACCATGGAGGGCAAGAACACAGACACACTTAAACTGTCCAAAGTAAGTATTTAGAACACAGTCACACTTAAACTCTCCAAGTAAGTATTTAGAACACAGACACACTTAAACTCTCCAAAGTAAGTATTTAGAACACAGTCACACTTAAACTCTCCAAAGTAAGTATTTAGAACACAGTCACACTTAAACTCTCCAAGTAAGTATTTAGAACACAGACACACTTAAAGGGCAAGTTCACACGGAAATTAACCTATTTTTCTTGTACTTTTTCCACATTAAAAGTGTTAACCTAGAAGTGTCATAGACAAAAATATAAAAATATCACAATTAATTAACATATTTTTCGCATTAAAACGATTTATATTTTTCACATTTACCAAGTGTTCTATTTCCACAACAAAAACACCATGGCTTATGCCCCTTGCAATATGACGTCATTGGTGCCAATTGATAAACATTATGACGTCATCATGCTTTGTTAGAGCCGCTTCACGTGGTGTAGGTCTAGGTGTGTGATTCTAGCGTCTCAGATGCCAGCCAGCATAGTGTTATGCTGAGTCACCACTGCGCCGGAGTGTGTCGTAGGCCATGTTGTTTTACCGCAAACTGGTACTTGATATCTTTTGCGTTGAGAATAGACAGGGACCCAGTTGAATTGGCACCAATTACGTCATAATCTAAGGGGGATAACTCAGGCCTGTTTAGCGCGAAAAACGAAGGCCTCATAACGGCATATCATTTTCACACTATTGTGAGCTTCCTACTTTCACTGTGAAAAAAATGAGTGTATATTTTCAAACACAGATACTAATTTATTCTAAAATTGCGTTTTGTTTAGAAAAAGAAAGAAAGTGATTTTTGCGTGTACACTTCCCCTTTAAACTCTCCAAAGTAAGTATTTAGAACACAGTCACACTTAAACTGTCCAAGTAAGTATTTAGAACACAGTCACACTTAAACTGTCTAAAGTAGGTATTTAGAACACAGTCACACTTAAACTGTCCAAAGTAAGTATTTAGAACACAGACACACTTAAACTGTCCAAAGTAAGTATTAAGAACAGTCACACTTAAACTGTCGAAAGTAAGTATTTAGAACACAGTAACACTTAAACTGTCCAAAGTAAGTATTTAGAACACAGACACACTTAAACTGTCCAAAGTAAGTATTTAGAACACAGTCACACTTAAACTGTCCAAAGTAAGTATTTAGAACACAGTCACACTTAAACTGTGAAAAGTAAGTATTTAGAACACAGTCACACTTAAACTGTGAAAAGTAAGTATTTAGAACACAGTCACACTTAAACTGTCTAAAGTAGGTATTTAGAACACAGTCACACTTAAACTGTCCAAAGTAAGTATTTAGAACACAGACACACTTAAACCATCTAAAGTAAGTATTTAGAACACAGTCACACTTAAACTGTCTAAAGTAAGTATTTAGAACAAAGTCACACTTAAACTGTCCAAAGTAAGTATTAAGAACACAGTCACACTTAAACTGTCAAAAGTAGATATTTAGAACACAGTCACACTTAACCTGTCTAAATTCAGTATTTAGAACACAGTCACACTTAACCTGTCTAAAGTAGGTATTTAGAACACAGTCACACTTAAACAGTCCAAAGTAAGTATTTAGAACACAGTCACACTTAAACTGTCCAAAGTAAGTATTTAGAACACAGTCACACTTAATTGTCTAAAGTAAGTATTAAGAACACAGTCACACTTAAACTGTCAAAAGTAAGTATTTAGAACACAGTCACACTTAAACTGTCTTAAGTAAGTATTTAGAACACAGTCACACTTAAACTGTCCAAGTTAGTATTTAGAAGACAGTAAAACTTAAACTGTCCAAGTAAGTATTTAGAACACAGTCACACTTAAACTCTCCAACGTAAGTATTTGGAACACAGACACACTTAAACTGTCAAAAGTAAGTATTTAGAACACAGTCACACTTAAACTGTCCAAAGTAAGTATTTAGAACACAGTCACACTTAAACTGTCCAAAGTAAGTATTTAGAACACAGTCACACTTAACCTGTCTAAAGTAGGTATTTAGAACACAGTCACACTTAAACTCTCTAAGGTAGATATTTAGAACACAGTCACTGGCAGTGATTCAACTCGCTGATGTAGTTGTCAAATCTTGTCAACTAGAAGTCACTTGGGAACATCAGAAAACAATTGTTATCCAGTTATTCAAATATCTTTCACAGGCATTATCGAAGCTGCAATATCACTGAAGATATGGCTTTGTAGTGAAGTGATTTTGCAAGAGGTGAATTTCATTTGGACATTGTCATGATTTGGGCAAATTTTGGTGGAAAATCCTTCAATATTATAGCCAAAATTAAAAATTATCTTTTGGACATATTTGATGACAATATGTTGCCATTATTGCTTTACAGTGAAGTGATTTTGCAAGAGACAAATGTCATTGGGACATTGTCATGATTTGGGCACAAACTTTGGTGGAAAATCCTTCATTATTGTTGCCAAAATTGAAAATTATCTTGAGGACATATATGATGACAATCTGTTACCAATGTCCTAGGAAATGAACCTGTCTGAAACCCTGTTAAATGAGGTATACATCAATGACTGCCATGTGTTATGTGACAGCCATAATTTACCTCTCAACTGTATATAGCATTATGGATTAACTGCCATAATTCCCTCTGTCAATAAGTATGTATGCAGTGCTGAGTGTATGACCTTTTATTATCCCTGTCAAGGATTAAAGTGTGGTCATATTACATTCTCAACTCCTCCGAGATATTCGGTCCACACTGCCTGTTGCGTGCAAGATGGTTTCGATTTCACTTTAGAATCTCCTCTCAACAAGTTCCCTTTCCCTTCTGGGTGAACGGAGACAACCTTTGAGCAGCGTCACACGCCGAGGAGACACACTTGTGTGTGTAAATGTATTCATAAATTATGTGCACAAAGAAATCAGAAATTCAGTGTCACATCAGACTAGGTTGTCATGAACTCAACAATAAGAGATTCATACATTTAGAATTGACACAGCACATTATTTTATTTTTTCAGTTGTATATTTATTGAGAATATCCAAACTGGATTACTGCAATGCATTGTATGCTAATCTTCCCATGAAAGCCATATCAAAGCTACAACGCATTCAGAACTCTGCGGCTAGATGCATCTCTAAAGTTCCAAGATCCAATCACATCAGTCCTGTCCTCAAAGCACTACACTGGCTTCCAGTCTCCTTTCGTATACACTATAAGATATGTATCATCACTCACGACTGCCTCAACAATAGCGACTATCCAGACTATCTCAAAGATCTTATATCTCTGTACACTCCAGAGCGTGCTCTCCGATCCTCTGGTGGAACTCTACTGTATCAGCCTCTGTCTACTTCTGCTATGTCTGACCGTGCCTTCTCCTTTTGCAGTCCACAGTTATGGAACGCTTTGCCTTTGAATCTGAGAAACTCTGCTTCTAAGGAAACGTTTAAGTCTCTCCTCAAAACCCACTTCTTCACTTCAGCTTTTCAATAGATCTCCTGATTGTTGGCATATGTACATAGATATTACTTTTTAACTTTGTCACAGTGCCAGTGAGCAACTGTCGATGGATATTAGGGGCTTTACAAATCAATTATTATTATTATTATTAATTTAGACAGAATGGAATCGTCCTGCAGTGATCGATAATTTGGCATGAATGTCAAGAGGTCATTGTCATGACTCCAATAATTAAAGTCAAAGATTTTCGTAGTCTCTTGATCCCAATACAACAGTAGCAAACCTTTGGGGGACCCAAGGATTCTCTCCCACCATCTTTTGTCTTAACTCTGGCCATGACATGAAAACAGTTAGGTGTGGTTATAAAAAACAATCTGATGACATTTATCAAAAATTAACACTCTCCTACCTATAACTGTGTATTGTGTTAGTATGTGTTTATGACCTTTCACATATTGATATATCAGGTTCTTACATGATGTTATTATATTCTATCCCTATCACGAATGTATACTTCTCATGGTGTCTGCTACAGTAAATTATTCAATCTAGATCAAGAGAGCTGTCAGTCCTGTTTATAGGTTTGGGGCTTGTGTACTTATTTTCAAGCCACTTTCAATTATGATAACATTCTGGATAAATTGGATGACTGGCCTAGTTGAATATTTATATGAATTGACATAAATTTATAGACGGCTGCCACATTGTCAATTGATAACCTGAAATAAGACCAGGTTTGGGTGGCACAGCTGGCTTAAAACACAATTCCTTTGGCAACTGTTTGGTACATGAATATTTTTTATTAAAGGTGAAAGTTCAAACTTAATTTTGATGAAGTGTTTTCCATGAAACACATAGACATAATACAGGAATTTATGTGACACATTCATTCCTTCTGAATTATTTTGAGGCAGCAAAGTATGTTTAGATAATGCTAACACATACACCTCATTCATGTGTAACTATGGTGACAATTTGCCTAGTGTCCATACTCTGATCTCTTGTTGGTATAGACAATACAACAAATGTGTCACACACTGCAGAGCCGTCTGGTGTCTGCTATATTTGCTTTGCGTCATATTGTGTGGAATCTTCCTGCGATGTAATTTGATCTGTTTATATTGGAAATTCTCATCACCTTTCTTATGTCACCAGCACATTGATTAATCTCTAGATTGTTTTCAGGGAATTTATTTATTTGGAAATGGAATATAAAATAGAACAATATTTTTGCCATGAACCAAAAAAAGATTAGGCCACTACCTCTAATGGAATACGGTTTCCTCAGCAGTCTGCTAAGTTATTGTTGTTGACTTATATATTTCTAAGAATTGATTTCAATATGTGTTTGCGTTTATGGAGTTATAAACGTAAAAAAACAAAACAAACAGTGTTCACACTTTGTGTAATTTCGTTTCACTACAACTTCACTACCTTCCATGTCATGTTCGACCCGTAAAGATTCCAGGGTAGAATAGGTCTTCAGCAACCCATGCTTGCCGTAAAAGGCGATTATGCTTGTCGTAAAAGGCGACTAACGGGATCGGGTGGTCAGGCTCGCTGACTTGGTTGATGCACGTCATCAATCCCAATTGCGTGGCTTGATGCTCATGATGTCAATCACTGGATTGTCTGGTCCAGACTCGATTATTTTCAGACCGCCGTCATATAGCTGGAATATTGCTGAGTGCGGCGTTAAACGACAAACCAACCAACCAACCATGTCATGTTCATTTCTGCATTTTGACAGTGTACACACATTTGTTTACATTTATCCTTCCATAAACACGAAATATACTGAAGTCGATTCTTAAGTCCATGTACTTTTAATCAACAGTTGTGTGTTGAATACCCGATCAATCACTGGTTTGCCTGGTCCAAATTTGGTTATGTACAGGCTGCTGTAATGTAGCTGGAATATTGCCAACTGTTGCGTAAAACAACCTTCACTCCGCCACTCTCTGTTTCAGCTGATAGCAGGACTGTATACACTGAAGATCACTGTGACAGGAGGGAACAAGTATGGCGACGCTGTCGTCAATGTCACAGTGCAACCTCGTATGTAGACTCCAGTCTCTGTCATAGTCTCCTCAGTGTGTTAAATAAGGGAGCAGTGATCAATTTGAAATGAGTCCATGCAAAATGATATATTGTTCAGTTATAGTTGCCTCTGCATATGATGTGGGAGGGTTGTGAACTGGTCACATTGTTCAGCATCACCCATATCTGTCTCTTACCATGTTTGAAGATGCTGGAATATTGCTTAATATCAGTGTATAAAATTCCTCCAAATTTCACTCAGACAACCGGACTGGCAACATTGCAAAGTTACCAGACCAGATAAAATGTTTCCAGTCCCAAATTTCTAGGCAAATAAAAGTAACAAAAGGGTAAACATAAAAATAATACTGTTTAATGTTAGTTCTCAGAAAATAACAGTAAACTGGTGGATTGTCAACTTTAACCCCCGATCATCGGGTGTGCTTCTTTCAAAACTGATCGTCCATCAGCAAAATAGATGGTTTAGACTGACAGGCAGGCAGGTATTTTAAACACTGGTAATATGGTATAAAACTCTTCTCACACACTACTTCCAATGTCATTGCTACTTGAGAGAGTGAGTTTGGTTTAATGCCGCTTTGAACAGTATGTCAGTTATATCACGCGTGTCAGCTTGATGTGGGAGGAAAGCCCGAAGTGGTGCCGGCCTTAGACGGTAAAACCCACGACCATGGGTATCCTATTTAGATATGTTACACTGAATACAAAATTGAATTCTCCTTTAGTTTCAATGTTCTTGTGATAATGGTGTCTTACATGGAGATTTCTTAATGTTCAGCTGCACGTACGAACACCCACCCAGTGGCCATTATCAAGCCAAAGTCTCAGGTTGTCAAGACGTCCAACTCCGCCATCTTGGATGGTTCAGGTTTGTGGTTTTTGAACAGCATGTGGCATGAAAATATAGTCATAATGCTAGAAGTTATTTTTATTACTGGAAAGTTTGGTTGGTAGTTCATAATAAATAAATCAAATGCTTTCAAAGGTATTTTTTGTTGGCTTTGAGATTTATTTGAATCAGTAGGTGGAAATGTATATACAGAAGTCTGGTACTCTGATAATAATTGGAATTTGAAACCAGTCTTTAAATTCTTGATTCTGATTTAAGTATGAAGAAAAACACTCAAAACAGTTTCATTTTAGTTGAGGCCAAATATTTTTAGGTTAAATTTACTATCCAAATGATTTTTGTGTCTGAAGCATAGAAACAAACTTTTCCATTTTTCCATTTTTAAGGCCAGCTACTCCTTAAAACATTTAACGAAGATTGTAGGCCTAAAGGGAATTCTGTGATTTCATTTCTGGAGGATGAGAGGTATGCAGTAAATATGTAACTGTGTTGATGAAACATTGCTAACCAACGATGTGGTTGTTGCATGCAGACAGCACAGACGATGACCACATCGTCAGCTACCACTGGGACGAGGTGATCGGCCCCCTGCAGGACCAGAGTGGGCAGGGAGAAGAGGCCATGATCACACTGAAGAACATGGCGCCAGGCAACTACACCTTCAAGTGAGTACAAGCCACATGCTGTAGACTGACTGAAGTACAGATACAGCTTTGTGAAAAAGGAGGGGTGCATTTTGTGATCACAAGTTGCCATTAACACTCTCAAGTGATTGAGGGGCGGTTGGGTAGGCTGATGGTTAAAGCGTTCGCTCATCACGCCGAAGACCTGGGTTCGATTCCCGACATGGGTACAATGTGTGAAACCCATTTCTAGTGTCCCCTGCCGTGCTATTGCTGGAATATTGCTAAAAGTGGCGTGAAACCATATTCACCCACTTACTCAAGTGATTGATGAATGTAAATAATCCGGGAATAAATTGTTTGGTGAAAACATTCCAAAATGATTAGATTGCTGTGTTGTAAGCTACCTATATAATCAAAATGTAGAATTGTTTGTAAGCTTAGAAGAGGTAGGATTATCCAAGATGCAATAATCCACCATGATAACTACTCGGCCTGGCTTAACCTTGCTGCCCCTCACGAACAAACTGCTGAAGCCAATAGCGTAATACCATCAGAACAAGACCCTATTATCACTGTTGAGGCAGTTGTCGTTACTACAGAAATGTACACCAGGGACCTTTCTGTCTACATGTACCCTAGCTTGGCAATATGTATGTACTGCACTGTACATTGTCACAATGCATGAGACTGGTTCAGTTTGGCTGTAACGTAACTCCATCATGTGTGCCATATGCCACAAGTGTGCTGTTTACCTGGATACATAGATTCCTTCATTCCTGACTTCAGTAGGGTACATTTGTACCACTGTACCGATAACGATGCCAACAGCTAAATACATGTAGCTAAGTCAACCCGTCAAGTTAAAGTTTTTTAAACACATGCTGGGTGACATGGAGCATGGAGAATGTCACACAAGAGCATTGTGAATTATGTTTAGCTCTATGTATCATGTAGTCACTATATGTATCAATACATGATGTAGCCTTATATCGACACCATCCAGCACTTTATGACTGGTGGATGGATCTAAACCTCACAGACACATAGATCATTCTGCTGTAGTATCTGTACCTTAGATTATGATGGTGATAGTGTCACGATAACTTGATGGATGGATCTAAACCTCACAGACACATGGATCTTTCTGCTGTAGTATCTGTACCTTAGATTATGATGTTGATAGTGCCACGATTACTTGATGGATGGATCTAAACCTCACAGACACATAGATCATTCTGCTATAGTATCTGTACCTTAGATTATGATGTTGATAGTGCCACGATTACTTGATGGATGGATCTAAACCTCACAGACACATAGATCTTTCTGCTGTAGTATCTGTACCTTAGATTATGATGGTGATAGTGCCACGATTACTTGATGGATGGATCTAAACCTCAGACACATAGATCTTTCTGCTATAGTATCTGTACCTTAAATTATGATGGTGATAGTGCCACGATAACTTGATGGATAGATCTAAACCTCAGACACATAGATCTAACCACTATGGTATCTATACCTTAGCTTATGATGGTGGACCCAAAAAACTTAGTGGAACATTTTGATTGGATTTGCATAGTATTTGCCATGCATTTAGTCACTGATTATTTAGCCCTGTTTATGTAACTGTTGTTTGTATCAGATTCCTTGGGTGATTTTGATTCTTAAAATTGGTTTCTCTTTTTGCAGATTAACTGTGACAGACTCTGATGGAGTAACAAATTCCACAACAGCTAATGTAACATTTATCAAGGGTAGGTGAATAAGTAACATCCTTATAGTACACATATGATTGCAATATGTGAATGCCTTGAAAAGTATGCTAAGCACAATCATTGTGATAATTCCTGTTTGAAAGGGATCAAGTAAATGAATCACATTGGACTACTGGAGAGCATAATATAATTTGAGTTTAAGGACAAACAGGGTTTTTGAATGGTTTGGCTTGGATCATATAGCTTTAGATCAGTTCACCATCAGCCATGAAAGAAAATAATTTGATTGGACATGTACATGTAGCTTCATGTCATTTAAACCAGACTACATACAAAGCTATGGTGCTGAGTGGGCAATAATAGAATGGACTTATGATACACTGGTAAATCGAGGATGTGAATGATAGTGCTAAATTTTTCAAGACAGCGTCTCCATGTATTTGAAGTCGGAGTGAGTGAGTGAGTCGGGTGTTGTACATTCCAGAGACGGACTACCCACCGAAGGCTAACGCAGGGTCTGATGTGGTTATCCACCTCCCCCAGTCCTCCGTCACGCTCTACGGGAACGCCAGCACCGATGATAGGGGAATCACTAGCTATGAGTGGATCAAGAAGGCGGACGATAAACTTGCTGTAGACATGACGGTAAGAGTCCGTGAGTGAGGGAGTCTGGGTTAATGCCACATACAAGCTGGTGGTGGACTCCTAGGAACAACTTGACACACTGTGACATTGTGTCCATGAGGGGGATCAAACCTCGGTATTTGCCATGACAGGCCACAGCTACCCCTAGTGGTGGAACAATACATCGATGCAAAGGTGGATTGTAGTTTTTCACTTCTCGATACAAGTATTGATCACAATCCCACATTAAGTAAGAAATATCGATTCAAACCTTAAATGTTTACTGTAATAAATATTATATCAAACACTAATTAGAAGTGAAAATTAATAGTGAAAACGTAAATATTTTCATCTGTTGTGCCATATTTGACACTACCAACTGTAAATTGTTAGTGTGCCAGGTATTTGGCCATCCTGTCTTTGAAAAAGAATGCTTACGCACCATAGATGAGAGCACATGCAAGTATGGTGATATGTATCGGATCGTGAGCAAGGTATCATATGTTTCAGATCTCACACCTAGTGTATCTCTTCATTATGAAATATGTTAATCCTTTTCTCAGTTTCTTCGCTAAATATGTTGATAGATGATGTTATATTTTCTGACTTTGATCACATCATGACATTCACAATTCGAAGTGGGATAGGTATTCACCACACATGTTTAGTTTTTTCCTCACTTCTATTAACGTAAGTATGCATACATATCATTTGTGTTGTGTTGTGTTGTGTTGTGTTGTGTTGTGTTGTGTTGTGTTGTGTTGTGTTGTGTTTTATATTTGTGTTTGATTCCTGCAGGGTACACGGACAGCATATCTCCACCTCAACAATCTGGAGAAGGGGGACTACACATTCACCCTCAAGGTGACGGACAGTGCGGGCAATGTGGCCACAGCCGACGTACATGTCTTCGTCAAAGCAGGTAACAGACACACAGACACAGTGTGCTGTTCGACATTTGTGGGACAACATATTTACTTTTATGAACTCAGATTCTTGTTTATGCTTCTTCTCCAGGTTATAAGTAGAGTACACTCTCCAAACTCTCAAAATCTTTATTCCAATTACCTTGTTAACAGTTATTTATTTGGACGGGTTGTGTTTGAAAAAATATGAACAGAAATTGTAAAAGCATTTGTTTTCTAGAAAATTCTGAATGAATTAAGTTAGTGAAATATGTATGTTTACGGCAATGACAGATTTCAGGGTTACTTTTTGCAAATACTGAAGTTTTGAAGTTTCTTTTATTACCCAAAGATTAATAGAATCAGTCATAAGATTGAAAGACTTCAACAATGTCTTATGTTTTTCTCGAATTTGGTTGGTGGTACCGTTCCGTTCAGGTTAGGATTTAATGCAGTGTTTGGGGGTTCATGAACTCCCTCCTACACACCACTGCTGACAGTGTCACTACATTTCCAGTGTCACTACGTTGCCTTAATGTTTCAAACACGTACCCGGTGTGTTCTCATGCTAATGTGTCTCCTGTAGAAACAAACAGAGCCCCAGTAGCAAGGACGGCAAAGCAGGTGACAGTCAGTCTCCCCACGGACAACCTCATACTGGACGGCAGTAGCAGCACAGATGACCAGAAGATAGCTACCTACGCCTGGACACAGAAAGGGTTAGTTGTCATTGACTGCTGGGTTCATTGGTTGGTGGGTTAGTGGGTGGTGGGTTAGTGGGTGGTTAGGCATCGTGATATGGGGGGGAGTAGGTGGGCTCATTGATAAGTGGGTGACCAGGTGGGCTCATTGATAAGCGGGTGAGCAGGTGGGCTCATTGATAAGTGGGTGAGTAGGTGAGCTCATTGATAAGTGGGTGAGTAGGTGGGCTCATTGATAAGTGGGTGAGTAGGTGGGTTCATTGGTAAGTGGGTGAGTAGGTGGGCTCATTGGTAAGTGGGTGAGTAGGTGGGTTCATTGATAAGCGGGTGAGCAGGTGGGCTCATTGATAAGTGGGTGAGTAGGTGGGCTCATTGATAGGTGGATGAGTAGGTGGGTGAGTAGGTGGGCTCATTTGTAAGTGAGTGTCATATGTAAATTGCATGTATCCAGTGCTTTAAGTCAAATGGTGTAATAAGGATGATGTCGTCAAGACAGGCAATATTTCTAGATGGCTGCTCTGAACGCCACACCAGCCACTTGTAAGTGTGTGATATGCAGCTAAACTAACTGTATTCTTAAATTAAATCCCAGAGGGTTCAAAATCTTTGTCCATGTGCATCAGTTTTTGAATGTTATTTGTTCTTGTGGCGTATTTCAGAGGGCCTTCTACACTCTCCGTCCAGAATGGTGATCGCGCTGTTGCCATGGGGACAGGGAAGATAGTGGTTGGCGGGTACACCTTCTCCCTGACGGTGACGGACGAGGAGGGGGCCAGCAGCTCGGCAGATCTCACTGTGACTGTACATGAAAGTAAGGATATGTCTGGATATCTGAAGCAGCTCGCACAGTTGCACAGTAAAACTGGTATAAAAGCCTTCCAGGATTCTGTTCTCATCTATGGTTCTAAAACCATGTAATATGCTCCTTAATCCAGACTCTAACCAGGCCTGGCATCCAATTTAAGAACTTTGAGTCATATCAGTATACACAGCTGGCACAAGTAAACTGGACAGGGATTTCCACACAGAATGCATGGCCATGCTTACTCATAAGCTTAGGACTAAATATTTTGTTGATTTGTCATTCTCACTTAATCACTAAAATATTTCAACCTTGAAATATTGGCATTCATGTATCAGATGAATATTTCAAGGCATATAAGAGGAGGCACGCAAAGGGATGGCACCCACCTTCCCACTCTACTGGAATTGAAGCTTAACACTCTCAGTATACTGCTAAATAATTCATTTTGATATATGAAAATAGAGCTCAAGGAAGTATCTAGATCTCACCTTGATAATTGTGTGTGTGCGTGTATCAAACATGGTAGCAAGTGAACTGCATGACATAATTTTGCCCTCCTAAGCAGGATTCTGTTCTCATCTGTTGTTCTTAAACTATGTAATATTCTCTCTATACCAGACTCGAACCAGGCTCCAGTAGCTAATGCAGGAGGAGACAAGGTGGTTTATCTCCCCTTGCCGACCGTGGCACTAGATGGCTCCAAGTCTCACGATGATGGTGGTATCAAATCTTACAACTGGGTGCGAGATGAGAAGAGTCTAGCTGCGGGAGTGAGTACAACTTTCATCAACATACAAGCAGAAATATGGGTGATCATCTGCTTGATAAAAATAGAAGCATCTGTACCAAGACATAGCATTGAAAGAAGTTATCAACAATAAATACAATAATCATTGATACTAGAGTTTCAAAATGCCACTTGAGGACATAACACTGAATGAGGCCCGTATCATTATCCAAGGCACTATGCTCCATTAAAAGTCTATATCGAGATAAATAGATACCGTATTTGACGTCATAAGCGCCCTGCTCTAATAAGCGCCCACGGCGATATTTGCTAAGATATTGGCTAGTAAACAATCCCGATTAACACCCCTTCGGATTGATCAATGTACACAAGACTTATTTATTCGCGTATGATACGGACTCGTGTGTTATACTCACCCTTAATTATGGGCAATTAAATTTTGTAAAAATAATTTCTTGTATATAAACATTTCAGGCTGTCAGCAAACACCATGAAATTTATCTTTTAACTCTGTTTTTTTCACCAATATAATAATCTAATAAGAGCCCACTATTTCTAATTTTGAGAGCGCCCTGGGCGCTTATTACGTGGAATACGGTATGTCTTGAACTGAGACATTGTGCCGATATGATTGAAATGCTCTGTGAAACTTTAGTTTTGACTTTACTTAAGTTCTGAACATGCAGAATTAGCTGAACCAAATTTGTTAGAACTGCCAATTGCCTCAAGTCAAGTGCCCTTTAACTGTAAGTATGTATCTTGCCTTTCTTCAGGATATAGTGAACGGGTCCAACCATCTGGCTGTGCTGCAGTTAAGCAATGTCGTGGCTGGTCGCTACATGTTCAAATTGTCTGTGGTGGACGCGGCAGGGCTGTCCAGCTCAGACTCAGCTTCTGTCATCGTGAAGGAAGGTTGGTACCAGAGTTAGTGAGTTGGGTTTAACGCCGCTTTTAACAGTATTCCAGTCATATCACGGCGTGTCAGCTTAATGTGGGAGGATAGCCCAAAGTGATGCAGGTCTCAGACGTTTACCACTTCGGTGAAACCCACGAGCATGGGAATGGTGCTGACAAACCTAGAAACATAATTGGGGCGAACCGGGATTCGAACCCACAATCATAGGTTTCTGGCATGCCTAAGGGACGCAACCCTGCACAGCGAATCGCGGCGCCTTAGACAACAGGGCCACCCGTGCCCCCGTTGGTACCAGAGATTCAACACACGTTGCAAGTGTTGCAGTCAGTCCAATGAAATTACAGAATGGAAAGGATTTCTTTTTGTTAACATAGATCTCATGTATCTGACCATTACTCTAAATACCATGCTTAATAATTACTGGTTGAAGTATTTTCTACCGTTCATAATTCTTCAACAGTGACTCAGACTGAACTCTTGACTAAAGGACTGAGCAGTGGAACTGAATGACTGAAATATACAAAGAAGAGACACAATATATTATTTATTTATATTAATATATTTGGCCTGCAGTTCAAACACAAACCAGCATATAGCAATACTTTGCTTGATGTAATATGCGACTAAATGGATCCGGTGGTCATGCTCCCTGACTTGGTTGATGCATGTCATTTTATATCAATTGTGTAGATTGATGCTCATGATATTGTCATTCACTGGATTGTCTGGTCCAGACTCAATTATTTACAGATCAACATAATATTGCTGAAATATTGCTGAGTATGCCATTTAAGTACATACAAACAAAATGGAGTGATCTCCCCTTTGCAAAAATTCCAGTCATCAATAACGGACTCAAGTCTTGCTGAAATAGACTCTTCCCTGAACACTCGAATACCCATTCACTGTGATACAGACACAGTTAGGACAGCATCAACCAAACAGGACAGACACAAGATCTGTTGTTAGTGTTGATAATATTTGTCCGAGACCATGTACCGTACATAGTCCCAGTATTCATGCACACCATGGGTCTTTTTGCACACTTGATAGGTTAACTTAACGTGACAAATATACTCCTCTAACATGGTGTCAATGTGATACTGTAGCTCATGCTGCTGTGTTTGTCAGATCCTCACAAAGGTGATCTCATTGAGCTGCTGCTTGATGTGGACATCCAACACTTCACCCAGGAGAACAAGGTGAGTTTGATGTCCCCAGTAGGCCGATCGTCTTTGCATGTTGTCACATAGAAAAAAAATCAAAACTTTCCGAACTTTTTCAAAGTGCATGATTACAGGCTTTGATTAGGAATCACTTTCAGATGTATTGGTTTTAGAATGATTTTGTGACTGCCCACAGACGACCCATCGAGTAATTTACATTTTGTCATTTATTCTTTGCCATTTGCCATCTGTCCTACGGGTGCGTTGGAAAGCGCCAATTGCTTGTAAGCGATGTACAGCGTTTCGCCTTACAACGGGTGCTAACTTTCAGCCACTTGCAATCATACCAATCGCTGACTGAGGTCGCTTTGTTCTGAAACCAAAATGGCGTCTTGAGTTCAACAGCTGAACAAGAGAATCATAACGAAAAATTAAACTAACCCGCCATGATATAGTTGAAATACTCTTTAAAACTGAATTAATGCCAACTCACTCACTCGCTCACTCATGTCGCCTGTCGCCTGCAGAACAACCTGGTGAACCAGTTGCAGCTGCTGCTCCACAAGTCATCCCAAGATGGCGACACAGTCATCAGCATCCAGCACCTGGGGCGGGACTATACATCGGGACAGTGAGTAAACACCTGCTTCAACACTCCATCTCATCTAGGTCCTACTTTGTCTCTACTGACATCTCTATCTACACATGCAGGCAGTGGGGCGGTCGGGTAGCCAAGTGGTTAAAGCGTTCGCTCGTCACGCCGAAGACCCAGGTTTGATTCCCGACATGGGTACAATGTGTGCAGCCCATTTCTGGTGTCCCCCGCCGTGATATTGCTGGAATATTGCTAATAACGGCGTAAAATCATACTCACTCACATGCAGGCAGTGTTAGTGTCTGAAAGTCAAACCTGCCGTAAGATGAAATATGTCGTCACAAATGGATAAATAGTAATTTGTCATGAAAGTTTACCCATCCTGTTGTCACTAGTCTGTGACTGGTATGGGGACCAAATTCAAACACCAATCTCAGGCATGAAACAATATATTGGTCTGAAAAATGTTCTCAATGCACTTAGGAACCAGCTTAAATTAAAAGGCATTATTTTTTACACATATCAGCCACCACATTTTGCCAAATTGGCATCATTAGAAGTAATTCAAACAACACTTGTCTGCTAACTCAAATTTAGTGATGACGTTTAATGATTTCCCTAATTTTACAGATACAATGTCTAATTTTCATGCATGGCATTATCAGGACTGACTGTTTAATATTCTGGGGGAGGGCCTTAGATTTTTTGTTAGATACAACATATTTTCTATGGTTGCTGCTCCAAGATATACAGTGTTTTTTTTCTATATAACGGAGTGTTTCTGTTCAATTGAAACTACCGGTCATACCACTGGTACATACCATTAGAGCTGTCATTTTTATCCCCCCGGCATTTAATGCGGGGGGATATAGCGATCAGCCAGTCTGTCTGTCTGTCCGTCCATAAGAATTTCCTTTTCAGGGGCAGAATTCGAAAACCATTCAGTGTATTTGATCGAAACTTAGCAAATCTATCAGGCACATACTGAAGTGGTGCCTTTTGATTTTTTGGGATTTTTCTAATTTTTATTTTGAACCAAGTCCTATTGATGTTTCCAGACTGACCAGAGTAACTTGCAGGTATTTTCAAAGTTTGAAAAGAATTGTATCTCATTTAGTTATTGTTTCTAATAACATTTGTCATTTGTTTACATAAAAAAAAAACCCACAGAAACACACTTGTTTTACTTTCCATTTCATATGGATGCGACCATGGTGGATCTTCTGTGGGTAAACAATGTATGCTTCTTAAAGAACATTCAACTCTTGACTCATTACATACAGAATTGCACATTTACTTGTGGTTACTTTACAGACAGCTGCCGGGGGGATATGTCATCTTTCTGATGACTCTTGTCTATATTTGAACAAAGCCACTCCTCACCATGACTTGAAACAATGGTGATACACAGTGGAAGTCTTAAAAATAATCCTTCTGTTCAAATGGTGTGTCGGGGCTAACAGGTGTTGCATTGTCCTTCCAGCCTCCACATAACATTCCTGGTCAAGTCGAAGCTGGGCAGCAAGGAGGTGGTGCGGTCGGGGACGGAGATGTTGCATGTGTTGAAGAGGAAGTTGGTGTCCGAGTCCTCAGTATTAGACTACAGAGTCATAAGTTTAGATACAGTTGGTAAGAAACAAGGAGTTATTTCCCCTTTTTGCTGACAAGTGTTTTTATACTAGAGTATTCTCCCTTCACAGTTTTGCTGTCATTAGTGCTAAGTGGTAGGGCTGGGACGAGTCCGAATTTACTACCCGGGTACCCACCACCCTATTACCCGAGCCTACCTGGGTACCCACTTTAAGTCTCAAGAGATAGGTACAAAATGTCCGATTGGGCATTTTTTTACCATAGCACTGGCAAAACATATTTAGAAACATGTACCCCCCGTATTAAACAATCTGGTCATGCATGCACTGAAGTTGACTCAAGTTATATCTTTATTCAAAGATATGAAAAGTCAGAAGGAATGGGTGCATAGTCAGAAAGAAATGCAAACATTTGTGACTTGTAGTATAACCATAGAGTTCTAGATACTTTTTGTCATTAAACAATATATCACGACTAACCACGGGTCCGGGTAGTCCTGTGGGTACCAGGTCCTACTCAGTACCCCGCCGACCCGGGTACCCGAGTTACCTGTCCCAGCCCTACTAAGTGGATCAAATTTATGGTCAAATATGGACTGTTCTCATGAGCATGCCTAAAATAATTTCGAAACTTATTCACAACAAATTACTTTTGTTTTGAGAATGTGATTTGTGAAATTTGTCTGTGTGAAATGTTCACTGTTCCTGATCTTTAATAGAATGAACTTGAATAGGTTTTCTGATTTATGTTTTGATGCACTGTTTGCAGATCAGTGTTGAGCATGATGATGTATTGCTTGTGTTCCAGTCTGCCAAAACAACTGTTCAGGTCATGGTCACTGTGACCTGCACACCAAGAAGTGCATCTGTGAAGCATTCTGGATGCAGAATTTCTTCAAGTTATATTTTTTTGAAACAGAAAGCAATTGTGGTAAGTGTTGGTCTGTTAATACTCATCTATAGCAAAAATACTGGTAGAGGCAACCGTCTGACAAGATGTCACTCACACTTTCGTCATAGGTAGAGCAATACACTGGACCATTCCTGTTACTCCCTGACTCAATGTGCCATCTCAATGTGCGTTCCTGTTGAGCTCGCTTAACGATTGTGGACAGTATATCACAGTACTCTCTGATCCAGGAGTCTGAGGCGAAAGAACTGCATTGCATGGTTCTGAAACACAACCGGGGGCACGGGTGGCCCAGTCGTCTAAGGCGCCGCGATTCGTTGTACAGAGTTGCGTCCCTTGGGCACGCCAGAAACCTATGACTGTGGGTTCGAATCCCGGTTCGCCCCAATTATGTTTCTAGGTTTGTCAGCACCATACCCGTGCTCGTAGGTTTCACCGAAGTGGTAAACGTCTGAGACCTGCATCACTTGGGGCTTTCCTCCCGCATTAAGCTGACACGCCATGATATATTGCTGGATGCGCCCTTGAATGTGTTCACAGTACCTATAGTCCTGCTATCATGCAGATGCTTCTTGAAGGGATTCTCTGTTAGAATTGGTTCCCAGCGACCTGTTTTTTTGTTCAAGGCAGCTATGTGAAACTGATGGTGTACAACACTACATACTAACTCATTCACTCTCATGTGTGCCTGAAGAGCAGAATGTCGTGGGTTTGATCCCCGGGTGCATCATACCAAAAGACATTAAAAGGTGGTAATTGTTGTTACCTTACCTGGCGCTCGGCTTTAAGGGGCAAAAACAAGGACTGGTTGGCTCGGAGTCAGTTTTCTGTGAGCTGTGCATGTTGCTTTTTAAATGCAATAATCTTGAACGTGACGTTGAACCACATTTCAAATCACCTCACCTCACTCTTAAGTGAGACATTTTCATGAATGTCATAAAAAATGAGATTGACAGACAATTGTCATTCAAGCAGTCATTTGTTTGATGTAACTTGTAATTAAAATCAGAATGTTTTGTGTGTTGCAGATTGGAGCATACTTTACGTGGTGATTGTATGCTTTGTTATAGTCGTTAGTGTTGCCGGGGGGACATGGGGCGTTGTTTGCTGTTTACGATCAAAACGGTAAGTAAAGGGAGATACGAATGTACTTTGTCTGTGTATGGTAGTGTAGATTCACGTGTCTGGTATTTAGGAAACAGTAACTGTTGATGCATGCTACTAGTGTCACAGCACTACAATCCATATCCTGTAATGAACTGACTTTGCCTTGAAGAGAATTGCAGCTAACTTCAGTGGTAACACTTGATACTCATCGTGCCATGACAACCATAGTTTCAAATACAGTGAAACCTCATTAACTTAAGCTCTTTGACTCAGTATCTCACTTCAAATGTGTCAGGGGCGGTCAGGTAGCCTAGTGGTTAAAGCGTTCGCTCGTCAAGCAAGAATAGTGCTAATAGCGGAGTAAAACCATACTCACTCACTCAAATGAGTCACTTCATAGGACTGTTTCTTTTTTTATGCGTTACTATTTAACCCAAATTAAGTTCATGGTGCAGGGATTTACATAGACCACCTCAGAGGCCGGTATTCAGCCCAATGTCAAATTCAGTGAAAAATCCCTAATTGGAATTACAAATTATGCTGTCATGGTTATAACCAATGTTAAGCTTCTCTAGAGGTTACTCGTTAGAGGAGGGCAGCTTTACATTACTGCATTGAATTCAGTTTTAGAATACAATGCTAAAATACCTATGAAATTTAGGAAAATATCATCTTTGAACAAAAAAAGTTGTTCCCAATATGCCACTTAAGTTATGTATTTTGGATTAATCCATGTTTGAGTGTATCTGAATGTGATGTCCCAATCCATGTATCTGAGCCTTTTTTAGGGGGATGACTTATTGGTAGTTTGTTTTCTTCTTTTCACCCAACTGTGAGGTAATATAGTTATATCAAGTTAATGAGGTTTAACTGAATTGATATGTTATTAACACTGTATCCACCTGTTATATGATCTGTTACTAACTGACTGAAAAAAAAAAGATGAAGATATCAAACTGATCATTTAGAGAGTTTATGATGAGAGCTTTGCAGTATGAGGAATTATTTTAAAGTAATGCAACGACAACATGAAACATGATCTTACCTGATTTACACAATAACCAAATTGACATGTATGGCATTACTGGTAACTGATTGTTGACTAGATTGACAAAATATCCGGACAGACATTTGACAAAAAGTACATGCTTGACATGTGACAGAATATCCTGACTGATGTGTGAAAAAAGGTATATGCTTGACATGGGACAAAATATCCTGGTTGACATATTTTACCACAATAACGTTCTTGACATGGGCAATTTATATAATTAATCGACATAGATATGAAAATAGCCTAATTTCCATATGACTGAAAACACAAGTTAACATTTGACAAAACAACCTCATTGCCATTTGCAACAAAAATAACACCATCATCACAACAACAACAACAACAACAACAACAGCAACAACAACAACAACAACAGCAGCAGCAGCAGCAGCAGCAGCAGCAGTAGTAGTTTTATATAGTGCTTCATTTCCATCATAAGGTGCCCAATTGTGCTCATGTGCTTGACATACTTGACCCAAACTTGACTTGGTATTGGAGGCAATAGGAACCAGGGTTCCGCTACACAAAGCGGCTAGCCTATGTTAAAGTATGGGAGTTATGTAGTTAAGTATGGATGACGGTTTGATTGAACCAGTGTTTCCATGTTCACATTGGAGTTTTCCAGTGTGTTATTGGTGGAGGTGTTCTCCCAGTTTGCTACCAGTGTTTAGTTTGCTAAGATGGTGACTGTTGTTTACAGGACATACAGGTACTCTCCAGTCCCAGTTCATCTGTACGTTCAGCCTTGTTTTTTATCTGCTCAGCATTCTCTTGTTCTCACTCACTGTGTAATGTAATCAGTGTGATGTAACCCATGTACAGGATGTAGTCATGGAGGATTAAACCCACACGATGCTCATTTAGTATGAAATCCTATATGATATGTGAAGAGACTTCCAAAAGGGTAAAATAGCTGGAAACTAGAGTTATGCCCCTTGGTATGATACTATCTATTCCTGCACCTCCACATTCCCTACATGTTAATTGTGAGGAATTTGAGTTCAAATCAGTGGTTAGAATTTTATATTTTTCAATATCTAGGTTTCATTTTTGAATCAATTTGCAACAAAAAATTTAACCCAGGGACTACAGGAAACATGTTAATGAAAAATGACAATTGATCGGATTTCTTTGTTGTTGTTCTGAATATCCATGAAAAACAGACACTGATTACATTATGAACTTCGACTAGTTATGTGAAGTAAGAACAACAGGGATCTGGATTTATGTTTCTTTGGGCAGTCTTGGCACTCCATGCATGTTGGTCATGGGTTTCTTCCTCACTCCCTACCCATTTCCCTCCACCAAGGTGCCCCCTTACCTCCACCCATTTCCCTCACACCAGTGTGCCCCCTCACCTCCACCCATTTCCCTCACACCAATGTGCCCCCTTACCTCCACCCATTTCCCTCACACCAGTGTGCCCCCTCACCTCCACCCATTTCCCTCACACCAATGTGCCCCCTTACCTCCACCCATTTCCCTCACACCAAGGTGCCCCATTACCTCCACCCATTTCCCTCACACCAGTGTGCCCCCTAACCTCCACCCATTTCCCTCACACCAATGTGCCCCCTTACCTCCACCCATTTCCCTCACACCAATGTGCCCCCTTACTCCACCCATTTCCCTCACACCAAGGTGCCCCCTTACCTCCACCCATTTCCCTCACCAAGGTGCCCCCTTACCTCCACCCATTTCCCTCACACCAATGTTCCCCCTCACCTCCACCCATTTCCCTCACACCAGTGTGCCCCCTTACTCCACCCATTTCCCTCACACCAAGGTGCCCCCTTACCTCCACCCATTTCCCTCACACCAAGGTGCCCCCTTACCTCCACCCTTTTCCCTCACACCAATGTGCCCCCTTACCTCCACCCATTTCCCTCACACAATGTGCCCCCTCACCTCCACCCATTTCCCTCACACCAATGTGCCCCTTTACCTCCACCCATTTCCCTCACACCAGTGTGCCCCCTTACTTTCACCCATTTCCCTCACACCAATGTGCCCCCTTACCTCCACCCATTTCCCTCACACCAAGGTGCCCCCTTACCTCCACCCATTTCCCTCACACCAAGGTGCCCCTTTACCTCCACCCATTTCCCTCACACCAAGGTGCCCCCTTACCTTCAGCCATTTCCCTCACACCAATGTGCCCCCCTTTCCCCCAGCCATTTCTTTATCCCACTGGCTCTCCCTGACCCCTAGCCATCTCCATCATTGCAATGTGCCCCCCTTAAACCCCCCACTTTCCCTCTCCCCAAACCACCCAGCTCCCTCACCTATTCCCCATCCTGCTTCATCCAGACTCTTACTGTGGGCAATGAAGGGTGCTGTATTTCTGGCCTGTTGGGTTACACTGGCCACAGGCTGGTGTACACCTGGTACGCTGGTCTGTTAGTCTGCACTGGTGAATGGGAAAAGACCAGGTAGTGGTTTGTTTGTGATGTGAAAAACACTTCCTAAGTGTAACAATTAACAAAATTCTTATTTTTGTTGGTATATGTGTATGAGCAAGTCTGTGACCTGAAATGAAGTGTGTGCCATGTGTTTGTAATGGTTTTATCTACCATCTCCTAGAAAGTCAGCTTTGTCCAAGGACTTTGTCATCTTGAAATATTTGAAAACGCTTCCTGAAAACCTAACAAATCTGCCTTTATGACACTTGCCTGTGCATTTAGTGTAAAGATTTTCCTCATGATGGGCCCTTATGCTGCCTTGTCCTGTACTCAACTTCTTCAGATGATTCTAAGTTGCTCTGTTCATTGGGTCAGTGCATCTGGTCCCTGAAGATGTTAAACTGTAGGTTGGTGGGAGTTTATGGGTGTATTCTATGTTAAACTAGTAGTTGTTGGGTGATTTCTATGTTAAACTTGGAGTTGGTGGGTGTATTCTGTGATAAACTGGGAGTTGATGGGTGTATTCCATGTTAAACTGGGAGTAAATGGGTGTATTCCGTGTTCAACTGGGAGTTGATGGGTGTATTCCATGTTCAACTGGGAGTAGATGGATGTATTCCATGTTAAACTGGGCGTAGATGTGTGTATTCCATGTTCAACTGGGAGTTGATGGGTGTATTCCATGTTCAACTGGGAGTTGATGTGTGTATTCCATGTTCAACTGGGAGTTGATGGGTGTATTCCATGTTCAACTGGGAGTTGATGTGTGTATTCCATGTTAAACTGTGAGTTGATGGGTGTATTCCATGTTCAACTGGGACTTGATGGGTATATTCCATGTTCAACTGGGATTAGATGGGTGTATTCCATGTTAAACTGGGAGTAGATGGGTGTATTCCATGTTCAACTGGGATTAGATGGGTGTATTCCATGTTAAACTGTGAGTTGATGTGTGTATTCCATGTTAAACTGTGAGCTGATGGGTGTATTCCATGTTCAACTGGGACTTGATGGGTATATTCCATGTTCAACTGGGATTAGATGGGTGTATTCCATGTTAAACTGTGAGTTGATGTGTGTATTCCATGTTAAACTGTGAGTTGATGTGTGTATTCCATGTTAAACTGTGAGTTGATGGGTGTATTGTGTGTTAAACTGTGAGTTGATGGGTGTATTCTGTGTTAAGCTGTGAGTTGATGGCTGTATTGTGTGTTAAACTGTGAGTTGATGGGTGTATTGGGTGTTAAACTGTGAGTTGATGGGTGTATTGTGTGTTGCCAGGTGTCGGTGGAAGTCACGTAAGCGACACAGATATTCCCTACTGAGAGAGGTAGATGATGAGGAAGATAAGAATAAGCTAGAACTGATGCCAAAAGGTGAGTGCCGTGGATTGCCACAAGGACAGTATGACAGAGGGGTTGGAAAGAGCTTAAAGTTGTACCTACATTCCTTCTGTCTGAGTTATTCTATATATTTTTCATTAAGATGATATTTTTATCACCAGACAAGAGGACATTCTGCTGGAATTGCTTTTCTTGGAATAAGTTAAGAAAGCCAAGACGATAGCCACATATTCATAACACATGTCAATGCCTTGATGTGATTGCAGGTAAGATCCAGAACAGCAGTGTGATGATCTCGGAATCTGACTTCTCCAGTGAGGAGGAAACCCTGTTTGTGAACAGCAAGAAACCAAATGGACACATACAGAAGCCCCTGAATGGCATCTCCAAACAGCATTATAAAGCCAAGCTGAAGGCATAGTGCCAGGCAGAGGAACCAGGGGCCGATGATGTGCCTCATGAACACTACGTCTTATCACCTTAAACCAATGGAACCTGGATGAAAATGGGAGGACCATCAGATCCATCATTACTACTGGAGGACCATCAGATCCATCATTACTATTGGAGGACCATCAGATCCATCAATACTTTTTGAGGATCATCAGATCCATCAGTACTATTGGAGGACCATCAGATCCATCAATACTACTGGAGGACCATCAGATCCATCAATACTATTTGAGGACCATCAGATCTATCAATACTATTTGAGGATCATCAGATCCATCATTACTATTGGAGGACCATCAGATCCATCATTACAATTGGAGGACCATCAGATCCATCAATACTACTGGAGGACCATCAGATCCATCAATACTACTGGAGGACCATCAGATCTATCAATACTATTGGAGGACCATCAGATCCATCAGTACTACTGGAGGACCATCAGATCCATCATTACTACTGGAGGACCATCAGATCCATCATTACTATTGGAGGATCATCAGATCTATCATTACTATTGGAGGTCCTTCAGTGTTTGTGTCTAGGTGTGGTATATGAGCATCTGTTGGTTTCCCTAAAGGCTCTGTGAAATGATTTTGGAAAGGATCCTTTCCGACATGATCAAGACAGATGTGAGTGCTGACACGCTGGCCATGTGTTCATCTGGTGTCCATCATGGATTATTTCTGCCAACACTGACTTCTTGCAATCACTGTCAACCTTGTGATGTATTCCTGGTGCAAACAGAAATCCATAGAAGACTATCTCATGATAAACCAAGTATCATCTCTAGTATTGCCATGTACAACCAAGGGAATTTTATGTTTTTATGCAATATTTTGCAGCATTGGGTTACATTCTTTGCACTGGGACCAACATTAGTGCAAAGATTTGTCTTTGGGTTAATTTCATTTGAGAGGGAGCTACTTACTATAGAGTTATTCTGTAGTGAATGCAACATTCTGATACTGGTGATGGTGAAAACTAAACTGTCTCAATCCATGCAGCAAGACAGAGCTACCATGATAACAACCTAAACAGTCATCACAGTACCTTCAAGAGGCATTTAGAAGCCAGTGTAATACCAGTGAAGACAGCAGTGACTTGTATTCATTTACAAAGCAGCTTCTTGGTACAAGCACTAGTACTTTAATGAAGCACTTGCTACTTGTACTTGTACTGAAACACCTTCTGTCTACATAAGGATGCAGGTATAACAGTTGTTTAATTGCAATACCATCTTTCAAGTTCACACGGTACTGGAGTGCCAAATATCTTGAAGGTTATACATGTAACAGCAATTTGATGCTCATGTGTAGTCATGGCGATCATAATTAGATGATACTCATCATCTTGCAGAGATTGGGATTATATGCCATGATTGTTTCAGCAATTAGAAAATGGATAAATAAATGTTTGTTTTGCTCTTCAGCCACTGAAATTAGAGACGTGCCATCACTGGACCTAAGATTATTTTTGCTTTGTTTAATTACTGTTTTGAAAATTAGTTTGTCCTTTCCTATGAATTTGTGAAAGTTGCAAGATTATCTTCTGTGAAAAAGAACAAAGAATTTTATTTTGAAAATAACATTTAGATCGAGTGTGTTCAAAATGATGGGATTGTGAGGAACATACATATTGACTTGCATTACATGTCACTTCTGTGTGGCCGATCCATGTCGTTTAATGTTCAGGATATATCATCAATGATCTCAGCTGGACTATTCCAGATATTGACTGCCAGAAGTTGTGTTGTCAATATATCATTAGATAAACAATCTCATGAAATCAGATAAGATTGTTCAAATTAACAACTTATGTTGAAACACTCCAGTGTTATTAAAAAAAAGACATTTTGTAGTTCATTTTGATCAACGATATCCTTCTCCACACACATTCATGAGCTTGGTTTCTACATCAGTTGTGAGATATGTACTCCCAATGAGGGGAACGACTGACATAATACTATGTGCCTGACTGGCTAGGTGCAAGTGTAATAACCATCCCTGCTGTATCCAGTGAAATCCTGGTAACCTGGACAGAGTTCTGGAGTTCCAGGAGTTCCTGGAGTCCAGGGTTCCTGGTAGCTACTTACAGTGTTCTCATTTGGAAACCATTAGTAATGGATCTATCGTTATGGATAGATCTTCTCAACAGTAATCATATGGAAGGGTTGAGGATAAACAGGTTCCTGACTACCAGGGTTTCACTGTATGTCTTTATGCATTTACTTGTTAATTCCTAATGCTGTATGAACCTGTTTTATGTATATATGCCTTGTCATAATCTCTGTACGATTGGTGAATTTCTCTATCCATAGAGTGTGTAGAAACCACTATTCCAGACATGTACAGGAAGTGTTTTAGTATTAAGAATACATTGTAGCTTGTGTTGTGTAGGCCCTATCAGTAGAGAATACTATCTGACCAACCGTTTTTAATATTTGCATTCCATTTACCTTGTATTCTTCTGTCTTTCAACTGATTCCTATTCATTAGAAGAGATTTAATATTTTGTGTGACAATGGACTTTATCTGTGACAAGCTGTGGAACTCTGTATTTCATTTCGAGACAACTGGTTGTCTTTGAGACAAATAGCAGGTCTTTGAAAACAAGGCTGTCATCTGTGACCATGTGTGACATAGTATTGATGTTTGTGTGACAGCAAGATTGACCATGGAATATTCAGTGCTGTCACCATCCATGAGAACTGATGTGAGTGGAGTGTCATCGCTAGCATATGTGACTGGTTGATTGTCTGTGACTGAAGACAGCAGTGATATATATAGGCCTTCATGGAAGGAAAACACTTTCAATATCCCTGATAATAATAATATTACCTGTGACAAGCAGTTGGTTGTTTATGTATGTGATTGCAGTTTTAATCTGTGACTGTTTTGTGTACAGTACATAGCCATGTAGAGGAGGCAGTGTATATATGTGTGGACACTACAGATGGTATGTATATTGTGTGAGCAATTGTATAGAATATAGCATGTATTGGATCTAATACGGTATTCTGAAATTTTAACATGTTGAGATTAGTTACGCATTGACATGTTTGAAAAAAACTTTTAAAAAACCATTTATACAATACTCAACCAATCCCGATCTTTGGATGTCAGAAATTGTTTAATAGCACCATTGTCCAGCTCTTCATCATTGATTTAAAAGGATGGCTGTGAAACGGTAATTTTTGAGTGAATCTTAAGGAAAATAATTCAAATGTTGACATAAGACTATACCTTTGATCTAGGGATGACATGGTGTCCGTGTCCGTGACTGATACGTAGAATGTAGACTGAAGGTTCTCCAGGATCTATCATCTTCTTCGTCCTGTACAGGATGCAGCAACTGCACTGTCACTCTCCACAAACAAACGCTGTCCAATCTGTTGTGTCCTTGTGGAAACTAGTGGCCAGGTCGACCAATGGTACTGTCTTCATACACTCCGTCTGTGGAAACTAGTGGCCAGGTCGACCAATGGTACTGTCTTCATACACTCCGTCTGTGGAAACTAGTGGCCAGGTTGACCAATGGTACTGTCTCCATACACTCCGTCTGTGGAAACTAGTGGCCAGGTCGACCAATGGTACTGTCTTCATACACTCCGTCTGTGGAAACTAGTGGCCAGGTTGACCAATGGTACTGTCTTCAGACACTCCGTCTGTGGAAACTAGTGGCCAGGTCGAGCAATGGTACTGTCTTCATACACTCCGTCTGTGGAAACTAGTGGCCAAGTCGACCAATGGTACTGTCTTCATACACTCCGTCTGTGGAAACTAGTGGCCAGGTCGACCAATGGTACTGTCTTCATACACTCCGTCTGTGGAAACTAGTGGCCAGGTTGACCAATGGTACTGTCTTCATACACTCAGTCTGTCACCTAGATCACTTGTCCAAAGTCTGAATTTTCGAGAAAAAAACATTTTCGGACAAGTAAGCTCAGCTAATGTATTGCTGAAATCTACTGAAAATGACACTTTGGTTTAATGGATTCAAAAGCTTTTGGCACAGACTCTACTTGTGTAAGGTTATTCTATTGCTGAATATGTTGCTGCACATTTCAAAATATGCCTGGACTGGCATCTATGGGCGAGACACACATGCAACAGAAAAACAGTGGTACAGAGCCATCATCTTGTACCTTGGTTAAAGCCACACAGGGCACCCAGACATGTTTTAGCCCCAACAGTCTCTCTAGCCATTGACACGGAGTTAGCAAGCTGGCTTCTTTCATTGAGTAGTTTCAGAGAACAAAGATGTCAAATTTCTTTTATATTGAATTCACATCACTACAAAAAGAAAGAGACTACGATGATACTTTGACTGATCAGTGTTAACGTACTAAGTGATGGTGCAGCTTGATCTGGATGGTGCTCCTTGGAACACAAGGAATTGTGGTGTCATGACAACCATAAGTTGGTTAACATTTGGAGCTATGATAGTCTCTGACCATGGCAAGTGGACCTTGCTTGAAATAAGTGATGGTGTTTGTCATGAATCCTGGATATCAAGGTATCACAGCAGATGATGGTTCCTGGAGGACGTGAGGATGGTATGTAGACGAACTGCAATAATAGAGTACAAATTGCCTCATGTCTTGTGATGACTTGTACATAACAAATTTCTATCTTTTTACTGTAAATAACCCTATTTTGGGAAGATATATTTTGTACACATTCCTCTCAGTACAGTATCAAATGGAGATTAGTTTTTAACCCTATTTTGTCCACGTATTGGTCTATTTTGGAAATATTTAATATGTTGATTTTTGGTGTTATTTCGGTTATGTTTGGTTCCACATGAATGTCCTGGGTTATGTATGGTATGTCTTCTACTACCTTGGTCCTATTTTGATGTTTTTGCAACAAATTATTGTTATTCTGTTAATATGTTGTTTTCAGTCAAGGGGTTTGTCAAAGGTTCAGTGAAAGTTTCCATGATAGGTTAATTTAGTTTCTGTTTTCACAATATTCCCAAGTCCGATCTGAATGAACTCCAAACCTACAGCTCTCCTTTCAACTACTTCAAAATGTCCCGAAACCATGCATTGTGAGGTATTTTTGACAGCAGTGTTTAACATAGACTTTATTACAGGAAATCACTTGTACTTTTTTAAAGCGTGTTTCTAAGCTCATTTTATAGACAATACAAACATCAAGTCTACATTGTCACAATTGCAGAAACTGTTCTGCAAGCCTTTTCAGTGTCAATAAATTAAATGTGAACTGTAACTAAGCTTTCAAACTTGAAACGAAAGGAACCCATCTCATCAACCCGAGACAACCCTTATACCACATTTGGTTCCACTGCACAATTGCTGCTTCTTCTGAGTAGCCAATGGATTTACTGAGTATGTGTGTGTTGGAAGCTGTACACGTCTGAAATACTCAACAGCATTGTGTCAGTTTGAGTTCAATGAAACCCTTTATATCAGTGTGTGGTGACATTCCTTGATGAATAAGTCAGTAATATGGTGCTTCATGTCCATCAACCCATATATTTTGAAGAATCTGATATATGTAAATGTTTTAGAAATCCGCTGATGACCTTGGAGAAATATGTCCTTGATGCATTGATGCTTTAAATGACATTTGAAATTCTTTTTCGTTCTCTGACAGTGTTTTTAGTACAAATGTATTTGTATTCTGTGTGGGTAGCTGAACAAATACCTTATCTTGTGCTACAGGATATAAACAAAAGCTGCAGTCCTGAATGCTATGCTTCTTGCAAGGATTATGAAGGTATATTTACCGTCTTTACTAGGGACGTGGTGGGCTTGGATATGGCCAATATGTGCCAAGGTAACAGAGCAACTAAGCCAGGCAACAATTACTTATTAATAAGCTACCGGTAATGAACACAAGTATTTGTTTGTGAATTGTTGGTTTCTCATGTTCATTGATTTTGCAGTTACACAGTATAAACACACAGAACACAATACATACTTTTAACCACACTGTATATCAACAGCAAACATTTCATTGTGTTTGGATTAGATATTATTATTTTTAATTGTTCATTAGATGAAGGAGGGGTATAGGTTCCTTAGCTCCTGTCCCTAGTACCCCCATCTACCCCATGAAATACCCATGTAACCGTTCCCAGACCCAGTCCATACATCAATGGTTGGGTGGCACAGTGGTTAAAGTGTTAACTTGCAACACCTAGATTCCGTCATATATTTTTTACATGTCAATGTTTCAAATATAGAATAAGCTACTAAGTACTCAAAATTAAGGATTACCTTTCCCTCGTGAAAGAATATTGTACGTTTATTACCAAAGCCTCATGGCTTGCACAGGTCATTGAGATAATCCGTTATTCCTCGTAACTTGTTGGTTAGTTACTGACTCACCTTAGTCACAGTCCCTAGATTGTGCAGGGCATCAGTTCCCACAGAAGCCAGTTACTGCAAGCTAGTTCAATATTAACTCAACTTATGACACACTCCTATGGCCAATGTATTGGCGAAATCATGAGCATCTGTTGATTCTACTCTGGCATCAACAGATCTGAGTGACTTCTCCGATTTAAGCCATGTTAGGGTTGATACATAACTTCTCTATGTTTTTGCATAATGACCTATAGTTGCATCAGTTTTACATGCTTAAAATGCACATCCGAAATGTCTAGTGAATTCCTGGCTCTGTATCAAACACAAAGCCAATAATGATACATCACCATGAAGGTTTAAGAATGGTGAACTAATGAGGTTTTAAAGGTTTTTAATCATAACAGGAAAATGAAAAACGTTTTTGTCAAGTGGCTGTAAAAATGTCTTGGCTAAAGTTCTTCTGTGTGATTGAAGTTCGCAAGAAAATTTCTGTGTTTGCTTCTTTGTAAGTGATGCCTTCTTGTTGCTGACAGTAGTTTGAATAAGTTTACAGCTTCTTATTAACTGCATAATATATTTACTGTAGTCTGAATTTTTCATAATGGTTTGTGATGCTGGAGGCAGATTTAGAAGGGACATTCTTAAGAAATTTCACCATTTCTTGAGATTGAAGTGCATTTTATGTCATGACGATATGTCCATGTTATGAAAAATAACAAATTGAAACATGATTAAGATTCTGCAAATATGATACTATTACATGAGTTGGGCATCTCAGATAATGAAAACCCATCCATAATAATACTGACCTAAGATGTGCTCAACATTGTGTAGTTCTTCCACACATAATGCTTGTTACTACAAGGTATTACTGATGCCATAATGCAACATTCAAACATGGAGGCATGCATCATCCATATATTTTGTAGAACTATAAAGAGGATTAGACAACTGTCAGTGTTGTTACTACCTATTCCTATACCAAGTTTCATGAGATTAACGGTGGGTGTAACACAAGAACTGGTGGAAGATTTGTATTGTCTGACCTCCACAATAACAACATATCGGTAGTGATCACTACACAATGAACTTCATTTGTTGACATGAATATGTAAAGACCTTACATTGTAAAGACCTTACACTACGTCAGAGCTAGTATAGTAGTCCATGGCTGCCTCAAGTTTTAAGTTGACTTAAATAGTCCAGTACATATCATTTTTTTATTTTATATTTAATCTTCAAATCAAAATGAATTGTTAAATGTCTCCATCCCTTTACCAATAGTAGATCCGCTTGTTGTGTTCATAAGATGAAGTTGCCAAGAGCTGTAAGTAGCCTGTTTATTCTGTGATGGGGGGTCGATTCGCTGTGCAGAGTTGCGTCCCTGGAATCCTATGATTGTGGGTTCGAATCCCGGTTTGCCCCGATTATGTTTCTAGGTTTGTCAGCACAATACCCATGCTCATGGGTTTCACCGAAGTGGTAAACGTCTGAGACCTGCATCACTTCGGGCTTTCCTCCCACATAAAGCTGACACACAGTGATATAACCGGAATACTGTTAAAAGCGGCGTTAAACCCAACTCACTCACTCACTCATTATTCTGTGATGGCATAAGTTTGAAAGTATGAGATGGAGGTTTACCAGATCTTATATTTTGACAAATATGCCTGTTTTATTTTTAGTTGTACACCTCGATGTTAATATAATCTGCAATGTAAATATTTTAAGTGTGGCTGTATTATTTATAGCTATGCAAAAACTAAGTAGTTGAGTATAAAGTCCAGGGCCCTGTTCCACAAAGTGATCTTAGCGCTAAGTCGATCGTAACTCCCATTCTTTTAACACTGACTAACGACAATCGTAGCGCTAAGATCGCTTTGTGGAACGGGGCCCTGGGGGGTAATATTGCATTTGTCCAAGAACCAGTCACCATTCTGAATAATCTGTACACAACACTGCACATCATAATATATCTCACAGATAACAGATTCAGTTCTGACAAAATCTAACATTATGTACTTAATAAATCAGACCTGCACTTACATTTAGATACATCCTACCAAAGAAGCCTTTGACTGGGAGGTACTGACCATTTGATTTTCTGAGGAGGACAGGTCTTTATAGGCAGAGACAGTATATCTTTTCAGTCACTAGTTCAAGACCAACAGCTTTCCTTCTGTTATGCAAGTATGTTCTTCACGTTTTTGTTCAAGATGTACAGCATGTTCAGTAAACAATTTTCTTTTGTCATAAAATCTGGGGCAAAATTGTTTTGTTCAGGGTTTTCTGGAACAATTGTTTTTTTTCACACACAAAAAACAGTAGACCTTGCTTTCCTCATCTTAACCTATGTTATACAAGAGATGATGTGAGTTTGGTCAGCTTAGTTCTAGTAATGAATATAGGATGGTAATCTACATGGATGAAAGGAAAATTATCTATAAGTGGTAGGTGTGCTAGTGTTGAAGGAGTGTGAGTGGGTGAGTTGGGTTTAACGCCGCTTTTAACAGTATTCCAGGTATATCGCGGCGTGTCAGCTTAATGTGGGAGGAAAGCCCGAAGTGATGCAGGTCTCGGACGTTTACCACTTCGGTGAAACCCACGAGCACGGGTATGGTGCTGACAAACCTAGAAACATAATCGGGGCGAACTGGGATTCGAACCCACAATCATAGGTTTCTGGCGTGCCCAAGGGACGCAACTCTGCACAGCGAATCGCGGCGCCTTAGACGACTGGCCCACCCGTGCCCCCAGTGTTGAAGGAGGTAGAGTGGGGTTACTAATGGGCGTATACATGTGTGTGTGGCTCGTCCTGACAGGTCTGTGGTGCAGGTCCACTGGACTACACAGGAGAGAACTAAATAAGAATACTGTTGAGTTTATATGATGATTGTATTTATTTTTATTCTATTATAAATGTGTGATTACTAATCCATTGTGTAGCATCCAATCAGTATACCGAATGGCTCATGTTTCTGTATAGAAATTAAACGTTTATCTATGTTAACTTTACTAATGTTATGTAGTTAGAAAATGTTTGTGTTCATTTACTAATAATAGTTGTAGATAAATATATATTGATTAAAAATATTTACACTAAATTCCACTATCAAAGAGTCTACAGAAAATCTTGATTTGTATATTTTCACCTTATTTGTTATTTGATGCATAATGTCAAGGAAAGGGGTGAAACATACTCCACATTCACATCTTATTATTCAGTTACTGTTCAAATGATAGTCCTATCAAATATGTATTATTGCCCGACATGTATCAAGCATGCCAGAGCCAAAATCAGACTGGCTCCTACCCTTGAAGAAACACCAAATGTTTCTTCTTTATTGTCTTGATCTTGTGTCATTTCAAAGAACTAGAGGTGGTCGGGTAGCCTAGTGGTTAAAGCGTTCGCTCGTCACACCGAAGACCCGGGTTCGATTTCCGGGTTCGATTTCCGACATGGGTACAATCTGTGAAGCCCATTTCTGGTGTCCCCCGACGTGATATTGCAGGAATATTGCTAAAAGCGGCGTAAAACCATCTCACTCACTCACTCACTCAAAGAACTAAGGGGGCAGTTCAACAGTTTGATATGGGGTAAAATCTTTAATTCCTTAAATTGGTTGGTGGTTGATCTACAGCTTTTTCATCTGACAAAATAAACATTTCAGGGATGTACATGCAGTTCACGTCCACAACTAACTGTAATGGTTTTATCCTAACATAAACACCATCTTCATTGAAGGTGTAAAAACAGCTCAGTGAAAAGCAGCATGACATACTCAAAAACGCTATGTTATTAATCCTTGCGAAGTGGACTTGACGAAAGAATCTCTTCGAGGATGTGAACATTGTTAGTGTGGTGTGGTGTCTCAAACTTACGGAACTATGTTTTTCGTGTTTCAAGAAACATTTGAACGGCTCCTTTAGAAAGTAGTGCTATTAATACCGTTTTCTGCAGATTTGTTATATTTATTACATTCCCATGACAAATTTAACAAACATGTTTTGTAGGTTCTAGTAACAACGATAGCATCAGTCTTGCCCTGAAGTAGTATCTTAACTCTAAATGTCTTGAACTGACACAGGATAAGAATGTATAGATGATACACGCAGTCAGCATCCTTGTGCTAATCTACGATGTTTATTTACGATTCATTCAGGCATCCTCAAACTGTCTGACTTGGGCCATGAAAAGCATTCCATTGATTTGACATTACACTCAGTTTGATCTGTCACAGAACAATCCGCCTGTGTACCCTGCGTGTGTCGTGCTTGTCGTTCCTCGACAATCTGCTTGCTGCATACTGTGCTGCTTCATTATTGTGTTGCTCAAACGTTGTGCTCCAGTTTGTTTTTACCTGTATCAATTCCATATATTGTGTATGTGTTGTTTGATTTCCACTGTACAGATGTTTGGACTATAAATAAATCAGGGACCAAATAAACTCTTAATCTCCATCTAGGAACGACTTGATTTTATATTTTCTGTTGCTGTTTTAAGAACATATGTCTATTTGTATGCTTAAGGCGAACATATTTCTGCACTACCATTGGACATTTAGGTAAACCCAGGAACATATATGATTGTGATAAAACAAGTGAGTGAAATGCCAGAGAAATTTGTAAGATGAGATTCAGAATTTGACTTGGGCATCAGTCCACTGGTGCCAGCACTTATGGCAAAATGACAGAATCGAAGTCAAAATCAAGTGGCAATGAACATGACTACGGGGAATGAAACGTGTGACATTCTAACCTGACGTTCTTATTCATGGTATGCACGTGCATTGTGATGCATCTGTACAGGTTCAGCATGCATATGCTTAGCATTAACTTGCTCATCTCTTGAAGACTGGCCTTTTACCACGTGGCCTTAAGCAAAGTAATGTGGCTCTCACATTAAATATTAGCCAGAGTTTCATTGGCAGATCATAGCAACGTTACCAAGTTACCCATTCTTTTCTTATTCATTACTAGTAAGGGGTGGTCGGGTAGCCTAGTGGTTAAAGATTTCGCTCGTCACGCCGAAAACCCGGGTTCGATTCCCGACATGGGCACAATGTGTGAAGCCCATTTCTGGTGTCCCCCGCCGTGATATTGCTGGAAAATTGCTAAAATCGGCGTAAAACCATACTCACTCACTCACTCACTCATTACTAGTAGGTCTAATACAAAAATAAATCCGTCAAGAAGGATACATTGTCAAGCTTCCGACCAGGCAATACACAACGGTCTGCGGACCTACAATACATGCAGTCGACATCTAGTAGTCATCCACCACTTCTTCGACATCACGTGTGGCACTCTCGACTGATGAAGACGCCAGCGACGCTGGACACCGGCAGAATGGCGAAGGATTCTTTTTACAGATGAATCACATTTCACCTGGCAGTTTAACGATGCCAGAGTAGTTTTTATCTCGACGTCCGGGAGATATTCGCCATTATCAGATGTTGTCACAGTATGGTAGGGGAAGTGTGATGGTACGGGCCAGGATATCCGTTCACCACAGGACTCCCTTTCTCCTCGTCCATGGACACGTCACTGGTTTCAGATATCAGGACGACGTTGTTCAACATAGGAATTCACATTGTCGGCCAAGGTTCCATATGTCAGGAGGGTAATGCTGGACCACACCGTGCAACGGTGGTGACCTAGTTTCTAAGTCAACAAGACGAAGAACAAATTGTCTTGGACAGCATACTATCCCGATTTGGCTGCGATTGAACATGCATGGGACGAACTGGGTAGAAGCGTATAAAACAACCATGAACCACCTACAAATATCAGGGAATTGGGACAGTATCTTCAAGCTGAATGACAGACATTTCCCTAGATGTCTTTTCAACGTCTAATTAACAGTAACATTATCTTGATTGTCTTCAAGGAAGAGGTAGTTACACACAATACTTATGTTGAACTTTTCCATGTGTCATGACCCCTATGAACTTGACATCATCTGAACAGTTATCCTGTAGGGACTCATTTCTTCCACTGTTCTCTGCTTAGAACCCACCAGAGACAATACCATATTGAACATATTTCCACTCACTCCCCAAACAGGACCCGTGAAGATCCGGGGTAGAATAGGTCTTCAGCAACCATGCTTGCCGAAAAAGGTGATTTTGCTTGTCGTAAAAGGCGACTAACGGGATCGGGTGGTCAGGCTTGGTTGATGCATGTCATCGATCCCAATTGCGTGGATCGATGCGCATGATATCAATCACTGGATTGTCTGGTCCAGACTTGATTATTTACAGACCGCCGTCATATAGCTGGAATATTGCTGAGTGCGGCGTTTAACAACAAACCAACCCAAACAGAATTGGTCTTCAGCTTACGAGGCGACTACGCCTGTAAGAGGCGACTAATGGGATCGGATGGTCAGACTCGCTGACTTGGTTGATGCATGTCATCGTATCCCAATTACGTAGATCGATGCTCATGATGTCAATCACTGAATTGACTTAATTATTCACAGACCGCCGTCATGTAGCTGGAGTATTGCTGCTATTGAGTGCGGCGTTAAACAACAAACACTCTCTGACCAAGTATTCACAACCGAGACAAGCCGTTAAATACAGATCGCTCACTCTGAACAAAATATTTAAATATTGCAGATCACAGACATACCATCTTCAAACTGACGAGGAATACAGATATGAAAGAACCTTTTAACCATTGACACAGAGGTGATCACAATTACCATTCTGAAGACCCGTGAAGATTCCGGGGTAGAATAGGTCTGCAGCAACCCATACTTGCCGTAAAAGGCGACTATGCTTGTCGTACAAGGCGACTAACGGGATCGGGTGGTCAGGCTCGCTGACTTAGTTGATACATGTCATCGATCCCAATTGCGTGGATCGATGCTCATGATATTAATCACTGGATTGTCTGGTTCAGACTCCATTATTTACAGACCGCCGTCATATAGCTGGAATATAGCTGAGTGCGGCGTTAAACAACAAACCAACCAACCAACCATTCTGAAATAATACAACGTAGGGCATGAAAACTAAACTAAACGTTCGTTTTATCTGATTTATTGACACATAAATGAATTACTACATGAACATGTGGCAAAGTTTAAAATGGACATTTTGACTTTATAAGAAATATATAATTTACTGGTATACAATTTAATACAAGAATTCAATGTGAGACACAGGTCAGTCACGAGACACTGCATATCGAAAGGGTAGGGCAAAACATTTCTATCATACTTTCCACACTTTCTTCGGGTGAGCGAGTGAGTGAGTTGGGTCTAACGCCGCTTTTAACTGTTACAGTATTCCAGTTATATCGCGGCGTGTCAGCTTAATGTGGGAGGAAAGGCAGAAATGATGCAGGTCTCGGACGTTTACCACTTCGGTGAAACCCACGAGCAGGGGTATGGTGCTGACAAACCTAGAAACATAGTAGGGGCGAACCGAGAATCGAACCCACAATCATAGGTTTCTGGCGTGCCCAAGGGACGCAACTCTGCACAGCGAATCGCGGCGCCTTCTGTCTTTGGATTCATGGAGACATAAATCAATAATCAGAAGAATGGGTCTCCGACTAGAATGTTTCAGCCGTTGTCAAACATCATTTAGAACATTTCATTAACATCGTATGAGATCATGATTAAGGAAAATAATCTCCACGTGGTATTCCAGGTGTGAGAAAGTCCCAGTACACTTGTGTTGTGGACGGTGCGTGGTTCGATGTCCTGGCCGCGTCATACCAAAATACCTAGATGGTAGTTGTTGTTACCATGCCTGGCGCTCGGCATTATGGGGATAAACCAAGGTTTGTTCGGCTCCGAGTCAGTATGTCGTGTCTGAGTGGGGTATCCGTGTTAAACTGTGGCATGGTGTCTCAATGAGCTAGCACTAAAGAAAATTACATATAAATCGTGACTAGCAAAAGCAGCACAAACATGTAAGGCTTGCAGTTAGTATTGATATAGATGACGACCAGAAGACTCTGTTCTGTTTCCAATATGATGTTTAAAAAAGAATATATAAACTTTTCCCTCTACCCTGGTGTTCCGAATGCATTAACACACCTGGAAACAGAGACTTTACTTTATCAAGTGTTTTGAACAATGTTTAAAAAATAATCCTGTGTATTTGGTTGCTTCTGTAAGGTTATGTGAGACATTTCCGTGTTATTATAATGCAATGGAGACTGCGCAAGTCTACATGTATCAGTGCTCACACTAGAACCCACTGGACTGCTAGGCCTGATTATAACATATATAAGAATCCGTGGGGGCACAGGTGGCCCAGTCGTCTAAGGCGCCGCGATTCGCTGTGCAGAGTTGCCTCCCTTGGGCACGCCAGAAACCTATGATTGTGGGTTCGAATCCTGGTTAACCCCGATTATGTTTCTAGGTTTGTCAGCACCATACCCCTGCTCGTGGGTTTCACCGAAGTGGTAAACGTCCGAGACCTGTATCACTTGGGGCTTTCCTCCCACATTAAGCTGACACGCCGCGATATAACTGGAATACTGTTAAAAGCGGCGTTAAACCCAACTCACTCATTGTCTTGCTGCCATGGAAACGTCAAAATAAAAATTTCTAAATAGCAAAAGGCACCAGTTCAGCATGTACCTGACAAACCTGCAAAGTTTGATAAAAAAATATTGAACGGTTTCTGAGTTATGCTCCGGAAACGAAACGTGACGGCGGACAGACGGACGGAGCCCGTTTCTATATCCCCAGTCAACTTTGTTGGGCGGGGGATAATAAGGGAACTGGAATGTGAACATACATTAGTCATACATGATAAACATAAAAACGGCACCGGAGATAGACCTGTTAAGGATGGATCAATTGTTAGTGTTTAACACAACATCTTTGTACTAATACATCGCTAAGGAAGAGAGTCTCACTGGTACATCAGGAAGGTCACCGGAACTCCAATAAGTTGATATCTGAAAAAACTATATCGAATTGTAAGTAGCTGAAATACAAATATAGTGCTTCAGAAATGTCTGTAAAACGAAATTGAAGAAATGCTGAGATGAATAGCAAAAACATTCAATCGAAGTGGGGTACTTGTACACACTCCATGTCGTCTTCTGGTGCTGAAGATTCACCTTTTCCCTTCCCTGAAACCATAATGTCTTGACAATAAGTGTTAGTCCTGCTATGTATATAAAACCTCATTACATCTAATATCTTAGATGCCTGTCATTGTGAAAGTGACTCTGTTTAAAGAAGCCTGCAAGATAGGAGTAGTGAGATGAGACTGGCGACCCACCTGGGACACAGTGCAGTGGTTCCGGAGTCCACGTCGCATCCCAGCACTGTACAGTGAGGTTGCTCTGTCCCTCAGGAAACCCCCAGCCGACCCTGCAGGTGAGGACGACTGATGCTCCCGAGGAGGCGTGGCAGCTGGAGGCTACAGCGTTAGTCAGCATCCTCAGACAGGGGCAACTGCTGGCTGTCGACACGGACCACAGGCATCAACAAACTAACTTTAGCCTCCATTAAAACGTTGCAAAATTGGTTCATGCTTATCCTGTTTTATACCATGTTCTAATAAAGTAGTTATCGGTGTCTATACATTATCATACGTTCGTAACATTGGTTAAGGTAGCCAAGAATGGGATTATTTTCAAGATGCTATTTATAGCCCCCATTGTTGTTTGCATGTATTTAATATTTGTTGTAAATGAAACTTAATTTGGCTGTTAGTATATGTTTGATGCATTTAAAAAACACCTTTTTTTAAAATAACATAGTTATACTTAAATCGTTGTTTTCTCTAAAGACATCATATTACTAAAATAAATATTTGACTCATCACACTTCCAATTCAGATTATACAAGGGGTGGTCGGGTAGCCTAGTGGCTTAAGCGTTCGCTCGTCACGCCGAAGACCCGGGTTCGATTTCCGACATGGGTTCAATGTGTGAAGCCCATTTCTGGTGTCCCCCGCCGTAATATTGCTAAAAGCGGCGTAAAACCATACTCACTCACTCAGATTATACAAATGTATAAAGTTACCTTCGTTTTCGGAATAGTAGGAGCTGCATGTATATATGTAGGAGCTGTTAGTTATTGAGGACATCACGGCTTCAGAAGGAGCTGCTGCTATCATAGGAGCAGTCGTTGTGTCGGAGGGAGGCTGGCGTTTGGTGGACGATGGGGTGACTGATTCTGATGTTGGGTGAAGCAGGTCGCCATAGTCTGTTGTACTGGAACTGATTGTCTCAGATTCGACTCCTGTGATTCCAGGGTCAACATTGTCTGTTGTACTGGAACTGATTGTCTCAGATTCGACTCCTGTGATTCCAGGGTCAACATTGTCTGTTGTACTGGAACTGATTGTCTCAGATTCGACTCCTGTGATTCCAGGGTCAACATTGTCTGTTGTACTGGAACTGATTGTCTCAGATTCGACTCCTGTGATTCCAGGGTCAACATTGTCTGTTGTACTGGAACTGATTGTCTCAGATTCGACTCCTGTGATTCCAGGGTCAACATTGTCTGTTGTACTGGAACTGATTGTCTCAGATTCGACTCCAGTGATTCCAGGGTCAACATTGTCTGTTGTACTGGAACTGATTGTCTCAGATTCGACTCCAGTGATTCCAGGGTCAACATTGTCTGTTGTACTGGAACTGATTGTCTCAGATTCGACTCCTGAGATTCCAGGGTCGCCATTGTCTGTTGTACTGGAACTGATTGTCTCAGATTCGACTCCAGTGATTCCAGGGTCGCCATCTGTTGCAAGGCCTTGGTCGAAGGTGGCTGTCTCTTGGTTTGAGATAAATGCAGATGTGGATATTGAGTATAGCGTGTCTAGGTGGTTTGTGGTGTGGCTAGTTTCTGAGATTGGACTACGCATTGATGTAAATATCAAAGGTGTTTCAGTACCCTTTACGATGATAGAGCGTGAACTTGCAGACTGCTCCAGAAAATCCCCGACGACAGTACTGTCCATCTCTTGACTCGTTATCAGAGAACTGAAGCCTACACTAGAAACACTGGAACGACATGGAGACTGTAGATATCTTAGTCCACTACTGCTTGAATCCGACCGAACCGGACTTTGTACTTTCAGGCCAGAGAGACCACGGGTCGTATCTGATGTTGATTCAGAACCTGGAGACGGTGTGGAGTCCATGATACTTGGCATCAGTGTTGAAGTAGGTTGTACAGTTATTGTTGAGATATACCGCGAAATCGAAACATCCTGTGATGCATACCCAACAGACCTCGATGGTGATTCCCAGACATCTTGGATGACCGGAGCACTACTAATAACTGGTCCTTGCTGCTTCGACAGCAATGTCAGACTCGGGGTTTGAGATGTGCTTGATGTTAGTGTCTGTTCAAGGTCGGTGTCGATACCTACAGACACAAATAATGATTTTGGTATCATTTCGGTGGCATGTCAATTCGAGTCAAGTATTGAGTCAATAAGAAGTGGCGAAAAACGGAATATTCGATGTTCGACTACAAGTGTATGTGCCTATTATTTATCATCTGTTTTCGAAATAAATGTACTTGCCGCAAGCAGAATGTGTTAGAGTTTCTTGTCCGTTGTCGGCTGTCACCCGCAGCAGAAGTGTGTCGGAGGTGTTGAAACCATTGTACAGAAACTGGTCACAGTCTGTCGCAAGCTCCACAGATTCCACCTTATCTTTGTCTGCAGATGGAAGAGGAATGAGATGTTTATTGTTGCATGTTTGAACTCACTACTATCTGACACGGGGGATCATTCCACTGAATCGTTGACTATGTCATTATGCAACTACAACCATCATGGTCTTCCAGTGGGTGAGTTGGGTTTAACTCGTTTCCAACAGTGTTTAGTTATATCACGGTTTGCCATCTTAATCCGGGAGGAGAGCCCTGCGTAACAACCCGTGGATGATTACAACTTTGGCCAAATCCACCAGCATCGGTACTGTATTGACAAACAGGTGACCATAATCTGGGTTCTTGAGAGCCACGACCTGTTGTGAGAGCTTTGACCTGTTGTGAGAGCCATGACCTGTTGTGAGAGCTATGACCTGTTGAGAGAGCTATGACCTGTTGTGAGAGCTATGACCTGTTGTGAGAGCTATGACCTGTTGTGAGAGCTATGTCCTGTTGTGAGAGCTATGACCTGTTGTGAGAGCTATGAACTGTTGTGAGAGCTATGACCTGTTGTGAGAGCTATGTCCTGTTGTGAGAGCCATGGCCTGTTGTGAGAGCTACGGCCTGTTGTGAGAGCCATGACCTGTTGTGAGAGCTATGGCCTGTTGTGAGAGCTATGACCTGTTGTGAGAGCTATGGCCTGTTGTGAGAGCCATGGCCTGTTGTGAGAGCTATGGCCTGTTGTGAGAGCTATGACCTGTTGTGAGAGCAATGACCTGTTTTGAGAGCTATGGCCTGTTGTGAGAGCTATGGCCTGTTGTGAGAGCTATGGCCTGTAGTGAGAGCTATGGCCTGTTTTGAGAGCTATGGTCTGTTGTGAGAGCTATGACCTGTTGTGAGAGCTATGGCCTGTTTTGAGAGCTATGGCCTGTTGTGAGAGCCATGACATGTTGTGAGTGCTATGACCTGTTGAGAGAGCTATGACCTGTTGAGAGAGCTATGACCTGTTGAGAGAGCTATGACCTATTGTAAGCTGTAACATCCAGACCGACAGAAGCATCAACATGATAGACCAACATTTGTACCCCATAAAACAATTCACCAGAAATTGTGTGGACGTTTTGCTGGCTCTTACGACTCTATCTGCTCACTCACCCACATTGTACCACAGCGCCAAGCCCCCTCCTGCACACATCTGGTCTGCATGACCAGAACATGGAATGTCGCAGTGGTCAGGCGTCATCAACTCCGTCGAGGAAGGGATCTCTGTGACACAGTAGCAGTCCTCACCAGACACCACAGCAAGCTCACTCAGGTTCCCCCGACAGAGTTCCTTACATAACAAGGCTGTCATGTCTCCTGAGTCGGCAATATGGAGGAATTCCATCGAGGTGAGATGGAGCCTCCTGCAGCCTCTGAAACCTAAAGGAGAATGTTTGTATAGTGGCGAAAAAAGTTGTGTAAATGCTGTGTGCCAACCAAATTCTTGCTAGCCAACATTTGATTTTGCACATGCGAACAATTTACCTCTTTTGCCATTCGTAATCTTCTAAAAAGGAATAGGATCAAGCAAATCACGATATTGGCAATCAAACACAATTTCTATGTAACACAACAAAGTTATTGTCTTTTATTTGGTATTAAGATCCTTACCACGTTCCTGTTTACAGATGTATCCCCATGTGGTGTTTGGCGTCCTGTAGCAGTCTCTGAGAATGACACTGTCATCAGTCCGGACAACGCAGCACAGTGTAGCGGCTGTACACTGGTTAGAGAAGGGCGGGTTGTTGTCAAACAGTACTGGGCCAGCCCAACGTAGGGAGCCTGACTGTGTGACATCTGTCAGACCAACTAGCCATTGGTCAACGGGAGCAAAGAGCGGAGATCCTGAAGCAAGATCGTTACATTTGTATTGATCATAAACAAATAGGTTTCCTGGCCAACTAATATGCATTTGTTTCGACCTTTAAAGATACAGTAAACTATGTCTATAGTGAACACGCTTATAATGAAATGGCGGATATAACGAAATGTTTGTTTCTTTGTTCCGGTCATTTGCTGTGATTGCTGTCACATCAGCAAAATGTAAAATAATTGGGTATGTGCATATACAACAAAACATATTGCGTCTGATAATTTTAATACACATCAATATACTTCGGCTAGATGTGACAGATATTTTAGCGGTCTTTAAGGACTGAGAACCTCGTATTGTTGTAGCAATGAAGTCTAGTTCATCCTGGGAGAGTACAGACGTCAGGTAACCGCCTCCCTCTTTGAAACAGCCGGCGTTGTCAACGCTGAAGACGTTTTGGGACGCCACCAAGAACTGGTAGAAGTTGCCCCTCCAATACTGCCAGTCTTCGGGAGCGAGCTCCAGACGGGGAACAGCGTTCACTCGCAACTCTGAATAGAAGAATGTGTTGATAGGGTTGTAGTTTTAATATGTGCAAGAATTTGCAAAACGACACATGCCATCTCGAAAAGGCCCAATACCTTATGTTGGTCTCACAATCTTTACCTGTATAGAAGCAGTTCTGGACGAGCGGAGAACTGTCCTCATCCCGATGCAGTAGGTAAGGTCCGGGGATGCGGACCCCCTGCCTGTACAGGTCTGCACAGGTACCAGCAACATCTTCGTACTGTCCTGGAGACAGGTATGCATAATAATTCAGAATTGGAAATCACAGTGCGTTCTATCCTTGTACTCTCATGTTGACATTCCCTAACTTATTTTAGAGATACAAATACAATTATTATTTAAGCACATTTAGACAAACATAAGAACTACACAAAACCTCTTTCTTAGTTTCACCTGTCGTAATCCTACAAACACTTTCAACGTACAAGTACAATAGAAATAGTATAAAGTGTACAATGCGTAATTGTTACTGTAATAATGAAAAAGGGGTTTCGTGTCATTTCTCCTTCCATTATTGGTTGAACGAAATTCTGGAATATATAGGAAGGAGAACGGACATCGATAAGACACTTCGGTTTGTCCATTATGAGTGAGCGAGTATGGTTCTACGCCGCGTTTAGCAATATTCCAGCTATATCACGGCGGGGGACACCAGAAACCACACATTGTACCCATGTCAGGAATCGAACCTGGGTCTTCGGCGTGACGAGCGAACACTTTAACCACTGGGCTACGCGACCGCCCCTGTCCATTATGTAATTTAGATGTAATTGAATATAAAATTCAATTTGTTTGTATATGCCACTAATCTTAATATTCGTTCAAAATATTTGAATTCCCATTTTCAATGTCCATACTTATGCTAATCAAAGGGATAAGTTGATAAGCGTTCCAAAATATTTAGCAAATTACATTAAAGATGCCAACAATATCCGATTTTCACAATTGTAAATACTCGATGTTGCACTTATGTTTCAAAATATCTTCATTGTATTAATTGTGCTTGGGCCGGAGGCCTTATTACTGAAGAAAATGATTGATTGGTTTAAAACATTTATCTTTGTTTTTCCTTTAAAACAAAAATGCAAATCTTAGGGATAAATAACCCCTTTACCTCTGTGCTGACTTACGCATATCAAGTAAATTTAGATACTGGCCAAACTCGTCCCCACATCTCTGGTCGTTGTCTCCGGGACACGCGGTGTCACATCGTCTGATTTCAGTTCTAGACGTCAACGACATCTGGATGTTACTGAAACAGTAACACTGCCCCCTCCACGCAGCTGCCACGTCGACGTGCCTGCCCCGACACACCTGCACACACACCTGCAGGGTCAGAACGTCCGTCTCCAAGGGAGCCACGCTGCTCAGATACATGCCGAAGTCCCAAGCATTGTAGCAGCCCGTGACACCTGGCAGAAGAGATGAGAAGAGTGACGAACAACGTTTATCAACTGAAGGGTTCTCGACAGTTTCGCAAAACATTTTAATGATAAAATATGCTCTTAAAATGAATGTGTAAATGAATGTAGTGAACTCTTCGGTATAAACTATTTCAGCCAGAAAATGATAAAAAAGAAATTGTGTTAAATCTTTTCACTAGTTTCACTGACACAATGTCATGTTCATAAAGCGCTGTACTTACGTCTACGCCTAGATGGGTAATCGTGATAACAGGATCCCAATCGAGGGACATTGTCTTTCCATTTCATTTAACACTGACGTCGCTCATATTTACTGCGACAATATGACAAACAGGCCTATGTATTCTCATGCTCTAGAACCTTAGGATATGTCGCATTCATCTGTGACAGGATCCGATAATTGTATATATTTTCAGAGTTTTATCAGTTTAGATTTTTACTGAATTAAATATTCAGTCAAATATGTTTTAAACATTATATACTTCACACTTCAGCTCTCCTAATTCTCTGTTTCAGCTTACTGCATGAGTACTTTGCCATAGCCTCAATCACCTAGTGCACTATCACACAATAGCCTGCCCAAGCGCGCCCCTCAAAGCCCCTTTGTGTTTCAGGTTCTAGCTTACTGTCTCCAGTTTTAAAGGGTTTAGTTTTACTACAGTTTAGAGCACATTTGATGTTACTGTCAAACACACGTATATCATTGGAATTCACAATTTGGACAATTTGGACTAATTGTGGTGTTTGATCTATTGGACATTTTGGAATTCACATCTAAAGGTTGGTCTTTTGATGATATTTTATTGTTTGTGCGTATTCCTAGGATTTGTAGGTATATTGTGTTTATGCTCTTGATAATTTGGCTGTTTTGGTCATGTTGTAAATATTCGCCAGATCATAGTAATTAGTTGTATTTCTGTATGCATTACAAGTGTTATTATTTACGTAAGGTAAATAATTCAGTAAGTGCTAAGTTTAGGCTTAAAATACTATTTAACTAAATCTTCAATCACTGTGAAGCTGATGTATGAAAGTATGAAGTATGAAAGTAAGAATGAGAAACATATATGTTGCTAGGTAACATATTGGTATAAATGAATGTGTAATGTATGAATGTATAATGTATGAATGAATCAGGGTTTTACTATTATATTTTAGAATTGTTTTAAGTTACTCTGCAATAACACTATGTTTCGGTTTGTAGTAATATTGCTGCTATCAGATTGGTCTGCACAGTGTGTATATATATTCATTTATTTGTCGTGCAGATGTAGCTGTAATACTTGTGCAGAGGTCTGTGTCTGGACTGATGAACCCAGGTCCACACACTTGGTGGGTTTACTAGGTTTTATATATATTCTCATGTATTGCATATTGTATGTACACATAGTAAATGTATCATGTCACGTCTATCTTACTCTATTTATATGATACACATATATAAGTATATATGCGGGTTAAGTAGGTTTATAATATAAGATTAATTAAGTTTTTGATGAGATGTAAGTTTATCAATTAGTAGTTATAGCATTTTGTATATATCATCAAATGTAATGAAATATTTGATGTCAGCATATGTTTATATTTTGTGTAATGAATGTTTTACAATTGTTTCAGGGTTCAAAACATTTATCAGTAATAAACTTGGCTATAATTCGAACAACACCTGCGTCTGTCCTTCATGTCAAGAAGCAGTCCCGGTTTCACATCGAAGAGACATATCATCACACTAAAAACACACGTCATTCATTCATGGAGTTGAAGTATCACCTTGCATAAACCTAGACATTTTAGACAAACATGTCGGTCCAGAGAAAAAAATATTGTTACGCACCTCTACTCTTCTGGCAGATGAATGCATTGTTGCCTGTGCAATGGACATTGACCAGATCTCTTTCTTCAGTTCTAAAGACAGCACATCGGCCGCCAGAAGGTTTGGGGTAGTGATCTGCCCACACGGAGTCATCAAACAGCGAGCCGTCCAGCCACAGGAACACACCCGTGCCCCAGGGGTCTGTCACGCCCAGTAGTAGCTGGGACACGGCCACAGATGTGGCAATAGGGGAGATGTAGTCTTGTAACTCGTCCAACTCTTGACCAGCAGACAGCAGTTCTGACTCAAAGAGTCTGCAGATATCGGCAGCTTCTTTGAGTGTCTTCCTTAGAGGAAACACTCTCACGCATCTCTCGTTGGGGATCGACCACCAGTGAAGGGGGCAGGTGTCAAAATCTGCAGAAGAATGAACCGTATTTCAGTTATGTCACGGCGTGTCAGCTTGATGTGGGAGGCATAATAAAACGTCAATGTCAGAGTGAGTGAGTGAGTATGGTTTTACGCCGCTTTTGGCAATATTCCAGCAATATCACGGCTTCACACATTGTACCCATGTCGGGAATCGAACCCGGGTTTTCGGCGTGACGAGCGAACGCTTTAAGCACAAGGCTACCCGACCGCCCCAACGCCAGAGAATAGATTCCATTGGGCGTAAAATGTAAAATAGCGCTAAAATTGTATGAATGGGTCGCTGAAAAACGGTGCTGACACCAAGTGTTCGAGAATAGGGATAAACATGTCCTGCTCAACCAACAGAACGAGCCACTCACACAAACCAAGTCTTAGACGTGTATCACTTTGATGAAACCCACGAGCATGGGTATGGTGCTGACAAACCCAGAATCATAGTCATGGCGAACCGGGATTTGATCCCACGATCGTAAAGAGAAGAGTTGCATGCTGAGAAGCTGATATATGTGTCACTGTTGGTGAAACCTCCAATTCATTTGTCCGAATCTTGTTTGTTGATTTTTCCTCCCCCCCCCCCCCCCCCCCCCCCCCAAAAGACTGTGTCAGTAATCTTAACAGTTGTTTAACCGTTAGGTTTGCAGATGACGCAGCGCTGGCCGGATTCATTAAGCATCCTGAAATTGATTATCGGTCCCAAATTTCAAAATTTGACCAATGGTGCAAAGTTAATTTTCTTACTCTAAATGTTAAAAAAACCCAAAGGAAATGATCATAGATTTCAGAAAAAGAGGACCCAAATTCTGCCAGTTGTTATAACGAAAACATTGATTTGGTTGAATAATATAAGTATCTTTGCACCATTATTGATTCAAAATTCACTTGGAATGATAACACGGATAATATTTTTAAAAAGGGACAAAAGCTATTGAATTTCTTACGGCGTCTTAGGTATTTTAAACTTGATAATAAAATACTCTCACAGTTCTGTAGAACATTTATTCAAAGCATTTAAGTTTTTAATGTAAACTGCTGGTATGGGAGCCTGTCTGTTTAAAATAAATCTAAACTACATACAATATTAAATACAGCAAGCAAAATATCAGGTAACCAATTTCAACACATCGGCGAAATTTATGAGCAGCAAATTGTCGAAAAGGCTCGTAAGATACTAAATAACAGCAGTCATATACTTCGTTCTGAATATCAGTTTCTACCTTCCGGCCGCCGACTGCGCATGACGATGCTGAAACAAACACGGCCCGGAAGTCATTCGTACCAGCCAGTGTTATAGTCTTTTAAATGGTTATCTGTTACCATTATACCTATAGTTTATAATGATTACAATTCCTTGTCGTCACTGTAATAGTGTTTAATTCTCTACATGTTTTTACCCGTGGTTATATTAGTAAGTACCTTATTTTCTTATGTACATATTTCATTATCCGTATTTTCTTTCATTTTCATATTTTATTTTCATATTTAGTACTAACACCTGTGCAATATGAGATTTTCCCTTGGGATAATAAAATCTTATCTTATAAATTACGTGCACCCCGCTAGTGATACATACAACGAATTTATCATATGATTACAATTTCATAAGATTTATTTTCGTGAAGAATGCCATCGGACTAGTGGAGTTTGATGACTCGAAGTGGGAAAAGGGTCCGTTGTGACGCGACAATCAAGTGCAGAGTTGCCTCACATAATATTTGACTTATAGTGTGACCCGTGAAGATCCGGGGTAGAATAGGTCTTCAGCAAACCATACTTGCCGTAAAAGGCGACTATACTTGTCGTAAGAGGCGATCGGGTGGTCAGGCTTGCTGACTTGGTTGATGTATGTCATCGATCCCAATGGCGTGGATCGATGCTCATGATGTCAATCACTGGATTGTCTGGTCCAGACTCGATTATTTACAGACCGCCGTCATATAGCTGGAATATTGCTGAGTGCGGCTTTCAACAACAAACAAACAAACCTATAGTGTACTTACTGTTTCCCTCGGCGCATGTTACAAAGAGTGTTGCCACTCCAAAGCTCAACAGAACGACCATAGATAATTCCGTCATCGGGTAATTTGATGACATTGTGTTAAGGGCTCCTTGACTGCTGCCTTCAACCTGAGACCTTGAATGACAATCTGCTTCACTTGTACAGCAGACACCTCAGTTGACCAGCACTCCTCTGTGGTGACCACCATGCCAAAGCGGGATGACCTCACTGTTTGCTGAACACTTAATTGGTCTGCCTTCACTGACCACTGTTGCTGTTGACCGTTATGCAACCAGCGATGACGTAACACCCGTAAACAGTGCCATTGATTAACAAGCGTTGTTAACAATGCTTGGCAAGCCAATGGGCATTACTGTTAATGGTATCAAGAATCGATACCGGTTTTCTGTTCACCTAGCTCTATTGACTGGTCATATATTACTCAAATGCCCTTAGGCGCGTTTCTCCGATATCCTGGTCACATGAGGTCGTGGTAAGTGTGATCAATAACCTTTTGCAACAATTGTTAACATAAAAGCATGAGGCATGATTGTCACCTAAAGCAAACAAAAACATGTTTTACCCTAAAGGGTTTCTCCGAAAGACAAAGAGGAATCAAGTATTCTCGGGTCGTATATTAATGAACATTACACTAGGAGTAGAAACTTTATATTACTGGCCAATACACACACACACACGCGCGCGCACGCACGCACACACATACACACACACGCATGCACACGCAGGCACGAACGCACACCCACCCGCACACACATATTTAATCATACTTTCCAGCGTTTTTGTATTGTGGGCATAGGGCCTAAGTACAGAATAAATGCAGTCTCTATGACAACGTTGTTAGTTAATCATCTATGCCGCTTCCTTTAATTTTCAACTTTCCATACTCCTCTAAAGAAGTCAAGGGCCAGCCGATCCTCACTATTTGATAGTGATTCATAAACACATGCTCATGATACAGTACAGTCGACACTGTGTTGGGCAGAGATAACTTACAAATGTGGAAATGGTTTTGTTGCTTTTATTTCATATTAGTAGACATAACAGATTACCTATAGTTATATGAAAGAATTGGTTTCCTTAACTTCTTTTGAGTAGTATACGTACCGAAGGCCTATCTTTCTCCGTGAAAGCACAATTGATATCGCTTAATGTTATGTTATAATTGATATGAACAAATAAGTCTTCGGGCAGAAATTATTCATCATCTAAAGAATAATGATTTCGAAAGAACTCTTAACACTCATTAGTTGAGTCCAATTTTGAATTTTGATTCGCTATGAGTCTTGCTTTTGGATTTGTCCAATGAGATTTTGCCATTCCTTAATTCTGTTCTGTACGGTGGCCCATAAGGGACATGATTTAGAACATATTTGTGTGAAAAATTGTGTTAATTTGCTAAAGGTTACGATAAAAGTAAGTGAAACATCAAAATATTGAAAAACAGACTCCATGTCCCTTATGGGCCACCGTAGTTCTGTGTTATTTTAAGGCTATAAAGTGTAACGTACTTAAAAAGAGTTTTCCTGTATGCCTTACTGGTGTTGGGGCTTTGAAGGGCTTTCAGAAGTGATACACATAAGTGATACACATAAGGATCACCGCTTGTCCTGCACCCTGCCCTCCGTTTCTCATCAAAATGTCTACAGCTATCCCTCGTTTCGGTTCTGGATGCGTGTAGATCTTTCCTTCCATCGGCTTGTCTGAGATAAAGTTCCCTTTGACAGAATCGGGAAAGGTATGCTCTCTGGCCGACTCTCTAGGTCTCTTGGATTGGAAAGTTGAACCGTGCGTGTTAGCTGCCAAGTTGATGGCCGAATGCTGGACAAGTCAGACCTCTTAGGCCTGTTTAGGCACCACTTTATTCCGGACTTGTGAGCCTTAACAGATGGCTTGACATCCAAACTTGGAAAGACAAGAGACCCTTCTGGATCTTCACTAATAGGCTTTGGATGAAGCCCACGTGATCTACCAGCATAGTGACTGGCGTAACCCGAGATGCCCTCGTAGGATGCACGAAGAGTAGGTGTGACCTGGGGTACTCCTGCCACGAACCAGTTGATGGAGTACGCCCTAATTTCCACAGTATGTCCATTGACAGCATCAATCTCCTTCATTCTGGCCATAGGCAAAGACGTCTTGACCATGGGAGATCTCACTAGCTTGAAGTAACTTTCAATAAACAAATAAAATAGACACGAGTCTTGAAAAGGACAATCGTACCTTTTGTAGATGCACCTTTTCATTTGATGTATCGTCACTTCTCACTTTATGCAATTTTTTATTTCAGTGTGATGACAGCCAAAATGCAGGATTTATGGCAGTGATGAAATGGGGGTAGTCTTCTTTGAATATCTCAAAATTATATAACTACTCTATGGTAACTGTAGCATGGTCCTAAAGACCAAAACAAGTAATTCGGGAATAATTGAGGTTTCCCGCCTTGCACAAAACCACTGGTAAGCACGACACTATTGCCTGTACAACCGATGATGAATAATTGATGAAGAGGACTTCTGCTGAAAATCTGTAGATTTTGTGGTTTCATGATTTATGGTACTGATGCGAAGGAGGTAGGATATTCACGTGAGTTATCGCCTTTCTGCAGAATGTTACGTGTGTTAAATTGTTCATAGACAAGGTCACAGTCATCTCCATTGCTGTAGGATACTACATAGTTGTAAGTTGCTGTAAGTGTTTTGAAATATTACAATGTGTCTACAGGATAAACATATACGTTTAGTAGCTTTTACAGGCAGGACAGTTACCTCCTGGACTGTCTACTTTAAACTGTTTGTTAGAATAGTACGGTCGTGTAAATGTTCATAGATGAGGCTACAGGTCCTCTGCACACAACACATATTTGGTAATGGTACTATTCATTAATTTCAATCTATTAATATTCAGATAAGGAGAGTAACTCGAGGATCACTGTTGTATAACCCAATGATCTTTTATCAAGAATGTGTGTTTAAACTAACTCAACTACACCCATTGTGCAGAATAAAACATGTATGCTTAAAGTAGCTTTTGTGAAGGTTATTGTGTACAATTTCACCGGTATTTGTTATTTCTATTGAAACACGAAATATAATTTAAAACCATGGAAGCAAAACCACTGGTTGTTCAATAAAACAGAAGAACAAACACTATATAAAACCATATTAAAGTTTTATTCAGTTCATAATAATAGGATTTATTTTGCCACTCGAAAGTCTAGGAGAGAAAAAAATTCTTAGCTGAGATTGCCTGCTAAAGAATGAAAAAAATGTATAAAAATCTGGAGTTGTTTTTAGCCTACAAAGGCTATATGCATTCTAGGCTCATGTATCAAATTTGCCTCAGAGTCACTGAATATACATGCCATGGAATACACCATATGAACCTAGTAGTTTCTAACATGACAACATGGGGATAAGACTCATAACATACTACCCGGGTCAATCTAAATCAATGAACAGTCACCCAGTTGGCATAACTAAACCATCTAGCCTGTAACACTAGGGGTCTCCATGAAAACACTAAAAGCTTTGAAAGGTGTTTCCTAATATATATGCTGGCACATATCTATAATGTATTTAACACTAGCAAGCTGAATTGTGAGATATACACAGTTTATATACTGATATCAAACACTGCTTTTGAAACACAGAATGCAGATGAATACATAACATGTTATGAGAGGTGTTGCAGTTTACCTAGTTAACATCATAATGGAAAACACTCAGATTTTCAAGTATCCTTAAACTGTCTAAAGTGCCTAACTACTTTGTGAAGCCTTTCTTGCAAAACTGCTCAACTCTCTAAGTTGTATTACAATACCCCTTTGTTATTAGTTTGGTGACAATGAGGCAAACTTGAGCTACAAGAAGAGTAGCACTGAAGATCACCTATATCTAAAGAGATCTAAAAGGGAACATCTCAAGAAGAGAAAAGTAAATAAAAACCACATTGTCAAAAGTTGAGTTGTTCCCGCTCATGTCAGTGTGGAGTTATGAGTTAAAGAGAAACAGGACCTTGCCCTCAACACACTAAAAAGCTGCAAATTGGATTATTCTTTAAGCATTGTTGCTATTCAGTACTGATTATATTTTACTGCTAGGACATTAATAGTTGACACAAAGCATTAATACATGCAATTTAGAGCTTATTACATTTTTCAAAACATGTTTGAATAATTTTCATGTTTGTCATTACCGATTCAAACCGGAGTTCAGTAAATAAATGAATTGTAGTTGGTATACTGTCACGGATATCATGTTTTGTTGTTGGGGATATGAACTGCACCATGTTTTACTGAACCGTGTTTTACTGTTCGAGAGATCACTAAACCTGGTTTTACTTGACTAGTGTTTCAGACAAGGCCACTACTCTCTTCACTTCACTGGACTGCTTTATGTACAGCTGAACATTAGAAGAACTATTGGGAGTTGATCTGGGAAATGTTCTACATACTTCAGTAGCTGTTTAGACACATACCATGGTAACATAATGTACACAATGAAGACAGCAATGTACATAGAATGTACAGAATGATATGAACAATGACGTCTGCCATGCATGCACAGACAGACTTTTCTCCACGTAATGGTCCATTCTCTGTCACTCGTGCTCACGGGAAACTAACTTCAATAAATAAAGTATATATTCAAAGAATAAATAAATGAAATGAACTATGATTTAAAAAATCACCAGTTGAACGTGACCTTGATACAAAGGACATCATCCAAACTGGATGCTGTCCAATGACAATGTTTGTAACAAATGGGTTGAGAACAATTTCACAGTGGCAGCTGCATCAGTTATGCTGACTGGTTGAATTCTCTTCACCATTGTTAATTAGTCAATCACACATTGATTAGAGCTAGTTAACCCATACAACTGTGTATCTAGTTAACCCTAACGATGATCATCAGTGCAAGACCACGGCATCTCATCCCACTGTAGCACAATGACCAGGCATTCCTGGAGGAATAGAACATGTCTAGTATTATACAGAGTATATTGCACACTAGAGAAATAAAACAAATATCACATGCATTGCAATACTGAGTAATGGACATTATAGTAAACAACTAACAACAGGCACAAAAATAGAATTAAAGAAAAACAACTTTACTGGACAAGGCTTTTGGGAGATTCTGTAGGTTAGAACTTAATTCAATACTTCATTTGAAGCAGTGGAAATCATCCCTTTCAAGATATAAACTTCCATATTTCCTAATCTTGTCTGACTCAATGTATATTTTTTTAGGTTTCTAAGTTAAGCTTATTTTAGATGTAGGCATAGGATCATAGTCCGACCAAAAACACATTGTTTCACTCTCGAATCTCAATGTTGACAGTTTTTAAAGTATACATTTTGTACGATCGCATTATTATTATCACATTATTATTGTTATAAGTGCAACTTTTGATATATAGAACAGTTTCTGCGAGACCCTCAACAGTATCCGAGGGATGAGTCACACACCAGCATAGTGTAACCATAAACTGTGCAGCTTTGAACACTGGAGACTGAAGGTAAGCCTGGGTCTGTTAAACATATTTGACAAAAGAATTTATAGTTAAAGTTATAAACGTTTTGAAAACATACTTGGAAATTAATAACAAAATATCACAGACTACAACATCATAACATACTGTTTAATGAGAACACATATTGACCTAATATCTTTATTTCAAAATGGTCATTTCTCTTGTGTGTTGACACATGTGACCCCGAAGAAAACCGCCATCTCTCTCACCCACGTTCCTTTCATTCTACGTCATTCAAACCAGTTAAAGACTGATGATTGGATATATAATTTGCATTCATGGCCTATGATTTAATTTACAAATTTATGTATTCTCATAATTCTTTTAAGAAGCCATGTTATCTGAACCGATGGCTGGTGTTCAAAAGAAAATGGATCACTGCCATTTGAGACAAATTAATGTATCCCATAATTGATTTAAGAAGCCATATTATCTTCACTAATCTCTGGTGTTTAAAAAAAAAAAAAAAATATCATCGCCATTTGTGATAAATGTATATAGTTTTTCAATTTGTTAGCCATTTCTTTTACATATGAACAATGACTATGTCAATCCAAAATACCATAAAATACAATCATTGAACACCAAAACACTTTCACTTTCCTCGCAGACGACAGGTTTAGTATCAGTAGAAGGGTTTTATACAGAACCTCTTCAGCTTATTTCAGCATAGGTAACCTACACATATATGGCTATATATTCATATTAACAATAGTAATATGCTTCAAAGTAACAACAGTCCAATTTCAAAAGCCTGAATAAGGCTTTCAAAGTCAGTCAACAAGGACCAGCTGTGATGCTCAATGTTTCAAACTGTTAATATCACTACGCCAAGATATAAGAACAGGTTATTTTTAAAGAACAGTAACTATTAGAACAAATAAGTAGTCATATACATAATCCCTGATTTTAATTATTAAAATCTACAAAATCCAACCAATATTTTTACATCAAAAAGTATTTGTAACCATTTAGTATTTGAATATACATTAAAGACAATCAACATATTTTCGAGAACAAATTGTGCAACATGCAGTATTCTGAAATGGTAAGATGTAATTTAAGTGTAGATATAATCTCAAATAATCAACAAGTATTTATCACTTTGTGGAATGTACGACTAAAAGCAAGCAATTTTCACATATGGGTAATGTAATAAACAATAGAGTGACTCTTTCAATAACAATTGAAGCTGTGCATTATATCATTTCATACAACAATATACAATTTTTGATGTGTTGTGTATAAAAACAAACAATAAGAAAGATTACATGTAAAATACACATATAATTGGTAAGAAACTATCCAATGCGTAATTGCAAGGGAGTTGTCACTTGGGGATTCAAATATGAACAAGATTAAAGGGATGTAACTCTTTCACAATGTACAAGGGGAGATAACCAAATACAAATAAATATAAGGGTAGATCAGCTATGGTCTTGCAATGCTGATCCCATATTTTAAGCTAAAGTCTACATCTTCCAACAGCTTCACAAATATCTACAACACTAGGGTACATCTAGGCTAGTATCAACAATGTTGTTAAAGAAATCATTCATAAGGCATTAGTAGATAAATGAGTTCCTAGGGAACATGTCAAACATCCCTTGTTTCATGTTTCAAGTAAATTTGTTACATTCACAGCATTAGCATGCAATATCTAAACAGGGAGTAGGAACAAGCTCTTGCATGGAGGAAAAGATGCATGTTTCTTATATCATATACAATTTGAAAAAACTTTGAGGAAAAGAACATTTTAGATTTTGACATGCTCCCTAACTGTATTCAAGTTGAATGCATGCACATGGAATGTGACCCCCAGAACAAACACTGCACAGGAGATCAGAGGATATTTGGCACCAACAATGTGTATTCATCTGATTTCATTACACGTCCTGTCTATTGCTGCATGTGTTGATAGTCCACTATTCAACGTTGTACAAGTTCTGACATGAATTCCAAGGTTCTGACATGAATTCCAAGGTAAAATAAGAATATTTCAAATGAGTCTCTCCACAATAAAACCATTTGGGCTTATAAATGACTTGTATAAGACTCTTTCAACGAAGAATAATTTCATGCAAACAGGTTCAACAGATCATGTACGTGGCCACATGTAGGTACAGGGTCAAGGCAATACTGTTGTCAAAAGTGTCGTCATTGGTTATTAGGTCCAATGTGACCTGGGTAGTCTTGGATCTGTCTTAAGGAAGTCTTTGTACAAGGAGTAACTACACACATATCATCTGACAAGGGAAGCAGTGTCCAGATCTGTTTTCTCTTAATTTCCATGTTGGGTCACCTATTTTCAGTTCTGTTGTTATTCTGGGTGATCATTATGACATGCCTCCAATATGCCAGTGAAGAAAGTTTAACCTCCATAGAAGTACCAGCTACACATTCACCAGTTTGTGTGCAATTTCAACTTAGGGTTACATTTGACATATACAGATGTAATGAGCATGACAAATAATTCATGCTGGGGTTAATATTTTGGGCATTTGAAAATCTAAAATAAATCTAGTGGATGAAAAAATGAATACAGTCTTCATATAACGTTTCAAATCTATTTCTTGCTCCCCGATCAAAGAACAGCTACATCTGATATGCGATGGATGGAAAAACAACTGAAACAAGGTGCTTTTGAAAATCCATAGAAAACTGTCATCCTTTAAATGTCTTCCAATGGTTACTCAAACAATTTCAGCAATGACTAGAGAAAGTCATGCAGGTGAGGACAAAAAACAAGATCTGCTTTTTTACAGTGAATGTATAGGCAGTACTGGAACCAACTTCATGCTGGTGTCACCAGTAAGGCTGTTGATTTTCGAAACGAATGAAGGTTTGTTTGCCTTAAATGTCATAAAACTGATGATGTTTTACTTTCATTGTAATTCAAACACCTGACTTTTGTGTTTCCAAGTATGTGGTACGGAAACATGCTTTTAATAGTTCTTGTAATGTGCATATAATGAATTTCTTTCATTTGGTCAATTAATATTAAACACTACTTTGTCCTTACAGGATTATCACTGGAGTGCACATTCATTATCATCTACCAAGATCCTGGTATCTTTGTAACGTAACTGTCAAACAACTGAATTATCCAAGAAAGATATTAACAAACATCAATCAGTATTATGAAATTTGTGAAAACACGAAAAAAGTGTCATCAAATGATATTTTTTTCAATTTTATATTTCAAATATTATTTATTTAGGACATTCCATTATAATTCTTGTTTGTAGCAGAGCTACACTGAACTGTGCAAAAGAGTACAAAAGAGAGTCAGTCAGATTTCAAGTCCCTTTGCTTCAAAGATAACGTGTTACTTGACCTTTATGCACGACCAATAAAAAGACTTTAATGTACCGGTATTAAAAAGACATTTTCAGTTAAACAAAACCGAAAAAAAAGAATCATTTGATAACGTCAACATTGACATGTATTTAACTCCTTGTACAAACAGACACCTCTTACAGCCTACACCATAGACATCCCTAAATATCCCATGCCTGGATCTGAACTTCATATAAACAGTGAAAAGTATTAAATGTTCAAAATATTTGGGCAAACATCATTAAAACATCAACAATATAGAAGGTAGGTCATTTTATTACAACATTGTGAATTAACTAGACTGTCAACACAGCAACACACAAATATTTCTGTCCAAAATGCAGCTTCTGAATTCAAATACACCATTCTAATACCCTTGAATGATGCTATCACCTTGATACCACAGGTCCCTACAATCACACGTTCCTTGTTGTCTAGTGTACTTGCTCCCCATGTAATGGTCCAGACTCCCATACACACCCTCAGTGTGCGTGTCTCCATGACAATATGTCTCCATGACAACATGCATAAAACACTCTTGGTGTGTATCTCCATGACAACATGCATAAAACAATCTTAAGCACAAATTGGTGTAGGAAGAGTACCTAAAAATCCAATCATTAGCAAACGGTGAACCTAGCTATCGTCACGCTACATTGATCCTTCTCAAAATTCATCTCAGGTTCCACATATCCCATCATCCTTTGCTTTTCGGAGGTAATGGGATGGAATATATGTATATGTTCCTCGTGAAGGTGTATTCCTGAGCATATTATTAACCTCTGAGAATCCTCCAACTGAAGGGGAATCAAGGAAGAATACCGCAATGATGACCCAGAAGATGCTGATATCTTCCTGAATTGTCTCCCTTTGAAAGTCAACACCCTCCATTGAACATGTATATTGCATTTGAAACTTGAGAAGAAAAGGTAACACAGTCAGTTCCCATGGCCCCGTGCCCTTGCATAACCACTTAACACAAACGCGTATGTCCGGGCACAGGCAGGCTCCAAGGGTTAACAACAACATTTGTGACATGACTATGACCCTTCACTGTACCCCTATCACATCTATGTCAAATGCTTTACACAAGCAGTGTAGTCTCACCATCAACATCAACAGTAGAAATAACATGATAGTTTGAGCTGAATGAATGTCAAAACCATCATAAACATATATATCACACATGAACAAACATTCAGAAGTAACTTGCAGTATCGAAGCATCCAGCCAAATCTATATCTTGTACTAACACACTTTAATACAAGCCAAGCTGTCTCTTCACACATGATATTGGAGAATAACATGAAATTGTTGAGTTGTCTCCCCCTAGTTAACACTGACAACACCAGTCTCTAAGCTTCAAGTAGTATCGTTTCTACATTTCCTACTAAAACATCTACATCGGAGTCTGCTGAAAATGAAATATAAAACACTTCGTATCAATGATGGTAGATATCTTTACAGAATCCATCTACAAGTATGAAAAAATCAATTTTAATGAAATACACTGAAGTAACACATGTCAAAAAACATTTATTCACTATCCATGTGGAGTTCCAGGCTGCAGCAATCCTGACACAAATCCATCTCAAAACCATGTGAAAAACACTTCGGCAAAACCAACTCGAAATGTAAGCCAAGAGGAGACAACTCTGGTTTTCAAGGTAAAGCTAGTGCTACTGTGTCCCATTACTACTAAGAGCGGCCAAAGGCTTCAAGAGATGACGTCGAACCGCGCGATGAAGACTGAGCAAGGCCAGTGGTGGAAGAATGATGACCCACCAATGAGGAGGTTGTAAACAGTTTGTACCAGCCAATCACAATGTTGCTAAGATCGAGATCTGACAAAAGGATCTGAGCCACTCCCATGAAGACTTTCTTGTCCATCCGACCATAATCGCCCCAAACTGTTACCTACAAACCAAAGGAACAGTTGTTATCCTAGAAATTACGAACATATCATATAACCATATATAATGATATCACATATATCGCAGGTCTTTTTAAGAAACAAACAATCATTTTTGCATGAATATAATTAGGAAATCTACTAAGTGTACCTGTAATATTTTGCCGATGTATGACTCAGTAAAGACAAGCTGCTGCTGGTACAGTGGATCCAGTGTTCTTCTTGCTGTGGTTGTCTTCTGCTTTTCTACACAGGTCTTGCCATCAATGAGATAAACCTTCACATAAGGCGCTGAAAAAGCATGTTAAACATATTTTCTAAGAAATTCATACTTTCCAAATTTATAAATCTTCAACAAACTAAATGTGGGACTATGTTCCATAATCTGGTGTCTATTTTCAGCGTTGTTAGAAACTTTGTAATTAGTTCCTTATGTGAAATGTAGTGAAATCATTAATGATATACCTCATAAAATCTAAGTTGAGTAAAAAAAGAAATGGTGTCCAAATGACTTGAATTGATATGACTGCCAATTTCCCGTCTCCTCCTTTAAATGTTATACAAAACAAAAATTGTATTCTTGGAAGTATTCCCTACCTGGAAGAACTCTGGCTCCAGGTTTTGATAATAATCCACGGGCGCGGATGACCTCAACCTCTAGATGACCTTTCCTGTCATACAAACCGAGCTGAATCTCGCCAAGGCACGGAGATCCAAGGACCTGTCTGCCAACCAACTGTGAGGGCCCTAAACCATCTACAAAATCTCCAAACTGGCCCTCAGGACCAAGACGTGCATGGGTTGGTAGCCAAAGTCTGAAAGCAGAAGATTGTATATATAGTTCTGCTACATTCAAATCTGAAGCTGAAAAAACTTATCAAGCATGTCAAGGAATTTGCACTGATCACAAGCAGATAACTATATTTTGCTAATCCTTCTGAAATGATTACAAAATTACCAAATAAACGCCATATCAAATCAGTATCAGATAACAATAACATAAAGGCCATCCTTTCTAAATAAGAGACAAAAAAATCCGAAATTGAAAGAAATCTAAACCAAAAGCGGAGACCATTGTAAAATTCTGACTATATCATTTGAGTGACTTGTGTTTATGAATCATTATCAAATAGTGATGTCAGTTGTGTTTTTCTGAAAAGGTGAACATCCTGCTCCACGGATTGAACCTGTCACAAACACAAGGCAAGGCAAGGCAAGGCAAGGCAACTGTTCCCCCGAATAACCACAGGAACATATGGTACAAGTATGTATCCTATCTGGATGAAGGTGTCCTGTTTGCAGGGGGAGGCGTGTGAAGGTACTTACACACTTGAGGAGTCACTACTAATGCTGCCAATACTTCCATCTGTGGAGTCTTTACTGGCTTGTTTAGACATTCCACCACGGAGATCCACAGGACCAACCTCCTCACTTCGCTGGAAGGAACTCTTCTTCTTCTTTTCTGAAAGAGGTAAATTAAGTCACAATTATGTCAATGATAGTAGGGACTTAAGAGCAAACTCTAGATAGAGTCAACTCTTCTGTGAAAGTCCAGTTGTATTAAATCTACAGATGATCATGTCGAAAAGTTTTCTAAAATGCTACAAAAACTGTTTTGAGTGTGTCAGTCAGGAACACAACTGGGCTGATTTTAACTCTAAGCAAAACCAAATTGCCCGCTAGGGGGTAGTGAGCATACACCCCCAGAGGAGGTGTTAGATGCTCTTAAACGCCGCAATTATTGCAATACAATCTCAACAGTGGAAATAACCCCAATAGTCACCCCTCGTAAAGAAACAGAGCCAGACCACCTACGGGGAATAACAGTGCTTATATTATAAGGGTAACGCTACTTTTCAGTGCATTATCATTTACAGAAGACCGAGGTCTTCCATTAACTGCCCGACGAAGGAGGGCAGTTGAAAAGACTGGAAAAATAAACAATATCGGTGTTGAAACATTTAGTGCAATCAACATGAATTTCAATGACCCACTTTTACAAATATGGAAACGTTGTAGAACAAACCAGATGACGTCACTATTGCACGTGATGTCACCTTTCCCTATCTCTATGATGTCACCTAACAATGGGCGTGATAATAGCCCGTTGTCAAGCAATATGAGGGCATTATCAAGTTACAGTGGCCCGCTCATTTCAGATAGCGGGCGGTTTAATGATAATTCTATCCATTTTAGCTATAATACCGAATAACTCGACAGAATCTATTTTGAAACTATTGAAATAAACATGACAAACTCAATGCATCATGATCCTTTCTCAAGCATGTTAGTATGACAAGACTGTTAGTATGACAAGACTGCTCTCCATGGCTGTCCCGACAAAGGGGAAGCTAGAAGGTGAAAGAAGCCTCCAATTACAATGCAGAGTTGCGTCCCTTTTACCATGACAGGCCGCGGTGTTGAAACTCAGTTTAACCTCTTCATAATCTTTGGTCTGTCAGCATCATTTCTAGCCACAGAGGTAAAAATCTATAAGCTACATTGTCTTCCTCACACATTTAGCTCACCGGAACTGAGATTCCTGTAAGGGACATGCTGTGTTAGTTTAAATAGGCTTAAATCCAACGTTTGATTGATGTACCTTCCTTGATTCTTTAGGTAAATGTATACACTAAGTTTGGCAAGGTCAGCTAAAGTACAACTGCAACAAATACAGTGATTTGCTGTATGTTTCTGATTCTATCAAGTGATCTGTTCTCTGTTACTATACTACTCAAAAGAAGTTAGGACCACCCGATTCTTTCATTTTACTTCAGTTAACCTGTCACGGCAGACAGATTCTTTTGAATACAGAATGACAGATTGACTATAGTTATACAAAATAATTGTATGATCCGTAATGTCTTTTGAGTACTATGAAATTTATTTATAGACAACTGATCATTCTAACGCAATACGTTACTTTCAAGCATCAAGGAAAGGCTGGTTTGACTCCAGATCCTGAGATTCAACCCACCTGCAAGCTGTGTGGCACTGCTACTCCGACGTGAAAGACCAACAAGCGATGCCACTTTGTGGCCAAGACTAGGCCGCCGCTTTCGTCCCTCTGTTACTGATGATGACACAGCTGAGTCCGACATGCTGCCATCATTCCGGTCATAGCTCTGACTGTCGTTAGCGGTGCTGCGGGCAGCCTGTTGTCGTCTAGGCATGGTGGTTCTGCTCTCCATCTTTGAGGTGAACTCACTGCGATGAAGGGCATAAGGAATTGAAGATTAACCTATCCTATAAGAATGCAATGCAGAAATTCTGCATTGTCAACATGTTGTGGAACACTGAATCTGTTGAAAGATAAATTTTGTGGTTTATGCTGATAGCCTGAAATGTTTTTGTACAACAGATATATTTTTCCAGAATTTAATTGCCAACAATTAAGGGTGTACATTGATCAACAGGAAGGGGTGCTAATTGGGATTGTTCACTTGCCAATATATCAGCAAATGTCACCTTGGGCACTTATTACGTCGAATATGGTAAGATAAGTGTGTACAACTGATTATATATAGAGCAATCAGTTCATCACTGTAGCCTTTATCTGCTCATACATCTAGGGTTTTAGCAATTATGCACCACAATATGTTAATTGGGAATAAGATTTGTGCACCACTTTTTTATTTGTAACTGTCATTGGATGAATTATAATTTTTATTAATCCTGCTCTAAGCATGATACACTACTCCATAGAGTTTGAAATTTTAGCCATTCCGTTTTAAAGAAAATAATGAGGATTATGACAGGATTCATTCTTTACCTGAGACGCCGGTGTGGGCGTTCTGACTGTGTTGATCTCACACTGATGGTGCTGACCTTGGACACTTCAGACATGTCACTTGTCTCAGAAACATCACTTGCAACGTCATCGGACACCTCCGGGCTGAATTCTAAAATGTAATGGGAAAAACTTACTAATTCACCAACATTACTACTCAAATTGCAAAATATTTTTTTTTTTAAAGCATATCTAAATTGCTACTTATATTTCCAACCTACCAGTCAGGATTTTCTAAAAGATTCTAGACCAAGCAGTCAAAAGTGGTTTCATTATTTAGAGAAAGTTTAACTGTTTTAAGGAAGACCTTTACAAACCTTTAGCTCTGCGTCCTCTATGGCTTCTTTCAGGGTCACGCCCCCTTTCGTATCCCCGATCCATGCCTCGGTCTCTCATTCTATCTCCACGATCCCGATCTATATCCATCCTGCGGTCTTTCCTGTCTCTAGACTTGGACCTGATACAACAGGCAGCAATTTATCACTGAGTTGTTCCAATAAATCTAAACATGACATTCAACGAAAAATGTAGTGATTGATACCCTGTTATGAGAAGAAGTTTGCTTTTACTTGACATGTGATCTCACTACCATGGCAAGCATATCAATAACAGGAAATGCGGATTTCAGTGTGAAGTGAGTGAGTTTTAGACAGTATTTCAGTCATATCATGTCACCTGAGAGGAAAACCTTAAGTGATGCAGGTCCTAGATGCTAAATTACCACTTTGATGAAATCAAAGAGCATTAACTTGGATAGTGTTGACAAACCTACAAACATAATCAGGTAAACTGCAATTCAAACCCACGAGCACACGTTTCAGTCACACCAAAGGGACTCCGCTCCACACAGCTAACCGGTTCTGGAATTCCAGATCAGGTCAACCTGTGATTTTTCACAAGGACCAGGTATTGTTACAGAAGTTAGTTCCCAGAGAGGAGAGTTGGTCATCAGCATCCCATGCCTGCTGTAAGAGGGGACTATGCTTGACGAAAGAGGCAACTAACAGGATCAGCTGGACATGCTAGCTGACTAGGATCATGCATGTCATTGTATCCAAATAGCTTAGACGATGCTCATGATGTCAATCACTGGATTGTCTGGTCCAGACTCAATTATTTACAGACCGCCATCACATAGCTGGAATATTGCTGAGTGTGGTATTAAACACAAACAAACAATACAGGAGTTAGTACAACCATTTGAACATAAACAACTAATATCAATTTATTAATTAATATATCATTTTCTACACCTCCAAGGGCCCCTATGCAAATCTGAGAGATGGATCCGTTTGTGTGTCCATACCTGTCCATATCCCTTCTGGAGTAGTACGCTTCACTGTCAGACAGTGGTATACTTCCAGAACCATGCTGACCCATCTTTATCTTCATCTTCATCATGCGCGCTCTCTCTTCCAGGTCTTGTGTCACTGTAATCAGAATACAGCTTTAACAACTGTGCTACCACAGGTAACTTTACATTAAATCCCTGTCTGAATTGCATTTTTGATCCTCAGCACTATAAACAGGTACAACATTTCTTTAATTAAGCAAAGCAAATTAATTAGGATATATATGTCTTCATCACTGGTCTGATGTTAAAGTATCCAGACATCGTAATTATTTAACACAGCACATCAAGTTAACAGTTTCCTTCATAATTTCCACTCTCTGACCACTTTCCCTGACACACAGAACAACATTGCTGATGCTGGAGTGCTACCTCGGTCTCTGCTGGCCATCTGGGCTTCCAGTGGTATTGCTGGCAACTGCCGCTTCTTTGGTGACGGAGTACTCTGTGGAGTTCCTCCTGCTGAGCGTGCCTGCACTCCGCGAACTCCATGTGGAGCTTGTGACCTTAAGTAAGAAGAAATTATTATCAATCATATTTTCTTAATAAAATCATTTAACAATTAAAACAATTTAACTGTTTTAAAATTCAAACATATGCCAAATTGCATCATTTACACCTGCTGGCATTTCCAGTGGTTTAGTTTTCATATTCAAATTTCATAATCATAATTATGAGTTATATGTATGTATGTATGTATGTATGTATGTATGTATGTATGTATGTATGTATGTATGTATGTATGTATGTATGTATGTATGTATGTATGTATGTATGTATGTATGTATGTATGTATATATCATTTTACTTACCTAAGTTCGGGTGGTGATAGCGACCTTGAAACAACCTCTGGCACGCGATGAGGAGCTGGCGATCGTGATCGAGATCTAGCACCATGAGTTACCTCCCTTGATGGTGACCTAGACCTTTGTGAGTTCCCATGGTCAGGAACCTCAAGACTGCCACTGGAGGTCATATGTCTCCGTCGAGAACTGATCTCATCACGTCCTACAACTGCAAAGAAACATTCTGATTTGTAAGTGAGTTTCAATTTGGGAAAATAATATTGAGAAGCTGCAAACCCTCTATTTGCCGTATTTCCTCAAATTAACTGTTTTCTTTATATTTAGTAACAAACGGCAGACCAGGGTTCTCAGTTTAAGCAATTAGTGAACTTGTGATATGTAACTGTATCACAACGACGTTCTGTGACAATTTGGATGATAAAAGATATATATTACAGTGTTTGCCACTGTCTTGTAGTGACAATTTCAAACTGGCCACAGACCTTTTCTTACAAACTTATAATTTCACAACAACATTGATGAACTAGACTTTTAACCCTGCAGTTGTTTTTCAAATTTACGCTAGCAACAAATTCAATCATGTCCCATTCCAGACATCACAGGGCAAACAACAAACATCTGGTCGCCACGGTCTTGACCGATTGATGTCTATCTAAATGAGGCACAGTGTTAACAGTGTGGCAACACAACTCTACCACTAACATTTACAACCAAGACAAAATGTCGGACAAACAGGTCCACAACTTCATCACCCAACTTCACACCACAAGCACATGTTAAAGATAATTTCACATGCTTTTTGCAGTCTGTCCCTTTTTATCTTGAAAAGGCCAGACCAATTACTTTATCTCTCTTGAAAGATATTTTTATGAGAATTTGAAAAATTAAATCAATGTACACAAGACTTATTTATTCGCGTATAATACACACTCATGTGTTATATGCACCCTTACATGTAGTTATGAGCAATTAAATTCTGGAAAAATTTATCTGTCGTACATTAACATTTCAGGCTGTCACTATCAACCACAAAATATCTTTCAACTCTGTTTTTTTTACCAAAATAATATTCTAATAAGAGCCACCTATTTCTAATTTTGAGAGCGCCCTGGGCGCTTATTACGTCGAATATGGTAGTTGGAACACAGGAGACCATGTCATTGGAAATTAAGGTCATAACTGTCATACAAGAGTCAAATTAAGATTAGATAAAGATGCATATACTTGTAAATAGACACATACACTGTATATTAATATTATTATATTACTTTTTGTTCTAACTAATTCGTTCAAATAACAAATTATTGATAATTCAGAAGTATCACAATGTATTTGCCAAATTGACTGACATGAATTTGGGCAGCAACCAGTCAGCTCTGATCTATCATTACCACACTCTAACTGATGAGTCGTCAGAGCAAGTAGATTCCCTTGTAACATACAAACATATATGATTGATACAGTTGGTTGATGTTTCATGTTTCGGGGGTTCTTTCAATCATTGTAAAAACTGTTAGGCTGATCTGTGATGCAATGAAAAAATTTGGACTGGTCTCAAGTCTTTTCTTAAATCTATTGAGTACCTGTTAATCTTCTGTAGGTTTGTGTGATACAAAGTTTTTACTCTCTCCTGTGTATATGTCCTTCTGGATGTCAACATTTCACCGATTGTTCCACTTTACAGAACAAGGGCAAGCACTCGTATTTATTCTATGGTTGGTCTGGTGATTCAGACATGGCAGCATTTTGATTTGAAGACTTGCAGACATATTTGATCCTTATTACTAGTATGTCTCAGAGAAATGTGGCAGACCGGAGTTTGTGTGTGCTATAAGTAATAAACTACAGAGTGCATGTGAGACAATAATGCTGAGTGACCTGTACAGTTTAAAGGCAATGTAGCACTGTGTCACACAGGCATAGTGAGCGAGTATGGTTTTACGCCGCTTTTAACAATATTCCAGCAATATGGTGGGGGGGGCACCAGAAATGGGCTTCACACATTGTACCCATGTCGGGAATCGAACCCGGGTCTTCGGCGTGACGAGTGAACGCTGTAACGCTTACCCGACCGCCCCACACACAGGCATAGATTATCCACTAGTAAAACAAGAAGCAGTGCTGTTTCTCTGCTGTTTGTAACTGAATTATTTAGATAGGTATGTGTGTCAATTTATTCTGTGCAGAAAAAAGGGTTCACATTAACGTGGTGCACAAAACCAATGTAAATTCTTTTGATGTGACATAAAAAAAACAGCACTAAAGAAGGTGTCCTCTAGCACTTCAAGCAGGAAGCTGCAGATCTGAAATCTCTAACATTATTTTTCAATAATTCTATATGCTTATGAAAAGTGATTTATCAAAAATGTTTGAGTGATTCTAAAACTAGCTTAATACGTCAAATACGAACAGTACATGGTCATAAAACAGCTGAAAAAGAAAACAGTTTCCATGGTAACACATGCAAAGGATTTACATATTAAAAACATACCGTGGGCCAAACCATGCAACTGATTTCACTTCCTGAGAATTTTTCATTTTTTAATCAAATTCTCCATTCTTGTTCATACTGTTTCCTAACTTTGGACTTTCTTGTAATCTCGAGTGCCCTCCCCCCCCTATTTCTTATAGGTAGTGATAAAAGGAACTTATTAGTGCCACTCCAGTTGATGATTCAGTGTAACATTGAGGAGAAACTGTTATGATTCATTTGAATTCTTGTGTGTTAAGTGAACTACGTAAACTATGGTTATAACAAACTCAAAGGGACCACTAATTTTAGTTTATGATATCTGACGTTCGTTATACGCCTTTCGACCGTCAGACATCTTTTATCAAGTCATGTGACATGTTACTCAATAAATAACAAAAGCGTGCACTGTACATGTACAGAATATGTCCACTTCAATCACTGTTTAACTATTGTTAATTGAGGTAGTAATTTGAGGACAAGGTGTCAGTGCTTAAAAGTAAATCACTTGCCTCCAGTTGTTTATTGACGCTCTGAACAGCCGCGCCTGGCCGCGTATGTTTTGATAGGCAGACTGGTGACACGTGAGGAGCTTGACTCAAGAATTATTTCGTTACGAGCTTGTTCATTATATCGATAAACTTTATATGATAAACTATATGGCAAATGGCCGGGACCAAAAGAACAGTTCGTTATATCTGTCAGTTTGTTATAAGCATGTTCGTTATAAACATAGTTTACTGTATACAATTTAGGTTGACACCACAAGTATATCACAGCCATGACTTCTGCAAACAAATGCAGCAGCAACATGAGAAAAGACCCTACCTGTATACTAGTATATATGCTACCATTACTATCCATACTAAAAACATAGGGTATAGACTGACAACTGTCTTAACACCAAGGGAGGGTACGGACAGGAACAGTACACATTGGTAGCAAACTACACTACACAACCACCGGATGTATCAGGATGGTGGTCACATGTTGCAAGACACATTTAAGATTATTAAATGTACTTCAAAAGATTCAGCCAAGAAATGAACAAATTACACACTCCAATAAAATGTCCTTGCACATATTCCACAAATTACATACTGACATGCTGTTAGAACACTGAAGATCTTCATTAGGATAGAATACTAATGATTTCACACATCTTTGATAAATACTGTTCGTACTTGACGTCTACATACTGACTAGCAATGGAGACAACAAAAGCAACTACTGTGGGATCACGTGACATAGAGAGCGGCACTGATTGGCTACCTGTTCCGCTTCGTCTGCGTGTACTGGGTGGGGACTCGCAGTCACCATGGTGACATGCATGTCGTTGATCATTCCCATCGGATAGTTCATCTAACCCTGGGGGAGTGTTACACGAACTCCCCACTGAACTAATGCTAGCACCATCACTGCGACCAATACCGCCACCTAGTGGATACCATGGAAACTATTTTCATTCTTGCTACATTGTATATATTTAATACACATAATCGGTCACTGCTAAGGGTACTTACCCTATTGCTCCAAGGGATATAGTTTTACACTGCTATTACTATGGGCGAACTAGGTGTCAACTTAGAACTACTAACAAATGACTGCCAGTATTATGGGAACATAACTAGATGTCTAGATATCTATCTTACAAGCCCAAGGAAACATAACTATCTATAGCTACACTAATAAAGAATAGATACTAAGCAAATAAGTAATGCCGACTTCATAAACAGAAGTTTAAGGAAATAGGGACAAGTCTGCATCATCCAACTACTTCATAATCTATAGATTAACCAGTTAATCTGCTAAACAAGTGGCAGATATCAAGTTATATTACCAGGGCCCACTTGCACAAAGCGATCTTAGCGCTATGACTATTGTAAGCCTATGTTAAAGTATGGGAGTTACGGTCATCTTAGCGCTAAGATCGCTTTGTGCAAGTGGGCCCAGAACAGGGATAAGGCCAGAACATTACAGATGTTTCAAACAAAAAGGGCTTAAAACTGTAAACATTGGAGAAACTTCACCTAAGAGACGAAGAATAATATTTCATTTGGTGTCTTCTGATGTCATCACTGATTTTAAGTGATTCATTGATATAATTTTCACCACTATTTTGCCTTTTATGCCCAATGGAATCTGTTTGGGCAGACAATTGAGACTTCTTATTCTCTGGCTTTAATGTTTTATATTAAGGTACCAGATAACATAAATATTTTATCAGTTTTATATAAATATACAAAATACGAAAACAAATGTATGCAGTTGATTAGGTACTTCAAACAAAGTAACTGTCTTTGAAGCTACAATTCAGTACAAAATATCTACATCTACAATACTACTGTTCAACGAAGGTAACAAACATGTATTTTGGGGGGTAAAAATATCATTTATGCTTATCCTATCCCATACTAATTGGTTAGTGAAAGGTAGCTGAAACTTCCTGAACTGTGTTCCCAGAAAACAGAAAAACATCTCATCAGAATGCACCCCTGGTCTGCGCAGGCGAAACGGCGACACATGACCAGTCACCTCGTCACTCTCTCTTATTCTCCATCTTAATGGTCCGAAAACACATCAGTGGAGAGAGGGGATGGCCGGGAGGGAACTCATGTGTATCGAGTCAGGATAAGTATTGATAATATTTTTACCCCCCAAAATACATATTTGATCTTTTCCTGACTCATACTAATTGCAAAAATCTCACAGTAGGCGGTGGGTTCCACCTGTATGTGTGATCCCATGTATGTGTATCCCATGGGAAGGTGGTTGATATTCTGTGTTGTTTTTCTTCTTCTGTTGGGGTACCACCTTCCTTTTCTTGGATATTTTAGGCTTACATAAGATACTGATCTTTGTTTACATTGAACGATCATCATGAAAGAGAAGAGCAATAATCTTAAACACAATCGTTCATCACTCATGTGCTGAATAACATAGTAAAACAGAGGGCGTGGACTGTCTGTCGTTGGTTATGAAATAGTAACCTGATGTCTCCATGATCTTTGGGTGGGAGTAATCTTTCATCAACATCTGGTAGGCATCGTCAGTTGCTGTGTAACTACTAGGGGTCTGAATTGATGAATGCCAGCCACGTCTTCTGTGGCAAAATCTCTGAGATAGTGATTGGCTGTGTGATTGTGTCTGATTTTCAGAAACAACCTTTCATGACTGTGGGGATAGAGCAGTTACAGTGAAGTGCTAAAGAAGATGCTATAGCTCTAACTTCATGAGGACCGGAGGCTGATGGAGGATCCCAACTGGCTGCTCTGTATGCCCAGAGAGTGACAGCTCTCATCCAGAATGAAATGGTCATTCTGGAGACTTCTGTAAGTGTATCCCTTGAAAAAGGGCTTGAAAATCCTTTGGATATTGCGGACTGGTCAAAACTCTCCACTTGTCATCATTTAAATTCTTCGAACTATGAATAGCTAGGGAGACTGCTTTAGCTGATGGAATATCCTTGTCTTGTGAAGCTATTTTTGTTACGTTCCATATGTTCCAGTTGGATGATCATGCTTTGAATGAGGACTTAGAAGATTTGACCATTTAGAGAATTTTAGCCCTGGACTTCCTGCTAATGCAAGTAATACTTGCTGCATAACACTGGCCACTATATCAGAGTCCCTAAATGATGATGCTATCGCATCCTGCTGTAAGACATTAGGTTGTGTAAATGTTGTAGTCTGCTGAACACTGGGAGCTGCGCACACCTATTTTGCGAATGTCTGCATCTGTGTACAGATTGGTTGCTACATGAAAGACTGATCCCAAATATGAGGATGCTTCTGAGATGTTGGGGGTGTACCCGCGGTTTGGGGCTGCGTGAAGGTAGTCGACTTCTGCTACTTCGAAGTAGACTTTTTTAACCCCTTCCCGCATCCCTTCTTAGCTTAAGCAGTGTGCTTTGTGGTGATGATGTTAACATAGATGTGTTGGCACCTCATTGTAGAATCGCTAACGACAGTAGGTTCTTCTTTGGTTGAAGACTTCATCTTTCGGTTTGGTTGTGCGTTAATGAGGCTGTCAATACTGCTGCTGCCCAGGGAAGCCGTTGTAGGGATATAATGCAATGGAGGAAGATCAGAAAATACTTCTCCTAGAAAGTCAAGCTCTCTATCTTCCGCTGAAGAAAGTGCTGTTCCTTGATGAAGTCAAGCTAAGAACTAAGAAATATTTTAGGCAAATTCTTGTTAATAAAGTTAAGCCAAAAGTTAAAAAAGAGTCTTAAGATTAAATTGACAGGACAGCTCGGATTACAAAGTTTTCCCCAAACTCTCAGTTGGCACGAAAATGAGAGAATGATAAGTGGTACCTGCGTGGACCAGGGGTGCATTTGGGTGAGATTTTTTCTCTGTTCTCCGGGAACACAGTTCAGGAAGTTTCCACTATGAGTTTTGACACTCGGAAATGAGAAGAGATAAGCAATAAATATGAGTCAGGATAAGATAAAATCATGTCTTTACCATACCTACAGATATGTATATATTACGACTTCTGCATAGTGCATGCTGTTTGGAGTGCTAGATCTCTACTGTGTATGGAGATGCTGAGGACCCATTATACCATACCTTGCACTACGCCTATGCCATCGTCAAAGTCCAGCTCTGACAGATCGCTGTCACTCAGCCCGCGAGTGCTCACCGGTGGGGACAGATGTGCTTTCAGGTCGTAAGGATCTTGGGATGTTTTCTAAACAGCAAAATACCCATTTTTCAGTAACGTGGATTGTGAGAAATGTTACATTCATGACAAGTCCAACATAAAACATATTAATTACAACAACACAAAAAATAGATGATCACAAAACAGGAAACAGAATTCTTTCGATCTCCATTTTTATTTGTGACAGACCAGTTAAGTCAAAAGGAAACTCTCTGAGTTCTCTCTTTTAGTCGATTTTTTTAGCAAGACTTACGGTTCTAGGTGATGATGCTGGGAGTGGTATGCTGGCGTCGTCATGGTGACCAAGCTGGTACCAGTATGGTTCATCATTAAGGTTAGCAGCAGTGAGATCAATCAGAACCTAATAAAACCAGGCATGACCACTGATAACATTCGTGACATCTAAATGGAAGCTGGGATATATCACTGGATGATATTTGTGAGAAATGAAAAATACAGAATCCATTAAATGGTAACATGTTGCATAACAGAACAAATTGCATAATGTGATTAATGACCATGTAATAATATATGCAAAACATGTGAATTTTTCAGTAGATACCTAAAATACATGTATGTATCTTATCAATGTCATGATGTCCTGAGGTATGTAATAAATGCTATGGTATATTTATAATATATGACTGGTTGTGAAACCTTGTTAGTCTTGGTGGGACCATTCCAAGTGAAATCCTCCTTGAAAAAACGTATTCTGGACACAGTTTATTTGTTTGTTGAACACCACACTCAGCATATTCCAACTACAAGATGGCGGTCAATAAATAATCTAGTCTGGACCAGACACTCCAGTGATTGATATCATGAGCATCAATCTACACAAATGGGATGCCATGACATGCACCCAATCCCGTAAGCCGCCTCCAACGACAAGCATGGCGTGCTGAAGACCAATTTTAACACAGATCTTCACTTGTTTCTGGATTAATGAATCATGGGTAGAGAGAAACAGCCTTTGACTATGTGAATGTATACCTAGTGAAGTAGTCATAGTGACGTAGCTGTTCCATTCAAGAAAAGTCATCTTAATCAGGTTACTAGATGAGTTAACAGGGTTCTTTCTGACAAAATGCACCAAGTATCCTCTATGTAATATACATATGATGTAATGTTAATTAGGACCTGTAAGAATGGTTTGTTGAATGTGTAGGTCAGTGAATCAGAAGCATGAGGCAGCAAGTTGGAAGTCTAGGCTATTGCACATGTTGAGTGTTTGTGCTGTGTGCATTGATATATGACTGCATATGGTATAAATTAGCACACATATATAAAAGACCCATGAAGATCCGGGGTAGAACAGGTCTTCAGCAACCCATGCTTGCCACAAAAGGCGACTAAGAGGTTGTAAGAGGCGACTAACTGGATTGATGCTCATGATGTCAATCACTGGATTGTCTGGTCCAGACTAGATTATTTACAGACTGACGTCATATAGCTGAAATATTGCTAAGTGCGGCGTTAAACAACATACAAACAAACAAACAAACAAAATAAACAGTATACACATACCGGTAAGTATAGTGTATCTAAATGTCATAGCTGTGGAGGGTATATGTATATAACACAGCCATCAAAGGTATAGTATATAGATATATATACCAGTATATAGAGCAAATATTGGGTATACTGATTGGAGGTGTAACAAAATTATGTGTCCCAATATAGGTCACCATACAAGTCACATTGATACAGAATGTTTTTAATTTTTGTTTCCTATCTGTGTAAGACTGGAGGGGGCCATTTATAACAGCACAAAACTATAAATAATACATCAATACTGTTTCCTCAACCTTTAGTCAGCTTGAGGTTTCACTATTCACATCAATATTGTGATACATTCAGTGCATATATAAGGTATTATATACTAATGTCAACAATATGTATCAAAATGTATCAAGGGGCATATTTAATGCACAAGACATAATGTATATATTGCAAACATGTAAAGTATGATTAATTAAGTATAAGTGGTTTTGCATATTGTACAATGACATACAGTTTATATGTAGAATATATTGGTAACTTATAATGCATGTTGTCCAATTATGTACAGTATGTGTAGTTATTCATGGTAACAATAGGGCATGTTGTACAATGACATACAGTTAATATGTAGAATATATTGGTAACTTATAGTGCATGTTGTACAATTATGTACAGTATGTGTAGTAATTCATGGTAACAATAGGGCATGTTGTACAATGACATACAGTATATATAGAGATTTCTGCCCAGATAATACCGGTATATATGCACCGGTATGCAATAGAGAGGTCCACAGATTAAGATTAAGCCTGTAAGCTGTAAGCTGTAAAGCAAAGCATATACCCATGGAAGATTTATACAGGATAATGTCCTTAGCTCAGATGTGTCATAGTCACCTGTACATTGATAATACTACTGACAGCCATTTATCAATCTGAACCGACATTTATGTGATGGAAAAGTGATTTTGGCCTAAAAAATGTATGTCAGTCATATCATGGTGGACAGTCCCAGAGGGAAACTACTTAACAAAGAAATAAATTGATAAAATGAAACGAACCCTACATTTACATAAAAAAATACTTTTCCTAAATGATTGTTTATTTCCTCCTTTCAGACATAAAAGTATGTGAAAACAAGGACCCAGAGACCCAACCCCTGAGGTGGTCTGACTTCAGTGAGGCTGTAGGCCCAGGTCCGGTCAGATTGCCGAAGGGGTTGGGTCCGAGGGTCCTTTTTTTCTCATATTGACCTCATCAAGAGTAATCATTCGTTTTGTTATAATTCACTGTAAAGTTTATGAAGTACTTAAACTGTCCTGATTCATTACAATAACCTAGTTGAGAACTGTGAAATGTTAGAACCAGATGCCATCTTGTTTCCAGCAGATGAGTCAATATTCATCACATGACAGATCAATACTGGTCATGTGACAAGTCAATATTCAAAGTCACATGATTCGGGGGTCTACATTGAAATGTATTGTTTCATTACATTAACCAATGGAACGGCAAGATTCTTAATAGAGGTATTACTACAAAACATTACAGCTGGACTATTGTGCTTTCGATTCCATTTCAAGAAAATGTCTTTTATATAAACTCTAGGTACTTTCAAAGGGCTGCTTCATAATATGCATAAAAACTTGAAATCATATGTTTCACTTGAGCAGGGTTGCACTCATATTCTGATTGCCTGTTTGGAGTCAGTCAGGGCTGTCAGTTGTCTGCATTTTTGTCTTCTTTTGATATTAATTATATGTTAGAATTCTGAGTGCGGATGACCAAAGATGTATTAGTTTGATGTTCTTAATTTGTATATTTTATCGTTTGAAGATGATATAATATCGCTTGACAGAACCATCAATTTCCTTCAAAACAGATTGTATAAACTGGCATCATATTCTGAGGAGGTTGGTTGGTTTGTTTGTTGTTTAACGCCGCACTCAGCAATATTCCAGCAATATGACGGCCGTCTGAGAAATTATCGAGCCTGACCACCCGATCCCGTTAGTCGCCTTTTACAAGAAGGGGCAATTGAAGATCAAAAGAGAGTAAAGCATGTTAAAAAAATGTTCACGATAGTTACGGTTCTGGTTATATTTGGAATAATCAACAAGTTGCATCCAAACATTCATGGGTGAATTTAAGCAAAGGCGTAACGACGTCGATGTTCAGATATATTTAGATACTATTTGTAAGTTTCGAGGTCCAGACTATTAAGGTTAATAACAGGTTTGAAGGATATCATATAGTATCAGTTGTTAATTTTTAAGTTTTTTAGAATGTTTTTTTCACAATTTCTCTGTTCGGGTCATGACTTTTATCAATAGGAAGACATTTATATATTCCTAGATATGAAATATATTGTTCATTCTTGAATTCTTGAAGAAGAATGAGGATATCACTCAGTTTTGTTTGTCCATTTTACAGTGATCTCAGACAGCACTGTTTACCTAATTATTTTAGGATGTACTCTTCTGTTCAGAAATGTACCCATGCAGTTATTTACTTCAAATAACAAAAGCAAATTCATCTTTGTTAGCATTTACGCCTTCACATCATATTATTTCCCATCTTGTGGCACCGCCTTATTTATGAACAAACCCAAATATTCATATGCATTTATGGAGATATAAACTGGTGTAGCATAGCAGACTTACGCAAAGAGTGCACACAGTTTTTTTTATGTTTATAACTCCCATCACTTTAAAAAAGAATAATAATTTCACAGACTGCTTATCTATCATAAACAAAAAAATTGTAGACAAATTTACCAAATCAGTGACATCATTCAGCCCAACAACGTGAAACAAGCCCCGCCCATTCCATTATCAGCCAATCAGGAAACAGTTGTCCCTTGATGGGTGTTGCCTAATTGTTTTAGTTTACAGAACCTTAAGTTACAAAAACAAATATGCTTGGTTGGCCAATCAAATGCCAGGGGATCATTAGCAAATTATTTATTGTATAATGGACCAGGTGCAGCTTTACGGAAGAAACATTCATTCATACAGGGAAATTAGGAGTGCCTTACTCATTTATGTACCGTATTTCCTCTAATAGACGCCGGGCCTCTAATAGAAGCCGGGTCAATTGTTCAGTGCAAAAAATAGAAGCCGGGCCTCTAATAGACGCCGAGTCGATCAATTGATACAATTAATGATCCCTTTTTGGGACCTAAATTACATATGGGGGTATTAATAGAAGCCCGGCCTCCAATAGACGCCGGGCCTCTAATAGACGCCGGGTCGATCAATTGATACAATTAATGATCCCTTTTTGGGACCTTAATTACATAATAATATTTCCATTTCGTGATGATTCAGGCCTCTAACTGACGCCGGGTCAAAGGCTTGTCCGAAATAATTGAAGCCCGGGCGTCTAATAGAGGAAATACGGTATGCATGGAATTGATATATGGCTGTCATATAGTAATTATAGTTAGAAATCAAGCATAAATCTCACCAAGACATTACCAATTTGAAACACCTGAAAGAAAACATGCACAATGTTATCTTCACCACCAGGAGATTTGGTTAAGACGCAGTTACCTCCCCTAGAAAGTCGCTGGCTCCAATTCGGTCATAATCCCATACGGTAATCTCAAGGAGGCGATCTCTCATATCGGATTCCTTCACTGGGCAGTATATAAAGGTCTGGTTCCAAGTTGGTTCAATCGTGTTGGCTATTGTTTTGGTGCGACGTTTGCTCTTCTCACTAGAATAAGTACGGTTCAGCCTAATTAGAAACGACCGGTTATGTTAGTCTCTGTTATGATCAAGCAGCCATTGCCAGGTGGAGCCTTGGACATTTGAGATGTAGCCGTCACCACATGTCACTTATATCTATGTAGTGGCTACAGCCAGATAGCATCTACGTAACACTTCTAAAAACAGATGAAGTCTCTGAGGTTTTAACCTTTAGAAATAAAGTATACACTATAATGAAAGTAACAAAACTTTAAGATTTCTAATTTTGAAAAAAACATATCATCTGATGAATATTCATTCTTTATGAAATAATAGTCAAAGTAGATTTAGTAAACAGCAGTAGGATAAAAATATCTAAAATTAGTGTAACATAAGTTATTTTCTACATAAACAAACATCAAATATAAAGAAGATGAAGAATGTATTTTTTTTTAACATTTTAGAAATTTGAGGAAAAAAGTAAACGACAAAATCACTGAAACAATATAAATATCTGAAAAAAAAATCACTACAACAAAAATCTGAACAAAAATAGAAATCTGTGGGTATGAACTACTATGGTGTAGATTACAGGAAGTAGCCAGTTACGACAAGCTAGACATACGTGGTACAATTGGGACAGCCACCATCACCACCACCACCATCACCACCATGATCATAACAACAACAACATAACACGGCACTTTTGGTCAAACAAGCATTAAAACACAGGAAACATTATTAAAACAAATCCCACACAAGCCAGGTAGAAAGATCAAGATCAATTTCATTACGAATACTGTTTTGATACATTCATAGTTATCATCAATGCAGAAAAAAACAGATAAAATGTAGAAGAAAAACAACTATTTCTCAGACAATGATGGCCAAATGTGAAAATTTGTGTTACTCAAATGTAACTTCTTTTTTTCAGTTTTTCAGTTTAAAGGCAGAATTATGCTTTCATTCAGGTAATGACAGAATCAAGATTTCTTCACTAACTGTGAAGCTCTTTGTGATTATCTTTGTCTCTGGCTGTGAGAGATTGAAACAGAGTTGCAAGTCTTATCCTTAAGCTTCTTGGGACCAGCATCATTTGGCAGCAATGTGTGTTGAATTCTATTTATTTAACAATCTAAACTTCCACCAGAGGTAACATAATATGATGCTTACTGGTCCCAGTGAAACAGATTTGGATAAAACTTGAACTAATCAATACTTTACCATTCTGATGTTTAACAAATTGTGAATAAATGCTTTTATCAGACCTGAACAAAACAGCTTGGTTCTAGTCACTATATCATATGCAGCCCCCCAATCCTGAACTCTGTAACGGACACCCTTAAATAAGAACCTCCTTGGCTCACCAGGCCCTTGACTAACATTTAGTATCTAACTTACTTACTTACTTTCGAGATTTAGTATCAGAAATAAAGTTATCTTATTTAAAAATATATATCTACAACTATAAAACAAAATCCAAATGGAGCCCAAAACAATGCTTAATTTCTAGACTTGCCAAATCAATCTAGACTTGAGTTGGATTCCTTTCTTAATTTAATGTCTAGGATCTGGGAGGCAGACAAATCAGACTTATCCTATTTATTGGCTTCATGTCCCTATTGGCTTCCACCTATGTGTTCTCTGTCCATCGTGTTGTGACAGCATCATCCCTTTGTTGTCACACCTACCAATGTTATCCCACTCATGTATGCAATTGTTGTTACTGTTAATCCTCTACTGTTAATCCTCCACCTACTATATATATTCTGTTCTGTAAGTAAGTAAGTACCCTCATTCAGTCTTGCTTAACAACGGTATAAGGATCTATACCGAAATGTGGCTTTTCACAGTATTAAAGAAGTTGTTATCCATAAAATTGTGTCTACCTCGTCATCCATTAACTTCTAAGTAATCAAACAATTTAGACAAACCAGACCCGAACTTTTCACCCATATGCATTTCTAATATTCATAAAAGACTCTATTTCAAAACTATCATTGAAACCTTTCTGAAGAAATAGTAAAAAGGATGTATTATTAGTCACCCCAAGTGCCTATCCTCTCATCGCATACACAGTAACATGAACTGAGCCATGATTGTTCTGGGTCTTGGATGAAACATTCACCTTAGTTACATGAAGCAAGAAATTGTAACATATCAGCACAGTAAAAGTAAACTTGTAAAACGTATCAGTGCCCAAAAGATTTATATAAAATCAACATTCAAGATTTTATTTCATACATTGGACAGTAAAACTGTTAAACATGTTGAACATAACATTTACTCAAATTCCAAATGAGGCTTTTTTGTGCAATGTAGTTCAATTTAATATTTCGAAAATCTTATTGACATATGATGCATATTAAGTTGCAGTATGAAATAAAATCTTGACAATGATTCATATAGAGAGTAAAATAAAATTTGTTCACTTCAATTTGTTAATATTTCCAAAACAAATGTAACATGACATTCCATTTGACTGGTTGTGTTGTATCTGTTAACACACAACGAGATTTGGATGCCAAGTAGGACATAATTTCTTAAGAGACACATTGGGCAACCTAGTATCTATCATAGATACTTTTCGAAGCTAAAGACATGAAATGATCAAATAGCTTTCAGTTAAAAATATAGTTATCAGGGACTGTGCTAAAACTAACAGGACACATTTCAGTTTCACTAACAGGTAGTGCTGGTACTCAAGATAATGTGTTCTAGTTTTGGCACAATCCCAGTACTGTATTCGACGTAATAAGCGCCCAGGGCGCTCTCAAAATTAAAAATAGGGGGCTCTTATTAGAACATTATTTTGGTGGGAAAAAACCCAGAGTTGAAAGATTGTAAATTTCGTGGTTGATGCTGACAGCCTGAAATGTTTATATACGATAGATATAATTTTCCAGAAATTAATTGCCAATAGTTAAGGGTGCATATAACATACGAGTGTGTTTTATACATATAATAAATAAATCTTGTGTACATTGATCAATCAGAAGGGGTGCAATGGGAATTGTTCACTAGTGGGCGCTTATTACGTCGAATACGGTATTTGTGAAATGTGCAACAATGATTTGGGTGTGATGAGGGAGGTGATATGAGCACAATGATGGGTGATACAGAGTACTGGGGCACTATACAGCCTGCAAGTTCCTCCTCACATACTCTAGTGCTGATGAAGCAAGATCCATTCTTGCTACAACCATGACAAGGATATTTAATATGGCTATACCTGAGTCTCATTCTTGACATTGCACCATTTGCAAATTTTTTGAATGTCACAAATATTTAAGGTTAAACTATGTCTATTATTGTGATATACTCAACCCTGTTTCAAAACATATTTTTCATCAATTCATATTAACATCCACAAAATGGGATTGATCGACACTTCTGGTTGATATCAAGTCAATATTTAATTGTGATATTATTATGTGATAACCTCAATTTCTATTCCTTTGATACGTCAACATCAAAGGGTATTCTTCAATTCTAAAACAAACTAATATATTGTGATATGTTTTGTGAACACACTCTTAAAATCTAGACACATCATTTGAACCCTATAAACTTCTATCTACAACAATCACAACTCCTATGAAATTTGCAGTACATGGCAATCTATTTGCTCAAACATTTAATCAAGCATTTAGCTGGAGTCTCTGAGTTTACCAAATATAGTGCAATGCCATAGAATCATAATTTAAATAGTTTCCTGCTGAGGAATCTTCCTGTCAGACTGTAAGTTCCCATAATCCCTGCTAAAGATGGAGGATGGTGCTCGGAAAAGGGACAACTTGAAGCTGTTGCTTGTTGGAAGGAGGGGATGTGGTAGTGTTGTAGTTATTACAAGTGCTGGTATGATCTTGAAAACAGAAATTACCTCCGGTCAGGGAGCAAATACAGCTTGCAGTAGGGGTTGCGGAATTTGCCACCATCAGTCAATGGGAGCTCAATTGCGTTGATGACAGTGACAATCAGCTGGTAGCTTTGAACGTCATACCATAACTTTATCTGGAAAAAATCACACATGATACAATTCTGTTTTATTGACCCTGCTACTTCATAAACTGATTTAATAAAAGAAATATATATGTGAATGTCAAGTATGTTAATTGTTAACATTTTATGGGAAAACCTGCTATAATAATTTTATGGCACAATTTTTATTAAGGCAAATCAAATCAACAAACATATATAATGATATGTTCATACAATAACTGCAAAGAGAATTAATTAATAAACTATCCATAAGGAAATACCTGAAGTTTTCCAGTAATCTGCGGTGTGTGTGGCCTTGACCTCAAGCCTGGCGATCCTGGAGATGTCACAGTAACACTGATGCGTCCTCTTCGGTCAGTTGTCGGTATGGCATCCTTTAGTCCATAATCTGGAAAAAAGCAAAGTTGAAATTATTTTTCACGGAAAATTAGTTTGACACAGACCTCCATGCAACATTTAATATTTTGTTACAAAATATAAACATAATATTAGTGCACATTCTGTTCCCTGCCTGCATGACTGTGCAAGGAAAACAAACAAGGCGTTCAGATTAAATAGATAAAATAGTAACTCTATATCTGATCTCATTTTAATAACCTCCCTTATCATGTAATCAGTAACTTGATAGAAGAATGTTTGTCTAAAAGTCCTATGTATCATGGTTTATCATGGACAATGAACTACCGATAACATCCACAAATCACTTCCATCTGAATTAGTCTGTGTAAATATTGTGAAAGACAACAGCATGTGCCAGCTGGTTGAAACATCAGCTAGCAAAATAATTTGTTTACAAACAAAACCTTCAATTTTCATAAAATCATGTACATATTGATTCGCAAATGGTTACTTCCATCAGTGTTCAATCAAAGAATACCAAGAAGTGGAATTATGTCAGAATACTGGAGTTAGTAGAAGAAAAAGCATTTATTTATTTATTTGGCAGAACAATTATATATATATGACTTGCAATATATGTTCTTTGAAAAAGCACAACTGCATGCCATCCCAGGTTTAACATGCATTTAGTTACATTTCTTACATGAAGTTAGCAGCAAGTTTAACATGTGCGTGAAAGTACCATTAAAATGAACAAGTACCATATCTTGCAAATATATGAAAAAAAGACATAATATACTATATATATGATATTATGACTTGGTATAGAATATATTTTTAAGAAGATTTCCACATGCTGATGGTTGAGGGTGTATTTTCATTCCCACATAAGCCAAATGTTCTTCTTACTCATGAATTTCTAACCAAGGCATGTCTGCTTATAGAATTTGCAGGGTAAGTAAGGCAGAAATTGTTATATTGGACACAGTATTAATATTCTCACGCAGTTAAATGGACATACACTGAAGCCTGGAATTTCTCTATAGATATAAAAATGGCATAATTATTAAAATCAAAACAAAACATCAGTTGACACCTGTGTCATCGAGTCTCAGTGACCCATTCATATAATTTTCACTGCTATTTTGTCTTTTACTACCAATGGAATCTGTTTAGTCGGATAATCGTTATTCTTCGGTGTTCATATTTTAGATTTTTTAAAAAGTACTCATATCTAATTTTGAAAATTGTTGCAGAGTAAAATCACAATCTATTAGGTGGATCTGTCAAAAAACAATAAATGTAATATTATGATAAAATGAACTTAATTTGGCAGTACCATTTTGATGAAATACCAGGTTCCAGTGCTGTAGATACATGACTTTGCCCTTCAAGCTTCATCATTGTGGCAGGGTCTATTGTTATGGCATTAGTATACATAGATCTCAGGTAAATTTCATTTAATTGATAACATACTTACAGTACATGTCCTTTCTAATCTGAATATCAAATATCATTCAATAGCCTTCAATGATGTTACATGAAAATGTACTTCCAATACACAAAAATAAGAGAAAGAAAATGAAAAACAGCAAACAAATAAACAAAATCTTACTGGCATACCAGAATAAAATAAAACAAAAACCATCAACATTTTACAGATTGGGGAAACACTATGGAACCTGTAACGAGGAAATGATTTGTACAGGTGTTGCATGATGACCAGTGCTAGTTGAGTATGACATGACAAGGACACCTACCTCGGGCATGGTCAGTGTGTGCTGACTGTATCCCAGGGGGAACCTCACCAGTGCTGAAACACAAGAAGAAAAACATACAATGATGAGATGGTAATGTGGCTGTTAACCCTCTAGCGCCTCACAGGTAGCTTGGGTTGTATACTCCCCAGGGAGCTGAGAATGAAAATCGAGTGCTCACTATTATTATTACCACTACTACAACTGACATCAAAACTGTGTTTTCCTCATTAACAATTGATGTAACTAATGGCTGGAGGTTTGGTTAAGAACCCATTTACGCACTATTTTATTTTATTAATGAATTTTTTAATAAATGTTTCACTAAGCATTACCAGACATCATAATGTATATTTGCAATTAAGTTAACTTTTTGTTATCACTGTCTTTGTGTTCAGTGAGAGCTGTATGGACATAGGGTGTACTGTGAAGTTTTGTGGATGTTAGGTGTTCAGTGAGAGCTGTATGGACATAGGGTGTACTGTGAAGTTTTGTGGATGTTAGGTGTTCAGTGAGAGCTGTATGGACATAGGGTGTACTGTGAAGTTTTGTGGATGTTAGGTGTTCTGTGAGAGCTGTATGGACATAGGGTGTTCTGTGAAGTTTTGTGGATGTTAGGTGTTCAGTGAGAGCTGTATGGACATAGGGTGTACTGTTAAGTTTTGTGGATGTTAGGTGTTCAGTGAGAGCTGTATGGACATAGGGTGTACTGTGAAGTTTTGTGGATGTTAGGTGTTCAGTGAGAGCTGTATGGACATAGGGTGTACTGTGAAGTTTTGTGGATGTTAGGTGTTCTGTGAGAGCTGTATGGACATAGGGTGTTCTGTGAAGTTTTGTGGATGTTAGGTGTTCAGTGAGAGCTGTATGGACATAGGGTGTACTGTGAAGTTCTGTGGATGTTAGGTGTTCTGTGTAGAACTGTATGGACATAGGGTGTACTGTGAAGTTCTGTGGATGTTAGGTGTTCAGTGAGAGCTGTATGGACATAGGGTGTACTGTGAAGTTTTGTGGATGTTAGGTGTTCTGTGTAGAACTGTATGGACTTAAGGTTTTCTGTTTGGAGCATATGGACATAAGGTAATGAGTGGAACCAGTACATTTGACCTTGACATTTGAAGTTCTGGATTAGACCCCTTCATGTGTCAAGCCTCATATAACATCACATTTCTTTGATAACGATTGATTGATAACGATTGCTTGATTGCTTGATTGCTTGCTTGCTTGCTTGATTGATTGATCGGTTTTAGCAATATTCCAGGAATATCACGCCGGGGCACACCAGAAATGGGCTTCACACATTGTACCCATGTGGGGAATCTTCGGTGTGATGAGCAAAAGCTTTAACCACCATGATACCGCCCCCTTTGATAATGAACACGTCACTGATTACTGTTGAAAGCTTTGTGTTTAAGTGTGGTACTTGGTGCACTTACTCTACACCACGATGTACAATCAGCTCCACTTGTGGCTCCTGCTTGGACTCTAGGATAATCTCATACACCTCCTCATAAGTGGCACCTTGTAGAGACCGACCATTCCACTCCACCACTTCATCACCTGCACAAAAACAACATTAAATTGCAAGAATACCAACATAAAAGCACATAAATAAAGAATAATTGAGACATTCTAAGTCTGTATATATTGCTTATACACATAACCGATCAGATTTTACTTCTCTGAAACAATAACATTTCAAGTCATATGAAAAATGTCTCATACTATTCCCATGATTATTGGATTAGGATTTAAGAAAGTCAGTCATCTTACTAATATACTTAATGTAACATTATATTTTCCCATAGTACTAGAAGAATAAGCCGATTAACCAAATATCAATACATCACTATACACAATCCTGACCTAAAAGGGCCAAGTGTTTAAAGTAAACAGTTGTATACATATACCTCGACTGAAATTGAAATGCCTTCAAAGAAAGACATTACACTAATTATACACACATACTTTATCTCAAAAAGATAGCAAGCCAATGGCATACAGATGCCTTGTATAAAAAGTCTACTCTGTAAGACATGAAGCTGATGATATACAGATGCCTTGTATGGAATGCCTACTCTGTAAGATATCAAGCCAATCTCTGTAAGATATCAAGCCAATGACATACAGATGCCTTGCATGGAATGCCTACTCTGTAAGATATCAAGCCAATGACATACAGATGCCTTGCATGGAATGCCTACTCTGTAAGATATCAAGCCAATGACATACAGATGCCTTGCATGGAATGCCTACTCTGTAAGATATCAAGCCAATGACATACAGATGCCTTGCATGGAATGCCTACTCTGTAAGATATCAAGCCAATGACATACAGATGCCTTGCATGGAATGCCTACTCTGTAAGATATCAAGCCAATGACATACAGATGCCTTGTATGGAATGCCTACTCTGTAAGATATCAAGCCAATGACATACAGATGCCTTGCATGGAATGCCTACTCTGTAAGATATCAAGTGCATGATCAACACATACCTGGTCTAAGATGGCCAACAGTGTCAGCAATGCTTCCCTTCTTCACCTTTGCAATGAAAGCACCCAATTTTCCTTTTTCTGACAGCTTGCCACCAATCACTTTCAGACCTGAAAAAACCCAACATAGTTGATTTAATAATGTTCATTATGCATATTTCCATAAAGTCTAGCTGCAACACAAGTCACCTACGCCTGTTTCCCAGCTCCTGTATGCTTAACTGCTGGCTATTATCATTATGGAGTGTCATTACCATTGTCGCAGCTCCTCTGTTGTAAGAAGTGGTGACAGCTGGCTATGTGTGTGGTCACGATCTGTGCTAGCTTGTCGTGTGTGTGTGGCTTACCCAGTATAGCGCTGGAATCGCTCTTCTGTCCTCCTCCCTCAAGTGGGGTTTTCTTCAGGATCATATGACCAATCCACTTGGAGCCATCCGCTGATGGTTGCCAGGTAACAGGATGCTAGAAGCAACACAGTCTCATCATTATCATCAAAACCATGAGACCTATCATTAAAATATTGCCATTATTCTTACAAAAATCTCAATTTGGATTTGAAGTTTCTTTAAAGACAAACATTACATTTAGGTTAATAAAGATGTTTTGAAATATCTTTATCTTCACATGTGTACAGTATAATGATCAGCAGGAGAACCACAAAGGGACCACTGTAACATCTAGTGAGACGGAAGTAGTTTCAGATACTTCAAAATGGCTGTCCAGTAGCCAAGCATGGAAGTCTGTCAATGCAGAGCAGAAAGGTTTGACGTCTATGAATTCTCACAATACTTTCAACAATAACAAGAGAAAGCACATGCACTCTTCTCTGGCGTTTTGTGACATTAAAAGAAATATACCATTGAAATATATGTACAATACAGAGTTTCAGTTAAAAGAGGGTGAGTAGCAACTTTACGCTGCTTTTACCACTGTGTCAGTCATAACATTGCAGGGGAAACTAAAAACGGGGCTTCACACATTGTTTGCATGTTGGGAGTGAGTGAGTGAGTGAATATTGCTTAATGCCACATCAGCTTGCATGTTGGGAATCAAACCCAGGGTTTCAGTTTGACAATTCAATGCTTTAACCACTTAAATGTAAAAATACACATATGTGTATAGGGATTTCAACCAAAAAAATTGTGCTTGTTATAAAGTGTTAAATGTTCACTATATGTTTAAGAAATGAGCAAATATTATATTTTCCACATGATAAATTAAGTATTTTCTATGATATGAACATGCCAAAGTATGTAGATATTTTTCAACTTATATGTCCATATTTATGTTCAAAGCAGTACTTTTTGGTTCTCATGCATCTTAATACAGCTAATTGATGGAAACATGTAAACTTAACAATTTGATAACAATGTCAACATGGTGTAATTACAGATGCAGTTGAAAACATGATAACACACCCACCACCCCATCACCATAGTCAGAAGCTAGTGGGTGAAAACTGGAGAGTGACAAAGCAGACATAAATAGATGTTTCACATTTCTAAAGCATCATTCCATAAACATAACAAATTGATCTAACATTCCTGTTTCAGGTCATCCAAGCAAGTTCAGTTTGAAACAAATATATGTCTGTTCACCCCTTTATTGCACTTTGCCAAATTCTTTGATTCTTGATAACCAAAGTTCACTATGCACAGCAAAACAGAAACTCAAGATGACGAAATATGATGACTATGTTGACGAATACATTTACTGATTGTTTCTTGGTGATGGTGTGAGCTACATGCTCTCCACATGTCGAATAAAATAAAATCAATTTTGAAATATTCAATAGAAACTATTCAGAGACAAAAAAATTCTTAAACTAACTAATGAATTTGTTTGATCAAAATATTAAAATAAAAGACATTAAACAAAGTGTATTGATTGTTTTACATCCTGGGTACCGTTTTACAAAGCGATCTTAGCACTAAGGTGATCGTAACTCCCATACCTAAACACAGACTTACGACAGTCGTAGAGCTAAGGTTGTTTTGTACAACTGCACCCTGGACGGAATCCAAGAACTAAGTGAAAGGTTACATGTTTGCACTTTAATGTGACACGGACACAAGGTTTGTTTCCATGATCACATATCAAGTGTCCGGCAAGGCACTAAATGCTGCATCCCAGGGGTAAACACACAGACTGTTTCATGGATGATCCTCCTATGCCCCATATGTATCACATGCTCTTCATGCATACCGTATTCGACGTAATAAGCGCCCCGCTCTAATAAGCGCCCACGGCTATATTTGCTAATATATTGGCAAGTGAACAATCCCAATTAGCCCCCTTCCGATTTATCAATGTACACAAGACTTATTTATTCGTGTACAATACGCACCCTTGTGTTATATGCACCCTTAATTATGGGCAATTAAATTCTGGAAAAATGTATCTGTCGTATATAAACAGTTCAGACTGTCAGCATAAACCACGAACTTTATCTTTCAACTCTGTTTTTTCCACCAAAGTAATATTCTAATAAGAGGCCCCTATTTCTAATTTTGAGAGCGCCCTGGGCGCTTATTACGTCGAATACGGTACCTCTCGTCGTGATGACATTGAGTAAGAACTTTCTTCACAAGAAACTCCTAATCCATGTTCATCCATTTAACAAAACATTTTCCTTTGTATGGAAAGGAAAAGATCAACATTTTGCTATTACAAATTAAAGACAACCCATTTTTCACACAACAAAGGTACCTTCAGGACACAATATGTGCGAAGTGCACTAGCACTGTTTCCTCTTAATACCCTACTTTCCTTCAATTCACTGGTTTTTTTGTTAATAAGAGAACAAAAGTTAAATATTGATTTCATGTGTACTATCTTCCTGAAAAGCAATTATTGTGAAACAGAAAGTTATGAAAGAGCAGGTATGAATACATGACATTTATTAAAATAAAATGAAAAAACACTATGATTTAGTAATTTTACGCATTGTACACATCGATTATTTATATGTTTTTGTAATTTAGTCAATACTTAATGTGTATAAGGTAACAAAAAAATTACAAATGATATAAATGGGTTTTACAAATCAATATATAGGTGCAACTGTCACTCCTACTGTATTTGAAAAAGAATTTTGATATATTTAACACAAGAAAAATACACTTAAAATTGACATGATGGACATCAGTGTGACATATAACCTATCAAATATGCACTGAATAGTTAATTTCATAGAACTGGGCAAAATAATAAACAAAAAACACAAACTAATTGCCAAATTCTTTGGGAACAGAATAGGAAGAAATACACATCTAAACATTAGCTTCTGTGTTCAATGACAAAAATAAAGTCTCTATTTGTAGAAAGAAAACATTTCTTTTATCCAAGATACAAATGAAAATATTCAAACATCTGATAAAACATACATAAAATTAAACCTAAAACATAAATGTATTTAATTATCAAGTAAGAAAGAATTCAAAACAAAAACACTCTTCAATGTATAGTAATTCATTTCCAAAAAATAAGATCATTTCAATGCAAGCATTGGAAGAATGAGTGAAGAAAAAGGGAAAGTTCAAAGAAACATCGCCAAAAATACAAAGCAGAGAACAAATAAAAGCCAAGAATAGAGAAACTGCCTATAGTGCTTGTACCTTAAGCAAGTTAAGAAGGTCTTCATTCAAAGTTTGATTACTACTGGAAAACCCAGTGTCTATGCCCGAATCTTTTATTTGACGGTCCGACGACCCGCTCTCGTCATCGAGGGAGCCGCCTCGCCCTTGCTCAAATTGCAACATTTTAGCATGTCTATTTGAAGGCCGGGTGGACCTAAGAGAGGACCGATCGCTGGTGCTTTCTAGATCCCCTAGAAAGACGAGAAAACATCAAGTAAGCTGGAGTGCTTACTGGTACTAAATGTGAGGCACCATCCACCCCTGCCCGGCTTGGTCATCTACCACAGCTGCTGAAAGGTCTGACATCTTTCATCCCCAAAACACAGCTAGTCCTTCCACCCTTTTTAGGAAGCATCTAATTATGCCACTCCCCTCTGTCCATCAGGGTCTGTTACATGACTTTGAGGTAGTTATTTAAGATCATGTAAGAGTTGCTACATTTGACAGTCTTATATGGCAGTTTCTATGTACCTTTGCCAATTTGACATGCTTGTGTTTTGGAGGTGAAAGCTGTTAGAGAGCCGTGACTCGGAGGGATGGGCTCCGTCAACAACAAACATTCTTCATAGATAACTCACCGACAGAAATTTTTTGATTTTGGCAGCCAGGATTTCATCCCGTTTCCACTGTTCCTCTCCAACCTCATACTCCCCTAGATTCAAAAACCAAAATCATTTTTTCTTATCCTGTGGCCTGTGGAATGCAATTTATGGTGAGAAAAGACGAAGAGGATCAAATTTGTAGATAAATGTTTCACTGTAACTTCAACAATAGGAATACTCTTCATTTTAATCCCTGTTTAATATGAATTGAATGTTCGACATATCCACCACACAACTAATTTGATCATAATCTTAGCAATTTCATTCTGCGCTTAACAAGCAAACTATTACATGTAGTTTGTTCATTATTAATGTTTCATCTGCTAATTCGCTATCAAGTAAATCAAATATTGATTTGTATTTAACATGTTTACCAGCAAAGTCATAATGTAATGTTTCCCCTACATAACCTAAGCATAAAAATGGAAGTTATCTGCTATTATCATGATTGTCTGAAATAGAACAGTATTATTTGCAAATTAACGATCAATATACACATGCAAAGATGAAGGTAGATGGAGCAACACTCTGTCATATATACCACATGCAACAAATCTATTAACACTATCCTTGTGCCCAAATTGGTACATGTGTTTAGCATTTTCGTAAAATCAAATAACCTAACTGAAATATTGCTCCAAAATAACCTTCTATCAAAAGAAAAGCTTTTGATTTTATTTGTAAAATAGCAACTGAGATCTGCAGTTTCTTGCAATTATTTTGCAGATGCAAAAGTTTAAATGGGTATATTGTATCTTGTACAATCCAATTTACTATTATTGAATAAAAGAATCTATCTTACAGAAATTACCATTGATAATTTGCGTTTACTTGAAGAAAAATAATGTAGATTATGCACATATACTCAACAAAAAAAGTTCGGGGTCATGAATATTTTTAGGGATATATATTTGTAGTGAGTGAGTGAGTGAGTGAGTGAGTATGGTTTTACGCAGCTTTTAGCAATATTCCAGCAATATCACACATTGTACCCATGTCGGGAATCGAACCCGGGTCTTCGACGTGACGAGTAAACGCTTTAACCACTAGGCTACCCGACCGCCCATATTTGTAGTGAAGACTGAGCAGTTTCATAATATATCCCAAAAAATATTCATGACCCCAACTGTTTTTTTTTTACTTTATGATGTAAAATGAATTAGTACTTCTATTGAACACATATCTACAAGTCTTGTATTTTCATTATTTTTCTTCTTCTCAGACATTCCACAAAATATATTACAGATGATTTTTGAAAGACAAGAACACATATTTACTTCTACCAGAGGTCCTCATAAATGCATCCAGTCTCCTATGCAAAACATTGATGATGAAACGAGAGTGTGGCATGATGTGTATGTCTATTATTGTGTGCCACTACTTTGTGCATTGCTTCTATCTGCCACACCTAGGTAATTATCTGTGTACAAAATACTGAAATGATGGACAAAATAAAGGTGCTGTTTTTTCTAACAGAGCATTTACATTTGTGGGTGTATCACAGCCTAACATACTGTCAAACAATTGATGTGGAAAGATGACAATGGCTATCGTGATGTATTTCAATTAGGCAGATCTACTTATTGGATCTGGAGCCTTTTACTTGCTTTCTGTTCTGGACTAATCTATCTAAATTAATAAACGGTTTTATACTTTATATATGATATTATAACATCAAATGTTTATTTGGAAGCAGAACAATTGGGTAATTTCATATCATTAGGGATATTATCATTTCATCTCTTACTGATGCGAAAAAAATGATGATAAAAATTATCATAAACTATGAGGTACGTTTGATCCAACTAAGTATTAACAGTTTTACATTTACACTAAATGCAGAAATTCTAAGTGAATCAAGCTTTGCTTTGCATATTTGAAACTCTTCACACTAATAAACAACAAGAATACAGTACTCTTTATGGAAAAGATATATCTTAGAATTAAGTCTCAGACTGAACCGAATCCTTCAAGACTACGAATGAACATCTTCTCTGATGGTCTTTCCCAGATAAGGAGTACTGTATTCATCTATATCAGCAAGACAAGACTAGAAATCATACAACTAAATATGTCACCACTAAAATGAGACATACAGCTCTCAATATCATGATAAATAGTAAAGCTACCAGATTGCTGAAATTGTTGGTAAATCTGTAGTTAACGCATATGTGAGATTTGTATGTGACAATCTCTGAAAAGAAGAAACTCTTTAAGCAATTTATCATCAGAAAAGAGTGAAGTCTAAAGTCTTACAAATCTCACATATCTCACGGAGTGGACCCGCACTCACAGAAGAGTTATAACACTGTGTATCAAACTGTCATTGCGCGATCAATGATCTGCATCCTGAGCGTACCTGGCAAATGAGCGGTTTCCATGCAGGAAGCAATAAACAAAATATTTGTACACTGCATGATAGCATATGTAATCTGATTAAATGTAAGTATTGTCTGTTTTGTGGTCATTACTATACATGCTCTTAATGCTTAAACGCACCCAGTGGCGACAGTTTGACACAAGCGTCATATTGCCCTTGGTATTCATGGCTGGGCATACCGATAGGATGCCCAGACAATTTCAACTCATCTGGTAGCCAATGTGCTCTACACCCAGCTACACAAGTCAAAATGGACACATCTGAAAAACTAGGGCTTACAATTTCATGATGGAAATATACATCTCATTGATGTTAAAGACCGGGACATTACTGTGGCATTCATGGCTAGGAATGAACTATTCAACTATGAATAAGCTTATAAATTGATGTGTAAAAATGTGTATTAGTAAGAAATGAAGAAAAGAATTAAATATTGTTTGCCTGTGAAATTAGGTTCATTATATCATATTACACTTGCCATAGTTCTTAATCATTTTAACTAAAATGTAATAATCAATTCGGAAATGAAAAGAGCCTTGAACATAATGCATTTTCATTTAGGCATCCTCAGATATCTATCACAATATTAGGAATATATGTTCATATTAACTGAAAAAAATTGTATTCATGTATCCAAAAAAGGTGAGGAAAAAATATAAAGTAAGAAAATATATCCTACACCTTAAACAAATTGTTGAAGATGAATGCAAAATTGGCAGAAATATGTAAAGGAAAATATGATTGATTCATAGAAAATAACTAACTACCATACACTTGTTATGCCATATGTGCATGAAACTTGAATAAAACAATTAAAGAAATAGTATTTATAAAACTATTTAATTATTTAAACTATCCTCATACTTGAACAATGAAAGATCTGAAACGTAAGCTCTAATCACAAATAGAAACAACGGAAATGGGGAAAAGCATAAAAATGATACAATATCTGCTTCCAATAGATTGAATAGCTCAGTCCTGTTATTCTTAATTTATGTAATTATTTCTCAAAATAAATTTATCAAACATATAACTTTTCAAACAGTAGTTGGTACAGCTTTTATAAGTTCCAACAAACTATGTAAAAAAGATTCACTAAAAGTTGTTGAAACAAATATCAGTAATAATTATTAGCATGATCATGAACTTTTGAGTTCATTGTGTTATGGCTCCAAGGTATGCAATTTCTTTTGCCATGTTGCCATTTATAACAATGATGTCTTCAGGTTCTGAAATATTGTGATACCATCACAAGAATAAGCCTGTTTTGCAAACAATCCAGTTGATCTTGTGTTCAGGGTGGTGATTGTATTGTTCAGCAGGAAGCCAACAGTTAGAATCTTACATTTATGTGATCGCAGTCGGGAACCTACACCAGCCACCATTGCAAGATGAAAGGAAAACAAAAGCCAGTTAAAATGTATTCAAGGATTGAAACTGGTAGGAATGACTTACAATGAACACTTTTCTCTTTGGTCCAAGGTAACATCATTAAACGTTTCAGCATATTCGCTACTTTGTTCAGTGTAGCAATCACTACAAAAATTGAATTCGTAATTCTTTGAAAACAAGGATCCCCTAATGAATTCTCATGAATCCCTGATATATGTATCAGCCAATCTAGAATATACGAGTGAGGAAAAGAATTTGCAATGGCATGTACTTTTTGATAGCTTTAAGGATGTACACTTTTCTGATAGATGAAGTGAATTGTTGCCAATAAAATAACTTAACGTGACAAAAAAGGCATATTTTGTTAAATTTTAAGATCTTTATCAGGTTTAATAAAGAGAATTCTACCTCGTTTCGGTGATATCACAACAAAATGAAAATGTTATCAATAGGACTTTACCAAAGGAAACACATGATTCCAAAGAATACCATGTGTTGTGTACATCATATCCGTTTCTGTTTACTGAACTAATTATGCATAGAATTCTACATCATGTACATACTTAATAAGGTTCCTAATTACGTACATATCATGAAACCATGCTTTCACATAGACGGAAAAATAATAAAAATTATAGATATAATTCTTCTTTCTATATATCTAACATACGGAAATCAGTTTTGAATAAGGACTCCAGTTTCAACCTTGGCTGTTCGAGTTTCATGGCAAAATGCTTTGAAGCTTTTCACATGTCTTATGTGCACTGAATTCTGTAGGCCTAATGCAATGAAACATTGATCTATCCTGACAGATCCATTTCTGTCAGAAGTTTAGTAGAACTATTTAATCAAATGTAGATATTATATATGCCAGCTGCTTTAAATTTAAATGTCAAAGCATTTTGCTTGGCTGAACCATATAGCGATAGAAACCATTCACTTCTTAGTCATTACCTTCAATATGTTTATGAACTGCTTCAAGACCACAAATGTCAATTTTTGAATTGAGGTTTTGTTTTATAGCAAAATGGAAATAAAATGAAATCAAATTCACAAAATGTTCTACCATAAAGCCAAATGTTGAAGACATTCTTATTCTGTATACATTCCACATTTCCATCTGTGTGTAAATAAGATTACAAACTTAGTGACTGCATAACAAAATTTGACAGATGAAGCGATATTCTTTCATATGAGAACAACACAAACACTGCATCTGTCCTATATTCAAGCCGATGTATCACAAGTGGTAATAAATGTTCTCCATTATCATAACAATTATAGAAATAGTTTCAGCAAATCTATATAATTGTAAGTTATTACTGCAGTTTCAATTTTGTTCTAAGTGGTATATATTCACACTGTTAATGCTGACAGCAAATTTGTTGATTTTGTGTTGGTCTGATTTGTTTTCATTTGACAAATTTCTTCTGACTTTATGGTATTTCGTACATAATTGAATATGACTAAGAATGAATGGTCTCCAATTATACAATTAAATAAAAAGCCAGCAATTATCATATACATAATTGCTATTACATTAACACACATACTGGCAGGAAATAAATGTCATTTGACTGCATATGATATAAAACAGTATAGACCCAAGCAACAGTGATAGTTAAGCTTTACACTATGTCCATAATATTGCATTTTACAGCAATTGTTTTCATGGAATTTATACCTTGGTGCTGTGTAATATTAATAATTATTATAAGCAGTGTTTAATATTTAAACAGTATCTTATTTCCATGTACCATCTGCAGTAACAATGAATAACTTCTGGTTTGTATTGCCATATTTCGGATCCATTAATTGCATTTGGTTTTGATGAAATATACTACATGAACCCTTCATAGGCTGAACAAATTGTAACAATTGGTTCTCAGGCATAGACTCTCAACATGTTGATGCCGGTAAGAAGTCTCCGTACAGTATTTATAGATATTAAATATGATTCTTTTACACAAAGCTGAAACGAAGCTTAATTGAAGCTTTGTTCCCAATGAGACAAGTGCACGAGTGAGTGAGTATGGTTTTACGCCGCTTTTAGCAATATTCCAGCAATATCACGGCGGGGGACACCAGAAATGGGCTTCACACATTGTACCCATGTCGGGAATCGAACCCGGGTCTTCGGCGTGACGAGCGAACGCTTTAACCACTAGGCTACCCGACCGCCCCGACAAGTGCCTGAGAACCAAGAATACAATTCTTTGCCTTGTCGAAGCCTAACAAAACTTCTCATATTTATTTGGTTTAATTGACAATACAAATCCTCACAGATATCAAAGATATGAGTTTTAACTGAAAACTGTTCTCCATTTAAAGAATTACAGATCTGCTGTAGATCTTGAACATCAATTAACACATCTGATGGTTACATCACATATATGGAAATGTGTTTTAATGACAATAGATAGTTTAATTCCACTATGAAAGCGGTAAAGCATTGACGTGTTCCATAAAAACATGGAAATATCATTTTATTTGAGGAAGCATAAACTCAATTAGACTAGCTACTTTTTCATGGCCTGATCATTTAATGATTTAATGAAACTGATATGGTTTGATGTTCCAGTGTCATTATGATTGATAAAAGAATGAAACTAGTTGCTGGAAATACAATGTATTGTACAATCTATTTAATTATCAACGTCACGCATCACTAGCTGAGAGTTGAACACAACCGGTTGACATCGTCCTGCATTAGTTTATCTCATTATCTGTAACAATTTGTTGACATCGTCCTGCATTAGTACATCTCATTATCTGTAACAATTTGTTGACATCGTCCTGCATTAGTACATCTCATTATCTGTAACAATTTGTTGACATCGTCCTGCATTAGTTCATCTCATTATCTGTAACAATTTGTTGACATCGTCCTGCATTAGTTCATCTCATTATCTGTAACAATTTGTTGACATCGTCCTGCATTAGTTCATCTCATTATCTGTAACAATTTGTTGACATCGTCCTGCATTAGTACATCTCATTATCTGTAACAATTTGTTGACATCGTCCTGCATTAGTACATCTCATTATCTGTAACAATTTGTTGAAATCGTCCTGCATTAGTTCATTGAAAGAACTATGACATTTCCAATGACATGTATTTCAAACCTATTCGTTACAGAGGATCCTACTCATTTTGATTTGTAATCATTAGATGACAAGTGAAGTTTTACATATCTGTAATGGAAACATATTTCAAATGATTTAACAATTATGTTCAAAAATGATTGACATGACATTTGTCAGGTGAAGTTTATATCATATGATCTTATCAGGATTGGAAGTTGGTTATAAAACAACGCAGATAGTTTAAATGTCATATGCAACATATTCAACATTTACAAAGAAACCCAAATGAACGTGTTGATGTTTGTGTTTCTGTACAATTTTATCAACAATATACTGGCTTTGTCAAAACTGTAGTGTTATTGAGGTAACAAGAGCTTGACAAATCCAAAAATGTTGATTGTTAAAACAAAAAATGTCATGAGATATGATGTGTCTCTAAAAGTGTAAGTAGAGATATGATTGTTCAATAACACTGTCCCTGGGTTTCAATGTAAGTGATTTAGTTAAATATTAAAAAAAGCAATCTTAATTCTTTATTCAATATATCGATAAAAAAGAAATTTTGGCATGTTTTTAAAGTTTTTACCTTTTTCGCTGACACTTTCACTTTCAATCTCTTGCTCTTCGCAGCTGGAACACTCTGGGGTTGACCGTATCTCATCGTCAGAGCTACTCAGGGAGTGTTGTCGCTGCTTCTTACCTCGCTTGTGTTTGTGAGGTTTTGGTGGTGGTGGGCGAACACAGTCAGATGGATCTGAACTCAGAGAATCATTGCGTAACATACTTTCTAACTTTTTACGATTATTCCGTGATGTCCTTGAAGCAGCAGAGCTAGGATCTAGATGTTGTTTCTTATCACAGAATCGGTCCCCATCTCGACCTTCCTCTGAGGCTGTTAATTGTGTATCACTTGCATGATCAATTAATATTCTATGCCTTGGCACTTGAGAATCTTTAAAATTTTCAATCTCTAATTCTTTATTATAACGGTCCCCTCGTTCTCGACTGGGTGACCTTCGTTGGTCCTTCAAGCTACGCTCCCGATGATGTCTACTGCTTCCACGTCTTTCAACACGCACATCCTCATTTTCAGTAATGCGTCCATCACGAGCATCCACACCTCGACCCTCACGTATATCCTGCGAATCACCATGTGTACCGCGGTAATCCTTTTCGGGATATTCTCGACGTCCATTCACAGGTGATTGTCGATAACGTTCTGTTTGTCCATCTTTCCGTCTGTCCTTGCCACCATCTTTCCGTCTGTCCAAGTCTCGATCATCCTGGCGCTCACCATGTCGTCTATCATGTGAAGTTTGAGACACCAGTTCTCTTCCATCCCTGCAAGAGAGGAATCATCCCCTAGACATTGTTAAATTATCCCTTTACCATAACTTCTGAACACTTATCTTGGAAGATTTCCTCAAATCTTCTGTACCTTCGACCAAAAGAGTGATAGCAATACTCCGAGTTATTTTTTCTCAGCTGACACAAAATAAATTTCTATAGATGCCATAATTGACGTTTGGTGTCAGTGAAACCAATCGTTCAATAATTTCAATAACGAAGGCAGTTATTTTTCATGTTAAATTACTTGCTTGCACTAACATTTGTGTCAAGTCAGATCTACGGATAATTAATCAGCATAAGACATACCTATGTCTCTCTCCTCTTCTTTCTGTTGGTTCTCGATGTTCCTTCCCACGTTGCCCAGTTAATGCCCTATCAGAAGACACTTCCCTAGACCTCTGTCCCCTATCACCATGACGATCACGCTCCACGTGATGATTATCTGCATAGCCATCCCTAAATTTTCTATCAGTCTCTGACAACCTGGACTCACTGTGAAATCTGTGTCTCGCAGGGCTGCGTTCTTTTCCCCTACCTCTTTCTATCTGTCCATGTTCTCGTAACTTTTCCTGTTCTGAGATTATTCTATTATCACTAGAAGACCCGGGTCCAGCCGGGCTATTCGTCAGATCTGCTGATTTCTTCTCTGTTAGTGCATCTGACATTGAATACTGTCTCTTGAGTTCTCTCCCTTGTAAACTACCTGTTCGACTAAAATTCGATTTTTCTATATTTTCCTTCTCAGATCCTTGACTACCATCTTGTTGGAGCATCTTTTGTTTCTTTTCATTCGGCGGGCTAGTAGTGTCTAGTGATTTTGTTAATAATTTTTCACATGCAGGATTTTGTTCAGGCATGTCTAAAGACACTGGTCTTGCCATGCCACCATGATACCAAGCACCTGTCTTTGCAAGCAGTTCTTGTTTCTTCCGACATAAATTGCATGCCCATATAATCTGAAAACAGGTAAATATTAATAAATTAAATCATGCATCTTATGTCAAATCATTTGACACTCTCGTTGTGGGATTCACAATCTGTAATTGAGTCTGAAATGAAAATTGAAAAGTCTCATGTTATCTTAACAAAGGTCATGAACATACTTCCTTGAATCAACATACGACAACTGCGTAGGCAATTCTTTTCATGGTATTGGTTAATCTTATTTCATTATGAATATTCTGGATACAGGTTGATGCTTTCATGTTGAACATACTTATTAATATCTCAAAACAATAAATCAGTGTTCCATGAAGACGACAATATCTTCAACTGCAGCAGGAATGTCCCGTCACTGGTGCCAGGAGGAACCACCGAGGAACCACCACGGATCGGATCCAGGTTACATTCCATGTACACATTCACAGAACTGAGATACTGAAGACAATTTTGCAACAACAGCACAACTAAAAGCACTTAGAAGAATTCTGCACAGTCCCTGATTTCCCTGAAGACGATGTAGGATGGCCGCTACCAGCTTAAAAGTGTTTCAAAGCTGCTGCAAGTGAGCTGTGACTAGATGGATATGTGCATGTTTGTATTAGCACTCCAATAAGCTGTTACTGATACTCATAGTTGTCAGCCAACTGGTATCTCTTCCACACATACATTACATACATAAATTATCAAGCTACGTTCATTTCATTACCATAAAAACAAGTTATGATGGACAAAACATCTTTCCATATGATTTTAGATGTAGGCAATTTTGATAAATTTGAAAGAGAATCAAACTTTTTTCCTAGTATCACATATCTGCTTGCAACAAATTTGAAACAATGGGGAAAATACATGGAAATAATTTAGCTCTCATTGTTCCACCAAGTATATATAAGTTTTAGCCATGTATTTCAGTGAGATGATAATTTATGTTTCCTGTAAACATGATAAGGATTGACAAGAAAGAAGGGGAGATTAGTGTCTGAAGGTTAATTGTTTTTGTTTGTTTGTATTATTTCCTGCCCAAAAAACAAACATTTATACATCTGTGAAATGTTCATTGCCAATGTCATTTACTCCATTTATCATTGTCTTCAAACCTCTGGGTCCCATAAATCTGTTTTTCAAGAAACTAAAAAGATTAACTGGGAGAAGATGAACAATATGTAAAATGATCCTTCGAGGAGCAACAAGACAGTACAGGAATGAATTCATGATTGACCTTATAATCAACTGGAAACAATAATTTGGCATTGACATTTACATACAAGTAACAGTCTAACTGCTGGTGATAACATGACAGATTACACAAGGCCGAGCCGTGTTGGATACATACAATTGCTAACACTTAAAGGTCACCACTGAGACCAGACCCTCAGACCTCAAGTATCATGTGTCATGAACATGACTTCCCTTCTTGTCAGGGAACTTGGGAAGATTTTCTGTTAATGCCTTCTTCAATTTGTCATAGCCAACTCAAAATGTCATTGCTCTGACCAATGGTTAATGGTGTGACTTTATATACTAATCCAGTAGTTTCCACTGTCGACTGTCTGTTGACTGTAAATACTTGAGTCAGGTAATTCAGAAACAACTTGGATACTAAGGGATACCAAGCATTATCAAGGCTTGTCATCAAAATTCCTTTTACTTATTTTGTGTTCTTGTTAATAAAAATAAAAGTAAATATCCACAGGAAGTTAAGATCTTGGATATATCATATTGCATAACATCATGAACATAGCTGTTTGAAGTATTGTTCAACCATTGCACATTTAACTGTTTATCAGTCATTATAATACAGCTCACTTATGTTTTCCTAAGGCAGCCTCACATTGTGGTCTGGGAAATTCATATTTTTTTCAGATTCACTCGATATTATCATCTTCCCAAGGCAAGGGCGTTAACTGACTATAAAGTCCAGTTTCCATCCTTGTGGAACTAGGCTTGAATTTCTGGGCTCTATCGTAACGACACCAGTGGCTATTATGAGTTCTGTCCCTTCTATGTCCTTCCTATTGACCAATTAGATTCCACCTCTCATATCACTTGCATTTGCTTCAAACAAAATGGCAGCAGCCAGTCAAGATGATCTGACCCATTATCAAGATCTGTTTGGACAATGCATAGACTCCCTAATCCTGCCAAAATGTAACTCCATAATACCAGCCCAGTTCGGCAAGGGTGGAAACTGGATTTTTGTCAGTTAACTCTCTTGCCTCGAGAAGATGGATATTATACACAAGACAGGAGTTCCTAGTTTGGACACTGGCATTTGCTCAGCTGTGTCATGATCGCTCCATGTATTTATCAGGATGGGACACATTTCATATGTTAGCATACACAAATTGTTCTTCCACATTCAGGTTATTGAGTACACAGAGATTCAATGACAAATGTGCCCAAAAAGAATGGTAACCTAATCTTAATACATTTTAATTCTTTCATGACAGAATTGCCTTATGTGTTGCCTTCTCATTGCAATATATGTCATTATCTCAAGGAAAGTAAGTGCACAGGGCAAAGGGGGGTAACTACTGTTGTCTCTTTCAATATAGCAGCAATATACAAGTACTGGAAACTTGGAAACATTTTCTTGTGTGATATAATCTATCATAACATTCTTTTTCTTGAAACATCACTTCATGTTTATATTAGAGACACTATTACTATCGTGATGTTTGTTTTTATTAAACAGTATATAAATTTTACTTTTATTTCATATTTAATATACCGTATTCGACGTAATAAGCGCCCAGGGCGCTCTCAAAATTAGAAATAGGGGGCTCTTATTGGAATATTATTTTGGTGAAAAAAACAGAGTTGAAAGATAAATTTCATGGTTTATGCTGACAGCCTGAAATATTTATGTACGACAGATATATTTTTCTAGAATTTAACTGCCCATAATTAAGGGTGCATATAACACATGAGTGCGTATTGTACGCGAATAAATAAGTCTTGTGAACAGTGATCAATCGGAAGAGGTCCTAATTGGCATTGTTCACCAGCCAATATATTAGCAAATACCGCCGTGGGCGCTTATTACGTCGAATACGGTAATACATATTCTGTAATATAAACACACCTTGTTGGAAATTAGTGTTGTGTACAAACATTTGTATACAAGGTAGCAAGGTCTCGTGTGTGCTAGGTTTCAATAAAAAAAGTTTGTTTTAAATAATGGAAGATGAAAAGACTATATCTGTTAGAAAAACTGAAGTTACCAAATTAGGTGACACAATAAACAAGGTCAAAGATGGAAGAAAAACCCAACACCGCTCTACTCTGAAAATACAACTTTTAATACCATAATAATAATAATATCATAGAATAATCTAGGTTCTCGTATTAAAGTGGAAGTATCATAGAAACTATTGCATTGGTAATTAATTTCACTCAAACCAATTAAGATTACAGCCAGAGGGTCAAATATTGTTTTCATGTAACAGATATTGTTATTGATTCCATAAACGATTCTAATAAACTTGGTATCACATGATCCAATAAATATGCAAATGAGGGACTACTTCTGTATGCTGCATACATAAATTAAATGTCTACTTGCTCAATAAACTGTTGCCTAACTCTCAAAATGGGATAGGCAAATGTATTTTGATGTGTGGATGTTTTTATACACACGCAGAGATTCAAATAATTTGGCCATATATGATAATTGGGTCTCTCTCTAGCATTTTATTCATATTCAGTTCTAAAGTAACTTCAGTGAGCGAAATAACATCTTAACAAATGACATTAAACCGTAAAGAGATTATTGCAAAAGGCTCATATAATACAAGTTTTATTCCAAATATATGATATATATTAGGGCTGGGACGAGTCCAAATTTACTACCCGGGTACCCACCCCTGTACCCACTGTAGGTCTCAAGAGAAACTGGTACAAAATGTCCGATTGGGATTTTTTTTTACAACAGCACTTGCAAAACGTATTTAGATACATGTATTAAACATTCTGGTCATGCATACATTAAAGTTGACTTAAGTTATATCTTTATTCAACCATATGAAAAGTCAGAAGGAATGGGTTCATAATTAAACTATCTATCACATGACTAACCACAGGTCTGGGTAGTCCTGTGGGTACCCGGGTCCTACTCAGTACCCACCCGACCCGGGTACCCGAGTTACCCGACCCAGCCCTAATATATATGATACGGAAACACACTTGGCTTATAATCTCTATTTATCATACTGACACTGCTTTGTACATAAGCGGTTTAAGTTTGTGACAATGTTTGGAAGCAGGGATGTGTAGGAGACTGTGATGAAGGTGGTGACCTACCTGCACATCTGGCTGCAATCTGAGCTCAGTCCATTTCATTGTCTGAGGAAAGAGAGCACACTTAGACGCACACCAAACACCCACAACACAAAGTGAATCAGACATTGTCCGACTGCATCTACAACTACTACTACTTTTAGTCTTTGTATGATTTACTTAAATGTTCTCTTGTTAATTGTGATTTGCAAACTGACTTTTTCAATCATACAAAATGTGCTGGTCACATTAAAAGTATTAATATAACTGTCAATGATCCAGATTAACATGTATGTATTCTAGGTATAAATTTAAGTTATTCCTTGATGATATCCTGTTTTACAGACAATGAAATGGACAGAGTTGTGTTATGAAGCTGTAATACTGCGCTGTGTTGACAGAGAAATATAGAGAGGTAAAAGTTTCAGTATTATATAACTGAGCAAGTCAAACACTCTACATCACTGTGTGATGCAAATTGCCAGTAAACACAGAATGTCATCACTGCACGTTGACAGACAAATACCTTCCATTGCATACAGCATTGGGAAAATGGGAGAACAGACAACATATTTACACAAAGTATACAAAAACTCATCCTTGTATAGATGCTAGAAGAGATCAAGATATAGGTTCTGTGAGAAGATAAATCTATCTACATAAATAATGAGGTTTACCCTTAATCTCCACAAGGTTTAAGTTCTTTTTTATTGAAAAAATGAAAGTTAAACACAGACCTAAGACAAATATCTAACTATAAAATGGTTCATAGATCTAGGCATCAACCATCAGTTTGCGGAACAAGTATGACTTTATCCAACATCACCATTTGAACAGTTCGCTAGGCAGCGAGCAGGGATTAACTAGAACATTCACACCATCCATGCAAAGTAATAAACATGCATAACCTACACCATAAATAGGTCATATTTTCTGAGACTAATTATCCCTACATTGTTAATGTATGATTAAATCCTCATTTTCCTAATTTGTGTGGTTGTAATTATTCCACTCAGTCACGGCTGCTCCAGCTGACTCACAGACTTCACAAATGTCAAACCATGACCTCAAGCTGACGTCAGCCCGCCCATGCAGATATATAAACCAGTCATAAACAATTTCATGTAAGTGTTAATCAAAATGGAAATTTCATACAAGTACATCACATGATTTATCAGATTTATTTATATTTTCAATGATAACCTTGTCTTACTTATTCGTCTATGAACATATTTATTTTGTCTCCACATGTTGTGTAATTATACAGGAGACACCTGCTTCTCCCTGGGGAATGAAATAGTTCAACAAGTGCTGGGTGATAAACTTGATAGAAATACACTTTCTGCCCCCGTCCTACTTCTGGTGATTGAGACTCAATTTCTAATGGCAAGACACATTTTCCTGTGATGAACATTTTGTTGCTAATGTGAACACTCATGTTACATAAATTGGATGGCAGATTTCCATTTTTCATACTTGTTTTTGCAGTGCAGGTTATATATGAAGCATTGAGCAGAAACAAATTATGGAATACAGTCTCATGTTTTGCTGCATGCATTTTCTGAAAGAAGAAGCGACTTCAAAAGTTGTTCCAATTATTTTGTGGAAGTAACAGTTTCATAGGATCCCAATAAAATAATTACAATGGTCACAAAGTTTCAGTATTTTGTAAACCCACCAGCAGCTTTAGTGTCTGCAGTTTTCAAAACATTTTTTACGGATTATCAAACCTCTTGTCGAAGGTTAAAGGCTTATGTTGCGATGGTGATGACTTTATAATCCACATCAATTCACAGGTTGGTCTTCCTGCATTAGACCACATAAAGGAAATTGCTTGGTTCTCCTAACATTTTTAAAACTCACATCTTTTAATATTTGATGTAACCCAATGAAACACACCAACACTAAAAGTAGAACCAGGCCGCTCTGTAGCTCCCCTGAGTGTTCTGGAATATTTGCAACATTGTAGAACACATATTTGAAATTAAGATTTAACGATCATCTTAGGTCTCTGAACCGATACATGAAAACTATTGTTTTACTCAATAGACATATAATCAGATTAAAACAAGTTTTAGTCACATCATTGCTTGGATGAGCCACATAAAGTTTCAGCATGGTAAGGCTCGCGGTTTCTTAGGATATGTTAAAAAAGTGAAAACTTATGAATGTTTGGAGTGATAGGCAGGAACAGAGATAATATGAAAAGTTTATTTCTAGATAGTCATGAGAATCAAGTTCTTGTTTTCTGGCCTTAGCTCGGTGAATCCATATGCTCCTTCTACACAATGCCACAACTTGTATGTTCTAGGACATGAACTTGCGTTATGAAAGTGATGTCTGCACTACATGCACTAGAGTACCTGTCTCAAGCTGACAGGTAACAGATGTAACTACTGGTGGTAAACAAAGAAAACTTTCAACAATATACTAAAATAGAAATAAATATATATCTAAAAACACAATTAACTAAACTACTTCTAGCTGAAACAGATAAATACTAAAACAATCAGTTTCATTCATAATCCAAATTCAATGGACAATCATGGCTGGAAATAAACAAACACATAGGGTATCATCTAATATTTATTCAACAACAAAGGAATATTTTTCTTTCATTACAAAACACAACACATCTAACAATGGAACAAAATACTGTAAAATATTGTGCATAACTGAAATATCATAGTCAAACTGTTTCAAATCACCATGTTCAACAAAGTCTAGACGTGAAAAATGAAAGGACTGGTCCATAGACATGCTAAGTATTATTTAGCAAACAGCAAAGCATAAACGCCCAAAATACATGACCATGGTGATTTAGTTAAATCATGCATGGCATAAATGGAATTTAGTCAGTGATTAAAGACAGTTTGAAGATAACAAGTGTTCAAAGGGAGCAACCATTTGATATTCTTAGGGTTAAGGGTGGGGTTGGAGGTGGGGATGTTGGGTTTGGGATGGGTAGCAGCGTCTGGGATATTATCGAAAAACATAAATTTTCCCACAAAATGCTTGAAAACAACAATTGTGCTTCTGACTGTCGAAAACAAAAGAAATCATCAGACACAAAATATACCTTGATGCAATTTTGGTTTCAATTTTTTATTATTAGGATCATAGTTTTAATATGTTAATTAAAACAATATCTCGTTTTGCAGATGTACTTTATTTATCAAATGGTCGGTCCCTAACAACAATGATACAAATCATAATGTTAAATACGGTACATGGAAAATGAATGCTTAGACTTGGGTAACACACGGCGAGGCACAATGGGGAGGGACTATCTGGGATGTAAATGGTGATCCCCTATTCATGCCAGTGCCTGGACATGCATTGCAGAAAACTATATGGGAGAGGTATGGCATATCTGTAAATAAACCAACACATGAACGATTCTACTCTACCATATATAATGGAATGGAATGGTCAGCCTTCTGTTCCTCGCACTGGTTTAAAATTGTACCTCTGTTTGGTATAACAAATATATACATTCTAGTCTCTGATTTTCATTCTGTTGATAAGTGAGGAGAAATCTGATGTTAATTCTGTTGATTAGTGACGAGAAATATTTCTCTTAGTTACAAATTCTGTAAAATGTTTCTCAACATCAAACCGAAAATGCATTACTCAACAGTGAGATTTTAACTGAATTGTATCTTATGACCATTTTGGTATCATTACAGATTCCTATTATCCTTACAAACACCCCAACACATGAATCCCACATTACCCTAGGAGGCGGACATATTCTGATTTCTGATGTCCTGTTTAGGTCATCATATGTCCACAGTATTGAACACTAACCAAACCATAGCTTCATTATAATCTAACATTCAGCCTATGACGCAGGTGCATTATACAACATAAAGGACCTTGACCTTTTACCTTGGGTTCTGCCGTTGCACTGGCACCTGCGGCAAATACGCCAGGCTGAAAATACCATGCCCATTGATATTGAAAAATATGTATAATCATTATTTCTATCAAGAAAATGATACATTTTAGCTATATATTCAAATATAGGCATTAATCATCAAACACAGGAACTGGTCAGCAAGTAATCTGAAAAGGTAGGTGACAGATATAGGTACATGTTAAGCTGGTAAATGAGGAACATCCTAGGTTCTTGGACAATTTTGCCAAGACTGAAAGCCACCTGTGTGTGTGTGTGTGTGTGTGTGTGTGTGTGTGTGTGTGTGTGTGTGTGTGTATGTGTGTGAGTGTGAGTGTGTGTGTGTGTGTGTGTGTGTGGTGATGTGTGTTTGTGTGTGTGTGTTAGTGTGGTGTGGTGTGTGTGTGGTGATGTGTGTATGTATGTGTGTGTTTGTGTGGTGATGTGTGTATGTGGCGCGCGCGTGCGTGCGTGCGTGTGTGTGTGTGGTGTGTGTGTGTGTGTGTGTTAGTGGGGTGTGTGTGTGTCTTCACTTCTAGCCCTGCTGCACCCCTCGTCAGTGGTTACAGATAACAATGACAGCTGCCATCATAAGTAGCCACTCAGGCTCGACAACAGGACAATGCAACTCATCCTATTAAGAATGTGTTTTATGAACACTTTCAGCTGCATCAATACCACTGGCAACATCTGGTTGGACTAATCAAAATAGATGTTCCAGTAAAAATATGCTTAGCAGATACAAGCATCACCAAATTATGTCATCCTTGTTAGTAGTTTGCTTTAGTGTGTTTGTGAAACAGCACTGTGTATTTCACAATGCCCTCTCTGTCGAAAATAACCATGTTCATCATGTTGGGGCTATCTAGTGGCAAAAGTCAAATTCAGGCAAAGGGACAAAGGACATAAAGAACATTTCACACCTGTAAACTGTTTTCTTCACAGATGTGACTTTAATGTATAATGATCAATAATTTGCGGATGTCTTACTTAACTGTTAACCCCTGGATGCTCAGCATCCAAGTGACTAATTATTAGCAGTCAAAGTGAAGCTCCTTTTACTGTTGTTCCAATACTATTGTTTGTGGCAAAGAAAAGCCCCTAAAATCTTCAAACCCTTCATCCAGAATGACATGGATGACTATGAAGATTGTGGGTTGCCAAGTGGAACTGAGATGACTGATTATTGCCTTGCAATGTGACTACCGGTAACTGTGAGCCATAAAGGATAAGACAGAACAGCATGCTATACCAAAGAGTGATCCATAAATACTTATGAAGTCGCAACAATCAATACTAATTAACAGTCTCAATGATCAATACTAATCAACAAAGCTAACTCTGTACACTAACAGAGCGAGGTATTATATCCCCGGCTCTGTCATCAACACCAGTCATACCAGTGTCACAGGAGACAGACCGCCTCCGTGGTCTTGTGGTAGAGCGTCCGCCCGGAGAATGGAAGGTCCAGGGTTCGATCCCGGGCCGCGTCATACAAAAAGACGTTAAAAGATGGTACTTGTTGTTACCCTGTCTGGCGCTCGGCATTAAGGGGCTAAAACAAGGACTGGTCGGCTCGGAGTCAGTATACTGTGTCTGAGTGGGGTATTCATGTTAAACTGCGGCATGGTATCTCAGTGAGCTAGCACTATAAATCGGCATCAGTCCGGACTAGTACAAGCAGCCACACACACACACACACGTGCATGCACGTCGCTATATAAGTGCAATAATCTTGGACGCGGCGTTAAACCCAATTTCACCTCACCTCACCTCACAGGAGACAGACAGAGCAAGTGAGCCAGCTATTTACCCCAAATAGTATCTACATAAGGTCAACATAAATTCTGCTGCATCACATCTCGAACTGCACAGAATTGCAGACATTGCTTCAATTGCTTTTCTGTCTCTTTGTCAATGGCAAAGAGTAACAAGTTTCACTGGAATAGCTACCAGCATTTACATTTCTAGGTGGTGGTGTACTAAACTTGGCTGTAAAAGTTGGGTGGATACTGGAGATACACTAGAGATACACAATCTATCAATGCCGTCAGGTTAGAACATTCCACAGTCAGTATTATATAGTCCTGCTATGACTCAGTTTACAGCTAAGCCATCTGTTACCTTAACAATAACAACAAGAAGCTGGGTGGTGACTTTTGTCAAACAAATATTAATGAGGAATCCTGTTGTTTGCTTCTCTCCGTTTGTTTTTAATCTCGACAAAACTTGGTGACACATTAGTATAATAATCATGAGTATAAGTATGATAATAGGACAAAAACCTATTGGAAAATAAACCAATAACAAACTTAACTGATCTATATTTGAATTGAGTGCAATAAAAAAAATTGCGTTTATGGAGATAATTTTTTTTATAAAAAATGGTGTGCAATCTATGTACATCAACGTAGCAGATTTACACAAAGTGTGCACACCAGTTATTACATCTAAACTATTAAACGCAAATACCCCTTAAGTCAATTCGTATAAATAAATATGTCAACAATAATAACTTCACATGCTGCTTATTTAATAATATAAACAGAAACATCTGTAGACAACAGTACAAAATCAGTGACATCTTTTCAATAACATCGTTGCAATAATGCAACAGAAATCCTGCCGAATCTATCATCAGCCAATCAGGAAACAGATGTTGTTAGTGGGCATGGCATTATTTAGTTTATAGAAACATTGCTTGGTTAGCCAATCAGGAAACAGTAGTTGTTAGTGGGCATGGCATTATTTAGTTTATAGAAACATTGCTTGGTTAGCCAATCAAATGCCACAGAACTGCTTGCAATTTATTTAGTCCAAAACTAAACTGGCTATATGACATGATCTGAAGAATATCATGACAGATGTCACTTACAAATGACCAGTCTCTATTTGTCACCAAACTTAATTATCCAAGATCCAGCAACTGTGTTAAAACAAATATAGCATCAACAATTACCAAATGAAACGAAATTCATGATTTATATCCAATTTAATAGTCCATCATTAATTGCAAGATATTTATCTAGAGTGTGCAGTGACAGATACATGTTTTTGATGGCGCCGTAGTATATAAACAATGAAAGCATCAGAGTGTCTTTCAAGAAATCAATAGCTCCTATACATCACACCCTGGTTGGGTGACACAGTTAGGTCAAGCAATGAGATGTATTGCTTGGTGGGTACTAAACAGTCACACTTTGTTGGCACAGCTGAATAATGAAACATACTTCTTTGAATGTTATCTCCCCCGAGTGCTTCAGCCTGGCTGGGTGATTGGGAGCAGTTTTACTGATCACACTTTGAAATCAATTACCTCACAGAATAATTTGAATAGTCTTTTTATATCTATTCACATTTTGTTTCTAAAAGTATATATCCATAATTGAAATGTTTTTCAATTGATTGGCCTATTCATGATTCACATAAAACACTTTTCTCAGAAAAAAGCCTAGAGTACTTTTATTTGGGTATATTGTGACCCAAAACGGACAGTTTGAGGAATACAAAAAGGCTTACAGTCCTTATTTTACAATACAATAGTGTGGAATACCAACATAAAAAGAAAAGACTGGCATATTGCACTGTCACTCAATATTCCCATGAGATGCTGACATTTTGAAATGCATATACCGGTAGTCTCCAGCAGAAGGGCCTTACAATTGTAAGGAAAAACCTGCAAAGTCTGACCAAATGATGCTAACATAGCTGCAGCAGCATTTCCCAGTGTGAAAGCGATGCTTGCATGGAGAAGGGACTGAGTTATCTGGAACCAGTCTACAATCCTACGGTCATATGGATTTATTGATCGTCCAGCTTTCTTAGTAAGCGTGCACCAGGAATCTGCCATTGCCCTTTCTCCCTCAATCCCTCCCTCCCACTCCTGACTCGGCTGCACTGGACCTTGCCAAGACAAGCTCTTGCGCCTGTGCTAGCACAATGTGGACATGCTGTCACCGAAACCTTGGTACTCGTCAACAAACAGTACACTAGCTTCAAGTGAAGATTCAATGCCAGTGCATCTGTATCAGCATTCCAACTGAAACTACCTCCATCATCGCAAGACTTTTCAACATCAAGCTCTTCTGGATCCACATTTTAAAAGGTCCTGTGTTAGAGACATTCAGAGGATGTAGATGACATCTGTGAGAACACTGGACTAAGATGGTGGTACTCAGCTAGAAGGGCATTATGTATATTCAGCAGCACTCAACGCTCTTCGTGGGGAGACATGGACGTGTCAGATAACAGGGTGCCAGTTGTTGAGCTCTCTTTTGCAACATCGGCAAATCTCTATCTATAGTGATTCTAATTAAATAATATGAAAGTTCTGACAGCAATGTCACTCAGATCAGAACGTTATTGGCAGTACAATGCATAAAGTTAAAAAAATTCTGCAAAAAAGATTATGCAAATCTGTTCCTGAATCTGACACATCTATCTTAAACTACCTTTTGAAAGAGGATGTGATGGAAAAATATTAGTTATATTTAATCAAATTTCTAGAGTTCTGACATTGGATCCTTGAACAATTTGAAGATCTCTTTCCAAAGAAATCATCACATTACGCAAATGCAGCACAAAATTTCAAAATCTGAAGTAAAGAAAATAAATTGTATATGGCACCTCTGAATGAGAGAAAAATCAATTATGAAAGAAATACAGAAAAACCTGCACATACTTGCATTAGGGGGCTCACCTTGATCTACAATATGCAAAATGCAGCACATCATTTCAGAAGTAATAGAAAGAAAAACAAACAAATATGTGACCATTCATTGGACGAAAGTATTCCAGAGAACTGCACAGATAATGAAGGTAGATGCTCACCTTGTTTGAGCGTAGCGCCATCCTACCCCCACATCGGGCACATGACTTGAGATGGCAGTAGTGGCAGCTGTGCCCAACACCATCTGCAAACTTGGTCTTATGGCAGATCTGGCAGACAGCACCTTCATCCTGGAGTGGGATCTTCCTTGTTTCCTCTGTTAGTTTTTTCACCGATTGCTGATAGTTCTCAAAGTCATCCTGCATTTGTCTGTGGACAAATAGATGAGATTACATTGCAGAAAAAAGGTTAAGATGTCATGTTGCTCTGAATAAAAGTTAATCTAACCGGCCATTGCAGCATTTTTTTACGAAGAGTGAAAACTGGCATCTTTTCGTCTTACAAATAGTTTTTGATCACCTGGATGAGTCATTTCCGTGATCTAACTTGTGTCATTGATATGATTGCCAACAAAACAAATCATATGTTAAATACACTGAGATCACAAAAGCCAGACTCTCTGTCAAAAGGGGGCTCAGGTTGCCCAATCGTCTAAGGCACAACAATTCGATGTACAGAGTTGCATCCCTTTGGCAAACCTCAAACCAGAAACCTGTGATTGTGGGTTCGAATCCTGGTGAGCCCCGAATATGTATCTAGGATTGTAAGCACTATGCCCATCTTCTGAGATCTACATCACATCAGACATTCCTCCCACATTAAGCTGACATGCCGTGATATAACTAGAATACCAGATATTTAGATTCAAATTTGACAAACATGTGACATTATTAGCCCAGTTTGAGCAAATTTAAATGTGTGCATGGTTCAAACCCTTGAGCAATGTATGTTCATTGGTATATCTTCCCTACCTACAAAACTAATATGTAACATATGTTTAGATGTAATTCTATTCACCAGTTTCAACATATCAAATATACCAGATCCATTAAATCAATATTTTCCCTCACATGTCTGCTACAATATTCGGACAATAGTTGGTTCTAAATTCTAATGCCGACTCACAGTAGATTAACAAACTGGCTCCAAACACTCCATGCCAACTGATGATGATCTCAGTATATCATTACAATATTACAGACATCATCCACATTGGCTAATCAATAAACATTTTTCACATTTGCCATCTCCTATTCCCAGAGGATCTTGCATCCAGAGCAACCATTTTATTGTATAGAGTTAACATTCATACGATCACATCACAACAGTGAGCTCTAGGCATGACTGAAACCCTGGCCAGCATTGGATTCTATTCTAAATACTGGTTCAGGTTCATAGCTGCATTTGTGACACACGCAAAAACATATTAATAATAAAATCATTGTTCTATAGAAATAATATTCCCATGATTCACAACTGAAAACAGTATCAATTACCTTTTTTGTTAATACAATACACACTTTTTCACATTTCCTTCAAAAATTTGATGATAAACATTGAACATGGATTGAGGGTATTTCCACAGTACCTCCAAATCTAGTCTAAATAAGAACTTGCAAATGTATGATAATGTCAAGCAAATTGGTGTTAACACTACATATACAAATTCAAAAACTAAGGGTCATGAACATGACAGACATTGAATATATTTATCATGTTGCTCTGGAATCTAAAATGGCAATCAATAGTTTCTAGTCAGAAACCGCCCTGTGTTGTATTGATTTACTGACCCATTGCTCATATATTTGCCACAGTATCTGTTCATTTCATTTCCAAAGTGGACAATGTATTAAATATCACAGAAATAATGTACTGAAACAAAAGCATAGCTAGTTGTATCACTACCACGAGTTGTAAAAGCACTACTGAATTACATCTGTCAGGATTCCTAGGCAAATGACACATTGATTTACTAAAAATTACTTCTAACTAAGTTGTCTCCATAATATGACACTTAATAAGTTGTCACCATAATATAATACAATCTCTAAATCAACTTGTGCCAGAATAACAGTTCCTTCAGAGACCGATAAGACACAAAAACTTTAAATGAAGCTGTTGTAAATATCTTTCTCTACTGCTAGAGTGGCCCCAACATGAATCTGTCCTTGTACTGCCATTTTATTCCTGTTAACTACATCAGTTTATGAGACTAGAAACACATCCTTTAGTCACAATGACCTACTTGACTGCAAATACCACTCCAACTTGAGTGGACCGCCTCCGTGGTCTTGTGGTAGAGTGTCCGCCCGGAGAGCGGAAGGTCCAGGGGTTTGACCCCCGGCCATGTCATACCAAAAGACGTTAAAAGATGGTACTTGTTGTTACCCTGTCTGGCCCTCGGCATTAAGGGGCTAAAACAAGGACTGGTCGGCTCGGAGTCAGTATACTGTGTCTGAGTGGGATATTCATGTTAAACTGCGGCATGGTATCTCAGTGAGCTAGCACTATAAATCGGCATCAGTCCGGACTAGTACAAGCAGCCACACAAACACACACACGTACATGCACGTCGCTATATAAGTGCAATAATCTTGGACGCGATGTTAAACCCCATTTCACCATCACCAACTGGAGTGAAGTAATAAAACCTCTTAGTGTTGGCACCTGTGACCAATAGGGGTGTGATGATATGTTGTTGATATCATACCTAGATTTAATGGTTCTGTTTTGCAAAGATGAAATATTTAAAAGCATTATGTACTAGAAAGACTCTTGTTGTAATCATCAGATTCATTATGTAGTTCTGGGGCGGTCGGGTAGCCTCGTGGTTAGGGCGTTCGCTCGCCACGCCGAAGACCCGGGTTCGATTCCCGACATGGGTACAATGAGTGAAGCCCATTTCTGGTGTCCTCTGCCGTGATATTGCTGGAATATTGCTAAATACTCACTCACTCATTATGTAGTTCTACTGATGTGCTGTAAAGTGTGCCATAATTGCTGCAGTATGCCCTACCTCGTCAAGTATTGTTAGATCTCCATGCATGCTAGAAATATGTATTTCAAAGTATTAAATTCTCAAATTGCCTGAACATTTCAAGAATAAAGTTACATTCTTAAAGATAGCAGCTCAGTATCTTATCTTCCTTTTTTTAAATATTTGCAACTTTGTTAATCAAATTGTTATTTCTTATAAAGATTTTAACAGTCGAACATAACATTTTGTCAATCACTCAAAATATACATGACAAATGCACAGCTTTCAGTAGACAGATTAATCAGTCACCCTCAAAGTCAGGGTACAAATCAATTTGATACATTTATGCCTGTTTATTATGTACCAAATCAGTGCAATCACTCATCCATATCGTCATAAATAGTCATGTGAAGAGCAGTAATAACATTTTTCAATATGGCCACTATGATGCCAATGAGTAACGGGTTTTAATGACACTACTGCTGGATTCACTCATAGAAGGTTTCAGCTTCATAGCCTCTGTAGTTTCAAAAGAGACATCCAAAATATGAACAGTACATGAACAGATGCCAGATAGTTATATAGTGGTCCAGGATTCTATTTTTATCATATAATTAAATAATCAGATTTCACATTGATCCATGACCAAAAGGTTCAGTAATGGAGTCAAAGGATGCTTTCAAAATGGCTGCCAGGACCCATGTTTAGAATTAGATCAGAAATTTGTCCAAGATGCTTTATAAAGTCAGAACAAACAGAAAAGATGCAGCGGTAGAAATTGGCAATAGTCCTACAGTCCTTGCCAAATTGCCCAATTGTTAAGGAATCATAAGGACTAGTAAACATTTGCCATTTTTAAGGGGTTTTGCTATATGTTATCATTATAAGTACTAGTGGATTAAAAATGTTAGTTTCTATCGCTGAGATGTAGAAATTGCAGAATCATAAGATTCACCTAATAAGTTTGTGTCACAGCATAAGTTTGCCCATTGATTAAATTGCCTTGTATAAAAACATATATAATGCTGAAAACCATCTGAATATTTTGGCAAAACCAAAATGTCAATACCAATGTTGTCAAACGCTATTTATTATTTTCATTGCGAGTCATTTAGAAGTTGGAGTACTAAGTACGGGGAGGTAGTATGGATGAACACTTTGCTTAATACCAAAACATTGCTCCAAATCATGCTACATGTAATTGTAAAAAAAAGAATGATTTCATCCATATATCTTACCCTAATGTAACCATTAACATAATTTTCATGGCTGGGTATAGGCTTTCTAAGAAAACATTTATTAGCATTTTTCTAAATGAGAGTAAGGTAATAATTTTGATGACGTTTCCTTATATAAGTATGATATAGCAGGTCATTGTGACAAAGTAATAGTAGCACATTTGGTTTTACAGAAATTGTTCTTTCATCAAACTGGGGCAGCATATTTGGGAAAAAACACAGTTTAAAGGTTCTTAATCAAAAACATAAAGGGCTTTTCTCTAAATTGATACATGATTAAAAGCCTTATTAACATTCCAACATGACAACTGTTCATAATTCACCATGTTTAAAATTGGAGCTCTTCTAAATGCTGGCAATCTTACACATCGACTTCAGATTCATGAACCCAGTGGTTTCAGATGAGATCTCTAAAATGCAGTTGTAGCATCCCCTATATCACTACCAGTAAGTTAATTGCATCCATGTTTACTGCAACTGAAATGTTTTTCACTTCTAAATCCCCAGACATCTAAATCATTGTCATACAAATATACATGGTGCACTAAAACTCTCATGATAAATCGCACACCCACATCTTCCAAGGGACACAAAGATCTATTGCCCTAACTGATAACTGCATGACTCCCACTGCAAAAAAAATCAAAGTTTCACACGTGACTGTATATTCTTTTTCCCTCAAGCTGAAATGATTTGTGATATATTGTTGGAAACAAGTCTTTACAAATCTTTGTCAAGTGTGTTCGATTTTGCACTGACGATCGTGGTTGTATTCTGTTGCTTATGGCCCAAGTGAGAAAATGTCATTATATAACTTCACTGGCAGTGTAGTCTAGCACATCGCAAGATGAAGACTCATGTATATTGGATGTTTCAGCTACGCTGAGAATAAGCTGCCCCTGCCTCACCATATACCGCTACACATACAACTATTGATTGCCTGGAAAACATGGACCGAGCGACTACATATTTCATGACACTCTTGTCGGGCACGGACGAGTAATTATTCCACTTGAGCCAAATCAGAGATGCAAATTTGCATGAAAAAGGGGTCTCTGACAATACAAATTTAACATACAAGCATCTTTACAATTACTGCACAATCATTAGATAGTGGTTTGTTTTCTGTGGAGGGGAGAGAGAGTAATGTACGATGCTCAACAAACAGATATGCATAATGACACCATGGACTTGATAGACATTAGTCACAATGTTCATACAAGATCATCACAAGACACCTATGTGCGGGATACATATGTGGTGTTTGTGGTTATGTCTAACACAAAATAACACCAAAAAAGAAGCCGCTTTTATGTCATAAATGGAAAGTTTGTAAAATAAAGAATCATAACTCTAAAAAATGTCCAAGCTATAAGACAAAGCATAATGTCTTACAGACACAGAATAACGTCAAGAACAATGTGTACCATTGTTTAGTGTTTGTTACCACACCCACAATGAAGTGCATTGATCGAGTGGATGGAGCATGGACGACAATGTCTAAGGTGCTGTAATATGCTTGTAGAGATGCTTTCCTCACACATCCTTGTTTTATGACAGCATGGATTGCTGCTACACCCACAATGAAGAATGCCTTTTTTTGAGACCAAGTAGTTTGTTGCCATGCAGTCTCACACCAGCAAATGAAAGATGTCTTTTTTTTACCAATTGGTTATTTACCATGCAGTCTCACATCCATAATGAAGGATGCCATTTTTTTTTTTTTCCAAGTGTTTATTCAACATGAAATCTCACCCCCACAACGAAGGATACTGTTGCTTTTTTTCCAAGTGTTTATTCAACATGCATTCTCACCCCCACAACGAAGGATGCTCTTGTTTTTTTCCCCAAGTGTTTATTCAACATGAAATCTCACCCCCACAACGAAGGATGCTCTTGTTTTTTTCCAAGTGGTTATTCAACATGAAATCTCACCCCCACAACGAAGGATGCTCTGTTTTTTTTCTCAAGTGTTTATTCAACATGCATTCTCACCCCCACAACGAAGGATGCTCTTGTTTTTTTCCAAGTGGTTATTCAACATGAAATCTCACCCCCACAATGAAGGATGCCGTTGCTTTTTTTCCAAGTGGATATTGAACATGCAGTCTCACACTCATAATGAATGATGCCGTTGTTGTTTTTTCAAGTGAATACATGCAGTCTCACACCCACAAGGAAGGGTGACTAAGGGTAATTTTACCATGCAGTCTCACACCCACAAGGAAGGGTGACTAAGGGTAATTTTACCATGCAGTCTCACACCCACAATGAAGGGTGACTTAGGGTAATTTTACCATGCAGTCTCACACCCACAATGAAGGGTGACTTAGGGTAATTTTACCATGCAGTCTCACACCCACAAGGAAGGGTGACTAAGGGTAATTTTACCATGCAGTCTCACACCCACAATGAAGGGTGACTTAGGGTAATTTTACCATGCAGTCTCACACCCACAATGAAGGGTGACTAAGGGTAATTTTACCATGCAGTCTCACACCCACAATGAAGGGTGACTTAGGGTAATTTTACCATGCAGTCTCACACCCGCAATGAAGGGTGACTAAGGGTAATTTTACCATGCAGTCTCACACCCGCAATGAAGGGTGACTAAGGGTAATTTTACCATGCAGTCTCACACCCACAAGGAAGGGTGACTAAGGGTAATTTTACCATGCAGTCTCACACCCACAAGGAAGGGTGACTAAGGGTAATTTTACCATGCAGTCTCACACCCACAAGGAAGGGTGACTAAGGGTAATTTTACCATGCAGTCTCACACCCGCAATGAAGGGTGACTTAGGGTAATTTTACCATGCAGTCTCACACCCACAAGGAAGGGTGACTAAGGGTAATTTTACCATGCAGTCTCACACCCACAAGGAAGGGTGACTAAGGGTAATTTTACCATGCAGTCTCACACCCACAATGAAGGGTGACTAAGGGTAATTTTACCATGCAGTCTCACACCCACAATGAAGGGTGACTAAGGGTAATTTTACCATGCAGTCTCACACCCACAATGAAGGGTGACTTAGGGTAATTTTACCATGCAGTCTCACACCCACAATGAAGGGTGACTTAGGGTAATTTTACCATGCAGTCTCACACCCACAAGGAAGGGTGACTAAGGGTAATTTTACCATGCAGTCTCACACCCGCAATGAAGGGTGACTCAGGGTAATTTTACCATGCAGTCTCACACCCGCAATGAAGGGTGAGTAAGGGTAATTTTACCATGCAGTCTCACACCCACAAGGAAGAATGCCGTTGTTTTATGACTGATTGGTTTGTCCCACACAGCCCTCCATCCTCGACCTATGTCTCTCGTCCAAAAATCAATAAATCCTTAACCATGTTAACCCATATTTCAGCCACTACCACTTCTGCATGCATTCCTTCCACTGCCTGCCATCATGTTACAATCATTTCTGTTATAATCCAAATACAATAATGTGCCCTGGCAATTACAACACACACACACACCCCTTAGTGCCTCATTATGCTCTGGGATGAAAATGATCAACATAATATAGTACAATGTGTTATGCATTATGAGATGCAGGGTTCGTTCTTAGATATGTAGCCATCAGTGGACTTTTTATGGTGTAGAATACTCTTGGAAACATGAATTCTGCCTGATGAACTTCCACCTTATAAGATACATATTCAAAAATCTGACATACAAACTGGGACGGCAATGATGCTATCAATGCAGGTACATCAGGTCACATTTTCTGTATAAAACTGGCAACTGCATCACAATAGCAGACTGTTCCTGAAGTATCACATATTCCACTTCCAATATATAGCAAACGATAGCCATGAAAATGATATGGTAATGTCCAGATTATACAGAATATGAACTCTCTCTGCTTTTTATGGTCTTGAATTTTTATGCCCCCAAACTGAAAAAAACCCACATGATACAGAGGCATGAGAAAATACTAAAGTATATCTCCCTGTGACTGCCTTTGAATATAATGATTATTGAAACAAATCCGTAAGAAAAATGCCGTTAATTTGTTTGAATTTTTTTGGGTCAAATCAAAGTTTCTTTCAATCACATATTCCTTTACTTTTTCTGGGAATGCACAAACTAAAAAATAAAATTTAGTAAAAAAAAAAAGAAACAATTCTTTCCATAATCATAAAAACATCCCCGATAAAAGCAGAGCTCATTGTACCAATTCCACTTATGATTTATGAACTATGTTTATGAATCACTATAAAATAGGTGTTTGCAAAAGAGGTGATGGTAACCTGCCCCACCAGTGTCGCCCATCACAAACACATTTTAAGGTGAAATTGTTTTTTTCTGAGATTGCAAAAATTTAAACAAATCCTTTGAATTTTCAAGAATCCACTTGGTATTAATTCTACTTGTCTTTCACATATAAAGAAAGTACTCCCTTGATGGTATGAAGGAGCATGGTTAATCCCTGAGTTTAGTTGGTTGTTTAACGCTGCACTCAGCAATATTCCAGCTGTATGACGGCGGTCTGTGAATAATCGAGTCTGGACCAGACAATCCAGTGATTGACATCATGAGCACTAACAATAACAAGGAAATGATTATCAACATGGATTCATGTTATCAATAGCTGGTCTGTTCGGTTTCATCTTTGGTTCAACATGAGGCAAGAATTCTACAAGTAAATAAATCTTCACGTAAATTCTTTCCAGGTACCCTTTGTGTTATCAAGAAGTGAAAACAAGACATACACAGTAATAGATAGCATGATAATTGTATTTTTAACATGAAAGCAAAATATGTTTCAAATATCATGAATAAAAGGATCAAGTGTATATTTGGGTCAATTTCCAAATGTATCTAATTGTTCACCAAACATACTTTTTTCATGTTTTTTTTCTTTCTAGAAAGTTAGATATTCAAAGAAGAGTATGGATGTGGACATCATTAGCAGCTAATCTTGACCACATCATTCTACTTCCATCAGTTTTCATTGCAGTATAACTCTCAATGTTCCAGTTACATTGTATAAATCTATCTGCTGAGGAATATCTTTCACATCTGGAATGACAAGCAGCCCTGGGGACGTCTTGCATTCATTTTGATAACATGGTAATTGCAAAAGTAACTATTAAGCATAATAAACCTAATACAATGTTTCCATGGGGAATGTTTTATGTGCAGAACACACTCCAGCTCTATGCTGCTATACAGTTATGTAACTCTTGTCCACTTACCATACATTTTGATTTGTGAGTTTAATATTTCCAGCTGACCTTACTTTCTGCATCGTCAGCAAAAATAGTTTGGTCCCGTGTAGGCAGAATGAACGAAGAACCTGTGCAATTGTGATTGTGCTTGTAATTATGTGGCATTCTGGCAATTGCATTTTCATAAATCCAGAAATATGCACACTCCTTTTTGGTAATAAGTGCAAGATGAGAATTACAACGGGTAGAGTTTTTTTTCTATGGATATTTTTTATATCTGAATACAGATAATCGTTTCTACAAAATACAATATAAAGTAATACTTGCCAATCTCATCCAAATGATATCCAGTGTTAGATGACAAAATTGAATATGAAATATTAGATTATGTGACCTGTCTGATTTGCATTGGACCTCGACAATTTGATTTTTTTATATATGCAAACAAACATTTGATTGCCTTGTGAAGACTTACCTCCAGGCCATTTTGATACAGCTGGAGTGAGTGAGTGAGTGAGTGAAAAGTAATTATTGCTCAAAGCTGCTTCAGAAATCTTGCAGCTATTTGCGGAAGAACATATTACGCAAGAACGCTTTTGAGAAAATACTTAACTATACTTGTGAGATATAATGGAAAATCCTTTTGACACAATCCCTATGTTATCCCATGTGTATATCAACATTCAGTTGATATCAAAATGTTTGGTAGCTATAGAAATGTCAGCCTGTAGTCCTGGTAAAGTTCAGAATAAATTGATTGATAATTGAGACCTCTTGGTATGTGTAATACTCACATGTGTTGAGCATCAACCTACACTGGCATAATTCATAGGCATTACCAATTTGCTATTGGATTCTTGCATGTCATGTGTACTTTGTTTATATATGGTTGATTTTATTACTCCTACCTAACAACTTCAAATTAGGTGTTAAATGTTTTGCGTAGTAAAGACCACATTGTATGTTGTCTTGTCAAAAACGTATCAGTGTCAAAAATGCAACTCCCTATTTTGACTTGTACAATATGTTCCCAAGCTTTTTCCGATTAACATTGGCTTGCCTTTGCATGTGTTTGTGATTGGGGCCACCATTGGGGCTCACCTTTTTTGCTAGCATCTGTTATCATCACTTTTTTTGTGCGATTCATAAACATATGTTTATGATATAGTCGGAATTGTATAGAGGCTGTAGTTATTATGGGTAAGTATTAATTTTTTTTGTACATGTTTAATTTTCAAAACTGCACATAATGTGATGTGTGAGGCAAAATACATATATTGTGGATTATAACCTTTTATTTTGTGATTGCTGGACTTATGGCTTTGAACAAGTTAAAAAACTGAAAATTATAAAATGGCACTTTACTGAACCACTTTTTAGTGTCAGTGCTTGAATGTCAATTTATTACACCTTTCTCACACATTTGCCTTAGCATGACCTGAGATTTGCAATTCACAAACATTTTCAACAAACTTACTGTGAAGAAGGTCAATCATGTTACATTTACGTATTTCCTTCTCAAAAAAATTCTGCCTGGCCCCTTGGATTGAGACTTGTCTTGTTTCTTGCCAAAAAAGCAAATCATTCAGATATATATTGTAGTATCATATCTGAAGTTGTTAAAAGTTTGTGATCTGCATAAATATGTAGCCTATCATTTACAAGATTATTACAAGCAACTTATAATTGTTGGACCACCAATGTGTTAAGAGGTGTTTGGGACAGTACATTAGAAATTTGGAAAAAACTGTACGTGTATCAAAATCAAATTATAATGATTATCAACAAGACTGTTGGCTTTCAGGATTACTTTTTTCTGAATGCACCAAACATTTTAAATGTGCATTATCATCCCTTCATCATGTTCATGTGCAAGTGACAGTGTGAATATCATCCCTTCTTGTGCATGTGATAGTGTGAATATCATTCCTTCTTGTGTACGTGATAGTGTGAATATCATCCCTTCTTGTACATGTGATAGTGTGAATATCATCCCTTCTTGTACATGTGATAGTGTGAATACCATCCCTTCTTGTACATGTGATAGTGTGAATATCATCCCTTCTTGTACATGTGATAGTGTGAATATCATCCCTTCTTGTACATGTGATAGTGTGAATATCATCCCTTCTTGTACATGTGATAGTGTGAATATCATCCCTTCTTGTACATGTGATAGTGTGAATATCATCCCTTCATCATGTTCATGTGATAGTGTGAATACCATCCCTTCTTGTACATGTGATAGCGTGCATTATCATCCCTTTTTGTACATGTGATAGTGTGCAGTATCATCCCTTCTTGTACATGTGATAGTGTGAATATCATCCCTTCATCATGTTCATGTGCATGTGTTAGTGTGCATTATCATCCCTTCTTGTACATGTGATAGTGTGAATATCATCCCTTCATCATGTTCATGTGCATGTGATAGTGTGCATTATCAACCCTTCTTGTACATGTCATAATGTACATTATCTTGTGATAGTGTGCATTATTATCCCTTCTTGTGCATGTGATAGTGTGCATTATTATCCCTTCACAAGCATGTGTGATAGTATGAATATCATCCCTTCTTGTGCATGTGATAGTGTGCATTATCATCCCTTCTTGTACATGTCATAATGTACATTATCTTGTACAAGTGTGATAGTGTGCATCATTATCCCTTCTTGTGCATGTGATAGTGTGCATTATTATCCCTTCACGTGCATGTGATAGTGTGCATCATTATCCCTTCTTGTGCATGTGATAGTGTGCATTATTATCCCTTCACGTGCATGTGATAGTGTGCATTATTATCCCTTCTTGTGCATGTGTGATAGTGTAATTATCATCCCTTCATGTGCATGTGATAATGTGAATATCATCCCTTCTTATACATGTCATAGTGTGCATTATCTTGTACAAGTTTGATAGTGTGCATTATTATCCCTTCATGTGCATGTGATAGTGTGCATCATTATCCCTTCTTGTGCATGTGAGATAGTGTGAATATCATTCCTTCTTGTGCATGTGATAGTGTGCATTATTATCCCTTCTTGTGCATGTGTGATAGTGTGAATATCATCCCTTCTTGTGCATGTGTGATCATGGCATTTCCATCGTTTTTAAAGCATGTGTGACAGTGTGCATTATCATCCCTTCTGTTTCATGTGCTTCATATAGCCTCATATAATTGCCAAACCATTGCTAAACTAATAACATTTGTAGTAACAATGATGGCTCTCAAAATAATCAATAGAATTTCCTACATAAATGCTACAGGTTACTTCTGAAACCCCCTCAGACATTTGTGCAACCCATATTTCTCTTATTAGCCTTCTTCCCAGAAGAAAACCTCAACAACTTTGTTCAGATGGGTATCTAATATGCACAGAAGTGGGCCAGTAAATTTGTACAAGTAAATATGCAACATATGGGATACAAGATCAGGTGATCTGCTGACTGTATTAAGTCATGAGCTATTGATTTCGGACTCCCTTTCATATACATCAGCCAGGGGATAATGCCCCGTGTCGCAGCCAACCATTGCATAAACTTGTCTTATCATGTTCAATAATACTGAAAGAAACACCATGATCGGCTAGCTTGGAGAATCAGACAAGTTTCCCAGGAATCCCAGCTTATAATTTTACAGACAAAGGATAATTATGGTAGTTTAACATGACATATTGAATATTGGGCGTTTCTGATAAAATATTTTGTTTATTAACATTAGGAATTTTTCCATTCTTCCATCACTAAAATGTTATACATGGTTAAGTATGTGTAGATTATGTAAATACAATCATGCACAGATAGGATCAATCATTCCCTACAAATATTTCCCAGTATGGCATAAAAACTCTAGTAGTTATTCTTGCAATTTATCACTGACACAAGAACAGTGAATATAAGACTATAGTTTCTCTTTAACCTCACACATATGCAGTGTTTAGATTGTAAATTATTTCAATCTTATTATTTGAATATTTGAATTATTTACAATGATCATAAGGCAAAGGGTGGCATCAAACACCAAACAATTTATTGTACACATGGAGTGCTCATGTATATACAGTGATTTGAATAATATTAAAATAAGTCATTGGTGCTTACGGTGTATTTACTTTACTACTACAGATATTATTTTTACAGCATATTTGTTCAGACATGGCTTCTGATTAGTAAACAAACTGAGGAATAATTTCAGTATAACATAATATTATTTGCTGCTCCAGCTGTGGTTGTTTTTACACGTAACATTGATCATGAAGCCTGATTATGCACATACATGTATTTTGACATGTGAGAAGGCAATAAGATGGGCCATCTGTACTTCATTCAAGATCTTATTCATTTCCTTTCTGGAGCTGTCTGAAGTGTTCCTTTATCATGATTATCCCAAGGCAGGCTAATTCGTTTCAAATGTTCATAATACATGATAATCTGGATTCAGAATTGAGGCATGTTGGTAGACAAACTGCTTCTTGGGCTCACAGACATTGCCAAGGGACAGTAACAGTCATATTTGTCAAAATTCTATGAATATCCATATTTGGGGTGGTGGATGGGGTTGGGTTATGTCAAGGAGAAATTATTCTTAAGGTTACCAGAATAACCTCACAAACAATACGTGGTCAGCTGAAAGTGAAGCTTCTTTTACTTCCCTGATATGATTCAGGGTTAGAAAAAGATCTTCAGAAACCTATTCTTGTTGTATGAGTTGGCTGCAGTAGACTCCTTAATGTGGAACTTCTCTTTCTTGAATGGCATGCCTATCTTGAACCAAAGGTCTGGGATGTCTCTTTATACCAGTATAATTAAACCTGCACTTATATATCAAACTCTGGGATTCACATTCACATGATGTCTCAGAACCTAGAATTGGTTACATAATATATAATTTGTATTTTTATCTCGAAAGTCAATTGAAATATTTTAAATGATTCAAATGTGCACACATTTTGCAGCTTACCGATACTTAGTACAAACAATAATTACTGAACAGCTGAAAGCACATTAATAATGAGTTCTTATTTAACCAATGCTAAAACATACACTCTAATATTTGTCTTTGATGATTCTGTAAACTGAGGGCAAGCAGTAATGATCAGTTTCAACATGTTTTACAATGATCTCAAAATAACCTTGCCTTGTGAGATGCAACAACTATGTTTTCACAATCGGTAATTACTGGGCATAGGTTTAACAGAAAGGCTGATTCTAAGAACAGACACAGATTAGGTAAACTGAGTTCAACTGTTGGATAGGCATTTCTTAGAAGTTGACGAAGTAGGCACAATTTATGGATTTATTATACTGTAACAGTGATGTTCCGGAATAGATCCTTATACATTATACCGCCATTAAGCAACAGTATACAGCTGGTATAAGGAAAATGGTATAAGGATTATCAAAATGTCATTATTACAATAGTTGTTATCCACAAATTGTTTCTACTTTGTAACTGAGATCAAGCTGTTCGACAGTTGTCTTAATAAACCCAGGAATAATTTGTTTTGCTTACCAAAATTATTCCACAAGACAGCATTTCAAATTTGTCGCTAGTCTTTCAGATTTTCTATATGGAATACAACTTTCAGGTGCTCGAAAGAAGCAGTCGAAGATCGGTGACTTTTTCCATCTGTGAATTCCATTTTTTTGTAATTTATGGTATCATATGACAGGTCAGTCATTGTTATGTGTTGTAAAAACATCCCATAGCTTTGAAATCATGGTGTCAACTGTACATGGATCTGATGGTCAGGCTCTCTGACTTGTTTACTTGCATGTCACCCTATCTCAATGGCGTGGGACATTCTCATAACATCAATATTAATTGTCTGGTCCAGACACAAGTATTAGTTGTTTCATGTTGTTTAATGCCGCACTCAGCAATATTCCAGCTATAAGACGGCAGTGACACAAGTATTAGTGAGTGAGTGAGTGAGTGAGTGAGTTTGGTTTAACGTCGCTTTTAACAGTATTCCAGTTGTATCGCGGCGTGTCAGCTTAATGTGGGAGGAAAGCCCGAAGTGATGCAGGTCTCAGACGTTTACCACTTCGATGAAACCCACGAGCACGGGTATGGTGCTGACGAACCTAGAAACATAATCGGGGTGAACCGGAATTCGAACCCACAATCATAGGCTTCTGGCGTAGCCAAGGGATGCAACTCTGCACAGCAAATGCGGCGCCTTAGACAACTGGGCCACCCGTGCCCCCCACAAGTATTAAATGCAGCAGTCATATGGCAGGAATAAACAACAAACAAACATACAAATTTATATATGACATGATACCTATTGTGTAGTGCTTCAAACAACCAGTGCTTTAGCACTGTATGCCTGCAGACAGCCTGATAGAACTACCTGTCAACACCATCTGTCTCAGCTGTGATTCACCTGTCCCCAATTAGCACAATATGAACAAGCCAATTTAATGAGGACCTTTGTCCTTCACACCTGTTTGGAATTAAACATTGCTAAACCAACAACCGCTTGTAGTAAGTACATTCAAACATACCAATTTTCTCTCTGATGCAACTGTGACAACTTTTTGTCCATAGGCAGGGGCAGGGTAAGGGACAGGGTCAACTTGCACCTGTTCGTAAATGTACCTATCCATGAAACAGCATCTATAATTGCATTTACATCTGGCATTAAATATTTTCTGTTGTCAATTTTAATAATGCTCCAATGCTGACCATTTTGTTTCAAGATAACTATATGAATACAACACATTGACAACTGAAATAAGCTGTGTATATCTTGATATAAGTATTGAAGTCAACGATATCCTATATTTTAGAACTTCAAAATTTGAAGAAAAAAACACATGATAAACGGGAATAGGTTTATATTATTACTGAACCAGGGTCTCTAAATGATTCAGTAATCTCTATCACTGATATTCTGGAATCTTTCTAAACATGGCATACACTTTGGAGCTTAAACAATGTTAAACTGAACATATTTTTTTCATAATTTGATAAAGGAATTTCTATGTTCGAACAATTTGACATTTGATCATTTACAAATATGTTTGCTTAATTAGCACAGTTATCTTCAACTTTTCAAAAGGATGAAACTTTGTATGACACTGGATAATCTTTTGCCTTCATACGCAGAAAAATGCCAATTGAAACCATATCAAAATATTTTATAAGCTGAAAGACACCATTTTATGTGACTGGTTATTTTAATTCCTAGTGATTATTTTTAGTTTTACCAAAATATACCAATATATTCAACTTTGCACGAAATAGCATTAGTTTTATTCTGAGCAAAAATAATTTATTAGAGTGATTGAGTATTAACAATATTCTTCAATTTCAGAAGCTGAGCATATTGATAGTCCTTATCATTTAGTAAATAAGTGATAATTTCATGAAATAGACCGTAATTTAGTTCCCAAGTCTGTTTGAGTCCCCAATGAGCAGAGGAACCTGTTCTGCACAACATAAAGCCTACTCATGAATCACCTTGCCCAAGAAACATAACTGACAAGAGACCAATCCATTCATGTACCATACTTTGTAACAACAGACCCTGAGTCAGCAAACCAGGCATATACTTTTTTCAAATTTTTAAACCAATATAATTTTTAGCCAATACCCAATGGGACAATATGAAGGGCATTCATTTAATACTGTGCAAGTTCTGACAATGCTCCCAACCCAAATCTTGATGAACAATGGTCCTGGGCCCCATTCCACAAAGCGATCTTAGCGCTAAGATGATCGTAACTCCCATACTTTAACATAGGCTTACGACAATCATAGCTCTAAGATCGCTTTGTGGAACGGGACCCTGGTTATTTCAGAAATTGTCATACTATTTGTAATTATTATTTGTGAGAGTATCGTCTTGTATCAATACAGAAAAAAATGTATCGTGTATCATATCATTGCATGAAAACTCAAGATGCACCGGTGCACCAACACTGACCAATGTATCGTTTCACCAACAAATCTCAAAGTCAGTAAAACATTTGTTCACATTTCTCATCAATGATCATGACAAAAATGTAAATAACCTTTGCATCCTAAACAAGTACAAACAATGTGCAGTGTTTCATTTAACCACCAAAGAGGGGAAAGCTCTGGCTCATTGGTGCATAATCTACAATACCTCCATAGTGCCTCTTAATTTCTAAACTGTAAGCCAAATAATGTCCTGCCTTTGTGTGGTCAATCAAAAGTCAATGAAATTCAAACTGATCACTTGAGAAATGACCTCTCAACAGACATTAAACACTGGTAAACTATTTTCTCTCTGTCCAAAACCTCATTGCCTTTTTCTCCCTAAGTGTATCTATACATTTTTTTTCCATATAACTTACATGCTAACCCTTTTTGCGACCAGCTGCTGTCATCACCGATTTACAGAGATCCATTCAAACAATTCGTCTGCTATTTTGCCCACGGATAATTGAAACTGTTTACTCTCTGGCAATGACGTTTTTTTATTCGTTGAGGCATAGACCATCTTGTAATGCCATTTCGCCAACACATCTCTCTATGATACAACACTCAAATAAAAAACAATGTTTTGCCTGCCATTACATAGTTAATACAATCGCATTGTACCGTATTTGTGATATGCATGTGTTATTATTATGTGTATTACCACCACATAACACATGACCGCATAAAGTGTCGAACATTCATAACTATCATACCAAACCATTCCAATATTGGACACACGCCAGTAAACACCTGCATAAAATCAAGCTTCCTATGATGGGCGTAGCATAATTTCCATAACATTTACGTACTTCCACATTATTGCACATTGTGTGGGCTTCAATTGTAATGTGCGGGTCATATATTTCCCTGAAGCACAAACAAGCTACTTATTCAATGGCTTTTATGCTAAGAACACACCCAACATACAACAATGAACTATCATAAACTGGTATTGACAAACAAAACGCTGCTTGTATCATCATAGTTGATACCATGTTTTAGTCATTCAAATGTTCAAATACTATTATTCATAATGAACATATCATACAAAAATTTATCATTTCACTCTTACAACAAAACAATAGAGAGGCTTACCATATTGACTTGAGAATGACATGAGGTGACAGGTATTGTAACACATGGCGAGGGTATTGGACATTATTGTAACAATTAAACCTCACAGTCTGACGTAGGCTGCTTACGATTCACATGACATCAAAATAATATTTGTCTCTTTCATATGTGCCTGCTAAATGTTAGGTTCTTTACATTACCAAGATACTTGTTAACTTTTCCAGAGTATTTTCACCCAAGCTTAATAAATTTTATAATTATAATTAACAAACCAATGCAGATAATTTACAAATATGTCAATTCATCACTGCATGGCAAACATGAGGCAAACAATTTTCACTGTGACTACCAAATAAAATATTGAAGTCCTTATCAGTTCCAGATGAATTCTGTGTTTCCGTGACCACAGAAAGATTTGCAGAAAATGTTACTTACCAAATACATACCAGTAGCATCATTACTGTTATCTATCATTAAATGTTTTATGCAGCATGATCCATGATTGATATTATGACCAATGACAACACTGTCAGGATAAGATGACACAAAATGTCACTGAACCTGACCACCTCATTCATGTAATCATCTTGTCCGATAAGCATAGGTTGCTGGGGACCTATGCTAATCCAGAATCCTCACCAGGCTCAAGGTCACTGAAACATGCCACAGTACTATGGACAAATTCCAAACTTATATTTGACAGATTTCAACCTTAGACAGAGAAGACAGAAATAATTATTGTTATTTTCTTTGTTCAGTTTTTAACTCCTCTGACACTGCTTGTTCATCACAACCAACAAAGGTGAGGTGAAATGGGGTTTAACGTCGCGTCCAAGACTATTGCACTTATATAGCGACGTGCATGTACGTGTGTGTGTTTGTGTGGCTGCTTGTACTAGTCCGGACTGATGCCGATTTATAGTGCTAGCTCACTGAGATACCATGCCACAGTTTAACATGAATACCCCACTCAGACACATTATACTGACTCCGAGCCGACCAGTCCTTGTTTTAGCCCCTTAATGCCGAGCGCCAGACAGGGTGACAACAAGTACCATCTTTTAACATCTTTTGGTATGACGCGGACCTTCCGCTCTCCGGGCTCTAACGGAGGCGGTCCACAACCAACAAAACACCTAGTTACAATACAATGTTTTCTATAGTAAGGCCACTGTATGATACATGATCCAGTGCACTAAGAACTACACGTTTTCTTCTGAAGCTGCAAATGAAGGCTTTTACCAAGGCGTTCTCAGATATTTGGCTAAAAGTCGACAGCAAATGTCAAAATGCCAGTAATCATAATAATACTTAATATTTTAGATTTGCAAAGGTTACTTGTGTTTTACCGATATCAGGACACAAAACTAACAAGAATTTTATACTTTGCATTGAAGTGAATGTCTTGCTAAAGCATATCCAAAATTAATATAAACATTTTCTTTACAATTTGCCTGTCATTTAGATTATTAACCTATATAAAATCTCTGTAATGATATCGCTACAGACATTGGAGAATTGTATTCATTTTTAATTGTAATTTCTGTGTGTTTGTGTGTGTTGGGAGAAGGGTGGAAGGAAGTCCAATTCTCCTGCATTTTGGACCCTCCCTTTTGTTTTAAATGTGGCTCTTATCACGCCTGTGTATACTGTAAATCTGGAAAGATTTGTGAGCAGGAAAGTACTGTGAAAACTGCGAGTGACACAGTCTCACAATAGTTTCATGATGCTGTTATTTTGGCAGACCAACGACAAACAAACAATAATTAAGGAGGCATATTTCTTTTATTTACTTCCCCACATTGTCAAACCAGTCATACATGATAACATGAATAAATTCTCTCTCACACCCTGTTACCTTAAATACGCATGGTCACTGAGTGTCAGTAGTCTAATCAGTAGGGCTGCAACGAATACACTATTAGGCGAATATGATTCGTATCACGAATATACCAAATATTATTTCATGAATACAATAACAAGACAGCAGTTGATGTATTATTTGTTATATTCAATGAAAAATAACAACATAAATTATTCGTCATGGTTGGTTTATTATTAATATATTATACATTCACATACTGCACTTATCCAGGTACTAGTATCTGCTCAAATACGACAATGATCAGTGACCACAATACTGTCAAATTAAATATATGAGTGTAAAGAATGTAATATGTTCTTATGGATATTTTTAGGTACAGAGTATGTAAATGCACATGACTGCATATTCGTAAATATTCGATTCTAGTGACCACGAATAATGAATTCAATTCATGAATGGATACAGTTTGATTCACCGAATACGCAAGTGAATCTTAACCATTAACAGCCCTGCTAATCAGGAAAGTTAACAAATCTGCAAACATCTTGACAAGTTGCGTACATGTCACTGAGTAGTCAAGACAGATGCAAGCCAGTCTATGCTGTAAGATAAACAAACTACTCCAATCCTCCTAGTCCATTACAACAAGGCATGTATCTATTTTCTAAAAATCACTGACTGACACCGAGTTACCATTTCATCACACCGCATCCACTTTTAAAGATAGCATGTGCACAGTAGCTTTAATCTTTGGTAATCTCATCAACAGGGTGTAGCAAAATAATCCAGACAGTAACAGTTATTGTAAGCCATTCACAATAATTTAAAAGTGCACAACTTTCCAGATTTACAGTATACCTATCATACATTGTGTCCCATCATACGGTATTCGCAATCGTAGCAATATTGTCAGTTCAGTCAGTCACTATGGGCACAGTAATCTTCATCTATGGTGGTGATCTAAAACTTCATAATTAATACTTGTTGGGAACATTTATTTACTTTTATGGGTGAACTCGGACTATGCAATACAAATATGGTCTCATGAAACATCCAACCATCAAAGTGAATATTATGAGTTGTAGGAACACACCTTCACCAATAAATAACTTCATTTATCACCCCACCGTTTAATAACATGTTTTGCAATATACCATATTGCCTGACAGGTCCACAAAAAGAACGTGGCAACATTGTAGTTTACTGGGAACAGCTTACTCTAGAGCTAATTGGCTCAGACTGCCAGCTGTGTCGCTTGCTTCACAGGTTCTGTGTGCCTCTTAGATCCTTAGGGTTAGTTCTGAAAGGGTTAGGGTAGGCTACCCCTAACTTATCCTTAGCCTTGGATACCCTTTCCCCATCAAGCACCCCTTTCTGATCATTTGGATTGGGCACCACTTGCCAATCAAGCACCCCTTTCTGATCATTTGGATTGGGCACCACTTGCCAATCAAGCACCCCTTTCTGATCATTTGGATTGGGCACCACTTGCCAATCAAGCACCCCTTTACAATCATTGGCTCGCTGACTTGGTTGATGCATGTCATCATATCCCAATTGCGTGGATCGACCGCCGTCATATAGCTGGAATATTGTTGAGTGTGGCGGTAAACAACAAACAAACAAATAAATAAACAATACTTTGGGGTGGTTGTGAGTGGGGAAAAGGAGTAGACCTGTATCTCATTTAAGGAAAGGGGCGGTCGGGTAGCCTAGTGGTTAAAGCGTTCACTCGTCAGGCCGAAAACAATGTGTGAAGCCCATTTCTGGTGTCCCCCGCCGTGATATTGCGGGAATATTGCTAAAAGAGGCGTAAAACCAAACTCACTCACTCATTTAAGGAAATAATCCAATGTTATTTTAGTAAAATCCAACCACTGTTTTCAAGTTTCGAGGAGAAATTGCTATTGCGCATATGCATAAATGTAAACATTTCAGTGCTGATCACTTCGTAAACGAGCACAAGCCTAATTATTTGTGATAGCGCCCATGGTCCCATGGTAAAGTGTTGGCCAATTAGATTACTCATTAGCCTAACTTAGCATCAAGCTGGCAACGCGAGTTCGATCCTCCACTCAGTGCTAATTGAAATCCGAAAAAGTGTGCCCAGTAAAGTGCAATACTCCCAAGAGCGTCAAATTAGTGACATTGTTATGATTCTCGCACTCACAAAAGGGTCGTCTGCTATTCCCCCAGTGTGCTCAAGAGTTATCTACCCTTTAAACATGTTTATAGTTTCGTATTCCTCTGTACTGCTAATGTATATTCAGTTCTTTAACCATGCATAACACTCTTACCATATTATTTATATCAGTTTGATATCCACATTATCTTGTACAATGTGCAAATAAAAGTGAACGGTATACGAAATTTTCATTAACCAACAGCGAGGGCAATATGGCGTCTGAGCTGTCAGTTGCTCGTGTCGAGCCTTGAGTGCATATTTTTCTTGCTTTCTCTGCTTCTTTCAATACGTTGCTTATTCTAACACAAACATCTTGCAGCTGCTACCCTTACAAATGATAATATTCACATATGTAATCCTATATCACGACTGAAAGGTAGCATATTAACGCTGAAATCATAATTAGTATTCCAAACCTAGTGGCTTATTTAGAAGTGGAAGTGAGATGAATCGCAAGTTTGCTAGCGCTTCTTTTCTTAACGGACTATCGTTCTGCGTGCATAATAATATTTTCTCAAAGCAGAAAGCATGTGCCATTTCAATGAACGCAGCAATGATATCATTCGAAAAGGATAACCATGCATATTTGACTAAAACGACCAGCATTAGCAATGGCGAGCCTCATTTCGGAATCCAAAATGGCGAGCATACTTCCTATACATTTCTGGTTGTAATGGAGGTATTCTCTCACCTGATAACTTCTTGTTCTTTCTCCTCCTCTTCTCTCTGTCTTTTGAGGACATCTTCAATGATTTTCCGCTCATCTTCGCTCAGATGACTCAAGTCCGGCATGGGGGGGAGAGATGGACGCCTGGATGACATATTGCTTTGTCGGTTAGATCGATAATCGCAAAGCTGACACAGTCGTTCGTTCTAACTCGCACAGAGCTGTTCTGTTGGCTGGTTACTTCCTTAAAATCATTGTACTTTCCTGTTATTCTGCCACCGAGCTAACATTAATCCATCGCCAGGCTATTCCCACATTGAATCTTGAGATGGTTAAGGAGACACATACGCGCTTCCGACGGAACATTGCGTCCCCATTCTACACTCTCAGCCTGCCGGGAGAGAGCACACACATTATCTATGCGTTGTGCATAATATAAACGCTAAATTGCAGCCAATCAAACAATTCCGTTTTGTGACGTCAACTCAATCGTGCTTTAAGCGGTTGTGTGTACGGGCCCATATTACAGCACAATTGGTGCCTTATTGATTTGGCTAAAACCATTGTCGTTACTGTTCCATTGGTGCACGTGGGCTAGGGGTAATTGTGTTACGTGTGGAAGCCTCATGGGGTGTGCCTCAACAGAGTGTCGCGCACCTGTCCAAAATTCGGCACAAGCATCTGCAAGCAAGTAACATTCAGCTATCTTTGAAAAGGCTTCTGGCCCACCGAAGTGAGCCCGCAATTGTTATAAATAATTTAGCTTTGCATATATGTGATGGAATTATTTATTGTTAGCTTACGGTCGAAAGCTGTATTATAGTTTCATGCTGAAACAAGAAGCGGAGTTTTCAGTGCAGTGATGCATATGGCGAAGAGAAGATTAATAGACGCTGCTGGGTGGTATCGATACGAACGGATGACTTGAGATTGGCGCAAACCTATTGAGCAACATTACCAGAGCTTTTGGTGAATATGTATCTGTTGACATTTATCAGATCTGTCGTAATTATTATAACAATGTCGACTTACTCGTGGAATCATTACTGTTTGAACAAACCTGAAGACTAGAATACGTTTTGTGTGATTCTATTTGAAATTGGCTTGATGCCTCAGCTCTGACAGTTCATTTGATGGCCTGGCGCTTAGCTTCGTGCAGTGCTCTCATTAACTGCGCTCACGTAATTTGGCCATTTCTTTGACATTACCTCAAACAAATAAACGTTCTATGGAAGAGTCAACGTTGTTTGAAGTGTTCGATGTTGAATTAACTTTAACTGAGAGATAATTAAACCAGCTTATGTTAAGCACGTAACGTGCTGCGAATGGCATAGTGTAAAGAGATATGGTTTTACGAATATTAGATCAAGGTGCAGAATTTCTGTAAAGGCAAGTATGTGACTCGTATTACTGTGCATAACTACATATCATACGTGGAATCAAACCCCTACTTCATCACATGTTTTTTTGGTTTTGTTGTTGTTTAACTCCGCACTAAGCAATATTCCAGCTATATGTCGGCGGTCTGTAAATAATCGAGTCTGGACCAGACAATCCAGTGATTGACATCATGAGCACCGATCTACGCAATTGTGATGCGATGACATGCATCAACCAAGTCAGCGAGCCTGACCGCCCGATCCCGTTAGTCGCCTCTTACGACAAGCATGGGTTGCAGAAGACCTATTCTATCCCGGATCTTTACGGGTCGATCCATGAAGGTAATAGACTGAAATATATATAATCATAGAACGATAGAAACATAAAGAGAAGTATGTATGTTAAGAAGACATGTTTCCTATGTGTACCATTTAATGACAAAACTAACACTCAGGTAAGTGTTACCGAAGTGTCTTTATTGTTAACACGATATGCTGCACGTGATTTCCAAACTTGACACGCTAAACCTGCACAAGACAAATGGTGCATCTCGAGTCATGTGATGCGTTCATGAACTTCGGTTCACACAACATATGAGTATGTATTGATTATGAGTATTTCTCCGTATTTTAACACGTATGGTATTCGCGTTTCATTTGTAGGTGAGTATTTATAATAATACATTTTCAAAGTTCAACTATTCCTGATATATTTATTCGCACGGCAGCGTGGCGGGCCATGCACCTTGTGACGGGGGAATGTGACAAGGTTTTGTTTGTTTTGCTTGTTGTTTAACAACAATATATTCCAACTATATGACGGCGGTCCGTGAATAATCGAGTCAGGACCAGATAATCCAGTGACTGACATCATGAGCATCCATCTATACGCAATTGGGATACGATTACATGCATCAAACAAGTCAGCGAGCCTGACCACCCGATCCCGTTAGTCCCCTTTTACGACAACCATAAGTTGCTCTGATCTTCACGGTTTTATACCTGTGTAACACAGCAAGGGACCTTGTGACGTAGGTTTTGTGCAGTGCTCTCATTAACTGCGCTCACGTAATTTGGCCTTGCAAACCAATTATCGAAGACATGAGCAAGGATCCTTCCCTCCGAGTGTGACCACCCGATCCTCTTTAGTCGACCACAAGCATACATGTTCCCGAGGCAAGAGCGTTAACTCCTAATAGGAGGGACATAAAGAAGGGACATAACTCGTAATAGTCACTGGTGGCGCTACGATCGAGCCTGGAAATTCCAGCCTAGTTCGGCAAAGGTGGAAACTGGACTTTTATAGTCAGTTAACTCCCTTGCCTCGGGAAGATGTACACATAAGTTACTGGGGCTAATTTTACCCCGGAATCCGCACAGGTTTCAAACTAACGCTGATATTAACAAGACTCTCAACAAACACTGGACATTATTTTCAACTTGGAGCTCAGATCAAATTGAACTGTTTTGAATTTTGAATCGCGTGGAATAAGAACATTAAATATGGCCTTCCTACAAGTTAGCAAAACCGATTGAAGACAACTACACTTGTGATACAAGAGATATATCTACCATAATACTGCCAATTTGAAACGTTATGTGTGTGAATCATTTTTTTATCTGTGAACCCTTCAACACATTTCGTCCATGGTTTGCTAATGTTCAAACAGTATGTACGCCCTTTTTTTAGTGTTGACTGATTATTTAACTAACAAACAATAACATACCGTATTACCCATAAGGTGTGAAAGATCAAGTGTAATGAATTTCCAAAGTTTAAGCATGTGCAGTTTGGCGATTGTCAAAGCTGATGTCCAGGCAAAACAAAATCTTTTGGATGCGTTGTGAGAACAAGCCCATACAATGTCATCACGTCTTTTAATCAATATGCAAAATTGACTTGTGATTTAATTATATTTTATCCTTCCTTCTTTTTCTGGATGGTGGGCGGCTATTTCCTACATTTTTGGATATATCCAACTCCAAGTACGGATTATCTGTCCCAGAAAATGATTGGCGTAAAAACTGCACCAATGACGTTATACCTCGTAGCTTCCTGGCTATTTTGTAATTCGACACTTGGTTAGCCATTTTAGGTCTTCCCACTTGCGACAACTCCAATTATATATACTACTCAAAACAAGTTAAAGAACACCCGCAATTGGAAGGATGTGTGTTGCAATACTAGCCAGGAATGATATATTGACTATAGTGTATCCGGTGTTCTCTTTCTTCTTTTGAGTAGTATACATAAAAATCCCGGTAACAATACTTAATTGATCAAGGGGATCATTTCACCGAGGGTAACAAATATATGAAGACTGCCATCCATTGGTGAGTTACCAGCCCCACACCACAATAGATACTATCGGTACTAAATATAAGAGATAATATAAATATTGAAATTTATGATACAATATAGTTACAGAGTAAACCACAAGAACTTGAATGTCATGATCTTTGTGTGTATTGCGTTTTAAATTAATAATAATGTCGGCATTTGAGTGAGTGAGTGTTTTGGTTTACGCCGCTTTTAGCAATATTCCAGCAATATCACGGCGGGGGACACCAGAAATGGGCTTCACACATTGTACCCATGTGGGGAATCGAACCCGGGTCTTCGGTGTGACGAGCGAACGCATTAACCATTTGGCTACCCGACCGCCCCTGTCTATATTTGATTGTAAAAATCTTTGCATAAATTCTACAATGTATATTACCTGTTGGCACCAATACCCTGAACAGGAACTATTAAAATAACTGTTTAAACGGAATAAGTGTTGAGTTTGCAGTCGGTTGTCAATCCATGCACCTTTCAACCCAACCCAACACCAAACAAGCAGACTGAGGATGGAAATATTTCCGGTGCTGATAAAAAAAACCGGTTATTGGTCTGCATGTCCAGAAGTCATTGACAATGTAAAACATCAATCTATTATTTCGTTTCTTTGTTTGTTGTGTAATGTCACACTCAACAATATTCCAGCTATATATATATATATATGTATGTGTGTGTGTGTGTGTGTGTGTGTGTGTGTGTGTGTGTGTGTATGTATGTATGTGTATATAACGGCTGGCCTGTTAAGACGTGTCTGACCTAGACCTATAGATACTGTGAGCAACAAAGCCGTGGGTGTAAGATGACACAGTCACCGAGCCTGCTTGAAAGATTGTAATTGTATGTCTATCTTCACATAGTGTAACGAACCAGAGATGTCTATCTTATGCATTGTGTAACGAACCAGAGAAACTTATTCAGTAAAAAAGCGCCAATATCCTTTTAATAATCAATAAAATTCATGGTAAAAGCAGTATGATTTCGACTATTTCACACATTCCCTACAGCCTTTGGAATTAAATTTGACTTTGGCGATATGTGAATTAATATACATTATATAGACATGTACACATAATCGTCCCGAATAAGCAAGGTTTCCGAAATACCGGGGTCCGGACGAACTAGCCGTCACAGTTCGCGGAATAACCCCTCATGCGAAATCAGTTTCATTGAAATATAGGCACGCAAATCTTTAGTATCAGTATTCTGGCAAGTTTTCATGTTTTAATGTATTGTGTTTTTTGCAAATTGTGCGTGCGTGCATGCTTGTAAGTGTGAATGTATACATCGATCCTGTAAATAGACGATCCGGTTTTTTTCAACAAGTCTGTTCTTGCTCATTTCGGACATATGACACATTACACGAGTAAGTCAGTGCGTGCGTGCGTGCGTGCGTGCGTGCGTGCGTGAGTGATTGAGTGGGCGTGAGTGAATGAGTGAGTTGGGTTGAACAGTATTCCAGTTGTATGACGGCGTGTCAGCTTAATGGGGGAGAAAACCCGAAGTGATGTAGGTCTTTTTATGATGCAGACATTTACCACTTTCTGGAGAGCCCAAGGGACGCAACTCTGTACAGCCTAAGACGACTTGACCAGCCTGCCCCCACTACAAGAATCCTACAAAAGATAATGTTACCCTTTTTAATATAAACTTAATACTTCGTCGCTGCATCAATGTTGATTTATGTATTTTTTGGACAAAAAGATTAAATTAGAGATAAAGTTAACATTGGGACATGTTGATGGCAGGTCGCGTCTGCAGAGCCCACGTCTAGACATCGGTGAAACCACAACACGTTTCAATATATCAGACATAATCAGCTCTGAATATGACAGCAGCGCAACTGGTGACCTTCACGCATATAGGAATGTCAGCCATGGCACGGTGATCATATATATATATATACTATATGCTTTCTGAAAAGATAGTTGAGACTTTGTCCAACTTTTTTGCAATCAATACGACTGTGTTGGGCCTCTGTGTGGGTTTTTTCGTTATAAATGGCGTCTGTGTGTCAGACAGCTCCACCAGTGTGTCAGTATGTCCTGATTGCTGTGTAGACAAGGCAGGGTGATCTAACCTTCTCCTGCGTATTTTCCATACATCAGATATTACGTCTTCGTGACATTTACAACAATGCTATCTGGGATGGCCTCATTCAAGGAATCGATCACTACACTGCATGTTTGACTATATTCATATGCATTTAGTTCACTGTATACATAGAGCCTCGTAACCGCCGTGACAGAGATTGCACTATTTGCAGGAGAAATAGTTCTTTTCTATGATATTAATCTATGTAGATTATTGCCAATGTTTTCTGGTGAGTAATACAATCTTACAAGAAACATTCGAGGCTATCGCCGATTGTTATTGCTGTGCCAGGAGGGGATTACAAATTCTTCGTTCAGTACCTTCACAAGCAGGATCTGGTTCAAATGTACGGGGTTACGTTCAAGAAGTAATCATTAACATATAATCCGCCAAAATGAAAGCCAGATTATATATATTGTAATTACAGTAACATAAATATCGAATTTTAAACCAATTAGAAAAAACTTGCAAATTGAAAATCCTTCAGACATATACTGAACTGCGAATTTTAACAAGGAACATCAGACTCTGGACATGCCTATCATGCAAATCTAATAGAGACAGAAGCACTTGTTCGACACTCATAAAGTACCAGTCACACCCACCATTGTATCCATCCAATACACGTTATATAGATGCTTAATACAGATTAATTACCACGCAGAATGGCTCTGAAAGACAATCTCGTCGGCGAAGTTGAGTACACAGATCGCGTTGGTGACCTGATCCACTTGGAGTGAATGACTTGAACACAACGTGTATGCCAGTGTAAGTTATTGTTGTTTTTGTAGAAATTAGAATGTACATCTATGAACTATTAAAGTATTAGAGTTATTAAATTTGTTAAATGTAAAATACTTTTGTGCAACTATACTATACTTCAGCATCTAATACTGTGATTACGGTATGCGCATTTCTGTAATTTTCTTTTAATTTGAGAGTCCCGGTAAAGCAATATACCGTGTTTACTGTAGCGTGACCAGTCTTACTGTAGCTTCACGAAAGCGAAGAGATTTTAGAGTTGATTATGGCTAGGTTTCGCTCTTCCGGCCCAGAACCACATAAAGCCATGATTAGTTAAACAAACTTGTAGCTGACCAAGGGACGATGGGGTGGCGTAGTAGTTACAGCGTTCGCTCCTCAGATCGAAGACCCGAGTTCGATTCCTCCCATGGGTACATTGTGTATAGCCCATTCTGGTGTCTCCTGTCGTGATATTGCAAAAAAAGTTGTGTAATCCCAAAAGACGTTAAGATATGGTACTTGTTTTTACCCTGGCTGGCGCTCGGCATTAAGGGGATAAAACAAGGACCGATCGTCTCGGAGTCAGTATGCTGTGTCTGAGTAGGGTATTCATGTTTAAAGATCTGTTTGAAGATCTGTTCAGAAGAGTAAGGCTGCTCGAATGATCTAATGAATGAACTAATTTAGGTGTAGCGTGCCCTTTGATACACAACCAATTATCAGACTGCCTATGTCATATTTATTACACTCAACCACTGTTTAAGAAGAAAATCCAAATATATCATAAGCATAAGGCTTCTCAAGTCCCCCCCCCCCCCCCCCCCCCCCCCCCACACACACACACACACTCTCTGTCCGTCTCTCTCCCTCTATCTTCCTGTCTCTCTGTCCGTCTGTCTCTCTCTGTGTCTTTCTATCCATCTATCTCTCTGTGTGTCTCTCTCCCCGTCTCTCTCTCTCTCTGTGTCTGTCTGTCTCTCTCTCTCTGAAAGTGGGTTCTCGTAACTGGAGAAGCAAGCCCTCTCTCCCCGTGTCTCTGTGTGTGTGTGTGTCTCTCTCTCTGTCCGTTTGCCTGTCTCTCCCCCTCTGTCTGTCTGTCTCTGTGTGTCTCTCTCTGTCTCTCTGTCCGTCTGTCTCTCTCTGTGACCGTCTGTCTCTCTCTCTCTGTGTATTTCTGTGTCTCTCTGTCCGTCGGTCTGTCTCTGTGTGTCTCTCTGTGTGTTTCTGTGTCTCTGTGTGTGTCTCTCTCCCCGCGTCTCTCTCTGTGTCTCTGTGTCTCTCTCTTCTCTCTAAGAGTGGGTTCACGTAACTGGAGACAGGAGAAGCATGCTCACAAGCTCACGTTTGAAACAAGTTGGGTTTAATGGTTTTAATGAAGTCTATTGACAGGAAATGCACGGAATGTGCAGCGTAGTAGCCCCCTGTTGTTATAACGAGGGACGTAATTAGTGTCATAATGTTGGGCGGAATGGACGGGGGCCGTATGAACAGTTAGATTCGTTTCATACTCTGAATACACTCTAGGGACAGGCGTGACCAGCTGCCCTGTCGGATACATGTGTCAGCCCTTGGGGCAACTGGAAGAGAATAATTTATGTGTTTGTGGTAACCTGTTGAATTGGAAATCAGATGGCAACATTGACTGTCTTCGATTGGTTGCTCACAGTATCGGTCACTGGTTTGTCTGGTCTAAACTCTACTACCTGCTGTAACATTGACATTGATCACTTCGATGTTATAAGCCAAAAAGTTAAAAGTTTAAATCCATCATACGTAGTGCAAACTGCCGCAAACAGGCAATAAATTACGCTTTTCATCTTTTTGGTAGATAACCACAAGCATTATGTATGGCTAACAAGATAAAACAACAAATAAAGAATGTATGTGTGTAATTTCCATACAAAACGCTCTAGACTACAACATTTGTATAATAAATGTTATTTACTGCTACAAAACTATCCAGTTTTGTTGAATATTGCCCAGTATACCGAGAAAGCCACTGGTATTGTTATTCAGCCTTGCCCAATATACCGAGAAAGCCACTGGTATTGTCATTCAGCCTTGCCCAATATACTGAGATAGCCGTTATATAGTCATTTACCATTGACCACTATCCCCGGAAAGCCACTGGTTTTGTCATTTAGCCCTTTCCAGTATACCGAGAAAGCCACTATATAGTCATTTACCATTGCCCAGTATACCGAGAAAGCCACTTGTATTGTCATTCAGCCTTGCCCAGTATACCCGAGTAAGCCACTGGTATTGTCATTCAGCCTTGCCCAATATACCGAGAAAACCACTGGTATTGTCATTCAGTCTTGCCCAATATACCGAGAAAGCCGCTGGTATTGTCATTCAGCCTTGCCCAATATACCGAGAAAGCCACTGGTATTGTCATTCAGTCTTGCCCAGTATACCGAGAAAGCCACTTGTATGGTCATTCAGCCTTGCCAACTATACCGAGATAGCCACTAAATAGTCATTAACCATTGCGCAATATACCGAGAAAGCCACTGGGATTGTCATTCAGCCTTGCGCAGTATACCGAGAAAGCTGCTGGTATTGTCATTCAGCCTTGACCAGTATACCGAGAAAGCCACTGGTATTGTCATTCAGCCTTGCCCAATATACTGAGAAAGCCACTGGTATTGTCATTTAGCCTTGCCCAATATACTGAGATAGCCGTTATATAGTCATTTACCATTGACCACTATCCCCGGAAAGCCACTGGTTTTGTCATTTAGCCCTTTCCAGTATACCGAGAAAGCCACTATATAGTCATTTACCATTGTCCAGTATACCGAGAAAGCCACTGGTATTGTCATTCAGTCTTGCCCAATATACCGAGAAAGCCACTGGTATTGTCATTCAGCCTTGCCCAATATACCGAGAAAGCCACTGGTATTGTCATTCAGCCTTGCCCAGTATGCCGAGAAAGCCACTGGTATTGTCATTCGGTTTTGCGCAGTATACCGAGAAAGCCACTGGTATTCTCATTCAGTTTTGCCCAGTATACCGAGAAAGGCACTGGTATTGTCATTCAGCCTTGCCAAGTATACCGGAAACCCGCTGATATTGTCATTCAGCCTTCCCCACTATACTGGGGGAAAAACTGGTATTGTCATTCACCTTGCCCAGTATACTGGGAAAGCTACTGGTATTGTCATTCAGCCTTGCCCAGTATACCGAGAAAGCCACTGGTATTGTCATTCAGTCTTGCCCAGTATACCGAGAAAGCCACTGGTCTTGTCATTTAGCCTTGCCCAGTATACCGAGAAAGCCACTGGTATTGTCATTCAGCCTTGCCCAATATACCGAGAAAGCCACTGGTATTGTCATTCAGTCTTGCCCAGTATACCGAGAAAGGTACTGGTATTGTCATTCAGCCTTGCCCAATATACTGAGAAAGCCACTGGTATTGTCATTCGGTCTTACCCAGTATACCGAGAAAGCCGCTGGTATTGTCATTCAGCCTTGTCCACTATACTGGAGGAGAAAATGGTATTGTCATTTACCTTGACCAGTATACTGGGAAAGCTACTGGTATTGTCATTCAGCCTTGCCCAGTATATCGATAAAGCCACTGGTATTGTCATTCAGCCTTGCCCAATATACCGAGAAAGCCGCTGGTATTGTCATTCAGCCTTGCCCAGTATACCGAGAAAGCCACTGGTATTGTCATTCAGCCTTGCCCAGTCTACCGAGAAAGCCGCTGGTATTGTCATTCAGCCTTGCCCAATATACCGAGAAAGCCACTGGTATTGTCATTCGGTCTTGCCCAGTATACCGAAAAAGCCGCTGGTATTGTCATTCAGCCTTGCCCAATATACCGAGAAAGCCACTGGTATTGTCATTCGGTCTTGCCCAGTATACCGAAAAAGCCACTGGTATTGTCATTCAGTCTTGCCCAGTATACCGAGAAAGCCACTGGTATTGCCATTCAGCCTTGCCCAATATACCGAGAAAGCCACTGGTATTGTCATTCAGGCTTGACCAGTATACCGGAAAGCCACTGATATTGTCATTCAACCTTCCCCACTATACTGGGGGAATAACTGGTATTGTCATTCACCTTGCCCAGTATACCGGGAGGGCCGCTGGTATTGTCATTCAGCCTTGCCCAGTATACCGAGAAAGCCACTGGTATTGTCATTCAGTCTTGCCCAATATACCGAGATAGCCACTATATAGTCATTTACCATTGACCACTATCCCCGGAAAGCCACTGGTATTGTCATTTAGCCCTTTCCAGTATACCGAGATAGCCACTTTATAGTCATTTACCATTGCCCAGTATACCGAGAAAGCCACTTGTAGTGTCATTCAGCCTTGCGCAGTATACCCGAGTAAGCCACTGGTATTGTCATTCAGCCTTGCCCAGTCTACCGAGAAAGCCGCTGGTATTGTCATTCAGCCTTGCCCAATATACCGAGAAAGCCACTGGTATTGTCATTCGGTCTTGCCCAGTATACCGAAAAAGCCGCTGGTATTGTCATTCAGCCTTGCCCAATATACCGAGAAAGCCACTGGTATTGTCATTCGGTCTTGCCCAGTATACCGAAAAAGCCACTGGTATTGTCATTCAGTCTTGCCCAGTATACCGAGAAAGCCACTGGTATTGCCATTCAGCCTTGCCCAATATACCGAGAAAGCCACTGGTATTGTCATTCAGGCTTGACCAGTATACCGGAAAGCCACTGATATTGTCATTCAACCTTCCCCACTATACTGGGGGAATAACTGGTATTGTCATTCAGCCTTGCCCAATATACCGAGATAGCCACTATATAGTCATTTACCATTGACCACTATCCCCGGAAAGCCACTGGTATTGTCATTTAGCCTTGCCCAATATACCGAGAAAGCCACTGGTATTGTCATTCAGGCTTGACCAGTATACCGGAAAGCCACTGATATTGTCATTCAACCTTCCCCACTATACTGGGGGAATAACTGGTATTGTCATTCACCTTGCCCAGTATACCGAGAAAGCCACTGGTATTGTCATTCAGTCTTGCCCAATATACCGAGATAGCCACTATATAGTCATTTACCATTGACCACTATCCCCGGAAAGCCACTGGTATTGTCATTTAGCCCTTTCCAGTATACCGAGATAGCCACTTTATAGTCATTTACCATTGCCCAGTATACCGAGAAAGCCACTTGTAGTGTCATTCAGCCTTGCGCAGTATACCCGAGTAAGCCACTGGTATTGTCATTCAGCCTTGCCCATTATACCGAGAAAACCACTGGTATTGTCATTCAGCCTTGCCCAATATACCGAGATAGCCACTATATAGTCATTTACCATTGACCACTATCCCCGGAAAGCCACTGGTATTGTCATTTAGCCCTTTCCAGTATACCGAGATAGCCACCATATAGTCATTTACCATTGCCCAGTATACCGAGAAAGCCACTTGTAGTGTCATTCAGCCTTGCGCAGTATACCCGAGTAAGCCACTGGTATTGTCATTCAGCCTTGTCCATTATACCGAGTAAGCCACTGGTATTGTCATTCAGCCTTGCCCATTATACCGGAAAACCGCTGATGTTGTCATTCAGCTTTGCCAGTATACCGGGGAAAAAACCCTGGTATTGTCATTCAGCCTTGACCAGTATGTCGGGAAAGCCATTGGTATTGTACGCGATAAATCGTAAAGTACAATGAGGAACGAAGCGTGGTTTATTTCACAATAAAACATTGTTCTATTGTGACGTCATTTCTGGAGATTCGAAGATGCGCTCGCAACTTGATGACGTCGTAAATTGGACGACGTTATTTTTGAGAGGGGGTGTCAAGTGAGTTGTTCCCCATAGATGTAGCTGGGCAGCGCGGGTGAAAGCAATGGCAAAACATACCTAAAAGTGGGAGGGATATGACGATCGGTATTGGGAATAAAGGTGCAGATAATCGACGTGAAAATTGTGAGAACACCAAACTTCACTACCCCCTACATAAAATGGAGCTGTTCGACATTTCCGAAGTCGGATTGTATTCATTATTCTAAATACGGCTTAATGTAATGTAATGTAAAGCTTGAAGACTAGTGGTAGAGCGTCTCCGGCCGCGTCATACCAAAAGACGTTAAAAGATGGTACTTGTTGTTATCCTGTCTGGTGCTCAGCGTTCGGGGCTCTAACAAGGACAGGTCGGCTCGGAGTCAGTATACTGTGTCTGAGTGAGATATTAACTGAGGCATGGTATCTCATAGGGCTAGCACTTTTAATCGGCATCAGTCCAGACACATACATGCACGTCGCTATATAAGTGCAATAATCTTGGACGTGACGTACCCTATTCCACCTCACCTGTAAAGCTTGTAAATTTATTAACATAACTTAACTTAATGTAAAAAGTACAAAATGTTGATCACATATAAAATCTCATAAACGAAATAGACGACTTGTGGTCGTTGTTTATCGTACAAAAAAACACCGCGGGGAGAATAAACAATCAAATGCGCAGTGTTATACTTCAGTGTGTATGTTATACTCCAGTGAGTGTGTGTTATACTTCAGTGTGAGTGTTATACTCCAGTGTGATGGTTATACTTCAGTGTGTGTGTTACACTTCAGTGTGAGTGTAATACTTGAGTGTGTGTATGTGTGTGTGTTATTTTTCAGTGTGAGAGTTATACTTCAGTGTGTGTGTGTGTGTGTGTGTGTGTGTGTGTGTGTGTGTGTGTGTGTGTGTGTGTGTGTGTGTGTGTGTGTGTGTGATACTTCAGTGTGTGTGTTATACTTCAGTGTGAGAGTTATACTACGGTGTGAGAGTTATACTTCAGTGTGTGTGTTATACTTTAGTGTGTGTGTTATACTTCAGTGTGAGAGTATACTTAAGTGTGTGTGTGTGTGTGATACTTCAGTGTGTGTTATACTCCAGTGTGTTATACTTCAGTATGTGTGTGTGTGTGTTTTATTTTTCAGTGTGTGTTATACTTCAGTGTGAGTGTTATACTCCAGGGAGTGTGTGTCATTCTTCAGTGTGAGGGTTATACTTTAGTGTGAGGGTTATACTTCAGTGTGTGTGTGTTATACCTCAGTGTGTTATACTTCAGTGTGAGGGTTATTCTTCAGTGTATGTTATACTTCAGTGTGTGTTTGTTATACTTAGTGTGTGTGTGTTATACTCCAGTGTGTGTATGTTATACATAGTGTGTGTGTTATACATAGTGTGTGTTATACTTCAGTGTGAGAGTTATACTTCAGTGTGTGTGTGTGTTATACTCCAGTGTCTGTTATACTTCAGTGTGTGTGTGAGTGTAATACTTCAGTGTGTGTGTAATACTTCAGTGTGTCTTATACTTCAGTGTGTGTGTTTCACTCCAGTGTGTATGTGTAATACTTCAGTGTGTGTGTGTTATACTCCAGTGTGTGTGTAATACCTGTGTGTGTGTAGTAATTCAGTGTGTGTATGTGTGTGTGTTATACTCCAGTGTGAGTGTAATACTTTAGTGTGTGTTATACTTCAGTGTCAGTGTAATACTCCAGTGTGTGTAATACTTCAGTGTGTGTTATACTTCAGTGTGTGTGTGTTATACTTCAGTGTGAGTGTAATACTTCAGTGTGTGTTTTACTTCAGTGTGTGTGTTTTACTCCAGTTGGAGCTTTATACTTCAGTGGGTGTGTAATACTTCAGAGTGTGTGTTATACTCCAGTGTGTGTGTGTAATACTTCAGTGTGTGTGTGTGTGTGTGTGTGTGTGTTATACTTCAGTATGTGTGTGTAATACTTCAGTGTGTATGTGTTATACTCCAGTGTGTATGTGTGTAATACTTCAGTGTGTGTGTAATACTTCAGTGTGTGTAATACATCAGTGTGTGTTATACTCCAGTGTGTGTGTGTAATACTTCAGTGTGTGTGTTATACTTCAGTATATGTGTGTAATACTTCAGTGTGTATGTGTTATACTCCAATGTGTATGTGTGTAATACTTCAGTGTGTGTGTAATACTTCATTGTGTGTAATACATCAGTGTGTGTTATACTCCAGTGTGTTATACTTCAGTGTGTGTTATACTTTAGTGTGAGTGTAATACTTCAGTGTGTGTTTATATTCCAGTGTGTGTAATACTCCAGTGTGTTATACTTTAGTGTCAGTGTAATACTTCAGTGTGTGTTATACTTCAGTGTGTGTGTGTGTTATACTTCAGTGTGTGTGTGTGTGTGTGTGTGTGTGTGTGTGTGTGTGTGTGTGTGTTATACTTCAGTGTCAGTGTAATACTCCAGTGTGTTATACTTCAGTGTGTGTGTGTTATACTTCAGTGTCAGTGTAATAGTCCAGTGTGTTATACTTCAGTGTGTGTTATACTTCAGTGTGTGTGTGTGTGTGTGTGTGTGTGTGTGTGTTATACTTCAGTGTCAGTGTAATACTTCAGTGTGTATGTGTGTGTTATACTTCAGTGTGTGTGTGTGTGTGTGTGTGTGTGTGTGTGTGTGTGTGTGTGTGTGTGTGTGTGTGTGTTATACTTCAGTGTCAGTGTAATACTCCAGTGTGTTATACTTCAGTGTGTTATACTTCAGTGTCAGTGTAATACTTCAGTGTGTGTGTGTGTTATACTTCAGTGTCAGTGTAATACTCCAGTGTGTTATACTTCAGTGTCAGTGTAATACTTCAGTGTGTGTGTGTGTGTGTGTGTGTGTGTGTGTGTTATACTTCAGTGTGTGTTATACTTCAGTGTCAGTGTAATACTTCAGTGTGTGTGTGTGTTATACTTCAGTGTGTGTTATACTTCAGTGTCAGTGTAATACTTCAGTGTGTATGTGTGTGTTATACTTCAGTGTGTGTGTGTGTGTTATACTTCAGTGTCAGTGTAATACTCCAGTGTGTTATACTTCAGTGTGTGTTATACTTCAGTGTGTGTGTGTGTGTGTGTGTGTGTGTTATACTTCAGTGTCAGTGTAATACTTCAGTGTGTATGTGTGTGTTATACTTCAGTGTGTGTGTGTGTGTGTGTGTGTGTGTTATACTTCAGTGTCAGTGTAATACTCCAGTGTGTTATACTTCAGTGTGTGTTATACTTCAGTGTCAGTGTAATACTTCAGTGTGTGTGTGTGTGTTATACTTCAGTGTCAGTGTAATACTCCAGTGTGTTATACTTCAGTGTCAGTGTAATACTTCAGTGTGTGTGTGTGTGTGTGTGTGTGTGTGTGTGTGTGTTATACTTCAGTGTGTGTTATACTTCAGTGTCAGTGTAATACTTCAGTGTGTGTGTGTGTGTGTGTGTGTTATACTTCAGTGTGTGTTATACTTCAGTGTCAGTGTAATACTTCAGTGTGTGTTATACTTCAGTGAATATGGGTGCATGTCATCGTATCCCAATATTGCATAGATCGATGCTCATGATGTCAATCTCTGGACTGTCTGGCCCAGAATGGATTATTTACAGACCGCAGTCACATAGCTGGAATATTGCTGAGCGCGGCGTTTTCATCTCAGTTTTCGTTTCCCAACTCTCTGCAGAAGCCATATGACAGTCATAGTGTCACACTCCCGGGGGAACCTCGGGACCTAGGAACCGAACCGCAGGGGTCTCGACCGACAGACGCTTTGCTTCTAAAATGATAGCTCATGTACCGAAATGATATGTCTTCATATTCAATATACAGCTTGTTTGATAAGACCGAACGCCAAAATCGATATGTTTAAATGCTAAGGTAATCACTATATATACCTCAGCACAGTTAGGTGTGATGCTGAACGCATTGTCAATACTTCATGACTACGCATACCAGGGACTTTAATGCTAAATAATACGTAAGTAGATGAAACTACTCGCGCATTTAAATCTAAACACCTAACGCTTATCGGAATAATCTTGATTTTTAGCACATTCAACACTGGGAAAGAAACCTGGCATTTTACGGCCGCCTCAAACGATAATTAGTGGAAGATTTCCACTTCTCCAGTCTTCATGGTTTTTAAATTGATTGTAGTTGGGAGCAAATAAAATCGTATATACAAGGCTGTCAACTGGCTCAATTTATTTGTGAGAGTCCTGAAAGTGGGACCTTTTCAGTCATAATAATTCGGGAGTCGAGAGCCTAACATATGTACATATGTATGTGTGTGTGTGTGTGTGTGTGCGTGTGTGTGCGTGCGTGCGTGCGTGCGTGCGTGCGTGCGTGCGTGCGTGCGTGCCTGTATGCATGCATGCATGTATGTAAACAAATTCACAAAATTAATACACAACACGGATTGTTCTCTTACATGTTCCAGCTTCATCTTCAGGGAGAAGTGATTACAGTTGCAGAAGGCATCGCATGGGTGTAAAAGTTCTGATTTGGGTGAGATTAAATGTTATCATGTCTTACAGCATTGAAGGCTAAACTGTGATAAACACACACACACACGTACTCACCACACACACTCCACATACACGTACTCACCACACACACTCCACATACACGTACTCACCACACACACTCCACATACACGTACTCCACACACTCCACATACACGTACTCACCACACACACTCCACATACACGTACTCACCACACACACTCCACATACACGTACTCACCACACACACTCCACATACACGTACTCACCACACGCACTCCACATACACGTACTCACCACACGCACTCCACATACACGTACTCACCACACACACTCCACATACACGTACTCACCACACACACTCCACATACACGTACTCACCACACACACTCCACATACACGTACTCACCACACACACTCCACACACGTACTCACCACACACACTCCACATACACGTACTCACCACACACACTCCACACACACGTACTCACCACACACACTCCACATACACGTACTCACCACACACACTCCACATACACGTACTCACCACACACACTCCACACACGTACTCACCACACACACTCCACACACGTACTCACCACACACACTCCACGTACACGTACTCACCACACACACTCCACACACACGTACTCACCACACACACTCCACATACACGTACTCACCACACACACTCCACATACACGTACTCACCACACACACTCCACACACACGTACTCACCACACACACTCCACATACACGTACTCACCACACACACTCCACATACACGTACTCACCACACACACTCCACACACACGTACTCACCACACACACTCCACATACACGTACTCACCACACACACTCCACACACACGTACTCACCACACACACTCAACACACACGTACTCACCACACACACTCCACATACACGTACTCACAACACACACTCCACACACACGTACTCACCACACACACTCCACATACACGTACTCACCACACACACTCCACATACACGTACTCACCACACACACTCCACACACACGTACTCACCACACACACTCCACATACACGTACTCACCACACACACTCCACACACACGTACTCACCACACACACTCCACATACACGTACTCACCACACACACTCCACATACACGTACTCACCACACACACTCCACATACACGTACTCACCACACACACTCCACATACACGTACTCACCACACGCACTCCACACACACGTACTCACCACACACACTCCACACACACGTACTCACCACACACACTCCACATACACGTACTCACCACACACACTCCACATACACGTACTCACCACACACACTCCACATACACGTACTCACCACATACACTCCACACACACGTACTCACCACACACACTCCACATACACGTACTCACCACACACACTCCACATACACGTACTCACCACACACACTCCACATACACGTACTCACCACACACATACACGTACTCACCACACGCACTCCACATACACGTACTCACCACACACACTCCACATACACGTACTCACCACACACATACACGTACTCACCACACACACTCCACATACACGTACTCACCACACACACTCCACATACACGTACACACCACACACACTCCACACACACGTACTCACCACACACACTCCACATACACGTACTCACCACACACATACACGTACTCCATGGGCGGATACAGAGGGGGGTGGGGTGGGGTGGTGGTGCGCACCCCCCTTTTTATTTCGAAAAAAATCTTTATTTCTGTATAAATTACCACCAAAGACAATAAATAGACCTTAATTGTGCACCCTCCCCCCCCCCCCCCCCCCCCTTTTCAAAAAAGCTGTATCCGCCCATGTACTCACATACCTTTTCAGATTGTAATCATTCTTGCTGTATTTCTTACTTTATTCCTAAATAAACTGTATCCGTTTACAATTGTGTCTGCACGTACCCAGTGGCGGTATAAAAAACAACATTTAACTCACTGCTTTTCAGATAAGTTCGAGTCTCGTCATTCTATTGTGGTAATTATAGTTTTAAGATTGATTTACAAGGAAGTCCATGAAATATACGTCAGTACGGTCTATATAACTAACCCTGTAATAACATTCCTTGTTCTGTATAATTAATAACAAATCATATGAACCAGCACGTATATTATTACTGATTGCTTACCGTGTGATATCAAATGTACACCAGACAATGTAGAAATCATACATCCCTTTGAACTATATTTTCAGTGACAGACAGAAATCTGATTAAGAATCGTGTAGAAGTTTGTAGGTAACTGTTATACTGAATCTCTCTTTCCGTGGTGCAATACTTCCGAGCTTTCTTACCTGTCACAGCAAATCAGATGTAAAAATACTTGTTCATACTAGTAACGAGTGATGTCATATTTAACGAATCTCATTGGTTAAAGATGCCAATTGTTGGAATTTCATTGGTCAGTATTTTTAGAGTCTATTTTTAGCAGTTGACGACATGCGGGGATTTCCTGTTTGTGTATATAAACGAGCTTGCATCAGAAACCCGCAATACAAGCCACCGAACAAGCCAGTTAGAACATGCCAGTGTAGTTGTATTCAATTCACATATTATATGTCCGAAAGCTAGCGACACCATAAAAAATGGGTAGAAACAGAATATCTAACCGAATGCGAAATTCTCAGAATTTCTCTCAAATCTGTGCCTGGCAGACCGTCCAGGACCGGTGTTTCTCCTCCCGAGACAGGCCTCAAGAGGAAGAGGGAAAGCGTCTTCCTCGGTTGCGGAGCAAATATTTCGCCCTGTAACTCATACGTCGGGGAAAACTTCATTGTTCATCAGCTACAGTGGTTCAAAATTCATAAGCTCATCAATGACATCGATTCTGGTGGAATAGCGTACTGCGATTTCCTTTCAACTCGAGGTGTAAGCCGAATGTCTCTCACGGAGGGTGCCGTGCGTATACGAGATGTGCCGAACGCGGGAGGGAACTCAGTTCTGTCGGAAGTGCTATCCTTCGAACTGATGAACAAGTGCTTTGCGGCTAGATTATTAAAGGTAAATATGCGATACATTGGAATTTTTTTATTTACGCACGCAAGTTTGTCTGTGAAGTGTGAAAATTTCACTTATGAAATGTATATATTCTTTCTTATTTATGTTTATTTTTTTATCTCAAACTCGGGGTATCCAACTAACCAACACACACACACACTCCACACCCCACACCCCACACCCCACCCCATGTCATGTATTTGCATGTAATGATATTGGCACCATTGTAAACAAATTTCGTGAGTTAACGCGTGATGCCGCAGTTACCAAAATCACATAATTATGCTAATGCATGTAATCGGTAATCGTTTCTGGACTCGCAAACCGATGGTTGATAGCTCGAACAACGACCCATGCAGTTGTGATGCTTGTGAATTCTTCTATCAGTACTAATTATTGCTATGTTTATTTCAGACTGAGATGGAGGTGTCCTATTTCCCCTGCGGGGGGTCCATCACGGACTACGTGTGCGAGGTGTTCGGCCAGCGACTCGGAGTTTCCGTCACCCGAGCCATGAAATACAAGGGAGACTACTCCGAGGAGGACGCATTACACCTACTGTGCAAGAAGTTAAAAGGTAAGACAAACTACGGGTACATAATTTTTCCTGATGATATCAGTCAGATAAAACGTGCGAAACAGAACAAAAGTCATACAGAGATTAGGGCTAATGTAAATCCTTAAACGTCTTCACGGTCCACCATTTTGTTAAATGATTAATTAATAGTCGCCTGCCAAAACAGGGGATATGTTGCCATTAAATAGCCCATTCATGTCACGGTCGTAGAGAATGACCATTTGGATAGGGTAACAAAATTGTTATATTAAGACAACAATAAGAATTTTTTAGACTCGCTGGTTGTATCAAAAGAGGATAACAAATATACTCGGTTGGTGTTATTCAGGGAAGCAAGTGCATTTTGGAAGGAACACTTGTGAGACTTAAGCGATTTCGTAGTGTTGTTTCATCTGTGTTTTGTTCTTATCCAATATCCAAAATATGAATAGACAATGAAAATGTCGTGATTGGTCAACAGGCTAAGGGTTGTTGTTGTCATGGTTACAGGGATAGTACAGTCCAGCCGCAACACGTTAGAAAACTGGAGCAAACAGATCTTGCACGTGTGGGCGACCAACAAGCATGTGGCCAGGGTCGTTGAGAAAGCGTATGAGCTGGTTCCGTATGACCTGAGGGGAAACACCATGGTCCTTGTCACCACGGCAACAGAGTCAAAGTTCATCTTCCTCAACGCCAGCTGAGAGGCGGACAGAGACGCCTGTAGCGCCCCCACTACATCACATGCCAAGCAGCACGCGCGGAACACACCGAAGTTGGGCCCAGAACATCGGGAAATGTCGGCAGTGTTGCCTTCAAGCAGTGCAAGGTGGACTGCCGAGAATGAGTCAGGAGACGTCACCTCTACTGCAGTTCCAACCATGATGGACAGATCTCACTGAAGAAGGCTGAGCACATGTTTACATGATCAATATATGAGTCAAAAGAAATTTGAGCCACTGTAGCATCTATCACAGTCGATCATCAAAAATGTCACCGCCATCATCACCATCACCATCATCATCATCATCATCATCATCATCATCATCATCACGTTCTCCCACCCCATAGTGATTATCTGCATACAAGTAACCGTTCTGGTTCGCCATTTATACCATTAACATATACATGTTACCTTGAAGCACAGCCTGGGTGTATCATCTCAATAGCCTATGTGAATGAACACTTGTGTTTATTTTCTTGTAAATTATCAGTGTACATATCGCTAAGGAAAAAACATTTTGTTACATGCAAGTTTGTTTGCTTCACAGCTGTATATATACAGTAAAAAATTTAAACGAGTTTATCCTCTCGTTCGATAACGACCTCGTGAGTAATACTGTTTAATTTTCGCCATAATACATTCTATGAATAAATAATGGAATGAAAACAAATAATCGAACAAATTACATTTAGATAATGGCCACAATACCCTTGAGCACACTTTTACATTGTCAAGTTCTGCACACTGTTAAACTGTTCACGTCATAGGCTTCTGAGATGAACCATCTATCAGTAAGTAGATGAGGAGTTATTTATAAATGGTCAGCAGATTCCGTCAGTTCCCCCGGCTGATGATAGGGCACTGTTGTGGGAGGACAAATATACCATACACCATGACACCCAGCTTGTACATAGTCAGTATTATACACCCCCTACAGCAGTATGTGTATGTGATGTGCGCGTTAGTTGGAGTGTGTATTTTTATGATTTGAAAGTTTTAATATATGGCATGATTGATGAACGAACCCCTTATTATATTGATGTTAATCATCATCAGATTTGTATTTGTCAATATCATGTTTGAATGTTTGATACACTGCTTTATGATCAATGTGTGTTTAGTGTGATGTTAATTATTGTCAGTTTTATGTTCTATTTTATACTTTTATAATAAATGTTTAAAAAAAGGGTTGTTGATGTTTCCAAAGCAGGATGGGCAAAGCAGTTGAAATGAAGCCACGTTTTGATGGGCGCGTCCTTGAAACCAGGATTAAGGGTCCATGTATGCTGTTTCAATCACAACCCCTGGGAAAGTGTCGTGGGAAGCACCCTAAACCTAGTTACATACGAACTGACCTGTTATAAATAATCAGATGCACCAATATCTGGAGCCATCCGCAATCACATCTTTTCCATCTCTCATAGAAGTTAATAATTTGATTTGACGGTTATTTTTAGCCTGGTGTCATTCGAATCGAAAACAATGAAAACATTAGACTGTGTCTAAACGTTATCTTAAAATCTGTACACCACAGATCTGAATTACCATGCGTTCAAGCTAAATGAGCTAGGGGCCCTATGATTCGAGCATGGTTTATTACAGAATACCTAGCCTTGCTCCAAGGCTGTACCGAATGAGAAGTCCATAGATGTGTACTAGTAATTTTATCCTTATAGTTGACAAGTCGAGATAAGCCGCCAGTATTTTATATGGGCGCCTTGTTCTTCTTATTTATATATTCTAGGGGTTATGATTTAAACCAATAACCATCTCCTTGTACATGTCTACAGAATGCCCTACATGAAGCACAGAGCATGACAAGTTCAGAAATCAGTGAAAAAGTCATATCTGCTTATGGCTTGAACGCAAAGAAACGAAAAATAAATGGTTAATTCTGAACGTCCATTTTGAAAATGGGACCAGTGGCAACATGTTCATACCTTACTGCACTTGAAAGTAACCAAAATATCAGCGTTAACACAAATGTCATTACTACAGCAGCAGCTTGTGAGTATAAACGATCTGGGTTATTGTTTTTTTCCCCAGTAAATATCCCATGATGTGACAGCGTGGCAAATATATAGGTAATCCAAATCCTCGCTGGCAAACACTAATGCACTTGACCACCTTTTGAACACAGATGGTAGTATGACGACTAGTGAATGTGTGTAATCACAGCTTTTCACCTATTACACCTATGGTTGTGAGTTCGAATCCCGGGTCGCCCCCATTGTGTTTCTAGGTTTGTGAACACCATATCCGTGCTCGCGGTAAACGTCTGAGACCTGCATCACTTCGGGCTTTCCTGTCACATTAAGCTGGCTCGCCGCGATATAACTGTAATACTGCTAAAAGAGGCCTTAAACCATAAGCCTCACTCACTAACTCACCTATTACGAGAATATCAAGATATTGTGAGTGAATGAGCGAGTGAATATTGGTCTCCTCTTATGACGAGTGTAAAGGACACTGGGAATCATTCTGTCCCGGAATCCCACTAGGTTCAACATATAGTACTATAGTGGAATGCCAATTTTCAATAACTATCAAGTACAACTTGGAATTCGACACATCCAAGTTCGACACAGCGAGGTCCGCCTGTACTACAATAATGTAACTGATTTTCTCAGTGTTGTCATCATTGTTGTCAATAAATGCACTTTTCTATCAAGATCTAGTGACTCGCTCCAACTTACAACCCCATTTGTTTGCTTTATAAAGACTGACAACAATGAAAGAACTTGTTTTATTCAAAAGATCACGGAAAAAACCCTGTCAGAATGGGTCTTATTTTGAATCAAGCCTGACATACATACATGACCTACCTACACTAAATACCAACAGATTATCAACAGTCAGGATGTTTAATTGTAAGCAGTGACGAACAGTGACAAGAAATTCTTTGGGATTTGCGTTCAACTGACTTGTAATCGCCCACTGGTCTGGGCTTCTGTTTTGATAAAGCATGTTTACAAATCCATCAATATTTGTTGCCTAGAAGCAAGCACTAGGCAAATAGTGGCCATCACCACGTGGTTGATATAGCCTGCTTTTCACCTTAACCAGCAAGTGTTTACATGTTAATCAAATATAATACAAAAGATGCATTAGTGTTTGTTTTGTCCCGAAACCAATCCTTAGCAGTTCTTTGTAAGTTACCTTTGACTTCCTATCGAAATATATCTTTTTCTGTCTCCAAACCAAATTTCATATAAATCAATTTAAATTTCTTCGACTAATCACAAAGAAACCAAAAGTGTTACCAAACGAAATAAAAGAAAGATTACCTGAAGTCCAACAGGAAAAGCTTGTTTGTTTTGAAGACGACGTAAACAGCACGTATTACTGCAGCACTTCACCCGGCCAGTGTGTGGGAATCGGTAGCCCAAGGGTAATTGGTAATTGGAGCTCCTGAGTGACAACGTTGATGCCATGTGGCGCGTTGGTGATCTCACCGAGAACATAGCCGCCAATAGCTACAGGACAGGTTGTAACAGATGGATGGTACCAGTACCATGGGCACCCACGTTCAAAGCTATCTATCTATGCAAATGAGCTGCTTCATCCGTAAAGGTCGACATTGACAAACATGTGTATCAGCTTTCGTAAACAACTTGTTTATCTGACGTATGAACAACTGAAAGGATGTGGGAGACTTGCTGCCTCACAGTCTGTGCAGGGACAGTTCCATCTCGTGTGAATATACTGTAGGAATATATTTCTAAATGAACAGACCGCATCCGTTGTCTAGTGGATAGGGCGTTTGAGCGCAGAGCGGAATGTCGGTGGTTCGATCCCCGGTCGTGTCATACCAAAAGACGTTCAAACATGGTGCTTATTGTTACCCTGCGTGGCGCTTGACGTTAAGTGGTCATCTCCCCGAGACAAGGGAGTTAACTGACTTAAAAAGTCCAGATGACTTTTATAGTCAGTTAAATCCCTTGCCTCGGGAAGATGCGGTCGGCACTTGACTGGTCGGCTCTGAGTCAGTATACCACAAACACACATGCATGCGCGTCGCTATCTAAGTGCAATGAACTTGAACGCGACGTTGAACCCCGTTTCACCTCACCTCAAATTAAACATGATTTCTTCTACATTGCGATATGGGCCAGGTGCATGGAACACAATCCTCGACACCCAGTGAGTAAGTTTCACCTGCATGAACAGTATTAAAACACATACATCTGGGGTTCGAGTGGTGAGTTGTGCAAACGCCGATTTGAAAGGTATATTCCATTCGTGACCAACTCGTGTTATTCCGGGAAAAGCCGAAGAGCGGCTCGTGCCCCTCTCGTGGCCATTTTTGCGACTGGGTTCCGACTACTTCTCGCGACCCAAGGCAGCTTGGGTTGTATACTCCCCAGGGAGTTGACAATGGCAGACGGATCTACTGCAGGTCAGGGTACAAATAAAAACCGCATTTGAGGAGATACTAGTACCGGGATACCTGCGGTCAATAATATATAAATACTCATTTACTGTCACTCATTTCAACAACTTGGTCTCATACAATTCAAGTCATAATTACACATTCAGCATACGTGTTTGTGATCTGGGCCTGTGTCTTAAGACAAACTGTAAGTCGGGGCCTATATTAGCATGCGTTGGAGGCTATGAACGTACCACCACAGCAAAGGTCACCGTCGTAGACATGACTAGTTTAATGTTATGCTGCTATGTCATTAATTTTTAGATGCAAATTACTCTGTTAATTCAAACCTTATCCATTATATTTAATCAGTGCATACGGAATATATGATTTGGAACAATAAGCACAGCCGACCCGTTTGAGGTAACTAGGGTCTGTAAAACTAAATGGAACATAACCCGTGGAATCTATTCAGACCGAGCTGTGTCGTATACACAGAACGCATAAAATAATGTGTGAAACATATTGATTGAAAAATATGCATCAGTTGGGTTAGTGTTTTAATGAAATAAATGTACACCTGAATCGGTTATAACAAAAAGTATAACATGTATCGATTAAATATAGGAATGTGTTGATTATTACACAGCGATATGGTGGGTAAGTATGGGGGGGGGGGGGGGGGGGGGGCGATGCGATGCAGGCCTTGGGCAGAAGAGAACAGAAGATCCTCGGCATATGAGGTACAAAATGACAGCAAAATACACATTATAATAGCGGATATGTGGTTAGCCGGAAGATTTTACAATTTGCATTACGTATTTACAGAATTTACTAAGGTATTTTAATACAGATATCTCTTTACAAGTGAAAAGTCTTGGAAATTTAATCATATTAGGTCTTTTGGAATATGTAGGTGGGATATACAAAATTCTTTCTTTAGTAAAATATGGACATTTAAAAATATAGTGAAATTCATCTCCAATATATATATATATATATCACTTCTAAGGGAATAAGGAATCCATCGATTACCACATGGATATGGGGTTATTTCTATTAATACCCAGGGGGTATATGATTGGTTGATTGTTTGTTGTTTAACGCCGCACTCAACAATATCAAGGCGGTCTGTAAATAATCGAGCCTGGACCAGACAATCAAGTGATTGGGATATGACATGCACCAACCAAGACTGTAAGCCTGGCCACCAGACCCCCTTAGTCGCCTCCCTTAGTCGCCTTTGGGAGGCCGAAGACCAATTCTAACCCGGATCTTATAGTAGTGGTAGTAGAAGTGGTAGTAAAGTAGCCAAAGATAGGATTATTTTTGTACACGAAAGAATATATATGCACGAAAAGGCATGCAGCCATACATGAACGAGTTGTTTCCCTTTGGAAAAGCGAGCGTCTGCTCTACTTCCGGGTGCGCGCGACAGATAAACATGGCGAGAAATGAGTTGGCAGAGAAGAAATGTTGATGAAGATTACATTCGTTATTCATTACGTTCCGTAGATAAGGTAAGCATGGCAGGATAGCACATAAACAAGTTTGAGATGATTCCATGATTCAAACATCTATGGCTATGTAAAGATCGAAGATATAGATTCAGGAACTAGAGTTGCCTAATTGAAATGATCTCATAGGTCTTACAGTTACAGTTAGCTCATATCTGTCGTGTATGCAGGGTGTTAGGCCACATATGCAAACGCAACTGTACACACACATGTACATAAGGTACATGTGCGCTATGTAACCAAAACGTGATCAAAATGGATAAATTATTAACTTATGGCAATAGTTTCTTTTTGACAATCTTGTAAATATACGTATTAATGAAAACATTGGCGATTATTTTATCCCCCACTTTTTTATCATTTTTGTCATATTTATATTTTTTTTCCATTTTGAAGAAATATTACTATTGGATCTGCAACATCAGTTCATAAAAATGGCCTAAACATATTTTGATCTTAATGCAAAATGAATTCCAATGCTTTTCAATGTCTACATGCTTTATGACTTAAAACATGGTGAAAAGTCCTCTGCTCTGTTCTGCCATACATAATCATGATAACGTGAGAATTGGTCTTCAGCAACCCATGCTTGTCATAAAAGGCGACTAACCAAGATCAGGGTGGTCAGGGTCGCTGACTTGGTTGATGAATGTCATTGAATCCCAATTGCGTAGATCAATGCTCATGATGTCAATCATTGGATTGTGTGGCCCAGACACGATTATTTACAGACTGCTGTGATATAGCTGGAATATTGCTTAGTGCGGCGTTAGACAACAAACAAACAAACAAGTAAACAATGTGTGTTTGACAGTCTGTATGATCTTAAAAACAATTTGAATTGTTTTTAGTAGTAGCAAAGTCAAATATCTAAAAAACGTGACTATGAACATGATGAATTAGAAATATTATAGTAAGAGAATGAAGAAATATTTTACAATGATTAACAGGTTGTCTAATTTTCTTCAGATGATGTTTGGAATGGGAGAGAGCTACTAAGGAAACAACATCATCATGTTCAAAATTGAGTCTTATATTGCCCCATTGTTGTTGGGGTATGTGGACAAGTATGTCAAACTCAGCCAGGAGGATTTCCAGGTTAGTTTGTGGGGAGGGGACGTTGTTCTCAACAACCTTGACCTTCGACTAGATGTCCTTCAAGATGTCCTACAGCTGCCCATCATGTTCAAGAGTGGACATATCCATGAGCTGAGAATACATGTTCCTTGGACAAAGCTTGGATCTGAGCCAGTTGTCATCACGGTCAACACAATAGAGTGTATCCTCAAGGTCAGGGATACTGCATACGGGGATTCCGCCAGTACCAAATCTGGAGAATCTCAGAGGAGGGCATCACAGCAGGCACGAGCAAGAATAAAACCCAAACGACCTGACCCTGCAGACGAGCTACCTCCAGGTTACCTACAAAGCCTGATGAATAGGATAGTAAACAATGTAAATATAATCATGAACAATCTCATTATCAAGTTTGTGGAGGACGACATTGTTCTTTCTATAAATGTCAAATCTGCTGAATGTTACGGAGCCGACATGAATTGGGACAGAGCATTCGTGGACCTCACTGCATCTGATCTCATTCTGCGAAAAGTAATAAACTTTTGTGATCTAACAGTATGTCTGGACAAAACAAACACCAGTGGACGTATTGAGACATACCAAGAACCGATCTTATACCGGTGTTCTGTTTCATGCAGACTCCATATGACATATGATGGTGTTAATGCCAAGCTGCCGCGTGTGACACGATTCAATGTGAGCTGTGAGAAGCTGCATCTGTCCATCTCGGACACCCAGCTGCCCATGTTCCTGAGACTGCTGGAGCTGTGCATTGCCCTGTATTATGGCACCGTGGACTTTGATGTGGAGAAGGAGGAGCAGGAACAGGAGCCGGACCAGCAGGAGGTGGCCAGGAGTAGTGGCAACAACTCAGGTAGGAGCTGCTTGGCATCTAAATATGCTGTTTGTTTGTTGGTTTGTTTGTTGCTTAATGTCAATCTGAAGTATTCCACCTATATGATGGCGGTCTGTAAATAATCGAGCCTGGACTGGACAATCCAGTGGTTGAAATGAGCATTGGTCTATAAACACTGGGATATGATCATGATGATGATGACATGTAAGCAACCAAGTCAACGAGCAGAACCTCCTGACCATATATTTTCTACTTATGACATGCATAGGTTGCTGAAGACCTATATTGTTACCTGTATGGGTATCACCTGTATGTACACATGACGAACGGTGTAATACTCAACATGTCTGAGTCATTATTTCCACCTTTATAATTACTCGAATGTACTGAAGCAATGATTTGTTGTATCATTGTCATCTTCAGTAAGGCAGATGTGAGTCATCTTTAGTAAGGCAGTATATTTAATATGGACATGGTGTATTGTTCCTTTTTCACAAAAGTATCTTTGGACCACAACATTATGAACATGTACAACTGATTAACTCCCATACTTTAACAATTGTTTGAGGCATTTCTTGACGGACGACAAAGTAGACACAATTTATGGATAACAACTTCTTTAATGTACTATTATAGCAACATTTCGGATACATCCCTATACTGTTGTCAAGCAAAACCTGACTTTAAGTTTAACCATGTTGCCATGGTTACCACAGACTGCTGATCATTATGATGCCATGATTGCCAGAACAAGTACAACATGTCACCATGTTCATCCTTTTGTCTCATTTTTCAAATAGACAGTGATTAACATGATTAAAGCTCAAAATCCAAATATATCATGACAGTGTATTAGAAAATCAATATCGTGATTATTCAAAACTAATCAATCTGAGATGATGATGATGATGATAATGATGATGATGATGATGATGGTAGTGAAGAAGAACATGATGATGATGATGGTGATGATAATGGTGATGAAGATTGTAAAACTGTAATGATGATATTGAGCTAGTAATCATGAATCTCAATGCGATCGGCACTGGACAAGTTAGAAGTTATGTATAATTTCTATTTTTTTATGACATGCAGTGTTGATTATTACCAGTATCACTGTGTAGACATGATAAATGTCATGTTCTTTAATGATGATGATGATTATGATTATGATGATGATGATGATGATGATGATGATTATGTTTTGCTGCACCATGTGTAACCTGCAGAACCAAGCCCTGAGTCTGAAGGGAGTCTGTCCGAGACAGATGACGGCTGGATGAACTGGGCATGGTCCTTTGTGCCTCAGATACTGCCCACAGATGAAGAGCAGGAGTATGGGGAGAACAGACCCAGGGGGAAGCCCTCTCCCCCGCTCTTGTCCATAGGATTCTATGTACACCAGGCATCTGTCACATTTAAGGTAGGCGGGTATTCAGTGGTACTTCTCAAAATCTCATTCAAGTTGGCAAGAATAAAGGTCATTATCAATAGGGGAACCACAAACTACTTACTCTCAGCATCACGTGTCAGGGTATTTTTATGGAAAAATTTACATTTGTTCCGTTTTTTTGTTTTATTTTTTGTGCTTAACCATGTTAACATTAGAGGTGAAATGATACATCGATACAAAACGATACACTTGCTCAAAAAAAAAAAGAATAAATACTCATTTAATGACACCCACTCAAGCGGTTTTGTAAGTCAAATAAGCTTTTCAAGTTCACTACTAAAAAAGCCGCTACAAACATGTGTCTACAGCTAGCTGGGGGCACGGGTGGCCCAGTCGTCTAAGGCGCCACGATTCGCTGTGCAGAGTTGCGTCCCTTGGGGACGCCAGAAACCTATGATTGTGGGTTCGAATCCCGGTTCGCCCAAATTATGTTTCTAGGTTTGTCAGCACCATACCCGTGCTTGTGGGTTTCACCGAAGGGATAAACGTCTGGGACCTGCATCACTTCGGGCTTTCCTCCCACATTAAGCTGACATGCCGCGATATAACTGGAATAATGTTAAAAGCGGCGTTAAACCAAACTCACTCACTCACTCACTACAGCTAGCTATTCCTTGGAACCTGCTCTGAAATATTTATAGTCAAGAAGTTTCCATGTGATTTGATGTAAACATGCGTATCGTGATGTGTATTGTATCATGTCCTATGTATCTTGATCATGTTGATACGTATCATATCGTGACCTTGCTGTATGGTTTCACCCCTACTGAACATGCTTGATGCACATTCAAAAGTCCTTAATTTCCTGACCGCCTCCGTGGTCTAGTGGTAGAGCGCCTGCCCGGAGAGCGGTAGGTTGTGGGTCGATCCCCAGCCATGTCATACCAAAAGATGTTAAAAAGATGTTGTTTCCCTGCCTAGTGCTTGGCATTGGGGGTCTGAAACAAGGTCTGGTTGGCTCGGAGCCAGTATACTGTGTCTGAGTGGGGTATTCATGTTAATCAATGTTAATCTGCGGCATAGTTATTATTATCTCAGTGGACTAGCACAATAATATCGGCATTAGTCCGGTCTAGTACAAGCAGCCACACACACACACACATGCTTGCACATCACTACATAAATGCAATCATCTTGGATGTGACGTTAAACCCCATTTCACCTCACCATTTTTCCTTTTTCGATAAAAATCACCTGAAAGAATAAAGTCGTCCACTTCTCTCTTTCACCATGTTCACCATTGGTGACAGCAAAGGCTGTAATCATGGTAATTGGCTGATCACTAAATTCATGATATATATAAATGGGAGAGTCTGTCTTCGACTGTCCAATTGCAAGATTTGCTCTCTTTGCAGCGGAAGACACAAACATTTTTAGTTTAGTTTAGTCCTCATAATGATAACAAATAGCAAAACACTTGAAAATGGCAAATCTCTACTAGTCCTTATGATACCTTAACTATTGGTCAGTTTGACAAGGCCTACAGGACTAGTGCCAATTTCTAACCCTGCTTTCTCCATGTTTCCAATACTTTGTTTCCACTCAAATAGAAGATGTATTTCAAAAGAAAACTGAATACATGTTAATTTTGCAGAGTATTGATCATTTTGATCCCAGGTTGTGTCATATAATGAAATAATGTTGTATTACTGTGTTGTAGTTGACGGAGAAGGTGAAGGAGTCGTCCAGCCAGTATGCCTCTACTGGGAGAATCAACTACCACCCCTTCCTGTATCTGGACTCTGAGGGCCTCTCTGCCGACATCCTGATGCATGGCATTACCTTCTTCGATGCACAGTGTGGGGTCACGACACTGCGTGTGTCCTCTGCGGGCATGTGCATCTGTGGGGTCAAGGACGAGGGAGATCCAAGGGTATGTACCAATTGACCTTGACTATCATTCAGCCTCTCATAGGAATTGTTTTAAGAAAGTTTTTGTGAAATTATCTTTTGATATGTGTGACCTACCACGAGATAAGAGATGATATGAGTGAAATATCACATTTTGACTTTTCATTATATTTTAAAACTACGGCAATCTTCGGAACACAAAAATACAATTCACAAGCTTCAATTCATGTTTAATACCGAGATACATGACATCACACATGACAATCTTCACTAAAGCAAGTGGACGTCAAATGTCTTTATGGTGTCTGACATTAAACCACTGCTCCTTCATCTTTGGTCGGGAATTTAATTACTGGATGGTTAGGTAAACACCACTAGGCAATGACAGAACGTCTTCTTTTCCCTATCATTTACTTTGATTATAGAGCAATTTCATGAAAAAACGTGTGTCTCACTGCCACTGCAACATGAGCTCACTGCCACTGCACCATGAGCTCACTGCCACTGCAACATGAGCTCACTTGCCACTGCAACATGAGGCCACTGCAACATGAGCTCACTGCCACTGCAACATGAGGCCACTGCAACATGAGCTCACTGCCACTGCAACATGAGCTCACTGCCACTGCAACATGAGCTCACTGCCACTACAACATGAGCTCACTGCAACATGAGCTCACTGCCACTGCAACATAAGCTCACTGCGACTGCAACATGAGCTCACTGCCACTGCAACATAGGCTCACTGCAACATGAGCTCACTGCCACTGCAACATAAGCTCACTGCCACTGCAACATGGGCTCACTGCAACATGAGCTCACTGCCACTGCAACATAAGCTCACTGCCACTGCAACATGAGCTCACTGCCACTGCAACATGAGCTCACTGCAACATGAGCTCACTGCCACTGCAACATAAGCTCACTGCCACTGCAACATGAGCTCACTGCCACTTCAACATGAGCTCACTGCCACTGCAACATGAGCTCACTGCCACTACAACATGAGCTCACTGCCACTGCAACATGAGCTCACTGCCACTACAACATGAGCTCACTGCCACTGCAACATGAGCTCACTGCCACTGCAACATGAGAAACAAGAATTAATATGGAGTTGACATTGACATATGTACTAACATCCAAACTAATAGTTTATCAGTTTAGGATAATTTGGAACTGACATATGCTACATCCAAACTAATAGTTTTTAAGTTTAGGATGATTTGGAATTGACACATGCTACATCCAAACTAATAGTTTATCCATTTAGGAACAGGGATGATTGTGATTCATTCAGTATGATATTCCATATCTATTGAATATACATGAGATTTCATAGCTTTTTGTTAAAGTTACTCTTTAGATGATCAGGCCTATGTTTTCTCTTAATAATGATAATATTTAGGTGATTGATAAATTTGCTCTAGTTGGTCTCAAATCAATTGTATATCCAGGATGCATTTGAGCCCAGACTATCTCTTCACTCTCCTGACTTGCCAACATATTCCAAAGTATTATAGACATGCTGTAGACTTTGTGGATATTTTTGTATCAGGGTCTCTATGAGAACTTAAACAAGAAAATGGGCCTTTGTCATAACCATAATGTTAAAATGGTTAAAATAGTGGGTCACTTGTTTCAAATACACTATGTACACTACAAGAAGACATCTAGCACTCCTGGGCCCACTTGCACAAAGCGATCTTAGCGCTAAGATGATCGTAACTCCAATACTTTAACATAGGCTTACGATAGTCTTAGCACTAAGATCGCTTTGTGCAAGTGGGCCCAGGACCACCCCTCTGTCAGTAGAGTAACTCAGTGTTGGAACTGGGTCAACTGTGATGTGATAAGTAGGTCACATCACATCAAGCACTATGAGGTATTATGTTCTGGTCAGCTTACAAGATGGTTACAGGCCAGACAGGCTGCTGGATTGATTACCTACTTGGGCCCTTCTTTTCACCGGGTTTGCAATTCTTTTTCCCAAAGCAATTCAGTTCCATGGGGTATAATAAAAATATTATACATTCTGACATGACAGGGCAAGGTGCCAGGTTTTGGTTGGAGTAACCCTTACTGTCAACTCTGGATTGTTACATGAATTATTGCAGAAGCAATTCCTTCTGCAAAGTAACAAGTTTTGATGGCAGAGTCATCTCGTTACTGTGGTGCAAGATTCTAGAAAAAATGATTGCTTTATTCTAATAAGTTTTTTTGGGTCAACAATGATGAAAATCAGCAATAGAAACTAACAGTTTTCTACTAGTCCTTATAATGGTAACACATAGCAAAACCCTTAAAAATGGCAAATGTCTACTTGTCCTTATGATGCCTTAACTATTGGGCAGTTTGGCAAGGACTATAGGACTAGTGCCAATGTCTATCGCTGAAAATATGTTTCCATCTCAGTACTTTGAGCATGTTGGTTGAAAGGATCTGTAAACCAAATACAAGAAAAGTCCTTGCTGTTTTCCAGAGCATGGTGCTGCTGCAGGCGGGCGAGTCTCTGCTCAACAAGTCCGTGGTGAACTACATCAGTCAGTCCCTGTTTGACCCCAAGTCGGCCGAGAACCAGGGTCAGGCTGCGGAGTTTGTCAGCGATGGGGAGAAACACATGGAGAGATTCACGGAGCAGTTCGGCCTGCAGAAGTATGGAGCATTCTGGTTTGACTATCTGTACTTCATGACAGACATGGAACCTACACACTGTAAGTTGAGTTGCATCGGTTAGTGGTTACCATGGTTACATTCAGGACAGGATGTAGTAGCAGTGGATGGAATCAAGGATGAAAGCTGGGGGTAGCTTGCCGTAATACCACACAAATGTGGGGTCTCTTAGATTAACGCACAGCCCTACAGCTGTAAACAACAAGGAATCTTGGACCTTCGTTTCTTCTGACCGGTTCATTGTGACTCTGTAGTTTTGGAATTAAATGTAGTCGCTGTGATGTTACGAGTGTTGCTTGTGGGAAACATGGGAAAAGTATATGTCGTTAAGTGCATAAAATGATAATTTTGGTATAAAATCTACCTCTAAAAGAAATACAATAGCCATATTCTCCTGTCAATAGGTCAAGGAGACTCCACAAGAATAAACCATTTTTTCAGTGTGGTACATGATTCTGTGTTTTGTTGATAGAGTTACTTCCCTTTGTGCTTTAAGACTTAAAATAGGATTAGCAAAAGCAGATCAAAGATTTGGATAAAAGAAATGTGCACATAATACCCAAGTATTGTGCGTGCGTGCGTGCGTCTGTCTGTCTGTCTGTCTGTGTGTCTGTGTCTGTGTCTGTGTCTGGATCCACCAGTAAACAGTACATGTATTAGTTACACCATGTTAGGTAGCCTGTCTTTGATGCAAGTGTCATAATCTGTTACACACTCTTGTTTTTAACTAAATCTCTGCTTCTGATGTTCTGTGCCAAGCAGCAGGCAGTAAGTCGTCTGTGACAGATGATGGGCATGAGGCTCTGTTCTTCCATGAGACATCCATCATGAAGATTCTGATTGGTCCTTGTCACCTGAACGTCAGCTCGACCTTGTACCACCGGGTGGAGAAGTTCCTCCGCTGTGCCTGGGATCACCAGTATCAACCTTATACATCATCCAAGTCCTGTGAGTACTATTGTCTCTCAGTATCAACCCTATGCTTCATCAAAATCAGGTGAGTAGTTGTCTCTCAGTATCAACCCTATGCTTCATCCAAGTCGTGTGAGTAGTTGTTTCTCAGTATCAACCCTATGCTTCATCCAAGTCGTGTGAGTACTATTGTCTCTCAGTATCAACCCTATGCTTCATCCAAGTCGTGTGAGTAATGTTGTCTCTCAGTATCAACCCTATGCTTCATCAAAATCAGGTGAGTAGTTGTCTCTCAGTATCAACCCTATGCTTCATCCAAGTCGTGTGAGTACTATTGTCTCTCAGTATCAACCCTATGCTTCATCCAAGTCGTGTGAGTAGTTGTCTCTCAGTATCAACCCTATGCTTCATCCAAGTCGTGTGAGTACTATTGTCTCTCAGTATCAACCCTATGCTTCATCCAAGTCGTGTGAGTAATGTTGTCTCTCAGTATCAACCCTATGCTTCATCCAAGTCGTGTGAGTAGTTGTCTCTTTGTATCAACCGTATGCTTCATCCAAATCGTGTTAGTAATATTGTCTCAGTATCAACCCTTTGCTTCATCCAAATCGTGTGAGTAATGTTGTGTCTCAGTATCAACCCTATGCTTCATCCAAGTCGTGTGAGTAATGTTGTCTCTTAGTATCAGCCTAATGCTTCATCCAAATCGTGTGAGTAATATTGTCTCAGTATCAACCCTATGCTTCATCCAAATCGTGTGAGTAATATTGTCTCAGTATCAACCCTATGCTTCATCCAAGTCGTGTGAGTACTATTGTGTCTCAGTCTCAACCCTATACTTCATCCAAGTCGTGTGAGTAATGTTGTCTCTTTGTATCAGCCCTATGCTTCATCCAAGTTGTGTGAGTAATATTGTCTCAGTATCAACCCTATGCTTCATCCAAGTCGTGTGAGTACTATTGTGTCTCAGTATCAACCCTATGCTTCATCCAAGTCGTGTGAGTAATGTTGTCTCTTTGTATCAACCCTATGCTTCATCCAAGTCGTGTGAGTACTATTGTCTCTCAGTATCAACCCTATGCTTCATCCAAGTCGTGTGAGTAATGTTGTCTCTTTGTATCAGCCCTATGCTTCATCCAAGTCGTGTGAGTAATGTTGTCTCTTTGTATCAGCCCTATGCTTCATCCAAGTCGTGTGAGTAATGTTGTCTCTTTGTATCAACCCTATGCTTTATCCAAGTCAGGTGAGTTGGGGACTTGTTTCATAAAGCGATCTTAGTGCTGCCACTGTTGTGAGTCTATGTTAAAGGATAGGGATAATGACGGTCTTAGGGCTACAATTGCTTTGTGGAACGAGGCTCTTGGCTACCATAGGTCCCCAGCACTCCATTGCTTCTCTTAAAAGCAACTAATTTAGATTGCGTGGTCAGGTTGTGAGACTTGGTTTACTGCATAACCTAGCACCACATTTTAATGCATTCCTGGTTAGGAAAGGTCCCCACAAAATGTACAACCCATGCTTGTCGTAAGAGGCAACTATATGGATTAAGTGGTCAGACTTCGTGACTTATTTGATTGCAGATCATTTCATTGGTGTCATTGCTGCCATTATCATGATTATGTGAGGCCAACAATTATGATTATTTGAATCATGGATTCACCTGTATAGAAACTTGAAAAACTCAATATTAAATACCTGGTACATCAGTACACAATTTTCCACATATTTCCCTGATTTCGTTGTTATAATCTGCTGTATCACTGAACCATTCAGACAACTGGCTGTACATAACAAGTCATGCACATGTGTACAGTTCCAACGATACACCAAAGTTTAGTTGAGCTACATTGCCATTTCCATCATATAAGTCTGTTTGCTGACTCGACAATGTAGTTCTGTTATCTTATTTCTCCAGTGACAACAGAGGAAGATCGTCCTGAAGCCACGGAGGAACAGATCAAATCGATGGAGGACTTCATACCCACGCGCACCATGCATGTGATATTGGTACAGCCGTCCATGACGCTGCTGGCGGCTGAGCATGCTCAGTGTGATGTTTCTAGAAAGAGCTACCGACCAGCTCAGAAGAAGGGAAAGGTAAGCATCTCTGCATGTTGTAAACACATTTACAATTAGGGCTGGGATGGGTAACTCGGGTACTCAGGTACTCGGGTCGGTGTGTCTTCAGGAGAACCTGGGTACCCACAGGACTACCCGGACCCGTGGTTAGTCATGTAATGAATTGTTCAAATACAATAAAAAAAAAGTCAACAATGCATTTCTTTCTAACTATGCACGTGTTGTTTCTGACTTTTATACGTGTGAGTAAAGATATAACTTCAGTTGACTTCGGTGAATGCGTGGCTCCATCATGTACGTTATGTACACAACTCTCAGACCTACAATGGGTACCCGGTTCGGGTCAGGTAATAGGGGGTCGAGAACCCGGGTCATAAATTTGGACTCGTCCCAGCCCTATTTATGATCTTATCAAAATCGAATCTCTACTCTGATACAGTACCTCTGTGCATCGTGGAAAATTTGTTTTTGTAGTAAGGAGGACCCACACAGAACACGATTATTCCTTTAATGGTACTCCCTTTTGGGTGTAGATGCCATGTGCTCAGGAACAACTGGGGGTACAAAATATCCACAAAAACACAATGTCATTGCCTTTGTTATGTCCATACGGAACTGGGCAATAAACTTTGTTTTCAGCATACAAAAGTCACATATGCTGGTATAAATGCTTCCCTGGGAATTTACAAACCTCAACACTGATCATTACTGACTGATTGGCTGATTAGAAAGATCGCCTGGCATGATGCAGAGTGATATCATATTACAGTAAAGGGGCTGATTTAATGAGATTGAACACATTATGGATTGGTGGGGTTATAAATGAAATATACCACAACAAGTAGAACTAGCAGGATTTTTGTTACATCTTGACATGTGTGAAACTTTTTCTCATGATGAGTGGGAGTTGTTTAAAGTACGATAAACAACGACCATGAGTTGTTTGTTTCTTTTATGAGATATCAACATAACGTCCAGCCTCTTTAAGGATGTTGATACAATTTACAAGCTTTAAAAATATTTACCCAAATTTTATTAATCATGACACCCTGAATAGAATCTGACCTCGGAAATGTCGGACAAGTCAATTTACGAACATGTGGGTTAAGTTTGGTATTTCCCACATATTTCTCACAATCCTCACGTTGATTATTTGTACCTTTTTTCCAGATACTGATTGTCATATCTCTTCCATTTTTGGATGCTATCGTTTGTGCTGATTTAACCATGTTAACCTTAAAAATTATCTTGCATTGTTTAGTATATGTTATCAAAACTGTCAATGGTTTGATTTTAATGTTAATCCAGGACAGCAAACATGAAATGTTGTATTGTGACAACCTGGTCAAATAATTATGCATTTTTATTTATAATTTATGTTAATTAGAGGCAAATGTTATCAGACTGGTTATGCTATGTTATTTTCACTTAAAATATTTCTGTTTGGAAAATAGAAAATAACTCTCTCTGAAATTATTTCATAACTCCCTTGCTAGAGCAAAAATACTGAAATACAAATTCTTCTGCGTACGATGTACGCTTGATGTGGGTCAAGGGGAAACAATTTTGTAGTTATTGCAGGGTTGCTTCCCCTTACTATGCTCTCTTACATGTTGATATTCTTGATTATCCTTTCATATTAGGACGAAGATAAACAAAATCTAACAGTTTGTTGTTGGAGACGTACAGGTGTACTTGAAATGTTGAGTGTAGTCATAAATGCACAAAAGTATGTGTTTTGTCAAAATGTGTACAATACATTCATGGCTACATGACTATCAAGGACAACAAGCCTGCCTCTGACCAGACCAGCAAGCTTGTCCTTCCTGGGGGTCGGATGTCAGCATCCAGGTTTGACCTGGAGATCACGTCGCCTATGTACCCCCGACGTTTGGTGAGGCTCGTCAGCAACATCGCGGGGCCATCCAGCAACCTCCTTTACCACTGCCACTCACACACAAAGATTAAGGTGAGAAATCTGGGTCCTTCAAATTGATAATAGTTTTTCTTCTGATAATGTTTAAAACTGATAAGCTGGTTTTTTAACAGTATCTTGTCGTTGTATATGACAACAATTTCATTCAAAAGTCATTCAAAAGAGTTCAGTGAATGCAGTTTCACTCTGATTTCGAAAAGGGAGTTGATATCTAACTACTCTGCATATATCAGATGGAATGAGCTTGCTCCTTTGGGAATCAGATATTGTATAACCATATATTGACTGTTTTCGCATGTGTGTTCCAGGTGTTCCAGCTGCATGTGGGGCTGCTGAAGGTGGACCCCTCCGGCACCCCCTCGCACCTCCTGACTCTCGTACCCCCCTGCTGTGGCTCAGTCTACTCCAAGTACCTCCTTCTTCCCAAGTACTGGTGAGTCCTATGTGGAGCTACCCTCATGTCTGAGTTGGTTGGTTGGTTTGTTGTTTAACTCTGCACTCAGCAATATTCCAGCTATATGACAGCGGTCTGTAAATAATCGAGTCTGGACCAGACAATCCAGTGATTAATATCATGAGCATCGATCCACGCAATTGGGATCGATGACATGTATCAACCAAGTCAGCAAGCCTGACCACCCGATCCCGTTAGTTGCCTTTTACGACAAGCATAGTCACCTTTTACGGCAAGTATTGGTTGCTGAAGACCTATTCTACCCCAGAATCTTCACGGGTCTCATGTCTGAGTGGCAATGCATAGCACAGATCCTTTGCACATCTGGGTTAGGGTAGGTCCCCAGTGCCCCGTTGCTGGTTGTAAGAGTTGACTATTTTGGATTGTGTTCAGGCTGCTTGACTTGGCTGATTGGGTGTGTATTCATGGATGAATATTACTGGATGACATGATCTGGCTGATATATTGCCATGTCAGTAATTTATGATTTTGGAAAAATTGAGGACGAAGTAGACTTTATAGTGGTGATGATAGGTGTTGTGTAATAGCCTAGAGTTATGTAGTTCCTGGCCATGATGGTACATCCCTTGTTGTGTAACAGCCTAGAGTTATGTAGTTCCTGGCCATGATGGTACATCCCTTGTTGTGTAACAGCCTAGAGTTATGTAGTTCCTGGTCATGATAGTACATCCCTTGTGTAACAGCCTAGAGTTATGTAGTTCCTGGTCATGATTGTACATCCCTTGTTGTGTAACAGCCTAGAGTTATGTAGTTCCTGGCCATGATAGTACATCCCTTGTTGTGTAACAGCCTAGAGTTATGTAGTTCCTGGCCATGATAGTACATCCCTTGTTGTGTAACAGCCTAGAGTTATGTAGTTCCTGGCCATGATAGTACATCCCTTGTTGTGTAACAGTCTAGAGTTATGTAGTTCCTGGCCATGATAGTACATCCCTTGTTGTGTAACAGCCTAGAGTTATGTAGTTCCTGGCTATGATAGTACATCCCTTGTGTAACAGCCTAGAGTTATGTAGTTCCTGGCCATGATAGTACATCCCTTGTTGTGTAACAGCTTAGAGTTATGTAGTTCCTGGCCATGATAGTACATCCCTTGTTGTGTAACAGCCTAGAGTTATGTAGTTCCTGGCCATGATAGTACATCCCTTGTTCATAACAGCCTAGAGTTATGTAGTTCCTTGTCATGAAAGTTCATCCCTTGTTGTGTAACAGCCTAGAGTTATGTAGTTCCTGGCCATGATAGTACATCCCTTGTTGTGTAACAGCCTAGAGTTATGTAGTTCCTGGTCATGATAGTATATCCTTTGTTGTGCGAGGGTGAGATTCGTGTTTGCACTGACCGTGCTGAAGGATTTACCTGGATTATTCCACAGGACCAACACCTACCTGCCGCTGACGGAGTGGATGTCCGAGATGCCACAGCTCTCCATCAACCTCACCAAGGCCAGTGTGCTGCTGATGGTCAAGATCACATCTTCATGGTTACATAAGGATCCACAACCTGGACAGTTTACAGAAGACAGTCTCCTCACCGACATGTTCCCCGAGTCAGGTAATATAGAACTAAAACAAGGCTCATCTTGTTAGCATGGTTAGGGTACTGGACAAAGTGGTATCAAAATAATCTTTTAATAACATACCATTTGGATAGTTTCAATCCAACAGCTCTTCATATCTTAAGGTTAAAAGGCAAGTAAAGTGGAAAAAATGAATGTGATTTTGTTGCAAAAATCAATTGTCACAGATATGTTAAATCAATTCCTAATATTCGTAGAAAGTATTTTAATGTCCATGTAAAAGTCCTGTTTCGTACTGGTCCTTGTTTTTAATCGTCTTTACACTATTTCTGATTTTCAAATTTAATTTTGGTCAAGTATTTGTGGTTAAATATGACCTAAAGTATTAAAATCTTCGAAGATGATAATGCAGACTGTGTCTTTAGTTAGCATGATAATGCAGCCTGTGTCTTTTAAATCTTCTGCTGGGATTCTGGGGATGAATCATTGTGCATTATTAAGTCTGAGAAGCATTTTCTCAGTGTTCAGGCATAGAGAATAGAGAAGTGGATAGAGGACCTTGCTATTGTTACTTGAAGTAAATACTTGCCTAGTTAATAGTTCTATATAGGAAAATGCTAAAGTCGTTCTGAGGAATTCTGACAAGATCTGGAAGATGCTGTTGTTTGTTCAGACCAGGATAGGACCCCGTCTCAGCCAGTGTTGGAGATTGTTGTGAGTGGGTGTGAGATGAAGTGTTGTTCCACGGCCATTGTAGACGCCTACACCAGCAGTGTCACGTCCGCACAGTTCGTACTCTACTTGAAAGGTAAACCGTTACTTCATTGTGTATATCGCAAAATAATGTTTCACATGAAAATAAGATGAAGTGTGTATTGCTCCCCCTGAAGCAGCTGTGTGTTGAGCATCTTAGGATGAAGTAGAATTCAGGTTGTTGATAGAAGCAAATGAAATCTTTGGGTAGTCATAATTAGTCCCTATGATGGGAAAAGAACATGAAGTTGATTTGAAGATGTTGAAATATTAATCATAGTTTATTTTGGAACAATTATTCCATGACTGACAATAAATGTGTATGATACATGTGCTTTCCTTTTGCATGTTCTGTTGAGATTGTATAGCATAATGACTCTGGATTGTATTTCTATGATATGATGATATATGAGTGCCATTATTATTCAATTTTCAGATCCAGTGAGCAAGTCCAACAGAGTTGCTCCCATCTTCACAGGGCCGGCTGACACAGGGAGCCTGCATGTTAAGACCTTCTTTGTACAGGAGGTGTGTCGTAAGGATGTGCTGGGGGATTGTCTCAACTTCACAGTGCAGCTGCCCAAAAAGAGGAATGTGTCGGAAGGTCTGCATTGTCCACCACGATGTATTATTATCATTATTGTTTTGTTTTTTCTTTTGTTCATACACTTTTATGGTACATTTAAATATTATTGCAAATAGCCCATCTATTGAATTGGTGGATTATATTGATTTTACCATATCCTGACTCATACTAATTGCTTGTCTCATCTCATTCTGATATTGGCCAAAAAGGTAGTAGAAACTTCTCTGCTGTGTTCGCTAGAACAAGGAAAAACTTCTCCCCTAAATGCACCCGCCACCTTCACGAAGCCCAGATTGTTACCCCCAGCGGGTTCTACAAAGACGTCCAAGAAGGCAGCCACGAAGTCGACTTAAAAGTCGTAGAAGCATGCTTCTAACACACAGGTGCTGAATTCCACGTGGCTCCTGCCACTAGTGAACCTTTCTCAGGTTTCACGCAGGCAGAACAGCATGCAGGACCAGGCCTTCACACAGACTCTGACGTTCACTGAGATGCAGGCCTTCACGCTGCCTCAGACCTCCTCTCCATCCCTGCTGCAGCATTTACTCAGACACAGTCGTTCTTGCAGCCTCCCACATTCAGGCAACCTGTCTTTTACCATGCCTCCTTCATCCAATGACATGTCTCACCATTCTGCTAGGATGTGTTTAGGAAGACGGACTTACACTGTTATGTTGTCAAGGGTTGGTTTCTAACTCTAACTGTTCGGGCCTGTACACAAGGCCTCTCTTACTCTTGGGATCCCCTTTCTATCTTCAACAATCAGATCTGTGGCGTCAGTAAAGAAGTCGTACAGGATTTCAAGGCCCAGATGTTAATTAAATCTGTCCGAACCATGAACTCTATGTTCAAACTGACCAACTTTATGAGCAATTTCTCAGGAATACAGAAAGCTAAAGACAAGAAATTCTCCGGCTACAGAGGAGGAAAGCTGGCGTCTTTTCCATGCCATATATTATAGCTGCATTAGATTTGACATCAGCCCATCTTGGTAACTCGCTGTTGGGATTTTTTCGCAAAGAATCAACTGCCAGGTCAACCAGACAGACAGTTTCACATTTCACCTTTATCATCTATACTTGGTTTGAAGATATGGAAGATTTATCACTGTCCAGTCAGAGCCTTACGTATTCCAGACATCAAAATTTAAGACGTCATCCTGTCAACTATAAACACTACAGCTGATGTTTCTAGAATTACTCTCTCCTTCTGTATGAGAGCAGTCATACTTTGAGCCTACAGAGATGCCAGTTTAGACCCTCCCTCGGCTTCCAATCCTGCACAAGGTCAGAGCTCTCGCTTCCACTTAGCGCTCCATGGCAACTGCTCAAGTCTATAAAGGGAGGATGTTTCTGGAAATCGGACACAGGCTATGCCAACCACTACCTCCGAGACTTCGTTGCAGAAGATATTGCAGGAATTCACCAATTCGGACGCTTAGTGGTCGCTCAACAATTGAGAATACCTAATTTAAGACCTTTTCAGAATATGAGATAAGATAAGCAATAGGTATGTGTCTTGTAAATTATAAGTGATATTTTTACCTGAGAAAACACATTATCACCCTTTCAAACAGTCCATATATATAATAATTTTTTAATTTTTTTGCCAAATAGGAGTTGTCTGAACGTTATTATATACATAATATATTCTATTTGTTCAGCTCCTGCAGTGATCTTGCTGAACTTGGAGGGCTGTGTGGCGTGCATGGACCCTGCCTTGTTTGACTGGCTGATGTACGTCCCTCGGTCTCGCCACTCCCTGTCAGCCTCGCGGCGGGAGGACAGCATCACTGTAGATCTGGCCCTGGCTCAGGCGGCATCTCCTCTACAAGCCAATATGTCTCAGGGTGTGTATGTGCAGGGAATGTCTTAATCTTGACATCTCAACACTTCTTTGTGGGGTTGGGTGTGCAGTGGGTTCTTAGTCTGTAACTTGTGTTTGGGATTGATTACTGTATGTATATTTGTGCTTACTTATACTACTGTGCATCTGTCAACAACTGCAGCCAGTCTATCAATAGAGGCAAGTACTGATCAGCATAATAATGGTCTAGTCTAGCACTGGGGACAGCCTTGACTAATACTGATAATGGTCTGGATTAGTGCTGCTGATGGTCTACGCTTGTACTGGTGATGGTCTAGTACTTATAATGATGATCTGGTACTGATAATGATGATCTAGTACTGATAATGATGATGATCTAGTACTGATAATGATGATGATCTAGATCTGATAATGATGATGATGTAGTACTGATAATGATGATGATCTAGTTCTGATAATGATGATCTGGTACTGATAATGATAATGATCTAGTACTGATAATGATGATCTGGTACTGATAATGATAATGATCTAGTACTGATAATGATGATCTAGTACTGATAATGATGATGATCTTGTACTTATAATGAGGATGATCTAGTACTGATAATGATGATGATCTAGTACTGATAATGAGGATGATCTAGTACTGATAATGATGATGATCTAGTACTGATAATGATGATGATCTAGTACTGATAATGATGATGATCTAGTTCTGATAATGATGATGATGTAGTACTGATAATGATGATGATCTAGTTCTGATAATGATGATCTGGTACTGATAATGATAATGATCTAGTACTGATAATGATGATCTGGTACTGATAATGATAATGATCTAGTACTGATAATGATGATCTAGTACTGATAATGATGATGATCTTGTACTTATAATGAGGATGATCTAGTACTGATAATGATGATGATCTAGTACTGATAATGAGGATGATCTAGTACTGATAATGATGATGATCTAGTACTGATAATGATGATGATCTAATACTGATAATGATGATGATCTAGAACTGATTATGATGATGATCTAGTACTGATGAGGATGATCTAGTACTGATAATGAAGATGATCTAGAACTGATAATGAGGATGATCTAGTACTGATAATGATGATGATCTAGTACTGATAATGGTGATGATCTAGTACTGATAATGATGATGATCTAGAACTGATTATGATGATGATCCTGTACTGATAATGAGGATGATCTTGTACTGATAATGATGATGATCTAGTACTGATAATGATGATGATCTAGTACTGATAATGATGACGATCATGTACTGATAATGATGATGATGATCTTGTACTGATTATTATGATGATCTTGTACTGATAATGATGATCTAGTACTGATAATGATGATGATCTAGTACTGATAATGATGATGATGATCTAGTACTGATAATGAGGATGATCTAGTACTGATAATGATGATGATCTAGTACTGATAATGATGATGATCTAATACTGATAATGATGATGATCTAGTACTGATAATGATGATGATCTCATACTGATAATGATGATGATCTAGTACTGATAATGATGATGATCTAGTACTGATAATGATGATGATCTAGTACTGATAATGATGATGATCCTGTACTGATAATGAGGATGATCTAGTACTGATAATGATGATGATCTAGTACTGATAATGATGATGATCCTGTACTGATAATGAGGATGATCTAGTACTGATAATGATGATGATCTAATACTGATAATGATGATGATCTAGTACTGATAATGATGACGATCTAGTACTGATAATGATGATGATCTTGTACTGATAATGAGGATGATCTAGTTCTGATAATGATGATGATCTTGTACTGATAATGAGGATGATCTAGTTCTGATAATGAGGATGATCTAGTACTGATAATGATGATGATCTTGTACTGATAATGATGATGATCTAGTTCTGATAATGATGATGATCTTGTACTGATAATGATGATGATCTTGTTCTGATAATGAGGATGATCTAGTTCTGATAATGATCTACACTAGTACTGATAATGGTCTGATAACCTTTAATTTTCCTCTCAGTTTCAGTACATTCCAGTAGTTCACTGACCAACCCCACAGGCTCGCGACCTTTGACCCAGTCCCATACACACACAGCCTCCCAGCTTCTGTCCCCGAGAGAGATGGACGAGGACGCAGCTGGGGGGAGAGGGTCACCGAGACAACAGGGCATCGCAGAGAAAATGGCAGAGTTGTTCCCCTTGATCAAGATGCTGCACATTCAGGCAAGTATTATTTGGCTAATACGTTTATTATAACAGGACTTTGTGGTAGTGTAGCTTAGTTTGTTTGCAAGGAGTATGTTTAGTCAGGTATTTATAACTGATCAAACGAAGTGCCCTTGGCTGGCAAATTTAAAAAAAAGTTGTTTTATTTGGCCTAAAAACATGAAAAAAATTATAGTCTTGGTTCTCAGGCACTGCCCGCATGACCATTAAGTCTGCTGCACATTTCGTTTGTATTTCTATTTTCAAAAAAGTAAGAAAAATCTTTAATATTCTCCTGAAGAACAATATGATTTCTCTGAAAATAATTGTTAACAAAATTTGGTTACATACTAGCTTAAACAACTAAAAAATAAAAAAAACTTCCTGCTCTATATTTTCAAAAGCCATTGCCTGAGAACCAATTCTTTTATTTTGAAAGCCTTAAAGATCTTATGTTCTTGAGTTAGAGGTGTGTTAATGTTACCTTCCAAACTATAATGTACAATACAGCCTCTTCCTCTTCATTGTTCCTGATTCCTGTTATCAGTGAAATACCAGTCACCTCTACAAAGATATGAGGGGCTTTACTGACATGAAATGGGAAACTTCCAATTGCAAATCAGATTTTTTACTGACGTTTGCTGCAGACTTACGGCCGAATATCGGCCTCTGAGGAGGTCTACATTAATCCCTGAGTTTGGCACAAATACGTTCACATGGTTTGCTACAGTCTGGAACTCTGAAATGACTCTTACAGGTTGAGATTAGAAGCAGCTGTATATTTCTCCCTGACGTTTCCATGGCGATGTTGGAACCAAGCATGGACATTCCAGTCAACTTTCACTCAGCATTCCAAGACGGCAGCGTCCCAAACACCCTGGTAGTGTGTCTCCCCTCCATGGTCGTCAGCAGCTCCGGCGCCAAGCCGATGTCAGTAGTGCAGGAGATTCCCATCACCACACTGGATGGCTCCCTCATAGGTAGGGGTGTTGTGCATGAGTCATAAGTGACAATATATAGTCTTTGTTGATTGTATACCGGTCAAGGTCGCTCTGATAAATATATAGAGAATCTCGCCCAAGTGTGTTTTAATATCGACTTCTAGTGTCTTACGGGCAGCTTGGGTTGTATACTCCCCAGGGAGCTGAGAATGAAAATCAAGTGCTCACTGATCCATTGGCCTGGGTAATAATGGTGTAGCGCCATGAGAATCCACTTGGTGAATGGAATCTGGTGCATTATAAATGCACTTATATAACTGCCGTGATATAACTGGAATAATGTTAAAAGAGGCGCTAAACCCAACTCACTCACTCACTCACTCTTATGCACTTGTCAAAACAAGATTAATATTAACCTGAAATTTGTGAATATTTGGACAGAATGTAATGCACATGTATTAGATTTATTGGATTATGTGTGTGTCAATCAGGAGACAAGTTGCCATGGTCCGTGAAGCTGGAGAAACTCACAGTGTATTCCCTTCACAAGGAGAAGACAACTCTGTCTCTCTTCAAACCTCTCAATGTAGCATCAACTGTGGCCGTGACGTGCAAGTACACCCCTCCAACATCAGACAACATCACTGCCCTTGGGCTCTGCCTCCACATTGATATGCAGCCCCCAACAATAGCAGTGTCCAAAATACAGGTGATTCCACAAACTTGTTGCTGTGTGGATATTTAATACGCTCAGACCTGTTTTCTGGCGCCATATGTTTAATTGTAAATATGTTACAGTAGAACACGGATATAACGAACACGGATAGAGCGAACAAACAGATACAACGAACTGTTAAAAAATCCCCGATTTACATAATATATAACATGTATGTATGTAACGAATTCTCTACAGCAAACTAACGGATACAGTGAACTGATATTTGATCACTGACAAGCCCATCTACCACTAATTAGTGATAGTGTATAGCGAACTAAGAAATCTCACTCAATGTCAAGTGTCACTGACAATTGGCTGTACGCAGTCAGTGGTGAATCAACATAATCGCAGCGAATCAACACAATCAGCGGTTACGGATAAACCTTGTTAAACTTAAATGAATGTTATGAAATGTTATCAATTGAATGCTATGAAGTGATCACTGCGGCTACACGTCAATGTTTCAGTTACGTGTATTGTGATTTGTTTTATCCAAGATGGCGGACGTATCCGAGCGAAAACGTGTATAACGAACAACGGATATAACAAACTCAATTCTCTGGTCCCCTGTAGTTCGTTATATCCATGTTCTACTGTATTTAACATATACTTTTCAAGGGTTTTCTTTCAGGAAATTTACTGCAAATCAACCATTTAAATGTTTATTTGTCTACTGACTTGTGATCAGGGTCAAATTTTGCCACTTTTCATTAATCAATTTTGATTGAATTAATAAGTGCAAGTCATTAAAGTTTTGAATCATTTTGCCACTAAGGTAATAATGATATACCGATGCACTTCTTTATAATTACAATTCATTTTGCTCAATACAAGATGATTTATGGAACCATTTTGGAATTAATTTTATGCATGACTTTTCAAGAGTGTAGAAAATGAAAAGGCACAATACGAAAATAGAATCATATGCAAATCAAGATGCTTAATATGTTTCCTGGAAAACAAGCCATAGCCGCTTCTGTCATTATGTTGTTTATGTTAATAAAATAATGAACATATTTTCTCTGAATGTGCACTTAGAGTTACTTCCCTTTTACAAACTTGTCATCGTGTTTCCACATTTGATTCATATTGCACAGCTAATGTGTATTGTAATTTGATCTGGTAATATGCATCCCTACTTTTCACAGACCCAGCTGTGCATGTCTGTGATCCAGAAGACGCTGATGCTGGTCAGCAAAGGGACAGCATTTTGCTTCCACCTGTGGAAGATGCTCCAGCCTCAGAAAGATGTACCTGTTGCTCAGCCGATCTCCAGCTCTCCTGACAAGAAGGTGGCGAGTTCATTGTCATATGACAATGATGTTGTGATAACTGACCAATCAGAAGACATCTCGCGAGAAGAGAGCAGCCCTGTGCACGAGGCAGTAGGGGAGGACTCAAGTAGTTCCCCAGGGGTGAAGTTATCACTGTGGACACAGCTCCTGGTGCCCAGATTTGAGGTTAAGCTCTATGGAAAAGAGAAACTATCAACATCAGGTAGGGCCAATGTTACTTTTATTCACATGTTTGTCTTTTTATTTGGTTAAAATATTGGTGGTTTGGCATGAAATACAGTCAGAATACAGTTCAGTCAGAATACTAGCTTGTTACACCAAACATATATGTGTTTGTATATTTTAGTTTATATTTCGAAGCCTGTTTCTGTTTGAAGACCAAAATGTTTTTCCTAAATTCTGTTTACATGCCAGGAATGTTTTTTGACAGAGACCTGTCTGACGGTTGTGGCTGAAGATGTAGCAACCTCCATCGACATCCAGCAGGTATATTCCAAGGTCAAGGCTACAATGGGGTCATTCAACATAAACCATCTACAGAAAAGGTACCACACAGCAGTAGTAGATAAGAAACACAATACATGTTAATTCACTGTGCAGAGGTGTGTCCCTTTGATCGTGGGTTCAAGTTTTGTCCCGAATATGTTCCTAGGTTTGTCTGCACCATATCTATGCTTGTGGGTTTCACCAAAGTGGTAAACGTCTGAGACCTCTATCACTTGTGTTTCTCTCTCTCTCTCTCTCTCTCTCTCTCTCTCTCTCTCACTCTCTCTCTCTCTCTCTCTCTCTCTCTCTCTCTCTCTCTCTCTCTCTCTCTCTCACTCTCACGCACTCACTCACTCTCTGACAAACCTAAGAACAAACGGGGCGAACTGGGATTTGAACCCATAATCATAGATTTCTGGCATGCCCAAGGGACGCAATTCTGGCAAAGAATAGACATGTTAGTAGTGAATGGATATATGCCGACCAGACATGCAATCATTTCAAATAGTTTGCTGTCATTACTTAACACCTATATTGGTGATGAATCTATTTAAATTTAAGACTGAGAACTATTTATAATTGTTATTGTAAGATTAACACATGATCATGGATGTTACAGACAAGATAGGCCATGGGAGAAGGGCGCATGTGAAGGCATCCTGATGTCCTGTCGCGGTGAGCTTCCCCGGGATACTCTGATTGTCAGTAACAAGCTGTGGACATCGGACAGCCAGCCTGTTGTCCCTCTGTTCCCGTCGTCTGAAGGCATGCAGAGGGAGCAGACCAGTGGCTTCCTCACGTTCACCTTCACCAGAGCTTTGTGTAAAAACGTGTCCAAGAAGATGAAGAAGATGAACATTGAGCTGTCCGATTTGACAGAAAATGAAACCGAATCCTCATTTGATGAGCTCTATTTTCACGATTATATATCCGAAGTTTGTTTGAAGACCGATCCATGTGATGTTGTGTTGTATCTACCTGTTTTTGAAACTCTGGTTGATATATTTGATTTTGGAAGTCCGAGTCCAGATATGGCTCTCACAAAGTCGGCAAGTCAGAGGCTGGTTTATGCTCACAGCCACCACAGAAAGAATCAGTCACCACCTTTTTTCTCAGCAGGTAGCCTCCCTTTGATTTATGCAAATATTGGCAGTGTCAGGGTCATACTGCCTGACCCTGATGGAGGCCATCTTGAAATGGGACAGGACAAGACAGGAAGTGACAAATTGAATGATGGGACAGACAAGAATGAATCTGGAGATGATTCAGGAAAGTGTAAACGGTTAAAAACTACTCTTGACCATGATATGATAGTTGCTCAGCTACATTCCATAACGGTGCAGCCAAGGGCAGACAACCCACTCCCCCGAGAAGCAGTAGAGAAGGACTTGTATCACCGAGCTCTTCACTCTGGCATTGCACAGTACCCTGGCAGTGCGGTGGAGGACCGACAGTACCAGGCAGACTTCAAGGGATTCTCTCTGTGTACAGGTATTAAATACATGGTACTATTTAATACGCAGGTCTGGAGTACACACGTGTACTTGAATCCTTCTATGGGACAAAAAATATACTGTTGCTTCTTTAGTGATAAATCGAGTATTCAAATGTTAATTGATGTACAGTTAGCTGGTTTGACACCTATCGGAAAAGGTGTTTTAATTTTTTTATTACTTACTAGCATGACTACAATTTTAGGAACATACCGGTATTTCAAAGGGCGGGGGATATTAATGTCTTCATGTTCAATTTGTTTTGTTGTCATGATTCCGCAAGAATGTTCCTGACTTGGTTATAAAACAGCAAAAAAGGGTTATGCAAGACTTTCATCACCAGAACTTGCTTGATGTGCTCACATTGCCATGTCCAGGTTGTTGGGGGGACCTTGTGCGAGAGTCGAAGCGTGTGGAGAAATACAAGCCTCCAGTCAGCCCAGGTGTACAGATACCTGCCCTTGAGTGGAACACATTCCTGGCACTACAGCAGTGAGTTATCCTGTATATTCCCTGGTGGCTCATAGATAAATGTCATTATTCCACATTTTTTGTATGCTGCATGTTCTGCAATCCTCCATGAACACATACGACATTTGCTGGTGTATAAGGTGTAGTGGAGAGGAACCTGAATGTCTATTTTTAGTCTGCTAATAAACGAGATGAACTGAGACCAATTCAAAATTCATGGAAGTCAAATGAGTCCTACTATGTGCATGACCTTTGTGAGAACCCTATCGTTGCCTGAACTTGCAGTAATGTATAGAGCAGATGGGCACGAGGCTGTTGCACATTACAAGGGAATATTGCTTTTTGTGATGTAATCTGAGTATTTATTGCTCCAGTGTTTCCGCTGGCTTTTGAAATTGCCAGTCCTGGAACTCTAAAAATGACCCGTCCCCCCAGGTCGTGTCTTGATTTGTTGGTTAAAATAACAACTACACTGTGAATTGTATTCACATGTGATGCAGGAACATAGTGTATACAAGCCGGTGAAGTTTTGAGGATGTGTCATAACTTGTGCAAGGATTTATAAACTCATAAAACACATTAGGGACTGACCTGTCTAAGCCATGTTAATGTGTAATTTTCCTGTTGTCTGACTCTTGGCTTTAGGTGTCATTTGTGAAAAGCTGGTGGGGAATTTCAGGTTCTAAAGTGTGATTGATATTTTAATTATTGGGATATTACAGTTATGTATTTTTCACCATTATTTTAGAGAAGAAAGGGAAGAGGTCCGTCTGATCCCCATGGCAACAGCCTTTGACTTGTGTCTCGTCATGGCACCTGCCATTGTCTACAGCAGGAAGGATCCTGCCGAAAATCTGAAAAAGGTAAATGTAATTATTTAAAAAAAATATGTCCGAGTTTTTACTAGTTTTGTACATACCACTAACCATTATTATTTGAGTGACAGTGATGAATTTATCTTAGAGGAGTCATCATGATCATATGACGAAGTCTGAACATGGCCGATCTTGTTTATAATTACATCCTTTTTGCGATTTTCAGCACCATGCTTTTTTTGTGTTTTAAATTATTGTTTTATTTTTCAGTATGTCCTTGTCTGTGGGTATGCTGCTGAGATGAATGTCACAAGTGACCTTGACCTTTATCTCAGTACCAACCAAATTCACTTTATGTCAGAGTTTGCAAGAAAGAGTATGACACACCTCTCTGGCAAATCAGAAAAAGTCACAGCAAAATCCACTGGTACTGGGAGGTCAAGGTCATCAGGACGTGCCCAAGAGCACCATGGGATAGATAGCGGTGTTGAAAGTGACATCTCAACAGTGACTGCAGACAAACCGAGACATGTCAAATCTGCATCTTCATCAAAGGTGGTCACCCCAGTTGACCTTGGTCTTGGGTCAAAGGTCATGCCATTCCATATTCTCCTAACAGCAGGACGCATTTCATGCACTGTGTATACCCATAATACTTTGAAAGATGACAGTTTGCATGCAGCAAGTAAAGATGAGAAGCATAAAAAAGCTGTTCACAAATCTAAGTCTGCTGCAACACTGAAAGGAGATAACCTTGAACATTTAACAAGCAACATCTCGTCACCAGACAGTGACGAGTCGTATCTGCAACAGTATGACACTTGCTCTGACTTTGAGTTTATGCACATAAACAATGATGGCGACCTGGCCAAGAAGGTGGTGGCACCTGGAACTGTGTGTTTGAAACCATTTCTCTACCTGTACTTTGCTCAACCTCACACGATCATCTCCTGTCTGACGTCCAGTCAGAGGTTTGAGATGTCGTGTTACGACATCATCGTGAAGGGACCAACCAGCCAATCAGTCATTCCAGGTAGGGTATGATAGCAGTTTCAGTGAAATCAGATCTTGTACTCTGACACGATACCTCTCTGTGTGAAAATCTGACATACGCTCTATAGAACTTCCCGTCAGCTAAAATTTCTGATCAGCTAATCAGCGTCAAGGATCCAAATTCTTGATAAGGATGGTTTTAGAAACCTGACATACGATTGGCTGAAGAACTCACACATCCTTTATTTAGATTGGACAGTCCAAGTTCGCTCAGGGCTCATCTGACAGAAACGCCTTGTCAAAGAAAAATAACTTATCAGAGTCAAAGATTATAATGAATAAAATTTCAAGGCCAAAACTTCACACATATTGAGATAACTAGCAGAGTGTGTTTTTGTATTGTAAATTAATGTGTGATATATGAGGAATGACAAAATTATTACGGTATGCTAGCTTCTGGCAAGTGTAACACATATTTTGTGTTTCTAATATATCCTATTTACAATTGGTAAACACACAAGGGTAGTAATCTCTTATGATGCATATCTTGTATGATGATAATCTTTAAATAATCAAAGTGCAAGACATATTTTCATTAAATAACTTTTGAAATTGCATAGGAATACAATGATATGAATGAACCATTCTATTCATAATAATATGACAAAAGATTTGAAGCTATGTTGATTTCCACAAAGTCACACGTACAGAAACCTCTATATAACATGATATAAAACTGTATGCAAAGAATTTGAGCCAGTACACTTTGGATTGCAGTTCCTCCGTATGACCTCATTTGATGGTTTATCAGAGCGTGATACCAAAGTTCATTGACTTTGTTTGTCACATTGGTAACACTAACTATTATGTGATTGAATTATTGTTTTTTCTGTATAAGAAGGGTTTTACTGTGCACTGTCAGATATAATCTTTTATAAGGGCTTGCCATGTGTACCCTTCTCTTAATTTGGCTTGTAATCCCCAGTGCCGCTATATTGACAGCGTGAGCAGTGTCATTTGTACGCTTTGTACACTGCTTACTGCTTACTGGTCCAGAGTGATTGTAGTGCTACAACCTTCATAACTTCATAACCCGTGAAGATCCGGGGTAGAATTGGTCCTCAGCAACCCATTTTTGCCGTAAGAGGTGATTACCGGTATGCTTGTTGTATGAAGCGACTAGTGAGATCGGGTGGTCAGGGTCGCTGACTTGGTTGATGCATGTCATCGTATCCCAATTGCGTGGGTCGATGCTCAAAAGTTCAATCACTGGATTGTCTGTTCCAGACCCAATTATTTACAGACCGCCATCTTATAGCTGGAATATTGCTGAGTGCAGCATTAAACAGACAAACAAACAAACAAACAAAGTCTTCAGTAGTCATAGCAACAATCAGGATGACACAATGTCTTGGGAACTACATGTATGCTCATCTGTGTGGCATCCTACTCCCTCAATGTGGATCGATCAGCATCTTTGAGAGCTGACAGGATGCCGTGATGATTTGATATTACTGCAGTCAGTTGTAGAACCTCTTCTTGTGTGTTGACAGTTGACGAGCACCGCCTGCTGCCTGATTGTTCAGACTTCAGCAGTTACTGGATTGAATCAAGGGCGGGGCAGCCACACCCCAAAACAGGCATCCCCCCGAGTCTCTACACCCTGCAGATCACCGACTTCCTGCAACAACCAGGTACAGGCTCAGATTTAAGAAAATATTTTGTTTTCAATTTTGATGTGGTTATAAAACTTGAAACAAGAATATTAGTTTTTTATATAAATATTTTCTTTCTCAAACGTTTCATCATTATGTTTTCACCTCCATTTACAGCATGTGTGACCTTGAAGCTAGAGCGTCCTATCAAAGTCAACCTGAGCCTGAATAAGGTAGATCAAATCCTGGACTTTGTTGAGGAGGTAACCACAACCTCATCTCCGTCCAGCCAGCACAGGGAGTCGCCCAGGGCAGACGTGGTGATGGAGGTGACGTCATCACACTCCAGTCCAGGTACATGTTATGAAAACTTTATTCAGGTCTCTTCATCAGCTGTTTCTAGGACTTTGATCCTGACCCACTTTGAAGCATATGTTTGTTTGTTTGTTTGTTGTTTAATGCCTCACTCAGCAATATATCAGCTATATGACAGTGGTCTGTAAATAATTGAGTCTGGACTAGACAATCCAGTGATTGACATCATGAGCATTGATCCACCCCATTGGAAAACGATGACATGTATGAACCAAGTCCTTATCAACACCTGATCCCGTTAGTCGCCTCTTATGACAAGCATTGTCGCCTTTTACGGCAAGCATGGGTTGCTGAAGATCTATTCCACCCCGGATCTTCACGGGTTCTGAAGCATATGTAGACAGGTAGTTTGTCCTCAGGCAAGGTTTGAAATGTGAAATTGCCTTTGTTCACCTAGCAGTGAATTAAACCCAGTAGGAGGAGATGGTAATGTGACTGTTGAAGGCCTCACAGGCCAATTGGGTGGTATCCTCCCCAGGGAGATGAGAATGACAGAGTGAAAACTGATCCATACACCAGGGTAATAATAATGTAGAAGTGCCTGTGAGAAGCTGAGCTGGAACTTGGCACTCTATAAATAGATTATTTGGTTATTAGAATGCTTTAAAACTTCTACAAATCTAGATCTGCATGACAATTGAATTAGAACTGTTTTCCCAAATAATTTTGTGACATGTCATTATTTCTGTTTTGTGCAGTCGCTATATGGCTGAAATAATGCTGATGCGGTATTAAATTTGAACTCACTGTTTAGTGCATTATCACTGTTATACTTGCCGGCATGATGTCATTGATCTCACACCCTCTGGTGGGTGCAACCCCAGGTAGTTCCTGACTGATGTGACCGCCTCCATGGTCTAGTGGTAGAGCGTCTGCCCGCAGAGCGGAAGGTCCGGGGTTCGATCCCTGGCCGTGTCATACCAAACGACGTTAAAAGATGGTACTTGTTGTTACCCTCTCTGGCGCTTGGCATTAAGTCCTTGGCTAAAACAAGGATTGGTCGGCTAGCACTATAAATCGGTATCAGTCCAATTTAGTACAAGCAGCCACACAAACACACACACATACATGCACGTCGCTATATAAGTGCAATAATCTTGGACGCGACGTTAAACCCCATTTCACCTCACTTTTCACCTCCTGACTGATGTTTAGATTGTTCTTCCACTTCTCAATAATAGTAATGACTTCGACATTGTTGAATAATTCAGGTATATTCTCAAGCCTGGATCACTTGGAGTTTATGACAGATCAAATAGTGGTTGCCGTGGAGACGGTTCCTGATGATCATTCTCCTGGAGTCATGATATCCACCTCCTCACTTCGGGTGATCACGGAGTTCCAACAGGCCAAACATGGTGAGTTGGAGATTGTTCGTCCTGTCGTTTGATAATTATAGAAAATTGATTCTGTACCGATAACTGATATAGTCCACTATATTCATTTGCTGACTATTTTATTTTGACAAACAAGAGCATGTAATGTAATTCTGCTTTCTACATGTCTTCCATACAATCATACTTTATGAAATTATGAAAGCCATTGTTACAAAAGAGTTTGATAATGTTTCAGGTTTGTTTAGAATTAGGCATTACTACGGATGACAAAGTAGACACAATTTATGGATAACAACTTCTTTATTTACTGTAAAGACGATGTTTCGGTATAGATCTTCATACCATTGTCAAGCAAGGCTGAAAGTTGGGTCTTGGCCTTGTTTTTGGATGACAAAGGTGTCGTCGACTTTTCTGTACCAGCAAATAGGTTGGATGGGTGATGTGGTGAGAGCTTGCTGTTCGAAGAAGGTCATGTAGATTTCGGTTAGGATATTAGAGATTGGGACTCCATGGGTAGGCCATGTATCTGTTGGTAGTACTTGTCCCCTCCCCAGGTGAAGTGGGTAGAGACGATGCAGCCTTGCTTGACAACTGTATAAGGATCTATACCGAAACATCGCCTTTACAATAAATAGACGTTGTTATCCATAAATTGTGTCTACTTTGTTTTTGAGAATATACACAAGCATAACATTCCACCCCAGGTGTGTCAGACTCTCTTGGCTGTGAGCTGTTCCTCAAGGACCTCCTCATGAAGACTGTCCTAGACAAGAAGACTCGCTCACTGCTAGGTCCTGCCTCAGTCAATCTGGATCTGTCTCTGGTCTGGGCAGAGCATAGTGGACCCCCTTTGTTCCCACAGATCATCTTCGCTGCTGAGACAGGCATCCTGCCGCTGTATGTGGGCCAGGATCAAGTGGTGTGTCTGCAGCTCCTGGCTGAGCAGGTCAACAAGTTTCTCCAGGTGTGCAGAGCGGGAATATGTAAAGATGTCAACCTTTGCCATTTGAGTGGAACCACCATGACAAAGGATTATTTATGTTCATCAAAACCAGACAATTATGCCAATAATCATGATAATGATTATTATTTACCCCAAATATGACAGCGTTTGCTAATTGCCTCTATATGGAATGTATGATAAAGAATATGTTACTAGTCATTCTGCAGAACAAATTTGTTGCACTTTATTGGTAGGAAAGGCGATATCACTGTGTGAAGTCAAAACTAATTTCGCGATTGTTGTGAAGAAGTGAAAATGTACATATAATATCTCTTTTATGTGTCTAGGTGATGCTTAATTTTCATAATTTTAATAAACACAGGCCTTTGAACATTGTAGAAAGTTATGGCCAAAAAAATTGACATTTTTACAAATTTGAATGAGGTCATTCAAATAACAATTTAGTCAGGTGCTAATTCACATTTCATAATTTTATTCTTTCTAGTAATAGTGTTTTGTACACAAGAATATTACAATATCTTTTTGTTCACAACATTGACCTAAATATGAAATGGGAACAGATCATAGGCATTATCGCCCCGTATCTTGCGATATGATTCGTATCATGGACTGACGATACCATTGGTATCACGATACACCACATCAAATAGTAAGAAATGATGAAATCACTGAAATACAGCTCTATGACCTCTTTTATGTATTTATCTCTCAAAAACTTTAACAAAGGAAACCACAAACACAAAACAGGTTTATATGAAGGGATGGTTATTAAATGTAACCGTTAGTTGGTGCTTCCTCAACTACCACGTCCTTGTGTTCTGCCATGCTTACAGGTGGCGCTATGCTACTTCTGCCATTATGGGAGGTAACTCTATTAGTTCCTGTTCTATTTATAGTGCATTGCGATCTCACAAACTGATGATTCAAGTATGGTGTGTACCTAAGTATTGATGATATCGTAGGTATTGGTGAATTGTTACAGCCCCAATGGGCATGATGGTCTAATCTCCCTTTGGGCAATATTCACTCCTGTCTCTGTAGTCACAATGTACATCTGTTGACCTATGCCGTTCTTGCACTAGTTGCTTGCAGTATGGAACATCTATTCTGTATAATGTCCACTCATTGTGTGACAAATGAACATATCTTGTCACCTCATTTGACAGAAGCGATTTCCCAGCAAAGAGGTGCAGCCTGAAGCTACCCCTGACAGTAGTGTTGGTGCAGGTGATGTGACGGTGGCATCAGGGGGGTCACAGTTCATCCACAACACAACCACAGATGACCTGAGGACCGCTGGCTTTGAGTACATTGTAGATCACGGTAGGTGCATCAATATCTTGTCAGGGCATGCTGATCTGTATATGTGTTGTCCTGAAGAAAGAAGGCCTGCACACACATTGGTATTCTGTCTTCCCTAACCTCACACAGAGTTTGTCAATCTTGACAGACACATATTCTGTCTATCTAACCTGACAGAAAGGTTGTCAATCTTGACAGACACATATTTTGTCTGCCTAGCCTGACACATATTCTGTTAATCTTAGACACATTTTTTTCTATCTACCTAATCAGACACAATTTCTGTCAATCTCGGTATCACTTTAGTGAACAGAATTCACTAATTCACTGCTGAAGATATTTCTGTGTTTTCAGATGGATCAGGCCTGAAGGCAAATCCTGGTGAGATTGTCTTCACGAGCAGTAACAGCACTGAGGATGGCAACAGCACGATGACCTGGACGTACTACCAGCCACGGGTCCTCTCTCATGTCACTGTCATGCCAGTGCCCTTCGGTCTGTCATCAGACAACAGACCAGACAGAGTAAGTCTTGGTTCCAGCATCCTTGTCTGTCATCAGACAACAGGCCAGACAGGGTAAGTCTTGGTTCCAGCATCCTTGTCTGTCATCAGACAACAGACCAGACAGGGTAAGTCTTGGTTCCAGCATCCTTGTCTGTCATCAGACAACAGGCCAGACAGGGTAAGTCTTGGTTCCAGCATCCTTGTCTGTCATCAGACAACAGAACAGACAGGGTAAGCCTTGGTTCCATCATCCTTGTCTGTCATCAGACAACAGACCAGACAGGATCAGTCTTGGTTCCAGCATCCTTGTCTGTCATCAGACAACAGACCAGACAGAGTAAGTCTTGGTTCCAGCATCCTTGTCTGTCATCAGACAACAGACCAGACAGGGTAAGTCTTGGTTCCAGCATCCTTGTCTGTCATCAGATAACAGACCAGACAGGGTAAGTCTTGGTTCCAGCGTCCTTGTCTGTCATCAGACAACAGACCGGACAGGGTAAGTCTTGGTTCCAGCATCCTTGTCTGTCATCAGACAACAGACCAGACAGGATAAGTCTTGGTTCCAGTGCCCTTCGTTCTGTCATCAGACAACAGACCAGACAGGGTAAGTCTTGGTTTTAACATCCTTGTCTGTCATCAGACAACAGACTGGACAGGGTAAATCTTGGTTCCAGCGTCCTTCTCTGTCATCAGACAACAGGCCAGACAGGGTAAGTCTTGGTTCCAGCATCCTTGTCTGTCATCAGACAACAGACCAGACAGGGTAAGTCTTGGCTCTAGTGTCCTTGTCTGTCATCAGACAACAGACCAGACAGGGTAAGTCTTGGTTCCAGCATCCTTGTCTGTCATCAGACAACAGACCAGACAGGGTAAGTCTTGGCTCTAGTGTCCTTGTCTGTCATCAGACAACAGACCAGACAGGGTAAGTCTTGGTTCCAGCGTCCTTGTCTGTCATCAGACAACAGACCGGACAGGGTAAGTCTTGGTTCCAGCATCCTTGTCTGTCATCAGACAACAGACCAGACAGGATAAGTCTTGGTTCCAGTGCCCTTCGGTCTGTCATCAGACAACAGACCAGACAGGGTAAGTCTTGGTTCCAGCATCCTTGTCTGTCATCAGACAACAGACCAGACAGAGTAAGTCTTGGTTCCAGCATCCTTGTCTGTCATCAGACAACAGACCAGACAGGGTAAGTCTTGGCTCTAGTGTCCTTCTCTGTCATCAGACAACAGACCAGACAGGGTAAGTCTTGGTTCCAGCATCCTTGTCTGTCATCAGACAACAGACCAGACAGGGTAAGTCTTGGCTCTAGTGTCCTTCTCTGTCATCAGACAACAGACCGGACAGGGTAAGTCTCGGTTCCAGCATCCTTGTCTGTCATCAGACAACAGACCAGACAGGGTCAGTCTTGGTTCCAGCATCTTTGTCTGTCATCAGACAACAGACCAGACAGGGTAAGTCTTGGCTCTAGTGTCCTTCTCTGTCATCAGACAACAGACCAGACAGGGTAAATCTTTGTTCCAGCATCCTTCTCTGTCATCAGACAACAGACCAGACAGGGTAAGTCTTGGTTCCAGCATCCTTGTCTGTCATCAGACAACAGACCAGACAGGGTAAGTCTTGGCTCTAGTGTCCTTGTCTGTCATCAGACAACAGATCAGACAGAGTAAGTCTTGGTTCCAGTGTCCTTGTCTATCATCAGATAACAGACCGGCAGAGTAAGTCTTGGTTCCAGCATCCTTGTCTGTCATCAGACAACAGACCAGACAGGGTAAGTCTTGGCTCTAGTGTCCTTCTCTGTTATCAGACAACAGACCAGACAGGGTAAATCTTTGTTCCAGCATCCTTGTCTGTCATCAGACAACAGACCAGACAGGGTAAGTCTTGGTTCCAGCATCCTTGTCTGTCATCAGACAACAGACCAGACAGGGTAAGCCTTGGTTCCATCATCCTTGTCTGTCATCAGACAACAGATCAGACAGGGTAAGTCTTGGGTCTAGCATCCTTGTCTGTCATCAGACAACAGACCGGACAGGGTAAGTCTTGGTTCCAGCATCCTTGTCTGTCATCAGACAACAGACCAGACAGGGTAAGTCTTGGTTCCAGCATCCTTGTCTGTCATCAGACAACAGACCGGACAGGGTAAGTCTTGATTCAGAGGCAGGATTGGCTCCCAGTGCCAACCGAAATAGGGATCAGGTTACAATATCTCTACCCAGATGGATGAACCACTGGTTTTTCATTATTTTAGGGCTTTTCTGATATATCTACTTCCTTTTTCATGACTTTAATGACACAGCCATCGCGAACCAGTCTTGAGGTACAAACTGCTCCATTATAACCCTTGAGGTGTACATGATGTATGTGGATGTAGATCATAGTTGCCATGAATATTCCCAACTGGTGGATGTTCACAACAGTATTGTAGATAATGTGATGTAGAATAGCTGATTAGGATTTCATGACATTCACTCACTCACATGTTGCAGACTATTAGGGACTTGGATTTGGATTGTTAATTTTATTTTTCTCCAGAAATTCAACTGGAAAATCATTTGAAAAGTTGTTAAAAAACATATTAAGCCTTTTTCTCCTTTTTGTGTGCAGTACTTTTCATGTCAGCTTTTTGCACTGAAGTCAGAATGTTGTGAATGATCTGGTGTCTGTATCTCACCCAGCTTGTTGTGCTTCAGGTCCCATGCCTCCTCCAGTACTATGACAAGGCCTCCCAGCAATACCTGGGCCACATAGACTTCTCCCTGACAGAGAACCAGAGCTTCTCCCTGCCCCTGCCGGAAGTGAGGGTCAGCAACAGCCAGGACCTTGTGGTGGCCCAGACCTGGAGAGTCATCATCTACCGTGACGATGCAGAGGAGGGGGAGGAGGAGGAGGGGGAGGGGGAGCAGTTGTAAGTCAGCTGATGTGTCTGTGTTGACATTTTACCTTCTGCAGTAAGAAATAGCATCGTTGACTTGCTGTAAGTAGCTGTCAAATTCTTGCCATCATGCAGGGTATTCATTACCATTGTAGAGATGGTTTACTGTACTCCCTTTTTCATGACTTTAATGACACAGCCATAGCAAACCAGTCTTGAGGTACAAACTGCTCCATTACAACCTCTGAGATGTACATGATGTATGTGGATGTAGACAGTTGTCCTGAATATTCCCAACAGGAGGATAGTCACAGGTTCATATGATTTATGTGTAAAAAATGGTATAATTATTTACAGGCTGCAGTGATATACCTGGAATATTGATGACTATGGCATTAAACAAGATTCGCTCACTGATTTCATCTTCAACAGGTGCAACTGATGAAAATCGCAGCAATGTTTTTAATCATAATTACAGTTCTGTTTTTGTTTCAAAAACAAAAAATCTGCTGGAAAGCCTATACTTGCATATTCAAACCACTGACTGTTTTGAAGAAACATTGTTGTAATGGAGGCGTCTGATGCCTGTCTATTTCAGACCTGTCAAGGAAGACAACTCCGAGAGAGATATCATGGTTCTCCCAGCCTCCCTGGCAGCCTGTATGTCTGTAGACTCCTGCTTTGTCCCAAGCCTTATTCCCATCTTCCAGGGATGTGTATCCATGGCAACCATTCAGCTACACCTCATCAATCACCTCCAGTATTTAGGAAAAGGTATGTCGTGTCAGTAATTAGGAAATTTGGAAGTAACTTTGTTATTAAGGTAGTTGGAGGCATTGGTTTTTCTTTTTCAAAATTGTACTGCTTTGGGCATATGTTTTCCCGAACTGGAAGTGACATAATTAAACCTGAGTGCTTATGACTTAGTTAGGGGTGGTGGTGTAGCCTAGTGGTTGAAGAGTTCGCTCGTCACGCCAAAGGTCCGGGTTCGATTCCTGACATGGGTACAATGTGCGAAACCCATTTCTAGTGTCCCTAGCCATGATATTATTGGAATATTGCTAAAAGTAGCTTAAACCATACTCACTCAGTCACTCACTATATCTTAGTTATTTACGTAGCTAGAGGAATGGGTTTTTCTATTTGAATTGTTTTATTGGGCATCTGTTATATAACTTAGTTATGTAGGTAGCTAGAGGCATGGGATTTTCTGTTTGAATTGTTGTATTGCATTGGTCATGTTTGTTGTTTACCTGATTAGCTAAAGTCAAATGGTTCATGAGACAAGATTCATATGAGAAAGTTTTGGGGCATTCAGGATGCAGTTTGGATGGGGTCTGTTTGCATGGAATAGAAACACCTTTCCAGTTTGTTTTGCAATGGTTCAGTTATGGCAAATTACCGATACAGTCTCCACTTCCAGGAGTCCCCACCAAGCTGGCTCCCTACATCATGATGTCTGCTCAACCCGAGGAGCAGAAGTTTGCCGTGGTCACTGTAGATGAACTCTCCGCCTCTTTCTCACATCTGTCAGGTCACATCAGCAGGTCCGAGGTTCAGGTCAGTATGTTGTTGACGTGGAAAAGTCTCCTATGCTATGCTTGTTTTGAGGCTGAAAAAAGTAAATGTTAAGCAGATACCTTGTTTTTGAATTCAAAGTCACGTAGATAATCAGAATAACACCTTTTTTCTCTCACTAAAGAGGTGAGAAGTGGTGAAATGGGATTAGAAGGCCAAAATGCATGTTTGTTTGTTATCTAACTCCACAATCAGTGTTATTCGGGCTATAAATAATCCAGTCTGGACAATCCAGTGGTTGATGTTATGAGCAACGTTCATCAACATCAGGATACGCTGACACCCCATCAACTGAACGTGACCACCTGATCCATTTAGTTGCCTCGCATGATCAGATCTGTGAAGATCCAGGTAGAGAATAGGCTTCAGCAACCCATGCTTGCCCGAAGCAGCGACTATGCATGTCGTAAGAGGCGACTAACAGAATCAGGCAGTCATGCAAACTTACTAATCTATGGCTAACAAACACATAGTGTTTCCTGAATTATGTGCTAGCATTTTTGCATTTTCTGTGTGCACCCTCTCTTTCCCATAAAGCTGTATCCAGTCTTGAAAGTAGGAGTAAAAGTAGTCTTAGCTTTGAAATCGTTCTGTGCAAGAGGGGTGAGGTGAGATGAGGTAAACTATGTGGACTGTTGATGTCAGACACTGACTCCTGCATGTGGGTGTGTTGGCTGCAGGTGTCGACCACAGTGGGGCTGGAGGTGTTGGAGCATCGCAACCTGACGATGGACGCTGTGCTGCAGCCCACCATGCTGGACGGCTACCTGGTGGTGCTACACAGAGAGAAGGTAGGGCCACATACAGGCTACACAACACAACATAGGGGCAGCCACATAGAGCATGTCCTACGATGGTGGACGGCTACCTGGTCGTGCTACACAGAGAGAAGGTAGGGCCACATGCAGGCTACACAACACAACATAGGGGCAGCCACATAGAACATGTCCTACGATGGTGGATGGCTACCTGGTGGTGCTACACACAGAGAAGGTAGGGCCATATACAGGCTACACAACACAACATAGGGGCAGCCACATAGAACATGTCCTACGATGGTGGTGCTACACAGAGAAAAAGTAGGGCCACATGCAGGCTACACAACACAACATAGGGGCAGCCACATAGAACATGTCCTACGATGGTGGACAGCTGGCTACCTGGTGGTGCTACACAGAGAGAAGGTAGGGCCACATGCAGGCTACACAACATAGGGGCAGCCACATAGAGCATGTCCTACGATGGACAGCTACCTGGTGGTGTTACACAGAGAGAAGGTAGGGCCACATGCAGGCTACACAACATAGGGGCAGCCACATAGAACATGCCCTACGATGGTGGATGGCTACCTGGTGGTTCTATACAGAGAGAAGGTAGGGCCACATGCAGGCTACACAACACAACATAGGGGCAGCCACATAGAACATGTCCTACGATGGTGGACGGCTGGCTACCTGGTGGTGCTACATAGAGAGAAGGTAGGGCCACATGCAGGCTACACAACATAGGGGCAGCCACATAGAACATGTCCTACGATGGACAGCTACCTGGTGGTGTTACACAGAGAGAAGGTAGGGCCACATGCAGGCTACACAACATAGGGGCAGCCACATAGAACATGTCCTACGATGGTGGACGGCTGGCTACCTGGTGGTGCTACATAGAGAGAAGGTAGGGCCACATGCAGGCTACACAACATAGGGGCAGCCACATAGAACATGTCCTACGATGGACAGCTACCTGGTGGTGTTACACAGAGAGAAGGTAGGGCCACATGCAGGCTACACAACATAGGGGCAGCCACATAGAACATGTCCTACGATGGTGGATGGCTACCTGGTGGTTCTATACAGAGAGAAGGTAGGGCCACATGCAGGCTACACAACACAACATAGGGGCAGCCACATAGAACATGTCCTACGATGGTGGACGGCTGGCTACCTGGTGGTGCTACATAGAGAGAAGGTAGGGCCACATGCAGGCTACACAACACAACATAGGGGCAGCCACATAGAGCATGTCCTACGATGGTGGATGGCTGGCTACCTAGTGGTGCTACACAGAGAGAAGGTAGGTCCACATACAGGCTACACAACGTAGGGGCAGCCACATAGAGCATGTCCTACGATGGTGGATGGTTGGCTACCTAGTGGTGCTACACAGAGAGAAGGTAGGTCCACATACAGGCTACACAACATAGGGGCTGACACATAGAACATGTCCTACGATGCTGGACGGCTACGTGGTGGTGTTACACAGAGAGAAGGTAGGGCCACATGCAGGCTACACAACACAACATAGGGGCAGCCACATAGAACATGTCCTACAATGGTGGACGGCTGGCTACCTAATGGTGCTACACTGGGAGAATGTAGGGCGGTCTGTCACATACAGGCTACACAACATAGGGGCAGCCACATACTCTTTGTTTCATTGTGAATAATTATATTTTCGTTGTGTTCGTTGCATTCTGCATTCTGATTAGCTGATTTGGTCACATGTTATTGTATTCATTTCCCAAAGAATGTAAAAAATTAAGGGACGGGGGTATCCCAGTATTATAGTCGAGGGAATTCCCTTTCTGCCCTCATGTATTGTCATGCACAGGACATTTAGCGAAATTCATGCATAATCATTGTCCAAACTACCCTTTGAGACTGAAGGCCGAGAGGAAATGGAACAGCAAACGTGCAGGCTTGCTCGCCTGTTTTTTCCCGCTCATCTCGGTTCAACAAATTTCATTACTTCGGGTTTCATATCTAACCCACATTTTTCAAACTGTGAATTCCCACTCTCAGGGAACTAATGTTTGAATCTGGCAGTAACTGACCATGTCATTTGAAACAGCCCCCTTCTCCTGGACATATTTCTTCCCGTTGACTGTTGGAGTTCTTCTCGCCTCTTGCATTTGATTGACAGGTCCTATGAACTTTGTTTTGATCATACTCTCCATTGACTGGCTACACAAGATGTGGGCGTGTCAAGTTATGTGTGTATAAATTAAACAATCACCTGATTCATATCACCCCATAGTATGTATTCCCACACCTGGAATGTTTTTCAATCTCTTCATTTTTGTCTGCTTTGATATATATGCAACTGCTTTTGGTTAAACTATTGTAGATAAGACATATTTTCATAGTCGAAATCAATATTATAAGAATTGACTGTGTATTTTTGTTCGGAATCTATGAATCGCAAAACTGATGTGCAAACTTTTGTAAGACTCTACTATGCTGATTCATACAGTTTTGTCTCATAATGACAGTATTTAGTTTTATTAAATAGCGAGTGTGTATCCTTGTTTCAGTTTTTTTCTCTCCATTTTTTACCACTGTTCCAAACAAAGTACTAGACTGGTTGTGCCAACTGCTATTTCATAATCCAGGGATATATCTCTGTTATTGATACATTTGCATATTTTTATATTACAGTGAGTATAAAATTCTTTTCAATCCATCTAGTAATTTATTATTGCCAAAGCTTTAGTTTCGATTTCTGACATTGTCATGTATGGTTTTGATAAGCATTCCCTTTGTCTACTTTCCTAGCACCCAAGGTGCTTATTAGGGCAAATACAGTAATCTACAAATGATGAAAGTACTTACTACAGTGTGGGGGCGGTCGGGTAGCCTAGTGGTTAAAGCGTTCGCTCGTCACGCCGAAGACCCGGGTTCGATTCCCGACATGGGTACAATGTGTGAAGCCCATTTCTGGTGTCCCCCGCGGTGATATTGCTGGAATATTGCTAAAAGCGGCGTAAAACCATATTCACTCACTACTACAGTGTGTAACACAATTTGTTATCCACCTTTCAGCCCTCGATGGTGGAGTGTAACTGCAAGACTGGCCCAGCAGTGGTGAGGGTGGGGAGCGGGGCGGTGCACACACTCACCACATCTATACAAGCATGGAGTATGGTGGGTCTACATTAACAGTGGTCTTGTTACCTTGCACAGCAAGGAAGATTAAATGTTTTGTGTTGGACAGGAAGCTTATAACAGTACACATATCAGGATGAGTTAGCAATGCTGTTGAACATGGTAATTCACCATGACCTAGTTTGCACAGTGTAAATGCTTTCTATGTGGGTCGTGTTCATTTAGCAGATAAACATTACATATTTTCTGATTTCTTATTGAGTATTTGATGCTTTGAAATTTCATTTGAACCCAATGGTGTTATAACCAAATAATCAATAACGCCTTCAGATCTGAAGACACAATATGTTCATCAACATCATTAAGTACAAGTGTTAATAGTAATTTTTGGAAGCACACTCTCCTTGAGACAGACCTGAATTCACTCTGGAGTGATGTCATGCTGGAATGCCATTACGCCCTTGACCCGTGAAGATCTGGGTTAGAATAGGTCTTCAGCAACCCAAGCTTGCCGTAAAAGGCGACTATGCTTATCATAAGAGGCAACTAACGGGATCAGGTGGTCAGACTCGCTGACTTGGTTGATGCATGTCATCATATTCAAATTGCGTGGATCGATGTCAATCACTTGATTGTCTGGTCCTGACTCCATTATTTACAGACTGCCGTCATATATCTGGAATATTACTGAGTGCGGCGTTAAACAACAAACAAAGAAACATAAGGGCACTGATACAATGGGTGACGTCACAATGCGATAACTGAACCAACTTGTTTTGCAAAATGTGGACAAATATATTTTAATCAAACAGTTCTGATAAATAATGATCAAATATAATATTGTCTTAAATATGTTTTCCATTTTTCTGTACACATTTGGGATTGAGACAAAAAAGTTATGCATGATCAAGAATTATTATTATTACTATTGATTATAGACTGAGAGACAGATAGATTTAACAATGTTTTTCACCCATTTGGATTGCAGCACACTCCCATTCTTTTTCATCTATTGATTTTGCAGCTGGGTGGAAAAACTGGTGTGAACAAGGCCCAGGCTGTGTTTAGCCACATTGTTGTCTGTAATGACACACAGCAGACCGTCCGATTCGGCCAGGTGAGGACATCCAGTGTGTGTGTTGGTGACTGATGCATGTTGGGAGTCAAGCTCCTCACAGCGATATCCCGTTCCTGGAGCTCTCCATACTATCTCTGCCACCAGTGAAAGCTCCCCACTGTGATAGGTGGCTACAACCATGCTTGGAGTTAAGCTCGCAACCGACTGACCGTTACCCCTGCTAAATTATTTTCTTTGTTTGTCAATTTGAATTTCTGTTTCATTACAACTATCATGTAATTGGTATATAGTAAGAATGTAAGGGAGAAGTTGGTTGATTTTCCGTTTTGTATGTAATCTCGAATCAATCTGATTAAAGAAACAAAAGGTAAATTGATCTGGGAAGTATGGTAAGGTCATAAATATTTACAAAAATAACTGTGATGGCTTTCCCAAAGACATAAACAAAAGTATAAACATGACTATATATGGGGTAAGAGGGCAAATTTCAAGATTCTTGTGATGGCAGCGATGTTACCGATAGTGTAGCAAAGGTGTCACACACTGGAAAGGAGCTTGGTTAGGAGTATGTCCATGGTGCATTATGGCTCAGAGGATGAATAGCCGACTTCTGCACTTCATGCAGTTATAGGTCCCAAGGTCTTGTCATAATATATATACACTTCCAAAAACTTTAAATGTTTTGTTATTGTTGGTCTAAATAATATTTGTCAGTTCTAGTGGGTTAAATACAGGATTATGACAACAATGTAATAGAGCTAGTGTTCCTAGAATAATTAACAATGATAAATATTGTTCGATATTTCTTAGTTCTTATGGAATGAAGACCCCCGATCTTACTTGATCATTTTAAAATTTTGTCAATCGCTAGACACATCTTTATGATTTGTTTATTCAACTCTTTGATAACTCTTAGCTCAATCAGTAGAAGCAGAGATTTGGTGAAGGACAGGTATTCCTGTAACAGTGCCAAACAAGATATGGTCCAAATTCATGTGATTCATCATCATTAATTTGTATCCACTGAAACGTTGTTACTTTTACTGTACATCTGGCTTCATCCAATCATCTGTGTGCTACTTGTTATCTATTGCCTGTTGTTGTCAGTGTTAATCTGCAGCATATATACCGCTCATCACTTGTTTTTTGCCACTCCAGCTTGATAACGCAGTAAGAATCTACATCGAAATGTCGCTATATGCAATAAACCAGAAGTTGTTATCGATGAAGTTGCATGTTTCTAGTTTACTCACCAACTTCAAGAATACCGCTCAATCAGCCACTGAAACTTCTCTGTATGCCTCATTGTCACATCATGTGTTGTAACATCCCCTTCCTGCAGGTTGGTACGGATGAGAACTTGGCTCTGGCCTCCCGAGAGATGAACTGCTACAGCTGGAGATCCCACAAGACGAAGCAGGTAGGTCACACACAGACATGCAAATATGTTTAAAGTCAGTAAAAAAAATCTGTATGTCTGCTATTTCAATTCTATGATGCATACGAGTACAACAGGTAATGGTTACTGTTATTATGTAAGACAATGGTCAGTTTCAGCCAGCACTTATCACAATTAATTGACTGATGCTGCAAATGAGCTAACTGACCTTGGGGCATAGTCCCCTATTCGTGAGATTTATTGTGAATTTGATGCTTCCGGGAGTCATTTTAGGCTGTAGAGTGAGTGAGTATAGTTTTACGGTGATTTTAGCAACATTCCATCAATACCTCGGCAGGGGACACCAGAAGTGGGCTTCACACATTGTACACTTGTGGGGCATCGAACCTGGATATTCGGCATGACGAACGCTTTGACCACTAGACTAATCCACCACCCCTATTCTGTGGACTTCCAACACCATTTGTAAACTCGTAGGCCACTGTTATAATGTAGTGAAGAAAAAAAGTTTGGGATCTTGAACTTTTGGGGGGGATCATTTTATGAAATTGTGTACTCCCCCAAAATATTCATGATCATTTAAGTGTTTTTGTTCATATATTTTGTTATAAAATGGATGATTCCTAATGTATTTACTTAACTTTGACCACAAGCATCGCTATTTGTTTTTCTCATAAAGACTTTTTACCTACCATATCCCCGGGGTATGTGATTGGATTGTTTTTAAGGTCCCCATTGGAGTGAGATTGATTGTGAAGTTGATGATTCTAAGTGCTATTTCATTCTGTGGACGTAAACATCCTCTCATTCTGATACTACAATTTCCATGTAACCATGGTTACAGCTGCTTCACGTGTGCATGGACCAGCCCAGCTGGAAGTGGTGTGACCCCTTTGACATCAACACCGACACAAGCGTGATCCGAGCTGTGACAGCCAAGGACCAGAGTTACACAGTCATCATTAAGATCAAGCAGCTCACCAACACCCAGAAACAGGTAGAACACTACCTACAGCATGTCTGTGTAGTAGATGGATGTCATGGTGTCAATCTCAGGATGCCAAGTCCATGCAGACTCAATTATTTACATCCACAAACAAAAAAACAAACAAACCTACATCATGTACTAGATGAAGGACAAGAGAAGGGACTTTTTTGGGTATAATGGTACAGTTTGGAGATCAAAAGGCGAGGTGAAGCTTGAAACTGTACCTTAACTCAGCCAAATACATATGTTCAACGAAAAGCGTATCCTTGTATTCAGTCTGGGGAAACCGCACTGTTCCCTTTCCACTAAATGGAAGAACTAGATTGAGACAAAGAGTTTTCTGAGACCTTTTTCACTTTAGACATTTAAGGACATCTTGATTCCTTAAATATATGACCTTGTTAAACTGTTCAATGCCAGGTCAGCCTTTCTCCAAATCATCTAGGAAGTGATGATGGGGCGGGGTTGGGGTGGTGATTACAGTGATATGGGCTTTTTAAGCCCGTAACATACCCCTGGAAAGAGTTAAGAGTTTAAATATTTTATATATCCCGAACTTCCATGTATGTTTGGGAAATATCTACATATGACATTGATCTAATCTTGAGAAATGTCTAAGTAACACTGGTACATGCTGAAAAGTTAATCCCAGAACAGTGCATGTTCTCCAGATGGTAGCATCACATCACATGATACAAAGCAGAGGATGCAGCTGAAAGGGTAGTCAAGTTTGTTTGTTTGTTGTTTAACGCCGCACTCAGCAATATTCCAGCTATACGACGGTGGTCTGTAAAATAATCGAGTCTGGACCATACAATCCTGTGATTGACATCATGAGCATCGATCCACGCTATTGGGATACGATGGATGACATGTATCTGGTACTCAAGTAACTAGTGCCGTGGAGCAGGAACAAAACATGTAAAAAAGTCATCGATTTTGCTTTCCGTATTTCAATATAAGAGTTTGTATTCAACTTTTTTCAGGGTACGATTTCATAAGGCTTAAGAAAATATAAGAATTGGTTCTCAGGCAATGGCTTTTGAAAATATAGTGCGGGTGGGCGGTGTTTTTTTTGTTTTGTTTTTTTGTTTTTTTGTTTTTTTGTTCAAACAAGTATGTAACCCAAAATACCCTTGTGTACAATCAACCTGGGAAAGAGCCTCCTTGATGAGTGAAATACTGGAACAAATCCGAAATGAAGTACACACGTTCACTGTATTGATATTTCTTTTCAGTTATGATATTTGCCATGACATTGAGTACATGTATTTTTATCCCCCGCCGCGCGAAAGCGCGAAGCGGGGGATATAGTATTCACGACCGTCCGTACGTCCGTCCGTCCGTCCGTACGTCCCACCTGTTTGTTGCCGCGATATCTCAAGAACTAAACACTGGATTGTCTTCATATTTGGAACTATGGTGTATATACAGACTCCGCAGACACCAGTCGGTTTTGGTGACCTTGATCCCATTTTCAAGGTCACAGCAGACAAATCTGCTTTTAGAGTTGGAAAACGGTGTTGCCGCGATATCTCAAGAACTAAACACTGGATTGTCTTCATATTTGGAACTATGGTGTATATACAGACACCGCAGACACCAGTCGGTTTTGGTGACCTTGACCCCATTTTCAAGGTCACAGCAGGCAAATCTGCTTTTGGAGTTGGAAAACGGTGTTGCCGCGATATCTCAAGAACTAAACACTGGATTGTCTTCATATTTGGAACTATAGTGTATATACAGACTCCGCAGACACCAGTCGGTTTTGGTGACCTTGATCCCATTTTCAAGGTCACAGCAGGCAAATCTGCTTTTGGAGTTGGAAAACGGTGTTGCCGCGATATCTCAAGAACTAAACCTCTCGATTGTCTTCATATTTGGAACTATGGTGTATATACAGACACCGCAGACACCAGTCGGTTTTGGTGACCTTGACCCCATTTTCAAGGTCACAGCAGGCAAATCTGCTTTTGGAGTTAGAAAACGGTGTTGCCGCGATATCTCAAGAACTAATCGCTGGATTGTCTTCATATTTGGAACTATAGTGTATATACAGACACCGCATACACCTGTCAGATTTGGTGACCTTGACCCCATTTTCAAGGTCACAGCAGGCAAATCTGTTTTTGGAGTTGGAAAACGGTGTTGCCACAATATCTCAAGAACTAATCGCTGGATTGTCTTCATATTTGGTACTATGGTGTATATGGCGGGGGATATTTCGTCACTCTGTGACAAATACTTGTCTATACTAAATCACCTATTAGAGAAAATGTGTGATCAGCTGATTGCTATTTTCAGCGTATTTTACAAGACAAATGCATATGTAATTCTTATCTCTGCGTATGAAACATTGTCCGGTATACAGTACACAATACCATTAAATTTGCAAATCAATCATGTCTAGTGATGTTTTATCGTAAATTTCATGTTTTCATTGAACGGCAAAACAAGCACACAAACTCCTATTGCCGCCATGACCATACATAACACAAGATGAGCAATAAATCAGTGCACATGTAAAGGGAAGTAACTGCATGCTATATTGGCTTGCATTGTTTTTAAAAATTGTAGCATTTCATTGCCAGGGTCGTGTGTTTGAGACGAGTAATTTTTAAGGACTTTTAAAAAAAAAAAACAACGTGCGGCAGACTTTATGATGATGCAGGCGGTGCCTGAGAACCAAGACTATTATTTTTTTTAGCCTAAAGTGGGTATTTTGTATGACATGTAGTAAGCCATGCTGGACTTTTATCCAGGTATATACATGGAAGTTTTGATGTATGACATCTCCATCTGTCAATGTTTCCCCAGATCATCATCAGTGGCCAGCTTGTCATGTCCAGTCGACTGTCTCAGCACATGGAGGTCAGTCTGATGACCTCAAGGGGAGACAAGTCTGTGAAGGAGAGCACATGCATCCTAGGTGCTGGTCACACAGCGCCCTCGTTCATCGTGGAGCAGGAGGAGGTGGTGGGGGTGAAGTTCCGGGTGCTGGGACTGAAGACGACGTGGTCGCAGGAGGTGCATGTCAATGGAGACAGGATGAAGGAGAATGGACTGATCAAGGTATGTCTCTTTGTCTTAGGTCACTCTGAACACAGGAGTGTCTTGCATTTACTTTGCATTGTATCTGGACAATTTATTGATACAACGTCTGTCTGGTGACAAGCAGTAATGTGAGGTGAGGTGAAATTGGGTTTAACGTCGCGTCCAAGATTATTGCACTTATATAGCGACGTGCATGTACGCGTGTGTGTTTGTGTGGCTGCTTGTACTAGTCCAGACCGATGCCGATTTATAGTGCTAGCTCACTGAGATACCATGCCGCAGTTTAACATGAATACCCCACTCAGACACAGTATACTGACTCCGAGCCGACCAGTCCTTGTTTTAACCCCTTAATGCCGAGCGCCAGACAGGGTAACAACAAGTACCATCTTTTAACGTCTTTTGGTATGACACGGCCGGGGATCGAACCCCAGACCTTCCGCTCTCCGGGCGGACGCTCTACCACAAGACCACGGAGGCGGTCAGCAGTAATGTGAAGTATACATGACTGTATACGTGTTTATCTGTGATCAACATCTGCAGGTTAGGAAACACCATTAGTGTAACTTGAACGCTTTTTGCAGATTCCCCTCCCAGACAGGTCTACCTACATCCATGTCTGGTGCCGGATCTTCTGTCAACACTTCAAACACCAAGTGCAGACTCTGGTAAGTTGGTCATGATGCAAGGTCATGGTCATTGTGCAAGGTCACCATTATCATAAATTTATGACATCCATGGGTCAAGGTCATCCGACAATATAATTAGTAACAATTGTGCACATACGACTGGACATTCAATGGGATTTCCTCTCCTCGTATATAAGCTGCTATAGGAGATCCAGGGTAGAAAGGTACTTCATGGTTGTAATTGAAAATTGTCTGGCTGTAATTACCTATCGAAGTTTTACCTTATTTCATGGATGAATATTTACATAGTGTGATTATTTTCATGGTTAGTACAATTGCTCAGGCTAAAAGTGCCATGTGAGAGACGTACTTATTCCAGAACAGTAATTTGGTAAGCTATAGTTGAATGAGGCAATGCATCACACACTGGACTGATGGCTTGTCATTACTGTGAAGACAAGGGACTTTCAGCCGAGGTTGGACTGTCCACATTAGTGTCTCCTGCTGTGATGTTGCTGGATTATTACTGACAGCAGCTTATAACCCTACTCACTCACTGTCTCAACTGCAAACTGCAATGGTACCCTCCCCTCTGGGGTATACCAGACTTTGCGGTTGCCATTGAGCAGCAGGGGCGGTCGGGCAGCCTTGTGGTCAAAGCGTTCGCTCGTCACGCCAAAGACCCGGGTTCGATTCCCGACATGGGCACATTGTGTGAAGCCCATTTCTGTAGTCCCCCGCCGTGATATTGCTGGAATATTGCTAAAAGTGGCATAAAACCAAACTCACTCACCCATTGAGCAGCACCATTCCATGACCGTGGGGGTAAACTCATGAGACGATGTAGATGCAGATTTTGTTGGAGTAGATGCAGGCTGCTGGAGACAATATTCATGTAATATGTTGTTGATATTGTTGATTCAGTTTGTCTGATTTATGTGGACTTTTGTTTTATTGTGATTGTTCTATATTTTGTTAAAGTATATAGAGAGTCTTTCCAAGCATGCTGATATTTGTTGTCTTTGAATGTTTGGTGCCAATTAGATTTGTTAGAAATTTATACAATTGATAAGACTTCAATTATCCTACAAGTTGCAAGGAATTTCCGATCCTGCCTCACTGAAATAATGTTAAGTTTTGAGCAAGTCACCTACCTTGTAATAATTTCAAGTGACAAATATTTACATCCGATTGAATTGAAGTAATAAAGAACAAAGATGAAAATTCATAATGTTTGTTAATAACAAAACCCATTGCGTGGGAGAACTTGAGCTTAATTTCCAGCAGCCACTATTGTTTCAATGGGACATTTGTTGTGGCATCGTCGTGTCAATATGTCATATTGGTGTCATTAACTGTAGGTTTGAAATATTAGCATTTCTGTGCATCAAATTCTCAAAACACTTATTTGAACGTATTTGAAACAATGAAACATTGAAAAAAAAGTTAAAAAGTTAACTCCCACAGTTGTGAGACAGAAGTGACATCACTCAGGATATGGAATAGTGATGCCATGTTTCCATGACAACTGAATCTGCTTCATAATATATTAAGTATCCATTTTTACCAAGCTGAATGGCACATTCTTCAAATTGGGATTGAGGAAACATGCATACTTTTTATCAAGATATGTTCATATGCATTACATAGTCCAGGAAACATTCTGAAGCATATCCCATGTAATGTTTCTCAACCAATCAGATGACAACACACACTCATCATGTGACAAAATTATGTTGTCAGTACATTTTAGCTTTGAGGTAACTTTGAGGTGGGGGCATGGGTGGCCCAGTCGTCTTAGGCGCCGTGATTCGCTGTGCAGAGTTGCGTCCCCTGGACATGCCAGAAACCTATGATTGTGGGCTAAATCCCGGTTCACCCCGATTATGTTTCTAGGTTTGTCAGCACCATACCCGTGCTCGTGGGTTTCACCAAAGTGGTAAAGGTCTGAGACCTGCATCACTTCGGGCTTTCCTCCCACATTAAGCTGACACGCCGCGATATAACTGGAATAATGTTAAAAGCGGAGTTAAACCAAACTCACTCACTACTTTGAGGTATTATGTATCATCCGAGGTATTAACTGTTGTTTTTATCAATCCATTTATAAGGATACTAAATTGATAATGACTGCAACAAAGCGAATGGTGAGTTCCCTCATTCCATACTATGACTGTCATAGACGTTGGATATTTCTCCTGGTGTTTATTCATTCAGTTTGTTTTTATGTCAATCAAAGCAATTGCAATATGCTTTCGAAATAACTGACTCACATTTAGACATAGAAACATTTGGTATCTGTGTTGTTTTATTATCGTAGACATTTTCTTCATAGCCATAGAAAATTATGTACACTGTCTCAAGTTGTTTGACTTTGAGATGACATAAAAGAACACATATCTAAAATAAAAAGTGTATTCGATAAGGCTAAAAAAAATAAAAATTCTTGGTTCTCAGGCACCGCCCGCATAATCATAAGTTTGCCGCATGTTTCGTTTTTATTTCCATTTTAAATTTTTTTTTAAATAAATCCTTAAATAATCCAAGTCCAACGGTAGTCAAATACTGTATTCCAGTATTTTACTCATTAAGGAATACATTTATGTAGGGAGGCCCTTTCCCAGGTTGATTGTACACAATTGTTTATTGATTGCACAACTGTTTATTGGTTACATACTAGTTTGAACAATCCAAAAAAAACAAAAAAAACGCCCGCCCGCACTATATTTTCAAAAACCATTGCCTGAGAACCAATTCTTTTATTTTTTTTAGCCTAATAAATGTATTTACAGCTTTGATGCCAGTGGTTAAAACAGCATGAACAGTGTTTACTAACATTTATAATCTCTGATGAGTCAACTTCTCTTAAGTCTTCTGAAGAATTAGCATGTTCCATGTCAGGTTCACAATCTATCAATATTGTTAAGTCAAAGTGTCAGATGATATATACTGCTCAAAAGAAGTTAAAGAACACCTGATTCTTTCATATTACTATAGTTAATCTGTCATTTCAAGACACTTTAACTATAGTAATTTGAGAGAATTGGTTACTACTCTGAAAGAATTGGATGCTTTTTAACTTCTTTTGAGTATTGCTATTTATTGACTGGGAATGTGAATTGGTTGTCTTTGGTTGACATACTGGTACTTTGTCCTGATAATGCGGAACATCCATGCGCTTTGGACCTACTTTCTGCCTCATCCTGTGTAGATCTGTATCCTGGGATGTAGGAACCTGGATCTTGTCAGGAAGTTATTAGATTTTATCAGTGTTGTGTTTCTTTTATGCAATTTTTAGCTTCTTGTAGATTTGTGCAATAAGGGGAAAGTAGTTTTTTTCTTTTAAAGAACTGTCCTGTTGGTGATGTGCAGTTCCCCTGCAGTCACCATGCTCTCCTCGTCTCTCTGTCCACCAAAATAAGAACATTCATTCACTGTTCCTATTAACTTCATTTATCTATGAGTGGTCTTTGGTGAATATTATGATTGATGAAGCTTTGCTCTGTACAGTTTAACACTTGTTTTGGTAAGTAACGATTGTTATGCTGTTCTCAAGGCTACTGTTTATATTTTGATGTTGGCTTTTCTGATGAATGAATATATTTTAAATTCACAAATACAAGAATGCTTTCTTCTAACACAGATCTAGATGTTCAAATATTTGTGGGGAACTAGTACGGAAAATCCCCTTTACATTATCAGTGTTTCGTACTACTGCAGTATTTGCCTTTTACATCGAAGAAATGAGTTCATTTCCCATGTAGACCAGGTACCAGGACATGTAGTCAGTTGTTGTGTCATTCACGTATGTACTTGTCAGGGGATTACCTGATGACACCCTAATAAAATATCTATGAGACAAGGGAATGTAATATGACTGGTGATCCTTTGACTTTTTCCATATTTGAAATATATCAGTATTGACGGGACATCCATCAGCTATATTACCTTTGCTGGGACATCCATCAGCTATATTACCTTTGCTGGGACATCCATCAGCTATATTACCTTTGCTGGGACATCCATCAGCTGTATTACCTTTGCTGGGTCATCCATCAGCTATATTAGCTTTGCTGGGACATCCATCAGCTATATTACCTTTGCTGGGACATCCATCAGCTGTATTACCTTTGCTGGGTCATCCATCAGCTATATTACCTTTGCTGGGACATCCATCAGCTATATTACCTTTGCTGGGACATCCATCAGCTATATTACCTTTGCTGGGTCATCCATCACCTATATTACCTTTGTTGGGAAATCCATCAGCTATATTTCCTTTGCTGGGAGATCCATCAGCTATATTGCCTTTGCTGGGACATCCATCAGCTATATTACCTTTGCTGGGTCATCCATCAGCTATATTACCTTTGCTGGGACATCCATCAGCTATATTACCTTTGCTGGGACATCCATCAGCTATATTGCCTTTGCTGGGACATCCATCAGCTATATTGCCTTTGCTGGGACATCCATCAGCTGTATTACCTTTGCTGGGAGATCCATCAGCTATATTGCCTTTGCTGGGACATCCATCAGCTATATTACCTTTGCTGGGACATCCATCAGCTGTATTACCTTTGCTGAAAATCAGGATATCATGATAAGAATGAAGACACTGTGGTAACACTTGACTGATTGTTAGTTTTGTCATTGATTGGTACACATTGGAAACTTCTCTCCTTAACGTACATGCTTGTCTATATGTTTCTATGGTACATGTTTCTTTTGGCGGTGAGTATAGTACTGAAATATGCTTATTTATGTAATTTGTTGATTACTTGTGATATGCCCCCTTCCTGCATCAGGTGCTGCTCACCCCCTTGTACATCCTGCGCTCCCACCTGCCCCGCCCCCTCTACGTGGACATGGACACGCCCAGACTGAAACAGAAGCAGCAGCTGCAGGTGTCGGGACAGGCATACGAGTATCAGCTGCACTGTGTGGGCGGGGACATCACCCACAACCTGGCCTTCAGATTGGCGTAAGTACCACCATAAAAGTAGCATACTGAAATAGTTGGCAAAAGCGCCCAACGTGGGCTGGTGGATTAGGACTTTGTCAAGACTAGTAGTCTATGTCTGAAGAAATTATAGAATCCATTTTGATTTTAAAGCCAAATAAGTGAGGCGATTAGAATTTAGAATAGGTGTTGTCAGTTGGTCACAATGACTGCTGAATATATTCTACTCAACATTTGCTCATAACCAAAATAGTCATCTTTAGTAAAAAATGTGGTCCTTAGCAAATGTTGAGTAGAATACTTGATAAGAGCTGACAATGTTGATGCCTGACTTGCCAGCTCAAGGACAGTTTATTCTGTATAGGCCATCGTGCCAAACAGGCAGCTTGGGATGTATACTCCCCAGGGAGCTGAGAATGGCATTTGTGTTACAATGTCAGGCAGAGTAAACATGCCCCTGTGTGGTATGTAGTCTTGTTATGACTTCATTAGTGGCCTATCGTTTAGTGGCCAGCTGTCTAATAACATTTTCTATGGTCTAGTATGTTCAGACAGTAATGGCCCAACTGGTAACACAGACGTCTGCCAAAATGTTTCAAAGAGACAAATTTGGCCTAGTGTCTTAACAGCTTCACTATGTTGTGAATCCCAATCGCACAATTCAAGTAATAAAACTTATTACTTTCGCCGTTTCTTTTTTCCTGATAATCATGTCTTGTAGTTTTCGAAATAACGTACAGAAGGCAAGGGCTCTAGCCCTAATGTTAACAGTTAAAGCAAATCTCAAGGAACCCTTTTAATTTCCAAAACTGGCTTGTCACGAAGATCAAGTTTTGAGGCTGTGTACTGTGTTGCAGTCCCACCCTGCCGAAGTCCAGTCCCCCTCTAGTGCTGTCCACAGGCCTGATTGACCAGGTGGAGCACCACAACCCAGGCAGGGTGGACATAGACCAACTGTGTTATGACCAGCCCACTGACCCCTCTCTCACCTGGCCATACTGCTTCCCCGACATCGACAAGTAAGTATGTCACATGTGGTCCAGGGCTTCATTGTCTAACTTTAATCAAGTCTTTGACTGACATTTAGAAGTGATACACATGAGACAGAGAATATGTGGATGTCGACTTCTTTATTGTGGGGAACACAATGATTCAGGGTGAATGCTTACTCCATCAGATGAATTCACATAATTATTAGAAGTTCACATCCATATTCTCTGTCTCTGTCTCTCTCTCTGTGTGTGTCTCTCTCTCTGTGTCTCTGTGTGTGTGTGTCTCTCTGTGTGTGTGTCTCTCTCTGTGTGTCTCTCTCTGTGTCTCTGTGTGTGTGTCTCTCTGTGTCTCTCTGTGTGTGTGTCTCTCTCTCTGTCTCTCTGTGTGTGTGTGTCTCTCTCTCTGTCTCTGTGTGTGTGTGTGTCTCTCTCTCTGTCTCTGTGTGTGTGTGTCTCTCTCTCTCAGAGGTATTCTAAAACTTTTTTTATTTGCATCAATTTGATGGCTTATTCAGCAAAGTGTGCAGCAAAGCTACTTTGTAAGCAAATAATAAGTAAACACCCCAAAACAAAATCTAGTCTCCTTAAAGTTGTTGATGTTTTCTCCCAGTCATTTCACATCATGTATTGTCATGCTTACTGTGAATAGTTTCTGTGAACTCAACATTTTGTAACCTAAATTTGCTAATATATTTAATAAGACAGGCCATGATTGAGAAAGATTTAGGCCATGAAAGATTTCCTATAAAAAATTACCTTACTGCTGTGATCAGGGGCATGTTATTGTGATTTGATACCTCAGATTAACCAATAAATGTTGATTATTGAGACAAAGTCATGTTAGAATTACTTCTTAGATAGCAGTGTATATAAATTCCTTTATTACGATCTTTGAAGGAACTCTTATTAGGTCTTACCAGAGATGAAATCATCTTGTTTCCTGTTGGTACAGTCTGGAGTCCTTTGGCAACTTCCCTCCCACCAAGACATCCTGCTTGTCTGAGGCTGAGACCGATGTCCAGCAGCCAAGTGTGGACCTGAGTATCCGCTTGTCGGAGTACATGCCAGGCTGCAGCACCCTCCTGGTGGACATCACACCCTGGTGCCTCATCACCAACCTCAGTGGCATCACCATCGTCCTCCTCAACACTACAGGCAAACTCTCTGACATCCCACACGGCAAGACCTACACACCTCCAGCCTTCCAGGTTAGTAAGATTCTAGGGGTAATTCAACAGGTTGCAAAGCAACAAGTGCACATTTGAGCTGAAACACATTCAGCATGTGAGAGATTATGCAAGAGGCTATTGTCAGGGATTAGAATCTTCCGCGGATCCATAAATTTCTGCGAATTTTAATGACCACAAATTTGTTAAAATCTGATAGCTTCCTCCATAAACACCCCGAAATTGTGGACCACGCTCCATTGCAAAGAAGTTTCAGATGAAAACGAATATGTCCATGCTCATCCCCGCATTGTGAATGTCTAACAACTAAACCTAATCAGAATGTGGAGTGTCTGGGAAGAACATGGCTAGTACCACCCTTAACTGTGATCAGTTTTCTAGTTCTGTCAGTGGCATGTATTTCTGACTGTTGTGTTCCAGAGCAACGAGTTCCACGTCGGCCTGTACCACAAGGGTAAGGTGTTGGCCACTCCAGCCATCCCTATATCGGAGGACGAGGTCGCCAACAAGAGGTACAGCCCAGATCTCGGTCGTGTGCTGTTTGTGGACGGATATGTCCATACAACCATCAGGATCCCCGGAGACACCCCACAGGTACAGCTTTACAGTGCATCTCAACAGATCAACTGTCTCTTGTCTCCTTCTCAGTTTCACTGACACCAGTATCATATACCTATAAATGATATGAGGCATTTAACATGTGCGACAGAGCCAACATAGAGATGGTCATATCACAGGGTTGTACCGGTAATAACCAGACCTGTATTATGCATTTTGAACAGGCAATCGATATCAGCCCACATGGTAATAAATTTGAGTCATGTCTGCTCAGGTAGCTTTCCTGTGACAATTTTATGGCAGATTTGATATAATACCTCGCATCAGGCTAAATATTTGTTGTTAACCTGTATGGACAACAGTCAATTGTCTTCAGTTTCCGGCAGTTACTTGTCAGTTAACTCTATTTTAATTTCTTTAAGTATGAACACAAGTTTTTAACAGTCTCCTATGCATAGTTACTCCAAATCTTGCTTTTAGCTATAAATACGAGTGAAATTTACTGTTTCATCATTGTACAACTATCAATATCCATTTCAGGCGGTGTTCCTCACCATTGTCTCTGAGATGAAGCAGGACATGAGAATAGTCACCGTCAGAGAGAGGTTCGCGATCACCAACTTGACGTCTGCTCAGTTGGAGTTGCGTCTGCTGGCTGTGCCACTGGGTCATTCCAAGGTCAACTGGAGGAACATGAGCTACTCTCAGTCTCCAGAACTCATTCCATCACACAAAAATTTAGAAAAGAAGGAAGAAAATGTATGCTCTCTTTTGACATGGAGTTTGATTCCGCCTGAAAAAGTAGAAACTGAAGACTCAAGGTTTGTTCACTACCTTGCAATAAGAGAAACAATAGATTCTTCAGAAATGGAGAGTTCGAAATGGTCACTACCTCTCAGACTTGCTTCAAACAAAGATGGGGCTAGGTTGTGTGTTTCTGTGCCAAATTGCAAACCAGATGAGGCTTGTACGAAACCTTATTGTGTCACTGCCAAAATTCATGATGGAGTTACGTACCTTGTAATGGAGAAGGACCGTGGACCAGTGTGTGTCATCAACAACAACTGTTCCTTCCCAATCATCTTTGGTCAGGCTCTGATGAACATCACACTTTCAGGTTTGTTGAAACTTGTCATGGGCTTCTATCATTTTACCTTATCCTGACTCATACTAATTGCTTATCTCTATTTCCAAAAGGTAGTGGAAACTTCCTGAACTGTGTTCCCGGAGAAAAGAAAAACAGCTCACCCGAACGCCCCCTGGCCTAGAAAATAGAGAGCTATGAGCAATTAGTATGACTCAGGATGAGTATAAATGATATATTGACTCTAAAAGTACATTTTGTATATGTCATTTTGATTTTGTTAGTTTAACATCTTTTTTGCCGTAGGGATTCCGGGTTAAAAAAGCTCCCCAGCAACCTATGTTGGTCGTAGCTGACGACCAAATGGATCATGTGGTCAGTTTTGTGACTTGATTGATTGCATGTCATCATACCCTTATGGCGTAGATTGTTGTTCACAATATCGATCTGTGGGTTTTGTGGTCAAGATTTGATTATTTACAGGCCTCTGTCGTGTAGCTGGAATAGTGTATAGTCCAGCATTAAACAACGACAATAAATAAATAATAATTGTTTTCTAGTTTTCTATGCTGGAAGGGATTGAGGAACAGAATAGGTCCCCAGTACCACATGTCTACCATAAACCAATGAGAATCAGTGAGTTCCAGTGTGTGATCTGGCTGATTGTGTTTCATCATAGTCTGACAGTTGGATCAAATTTATGAATTCAGGAACAATGATTGCTGATGTTCTTCTTTACATCTTCAGGTACTGTGGTCCAGGAGGAGGCAGAGCTACTGGATGACCTCCCGACTCTTGACCCAGGTAGCTCCACCCACTACACGATGCCTTACGTTAACAACCAATACCCTGCAGCAGATGCCATCACACATCCCAGAATGCATTTCTGTGCAAACTTGTCTCAGGATGATGGCTCCTTCAAACGGAGTATGTGGAGCAATGGGGTGGATGTCATGTCGAACAATGACACATTCGTCAAACTTCCCGATGTAGCTGACATCAAAGTTCAGTCCAGGAAGGTTGCCATGGTAACACACATCACAATCGAACCAATCAGCAAAGCAGAAATATCGGCCAAGGAGATCCGTAGTCGGTTAAAAGGTGCGGAAACAGAAACTAAAGTGGTTGAAGTGACTCCTGAAAGCAATCAGGTTACATTACCTGGGGTAGATGTATCGAAAACTGAAAGTAAACTTGTAAGGAGGAAAGACAAATCCGGATCTGTGTATGTAGCTGGTGTATTCATTGAGCATATCTCCTTTGTAATGATGGATGAGACCACGTCGACAGAGACTGTGTCAGAGGTGTTGAGGCTGTGTTGTGACAGCGTCTACGCTGCCCACTTCCCGGTCAGCACATCAGCAGACAGCACGGAAGCCAAGTCGTGCATGTCCCTGTCTGTGGGGACGATGCAACTGGACAACCAGCAGTACGGCCAGGGGCAGTACGACTTCCCTGTCCTGCTGGTCAAGCAGAAGACTCAGAATATGAACATGCCAGACCTCGAGAAGATGACAGTGACGGAGAAGCATGCTGTGCTCCGATTGTCCAGCTTCCTCCATGCTCAGCTGGTTCTGACTGCTGATGATGCTGGCAACACTGTGACTGAGTCTGTGGAACTGTCCCTTTCTCCCCTCTCTCTGTACATAGATGACACCTTCATTTACAGGCTGCTCAGGGAAATGGAAGCATTCATTCCCAATATTTTACACTGTGATATCAACAAGCCAATCAAGGTGAAACGTTTGCCCAAGAGTGTTAAATCAACTGCCTGTGCTTTGAGCCAGCCTGTGAGGATTCATTATTTGTGTATTCAGCCCATCAGTATGTTGTTGAGCGTCCATGCTTCAATGAAGTTGTTCCTGGCCTCGGATCATACTCCCCTGTCGTTCGGGAAGTTTGAGAGGAAGAACTTGTACACTAGTAGTCATCAGTTGACCAGAGCACTGGCCATGCACTACGCTTCGGGAGCCATCTTCAGAGCAGGTACAGTATGAACATCATCAGTGATGCTGTTAGTTTGTAGAGAGTGAGTGAGTGAGTTGGGTTTAACACCGTTTTTAACAGTATTCCAGTTATATCATGGCTTGATGTGGGAGGAAAGCCCAAAGTGATGCAGGCCTTAGATGTTTGCCACTTTGGTGAAACCCATGAGTGCAGGTTTGGAGCTGACAAACCTAGAAACATAATCGGGGTAAACCGGGTTTCAAATCAACAATCATAGGCAATCTCATTAAAATCAGATCTTAGTTCTCGCTACCGCAAAACAAAGATCTGAGGACATATCCCATTAGGGGTCACGTCAGAACGACCTTTCATCCGACCAATCAGAGGGCCGCTTACCAGATCATGAAAGTGACAGTTGGAATGTGATTTCTAATCATGCAACGTCGAAATCTTTAACACGGGGTATTCCGGATGATAGTTATGGGCTAAACGACTGAATCCATACAATATAGACAATCTATTAGCCATTCCAGAATGTTCATTTGTTCAGGTTTCAAATTTTTAAACGAGTATTTGTCAAAGTATGTTTCGAAGCGTGGTCGCCAATTTGAAAATAGTGCCGTAAAGCACGAGAAAGCTGCCTTCTGATTGGATAATGTCGACTTCATGTCAGTCATTCCATTGGTCGGTCAAAGTTCGCCAAAGGTCGGTCTGGCGTGACCCGTTCTGGGATGTCCTCAGATCTTTGTTTAGCTGTAGCGAGAACTAAGATCTGATTTTAATGAGATTGCAATCATAGGTTTCTGGTGTGCCCAAGGGACACAACTCTGCACAGCAAATTGCGGCACCTTAGGCGACTGAGCCACCCATGTCCTGGTAGTTTTTTATAACTATCATGACCATGGAAAGACTTAATGCCCAGTTCCATGTTGTCATAATTGGCTGATGAAATGGATTTGCTAAAATTACTTGGATCAGTGGAGAGGCAGCACCCAGTGGCGGCTTGCTTGCCTTATTGAGTTAATGAGTTTGTATGGGAGGTGATTGCCCTGTACAAATTCAGGTTTAGAACAATATGAAAGGGTTCCTGTGATTATGATATAGAAGGTTGTCCTATCAAGAGTTAAATTGATTAATTACTATCAGTAAGTCCATAAAATGTTTTAAAATTCGGTAATGATATTAAAGGGTGTCCTAACAAAAGTTGAATTGACTGATTAGCATCCAATACGTCATTATAATGTTTTCAAATTTAGTGATGATGGGAAGAGTGTGTTATCAAAAGTTAAGATGACAAAAATATCCTTAATACTCCAGCAAAATAATTTTTTATTGCCTGTACTAAGTCACAGGGTATATTTTCGGTTAAAGGTGACTTAAAAGGTGCTGCTTTGAATCGAAATGCTAATCAGGTTGGATGGTCACATTGGCTAAGTGGCTCAGTTGTTGCCCGTTTGCATGTATGTAGCTTCCTCCATCAAACATGTCGTGTGTTATTTTGGGTTTCAGGTATTGTTGTTGGATCCCTTGAGATCCTGGGAAACCCGACAGGCCTTGTGCGGAGTATTGGGACAGGAGTGGCGGACATGTTCCGGCTGCCATACACAGGACTTACACGTGGACCCGGAGCCTTCATTGGCGGAATATCGGGAGGAATGTCGTCCCTGTTGAGGAATGTTTCAGCTGGTGGGGAACAAACCTTTGAAGATTGTAAAATATGATCCTTATGTTGGAACAGTTAGGAAATAACTGTAACATGTAAAACACAGTATGTGCTTTGTGTTTATGTACCAGTGCTTGGAACATGAGGAATATAAAAATGCAGATCAGCAAATATTTGAAATTTTGCCTTCCCTGAAATTGCGCACTAGGTATTGAAATTTCTTTGGTGAGACAATATTTAGTTTGTTAACAGTGGTACAGTGGTACAACGTAGTCAGTTTTGTTGCGTTCAATCTGTAAAGTGATTTCTGTACACCTACCAGGAATGATCACATCAGTGACCAACTTCGCGTCCAGTGTTTCGAGGAACATGGACCGCCTCTCTCTCGATGAAGGCCACCTCCAGCGGCAGGAGGAGAATAGACGTAATCGCCCTGTTGGTGTGTCCGATGGGCTGAAGCAGGGACTCACAGGCTTCGGGATCAGCTTGCTGGGTAAGTATCTGACTGACATATCAGTATACTATACACAGTTTTAGCCTATGTAACTGTGGGATGCAAGTTCACATCTGTCGGTCATGAGTTCTCATGATCCTGTCAAAAGTATATTTTGTATGAAACTGAAATCAGACATCTTTTGAGTTTGTTTTATCCAGGGTTGACTGTTTAGCATGAATATGTTGCAGTAAAAGTATATGCAGTGATGCCCTGTTGTCTTTGGCCTATTGTCACTCTGTTGTTCTACTGTCACAGGTATCACAGGATAAGAAGCCTCACACATACTATTGATATTATTCAGCAATGATATTGTTTTATTGCAGTTGGTCCAGATAATATGTTTCCTTGTCGAATATTTGTGTCAGTTTTGTCAATTTGTGTTGCAGGTGCTGTGGCAGGCCTAGCAGACCAGCCTATCCAGAGCCTCATCAGCCACTCCCAGTGTGAGCGGCCAGCGTCCACATCAGCTACAGCAACAGGATTGGTGGCAGGGATGGGGAAGGGACTGGTGGGCATTGTCACCAAGCCTATTGGTGGAGCTGCAGAGTTTGTCTCTCAGACGGGACAAGGTATATACTTTACAGTCTCTGTGATTTGTAGTAGCTGTCATACAGTTCACTTTACAGATATATTCTTGTTATTTTTGCTTCCCATGGATAAGGGTCTGTTGTGTTTCTGCAGGTATTCTCCATGGAACTGGCCTAGGTAATCTCCCTGAACGGCGGCATCCTCCAACACCTCAACCCTGCTGTGAGGCCAAGAATGGAGTGTACAAGTACACACAGTAAGTAGGGCTGTCAAAAGAAAAATCTGCTACTGTTGATATCAGGGCTATGTATTGGCCAAAACACTGCATTGAAGTATATTGCGATATATTTGGAGCTAAAGTATTGGAGAGTGATTGACAGTAATTGTTCATGTAGATCTTATTTTCAACCTTCTAAAGGGAATATTACAATGTCAAAGTCAGCATGGTCAGTTGCTGACATATGTTGTCATGGATACAGGGGAGACAACTTCTTCATTTCCGTCATTTTGTCAATCAATTTTGAAGAAATGCATCATTTGTGAATGAATTATTTCTGTGTAGATTTTGGGTAGTACTGTGCAGTCCTAGTAAATAGATGTGGAGGAGTAGTTTTTCTGTCAGCTGTAGATTATTGTCTATTGTGGATTGTTGTCTATATACACCTATTGTCTATAAAACTATGAGGGCTAGGCTGACTTCAATTACCTCTATGGGCATTTGGAGGCAGAAACAGTAACCATTGGGTGACCATCATGATTAATGCTATGTTTAAGTGATACTTGGATTACTGGATGCCTGGATGAGATCCAACCATAAAATTCCTACTAATTAAAATAACTATTAACTTTTGCATACTGTCTCCTTTTGTCTCTGTCCACTGCAAAGCTATAGAGAGAGCAATCCCTTCTCAAGATAGTACTTATGTATGTATCTGTTACTGTAATACAACTTAACATCATGCCCTTTAAACGTTATTAGTATTTACTTTTCCCACAAAACCAATCAACCCAAAGAAGTTCATGTAAAAGCTACACATATTTATTTTTATTTCATCTGGACCAAGCAAATAGGTTAGCAAAAACAGTTAATCATAAAATGATAACAAGTATTGCTTTACTCTATATCCCAAAAACCAAACCCATCCTCCAAATAATATTCCTGAAATGACCAATAATGCAGTTGTCTTTGCCGTCAAGTAACAGTTCAAATATCAGTGTTAACAGCACCAGTCAGACAAACTATGGCATTGTATTCATTTTTTGTCCTCTGAGGATATTTTTGTTTGTTGACAAGAGACACCCTGAAGACACCTTGACATATATATCAACATTAAGGCGTTATTGTCCCATTCCAGGAAGATCTTCAGTTCGCTTCCAGCCACAGATATTCTGCTGGCCGTTGATGGCCTTCACCTTGACCTGACAGGGTTGGAAGTGGAGGTCACCCTGCTGTTGACGCCTGAGATCCTGTTTGTGGTGAGCTCAGAGGAAGATTCTCAACAGCAAGCATTTGCTGTAGGTGAGCTGGAGATGACGGAGTGCCCTTCCGATGACACACTCATCACCATCGTCTGGAATGACAATTATTACAAGACTACTGTTGAGGTGAGCTGTCCTGTGAATGTGTCCCTTGTCATTGTCAATACTTTGTATACACTATGGTCCTCCATCTTCCTTGAAGACTTTTGGCCAATTAGCAAAAAAACCTAATCAAGACAATGTGGCCTGGTTTCAGCATATGGACAGACCAGCACAGAAGGCAATAATTCCTTTGAATACCTTACCTCAATTACGTCATAGCCATAAGTTCCTGTTTGGTTTGTGGGGGTTATTGAATGAAGAAGTGACATTTTCCTGCCTTGTGCATGCACAGTTTTATTAGTGTGGAGGATAGGGTTTTCCTCACAAATATCAGATATGTATGGCAGTGAAGAGGATGTCTTTTGAAATATCTGAAGATTTTATAGTGTGATTCCAGTGAAAACAGAATTAATGGCTATGGTGTAATAGAGGTTGTATTCTTAGAATAATACACAAAAACTATTGTTTATATTTCTGGTACAACTTGCCACAGCCTCTGCTCCATACATTGCTACAATATCAGGCAGTGGTAGGATTCACATATCATGCACACAGCAGGGCTATGAGTTACATACTGCCTTATTTCATTAGCTGAATAAAAATAGACGCATCACTATAACATGTTTATTCAAACCCTGTAAAGTATTGACAGTGATCACATTGTTGGCTGAATGCCAATAATAAATAGAATGAAACCTTAAGTAAGAATACATTTTGCAAATTTTATACAGTTTCCATTTTGTTTTCATTCATATGTTCATGTTAATTTCATTTTGATGTGTGTTCTTTGCTGTAACGTGATATCCCACATGTTTTTTTCAACACTCAAATCAGTCATTATTTTCTTGCCCTTCAGTCTGAGGCATCTAACAAGGACAGGGTGGCAGCCTTCATAGATTCAGCACCAACACTTGCTCTGCCAGTCAGTGAGGATGTGTCTGTCTCAGATAGCCAGTCAGAGTCCATGTCTCCAGGTGGCACCCACATTCTGGTACCCCAGTATCAGTTCCGCTTTGCACCAAACTACAGGGAGCTCTTCTTCACCATGTTTCAGCAGGCCAAGAACAATATACAGGGGCGGGGGTTCTCAGTGTGAATTTGATGGCCAAGAACATCTTCAGTGGCGGGGGTTCGCGGTGTGAATTTGATGGCCAAGAACATTTTCAGGGGCCGGGCTTCTCGGTCTGAATTAGTTGGACAAGAACATATTCAAGGACGATGGTTCTCAGTGTGAACTAGATGGCCTTGAACACCTTCAACGGCACAGGTTCTCAGTATGAATAAGAGGGACAAGAACATCTTCAGTGGCGGGGGTTCGCGGTGTGAACTAGATGGCCAAGAACATCTTCAAGGACGGTGGTTGTCAGGGTGTCATGGACAGTGGTTGAAATGCACTGAAATACATAAACTCTGAATGGAGTTCTGAGCTAAACATTATCTATTTAGAACCTTGTGGGTATTGTTGAACGTTTGATACCCCTGAATTCCTTATGACATTGTTTGAAACTATATTGTTTACCACATATTTTAATTCAGTTGCATATGTATTGAATACAGAATTCATGTTACTGCAAATATTACATCGTAAGATTGTACAAGAAAAATATTGATATACTGTGATAAGTCCACAAGATTTCCATGTTTCAAATCCCAATCTGAAACATGTTAATCCATGACTATAAGAGGTAATTTGATTTAATGAAGCTAGATACTGAACAAGTATGTTCTAGTGTGAACAAACTAGCTTGTGGCTAGAAATAGTCTGCATTGGTTTGTATACCAGACCTTCACAGACAGTCAAGTCAAAGAACCTGGATTGTGAACAGTTTTGTGGAATCATTTTCCAGAAGTGTGATATTGTACATATTAATTATAAATCCACAGCGTGTGTGGAAAAAGTGAAGAGCTGCAAGAGTGTTCTGGTTTTCTGTGATTCCGTTGTCTGACCCTGGGTAGAAAGGGCAGATTGTCAAGATATTGATGGGTCCATTGGTACAAGTGCAGCATTGTATTTTTGATTTGTATTAAATTAAAACTGGCAGTATATGGACACTGATAGTTCTGTGTGTGCGGTGTATGAACAGACTGTATATGTATGTGTGTGTAGATGTTGAGAGGTCTCTGTCACAGTGTCACTGCTATCACAGCATGAGTAGGACAGTATTAGATGAACACAAGGCGTGCTGCTATTGTACCAGGACTGCATATTGTTCAACACTGGTATGCACAAGAACCCTATTTATATGTAAGTGCTCTCCACAGTTAAATCACCCCAATGTTTTGCTGATGAATGAGTTATGATTCGAGTAATGTCCTTTGTATATGAGGTTCCCGCCATCCAGAAGGCGGGGTCTCCGGACTAACGGGGCTTGTGTCTACTTCTTGAGTCAACGCCATGTATAACCCTGTACAGGGAAAGAATTGTAAGGATAATCTTACTTACCACTCCTGAGGGATTAGAAATTTTCATTATGATAAATGTTAACTATCTATGGACTTTCTCTTGTACCTAAAATCAAAGATATCCCAGTTTGTGAAGAAAATATAACATGTTTTTCTGCAGTTGGAGCTGTTCAATTTTGGATATTGGGTTCAATGATGATGATGATGATGATGATGATGATGAAGATGAACATTCCAAACCTATCCATAACTAACATGCACCTTATTTTTACCAGAGGAATGCTATGTCCATCGCAACTCATAACAATGTATATTTTATTTGGCTGCTGGTGAATGTTAAGTGTAAGATGTGCTTAATTAACTCGCAGTTTGTTTAGGCATGTGTAATGTTTGAATTTGAGTAGTCACAGGTTTTCTGGCATTGCTGTTATGTCCACTGCATGGCAGCATCTTGGCCATGCTGAAAGACTAACTGATGAACATTCTAGCACTCAGGTAGTGTGTTTGAACAGGTCTCCTGCACCCCAGCATCAGGCTTGTCCACTGCATGGCTGCATCTTGGCCATGCTGAACGACAAACTGATGAACATTCTAGCACTCAGGTAGTGTGTTTGAACAGGTCTCCTGCACCCCAGCATCAGGCTTGTCCACTGCATGGCAGCATCTTGGCCATGCTGAACGACAAACTGATGAACATTCTAGCACTCAGGTAGTGTGTTTGAACAGGTCTCCTGCACCCCAGCTTCAGGCTTGTCCACTGCATGGCAGCATCTTGGCCATGCTGAACGACAAACTGATGAACATTCTAGCACTCAGGTAGTGTGTTTGAACAGGTCTCCTGCACCCCAGCATCAGGCTTGTTGTAAGAGCCAGCTAATGAGGATTGGTCACCTGGCTGATTGGGTGTCATTGTTCCCTGTTCATATACCGGTACATATGCTCATGCTATGGACCACAAGTGTCTCTGCCCAGATTCCAGTTACAGGCTGCCCTGATATAGAAGACTGTGGTGTAAAACAATATTCACTCACTCACTCACTCACACAGGGAAGAAGATAAATGGATGCACATTTTGTTCGATTGTTTTTACCAAGGTGTTAATATTTTTGGCAATCTTTATTGTTTTGTCCATGCTTTATCTAGCTATATGCTTTCTATGCAATCAAATGTGTTGGTATGTTTCACAGCTCTGTCCTGTGTGGAAAAAATAATCTGCTATTTGTGGGTCTGATTTGATGTCACTTAATCAGGTCGTCCTAAGTTCGATGATGCTTTCTTACTGGGGACAGAATAAGTTGTTGAGAATGATCGCACAGCTGTCTGACTATAGATATGAGGTAATGCTTTCCCCCAGTTATTTGGTTCTGTTGAGTCAGATAACTGATAAAGTTTGGTTACCTTCAGTGTCATGGGGTGAAGAAACCCATTTTCTTCAGTGATCAATGGCTGCTCTTTTATGGTAATATTTTGAATAGATCTAGATGGGAATAATATTTTTGAAGATGTCATTTATAAGTGAGACTTCATTTCTTGAAATGACCACTTTGTGAATTTGTGCAAGATTATCTTTTTTATTCTTCAATTTTCTTTTCAGATGAATGGTCAGAAAAGTTTGTGTATATCAGTAATTTTTTTACAGTTTGACAGCTCCTGTCGACAATACATTGAAAGTACTGTGCATTTGTTTGAAAAGAATATTCAAAAGAATGATAAAATGATTTTGATGTGTTTTAATCTTTTGACATATGAGAATGCAAAAGACGTATGTTGTTTTTTTACTTTTTCTATCCTGTATAGTCAACAGTAGTCACAATAGTTTCTTATCAATATTTCACAAAGAGTCATAAAGAATCAATGTAATATGTCTGTCATCTGTCATGGCCATGAGACAGTTAGGATAGATGTTTTGTCTCGTGGGTTTCACCGAAGTGGTAAACGTGTAAGACCTGCATCACTTCGGGCTTTCCTCCCACATTAAGCTGACATGCTGTGATATAACTGAAATACTGTTAAAAGTGGTGTTAAACACAACTCACTCACTCACTCAGATGTTTTACTCCTGTATGATTCCTCTCTGCATGAAGATCTAATGACTCCTGCATAGTAGGGTGTGTCTGCAGGTGTATAGAACCATTCGGCTTCTTTTCTGTACAACCTTGATTTGGAAATCTTGATTTAAACAAAAGAAAATCAGCACACAAATGTTCCTTTGATCAAACTTTTTTTGGGGGTTTGATGCCATGGCAGTCAGAAATGACGGGGTGTATTAAATACCCACAACAATTTCATGGCACAGCCTTGATTATTTACAAAGGTTAAATACAGGTTAAATATTGTAGGCATTGTTATCCCGACAACTGATTTCATACATTGTCAGATTCATTAGACACATCATGGCTCACCTGTCTCAAATTGTGCTGTAAACACTAGAAAATCTATGTAAACACTAGAAAATCTATGTAAACACTAGAAAATCTATGTAAACACAAGCCAATAGGGAAATAAGCCATGTTAATAGCTGTTGTCATTTTGTAATCAGAGGATATATTGCTTTGTTCATCCAAGTAATACTTATTATGACGTATGCAAAGCATTGTATGTTTTCTTACTACATATCTGACTACATATTCTTACTACAAATATTTCAAAGTTTTCCATTATTTTCAAATTCACATTTCCAGTGGGCAGAAAAGGATGTATCTTGTCTGATCTTGGACTCAAAGAAAGCATTAACTAATCATATTGAAAACTGTCCCCAATAACAGAAAAAATACAATTCTCAAATTGACAAATAACTAAACCTAGTTAGTGCCATTTCATTCTTTGAGACACTTTTTTTAACTCTGGTATTTTTTTAATGATTTTTCCTAACCAATTAGCTTGGGCAGGTCCAAATAATATAAACTGTGGTTGACCAATTGTTTGGGTTGGTCTGGCAAATAGAAGTAAGTTGACCAATTGCCTTCTTTTTGGCAGATTGTAATGTTTTGCTATGGTTGATCCAATCTCTATGCTGTATTTTCCTAGCCACCTTATGACCATGTGACAGTTTCTGTAGGGCTGTATCATTTACTGCCAGTACTAGAAGCCATTCCATGTCCTGTTCTGAAATAAGATATATATACCAATAATGGTAGCTTCCTGAATTTTGTGCAAGTGCATTTGAGCAATTCTGAAAGCTGGTCAGGTTAAATAGTATGATGTGAGATTGTTCTAGAGTACCATTCAATATGATGTCATATGTTAGCCATGGCACCACAAACTGAAGACATTACATCATGAGAACTATACATTGATTGGCAGTTTCTTGGAAGCATGTTATCATTCATATCACATATTGAGTAACCCGCAGTAATCGGACATGTCAGAATTAGGCGATTCTGGGTTAGGTTCCAAGCAACCTATGCTTGTTGAAAGAAGCGACTTATTGGATTGGGTGTTCAGATTTAGTGAATTCGGTGATTGTCTGTCATCATTTCCCAATTGCGTGGATTGATGGTCGGGTAGCCTAGTGGTTAAAACGTTCGCTCATCACGCCGGAGACCCGGGTTCGATTCCCGACATGGGTACAATGTGTGAAGCCCATTTCTGGTGTCCCCCGCCGTGATATTGCTGGAATATTGCTAAAAGTTGTGTAAAACCATACTCACTCACTCACTCTAGTCCAGACACAATTATCTAAAGCCCCCATTCTACAGCTGAGTGTGGCATTCAATAATAGCCAACCAACCAGAACAATGGGTCATCTGTATGTTATGAATGAGATGTGTAAGTCCCCTGTTTATGCTTCAGGACAGATAGCCAGAATTGTCCCACAGGAAATAGTTACTACTCACTACTATAACTAGTACAATACAGGAAGCAGTTATTGAGAGACAGATTGATGACTACTTCTACCTGTGAAGATCCGGGGTAGAATAGGTCTTCAGCAACCCATGCTTGCCGTAAAAGGAGACTATGCTTGTCGTAAGAGGCGACTAATGGGATCGGGTGGTCAGACTCGCTGACTTGGTTGATGCATGTCATCGTATCCCAACTGCGTAGATCGATGCTCATGATGTCAATCACTGAATTGTCTGTTCCAGACTCGATTCTTTTAGACCGCTTTCATATAGCTGGAATATTGCTGAGTGCGGCGTTAAACAACAAACGACTACTTCTGGTGAATCACAGTGAGACCTCAGCCTCTAATATACCATTACCCTGTATGCTGTTCTAGGTGTCAGATATGTGCGAGTGGTGGTTTAGATAAATTGTTCACATTTAGATACAGTTTGTTGTCTGGGTGTTTGACATTTTAGACAAAGTATTTTCAGGATGTTTATCTGTACAGTTTTATTTTTGTTTAAGGTGATAGATATGTTTGTGAATGTATGTCTACTCTTGTTGATTTGTTGATTCCTTTTACTGCCCAGGAGTGTCAGAGTTATGAAAATGTAAGACAGCGTCATGTTGAGGCAGGTGCCAAGGGTCGATATATTTTAGGTGTTTCACTATGAAATGGTTTCCACTCAAATTGTTCATTTCAGTTCCTATGAACTGAAAAGACTATATAATATCACTGGATAAATGTATGCTTTGGGATTTTGCTTGCTATAAACCAATACAATTATCTATTAATAGAATATAATACAAATAATGGGATTAATTCTGATGGGTTTGGTCTTACTTACTTTATGGATGGGATATGAGACTTGAGCGGGCAAATGTTGAATAAACTTTATACAAAGGTGATGGATATTTTGTTGTTTTTGCCTACCACACTATCTCATAAACAATATTGTGTGTACACAAGTATACGTGAAATAATACTTCCTTTCATGCATAGTGTGGAAGGACATATTGAGGTCACCAATACAGGCTAGGGGAGGTCATCAATACAATACAATACAATACAATACAATACAATACATACTGTCTTCTGCTTTACTTGCCATCCTTTCTCTCTCCCTTGCCCAAAGCGATGACAGCCACTACAGGTTGTAAGAGGACGATAATGACGGCGACTACAAGGTGTAAGGGGACGACAGGGTGTAAGGGGACGATAATGACAGCAACTACAGGGTGTAAGGGGACGATAATGACAGCAACTACAGGGTGTACGGGGATGACGATGACAGCGACTACAGGGTGTAAGGGGACGACAATGACAGCGACAACAGGGTGTAAGGGGACGACAGGTTGTAAGGGGACGATAATGACAGCAACTACAGGGTGTAAGGGGACGATAATGACAGCAACTACAGGGTGTAAGGGGACGACAATGACAGGGTGTAAAGGGACGATAATGACAGCAACTACAGGGTTTAAGGGGATGATAATAACAGCGACTACAGGGTGTAAGGGGATGATAATGACAGCAACTACAGGGTGTAAGGGGACGACGATGACAGGGTGTAAAGGGACGATGATGACAGCGACTACAGGGTTTAAGGGGACGACAATGACAGCGACTACAGGGTGTAAGGGGATGATAATGACAGCAACTACAGGGTGTAAGGGGACGACAGGGTGTAAGGGGATGATAATGACAGCAACTACAGGGTGTAAGGGGACGACAATGACAGGGTGTAAAGGGACGATGATGACAGCGACTACAGGGTGTAAGGGGACGACAATGACAGCGACTACAGGGTGTAAGGGGACGACGATGACAGGGTGTAAAGGGACGATGATGACAGCGACTACAGGGTTTAAGGGGACGACAATGACAGCGACTACAGGGTGTAAGGGGACGACAATGACAGCGACTACAGGGTGTAAGGGGACGACAGGGTGTAAGGGGACGATAATGACAGCAACTACAGGGTGTAAGGGGACGACAGGGTGTAAGGGAACGATAATGACAGCGACTACAGGGTGTAAGGGGACGACAGGGTGTAAGGGGACGATAATGACAGCGACTACAGGGTGTAAGGGGACGACAGGGTGTAAGGGGACGATAATGACAGCAACTACAGGGTGTAAGGGGACGATAATGACAGCAACTACAGGGTGTAAGGGGACGATAATGACAGCAACTACAGGGTGTACGGGGATGACGATGACAGCGACTACAGGGTGTAAGGGGACGACAATGACAGGGTGTAAAGGGACGACAATGACAGCGACTACAGGGTGTAAGGGGATGATAATGACAGCAACTACAGGGTGTAAGGGGACGAAGATGACAGCAACAACAGGGTGTAGGGATCGGGTGGTCAGGCTCGCTGACTTGGTTGATGCATGTCATCGTATCCCAATTGCGTGGATCGATGCTCATGATCACTGGATTGTCTGGTCCAGACTCGATTATTTACAGACCACCTTCATATAGCTGGTATATTTTTGAGTGTGGTGTTAAAAAACAAACAAACTGTTTTCAAAACTAGTTCCTTCTTTAGAACTAATGCAGACTAGTCCCGGGAAGCAATGCGGGTATCTGGCAAATCCCCAGGCCTGTGAATATCAGAGTTAAAACCACATGGAACAGGCTTCTGAATATGTAGGAATACCTTACAATTGGACATTTCTGTGTGTGTGAACTGTTGCGGCACATGCATTTCTTGGACATTCTATAATTCAGAAAATAGGTTTTATATGATAAGTAATCATTTCTACAGTAACTGTTATTGCGGGGACCTATTAAATGAGTGGGAGTAGAAACTGTCCTTTTCAGAAAAGTTTGCGAACACTTCTCTCACCCCCATTAAGGTAGACGTACAAGAGTGATCTCCCTTCCCTCATATCAGTCTTCCATTCCCCACATCTCAACCTTATGAACAGATGGCGTCTTCCACAAGTCCACAAGTGGGCCTATCGCCAACTTGTCACGTTGTTGTGATGTGTTAGTAGTTTATATTTATAAAACTATATTAATATCTGGCATTCCACAGATACCAGAAACAAGGACAGAACCACAACCCCCGGTAGTTGTATCTACACCTGTAAAAATGTTGAGCACCACTTATCTACATTTGACACTGACCCGTGATAAATGTCTAGGTTACTACTGAAACATGATGACAGGTTGGTAAAACAAGTGTATGGTTTACCAGATGATCTAAAGTATGGGCGGCCATTCGGTCAAAAATTACAAAGTTGAAATAAAAGACAAAAGTAACAAACAGTAGTCAAATGTTACGAATAAAGTATTAAATGTTCCTAATAAATGTCAAAATACAAAACAAACCGACCCCGGTAAAAAAATACGAAGCTGAAATAAAAGTCAAGAATACGCAAAAATAGTCAAATGTTACGTAAAGACGTCATATGAAAAGAACAATGTGTACTGAAGAACGTCTATGCGCACGAAAGGAAACGTTGATAATAAAGAACGCCAGATAGTGCTGCGATTTGTAAAACATTCCGAGTTTAATCGGTTTGTTCCGCTGTTATAGAACTGCTTGCCGAGGTGCACAATGTATTACGTCATTTTCATTATCATTACACACTCTTCTTTTCCTATGACGATTTCGTAACATTAGACTGTTAAATTGCGTACTTTTGACCTTTATTTCAACTTCGTATTTTTTTGCCTGGGTCTGTTTGTTTTGTATTTCGACCTTTATTAGGAACATTTAATACTTTATTCGTAACATATGACTATTATTGCGTACTTTTGTATTTTTTGACCGAAATGCCGTCAATACAAAAAGACTTGATCATTTGCAAAGAAGCGGAGGAAGCAACTGTAAAGAAACTGTCACAAAACAGTCAAATGTATTTCTTCAGACCAAAAATACGGGAATGCGATTATAAATGATGACACTTTCATGTGGAAATATGTAGGTAGCGGTGCTGAAGTATTTTTTAATTATGGCTCTGTTTTCCAATAGAGTATTTTATGAATATTTTCATTCAACACCAACTGACCACATTGTCCAGTAGAAACAGTTACGTTTGGCCTTAAGTGTATCCCTGTACTGCCATGTCGGTATAATTTGAACAAATCAAAACCTAAGAAACTGAAAGGGTTAACAAAACCAAATTGATCAATTCACAAAATATACCAACAGTAAATTAAAAGAATCAGTCCAGGTCTTTAACTAATACCCCTCTTTTTAAGTGGCCACTGGTTGTATCGGCTGCTGTCACTTGAGAGTGGTGGCTAGCACGCTCGTGCGTGGTTCTTGGTGTTAAATGTAAGGGCTTTTGATGCCTTCGACAAGTACACAATCGTCTTACATGTAGATTATTTCAGAATCTATTTATGTCAAGGTGATATGTGTTTTCAAGATGTCGCAGAGTTGGATACCAATATTTATTCCTGTATTCATTATGAATTGATTTTACTTTAAACAATAAATTTCAGTTTTAACTGAATGAACACAAAATCGCAGGAAAATTTAAGATATAGAATTTCGACCCCTGAACAACATAGTGTCAGAGATACACTCAGGATACAATAAAAATTATCAGTTTATTAAAAAATGGAATTCATTCTAGAGGCTTGATCTTATTTGTTTTGCATGATTGGCAAAGGTGTAAAATCCCAACTTATTTGGAATCATATACCCCCGTCATGAGGTCAAGCAGTTGATAATGATGCAGGTGTTTTAGTTCATAATGAAAATTGCGAGTCAACACAAATGTGTGTGTAATCATTTATGAAGGTGATGACAATCTATGACAAATAAAACTTTCTACAATTCACAACCTTTTATTTTTCGAAAGGGTGTATACAGGCGAACTTGAAATAATAATCACTTTGACCACGTGAATACCGGAGAACATCACATATGTACATCAATTATCGAGTCACCATTTAATAGTGACGTTTCTTTGCCAACTTGGATTTGCGGGAACGTTTAAATGACACTTTCAAGTCTGTGCTCAGGACACTGGTACACGGCGCAGGCTTGATGCCAGTGTAAGTCTGACAGACCAACTTGAGGAGGTCAGTCTGAGCAGCCTCCTGCGTCTCATTTGTGTGCTGTCCATTAACGACGATCCACGGGACATAGTCTACCCCCTCCGCCTTGGTGGCCACGCCCATCTGGTGCTCCAGTTCGTTGCCGTCGTCACTCTTCATGCAGCTGGAGATGTCTGTATGGGACACGTTGTTTCGAGCAGCACACTGGTGTAAGAGTGAGTGAGTTGGTTTTTACATTTGCCTACATGAGTGAGTGAGTGAGTTGGGTTTAACACCATTTTGAACACTTACCCACAGGTGTAAGTGATCGGCGAGTGGGGTTATGAGTGAGTAAAGAAATTGGGTTTTAACGTCGGTCATAAATGAGTGAGTGAGTGAGTGGGTATGGTTTTACGCCGCTTTTAGCAATATTCAAGCAATATCACGGCGGGGGACACCAGAAATGGGCTTCACACATTGTACCCATGTCGGGAATCGAACCCGGGTTTTCGGCGTGACGAGCGAACGCTTTAATCACTTAGCTACCCGACCGCCCCCATAAATGAGTGTGTGAGATAGTGAGTTGGGTTTAATGTCTTTTTGAGGTCAGTTAACTGTGGGAGGAAGCCCTGACGTGAGGCTTGGATACCCATGATCACAGACATCGGGTGGACGTACCAAGGATCTTAGACAGAGCAAATCGCGGGTTCGAACCCGTCTAGCGGATCCTGACACAGATATAAAACATGAATATTTAAACGTACTAACTGCTTTCCCCTGTTCATCTCGTTAAATTTAGATCAAAATTCAATTTTGCAGTAACTGGCTGACCCTTCATAGAGTGTGAGTGGGTTAATGTTGGTTAACATCCTTCAGCCATATTCCAGCTATATCACGATGTCCCGTACACAATAATGTCTGGAGCAGACAACCCCGTCATTTGTCCTCGAAGCAACGCGCCTGACCATCCGATCCATTTTGCCACACCTTCAAACAAGCATGGCTGTTTCCTGGGTTCCTCAATTGTCTGACACTATAATCACGAAGTGTGGTTGGTTGGTTGGTTTGTTGTTTAACGCCGCAATATTCCAGCTATATGACGGCGGTCTGTAAATAATCGAGTCTGGACCAGACAATCCAGTGATAGATATCATGAGCATCAATCCACGCATTTGGGATCGATGATATGCATGAACCAAGTCAGCGAGCCTGACCACCCGATCCCGTTAGTCGCCTCTTACGACAAGCATAGTTGTCTTTTACGGCAAGCATGGGTTGCTGAAGATCTGTTCTACCCCGAATCTTCACGGGTCACGAAGTGTGGACCCAGACTGGAAATGAACCCCAGACAAAGGTGTCCAGACCCTTATAACGTACAGAAAAAACAATGTAGAATTCCGGAGGTGAACTACGAATTCGAATTCTACTGCACTGCAACGGAAATGAAACAGCACATGCGAAATCAGTTCCAGATATGAGTGAGTGAGTGAGTTTAGTTTTTCGCTGCTTTTAGCAATACCCCAGCATTATCACGGCAGGGGACACATTGTACCCATGTGGGGAATCGAACCCGGGTCCTCGGCGTGATGAGCAAAAGCCTTAACCACTTGGCTACCCTAATGCTCCGCGTGATATTAGCCACCTGGCCTGTAGACAGATAAATAGGTAGCCCTGAACGTGAACCCTAATTAATAGGTACGATTAGGCGAGGCTTGTAAAGCTTGATTTGTGATGTCCTTGTGGCAGTACTTACTGTACTATGTGGAGAATAAGACCGGAAATCCTATACTTTTCTGCCAGACGGCATTCTGAATTTTTCTGGCACTTTGATATCTTAACCACCTCCGGGCTATCGAGCTGGTTATATTAATTGCTAACGGTAGACTTGCATTGAAATATCAGACGTTTTACGAGAGGTAGACATGCTCACATTAAGGAGCAGAGCTGGCCAGATGGCGTGTTCTGTGGCATGTGTCTCCATACAGTTGATGAAGGGCAGGTAGGCTGTGGAGTTGAAGGACGTGGTCTTCAGGGCGCAGGTCTGGAATCGAGGAATCATGCAACACTTATTTTTATTGATTGTTTACAATGGGACTTAATCTGCTGATGAACCTTATCGCTGGTTATCGTCATATACCTTGTCTATATCATCAGCACCTGCGTCATTCATGATGACAAGGGGTGGGTGGGGTGGGGTTGGGGTTAAAGCCGCTTTTAACAGTATTACAGTTATATCACGGCGTGTCAGCTTAATGTGGGAGGGTAGCCCGAAGTTATGCAGGTCTCAGACGTTTACCACTTTGGTGAAACCCACGAGCACGGATATGGTGCTGACAAATCTAGAAACATAATCGGGGCGAACCGGGATTCGAACCCACAATCATAGGTTTCTGGCGGGCCCAAGGGACGCAATTCTGCACAGCGAATCGCGGCGCCTTAGACGACTGGGCCACCTGTGCCCCCTTATGATGACAATAGAGTTGGCTTTGTTCCACCAACAAGGTACAAACAAACCGCTTGTTCATTTGGCCACTTGTATAATAACTCAAGTGATACAACATGTTATCGAATGCATTCAAACGCTCTTGCGTTTTGCCTTATAAAGTTGCCTGTGACGTCTGAATATTGAATAAATAAAATAACTCCACCTGTGAGAATGTTATGTGTGACCAATCTTGAGATAAGGGACCTTATGGGTGAAAAATCACATTTTGACTTCTCACTATATTTTAAAACTACTGTATCTTAGGAACACGAAAATACAATTCACAAGCTTCAATTCATATTTATTACGGAGATGCATGACACCAAACATTTGGACTCATTTTCAGACTTATAACTGTTTATCTAATAATTGCGTTTTTAGATATAAGGTCTGATAAAGTCAACGTATGCTGAAATGTTTTGAAATAATGCGTTTACAGTTAATAACGGTTATAACGAACCCAAAGGGACCACTAAGTTTAGTTCGTAATAACCGTAGTTCGTTATAAGCATATAAACAGCATATATACACCAAATGGCCGGGACTAAAAAATAAGTTCGATATATCCGTCAGTTCGCTATAAGCGTGTTCGTTATAAACGTAGTTTACTGTATTACATTCCAAAGTTAACGTCCAACGACCCTCTTTATGAAGTCACAATACAATTGTTTCCCAGCACCCAAGAGGTCCTTTTTCTCCTGGTCGGTCACCTAAATGTCATCTATAATTGCTGCCATACAGGATAAAGATGACTGAGCGAATGTTGTTATATGCCGCAGCAAGCATATTTCAAGCTACATCACGTCGGCCTGTAAAATATTCAGATGGACCAGGCAAACAGGTTGTTGATAGCATACACTCGAGATATATCAGCCAGGTCAGACAATGTAATCACTTGGCCCTCATTACTCAGCACTTACGACATGTTATCAGTACTCACGGCCATGAGGTTGCCCTCGCACTCCCCTCTGCCGTGCTGGCATGTGAACTCCCATTTGTCGCCCTCCTTCTTCTCCTGCAAGAGTTATCAGGCAACAGATAAGGAATTGTTTCTTTACACCGCCTGGTTCATACTTCTGTGTGAAGAGGAACATGCCATCACTTAACATCCCAACCCAATGAATGTATTAATGTACGAATGAATGGTTTATGTTTTTAATAATATGACCACGACACATCTGAACGGCAATGGCGGACCAATTCATTTCGGTTGGGTGGTGGTGAGGTTTTAAAGAAGTCAACAGCTCATTGTTTTGTGAGCAAAGCAATAATCTTTGACATTGGGACGTGCAAGGAAAATGCCACTTTCCTCAATTTAAGAAGACAACCTTTCACAGTAAATTATATAATAAATGAACAACAACATCATTAGAAGTTACGCCGTGATTGAGAACAAAAATGAAGGTATTGTGTCCGCAGTTCTTGTATGTCAATATCGTGTGTTTTAATCGACAAGAAGTGGAAGCTGATGCAATACTACTCGGAGGACCTGTTCTAACTGATCCTTGTTATGAGGGAGACCTGGTCGTGCTCTGGCTTGACGGAAAAGGTGAAGGTGATCCTATAAGTGTTCCCCCGATGATAGATCTGGCGAGCTAAGGCAAGACGTTGTATCATCTTGTGTTATCTTGCTGAAACGGGGTCCTGGAATTGTGTGTCAAGAGCGGTAGTACCGCAGGGTAAAGAGATTGGCCTATGTTACGCTGCCAAGTGATGTTTCTTTCCAAAATCGCCAGGAATGCCTCGACTTGGCTGTCTTGAGTTGGCTACAGAGTGCAGCCAAAGTTCCACTGATCTTGGTAATGTGTACGTTCATTACTCACCACATTGTTTTAGTTGTGTTTGGGCGATTCTCAACCATTTTGTAACACTACTCGTTGTTTGGACCCAATTTCAGTTTGGTAACGTTTCCTTTGCTCATCAAAAGTTAGGCTATTTGTGTCCTTCATCTATAATCTTAGCAATTGAAATATACATTAGCCCAGGAGTCTTGAGTACAAACATGGCAAGCTGACCACGCTTGGGTTTGGATACACATGGTGTTGTAAATAATGATCTTTTAAATAATAATCTCAACAATATGTATTATACTACTATTTTCATTGTTCTGTTCTAAAATAACATACATCTGTACGTTAGTTATTATGTTTTAGTGATCAGTGAGATCATTTTTACAGTCTTTCCATAGTTGAATTTGAAATGTGACGTGAAAAAAATCTCAGCTCTCTTTGATAAAGAAAACAAATCTCAGCCCCTAAAAAGAAGCGAAAACCCCATGACTACCATAAAAACCCGGGATCCCCTAAATATCAAATGGTTCACCCCTAACAACGATTGAGTACTGGTGACTGTAGAAGTCGCCGCGGTTGACCTTGTGGTCGCAGCTGATATATTAGAGAGAATGACTGATGTTTTATGCTGCAGTCAGCAATTTCATGCTGTTTCACGGCGGCGTGATGTAAATTGAGAAAGTTAAACAAGTAATCTTTTTCTTTGGTATTTAACGCCACACTCCTGGAATATGCCAGTTTGAAGAAGGCAGTCAGTAAACAATCGAGTCTGGAGGGACAAACCAATTATTGATTTTATAAGCAATGTCCCACGCAATCTACCAAGTCACAGATCCTGACCACCTGATCCATTTAGCCGCCCCCAAAGACAAGAAATGGATGCTGAAGGCCTCTTCTAACCCGAATCCTCACGGGGTAGCTAGTGGAGTACTTACTTCAGCGTTGCCGAATGGTAGGACGGTGATGTTGAGGACGTCGGTACTAAGCTTGGAGAAGGTTGGGAACAGCTGGTCTGTGATGAACTGTTTACAGAAGGGGCACAACGACTCGTAGTACAAGACCAGGTTGACAGGGGGCGCTGCTGTCTCGTGGCTCCAGTCCTGTGCTGAACACTGCTGTGTTACCTGTAGTGAGGGGAATCATTATGAGTAAGGATGTGTGTCATATGGAAGAGGACAGCAGTGAGTGAGTCAGATTCGTTTGAAGCCGCTTTGAACAGTATCTCAGTTATATCACAGCGTATTAGATTGATGTGGGAGGAAAACCAGAGAGTGATGCAGACGGCTACCACTTTGGTGGCAACTACGGGCCAAGGGATTGTGCTGACACAAACATACAAATATAATCATGGTGAATCTGGGATTTCAACCCGCAATCATAGGTTTCTGTCACGCGGAGGGGACGCAACTCTGGTGCCTTAGATGAATTGGAACAGGTTTGCAGTAACCGGGTCATCCTCGAACAAAGTTCGTTGTTATGTCATACACGAAAACGGGTATGCTCTCAATGAGTTACCGATTCTGAACTCACTTCTGAAATGTCAAGTCATCACCAAACTTTTCGTGATTACTAGTCCCCGACATTAACTCACAGCCATTCTCTATATGTGGTCTTACTTGACAGTGATTACTAGTCCCCGACATTAACTCACAGCCGTTCTCTATATGTGGTCTTACTTGACAGTCATCAGCAGTTTTCCTGGAGCTGCACCACAGACGTGACGGCAGACGACACACATCCGCACCGCTGACGGCAACGACGGTGACAACCAAACCCAGTATTCTGTACAACATGATCTACTCTTCTACACGGTGTGGACTGATAGCGCTCTTTATATAGATGTCTGCATTCTGTTACCATATGGTCGCTCCCAAGACAGTGTTACTGCAAGACAGAGAAGCTGCACATCTGGTCCTTATCATTGAGTGAGTGAGTGAGCGAGGGAGTGAGTGTTTCACGCGAGTTGAGCATGTCACTATTTACATTTTGTTTGTTTGGTTTCTGTTATATCATGATGTGTCCGCTTGGAAACAAACCAATCAGGGACTCGATCCTACGACCATAGGTGTCTGGCACGCCTAAGAGACAGATCCTTGAGGTGAAGTGAAATGGGGTTTAACAAAGCGTTCGAGAGTATTTGTGTGCGTTCGTGCGTGCGTGCGTGCGTGCGTGCGTGCGTGCGTGTGTGTGTGTGGCTGCTTGTACTAATCAGGGTCCATGTCAGTGTCCTAGCCCACTGACATACCATTTATACTCCGAGCCGATCAGTCCCCTTCACGTCTTTTACCATCTTTAGGTATGACGCATTCTGGGGATTAAGCCACAGACCTTCCGCTCTCGGGGCAAACGTTCTACTCTTTACACTACGAAGGCGGTCTAATCACTGAGAGTTCAGCCGTTAAGGAGATATACATATCAACTGATTCTTTGTCTTGGAATACAGAGACACCACTATGTTTTATTGAATTTAGAAACACAAATCCAATGACAAAGCAATTTAGGATAACCTTAGGTAAGGATGTTATTGTACATATAATATCTAATTTAGATGCTTAATTGACTCTCTTGGCGTCAGAGGGCGCTATTGACGACAGCAGCCGACAACTTTGCAGCAGCAAACATTTCACACACCTCCCACCCTCCATTATATTTCCTTCGTTTTCTCCTAGCGGCGTGCAGCTGTAATCAAAGGATTGTGTGCCCCGCTAGGTGGCGTTGTTTTGGGTATATAAAGGGTAGGTGAATTTGAATTCTTCTCTCTCGCCTCATGTGCAAACACGGTCAGTTGTACTTGTTTCAAAGATACAGACGCTTAACTCGACGCCATTTTGTAACAGCTTGATTCACATAAAGAGCATACTGAATTGTCACTCAATTCAAAAATTGGTGCTTTGAGAGAAGAGTTCGATCAAACTTCTTTGGATTTGAAGAAATTAAAAGCTGAAAAGTACGATATATGGCCCTGTGAGGGAGACAACATTCAGTTCAATTTCAATGAAGAGACAGTTGATAGTTTACACAGAATTCTGGTAGCCATGCAGAGCGAACATTCGGAAGACGTAGAGTCATTAGTGACGCCAGAGTAGGACAGGGATCATCGACGAAACAAGTCAATCAAAATAGCCGATTCGTCTGAATGAGGCTGGGGAACTGTACGAAGTTCTGTTTCTAACAGTTTAGCCGATTACTCAGACAATGACAAAGGCATTGCCAGTGCAGAAAATAAGGCTGTTCGCAAGCTACGTCAGAAGCGTTGCACGTCAGGCTCCTAACGCAACCAGTAGGTCAACTCGCCGGTCTGCGACGATAACCGGACCCGTCCAGTTTGCTGTTTAACTGCTTCGCCTGTGCAGTCTGTTCAGCCTATCACAGGTCAGCTTTTTCGTGCGAAAGGACAAAGGTCAGGAGCATGTTTCACATGTGGCTAATTCACACGTTTTAAGGGAATGTCCATATGTCAACACCGCAGCACCTCAAGGAATCCCAGCAAGTGGAATTGGGGTCTCAAATCAACCCGGCCAGTAGGTCATCATTTCAACTTCGTATTTTTTTGCCTGGGTCTGTTTGTTTTGTATTTCGACCTTTATTAGGAACATTTAATACTTTATTCGTAACATATGACTATATTTTGCGTAGTTTTGTATTTTTTGACCGAAAGGCCGTCCATACAAAAAGACTGGATCATTTGCAAAGAAGCGGAGGAAGCAACTGTAAAGAAACTGTCACAAAACAGTCAAATGTATTTCTTCAGACCAAAAATACGGGAATGCGATTATAAATGATGACACTTTCATGTGGAAATATGTAGGTAGCGGTGCTGAAGTATTTTTTAATTATGGCTCTGTTTTCCAGTAGAGTATTTTATGAATATTTTCATTCAACACCAACTGACCACATTGTCCAGTAGAAACAGTTACGTTTGGCCTTAAGTGTATCCCTGTACTGCCATGTCGGTATAATTTGAACAAATCAAAACCCAAGAAACTGAAAGGGTTAACAAAACCAAATTGATCAATTTACAAAATATACCAACAGTAAATTAAAAGAATCAGTCCAGGTCTTTAACTAATACCTCTCTTTTTAAGTGGCCACTGGTTGTATCGGCTGGTGTCACTTGAGAGTGGTGGCCAGCACGCTCGTGCGTGGTTCTTGGTGTTAAATGTAAGGGCTTTTGACGCCTTCGACAAGTACACAATCGTGTTACATGTAGATTATTTCAGAATCTATTTATGTCAGGGTGATATGTGTTTTCAAGATGTCGCAGAGTTGGATACCAATATTTATTCCTGTATTCATTATGAATGGATTTTACTTTAAACAATAAATTTCAGTTTTAACTGAATGAACACAAAATCGCAGGAAATTTTAAGATATAGAATTTCGACATAGATACACTCAGGATACAATAAAAATGATCAGTTTAGTAAAAAATGGAATTCGTTCTAGAGGTTTGATCTTATTTGTTTTGCATGATTGGCCAATACATAATATACATATTAAGAAAGTAAAACTTATACAAAGGTGTAAAATGCCAACTTGGACGCATATACCTCCGTCATGTGGTCAAGCAGTTGATGATGCAGGTCTCCTAGTTCATGATGAAAATGGCGAGTCAACAAAAATGTTTATGTAATCAGGTGATGGCAATCTACGACAAATTAAACTTTCTACAATTCACACTTTTTATTTTGTGAAACGGTGTATACAGGTCCATCGCAATCATGAGCGAACTGGAAATAATAATCACTTTGACCATGTGAATACCGGAGAACATCACATATGTACATCAATTATCGAGTCACCATTTAATAGTGACGTTTCTTTGCAAACTTGGATTTGCGGGAACGTTTAAATGACACTTTCAAGTCTGTGCTCAGGACACTGGTACACGGCGCAGGCGGAATGCGAGAGTAACTCTGACAGACCAACTGGAAGAGGTCATTCTGAGCAGCCTCCTGCGTTACATCGTTGTGATGTCCATTAACGACGATCCACGGGACATAGTCTACCCCCTCCGCCTTGGTGGCCACGCCCATCTGGTGCTCCAGTTCGTTGCCTTCGTGACTCTTCATGCAGCTGGAGATCTCTGTATGGGACACGTTGTTTCGAGCAGCACACTGGTGTAAGAGTGAATGAGTTGGATTTTACATTTTTCTTCATGAGTGAGTGGGTGAGATAATGAGTGAGTGAGTGAGTTGGTTTTTACATTTGTCTACATAAGTGAATGGGTGAGATAATGAGTGAGTGAGTGAATGAGTGAGTTGGGTTTAACGTTGGTTGGACACATGCCCACACGTGAGAGCGAGACATTGGGTGAGTGAGTGAGTGAGTGAGTGAGTTGGGTTTAACGTTGGTTGAACAACATGGGGGGTGGGGTGGTGGTGGTGGTGGTGGGGTGGTTATGAGTGAGTAAAGAAATTGGGTTTTAACGTCGGTCACGAGTTAGTAAGATAGTAAGTTGGGTTTAATGTCTTTTTGAGGTCATTGAGGAAGCCCTGACGTGAGGCTTGGATACCAATGATCACCTGGCACAGGTGGCTGTTTCCTGGGTTCCTCAGTTGTCTGACACTATAATCACGAAGTGTGGTTGGTTGGTTTGTTGTTTAACGCCGCAATATTCCAGCTATATGACGGCGGTCTGTAAATAATCGAGTCTGGACCAGACAATCCAGTGATAGATATCATGAGCATCAATCCACGCATTTGGGATCGATGACATGCATGAACCAAGTCAGCGAGCCTGACCACCCGATCCCGTTAGTCGCCTCTTACCACAAGCATAGTTGCCTTTTACGGCAAGCATGGGTTGCTGAAGATCTGTTCTACACCGGATCTTCACGGGTCACTAAGTGTGGACCCAGACTGGAAATGAACCCCAGACAAAGGTGTCCAGACCCTTATAACGTACAGAAAAATAATGTAGAATTCCGGAGGTGAACTACGAATTCCTATTCTACTGTACTGCAACGGAAATGAAACAGCACATGCGAAATCAGTTCCAGATATTAGTGAGAGAGTGAGTTTGGTTTTACGCCACTTTTAGCAATATCCAAGCATTATCACGGCGGGGGACACCAGAAATGGGATTCACACATTGTACCCATGTGGGGAATCGAACCCGTGACGAGCAAACGCCTAAACCACTTGGCTACCCTACCGCCCCGTCAGATATTAACCACCTGGCCTGTAGACAGATAAATAAGTACCTCCGAACGTGAACCCTAATTAATAGGTACGATTAGGCGAGGCTTGTAATGCTAGATTTGTGTTTTTGCTTGTAGCAATACTAACTTATTGTACTGTGTGCAGAATAAGACCGGAAATCCTATACTTTTCTGCCAGACGGCATTCTGAATTTTTTTGGCGCTTTGATATGTTAACCACCTTCGGGCTATCGAGCTGGTCATATTAATTGCTAACGCTAGATTTGCATTGAAATATCAGACGTTTTACGAGAGGTAGACATGCTCACATTAAGGAGCAGCGCTGGCCAGCTGGTGTTTTCTGTGGCATGTGTCTCCATACAGTTGATGAAGGGCAGGTAGGCTGTGGAGTTGAAGGACGTGGTCTTCAGGGCGCATGTCTGGAATCGAGGAATCATGCAACACTTATTTTTATTGATTGTTTACAATGGGACTTAATCTGCAAATGAACCTTATCGCTGGTTTTCGTCATATACCCTGTCTACATCATCAGCACCTGCGTCATTTATGAAGACAAGGGGTGGGTGGGGTGGGGTCGGGGTTAAAGCCGCTTTTAACAGTATTACAGTTATATCACGGCGTGTCAGCTTAATGTGAGAGGGTAGCCCGAAGTGATGCAGGTATCAGACGTTTACCACTTCGGTGAAACCCACGAGCACGGATATGGTGCTGACAAACCTAGAAACATAATCGGGGCGAACCGGGATTCGAACCCACAATCATAGGTTTCTTGCGTGCCCAAGGGACGCAACTCTGCACAACGAATCGCGGCGCCTTAGACGACTGGGCCACCTGTGCCCCCTTATGATGACAATAGAGATGGCTTTGTTCCACCAACAAGGTACAAACAAACCGCTTGTTCATTTGGCCACTTTTATAATAACTCAAGTGATACAACATGTTATCGAATGCATTCAAACAACGCTCTTGCTTTTTGCATTATATAGTTGCCTGTGACGTCTGTATATTGACTTAATAAAATATTAAACTCCACCTGTATGAATATTATGTGTGACCAATCTTGAGATGAGGGACCTTATGGGTGTAAAATTCCATTTTGACTTCTCACTATATTTAAAAACTACAGTATCTTAGGAACACGAAAATACAATTCACAAGCCTCAATTCAAATTTATTACGGAGATGCATGACATCAAACATTTGGACTCATTTTCAGACTTATAACTGTTTATCTAATAATTGCGTTTTTTAGATATAATGTCTGATAAAGTCAACGTAGCCATGTATGCTGAAATGTTTTGAAATAATGCATTTACAGTAAACTACGGTTATAACGAACCCAAAGGGACCACTAAGTTTAGTTCGTAATAACCGTAGTTCGTTATAAGCTTGGATGAGATCCAGCGATATCTACACTGTAGATATCGCTGCAATGAAATTACATCACAATGCATTGCAGACCATTGTGACGTCACTGGTTACCATGACGTCACAATCAAATGACATCACTAATGGCTCTGCTACTGAAGCTGTTTGCAGTACTTTTTACACTGAAGACACTGCTAATTACTGTCTACAAATTGAAAAAGTTGAAAGAATGATGTTGGATGATAAATAAAATCTCACCCTCGTGTCTTTTGATATCAAATATATCAACACTCGTTGATAAAATTGGCAAACATCCTCGGCAAGCCTCGGAATTTTTCCACTTTTATCAGCTCGTGTTGATATATTTGATATCAAAAGACACTCGGGTGAGATTCTCTATATATCAGCCAGGTCAGACAATGTAATCACTTGGCCCTCATTACTCAGCACTTACGACATGTTATCAGTACTCACGGCCATGAGGTTGCCCTCGCACTCCCCTCTGCCGTGCTGGCATGTGAACAACCATTTGTCGCCCTCCTGATATTCCTGCAAGAGTTATCAGGCAACAGATAAGGAATTGTTTCTTTACACCGCCTGGTTCATACTTCTGTGTGAAGAGGAACATGCCATCACTTAACATCCCAACCCAATGAATGTATTAATGTATGAATGAATGGTTTATGTTTTTAATAATATGACCATGAGGCATCTGAACGGCAATGGTTTTAACTTTAATGGTGGCGGACCAATTCATTTCGGTGGGGTGGTGGTGAGGTTTTAAAGAAGTCAACAGCTCATTGTTTTGTGAGCAAAGCAATAATCTTTGATACTGGGACGTGAGCATGAGGGACAGAATGCCTGTAACATTTATTTATAAATATTCATTTCAAATCTTCCATTTAAAGATGCCATATCGTGAAAGTCAGTGTGTTGTACCCTTGGACAAGGTTATTGAGTCCACTCGCGCTATGATCGGACTGAAACAGTTGTTAACTGTAATGTGAAATGCGCCTTTAGAATTTGAAAAAGACCCATATATATAATATGATATATATGACATAATATATATAATTTATGACAATTACCCTAAACTGACCAGCAAACGTCACCAACCAACATTGTTTGATCCCGAAAGAGAACAGGACGAATGTCAAGAAAGATACTTGCTTTGTCAAAAGACATAGAGGATATTGAAATAAGTGAAATAACTCCTTTTACCCCGTCACGAGATGAGGGAAACAAGATATTTCACTCAACACGGGGAATATCCTATTCATTATATACTTTAACACACAGGGACGGTTCACCACCGCTTGTATTTGCGACTTAAAAAAACTTAAAATATATTGGACAAAAGTAATAAAAACATTCAGGGTCCTGAAAGGTTTTTATCATACATTTAGATATGATTATATACAAAATCTACTTCAACAAAAAATATTTTTGAAATCTAAGAGACCGCTGTTGGAAGCAAAAGAAAACACTCTGGTCAAGTAACAAACATGGCGCTTTGCGAACATTAGCGATTGGCGTGTTATATGAGAAATTTACAGTTTATTACGAAACAGTTTCAAGAGAATAACAACAAGAGGCAATATTAACTCCATAAATGACAATTTGGTATTTTATGCCTTGTCAATATGGGACTTACGTACAAAGAAAGTAAACAGTTTGTGTACGTACAAGACACTTATGATAAAGGGAGACAATTTGAGGGGAGAAAATATTTGTATGACAATAGTTCCCTCAAAGTGTTATGTTCACTGTAGTGAAATATCAAGTGTTATGAATGCAATGAAAATACCACTTTCCTCAATTTAAGAAGACAATCTTTCACAGTAAAGTATATAATAAATGAATAACACCATCATTAGAAGTTACGCCGTGATTGAGAACAAAACTGAAGGTATTGTGTCCACAGTTCTTGTGTGTCAATATCGTGTGTGCCCACCAGGGGTATTAATCAACAAGAAGTGGAAGCTGATGCAGTACTTCACGGAGGGCCTGCGCTATCTGATCCTTGTTATGAAGGAGACCTGGTCGTGCTCTGACTTGACGGAAAAGGTGAAGGTCATCCTATAGGTGTTCCCCCGATGATAGATCTGGCGAGCCAGGGCAAGCCGCTGTATCATCTTGTGTTATCTTGCTGAAACGGGGTCCTGGGATTCTGCGTCAAGAGCGGTAGTACCGCAGGGTAAAGAGATTGGCCTATGTTACGCTGCCAAGTGATGTTTCTTTCCAAGATCGCCAGGAATGCCTCGACTTGGCTACAGATGCTGTCTTGACTTGGCTACAGATACCGTCTTGACTTGGCTACAGATATCGACTTGACTTGGCTACAGATACCGTCTTGACTTGGCTACAGATTGACTTGGCTACAGATACCGTCTTGACTTGGCTACAGATACAGTCTTGACTTGGCTACATATACCGTCTTGACTTGGCTACAGATTGACTTGGCTACAGATACCGTCTTGACTTGGCTACAGATACCGTCTTGACTTGGCTACAGATGCCGTCTTGACTTGGCTACAGATGCTGTCTTGACTTGGCTACAGATGCTGTCTTGACTTGGCTACAGATACCGTCTTGAGTTGGCTACATATACCGTCTTGAGTTGGCTACAGATACCGTCTTGACTTGGCTACAGATACCGTCTTGACTTGGCTACATATACCGTCTTGACTTGGCTACAGATATCGTCTTGACTTGGCTACAGATACCGTCTTGACTTGGCTATAGCTACCGTCTTGACTTGGCTACAGATACCATCTTGACTTGGCTACAGATACCGTCTTGACTTGGCTACAGATACCGTCTTGACTTGGCTACAGATACCATCTTGACTTGGCTATAGCTACCGTCTTGACTTGGCTATAGATACCGTCTTGACTTGGCTACAGATACCGTCTTGACTTGGCTACAGATACCGTCTTGATTTGGCTACAAATACCGTCTTGACTTGGCTACAGATACCGTCTTGACTTGGCTATAGATACCGTCTTGACTTGGCTACAGATACCGTCTTGACTTGGCTACAGATACCGTCTTGACTTGGCTACAGATACCGTCTTGACTTGGCTACAGATACCGTCTTGACTTGGCTACAGATACCATCTTTACTTGGCTACAAATACCGTCTTGACTTGGCTACAGATACCGCCTTGACCTGGCTACAGATACCGTCTTGACTTGGCTACAGATACCGTCTTGACTTGGCTACAGATACCGTCTTGACTTGGCTACAGATACCGTCTTGACTTGTCTACAGAGTGCAGCCAAAGTTCCACTGATCTTGATACTGGTATGTTCATTACTCACCACATTGTTTTAGTTGTGTTTGGGCGATTCTCAACCATTTTGTAGCACTACTCGGTGTTTGGACCCAATTTCAGTTTGGTAACGTTTCCTCATCAAAAGTTAGGCTATTTGTGTCCATCATCTTTAATCTTAGCAATTGAAATATACATTAGCTCAGGAGTCGTGAGTACAAACATGACAAGCTGACCACGCTTGGGTTTGGAAACACATGGTGTTGTAAATAATGATCTTTTATTGTCTAAACAATATCTATTATACAACTATTTTCATTGTTCTGTTCTAAAATAACATACATATGTACGTTAGTTATTATGTTTAAGTGATCATTGAGATCATTTTAATAGTTTTTCCATAGTTGCATTTGACGTGAAAAAAATCTCAGCTCTCTTTTAAATAGAAAACAAATCTCAGACCCTAAAAAGAGTGAGTGAGTGAGTGAGTGAGTTCGGTTTAACGCCGCTATTAATAGTATTCCAGTTACATCACGGCGTGTCAGCTTTATGTGGGAGGAAAGCCCGAAGTGATGCAGGTCTCAGACGATTACCACTTCGGTGAAACCCACGAGCACGGATATGGTGCTGACAAATCTAGAAACATAATCGGGGCGAACCGGGATTAGAACCCACAATCATAGGTTTCTGGCGTGCCCAAGGGACGCAACTCTGCACAGCAAATCGCGGCGCCTTACACGACTGGGCCACCCGTTCCCCTGAATATCAAGTGGTTCGCCTCAAACAACGATTGAGTTCTGGTGACTGCAGAAGTCACCGCGGTTGACCTTGTGGCCGCAGCTGATATATTAGAGAGAATTTCATGCTGGGTCACGGCGGCGTGATGTAAATTGAGATAGTTAAACATCTAATCTGCAACACGAGCAACTAACAAGCCGTAAAATAACTACACTATATTGGTAGTTTTGTTTCTTTTTTCTTTGGTATTTAACGCCACACTCCTGCAATATGCCAGTTTTAAGAAGGCAGTCATTAAACAATCGAGTCTGGAGGGACAAACAAATTTTATAAGCAATGTCCCACGCAATCTACCAAGTCACAGATCCTGACCACCTGATCCATTTAGTCGCCCCCAAAGACAAGAAATGGTTGCTGAAGGCCTCTTCTAACCCGAATCCTCACGGGGTAGCTATTTGTTATGGTGGAGTACTTACTTCAGCGTTGCCGAAAGGTAGGACGGTGATGTTGAGGACGTCGGTACCAAGCTTGGAGAAGGTTGGGAACAGCTGTTCTGTGATGAACCGCTGACAGAAGGGGGACAACGACTCGTAGTACAAGACCAGGTGGACAGGGGGCGCTGCTGTCTCGTGGCTCCAGTCCTGTGCTGAACACTGCTGTGTTACCTGTGGTGAAGGGGGGGTCATTATGAGCAAGGATGTGTGTCATATGGAAGAGGACAGTAGTGAGTGAGTCAGATGCGTTTAAAGCCGCTTTGAACAGTATGTGAGTTATATCACAGCGTATTAGATTGATGTGGGAGGAAAACCAGAAAGTGGTGCAGACGGCTACCACTTTGGTGGCAACTACGGGCCAAGGGATTGTGCTGACACAAACATACAAATATAATCATGGTGAATCTGGGATTTCAACCCGCAATCATAGGTTTCTGTCACGCGGAGGGGACGCAACTCTGGTGCCTTAGATGAATTGGAACAGGTTTGCAGTAACCGGGTCATCCTCGAACAAAGTTCGTTGTTATGTCATACACGAAAACGGGTTTGCTCTCAATGAGTTACTGATTTTGAACTCGCTTCTGAAATGTCAAGTCATCACCCAACCTTTCGTAATTACTAGTCCCCGACATTAACACACAGCCATTCTCTATATGTGGTCTTACTTGACAGTCATCAGCAGTTTTCCTGGAGCTGCACCACAGACGTGACGGCAGACGACACACATCCGCACCGCCGACGGCAACGACAGTGACAACCAAACCCAGTATTCTGTACAACATGATCTAATCTTCTACACGGAGTTGACTGATAGCTCTTTATATAGATGTCTGCATTCTGTGACCATATGGTCGCTCCCAAGACAGTGTTGCTGCAAGACAGAGAAGCTGCACATCTGGTCCTTATCATTGAGTGAGTGAGCGAGGGAGTGAATGTTTCACGCGAGTTGAGCATGTCACTATTTAAATTTTGTTTGTTTTGTTCCTGTTATATTACGGCGTGTCCGCTTGGAAACAAACCAATCAGGGACTCGATCCTACGACCATAGGTTTCTGGCACGCCTAAGAGACAGATCCTTGAGGTGAAGTGAAATGGGGCTTAACAAAGCGTTCGAGAGTATGTGTGTGTGTGTGTGTGTGTGTGTGTGTGTGTGTGTGTGTGTGTGTGTGTGTGTGTGTGTGTGTGTGTGTGCTTGTACTAATCAGGGCATATCATACTCCGAGGCGATCAGTCCTTGTTTTATCCCCTTGACTTCTTTTACCATCTTTAGGTATGACGCGTTCTGGGGATTAAGCCACATTCCGCTCTCGGGGCAAACGTTCTACTCTTTACACTACGAATCACTGAGAGTGCAGCCGTTAATGAGATGTACATTTCAACTGATTCTTTTGTTTTCGAAAACATGTTTCATTGAACTTAGAAACACAAATCCAATGACAAAGCAATTTAGGATAACCTTAGGTAGGGATGTTATTGTACATATAATATCTAATTTAGATGCTTAATTGTCTCTCTTGGCGTTAGAGAGCGCTTTTGACCGCAGCAGCCGACAACTTTGCAGCACCAACCATTTCACACACCTCCCACCCTCCATTATATTTCTTTCGTTTTCTCCTGGCGGCGTGCAGCTGTAATCAAAGGATTGTGTGCCTCGCTAGGTGGCGTTGTTTTGGGTATATAAAGGGTAGGTGAATTTGAATTCTTCTCTCTCGCCTCATGGGCAAACACCGTCATTTGTACTTGTTGGATACAGACGTTTAAGACGACGCCATTTTGAAACAGCTTGATTCACATAAAGAGCATATTGAATTGTCACTCAATTCAAAAATTGGTGCTTTGAGAGAAGAGTTCGATCAAACTTCTTTGGATTTGAAGAAATTAAAAGCTGAAAAGTACGATATATGGCCCTGTGAGGGAGACAAAATTCAGTTCAATTTCAATGAAGAGACAGTTGACAGTTTAAACAGAATTCTGGTAGCCATACAGAGCGAACTTTCGGAAGATGTAGAGTCATTAGTGACGTCAGAGTAGGACAGGGATCATCGACGAAACAAGTCAATCAAAATAGCCGATTCGTCTGAATGAGGCTGCGGAACTGTACGAAGTTCTGTTTCTAACAATTTAGCCGATGACTCAGACAATAACAAAGGCATTGCCAGTGCAAAAACAAGGCTGTTCGCAAGCTACGTCAGAAGCGTGCACGTTAGGCCCCCTACAAGACCAGTAGGTCAACTCGCCGGTCTGCGACGATAACAGGACCCGTCCAGTTTGCGGTTTCACCTGCTTCGCCTGTGCAGTCTATTCAGCCTATTACAGGTCAGCTTTTTCGTGCGAAAGGACAAAGGTCAGGAGCATGTTTCACATGTGGCTAATTCACACGTTTTAAGGGAATGTCCATATGTCAACACCGCAGCACCTCAAGGAATCTCAGCAAGTGGAATTGGGGCCTCAAATCAAACCGGCCAGTAGGTCAAGAAGAATATTTATGGTACATAAACACCCACAGGGGGCAGGGTACAAAACATGAACATGACTAATTAAAACATTGACATACAAAACAGAATACAAATATTGCTATGATTATATTGTTAGGGAGGAGATGCACATTTTCGTTGCCTGAACATTTTGTGAATGAAATTAGAGATAATTTTTGCAAAGGGCTCTGGTGGTTTTAATAGTATAGTATGACAAGTCAGTTGAGTATACTAACGTTATTCATGGTACATGCTATGCTCACTGATGACTCTTTTGAATACGAACAAGGTAGATCGGGAATAACTGTAAAAGGTCGTCTCTAAAGTAACTTACAATTTGGTGGCAGATTGGTACAACCGACTTCATGTTGTATGTGATTGGAAATGGCTACAAAATTCCATCTATTTAAATGCCACCTCCTATGTTCATAAGAAACAATCAAACTACAGTAGTTTTGTTACACAGGCCATTGACGAGTTGATGAAGAAGCAGCTGATAAGTCGGCCGTAAGCCAATTAACTGAGCCAATTCACTGTAGCAATCCAGTCTTCGGGAAAGCAACGTTTAATCCTTGATCTGTCTTGATTAAAAAGAATGTTTACACAAGCAGTGTGAAATACGAAGTCTGCAAAACAGCAATGAAATTTGATATTCATACTGCATATCATCATAGATATTACTCTCTTTGTTTTGCCTGGCCATACTATGCAGGCATCTTATGCTTTTACAAATCTTGGTTTTGCTATTTGATTTAACGTCTACTCCAGGGTAACTAGGCAGCTGGTCAAAAAGTGGCGGTCCGAAAGACTTAGGATAGTGACTTTCTTGGATGATGACATTTTGGCTGGAGTTTCAGAAGATGAGACATTTTCATCAGGCTCTGCTATAAAGAAAGATCTCTTGTCTGGTTTTGTTCCCAAGGCAGATAAGTCACTATGGACTCCGTCACATGCATTGGAGTGGCTAGGTTTTGGGCTGGATACAATCTCTATGACAATTAGTGTACCTACGAGAAAGCTGGATAAGGTTAAAGAAGCAATAATTCACCTGTTAGATTCCAAATCTAGCCGCATACCTGTTAGATATGTGGCTTTTGTTGTTGGGCAATTAATATCCATAAAATTAGTGCTGGGGCCAATAGTACAACTTATGACAAGATCCCTTAGTATTGACAATAGAATGGCAGTTTCGTGGTACAGCAAGACCCTGTTGTCTGATATGAGTATCAAACAACTTGATTTCTGGTCAGACAATATGAAGTGGTATACTTCTAGATCACTTGTTCAGACAGCATGTACCAAGAAAGTAGTTTATTCCGATGCCAGTGCCAGTGGCTATGCGGGTTATTGTGTAGACGGAGGCTGTGTAGCTTCTCATGGTGAGGTGGGGTGAAATGGGGTTTAACGTCGCGTCCAAGATTATTGCACTTATATATCGACGTGCATGCACGTGTGTGTGTGTGGCTGCTTGTACTAGTCCGGACTGATGCCGATTTATAGTGCTAGCTCACTGAGATACCATGCCGCAGTTTAACATGAATACCCCACTCAGACACAGTATACTGTATCCGAGCCGACCAGTCCTTGTTTTAGCCCCTTAATGCCGAGCGCCAGACAGGGTAACAACAAGTACCATCGTTTAACGTCTTTTGGTATGACGCGGTCGGGGATCGAAGCCCAGACCTTCCGCTCTCCGGTCGGACGCTCTACCACTAGACCACGGAGGCGGTCTGCTACTCATGGACAGCAGTCAAGTGAGGAAACTAGCTTGAGTTCAACATGGAGGGAGCTGAAAGCGGTACAATGGTAGTTTATAGTCTTGTTGCAACTCTGGATCATCAACTGGTTAAATGGTTTTCAAACCATCAAAATGTTGTGTCTATAATAGAAAAAGGTGGCATGAAACTTCTCTTACAATCAACTGCCCTACAAATATTTGATTTATGCTTATACAACAGTGTTGAGCTGCACATCCAGTGGATTCCTCGTTATGAGAATCAGGAAGCAGGTTACCTCAAGCGGTTAATAGGTCATCTTGAACGCTTCGTCAATTGGCCAAATCTATTTTTTAAAATATCAACGTTCGGTGGGGACCTCATCATGTCGATACTTTTGCTTCCTGTTGCGACTTTCAATTCGCGTTTCTGCAATCCCGGATGTCAGACAGTAGATTGTTTAACTGTAAACTGGAAAGGGACAATGAGTTGGATTGTACCCCCTGTATGTTTGATACCTAGAACTATCAAACATTTGTCAGAGTGTCATGCCGTGGGGACATTGGTTGTTCCGGAGTGGCAATCAGCTTGTTTTGGGCCATTACATTGTGAGAAATGTTTGTTTGTTCCTAAAGTTAAAGATTTATAAATTTTCCTAGATACAAAGATGCTTATACAACCAGTAGGATTAAAGGTGGTCTCTTTGAGAATGATTTGCATTTTGATATGCTTGCTGTTATGAGCTATTTTCGTTGATGAGTTGTTCTGTTTTACAGATTCATTTCAGAATGTGTACAAAGACGAACTGGATAATCTCCCTGTGAACGTTAGCGGTGTAGCTGAAAGGTTCCCATCTTTGTTGTCGCTATCTAGAGCTGATTCTACCACCCCAAAATATAACAAGGTTTTGCTGCTTGGAAAAGGTGGGAAGAGTGTCATGCTATGCCAGCATAATAACACCTTTGCACTGTGCAATTTTTTGTTACCGGTGGTACAAAAAAATGATTCTATTTTATCAGTTTTAACTGCCTTTTATAGTTTGAGGCATGCTCATCGTAGCATTGGGCCTGGTAGTCCTGTAAAACATGTTGTGGAAGCGGCTAAGAAAAAGCTTGTTCAGTCAGGAGCATGTTACTGTGGATATCCTTCAACTTTTACACGAAGCCAAAATTGTAAATGTATCATTAGCAGATTTAAGAATATTGGATTGTTTATCTAAAACAGAAATTTACGGTTACATCAAGGACAGTGTAAATAACAGAATGAAAGTTTCACTTTCTCCTGGCCTCTGACTTCTTTGCATCTCTCGTGTTTTGCATAGCATGTTCCACTGTTAAAAAAGGGCGGTCGGGTAGCCTAGTGGTTAAAGCGTTCGCTCGTCACGCCGACGACCCGGGTTCGATTCCCGACATGGGTACAATGTGTGAAGCCCATTTCCGGTGTCCCCCGCCGTGATATTGCTCGGATATTGCTAAAAGCGGCGTAAAACCATACTCACTCACTCACATCCGCTGTTAAATGTGGTGTGTTGTGATTCGGTGTAACGGTTTGGTATAGGAGAACAGTTGTATATTTGGCTTGTGGCATGCAACACGTGGGGCTTTTATGTACGCTTCGTTAACATTACATTATTGCATGATGTAAGTCACCGCATGTTGACAGACGAATCATGTCTGCATAATGAGCCTGCATCGTAATAAAGCTCCATCCCTGTACACTTTGTGTTCATGTTGTCCCAGCCCTGTACACTTTGTGTTCATGTTGTTCCAGCCCTGTACACTTTGTGTTCATGTTGTTTCATCCCTGTACACTTTGTGTTCATGTTGTTCCATCCCTGTACACTTTGTGTTCATGTTGTTCCTGCCCTGTACACTTTGTGTTCATGTTGTTCCATCCCTGTACACTTTGTGTTCATGTTGTTCCATCCCTGTACACTTTGTGTTCATGTTGTTCCATCCCTGTACACTTTGTGTTCATGTTGTTCCATCCCTGTACACTTTGTGTTCATGTTGTTCCATCCCTGTACACTTTGTGTTCATGTTGTTCCATCCCTGTTGACTTTGTGTTCATGTTGTTCCTGCCCTGTACACTTTGTGTTCATGTTGTTCCAGCCCTGTACAGTTTGTGTTCATGTTGTTCCATCCCTGTACACTTTGTGTTCATGTTGTTCCTGCCCTGTACACTTTGTGTTCATGTTGTTCCATCCCTGTACACTTTGTGTTCATGTTGTTCCATCCCTGTAGACTTTGTGTTCATGTTGTTCCATCCCTGTAGACTTTGTGTTCATGTTGTTCCTGCCCTGTACACTTTGTGTTCATGTTGTTCCAGCCCTGTACACTTTGTGTTCATGTTGTTTCATCCCTGTACACTTTGTGTTCATGTTGTTACTGCCCTGTAAACTTTGTGTTCATGTTGTTCCAGCCCTGTACACTTTGTGTTCATGTTGTTCCATCCCTGTACACTTTGTGTTCATGTTGTTCCTGCCCTGTACACTTTGTGTTCATGTTGTTCCTGCCCTGTACACTTTGTGTTCATGTTGTTCCTGCCCTGTACACTTTGTGTTCATGTTGTTCCATCCCTGTACACTTTGTGTTCATGTTGTTCCATCCCTGTACACTTTGTGTTCATGTTGTCCCATCCCTGTACACTTTGTGTTCATGTTGTTCCATCCCTGTACACTTTGTGTTCATGTTGTTCCATCCCTGTACACTTTGTGTTCATGTTGTTCCATCCCTGTAGACTTTGTGTTCATGTTGTTCCATCCCTGTACACTTTGTGTTCATGTTGTTCCATCCCTGTAGACTTTGTGTTCATGTTGTTCCATCCCTGTACACTTTGTGTTCATGTTGTTCCATCCCTGTAGACTTTGTGTTCATGTTGTTCCATCCCTGTACATTTTGTGTTCATGTTATTCCATCCCTGTACACTTGGTGTTCATGTTGTTCCATCCCTGTACACTTTTTGTTCATGTTTTTCCAGCCCTTTACACTTTGTGTTCATGTTGTTCCTGCCCTGTACACTTTGTGTTCATGTTGTTCCTGCCCTGTACACTTTGTGTTCATGTTGTTCCAGCCCTGTACACTTTGTATCCATGTTGTTTCATCCCTGTACACTTTGTGTTCATGTTGTTCCATCCCTGTACGCTTTGTGTTCATGTTGTTCCATCCCTGTACACTTTGTGTTCATGTTGTTTCAGCCCTGTACACTTTGTGTTCATGTTGTTCCTGCCCTGTACACTTTGTGTTCATGTTGTTCCTGCCCTGTACACTTTGTGTTCATGTTGTTTGTTGCAAGCTAGTGGATAATTATCCGAAGTTTAAATAAAAATTGAAGAAAAAAATAATATTGAACAATAAACTTCAACTGAGCTGTTAATAATCATACTTTATCGCACATTTCATACGTCAACAAAAAACTTAAATCACTATCCTAAATCAAGAAATCAAGAGTCGACGCACCAGTCACTATCACAATTTAAGATCGTTGTTGTTGCTGTCAAGCGCAATTTCCTGCAGTGACGTTGATCTGGTAGGGTGCCTGCATCGTAAAATAAACCCCCTCTCATTTTACACGATGTCGAAATATACGAAAGGATTGGTCTCTGCAGCAAAACATTCTAAGAAAACACAGGCCATTTCCCCCAACAACGGAACTGTGACGTTCTATATTACATCCTCCGTGATGAAGAAGACCACGGCTTCAGACGGCAGGGCCACCGCCGTGTCTGGTCCTACCACGTCGGATGTTTAGATATCACAAATACTTATGTTCTCCGGCCTAATTGCCGAGTGCTTCCGCCGCGCGCATGCGAACACTTGAAGTGTCTTGTGCTACTTGACCCCCACTTGTGTTGATCATTACGTCACGTGTAAGCATGTGTCTCACTTTGTACATACAAACACTGCACGACGACTGTGTTGATCAAATATGACACCACTTCCGCTTTGCGCGAAATGAATGACTGGCTCGATGTTGTCATTAAAGATGGGGTGCCAACTGTACTAAATAAATCCAGTGTATGACAGCAGAGACCATATACCGTAACAAGTACTGTATAAAGAAAATAATAAACTGTCATTAAATGGATATCCCATGACTGTAGACTTAATATTTCATGATACTGTATGGCAGAGAGCATATATATTGATGATAGTAAATGAGCAATAGTATGTATTCCCCATCAACATCAACACTGTGCTGGATACTTTCACATTGTAGGTGGGCAGTGTTTGTATTGTGATTCTAATATTCTATTACAAGATTATGACAAGCTTCGTACATGGATGCTGACTGTAACAACTGCGTAATTAACTTGTGTAAACAAGTTGACAACACTTAACGCGGGATGTGTCTTTGAAGTACTGTCTAAATCTAGCACACAATTACATTGTTTATTGAGAGTTTTGTTAATTGTATGCCATTGTTTCTGCCCATGTGCACATGGTTCAGTGAATCTAACATGACAACAATCTTCATTCTGTCCATTAACAATAAACTTTGCTTATTGCTGGCAAGAGTCGCTCTAATGTGTCTCATTAATGTAATAGTTTATAGTATTTATTAAACATAAACTGTATAATGTTGAAGAGACAAAAAATCAATGTGTTCTGTCACTTTAGTTTTTGAAGACATATCTGTATATTTTCTTCCAGTGTAAGACAACTGCAGTGGGCTGAGGCTTGGGCAGCATTTTACATCGGCCCAGCTGAGTATCATCAAGAGCCAGAAGCGAGAGAACCCCACAGTCATAATGGATTCAAGGATTCTGACAACTGTTGGGCAGATGAGTTTTATGTTCTTGTGGGCGAGATGCACCAGTACAGTCCTGAAAACAATCTTGATGATGTTGTCAGGGGAATTCTTCATCATAGAAGGTACAAACAGTACTCATGTTTGAAAAAGACTTTGCTTGAGGGGTGTCACCAACTTGGAGACTTTACAGGCGTTCAAACAAAGGAGGATGCAATTAACCTTGTCCAATTCTATGACGGTTCACAGTTAGCTGTGAAACTGTCAGTGTCAGTAACACCATCCCAACTTGCATCTGTCTCGGTCCACAGACAGTTCATCGGACATGACAATCATGTTTGGAGAGGCTTGCCTCATTTCTTTTCGACCCTCACAGATGTCAAGAAACTTTTTTCAAAGTTGTCCTCTTACAACGTCTGCCTCGGAAATTACGAAGACAAATTTAGCCATCTGGTTCCAATAGGTGTTGGGTTGAGTCAGGCTGTTGCTTCTGGCATCTCAGCCTACAGAGAAGGTGACTTTGGAATAAACACCAATGGCATTGAAATCAGCTCAACCATCCGGTCAACAAGTTGTTCCCTGTTGGTATTTGGGAAAGGGAGATGTAGACATTGTTGTAGGTATCGGTCTACCCTCAGGAAACATCTGTCTAAGGATAGTTTATCTCCTAAACCATGTGAGCCATAGCATCTTAAACTGTCTCATAAGACACATAAACACATGACAAAATTAGAACTTGTGCCCAAATTTCAAACTATTAAAAGTCACTTCACTAATCAGTCACTTCAGAGCGAGTTAGATCAACTGAAAAGGAAAGTGTCTGATATGATTAGAAGCAAAGGACTCATGCTAAATGACACTTGTGATGCAGACTTAAGAGACATGCTCGAAGAGTACAGTTCTGAGATACAGAAAGGCTATCCTGATGAACATTCTCTGCAAAGATTTTTCTGGGAACAGCAAGTGAAGTATGCCAAGTTAAATGACAAACGGTCGATGAGATGGCATCCTATGGTCATCAAATGGTGTCTATATTTGCGGAGCAAAAGCAGAAAAGCCTATGATGCTGCACGGAATACAGGTTTCATAAAGTTTCCAAGCAGGAGAACTCTCTTCGACTATTCTCATTCCTTGCCCAGCATTATTGGATTCCATCCTCAGTATGCTAAGCACCTGATGACCGAAGCCAAGTCTTTAGGCATGCTGGAAAATGATGCCAAATCCTTTGTTGGTATATTGCAGGACGAAGTTAAGGTATCCGAAGGACTCATTTATGACAGGTCATCGGGTGAATTGGTTGGCTATGTGGACCTTGATCAAACGGGCAATGAACTTCTACGATTAGAAGAATTATTAAAGGACACACGACCTCAGTTGGCCCGTACAATGCTTGTCATTATGATTCGTGGGATTGTAGCAGACTTCAGGTATCCTTATGCCGCTTTTGCAACAAGAAATATTGAATCAGCATATCTATACTCCATATTGTCGGAAGCTGTTTGACCTTGGAAAACACTGGATTAAAGCCTATCTTCATCACATGTGATGGTGCTACCCCCAATAGAAAAAAATTAAATTTTCATTTTGTGCCACAATTGGGTAATACCTACTGGACATGGAATCCATATTCATTTCCAAAGAGGAAATTATATTTTGTTTCTGATGTACCCCATCTGCTCAAAACAACAAGGAATTGTTTTGCCAACTCATGCTCTCACAAGATGTCCAGAACGTTATGGAAAGATAACAATAGAATAAGTTGGCTCCATATTGTGAGATTGTATGAAGAATTTGTTGAGAACTCTCTCTATTTTAAACATACAAACTTACAAGGGACCACATTGGTTTGACATCCTTTTCAACAATGAAAGTTCATCTAGCTGCAGAGGTTTTCAGTTCAACCGTAGCTAATGCTCTTGAAGAACAGTACGGAGATGAGACGACAGAAACAGTTAAATTCTTAAGACATATGGACAAATTTTTTGACTGTCTAAATACAAGAAGCATAACAGAAGGAATCCTATCCAGAAATCAAAACAAGAAGGAGTACCGGGATATTAGTGATCCTCGTTTGGATTATGTATTGAATGATTTCTTGAACTTTTTTAAATCATGGGAGGAGAGTGTCATGAGGCGTCCAGGTGACATTTCATTAGCGCAAAGGAGACGTATGATGCTCAGTCATCAGACATTAAAAGGAATACAAATATCTGTTCATTCAATAGTAGAATGTGTGAGGTTCTTGTTGACTAATGGTGATGAATAAGTGTTGACTCATAGATTTAATCAGGACCCACTTGAGGAGCAGTTTGGACAATAAAAACAAAAGGGAGGTGCAAATGACAACCCATCAGTGTATGCTAAAAAGCACATGTTTTCAGAGATGAAAGTTATAGGTTCATCTGCCCTTCAACCCATCAGAGGCAATATCTCTCAGAAGAGAGGTGCAGCAGTAGCCAGGGTAACTGTGGATGATTCACCTATGTCAAGAAAGAAACAAAAGCGTTTGAATTAAAACAATAACATGTCTTTATTTGTTCACTTCTATTTTAGTTTCCGGATTCCTTCAACGCACCCCTGAGAGATCGGCTCCTTTTAATGCCCTTGTGTTTCCTGCCACCCCTCATTTCCTTCTGTAGCTGACGTCTAGAGTATTTAGCAACAGCTCCCCCACGTACACGTAGGAACAAGTCCACAATAAACTCTAACATTTTCAGTTTCAATGAATCACCACAGAAGATTAATTGGTCCCAATAGTACGAAACCATGTAATTTGTCATTAGGGTTTCTTTAGGTTTGTCACATAGGAGTGACGAGGCACACAACTGAGAAAGTTCAACCTTTTTCCTCATCTCGATCTCAAATGACCTCACGAGTAGGTAGAAATTGTTACTGGGAAATTTCAGACCTCCTCTGCTCATTTCTGTGTCCATTTACTAAATTTCTCATTGTACACCCTCTTTGAACTTTCATCAGAAGATGCAAACCATTCTCCTACGTGCATGTCTATGTCTGTACCACAGATCACCTTCTCCTTTAAAACAGCGTGCAAAATGTAGCCTGATACATAAAACAACACTGCTTGGTCATTGTCACTTATTGTGGATGCTGTTTGTTCAAAATCTTTCTTTTGTGCTTCTGAGATATATTTCAGAATATTTCGCATGATGCGGTCCATTGGACATTGGGCAAAGATATGAACAATCCTCGGCGACTCGCTTGTCACTTTCACCAAAATGCTGTGCAGGTCAGACTGCAATTCATCCTTGAGTCTCATCTGATGAAATTTCATCCACAGTTGTTCTCTTTCAGCAGAAAGAGAACAGCCGTGTCCAAACTTGTAAAAATCTTCTTGAAATTCTGGGGTAAGGACTAAAATAAGTTTTTCCTGAACTGTTTGATTGTCAATACATTCTTTGGCTATGGTAACGAGATGTGGGCCATTCACGGAACACGAAGAGTCATTCATTGGATCCAAGATAACTGTAGATATTGACTTAGACAAGACAGCTTTCAGAGCATCCTGCATGTCTGCTTTCGTTGACATGGGAACTAGTGTGTTTGCTGTGCAGGTTGAATCTGGAGGGTTGCTTCCACCAGGAGAGTCTAGACGATGTTCGTGTGCTAATATAAAAATGGTATTGATTTATGACATATTCAAGTGACAAATATTGGTAGATGATAATTACTAAGAAATGTATTGACAATTAAGTAATTATGAACTGGTGACCTGATATTTATTTGTTAAAACCAAACAACACACATTGACAGAAATAGTGCAATTATTTCAATAGCTAGCCCTCGTCTTGGTACTGGGCAAACAAGTCTAATAAGGTAAATTTGCCTTATATCTGTAACACAATTAAATAAGGCAAGACTGATGTTTGACGTCTACAATAACGAAAACAGCTTCAAGTATTTGAATAGCATGTGTTGCCTACATTTGCAAACCGGCATGTTAATGCTGACCACCATCATAAAACTGTTTTACAGACAATGTAAAAATAGTGTAAATTTCTGATAAATTGTATTGTTGAATAAAATGTGTTAATCATTGTTGTCGTTAATTTTAAAGATATATATAAAAGACCATTACAAAAATTAACATATATTTATGCATGTATATGTACGTAGATTGAATAAACAGAACTCACCTTTAATATCTGATCTGTTGTGTTTCTTGGTAACAAGACCACGGAAGCCCCCGATACTCATGTAAGTTTTTCGGCACAGTGGGCAAGCATATCTTGCTTTCCTTCTCGTGATCTTTGCATGTTTTGGTCCAGTAGTCGACGAAGCTTCGTCATAGACTGGACTGTCAGTGTAGTTGTCTCCATCGAAGCATTCGTCAGACCAAAGACGTATATAGATGCTGTGAGAGGTGACATTCAGTACAAGTCAACAATACGATCAACCAAGTGCTGTCTACTGGTTCTATCAAAGAGGAGATGCAAACACTGTGACCTATACAGAAATACTCTCCGGAAGAAGGCTTCCCGTCAAAAGGCCCAAACTGTCTCTACATTTTCTTTGAAGAAAACACCTCATAGTATGATGAACAGAGACCATTTGGTTAAGAAGATTGACATGTTAAAGCATGAGAAACGCTCAATTCAGGTTGAACTTGATCGACTTAAAAAACGGGTCCTTGATGTCATCAAAACAAAAGGACATGTGTTAAGCTACAGTGAATACGAGGAACTCCTAGAGCTCGTGGATAAATACACAAGTGATGTCGAGACAAGTTATCCAGACGAAAATTGTACACAAAGGCTGTTCTGGGATCAACAACTTAAGTACGCAAAACTTAAAAACAAGTCGGCAATGAGGTGGCACCCTATGATGGTCAAGTGGTGTTTATATTTGCGTAGCAAGAGTCAAAAAGCTTATGATGTGGCCAAAGATTCTGGATTCATTGCCCTTCCAAGTACACGTACGTTATTTGACTACTCGCATGTCTTGCCAAGTAAATGTGGCTTTCACGAGAAATTTACAGAGCATCTAATAGAACAGGCAGAGAACTGTGGAATGTACGAGGAAGAATGGAAATCTTATGTCGGCATCCTTCAAGATGAAATTAAAGTTTCAGAGGAACTGGTCTATGACAAAAACAGTGGGGAGTTAGTTGGTTATGTGGGACTGGACAAACCTTGGAACGACATCAATCAAATGGAAAATCTCCTAAGTGATAGTGACCCAATCTGGTGAAATCCATTCTTGTTGTTATGGTGAGAGGCATCACCACATCTTTGAAATATCCATTCTTTTGTCTGGCTACTGATGGAGTGTCTGCAGCTACTTTATATCCACCTATATGGGAAACTGTAAGAATTTTGACGATTGAATGCGGCTTAAAACCATTGTTTATAACATGTGATGGGGCGACGCCAAACAGAAAATTCTTCAACCTACATCTTGATGAAAATTTACAAAATACATTTTGGTCTTGGAACCCATACTCGTTTCCCAACAGAAAAATGTTTTTCATATCAGATGTCCCACATTTACTGAAAACAACAAGAAACTGTTTCTCAAATTCTGGAGCACATAACTTGGTACGACATCTTTGGAAGAATGGGAAATGTATTTCATGGACCCACATCATCCGTTTGTATGAGGATCATGTGGAGACCCCATTATTTTCCCTCTGCCCCAAACTTACCAGACATCATGTTCATTTATCGTCATTTGCAAAGATGAAAGTGAACCTAGCTGCACAAGTGCTCAGTAAGACAGTTGCGGATGCTCTAGAAGATCTTTATGGGGACCATGTTGCAGAAACTGTCAAATTTATTCGGCACATGAATCGTTTCTTCGACTGTCTGAACACCAGAAATTTAGAGGAGGCAAAACGCAAGAGGAACCCTGATCTTGAGGCATATAGGACACCAGACGACCCTAGACTTCAGTACCTGAGTGATGAATTCTTGCAATATTTCAATGATTGGGAAACGGCCATAATGACTAGGACAGGACCATATACAAGAGGGCAACGCAGGAAGATGATTCTGAGTCAACAAACATTAAATGGACTCAAAATTACAGTGAATTCTATTGTAGAATGCACAAAATTTCTTTTAAGAGAAGGAGCCTTTTTTATATTGACACATAGATTTAATCAAGATCCCCTGGAAGAAGATTTTGCTCACTATCGACAGAAAGGTGGATCAAACGACAACCCAACAGTCTATGATGTCAGGAACACATTGTCCCAACTTCGGGTGATTGGATCAGGAGCACTTGCACCTATTCGAGGCAATGTTTCCAAAAAGAAAAACAGGGACCACTTGCTGTTGACAATACCCCACTTGCCAAAAGGAGAAGATAATAATATTGTGAACATGTGACTGATGGATAGTTTGTACAATCTTGTACAGTGATCATGGTGCTAATCAAAAACAGTGAACTGTGAAACTTGCCATTCAGTGTAAACCGATCTTGCACATTGTATGTGCACTGTTAAGCATGATTTTGTGAAACTAAATGAATAATGTTCCATAACTTGATAAGCAAAATAGTTCAGTGTTAACTGTTGAAACAGAAATAGTTAAAACTATCAAATGAGTTATATCGTGACTACATAACACAGCAGACCTAATAATAGAAAATCCAAAATAAATGAAGAAGACAACTTGTTTAAGGTTGTATTTTTTAAACTTTAAAGTTTTGCAGCCAAACTGCACTCAAGTATGTAAACAAGGTATAATAAATGCTTTGGGTGATTCAACATATGTCACAATTGACATACAAGATTAAAATACAGTTTAGCTTTGTGTTGATAACCAGGAGTTACTATACAATTACAATATACATAGGAAGATAATTTTTGTCATGGTAGCTAGGAATCATTGTAGGTTTCGAAGTCGTTTCCTCAGAGATTGGGACTTTTTCCCTTTTAAACTTGCTTTAGCATTTTCCTTCTGGGATTGTCTTTGTACATGTTTTGCAACAGCTCTTCCACGGAGTCTTAAAAACAGGCCTACAATGTTCTCCAAGATAGAGGTTTTAATTTTGTCCTCAGAGGCAATAAGCTTGTCCCAGTAGAAACCAACTGTGATGTCTTGCATTATTGCCTCTTTCAGTGCCATCTTTGCAATTGCATCCCTGTTCAGACCCTTTAAACTAACTGGCAGTCTGCAAATTGTCTCTTTTTTTCTGACAAGAAAGAAAAAGTTATCCCCACAGACTTTCAAACCACCACGGTTCACTTTCACAGTCCACCTTTTCACCTTTGTGACAAAATCGGGAGACTTCTGGGTAGATGACGCACAGAGATTTTTGAGAATAGATACAGAGGCGGTACTTCCTTTCTTCATTGATTGTTTTCTCTATAGCACAAATTAGATATCCTGATATGTAGAATAGGACTGAGTTGTCTTCGTCTGTAAAGGATTCTACAGATTTCTCCGTTTCTCCTTCTGTAGACTTGATGTGAAGTTCGTAATTGCACATCTGATTAGGTCATCAAGGAGACACTGAATAAAAAAATGGACATGCATTTCCGTCTCGTTCGCAACTTTCAAAACTACAGATCGCAGCCTGGCACATAGATCAAAATTGGTCCTCATTGAATGAAATTTACTCCACATGAGTTCCTTGTCGGCAGAGAAAGAGTTCGCTTTGCCAAACACTGCAAGTGTATCCAGGAATGGTGGCTTCAGAACAGTTCCTAATTCCTGCATCATGTCTGGTGAGGACATCACTATTTTGCCTATATGAACCATGGTACTTCCGGACTTTGATTTGGTGGAGTTGTGATTTGGGTTATTCAAAACTTCTAAAACTGCCGACTCGAGAAGTTGTGTGAATGAATTGTCCGTAAAGGTTATGATGTCACTTGACGTCTTCGTGATGTCCTGGTCGCAGGCAGGTGTAGCAGCAACATCAGCTTTCCCCGTGTCTGACAGCTTGTGTTGACTAGCTGTAATAAGATCATTTCATTAATTGCTTCAGTCCAGTCACTGATTGAAAATACATGTGTAGATAACTAGTAAATGTGTGCGAAAAAAATCATAAGCATAAACTGTAACCAACTTTTAAAACAACAACATATTAAACTATCTGTTGTGTTAATGTGTAAAGATAACATCCAGACTATTGCGATCATATAAGTGATGTAAATAAAAATGCATATAACAAGATAAAGTTGTTGAAAATACACAGTAATTTTGATTTCTTAGAAGCTATTGTAATAACAATTAACCTGTGTTCCTCAGTAGAAAATGAAATGTGTTATTCAGTATGTCATGTATATGTTGCAAATTATAACAACATACTTTAGATCTTATGAACAATTTACAATATCTTGTGTGCATTTTATATATTTATTTATTGGTGAAGTAATGAATGTTTTATTATTACTCACCACTCTACTTTTATGAATATATATATATATTGTTGTTGTACAGAAACTATTGATATTTTTAATATGTCCAAAATAAAATTAAAAATGAATTTGGATGATAAACAGTAAATTAATAACATTGTGGCCTTGATTAAGCATAATAAAACCCTGAGAATGTTGTCATTTGTCCTTATTTTTATGAATAATTTTCAAATACTGTTTCAAGAATATTGGACACTGGTAGCCGTACGTCTTTGGTGTAGGTTTCGCCGAGGTGTCCGTCTCTGTCTTCGGTCGTTTGGAAGAATTACGTTCCTCCTCAGACCATGAATCAGAGCTGAAATCTAATTCATACTCCGTCTATTCACTCAACATTTCCGATAAATCAACATCGGAATCGTCCCAATACAAATAATCTGACATCGTGTTTGCAGCGTAATTAAAATAAGAATGACTGACAAACACATAGTAGGCATATATAACAGTCGTGTTTTTATTACATACGTGATAAAATCGGCAATACATCTGCGGAACATGTGAAATGTACATGCACATGGCTTTCTCGTGTAGTAAAATTCTGACACGCGCTATTATCCGAAAGTTTGGGTAACTAAGGAAGTGGATAAACTAGGCATTGCGCAAGCGCCAGATGACCAACGTTCGACCACTCTCGCCTCACGGCAGGGGGTCTTTCACATGTGTTGTCGATTGGCTTGGCCCGATCGCGCGGCGCACATCGCCAAAGGCTATCGCTGCAGGCTTCCTAGATTAAAATCTAGTCTCTGAAATGAACATATCGTACATAAAAAAAACAGTTGTTCAGTTATCTTAATAAAAATATAATAAAAAGGAGCCCAGTGACTCTCTTCATTTTCAGATACTGCAGTGATCTAGACTTGCCAAACATTATAGACTTGCATGGGCTGTATTTGATATATATTTGTATCAGGGTCTGTAAGACAGACTACAGGCTTCCTATCCTTTGTATATACGTCCGTGGTCAGACAGTTGCTCTATGTCATAATCAGTATAGTCGCCAAGGAGTAGGTCTAAATCTAAATCAGAATCGTCCCAGTGAGTCGACCATATCGAAGGAAAAAAAAAATAACATGATCGAGTTTGCTTTATAAAAGGATATAAATCCGACAGCCGAAGCATTGTTTACGATACAGCCGGAAGTATTAGTATTCGACATCTGCGTCTGCGCGAAAACAAAGGGAATTAACTTATGACCCTAAAGCGTTGCGTAATATGATTTGCCTGACAACGGAAGTCCTCCGATAAGAGCATGTGCGCATATGCCATGCATCTTGACCACAGCCGAGAGAAAAGCCGCAGGGGTCCTCGGTGTATCGCTTACACTCATTACCGCGGCAGTGATCGTTAATGAGGCCTGTCCCTCGGTATATGGTCTCTGATGACAGTTAGTCACTCAGTTGTGTAATGCTACTACGGAAGTGGCCATTCCGTGTGCCGCTCATTGGTTCCGTTTAAGTTGAGTGTCATCAGTGTACATTGTAACGCCCATAATCATGCAATAAATCCTTTGCTCATCCATCACGTAATCTCGCGGCTCGTGTTCAATTCCCTACACGGGAACATTGTGCGAAGCCAATTTCTGGTGTTCCCCGCCGTCCTAATGCTGGAATATTGCTAATGACGGCATTAAACAATATTCATTCACTAATCTGTTTTTAATTTCAAAGTCAGCGGATCCAAATTTCACGAATATTGAATAAAATCAGATTTGGGTCATTTTCTTATTACCGCCGTGTCTGTAAACTAATTACCGTATTGAAAAATAACACTTCAAAGCAGGTCAATAGGTGAAGGAAGTCACTTGACTTTCAAATATTTATCAACGCAAATAGACGTCCTAGTGCCCAAAGATCGACCATAAATCCAATTACCACATACACTTTTCTTTCATTTATTTAGGTTCTATTAAACTTCGAAAACATGTTTTTGAAATCTGCTTTTAACGTTTAAGTTTAAATTTGATTATGGAACTTCTATGAACAGGCTTCTTACAATATATTTTACCGTGTGGTTTTGGCAACATCCCTTAAACAAGCTTAGAAATGAAATGTACTCATTGTATGGCGTTTTGGTTTTGGGAAAGCATCATTTTGTTGCCATTTCATATTGTGTAAATATGAAAACTTCTTACTAAGAGTTCACCAACGACGGCTGTTGATATGTTGGCACTGTCACATAGCACCAACATCAATCATATTGTTTTTAGTTTTTAAGTACACATCGTTAAAACGTTAGACCATGGCAAGTTATTTATTATATACGCAGTAGTGTCCAAAGCCACATCCCCATCCATTATAATAAATGTCAGTTCATAAAATTAAACTGTTAAAATAAATTACAACCAAACAGTCATTGAAATAATTTATCTAGCCAATTACCAAATTTGGAACCATAATGACTTCAAAGCCGTCATATGTTTCCAATACAACATAAGAAAAGGAAAAAAAAATATTAGGTCATATTTCAGTTTTGTTGCATCCTGAATCCAATTAGTTTACTCATTAAGGTACATATATTTTCACTTTCCGACAAGGTTAAAACTCGATGTCACCCTCGCTTACTGACTACACCCTAGTGCAATAGACTTAAATTAAAGGGTGACATTTAAACATGTCTTCTTATCGTTATGTCAAAAATGCCCCGACAACAAAAACAGGTGTTTCATAAACTTCATTATCAACTGCAACTCGATCGAGGCGTGGCAGCAAAGTGGGAATTTCCACGCGCATGCTGGTTTATCAAGAAGGAATTAATGTTCTGAGAGATCCCGATGATTATTGGCGCTCCTTAAGAGGGCGAAACGCTGCTAAAGCAGACAAAATGTTTAAATGTACAAAAAGCAAAAAAAGAAAAAAAATCTTGTGTTTTCGCGAGAAATCAAAATAAACGAATACGCCCTGACTTCCTCGAGTCCTTGTGAACATTGTCCAAGCACTGTGCATTTCACGTTATGTTGTTTTCTGAGTAGTGTTGCAATGTGGGTGTTACGCGTGTCGACTAGGATAGGGCTAATCGAGTATTTCTTAGAAAACCCCTTTGACATGTTGTACTTGGTGTGTGTATCAAACAAAAGTCAATGCCGAGTGACGGGAGTCGGGCTTAATGTCGCTTTAAAGGTTTTTAAGTAATATAAGGGCGTGTCATCACAATGTGGGCGTGAGTCGGTATATGGTTTTGTGGCCTACAGCAATATTCCAGCAATATCCCGGGGGACACTAGAAATGGGTTTCACACATTGTACACATGTGGGGAATCGAACCCGGGTCTTCGGCGTGACGAGCGAACGCTTTAACCACTAGGCTAACCCGGCGCCCTCACAACTTGGGTAGAAAGGTCAAGGTGATGTAGGTGGTAGGGTTTACCGTTTGGTTGCAGTACAGGTTTGATTCTGATCAGTGTTATTTGAGACAGGTTTGACTTAGATAAATGTTTCATTGGGTGCTTTTCGACAAGAACATATATACGAACGGAATAACGCAGCGTCTAATTATTTGTAGAAATAAACATGTTTTCAAGGCGACATTGAAATCCAATCTGTTGAAGAATTTGCTACACAGACACCTGTAAATAATAACAAATAATAATTTTTTTTAGAAAAAATATAAATAAGGAAATTCAGGGTATTGACACCCTCACACGAAGAATCATGTCAGACAATATATCCAACCACCCTCTCTCTTCACTCAATCGCTTATATTTACCAATTATAATGGGAGGGCGTGGTTTGATTAACGTGGAGGCTCTTCATGATAGAATTGTATTGCGCACCTTTGCACAAATATATTCTGAGTGTGTAAAAGAACAATATTTCAGTTATTTTATGGCGCCTTATCTTGTAGGACTAAAGTCGAAAATTCCTCAAGTCTTTAACGCCGATCTCCGGCGAAACCCAAGAACACAGGATTACATGAGCAAAAAAAAAAAGACAAAAAAAACTGTCAATAAAAGTCATACATGACACTTAAAGTCAAACATAAAAGTTCAATTTATCTTCTGTGAGTGAGTGAATGTTATTTAAAACTACATACAAATGTTACAAAAACTGCGTTCACCAAACGGGAAATATAAATATTTAATCTTGTCGTTTATTAAGCCAAAACATCAAATAGAAAACAATAAACAAAGTTAACATATTTCATTAGAGTTTGTTTATACGAACATAACAATACGTAATACCGGCTTAAGTAGAGACTGACGATGGAGATAAACATGTTATTGTCTGCCAGTCGTTGAGGAGTGGACAAACACATTATAAACACGACTAACCCCACGACAACCCCAGGCACAACAACAAACTGATTTCAAAAGATAATCTTGTTTTTATTGTGTGACATATGCTTGTTTGTATATTATATGTCAAACAAACAGTATAGTTCACGGTTTTACAATTATGCTCATGTACGTAGGGAGTTACTGTAAACTAAGGTTATAACGAATTCAAAGGGACCACACATTTTAGTTCGCTATAACCGTAGTTCGTTATAAGCATATATACAGCATATATACAGCAAATACACAGCAAATGGACGGGATAAAAACACATTTCGTTATATCCGTCAGTTCGTTATTAGCATGTTCGTTATAAATGGAGTATATTATTTTGTGAGATTCCGAGTTTCTTGAACCTTTCTGATTTGTGAAAATCAACGTGCTTGCGTGAGTGAATGAATGAGTGTTGTTTATCGTCACGGCCATCAATAATCAGGTCGGTAGAGGTCCTTTTGCCCTGAGGATGACGTCATTGAGGTTAGTAAGTGAGTTGAGTGGGGTGATCGAGTGAGTGATTGAGTGACTGTGAGAGTGAGAGTGAGAGGGTGAGTGAGGTGAGATAGGTTAGTGAGTGAGTTTTGTTTATCGTCACGGCCATCAATGATCAGGTCGGTGGAGTTCACTTTGCCCTAGGCCTGAGTATGACGTCATTGAGGTTAGTGAGTGAATGAGTGATTGGGTCTTGTTTATCGTCGGGGTCATCAATAATCCATCTGTATTAAGATAGTGTGAAAATAACTGAGACTAGTCCAAGTAAATCTGTGACAGACACCATGAGCCACGATCCACCCCCATGACACGCCATCACCCAGGTGTCCACGATCCTGACCACCCGATCCTCTTTAGTAATACGCCAAGCAAAGGATAAACCCGGAACTGTTCCCCCCGACATGCATATTGAAGAACATCTCATATTCAGCATTAATAACATCCACCAAGATGAGTATTATTGACATTTATATTTAATAACTGAGTTGGCATGCTATAGACTAAAACCGCCTCCGTGGTCTAGTGGTAGAGCGTCCGCCCGGATAGCGAAAGGTCCGGGGTTCGATCCCCGGCCGCGTCATACCAAAATACGTCAAAAGATGGTACTTGTTGTTACCCTGTCTGGCGCTCGGCATTAAGGAGTTAAAGCAAGGACTGGTCGGCTAGGGGTCAGTATACTCTGTCTGAGTGGGGTATTCATGTTAAACTGCGGCATGGTATCTCAGTGGGCTAGCACTATAAATCTGCATCAATCCGGTCTAGTACAAGCAGCCACACACACACACACACACACACACACACACACACACACACACACACACACACACACACACACACACACACACACACACAATGACATTAAGGAGTTAGTGGGAAAGCTGGGATCGACGACGCTTTAAAGGACATTTCATCACACCGCCTCAGCCCAGGTGTGAGTAACGACTAAATAAATCGCAGATGTGTGCAGATGTTGATGAAACCGGTTTGGTGCTGAACGACCCTGGATCATTATAATAATTCATTTCTTAATATTTATCGAAATTACGATGACGAAAACGCATGTTCACTCACGTAGACCCATGTTCACACAAACAAACAAACACACACACACACACACACACACACACACACACACACACACACACACACACACACACACACACACACACACACACACACACACACACACACACACAATGACATTAAGGAGTTAGTGGGAAAGCTGGGATCGACGTCGCTTTAAAGGACATTTCATCACACCGCCTCAGCCCAGGTGTGAGTAACGACCAAATAAATCGCAGATGTGTGCAGATGTTGATGAAACCGGTTTGGTGCTGAACGACCCTGGATCATTATAATAATTCATTTCTATATATTTATCGAAATTACGATGACGAAAACGCATGTTCACTCACGTAGACCCATGTTCACACAAACACACACACACACACACACACACACACACACACACACACACACACACACACACACACACACACACACACACACACACACACACACACACACACACATACACACACACACACACACGTGCATGCACGTCGCTCTATAAGTGCAATAATCTTGGACGCGACGTTAAACCCAATATCATCTCACCTCACCTATAGACTAAAGCTCATTTCATGTTTTCAGCTTTAACATTTTACTGCCATGTACGTAGACCGGAGAAACAGACACAGAATCCGTGTAAGGAATCTCCCACTTCAATTAGAATATCTTGAATAGTTTTAGAAAGAAACATTTACAAAAAGACGACACAAACAATGTGAGTGACAAGTTATCGTAATTTCCCACAAAAACGAATCCACTTTTTACAAACAAAATCCTCAGCAAGTGTTGCTTTTCACAATTTAGAAACTGGCAACAATTTAATCTATCTAACCCAGCTGCCGAGAAATAAAGCCCTTTCTCATAATGAGATAAACAGGATTACTACCGAACCGCCTGTTGAGAGTATCGGGTTTTCCGCCATCTTTAAAAAATACGCCCTCTTTCTTGTCCATTAACAGTGTCGGTTTCAAAGTAAATTTGACCGTAAAATACAATGATGATTGTTTTAAGGCTGTCTGGAGTTTTACAGGAATATTCCCAAAGTATTTAATACCGTCTTGGAAGCTTCAGGAAGCATAATTGATAAAACGGCGACACAGGTTCTGTTATTGAATGGCTGTCGTCTCGCCTGTTGTTTTAATATCGCGTGACTTTAATGTTTCCGAGATAAAACGAGACATATCCCATCTTTGAGATAAAGCAGTCTCATTAGACACGCCATCTTGAGTGAGACCAAGGACACTTGAGATGGCAAGGCTTGATAAACTGCCACTAGTCAAATTCATCTTAAAGGTTGATTCGTTTTATTTGGAACCTGCATTTTCCTGTTATGATAATTCATGAAATTCGAGATAAAGTGAACAAACATGTCGTTCCAGGAACGGTAAGCGGTGGCAGGATGAAATGATATATCTGAATGTCAACCATGTAAATGTAAACTCGAATAAATTGAAAGCAGGTTATTTGGTGTGTTCATCTGGTTTACAAATATGTTTACGGAATTATTAAATTGAATTTGTGCGTGTGTGTGTGTGTGTGCGTGCGTGTGAATGTGTGTGTGCGTGTGTGTGTGCGTGCGTGTGTGCGTGTGAATGTGTGTGTGCGTGCGTGCGTGCGTGCGTGCGTGTGTGTGTGTGTGTGTGTGTGTGTGTGTGTGTGTGTGTGTGTGTGTGTGTGTGTGTGTGTGTGTGTGTGTGTGTGTGTGTGTGTGTTACATGTTGCGTGTACAACATGTATGTGGTAGTGACAGTTTGTTTGTTGCGTCACTGCTTCAATCCGTACTTTTTATTCTTTGAAACGACGAGCCTTTTGTAACACCATTTTTATAGGACACCCAGCAAGCCAAGTGTTTAATGTTTTGTGACCCTTGAGGAACAATTACTTCTTTCAAACATTTTCTGTATCAAATTATTGTTTGCAGAAACATATCAAACCACATTTTATGTTTAAATTGAGTAAGTGAATTGCCTGACGATGTATACGACTTCGTCTATCGTAGGTATACTATCTTGAAAACACTAAAATATTAAACTTCAACGCTAGAGAATAACCAGCCTTGATTATCTGCCGAAACAGATACAATTAAGCATTAAAGGCAAACTAGAGGTGAAAATTATATGAATGGATCACTGAAAATCAGTGATGACACCAGGTGTTCACTAAAAGGGTAAGCAGGTCCTGCCCTACCGGTAGCACCCGCCACTCACACAATTTGCAATAAAGAGTAAGTGTTCGTTGCCTAACGCCACACAGCAGTCCTGTTCCCAGGGCAGTAAACTCTTCTGTGTTCGGAAGAGTGATTCACTGGTGTTGGACAGAGTGACCATTGGATCCTGAGTGCTCTACTCCCGTCATGTCTCACGCAGCCAATGGTCAATAGTCTCCATCTTTGTCTACATCACGAATTTCGCCATTTTATTTTGTCAAAACAGAAATAAAGTTGAACGATCATGAAAGGAAATAACCGCAGAGTAAAAATACATCATGCTATTCATCAAAGACACACTTCTGATGACAACCAGGAACAGCTAGTATGTACTCATCCACAGACTTGCACAAGTCTCGGAGGAAATGATTATTAGTTTAAATCACAATTCCTAGATTATATGAATAATAAAAAACAAGCTGTCCCTACGGCGATTGCCTCACAATAAACAGCTATACATCCAGGGACTTCATTCAGTTGGCGACATCCACCACAGGCCATGGGCCAAGGAATGCCTGATCACTCACGCATGCACTCATAACCAATCAAGTGTCCTTCCCAGCATGCATTTCAAAGGACCACGTGTCCACAAATGAGGGATCAGTTTCATGTAATGACAGTTTATTCTGTGACATAGACACCGCAAAGAAAGCCCCTGTTAGCAACATGTGTACACTATTACAGCACCTGCGGCAGATTGGGACTTGACAAACACATGCTTCCTGCAGAAACTGCCAGAGGCTGTGTGGACTTTGGTGCCAAGGCTTGTTAGAGGAAACATAGAGAAAAAGTGCGTAAAGTGAAACAAGTTAAATAAACCCTGATGACCCTTGTCGTGCCTCTTGAGTCCCATGTGCTCTGTGAGGCACTGAATGACGTGGGTATCCACACCGGTAGACAAATAAAGGTGCAACTATCAAACGACGTTGGAAATGAATGAAATTAAACGTGTCTAGGCTGAGTCGTTATCAGCCGATGCTGTTATGGTGAATAGTAAGGGAACAGGGAAACACTGGCATATTAGACGATGGGCATGGGCGGTCAATAGGTTTTAAAGCACCACATTTCGTCGTGTCAGGATCAGTTAGTCATGAGTTCGTGGTGGCACGTGGCTCTGTACACAGCGCACAGATCACAAATGAGACGTCGGTCTCGGAGAGTAGTTGGATGGATGACCACGTTCAGAAGCTTGACTCCTGAGAGTTTCTAAGGCTTCGGTCCTGCCCCACACTGAAGCACATGTAGCACATGTGGTGTCTCCTTAGGCAAGTGACTTTGTTCGAATTGTGCCTCTGTTCACCCAGCAGTGAGTGGGTACCCGGTAGGATGAGATGTTAATGTGGCTGTTAACCTTCTAGCGCCTCACAGGCAGCCTGGGTTGTATACTCCCAAGGGAGCTGAGATTGAAAATCGAGTGCTGACTGATCCATTGACCCGGGTAATAATAGTGTAGCGCTATGAGCATCCACTTGGTGAATGGAATCTGGCGCATTATAAATGCACTTCTTCTTCTTCTTCTTCTTCTTCTTCTTATTCCATAATTACAATCCTTGATAGGTCAGACATGTGTGGTATGCTTTTTGAGACAGGAAACGTTTAGGTGACTTCTTTACTCTGAAAGTGGGAGGCAAAGTGGTAGGTTTAATACTTTTTTAGACCATCATCACCTTTATACGAACACCAAGTGAATGTCTGTTTTCTGAAACAAAATATTTAAAAAATAACTGCAAGCAGACGCACGCACGTAAGGTTTTGTGTCCACCATAAACTTTAGGCAGTCATTGTTTTAACCATTTTAAAGTTATGTTTTATATAGATTAGGTAATGCTTCACATTATCGAACCTATATGCTTATAAACCCAAAATATTGTCTTCCATACCTGTCAAGAAGCTACAACCAAACATTTACTCAATATACCTGTATCTCTATCATCATAAAAGTAAACAAATGGGATATGATTGTACATCTTTCTGAATATCATGACACTCTATGCAATGCAACATCGATAACATCTTTACAGATACAGATCGACAAAGTCAAATGACAAATTTTAAAGGCGCGTTACCACCACCGCTGCTTCCTGATTCAGGGTCGGTAACCTCTCTCCGGAACGTCGTGACAACCTCTGCAACTTCCTTCTTGAATCACATTTGGTGTCCCATCCCACCATGAGGAAGAAGCGTAAACCCATTTAAGTAAGGTCAGGTACATGTATATATATAATTCATAGAAGAAAAGAATTATTCATAATTTTACCATTTTACAGTATACAGGTAATATTTCATAGTGACACGCTCCTTTTACATATACAGTAAAGTACGGTTATAACTCAAAGGGACTACTAATTTATGTTCGTTATAACCGTAGTTCGTTATAAGCTTATATACAGCATAACTACAGCAAATAGTTCGCCCAGTCATTATAACTGTCACAACGTTACGACATGCAGTGACAATGAAGTATAAAACAGGGACAAAAGAAGCCCACTCCGACTGTTTACAATTCGGGAAAGACTCCAAACCGCAGAGGTTAGACTAACATTTAGTCTCTGAAATCTTATATTACACAATATCCTTCTTGACTCTAAAAAATTTAAAAAAATTCCCTATGCTGTGGAATAGAGCTAGCTTGAGCTGGCTAGACTTGCTTTTGTATGCATTTCTAGATTATGTTTTTTTCATAAAATAAATATATTCCACGGTCATGGTGCAGGACTACGCAGAGGTTTACAATATAAGATATGGAAATTGAAGCCACACCCTCAAATCTCACTCGAACGCCGATTGACATGGACGACGTCATGTTTCTTTGTAAACATTGAAAATTGTATCTACACGTAAATGACTTTTTTATTTGCATGACCCCACGGAAACCATTTTTATCCGTTGACTTAATCCTACCGAGGAACTTACCCATAATATCATAGAGAGACTTTTTTCTGTGAGTGAGTGAGTTATTATTTAACGTCACATGGGCAGTATTTCAGCCATATCGTGACGAGAAGTTATACATTTATGATACATTTATGAAACATATATTTAGACTAAATAAAAAGCTGTCAACGATGGACAGTACAATAACTAGAATATCACAAACTTGATTTAAAACTAGTTGAGAATATTAAAAAAGCAGTAAGCATTAATGAACAGCACAATATAAAAATGGGCTAGAAATCGTCAGCCACTGAAGTGAGATCACCATACTGGGGACCATGAGGACTTACAGTACCTTTGCTTCCTGCATGGACCCCAGCAGGATTTATATCATCCCTTAAGTCACTGGCGACAGTGTACCAGTTAAGCCTGAGATTAAAAAAACGAATATACTACGTTTAAACGCCTGGTATGCAGACAAATACTTCGAATGATATGGGACTTACATACCCTCTTAGGGGGACAATAATTTGACGCTACTTCACACCCCCCCCCCCCCCCCCCCCCTCGAGGGTACAGCAACTAACAATCTAAGTTATCAAATTGCACTACCAATTTTTAAAACAATACAGTAAGTACATCAAAATTTATGAATAAGGTCTATTTCTTTTAAAAAAACATAGTATTAAATGAGAATGAACTTTACTAAAAAGGTCCTTCACTGTTTTTACACTGAAATATTTATCCTTTGTGGTGGTAAAATCAATACAGTCATGCAGGACATGCTTGACCGTGATTCTTTTATCACAAGGGATACAAAACGGAGGATCTTCACCTTTTAACAAATATTCATGAGTATAACGAGAATGGCCAATACGACATCGTCGCATAATGACCTCTTCAAATCAGGACTGACAGCCCAAGTAGGTGTAACCAATATTTGGTTTAATTTCATGTAATTTATTGATACCTACTTGGGTGTCCCATTTCTTTTGCTTCAGATCACGGATGTAAGATCTAATTATAGGTTTATAATCAGTGTAATGGATAAGAAGTGGTGTCACAGATTTGTTGAGTGCTGCTTTAGCAGCAGCATCGGCCATTGTGTTACCAGTGATACCAACATGGCTTGGTAACCAACAAAAGACGATGTCATATTGGCCAGTTGCAAGACCATAAATACTCAAGAATTTCAATTAAAAATGGATGTTACTTTTTTCTGTGAAATGTGTGTGTTTCACAGTAGCAGATCTAACTTACGTCTGCCAGCGTGGAAACTCAAAACAGGGTAAATATTGAGTGAGTGAGTGAGTAAATGAGTATGGGTTTACGCCGCTTTTAGCAATATTCCAGCAATATCACGGCGATGGACACCAGAAAAGGGCTTCACATAGTATACCCATGTCGGGAATCGAACCCGGGCCTTTAACCACTTTAACCACGCTTTAACCACTAGGCTATCCGACCGCCCCGGGCAAACAATGACGTGACAAGCAGTTGACGTAATATGAAACATGTTGACGTCATAATTTTAGCACAGGCTGTCCGAACGACTTGTATGAGTTTTTACAGCCACTAGCCAATCAGACGGGAGTTTTGTACGAGTAATAACCATAACGCCGCTTTTAGCAATATTCCAGATACAAGACAGGACTCCACACATTATACCCACGATATGGGCGTCGCAACTGTTAAAATTTATCTTGACATGGGACGTATCTATACAATCCAATAACGTTATTTCTCAAAGTGAAGTAAACAAATGTCAGAAGCCCCTTCATCGTCCCTCATGAGTAACGCTATGTAGAAACAACGTCAATTCGGCCGCCTCCGTCTGTCTACCTCGACATTACTCCCAATAATGTGTGACTGTCAAATACGTGGCGGATCTGTTCGATTCCCAGGGGAACATCTTGGATGAACGCTTTATTTACATAATAGTAATACTAGTCACCTCGTGCGGGCGTGTTGATGGTCTCCTGTACCCTTGTGTGGGGAAGTGCGTATTGGGTCATATCATATACTGTACATGGGACCTGACACGGACAGGAAGATTTGTCACGGCAGATGTGCTCACTCATTACCACCAAACGCCTACTGTAAGAGGTGAGGTGAGGTGAAATTGGGTTTAACGTCGCGTCCAAGATTATTGCACTTATAGAGCGACGTGCATGCACGTGTATGTGTGTGTGTGTGTGTGTGTGGCTGCTTGTACTAGACCGGACTGATGCCGATTTATAAAGCTAGCTCACTGAGATACCATGCCGCAGTTTAACATGAATACCCCACTCAGACACAGTATACTGACTCCGAGCCGACCAGACAGGGTAACAACAAGTACAATCTTTTAACGTCTTTTTGTATGACGCGGTCGGGGATCGAACCCCAGACCTACCACAAGACCACGGAGGCGGTCCCTACTGTAAGATAAGGAGGGGAGTCTGTAGGTGGCAATGTGGAGATGACGATGTATTTCTTCAGACGTTAATGTAATTATTCCGATGATCAAAAGTGTAACGTTGAATGAAAAGTATCTTTATTGTTAACGTTTTTCTTGAGTTTTCATGAACATTAACCGAAAGGCAAAAACTATACCTCTCAGTTTATTAAATCATATGTTTATTTTTCAATTAAAATATCTAAGTTAGCGATATTGATATTATATTAAAATTGAACTCTACTGGCGCTTAGTGAGCACCAAAAAAATACGTTTACGTCGATTTATTTTCAAAGATATAAAACAATTCAAAACGTTCAAGAATTAAAAAAATAAATTCGAATAACACACCAATTTGTTTTACGCAAAATTACACTGTCACATAATCACTTTTTACAAACTGTTGAAGGAATGGTTAAATAGGCATAATAAAATTACCAACATATCTTTCATCGTTCAGTTACATAAAACACCAAACTCGGTATACTTTCTTTTGCCCTTCAGTAAATGTTGTTCAGTTCGGTGGTCGGATCTTCGTCTTTCTCATGTCAGATTAACAATGTAATTATAACAGGTTAAAATATAATGACTTTCATCTGAAAACATTTGAAATGTAAATTAAGTGTTTGTTTTAAATTCAGTGAAACCTCGTCATATGCTATAAAAATATAATTTGTTTGTTTATATATTTTAATTAATATATCAAGATTTGGGGACGTACTTGACATTAACATGCTAATATATTGCTTATTTTAAATGTACCATAGATATTGTTAATGTAAATAATGAGATTTTGACAATCATAATTCTCTAGAAAATAATTACTCAAGACATACATTTTCAGGTAATTACATCATTAATTTTGATGCCACACCAACCCATCGGTCGTCTCATGGATTTCCTGTTCATTTGGAGGTCACTATGCACTGTTTGACATCAACAGAACATGACTGATAATTGATCTTAATCATTATTAAAGGATATATACGAGAAGGAAATCCGTTTAGAAAAGAGGAAAGTTCAAAATGATCTTTTTAAACCAATATCACTGCTTATAACATAGCGACAGTGTCTGGTCTGATGTACGCTGGGTTGTAAAAGCTGAAGGCAACCGTCAGTGAGGTTAAAAGGTTATCATGCAAACATAAACCTGAGTAGAGATTTAATTCTCTGACAGCTCCTGCACGTGTCATTGTGACACAGTAAACAAAAGGTCGAATAAAAGGTTACTTCCGTCCTGATGACTATTATATGTCATAACTTGACCTACACGGGACGTTTTTCTCAGAAACTAAAGAAATCTAGACTTGACAAAGTATCTTAGAGCTTTCCATGGATGTATAGTAATTCTATTCTTATAATAGGCGAGTCTAGATAAGCGGACATAGACTAACATCTAGTCTCCGAAATGAACATATCGTACAGAAAAAAACAGTTGTTCAGTTATCTTAATAAAAATATAATAAAAAGGGAGCCCAGTGATTCTCTTCATTTTCTGATACTGCAGTTATCTAGACTTGCCAAACATTAGACTTGCATGGGCTGTATTTGATTTATATTTGTATCAGGGTCTGTAAGACAGACTAAAGCTGACAGTACAAGGACGCATGTCTTTTATAGGACAACTTGTTATTATAAGTGGTGATCTAGAAAATATTATTTAAACTAATAACTATTGCCAAAGAGACTCGTGGAAGTCTAGTCTGCTCAATAGACGACTAAATTGGATCGGGTGACACCTCGGCATGAATAAAACACAGCAGTTCACACATCTCCGTCCCAGCAACAGGTGTCGTTAGTTGACTATATCGTCTTACCACACACATCCACATTTCCAGATGCCACTTTCAATTTGCGAAGCTCCCTTCTTCTCCGCCCGTTTGCATAGTCATGGCTTTCTGGAGGTCAATAAACATGGACACGCTTCTTGACCGCTGGGATATCACATAGATTTATTTGCATTTTTGGCATGCTCCGTTTTTGGCACCTTGCCAATTTTATGTGTTTTAGCAGGATGTTGTCACAGTATTCCAAAGGGTAATGTTTATAGAAGGCAAGATGCCACAATATTCTTGGACCAATTCAATCTGGGTTCAAAAGTTTTCTTTTGGTTGTTGGATGTCTCATTTCCAGGCACATGTGCGGTGTTCTTTATGTGGTATTTCGTTTATTTGTATAACGATGTATTTGTTCAAACAGGAATACCGATGTTGTTATAGTTTGGTCACGATAGAGAGCTCTGCTGCCGGTCTATGTGACGTGGTGTCATTCCACACATCCGTCCGGGTCTTCATGACCTGAGGACACGGGTGGTCAAGTAGTCGACGGCGCCACGCTGCCATGTGGCGAGCTGTGCCCCCCCCCCCCCCCCCCGACGTGCCATTAATTAACATATCCTCGTGGATTCTCATCTCGATTCATTAATATTAGGTTTCTGGGTTTGTCAGCATCAAATCCATGTTCGTTGGTTTCACCCAAGTAGTAAACGGCTGAGGTCTGCATCATTTCTAGAACCCCCCCCCCCCCCCCCCCACACACACACACACATCCCTCGAATATATATGCAGCTGCCACACTGATATAACTTTGATTTCATACGGTTCAAACGACTTTAAACCAAACTCCCCCCTCTTTATAACTAACCAACAAAGCACGTCTTTTAGTTTCATAAATTCCTGAATTCGGATATAGCAGCAAAATAAAATATCAACTTACAACCCGGGCGTATGAAGTTTACAAAAATCGGAAAACTAAAAAAACGATTGTTGATTTAAATGGTTTCCCACCAATCCTCAAAACTGACCTTGACCTAGTTTCCTCCACCTTTAATTGCCCCTCCTACACCTGCGTACCAGCTGACGCTCATTACCCGTCTCGGTGGTGCACACGCAGCAACTACTTAACCTCATGAGGTCACCAAGGTGTGTGTTAGGGACATGTTGGGAAGTTTGTTTGGCCTGTGGTCTCAACGTCTTTACCATCTGGTCACAGGGGTACTCCACACCGGTCAGTCCACGGCTGTTTATTTGTATTAGTGGTGTATACGTAACCGGTTCCAGATCTGTTGTCGTTTGAGGTCACGGTCATGAACTGACTGAGGCCCTAGGCCCCGTTACACTATGGGATCTTAGCATTACGACTATTTAAGAATGGTTCATCATTTTGGAGTCAGGTAATTGTTCTGCAGTTAGTTGGTACACTTTAACCACACCAGGGCCCACTTGCACAAAGCGATCTTAGCGCTACGATGATCGTAACTCCCATACTTGAACATAGTCTTACGATAGTCTTAGCGCTAAGGTCGCTTTGTGCAAGAGGGCCCTGGAACAATCTGTACAGCTTTGTCATTGATCGGTTTGAGTTACAGTACTCCAAGTGAGTTTCAAGGAATAGTTATTTATAAAACCTGTTATTGAACAACCATACATGTGGCTTTGGTTTGGTTTTACGACATAAAAACTCAGTGATGCTGAAGTTGGACATCTCTATCGATAAGATACAGCAGATCATAAGCCGTTTGATGGCGTTAAAGCCCATTTCACCTCACCTCGCCTTGTTGCTTTGAGAGCAAAGATGTGACCAAACAGCCTTAAGCCTTAATCTCCTCTTAATAATATACTGTACTGTAGTAATATGAACGAATCGGGTTTTCTTTAACTTCTTTTGAGTGGTGTAATTACTGTCCGCGGATGTACTCTGTGATAAAGATTTTCTGTGAAGGTATTGACTGAGATGCCCTGCACGTTTAACTGAGCATTATTAAATATATTTAAATCACCCAACACCAGTGTCAACATTGGACACCATTCTTGTTTTGAACGAAAATAAACATTTTCTCGAGCTAGTTCAGTCCGTTCGTGACACCGCAATGTGTTGTAAGGCTAACACTGTTTTCAGATCAATCATGGTACCAGGCGTCAAACCAATTCCAATAAATTCTCAGGATGCACATATTACAAGTCCATTTGTCCTATATCCGCTGCAAAGCCATGTGGTTTTGTTCTTGTGTGGCCTGTCCCCATCTTGTAATAAACTTAACACACATTCCCTTGGAGGCCGTGCCACTGCGCAATACATGCATGACTGCGGCCTCGCGACTGTCACCAGATACACCAAGCTTAAGGTTACTGTGACTTGGACACTTTTGTAGCTGTTGAAACTTGGGACACAATTGTAGGGAGCGATCCCGTCGGGATTCATGAACATTAATGAAAAGACCCGTGAAGATTCGGGGTAGAATAGGTCTTCAGCAACCCATGCTTGCCGTAAAAGGCGACTTTGCTTGTCGTAAGAGGCCACTAACGGGATCGGGTGGTCAGGCTCTCTGACTTGGTTGATGCATATCGTCTATCCCAATTGTGTGGATCGATGCTCATGATGTCAATCACTGGATTGTCTGGTTCAGACTCGATTATTTACAGACCGCCGTCGTTTAGCTGTAGTATTGCTGAGTGCGGCGTTAAACAACAAATACACAAACTAAACATTAATGAAAACACATGATATGGAGTAAATATTACAGATGAATCTATGGCAGTTTACAGTTTATTGTTATTGACATATGGTCCCCGATATGAAGTTATAGATAATGTTATCTAATGGATATTGACTATTTTGCGAGTTGAGATTAATGAGTCGTAACTTGCAATTGCTAATTTGGATTTATCGTTTGAAGATTTCATTCTGTGCATTGTACTGTGAGGCACTGCATGGTACTTGAGGAGGAGATAGAGGTTATCACGCTTGTGTGTTTGGGGTTGGTAAATATCCTGTATTAGGAATAGAGGTTATCACGCTTGTGTGTTTGGTGATTGTAAATATCTTGTATTAGGAATAGAGGTTATCATGCTTGTGTGTTTAGGGATGGTAAATATCCTGTATTAGTCTGAGTTTGGTATTCATGTTAAACTGCGGCATGATATCTCAGTGGGCTGGCACTATAAATCGGCATCAGTCCGGACTAGCACACACACACACACACACACACACACACACACACACACACACACACACACACACACTCACACACACACACACACACACACACACACACACACACACACACACACACACACACACACACACACACACACACACACACACACACACACACACGCACACACACACGCAAACACACACACACACACACACACACACACACACACACACACACGCATGCACGTTGCTTTATAAGTGCAATAATCTTAAACGCGACGTTAAACCCAATTTCACCTCATCTCTCCAGACTCTCGATGGTTAATTCTTACTCGATCGCCGAATGACAAGGGCGACGCCATGTTTAAATGTAAACACTGAAATTAGAACCCTACATGTACTTGACCTATGATAGTTGCATCTGTATCCGCATATGACCCCAACGGTTATCGTTTTTATCCGTTGGATTTATTCTGCCGAGAAGCCTAGCCATTGTATGATAAACAGGTTATATCACGATCAGTTGCTGGGTCAGCTGGGGAGCCAAAATGACACAGGGACATTGACACTTATGTCCAATGTATGGATCTACAATTGGAATTTATGGCGTGCGGTTTTGTGAACATCGTTTGGTTTTTGATAGACCATGTATATACAATTATTAGAGTGAGTGAGTGAGTTGGGTTTAACGCCGTTTTTAACAGTATTCCAGTTATATCGCGGAGTGTCAGCTTAATGTGGGAGGAAAGCCCGAAGTGATGCAGGTCTCAGACGTTTACCACTTCAGTGAAACCCACGAGCACGGGTATAGTGCTGACAAACCTAGAAACATAATTGGGGCGAAACAGGATTCGAACCCACAATCATAGGTTTCTGGCGTGCCCAAGGGACGCAACTCTGCACAGCGAATCGTGGCGCCTTAGACGACGGGGCCACCCGTGCCCCCCAATCATTAGAACCTGGTTGTATAGTTGTTACGTTCAGATTTTGCTCAATCAATCAGATAAATACTTACAAGAAATTCAATATAGCATATATATTTCATCTACATTAACTACTGTCATACAGACCCAGAAACAAATATATCCAAAACAGCCAATGCAAGTCTATAATAGTGGGCAAGTCTAGATTACTGCAGTAACTGAAAATGAAGAGAGTCTCAGGTCTCCTTTTTATTATATTTTATTAAGATAATTCTACAACTGTAATTTTTACTGTTTTTGTCTGTAAGATATGTTCATTTCAGAGACTAGATGTTAGTTTAGCACTCTGAGGGCACGAAGCCCAAACCGGATCCACAAGGGTTACAATATGACGCTGTTTGGAAATATAATCCTTCTTGGCATACATAGGCATCCTCGCAGCAATGCTTCTTACTTATGAGGGTGTCCGAATCTATCGATTTTACAGGTTCGAAAGTAACCGTGTTGTTGATGCTGCACCCCTTCGGTTGCATATGTTGTTGGAGAACAAAGATGATGATGATGATGGTGGTGGTGGAGGCGTAGCTGCTGTAGCTACTACTACTACTACTACTACTACTACTACTACTACTACTACTGCTGCTGCTGCTGCAACTAGTGATAATAATGACGACGACCTTACTGGTACTGATGCTGATGCTGATGTTGATCCCAATTCCTGATACATGATGCTGATAATGTTACTCTATCACCCGGTCAACGGATCAAAATACAGCTCACGGGGAGGGAGTACAGCATACATGCTATTTGAATTTGTCAAATTGCGGCCAACTCATCCAAACAGGTATCCATTCACTGCTGGGTGAACAGAGGCACGTGTCACCGCCTCTTGTTACCGTGTGTTGGTATTTACGTAGCGTGCCCATCTTCATCTACCACGTGGCGGGCCGGGTTCGACTCCTAATCTGGGTGACTGTTGATTCCCCTCATGTTGCCCTGTCATATTGCTGATATAATGAGTGGTTTGATACACACTCACTCCCTCACAACATCTGACCAATTGTAACACTAAGAAGACTGCCTATCCCACTGTATGAACGTAGGGTTTTGGAGCCATGATGTGTAGGATATTCGTTGTTGAAGCGACTGTTTCACATTAGTAACAAATAATCTATTGAAATAAGAAATTATGAGATTGGGACATGCAAAGTCTTTTCACAATTGATGCAACCTTACTTTCAGCGGTCTGTCTTCATCTGATTGCCAGTTTATTATGAACTGGTAGTGTTTCAGCCATTTAAAACGGCGGGGCGTACAGTTGTGAAACTATACTACTCAAAAGAAGTTGAAGAACACGATTTTTTTAAATGACTGTAGTAAATCCGTCATGGCTATGATTACATATAATTATAGTTAAATGAAAAATCGGGTGTTCTTTAAGTTCTTTTGAATAGTATATATACACTTCACACATGCAGGGGACACGGGTGGCCCAGTCGTCTAAGGCGCCGCGATTCGCTGTGCAGAGTTGCGTCCCTTAGGCACGCCCATAATCTATGATTGTGGGTTCGAATCCCGGTTCACCCCGATTATGTTTCTAGGTTTGTCAGCACCATACCCGTGCTCGTGGGTTTCACCGAAGTGGTAAACGTCTGAGACCTGCACCACTTCGCCTATCCTCCCACATTAAGCTGACACGCCGCGATATAACTGGAATATTGTTAAAAGCGGCGTTAAACCCAACTCACCCACTCACACATGCTTGCACATGAATAGCACCGTGTTCACGAACTGATTGTATGGAAAAACCAGCCCGTTTTTAGTATCAACATTACACTAAGGTATGATTTCTTTCTTCCCATGTTATAAATCATTCGGCCACCCACAGATTGTTAGGGGATGCTGCTGGTGAAAAATACGCGTTGTCTATACCTCACGTTCATTCACTTACGTATAACTCAACAGTTTATGTCAACACAACATCCTGCATATATTTATTATGGTCCAGAAGTATAAGACGCCTCAAATCGCTGTGCAGAGTTACGTCCCTTGCGTTTGCCAGAACCTTGTGATCGTGGGTTCGATTCCAGGTTCATCCTGATTGAGTTTGGCGGATTGTCAGCACCTTATCCATACTCGAGGGGTTTCACCGAAACAGTAAACGCCCTGCATCATTTCTGACTTCCCTCCTACAGTCACACGCCGTGATATGACTGACATATTGTTCAAGGGCGAAGGAGGGCACAGGTGGCCCGGTCGTCTAAGGCGCCGCGATTCGCTGTGCAGAGTTGCGTCCCTTGGGCACGCCAGAAACCTATGATTGTGGGTTCGAATCCCGGTTCGCCCCAATTATGTTTCTAGGTTTGTCAGCACCATACCCGTGCTCGTGGGTTTCACCGAAGTGGTCAACGTCTGAGACCTGCACCACTTCAGGCTTTCCTCCCACATTAGGCTGACACGCCGCGATATAACTGGAATATTGTTAAAAGCGGCGTTAAACCCAACTCACTCACCCACTCACTCAAAGCGCGAAGTCACTGACTATTAAGGTCTTATCTTTACATCCCTGCAATGAATACAACAGAGGTTATGGCGACTAGCATATTCAACTAGAGTAAACTACGGTTATAACGAACTCAAAGGGACTACTAATTTTAGTTCGTTATAACCGTTGTTCGTTGTAAGCATATATACATCTTAACTACAGCAAATAGTCGGGACCAAAAACGTAAGTTCGTTATATCCGTCAGTTCGTTATAAGCGTGTTCGTTATAACCGTAGTTTACTGTATACCAACACTGTCGGAAGTTTCTTTACTGTCTGAACCTAATATATATATGTACCTCAACATTCGCGTTAGTCGCTGTCAAAGACCACAGAACCATCACTGTACTGTATGTCCTTAAAGAATCAAGTCTACATTTTCCACAGGCTCCCATCTCACTGGGGCCCGTTGCTAAATGTTTTCAATTATACATGTATATTAAGTGTTAGTCTAAAACGTTATGTCGGGGACTATATGCGAGTCTACTTCCACCTGTTTTCTGCATGTTTTCAGGTAATTGAATATTTAGATGCAGTTCTACGCCATGAAATTATTTTTTGCTGCTTCCTGTTACACGGAAGTTGATGGCAATGAATAACTGGAACAAACGGATTCCCACGTCACAGTTCAGCATCACGGTGTTGTTTACCCAGTCTATTGGATACTTGGAAACTGAGTGTCGCTCTCCAACTCCAGTTACAGGTCACAGTGACCTCAATGTTAGAGTTTACGTTATACAAGGAAGTTTACGCTGGCAATGTATGGTTTATTTTTTCATTTGATCAAACAGAGACATTTACTGGCATGTCCACACATTCTTGAATGCATCCTGTTTGTAGAATGCCTAAAAAAACATCCCGTGGTGTGTGTGTTTGTATGTATATATGTTTCTAGGTTTGTCAGCACCATACCCGTGCTCGTGGGTTTCACCGAAGTGGTAACGTCTAAGACCTGCATCACTTCGGGCTTTCCTCCCACATTAAGCTGACACGCCGCGATATAACTGGAATACTGTTAAAAGCGATGTTAAACCCAACTCACTCACTCACTTTATATTTATGTATGTATGTATGTGTGTATGTATGTATGTATGTATGTATGTATGTATGTATGTATGTATGTATGTATGTATGTATGTATGTATGTATGTATGTATGTATGTATGCGTGTTCGTCATCGTAATTTCAATTAATATTAAGAAATGAATTATTATAATGATCCAGGGTCGGTCAGCACCAAACCGGTTTCATCAACATCTGCACACGTCTGCGATTTATTTGGTCGTTACTCACACCTGGGCTGAGACGGTGTGATGAAATGTCCTTTAAAGCGTCGTCGATCCCTGCTTTCCCACTAACTCCTTAATGTCATTGGATTCATTTTGATGAAAGCGAGGGCAGTGTTCACTTCTGGATGTCATATTATTTGATTAGTTTAACGCGACGTTTCGATACAGATGCTTGTTCTTGTACTTGCATCAAGCAAGCGATGACGGTACCCGCGTGCACACCCAAACGTCGCATTGAAAGGATAAAATAATAAGAAGTTGAAATCAATCCCTCAACTCTGTCTTCATTGTCACTACAGCTTCTTTTTTGTCTGTTTTTTTTGCTGTTCAACGCCCCATTCAGCAATATTCCAGCAATATGACGACAAACTGTAAATAATCCTGTCTGGATGAGACAACCCAGTGAAGACAATCCATTGATAGCATAATCATCGATCCAGGCAATCGGTATACGATGGCATCAAGCAACCAAGTCAGCGAGTCTCGTTAGTCGCTTCTTACGACAAGCATGGGTTGCTGAAGATCATTTCTAACTCGGATCTTCACGGGGCTCTACAGCTTCTAACATGCCCCTTAAAGATATCGTAAAGGGGGATGTATGCCAGGACAGACTGGCAGTCCTGGCAAGTTGAATTCCATTCGTTCTGTCACCACTTTGGTTGTTTGTTAACTTCCAGTCTATAATGTTTATCAATCTTACAGTTAGTATTAATTTACCATATTTAAACAGCTTCACACAAAACCCCCAAATGGTCTCCGTTCTTAAAAGAAAACGTATCTGGCAGAAATAAAAAGAACATAAAATAAGTTCTTTCTGAATGTACTAGCCGTGCTCCAGATAATTTGTCAACACACTTAAGGCAGCCACCATTCAAAGACCTCGTGTTGCACATTCAGATTTTGCTGCCAGACTTACGTAAACATTACCGGGACGAGAGAATGCGAGTGTGTTATTATTAGCCAATCACAATACAGGATTGGCACCAAATCAATTTGCTGCTGACAAGAAATGACGTATATCCCGTTTATTTGAGAATAAATAGACAAGGTACGGTAACAATTAATCGTGAGAGTGTACAATCTCATTAAAATCAAATCTTTGTACTCGCTACCGCTAAACAAAGATCTGAGGACGTCCCATTTGGGGTCACGTCAGAGCGACCTTTAATCCGACCAATCAGCGCGTCGGTTACAAGATCATGAAAGTGACAGTCGGAATGTGTTTTCTAATCATGCAACCACGAAATATTTAACACAGGGTATTCCGAACGACAGTTACGGGTTTTATGATTATAACTATACAATCTAGGCCATCTATAAGCAATTCCAGAGTGTTCTTCTTATCAGTTTTATTTTTTTAATCGAGAATACGTCAAAATATGTTTCGAAGCGTAGTCGCCAGTTTGAAACTAGTGTCGAAAAGCTCGAGAAAGCTGCCTTCTGATTGGCTAATGTCGATTTCTTGTCAGTCACTTCATTGGTCGGTCAAAATTCGGGAAAGGTCGTTATGACGTGACCCGTAATAGGATGTCCTCAGATCTTTGTTTAGACTAAAATCTAGTCTCTGAAATGAACATATCGTACATAAAAAAACAGATGTTCAGTTATCTTAATAAAAATATAATAAAAAGGAGCCCAGTGACTCTCTTCATTTTCAGATACTGCAGTGATCTAGACTTGCCAAACATTATAGACTTGCATGGGCTGTATTTGATATATATATTTGTATCAGGGTCTGTAAGACAGACTAATCTTTGTTTAGCGGTAGCGAGAACTAAGTTCTGATTTTAATGACATTGGAGAGTGTATGGTATTCTTTCCCAGCGCGTAAAATACGCCAATACGGCATCTACCTGGAGTACTGTACTACGCAAGAACAAAAAAGTATATTTCAGAACATATTGTATAATCCTTTCAGGGAAGATGTGTTTTAGTTTTTTTCAGAAAGAGCTTCATTTTGTCTTCACAAACTGTTTATTAAGCAAAAGGTACTCCGGCATTTCAACTGGGTCCACCACATCAAAGCTATGTCGCCACTGTATTACCCTTGTTTTCGCCTTCATCAATACAACCGCAGTTTCTTGTATCAAGGCGCTGTGGGTTGATATACACTTCAATTTATATACGGCGATCCGTATCCTCAGACCCTGTAAGTTTAATGTTATAGAAACAATGAATTACACCGATCGCCTGCAATGTTTATTTTTAAAGATTATTTTCAAATTCTCCCCGAACATCAAACAAGATCTTGTTTTAAGCTCAAAAGCTCCAAGCCAGCAGCTTGCACTCGTACTCACAAGCAAAAAATGTAAAATTTTAAGCAGTTATAATTGTTTTTCTTTCCAATTCAATGCAATGTTATCGGCCTCTTCTCAGCCCAGACTACTATCTGATTCCCAAGCTACTTTTGAGAACTGTCAAAGCACGTTGAAAGCCAAGCCATAACATTGATGCATTGTTGGTGTTCCCGTTCGTTCTATCATCTCCGATTCAAATGACAGTAGTTGAAGGCGACCCCTATGTCCTTAAAATGTTTGTTTTAGATTATTTCCACGGTCATATTTTCCTACAACCACCCTTCAGCTTCTGGATAAATAATCTTAAATCTCGGTATCTCCGCGCTAGCCAGAGCTAAGGTTTCTGTTGTGAATGCTAGTTTAACACAGGCGAGTGGTTGGGTTTTATATCACAACCGTGAGAAAATATGAAGGAAGGCGACAATCTAGAATAATGAGCTCAGGAGGAATAAACACTCGGAGGTTGAAGTCATTGCCACATGTTGCGGGGTAAATATTACCACATGCCAACTGAGGCTCGGGGACACGAGTCCGGGGATTTGAGCTGTTCTGACGGGCGACGTGAAGAGGTAGCCAGCGCGAGCAGATTGCGATGATGTCGCAAGGAAATTTGATCGCCCGTTTCTGAAAGTGTCAGTCATGCGTTTTACGAACGCAAATTGAAAGTGTTTTCGGAGAAAAGAGGTTAAATGAAATGTTTTAACTTGAAACGCATCTCGCTGTAACCAGTGTAGGGTGGTTGGATCAGTCATGTCATTACTTCTCAAGGAGGATTAGGACTTCTGAATGCAGACCGTTCCGATAACGCTGTAACCGAAGAGGACTTTCCGACTTAAACAAACTTAATATAGATTTCATGATAACGCGAAGTTCTTGAATGCTTCTGTTGGTTTACATGCATCTTCTCCCAAATAAACAGTAGTGTATAGCTGGCCATTTGCTTTCCGAATAATTTACGATTTAAGCACTGATGAGGTGAGGTGAAATGGGGTTTAACGTCGCGTCCAAGATTATTGCACTTATATAGCGACGTGCATGCACGTGAGTGTGTGTGTGTGTGTGTGTGTGTGTGTGTGTGTGTGTGTGTGTGGCTGCTTGTACTAGTCCGGACTGATGCCGATTTATAGTGCTAGCTCACTGAGATACAATGCCGCAGTTTAACATGAATACCCCACTCAGACACAGTATACTGACTCCGAGCCGACCAGTCCTTGTTTTAGCCCCTTAATGCCGAGCGCCAGACAGGGTAACAACAAGTACCACCCTTTAACGTCTTTTGGTTTTAGGCACTGGACCATCGAGTGAATGAATAAGTAGAACTTTGAAGAATATGTCAGTTATGTCATAGTTTGCCAGACGGATGTGAAGTGATGCAGGTTCAAGATGGTTTGGTGAAACCAACGACTGACCAAGCATCATTATTAAGACGAATCTAAGATTTTAACCCATGATTAGCGGATCCTGTCACGGTTAAGGGGCGCAACTATGGAACTTTCGAAAAGTTAGATAATTGAGCCACCCGTGCCCATGGACATTCAAACATTACATATGCTTTAAAAATGATGATAACATTCATTTTATTAAAGGACAGAACACAAAGGTTTTTGATAAGTGATCATGTAATATTCAGACCACACACAACTTTCGTGTGTCAGTTCCATGTATAGGCCACGTTGATTTTGTCCCTAATATTTATTTGTTTACATGGTACACTTGTTAGGTCTGAATTGTGTAATACTATGGATTTGATATAAATAGAATGCACGTACACAGCCTGTAGAAACGCTCATAGAAACATGTGAGGAAAACAAAATTGAAATTTACGATGACATGTTTATTCACAAAATATATCAATTTTCACACACGTGACACGCACGATGGACTCTATAAATCGCAACAATGTATTAACATATATTTTCACATTTAGTAAAATATATGATTAAGACCCCACGCTAAATCAATTCATTAAGTATTTAACCTTCATAACAGGACTCCCATGTAAGTAATATCCAGTAAACACCCCCTCCCCGCTCCATCTCCTCCCTCCCCCAAACCACATCGTTCTACCCCAATTACGTTCGATTACCAGACCGCCATGTCCAGATAATTACATGAAGGCTTATTTCCCACCCCAACGTCTATGTTTCAAAGTTGCATGTGAACACACATTTGTCGACGGTATGGTAAACCCTAAGTTAATATTGACGTTAGATTCTTGTGAGGATAATTGAGATAAATTTACAAGGCGAACACAGACCATAATTAAAAAAAAGAAATTCTACCTTAACACATAAGTGGTAATGAACGCGATATGACACAGCTTTCTCAACTGTGAATATATGTCATCATGGTAACACTGTCCAATCGAATTCCTATACTGTGAAAACTTGAAAATATGAAACTTAAAAACCCCAGATAACAACAAACTGTCACTGAAATACACACTTATGTCACTGTGACACATGCATGCGTCACGATATATAACTCTTGTATAATTAAAACAGATAACCGATGCGTCGTTCTTGCTGTCGACCCTCTGTGTCATCGGTTGTGTCGGTTGTGTCCAATGTTCATCAATACAAACTTATATTCGGCCACGTAAATAAAACACAAATCAATGTCACATTCGCAAGGTCCGTATTAACCCACTGCTCTATATATCAATCACGCGTCTGAGAAAGGCTGTCAACATGCCCGTCACACTGCGACAGGTGTTTAACAGCAGCACGCGAACACCACGTGGGTCACAAGTGATGTGGAGTTTTATCAAGTCCGTGTAAACAATTTATTTTACACATAATATGTCATTAATGGCCGACGTTCTCATTAGTCATGCCTCCTTGTTGATCGTTGTGACGTCATCCATCAACAAATTGCCAAGTGGTGATTATTTACAAATTGGCGCGAAGCTTTCACGGTGGTTGGTTCATGTAGACAACATAGAACATATTCAGTTTCACAGTTTCATTATATAGATACATAAATATCACAATCTGACAACCGATGATTGACCATGTATTTTGTGCAGCCATTACGTTTAAAGACTGTTCTGTCCATGTACTTTGGTTTCATCACATGTCTTTCATTTAAAGTCGGATGAATTGTTTCTTAGTCATTTTTTCCTAAACGACAAACAAGGGACGATTAGTTTCTTGCACTCATTTCTGAATTTGACGTTGCAAAAACTGTATACTATGCAGTTTGCTGCACTGTTCATGAAGTATGAGCGTAGGAATACATTATACACCATGACCCCTGCTCCATGTAAAGACTCCAGAAAGTCGGATTTGAAGCCACGAGTTATCATCAGGATCAGATGAGGTAAGAAGCTGATGATGAACACAGCTGTGATGATGAACAACATAAGCGTTGTCTTTGAAGCTTTCGGCCCTGACTTTCCTTCTGGTTTCGCGGCACTGTGTTTTCTTTTCCCGTCGAATTTAACAAAATTGGTCAGTTTCACACCATTGGATGGTTGCTCAGCTCTGCGGGTGAAAATAACTGTCTTCGGTTTCCCGGGGGTGTCATTCAGATTGGTATGACTTGTCTCGGACGACCCGTCAACGCCGACCTTCACCTTGTTCGAATTTGACCCGTTGACGGTAGGTGGCGTTGTTTTTCGGGGCGAGATCCAAGCAATCCTGGTCCCTTTACCCTGATCTGAGCTCTTCCCATTGCCGAGGAGGTACCGCTTCCCATTCCGCTCCTTACCATCTCCAGACGACAGCTCAGTTTCGGACGTCGAATTCTGAGGAGACTGGTTTTTGTTGTCCGTTGCGGGGCGGAATTTGAACTTCCGATGAATAAAAACAGTCCTACCAATGAGGATGTACATAATCACCAGGACACACAGAGAACCGAAGAAGGTAAGGAACAAGACTCCAGTATAGACCAAGGGGAACAGAGTATCGTGCCACCTATCGTCAAAGGAACAGTCGAAACCAGTTATTCCCTCTCTGTCTGTTATGACAGTGATTTTGCCGTTGACTATCACTGTCGGGATGGTGAGGACTAGTGATACGGACACAGCGATCCCTACCATGGTGCGCGCGACTCTGATGGTGATCTGCTTGTTCAAAGGCCGACATATCTTCCTGTATCTGTCGATAGCAACAGCTATGAGCGTGAATCCTGAGGACACCACGGAGAATGTGTTGTTGAAACGTAGAATTCTACATAGGTTTGGGTAGTCGAACGTATGGGTAAACCTCAAGTCCAGGATCTCCCCTGGGAGTGAAATGATGCAAGTCATGAGGTCAAACACAGCCAGACACACCACAAACACACGGGTCGGGCTTGGTTTGAATTTCTTAAGGTACACGATCAGCACAAGAATATTTCCGAAAATACCCAGAAGCATCAGGATGGCCAGATATACTACGGCTGGTATCATCAAGGGAAACGTCGTGTCGTCAAGGTGGGATAGATAACGGTTCTTCTCCTCATCGCTGATGTTTACTGATGACGTCACTTCCGTTGTCGTGTTGTCGACACCGAAAGGTGTCGTATCCGAGAAGATCATGGACGAACTGGAAGCCATCTTGAATTTGTTGATAATCTGAAACAGATAATATAGGTTATCAGGTGAATGTTTCGTTTTCGTGTGCCCCAAACTGTCTTATCAAATGAAACAGGGAAGACAACCACTCGTTACAATTACTTAAACGCGATCGTTTCCACTGTTGGCTGTGCTCAGCAATGACGTTAAGCTGCCTGTAACGAGTTCATGTAATCAGAGTGAATGTTATTTTCAGCAATATTCTAGACACACAACGTCAGATTATAACAATCGAGTCTGAATAAGGCAAACCAGTGTTTGAAAGAATGATCAACGTCCCACGCTGTGGAGGTTCGTCGAAGTGCAGTCAGCCAGTCAGTCACCGAGCCTGACCACCGATCCATTTCAGTGGACTTTTACGACAATCAATTATACGTCGACACTTGGCAGTGGGGTAGCCTAGTGGCTCGTCACTTCGAAGACCCGGGTTCGATTCCCACATGGGTACAATGTGTGAATCCCATTTATGGTGATATTGCTGGAATATTGCTAAAAGCGGCGTAAAACCATATTCATTCACTCACTACCACGTCTATTCCGGAATCCTCACAGTGTGATTGTTATCACAGCATCAACAGGTAAGAGCACCAAAAGATAAGAGCATCAACAGGTAAGAGCATCAACAGGTAAGGGGAGCAAAAGATAAGAGCATCAATAGATAAGTGCATCAAAAGATAAGAGCATCAACAGGTAAGAGCATCAGCAGGTAAGGGCAGCAAAAGATAAGAGCATCAATAGATAAGAGCATCAAAAGATAAGAGCATCAACAGGTAAGGGCATCAGCAAAGTCAGCTGAACATAATTTTATCCTGCCTCAGTTGTGTGTAATGCACCTCATATCAGCTCACTATCAGGAAGCAATATCTACAACGACATTTCGCGATACACCGTCCCATTCTACGGTAGAGGACATAAGTCGACATAAGACCCCAGAGCAAATATTTGATAAAGAAGTCACCTCTATTCAACTCTTATTCCCTTCTCCACTGTGAAGTAAACAGACTTGAAGGTTCCTTAGTCCTCGAAGGTCCCCTTTTAATTTAACCTTATACAAAAACATTTCTCATGGACTATAGTAGTCCAGGCAATAGGGGAATAGACGTGTATAAGCCATGTGTAGCATATAAATGATCATCTGGACTGATACAAACTGATAAATACACATCTCTCATAACCCTTTGAGCAGCCATAGCTTTACTGGGTATCACTGCTTAGTCTGTGGAAGACACTCGTTCGTGTATGTCGCATTACTATAATCAGTATGGGAATCAAGTGGTCACAATGGCTTCTGATTATGGACTATACTGACCTCCTCTTAGTTGATTCTTTTTCATTCCTCTTTACAATGGGGAATGGTCATTCTAGACTTGGGAATTCATGGAATGACTCTTCACCGCAACTCACAGTAGTGAGTAGCCTTTAAGCTACCAGAAACCTATGACCATGGGTTCGAGTTCCATATTCACCTGAATGTTTCAAGGTTTATCAGCATCACATCCCAGCTCGTGGGTTTCGAATAAATACAAACCGCAACAAGTTAATATGGGATGGACACCCATAGTGATGCAAGTATCAGACGCTTAGTACTTTGTTGTTGAAAACCCATGACTCATAATATGGGAGGGCGAATATTGGATTCGAACAAAAATCATAGTATCCTGCTCAGCTTAGGAACGCAACCCTGTGCAACGAATACCGGCTTCTTATGAGACAGGGCCACGAGTGCGCCTTCACGTACTGTGGAAGGCTGGTTAAACTTAGCACTCTTCTTACTGCTCTTGAGATACCTGATCAGATTATATGTGGGGACCTCAGTTAAAAAGAGTGTTTCTTTTCAAAAATAAATAAAGTGAACACGTGCACACGTCACTCGAGACTTGTGTTTTGAAATTTCACACAATATCAACATACAAATATAAATCTCGTCATTTTAGAAAGAAAATGAAAACAGTGTCATTTCTGACGAGATTATAATGTTCGAGGCCACATTTCGCGTCTTTCCTTTCAATGTTGTTGGTAGGAAATTTGTTACACTAAAGATGACTAACCCTGATCAGTTCACATCCTACAGCTGAAGTGAGTACAGGGAAGTAGGAGATAATCTGTCAGAGCAGAAGACATATCTCCAGTCGTAGCCCAACCTTTAAATGAACGCTCTGTGGCTTAATTTTTAAAAATGTTCTTGATTTTGTACAGACTTGCTACTTCCCCTACGTCAGTGGTTTGTTGAAGTCACAAATGATCGAGCATGTATCGAAACAAACTTTTATGGATGTAAGCCTACTATTGATGTACTGCAGTGATCTATAGGCACGTGATGTAACAGTAATACGAGTATATACTAATTTAATAATATAAACCTGTACGACTGACAAAGGTCCTGATTATGACCTTCGACATAAACATTGTTTTAATCTTCATAATCGATAAGGCAAAAGAAATTACTCCATGCATTTACGTTTTAAAATAGTTCATTTGATTGAGGGTAAGGCAACCTCCAAAATACCCCAAACATAAACAAAAAAAACAAAAACAAAAATATACCCACGAAGCTGATAAGCTGAACTTATAAACATAATGATCTCGTCACAACAATACTTAAGTATAGACGTATGGGTCTCCTGTATCAGCATTATAGCACAAACGATAGCTATATGAGGAGGGAAATCATCTGAAAGAGATCTAGATATTAAGTATTAACGGCAATGACGCTAATGCCGATGTTTGTGTGGGGTGTTAGAAGGCTAGGATGCCTCATTAATCAATGAAGACTCGCCACGACCGGGTAATGTAGACGTGGGCCAGCTGGTGCCAATACACTGGGAGTCAATATTCTATGAATAAGAATTGATATCCGAAGCCATTTACCCTAAATGGGACATTAATTTGTCTTGTTTTCCTATTTTACTTCCATATTTGATTCTCATTAAATAATCTCCCTTCACTTGGAATTGGAAATGGAATAGTGTACAAGTCCACATTCACCATCAACCTTTACCATTCTTGGTGCCTTTTATATTAAGATATGCATATGAAAATAGATAATTCATTTAATTCATTTAAGTTTTCACTTAAATCATTTTTGATTTTCGATTACAAAAATTATTACACTGTTTACTTATACTTAAAGTTATTCATTTTTTCATTTTTAAAAAAGTACATAACATTGGAAAGAGTGGATGTTCTACCTTCTATTTTATGGTCCTTGATCCTATTGAGGTATTGGCAACATATAATATGCTTACAATAACGTACTCACCAGTTAAAGCACGGGTTATCCTTGTACGTGTGAGTTAAGAAGAGCTAACTCCACAAATGAATGTTATAAGCACAAATCTCTCATCAGGGAAGTTATTCAGCTGCTACGGTGATCATCTTCCGCCGGGGAAAGTAGTGCGTCGTTAGGCTGAGTGCTGCAGCGCCACACTGTGACTAGTGTTTATGAATAAGAACTCCATGCGGAACACTTTCGTGGCTGTCGCCTCGACCAATCAGTGCCCATTGTCAACCACATGTTGCGTATCACGGTGACGATGACGTCATATCCGGGCTGTCACTCACAGTTCTCACGATGCTCCAGTGTTAGCGATTGGCTGAATCCGTTTGTGGCTTGTGTGTTAGGGAGGCAGGCTTATCGACTCTGTTTCCCCGACTTATTTTCACTTGGTTGTTTTGTGTTAACATTTATCTTTTCACAAGCGAAACGCGTTAAGCAAAGTGGTGAACTAGATACAGGATCTGAGCCGTTGTATCGATCTAGCAACTGCTGTATCAACATCTGCCATTAACAAATGTTTCTGTGAGGATGTGATTAACTGTACAAACACGGTGTTTACTACTTCTTGTAGCCAACACTTGATAAGACACACGTGTTTCTAGCATGCTTCAATGACATTCAATTCTGTTCTCCGCGTGCTACTCTAACCATGAAACAGATGAAAAGAACTGATTGCAAAAAGCCACAATCATGTTTACTTTTAATATTTTCAAAGTTTCATAATAGTTAATATAGCAAAGTCATATTTAATGGAAAGCATATGATAGAGGCATTAATAAAAAAGGGTTACCATTGTCCAGGATGTACCAAAATCAAAGGAAAATTACTTTGTTTGTTTGCGCAGATTCTCCACTATTTGATCTGTATGACGTCAGTCTTTAAGTAGTCGAATCTGGACCAGACAATCCAGTGATTGGTGTAATTACTAATCATTCACTTATTATTTACGCTATCAAGTTACGATGAAACGCATTCACTGAACCTGACCACCAAACCCTTACTTCAAGACGTCTGGTTCTGTATACCCAAACAATTCTTTACTGATCAGAGCCCAGAGTTAGGAAAGGAAAGACGCGAAACATTGCGTCATACATTATTATTTCTATAGTTAAGTAATTTTTATTCATTACAAAACACAACAAGCCCTTACAAATGGTTTCCTATTTCAGGAAAGAAGATGCACATTCCGGTGGTGATCATTTTGAGATAGGCTTCTTCACGTGACAGTGGTTTAAATGTATATAGCCTTGTGGTGTTGACGTGTATTATTAATTAGTGTTAAATTACATACACTGTATATGAAATATATTATACATAAACATTCTGATGTCGATAAGTCCAATATCAATGTAACACACATAATATCAATGTGGATACATAACAAAAGGAGTGTTACACCATCACTTATTATCCATAATATTTTCACAAATTATTTTTTTTATGATGCAAATGTTTTTCCTTTTTACCTTTTTTCAATGCTACATAAATCAATAATCATATCAATTAACATATTCAAAAAGCACTTCGTGTCAACAGTACATCATTGAGATTCCTGTATACAAGCCATACATACACATTTACTTAGACATATATGTCAAGCGGGATAGTGTATGTGTGCTTTAGCCCTTTGAACGACTAAACCAATTTGAAATTTGGTAGCAGTGACCTTCCATGGCTGCGCGATGGCATCCAGACACATGTAAATCACAATGATGTGACTGTCGTTTTATTTCTTATCATCCTGTGTGTATTAGCTGTGTAGACTGAACGAAAGGTCCCGCTCTTATCAAAAAGTGACCTCGTTAAAAAATGCCGTGATGCTACTCCCTGCAGCGACGTCTTGTGATGTGGAGCTGCTGATGGCAATCTCAAAGGTTCTCTTCGAGCGCTAACTGAGGCACATGCTTAATTGGATGGTGACAGGTTGCTTATCGTTCTGTAAATCTGTCTACAGCTACAAAGCGATAATTGACTGTCGAAAGACATTCGTTGAAGAGTTTTCAACAGCATTTCTGATTTACTAGGAGCAGGATCGATTTAGTTTTCAGTATTATTGACGGTTTCCTTTATAAAATCCACATCCATTATCGGAATCCATTTAAAATAAACTAAAAAAATATAGCTTAAAACGGATATTTAAACGAGCGTTAATGTCCTGTAAAATATTCGCATGCTATATTCGAACGGCAAGCAGCGACAGATTCAGACAGTGGTACAGAATTACAATTTTTTGTGTGTAAAAAACCATGGTATCTCTATTACAGATTAGTGTGTGATTAATCAGAATCTCACGGAAACCCGATCTGTAAAAATGTGCTTTATCACCGTTTTGCAAAGTTTATAGCTACATGTAATTTAAATGTGTTTGTCAAATTACTTCACATCAAAACGTAACAGGTTTAACCAAAGAAATACCAGATGTGCAGCGAAGCAATGTACATGTATGTGCTGCAATAAAAATGAACATATTTGAATGTCTATTTCGAATTCTAAGAAACATGTCATCAGTTTTAACAGGTTATCATGACCTTGCTCAAATGTTTTTTATTTATTCACAATTACTACTGATGTGAGACGGGTTCATGTAGGGCATAGATATTAGATAACCAGAAATTTTAACATGGAAACCTCCGGCTAACGCCTTCCATGTGAAGTACTCAAGAACACCCATAAATCTGAGTGAGTGAGTTAGGTTTAACGCCGCTTTTAACAGTATTCCAGTTATATCACGGCGTGTCAGCTTAATGTGGGAGGAAAGCCCGAAGTGATGCAGGTCTCAGACGTTTACCACCTCGGTGAAACCCACGAGCACGGGTATGGTGCAAACAAACCTAGAAACATAATCGTGGCGAACAGGATTTCGAACCCACAATCATAGGCACTTACTCTTCTCGTGAACTCTCACGGTCGTGAGAGAGATATGACGCTGGGTTGCTTTGACGTCATTGACGTCATTATATCACGGATGACCTAATACGAAAAAAAGCACCAAAAACAACACGCAACCACGCACTTAATGAAGTAATCAAGGTAGACGATTCAAAGCCCACTGAACACGTCGACATGTTCACCGCTTGCCGTTATGTTATGTCACGAGTTAAGCTACACCAGGTAATATATTCAATAAGTAATGAAAACATATCTAAAAAAACAACTTTTTCACTAATGCACATTTTAATCAAACTTGATTTGATGATAATCTTGCTTCAGAACAATCGTATGCACTTATAATGTATCGGCTGATGTCAGTACACTTCCTGGGTGTAAGGTCATGTGACTCATCGTCTTTAGACTAACATTTAGTCTCTGAAATCTTATATTACACAATATCCATCTTGACTCTAAAAATAAAAAAAAATTCCCTATGCTGATTTCAGAATAGAGCTAGCTTCAGCTGGCTAGACTTGCTTTTGTATGCATTTCTAGATTATAATTTTTTCATAAAATAAATATATTCCACGGTCATGGTGCAGGACTACATCGTCTTGTGCATCTATTTTTAACGTGACTGTAATTGAGGGGCTCGAAATCATGTGTCGGTAACAAGATTGCGCCTGAACGACTAATGGTCATTTGACCATCCATTTGCTGACCGAAAAAAATGTTCTCAAAGGGAAGACTTAATGTTAGTGTATTGGAATTGTTATTAGACACGTAATTAAAAATACTTTCAAAATTAAATTTAAAAATTTAAAACTAATTCAATGCAAAACACATCGTCAAAACATAAAAAATGGTCTATGCAGAAAGTGATACACGTCCACGGCACGTTTTTTAGTAGTAAATGCGAAAACGTTAACAGCACCAGCCGAAACTACCCGTGCAATAAGGGTATATAAATTATACGCACGGCATGTCAGACACTGACACTAATAAAAAATGACCACAGAAATGCTACGACTGACGTCCGAACAAAGCAAGCAGGCCCTAGGTATGAAACAGAAGGGAGTCACCAGTTCCTACATTGCTAGAACGTTTGGTTGCTCCCTTGTTGATGCAACGTTACAGACATCAGAGAGGCCAGGAACAGGAAGACCCAGGGTAACTACGCCCACTGAAGACCGGTACTTGCGTACTTTGCATTTCCGGAATCGATTCCTGACAGTGACGTCATCGGCTTAAGGCATTAGGGCATATGAGTAGTCGACAGACAGTAGCCATGCGACTCAGTGCTCAAGGTATTAGGGCTTACAGGCTTTGCAGAGAACAGTTGTTGACAGCGCAACATCGTCGTCAGAGTTTCAGATGGGCCCGGACTGTACGTCGTTGGCAGCGACGTGACTGGCAGAGGGTCGTCTTCACTAATACCGAAGGGGAGAACGAACGGCGGCATGTTGCGTTCATGAGTTCATGCCTTATGGCGGAAGGGGTTATGGTGTGGGGAGAAATTTGTGGGTCGGAGAGAACACAACTGGTCATCGTTAACGGACATTTGACAGCTCAGCGTTACATGGAAGACATTCTTCGTCCGAGTGTCCTACCATGTCTACAACAGCTGCCACGTGGTGTCCTTTATCAGCATGACAACGCCAGACCCAACACAGCCCGAATCGTACAGAACATCCTCGCAGTCGACAACGTCAACGTGTTGCCGTGACCTGCACGCTTCCCAGACATGTCTACCACAGAATACCCCTATCATGGATCGTCGTGTTCGACAGCCACCACATCTTCCTTACAGGTCGTGTATTGCTTGCAGCAACAGTGAATTGGTGTAGAGCCACAATCTTCTTTAACTATGACGTCATTAAGGCGGCATACTACATGACGTCATCAACGAAATGTCGCTGCGCGTTAGAAATATACGTTATCCATTTACTAAAGCTATTGCACACAAACCTACAGAAATTGTTTTGTTCCTTAAGATGGGCGTTTATCCACATGTGGTTAAAATGTTTTAAAGGTTCTCTACCATTAATTATACTTTCATGCAAAACTTAAAAATAAGTGATTTCCCTTTATGCCAGACAGTAAAGTGTGCATTTGGCGCGATATATAATAAGCACGCACGCACACACACACACACACACACACACACACACACTCATCACAGAAATCGTTTGTCTCTTTTCCTCATTTGCTTGTAAATATTGTGTTGGAATAAGGATGAATATTTTCCACTGTCTGGGAAATATCGCCTGAGATACTTGGATACTGAAATAGCAGATATTGAGTGCATGAGGGGACTGCTACGTCATGCATTTCAACTAATATCCTGAGAACTAAATCTAACAATATAGCTTATCTCATTCACAAACAATCTTTGCACACTGTAGTCATTGAAGCTGGGGTCCCAGGCAGTGTATTGTGTAGTAATTCAAGACTGTGAGTTCAGATTGTTTCATAACCTGAGCCTTATCATCATCTCGTTAGTAATCTAATATGATCTCTGTTTTTAAGTAGCAGTTAGCACCTCCTCTCCCCCAAAATCACATACAAACGTCGATCAAATGGATAGCGCGTATTTTTGTGCTTAAGTCACTTGGACATTGTTTAGCTTCATAAACTGTTCATAAGAAACATGTCAGACAGCTTTGACATCATTGATGACTTAGTCTTATGAGATGATGTAAACATCAAGGGAAATGAGCTCAAGTACATACAGAAACAGAGGGTCTAAAATTGCCACAGTGTTAAGGCCGAAAGTCTATTTAGGATTTAATTTGTGATTAAGGAACTAGAGGGTAGAGAGATAACACGATAACAAATCTTAACAAAACCTACCTGCCAAACAAGTGCTAGTTCGTTAGTATCCGTAAGCCTTACAACTGCATGATTCCCAATTAGATCAGAAAGTCACAAACTGTGATGAACGCAGCGTGTGTTCGATGAAGGAAATACAGCGCCTCAGGTCTTTGTTTACTGAATACACCTTGACCAAAGTTCAGTGATATAAGATATTGAAGCTTCATGGCCGCCCATAGTTTCGAGGAAATGTCCGGGCTACACTTCATGGTTTCGTGCTCAACAAATATATATGAATGTATATGATGCCTCATCTTGATGTACTTTAATAATGCAATTCGACAAAGAAGATGTACAGATGACTCGACAACATTTTTCACACATGAATGAGTTCAACCTTGGCAGTCAACTACTACAGGTAAACATGGCTATTAATGCTTATGTGTGTCAGGTTGCCCTAACCTCGCCGTCACATCTATACACAAAACAAGTGCATTGTCTAAACTAGGCTACATATGCATTTCTTCAACCGTTTCAATAATGCAGTGCGCTGTCACATCATGCTGTGTGGGTCTATACAGCACAATGCATTTTATTAGTAATTGGTCGATCCTTCATAAATCATATTTTTTGCCATTCATTTCACATATGCATCGGTAGAATTGAGGTAGGGGAAGGACTTCTGGTCAGTTAACGAGGTATTCAGATATCCAGAAACTCGTTTATCCGGACAACATTTTAGAAAAAGCAATTGTCCGGATAAGCGAGGTTCGACTGTATAGGGCGTGATACATGATAAAACAGATGTGTCAGGACCTGATTCGCACTTGATGAAGGGATACCAATGGACCCTGATCATAATACGTTGGCTGCTTATATATATGTATCCACGTCAAACACACCAAGAACAAGTACACTTATTTGAATATTACTAATATTACATGAATGTTAGTGAGCAGTCAGTGGGAGTGTATATCTTTGCGCTTTATCAGCAACATTAGGCCTCTCACGTATATTACAACTTTGTAAGTTAACTTTCCTTTCCAGAAATACCATAGAATGGTGACAGAGATCAACATCTACCCCAAGAGATGTGTCTTTGACTAAAATCTGCTTTGTCATTTTGATTTCAAGTGATAGCCTTCACCTGGAAGGAATTTATATTTGTATTATTTCAATTTTTCTTTTCATAAATATCACTCTGAATGTTGGGTTTTGAAATAGCATGTCGCAGAAATAACTCCTGTTGGACCCTTAGACTTGCAAGAATACTCTAATCATTGGCCGAAACATGCCCCATTTGTGATTCTTGCTTTGTCAGACCATACCCATACTTTTGAATTTCTCAAAAGCTTTAAAAGTGTTAAAGCTATTTTGGGAAGTATAAATGGGTTGATTGGTGACTACCACAGAAGTAGCAAATGGAGTTACATCAGACAGGCCAAGAACACGAAGACCCAGGGTAACTACGCCCAGATTAATTTCAGATTAATCTATCTTATAAAAAGTTAAATACAAAGATAAGATCGCTTTCGTCAATACTAGTATTCCAACGATATCCGGGAACAGCCTTACCCCGATACTTGGCTTCTCAGCACTTTACTCGTATCCGTGGCTTTCGCCAAAGTAGAGAAAGTGTTTAAACAAGAATAAACAAGTCACGAAGAAATCTATCAGCTTTAAGAAAAAACAAACACTCGAATAAAGATAAGTCTACAAAATCAAGATGGCGGCACCAGACTTCCGGTCGCCAAGTGGCTTGTGATGGGCTTCATGATAAAGAGGCTCAAGTTTTTGGATCTGCCATTCGCAGTTTTCCAGCTTATAAATCCAACCCTCCATAAATACCGTGGCGGTTTAGTGAATGTCTCATATGAACAATAATGTAAGTTCCAGGTGATGGGACGTGACAATGATTTACGATCTTGTCTGGAGTCCAACAGGTGCCTGGGCGACAGCTGCAGCACAGGCCTGTTTTTAGTTAATCGTACTAATGTGACGTCGAAATACATGTTGAAGTTTTGTTTTCAGTTGTTATCCTCCACTGCATGTATATTTGGTATATTGTATTTGTGTTTATTATCTTATTGCGCATGGAGGATACGCGTGTACACGTTGGAGACTGTGTTTTTGATGTGGCTATGGACACTGTTGGTTTTCTATGATCACGTTGTTAGGAATGTAGCCTATAATTAACTGTCTTATTAGACTTGCACAAGTTTCCAGGGAAATGATTATTCGTTTAAAACAAATTCCCAGATTATATAAATAATAACAAGTTGTCCCCATAAAAGACTGTACGCTTATGCCGGTTATAAGGATAGAATCATATACATGCATGGACTTATCATTCAGTACAGACTTGGAGCAAGGCTACTGTCTTATCTACATTCTTGCTTTCAAAATTAATATATCAACGACAGGCGTGGGCCCATATAAGAATTACACACATGACGAACTGGCAGATGCATAAACGTCAGATGTTTGTAATTAATATAACCTACTCTATCTAATGACACTATGAGGTCATAAACCACGCCCTCACTAATTTCATTTTATCCATGTTAATCGCCACCGCCGAGGGCCTCGTTCGACAGAACGATCTCAGCGCAAAGACGAGCATAACTCGAATATTTAAACATAGATTTACGACAACCGAAGTGTTGAGATCACTTTGTGGAACGGGGCCTGAATTAACAGAGTATCAGTGTTAGTATGTGCCGCGGAACTAAGTGTTTCGGCACAAACGCTCCATTGTCGGTTTTGGTTCGATTGATCATCCGAGGAACTGGAAGTGTTGACTTTCGTTTCATCAAAAAGGCTCACGTATCCATGTACCCCAAAAGCGCATCTAGCAATTCCTGACCTTTCCATTCTGCTTGCAGTTACTGTTTAGGAATATACTAGTCGGCTGTACGTTTTCTGTTATATCGGACTTTCACGTTGGAAGAGCTTAAATGCTTGGGTACTTGTGAGACTGTCGTATCTTGAGACATCGATATCATTGATGATATATGTAGATATTTCCGATACTCTTTTGATGCATTTGATTGGGTTAGACGAGGGGATCCACCATCATATATTACACTTACATACATGAATGACTACGTTTCCCAAGTATATACGTTATGTTTTGTGCATTTTCATGAGAAACAATGCCAACACCAATGCGTACACCACTGTGAAAATCCGGGTTAGGATAGGTCTTCATTAACCCATGCTTGCAGTAAAAGGCGACCATGCTTGTCCTAAGAGGCGACTAACAGGATCGGGGGTTCAGGCTCGCTGACGTTGTTTATGCATGTCATCGTATACGAATTGCGAAGACCGATGCTCATGATGTCAATCACTGGAATGTCTGGTCAAGACCCGTTTATTTACAGACTGCCGTCAGAGTGCGGCGTTAAAAACACACACACACACACACACACACACACACACACACACACACACACACACACACACACACACACACACACACACACACACACACACACACACACACGTCATTTCTTGTCATCAACAAACTGGTTTTGTGGCAATCCTGTATTGTGATTGGCTAATAATAACACACTCGAATTGTCACGTCCCGGTTATGTTTACGTAAGTCTGGCAGCAAAATCCGGACACACGAGGTCTTTGAATGATGGCGGTGCTAAGTGTGTTGACAATCTATCTGGAGCACGGCTAGTACATTATGAAAGAACTTAGACATTCTTTTACCACAGCACTTGCAAAACGTATTATGATACATGTATTAACCGATCTGGTCATGCATACACTGAAGTTGACTTAAGTTATATCTATATTCAACCAGATGAAAAGTCAGAAGGAATGGTGCATAGTCAGAAAGAAATGCGAACATTAGTGACTTGTAGTGTAACCATGGAGTTCCAGATAAATTTTGGCATTAAACTATAACTGACCACGGTTCTGGGTAGTCCTGTGGGTACCCAGGTCCTACTCAGTACCCACCCGACCCGGGTACCCGAGTTACCCGTCCCAGCCCTTGCGTGGATTATAATACAATCACTTGATTGTCTGGTCCAGAGTCGATTATTTACAGACCACCGTCATGGAGATCGAATATTGTTGAAGCGCTAAACAACAAACAAACAAAGCACATGTCAAATATTTGCACCACATACACACTCGAGTCAGCACTCGAAGACGACCTTTTATCTGCCTTGCCCCTCCGAGTGGTGAGTCCCGACACCGAGCGGAGCTGAGGGCGAAACAGATGATGCTCTGTGATGCTCTTGGAGGACCCAGCACTTGAAAAACATTCCAGCAGATGTTTTATGCTAGTTTTGTGACCACTTTTTACAACGTCCCCGTCATGGAAGAGAGCGTGTTCTACTAGGTGCTACTGGCATGACTGGGCTGGTCTCGTGTTATCACATTATAATTAGGTTGAAGGTTTCCAATTTTTGAATTTGAAACAAAATATTGGCGGGAGGATCAGTTTTGACATATCAGTGAAGAGTGTTCCAGGACACTGAACCACCTGATAGGTTCCAGGTCAACCACGTTGTCAATGACAATTGAGCGTATATTTATGTCAATTTAGTTTGTATACAAAAGTAGCGATTTTGTCATTTGATACAAAAGAACATTGATATAATCTACTGAAAAAAGAACGTATACGCTTAAAATTATGTTTGAACAAAATAATCGCAACACTGTTACTTGGATGAAAACAGTTGCCGAAACACTCCAAACGTCAGGTCACTCAACTATGATACCCGTATTAAATGTATCACCATTAAATAACCATTTCTTGTTTGTTTTAGACACCATCAAACATAGGTGTATTCTTCTTTAACCCTTCAGTTTAGTACTATATACATCTTCATTGTATTTAAAGCCCACATCAGCAATTTGGACAATTGTTTCTATAGGGTCACCGAAACATTTCAAATACATAAAAGACAGATACAAAATTACATAAAAATTGACTTTCAGGTTAGAACCAACTCAACAAGTTAACCATATGTAATATTCTGTACCATGAATATGTTATCATTTATAAAATAGCAGTTACAATTAATAAGACCATTGTCATTCTTCTTCTTTTATCAACGTTATTTTTGTGTCTTCTTATATGTTTGGCAGTATTTCGGTCTTATAGCGAAACTCGTCGTATGTACAACCTTACTATAAGTCTTCTCGTGTTTCGGTCTATCACCGTGTCTATTACGTTTAAGTTCTTTATGACTCGAAAAGTTCGCTCATGCATTGTCAGCATATATTTTCTAAACGTTTGCAGATTATTCTTTTGGGTAAACCAGTCTGTGAGCTGCATCTCTCCTTCCAGGGAAATGTCAACAAAACAAGAGACACTCCAGCGACAATCAGCTCCAGTTTCGCTTGATAAACACTCTTTTTACAAAATTGTTTGAAATTCCAGAAACCCCAGCGCATGTTCCACTTTCAGCGTGAGATAACAGGTCCCAGCAAGCACAACTCGTATTTCTCTCATGTTACGATAGCTGGAATATTTCATCAGAATTTAACTGATCCCTGATATTTACATGGCCTTCCGAGAACTGAATATGAAAATGGGTTTAAACAGTTTCAACATGCATTCTGTCCATTATTCCAAGATCAGTTCCTGATTTGTCGAAAGATAAGAGACTCGTTATGAGAACATCCTATGAAATAATAATTTGTGCAAGTAAAAATGTCTTATTATAAACCCTTTGCTCTCCCATGCATTTTCACATGTCTGAACATGATAAAGAAGTCGTTTGTCATGTCAACTATGTAATTGGCAGCTGAAAGGTTGGTGTTATGAATGATGATGATAAATACGCAACCGGTGAACGTTATATTGTGACAAGATTCCGCTGAATAAGCGTTTTGCATTTTATTACCCAACAGTTTTTAAAATACATAAATCGTTTAAAATTCAAAGTGCACAAGTAAACGGGTTATTATTACTGTTGATTTTTGCCATTAATAAACATTTCGTCATTCAGTTAAAGGCACCTTTCGGTGATCACATAGTGACTTCTGATCTATAAATATATGATTATATATAAAATCCTACATTGATCATACAAAGCACGTTGTCCAGTATAAAAAGTGATAACCAAATCATTAAAGTATATTCACCAAATAGGCACAACACACGATGCTGACACAACATTGTAGGGATTCGTGAACGTTATGAACATGATGCTGTGACACAGCAGGGTCGTGATTTCGTTCCTGTTGTATTTATGGTAATGTAACGTTGCATGAACGTTATCTTTGTAAGTGTTGTAGCCATGGTAATGTAACGTTGCATGGTCGTGATTTCGTATATGTTGTAGCCATGGTAATGTAACGTTACAGTGTCGTGATTTCGTTAAAGCTGTATCTATGGTAATGTAACGTTGAAGGGCTGTGATTTCTTTCATGTTAATGTAACGTTGCGTGAACGTTAACTTGTTAATGCTGCACCCATGATAATGTAACGTTGCAGGGTCGTGATTTCGTTAATGTTGCATCTGTAGTAATGTAACGATGGAGAGACGTGATTTCGTTAATGTCGCATCTGTGGTAATGTAACGATGGAGAGACGTGATTTCGTTAATGTCGTATCTGTGGTAATGTAACGTTGGAGAGACGTGATTTCGTTAATGTCGTATCTGTGGTAATGTAACGTTGGAAAGACGTGATTTCGTTAATGTCGTATCTGTGGTAATGTAACGTTGGAGAGACGTGATTTCGTTATTGTCGTATCTGTAGTAATGTAACGTTGGAGAGACGTGATTTCGTTAATGTCGTATCTGTGGTAATGTAACGATGGAGAGACGTGATTTCGTTAATGTCGTATCTGTGGTAATGTAACGATGGAGAGACGTGATTTCGTTAATGTCGTATCTGTGGTAATGTAACGTTGGAGAGACGTGATTTCGTTAATGTTGCATCTGTAGTAATGTAACGATGGAGAGACGTGATTTCGTTAATGTCGTATCTGTGGTAATGTAACGTTGGAGAGACGTGATTTCGTTTATGTCGTATCTGTAGTAATGTAACGATGGAGAGACGTGATTTCGTTAATGTTGCAGCTGTAGTAATGTAACGATGGAGAGACGTGATTTCGTTAATGTCGTATCTGTGGTAATGTAACGATGGAGAGACGTGATTTCGTTAATGTCGTATCTGTAGTAATGTAACGTTGGAGAGACGTGATTTCGTTAATGTTGTATCCATGTTGTCGGAGCGTTGCAGGGATATGATCTCGGTAAATATTTGAGGGGATATTTGTGGTCAACCTATGGTACGAGGCGACTTAATGAACCTGGTACTCAGGATTGGTGACTTTGTTGATTGGATGTCATCATACCCCGACGACGTGAGGCACTGCCAGTAAAATAATCACTGTTTTGTCTGGTCCATATTTTGTGCAGGCCGTCGTCAAACTGCTGGAATATTAACGAGTGTGACGCCAAACAACAGACAAATCATCGAGGCACAAAATCCATAGATTCAAATATTTCATTTTTGACAATCTCTGTTTTAGGACAAATGCACGAAAAAACAAAATCTGCAAAACCTTTCACATTCAAAGTACAAAAAATGTTGGCAACAAACACACCAAGAAAAACACTGTCATGATATGTTCAATCCAGGCTGGTTTCTTGTGGAATAAGGTCTATAGCAGTTATAGCCATGTTATGCCTGCCTAATGAGTCCCTTAAAGTATGCACTACAGTCAAACCATATCTGATGGGAGAATCAGTTGCAACCACCGAATTGAAAACATCACAAAACCATTTTACTACACTAACAAAACCCGACAACAAAAGCCAACTGGTGCCGTTGCATTTTGATGAGACAGTGTTAAAACGCTGCGTGTTCTGTGACAATGATGTGAACAAACACCAGCTAAAAGCTTGGTAAAGTAATCATCCAAGAACATCACTCGGCCCTTAAATCAGTAACTATTACGTTCATGTGCTTTACGAGTCATTGCTGCAGGTCATGAAAACAAACACCGTGACCTGTTGCGAACAATGATTGTAGGTTGCGTGACTACCAGGCGCGCTGTCTACTTAAAAACGCAGTAGGTTTACACAATACTATTTATGTCAGTATTCGTCTTATTTCCTATTAACCCATAAATGCCAGTGCAGGCCTTGCTCTAGTCTGTCTCACACTCCCTGAACCATAATATTTTCTCTTCCTGTCAGTCCTCACTGTAATGCAAAAGGGCTCAATGAAGCAGGATTTTCCCCAGGTTCTGAATATCCAATCTTACTAGGGCTCCTTTTCAAATTAAATGGAGTTGTTTGTTTCTATAATATATATTCTAGTGTTAGTCTAGTCTTGCTCCGATACATACTTGGCTATAAACTCTGGGACGGTTTGTTAGGTATACAGTTTCATCGCCAGAGGTTCATGAATGCGTGTTTTCAAACTTTCCGCATGGCTTCCTCTTGGTGTCAGGTTTCATCAAGGTCATGTTCCTGGAGGCTTGACGTGGTGGTTCTGCTTGGCCTCAATTCCATAATCCATCATAGGGATGCTGAGTGAACATTTTGTAATTGATTTTATTGCCGTTGAAAATGTGCCTCGGCTTTTATATGTACGTCTTTATACTGAAATACATGTAGATCAGATGTTTCTCACGTGTATATGTGATTGTTTCTGGGAAAGACACATCGTTGAATTATGATGTATAAATGAGGGGCCACTTACATATTTACAAAAGACATTACAGAATAATGAGAGTGTTGATCAAGGCAAATATTTACCCTAACGTGTAACCGAGTGAGTGACTTGGGTTTAGCTCATCTTTGAATAACTGAAGCTTTGAGACTCACCCGTGAAAATTCCGGGGTAGAATAGGTCTTCAGCAACCCATGCTTGCCGTAAAAGGCAACTATGCTTGTCGAAAAAGGCGACTAACGGGATCGGGTGGTCAGGCTCACTGACTTGGTTGATGCATGTCATCGATCCCAGATGCATGTCATCGATCCCAGTTGCGTGGATCGATGCTCGTGATATTAATCACTGGATTGTCTGGTTCAGACTCTCGATTATTTACAGACCGCCGTCATATAGCTGGAATATTGCTGAGTTTGGCGTTAAACAACAAACCAACCAACCAACTGAAGCTTTGAGGGCAGCCAAAACATATAAAGGTTAACACGTTTGTGAAACCAACCCAAACGTGTATAGTTCTGGCAGACTAAGGATACTATTTAGTGCGAGAGTATAATTCGAACCAACGATCATCGGATCCTTGCAGGGCTAGCGAACGACGTCTTAGTCCAGTGTGCTACCGGAAACTAAAGTGATCATATACACAAAAGTGATCATATAGCTACATGTCAAGGTCATTTGGAGGGAGCAGACATTTATTCTCCTCCTCCAAAATATGTGATTTGGCCAGAATCAAGAACACTGTACTTGTGTAACACAATCAAGAACACGTTGCATCATAGCTGTTGACTGTAAGCATGAAAAGAAGTCAGCAAATAGAAGATAAAGAAATGATGACATGTTAGGTGGTGCCGGCCAAGAAACAAGATTGCGCCTCCTGCAGGAAGAAACCCTACACCATCAACAAGGGTCAGGCCATACAATCTAAGATGGCGGCAGTTGATAGGGTGGGTGTGACCATCACTGAGACAGGAGGAGGGTTAAGGCTACACATTAATGCTGGAACCTACGAATTGTTCCGAGGAAACAGTGAATGTTACTTTCATGCACAGTCATCAATACAAGACAATATCCATTGTATGGACAAGAGTGGGATTTGCTCCAGTCCATAGAATATCCTGATTTCATAGGTCTCACCAAATGTTGGTTTAAACAGGAGGAGGTAGAAGCTGAAGTATTTAGTGATAGCTTTAAAGACTATAATATGATATGCAACCCTAGGTTAAGAAGCTCCGATAGTAGAGGTGACAAAACGAGAGATGGTGCAGCTTTAATGTACAAGAAAACATATGAATCTTCACTAGAAGTCTTTGATCAGGACGCCGGGGACATGCTGTGGATAAAGATCAATGGGTAAATATTCAATCTTGCCAACGATATCTACATAGGTATTATCTATATTCCACCAGAGAACTCCACTATTTGAGGAAGTAAACAATCTGTTTTATTTGTTGTTTTGGAACAAAAGCTTGTACTCTATGGCTCAAAAGGCTTTCTAGTGGTGGGAGGCGACTTCAATGCCAGGACTGGGAGCCTGTTTGACCTGCTGCCTAATCATAAAGAAGACAAATCTCCCTTACCACCTACAATGGATACATCAAACTTGCCCCTCATCAGGAACAACACTGATTGTACTGTCAACAAGTTTTGCAGGGAATTAATACAAACATGTAGTAACACAAACACTTGTATTCTTAACGGTAGGATCATGGGTGACATATTTGGCCATTACACATCCTAGAAATATGAGGGATGCAGTACTGTGGACTATGTTATTGCAAAGTGTGAGGATTACACCATGTTCAACAGGCTGAAAGTCCATCCACTCACCCAATGGCCGGTTCAATACTTGCCAACATCAGCTGTCCCTTACTATCAGAAGAGAAGAAATCAAGACCTCATCCTTCTAACATGAAAGCAGAAAGAATCTTAAAACTCGTTTGGAAGTCAGAGACAGGATCCGTCTACACAAAAAACCTTCGTTCATCACACTCTCATTCACTGAACGACTAGTTCCCATGTTCCCCTAAAGTGATGTAGACACAGCAACAGCAGACCTTACAAATAGTTTGTTGATGCACCGAAATGTGCAGTCAGGCTTGTTCAAGTGAAACGGAAGACAAAGGAATTCAGCCTTGATGGATCACAAAAAAAGTTCCAATTTGATAGAGCGTTACAAAAGAAATTCTATGAGGCCAGAAGAAATACAAGAAAGGAAGGAAATGGGCAGCCAAGAAGTAACATAGGACTCTACTAGAATAACTGGACCACTGACCTGGTGATTAAAGAAATGATCATGCGTTCCTCCTCTATACTTAAACGTTTCAACACCATCTTAGACGCTGGCATTTTCCCCTCACTATGGAGATAGTCATACATCGTACCTGTCCACAAATAAGGGAATCTCGATGATGTTAACAACTACAGAGACATAGCTCTCGGTAGCTGTCTCTCAAAACTGTTTTTATCAATACTTAATGCAAGAATAACCAAACATATGGACTCGAACAAACACTATGACACAAGCCAGGCAGGATCCAGGAGCAGCCACAGAACAATATGTTTATACTAAGAACAATCACAAAGAAGTACAGGCAGTCAAAGAAAAAACTATATACTTGCTTCGTGGATTTCAGCAAGGGATTTGACTCGGTGTGGGCGAGAGGGACTCCACTATGAACTGAAAAAATATGGCAATACAGGAAAAATCCTGAATGTTTTAAACAGCATGTATTCAAATGTCTCCTATATCATCAAGACATGGGATGGCGTCACTAGTCCTGTCAAATCCAATACAGGAGTCAAGCAAGGTTGTGTTTGTAGCCAAACCCTGTTCAATATCTACATTAACGACTTGAAGGACTACCTATCAACTAATGATACTGCTGCCCCATTGCTAGACGACGTCCCTTTAACAAACTTCCCAGCTAAGACATAACATTTTCAAAACATTTTCAAAAGGTTTCATTGTAGTTTTTCAAAAACATTTTCGTCAAAACATTTTATTAACGTTTTAGAAATGTTTTACAGCTATTCAAAATGTTATTCGAGAACATCATGCTATAACATAGGCGAAACTATTTCATAACATGTTACTGCAATGTTTCAACACATTGCAGAAATGTTATGCTAGAACATGTTTTCATGAAATGTTATCGACATGTATTAAAGTGAGTACGGATTACGACCCAAACAGCCTATAGTTGAACACAAGTTCCCCAGCCAGCACACTCCCTTTTCATAATGCTGTGGATTGGTATTGCATTAATAGAATATTTTCTCAACAGTTACAGTTTAATCTGTAGACTAAATGTCTAAAGAAAATATAGCAGATATGAGTAAGACAAAAGTTCACATGATTTGTTTGTTGCTGATCACAGAGGCACATAAACTGATATCACACAAACGTTTCGAAAACAATTTTAAAATGTTGTGACAAAATGCCATGTTGTCTCGTGAAAAGACGTCAGAATGACGTCAAACTATTACGTCATATTTTGCACCCGCCATCATCAGTTCAAGTTTACCCTACATCCAAGTGACATTGTGCAGCAAGAGCTGGATCGTCGAACTCTGATTTCTTAGGGGGTAAGTTCGTTTTCAAACACAGTATCCGCTTATCTCAGCAGTATCTAAATGGCATTGTGTAAATATAACATTTGTTACTTTTAACCACTTTCTAAATGGCATTTTGTATTCATAGCTGTCGGCCATGGGAGCCGTGCCAATTTACATTTGTAAGAGGGGTACACAAAGTACGTGATCTGGGGGTGCTTTGCAAAGCGCGTATCTCTTGCAAGCGATGTACAGTGATTCGCCTTACAACAGTGCGCTAACTTTCAGCCGCTTGTAAGCGAAACAATTGCTGGCTGAGGTCGCTTCGTTCTCAAATCAAAATGGTGGCTGACTTTGCAAGCGGAACAAGAAATGCGTGACTGGATCAACGAGGAAATGAGCAAAGGTAGCTAACAACTCATCATACCATTTGTCTGCTCCACATCTTCAAAGTAGTCATCAATTTCATCAGCTCGTCATCGAGCCTCTTTTAGTACGTTCTTCTACGTAAAGGCAATGAAGCGATACTTGTGCCATTTTGGAAGAGTTGCTGTTGCAGAGATTAATTTGCTTTCTCTAAGCGATTCGTGACTTGCAACGTTCCCCTAGAGTACCTGTTGTCGGATTTTCATTTTTGTGGAAGCCTCGGTGGCTGAGGGGGTTAGACAATAACATTCCTGAAAGCCAACAAGTGCACCAGAAACCAACCAACACAATACGGAATGATCTAAGTGAAAACTTTAATGTGCATATGCGGAAGATATATACCCTTATGTACTTGAACAATCATCAAATTCCCATCAGCTATGAATGACTTCACCCGTGGCGAATGCAGAGAGTAACGTGTATTTAAAGCGTATTCCAGAGGTCAGCTTGTGGCATATCATATTGTGTAGAAATACAAAGGGATGCTGTTGTATTTAAGTTGGCTAATACAACAAGTTGTTTCTCACGGTCTCGTAATGTTAATCTCACGGTTTGTTTGATACCAAGTTCTTTTCAAAGATGGTCTGTCGTTGCGATCCATTGTTAGTAATAGTCGCATTATTCAATGTGGCATTGAAATGAAGTTCACAGTGCATAAAGCCCCTGGTGTAAACAACTAGGAAAATACATTGGTAGTAAAATGTTTATTAAAGTGTCACACACACAACATGTACAATATAAAATCGATGAACAAAGGTGTATGGAGTGCGTCCAGCCAGACATTGGCTCATGAGACACTATATGCAATATATACAAAATATATACATAATATATAATGTGAGAGGTGGGGAATTTAGCTACGAAATCAGAAGACTCACAGGAAACATTAGCAAAATCCTCAATTCAACAACGAAAGAAAAAGAAAGGATAGATAGAGAGAGAGGTAATTTAATAATCATGGCGACGACTGTCGTCTCCTAAACATTTTAAATAGCCTTGCGGCAAGCAATTTGTGTATACAGTTTGAATTCATTAAGTAAATAAATTTCTCCTCTTCCCATATCACATTAAAATTTCGGTTGTTTTCTTCAGCTGCACAATATAAGTACATGTAGCTGCACATGGACTTGCATACCACTTGATATTTGAATACTGTACAGAACATTTTTATGTCTTACAAACTGCACCTGTCACCCACACGCACAACAGTTAAAGATTGATGTGACGGGACTAAAGAAGAGAATGTGAGCATACGACGACCGGTAACTGGTAATTAGATTCATTACATCAATGAAGGCCTTCAATTTTCTCAAAGGACGTTTGCAAGCGGGCACTTTATTATTCATAGCCCATGTCAGCCTGTATGTGTATGGGCAGGCCCATGAGCGACATTGTTTAAATTTTGAGTTTCCGACACATTTGTTCTTCCATAGTATGTACCCATGAAAAAAGCAATGCTGAATTACAAAAATTTGTAAGTTTGATCGAGACTGGCCACAGCATGGAGCGTCACTAGACAAATTGGTCTCTAGAATTAAAATAATTTTATGAACCTATATGATACATTTCATCTTTGGATTAACAATATAATGCTCATTGAATATAGTTCAAGTTATAACTTTGTTATAATGTGGAATATTGTTGTTTTCGCTGCAGCCAGGGGCAAAAGGAGACAACAGCATTCCAGGAGATACACACGGAAATGTTAGGTATATTGGGGAATACACCAAATACACCAGGGGCTGTGAATGATGCAGACGTATTTTGTTTTATGTTTTAGAAAAATGGATCAAGGCAAAACCAAAGAAAGAAGATTCTGACTATCATGATGTAGAAAGGTGTAAACGTTTTCTAAAATAATTAAAATCTCCACAGAACTGAGTCTTAAAGTTCTTTGTTGACTGAATGTTGAAGACATTACCATGTCGGTCATTGGTATTGTGTTTTCTGCAGTACATGCCTGAAGGGTGTACAGTCCCTGATTTTTTGTCTTAATTATTTTTACCTTGTTAACAGTGAGTGGGCGGTGTACGTTTTGAACATTGGCAGCCAAAGACTGAGCTTTTCCAGCACCCTGGTTCGTTTTCAAAACATTTTGGAAACGTTATAACCGAATGTTCACAGAAAAAGTTCCTTTAACGTTTCTGGAACCATACAAAATCACATGAATAAAACGTTTTCAAATTAAAGTATTTCTTCAATATTTTACAAAAACGTTTTGGAAACGTTATAACCAAATGTTTCCGGAAAATGGTTCTTAAACGTTTCTGGAACCATTCATAATCACGTGAAAAAAACATTTTTCCAACATTTCCGGAACGTTTCATAAAATGTTTTAGGGATGTTTTTATAACATTTTCGTGTAAAATGGGTTACTATTTGCCAATGACCTGCTACTGCTGTCACAGACACCAAAATGTCTCCAGACCAGCATTAATACCTTATGCAGATTTACAGAGGACTGGAAATTAAAAGTTAATATATCAAAAACCAAACTTATTGTAGTTTGAATGTTCATTTTAATGTAGGGACAGCGCCGCTTGAAATCAGTGAATCATACACCTACCTTCGGCTAATATGTCATCAAAATGGTTCTTTCAAGAAAGCAATCTCAACCTTGAAAGGAAAGGCTATGCGGGCTTGGTTCAAAATTTAACACAGTCTGACAACAAATACCCATTTATCCATAGAAATCTTTCTACGACTCTATCATGCCCTTGTGGTTCCAATAGCATCCTACGGTTCTGAAATATGGGGCTGTCAGCTGTTTAAATCTACTTCTGATCCATTGATTGTCTTCTCCACAGTGTGATACTTGAAGGTCCCCATCGAAACATCACCACTTAAAAAAGCCTGATATCAAAGTTTAAAGATCTGTATCTCATTGAAACTGACCAGGTGCAAACCGGTGTAAACCATAAGCTGCGACATCTGGGGCGGATAAATGACAAATATGGATTAAAAGATAATCTATCTCACAACTGTGAAAGAATACAAGCCACAGAAGGGCCCTTACCAATCTCCGACTGAGTCTTCACAGCTTTGAAATTGAAAGTTAAAGATACTCCAGCACTCCAGTTGAAAATAGGTTCTGTCCGAATGGTCAGGTCTTGTTGCCAGGACTGTATTTCGCATGTTTAAGCTGAAAACAACATAAGGGCCCTAATTAGATAAGATAAATTCATGCATTTATGTTGTATATATATATACCATGTTCTCATCTCTACCATATACATGCTTTTTTGTACCAGGTCCCAAGTGGGCGTATTTGTACCATAAAAAGGAAAGAAAAATTTCTATTCTATTCTATCAATACAGTATCAACACTATGTGTACGCTGCCAGCCACGTCATACATACATAAATGTTTATATACTGTAAATGAAAATAATATCTCTCCATATAATGTACATTATGTATATCTACCTCTCATGTCTATAGTTATATTTATGTCCATATGTCGATAGTTTGTACCCTGCCCTACGAGGGTGTTCTGTACAAAATAAATTCTTCTGCTTCTTCTATCCACATTGTTTATTTGTATCAAAATGTATTTATGTGTCGGATCTAAAACAATTTTCTGAAGGGTTCGAACATTCCTTGCCTTCGATGGAGGAGGAAATGTAAGATGTTTTCACTGCTTTGACAGTTGTTTAGTCTCTGGTTGGCAGAGGTGAACCCAAGCCCCATCCCTGGTTACAAATGGCTATAAAATCAAAACAACCTAACATCGCAAGGGAGATGATGAACCTGGGACGTTTTCGACCAGGAGCCAGAATCCTTGACACCCAGAGTGCTGAAACCTTTGTCATACCCAGTTCATTCGTCACACTATTCTCCATGAGAGATGTATACCGAATGTGACTTGTGATGAGTCGTCGATCATCAATACTTATTTCAAGTATTTCATCAACATTTTCCTAAGGGTAGCGGTTGAAGATCTTCCTCTTCTTGGATCATCGTCGAAGGTCTCTTGAACTTTGCTGCCCACTTCTTTAACAGTGATAAAGGTAGGAGCATCATCCCCTGAAGTTGACACCATGTCCTTATGGATGCCTGTTGGAGTTAGTCCTTTCAGTTGGAGATACGTGATGCTTGGCAGTTTATACTGTCGATATAATACATGTCACTTTGATACCTTCAGAAATAGGCTGCCTGGTTGAGTACTTTGTTCTAATGCAGCCTGTAAGCATTGAAAGTGTTGTAGTTGATACATGGACACTGCTATGGGTGAACTATACATCCACTGTAGTAGGGTGTAGCCTCAGAACTGTTCTACACATTGCAACTGTACACGTTCACTCTACTCCCGACAGACACAACTAATTTCACAATAATCATGCATTCAAACTCGCTGGAGTATTTACATCTATTTACGGAATGAATTTGTTACACAAATTTAAGCAATTCCGTTTAGTCGAGATTCCCCCCAAAATGCATATATATGCAATAAATGCATAAAAACTTGCATATATACAGTAAACTACGGTGTTAACGAACTCAAAGGGACCACTAATTTTAGTTCGTAATATCCGTAGTTCGTTATAAGCATATATACACCATATAGACTAAAAACTAAAAGCATGTATGTATGTATGTATGTATGTATGTATGTATGTATGTATGTATGTATGTATGTATGTATGTGCATGTGCATGCATACAAGCATGGAAGCATGTATATATGTATGATTCTGTGTATGTAATCATCAGGAACACATGCGACATTATTCCAACCAGCTGAATCTCCTAAATGGAAAAGTCTCACGCATCATTTAACTGATTTAAGTGGTGATTAAAAAAACGCCCTTGAGTCAGCATGATGCCGATAACCTTGACTTCAGAATCCTCTTTACAAAATTATATCTGCACGATCGGAGTAGGGCTTCTGTGTGCTATCTGCTATCTGGGCATACATAAGAAATCACGTGATGTTGTAATCCCAGGATCGCCACAAACACATGGGAACAACTAGATAAAAGTTCAAACGTTGATATCTGGCTTCCCCCATGTGTCATCTGATGGTGAGCCTCTGTGGATGTGGTTATCGTCATGTTGTCACTGGAAGGGAGACGGGCGTGGGGAGAGGATGTCGGGGGAGGGGTAGGAGAGGGGGGTCAAGGGGGAGAGGGGTGACAGGTGCCGAACACTTGAAAGGACTCCAGCCTGTCGCAGAGACATCAAAATGGCGGCCAGGCTATAATTGCATGTGGATTGGATATAATCAGGGAAGAGAATTGGTTCGTTTTAGACTCCTATAGTATGTACACATGTATGTCCTTACAAACAGACCTGGTAGTATGGTGTGATGTCAAAAGTGTATGTAAAACCAATGCGAATATACAATTCCTAAATAAATGAAAATAATTCGCCTTTATGTTACAGACTACTTATCGATTTTTGTATAAACTTTCGTGTAAATTACAAACGACAGAACCTTTTTCATCCTCATAAGAAATAGTCTCCCCTTAATACTATATTGCACTGCTGCACGTACATGCTTGATATTCAAATATGAATCAATCAAAGACCAACTTTGATTTGATAATCCTGTTTCATTTCCCCTGTCATTGTCATCATTTTTATAAAAAAAATACTATGTTTTTTCTCGACATATTGTAAACTACGTTTATAACGAACACGCTTATAACAAACTGGCGGATTAACGAACTGTTTTTTGGTCCCGGCCATTTGGTGTATATATATGCTTATAACGAACTACGGTTATTACGATCTAAAATTTGTGGTCCCTTTGAGTTCGTTATAACCATAGTTTGCTTAAATTGAGATGGTACAATAATGCTTAACTCTATGTCTTCATGTCCATCGTTTCCCAACACCAATAGGAAACTATATAGAATCGTAGCGAACATCTGGTGTCATCACTGGTCTTCAGTGACCTTTTCTTATAAGTTATCATCACTATTTGGCCTCTTTACGTCAGATGGAATTTGTTCCTGTAGATAATAAAGACTGATTACTCTCATGGTTGTTAATATGACATTGCAAAGGCAAATTAGAGACCAGTGACCGAATCTGTTGTATCGGTGTTATGGTTTTAGGGGGCACGGGTGGCCCAGTCGTCTAAGGCGCCGCGATTCGCTGTGCAGAGTTGCGTCCCTTGGGCACGCCAGAAACCTATGATTGTGGGTTCGAATCCCGGATTGCCCCGATTATGTTTCTAGGTTTGTCAGCACTATATCCGTGCTCGTGGGTTTCACCGAAGTGGTAAACGTCTGAGACCTGCATCACTTCGGGCTTTCCGACACGCCGTGATATGACTGGAATACTGTTAAAAGCGGCGTTAACCCCAACTCACTCACTCACTCACTGTTATGGTTTTAACCACGAGGAAACGGTTTGCTAGCTCGGAAACCCGTTGTCCCATCAGGGTGATTCATGGGACTTGTCTTTTGAGCTCGTTCTTGCCTGGGATGCAGAAATACTTGTTTTCTTGAGTTTGTTTTTTTGGTGTTATTTCTTGACTGGGATGCAAGTATATATGTACATGTATAATGTATTTGTTGTAGTAGGCTTTGCATTTCTCGTTTCATGGCACACAAGCATGGGTAAATAAACAATCCTCTTAAACAATATTACCGTGTAGTGTTGTTTGGTTATTATTTCCTTCAGTGTTTACTTGGCAAATAAAAGGCATGTTTATAGACTTGCCAAATGACTGGAACATGATATCAAGAAGGATTTATGAAACGAGGTGTAAAAGAAACTACATCTCTCAGCTGATTTTATCATATGTTTGATTTTTAATTGAAAATATCTTGTAATATGCCCAAAAAGAACTTTACTGGTGCTTAGTCAACACTCAAAGAATACCTCTACTTGGTTGTATGTTTTAAAACACATAATATATTTGAAAATCAATTATTTTGCTTTATCGGCACAAATTTACACCCGTCGTGATATTGCTGGAATATTGCTAAAAGCGGCGTAAAACCATACTCACGCACCCACAATTTTTCAAAATTCAAACATGGTACGGGTCATGCGGTCTTCATTGTATCAATTTAATTTTACCCAAAATTACCCAGCCAGAAGTGAGTGATGGTTAGATAGACGTAATCAAATTTAACAAATGTTTTTCAATATTCAGTTACATAAAAAAGTCCAACTCAGTATTCTTCCTATTGCCCCCCCCCTCCCCCCCCCCCCCCCCCCCCCCACGTTTAGTAAAGGAAGCACACAATTCAGAAAGTTTACTTTTCCGATAAATCAGTTGTTGATA